>NC_080681.1:85485829-87885829 GCF_030445035.2 Dasypus novemcinctus | reverse complement strand
GTAAAGATTTACTGAATGGCATGAATGATTTTTATGACATGGAAACTTGGTTCAAGCTCCTTTCTGAGTTGGAATATTTTTCTCTACTTATTGAAAATTATCCTTCCAGAGTCAGCTACAATTTTACCTTCTCTATAAAGCTCTCCTGGATCTACTCATTTGGAATTAATCCCTTTTACTCTGTCTCCCACAGTACTATTAGCACTTTTCACACTCTTTTGAATAACTGCTAATTAGCATTAAGCGAAAAGGTCCATGGTCTGGAGGCAGACTGCTTGGATTGGAATCTTGGCTCTGCCATTTACTGATGACTAATCTCTGTTTCAGTTTCTTCACTTGCAAAATGGGATTAATACCATCTAACCTCCTATTGTTATTGTGTTGATGAAATGAGATAATTTAGCACTAGAAAATGTTAGCTATTGTTCTTTAAACATTTCTGACTCCTTCTCCATACTAGAAAGTAAGGGTTTTTTTTTTTTGGCTGGGGAATGAACCCGGGACCTCATATGTGGGAAGCGAGTGTTCAACCACTGAGCTACACCAGCTCCCCTGAGTTGTTTTTTTCATTTGTTTGTTGTTTGTTTTTAGAAGGTACCTGGAATTGAACCCAAAACCTCGTATGTGGGAAGGTGTTCCACCACGTGAGCTACATCCACTCCCTTGAGTAAGGGTTTTTTTTAATAGATTTTTTATTTATCCCCCCCCACCACCAGTTGTCTGCTTTCTGTGTCCATTCGCTTTGTGATCTTCTGTGTCCGCTTGTATTCTTGTCAGCAGCACCCGGAATCCATATCTTGTGTTGTTGCGTCATCTTGTTGCGTCAGCTCTCGGTGTGTGCAGTGCCATCCCTGGGCGTGCTGCACTTTTTATTCACGCTGGGTGGCTCTCCTTACAGGGTGCACTCCTTGTACACGGGGCTCCCCTACGCAGGGCACACCCCTGTGTGGCACGGCAAGGAGTGCGTATCAACACTGAGCATGGGCCAGCTCATCACACGGGTCAGGAGGCCCTGGGGTTTGAACCTTGGACCTTGCTTGTGGTAGGCAGAGGCCCTGTCAATGGGGCCAAATCCACTTTCCACTGAGTAAGGTTTTTGACAATATAACTTGTCGTATTTGTTTCTATAACTACAGTATCTGACAATGTTTGCACATAAGCTACTAAACAAACATTTATTGATTGAAGAAACAATAATCACCAAACTAGCCTCACAATATAAACTTGTTTCATAAGTAGGAACATTTAGAGAAAGGTACAAAGCTGAAAAGCCACGAAGTATCTGATGCAATTTAATCAAATCTTTTTAAAGAAGACAAGTAATAACATTCCACTAGCAAAACAATGACTATATCCTAAAGTAATGGGTCATCTAGAAGCTTGAAAAGCCTGGCCTGAGTGCGATACACTCTTTTTTAAAATTAATTAATTAAATTATTTATTTAAATTGTATGCTTTTGAAAATACACAGATCACAAAAAATGTTACATTAAAAAATATAAGAGTTTCCCATATACCCCACCCCACTCCTCCCATATCAACAACATCTAATCCCTGAGGCACATTCATTGCATTTGGTGAATACATTTTGGAGCACTGCTGCACCGCATGGATAATAGTTTACATTGCAGTTTACACTCTCCCCCAGTCCATTCAGTGGGTTATGGCAGGATATATAATGAATTAGAGTGGACTTACTGATATTCTACTATAGAACTATTGTGACTAGTAATGGAAGAAGTTGTAGCATTGATGTGGAGAAAGTGGCCCACGGTAGTTGCTGAGGGCAGGGAAAAGGAAGAAGAGATGTGATGTGAGGGCATTTTTGGGACTGGGAGTTGTCCGAAATGATATTGTAGATGACACAATCTTGCTTTCCTTTCCCAGCACCCCACCCAGTGTGGGAAACAAAGCCATGTTGTTTCCATGGAAGCAAGTTACTTCCTTGACCACTGAGTCAAACTGTCCCTTGTGATTATCGGTGTGGATCACAATCTTGGCAGGGAAAGCACACCTGCAGGCAGAACAATAACATATAGAACAGAACGACCTGAGTAACAAGATTTGTGAGTACAGTTACTGATTTTTATAATAATAGTTCCAGTAAAGTTTGTTGGTGTTCATCAATCACTAGTTAATATAGAATGAGGTAAGGGTAATAGGTAACTTGATTTTGTGCTGAATGTCACGTATGTTAGGGGTATATATACTACCCCCTCGACTCAATAAAGTTGTCTGATGAGCTTGAGAAATCAATGCTCTCAGATCCCCTGAACCCAATCTTTCTTTGTCTTTCATTCCCGATACCTCGGGTCACCGACCAAGACTCCGACAGGTGGCGCCCAGACGTGGGGCCCGAGGCAGAGGATTCATCAAGACACGGCAGCGTAGGATCTTCCACCTCTGGATCGAGAACGCGGAAAGTTGAAAAGCCTTTTTTAAGGTAAGGAGCGTCGAAATTAACCCAAGTAGATTGCTGCTTCATATTATTAAGTTTTGCTTTCCGCTAGCATCAGGGTATGGGTAATCAATCAGGACGCTTGGAAGAATATTCACAGGTTTTGAAAACACTGTTGCACAGTGTAGGTGTCACAGTTAAGACTGCAGATTTGTTAGAATTGTTTGCTTTGGTTCAAAAGCATTGTTATTGGTTTCAACCGCAAGGAAAGAATTTGATGAATGTTAAGCAGTGGAGGCAAGTAATGAAAGCATTGCAGAGAGCATATCAGAAAGGAGAGAATATACCTGTATCAGTTTGGGCTTTAGGACAGCATATTGCTGCTGCATTAGATCCTTTGCAGTCTGACGAAGAAGAAGAGATTGTTCTTTTCTCAAGGGAGGAAACGGCTACGAATGATACAGGTAAAGACAGGAACTTGGAGGAGGATCAGGAAGAAGAGTTATTTTAAGTTAAAGACACAAATCTGGGAAACGGACTTTGGCCCAGTGGTTAGGGCGTCCGTCTACCACATGGGAGGCCCGCGGTTCAAGCCCCGGGCCTCCTTGACCCGTGTGGAGCTGGCCCATGCGCAGTGCTGATGCGCGCAAGGAGTGCCGTGCCACACAGGGGTGTCCCCCGCGTAGGGGAGCCCTACGTGCAAGGAGTGCACCCATAAGGAGAGCCGCCCAGCGCGAAGGAGGGAGCAGCCTGCTGAGGAATGGTGCCGCCCACACTTCCCGTGCCGCTGACGACAACAGAAGCGGACAAAGAAACAAGACGCAGCAAAAAGACACAGAAAACAGACAACCAGGGGAGGGGAGGGGAATTAAATAAATAAAAATAAATCTTTAAAAAAAAAAAAAAAAAAAAAAAAAAGACACAAATCTGCTCTTAACTAAATCCATGTCGGAACTAAATATTTCTAAGGCAAACATATATCCTAATTTGACTCATGAGGTTCCTTCTGCACCTCCAGAACCTGGAAAAGTACCCAGTGGACTTTTCTCTACAGACCTGCCTTATGTTCGGAGCAGCTTTAAGCCAAATCCTGTGCCTGTTACTCCATTAATGAGATGTCTTTTACTGGGATCTAGTCAAGGTGAGCCTCTGGTTATGCAAGCTGTAGCAGCTTTTCCTGTAACTATTCAACAAATTCCTCCTGATGCTCAACACCCACAAGGGGGTGTCAAGTTTCATCCTGAGCCAAAAACTTTTAAACTATTGAAAGATTTAAAACGGGCAAAGATACTAAATAATGTCCTTGTTAGTGAAATCAGGCTTGTAAGAAAACTCTCTGTTAAAGTGTTAACTAAGATAAGGAAACTACTCTGGCAGCAACTCTGCAACCCCCCTGCTGTCTACATGACAATGTAGCTGTGGGCTAGTGGGGGTTAATAGAGTTAAGCCACTGAAAAAAGAGAAAAACATGGCAACATTGGTGTTCTGTTTTATTTCCATGCTAATTCTAATTGGGCTTATTTAACCAAGATAATAAAATTAGTACAAAATTTTTATCAAGGTTTAAAAAGGAATTTTCAGTTTTAAATCAATAGTTTACTCCTGAACTTCAAGTCTCAGTATAGTCTTACAGAGTAATAATCCAAAAATGTGTGTTAACGGTCTGTCTAAACTGCTAAATTAGAGTTTTAACTACATTTATGTTGCTCAAGTTATCTTAACTAATTCCTAATAACTAATAAAAGTGTTTCCAAGCACAAGCTTGCATGTTACAGGCAACATGGATTCCAGAAGAAATCTTAAGAAGTGGTATTTAAAATGTGATGTAATGGAGAGCTTAAAAGCAGCTATACCAAGAAAGTAAGAATTATGAGTTAATTGTAAACTGTGTTTCTGTTACTGTGTTGTGATTGTTCTGTGTTCGTTCAATGTCAGTGTGTATTTTGATACCTCCGGATGGTAATATAAATTAATAAAAATTTATAAAAGAGCTCTATTCAAATGGCCAAAAATTAAATAAGCGCTTATATTAATACATACATTTAAATGTTAATAAGATCTCTACAATGATAAAAATTGTGAGTCTTGATTAACAAAATTACTATGTCTTTTTATAAAAGGTTGTTCATGCCTAGATTGAAATGAATAGCTTATTTTTCTTCACAGGATAATATGAACGATGTAAAACTTAAATGAATATTAAAAAGGTTAAAAGTTTGTGAGAATGCTAATCGAAATTTAATAAGTTTTTGCAAAAAAGTGTGTTTTGCCCTAAAGTAGGATGGCTAATTTTCATAAACTCTTGGAACTTAAATGCATGTGGCAAGTTATAGAAAGTATTCTGGTAACTTAAAAAAAAAAAAAAAAAAAGTGTTCTGTAAAAGTAAAATTTGTCTTAAAATAATATAATTATAGTCTATATGGTTATAAATAATTATAAAAAGTCTTATGAAGCATTGTTTAAATTAAAGTGTTTAAGTGGCTAATTCCAAAAGGTCATTAATAAACAAACCTGAATTAATAATAATAATAATAATAAAAGGTAATTTTATAACAGAAAAGCTTGGCTACAGCCAGCCTCCTTTGACAACTTGCTTCTAGGAAACTGTTTCTGATATTGCATGCTACTAAGTATTTAAAGTAAAGAAATTTTATTATTTTAACAAGCTTGTTTAGTGTTGACGGTATTATGTTATAAGAAGTTTGCTTGATAACTTCGTATATGGGCTATATGAAATGTGTTTTTATTATGAAGGAAACAGGAAATGATTTTGTCCTAAGATAAAATGATTGGTTATTAAAAAAGAGTAAAATATGGAACAAAACCTGAGTGAATACTAAAAGTGCAGAAGGTTCGTAGAAAAGAAATTTTTATAATTAAAGTTAAATAAAATTTGATGGGTCTATCTATAAAATTTTAAAAGCTTTACTATCAAGTAGTATACGAATGCAAAGTTAAAATTTTGTTCTTTCTCAAAGCTTCTCAAATCATTAATCTGTTTTGGTAAAAGTTATTATCCTCAATAATCAGCATACAAAGAAAGTCTGTTTTATCAAAATAGCTTCTTGTGCTTTAACCTCATTGTTTCCTTGGTCTTCCAAGAAGGAAAAGTTTTATCTCTTTTAAAGGAACATAATGTTCAAAACTGCTTTCTCAAAATCAAATCCTGAAAAGTAGCCTTTTATTCCAAACTAATTATAAAAGATTTGTTCTTTTACCTTGAAAGAAAAATTATAAGCTGAATAAAAGGTGTTTTAAAGTGTTATAACCCTCTGTCAAAGTTGTATGAGTAAAAGATTTCTATAAATGCTTAAAAGTGTATAAAGTCACCAATATTTCAGCATAATATTAAAAAGAAAAGTACAATGTGGCTAATTGTGGTTTTAATTATTATAAAAGAGTGTGTGTCACAGAAACAACCTCTTATCATAGATTAAAGTAACAACACTGTAGTATCCAGCAATCCCAAACACTGCTAGTTTGTTGCAAAAGTTAATGTCCAGCTGTGTTGCTATCACTTTGTTTTAAAACTTACTAAGACTTTCTTTAGTGTTTTCTTAGACAAATCAAGCCAGCTGCATTCCTCTATCTGTAAAAAACGCAACAATAAACTTTTGCAGTGCTTTTCAGGGCTATGTGCATAACCCAACTATCTTGTACAGTATTTACTATAGTAATAGTAATAAAAAAGCAGCATACGTTACTTCTCAAAAAGAACAGGCTTGGCAGACTCCATTCACATCTGCTCAGCGTACTGAACTTGCTGCCATCATTAAGGTATTAACAATATTTAAGAAACCTTTGAATATTGTCTCTGATTCTGAATATGTATGCCTTACTGTCAAGCATATTGAAACAGCTCATATCTTTGCTACTAATGAGTTATCTCAACTTTTCGCTGACTTGCAATATCTCATTAGGTTAAGACCTATTTACATTACTCATATATGCTCTCATACCTCTTTGCCTAGTCCTATGACAGCAAATAATGCTTGAGCTGATTTATTAGTAGGGTGTTTACAAAGTGCTCATGATTACCATGCTTTAACTCACATTAATGCTAAAGGCCTGAGAAATAAATATCAAAAGTTAACAAAACTACAGGCACAAGAAATTATTCGCACTTGTCCTACTTGTGGACCACTAACAGCAGTGCCTTTTCAGGCTGGAACTAATCCCAGAGGCCTGACTCATAATCAATTATGGCAGATGGATGTAACTCACATTGCATCCTTTGGTAAACTACAATATGTTCATGTTTGTACTGACACTTATTCTCATTTCATATGGGCTACTGCTCAAAGTGGGGAACGGTTTCATCATGTTCGCTCACATCTCTGGTCTGCTTTTGCTGTGATGGGATGCCCTCTAAAAATTAAATCTGATAATGGACCCTCTTACATTAGTAAATCCTTTGCTTCCTTTTGTGGGAAATATGCTATTGAACATGTTACCGGCATTCCCCATAATCCTACAGGTCAAGCTATTGTTGAAAGATGCCATCATACTCTCAAGACTATGCTTTTAAAACAAAAAGGGGGAGATGATGGTATGATATCACCTAAAGATCAATTGGCTAAAGCTTTATTTACCTTAAATTTTCTTAATGTTTATGATTCTATGACACCGGCTGAATGTCATTTTGGACATTCTCAAAAATCTACAGAAATTGCAGAATCTGAGAATCAACCAGTATTTTGGAAAGATGTTTTAAGTAATGAATGGAAGAAAGGCAGGGTTAAAATATGGCGGGGAGGTTATGCTCTTATCATTTCAGAAAATGGAGAAGAAATCTGGCTTCCGGCAAAAAGGATTAAACCTAGGGCTGAAGAAGTGGAGTCTTCTACACATTATGGATCCTACTGATAGTGAGTGAAACCGGCAATGGTAATTACACATATTGGGCTTATATCCCTAATCCCCCATTACTTCGAGTGTTAACCTGGAAAGATCCTTTTTTTCCTGTTTATTTGAATAAAACTCATATATTTCCTGGACCCGTGGATGATAGACTACCACTTAAGCCACGAGAAGAAGGACAAAGGATTTATAATCTCCTTCTTCCATTTCATTTCTGACCTCTTTGCATTAGCAATCGCCCACCATGTATGGCTGTGAAAAATAGAACTATGATCAATTTTAGCCATAATACTACTAAATCTTTGGCAACTTTATTCCCATCCTATCAATACCAAGAATATAAGTATCCAAGTTATAGTTGTCCTAAGAAGAATGCTGGTGATATGCAAAGATGGTATGAATGCCATATGGGAAGAGGATCTGTTGTTTTTAATGATTCCTATGGAATAGTTTGGGAAAGTGCCCCTATGGGGAATCCCAACAAATATAAGGGCAGATTTATTTGGTATGGTATAAATAGCATGGGACAACAAATCAGTAATATGCAGTATCCCTTTCATGAATCCCTTGATTTGGATGAGAAAATAATTTTTACCAAAAATAATAGTGATTGGAAAAATATAGGGAAATGAGTTCCTTTTCCATGGTGCAATAGCACTGGAGTTCATGATCAAAAACAAATATGGAAAGTCTTCTTAAAGGAGTGGCATCTACTTCTGAATGGAAAGGTAATAAAAGTATGGATGGACAATATTTACATTTGGATCAAATTCATCATTTTCAATCATGTGTCAGAGATCCATATGTGTTTGTGGTAGGGAAGGCTACCATTACCGAAAATGCTTTATTTTATAAGGATGGCGCTTTGTATACTTGCTTGTCTGAGAATATTTTACAGAATGGAGATATTACCACCATAGCTCGCCGAAGACGAGGAGTGTGCATCCCGGTGAAAATGAATCAGATGTGGCAGTCATCTCCTGAAAGTCATCTTCTTTTCCACCTGGCTAAAGGACTGTTGAAACGATCTAAGAGATTTTTGGGACTTCTCATAGCTGGCATTCTTGGTTTCATTGGTGTCATCACTGCTGCTGCCACTGCTGCTGTTGCATTGCATGAGACAGCACAAACACAGCAAAAAACGTGCATGACTGGCACAAGAATGCAAGTGATTTATGGCATAGTCAGGAGCACATTGATGAAGGACTTAATGACAGAGTTAGTGATTTGGAATCTGCTGTTTTACACTTAGGAAACCAAGTTTATAATTTGAATTTGTTAGGAGGATTGAAGTGTGATTGGAATGAAAGTAATTTTTGTATTACTCCTTTGGATTATAACATTTCTATGTTTCAATGGAATAAGATCAGAAATCATTTGTTAGGACACAAAGGAAATATGTCATTAGAAATTGAGAAATTGCAGAAAAAGATTTTAGAAATGTCTCATAATCAGATATACGTAGATAATGATAAGGACATCTTTAATGATATGATTTCACATTTAAATAAGTTTAATCCTGTTGATTGGTGGAAGTCTCAGCATTTCTTATCTGCCTTAGGAATAGGGATATGTGTATTAATCCTGTTATTCATGGTTGTCGCTTGCCTGGGTAAAGGCATTTGCCAGAGATTGCACCGTGTGGACACAATGGGACAGGCTAATAACTTAGTACTTGCTAAAACACTACAATAGCACCCTGTAGTCAGTGAGCTTAGCTGGTAGTCAATGACGGGTAAGATCCCCTGGGGGGCAACCTAAGACAGGCACAGTCACCCTGACTAAAACAAAAAGGGGGAAATGTGGGAAACAAAGCCATGTTGTTTCCATGGAAGCAAGTTACTTCCTTGACCACTGAGTCAAACTGTCCCTTGTGATTATCGGTGTGGATCACAATCTTGGCAGGGAAAGCACACCTGCAGGCAATATAGAACAGAACGACCTGAGTAACAAGATTTGTGAGTACAGTTACTGATTTTTATAATAATAGTTCCAGTAAAGTTTGTTGGTGTTCATCAATCACTAGTTAATATAGAATGAGGTAAGGGTAATAGGTAACTTGATTTTGTGCTGAATGTCACGTATGTTAGGGGTATATATACTACCCCCTCGACTCAATAAAGTTGTCTGATGAGCTTGAGAAATCAATGCTCTCAGATCCCCTGAACCCAATCTTTCTTTGTCTTCATTCCCAATACCTTGGGTCACCGACCAAGACTCCGACAACCCAGGACCACTACACCATAATCACCCATCCACAGAGATGTCATAGATAGTACATTCAGGAAGAACTTAGTTTCATGTGACATATCCTACCCGCCTTCTTCCCTATCCTCTAATCACATCACGTCAGAGTGGTGTCACACAACTACACTTCTATATTACACTTTTCTGACTGCCCTCCCCCACACCTCATTCCTTACACAAACCACCACCATTTCCAAAATGGTATCACAGAACTGGCAAGCTGAAACAGAAAGAAGAGCTTGAGCAGAGCTAATCACTCCAGTTGCTATAAACATAATATACGTTAAAGGGGAAATTATTATTCATCCTTAATGCAGGAATGATAATATGCCCAGAAAAGCCTTTCTTATCAACAAGTTTTCACTGAAATTTTTATTGCTGATTATATTAAAATCTGAATTGTGTATGACACTTCAAATCTTTTGATATAACACAGAACCTAAAAAATATTTATAATCTGAATTATTCCTATTTCTTATCACCACCACCACCCCAAAATAATGCTAGCTAGAATTTTTAGCTTAGGAAGGGAGGGCTTTCTTAATGCATCTGCTTGAGAATGAGTGATGACTCAGCTTTGTTATTTTTAGTTTCATATTCCATGTACATTCATGTTGAGAACTGGAGTGGTTGTTTGGGTCTTCTAGACGAAATTTTTATGTGCAAACAAATAACCTAGAATATTATTAAAATGCAGACTCTGATTCTGTAAGTCAGTGGGGACTTGGGAGTCTGAATTTCTAATAAGTGCCCAGTTGATATTGATGTGTGGTCCATGGACCACACATTAAGTAGCAAGGTTCTATCTAGACCAAAGAGAGCTCATCACTGCTCTAAAGTTAGTAAGACCAACAGGAAGCTCCAACAATGAAACCGCGGGTAGACTTTGACAAAGGCTTCATTTCCCTCAGTCTTTCCTACAGAATGATTTACTGTTCTCTATAAAGTGTCACCATCATGCTTTCCCACACATTTGCCTTTTTATCAGGCTATTACCCCTGCCTAGAATGCCCCTCCCCTCATCTCCACATTAGTTAGATTGTACCCATCCTCAAAGCCCAGTTCAAACACTCTCTCCCATAAAACGAATGTGACTCCCTCCCAAGGAGAAGTGATTTATGAACTAGCATGTTTCCAAACTACAAGGCACTCCATCGACATCATTCTCCTATGTCATCTATTACTTCCTCCCTTCAATTATATTTTATAATACACCTTCTATCTCCTCTAGTAGAGTACAAGCTTCTTAATAGCAAGAACTCATTCTCTTGCCTAGTTTACGACAGTATATAAACACTTGCTAAGTAAATTTAAAACAACTCATTTAATTTAAAATATACTGACAGCTTACTATGTGCCAAGCACTGGGGAGTAATGATGATGTTGATGACGGTAATAGTTAATTCTGAAAAAGCACTTACTAGTCCAGGCATTGTTCACTTTAAATTATATTAATTCATTTAATCCTCACAATAATCCAATGAAGTGGTACTTTTATTATCCTAATAATACTAATGTTGGAACTGAGGCATGGAGGGATTAAGTAACTTGCCCAATGTCATAAAGGCAACAAGTGGCAGAGCCAAAGGCAAACCTAAAGAGTGGGTTCCAGACTCTGTGTGCTCTTAATCACAATGCTATATTACTTCTCAATATAGTCATAAAGAGGATATAAAAATGAATAAGACACAATCTCTTCCCTTAAGAAGCTTCTGGCTACTCAAAGAGCTATTATGGCAACCCACAGCTCTTGATTAAAGGCCAAATTCCTTAGCATATTATTTTAAGAGGCTGAATGATCTGATCCAAAGTTCTTGCCTTATCCCTTATTACATCTACCTGCATTCTTTATGTTTTAGTACTATGACTTCCTGCCACTCCTGAATTCTCTCACTTCCATGTCATTGTTTGACCTAGTCTCTCTGCCTGGAATTTAATTTTCAAAACTCTACCAATCTTTAAAAACTCAGTTCAAGACAAAAGAAAAATGAAAAACAACAACAAAACACCTCAGTTCAAAAACATCTTCAAATAACAACAACAATAGCACCATAATAGCACCAAACATTTATATAGCACTTATTGTTCTAGGCACTGCCAAATATTGTCATCTAATTCTTAAAACAGCCTTTTGAGGTTGTTACCTTTATCATGCATATTTCAGAAACATAATTTCAAATATTTTCCTAACCTTTCCAATAAAAATTAATCCTTCTCTTCTCTTTACACTCAAATCACTCTATTTAAATCTCTGTACACTTACCAGGTTCTACTTTCCAATATATCAAGTTGAATCTATAACTACCTCCTCCACTATTTTAATTCTTAGAATCAGGAATCCTGGGTGTAGAAGAGAATGGCCACTTCTTCACTAAACTGCTTCCCTTTTCCTCCTGGAATAAGCTACATTTTCCAGTGTCCACTACATTGGTTAAGATCCTAACACTGAGATCTGGCCAGTGGTATATGGGCAGAAGCGATTATGTCATTTCTAGGTCTGATTCATAAAAACCTCAACACTAACCATAATACTTCTTCCCTAATCTGCCAGTAGATGTGGAAGATTTAATAGAGGAATCTGAGCCCTAGTCTCGGTGAAAATGAAATTTCTCCCATCCCTGCTCAACCTGTAGGGACTGGGAAATGAGTAAGAAACAAACCTTTAAGCCAGGAAGATGTTAAGCTGTTTGCTACTGTAGTTAGCCCACCTGGACTAAATATACCACGTAAGATTTTTTGTCTCTACATATATCTAGAATATTGCTTTGTTCACAGTTAGTACTCAGGAAAGATGTATTGGATTTAATTGTTAAAATTCTTATTGAAAGGCAGGACCTTTCCTAGGTACAACATATTAGCCAACGGTCTCCAAATCAGGGGTGAGCAAGATTATCCTTTGGAGAATGGGAAGAAAACCAGAAATTTTATTTATTTATTTTTACCTGAAAAAGAGAAACTGAATTTTACTAATCTTTAATGGGGATGTGTTCAAAATTTTTTTCCAAATGGGATACTGTGATAGACAGTATAATATTCCCAGCAAAGATGTCCATGTCCTCATCCCCAGAACCAACGAATATGTTACACTGTGTGGCAAAGGGCAATTAAGGCTGTAGATAAAATAAAGGTTGATAATCAGTTGATCTTAAAACAGGGAAACTATACTGGATTATCCAAGTGACCCAACGTAATCACAAGGGTCCTTAAATGTGGAAGAGGGAGGCAAAGGAGTCAGTGTCAGAATGATGCAATGTGAGAAAGACTCAACCACACACTGCTCGCTTTGAATACTGAAGGGGGCTATGAGCCAACAAAGGCAGCAGTCGCTAGAAGCTGGAAAAACAAGGAAATGGATTCTCTCCTAGATCCTTCAGAAAGGAATACAGACAGCCATAACAACACCCTGATTTTAGCCCGAAACCTGTGTCAGACTTCTGACCTCTAGGACTGTAAGGTAATATAATAAATTTGTGTTGTTTTAAACCACTAGGTTTGTGGTAATTTGCTACAGCAGCCATAGAAATTAATAATAGGTATATAATAAAAAAGTTTATGGGGGGGAGTAAATGTAGCTTAAGTGGTTAAGTACTTGCTTCCCATGTATGAGGTCCCAGGTTTAATCCCTGGAACCTCCTAAAAAAAAAACCCAACTCTCATTGGGGAGCAGATGTAGCGCAGTGGTTGAAAGCAGCTTTCCCTGTATGAGGTCCTGGGTTCAATACCCAGTACCTCCTTGTAGGAGTTTGATACGGTTATGAATTTCAAAAACAGATAGTGGATTATGTTTGTAATCTGCTCTGTACCGGTGCCTGATTGAGTTATGATTAGGGCTTTAATTGGGCCACATCATTAGGGCATTGAGTTCCCACCCCCTGGTGGGTAGGGATTCACAGATAAAAGGCATGGCAAAGGACAGAGCTGAGGGTTTCTGATGTTGGAGTTTGATGCTGAAGTCTTAAACTGGAGCCCCCAGGAAAGAGACAGAGCCGTTCACCTGATAGTCTACAGCTGACCTTGTGGAGAAGGGCAAAGCCTAGAGAGCTTCCTAGTCTACAGCTGTCCTTGTGGAGGAAACAGAGGAGCTGAGCCCAGAGGAACCCAGAAAGCCTGAACCCTCACAGATTTCATCTTGCTCCAACATGTGGAAATAGACTTTGGTGAGGGAAGTAACTTATGCTTTATGGCCTGGTAACTGTAAACTCCTACCCCAAATGAATACTCTTTATAAAAACCAACCCATTTCTGGTATTTTGCATCAGCACCCCTTTGGCTGACTAATACACTCCGAAAAAAAAGTTTATGGTTCACTATTCTGTACTATTAGGTTCACAGATTTAGGATAGACTTTGGGCTTTCATTTTCTAAACAAGCATAAGGAAAATAATGTTATGATATTCCTTAGTGGCACTTAGATCCAGTCAGTCAAGTATTTATTGAGCTCACAGTTCTATACAAAGCTCAGACTTTAAGTTTAAATATTGTCCCTCCTCAAAAAGTTTACTACCTAAACAGAAGAATGAAAGGAGAGGTGTGACAGCAGTCTGAAATGCATCTAGCTACCCTTAATCTGATAAAACAACACCAACACTGTTAGACTTGGACCTCCTCAAGTCTGCCAAATAGGACCTAGACCTAGTAGGAAGAAGTCTGTGAACACTGTGTCAAAGCTGTCAGAGATGTAGCTCAAGCGATTGAGCTCCCACCTACCACATGGGAGGTCCCTGGTTCAGTTCCCAGTGCCTCCTACAGAAGGCAGCAAGCTAGGGTGATGGGCAGGGGCAGCAAGCTGATGCAACAAGAGACACAAGAAGAAAAACATAATGAGAGACCCAACAAAACAGGGAATGGAAGTGGTTCAAGCAATTGGTACCTCCCTCCCATATAAGAGATCCCAGGTTCATTTCCCTGTGCCTCATAAAGAAACAAGGAAGACAAACAGACATAGCAAGGGCAAATATGAAGGGGTGGGGAAAAATAAATAAATAAAATGAATCTTAAAAAAAATCACTACTGATTGCTCACTTACAGTATACCTGGAAACTGCTAAGTGCTTTACCTAAGATGAAATTATCCCCATTTTACCATCTAGGAAAATGAGGTTCAGAGAGTTTAATTGACTTATCAAAGGTTGAAAAGGGTCCTGGAATCTGGATCTGTTTGGCTCCAAAAAGCCTATGTTTTGTCCTGTGACAATGGGTAAGGAAGAAAAATGCCTGCGGTTGAATAATAACATCATTTTTGATTCATAAAAAAGAACTGCCTATCTGTAAACTGATGAAAATCTAACTGGTTTGCTTTACAAAGCCTTTCTGCTGCCAACTTTGAACAATAAGCAGCATCCATTTTATAGGAGTTCTTCTGACTTGTACTGATCTTTCCAGAAAACTGTCTGACTCCAAAGATTACAGTAAAAACAATTAAAAGGCCTGATATAAACTTACAATAGAATATTAAAATATGGGCATATCAATAACTGAAAAGGAGAGGAGAGGCAATGGCTTAGACCTCAAGTCCCAAAAGAGCTATGACACTAGACCCATAAAAAGAAAAAAGCAGTAATATTCTTGAGTAAGGCTTGCTGCAGTTCAAACATGTTCTAGGGGTATTATGTCATGGAAAACTGGTTGTACTAGATCTGAGATTTAAGAACTCATAAGGAAAACTCAGCTGAACAGACATTAACAGCGAGATCTTCACATTCGGTGACACTAAACAGAGCTGGTCTGTACCTGGGTATGATTAAGTTATGATTAGGGCTTTGACTGGGCTGTGTCATTAGGGAGTTGAGTCCCACCTCCTTGGTGGGTGGGGATTCACAGATAAAAGGCATGGCAAAGGACAGAGTTGGGGGTTTTTGATGTTGGAGTTTGATGCTGAAGCCTTAAGCTGGAGCCCCAGGCAGCAAACTCACAAGGGAAAAAAAAGCAAACCCCAGAAAGAGAGGAATGCTGAGCCCAGGAAGAAGCAAGCCCTGAGAAGAGAGTAACTCTGAACCCAGAGAGAAGCAAGACCGTAGAAGGGAAGAACCCAGGAAGCCTGAACCCTCACAGACATCGGCAGCCATCTTGCTCCAACACATGAAAAGAGACTTTGGTGAGGGAAGTAACTTACGTTTTATGGCCTGGTAACTGTAAGCTCCTACCCCAAATAAATAGCCTTTATAAAAACCAACCAATTTCTGGTATTTTGCATCAGCACCCCTTTGGCTAATACAAAAAGTTAAATAATTTGGGAAGTGGATTTGGCCCAATGAATAGGGTGTCTGCCTACCACATGGGGGGTCCAAGGTTCAAACCCAGGGTCTCCTGACCTATGTGATGAGCTGACCCACACGCAGTGCTGATGCGTGCAAGGAGTGCCCTGCCACGCAGGGGTGCAGCCTGCGTAAGGGAGCCCCATGTGCAAAGAGTGCGCCCCATAAGGAGAGCTGCCCAGTGCGAAAAAAGTGCAGCCTGATGAGGAATCGCACCGCACACACGGAGAACTGACGCAGCAAGATGATGCAACAAAAAGAGACACAGATTCTGGGTGCTGCTGACAAGAATATAAAAGGACACAGAAGAACACACAGCAAATGGACACAGAGAGTAGACAACTGGGGGGGGGCAGGGAAGGGGAGAGAAATAAATAAATAAATAAATATTTTTTTAAAAAGTGATAGGCTCTTGGGAAGTAGATGTGGCTCAAGCAGTTGGGCACCTGCCTACCACATGCAAGGTCCCAGTTCGGTTCCTGATGCCTCCTAAAAAAGACCAGCAAGACAGCGAGCTGACACAGCAAGATGACACAACTTGATAAGGCAACTTAGAGACACAATGAGAGACACAACAAGCAGTGAGAAGGAGTAGTTCAAGTGACTGGGTGCCTCCCTCCCACATGGGAGGTCCCAGGTTCAGCTCCCGGTGCCTCCTAAAAAACGAACAGACACAGTGAGTGCAAACAATGAGGGGGAATGAATAAATAAATAAATAAAATATTTTTAAAAAGTGATTGGATCTCACAGTACTTCAGATGGCCCTCCCTCATCCCCTTACTAGCTCGGGGCAGAGCTGGCCTGTGCTCCCAGTGCAGGTTCCTGGTACCAGTCCTGGAGGAAATGAAGTGGCCCTTGTGCACATGCTGGGAGCATGTATGTCTGACCCAATCTCTCTGGTGGAGGCCTGAGGGATTGAACTAGGACACTCATTGCAGGCTTGCCATCCCAGAACTTGCCATGTATGTAGAAAACAGATCACAAAGCTCTCTTACAGAATGCTTTGGGAGATCAGTTCCCAAGTCATGGCTGCCTGGGGCAAGGGATTGCTGGCTAAAAGACATACAGTGCAGTGCCGGGACCATGAGGAAACTTTCCTCAGGAAGGTGGTCATTTGAATCCATGAAAAAGGGGTAATCCTAAAGCCACAAGCACATGCCCAAGACAAGATGCATGTACAGAAAGGACCAGAGAGGCCCATACACTTTGTTCTGGAGCTATTCTCTAACCTCATTGTATGGATAAGCTCTGAAGGAGAGCACTCACATAGATCTGCAAAGACTGGAAAGGTATTTTCTTTTTTTCCTTTTTTTTTTTTTTGTTGTTGTTTTGTTTTGTTAGCTCCAAGAAAAGTTCTGTCATAATATTAGCCGGATACAAAGCTTAAAGAACAGATACCTCAGGGAGTGGCTGTAGCTCAGTGGCTGAGCACCTGCTTCCCATCTATGAGGTCCCGGGTTCGAACTAAAACAAACAACAACAAAAAATAAGAATAGATACCTTAGAGTCTCAATTCCAGCAATAAGACATCATTAAAATATCAAAATGTACAGGTTTCAACAAAAGATTATGAAACATACAAAGAAAAAGGAAGTGATTGCCCAGGCAAAAGAGAAGATTAAAGTATCAGAGGGAAGCGGACTTGGTCCAGTGGATAGGGCGTCCATCTACCACACGGGAGGTCCGCAGTTCAAACCCCAGGCCTCCTTGACCCGTGTGGAGCTGGCCCATGCGCAGTGCACAAGGAGTGCCGTGCCACGCAGGGGTGTTCTCCGCATAGGGGAGCCCCACGCGCAAGGAGTGCGCCCCGTAAGGAGAGCCATCCAGCGTGAAAGGAAATGCAGCCTGCCCAAGAATGGCTCTGCATACACAGAGAGCTGACGCAGCAAGATGACGCAACAAAAAGAGACACAGATTCCCATGCCACTGACAACAACAGAAGCAGACCAAAGAAGAACACGCAGCAAATGGACACAGAGAACAGGCAACTGGGACTGGGGGGGAGGGTGAAGGGGAGAGAAAATAAATAAATAAATAAAGTATTAGAAACCATCAATGAGGAGGATCGGACCTGAGAAATTTCAGACAAAGATTCTTTTAAAAAGCTCTAAATCTGCTCAGAGAGCTAAAGGAAAATATAGGTAAAGAATAACAGGAGGGAAGCAGTTGTGGCTCAACTGATAGAGCATCCGTCTACCATATGAGGGTCCAGGGTTCTGTCCCCAGGGCTTCCTGACCCGTGTGGTGGCCTGGCCCATGTGCGGTGCTGTTGCGCGCAAGGAGTGCCATGCCACACAGAGGTGTCCCCGTGTAGGGGCTCCCCACACACAAGGAATGTGCCCCACAAGGAGAGCCACCCCACGTGGAAAAAAGTGCAGCCTGCCCAGGAGTGGTGCCATACACATGGAGAGCTGATGCAGCAAGATGATGCAACAAAAAACTGACACAGTTTCCCGGTGCCGCATGACAAGAATGCAAGCAGACACAGAAGAACACACAGCAAATGGACACAAAAAACAGACAAGGCGGGGAAGGAGAGAGAAATAAAATAAATCTTAAAAAAAAAAAGAGGGAAACGGACTTGGCCCAGTGGTTAGGGCATCCGTCTACCACATGGGAGGCCCGGGGTTCAAACCCCGGGCCTCCTTGACCCGTGTGAAGCTGGCCCATGTGCAGTGCTGATGTGCGCAAGGAGTGCCATGCCACGCAGGGGTGTCCCCCACGTAGGGGAGCCCCACGCGCAAGGAGTGTGCCCTGTAAGGTGAGCTGCCCAGCGTGAAGGAAAGTGCAGCCTGCCCAGGAATGGCACCGCCCACACTTCCCGTGCCGCTGAAGACAACAGAAGCGGACAAAGAAACAAGACGCAGCAAATAGACACAGAGAACCAACAACGGGGGGTGGGGGGGGTTAAGGAATTAAATAAATAAATAAAAATCTTAAAAAAAAAAAAAAGAATAAAAGGGATCAGGAAAAGAATAGATGAACATAGAGAGGATATCAATATAGTGGTGGAAATTATGAAATGGAACTAGACAGAGCTGAAGACCACAGTAAAAGAAATAAAAAATTCCCTAAAGGGGTTCAACAACAGATTTGAGTTAGAAGAAGAAAGAATCAGAGAACTTGAAATCATCCCATCTGAAACGCAGAAGGAAAATGAAGAAAAGTGAACAGAGTCTGGGAAATCTGTGAGATACCATCAAGTGTGCCAATATAAACATCGTGGGAGTCCCAGAAGAAGAGAGAGAGGAGGGCGCAGAGGGAATATTAAAAAAAAATGACTGAAAACTTTCCAAATTTAATGAAAGACATAAATATACACAATCATGATGCCTAACAAATTCCAAACAGGATAAAAACCCAAATAGACCCACATTGTGACATATCTTCAAATTGTTGAATGCCAAAGGTAAATAACTCAGAAAGCTGCAAAAGAGAAGCAAAAAAAAAAAGGGAGCCTCAATAAGATAAAGTGCCAATTTCTCATGGAAACCACGGAAAGCAAGAGAGAAGTGGGATGACACATTTAAAGTGCTGAAAACAAAAAAACTGCCAGCCAAGAATTCTATTTTCAGCAAACTGTCTTTCAAAAATGAGGAGGGGATTAAGACATTCCCAGATAAACAAAAGCTGAGAGTCTCCATCACCATTAAACCAGTCCTACAAGACATGCTAAAGAGAGTTCTGCAGGTTGAAAGGGAAGGACAACAGACAACTGATCGAAGACACATGAAGAAATAAAGATCTGCAGTAAGGGTAAAGACAGGGGTAAATATAAATGACAGCACTATTGTATCTTCAGTTTGTAACTCCATTTTACCACCTAAAGGATCTAAAAGGCATAAAATGTAATGATAAATCAGCAGTTTGGAACTCATAATGTACAAATAGGTAATTTGTGAAAAGAACTACATAAAGATAGGGGAACGGAGAGTTACAGAAACATTGTTTGTGTATACTGTTGAAGTTAAGTTGGCATCAAAGCAAATGAGATAGTTACAGATTCAGGATGTTAAATTTAAGCCCCATAAGAACCACAAAGAAAATATCAGAAAATACACAAACTCACAGAGACAGAAAGTAGAATAGTGCTTATCAGGGAGTACGGGAACAGGAGGAATGGGGAGTTAATGCAAAGTGAATGCAGGGTTTCTGTTTGGGTGATGGGAAAGTTCTAGTAATGGATGGTGAGGAGGGTACGGCAATATTGTGAATGTGATTAGTCCCATAACTGTATGCTTGGGAGGGGTAGAGAGGGGAAGATTTATGCTGTATACAGGATTTCATAGTTCAAAAAAAGAATCTAAAGAGATAATGAAAATTAAATGTAATACATGACATTGGATGGAATCTAAAAATGGAGGAGAAAAGGCTCAAGAGGACATTACAAGACATAAGAAAAAAATCAAAATATAGAATTTAAGCTTATATCAATGTTAAGTTTTCTTGAACTTGATAATTTCTTAAATTGATTACATAGTGAATATCCTTGTTCTTAGGAAATCTACTCATATTCAAGGAGTTATGATGTGTGCAAGCTGCTCTCAAAAATTCAGAAGATAGACTAGAGAGAGGGAGAGAGAGAAAGAGAAGTGGATGTGACTCAATTGATTGGGTTCCAGTCTACCACAAAGGAGGTCCAGGGTTCAATTCCCAGGGCTTCCTGGTAAAGGCAAGCTGGTCTGCGTAAGCTGGCTTGAGTGACAAGCTGGCCCACACAGAGTGCTGCCTCACACAGAGTGCTGGCCCATGTGAGTGCTGGTCCACGCAGGAGTGCTGGCCCACATGGAGAGCTGGGGCAGCAAGATGACGCAACAAAAAGAGATACAGGTGATGTGGAGAGTGGGGTATATGGGAACCTCTTATATTTTTTCACATAACATTTTGTAATTTATGTATCTTTAAAAAAAAAAAAAAGGTAATTAAAAAAAAAAGAAAGACACAGAGGAGAGACAATAAGAGACAAAGCAGACCAGGGAGCTGAGGTGGCGCAAGAGATTGAGTGCTACTCTCCCATTCTGGAAGGTCCCAGGATCGGTTCCCAGTGTCGCCTAAAGAGAAGACAAGCAGACATAGAGAATGCACACAGAAAGCAGACAGCAAGCACAAAAAAAAATCAATGGGGGTGGGGGTAGGGTGGAGAAATAAATCTTTAAAAAAGAAAAAGAGAGAAGAAAGAAAGGGCAAAGGTGGCAAAATGTTAAAATTGGTAGGTCTGGGTGTCTGTGGGAGTGGGGTGTATGTTGGAGTTCCCAGTATAGGGTCTGTATTATTTTTATTTGAAATAATTTCCAAAAATAAAGTTTAAAAAGAAAAAAAACAACACTCCAGGTTTCAACCAACCCTTAAGAAAAATAAACAAACAAAAAAACAACTTAAGAGTCATTCTTGACTGCTCCTTCCCAATCCATTAGGAAATCCCATTGCCTCTACTTTAAAAATATTTGGGATCCAACTACTTCTGTCTACTGCTACTGGTACCACATGATCCAAGACAGTACTGGCACTTCTTGGATTCCTATATTAACCCCCTAATTTATTAATAATTTTCATCAGTTACTCACTTACATTGCTTTAAATAGATATATAATGAAAAATCCCTGCACTGCCCCATATTAACAATGAATCATTCTACTTAGAGAGGACCATGTTCAACTTCTATTTACATTCACAGCTCTAACATGTTTATACTGCTATTTCCAACTTTATCTATTGACTTTCAAGTATGGAGGTTCAGGATTCAGCACTGTTAAACTACTGCCCTAATATTATAAGGCAATTTGGGATAAAATAAAAATATTCAATTCAGTGTTTACATTATTAAGACTGATTACAATCACCACTAAATAGACTATTTCATTTCTTGTTCAATTTTTTTATTTTGCCTTATTTTTCATTTATTTCGTTATCTATATACTTATCACTAATTCTTCCCAAAGTATCTAACAGAACTGTAAAATCCCTCTGAGTATTAATTCCTGCCTGGCCAAACATATCATGAAATCTACAAATTCCTTACTCTCTGCTCCTCACCCACCAAGAAGTCTCCAGGAAGTCTTGACACTCCAGTTTGAACCCCTTGTTTTTTAGACTACTGCACAGCAGTCATCCTGGAAGTTCCTGTTATCTTTCTCTTGCATTAGATCTCATGCCATTTTATTTATTTTCTTGTTTTGTTTACCCCCTTGTTTTGATGGGATACATCCCCCAGTAACTTTATGAGAAAGGAACACGAGAGTCAAATCCTTTGAGACCTTGAATACCTGAAAAGGGCTTTATTCTATCCTCATGCTTGGTTGGTCATTTGGCTAGATACAAAATTCTAGGTAGACATGGGAGATCCATGGCTCAAACCCAGGGCCTTCTTGACCCCTGTGGAGCTGGCCCACGCACAGTGCTGATGTGCGCAAGAAGTGCCAAGCGACGCAGTGGTGTCCCCCGCATAGGGGAGCCCCACGCGCAAGGAGTGCACCCTATAAGGAGAGCTGCCCAGCATGAAAGAAAGTTCAGCCTGCCCAGGAATCGCGCCGAACACACAGACAAGTGACGCAGCAAGATGATGCAACAAAGAGAGACACAGATTCCCGGTGCCGCTGATAAGAATAGAAGCAGACATAGAAGAACACACAGTGAATGGACACAGTGAGCAGACGACTGGGGCAGGGGGCGGGAAGGGAGAGAAATAAATAAAAATAAATCTTTAAAAAAATATATATATATACATATATATATAAAATTCTAGGTAGGATACAAATTTCTCTCAGAAAGCACTGTTCCATTCTATTCCAGCTTCCAGAGCTGGTGTTGAGAAATCATTATCATTCCAATTTTTAATTCCTTGTATAGGATCTGTTTTCCTCTCTGTGGAAGTGCTTAGAAACTTCTTTTTATTACGAATATTCTAAAATTTCATAATGACATGCTCTGGAGTGGGTCTTTTTAAATGCATTATGCTGGGTAATTAGTAAGCCCCTTTCAATCTGGAAATGCATGTCCTCAGTTGTAGATGTTCTCATATTAGTCAAAAATAGACTTCTTGACTGATTCTCTGATTTTCTTATCTTTAATCTCTTACTTTCCATCTCTTTATTTTTCCATATTAACTGATGATTTCCTCAAATTTGTCTCCTTCACCTTCTAGTGAAATGTTTTTATTTATCATACATTTTTTTAAATTTCCAAGAACAACAATCCTGGTGGTTATCTAGTTACTCCTATTTTATAGTACGCCACTCTTGTTTCATGGATTCAGTATCTTTTCTAATCTCCTAGATGATATCAATTATAAGATTTTCTTGGTTGTTACTTTAAAGTTTCCTTCTTATATTTGGGCCCATTCAGTTTCTCCAGAGAAAAATCCACCAATTTCCTAGTAGGTAGTAGAGTCGAGGTGGTAAGGGGATAATACCTGACTGCCTACCTGGGAGTCAAGTGATAGAAGGGAACTAGAAGTCTCATCAACCTCACCATTTACTATGCAGGCTATCCCCTCATCACTCTCTTCTTAATATGGCATCCCACCCCTCCCCATCTTTTGCATCATGCTAGATATTAACTAGTAAGAAGTCTCTCTGGATCAATTTATCTCTAAAATAAATCTCATCTCTTGTTGAGGTGGGTAAGGGTTAACTGACCAGTTGCAAGGAATGAGGATGGTTGACTTGCAGGCTCAGGTACCTCTTAAACGATTTTTAGTAGTCCTCCTGATGTCAGCCCATACCTCACACCTATCTTCAATTCCTGAGCTTTTGTACGGTTCTGTAATGTAAACTAGCTTGCTTCTAATTAGTATTCCCTTCTATATTCCCCACTCTATAAGCATTTGTGAGCAAAATTAAGTTTCTGCTTTCAGGTAGCTCATCCTCTACTGGAGGCTATAAACGATACTTAAACATTACTCAGAGATGACATAAACATGACTGAAGATTTTTCTATAGTTTCATAGTTTTTTTCTGGTTATACAAAATTAGAATTCAGACTCAAGTCCTAAGTCATTAGACCTTCTCCTTTGGCATTGTGGAAAGAAAAAAAAAAGTGTTAGAAAAGATGAGGGCTCCCATCTTTGGAGATTCTTTCACCTAGTTACTTACTAGGATTACAATGATAAAATCAGAGAGATCCACTTTAATCCATCACTTTTAAACAATCATCATTTTATAAACATACACACATACTTGAGACAGTATAATTTTAAATCCTGATCATTTAAAAGTAATTCAATGTTAACCCAATATGATTTCTAACCACTGATCTGGTCCATTCCCTTGTTTAGAAGAAGAAATCAAAGCCCAGAGATTTAATGACTTGCCTAAGATCACATAATTAGGAAAGTGGCACTATTAAATGCATAAGAGGAACAGTAGAAGATAAGTCTGGAAAGTCAGATCAAGAGGACCTTGACTGTCAGTCTAAAGGATGTTTGACTCAATTCTGAAATCAATGGGAGTCATCCAAGGCTTTAAGAAGCTATGCACATAGAGTTATGTATCAGAAAGAGTGTAAAAGGGGGCAGAGAGAGTGAAAAAATAATTTACTCCCTGCAAAAATGAAGAAAACTAACAATAGTAGCTGTATAAGGGAAGAAACAGATACAAGAGTCTTTACTGAAGGAAGCTGATGTGGCTCAATCGATTGATCTCCTACCTACCACACAGGAGGTCCTGGTTTGCGTTCCAGGGCTTCCTTGTGAAAGCAAGCTGGACAGCGCCTGCAGAGAACTGACGGCCCACACCCATGGAGAGCTGGTGTAGCAAGATGACGCAACAAAGGGAGACAAGCAGACACAGAAGGACATGCAGCAAATGGACACAGAGAGCAGACAGAAAGCAAGTGGCAAGAGGGGGAGATAAATAACTGACACAAGCCTGCTTCTTTAAAGGTAGAGCTTGCTTCCAAAGGAGACTATCTGGTAGACAGCAGGACCCCGCTTCTCTTGTATTCACATGACATGACTTAGCACAGGACTGAACTGAGACATTCCAAATATTTGGTGAATTGAAGGTATAGTCCCCATTTTAAATGGCAGTCATATTGTTGCAAATGGATTTTGAGGGGGGAACTAAAATAATTCTAAAAGAAAACTAGAAGACAGGAAAATAAATTCAGAATATAACCTTTAAAAAAGTAAGCATGAGAATGTGAGGGAGGAGTCTAAAAGAAATATTAAATTTCTCATTGCATGAGGAATAACAAAGAAGTGGGAGAACAAATTCTGGTACAGGTCCTCAGAAAGGCCATTGGGGAGTAGAAGTGAGCAGGGCATGGAAACGGGTTACAGATTGGAGTATAGAACTTCATGGTATAAACAACCTTTTTCACAAGAGGTACAGAAAATCAGTCCCTGAACTTAACAAAGTACTTTACTGTTCCTTTCTTGAGCTGCTAACTTAGAGCAACTGATGATAAAACAACCAATTTTAACTTTACCCATGTGTAAAAAAAATGCACATATACAAACAAAATATACACACGTACTATACATCTCTATGACTTACCGATTCTACTCTTTTCTTTCCAACTAGAAATCTTAGGAGGGAAAGAGAAAAGGAGAAGGGGAAATAGGGAGATTGGGGTCAAGAGAAAGACAGAAATGAAACTGCCAAAGGACAGCTCAGTCATTTCTGCTGCGCACACAATAGCCCTGGCAGTAGAGGATGAGGCATGCTCAGAGGATTAGATGACTACCAAGTTAGCCTTCTTTCCTAAGTAGATTTTCTAAATCACTACTGTAGTGATTTTCAACTTTTTTTTGTTTTGTCTTAAGCAGGCTAACCCTTACTTCTCCTATGCAGAACAATATAAAACAGATAAAAAGTAGAGCTGCTCTGCCCAGATGAAGTATAGCACAGAACTGAAAGCCTCATCTACCTGGCAGCCTCCCTCTTGGAGCCAGCCCCAAATGAGTCATATCTGTGAAAATCCTAGAGTTCCAATTAGATGAATTCTTCCCAATTTAGATTTAATAATCTCAATTTGGGGGAAATTTTGGTTCATACTTCTGCCTCTTAAAAAAGAGGGCTTACAGTAGTTAGAGCTTCAAAATAGACTGAGACATAAAGTGTTAACAGGAAACTGATAAGACAACAGAAAAGCATTTAAGAAATAAAATTCTCAGACCTTTGAGAATAGAACATGGTCATGCTTAGTTTGATATTTAAGGAGTCCTAGGGGAGTAAATAAATGCTTCTACTGCTACAGTATTTCTCTGGGTAACAAAAGCCAAGAGGACTTTGCTTGCTCTAGGCAACTATTTAGGATAATTTCGTTTGGTTTCATGCAAAATTTACAATGAAAATGAAGACATAAAAACATGAAAGATACAAACAATTAGAAAGCTTTTTTAAAAAGCAATCCTTTGGGAGGCATATGTGGCTCAGGCGATTAGGCTCCCATACACCATATGGGTTCAATTCCCGGGGCCTCCTTGTGAAGGCAAGGTGGCCCACACCTGCTGAGAGTTGATGGCCCATACAGTGAATGGACAAAGAGAGCAGACAGTGAGCAAGAAGCAGGGGGTGGGGATAAATAAATAAGTCTTTAAAAAAAAAAAAAAAGGAACCTCTCTCAGGTTTTTAAATGACAGCGTATTTGAGACAGATGGTTTACACAGAACAACAAAACAATCGCCACAGTGGTTAAACACCGTAATTATATTTTTTGTGATACTTATATGCTTATTGTATGCCAGGTCCTGTGCCAAAAACTTTATAGACATTATCTCATTAGTTGGCTTATTGTGAAGATAAAGGTAGAGTTAACATCACTTTTTAAAAAAACTTTTTTATACATTAGAAAACTTAGCTGAGAGCAAAGAATATTACTTTTTGTAAGCTAAAAGTGGGAGGATCATTCCTAAGCAATAATATGACTTAGCAATGCTTTGTACCTTTAAGAGGACCAAAAGAAGATAAATTAAGAATGTTCAACAAGCCATCAGAATAGGAATGGTAACTGTGATCTCAATACAACAACACAAGTTTCCAGGCTGGCATAAAATGGCTGGCAATAAATGGCTAGTGAAATAAGTGTAAAGATATAGGCAGACTTTAGCCCAGTGCTGTCCAATACAGCAGTCACTACCTCCATCTGGTAATTATATTTAAATTAACTAAAATTAAGAATCAGTTCCTAGGTCACTCTAGCCACATTTCAATGCTCATTAGCCACATGTGGCTACTGGATAGCATAGAAATAGAATTTTCCATCATTACAGAAAGTTCTATTGGTCAGCATTGCTCAAGCAGAAAATCCTGGATGTCAATAAAAATAGTAGCAGGCACACAACAAATGTTTGATGAGTGAATGAATGAATAAAAGAAAGACAAACTGCAATGGGCCATTGAAAGAACTGGCCAGAGGAAAAGAAACTAATAATGGGTAACACTTACTGAGTACTTACCACAAGGCAGACACTCTTCTAAGTACTAAACATGTACTAATTTAATTAATCCTGAAAAACAACTGTATAAGGTATTTACTATCATTTACATGGGAAAACTAAGGCTCAGAAAGGTTAAGTAGGGAAACGGACTTTGGCCCAGTGGTTAGGGCGTCCGTCTACCATATGGGAGGTCCGCGGTTCAAACCCCGGGCCTCCTTGACCCGTGTGGAGCTGGCCACGCGCAGTGCTGATGCGCGCAAGGAGTGCCGTGCCACACAAGGGTGTCCCCCGTGTGGGGGAGCCCCACGTGCAAGGAGTGCGCCCGTGAGGAAAGCCGCCCAGCGCGAAAAGAAAGAGCAGCCTGCCCAGGAATGGCACCGCCCACACTTCCCGTGCCGCTGACGACAACAGAAGCGGACAAAGAAACAAGACGCAGCAAATAGACACCAAGAACAGACAACCAGGGGAGGGGGGGGAATTAAATAAATAAATAAATCTTAAAAAAAAAAGAAAGGTTAAGTAACTTTCCCAATATCCATGATTTTAATCTAGGCAGTTTAATCTAGAATCTAGAGCCTTCATTATAAACTATTATACTATACTACTTCTATTATATAAGAACCAGGTTTAAAATGTTTGCTTTAATGAAATAACATTTATTTAGAATCAATCTTGGCTTTCTCTGCCTGGAAGAGCCCACACCAAGTCTTGGTGCACATTTCCATCTTTCTCTCCCATTTCTCAGGAAGCTCTGTTCTTTTCCCCCATTTCCCAATACATTCTTTTTCCTGGCCTAACTAAACTGGTATGTTCTTAAATTCTTTTATGGAACATAGCCAAGAACCTAGAGGAATCCAACACTTCCCTGTCTTCATTTGGCAAGCCAGCCAGAAGGCAGCTAAGTGAGTGGTGCTCCCTGACTCCTGCCAGAGACTGAATCAATGCCTTCCAGAACAAGATATTAGTCACGTGGGAATTTCAGCCAGTTTTTCAGCCAGTTCCAAACACAGTGTCAGACCCATCTTTCCTCGACCTCAATAGAATAGCCAGAGGGGTTTACACCCTGTCAGGCAGGGACTCCTGCCCTAACTAGCAGGAAGTAACTGCAGAAGAATGACCATCACCCCTCAGCAACCCCTTAAGAATAAGGGTGTGAACTCTCTAAGGGGGGAGTTGAGGCAGGTTAGCCAGGGAAACAAGGAAAAGATGAGCCACAACATGGCTGAAAGACAACATGGCTGCAAGACCCCACTGGCACCTTGAGTTTAACCTTGAGGCCCCAGTTTCTCTTTCCAGGACTTCCCCTTGGCCCCAGATATTTCAAATAGGCCTCACTATTGGGCCCCACCATTGGCTGGGTAACAAATTACAGCTGGGGCTCCTCCCCTTAGCAAGGGGGAGGAATAATTAATAGTTTAAAAGGTAACCACATGAGGCAGACCTTGTTCTCTCTGCCTGGAGGAGCCTGCACCAAGTATCTGTGCATATTTCCATCCTTCTCTCCCATTTCTCAGCAAGGTCTGTTCTTTTCCCCCATTTCCCAACAAATTATTTTTACTGACCTAAAAATAAAAAATAAAATAAAATCAATCTTTCCATGAATTTGCCAGTCAATTCACAATAAAGAGGATAAGGAAAAGGAGTGTTGAAATAAAAAATATCAGCAGAAAGTATGCCAAAATATTAATATTAGTTTTATCTTTAGACACTAAGATAAAGGACAATTTTTGTCTTTGCTAACTCTATTTGATAAATGTTTCATAGTACATCATGTAATAATAACAAAAGCAATAAATGTGAAAAAAGAAAAAAATAATGTGGAAAACAGCTGTGGCTCAAGCAATTGAGCCCCCATTTACCAAATGGAGAACCCAGATTCTATCTCCAGGACCTCCTGGTAAAAAAAGGTGTCCCAGACCTGCACAGTGAAGCGCAGACCCCTGCACAGCATGGAGCACAGCAAAGCGACACACCAAAAAAGAGGATGACATAACCAGATAGGAAAAAAAAATGAGCTTTTTAAGCAAGATGAAAATATGATCAGCTTAAGATTCCTAAACAGGATATCAAATCAAGCCTCAACTACTTAAAACCTTCAAAAACTTCATCCAACTCTTAAACGTGGAGGCCTCCTATCTAATCTCTTGGCCACCAGTCTCTCTAGAAATAAACCATTTTACATCTTATCATTTTGTCCTCTCTCATGCTAGTCCTTACTGAGTCCAACAAACAGGGCATACAATATAATCTTCTCAGCTTTATGCAAAGCATTTCTGCATAATTTGACCCTGTTCTACATTTTCAGCATCTACTAGTACTACCCTATCAAATTCTCAGTTCTTCTAGAAGAAGCATAGTAGAACGAATTGAGGCATCAGAATCACAGAGCTTGGTCAACGCAATCTCTTGGACTCGGTTCCTTCAATGGAGAGTGACTGTGAAGATTAAATCCTTAAACAACTAAAGCGTCCAGCACACAAAATATGGTGTTTTCAAATTTGTTTATTAGCCAAATGGATCTTTACTCACTAACCAATGAAAAAGCTTGGCACTTTGGCCTCTGCGTTGTTGTTTTTTGCTTCCCCGCCCCAACCACTGCTGTTTTGTTGTCTGTGTCCATTTGCTGTGTAATCTTCTGTGCCTGTTGTTGTTTTTTTGTTTCTTTTTTTGTCTTCTCATTTTCTTCTCAAGGCTTCACTGGGATTCAATCCTGGGGACCTCTAATGTGGGAGAGCGGTACCCTGTCGCTTGCGCCACCTGAGCTCCAGGTTTCTGTCATGTCTTGCCTTGACTCTCACTTGCGTCTCTCTTTTGTTGCATCATCATTTTGCTGCGTCACTCCCTGTGCAGGTATGGTTCACCACACAGGCCTGGCACACCTTTACCAGGAGGCCCTGGGGATCAGACCCGGGTCCTCTCATATGGTAGACAGAAGCCCAGTGGCTTGGGCCACATTCGCTTACTCATCCACGCGCAAAGAGTGTGCCCCGTAAGGAGAGCCGCCCAGAATGAAAGAAAGTTCAGCCTGTATTCTTTATGTTACTTGGCTCCTTTCTGTGTACCTTCCCTAGCTTCTAAAAGCCTGTCAAATTCAAAGCCCAGTTTGAGTCCCCTTCTCCAAGGTTTCCCTGACTCTGCTAAGCCAAAATGACCTCTCACTCTTTTTAACTTTTATAGCATTTAGAGTTTATTCTTCCTAAATATGGTATCCTAACTGATTTTATTAGTTCTCTTTTCAAGTATATAAGCCTAGTTCCCAAAATGGAGTATGAATTCCTTATTAGCAGACACTTCACTTCATGAATACCTTTATATCTTTCTGATATCTAACATGTGACAATGCATATACTAAATGCTCAAAAATGAGTTAAGGGAAGCAGACTTGGCCCAATGGAAAGGGCGTCCACCTACCACATGGGAGGTCCACGGTTCAAACCGTGGGCCTCCTTGACCCGTGTGGAGCTGGCCCATGCACAGTGCTGATGCGTGCAAGGAGTGCCCTGCTACGCAGGGATGTCCCCCACATAGGGGAGCCCCACGCGCAAAGAGTGTGCCCCGTAAGGAGAGCCGCCCAGCATGAAAGAAAGTTCAGCCTGCCCAGGAATGGCACGCACACACAGAGGGCTGACACAAGATGATGTAACAAAAAGAAACACAGATTCCCGGTGCCGCTGGTAAGGATAGAAGCGGTCACAGAAGAAAAACACACAGCGAATGGACACAGAGAGCAGAAAACTGGGGGGGGGGATAAATTTTTTTAAAAATCTTTTAAAAAAATGAGTTAAGGTTGACTTATGGATTTGGAAGGAAGTTATTAAAAAAAAATATTGGCTGAACATTTTTGCAGAAGACTAAGAAGCCACTAATTCTATGTAAAGATAGAAAGTTTTAAGGAAATAGTACAATCTAATTTCCACAACTTAGTATTACTAACCAAACATGTTAATCATGCTTAAGCTATAATCTCTCTCTAGTCCAAAATAAATATATGAAATATTAGCAATTAATGACCCTAAGTGAATAGTTCTTTTAACTTTTCAAAGTGTCTTACACATAAGCACTACTTATATATTGAATTGAATCACCTTCTTTGATCTCATTTGGAATATACTTACCTCACTAAAATATGAAGATACAGTGAAAAGGTTCCAGACATTGATTACTAGAAAGTGATTACATACATTATATATAAAAGATATATAAATAATTATACATAAATTATAAAAGTATTCTATTATATTTGTTATAAAAGTATTCTATTATATTTGAGATATGTAACATATATTAAAGAATTATTCTCCTTTAAAAGGCAATTTTACCTCCTCCTGATGGGAGTGCTGAAAGTGAAGGGTAACTTGAAGGCATAATTTTACTTTTGTTTTCATTCACTTATTTAATCATGATTCCTCATAAAACAATTAAGAAAATTAAATAACCACATAAATACTAAAGACTTTTCTGTTTGACAAATTATTAAATTCAGCAATAGAAAACAACTTTTCTAATGAGCTGGTAGGAAGAGGAAAGAAACAAGAGGGATAGAGGAAGCTGCTTTATTACCAGGAAGTCCCAGTGGGTAGAAAAAGACCTAAAACACAGCTAACCTCTGCAAGATACAGTATGATAAATCCTGAATCCCTCTTTTTAACTGTCAATGCTATTCTATCAAGCCTCCAGGGGGGAAAAGCCATTACCTAAGGATGTTGGGATGGGAGAGTCTATTCATGAGCTGCACTTCCTTCAGCATGTTTGCCCGGTTACTGTTCAATGTGTTCATCTTAAGAGCCATCACCTGACCAGAAGTTCGGTGGCACACCTAGAAAACAAACAGAACAAGAGAAGAGACTCAAGGGCAGCAGCTACATATATTGTCAAAGTCTTCACATGTAGAACATGACAAGATGATTTAGTGTGATTACAGATAAAAGAGATAAAAGGTTGGGGGTGTTTGTCCTGTAAACTCTTGATTACATTATAATCTCACTTCCATTAATGAAGATGGGTTTATTCCATCCAACACAAAAAATGTTTCATACATCAGTCTGGCCAGAAAAACATTATTAATAACACCTCAGGAAAGTATTTCATTTCCTGTATCTTAGAAAAAAGTAGAGGAAAATTTGTGGGCTGGTTCCTTATGGTTGACATTGATGAGTCTTAAAACATCAATAGGAAATATTTCCACTATAGAATTTTAAGAGTGCACAAAAGCAACATATGCATAAATCTTTTTAAACACTTAATGAACTATAAAAACTGTTTATATAAGACACAAAACCCACATCCTCAAATCTCCTCCAATTAGGTTGTATTAATATATATGTTACTAGTATTTTAAAATCTCACATAGGAATATACAATATACAATACAGTGAATCCTATATGTTACTAGTATTTTAAAATCTCACATAGGAATATACAATACAGTGAATCCTAATGTAAATTATGGACCACAGTTAACAGTATATTGATAACAATATTGTTTCATTGATTGTCATAAAGGTACTACACTTATGCAAAGTGTTAGTAATAGGGAAAACTGTGAGAGGGTTATATGAAAACTCTGCATTTTCTGCATGGTTTATCTATAAACCTGCTACTTCTCTAAAAAAAAAATTAAAGAAAATATCACTCAAGCACCATAAAAATATATCCATAAGAAAAAATTATTGCATGTTAAATATGGAAAGAGATCAGTGAACATGTTGGAGCTAATATTGTGGTTACCCAATCCAAAGCACTTTATTATCATTGAACACACTCAAGTCAGATAAAACATGGGCCATATCACTTACATTAGTACCCATATGCACAAAAAAATCTTCTGAAAACATTCACAAACCTCTATAGAATTCAATTTCTTTTATCTAAGAAAATATTGTTTTATAATTTCAATGCATACTCCACAGGGTTCAAAAACTACAATACTCGCAACAAAATTAACTATATGCTTTCACTCTCTAAATGTAGCAGCAAAATGAAGCTACAGGAAAAACATTTGTCCTTACTCAAAAGAAGTTCAATTATTCACTGAGATGTGTTTGTTTCCTGCTAAGAAATTATGAACAAGGCAGTAGAAAAATTAGGTAATGAAGTCCTAAGTCCCTCATTACTTTCTAGTTTAAAAAAAAAAAATCATTTCAGCTCACACACAACAAAGACTTGCTATGTGAAACTGTCATCATCCTATGGACTTTAAGAATATTATTTCAGCATGTTATACTTGACCAAATGAGAATGTCATTAGAAAACATTTCAATCTACTTAACTCTTCAACATCCAGAAATTCCTTCAAATGACAAGACCCAGAAGTTAGTACATCTGTTAATACAGAACATCACAGCTCATCTTAGAATTCAAAGAAACAACAAAGTTTCATAGTGGCTGGACAGAAAGGGGGGCAGGGGGGAGAATGAAGCAAAACACTCAAGAGCCATAGGAACCCTGACCAGAATAACTAAAGTGGAGCACTGGTTGCTTCTCCTCTCTTCTAGATCACTTAGTGAGATTTGGAACCCTACCCTCTTCCTAGGACATCAATGATTCTGTTGTCATGTACCTCGTGATTGATGAAAGAGAAGTGGCTTCTCTTTTCAGATCCTGCATGGATAAGTTAAAAGAAAGATTACATACAAAGAACTCACTGACAGTATTTTTCCAAGTCTATTACAGAAGACATCTGTGTTTTAATAAGGGTTCTCCATTCTGAAAGCCATTCCTTTTTTCATATCTGAAAACTGTCACCCTGAGTTTTTAACAAAATGCCAGCTTTTTAAAAAGAGTGATATTTTTTAAAATATGTGAAAATTCAGAGATAAACAATCTGTTTCAAACTAATAAGAAAAAACACTTTTTTAGTGAAGATGATGAACAAATTCATAACTCATTGTTTATGCTTTTTAACTGCATAAAATAGCCTTCTCCTTTCTTCTAAGCAACCCCAAATTTTACCTATCTTTTAAGTCCACAATGAAATCTTCCCTTCTTTCTGAAGGCTTCCTTGACTCTCTCTGGGAATTTTTAGTGGTTTCCTTCCTTAAATTATTTCAGAACAAAATTCATAAACCAATATAATGTTCATCACATAGTTGTGTATATAAATATCTTCTTACGAGGCTACAAAACACCTTGAAATCAGGAACTATATTGTATTTTGTCTAGCAGTGCCTAGACTAAGACACATCATAAGGCACAATGAAAACTGTGGGAACAATAGTTAAAGGATACTTCTAATGCACTTTCTATGGGCCAGTGAATCATTTATTTATCCAGATATATTCTTTTAGGGGGTCTCTCTCTCTCTGATTTTTTTGGACTTTGGGAAAAGAAGTAAACAGAAAAGCAGTAAAAGATTTTGTTACACCTTTCTGGAGTTTATAGTCTAGAAAGGGAAAAACAATAAACTGTATGACTAATCAGATAAGAAAGAGAATGAGTAATCAAATACTGCACAATAGATATTTAATAACTATTGATGGAATGAGCCCTCAGGGAAAAATTTATGGGACTTCAGTTAAACCTCAAAGAATTAATAGCTTTATAAAGACAAAGAAGGGAAGCGGACTTGGCCCAATGGATAGGGCGTCCACCTACCATATGGGAGGTCCAAGGTTCAAACCCTGGGCCTCCTTGACCCGTGTGGAGCTGGCCCATGTGCAGTGCTGATGTGTGCAAGGAGTGCTGTGCCACATAGGGGTGTCCCCCGCGTAGGGGAAGCCCACTCGCAAGGAGTGTGCCCCATAAGAAGAGCCACCTAGTGCAAAATAAAGTGTAGCCTACCCAAGAATGGCGCCACACACACGGAGAGCTGACACAGCAAGATGATGCAACAAAACAAAAAAAAGAAAGATAAAGAAAAGTACAGGTGATAAAGTTAGAAAAAAGTACCATCAAATATAGGGGTCTACAAAATATGGAAAACTTGCCTAAATGCAAAAGGATGAGCATTCCAATTTACAAGACAGTACCAGAGGCAAAAGTTCAAAAAGTAATTATCCCTCAATTCTGCCCAGATTTTCAGAATAAAAAGAAGTTCTATTTCTGCTTAAGTTTTTTTTCATCTATACATAGTTGTTACAACTACTAAGAGGGTGCTACCTTTAAACTTCTTTACAAATAAAGGCAAATAGCCCATTCAATGGGAGAAAAAATTTGGAAACCACATATGCCATAAGGGTTTGTTTTCCATGCTATAAAAAGAGATCAAATGGCGCAAGGAGTGCCGCACCACGCAGGGGTGTCCCCCACGTAGGGGAGCCCACGCACAAGGAGTGCACCCGTAAGGAGAGCCGCCCAGCGCGAAAGAAAGTGCAGCCTGCACAAGAATGGCGCCGCCCACACTTCCCGTGCCGCTGACGACAACAGAAGCGGACAAAGAAACAAGACGCAGCAATAGACACAGAGAACAGACAACCGGGGGGGGGGGGGGGGGGGGGGGGGGGGATTAAATAAATAAATAAATAAATCTTAAAAAAAAAAAAAGATCAAAAAGTTCAACAACAAAGAGCAAGCAATCCAATTTTTAAAAAATGAGCAGACTTAAATAGACATTTCTCCAAACAGGAAATAAAATGGTGAAAGAGCACACAAATAAATGGTCAATATCACTAGCTATTAGGGAAATACAAATCAAAACTACAATGAGATAACATCTCACACCTCACAGAATGGCCATTATTACAAAAACAGAAAATAACAAGTGTTGGAGAAGATGTGGAGAAACAGGAACACTCCTTCACTGTTGGTGGGAATGTAGAACAAACAGTGCAGTCTCTATAGAAGACAGTTTGGAGGTTCCTCAGGAAGCTAATTATAAAACTGCCATATGACCCAGCAATCCCTCTACTACAGGGGTAGGGGTTCTTAACTTTTTCTGTTCCACAGACCCTTTGCCAGTCAAGTGAATTGAATACTACTGTAATTTATTTATTGCATACATTCATAAGTGAAGGAAACACTAGATTTCAGTTACAGGTCAGAGAAAATAAAGATAATAAGTTGATTTTTTTTCAATTTAAGCTCATGGACTCCCTGAAATCTTTCCACAGATCCCTAGTTAAGAACCCCTGCTCTACTAGGAATATATCCAGAAGAACTGAAAACAGTGACACAAACAGATATTTGCATACCAACATTCACAGCAGCATTATTCACAGTTGCCAAAAGATGGAAACAACCCAACTATCCAATGAGTGGATAAACAAAAAAATGTAGTATATTCTATACTGTTGAAATCAATCAGTAGAATAGAACTGAGAATTCAGAAATAAACCCTCACCTATACAGCAACTGGTTTTTGACAAACCTAACAAGTTAATGTTAAAGGTACAAAACAGTCTCTTCAAACAATGGTGCTGGGAGAACTGGATATCTATATCCAAAAGAATGAAAGAAGACCCCCATCTCACTCTCTATACAAGAATCAACTCAAAATGGATCAAAGACCTAAATATGAAAGTCAGCACCATAAAACTACTAGAAGAAAACGTAGGGAAAAATCTTCAAGACCTTATATGAGGTGGTGGTTTCTTGGACCTTATACCCAAAGCACGAGCAACAAAAGAAAAAATAGATAAATGGGACCTCCTCAAAATTAAACACTTTTGTACCTCACAGGACTTGGTCAAAAGGGTGAAAAAAGGCAGCCAACTCAACGGGAGAAAATATTTGAAAATCACATATCCGATAAGAGTTTACCATCCAGAATATATAAAGAGATGTTACAACTCAACAATAAAAAAAAATGACCTAATTTAAAAATTGGCAAAAGACTTGAATAGACATTTGTCCAAAGAAGAAATAAAAATGGTATACTGTTGTAAGAAGAAATGAAATTGGGACACAGATAAACCTTGAGGAAAATGCTGAGTTAAATAAACCAGACACACACAAAAAACAAATATTGTATGGTCTCACTAATAAGAACTAAATATGAAGCACAAACACATTGAGTTAAAACCTAGAGTATGTTACTAGGAGATAGGATGAGGGCAGAGAAGGGGTAATGATACTTAATATATGTAAAATTTTGAATTAGCTTGACTGTAAAAGTGTAGAAATGGATAGGGTTGATGGTAACACATTATAGTGAGTATAACTAAAATGGCTCATTTATAAATGGGATTGTGGCTGAAAAGAGAAGTTTAGGGATGTAAATGGCAATTGAAAGAAAGCTAGAAAATAATTTAGTGACTAAATAACATAGTGAACCAGGAGGTGGATGAGGATTGCGGGAATCAGTACAATTACAAAAATGTTCTTCTATGAACTAGAAAAAATGTATGTCACTATTACAAAGTGGAAGTATTTGGGAAAAATACAATTAATGTAACTGTTGGACTATAGTTAGAAGCAATATTGTAATATTCTTGCATCAATGTCAAAAAAGGTACTATATCAATGCTAAGGGTTAATAATAGGAGGGTGTGGGGTTTTTTCTTTTGGACTAAGGAAAACGTTCAAAAATTTAGTGAGATGATGACTACACAACTCTGTGATTAAAGTGAGAGCCACTGAGTGAATAGACTGTACAAGGCATGGGACTGTATAACGTGCTGAACGATGCAGTGTGAGATGGATGTGGTTAACAGTACAAATACGAGAGTGTGCTCTCATGAATTATAACAAATGTACAATACTAAGTACATGGTGTTAATAATAGGGGTGTATGGGAAAAACATACCAAATGTATGCTTTGGACCATAGATACTGTTAATAGTCTAATGATGTTCTTACATAATCTGGAATAAATGTTCCACATTCAAATAAGGTGTTTGTGGAGGGGAGGGGTGGGAATTCTGCACATTGTGCATGATTGTTTTATAAGCTCACAACTTCTCTAATAAAATTACATATTAAAAGTAAATAAAGGCAAGAAAATGAACAAGGTAAGAAAAATGACTACCCTTCCTTGATCTTTAAACTCATCTGATGCTACCTCTGGATTTCCAAATCTAGTTTTTAAAGAAAAGCATATTGAAATGGTAAAGTGCTCAACTTTTACAGCTGAGGAGATTGGATTTGAATCCATGCTTTAACACTTAAACAATTAGAATGGCTTCTCTTTGAAGTTTTCTCCTATAAAATGATGAGAATAATAGCCTCTATCTTATAGAACTGTTGTAAGGATAAAATTAGTTAAATGAGATATATGAAACACTTAATGTCTAATGCATACTAAGTATTCAATAAAAGATACATTTTAATAAAAATAAAGAATAAACTGTACGTTCATACAAATTTAGTATATAAAGATGAGTTTGAGATGACATGGAAAATGCATATTGCAATTTTCAATGAAAAACAGCAATATACAAATCTGTATATGCCCCTAAGATTACTTGTTTATTATAAAGGGAAAAAATGTACCTTTACAATGTTAGCACCTTAACCAAAGGGATATATTTAACATTACCAAAAGTGAGAAAGCCAATATTATCAGCCTTCTGATAACATGTAATACATTTACCAATATGTTTAACTTGAATCAAATCCTAAGAAAAAAATTAGGCATATCCAGAAAATATAAAAGACAACTAGACAATACTCATCAAACATACTAATGTCAAGGAAAACAAACAAACAAAAAAAGATGAATATTCTAGATTTAAAAGACATAACCACCGAAAAGAAATTGTGAAACCCTGATTGGATGCTGGGTTTTTTAAAAAAGGCTATAGAAGACTATAGTAGTGCAAGGGTCGAGCACTTGCTTCCCATGTACGAGGTCCTGTGTTCAATCCCTGGTACCTCCTAAAAAAACAAACAAATGGGGAAAAAAAACAAAAAACAAAAAACCTTTCATTGAGGAGCTGATGTAGCTCAGTGATTTAGTACCTGTTTCCCACATACAAGGTCCTGAGTTCAATCCCCAGTACCTCCTAAAAAAAATTAAAAATTAAAAAATAAGACATTTGGGGAAAAAATGAGAGAAATTTTAATAGGGACTGTATATTAAATGACTTTACTGAATTAATGTCATCTAGATTATGATGATATTATCACTCTGTAGGAGAATGCATTCTTAGAAGACATACATATTCAAGAAAAAAAGTCATGAAGTCTAAAATTTGTTTTCAAATGTTTATCAAAAAAACAGTACAAACAGATAAAGCAATGTAGCAAAATATTAAGAACTGGTGAATATAGGGGACAGGTTTATTGCACTATTCTTTCTTTTCTCTAGATTTTTTTAAGTTTCAAAAAGTTGAAGGAAACGAGTAAATTAATGTATTTTAATCTCTCTCATAAACTTGGCAACAGGAAATAAAGAACAGTTTTTTAATTGTGAAGAAAAGCAAACTTGCATATGGCGTATGTCTAAGCCTAAATTAAAAACAGAAAACCACAAGTATTAAAAAGTGGAAGTAGGGAAGCAGATTTCGCTCAACTGATACAGTGTCTGCCTACCACATAGGAGGGCCAGGGTTCAAACCCAGGGCCTCCTGACCCATGTGGTGAGCTGGCCCTCGTGCAGTGCTCATGCGCGCAGGGAGTGCTATACCACACAGGGGTATGTAGGGGAGCCCCACACACAAGGAGTACGCCCCTCAAGGAGAGCTGCCCTACGCAAAAAAAAGAGCAACCTGCCCAGGAGTGGCGCCACACACACGGAGAGCTAGATGACACAACCAAAAGAGACAAAGATTCCCAGTGCTGCTAACAAGAATGCAAGTGGACACAGAAGAACACACAGCAAATGGACACAGAGCAGACCATGGGGTTGGGGGGAGAGGGGAAAGAAATAAATTTAATAAAATAAAATCCAAAAACAAAAGGGGGGGCAGTAAATACAGCCAATGTAACTCGTTATCTTTGACAGAACTGTTTTTTTCCTTCCTTTTATTTTGCTTCCTTTTTCAATTTTTCTAAAATGTATTTCTTACTTTTCTAATAGAAAACGTAGCACAACTTTGATTTATACTTACTTTTTCTTTTTTTATTTCTCTCCCCTTCCCTACACCCTCCCCCCCGCCAAGTTGTCTGCTCTCTGTGTCCATTTGCTGTGTGTTCTTCTATGTTCACTTGTCTTGTCAGTGGCACCTGGAATCTGTGTCTCATTTTGTTGTGTCATCTTGCTCTGTCAGCTCTCCGTGTGTGTGGCGCAATTCCTGGGCAGGCTGCACTTTTTCGCGCTGGGTGGCTCTCCTTACGGGGCGCACTCCTTGCGCGTGGGGCTCCTCTATGCGGGGGACACTCCTGCATAGCACAGCACTCCTTGCACACATCAGCACTGCACGTGGGCCAGCTCATCACACAGGTCAGGAGACCCTGGGTTTGAATCTTGGACCTCCCATGTGGTAGCTGGATGCCCTATCAGTTGGGCCAAATCCGATTTCCTATACTTACTTTTTACCTAAGTAATACAGGCATATATTTCTATGTAATATATTAAAACATAGATAAGACTAAAGTCCCTTTTGACCAACAGTTCCATTAATCCCAGTCTCATTCACCACCCCCCAGAAGTATCTATTGTCATGATCTTGATGAGTACCGTTCCAGCCTTTTAAAAATACACTGACTGGAATGGGTATAGCTCAGTGGTTGAGCACGTACTTCACATGAACTGGGTCCAGGGTTCAATGCCCCGTACCTCCTGAAAAAAGAAAAAAAGAAAAAAAATACACTGACATACATATATGGACCCAAGAATACATGCTGTTTTACGATTTTAAAATATAAAAACCGTAAGTATATAACATGTGCTTTTTTTTCTTTTTACTCAAAGAAATCTTTGAGATTCTTTCCATCAGAAAGTAGAATAGTTGTTATTTAAGGCTGGGGGAGAGGTAGGGGTATAGGGAGAATGGAGATTGAATATTAATGGGTAAGAGTTTCTTTTAGGGGGCAAACTTTTCTAAAATTTGACTGTGGTGATGGTTTCACAACCCTGTAAATATAACAAACACTGAATTGCATACTTTAAATGGATGAATTACATAGGATATAAATTATATCTTAATAAGCTGTTTTTAGAAAGAAGACATTCCATTCCAGGCAAAGTTGGGAAACCGAAATTATTGAAAAAGTTTTAATTCTGTTAAGCAACATTTTATTCAATACTGCATTAACATGTGATAAAGCATCAGAAATCTAAATGAATAGCATCCTTTGGGAAACTGATAGAACACAGGATTCAAACTCACAGAAAATGAAAGGAGGGAAACGGACTTGGCCCAGTGGTTAGGGCGTCCGTCTACCACATGGGAGGTCTGCGGTTCAAACCCCAGGCCTCCTTGACCCGTGTCAGCTGGCCCATGCACAGTGCCGATGCGCGCAAGGAGTGCCCTGCCACGCAGGGGTGTCCCCCGCATTGGGGAGCCCCACGCGCAAGGAGTGCGCCCCGTAAGGAGAGCCGCCCAGCGCAAAAGAAAGTGCAGCCTGCCCAGGAATGGCGCCGCCCACACTTGCCCTGCCGCTGACAACAACAGAAGCGGACAAAGAAACAAGACGCAGCAAACAGACACAGAGAACAGCCACCCCGGGGGGGGGGGGTGTTAAATAAATAAATAAATCTTAAAAAAAAAAAGAAAGGATTATGGAACAGAGGCTTATACTCAACAGGCTCAGAAGTCCAAGTTACCTATAGATCCTAGTGAAGTTTCAGAGGTACACTAAAAACAAAACAAAAAACCTTAATTTCCATTAAATAACAACATGACAGCACTAGAAAGTCCAGTTAAGTAAGAGTTTCTCTACCAGAATGGTAGTATTATAATGATATACTGTCATCCCACAATTCTGAACAAAAGGGAAGATAAAAGAAAGATGCCAACCAGGAGAGAAAACTTATATAAAGGATGATCAGAAGAATTGCTACTTAAAGTAACTGATCATAGTTACCAAGGGTACATACTAAGCAGCATTAGATAAACAATAATCACAGATTCTCTCTTTGATCAAAGGCTGGGAACAGATCCTAAAACTAAAAGATCAGCAAATAACAACTACAAACTGAAGGCCAGGCAAGTGTGCCTGCGACTGAGCAGTGACTGATATTCTTCATACTAAACTAATACATAGCTACATTCAGACCATACCAAGTATTACTGTTTTCAATATACAACGCACTATGGTAGAGGCTGAGAAGACTATAGATCAACATGACACATGGGTTTGTTAGCTCTTCCGAAAGCAAGCTGCATCCCCAAATTGTAAAGCTATCTTTTTCTCTCTTGGTTAAAATTCTTCAGTGGCTCACCACTATCTGGGGAATAAATTCCAAACTGATTAGCAAAGCTAAGCCCTTACCAAAACTAAGCTCATCAATTGACCCAGAAAAACTGGGTTATAGGTTATATACAACCCCATAGCTATTAGCTATAACTGTACCCCAACTTTATTCCATTTAAGCATATTGAGTTATTGCTTGGATGGTATAGTGTCTGTAAATAAAAAGTAATAAAGTAAAAAGATGAAAAATAGTAAAGAGAATAAAAATAAAGCATGTTGAGGTGCAAATGAGAATGACAGTTAATATAGAGGTAACTGTAATTCAGCTCTAGTTTATGTATTTTTTAATTAAAAAATTTGCTCTGGTATGATGATATGCATATGTTTGCTTTGTAAGTTCACAATTTTACTATACACTTACTGTTTATTTATGTTCATGTATGAAGGATATACCTCAAAAATTTTTTTAAAGATTCAAAAAATTTTGTTCTGTTGGAAATTTCTTTTAAATTATTATTTTTTTAAAGATTTATTTATTTTTATCCCCACTCCCACCCCTGCCAGTTGTCTGCTCTTTGTGTCTATTCACTGCATGTTCTTCTGTGTCCACTTCCATTGTTGTATTGTTGTCAGCAGCACCAGGAATCTATGTCTATTCTTGTTGCATCATCTTGCTGCGTCAGGTCTCCGTGTGTGCAGCCACCACTCTTGGGCAGGCTAAACTTTTTTTTGTGCTGGGCGGCTCTCCTCACGGGGTGCACTCCTTGCGCGTGGGGCTCCCCTGCAAGGGGGATACCCCTGCATGGCATGGCACTCCTTGTGCGCATCAGTACTACGCATGGGCCAGCTCCACACGGGCCAAGGAGGCCCAGGGTTTGAACCGCAGACCTCCCATGTGGTAGGCGGATGCCCTATCCATTGAGCCAAGTCCACTTCCCTCTTTTAAATTATTAAATAAATAACAAGTGACATAATTTTACTATTAGTAGTGGGGTATGAAACTAAATTGAGAACCTCTTCTCTGGCACAGTGCCTAGCATTTAGTGGTTGACTGTTCAGAAATGTTTGCAAGATAGAAGCAACACAAGTATCCATTAACAGATGGATGGATAAACAAAATGTGGTATATACATACAATGGAATACTATTCAGTCATAAAAAGGAATGAAATTCTGATACCTAAGACAACATGAATGAAACTTGGTGATATCATATTAAGTGAAATAAGACAGACACAAAAGGACAAATACTGTATGATCTCACTGATATGAAATAATAATTAGAATAAGTAAATTCATACAGTCAGAAACTAGAATACAGGTTACCAGGAGATGGAGTAAGGGTAGGGAATGGGGAGTTAATGTTTAATTGGTACAGAATTTTTGTTGGGGTTGATGGAAAAGTTTTGGTAACACATGATGGTATTAGGAGCTTAACATTGTGAATGTAACTAACCCTACTGAATTACATATTTGAGAGTGGTTAAAAGGGGAAATTTTAGGTTGTATATATGTGATAAGAATATATATATTTTTAAAGAACTATTGGACTGTACAACCTAAATAGTGACCCCTAATGTAAACTACGGACTACAGTTAATAATACAATTATAATAATTCCTTTTCATCTATTATAACAAAGATACCAAACTAATAAGACAGAAAATTGTGTATTTTAGAGGGGATATATGGGAACTTTATAATTTCTGCACGGTTTTTCAACTTCTCTAATTAAAAAAAAAAGTTTGCTGAACTGATTAACTTTAGTCAGGAAGCTAATTTACTAGACAGAGACAAAAGCACAAATACCTGACCAGCTAAGACAAAGAATAAGGGAAGAATTAAATAACAATGAAGACAAAACCTAAGAGTTGTCACAAAGCAATTAATCATTAGGTTAACATTAAATAAGTGGCTCAGGATTTCCCATCAAAAAGTCACAGAAAGTGGTCAATAAATATACAGTAAGCTGTGTAGCAGTATTATCAGGCAGAATAGTTTTTAAAAGAAGGTCTCAACAGAAGTTTTAACTCTTCATTTGGGAGGTGTCTTGGAAGGTTTCAGGTAAAGTACTTTGGTTATCACAACAATAGGGGAGGGAGATGTACCCGCTAAAGAGGCTAGACATCCTGCAAGGTACGGAATAATCCTGCAAGACGAAGCATTGTTCCATGTCCTGTACACAACTCAAATGTCTTACCATTTGTAAATGAAAAACATATTTATCACCACCTGAGCTTGGATTTAACTCCATTTCACATTTAAAAATCAAACAATCTTGCATATTTTCAACATATACTGAATTTTCCAAGAATGCAACTACCTTGTCAAATGAGGGAAAATTGTTTTTTTGTTTTGTTCAGAACATCAAGAATTAGTCACCACTTTGGAACACCCAATCACCAACTGGTAGTAATGCTACTCTTGGTATCTGAATCCCCAATGCTACACCTGTATCAGAATTCATTTGTAGGGAAGTAGATGTGCCTCAAGCAATTGGGCTTCTGCCTATCACATGGAAGGTCCTGGGTTCAGTTCCCAATGCCTCCTAAAGAAAAGACAGTGACCTCAAACAACAAGGACAGGGGGATAAAAAATTAAATAAACCTTAAAAAAAAAATCACACGAGTTACTGCAGGAAACAAACAAAAAAATTCCATTTACAGCTTTTACATTCACGGTGATCTACTTAGCCTTATTTCAAAATGTTAAATATAGTGTATTTTTGCTTCACCTACATGTAAAGCAAGTAAAGTATACCAATATACTCTGCCAATTTTTTCCCTAGTGAAATAATGAAACATTCAAGATGAAGTGATCATTTTACAAAGAAACACTCTGATAAAGTAGGCAAAGATACATCATACTTCCTCATATTCTCTCCTTCATCAATCTGTAATTTGTCTTGGCAAGCTATCTCTATTTCAACTGAAGTTACTTCCTCTTTCTCGTATCACATATAAATAAGTTCAGTCTCTTATAACACTCTTATTTTAGTGCCTGACAACATTTCTGTTCTTTTCTTTCTTGTGTAAAGTAGCCTCTGATCATCTCTTCCTAATTCTAAACTTAGCAATTTATAAGAGGGTAAAAGCATCTGACTTCACTATGTCTTCTAGACTAGTCATGCCCAAGTAGTTGTATACTGCAACCTGTATTTTTACTAATTTAATTTTCCTTTATCATAGAGTTAGGCTATCATGTTGATTTTTCAGAATTATGAGCAATCATAACCTAAATCACCTATCAATTTCATTTCAGGGTGGTTAGTATTCTATCTGAGGGCTACAGAGACACCCAGGTTCTACGGCCAGGACAGATGGCTCTGGAGTTCAGTGCCTTGTCAGTGGGCCCTACTTTGGAATTTGTGCTCCTGAGTGTGATGGAGTTGGACTCAGATATGACCTCTCTACACATGCCTCTTCTGTCACTTTTACTGAAACTGTGGTTGGCGCTGGGGTTAGTGTATGCTCAGTGGACTCAAATCTCTGGATTGGCCATGTGCCAGCTGGGCCCTGCACCTCACCAGAGTTGTAACACCTACTCTCCAGTTCATTGGACTTACCCAGATCAGCTAACAGGGAGGTGAGGATGGTCAACCCAACCACCACACCAGGAAACCAAGAGAGACTACAACTTCAAGCAGGAGAATCCCATCCATCAGCCATGTGGGATTTAAGCCCCCTCTCAATTTAGAGGTGGAGTGGACATTACCATCCCAGGGTCCATAGGATGGAGGAATAAAATATGGATTAGAGTGGACTTACTGGTATTCTATTATAGAATTATTGTGACTCTAGCAACGGAAGAAACTATATCATTGCCATGGGAATTGCTGAGGGCAGGGACAAGGAAGAAATGGTGTGATATGGGGGCATTTTGGGGACTTGAGGAGCTGTCCTAAATGATAGTGCAAGGATAGATGCAGGACATTATATATCCTGCCAAACCCACAGAATGGACTTGGAGAGAGTGTAAACTACAATGGAAACTATAATCCATGCTGTGTAGCAGTGTTCTAAAATGTATTCATCAAATGTAATCAATGTGCCACACTGATGAAAAAGGTTGTTGATATGGGAGCAGTGGGGAGAAGTGGGGGTATATGGGAACCTCTTATATTTTTTAACATAACATTTCATGTGATCTATGTATCTTTAAAAAAAAAGATAATGAAAAAAGATGTAAAAAAGTATTCCAAGAAACTTTTTATAAATAATAATATAGCTAATATTTAGAGAGCTTACTACATTTTAGGTCTGCTATAACTGCTTTATATATATATACATATATACATATATATATACACACACACACACACACACATATACACAAATTCACTTAATCCCCAAAATAATCCTGTAAGAAAGGTAATATTAATATCTCAATTGACAGCAATGGAAACTGAGGCACAGGGAAATTAAAGTGACCGTCTCAAGATCATACAGTTAGTAAATGGCAGAGGCAGACAAATTTCAATGCAAACAATGCAAAAGGTATAGGACCTGATAGGGTTGAGTACAAATGATCTAAGGAAAAAAGCAATGAGCAGACGATACATAATAATTAATTGTAACTATATAATCGAACAAAACATAATAATCATGATCATACCTATCTACAGAATCTGTAATAGATAAAGCAAAAACTGACAAAATACAACCCAAATTTGACAAATCCACTGTCTTTTTCTAGGGGGGAGGTAACAGGGATTAACTCAGGACCTCTTACATACAAAGCAGAAGGTGCTCAATCACTGAGCTACACCTGCTCTATTTTATTTTCCCCCCACAATCGGAAAATTATAATACACCTCTCAGAAACTGAAAGTTTAAGGAAACAAGAAATGAGTAACAATACAAAACATTTTAATAACTAAATTGACACACTTGATCTATTGCCCCATATTGCCCCATAAAGAGAGATTTTTGTTTATTTTTTCAAATATACATGAAAAAATTACCAAAATGCACACGTATACATTATAAGGGAATTCTCAAAATATTTTAAAGAATCAATGTGGCTCAAAAACCACATTCACAGTCCCCAAGAAATAAGATCAATGAGAAGATAATTTAAAATAAGTTCATACATTTGGAAACTAAAACGTATACTATTAAATAACTAGTGGGTTAAAGAAAAAATTATGATAGAAATTACAAAATATTTAGAAATGGATGACAATGTACATATATCAAAATTTGTGGGGTTAAAACACTCAATAATAAAATCCTCCTCAAAGCAGGGGGCGATCAAGTGACATAGTCCTAATAAAGATATGTTCCCTGGAAATTGCTAAAATGTTCCCAGGAATGCTACTATTCTCCTGATGAAATTGTCCTTTATCCCTTCTCCTTTCTACAGCCTAGAGGAATGATGCAATGCTTGCAGAAGCAGTTCTCTTGTAACCAAGGACAAAAGGTACATAACAGAAAGAAAAAAATCTACATAATGAAAGTTAGAAAAAGCTTAGACTGTTAATGATCTCATCAAGAAGTTAAACAGCCTAGGAAACCATACTTCAAGATTCCTTGAGAAAAATTAATGTTTGAATTATCTACTAAATTCAAGCTTCTGTAACATACTGTCAAGACAATCCTAATTGATATGTAAAAGAATTAAAAATAAATGCGTTAGAGATAACCAGCAAGATGGCGGTGGGGTAAGGAGCTCCTAGAATCAGCTCCTGCTACAGCACAGTTAATAAACACCCAGAGCTATCTGAAGCACCTGTTTGGGGACTCCAGGAGACTAGAAGAGGATCCTGCAACATCTTGAAGGAATGGAAGGAGGAAAATGCCCATCTACAGAGAAGATTCATAAGCAGAGTGCTCCACACCATAGAGGCCAGTGCCCATCCTCCACTGGAGGCATAAGCCACCTCAGGAGCTGTTCTGCAGCTGGAAATGAAAGCTCTACTTCCCAAGAACAGAGGAGGAAGTGACAGCTGGGCACCAACTTCAGCTACTGATTAGTAAATTTGACTGGCTAAAGTATAATCCTGCAAAAAGCTAAAGTTTGAACCTGTCAAAATCAGAAAGAGGTCAGTAGCCACCATCTTAACACTGTGCCTGGCATGAAGGGAAGGGGGGCAGACTGAAAATCGCAGTGCTGGTAGGAACCAGCTTCTTTCCATCCAGGTCAGACTGCAGCTCTGGCATAAACCCAGCCTGACCTCAGGAAGGGAGGAAGCGGCAGGGGAGGGAACCTGCACCAACCTATCCAGGTAACTGCACGTACACTTGGTTAGCACAGACAGAATAATCAGAAATCTACAGGGCAACGGCGGTCATTTTGGACCCATACTGCATAGACTGCTGTCCACACCTGCAGCTCCATCCCTGCTCCAGACAAGGGAGAAAGGGGAAGAAAGGGGTGCAAAGCCTCATCAGTCTCTCTAGGCAACTACAGTCTAGGCCTGCATGACTTGGATCATTCCACATAACTATGACTCTGTTGCAACCCCTGGCAAAGGAGAAAGTTGGAAGAAACTTCATCAGTCCCTGGGGCAACGACGGAAGCTTGAGCCTTCACAGTTTATAGCACCAACTACATCCTTGGCTCCTACTGCACAACCAGCAAGGGAGAAAGGATAGGAAGCCTTAAACTTAAGGGAAAAACTACACCCAGAAGAAATACTCTAGTAAGCCAGATGTCAAAACACCAACAAAAAAATTACAACCCACACGAAGAAACAGGAAGCTATGGCCCAGGGAAAGGAACAAGATAAGCCTCCAGATGACATAAAGGAGTTGAGACAACTAATCATAGATGTTCAAACAAATCTCCTTAATAAATTCAAAAAGATGGCTAAAGAGAATAAGGAAATTAAGAAGATACTGGAGGAAGCGGACTTGGCCCAGTGGTTAGGGCGTCCGTCTACCACACCGGAGGTCCGCGGTTCAAACCCCGGGCCTCCTTGACCCGTGTGCAGCTGGCCCATGTGCAGTGCTGATGTGCCCAAGGAGTGCCGTGCCATGCAGGGGTGTCCTCCACATAGGGGAGCCCCATGCGCAAGGAGTGCGCCCCGTAAGGAGAGCCATCCAGCGTGAAAGAAAGTGCAGCCTGCCCAGGAATGGCGCCACCCACACAGAGAGCTGACACAACAAGATGCCACAACAAAAAGAAACACAGATTCCGGTGCCGCTGACAACAACAAGCAGACAAAGAAGACGACGCAGCAAATAGAGAACAGACAACCAGGGTGGGGGTGTAGGGGAGAGAAATAAAAATAAATAAATAAATCTTTAAAAAAATTTTTAAAGAGAACAGACAACCGGGGTGGTGGGGGGAAATAAATAAATAAATAAATAAATCTTAAAAAAAAAAGATTCTTGACTGGAAGTTTTTGTCTTGTAGTATCTTAAATATATCATACCACTGTCTTCTTGCCTTCATAGTTTCTTGTAAGAAATCAGCATCTAATCTTATTGGGTATCCCTTATATGTTATGCATTGCTTTTCTCTTGCTGTTTTCTTTGTCTTTGATATTCAACATTCTGATTATTATGTGTCTTGGAGTCTATTCGGATTTTTTTGGATGGGAGTACATTGTGCTCATGGATGTCTATGTTCTTCAATAGGGTTGAGAAATTTTCTACCATTATTTCTTCAAATATTCCTTCTGCCCCTTTTCACTTCTCCTTTTGGGACACCCATGACATACGTTTGCACACCTTTTGCTGTTATTTAGTTTCCTGAGACCTTGTCAGTTTTTTCCATTGTTTTCTTCGTATGTTCTTTTTTACGTTCACTTTCAGAGGCCATTTCTTCAAGCTCTCCAATTCTTTCTTCTCTCTCCTCAAATCTGCTATTATATGATTCCAATGTTTTTAAAATTTCATTGATTGTATCTTTCATTCCCATAAGATCTGTTATTTTTCTATGTATGCTTTCAAATTCTTCTTCGTGCTCATCCAGTATCTTTTTTTTTTTTACAAAGATTTATTTATTTATTTTTATTTCTCTCCCCTTCCCTCCCTCCACCCCAGTTGTCTGTTCTCTGTGTCCACTTGCTGTGAGCTCTTCTCTGTCTGCTTCTCTTGTTGTCAGTGGCACGGGAATCTGTGTTTCTTTTTGTTGCATCATCTTGTGTCAGCTCTTTTTGTGTGTGGCACCATTCCTGGGCAAGCTGTACTTTCTTTCGCGCTGGGCAGCTCTCCTTACGGGGCGCACTCCTTGCGCGTGGGGCTCCCCTATGTGGAGGACACCACTGCGTGGCACGGCACTCCTTGCATGCATTAGCACTGCGCGTGGGCCAGCTGCACATGGGTCAAGGAGGCCCAGGGTTTGAACCGTGGACCTCTCATGTGATAGACGGATGCCCTAACCACTAGGCCAAGTCCGCCACCCAGTCAAGAATCTTATATCGGGCAAGACTGTCCTTCAAAAATGAGAGCAAGATTAGAATATTCACAGGTAAACAGAAACTGAGAGAATTTCTAACCAAGAGGATAGATTTTCAGGAAATACTAAAGGGTGTGCTAGAGCCTGAGAAGAAAAAATAGGAGAGAAAGGCTTGGTAGAGAGTCTAGAAATGAAGATTATATCAATAAAAGTAACTGAAAGTGTCAAAAGAGTGGTGAAAATAAAACATGACAGATAGAGCCCAAATAGGAATAAACTTAACCAATGATACGAAGCACTTGTATTCAGAAAACTGCAACTCAATGTTAAAAGAAATCGAAAAGGGCCTAAATAACTGGAAGAACATTCCATATTCAAGCTTTGGAAGACTAAATATAATTAAGATGTCAGTTCTACTCAAATTTATATATAGATTCAATGCAATCCTGATAAAAATTCCAACAGCATTTTTTTAAATTGAAAACATAATTACCAAATTTTTTGGAAGGGAAAGGGGTCCTGAATAGCCAGAAATATCTTTAAAAGGAAAAGCAAACTCTCATCTCCAGACTTTATATCACATTACCTAGCTACAGTGGCAAAAACAGCATGGTACTGGCAAAAAGACATTCACATAGACCAACAGAACCTAATTGATGATTCGGAAACAGACCCTCACATGTATGGTCAAGTGATTTTTGACTAGACTGTCTATATTAGTCAGGGTTCTCTAGGGAAACAGAATCATCAAGGGATATCTGTTGAAAATAAGAGACTGGGAAGCAGACGTGGCTCAATTGATAGAGCATCTGCCTACCATATGGAGGGTCCAGGGTTCGATATCCAGGGCCTCCTGACTCATGTGGAGCTGGCCCATGCGCAGTGCTGATGTGTGCAAGGAGTGCCGTGCCATGCGGGATGCCCCTGCATGGGGGAGCCCCATGCACAAGGAGTGCACTCTGTAAGGAGAACTGCCCCACGTGAAAAAAGCACAGCCCACCCAGGAGTGGCGCCGAACACACAGAGAGCTGACACAGCAAGATGGCATAACAACAAAAAAGAGATGCAGTTTCCTGGTGCCACTAATGGTATAAGCAGACACAGAAGAACACATAGCAAGCGAACACAGAGAGCAGACAATGGAGGGGAGAGGGTGGGAAGGGGAGAGAAATAAATAAAATAAATCTTTATTAAAAAAAAAAAAGAAAGTAAGAGATTTATCAGAGTTTCTCATGCAGCCATGGGGATACACAAGTCCAGGTTCCGCAGGTAGGCTGTAACCAGGAACTCCGATGAAAGTCCAGTGAAGATTCTTGATGAGTTCTGGGAGATGTTGGCTGTCCAAAGATGAGCAGGGAAATTCTCTCTCAATGCTGGAATCACTTCCCCTTTTAAAGGATTCAACTGATCGGATTAAGTGTCACTCACTGCTCATGGTAATGTCCCTGAAGGATGTAATTATAACCAGCTATCTATGATTTACCACTGCAGTAAAGTCAATGGTGACTAAAGTCCATAAATGCCGTTGTATTAGAGTTAGCCCAATGCTTGCTTGACCAAACAACTGGGCACAATGACCTGGCCAAGTTGACACAATAGCCTAACCATCACACTGCCAAACCCACACAGCTTGCAAACAGTCCATTCAACAAATGGTGCTGAAAGAACTGGATATCCATAGCCAAAAGAAGGAAAAAGGACCCCTATCTCACACCTTATCCAAAAATTAACTCAAAATGGATCAAAAATCTAAAAATAAAAGAACCATAAAGGGAAACGGACTTTGGCCCAGTGGTTAGGGCGTCCGTCTACCATATGGGAGGTCCGCGGTTCAAACCCCGGGCCTCCTTGACCCGTGTGGAGCTGGCCATGCGCAGTGCTGATGCGCGCAAGGAGTGCCGTGCCACGCAAGGATGTCCCCCGCGTGGGGGAGCCCCACGTGCAAGGAGTGCGCCCGTGAGGAAAGCCGCCCAGCGTGAAAAGAAAGAGCAGCCTGCCCAGGAATGGCGCCGCCCACACTTCCCGTGCCGCTGAGGACAACAGAAACGGACAAAGAAACAAGACGCAGCAAACAGACACAGAGAACAGACAACCGGGGGAGGGGGGGAAATTAAATAAATAAATAAATCTTTAAAAAAAAAAAAAAAAAAAAAAAAAGAACCATAAAGCTTCCAGAAGGAATTGTAGGAAAATATCTTCAGGACCTGGCGGTAGGTGGTAGATTCTTAAAGGAGATAAAAGGAGGACTGAGATGGTCTATTTATGTTTAATGTATGGAGAAATTTTAATTAGTTTTACTGTAAAAGTGTGGAAATGTAGAGTGGATGGTAATACATAGTGAGTAACAGCTAGTTTATAAATGGGGATGTGGCTGAAAATGATGGTCTAGGGATGTAAATGCCAATTAGCAGAATGCTAAAGAATAATGTAGGAACTGAATAGCACAGTAAACCCAGAGGTGGATGAGAATTGTGGCTGATGGTACAGATGCTAAAGTGTCCTTTGTTAGCTGGAGCAAATGTACATCACTATTGCAGGGTGGTGGGAATGTGAAGAAGCATCGAAAAAAATACAACTGGAGTGACCTATGGGCTGTGGTTACCAGTAATAATGTAATATTCTTGCATCTATGCCACAGATGTACTATGTTGATAATGGGACAGTATAGAAAATGTGTGCCCAATGTACACTATGGACATGGTTATTATTCAGATGATATTATCTTATAATCTGTAACAAATATTCCACCACAGTGTGGTATGTTGATAGAGGGGTGTTATTTGGATAATTTGCACATGTGCATGATTGTTTTATAAGTTTACAACTTCTATCATAAAAATATTTTTTAAAAATAATAATAGGGTGGGTTGGGGAAAACTACACCAAATATAAGATAAGGACTATGATTAGTAGTAAGATTTTGACAATACTCTTTCATAATTTATAACAAATGTCTCACGACAATGCAAGGTGTTGGTGGAGGGTTGATGTATGGGACCCCTATATGATATTATGCATGTTTACTTTGTAAGTTCACAACTTTTACTATAACCTTATTGTTTATGTATGTTCATATACAAATGATATAAAGATAAAAATAATAGGGTGGGTTGGGGGAAATTTTTTTATTAGTAGTAATATTTTGACAGTGCTCTTTAATCATAAGTTAAAAATGTTTAACAACAAAGCAAGGTATTGGTGGGTAGGTGAAGTATGTGAGTCCTGTATGATGTTATATATGTTTGTTTTCTAACTATTTGTTATACACTTATTGTTTATGTATGTTTATGTATGAGTGATATACTTCAATAAATTTTTTAAAAATGGAAAAAAATAAATGGGTTAGACTTCAACCAAAGATGCTGGAAAAGAACAGAGTAAACCTAAAGGAAGTATAAAGGAAATAATAAAGATAAAAGCAAATTTTAAAGAAATAGAAAAAAAGAGAGTTTCAACAAACCAAATAGGAAATGGATATAGCTCAGTAGTTGTGTGCTCGCCTCCCATGTATGAGGTCTCAGTTTCAATGCCCAGTACCTCCTAATATATACATTTTATATATATATACACACACGCATACACATATACACACACATACTCTCTTTCTCTGATCAAGAAAAATTCTTTCATCTTCTTATTCCTGCATATCTTTCTAGCCTCATCATAGGCCTGCCTATTCTTTACATGCACCCACCAGACTCCAGCCAAATCCAATTTCTCACCATCCCTACAATATTCTATGCTTTTATTCCTCTCTGTTTCCATATGTTTGCCCTTTCCCTGTTTGTCCTCCTGACAAACTCTTTCTTTTCCTTCAATAAAATTCAAGGGTGTATCCTCCTCTGGGAAGTCTTCTCTGATCCCTTCAAAAAAGGTTTGGTACCTACGTACTATATTTCCTAGCATCCTGTACACATGTTCACAGATCCAGCAATTGGGTATGGAACAAATTTAGGCCTTTGCTAAATGTTTTATTTTAGCAAATACTGTATTTTAATTTTATTTCCTGTTTTCCACTGTAGGCAAAGAGCTCTTTTAGGGCAGGATTTTATCCTATTTATTTCTCTACCCCAGCACCTAGCGCAATTCCTATACCTAAGAGCATTAACTAAATTTCTGAATAAATGAATGAATAGAGGAGACAGGACAGCAAATAATTACAATATGTATTACATGATGGAATAAAGGTATCGGCAGAGTACTGAGATCACAAAATGAAGCAAACAACCCTGTCACTCTCCTCACTGTAAAATAATATTTAATCAGCTTTTTAAAATAGCCTTCACACATATATACACACACATATAATTTACAGAAATACTTCCGCGCACTGGATGAATCCAAGTGTTACATACAACTTGGTATGCTTTCATTTTTGTTTTTCTAGCTGGGTATCAATTAAGGTAAAGCATCTTGGTAGATATTTCTTTAATATCCTGCACAGCAATATGCACACAGTAAAATGATAAAAATTATGCCTTGTTGTCCACCTAGGGCTCAGTTCAGCCTATAAGAGGCATCTGCAAAATTCCTGACTGATTATTAACCCAGCAAATGTTAAATGTACTGAATATAACCAAAACCTACACATGCAAACTGTTGTGTGTGGGCCTTAAGTATACACATGATACAAATACTGGGAGTGGATGGGTGATGTTTCTATATAAACATATCACTTCACATATCCCAGAACACAGACCACTGCCCTTGGCCCCCTGAAACCTCCCTCTCTGAACCCCTCTGTTCTTCAAAGGAGTTGGAACAGGGAAAACAATAGCAGTAGTTCTGAGAGCAATAAGGCAATGCAACAAAGACCATTGTCAAGTGGCCCTAAGAAGGATTAGACAGTTATCATCCTCTTTCTCCCAGGTCTTTACTTTAAAAAGGGATTGGGAGGAAGCAGAGTGGGCATCACCATCCCAAAATCCTCAAGATTGAGGAATGAACAAACATAAGGAGGGACCACAGCTATGTACTAAAATAGACATTATTACTCTAGTAATGGAAGAATCAGTAACACTGACTGAAAGGCAGTGGTCACCAAAGGTTCTGAAGGGAGGGAGAGGGAAGAATAGGTATAACATGGGGGATTTGGGGGACATTGGAACTGTTCTGCATGACATTGCAACAATGGATACAGGGCATTATACATTCTGTCAAAACTTATAAAATTGTGCGATACAAAATGTAAACCATAATGTAAACTATAGACCATGGTTAGTAGCAGTGCTTCAATGTGTGTTCATCAATTATAACAAATGTACCACACAAATGAAAGATGCTGTTAATGGGGAAAAGTGTGGGAAAGGAAGGGAATGAGGTATACAGGAATCCCCTATAATTATGATGTAACATTTATGTTATCTAAAACTTCTTTAAAAATTAAAAAAAAATAGATAAAAAAGGGGGTATGGGGTATGTAGGTGTTAGCGGAATGCTCTAGGTTCTTGGCTTATGTCACATAAAGGTTTAAGGACACATCATAAGGTAGGAAAGAGAGTAGAGAGTTTAAGAAACAAGAAAAGGGATAGTACACACCCAAGGCGTGGATGTGGGCATGCTGTAGAGTGAGACGCATGCGTGGTATGCAGGGCAAATGTATGCGGGGTAGGCCTTTTTAAGGCCTTTCCTCCTCCTCCTTTCACCATACTAAGGAGGGACCCCAGCTGTTTGCTGCCCCAATTGGTTGCCTTTCTATACTCACCTGTCAGCTTTCAGGAAGCCAATGGGGAGTTACCTAGGACTTCTTTGCCCGGGAATTTCAAACGGGACCTCATCACCAGTGTCTTGGCAGGCTTTTTGGTTGGAACAGTTATAGCTATGTTCTCAAGCAGTGGCTTTCCCTCAGGGGGATTCCAGGCAGGGTCTCTTGGTTAATGTTCTGACCAGGGAGTCCCAGCTGTTACAGCTTTATTCTTACCAGCCACCTTCCCTCATTTCCTATACTAACCTGGCTCAGAGGGAAGGTCTTACTCTTTTTCTCTCTCTCTTTTGTACATCCCTGCAAAATGGTTTCAGCTCCTTGTAATTATGTTTGGTGGATCTGGCAGCTTCCCCCATCCTTAGGAACCTCTCTCTTACTGTTGCATATCTCACATTTCTTTTATTCTTCTCTACACACTCCCTCAAATAAAAGTACTGTTCAAGGTTTAACACCTGTTGCTCTAGTCTTTTCTACCCATACTCTTTCCCTTGAGTGTTTGACAGTCAAAACATTTTCTGACAGTTAGAAATATGCTCAATTTCTACCTAACACTGCTTTCATGTCAGAATAGTATTGTACAATAAAGAGTTTTCTTTACATTATTTTTTTTCTGATGGTAAATGAATCTTTTCTTTTAATTAGAGAAGTTGCAGGTTTACTGAAAATTCATACATAAAATACAAAGTTCCAGGAGTGGATGTGGCTCAAGCTGTTGAGCACTCCTTCCCACATGGGAGGTCCCAGGTTTGGTCCCTGGTGCCTCCTAAAAACAAAAACAAAACAACAAGCAAACAAATGAAAAAACCAACTCAGGGATATCGATGTGGCTCAGTGGTTGAGAGCCACCTTCCCACATAAGAGGTCTAGGGCTCAATTTCTGGCCCTAGTACCTCAAAAAATTTTTTTAATAAAAATTATACACAAAGTTCCCATATACCACCCACTTATTTAATACCTTGCATTAGGGTGGTATACGTGAAACAAATGATGAAAGAATATTTTTATTAACTATTACATTAGGGTTACTGTGTTATATAGTCCTATGTTATACATATGTTAATTCTTCTTTAACCCCATTCTTTATTTTGAAGGTTACCCTAACTCTCTGACTACCTGGGGCAGTTCAATTCTGATATGGCTGACTTCATGATATGAGGAGACAGGCAGGTAGGCAAGCAGGCAGACAAACACAAACACACACACAATCACATGTCTTTTGCTCACAGATGTTTTCTGGGTTGGGGATGGTTCAGATCACTCCCAGAACTCACTATGTTATCTTCCAAATGGACTTGATATAGACTGACATCTCAGAGCAAAAACTCTGAAAATCGATAAGCCAGAAATGCCTTATTAGGTTTTCTCCTAACCTTTACTCTCAGTAGAACACATACAACTTTACATCATCCTTACTGCCCAGTTCTTAGCCATCTTACAAAAGCTGTTTTATACAACTCCAAGACTATAGAATTTAACTATATTCTTACAGTGGTTATTAAAACATGCAAGCATTGCTTTTTTTTTTGTTAATGAAAATAAGCTTTATTATTTCATACAAAGATGCAGTTTTAGTCATTTTTTTTCCTACACATTTTGATCAACTTAAAGGAAACACAAAACTGAAATCTACATACAGTGTCAGTATGAAAATTTCCGGCAGTCCTTACTAGGTATGATACATTGCTCATCTGCATTTGTAACTTGTGCACTTTTTAATTGACTTCAAAGCACTAACAGTCACGCAAAACAGAAGTTATATTAAGCAGAATCTACACTGTATGCCAAACTGGGACAAGCTACTAAGTAAAGCATGCTGTTAATATTTACTAAAAACAGAATCCTTAGAATTGAATTAGCTTATGAAAAAGAATAAAGAACAATTTAGGGAATATAAATGTATTCAAAAGAGAAGATTAAAGTGAGATACTGGTATCTTGGAGACAAACTACAGTTTGATCTAAGATAAACTTTTTCATGTATTATTTTTCTATCAGTGCTTAAGAAAAAAAAATCCTAATCAACTGCAAAATCTTTTTTCGATCTTAAAGTCAGTAGGTTCAAAACCTAGTGAACCATGAGAGAGAAATGGGGAGATATAAAAACAAATTGTTAACATCCTGAAAACAAGACTCTTGTTTTATCTGAACAGGAGAGATGAACTGCTGTAACTGAAGGTTAAGAGTCAAGAAATAATTTTAATTACCAAAACATTATATAGATGCTTTTACATTAGCCAAAAGGGTAATATCAAAAATTACTTTAATTGGCTGGATTGACTTCATCCTTTAGTTAGTATGTGACCATCTCTGACTAAAAACCTGCCATTGTAATGATTACTCCAGACAGCCCTTACCTTTGTATAGAACTTTTCTATTGAAAGGTGACCACTCTACCTTCCATTGTTTGATATCCATAGGAAAAACCCTGAAGCTGACCTTTGTAGTTGGTATCCTGGATGCAATGATCTCTGACAATGATTGTAACTTGTGACTCACCTTCCCCGCCCTCCGCCTTTAGTACCCACCCCCATCCTGTTCAGCCCTTTAATGTTTATTAGTGAAAGAACCTGTGCAAACACCACCCTAATTACTCATTAACATCCTGATGTTATAAAATATTAGAATTTCTGCAAATCAGGGAAGCAGTTTGGGATCATGAGGCCACTGTGCTCCACTGCTTAAGCAACTAAATAAACTCTTTCTCTCTTTGAAACCCCAGTACCTCAGGAATTGGCATTAAAGACACAACGGGAGATGGGAAGTGGATGTGGCTCAAGCAATTGGGCTCCCTGTCTACCATATGGGAGGTCCCAGGTTCAGTTCCCGGGGACTCCTGGTGAAGGCGAGATGGCTCATGTGGCGAACTGACACAACAAGATGACACAACAAAAAACAGACACAGAGGAAGACAATGAGAGACATAATAAACCAGGGAGCTGAGGTGGCTCAAGTGATTAAGTGCCTCTCTCCCATGTCAGAGGTCCCAGGATTGGTTCCTGGTGCCTCCTAAAGAGAAGACGAGAAGACAAGCAGACACAAAAGAACACACAGCGAATAGATACAGAGAGCAGACAGTGAGCACAAGCGGCAAGGAGGGGGGCAATAAATAAATCAATCTTAAAAAAAAAAAAGACACATTGGGAGAAACAAACCCACTTTTGCTCAGTATCACTCATCGTGTAAAAAGATGGAAAACCTTCAAAGCTAGCAAGGCGGCTAGGATGTGGCATTAGGTTGTTTCAGCCAAGCACTCCAGAACCAGTCCTCTAGTGTGAATGATGCCTCATTTTAATCTCTCCATTGCACTCTTGCTCCCTGCGTAGGTGGGTCTGATCTCTTTTCCCAACTCTTTGTTTTGGGATACAGGGCTGTTCCCAGTTCCCTGGGTGTAGCCAAGGGATGGTGGTCCATATATCACTCAGCAGCTGGTGGTATTGTGAGGATGTTGCCCTGCTGGTAGAAGGAGAATGGACATTTCCATCTGCATTGAATGTTCAAGTTCAGTTTGTAAGGCATTTCAGCCAGCAGCAGGGACACAAGGAAGTGAGGGGGTCTGGCACCCATGTGCGCCAGCCCGGTCCATGCACCTGTCGGGCTCCCCAGCACTTTTTTTTTTTCTCTCTCTCTCTCCCCTTCCCCCTTCCTCCTCAGTCGTCTGCTGTGTCCATTCGCTGTGTGTTCTTCTGTGTCCACTTGTATTCTTGTCAGCAGCACCCAGAATCTGTATCTCTTTTTGTTGTGTCATCTTGCTGCGTCAGCTCTCCATGTGTGCGGCACCACTCCTGGGCAGGCTGCACTTTTTTTGCACTGGGTGGCTCTCCTTTTGGGACACAGTCCTTGCGCGTGGGGCTCCTCTACATGGGGGACACCCCTGCGTGGCACAGCACTCCTTGTGTGCATGAGCACTGCGCATGGGCCAGCTCATCACATGGGTCAGGAGGCCCTAGGTTTAAACCTTGGACCTCCCATGTGGGAGGCGGACGCCCTACCCGTTGGGCCAAATCCGCTTCCCCCAAGCACTTTTTGTTATTGATGTCTCCTGCCTCACCAGCAAAAAGGGCCGTCCCTTACCCTGTCACCCACCACAGTACATCACCCACACACTGGACAGGCGTGGGGGGGGGGGCTGCAAACTTTGGCCAAGCATTCCTTCTTGTTAGAACAAGATCCCATGCAGTGTTGATGAAAATGCATTTTCCAGAGAGGTCTCAGAGAGGAATAAAGAGAAGTAAAACAACCAGGAAATAAAAGACAATTTGAGAAAAATCCTTGAGGTATTTATAGCTTCAGGCTGAAATACTTACCATATTTCTAAGAGAAAAGATTCACTATCTTACAAATTTCACAAGCTACAATTTTAAAGGTTAAAAAATTAGTTGTTGGTATAGCTGGGGCACTGAGTCCACTGTAGAAAGAAGCACTAGCATTTTCAGACCCAGCATCCTAGTTCCCAGACAAAGCAACCAAACAGAAAACAGATAAAGCAACCAAAAACTTAGTTTCCAAGTGTGCACGTGTGCACACACACACACATAAATTCTGGAACAAAATAATATTCACTTACTTTCCTTATAACACAACTGTCAATACTCTTAAAGATTTAGAGTTTGCATGATAAACTCCAGGTATGGTAAGTAATAAATGTATAACCATGAATATAAATAAATAAATTTTTCAGAACCAAGCAGATGGCAGATATCTGGCTCTTTTTTAGTTTATAAGTTTACTGTTTCTTACAGCTTAGCATTTCCAGACATGGCACTTCCAATTTAGGAAAATATACCAGGGGGAGAAAGTGGGAACTGTAGCTTCTATTCTAATATAACTAGTTAAGTATTTGCAGCACAAAATAAACCAGGTTGATCTCCATAAGAAAATCAATATATAAACAACATCTTATCCCATGAAGAGAAGCATAAATATGTAAAAAATAGTAACATAGACTACCTCCTTGTATATTAGATTAAAATTAGATGCAATCTTCCATTCACGAATTAGGTGGATAGGAATTCGATTCCTAGCCACATAATTTACTTGTTGTGGTAATATTTGATAAGATACTAAACATCTATATCACAGAATTATAACCAACTCATTTACAAAATTCTTCTGGGGTTTAAACAAAATAACTTATACAAGTTCATCCCACAGTACCTGGCACAAAGACTTCAAAACATCTTAGCTACATATATAACAGAAACAATAATAACTAGCCCTTACATAGGTTTATTACATGCTAGGCATTATTCTAAGTGCTTTACTTATATTGACTCATTATATCTTCTCAACAACTCCATGAGGTAGATACTATTACTATTCTCATTTTACAGATGAGGAAACTAAGGCACAGAAGTCAAGTAACTTCCCAGGGAGTAGGAGAGTCAACATTCAAACCCAGGCAGTCTAAGCTTCAGAGTCTCTCCCTGCTATGTTGCCCTTCAATGTATTCTTACACTCTCACTATAGTTTTTTTCTTCATTTAAAATATATTTCATGAATGCTGTCTATGTGGAAGAGTCTGTGCTAGCTACTGAAAATACAGAGATGAAAAAAACAGGGAATTTATACCTAACAGAGAAAGGCAAACATGTAAACAATTACCATAAAATGATCATTGATCTGATAAAAATCTACATGGTATACAGAAGGCACAAAGGAAGGGATGGTCAATCATACTATGAAAAATGCAATGGTTAAGAAATTAAGGTATCTGATTTCTCAAAATGAAATAATTTCTCAAAAATGAAATCATATCTAAAAAATAGTGGGGTTGATCTAAGATCAAATTTGAACTGCCTATGATAGAGAAAATAACAAAAATAATAAAAACTACTATTTGCTTGATGAACCAGGCATTTCACTAGATGCTCTAATGTTTCACTTCATCCTTGCAACACTCCAAGGTGAGCACTGTTATAGAGGATAGAGTGAAAAGAATACAAACTGTGTTCATCTTAGGTTCAAATTTCTTCATCAAGTCTCCTTAACCCACTCACTAACACACAGATGCACATACATGCACAAAATGGTTCTCCTATCTCTCTTACTACTTCTATTCAGGCTCCTTTGCCAGTTCCTCCTTCCTCTACTCAATTTTCAAAAGTTGGAGTTCCTCAATGCTTGGTCCTAAGCCCTCTTCTATTCTCAAGTCTGTTTACAACACCTACAATATATTCATACCCATGGCTTCAGAAATGCTATGCTAAAGACTCTAAATCTACATTTCCAGGCCAGATCTGTCTCCTAAACTCTCAAATCATTTTAAGCAACTGGCTTCTTGATAATCTCCATGTATAAATTGCATAAGCACCTCACACTCCAGTCCTCACCTTTAAGCCTATGAATAGGCTGTTACTTTTATTTGGAATACTCATATTCAATGTGCTCTTTGACCTCACCCTTGAAGTCTCCTCTTAAATGCTACATTCTCAGAAAGACCATCCTCTCCCCCTAAATTGGATTATGGCGTTTTTGTATTCCCATTAGAATCTGTGCAAACAACAGATTCTAGATTGACCTCCTTAGTCCCCACCTCCTAGTGTTCATGCTCTGTGTAATCTTCTCTCTTTGTGCATAGGCAGGACATATGACTTGCTCCTAGCCAATACAATATGGCAAAGATGACTGTAACCTAAATTTTTGAAAAAAATTAACTATAACTAATATAAAGCTGCTATATAATAGTGTAACCATCTTGCGAGGAAACTGTCTTGCTTGCTGGCTTTAAAGAAGCAAGCTGCCATATAGAGAGGGATGAATGGCAAAGAATTGAGGGCAGCCTCAATCCTCCAGCCAGTAAGAACCTGAGGCCCTCAGTTTGGCAGACTTCAAAGAACTGAATGCTGCCAACAACCACATGGATTTGGTAGCAGACCCTTCATCAACTGAGCCTCACATAAGATGGCATCCGAGGCCAACATTTTGATTGCAGCTTGGTGAGTTCCTAAAGGAGGGGACCCAGTAAGACATACCTGGACTCTAGACCTACTGATACTGAAAGGGTAAGTGTGTGTTCATTTAAGCTATGAAGCTTATGGTGATACTGTTATGCAGCATTAGATAACTAATATACCTTTGTGCTACACTCATTACTCTTATAATCACTTAATATCAGTGTTTATCATTAGATTGTAAGACTCATGAGCACATGAAAACAAGTCCTAATTGCCATTCTCTCAGTAGTTAGTGCAGTGCCTAGCAATAGAAGGCCCACAATACACTGAATGAATGAATGAATGAATGAATGAATGAATGAATGAATGCACAGTACCGTATCTTGGGGAAAGGTAAACAAAACAGGTCCCTGTTCTCATCAAACTTAAAGCTAAGTGAGATGATGGACACTTTCAGATAAGTTCAACAGAATATGATACGTTTCTGTGTGAACACAAAATGGTCATTGAACTTGGAATGCAAAGATCCAGGGAAGGGACAGGAGAAAATCTTTTCCCCAAGAGTAGAAAAATAAACAAAGGTTTTTTCTTGTGACCAAATAAGTCCTGTGAATACCCCCATCTCAGGGTTGATTTCATTATCAATAATGGCTTTAGAATATACTGCTTGCAAAGTGACAGGGTATTTTGGTATAGTGGGTTAAAAAACAAATTGTGGGAAGTGGATTTGGCTCAACCAATAGAGCGTCCACTTACCACATGGGAGATCCAGGGTTCAAACCCAGGGCCTCCTGACCATGTGGTGAGCTGGCCCACATGCAGTGCTGATGCATGCAACGAGTGCCATGCCACGCAGGGGTGTCCCCTACGTAGGGAAGCCCCAAGTACAAGGAGTGCGCCCTGTAAGGAGAGATGCCCCGCAGTCGCATTACACACACGGAGAGCTGACATAGCAAGATGACACAACAAAAAGAGACACAGATTCCCAGTGCCGCTGACAAGAATACAAGTGGACACAGGGGAGAAAAATAAATAAAAAATAAAATCTAAAAAAAAAAAAAGTTGCCATAACGAAGACATTTGTGGCTTCACAAGAAATTCAATTAATCTTACCAAGGAGTATTTGGAATTCTTGAGAGATTAACTATGTATTCAGAATTTACAATGATCAGGTAACATGATAATGTATATGAAAAATCTAAAAAAAATCCACACAAAAAAACTACTAAAACTAACAAACAAGTCATCAAGATTGTAGGATACAAGATCAATACACAAAAATCAATTATATTTCTAAACACTAGTAATAATCTGAAAATCAAATTAAGAAAACAATTTCATTTATAATAGCATCAAAATAATCAAATAGTAATAAATTTAACAAAAGGTGCAAAATAATCAATTAGTAATAAATTTAACAAAAGATATGTACAATCAAACAACAAAACATTGTTGATGGTGATGGTAATACAACATTGTGAATGTACTTAATGTCACTGAATTGTATACTTATAGTAGTTAAAAAGGGGAATGTTATGTTGCATACATATTACCACTTATTATTTTTAATAAGATTTATTAAAAATTTGTTGAAAAAAATCAATGAAAATCTAAATAAATGATACATACTACAACACAGATGAACTTTGAAAACACTATGCTAAGTGAAAGAAGTCAATCACAATAAATCATTCACATTATGAACCCATTTATATTAAATGTCTAGAATAGGCAACTCCATCAGGACAAAGTAGATTAGTGGTTGCCAGGGGCTAGTGGGAGAGAGGATGGGGAATGACTGTTAATGAGCATAGGGTCTTTTTCAGGATGATGAAAATATTCTAAACTTAGATAGTGGTGATAAATGTACACCTTTGTGAATATACTAAAAACTACAGAACTATATACCTTAAAAGAGAATATTATGGAATGTGAATTATATCTCAGTAAAGTTGTTATTAAAAGAGACAGAAACAACTTACATAGATATTTTGTTCTGCAATGGGATTCCAGGTTTTAAAGTTTTCATAATTCATACTAATACATAGTTACCTAATATATAACAAAGTACTTGAATTATCTCAAGATTGTAACAATCATCTTCCTAGAAAATCTGCCAGTTATACCCCCGAACAAAACAAGGACTAAATAAGCACATATTACTGTATCCCTACAGAAGCACTCTTTTTTCCCCAAAAATTTATTTCAAACTCAAAAATTAAAATAACAGACAAAAGGCAACTTAACAAGTTATGGATACTACCCCAAACAGTGAGGCTACTAAGGGCTACAGAGACATCTAGGTCCTGTGGTCATAGCAGATAACTCTGAGTGTGGTGCCTTACCAGTGTGTCCTACTTTGGAGTTTGTGCTCCCAAGTGTGACAGAGTTGGACTCAGATGTGACTTCTCTACACATGCCTCTTCTGTCCCTTTATTGAACCTATAGTTGTCGCTGGAGTTGGTAGGTGTGTGTCCAAGAGACTTGACTCTCTGGGCTATCCATGTGCCAGCTGGGCCCTGTGCCTCAGTGGAGTTCCAACATCTACTCTCCAGTTCATCAGACTCACCCAGGACAACTAACAAGGAGGTGAGGATGAACAACTACCACACCAAGGAACAGAGAGAGTCTACAACTGCAAGGAAAAGGGTCCCATCCATCAGCTATATGGGATTGAAGGCCCCTCTCAATTAGAGGTGGAGTGGGCATCACCATCCCAGAATCCTCAGGACTAGGGAATAAAATATGGACTAGAGTGGACTTACTGGTATTCTATTATAATTTATTGTGTTTCTAGCAATGGAAAAAATATATCATGATATGGAGACAGTGGCCACTGGCATTGCTGAAGGCAAGGAGAGGGAAAAAGAAGAGTAATACAGGAGCATTTTCAGGACTTGGAATTGTCCTGAATGACATTGCAAAGACAGATACAGGACATTATATATCCTGCCATAACCTACAGAAGGGGTGGGAGAGATTGTAAACTACAATGTAAAATATAATCCATGCTGTGTGGCAATGCTCCAAAATGTGTTCATCAATTACAATGAATGTACCACACTAATGGAAGAAGTTGTTAATGCAGGATAAGTGGGAGGTGTGGGGAGTGGGGCATATGGAAATTCCCTGTATTTTTTATGTAATATTTTATGTAATCTATGTATCTTTTAAAAATAAATTAATTAATTAATTAAAAGTTACGGAAACATTACTCTAAAAAATTCTGTCCAGGCAAAAAAATTTTTTTGTCCAGGCACTTTTGTCTCATCTAATTCTAAAAACAAACTCATTGTTCCTCCATTGTTCAGAAAGATACACCAATGAGCACAGACTGGTTAAATGACATGATCAAGGTCCCCTTGTAAATGAAGAAAATGAAAAAAAAAAAAGTATAATCATAATCTAAACTAAAGCCCATATTCTTTTTACCTTTAGCACCAATATTGTACCTTCTTTGCTTCTGCTACAAAAACATTACAATATTATCAGCTATAGTCTATAAGTTACATTAGCTATATTTTTCCTATGTATCACCATGTATCACCAACACCTTGTAGCAGAACATACTTGTATTTATATTATTAACCACAATCCTCATCTACCATCAAAATCAATGTTATACAGTCCCTAGATTATCCTCTAGCTGTCTTTCATCCCTAGATTACCCCTTTAAGCCACAATCCATAAATGAGCAGTTTGCTACATTCATTAAAATATGCTACCATAAACTCTATCCATTACCACATATTTACAATTGACCTTATTAAACATTCTACATACATTCAGAATGAGTTGCCCCTTCTCAACTCACTTTCTGTCTCACACTAACCTACACTCTACAGTCCAACTCTGTAAGTCCGCTCATTGTATTATTTAGTTCATATCGGTGAGACTATACAGTATTCATCCTTTGCGTCTGGCTTTTTTCACTTAACATAGTGTCCTGCAGGTTCATTCCTGTTATACCATGTGCTTCCCCAATTCATTTCTTCTTACAGCTGAATAGTATTCCATCATATGTATCACATTTTGTTTATCCATTCATTGGTTGACAAGCACTTAGGTTGCTTCCATCTTTTAGCAATTGTGAATGCCACTATGAAAATTGGTGTGCAAATATCTGTTTGTGGTCTTGCTTTCAGTTATTCTGAATAGATTCCTAGTAGCAGGATTGTTGGATCATATGGCAGTTCTATATTTAGCTTCCTGAGAAAGAGCCAAACCATCTTCCACAGAGGCTGCACCATTTACACTCCCATCAACAGTGAAATAGTGTTCCTATTTCTCCACATCCTTCCCAGCCCTTGTAGTTTTCTAATTTTTTAAAATGGCCATTCTGTAAGGCATGAAATGATATCTCATGGTAGTTCTGATCTTCATTTTCCTAATAGCTAGTGATACTGAGCATCTTTTCATGTGCTTTTTGTATTTGTATTTCCTCTTTGGAAAATTGCCTATTCAAGTCTTTTACCCATTTTTAATTGGGTTGCTTGTCTTTCTGCCATTAAGTTGTATGATCTCTTTATATAACAGGGAAACCAGGAAACGGACTTTGGCCCAGTGGTTAGGGCGTCCGTCTACCATATGGGAGGTCCGCGGTTCAAACCCCGGGCCTCCTTGACCCGTGTGGAGCTGGCCAGGCGCAGCGCTGATGCGCGCAAGGAGTGCCGTGCCACGCAAGGGTGTCCCCCGCGTGGCCCCCACGCGCAAGGAGTGCGCCCGTGAGGAGAGCCGCCCAGCGTGAAAAAGAAAGAGCAGCCTGCCCAGAAATGGCGCCACCCACACTTCCCATGCCGCTGACGACAACAGAAGCGGACAAAGAAACAAGACGCAGCAAATAGACACCAAGAACAGACAACCAGGGGAGGGGGGGAAATTAAATAAATAAAATAAAATCTTTAAAAAAAAAAAAAAAAACATGGAAATCAAACCCATGTCAGAAAAGTGGTTTCAGAAGACTTTTTTCCCATTGATTAGGCTGCTTTTTCATCTACAGAAGCATTCAATTTGAAACAGCAAACAGGTTGTCAGCCACTGCTACACTGCAGTTGGATAGATTCTCCACTTACCAGAGGGTGAAAGACTGGGGCCATTATGCCATTATACCTTTCTCTCTTACTCTATAAATGTACATACAGATATATGTGTCACCCTCACTTAAACATACTTCAATTCTTCCCTAAATAGAGCTCACTGATATCTACAATGTTTCAAGTCATTTTCCTAGAAACAATGAAATTATCCTAGTTTCTGTTTCATGGTTAAAAAACAAATAAAAGATTGTCAAAGGAAAATATTTAAAGTTCATAAATGGTTTTAAATGTAAACCCAACCTATTTTGCTTCTAAAAGTGTATTTTTCTAAATGCAGTAATACAGATCATAAAATACTTTCATCTTTTCTTATGCCTCTAGGCCAGTTACTCAACCTCAGCACTAATTACATTTTAAACCAGATAATTCCTTGTTGTGGGACTGTCTTGTTCAATGTAGAATGCTTAGCAGCATCCCTGGCTTCTACTATACCAGTAGCAACCCCCTGCCTGGTTGCAACAACCAAATGTATCATGGTGGACAAAACTGCCCATGATTGAAAACTACTGTTCTAGTCCATCAGGTTTAATCATCTCCAGCAAATTAAACTTAGATCACTAATCTTAAAAACAAACAGAATCTTGTGAAATATAGTAATTAAATGTATCTTAGGGAAAAAAAAGTTTTAGGTTTTTTTAGCTTTGTTTAATTAATCCATTCCTAGAACTATTATAAAACCAATCTTTAAAATACATTTTTTTAAAGATTTCTCCCCACCCTCGTTATTTGTGCTCACTGTCTGCTTTCTGTGTCTGTTCATTGTGTGCTCTCTCTGTCTGCTCGTCTTCCTTCTAGGAGGCATAGGGAACTGAACCCAGGATCTCCCATGTGGAAGGGAGGCACCCAATTACTTGAGCCACATCCACACCCTGTTTATTGTGCCTTTCATTGCGTTTCCTCATACATCTCCTCGTTGCACCATCTTGCTGCGTCAGTTCACCACACTGGCCCATCCGGTCAGCTCACTGTCTTGCTCATCTTCTTTAGGAGGTACCAAGAACCAAACCCAGGACCTCCCATGTGGTAGGCAGGTGTCCAACTGCTTGAGCCACATCCACTTTTCTAAATACATTTTTTAAGGAATCCATATATATTCCCAAATATATACAGTATGGAAAAAATACAGCTATGTTTCATTACTAATGAATTTAAATTTCCTCCTTGTAGCAGCTTGACATTATTAATGAATTCCAAAAAGAAATTCTGGATTATGTTTGTAAACTGGCCTTTTCCTCTGAGCATAATAGAGTGTATTGGATTCAGAGGTTTTACTTTTACTTGATATATAATGACTAAGGCTTTGATTGGGACACATCAGTAGGACATTCAGTACCCACCCCCTTGGTGGGCGGGGACTCACAGAGAAACTGCACTGCAGAGAAGGGAGGTTGGAGTTTTTGATGCTAGTACCTTGAGCTGGAGTCCCAGGAAGGAAGCAAACAGAGGAGCTTGGTTGTGAGGAAAGAGAAGCAAGACCTGGGGAGAAAGGAACCCTGATCCTGGAGAGAAGCAAACCCTGGGAAGAAAGGAACCCAGGAAGCCTGAACTCTGGCAGATGTCAGCAGCCATCTCGCTACAACACATGGCAAAAGACTTTGGTGAGGGAAATAACTTATGCTTTTTGGCCTGATAACTGTAAAGCTTCTATCCCAAATAAATACCCTTTATAACCAATTTCTGGTATTTTGCATGAGCACCCCTTCGGCTGACTAATATACTTCTAAACATACCTCTCCTAGAATAAAGAAGAGAGATTTATTCTCTCCCTCTCCCTTTCTCTACGTCTTCCCCCTCCTTTCCCTCACTCCTTTCTCTTCTCTCTCTCACTTTATAATCTGTAATTACAGGTATTGAAAGGTATTGGAAGGAAATTGAACTGGTTTGCCAAAGGGCTGCCAATACCAAGTACCAGAAATGGGTTGGCTTTTATAAAGGGGATTTATTTGGGGTAAATGCTTACAGTTCCAAGGCCATGAAAAGTCCAACTCAAGGCACTATATGATGAGAAGTGGACTTAGCCCAGTGGATAGGGTGTCTGTCTACCACATGGGAGGTCCATGGTTCAAACCCTGGGCCTCCTTGACCCGTGTGAAGCTGGCCCACACGCAGTGCTGATGCACACAAGGAGTACTGTGCCATGCAGGGGTGTCCCCCACATAAGGGAGCCCCACGCACAAGGAGTGGGCCCCGTAAGGAGAGCCGTCCAGTGGGAAAGAAAGTTTAGCCCAGGAATGGCGCCACACACACAGAGAGCTGACACAGCAAATGACGCAACAAAAAAAAACACAGATTCCTGTGCCGCTGACAACAACAGAAGTGGACAAAAAGAAGAACACGCAGCAAATGGACACAGAGAACAGACAACTGGAGCAGGGGGGCAGGTAAGGGGAGAGAAATAAATTAAATAAATCTTTAAAAAAAAAAGGCACTATATGCGATATACTTTCTCACCAAAGTTGGCTACTGTAGATCCCAGTGTGCTGTAATGTGGTGAAGCAAGATGGATGCCTATCTCTGCAGAGTTCTGTGCCTTCCCTCTAGAATCTACTACCTCTTGAAGCTCAGCTGCAAACAATCAGGCATAGGGCTTGTCTCTTCCTGAGCCTCAGCTCTCTGTGTCTGTCAGGGGCTTTGTTTTCCTGCAGTCCTCTTTGTCACATGGCAGAATCAAACATGGCAGCTCCCTTTTTCTGCATCTGTCTGTCTCTCTGTTTCTCCCTTTATATCAGACCCAGAAAGAGGGCAGAAACTCAAAAGGAATCATGCCCCAATGACAATCCAGTCAAATGACTCTCACATCCACAGGAATAGATTAGTTTAAAATATAATCTTTCACTTCTTGGGATTCACAAAATTCAAACTGTCACAGGAACTTTATGCTCAATACTTTCTACTTCTACCATAGTAATCTGTAGAGCACAGATAACTAACTGTAACCTAAAATATGTCACTCAATAATCCATAAAGGGAAACAGACTTGGCCCAGTGGTTAGAGCATCCGTCTACCACATGGGAGGTCCGCAGTTCAAACCCCGGGCCTCCTTGACCCGTGTGGAGCTGGCCCATGCACAGTGCTGATGCGTGCAAGGAGTGCCCTGGCACGCAGGGGTGTCCCCCGCGTAGGGGTGTCCCCCGCGTAGGGGAGCCCCACGCGCAAGGAGTGCACCCCAGAAGGACAGCCGCCCAGTGCAAAAGAAAGTGCAGCCTGCCCAGGAATGGCGCCGCCCACACTTCCCGTGACGCTGACGACAACAGAGGCGGACAAAAGAAACGACGCAGCAAATAGACACAGAGAACAGACAAGCAGGGGAAGGGGGGGAATTAAATAAATAAATAAATCTTTTAAAAAAATAATAATAATAATCCATAAAGACAGTCCTAATTTAACCAATAAAATGACCAGATTGGTTAAGAAATGTGGCTGCATCTGTGACAGTCACATCCTAGGGGAGCCCAAGTTCCTTCCAAACCAACCTCTTAACCAGATATTTTTACAGATATGCAACTAAATAAGATGGTTTAAGACAAGATAATTTTTTTCTCATTTTAAGCAGTTTTATTGAGTTATATTCACATAACGAAATTCATCCAAAGTGTACAGTAAATGGCTTTTAGTATAAGTGTTGCGCATTCAAAACCACAAAAAAATTTCACAACAATTTCATGACTCCAAAGAGAAAAATACCACACCCCTTAGCCCTCACCCCTCAAATTAAAGACAAGATAATTTTTAACAAATATTTTTTTGGTAAAGAAATTGGAAAATTATTCTAATTGCAATTTATGGGGCAAGAGTGTACAAGGAAGATCATGAGGACTTTGCTAGTCACCCTTTATAAAATGTAGCATGGTAGCTTTGTTACTTATGTAGAGCCAAACTTCATAACTACAGGAAAAAGAGCATAAATTGAACAGACAATATATAGGTAACGTCTACTTTTAAGGATAACCAGAGGATCCAAAATTCTTTCAAAGGAATATAAATAAGCCACATGAATCTGCACTCTTCAATATAAAATCATCTATCAACCAATATTTATTTTGCTATTGAGGGCAACTTGAAGTCCTTAAGTTATCAATATTTGTACCTCTCACACAGCAGAAGTCAAATATATCTTTTTATTGCCACTGATACACTTTTTATTTAGCCTGACCTTTAAAGCCTGTAATCATTTGTACTTTGTAATCAAAGATAAAAACTAACCACCACCTACCTGAGCACGATAGAGTTATTAGACCAGGGATTAGCAAAGTTTTTCTATAAAGGGTCAGACAGTAATTATTTTAGGCTTTGGGGTCATAGAGTCTCTGTTATAACTACTCAATTACTCTGTCATTGTAGCATGAAAGCAATTATAGAAAATACATTATTAAATGAACATGGTTGTGTTTCAACAAAATTTTATTTACAAAATCAAATGGCCAGCCAAACCTGCACAAGAGCCTTGGTTTGCCAAATCCTGTATTCGACTATTACATGCAAAAAGAAATATAGGGAAGCGGACTTGGCCCAGTGGTTAGGGCATCCGTCTACCACATGGGAGGTCCATGGTTCAAATCCAGGGCCTCCTTGACCAGTGTGGAGCTGGCCCAAGCGCAGTGCTGATGCACGCAAGGAGTGCCGTGCCACGCTGGGGTGTCCCCTGCGTAGGGGAGCCCCACGTGCAAGGAGTTTGCCCCATAAGGAGAGCTGCCCAGAGTGAAAGAAAGTTCAGCCTGCCCAGGAATGGCGCCGCACACATGGAGAGCTGACACAAGATGATGCAACAAAAAGAAACACAGATTCCGGTGCCGCTGACAACAGAAGCGGACAAAGAAGAACAGGGAGCAAATAGACACAGAGAACAGATGGGGGGGGATATTAAATAAATAAATAAAAATTTGAAAAAAAGAAATACAGCTACCTACTCCTCCATTTTCCAATGAAAATGTTCTCACCATAAAATTATCTAATCACTTTCTAAAATACTTTTTATTATTAATATTATAATTATTAATAATATAATTGTATTTCTAAAATACAATTTATTAGCTTCATCCAATTTTCTAACAGGTATTCATAATAGGATAATATTAGCCTCTATTGACTTGAATGAGGAAAAAGAGTCAATTATAAGAATCACATTCAGGATTCATATTTGTACTATATACAGAGTAGTGAATACCTGAGTCAAGAAATTTTTTTTAAATTTGTAGGTTCAGATCCAGGACCTATATGACCACAGAAAAGACAAATGTGAAAGCATTCTGCTGAGTCATCTCTACAACCTAGGACACAAGAAATTCAAGGAAAAACATTTCCCCCTAAAGATGAATTCTCAATAAAAAATTATAAACCACATGAGAAATGAAAAAACCATGAAAGAGAACAGATACCAGCAGAACCAGCATCAAGATGCACATTCTAAGAGTTGCAACTATTCTGAAAGAGGCTTAACCAAAGAAAAAAATTAATGGCCAATATTTACTCAGGTCTATGCAAGTATATTAGAAAGTCTGTAAACATATAAACTAGACTTCCAGAGTGCAGGGTGGGATCACACCGAGGTCCGTGAGGTAAGGTTGGGCCGGGCAAGCTCAGCAGCCAAAGTCTCAGGAATTGCCATCTGGGTGCATCTATCCAGAATAAAACCTGTTAACTGCAGTCCTGACCCATGGAAGTGGCTGCTGAGGCATTCGAATGCCAGCCATCAGACGATCTGAGATCTCTTCAAAAAGCAAAAGTTAAGTACCTGATGACAACACCCTCACAGCCTTTACCCTGGAGAACCCCCATTGGCGTTGCTTCCTTCTTAGAGCCTCAATTATTGTGACTGCTACAATAACTCTCTCTTGGTTACTAACATGACAATCTTAAAAATCCTTTTAATCAATCTTCTTGCCCCAAATCTCCCAACAAACAAACCAGTACAAAACACCCCTTAGTACACCTTGGTCACTATGCTACTTGCCAACTCAATCTCTTAAACTGATGGATTTGCATCAGCCAGTACTTCACCATTATAGCATGACCCGCTAACACCTCCTACTGGGGCATTGCTAACCTTTTCCTCACGATGACTCTCGATCACCATAAGCCCTGGAGTCACTACTCCTGGGACCCTCTAACCAATTGCCCAGAAGCCCTTTCCTTTATTTTAGAACAACTAAAGGTTCACCAACCCACTTTACCTCAGATTATAGGGGCTATCCATAACCAAGTCACCATAGCTCCTAATTATACTTTTCCAATCTCCATGTTGTCCAACCAAATCCATGGCCTGCTCCTTGGAAAACTCTCCACACAACTGTCAAACTATAATCCATCTTACCCCAAATAGTCACTCCTGGAACATGGAAGTGTCCAGTGCTGGCATCAAGGATGACAAAAGGAAGGCACAAGGAAACCCGAGGGCAGAGAATCCAATCCAGTGTTTAAACCCTAACTACTTTTTAGAAATCATCATAGATGAAGCCAAAGCCAAGTTTTTAAATAAACCCCATATCAACTGCTCAGATAGTACTGAGTTTTACAAAAGCAGACCTAACCCTAAATTCTTTTTAAAAACCACAACTCAGCAAGGCCAATTTTGCAAAGTCCTCTCTAGCTGAACTGCTCCTTTTGTCAATCTAACCTGGCAACCTGATAAACCCCAGGTACTTTTTTTTTTTTTTTTTAAGATTTACCTATCCCCACCGCCCCATTATCTGATCTCTGTGTCCATTTGCTGTGCATTTTTCTGTGTCTGCTTGTCTTCTCTTTAGGGGGCACCAGGAACCAATCCTGGGACCTTCCAGAGTGGGAGAGACGTGTTCAATCTCTTGTGCCACCTGGTCTGCTGCATCTCTTATTGTCTCTCCTCTGTGTCTCTTTTTGTTGCATCATCGTGCTGCACCAGCTCTCTGCTCAGGCCAGCTTGCTGCATGGGCCAGCACTTCTGCACTGGCCAGCACTCCATTCAGGCCAGCTTGCCACATGGTCCAGTTTACCTTCACCAGGAGGCCCTGGGAATCAACCTCCCATATGGTAAAACAGAGCCCAACTGCTTGAGCCACATCTGCTTCCACCCCCAGGTATTTTATTTCATGAAGACAGCAGGGCCTCCACACTTCCACTCTCCCCCATCACCGCAGCTCAAATGGCCCTATCTAAAATTCAATTTTTGGCCCAACCCAAACCTGTAGTGTGACAGGGAGCAAAGGTTGTATAACCTCCATCTGTGGTTGTATAACCTCCATCTAACCTCCCTCTTGTTCACAGTCACTCTCAAACCTGAGGAGGGACTGTTCTTCATCTGCAGAAATAAAACTTACCAAAGCTCCCCACCAACCAATAAGCTTCTGCTCCTTAGCTTATCTCATTCCTCGGTGATTCAGAAACCATTCCCATCCCAGCCTACCACTCCTCTGCATGACAAAAGTCTATCCCCCTCCTACTCCTAATTCCACTTTTCACCTCCCTTCTGGGAGCAGGATTAGGAGTAGATGGCCTAGTTGCTAGCCATCAATTCCACCTTGACCTGTTCAATGAACTAGCCCAAAGCCTACAAACCACAGCCCAGGCCTTTCAAACTCTTCAAGGTCAACTCAATTCATTAGCTGCAATTGTCCTAGAAAATAGGAGAGCCTTGATCTTTTAACAGCAGCCCAAGGAGGAGTCTGTTTGTTCCTGTGCGAAGAATGCTGTTTCTATGTTAACCAATCAGCTGAGGTAGAAACCAATATTAAGAACTTTAGAAGGGGAGCCAGTGCAGCTCAACTAGTTGAATGCCGGCTTCCCACATACAAGGTCCCAGGTTCAAAGATAGACCCCAGTACCTTAAAAAAAAAAAAAAAAAAAAAAAAACCTTAGAGAAAGAGCCACTAGGCTAAATGAAGCCACTAAAAGCAATTTAAAAAATCCTTATTTTCCACCCTCCCTTGGCTTATATCCTTGTGGGCCCCCTAACAACCATCTTCCTAATACTCCTAATAGGCCCCTACATTTTTAAATACCTAACACAGCTTATCTCTTCGAGGGTTGATGCATTCCTAAACAAACTTCTGATCATGCATGGATTTCACCCAGTCTTGACTGTTGCAACAAACACTTCTCCCTACTTGAATGGTGAAGCTAGAGAGTTTTATTCCCTGTCAGGCAGGAACTACAACCCCTAATCAGCAGGAAGCAGATACAGAAGAATGACACTTACCATTCAGCTTACCCTTTAGGATTAAGGGTGCAGCCTCTCTCAGGGGGATTTGAGGCAGGACAGAATAGGGACCTGAGGAGGAGGAGCAGAAAACTCCAAGCAAACAAACACCACCTAGTAGGAAATACCGAGGCAATGGGTGCCCGACTCATGCAAACAAGTTATCAGAATGCAGCTTGCAACATCCACTCAGCAGAAAGAAAGAACTACCCACCTACTTTCATAAACACCTCATGCAGTAAACACCAGCAGGACTCATAGACAGTGGCCAGAAACCAATCACCACCAGACAACGTGCCCTGCAGAGCTCATGGACAGTGACCAGAAGCCAACCACCACCAGAAAACAACCCTAGAAACCAAACCACCCAATGAGTTTCCCCTGCTTTGTCTTAAATACACCAATCAGCAGACCTTAACCCCCTATAATAACCAATAAAACCAGAAACCCCTAGAGAACACAGGCACACCTCTCCCAGAGCACACCTGTACTCACATCTTGAGTATTTTCTCCTTATTAAACTTTTCTAACTTTCTTATTAAAATATATATATATATATATAAAGTATAATTTATTTAAACTGACTTCAGAAGAGACAAAAATCTAAACAGATTACTTACCCTAAAAGAAGAGGAAATGTGTCAAAATTTTCAAAGCCCAGAGTTTCACAGAGGATTCTATCAAATATTTCAGGAACAAATCATTCCAACACTATTAAAACTGTTCCAAAGTATAGGGAAAAAAACTTCCAAAATTATTTTTATGAAGCGAGCATAAAATTACTACCCAAGCCGAACAATAAAACACTGAAGAAAAAAACACCTACCATTCTCACTAAGAAATATCAGGACAAAAACACCCAAGCAAATAGAAGTTGGCAGAATATTAAAGAATAACACACCAGGAATACAAGAATGGCTTACTATTAATATTTACAAATATAATTCACTTAATTGAGAGAAAAAAAGAATCATTTACCACCATTAATTCTGGAAAGGAATTTGATAAAATTAAACACCCATTCTTTATAAAAATAATTTAATTCTTAATAATATAGAAAATGGATACATCAAACACCTTTAACTGAATAAAATATATCTATTTTTCAGCCCCTAAATCCTACCATGTTTAATTAAAAAGTACATAGTTCCATTTAAGTCAGAACAACAAGAGATGGCAAAAACTATTATTATTTATCATTTTAGGAAGTATAAATCAATAAAATTAGCCAAGAAAATGATAATTGAGGTATAAAATTGGGAAATAAAAGACTATATACCTGGAAAATCAGAGAGAAGCAATCAACAGTCTATTGCAAACATCTGAAAAATTCAGTACACTAGGGAAGCGGATGTGGCTCAACTGACAGAACTTCCTCCTACCATACAGGAGGACCTAGGTTTGATCCCTGGGGCCTCCTAGTGAAAAAGAAAAAAGAGAAAGCATGCCGACATGGCAAGCCAGTGCCCGTGTGAGTGCCGACATGGTGAGCAAGTACCCCACACAAGTGAGTCACGTAGCAAGATGATGAAGTATCAAAAGAGAGACAAAGGGAGAGTCAAGGTGAAGTGCCACAGAAAACAGGAACTGCAGTGGTGCAGCTGACAGGGAACCTCTCTCCCCAACAGAGGTCTCCAGGATCAAATCCTGATGAATCCTAGAGGAGAGAAAATAAGAAGACAACACAGACAACAAAAATAGCCCAGCGGGAAGAGAGGAAAGGGGAGGGGAGGGAAATAAATAAATCTTTTTTTAAAAAAATTCAGTACACTAGTTATATGAAAAATGAATATGCAAAATCCTATAGTCCTAAAGATAGGGATATCACCACGATGGCCAAGTGAGATGCTCCAAAGTTCTCTTCCCATACATAATCTTTAAATAACTCACAAGAACTAGCAGACAATCTTTCTCAGAGCTCAGGAAAAGATGTTTTGTTTCTTTCTGTTAACTCTAAGATTTTAATAAAATCTCTGTCATAACAATAGCTGGATACAAACTTAAGAAACAGACACCCTCAAAGACTATTCCAGAGTTAACATTAAAATATTAAAATGTCCAGTATACAACAACAAAAGATTACAAGACATACAAAGAAACAGGAAAAGATGGCTCATCCAAAGGAACAAGATAAAGCATCAGAAACCATCAATTTAGAAAACCAGGATTTGGACATACCAAAGACCTTTTAAAAATGGTCTTAAATATGCTCAAAGAGGTAAAGAAAAACACAAAGAAGCAAAAGATATCCAAAAATGATATGCAAACAAAATCAAGAATTTAAATAATTAGAAGTCATAAATTCAAATAAAAAAGGGAATGAAACAGAAATACTGGAGTTGAAGTCCACAATAACTTAAATACAAAATTACCTAGAGGGGCTCAACAGCTAATAGGGCTGGCAAAAGAAAGATTCAGTGAGCATAAAGATAAGAGAACTGAAATTATTCAGTCTGAGGAACAGAAAGAACAAAGAAGGAAGGAAATTGATCAGAACCAAAGATACCTGTGGTGCACCAGGCATACCAATACATCCATTACGGGTGTTACTAAAAGAGAAGAAAGAGAGAAAAGGGCATAAAGACTATTCAGAGAAATAATGGCTGCAACCTTCCCAAATTTAATGAAAGACATGAATTTATACATGCAAGAAGTTAAACAAATTCCAAACAGGATAAACTCAGAGAGATCCATACTCAGATACATTAATATCAAACTCTGTTTAATGCCAAAGACAAAAATTACAAGAGAGAAGTATCACATCATAGGGAGCCTCAATAAGATTACATGCTGATATCTCATCAGAAGCCATGGAGACAAGGAGGCAGTGGGACGACATATTTCAAGTGTTGGGGAAAAAAACGATTGCCAACCAGGAATTCAATATCCAGAGAAACTCTCTTTCAAAAGTGAGAGAATAAGACATTCCCAGATAAACAAAAGCTGAGAGAGTTCATCACCACTAGACTTGCCCTACAAGCAATGCTAAAGAGAGTTTACCTTACTGAAAGAACACTACACAGTATATCAAAGTTGCATAAAGAAATAAAGATTCCTCATAAAGGAACCACATAGATAATTATAAACACCAGTACTAGTTTGTAACTCTACTTTTTACTTCTTATAGAATCTAAAATGCAAATGCATAAAAATTATGATAAAACTATGGTTTTAGACACAAAATGTATAAAAATAAAATTTATGACAAGAACAATAAAAAAGTAAGGGGGAAGTGGATGTGGCTTAAGCAATTGAGCTCCTGCCTACCACACAGGAGGTCCTCCTAAAGAGGACAAGCAAGACAATGAGCCAATGCGACAGGCTGGTGCAGCAAGCTCACACAACAAGATGATGCAACAAGAGACACAAGGAGGAAAAACAATGAGAGACACAACAAAGAAGGGAGGGGAGGGAGGTGATTCAAGCAATTAGGTACCTTCCTCCCACACAGGAGGTCCTGGGTTCAGTTTCCAATGCCTCCTAAAAGAAACATGAGCACACAACAAACAGACGCAGTAAATGCAAACAACAAGGGGGTGGGGAGAAATAAAATCTTAAAAAAAAAAAAGTAGGGGATGGAAGGTATTGGAACATAGTTTGTAAGTGCTACTGAAGTTAATTGATATTGGGGATTGAACTATGTACTCCACAAAAACATATTCTTAATGTTAATCCATTCATGTGGGTGTGAACCCATTGTAAATAGGACCTTTTGATGAGATTATTTTTAGTTAAACTAGGGGCTAGAAGAATTGCAGGGCACTTGATAGAAAAAGCTGATTGCTCTGAAGAGATACAAACGTAAAAGTACTTCTAATGAAGCCTAAGAAGTAAATGAGTGTGTTATTAGAAATTGGACAAAAGGTGCTCCTTATAGTTACAAAATGAAAAAGAACTTGGCAAAATTGTGTTCTGATATAGGATTGAAAGTGGAATTTGAAAGCAAAGAAGTTGGAAATTTGGCTGAGATTTGCCAGTTAAGGGTGGAAGGTGCAGCCTGACTTCTCTAATAGCTTATAGTAAAATGCTAGAGTAAAGGGATAAGCTGAGAATTAAAATTTTAAGCAAAAAGGAACCAGCAACTGATTATTTTGAAAACTCTCAGCCTATTTAGATAGTGTGTTCTGAGAGTAGAGCCAGAAGTGGCTCCATAAAGGCCTCTCTGAGCTTTCACAAAGTGACTCCCAAAAAACAGGGTTTAACTGTGAGGGTTTAACTGAAAAACCCTTTGCTAAACCATCAAGCCACAGATGGCTCTCACACCTTGAAATCTAATGCAGTTTGCCCTGTTGGGTTCTGGACTTTCTTGGAACCCATAATCCCTGTTTTCCTTCCCATTTCTTTCCTTCTGGAAAGGGAATGGGAATGTTTATCCTTTGCTTATACCACCATTGTATATTGGATGTAGATAACTTGTTTTCTAGGTTTACAAGTCCACAGATGAGAAGAATTTTGCCCCAGGACATATTACACCCATAACTGATTTTGATGAGACTTTGTACTTAGCATCCCTATTTAAATGACTTAAGGTTTTTAGAATGTTATAATGGAATGAAAGTATTTTGCATGTGGGAAGAATGTCTCTTTTGAGGCCTAGAGAACAGAGTGATGGGGATTAAATCATGTCCCTCACAAAAGGCATGTTGAGGTCCCAACCTAAGGTACTGTGGGTGGGAACCCCTTTGGAAATAGGACCTTTGAAGATGTTATTAGTTAAGGTGTATCCAAACTGAATGAGGGTGGTCCTTAATGTACTATGGCTGACATCCTTATAAGCAAAGGAAACCTAGAAGGAGAGAAGTCACAGGGAGCAGCCAGAAGCTAGAAGTCAATGAGCCTGGAAGAGAAAGGAGAAGAGGCCACCATGTGCACTGCCATGTGATGGAAAAGTCAAGGAACCCCAAAGATTGTCAGCCAGCCAGAAAACACCAACCCTGGGAGGAAGCAAGTCTTCAAACCTCTGAAACCATTAGCCAATGAGTTCCTGTTCTTAAGCCAACTCACTGTATGGTATTTGTTTTAGCAGCTAAGAAACTAAAACAGTGGTATCAAATCAAATGAGATTTTTACAAATTTATGATGTTAAATTCAAGCCCCATGGTAACTAAAAAGAAAATATTTGAAAAGTATTTACAGGGAGCAGATGTGACTCAAGCAATTGAGTGCCTGCCTCCTACATGGGAGGTCCTGGGTTCAATTTCTGGTACCTCCTGAAAAAAAAAACAACAACAACAAGCAAAGCAAATGAAAAAACCAACTCAGGGAAGCCGATGTGGCTCAAGAGTTGAGTACTAGTTTTCCACATGAGGTCCCAGGTTCCATCCCAGGCCCCCAGTATCTTTTAAAAAAACAACTTACAAAAGTAAATGTGAAGGGACCCCAAAGGGATTACCACCAAAGTTCAACTAAATACAATAGTGGGCAGTTATGGAAGAAAAGAGGGACAAAAAGGTATAAGACTTACAGAAGACAAATCGCAAAATGGCAGAAGAAAGTACTGCATTATCCACAGTTACTTTAAAAGTAAATGGGGGCAGGGAAATAAAAAGAAATTTAAAAAAAGAAGTAAATGAGGGGAAGCAGATGTGGCTTAAACAGTTGGATGCCCACCTACCACATGGGAGGTCCTGGGTTGAGTTCCCAGTGCCTTCTAAAGAAGACAAGCAAGACAGTAAGCTGATGCAATGGCTGGTGTGGAGAGCTGATGACACAACAAGATAATTCAATGAGGGAACACAATGAGAGATACAACAAGCAGGGAGTAGAGGTGACTCAAGCAATTGAGCCACCGCCCTCCCATATGGGAAGTCCTGTGTTCAGTTCCCAGTATCTCCTAAAAAGAAGACAAGCAGACACAGGGAGCACACAATAAACAGACACAGAGAGCAGAAGGCAAGTGCAAACAGTGAGGGGGAGGGGAATAAATAAATAAATCTTAAAAAAAAAAAAAGTAAATGGGTTAAGTGCTCCAGTCAAAAGGAAGAGATTAGTAGAATGCATAAAAAAGCATTACCCAACTATATGCTGTCTATAAGAGATTCAAATTCAACAATACAAGCAGTTGAAAGCGAAAGGATGGAAAATATATTCCGTACAAACGGTAATCAAAAGAGAGCTGGGGTGGCTATATTATTGCCAAGTATAAAAGACTTAAGAGTCAAAATCTGTTATAAGGGACAAAAAAATAATATATTTTGATAAGTATCAAAATATACTATATATGATAAAAGAGTCGATTTGGCAAGAAGATATAAGAATTTACAAATATATGTGGACCTAACTGTAGAGCCCCAAAATATATGAAGCAAATATTAACAGACTTGAATGGAGAAATAGCTCTTATATCAGTAGATTTCAATATACCACATTCAACAATGAATAGACTATCTTGACAGTACATCAGTAGAGAAATAGAAGAAATAGAGAATAGAAGAAACAGAATACTGGAACAATGCTATAAACCAACTAAACCTAACATAACAGGCCTAATTGGTTACAGAAGAACAGAACACTTCACCCAATAGTATGAATGGTAAATAAAATGTGCTATAAACCTACAATGGAACATTATTCAGCCATAAAAAGGAAGTTCTAATAAATGCTAAACATGGATGAGCCTTGAAAATGTGAAATAAGCCAGACATAAAAGAACAAATATTATATGATTCCACTTATATTAAATATCAAAAATAACCAAATTCATAGAGACAGAAAGCAAATTAGAGGGTACCAGGGGTGAGGGGAGAATAAACAGGGAGTTACAGCTTAATGGGTATAGAGATTCTGTTTGAGGTGATGAAAAGTTTGATAACGGATGGTGATAAAGGTAGCACAATATTGTAAATATAATTAATGCCACTGATTAATCCAGTGGCATTAATCATAATGCTACTAAACTGTACACTTTAAATGATTAAAATGGCAAACTTTGTTATATGTGTTCCGTAATAAAAAAAAAAAAAATTTAATAGAAAGAAACCAAAAAAAAACAATTAGGATTGCTGGGCTCAAATTTCAGCTTCAATACTTACTAGCTGCCCAACCTTGGACAAACTTCTTAACCTTGCTAAGACTCAGTTTCCATAATCAATACAATGATATTAATATAACAATAAAACCTATTTCATAGAAGTGTTGGGATATTAAATGAGAAAACGCCCATAATGGACTCAGCAAAGTGCCCAGCATGACTATCCCATAATATGTGATGCTTCCCTACTAGAGTGAATAACTTTAGGACAGTACATTTGTACTCCAGTGCAGTTCTGGTACATGACAGGATTCAAGAAATAATTGTTAAACACATCAATTTGTTTCCTTTGACCAAGTTTGGGTAAAAAAAGAAATCAAGTCTCTGAATCTGACAAGCTGGACTAAATTTGAACCCATGAAGATGCCCTGATCCTTGAGGCCTTATATGACTAACAAGCTATTAATTCATTAATATTAACTTGGAATTAAGTCCTTCCCTAAAATATCTGTTCCCACAGAATACTTCTCTTCATCTTTAATGAGACTTGCTTTGTCCCTTTCTACCATGATTTTCTTCTTTTTTAATGTGCTCTTTTCGCTTTTCTTTTTACCTCTTCATTAATCAACACTAATTTATTTTCGTGTTTAATCCTCTATGACGGCAGGCTGTTAGGAGTTTTTCCAAAAGCTTTCTGGGAGTTTAGGTGGTTTGTTTAAAGACATTCTTAGCAAGAATAAGGAAGTATTCCAGCTTCTCCTCAAAAATGGCCATAGTAGAGCAATTCACTTCTTACAAGTGGAGTTTGCAGCACTCTAAACAAAACATTCCTTCATGATTCACCATTTTCAGTTCACTGTTTTCAAAACTACTATACCCAGGTGTTCTTCCTCAAACTTCTCTCTAATTCTAGTCAGTTCAAATTATTAATTCCTTTGCTCTCTCACATCTTTCTCTCCAATGCTGAATACACTATAAAAATGATTAGGTTTGACCTTCTTTGCAGTTAATAAAATGTAAATGATTATAAGCCAACAGTAATTATGTTATACAAGCTCAATCAACAAACGCATATTAAGTAATCACTAAGTTAAGCAGTACACTAGGTAGGAGTGGGAGATAAAGGGGAAAAATCAAAGACAATTTAGACAGTGTTCCCAATCTGGAAAAGTTCAGCTTAAGATAAGAGTCTCAAGAAATTAAAGAAGTACAGACATTGCTCCTACTTAAAAAATTTTAAAAACACAACGGGGGGGCAGCAGATGTGGCTCAGGCAACTGAGCTTCTGTCTACCACATGTGAGTTCTCTGGTTTGGATCCCAGTACCTCCTAAAGAGGACAAGCTGGCATAATGGGCAGGCACAGCAAGCTGACACAATAAGAGACACAAAAATAAGAATGAGAGACACAACACAACAGGGAGGAGAGGTTCCCAGTGTCTCCTAAAGAAGACTGCAAGCTGAAGCAACAGAAGGCACGGCGAGCTTATGTAATGGACAGGCGCGGAGAGCTGACGCAAAAAGATGACACAACAGAAGATGTGGGGATGAAAAACACAATGAGAGACACAATAAAAGCAGGGAGCAGAGATGGCTCAAGCAATTAGGTACCTCCCTCCCACATAAGTGGTCCCAGGTTCGGCTCTTAGTGCCTCCTAACGCAACAAGGTTAAGATGAACAGACACAGCAAGTGAAAAACAAGGGGGTGGGGAGAAATAAATCTTAAAAAAAAAAAAATCATAACTGGGGAGCAGATGTGGCTCAAGCAGTTGAGTACCTGCCTCTCCCCATGAGAGGTCCCAGGTTCAGTTCCCAGTGCCTCCTAAAGGAAAAAAAAACTACAACTGGAGGGTGGTATATGGGAATCCTGTATTTTATGCATGATTGTTCTGTAAATCCACAACTTCTCCAATAAAGAAGAAAACACAATTGGATATAACCTGATCAATTAATGAGGGCATGTGATTTGCACTGAATAGACAGTTATTGGTTACAGATGGCTCTTCATTGGGGACCAACGTTGGGAGCATATAAAAACAAACTGCAGTGCATAGAGCATAGGAAGACACAGTTAAAACTTTGATGTTTGGCTACTGGAATAGTAAACTATTGTAACTTCTTTTAATGACCTGGTATCTTACCAATTTGCTTTTATGTGCTCTTCAAGATTTGTTTGAGGTTATCTAAGGTTATTTTTGTCACTTTTCAAGTACCAATTTATATTTTAGCATATAATAAAAGCTATTTTAAAAAATATTTATTACCGAAAATCCTGCAGAAAACAGATCTTCTATTGTGAATCTGATATTCCCTAGGCCCAACGTCTATTTTATCCCTGTTACAATAATTTTCAGTGTGACTTTTTCTTTTAAGATTTATTTATTTCTCCCCCTTCTGCATTGTCTGAGCTCACTGTCTGTTCTCTCTATCCATTTGTTGTGTGCTTGTCTTCTTTTTTTAAGAGGCACCAGGAACCAAACCCAGGGCCTCCCATGCGGGAGGGAGGCACTCAATTATTTGAGCCACCTCCACCCCCCACTGGTTATGTCTCTCATTGTGTTTCCTCATTGTATTATCTTGTGTCAGCTCACTGGCCCAACCCGTTGCGTCAGCTCGTTATCTTGCTTGTCTTCTTTAGGAGGCTCTGGGAACCGAACCTGGGACCTTTCATGTGCAGGCAGGCACCCAACTGCTTGAGACACATCCACTTCCTTTGTGTGACTTTTTTTTTTAAAGATTTATTTATTTATTTCTCTCCCTCCATTCCCCGCCCCCCGGTGTCTGTTCTCTGTGTCTATTTGCTGCGTCTTCTTCTTTTGTCCACTTCTGTTGTTGTCAGCGGCACGGGAATCTGTGTGTTTCTTTTTGTTGCGTCATCTTGTTGTGTCAGCTCTCCATGTGAGTGGTGCCGTTCTTAGGCAGGCTGTACTTTCTTTCGCGCTGGGCGGCTCTCCTTATGGGGCGCACTCCTTGCGCGTGGGGCTCCCCTACGCGGGGGACACCCCTGTGTGGCAGGGCACTCCTTGGGCGCATCAGCACTGTGCATGGGCCAGCTCCACACGGGTCAAGGAGGCCCAGGGTTTGAACCACGGACCTCCCATATGATAGACAGACAACCTAACCACTGGGCCAAGTCCGCTTCCCTGAGTGACTTCTTAACATGTCAGCTTTGTTGGAAAGCAAATGGCAAGTTAAAGCAGAAAAGAAAGTCTTTTATGATAAAGTAACTATTGGAAAACAAACAATAATACTTAACCTGCACATATAGGAATGTATCACGATAAAGCCCAAGCTGGGCAAAGGATGAGTAAGAATCATTCAAGTAATTAAGAATGAAAAGTTTTTCTAGGCAGAAAGAACAAATACTACAACATATATAAACACATGGAAGCACAAAGTTTGGGGACAAACTAAATTTTATGCACATATAATATGTATCTTTACATTTAAATATAAGAAATGAACATTTCCCTTCCCTCCTATTAAAAAAAAGAAAAAGAAAACAAAAACAAGATGAGTTTGCTGCACTTCTGCAAGCTTAAAACAGTTCTCTGTGCAAATCCATCTCTGGGTTGATGAATTAGAAACACAAGTTCCTCTTTGGCAAATAGAGTAGAAAAGGTAGCCCTGCTGGGTGAAAACAGCCCTGGGGATGAATGCTTGTCAAGTTGAGGGCATCTCTGTGTCAAGAAAAATGGATGGATACAGATACAGCCCTATGCCAGGTTAGCCAAGCATATTCTAGATTTCAGGCCCTACTCACCCTCTTAACAAGGCACCTTTTTGCAGCTTATAAACTGTACAACATATACATGTCATATACAAATGACAGCCCTGAGAAATTTGCCTTCTATCAAAAACAGCATATTAGATCAGCAGATATTTAACAGACACCAGATGGAAAAATCCTATTTTTCATTCATTTATTCAACAAATAGTTATTGAGCACCTATTCTATGCCAGGATATCTGGAAGACTTTAGTAAATCTTCACACAGGAGCACTAAATAATAAAGAATAAATATGGGAAGTGGACTTGGCCCAATGGATAGGATGTCCGCCTACCACATGGGAGGTCCGCAGTTCAAATGCCGGGCCTCCTTGACCCATGTGGAGCTGGCCCATGCGCAGTGCTGATGCGCGCAGGGAGTGCCGTGCCACACAGGGGTGTCCCCCGCATACGGGGAGCCCCACGCACAAGGAGTGCGCCCTGTGAGGAGAGCCGCCCAGCACGAAAGAAAGTGCAGCCTGCCCAAGAACAGTGCAGCACACACAGAGAGCTGACACAACAAGATGACGCAACAAAAAAAGAAACACAGATTCCCAGTACCACTGATAAGGAAAGAAGCGGTCACGGAAGAACACAGTGAATGGACACAGAGAGCAGACAACTGGGGGGTGGGGGGGAAGAGAAATAAATAAAAAATAAATCTTTAAAAAAAATTTTTAAATAATAAAAATAAAAATATATATATTTTAAAAAAAGACAATATAAGAAAAGGTGAGACATTACTCACCTTAAATACTTCAGAGAAGAAGCCAGATCCTATTTTTTCACAGGTGAAGTCATCTAAGCGCGTCAGTCTGGAAAAGGCACTTATCAGAGCTCGATATGAAGAAGGCCAAACTCTTCCTGTCTGGGTCATATTTCCATCCCCTCCACTACCTCCTTCAAAATCTTCAAGACGCTCCACACGTGGAGGAAATCCTGCAATTGAGTTCCGTTTGCTCCGATCCATAGTCCCAATAATCACTTTTTTCTTCTTTTAAGAAGGAATTCCACACATAATAATTTTTTGTTGAGTTTTACTTCGGTACTGGTTTGACACTAAACAAGAAATTAAAAAGACATTTCATTACAACCATCAATAAATATATACATGCAAAACAATGAGTTCTGTGCATAAACATTTCCTTTTCATTCTAACTCATGATTATCAGATAAAAAAAACATTTATAACTTTAACATCAAAAACCACTAATATGGGAAGCAGACATGGCTCAAGTGATAGGGCCTCTGCCTACCATATGGGAGGACCCAGGTTTGATCCATGGTGCCTCCTGGTGAAAAAGAAGATGAGAAAGCATGCCTGCGTGGTGAGCCAGGGCCCACACAGCAAGCCAAACGCCATACAGCAAGCTGAGTGACCACATGAGTGCCCATGTGGTGAGCCAATGCTCATGCAGCAAGCCAGTGCCTGCAAGACTGAGTGCCTGCGCATCAAGCCAAGTGCCCACATGAAGAGTCAGTGCCCGTGCAAGTGAGTTACGCAGCAAGATGATGACGCAACAAATGAGAGACGAAGGGGAGAGTCAAATTCCAGCAGAGACCAGGAACTAAGATGGTGCAATTGACAGGGAACCTCCCTCTACATCAGAGGTCCCCAGGATCAAATCCCGTGAATCCTAGAGAAAGACAAAAAGAGAAGACAAACAGAGAAATAGATATAGAAGGTCACACAGCAAATGTACACAGACAGCAAAAACAGCAGGGTGGGGGAGGGAGAGGGGAAGGAAAAAAAAACTACTAACATATTTAAAGCCAGTCTTTATCATAAGTGCAATATAATGACAGATAATCAATTATATTCTAAGTAACAAAATAAAATGATAAATGTCTATCATTCACTAAGTATCTACTACCTAGGAAACATAACCCCATTCATTGGGTTTTGGCAGGCTATATAGTGTCCTGCATCTGTCCCGGCAATATCACAGAGGACAACACCAAGTCCTAAACATGCCCTAATATCACACCTCTACTTTCCTCACCCTGCCTTCAGCAACTCCCGTGGCCACTGTCTCTACATTCCTAAGTACACTAAGAGTTGAGGGTACACTATAGCAGGGGAGAGGAATTAATACCATTTTTAAACACAAGGAATTTTGTAAGAAATTTCTCACTAGTCTTCGAAATATACCACCAATATAGGTGTAATCCCCATTTTACATAAAAAGAAATGTAGACTCATGAGATAACTTGCCTAAGGATATACAGGTGGTAGAGCCAGAATTAGAACCAGGTCCATTGAACACCAAAGCTCAAGCTTTTCCATTTCATTATTAGTTCAGTGCTTTCCACTATGACTGTTGTAAGGATTTAAGCTAGTCATCTGAGTAGAAAAGAGGACAAGGACTTACATGCAGATGACAGAAAAAATGAAAAATAACTTTAGGAAAATAAAGGATAAGATATTATGTAAATATATGTAAAATATAGTTGCCAGAGGGAAGTGGCTGTGGCTCAATCAGTTGGGCTCCCATCTACCATATGGGAGGCTCTGGGTTCGCATCCCAGGGCCTACTTGTGAAGGCAAAGCTGGCCCATGCGCCGCAGGGAGCTGACAGCCCCTGCGCTGCGATGAGCTGACAACCCCTGCACCACAGAGAGCTGGCGCAGCAAGATGACCCAACTAAAGGGAAACGAGCAGATACAGAAAAAGCACGCAGCAAATGGACACAGAGAAGAGACAGCAAAAGAAAAGAAACAAGCCGCAAGGGGAGGGGGAATAAATAAATAAATAAAGTTTGCCATCAATTTTTTAAAAATACATATTTCATTTTGGATGAAATTTATATAAAGATGTAAAAAGACTATTACACTGAAAACTACAAAACACTTGTTGAAAGAAATTAAAGAACTTAAGTAAATGGAAAGACATTACATTTTCATGGATTGGAATACATAAATTTTTTTTTTTGAGGTACCAGGGGCCAGGGATTAAACCCAGGAGCTCATATGTGGGAAGCCAATGCTCAACAACTGAGCCACATTTGCTCCCCAAAATACTTAATAGTGTTAAGATTAATACCTACTAAAGCAATCTACAAATTCAATGCAATCCCCATCAAAATTCCAGGAGACTTTTTTTTTTTTTTTTTTTTTTGCAGAAATTGAAAAGCTGATCCTCAAATTCATACAGAATTGCAAGGGGCTCCAAGTAGCCAAAATCACCATGAAAAAGAAAAACAAAGTTGGAGAACTCACACTTCCTGATTTCAAAATTTACTACAAAGCAACAGTAATTAAAGTGTGGAAATGACATAAAAATAGACATATAAACCAATGAGACACAACTGAGAGTTTCATATACCTATAGCCAATTTTTGACAAGGGCACCCAGTCCATTCAATGAGGAAAGATTGGTCTCTTCACAATTGGTGCAGGGAAAACTGGATATCACATGCAAAAGAATGAAGGTGGACTTCTTCCTCTCATCACATACAAAAATTAATTTAAAATGCATCAATAACCTAAATGTAAGAGCTAATATTTATAAAACTCTTAAAAGAAATATCTTCAGAACCTTATAGTAGGTAATGTATTCTTAAGTTTAACACCAATAGCACAAGCAACAAAGAAAAACTGATAAATTGGGATTCAAAATAAATTATTTTTGTACATCAAAAGATATTATCAAGAAAGTAAAGGGAGGGGCGGTGGACTTGGCCCAGTGGTTAGGGCATCTGTCTACCATATGGGAGGTCCGCGGTTCAAACCCCGGGCCTCCTTGACCCGTGTGGAGCTGGCCCATGCACAGTGTGCTGATGCGCCCAAGGAGTGCCCTGCCACGCAGGGGTGTCCCCTGCGTAGGGGAGCCCCACACGCAAGGTGTGTGCCCCGTAAGGAGAGCTGCCCAGCGGGAAAGACAGTGCAGCCTGCCCAGGAATGGTGCCGCGCACACGGAGAATTGACACAACAAAATGACGCAACAAAAAGAAACACGGATTCCTGTGCCGCTGGCAACAAAGAAGCAGACAAAGAAACAAGACGCAGCAAATAGACACAGAAAACAGACAACCAGGGTGGGGGGTGAAGGGGAGAGAAATAAATAAATAAATAAATCTTAAAAAAAAAAAGAAAAGAAAGTAAAGAGAAGCAGATGTGACTCAAGTGACTGAGCTCCCACCTATCACGTGGGAGGTCCTGGTTTGGCTCATGGTGCCTCCTAAAGAAGACAGCAAGATGGCATGATGGGCAGGCGTGGCAAAGCTGATGCAACTAGATGACTCAACAAGAGGCACAAGAAGAAAAACATAATGGGAGACACAACAAAGCAGGGAATAGAGGTGGCTCAGCAATTAGGTGCCTCCCTCCCACATAGGAGGCACTGGGTTTGGTTCCCAGTGCCTCCTAAAGAAACAAGGAAGACAGACACAGCAAGTGCAAACAACGAGGGGGTGGGGATAAATGAATAAATATTTGAAGAAAAAAAAGAAAGTAAAATGACCACCTACAAAATAGGAGAAAACATTTGGAAGCCATATATTTGATAAGAGTTTAATATCCAGAATATATAAAGAACTTCTACAACTCAACAAAAAGACAAACAACTGGGAAGCGGATATGGCTCAAGTGATAGATACGGGAGGATCTGGGTTTCATCCCTGGGGCCTCATGGTGAAAAAGAAGAGAAAGCATGCCCGCACAGCAAGCCAATGCTCACACAAGTGCCCACGTGGTGAGCACAAGTGCCCATGCGGTGACCCAGTGCCCACATGAATGCCTGCACAAGTGCCCACATGGTGGGCCAGGGTCTGCGCAAGTGAGTCACACAGCAAGATGATGATGCAACAAAAGAGAGACAAGGGGAGAGTCAAGGTGAAACACAGCAAAAAAACAGGAACTGAGGTGTCACAATTAACAGGGAACCTCTCTCTACATCAGGAGTCTCCAGGATCAAATCCTGGTGAATCCTAGAGGAGATAAAATGAGAAGAGAAGACAACACAGTTAGCAAAAACAGCAGGATGGGAGGGGGAGAAGGGGGAAAAAATAAATAAATCTTAAAAAAAAAAAAAAAAGACAAACAACTCAATTATAAATGGGCCAAGGATTTGAATAAACATTTCTCCAAAGAAGATATACAAATGGCCAATATGCATATGAAAAGATGCTCAACATCATTTGCCATTAAAGAAATGCAAATCAAAACTGAGGATGCATAACTGATTTTGGTAGTGGATGAAGATTGTGGTTAATGTATAAATAAAAGAATGTTCTTCTTTTACAACGTGTTAAGAATATGGTGATACAAGGGGAAATTACAACTAGTGTAACTTATGGACAATAGTTAACGGTAATATTGTAATACTTTCGTAGCACTGACAATCAATTCTAAGGGCCAACAATAGGAAAATATAAGGAGATGGGATTTTTCCTTTTGGAATAATGAAAATATTCTAAAATTGACTACGGTGATGAGAGTACAACTTTGGCGAAAATGGAAATCACTGAGTGTACACTTTGAAGGGACTTACAAAGCATAGGACTGTATAACACAGGGAATCCTATGGTGGAAGATGGACTGTGTTTAACAAAATATGAGAACGTTCTCTCATGAATTGTAACAAATACATAATACTTATACAGGGTGTTAATAATCAGACGGGTTGGGGGAAAATACATCAAGTTTAAGATATGGGCTATAGTTAATAGTAATATTTTGATGATGCTCTTTCAGAGTTTGTAACAAATGTTTCACAACAATACAAAGTGGTGGTGGTGAGGAGATATATGGAAGCGTTGTATGATGAAATGCAGGATTGCTTTGTAAGTTCACAACTTTTACTATATACTTATTGTTTATGTATGTTCATGGATGAATTATATACTTAACAAAAAATTTTATTAAAAAAAAAAACTACAATGAAAGACCAATTAAGATGACTATTATTTTATTTTATTTTGGGGGGAGATAACGGAGATTGAACTAGGGTCCTTATACATGCAAAGCAAGCACCCAACCACTGAGCTATACCTGCTCCACAACTCTTATTTTAAAAACAAGAGAAAATAACAAGCATGTGGAAGATGCTGAGAAATAGGAACCCTTTTACATTGTTGGTGGGAATGTAAAATGGTTCAGCCACTGCTGAGAACAGTTTGGCAGCTTTTCAAAAAATTAAACAGAGTATTACCACTTGTAGGTATTTGTAGAATTGAAAGCAGGGCCTCGAACAGGTATTTGTACACCAAAGCTCATAGCATTATTCACAATAGCCATAAGGTGGAACCACAATCCAAGTATTCATCAGCAGATGCATGGATAAACCAAATGTGGTGTATATATATATATATATACACACACACACACACAATAGAATATCATTCAGCCATAAAAAGAAATGAAGTGCTGATACATGCTACAATGTGGATGAAGCTTAAAGACATTATGTTACATGAAATAAGCAAGACACAGAAAGACAAATACTGTATGATTTCTCTCACAGGAAATACTTAGAATAAGCAAATTCCTAGAGACAAAACAGAATAGGAGCTACCAGGGATAGAGGGAGGGGAGAATAGGGAGTTATTTCTTAAGTAGGTATGAGTTTCTGTTTGGGATGATGAACTAGATAATGGTGAAAGTTAGATATCATTGTTAATGTACTTAATGTCACAAAATTGCTCACTTATAAATGGCTAAAATGATTATGTTACGTATTTATTTTTTAATTTCCAAATTAAAAAAAAAAAAAAGATTAACAGTATTAAAAAAATGTCTAAGGCCAAGGCAACAACTATGCAGTATGCTTCAGGTCAAGAAAAGTGAAAAACATTTGGCAAATAAATAGCAAAACACTGTACAAGCCAAGTCTCTCAAACTTTTCTCTCTGCAAGAGTTCCAACACATTTTTCAGTCTGACGAAGATTTGTAACAGGCTAAAAAATCAAAAGCATTAAGGAAATTTTGGGATAGTCTATATTCAAATAACACAAACTTAAAATATGAGTGAGTACATAATGAACACTGATATTTAATTGTGAAGTCCCTATTACATGCTAATTTATTTATTTATTTATTTATTTCTCTCTCCTTCCCCCCACCCCCCGGTTGTGTGTTCTGTGTCTATTTGCTGAGTCTTCTTTGTCCGCTTCTGTTGTTGTCAGCGTCACCAGAATCTGTGTTTCTTTTTGTTGCGTCATTTTGTTGTGTCACCACTCCGTGTGTGCAGCACCATTCCTGGGCAGGCTGCACTTTCCTTCGCGCTGGGCGGCTCTCCTTATGGGGTGCACTCCTTGCACGTGGGGCTCCCCTACGCAGGGGACACCCCTGCATGGCATGGCACTCCTTGTCCACATCGGCACTGCCCATGGGCCAGCTGCACACAGGTCAAGGAGGCCCGGGGTTTGAATCACAGACCTCCCATGTGGTAGATGGACGCCCTAACCACTGGGCCAAGTCCGCCACCCTTTTTTTTTTTTTTTTTTTTTTTTAAGGTACTGGGGCCTGGGATGGAATCCCGGATCTCGGATCTCGTATGTGGGAAGCCAGAGCTCAACCACTGAGCCACATCGGCTCCCAAGTTGGATTTTCCATTTGTTTGCTGGTTTTGTTTTTGTTATTTCAGAAGGCAGCAGGAACCAAACATGGGACCTCACAGGTAGGAAGCAGGCATTCAACTGCTTGAGCAACATCCATTCCCCTAAATTAATTTTTTTTCTTTTTTTAAGATTTACTTATTTCCCCCCTTTCCCTCCCCCACCTCTTCCCCCCACTCTACTGTTTTTGCTGTCTGTGTCCATTTGCTGTGTGATCCTCTATATCTATTTCTCTTTTTGTTTTCTCTTCTTATTTTTTCTTCTCTGGGATTCACCATGATTCAATCCTGGGGTCCTCTGATGTGGAGAGAGGTTCCTTGTCAGCTGCGCCACCTTAATTCCTGGTTTCTGTTTGCACTTCCCCTTGACTCTCCCCTTCACCTCTTTTGTTGTGTCATTATCTTTCTGTGTGACTCACTTGCACGGGCACTCGGCTTTCCACACGGGCACTCGGCTCACCACACAGACACTGGCTCACCACAAGGGCACCCGCCCAGGCACGCAGCTCACCACGCAGGCACTGGCTCACCCACCCGTGGTCCTCCCATATGGTAGGTGGAAACCCTATCATTTGAGCCACGTCCAATTCCCTAAATTTAATTACTAAACTGCTGGCATATGAGAGTGAAAACTGCAATCCCCTTCATGGTAAGTAAAAATTATTATTTTGGAGAAGTGCTCGGCAAGGGAAAACTTCCAAATCATGACTTCTACTTCTTTGGCCAGCACACTAAATTGATTACATTTTAAATGAAATCCATGAAGCTATAAAAGGCTTTCAATTTAATCTGGCAAGTTTTTTTTTCTTTTTCCTATGCAATATACTTTTTAAAATTAAAGTTAATAGATCACAAGGAACGTTACATTAAAAAACATAAAAAACAAAAAACATAAGAGGTTCCCAAATAATCCACTCCCCACCCCCCACCACATCATTTTAGTAAATTTAAGATATATACATCACACGAAAAAAGTTACACTAAAAAATATGAGTTTCCTGTATACCCCCCACCCCCCACCCCACTCCTCCCACACCTACAACCTCCCTCATCATTGCAGCACACTCATCGCACCCGATGAACACATTTGGGACACTGCTGCACCACACAGATAATAGTTTACCCTGTAGTTCACACTCACCCCCAAAACATTCAGTGGGTTATGGCAGAAAGTCCAGCATCTGACCCTGCAATATCATTAAGGACAATTCAAAATCCCAAGAATGCCCCCACATCATATCTCTTCTACCCTCTCCCTGCCCTCAGCAACTGCTATGGCCACTTTCTCCACCTCGATGCTAAAATTTCTTCTATTACTCGTCACAACAGTTTTATAGTAGATTATCAGTAAGTCCACTCTAGTCCATATTTTATTCCTCCATTCTGTGGACCCTGGGATGGTGATGTTCTCTCCACCTCTAGATCAAGAAGGGGCTTAGATTCCACATGGATGATGGATGCAATTCCTCTGCTTACAGTTGTAGGCATTCTTGATTCCCTGGTGACAAGTTTTAAGTAGTCATAGAAGGGAGCAAAGGTATGTCTGCACAGACTCCAAGACCACACCCTATTTTTTTAAATCTGAAAATAATTTTAAAAGCCCATCTTTGATAATAATTTACCATAATACACTGTTTGAAATGTGTGACATTTCATGTTTTCAGCCTCTAGATTACCTCTTTCGGTTTTACTTAGGAAATAATATTACCTTTTCAAAAAAATAGGAAGTGGACGTGGCTCAACATATAGGAGGTCCAGGGTTCGATGCCCAGGGCCTCCTGGTCCATGTGGTGAGCCGGCCCACGCACAGTGCTGCCACATGCAAGGAGTGCCAAGCCACACAGAGGTGTCCCCTGCGTAGGGGTGCCCCATGTGCAAGGAGTGCGCCCCACATGGAGAGCTGCCCCGCGTGAAAATGAAGCCCACCCAGGAGTGGCGCTGCACACACAGAGAGATGATGCAGCAAGAAGATGCAACGAAAAGACACAGATTCCCAGTGCTGCCTGACAAAAATACAGGTGGACACAGAAGAACACACAGTGAACGGACACATAGAGCAGACAATGGGTGGGGTTGGGAGGAAGGGGAGAGAAATAAAATCTTTAAAAAAAAATTACCTTTTAATACTAGTAATATCCCTTAAAGTATACATTTTTGGGAAACCAAGTACCCTCAGGTTATTAGAAAGATACAATTGGGGAAAAAAAACACGTTTACATCTAAAGAGACTACTTTATTTAAAAGACTACTTTTTGCTCAAGAAATAATTAATTGTAAGTTTGTAAAACTTGGGAATTCTTAAATGAATACTGATGATATTGTGGTATGCTCCACTGAAAATATTTCAGCTAGTGTCCTACTGTTTCTAAACCAGGACAATGTGAAAACTTAGTGAGGAGAGGGGCTTTTGTGAGGGGAGAGTTACTGTCATAATGGCAGGTGGGAGGGTGGGGGTGTGGGATGAGCAATACTGGCATTTTAGTGGGCTGAGGCCAGGGAAGTTAAATGTCCTACAATGCACTGAACAAAGCTGCACAACAAAGAATTTTCCAGCCCTTAAATGCCAATAATTCCCAGTCGTAAAAAAAAGAAAAATGTAATCGCTTTTGTTCTTAAACTACAAAATAGCTTTTAGCAATGTTTCAAAAATGCCAAAATTATGTAGCTTATAAGAACACAAATAAGTCTTAAGTATGTTCTCAACTTCAATATTTATAAACTTGGAAGCTCAAAACCTTTTTCTTTCTCTTCTATATAAGTAGGTTTGTTATCTCAAACGTTAATTTTCATTTATATTTAGAGTGATTTTTTTTCACAATGAAGGGAAAATAGCTTTTAAATTAAAAGTTTTGACTGAGGAAAGTAACAGGAAAGGTTTGAAAAGGGACCTATAAAAAAGTTAGTGAACTAAATATTTTAACCCAATATTTTATATTTTAACTTTCCAAAGTAGGAATTCCACAGATCAGTTTCCAAAGACTCAAAGAACCTTTTTTAGTACTCCCAGTTATACCATACCCATCTGAAATGATTTGAAATAATAAGTAGTCACCATTTACTATGGGCTATACACTCTACCAAGTGTTTTACATATGCTATCTCTTATCTTTGTGGAACTCTACAAAGTGGGTATTATCACCACCAATTTAAAGAAAAAGAAATTGACATTCTGAGAGATTAAATAACTTGCCCAAACTCACACTAGTGACAGACTTAGGTTTTAAATCTAGTTGTTCAAAATCCAAATATTGCCCACTATGACCTGTCTCCTCCAGAAACACATAAATTTCTGTGAAAAATGATTTGCATATTAATTTTATTAAAAAACTACTAATATTCCTTACCCTCCCCCTACCAGTGGAGATTAGAGAAAGGACAGATGATAGTTTGTACAGTAAAAGCCTTCATTCACAATCACATTCCACAGATATAAAAAAAAATAGTGTTAATTTAAAGAGATTTTCTGAGGAATGGGTGTGTTAAGCCGACAGAAAAGATATGCCAAATGCCAATCATTCCTTCTTTTCCATTCCAATGTATAGTATGTTATTCCTCATCCTCTTCATTTCACAGAATAAAGTAGATGAAACTTCACAATAATGTAGCTGCAAATAAACTCCTGCAATGCACTGAACAGCTTTACCCACTGGCTATCAGCCGGCAACCAAAAATCTTCGATGTCCATCCAAATAAGGCTGTGTATGTGCCTAAAGTTGGTAATAAAGCCCCACAAAGCGAGTAAAAAGGATTTCTGAGAATTCAGTCTATTTTTATACCATGGGTAAAAAGGGTAGAAAAAGAATGTGAACAGACTTTTCTAGTGCCATTATTTTGTTTTCTTTCTACACTCATCAAAATCCCTAACTAATCCAAAATAAAATAAGGATTCATTATGGATGATATGCAGCCTAGAAAACAACCGCTGTCCCAGAACAAGAATACTGACAAACACACTAGCTGTGTATTAAGACCAAACAGGGAGCCAATTGTCACTCAGTGGTTGAGCATTGGCTTCCCACATATGAGGTCCCAGTTCACTCTCAGGCCCTGGTACCTAAAAAAAAACCAAATACATGGCAAAACTACATGACAGGACTGCGCGGCTGTTATCCTTTCTAGGGTCAAACATAGCAAATATAGACACATTTCAGGATGACTGCCTAGTTAAAATGAAAGCAATACTATTGAGCTTGCCATCCTACTATTAAATAACAAGTTGCAATTTCCATTCAAACCAAAGGCAATCTAGCATAAAAAATGGCATACCCTATTCAGTTAGCCACATATACACAAAGGAGTATATTAGTGCCAGACAAATCGAAATCCGGTTCTTAAACTATATTATGCTCTTCTGAATAAGCATCACATCTGCTATGTAAATATAATTCACCAGGCCCTGGGCCATGACATAAAACACAAACTTAAATTGAAAGGCATTTAGAGATTAATTAGTCTAATCTTTTGACCAATCTGGCCTGTAAGAATTGACTCAAATGTTTACTGGGTCCACACTATGTATGAGGCATTATGATAGATGACATGTTAATATTTATCAAATATTTACTATATTCCAAATACTTTTCCAAGTGTTTTATATTTAATACCCATAACAGCCCTATAAAACAGACACTATTATTATGCCCATTTAACAAATGAGGAAACAGAGGCATTAGTTAATTTCCCCAAGCTCTCACAACGAAGAGGTGGTAGGGCCAGAAATTCAAACCCAGAGCCTGTACTCATGTAGTCTCTCTGGGAAGGAAATATACAAAATAAAATAAAACATGATCCCACCCCTCCAGGAACTTAATCTCTTGGGGAAAATGCATTATAAATCAATGAGTACAATTCAGGGTAATAATTGCTAATAATGTCAGATTAGACAAAAGGAAGATTTAACTAAGGCATTGGCAGTGAGATGACTGGACATATAGAGGCCAGGAGGCATAATAAAATAATACCAGTAACAGAGATCACCCACTACCGCCCCAAGCAGTATATTCCAGTATTGGAAAATTGTAATTTTTACAAAGTTTTTCCCTTCCAAATGTAGGAAAAGCATAGGTCTTAGAGTAAGAGTGCTGTATTCAAATTCTGACTCTGAAGAAAACTTAAAGAGATAAAACTATATGCATTGGTAATACACGACTGGATCCTGACTTGAACAAACGAGCTATAAAAAAAGACAAATGGGGAATCTGAATAATAACTACTATTATAAAGTGTAGAAAATTATCATTTACTTTGGTTACATGTAATAATGACGTTAAGATTTAATAAGACTTATTTTTGGAACATGTACACAGAAATAGTTGGCAGTGAAATATCAACTTTGCATTTCCATTGAAAATGGCAAAAAACAAACTCATCAAATTTTGAAACTGTTAAAATTGTTAAATTTGCATGATAAGCAGACAAGTACAAACAATAAGCATAAAAAATAAAAGAGCAAACAGATAAGGGAGCCATGGGGGGGAGGGAAGGAATCTGCATGATGAGTAAGTGGGTTCATTACACTTCTCTCACAATAAAACAAAAATAAGGCTTCAGAAACAAAACGTTAAACTTTTTGTCAAGAAGAAGAATCCAATAAGTAAATATAGCTAGAGATCACAAACACATCTAAGAAACGAAAAAAACAACTGATCGTGTTATGTGAATGAGTACCTTTTACTTGGAATAAAATTTCTAGTGAAGCAGCATATACATATTTTTAAATGTTCAATCTCAAACAGCTTAGATAGAAGAGGAGATGATAGTCCAAGGAAAACTGTAATAGATTATTCAGAAAGGATTTAGTGATGGCAAAATACTGAGATTGAAAAAGCATGGAACCCAATCAAATTTTCAACAGCATTCTTCACAGAAATGAAAAAGCCAATCATCAAATTCATATGCAAGGGGAAAGAGCTCCAAATAGGCAAAAATGTCTTGAAAAAGAACAAAGTTGGAACACTCACATTTCCTAAATTTAAAACATACTGCAAAACTACAGTAATCAAAACAATATGGTTACCAAGATGGCAGAGTAAGACACCCCAGAATTCTGACTCCCTACAAAAGCTTTAGGCAATAACCAAAAACTGGCAGAACCATCTTTCTTAAATCTCAAGAAAAGTTAAAAGTAACTTAGCAAGCATTAAATCAAGAAAAAGGCAAGTCAAAAATGGTAGGAAAACCTCACGGCATATTTACTGTCTTTATCCCCTCCCCAGCTTTTTGTAGAACCAATCCACACTCCCAGTAAGAGTTCCTGGTCTTAGCTCCAACAAGAGCAAAATAATCTTTATACACACATACCCTGCTGCATGCACATGTGTGCCAATCTATTTGTGTATAGCCTAAAGAACTGAATCGGGACACTCATCATGGGCTTGACATCCAAGAGCTGGTCCTACATATGGAAACAGTTCAGAAGGCTGCTAGAATGCTGCAGAAGAGGAGTCAACTTGCAGGTACCTGATGCAAAGAAGTACCAACTTTGGGATGAGCAGTGCAGCACCCAGACCAGAGGGAGAGACCGTTTCTTGGGGGATAATGGATCTGTGTAGACTGGGGATTTCATAGGGCCATATGCACAAGGCCAGGCAGGACAAGACACATGCACAGAAAAGACAGAGGAAGACCCTAAATTCTTACCTCAGGTTCTTCTTTAGACTCAATGTTAGGCAGACTAAGCTCTGAAGCAGAACACTCGCATAGGCTAATCGGCAAAACTGGAAACGGGGATTTTGTTGTTGTTTTGGTTTGATTTGGTTTTTGTTAACTCCTGGAATTTAAGGAAATTTGTTATACCAATAACTAGATACAAGCTTAAGGAACTAACTAAATTCCACAGATAGCATATTAAAGTATTAAAAGGTCTACTGTACAACAAAATATTACCAGGCATACAAAGAAATAGGAAACAATAATCCACTCAAAGGAACAAGAAAAAGCATTAGAAATATGACCACTTTTGGATGTACTAGACAAAAATTCTTTTAAAATTATCTCAAATATTCTCAGTGAGGTAAAGGAAAACACAAAGAAGTAAACAGGAAAACAACCGATGAACATAAAGGGAATTACAATAAACAGAAATCATAAAAAGGAACCAAACAGGGAAGTGGATTTGGCCCAAAGGATAGGGTGTATACCTACCACATGGGAGGTCCAAGGTTCAAATCCAGGGCCTCCTGACCCGTGTGATGAACTGGCCCACGCGCAGTGCTGATGCGCTCAAGAAGTGCCGTGCCACACAGGGGTGTCCCCACGAAGGGGAGCCCCACGCGCAAGGAGTGTGTCCCATAAGGAGAGCCGCCCAGAGCGAAAAAAGTGCAGCCTGCCCAGGAATGGCGCCGCACACACGGAGAGCTGATGCAGCAAGATAATGCAACAAAACGAGACACAGATTCCTGGTGCCGCTGACAAGAATACAAGCAGAAACAGAAGAACATACAGCAAATGGACACAGAAAGCAGACAACTGGAGCGGGGGAATGGGGAAGGGGAGAGAAATTTTAAAACTTTTTAAAATAATATAAATCTTTAAAAATAAAAAAAGGAACCAAACATTTTTGAAATTCTGATGACATGCACAGCTTAGACTTCACATCTAGTCAGGTAGGGATTTAAAAAAAAAAATTGTCTGATCTATTGATCTTAAAAAAAAAAGATAATAAAAAATATAAAAAGTAAAAAAATTTTTTTAAAGTCATCTCAGGAAAAAGTGAGAAAACATTTTCCCTATTCCCCTTAGTAGTTTAATCTTTAATAACTCCTAAAAATGCAGAAATTGTTTAAAATAAAACCCCATTTATTTTCAAGTAAGAAAAAAAAAAAAAAGAGCCAAATAGTGGACATGAAGCTAAGATGATAAAAATGAAGTTTATTTAGAAATCAAAAAATTCCCTAGTGGGAGCGGATGTGACTCAAGCATTTGAGTGCCTGCTTCCCACATGGAAGGTCCAGGGTTCAGTTCCTGTGCCTCCTAAAACAAAAACAAACAACAAGCAAAACAAATGAAGGAACCAACTCAGGGGAGCCAATGTGTCTTCCCACAAAGGAGGTCCCGGGTTCATTTGGTACCACCTCTGGTACCAAAAAAAGAAAAAAAGAAAAGAAAAGAAATTCCCTAGGGGGCTCAATAGCAGACTGGAGCTGGTAGAAGAATCAGAAAATTTGAAGATAAGACACTTGAAATTATGCAGTGTTAGGAATAGAAAGAAAAAATAATGAAGAAAAGTGAACAGGACCTAAGATATCAGTGGGATATAACCAAGTATATTATAAAACACTTTTTGGGAGTCCCAGAGAAGAAGAAGCTAAGAAAGGGGCAGAAAGAATATTCTAACAAATAATGAATGGCTGAAAACTTTCCAAATTTAACAAAGACATGAGTACACACATCCAAGAAGCTCAACAAACTCCAAACAGTATAAACTCAAACAGGCCCATACACATTATAATCACACTATCAAATACCAAGGACAAAGAAAAATCCTGAAACCCACAAGAGTGAAGCAATGTGTCATATACAAAAGAGCCTCAACTGGGAAGCGGATGTGGCTCAACGAAAGAGCCTCAATAAGACTATATGCTGATTTCTCATCAGAAACCATAGAAGCAAAAAGGCAGTGGAATGACATATTTAAAGTGCTGGAAAAAAATGGCCAACCAAGAATTCTGTATCCAGCAAAACTGTCTTTCAAGAAAGAGAGAGCAATTTAGGCATTCTCAGATATAAAAAGAAAAGCTGAGAGAGTTCCTCACAACTAGACCGACCCTACAAGCAACGCTAAAGAAAGTTCATGCTAAAAGGAAAGATTGAACACTTGAATAAATAAAGATCCCTGGCAAAGGTAACATAATGGGTAAATATGGTCGGTAGTAACGTATTTTTTGTTCTAACTCCACTTTTTACTTCTTATAGAATCTAAAATGCAAATACATACAAAGTAATGAAAAATCTGTGGTTTTGGACACAGAAGATATAAATAATATGTGGCAAAAACAACATAAAGGTGGTGGGATGGAGACATACAGGAAAATAGTTTCTGTATGCTATTGAAGTTAAGTTGATACCAAATTCAATGAGATTGTTATACATTAAGGATGTTAAATTCAAGCCCCATTGTAGCCACAAACAAAATATTTGAAAAATATACACAGAGGAATATGAGAAGGGAGTCTAAGGCTTCACTAGAAAAGGTAAACAAAATATACAAAAGTAGATAGTGAATTAGAGTCAAATAAGGTATGACTTTAAAAGACAGGAAGTGGATATGGCTCAAGCAATTGACCTCCTGCCTACCACAAGGGAGGTCCTTGGTTCAGTTTCCAGTGTGTCCTTAAGAAGTCAGCACGCCAGCTCGACAGACAGGCGCAGCAAGCTGACACAACGAGATTACACAACAAAAGACACAAGAAGAAAAACATGATGACAGACACAACAAAAGCAGGGAGCAAAGGTTCCTAGTGCCTCCTAGAGAAGATGGGCAAGACAGCAAGCTGACACGATGGGCAGGTGCAGCAAGCTGAATGCTACAAGCTGATGCAATAAGAGACACAGGAGGAAGAACATAATGAGAGACACAACCAAAGCAAGGAACAGAGGTGGCTTAAGCAATTAGGCACCTCACTCGCACATCAGAGGTCCCAGTGCCACTAAAGAAACAAAGACAAAAAATAGACACAGCAAGTGTGAACAAGGATGGAGTGAGGAGAAATAAATAAAGTAAATCTTTAAAAAATAAAATATAAAAAGACTTTAAAACACCAAAAACAAATCTGTCAGTATTTGCTTCACATATTTTGGGACTCTGGTCTTAGCTACATATTTGTTTATAATTATTACATCTTCATGTTGAATTGACCACCTTCCCTTATCAGTATATAATGACCAGGAAGCGGACTTGGCCCAGTGGTTAGGGCGTCCATCTACCACATGGGAGGTCCACGGTTCAAACCCTGGGCCTCCTTGACCCCTGTGCAGCTGGCCCATGCGCAGTACTAATGCATGCAAGGAGTGCCCTGCCACGAAGGGGTGTCCCCGCGTAGGGGAGCCCCACGCGCAAGGAGTGCGCCCCGTAAGGAGAGCTGCCCGGCGCGAAAGAAAGTGCAGCCTGCCTAAGAATGGTGCCACCCACACAGAGAGCTGACAAAACAAGATGACGCAACAAAAAGAAACACAGATTGCCGTGCTGCTGACAATATAAGTGGACAAAGAAGAAGACACAACTAATAGACATAGAGAACAGACAACCAGGGCGGGGTGGGGGGGTGGGAGAGAAATAAATAAATAAATCTTTTAAAAATATATATATATATAATGACCATCTTTGTCCCTCATAACAGTTTTTAGCTCAAAGTATCTTTTATTTTATACTAATATAACTACCCCAGCTCTCTTTTGGTTACTACTTACATGGTATATTTTCACCCATTCTTTCATTTTCAACTGACTTACGTCTTTTAATTTAAACCTAGTTTCTGGTAGACAGTATAGAGTTGAGTCATGCTTTCTTTTTTTATCCATTCTGCCAATCTCTGGCTTTTTTTTTTTTCTTTAACATCACTGGCCTTCTTGCTTTCAGCAATACCAGCTATTAAGAACACTTTTTATTGAAAGAGACCCTGATGGTCTGGGAGCAACATGAAATGATAAGGCCTACTTTAGAGGTGACAAAAATGACCTTCTTATACCATTCAGCCAAAGAACAGCTGCCCAGCCCCAAGTCTGTTGAGGATCAGATGAACTGTGGGCTTCTTGTGTTGGTGCACATATACATATACATGGGAAAGCTTAATAAAATTGTTTTCCTTATGTTTCATTACTTTTTAAAGTCACATCCTTTATATAATCATCATTAAAATTCACTGACTTCCAGTATCCAATTTTAAAAGTTCCAGCACTTAAAAGCATGGCAAGGAGTTATGGACCTCAAAGTAAACTTCAGGATGAGTTAACCCTGACATTACTCACTGCCTAGTACAAGTACTAAGTTCTATTTAGTCCTGTCTGAGAAGAGAGGACTTCAACCACGAGTACAGTTACTCACTAAACAGGGAACAAAAGCTTCTCTTGAAAGTTTTGGCACTCTCTGTTCCCTGAAAGGGTTTCTGAAGGCAGAGAGGACAGTGAATGGTCCAAGGTATTAATAGACCGACAGCCTCCATATCTGCCAACAGGAATCCTGTCCAGGCCAGGACCCAGAAACGAGAAAGTAAGAGCTGTGTGAGCCATTGGGTCTCTGCCCCCATTCCCTCATCTTCTTCCTCAATCTAAAGCCCAGTAGAGTAGTTCTTTTGGATCAGGAAGAGGGGAAGTTGACACAGATGAAGGTCATGCTGATTCCCAAAGGCCTAATGCTCTAGGGCACCACCTAACAACATAGTCAGAATGAGGAATATGATCCCACTTAGGAATTTCAGGTAAGAGTGGAATATCTTGGGAAAATACAAGACACCTACTCTGAAACTTTAACTTGAGAATGCAGGTATACTCCCCTCTTAAAAATCTAGAAGGATATTTTGCTTCTCAAGTTCCATATAAAAGCTTTTCTTAAAACTTTAACTGGGGAAGCGGATATGGCCCAAAGGCTAGGGCATCTGCCTACCACATGGGAGGTCCAAGGTTCAAACCCAGGGCCTCTGACCCATGTGATGTGCTGGCCCGTGCGCAGTGCTGATGTGCACAAGGAGTGCCATGCCACACAGGAGTGACCCCCACGTAGGGGAGCCCCATGAACCCCATAAGGAGAGCGGCCCCGAGTGAAAAAAGTGCAGCCTGGCCAGGAGTGGCGCCACACACACGAAGAGCTGATGCAGCAAGATGACGCAACAAAAAAAATGAGACACAGATCCCAGGTGCCGCTGACAAGAATACAAGGAGACTCAAAAGAACGCACAGCGAGTGGACACAGAGAGCAGACAACTGCGGGAGGGGGGATGGGAGAGAAATAAATAAATAAATAAATAAAAATAAAAAAGTCTTAAAAGAAGAACACTAACTGTTTAATATAGTGCACATGTTAAGTAGATTTTAAAAGAGACCCTACATCTTAAATGGGTTAAGGAATTATTTATTACCATCTCCACAGACCATGGTCAATGTTGGGTTTTTCTGTGATACCTGAGTTAGACATGAAACCAAATTGTGGGTTTCCCTCAACAATTAACCATTCAAAATGCATATATATCTTCAGGTTTATGCAAAAGTCTTGACACACTTATATTTGACTTTTCAGAGCAGGTATTTAGGAACATTGGCTGAGCCTGTATATTCCACCTAGCAAAAGCAGCAACTTTTCTATTTCGGTACAATTATGGACAGAAATTACATTATGTAAAATAGAGATCCTTCCATAAAGTTTAAGATTTAGAAGGATGGAAGACAAAAACATAAAATTCCCATGAAGCCAAAAAAATTCCGCATTAGTTTTTGGTTTTTTTTAAGATTTTTTATTTATTTCTCTCCCCTTCCCCCCGCCATTGTCTGCTTTCTGTGTCCATTTGCTGTGTGTTCTTCTGTGTCCACTTGCATTCTTGTCAGTGGCACCAGGAAACTGTGTCTCTTTTTGTTGCATCATTTTGCTGCGTCAGCTCTCCGTGTGTATAACGCCACTCCTGGGCAGGCTGCACATTTCTCACTCAGGGCGGCTCTCCTTACGGGGCGCACTCCTTGCATGTGGGACTCCCCTACATAGAGGATACCCATGTGTGGCACAGCTCTCCTTGCACGCATCAGCACTACATGTGGGCCAGCTCACCACATGGGTCAGGAGGCCCTGGGTTTGAACCCTGGACCTCCCATGTGGTAAGTGAATGCTCTATCAGTTGAGCCAAATTCACTTCCCTCCACATTAGTCTTGAACTCTGTGAAACCCTGAGATGAACTGTACTCCCTAAACATGTGTAGTTGGGTCTAGGTTCACCAAGATACTTCAGCATGCTTCAAACTAGCTCATCATCAACTTCTTGCTGCATTCATAAACCAAAAGCAGTGCCCCATTGGCAGGGAATGTGTGAATCACAGTACGCTTCAGTCCAGAAATAAGGCTGTTATTCCTTCATTTTTCACAACACTTAGAAAGATTCTGATAAATCTTGCTTGTTTTCCAGCCATGGGAAGAACCTGAATTCTGGATTTCATACAATCCCCTGGGTAAACAGTCAGCCAGAGGCAAATTCCACTAATTCCACTCCTTAACATCAAAGGGACAGGGCCTAGTTCATTTTTGATCTCCCTGAATCAATTGCACTTTTTTTTTTTAAGATTTATTTATTTAATTCCCCCCTCCCCCGGTTGTCTGTTCTCAGTGTCTATTTGCTGCGTCTTGTTTCTTTGTCCGCTTCTGTTGTTGTCAGCAGCACAGGAAGTGTGGGCGGCGCCATTCCTGGGCAGGCTGCACTTTCTTTTCATGCTGGGCGGCTCTCCTTACGGGTGAACTCCTTGCGTGTGGGGCTCCCCTACGCTGGGGACACCCTTGCGTGGCACGGCACTCCTTGCACACATCAGCACTGCGCATGGGCCAGCTCCACACGGGTCAAGGAGGCCCGGGGTTTGAACCGCAGACCTCCCATGTGGTAGACGGACGCCCTAACCACTGGGCCAAGTCCGAAAACTGGAGACAACCTGTTGATCGGTAGGTTAAATATATTATAGGACATTGTAGCAGTTTGATATTATTGATGAATTCCAGAAAGACATATTGGGGAAGCGGATTTGGCTCAACTGATAGAGCATCTGCCTACCACATGGGAGGTCCAGGGTTCAAACCCAGGGCCTCCTTGACCCATGTGGTAAGCTGGCCCATACTCCGTGCGGATGCATGCAAGGAGTGCCAGGCCACACAGGGGTATCCCCCACGTAAGGGAGTCCCACATGCAAGGAGTGTGCCCTGTATGGAGAGCTACCCTGCGCAAAAAAAGTACAGCCTGCCCAGGAGTGGAGCCACATGCACAGAGAGCTGATGCAGCAAGATGACGCAACAAAAAGAGATACAGCTTCCCGGTGCCACTGACAAGAATAAAAGCAGACACAGAAGAACACTCAGCAAATGGACACAGAGAGCAGACAACTGGGGGGAAGGGGAGAGAAATAAATTAATTAATTAATAAACCTTTAAAATATATATATAGGATTATGTTTGTAAACTGATCTTTTCCTTTGGGCATATTAGATTATATTGGATCAGTTGGGCGTGAGTCTCTGCCCCTTGGTGGGTGGGGACTCATAGATAAAAGGCATGGCAAAAGACAGAGTTAAGGGTTTTTGATGTTGGAGTTTTGATGTTAGAGTTTGATACTGAAGCCTTAAGCTAGAGCCCCAGGAAGTAAGCACACAGAAGAAAGAGAAGCAAGTCCCTGGAAGGGAGGAACCCAGGAAGCCTGAACCCTCACAAAGGTCGGCAGCCATCTTGCTCCAACACATGAAAATAGACTTTGGTGAGGGAAGTAACTTATGCTTTATGGCCTGGTATCTGTAAGCTCCTACGCCAAATAAATACCCTTTATAAAAACCAACCAATTTCTGGTATTTTGCATCAGCACCCCTTTGGCTGATTAACACAGACATCCATGTAGTTTATTATTAAAAGAATGAGGTAAATTTTATACATACTAACATGGAAATATACCCAAGATTCATTAAGTGACAACAGTAAATTGCAAAATAGAATGTATAGTGCAATCTTTTTATTTTCAAATACAATAATAATAAATATTAGTATATGCCTAGGAAACAACTTAGAGGAATACATCTAATAAACTGTCATCTTGGTGGGGGAGGTGATTATAAGAGACTTTCATCTTTTATGGAATACATTTCTATAAGGTTGTTTTGTACAATCAACATTACTGATTTAATGCATTACTTTTGTTTAAAAAATAAAAAATAAAAAGATTAGAATAACTAAAAACCATCTCTTCCCCTCTCCTATAATAGTAACTTACACTATGCAATGTGAGATAATACATAACAATAAATGATAACTGGAAAAGGGAGAAGAGAATGTAAAAACTGAGTAATTATTATAGCTATATAAAATTATGAAATGGAATAAAAACCAAAGGAATAGGGAAGCAGATGTGGCTCAAGTGATTGGGCTCCCGTCTACCATATGGGAGGTCCTGGGTTTGATTCCCAGGGCCTTGTGGTGAAGGCAAAAGCTGGTAGCCTGCGCCATGGAGAGCTGGTGGCCTGCGCCACAGAGAGCTGGCACAGCAAGATGATGCAACAAAGGGAGACATAGAGGAGAGACAGTGAGAGATGCAGCAGACCATGCAGATGAGGTGGCTCAAGCAACTGAGTGCCTTTCTCCCCCACCAGAGGTCCTGGGGTCAGTTCCCAGTGCCTCCTAAAGAGAAAGATGAGAAGACAAGACAAGCAGACACAGAAAGAACACACAGTGAATGGACACAGCAGACAGCAAGCACAAACAAGGGGGGTGAGGAAAGGGCAAAAAATAAAAATAAAAAAATAAAGATACTTCTTAAAAAAAAACAGAAAAACAAAGGAATTCTGCAAAAGTACTGATGGTTATTTTGGAGTAGAGGAATTATACTAGTGTTTACTCTTATTTTAAACTTTCTGTAATGTTATATTGCTTCTATAATTATAAAAAGAATATCAATAGAATATCAATAAAGCATAGCACACAATCTATCAATCTGTAATGATCCTGAGTGTCTTAAAACATTAAATTACAAATGTACAGAAATGCAAAGGCAAAAGATGTAGCCATTAAGTGAAATACACATTAACTGCAGTGTATTACCTGACCTTATTTCTTTTAAGTAAATTTCTGACAGGAGTTTGCTTCCTTGAAATATTTTCTTTCTGATAAAAGTTCAGGAAAAAAATTCTACCTTCAGTTAAAGATATGTATTCCACAGTGTAATTATGGAGACTTAAAAGGGCTTTTAGGGAAGCGGATGTGGCTCAAGCGATTGGGCTCCTATCTACCGTATGGGAGGTCCAGGGTTCAATTCCTGGGACCTCCCGGTGAAGGCAAGCTGACCCACGCAGCAAGCTGACCCAAGCAGAGAGCTGGTACAGCAAGATGACACAACAAAAAGATACACAGAGGAAAGACAATAGGAGATGCAGCAGACCAGGGAGCTGAGGTGGCACAAGAGATTGCGCACCTCTCTCCCACTCCAAAAGGTCCCAGGATTGGTTCCTATTACCACCTAAAGAGAAGACAAGCAGACAAAGAAGAACGTACAGTGAATGGACACAAAGAGCAGACAAAGGGTGGGGGGAGGGTGGGAGAAATAAATAAGTCTTTTAAAAAAAAAAAAAGAGGGGGTTTTAACCTGATTTCCCAAAATTTGTTATGGAGCCTCATCAAGAATTGAGCTTTACCATGACAAGAGAGTTGCCTGGTCTTAAGAGACCAAAGAAAACAGCACAGAACTTTTATTATAAAAGGTATTTTCACATAATGCCTATTTTCAGGATCTTCGGTAAATTTTTTTTAAGCCCCGAAGTTCATTCCTTTTAAATGCTTTCTTTGATAATATTTCTACTATTTCATAGGCATGAAAGATTTCAACAGCATTTCAGACTAACCGGAAGGAAATAAACTGCAACTTACACAGTTTACATAACACACATGACAGTTAAAATCGCCAATGACGTTCTGTTACTTATAAAATTCCCTAGCCTGACATTCATAGCCTTGCTCCACCAAAACTGGTCTTATCATTATCCCCCAGACTTAACCCACCTTTGAATGTAGCCTTCACTTCTTATCTCTGCTTAAATTCAAGGTAATCAGTTCTTATAGTACTACTTGAGCAGTTTCTTGGTACTGGACTACTAATGCCTTTTCAGATTTCCTATCTCTTCTCTCATGCCTCTTCCAATCCTTTCTCTACCTAGGCTAGGTAAACATTCCAGAACCTTCCATGTGTCATACAAGGTTCTTCCTCATTTGGCTCCTACCCACATTTTCAGTCTCATATCTATTCCTCTACCCTGCAACCAACTCCCAGCATAGAGAACTACCTTTTCACTTAAACGTCAGTGCCTATGCATGTCATATTCTTTCTGCCTGGTGTGGGCTTCCCAAAATCCTCCACGTGGTTCTCTCAGTATCATCTCGTGTGGGAGGTGTTCTCTGAAATCTCAATCTCCTTTTTCTTAGTTTAGATAATGCCTTGCAAAATCTGATACTACGATTATCACACAGTATTTTAATCATTGCTTATCTGTCTCTTTCACTGGAGTATGAACTCCATCAGCACTTGGACTCTGAATTCTGGACTCTGACTTATGAATTATGGCATACAAATTTTAATGCTAGGATATGAATCAAAAGTATAGTGGAGAAAAAATGATAAATAGGACAATGAGATTCCATACTCTTTACGTTAAAAAAAAATTCATCCTTTCATTCATTCAACCAATATTTAATTAGCACCTACTATTGGCCAGGCACCATGCCAAGTCCCAGACAATCAATGACGACAGTATAAACAAACATACAGAAAGAATACTGAGAGGATAGCATCTAAAATGTTAACAGTGGTTATTAACTCTTTGAATTTTGGAATTATGAATAATTTGTACCTTCTCCTTTAAAATCCTCTTTATCTTCTAATTCTTCCTTTTTTTTTTTTAAAAGATTTATTTATTTATTTAAATTCTCCCCTCCCCCGTTGTCTGTTCTCTGTGTCTATTTGCTGCATCTTGTTTCTTTGTCCGCTTCTGTTGTCATCAGCGGCACGGAAAGTGTGGGCAGCACCATTCCTGGGCAGGCTGCACTTTCTTTCACGCTGGGCGGCTCTCCTTACGGGTGCACTCCTTGCGCGTGGGGCTCCCCTACGCGGGGGACACCCCTGCATGGCACGGCACTCCTTGCGCACATCAGCACTGCGCATGAGCCAGCTCCACAAGGGTCAAGGAGGCCCGGGTTTGAACCGCGGACGTCCCATGTGGTAGACGGACGCCCTAACCACTGGGCCAAGTCCGTTTCCCTCTAATTCTTCCTTAATAAATATACTTTACTTTTATAATTACAAAAATTTTTTGAGTCCTCTCAAATTACAAATTCCCACCAATCAGAAGAAATATAAAACCAAGTAAATAATGTGCAAATTTGCAAACTGTACTAATTTGAGAGGGAAAACAATTTTTGAGGACTTTTATTCAGATTCTAATTACAGCTAATACAAAAATCAATTATGAAAAATATTCCAGGATTTCTACAGTGCTTAGTTTTGAAAAAGCTCCCACGTACACTGTCCAAGGAAACAATGATCAAAGATCAATACTACCTTAGTTTCTTATACTGCAGAAAGAAAATTATGTCATCCTATACTATTTAATGCAGACGACAATCTCTACAAATCTTGTTCAGAAGACAAATTAATAAATAACACCACATTTCACTTGTATAATGATTTACAGTTTACAGTTCACAAAGCACTTTGACCTTCACAATAATTGCTTCCTTAGTTCCAATGGATAGATTAAAAAACTAAGAATTGAAATGTGGAAGGCCATCCTAACCATGACTCAAAATCCAAAAGCCATAAAGGGAAGCAGACGTGGCTCAACTGAGAGAGCGTCTGCCTACCATATGGAGGATCCAGGTTTCAATCCCAGGGCCTCCTGACCGGTGTGGTAAGCTGACCCACACACAGTGCTGCCGCACACAAGGAGTGCCATGCTACACAGGGGCACCCCTGTATGGGGGTGCCCTGTGCGCAAGGAGTGCGCCCTGTAAGGAGCTACACTGCATGAAAAAAGCACAGCCCGCCCAAGAGTGGCGCCACTCACACAGAGCTGATGCAGGAAGATGACATAACAAAAAAGAGATGCAGTTTCCCAGTGCCACCCGATAATGCAAGCAGACACAGAAGAACACACAGCAAATGTACAGAGGGAGCAAACAACAGGGGGGAGGGGGAGAGAAATGAATAAAATAAATCTTTAAAAAAAAAAAACAAAAGTCATAAAATAAAAGATTGAGAGTTTAACTACATCAAAACAAAACTTTTGCATGAGAATAAAACAGAAGCCAAGTCAGAAGACAAATGCTAAAATGGGAAAAATATTTGCAATGCATGTCACAAAAGGTTTATCTGTTAATATATAGAGAGTCCAAGAAATCAACAGAAAATGTCTTAAAATTAAACAGAAAAACATATAAAGGATTTAAACAAATAATTTACAGAAAAGGAGATGTAAGTGACTCTTAAACATATAAAAAAGATGTTTAGCCTTAACATAATAAGAAAAATAAAAATTAAAACACTCTGAGGTATCATTTTTCTCTATCAGATTGGCAAAAATCCAAGTTTGATAACAGCTTAGCATAATGTTAACAGCCATGACCCCTGAAGTCAGACTTTGAATTTCTGCTATTTAGTAGCTGTATGACATGAGCAAGTTACTTAAATTTCTATTCCTCAGTTTATTCCTCTGAAAAAATGGAGATAATAAGAGTACCTCCCTCTAAGGTAAATTATTAAGATTAAATGAAATAATTATATAAAGCACTTAGAATACCTGGCACATAGTAAGCACTACATAATTATTAGCTACAATGCAGCTGATGCTGGTGTTGATGAGCAAACAATGTATAATGGAACAAATCCTAAGGAAGACAACTTGGCAAAATACTTCCTAGTTATAAACACATAAACCCTTTGACTCAGAAATCCCATTTCTGGGAATTTATCCCACAAAGACACTTACACATATGTAAAATAACATTCAAGGGTCTTCAATGCAATATTGCTTACTATATCAAAAGACAAAATAAATTCCACCAAAAGGAACTAGTTAAATAAATTATGATATAGCCATTCAATGGGATACTATGTAGGTGTTAAAAATCAAAAATAAAAAAAAAGAACAAAGAAGTTCTCCACGTACTGTCTTGAAATGTCTTCAAGATACAGCAGATGAAAAAACTTAATGGGAAAAGAAAGAGTGCAGAACAGTAGGGAACCATGGACTAACTTTTGCATGAATAATAAGATTTTATATTCATAGTTCTATTTGCTAAAGAAAGCCTATTTTATTTGCCTAAAGGAAGTCTAAAAGGGAAGGGGCAGGTATGGATGAATGGAAATGGGCATGGGAATGAGACTTTTCACTGTTTATACCTTTATATAAAACATAAATATATATTTTTATATTTAACTATTTGAATGTATCACCTATTGAAAAGATCAATTTAAAAAAACAAAAACTAAAGTTCACAGAGGATAAGAAATATGCCTAAAGCCAAACAGCTTACTAGTAACAATGTTTTTCCTTATACCACATTGCTTTTCTGAAATTTTCAGGAATGGATGAAAAAGTATCACAAGAAGGTTTTCTCTGAAACTACCACACCCTCTGAGGATTCAGCAGAAATAGCACTATAGAGAACATATTGAAGCCACCTCCACAGGATGACTTGGTCCAACACATTCACCATCACCCACACTATACAATGTAATAATTGGGCTTCATATACCGAAAAGAGATGAAATTCCCTTATCATAAGTTTCACATTCCAACACAACATTCATTTCCCATAACAAAATGAAGGGTATGACATTAAGAATATATCTACACTTCCACAAGGGAAAATGAGAAGAAAAGCAATTCAAAGTTCTACTCTAAAGCCAGAGAGTGAGCACAAGCAAATGTGTAATTCACTTTTTACAATTAACTAAAACCATAAGTACAAAATGTTATTGGGGATCCTGGTATTGAGAATTCCTAGTCCCCAGCACATATACCTTTCAACAGAATCAAGGCCCATCAGGTATCAAATCACAAAGAATTTGTTTGAGAGACCACCCCAAACATATATATGTATAAGATAATAGCAGTTCATATATTCAGTGCACCAGGTATCTGAGAATCTCAATGTTAATTCACATAAAAGCATCTGTATTATCTAATACTACTTCCTAACAAGTGCCAAGGAACTCCCAACCTAATTAGGCCCCTCCCTGATAAGCAGTCCCATCTATAGGATCTAATATCTCTTCTGCTCCATCTCTTGCTATGTTACTAGGCAACTATAACACCCATGTTTCTTTAAATATTTTTTTTCTGTTGCTGTATCCATATTCATGACATATACAACACACTTCACGGTCCCGTAACCTACTACTACTTCAATAACCTACCCTCCATTCCTCTTCAACAGCACATAATACACTTTTTTTGTCTTTACCTTGAAATACTGAATTCTGGGCTTTCCCACTATTTCCTATAAAACCTGATCTTCAACCACATTTTTAACTGTCTCCTTACTCTCCTAATACACTAGCTCCCCAGCAGATTTTACTTCTGATAATCCTGCTTTGACCCTCAAAATCAATCGCATCCCCCATACTATCACTAGCTGTGTAAAGTTTCTTCCCATTTTATCTTTCTGTCTTCCAATTCCATTTCTGGGGCATCCCAACCATCTTTTTGCTCTCCTACTCTTAGGCTGCTGGAGAAAGGGTAAAATCCATGCTACAGGGCCCCAATACAAATACATTATTTCTAACTTTAATTGGGCCCCCAATGCAGTCAGCAATTCTTTATTATTTTTAACCCTTAATTCAATCCCCTTTCATTCTCCATTGCAGATTTCTACTGGCACAATACTCCAGTCTGAAATTTACCACAATTCCTTCAGTCTCCAGAGATAACTGACTTCTCCACAAATAAATGAACACATTAAGAAAATAAGGTCAGCTGTTAAATTCCCTTACCTTCTTTCCATTTTACCACATCATGATCAATCTTGACCTCTTTCCTTTTGGTGTCAAAGAATGAAATGTTGGTACATATTTCCTATGTTCTAGGTAAACCTTCCCCTCAACTTATAAAAGTAAGTTTGGGGAGTGATTATGGCCCAAGCAATTGAGTGCCTGTTTCCCACATGGCAGTTCCTGGGTTTAGTCCCTGGTGCCGCCTAAAAACATTTTTTTAATTAAAAAAATTAAGTTTCACCCATGCTAAAAATAAAAATACACTCGAGCCATAGTAGAAAGAACACAGGTTTTGGAGCTTTTGGAGCTAGACAGAACTTGTTCAAATTGTTGCCTATAGTCTTCCCAATTATAAAAGAGGGGTACTGATACCTAACCACAAGACTATTGTAATCTATATAAAGCACCTTATGGCACCAGGAATATAGTATATTCTCAATAACATTTAGTTTCACTACTGACATTCTCCTTCACAACCACACTTGTTGAGAGAGTAGTTTCATTCAGTGTCTCCCATTTACTCCTCAAGTCTGTCAAAATCTGATTACTGCCATCACTGCCACCACCACACTATTAAATCTACCTTATAAAGGAAACAAGTGGCCTCCTAATTGACAAATTCAGAGCTTCCTCCCAATCCTCACTCTACTTAACTTTTGGAGCACGTGACACTGATGATCACCTTCTTGAAACCCGTTCTTCCTCTGGCTTCATTACGCCATTCTGTCCTAGTTCTGGTCCTGTTCTTTTAACCTCTTTTTCTCAGGGTCACTGCCCTTCAAACAATGATGCTCCTTACTAGTCAAAGCCCTTTTCTTCTCTTCTTTCAGTATATTTCCATACCACATTAAGGCTTCAAATATCACTCATAACATCGCCATCGAATTTCAAATTTACGTATTCAGTTCCAAACTTTCTCCCAATTTCCAAACCCAAATTTCCAGCTACCCACAGTGATATATGAAAAGCACCTCAAACTCAACTTGTTCAAAACCAAATTCATTACCTTCCCCCAAAATTGCAAGTTTCCTATTTCAATTGACACTGCCAGTCCATCCCATCAGCCAAGTCAGAAACCTTCTCACTAATTTTATTTTTGAAGCCTTTTGGAATTGCATGCCTTTCTCTTCATTTTCCTGCCACTATCCCAGTTTATCCCTTCACCTGGGTCAGTACATTAATTTCCTTCACACTGTCTTCACTTTCATTTTTCTCCACATTTCCATCTGAGGTAATCCAATCATACCGAACTTCTTACAAAATTGTCAATGGCTCCCCACACCTTCCGAATAAAGTCCAGATTCTTTGATAAGGCTTTTTCAGTAGTATAAATGGAAAGGCTTTAAAATTAGACAAACCTTAGTTTCATTTCTAGCTAAGTCTGAATACTGTCTTAGTTCAGAGAGAAGGGAAAAGGAGGAGACGGGAGACGAGGGCAAGGCGAGACAGTAATGTCTGAAGCGAATTAAGTATCTTTCGAGGAAAGAGTAAGTTTATGGGAAGTAAAACGAGAGAGCCCAGATCTCTGAGGGAGGAAGCGGTACTGAGCCGAGGGAGACTCTCAGGAGATTTGGAGAGCTGAGTTTATGAGGTGAGAAAAGTTCCTGAGAGGAGTCAGGGGCTTAGGTTCCTGGCCTCTAAAGGGGTAGAAGGAGGGTGAGGGAGTTGGTGGAGGGCTTACCTGTTCCGGGACCCTGAGGGAAGTAGAGAGAGAGGGGAAGAGGCGAGAAGGGGAGTTGCCCGAGTCACTGAACGGAGGACCTCTGAGAAGCAGAGGTGTCCCGTCGGTGCCGAGAGCCCCAAACGCCTAGGCTCCGCGCGGCCGAGGCGAATGCAGCAGACGCGCGCACGGGTCCGGGTGCCCCAGGTTTGTGCCCCACGAGCTCTCCTGGCGTTACCTGAGGCGGGACAGGGTAGCCAGAGGGGTGTCTGCGCGGGGAGGAGGGGAAGGCGGCGGCAAAAAGGGAACATAGTAGCCCTCACAGCTCGGTGGCGGCAGCGGCTCCTCAGCCCGCTGAGGCGGTGGGGGTCCCTCGCGCAGAAGCCGACGACTCGGCGGGGCTACCGGCAGCGGCGGCCGAGGAAGCTAATGCCATGTCCCCGCAGTCGGGGCCAGGAGGACGTTCCCGCCGGCAAACCGAGGAGGAACACTAGACACTCGGCTTGGCTCCCGGGCCGCTAGAGACTGAAACGCCAGCCCAGAGAGGCAGGCGGGCTGGGGGCGGGGCCCTCATGTGACCACGCCCCTCTCCGCGACTCTCCCCCAGATTAGCCAATCAATCGTCAATCCTTGATAAACGAGCTAGTAGAATTGTCCAATTAGCGTTAGGAGTTCCACGTGGTATGAAGATAGGCACAATGAGCATCCAGAGAAGCCAATCAAAAGCCCTAGACGCCAACTCTAGTGGACAAACGGAACCAATAGAAAGGTAAAAACAGAGGAGGCGGTGGGCGCGAAAGGCGGAACAAGTAGGAGGGAATACACCTGGGGGAAGCCCAAATCCAGGAACCTCTTAGGGGGCGGGACAGTAAAAACAAGATGGGTCAATCAAACTGCCAGATAAAAAAGACAAGCGACCGGTAACTGATAAAGTCAACTGAAAAAGCACTAGACCGGCGCGCATTTTGGGTTAGTAAAGGTATAGCTGACTAAGGAAAAGCAATATGAATGTGGCGTCCTGTGGGTTCTCACTATAGTGAGGAGGAAAAACGGAAACATAAATATTAGCAAGTTGAGAGTTTAAAAGCCAAGGGTAGGGTTAAACAAAATGCTGAGGGAGCAACCCAACTAGACAGATTCGATTTGGTGAAGACTTCTTAGAAGAGGTAGCACTTGAGCTGGCTTGACAATAGGGTTTTCAAAGAGCTAGGTGGAGAATAAGAATTTCTACTCAACTATTCATATATTTTTTAATGCTTCGTGGGCACGAGCAAGCCAAGGGAGTGTTTTCAGAGGCTTCCTGTACCAGCACTCCCTGGGGATAGACACCTTCTGTCAGACATCTTTGGACTTCCCTCCTGGAGAGGGGCATCTTGAAAGATGAGTGGGATTCGAATAATTGTAGTGGCGGTGATGTGCATTTCTGGTAGCAATAAAGCATAAGAAAGATGTTTGGTATGAGATGAGACTAGAGGAGGAAAAGGCTGAATGTGAGTTGGGCTTAATTTGTCAACTTTGTCCTTTCTCCTTTATACTGTGAGAACTGTTCAAGATTTTTGAGCAGGAAAGTAGCCTAAACAGGGCAATGTTTTAGGGAGATTAATTTGGTAGTTTGCAGGGATATCTGAAGGGAGGAAAAAAAAAAAACAGATCACCCCATACTGAATACTGATTATACACTTTGGATGGATTGTATGGTTTATAAACAACAAAAAATTAATAGGGTGGGTTGGGGGGAAAAATACACCAAATGTAAAGATACAGACTGAAGTTAGCAGTAATACTTTGACAATGCTTTTTCATAATCTATTACAAACGTTTCACAAAAATGCAAAGTATTTGTGGTGGGGTTATGTACAGGAGCCCTGCAAAAAAAAAAAAAGAGGTAGACTTTTATATGCTGATATGGAAAGATACCCAAGATGGATTGTTAAGTGATGTATTTCCATGTGTGTGTTTTTAACTGTATTGCACACACACAAACACACAAACACACAAAGGAGATCACCCCAGCCCGGTGCTCCTGGCCCAAAGCTTCTTTTGTACTGTCTCTACTATTCAACAAATCATGTGCTGCCACCTGGTGACAGCTGAAATACAATGGTTCCACCTTCCTATTTTGTGCTTCTGCGCTGGCACCCCAGCAAGTATGTCTCCCACAAAGCCTGATGCAATTTGGTAGATAAACAGGTAGCAAGCAAAAGTGAATACTGTAACTATGACAGGTGTGTCACTTGCCCAGTGAAAGGTGTCAAAGAGAGGGGATTCCTTAAAGCTGCCTCAGCAGGAAGATGGATCTTGATGGGGAGGGTTTTGTTTTTGTTTTTTCAAAGAGGATCTATTTGACCCTGGTCTGATTTCTAGCATTCAACTCTCAACAACCTCCCATTGTTGACAGGAATGAATTAAGGAGGAATGTCCTTCAGGTGTCAAGGTCCTTTCCTCATCACCTGTCTGAGAGTCAGGACAGAGCCTGATTGAAGGAGATAATTCCTGCCCAACTCACTTCAACCTTTTAGTATGCTTTATTTCAGGTAAGTTTTTTCTCCCTGGCTAGCCTAGGCTAAGAGCTGGGACCTTTACTTGAGCCCATTGTACATCTTAGCTCAGAGCAAAGATATACAAGAGACTGCTCAACAAACATCCAATTGGTGGATGGGATGGCATTATCTTTTGAGTAGATTTAGCAGTGAAAGAGGCTTATGAGGCCTCAGTGAGATGTTGCTGCTTCTAAGGAAACCCTGGACTGCACTATCTAGAACACAAAATGTAGGTAAGGAGAAAGGAGATTCCCTGAGTCTTCCTATGAAGATACACTTTCCAGAGGGAAACCAAACGGTGGAAGAATCAGAACTGTTAGTCACAAGGCTTTTTTTTTTTTAATGAAATATAATAGAGAATACCAGAATACATCACACCTAGTAAGAATAACTACTCAATCATGAGATTTGGAGTTCAGTTAATAAATATTACATATGTGTATTTACTTGGTCACAATGTAAACTATTTTTTACTGAAGGTGGTCGTCAAAAAATTCTGAAAGTCACTAGATTAAAGGCAGAGAGACTGAAAGAAGAAAAACCAGGGAGGAGGCTGCTACAGAAATGCAAGCAGGAGTGTTAAGGGTAGAGAGCCTCAAGAGCTGAAGCTGGAAATGAGGAGGGAAACCCTCCTATTGCCCAGCGCCAGGGCCCACCAGAATGCCTCATACTCCTCTCCCTACAGCACTTACTGCCCCAGAGCAGTGTTCCACTCATTCTATCCTCCAGATTGGGAGCTTCCATCTCCTGCCAGGTTTGGCTGATCACAGGGCTTACCCTCAGAAGTCTAGCCTCGGGGCTATATTCAGAAGGTATAGCTATTCATGTCTATGAACTGGAAATTGAAAGGCAGAGGTGGAAGGAAGCAGCCAAGTAACAAAAGAAAAGGTATAGCTGAGTTTATCCCAAGTGGATACTGAGTCAGAGAAAACACATCAGGGAGGACTAAACCCATTTTATTGCAGTTGTGGAGAGGGTCAGGCAGTGAGAAGCTTCAGTAAGGGGAGTAGAGACCAGCTAGATCAAGAGGAGAAGGGCAGAAGGCCCAGAAACAGGGTCTTGGATGGGAGGATGGGCAAAGTTTTATCATACTATTCCTGCCAGTCCTTACAGGTCACTCAGGAGCACCCTGGGGCCCTGAAGGGTTAGGTCCTCCTGGTCAAATCTCTGAGACTCAAGCTGAAGGTTGCTGGGCTCCAGGTTGGAAGGAGTGTACCTCTTGAGATCTGAGAGGAGGGAAAAGGGAAGAGAGCACAAACCATCAGTGCTGATGGGAAAGGACATATATAGCTGGGATAAGCAGCAACAGTGGTGAATGGATTCATAAAGGAGACAGAAAATCCATGTTGGGAAACGGACTTTGGCCCAGTGGTTAGGGCGTCCGTCTACCATATGGGAGGTCGGCGGTTCAAACCCCGGCCTCCTTGACCCGTGTGGAGCTGGCCATGCACAGTGCTGATGCGCGCAAGGAGTGCCTTGCCACGCAAGGGTGTCCCCCGCGTGGGGGAGCCCCACGCGCAAGGAGTGCGCCCGTGAGGAGAGCCGCCCAGCGCGAAAAGAAAGAGCAGCCTGCCCAGGAATGGCGCCGCCCACACTTCCCGTGCCGCTGACAACAGAAGCGGACAAAGAAACAAGACGCAGCAAACAGACACCAAGAACAGACAAACGGGGGGGGGGGGGGGGGGAAGGAATTAAATAAATAAATAAATCTTTTTTTAAAAAAAATCTATTAAAAAAAAAGAAAATCCATGTTACCCAGTACTGAACAATTAGGCAGCTGACATTCAGGCATCATTCATTAAGTCTTTTCCGTAAGTGGGGTCCGAGCCCTTACACCCACCTAGCTTCCTTGAAAGTTCCCAGCTACTGTGACTGTCCAGAAGACTGACTTCAGAGCTGGATGAAGAAAGAGATGTGGCAAAGGTGGAAGCCAGGGGCAGCTTGGATTGGAGGACATGAACAGAGGTTCTGGAAGAAAGAACAAAATGAGAAGCATAAAGTGTAATGGTAGTCAAGGGGCCCTCCTAGCACAGCACTGTCCTCCTTCCTAAGGCAGGACTCTATCGTCTCTTCCTCCTTTATCATCCAAAGGTATATCGATACCTCAGTGTCCCTGTATCAAGTAAAGAATCCCAATAGGCTGTAACCCAGATATCTAGCCTGCACCCAACACCCTAGGCCAAATCTAAAATAGCTGAACTTTGATTCCCAGTGCCTGGCCTCTGTAAGACAAATCCCCTCCACTGCCACAGCACCCCAATCTCCTGACCTGAGTAGGTTGAGCTTCTGCCGGGCATCCTGGGCCTCTGTCCTGGCAGCCTGCAGAGGGTGACTCTTGCCCTCCTGGCCACTCTGCAGCTGCTCCAACATCTGCCAGACCATGGGCCTAGGTAGGACCAATCTCTCCCTCTGTAAGGGAAACCCCCCTCCCCACGATTGGTCTCTTCAGTACACTTGGAACCCTCATGCCTCATGTGGACAAAGACAGTTTCTTGTGGCTTAGGGTAGAATGATTGGAAAGAGCTTTGGAGGGAAGTGGTGTCAGCAGAGCGAAAAGAAAAAGGTGGAAAGGAGACAGTATCCTGGCCTGCCTGTAGAACAAGAGAGAAAAAGAAAGGGACCACCACAGAGAGATGACACAGGTCTAATCCCGGTCCTACCTTCCAGCTACGGGCCTGAGCCTCCCGCCCCTCAGCCATCTGTTTTAGCAGCAGCTCCTGGTGCTGGTCTGCAGATGAAAGAGAACATAAGGGGTCTGTTTCCCAGCCTCTTTTCTTCCCCCTCCCTACCTTGTACCCAGTCTGGTACTGAAAACTGAAACAGTACCATTCTAGTTCAGCTTTTGGGAATCTTCCAATCCAACTGGGGAGACAAGACTCACACCACGAAAGGAAAAGGGCAAGACAAGATAATGGGCTAAGCTTCTGAGGAGCTCAAGCAGGCAGGGCTGTGGCTTCTTACTAGAAGGGTGAGAAGGATTTCTGGAAAGGCAGGGCAAGGAAACATCTTCTGCCAATCTTTTACTCACTCAGCTGGTCTCGCAACAACTTCAGTTCTTCTCGCAGAACCTCTGACTCCTCCCACAGCAGTTGCCGCCTATAGGAGTGACAGCTCATAGTCAAAAGGCCACTAGCTTCCCAGACTGCCAGGAATTCAGAGGTATGAAGGAGAGGACTTGCCCATTACTTACTCATTCTGTAGCTCCTGGTGAAAGCCACCGATAAGCCTGCACTTCCCTGTTCCTGACTGCATCTGGGCTTGGGCTGGGGCCTGGGCCTGCTTCTGCACCTGACACCGAAGGCCCTGTAGTTCCCTTCTCAGCCCTTCCAGACGTTGCTCCAGGAGAAAGGCTTTCCTCTCTGGATCCCCCTGCAGCAATCTTAGTGATGCTGTAGTGGGACAAGTTGGGATCAGGCTCTCTAAAAGCTTTGCACATGAGCACAAAAACCCAACTTGCAAATCAAGACCATGTGTATACACAAGTGTGCAGAAAAAACATGTACATATACATGAGGTTGTGCATGTAAAAGAACTTGCCAAATACCTTCCAGGGCACAGATCTGGTACTTCTGCTGCTCTCGATCTTCCAGCAGGCTCTGCACAGCCTGCCTTAGGACCTCAGTCACCTACCCAGGCAGAAGAATCACATGAGCAACTGTGTAAGGGATTTCCCCAAACCCTAGTCTAGTATCCTTGTTTCACACACATATACACACACATTCTCTTATGAGTCCACCCCTCACCTGAGCCTGGGATTGAAGCTGGGATCGAAGCATATTAATTTCATCCCAGACAGAGGATGGACTGTGGGCCTCAGTGCAGCTCAGCCTATCTGGGACAGGGGGAGTCTCCAGAGCCCAGGAATGTTGAGCTCGGACTCCTGACTGGAGAGGAAAGTGATGTGGGAAAGTCCAAGTTCCAGCTAGGTCCCCTGTTGAGGAAATAAGGAAGGGACAAGTCCAGGTCGATCTGTGGGGGCGAACCGAGTTCAGGAAAGGAAAGAATTGAAATTTGGAAGGAGTGGTGAATGGTACAGGCACTAGAAGAAGGCAGTTCCTGAAAAGAGAAAAGGTTGTATCTGTGGAAGAGAGGACAACACTTACCTGCGGTGGAGAGGCCAAAGGGATACAACCGCTGCTACAAAAAACATGCAGAGGCCAGTGAGCTCTGAGTCCTTGAACCCGCCCCCTACCGCCCCAAGCCGGGACGGCAGGCACACTCTCACCTTAATCCGGGCCACATTTCCGTCGGTGGCATTGAGAAGTACGTCAATCTGCTCAGACCAGCTCAGGTTTCTACTCATATCTTGAGGCAGAGGTCTGGCTCTCTGGGGTCTTGTGCCCCTGCTCTCCCAGAGGGAATACCGAGGCACAGCCCAACGTAAGATTGAGATACAGGCGGTGGGAATGCAGTACTAGACCAGATCTGTGGCTCTGGGGAGCTCTTGGGTAACTGGGGGGGAAAGCGGGAAACTCTGATAGACTTGATGTCAGGTAGAAGTTGAAGGTGCTGGATATTGGTCGAGACCGCCACAGATCCAGAACGCCGTGGCCATGGCGCCCACTCTGTGCCAGAGACTAGAGCCGCCACGGGTTCAAACCTTTTGGGAGACCGGGAAAATCCGCTTTCGGACTGGATGCCGCAGTGCCACCTGGGAAACTGAGTTCGACTCTCACGGAGACAACCAGCTATGGAAGCAAGCACAACTACGTTTCCCAGGAAGTGACACCCGCATCCACACACCCACACCGTGATGCTTGCCGTGAAACTGAGTCTTCCTCATCCCGCAGCGGTTTCCTCTGAGGACCAAATGAACTACATTTCCCAAGATGCATCGCGCAGTGCCAATGGCGTCTGGGTTCTGGTCCCAGTACTTCCTGGGAAATGGAGTCCAATCTATCTTGAAACTAACGGCCCGATTTAACCAGGAGACTCCATTCTCCAGCAAGCTCAGCGTGTAGCGTGCGCTATGGAACCTCCAGTCGCAGAGTTGAAGCAGAAGATTGAGGACGTACTCTGCCCTTTTGGCTTCGAGGTTTATCCCTTCCAGGTTAGTTTATCCCTCCTACGGTGCTCGGGCGAGGCATGCAATTGTTCTCGGTGCTACGGCCGTTGAGACTCCGGAAGATTTCTAAATCTCCCCAAACTCCTCTAGCCCCTGTCCATCTGACCCCACTGCGACAGTGTGTCAGAGGGGACTTAGGTTTAAAAAGGTAGAGCAGCAGTCGTGTTTGTCCTTTTACCCCGGTTTGTAATACCGAACTGGTGAATGAGAAGCATCATGTATGATCCAGTAACGTGTGTGGCTCTGATTGTCACCTACATAATTTACAGAAAGGGGCACATGAAGCCAGAGTCACCTTGAAAGCTTCCTGAAGAAATGAGGAGAGAGCAAGGCCTAGAACGTTTGCATAGCTAGGATTTAGGTCAGCTAAGGAGGGAAGGGCATCCCTGGAATTGAACAAGCAAACAATTGGCTGGTTTATTCCATCCACTAACAGAAGCATGATTCATCTTGTTACCAATGACCAGCACTGGGCTGGGTATAGAAATTCTGTCCACCCGCCTGGCACAGAAGTCTCTGCACCACCCTACCCGCCCTCCATCCCCCCTTGTTTACATATATTAATTTCCCCTCATTAGTGCTCTGTTCACTAAGCAGTATGCCTGGACACAAAGCTAAGTCAGCTGAGCCTTGTGTCTAATGCTTAAAGGACAGCCCAGCCCCCAACCTTTCCATTGACTGGCACACAGCATTCTGGGGAAGGATATATTTGAGGGAGGAAAAGATGAGTTGGGTCTAGCTTAATCTCAGAAAAAGTGCAACTGAGCTGTATCTGAAAAGATGGATTGGAAAGTAGGGAGGTTGTATACATCCCAGGTATCAGCTTGAGTAGAAGTGTGGAGGTGGTATTGGGTGGCAGGTATGGGAGTGAGGATGCCTATCTGGCAGGCCAGCTAGCTGTGAGTAGTGGGAGCAGTCACACTGAACAGAGCCAGAGCCAGAGCAGTAGCCCTAACAGTCATCCCAGGTTCCTGCCTCTCTCACCCATGACCAATCAGCCACCAACACCTATAGACTCCATCTCCTGAATCTCCCAAACCTATTCCTTCCATCCCATCCATCTCTGCTCTGGTCCAGGCCACCATTCTTTCTCCTTTGGATCACTCCAACAGCCTCGTAGCTGCCATCTGCCTCCAATCTGTCCACCACACTTGTAGTCAGACTGATCTAAAACTTACCATGTTATTGCACTAAATCTTCAATTGCTCCTCATTGTTGCCAAATAGATCCATATTCCCTAAATTGATGCTCAAGACGTCTTCACTATTTATCTCTTCACCCTTCTGTTTCCCTCTACAGACCCTTCCCTTCCACCAAACTGGAGTTTGCCATTCTCCAAATATGCCCAGTACTTTTCTGCCTGTCTGCTTATGACTTATGTTTAGAATATACACCAGACGACCGTTCCTCATGTCTGCCTGTCAGTTTCCTTCCCAGCCTTCAAGACAGCCTCCCCAAAAGCCTTACCTAATTTCAGAGGACCTTCATCTGGTTACTATAGCACTAATCACAATGCAATCGATTTCTATTTTTTATAAGTGTTCATAATCTCTCTGCCTCTCCAAATTCCCTGTCAAATTCAGGTAAGTCTTCGGTACACACATACAACACAGCCTCAGTGAATATTCACTGAAGGAGTAAGATGAAGGCTGGGCCAAGGTGTGTGAGATTTTGAATAACAGGCTAAATTATGGCCCTAAGACTTAGATTGGCTCTCTTGGCTTAAGTGTCAGGATGCCCAGTCTGTCCTGAACTTTGTCTGCCCTAGGTGGAGTGGTATAATGCTCTCCTGCCTCCAGCATTCCACCTGCCCCTGCCAGGGCCTACTCTGGCCTTCCTGGTACTCAGCACACCTGCCATGTTTGACAGGGCCCTCAAGCCCTTTCTGCAGGACTGCCGTCTCCAACCACCAACTGATCCAGTAGACCAGTGTGTGGCCTACCATCTGGGTCGTGTTAGAAAGGTAAGCATGGTTCCCACTTTCCCCCAGATTCCAAACCTGCACTTCCAGCTTCTATATGAACTTCAGACTACCCTTCCCTTGGCCTCCAAATGGAATAATAAATCCCACATCCCCAGGCACCTCTCCTGCCTTTGCCTAGACCTACAAGCCTCATGCTGTTCTTGCCCTCCCCACCCCCACCCCCACAGTGTACTCACACACCAAATGTCCTTTAACTTGGGCTTTAACTTTATCTTTCTTCATACTGGGGACTCTGGAGGGTACAGTCCCAAGCACTCTTCATAATGGTTTCTCAGCAAAACTTTGTGTGTTCCCCTTTTAACATGGGCTGGCTTTCAGGACAAACCATAACGTTTTCTCCCACTGGATTCCTCCCCAACCCCCAAGGTTGTCATGTTTTATCCTTGAAACAGGATTTCTGAGGACAGGATGATGTTAACACACCTATTAGGCGCCCCCCCCATCTCCCCCCCCCAAACAAGGTCACAACTCCCTTCATGCTGACAGGAACCTCCATCTTGTCCTCTGTCCCAGAGCCTCCCAGAGCTGCAAATTGAAGTCATTGCCGATTATGAGGTACACCCCAACCGGCGCCCCAAGATTCTGGCCCAGACGGCAGCCCATGTGGCAGGGGCTGCTTACTACTACCAGCGAAAAGACGTGGAAGCTGACCCCTGGGGGTCCCAGGTCAGTGGGCAGCTGTGACTGGGTAGGGATTGAGAAAATGAAGGCCCCTCAAGAACCCTATCAGGTCTCACATTACATAGCCTCTGGGTGAAGGAGTTGGCAGAGAATCTAGGATAAAGCAGCTGTGCCGTGGTCAGGGGTCCAAGCCCACCATCTCTCTTCTGGAGTCTTAGGAACACCTCAGGTTGGAAAATCTGTTCTGTTCCTAAAACCTATCCTGCAGAGCTACTACCTGATGGAAGGGCAAAGCAGCAATTAGACCAGTGATAAGACTAGGAACCTGACTGACACTTAGCCTAAGGAGTCTGTCCTGGATCAAAGGGCTGTCCAGGAAAGGGGAGTGGAGACCCAGTCACTGAAGGGAGATATTTTCATGTGGATTCAGTGTCCATAGAGTGAACAAACCTAAGGTGCAATTATCAGGTAGTTGGGACTTGGTGCAAAAGACCTCCATGACTCTGCTTTCCTTCATCCTCTCCCCAGCACATATCAGGTGTGTGCATACACCCCCAATTTGGGGGCTGGTTTGCCATCCGAGGAGTGATACTACTGCCAGGAATGGAGGTGCCTGGTCTAGCAGCCAGAAAGCCCCCTGACTGTGTACCTTCAAGAGCTGACCGCATCGCTTTACTTGAAGGTTTCAATTTCCATTGGCGTGACTGGACTTACAGGGATGCTGTGACACCCCAGGAGCGCTACTCAGAAGAACAGAAAGCCTACTTTTCCACCCCGCCTGCCCAGCGCTTTGCCCTGTTGGGCCTGACCCAGCCCTTAGAAAAACCTAGCTCAGCATCCCCTGAATTTTCCCTTATGACACACACCCCCAAGGAACCTCAGAACCCCAGCAGAGCAAAGGGCTGGCTAAGTCCACAAGTCTCACCACCTGCATCCCCTGGCCCTTGATACCCCCCCCCTCCCCTTTGGGGCCCCTATTTATGACAGTGGTACTTATTAGGACTTGACTTTGGCAAGAGATCTCATTTTGGGTACAAAATGACTATTTTTGATAAAAGAACAGCTATCGATGAGGATGAGATGAAGCTCAGGGAAGAGGTTTGGTCAAGGAAAGACAAAAGACCAAAGTGATCGAGGATTCCCACCGTCCTTGGAATATGGGACTGTCTTGCCTGGTATCTTTCTCTGCAGTGCTCCAAAATGCTACTTTGTTAAAGAACCTGAGGGAAAAACATCCTGAAAATAATGGTACTTGCCTCATAGGTTGTTGAATAAATACATGCAAAATACTTCTAACAGTGCCTGGCATATAAAATAAACATACTAAGCTGTTGTTAAAGACCCTGGAAATTCTGGAATGTTGTTCTTCACTCTAGTCTGTGTTCTGGAGGGCTGGCCAGGTTGGGGTAGCTGATAACAAGTGCCTAGAAGGCACCACATGATACACTAAGGACCTTCAGTTCCAAAACTGCCCTATCCTCAAGGGTCAAAGAGGAACCGAACTTCTCTCTTTGATAATTCCCTTTAGGACAAGGCCCTCTAGGTCCCAGGGAAGGAAGGTGAGAGTGCCCATGACTTATGTTCTGAACATCCTTAGCCTTAAGGCTGTATTGGTCTCCCTCCCCTCTTTTCACAGTTCCAAAAGTAGAGAAGCCTCCAACTCCTTTTTACAGAGCAGGGACCAGGCATTTATCAGAAGAGGTCATGATTCTGGTTCCCAAGCAACCCTCACAATGATGTAAAAGTATCAATGTCCAAATAATCTCACTGGGGCCTTTCACCTGCAACCCAGCCCATGGCATAAGTGCCTTGACACCATTCCAAAGATAGCTCCTCTCCTCCAGATGTAATGAAAAAAACATATACATAATACACCTTGGATTCATTTCCATTTCCTGCGTGTACCTGCATTTCCCCTCAAAACATTTCCTAATTCTAAGGCAGCTCGCCTCATTTTCCCTTAAGAGGGAGGACAGTGAACTTCTCTTAAAATGAAAGATTAACCCCCTAAAATGAAGAATCAAGATCTCAATTCAAGTTTAATAGGAACAGAAGATCAAGGAATGGGCTGATGCCCCACTACGGGTACATAATACACATCAGCTAGGCCTGCACCACAGAACAGATCAGAGGCCTGCTTGTCTCATACCACATCCCAGATGAGTCTAAGGCCTTGTGTTTTAAACATGAAGAAAGTACAAAAGAGGTTTTATTCTGATGGCTGCCCAACTGCAGCCTGGCACTAAAAAATGGCCCAGCGCTCACTTTTGCTTGGAGAAATATTCTTTGCTTTTCTGGACATCAGGCTTGATGGTATCACTGCCAGGCTTCCAGCCAGCTGGGCACACTGCAAGAGAAAAGTGCTACTATTTAATAACCTGCTAAGTGGTGGGCACCACTCTCCTCCCATGGACAAAGGGTCACTTCAAGGCCAAATGTGAGCCCTAAGGAGCCTGAACACTGTGATGTTTTGAGATCATTCAGCCTTACAGTCCAAGGCTAGTTACTTTACAAACATTACATTCGTTTATCCTCCACAGCCCTAACATATTATTATACCTAATTTATTCACATACTACCTGAAAGCCTGCATTTCTTTAACCCCAAACACTTAGCTATTGCTTCCCTCTGGCTGCTCTTCAGTGATGGGAAGGCAGCAACTACAGTCTGCCTTGGCATCCTTCAGCTCTGCCACACTGGGTATCCTGAACTACAAAGGGGGCAGGACATCCATGGAAGATACTGTTTCTATCCTTTCGTAAATAGAAGGTCAGGGTTTGGATGTTTCACAGCCTTTAAGCATTTCCTACAATGCTCAACTAGTACTGCTCCTTAAGGTAGAGCCTGAAGAAAAGTGAGGCAAGGGGACTTCAGATTTTTTAAAGATTTATTTTTTATTTCTCTCGCCGCCCCCCCCAATCCTTCATCCCCGCCCCGGTTGTCTGCTGAGTCCATTCACTCTGTGTTCTTCTGAGTTTGCTTGTATTCTCATTAGGCAGCTCTGGGAACCCATCCTGGGACCTTCTCGAGTGGGTGGGAGAGGCGATTACTCTCTCGCGACACCTCGACTCCCTGTTCTGCTATGTCTTCTTCTCTTTCCTGTCTCTCTTGTTGCAATCACTTTGCTTGCTGCATCAGCTCTCCACATCGGCCAGCACTCCTGAGTGGGGCTTCCTGCGATGGGTGACATTCCCACACAGGGCGGCACTTCTGCGCAGGGCCACATTCTCATGTGGACCAGCACTCTGCATGGGCCAGCTCAGTGTGTGGGCCATCTTGCCCTCACCAGGAGGCCCTCCCTGGGCATCGAACCCTGGATCTTCTTCTATATGGTAGACGGGTGGAGCCAAATTGGTTGAGGCATATCCATTTCCTTTAATCTCTCATTTTTCCACTTCCATTTGTTGTCTACTGATACAGGTAGTCACCACCAAGGTCCAGTAATGGAGCAGCATGAGTCTAACTTGGTCAACAGAGAGAGGGAAACATCTATTGGTCTGAGGCTTTTAGAGATCCAGATGTCAGACTCTGCAACCAGTGCTCTGGGCACAAGGCATGGCTGTAACAAGCGCTAAATGGCAAGCCCAGCTACTTTCCTTTTGCTACCTTTGGATAAGATATTTATCTTCATCCTTTTATTTCCCAAATTTCAAAAACTGAGCATATTACCTTTATTTTTTTAACCACAATAAAAACAAAGACAGACTGGAGGAATTAAGCGCTTTCTCTAAAAACACACTTGTCAAAAATGGCATACTTCTTTACCTCTATATGTGATTCTCAATTCTCAAACCTTTAGCTTGGCCCTAATATACCCATGATATGCTCTGTCTGATTGTTAAAAAATTATTGGTTTTAATGGAATGAAAAGGAATAAAACATGGGTTTCTAAGGGTAAACAAGCTGCAGAAAACAAAGCGCAGCATGAAAGCTAAGACCAGGTGAGATTCAGTCAGAAGCCTGGCAGCAGATGGCTCAGAGGACAATAAAAAAAGATTTCTCTGCCTAGGTGAACAAAAAGCTTTAGAAAAACAACCCAATTATAAATCATAACACAAAGAGTTGGGCCTCACAACTAAATCAGAATAATATTGAGCCAGAAAAGAACATGCTGCCTACTTGGTGCCCTAGGCACTTTGGCCTTATGATCATACCAACTTTAGTTCACTTAAACGCCAACAGTGTTGATTTTTTAAAATCAATATGGAGCCCAGCAGATCTGGTTTGAGTCCCACATAAACCAGCCATCAAGTACAGCTGACGTGCTATGACTCTCCCAGGAAAAAAATGACACTAGTTGTGGTAACTCCAGTATGAGAAGATTTCTCCAGCACAGAAGAATCTAAATGATGTCTCTTTCAACGTTTTTCATTACCTAAAGAGAACAAGGGCTTTGGATTTGGATCCTAGTTCCAATATTTATTATGAATAAATGGTGGTGGTTTAAGTATTGGTTTACTGATCCTTAAAAATAGAAATAGCACAGGGTTGTTTGTCAACTGAACAAAACAGACATAAAGCACCTTGGAAAAAGTACTTGGTATTTATAGGCTCTCAAATGGTGACTATTACAAGTCATAAAAGGCAGAGCACAAGGAGCTGTTCCTGATCTAGTGGAATGGAAGGCAACAGAGAGACCAATAAAGGATCTTAAGAAGCAAAGTTTTACAGCGTCATGGAAGCTTATATCCAAAATAGTGTGGCCTATATACAAGGTCCTAAGAAAGTTCAGAAAAGGGGCCCACCCACTATGCCACATTCCTCTCCTCTTTGCTATGTGGAACCTTATCTTCCAACAGGGGGCAGTCTCAGCAGTTCTTTGCTCCTTCAATCAGCAAGATAATGGCTAAACACTTCTACAAATGGTGCCTCCTGGTATCAAAGGCTCAAAGATTCCTATTATCAGCCTCCTCTAGGGCCAAACCAGCACTTTTGAAATATTTTTGAGATGTAGTAAGATAAGCTGTTTAAGGTTATAAAACCGGGGCTTCCTGTGCTCTTGACCTGACATCAGGAGCACTTGATTGCTACATCTCCTTTTCAATTAAATTAAGCTCAGGATATAGGTGGGAGAGGGTTAAGATTCCCATCCCCCCACATACCTAGCTCTCACTGCCTCAGGAGGAGTCATTAAAAAGTAAGCTAGCATGCCTGTTGGTGGGTACTTTTTTCATTAAAATTCTCCTACTAAAAAAACAAACCAAAAAAACCCCACTAAACTCTTAGGATCTTAGGGTAAGGTATCTCATTCCAGTAAACACTGCACTCAGGGAGGGAAAAAACATCAAAGATATTGTCTTTAAACTCAGAAGCTGGAATCCACTGGCTCCATGCTTCATCACAACAGTGAGAGCATTTAAGGAGAGGACTACTACTAGTGGCTGGGAAAATATGAAAAGGGTCTATACTCTTAGCAAATGCTAGACAACAATCAAGAGTTGAATCTACTCAGTTACAACAATCAAGTTTTACAATGACAGACTTACAAAGATAACCTTTAATCCTGAAATTTCAAATTAAACTTCGATACAGTTGTTCAAGAAATCCTCTAGCCCATACCTCACTTTTGAAACATTTTTACATTAAACGGTTATATAAACTTGGTAATTAATAACTAATTTTTACAAATAGAACAATCAACAATGAATTTTTTTAAAGATAGAAAAAAGATCAAAAGAGTGTATTAACTGCATCTGTCTGTTACCTTTGTGTAAGGTTTATCGTCATTCTACTTTTATTTTCCAAATTTCAAAACCGGGCATACTACCTTTATTTTTTTAAGCCACGATAAAAAACAAACACAGACTAAAGGGATTGATTGATTAATCAATTAAGCTCTTAATTAACTAAGCTATTGCCCCCAAAACACAGTTGTCAAAAATGGTATACTTTACCCCCCTCCAGATGCTTATTCTCAATTCTCAATATTTTGCTTGGCCCCAAATACACCTAATGAGATTTCCAGCAGTGATTCTAAATGAGCAGGGCAGGAGCAGAGAATATGAAACCCGAACAAAAGGCCTTTATATTCTCCTCCAAAATCTTTCCATTACCCCCACACCCACAATCCACAAAGACTTGAATTTCTTTTAAGAAACAGAAAGCACTCTCTTGGTAGCCTTTGTTCCTACCACCTTTCCCACCCTACAACCAGTCTGTTGTCCTGTCATCAGATGGCTATACTCACCTTCCCCATGCTTATCTGTGAACTGGAAGGCCTGAACTAGTCTCAGAGTCTCATCCACAGAGCGACCCACAGGGAGGTCATTTACAGTGATCTGCCGAAGGATACCCTTATCATCGATGATGAAGAGGCCCCTGTGAAGAGACAAAGGATTAAGGAAGAGGCAGGCAGTACAGGATTAAAAACCTGCTTTGCTGGAGAAGCTTTAAGAGCTAAGGAAATGGGTGTGATCTCCAAGATTTGCACTGGCTAGCCTTTGAGGAAGCCCTGCATTAAGAATGAAATAGAAGGGAAGCAGATTTGGCCCAAGGGCATGCGCCTACCACATGGGAGCTCTGAGGTTCAAACCCAGGGCCTCCTGAACCATGTGTTGAGCTGACCCATGCACAGTACTGATGCACACAAGGAATGCCGGACACGCAGGGGTGTCCCCCCGCATAGTAGAGTCCCACGTGCAAGGAGTGCACCCCATAGGGAGAGCTGCCCAGCGCAAAAAAAGCACAGCCTGCCAAGGAATGGCACTGCACACAGAGAGCTGACACAGCAGGATGTCGCAACAAAATGACAGATTCCGGGTGCTGCTGACAAGAATACAAGCGGAAACACAGAGCAGACAACTGGGGGCGTAGGGAAGGGGAAATAAATAAATAAATCTTTTAAGAATGGGATAGGGGAAGCAGTGCCTCCTGGAGAAGGCAAGGTGGTGTGACCAGCAGGCACAGCAAGATGACACAACAAAGAGAAAAAGTAAAGGCAATGAGAGACAACCAGCCAGAGAGCTGAAATGGAGCTCAAGTGACTCAAGTGATTGAGTACCTCTCTCCCACATGAAAGGTTCCAGATTTGGTTAAAGAGAAGACAAGCAGGCACAGAGCAGACAGTGACCACAAACAGAATGGGGAAACAGATGTGGCTCAAGCAGTTGGATGCCCACCTACCACATGGGAGGTTCTGGGTTTGGTTCCCAGTGCTCCTAAAGAAAGCAAGACAGCAAGCTGACCCAACAAAAAGACACAACACAATGAGACACACAACAAACAAGAAGTAGGTCAAGCAATTGGGTGCCTCCCCCCTTCCACATGGGAGATCCCGGGTTCGGTTCCTGGTACCTCCTAAAAAGAATATGAGCACACAACAAATGGTCACAGAGAGCAGCAACAAGCGCAAATGGGGAGGGGGAGGGGGGAATAAATAAATAACATAAATCTTTAAGGAAAAAAATGGAATAAGGAGGAGTGGGTGAAGCTCAAGCAGTTGAGCCCCTGCTTCCCACATATAAGATTCCTGGTAACTCAAAAAAAAAAAGAAAAAGAATTCAATAAGGAAGGAGTCTCTAAGGATTAAGACTCTAGCTTTCTCCATTGTCAATCAGACAATTATCCTGGTGGATTGCTGGCCCTCCTGCAAATATTTAATTTACCTAAATGAGATGCCTTCATCTGCCTTTAAGACCCCATAGTCCTGAGCAATGGTGCGCTTGGGGTCAGATACCAGGGGAATGTTCATAGGTCCCAGCCCTCCTTGTTTCTTGGGAGTGTTGATCCTACAAGAAAAATGGTACATACATACAATCATACTTATTCGAACTGGTATGATGCAAGAACATTAACAAAACCCATTCTTTCCCCTCTCCCACATTCCTATCTAACTTTCCCAATCTTTTTCCAGCAGCAAAGTAAATGGCTGAAGACAGTTACCGTCACATTCAGATGCAACCCAAGCTGCTTCTCCCTTCTGCTCAGGTAATAACAGAGCAGCAAGAAGTCAGTCTTAGCACTTAGCCTACAAAGAGATAGAAGCTAATACTTAAGAAAGTCTACTGCCAAAGCCTCCCAATTGCTGTTCAAAAGTTCATAGGTCAAATATCAAACCGACCAGGAGATTTACCATGCCAGATGACAGAAGTGAGAATCCACAGAAGCACCAATCACTTGACAGTTGAGTTTCTTAAATTCTTCTGCCCTATCACTGAAAGCAATTATCTCCGTGGGACACACAAAGGTAAAGTCAAGAGGATAAAAGAAAAACACAATGTATTTCCCTGAAAAGAAAAGGAGCTACAGGTTAGTTTTTTTCAGGTTATCCGTTAAAACAGACTTGCTTTCTTTATATAGAAAAAAAAAAAACACTAAAGACACATTTTCCTCTTTAGATTGATGGCAGATAAAATAATTGCTAACGACAAGATGCTCAAGATAGCTGTCTCCTAGCAGCTACTTTAGAACCTTTTGCAGCAGGAGGGCCTAGGGACTTACACATGTAGATGGGAAAAGTTCCAGCTCCATGCTTTATTTTCCTGCCTCCACATTAGCTGACAACCATAGAATAGATGCTGTTTAGGTCTAATTTTGATCCTTCTCTGGTGACTAAGATTATATCAAACACCAAGTTATCCAATGAAGAAAAGCAAAAGCAAGGACACAATTATCACTTAACTAGGTGGCCTAATGCCAATGTCCAGAAAAAGATGAACAACTCTGTTGCCAGGAGATAAAGAAAACCAATAAGAGGAAGTCAGAGCCTCTGCACTTCTTCCATGATGAACCACAGTGATAAAGGATGGGTAAGGACCTGAACTACCACAAACTTATACCCAATAAGCCTGACAGGACAAGAAAAGATCTCATAAAACCAAAGTTCTAAAACTGGTAGGTAAAAGAATTTCCAATTGAAATTTTACTGAAGTCACTCAGTTACCCACTGAAGTAGATCTTTGAACTTGCGAGTATCCTCTCCTGCTGGTAGACTGAGCTATTAAAGCAGCCTCAATATTCACTTATTTCCAGGTAGCAGTACTGTTTCAAAGTAAAAACCAGGAGGCCCTTTTTAATATACACTTTGAAAAGTAAAATCACTAAAAACTGGCTCATCTAAACAACCCCAGGGATTTCTGAACACTTTGGAAGCCTCAGCAGGTCAAGTCCTGTAAGGCAGAGAGCAGCTCCTCCAAGACCTCACGCCTATACTCTTGGGCCAGTCACCTCTCTGGTGCCTATTTAACTTGTTTGCCATGAACAGCTTTCTCTCCACCACAGGACTCTTCTTACCTGCTTTCAGACCAACCAAGAAATGTGATATATTAGAAAACCTAGTCGCATATTCTACCCAAAAGCCAACTCTAAGCCTCACACTGTAACACTAAGGAAAGTATACTCAACACATGAGTTTCAGTCTGCATTCTAAATTATCTTATTCTCCAATGTCCCATGAAACCCAGGTGTTCCAGAACTGCAAGGCAAAGAAAAAGGAAAAATCTAGTTAGAGCCTGGCAAGTGTCTGCATGACACTATGACAAAAGGGGAATTGTTCCATGTGTGACATCAACTCTTCTCTGGGTGGCAAAATAGTCAAGGGAATGGGCCTCAGTCCTTTGCCTAATAATTTAGCAGCTGTGCCACACATTTCACAAACCATCACTGAATAAGTGTCACAGCTTCAAGGATTTAAGAGTCCAGATGCCATTAAATTAAAATTGCGGAAGGTCTCTTTATCTTTGAGATAATAAGAATTTCTCCAATAATACAATTCAGGAAGAGTAATAGAGAAATCAAACTGAGCTACTATGTCCTGTATAACAAAACATGTGCTTTCTCCGGAAGCAGTCTGGACCTAGGGTATCTACCCTATGATCACTGCTCATTGGTGATCATCACCACTTCACTTCAACAAGAAGGCAACAGGCTCATGCCCTAAAGACCTTGTCCTAGGAGACATAAAGCAGCTTATAATTGAGTATAACAGGTACAGAAATCCAACAAGTGATCCCTAAATTATAAAATAATTCCGCTTTAATGAGCCAAATGTAATTACTTTTACCTTTATAGTCAGAGAGGCTGATATCTTTGAACTGACCATCTGGCATAACAGCTGTGGCTTTGAAGTTGGGGGCAGGATGCCCAATTTTGGCAGTTCCCGAAGACATCTTGCTCTCACTTGTAAGGCATGAAACAGGAAATGAATTCATTAGAAACAAACTATTTTTCTAGATAACCAGCGGCCTTCACTAATGTAGGAACTTAGCTATGAAAAAAGGAACACTTTGGGTTTTTTTTTTTTAGTAAAAAGGGCAAGCCAGCAGCAAAAGATCACAATGGAAGAGCCACAATCGGAGCTTTCCAACTTTTGGAACAAACCCAGATATTACAAGTCTAAATCTCAGCCTCATGTTTTCACTGAAAATCAATGCTTTCTTTATATGCTGAAGTCACCTCTTTTTTCGAACCATGAATTTATGAAATGGCATTTCTTCTACATAATTATATAAAAACAACGAAAGGGGAGGAGTGGAGACCCTGAAACCACAATCTATATGTACAATACCACACTGAGGGCCTCATTACTATAAGCAGTCATATTATCCTTTCTCCAGAATTCACCTCTATCTTCATTCTTAAATATGTGAGGCACAAATGAGCTTTCTCTAGGTGAATGTGTCCAAAATAGCTGCACACCTTAAAAACAACCCAAATTTTTAAGAGGCTGTTTAGCCCAACAAGTCCTTGCACAAATGGGTCTCTGACCTCCCAGCTGGGAGAAATTATGCTAGGGCAGAAATTATGCTAGGGCAGAAGTTAAGTATTGATAAAAAACAGGGTCGCAATGGATTAACCAGGTCAACACCAAGATAAGGAGTTAAGATTCAATCCAGCATTGTCATCTGTTTGAAAGCCCAAAGTCACTTTTTCCATCAAGTTCCAAAGTTCTTGGTTCATAAGACAACCAAAATAAACACCATGAGAAAGCCTAGGACCAATCATGGCAAACTTGAAAAAATCTCTAACACCCTTTCAAAGCATGGCTCGACGCAATTTGGCAATCAAACTACAGGGTGTGACCCTAACCCAAATAGCCTCGTCCAAACCTGATTTTCCAGGTCCCCCCACCACCCACCTAAGTCCAACCTGGGGGAAAAACTGCTGGACTTCCGAATGGTGCGGCCTCTCCTAGGATCTACCCAGGGCCACACACCTAAATCCCAACATAAGAGTGCACAGTCTCTTCATTTGGGATTATCTATCACACACCCCACTCTGCAGGTGGGAAATGCAGACAAAGGGATATTTACTACCAAAGCACGGGAAATCACAGATTTAAGACTGGAAACTACCTTTACCCCTACCACACACTGGACGGGTAGAGAGAGTGTTCTGCAGAAACAGCTTAAGCCCGAAATTTACTCTGGAGTCTAGAAGCTTCCCGAACCCGCCCCGCCCCGCCGAAGGCAAGCCAAGGAGACCCACCCACCTCCACCCCAAGCTGCCCCGCCAAGCCAACTAGCGCCCCCTGCTCGAGGTAAGGGAATATTCGTTCTGGCGCTAGTCTCGGGGTTCAAGCAGCCCTCCGAACCCACAAAGGCGGCCCACGTGGAAAGTGCGCATGTTATCCGAGCACTCTAGGACGCCTGACTCTTTCCCAGCCGCCTCACCCGTCAAAGAACCTCCGTGCGGGACCCAAAGGGAGGTGGAGGAGGAACAGGCAGTGGGGTATGGGGGGGCCTCTCCCGTCTAGCGAAGTCGCGCCGACCACATAACTCACCAAACCCAAAGAATTACGTGCCAAGAACCGCCAGGAAGGGGACGCGCGAAGGCGTCGTCGGGCGCTGCCTTTATAGCTTCTGAGACTCTCGCGAGAGTCAAAGCGGGCCCGGGGTGCGAGAAGAGGAGACTAGAGGGGGGGAATCTTCCCCGTGCCCCGCCCTCACCCAGCGCGCCTGGTTAGAATGACTCAGCACTTTCCTCCCCTGGGGGCGAGAGTGGGCGCAGAAAATACCAATCGCGCGTGTTCTGGCTGCTTACGGCTGGGGTGGAAGAATGTGGTGATTTCTTGGCTGCCCGAAACCCCAAAACCTCCGTTTTTTCGAAATTTCTGAGGCGGAGGGGGGTTAGGGGACAGCGGGATTCCCTTACTTTGAGGACCCCTGTGCGCGGTGCCCTCAAGGCCCAAACAGGTTAAAAGTCCTCGCCGCTGCCCACGGAGGACCACGTTTAAGTCCACACCAAGCCCCAAGAGCTCTAATACTTGTTAAGTCCGTCTTCGTCCAGGCAGGTTCCTCACTGTTCTAACTATCGAGACAGTCTCCATTGTTCTCCCTAATCACAACACAGGCTTGCTGCTTTCCATTTCCCACCCATCCCTTACACTGCGGCTGGAGGGAATCTTTTTGAAATCTTATCACGTCACTGCTCCGATTTGTGGTTTTAAAAAATCTTAAGCAATTTTACTTGTTTTCCTGTCTTCCTTCCCCTGTTAGACTGACTTTCTGGTGGATAGTATGCTTGGATCACATCCATCTCTGTGTCCCCAGGTCACAACAGCACCTGATATAAAATAAGAGCTCAGCAAATGAATGTTTAATAAATAGTATAGTGTTCCTTTTTCTGGGCCTCTAATCCCTCCCCGCCCCACTAACCTATAAACTCCCTTGAAGCTTATAGTAGGGATAAGAAATGGAAAAGTGCTGTGTCATGCTGCGTGAGCACCTCTCAAAATTTTTTAGTATTTTTCATCCTGCCTTACAAAAGTAATAATTTTCGTAGTTACTTTTTCCTTTTCTCTGTAAAGTTAAATAATTCCTTGGCGTTACTCATTCCCAGCAAGGGCGGGCGAAGGGGGGAACAGGCTAAACACAGCCCCACTTCAGCCAGAAGATAAGGATCACTTATTGAATTCACCGTGCAACCTTAGGCGCTGGGCTGGGCACTTGGGCGCATTATGTTGCATTTAAGAGCCAAAAGAGTTACCTTGGCCCAGGGAAAAATCAACAACATATCCCTTCGTTTATATTAAAAAAAAAAAAAAAAAGCAGGGTTCAAAGAGAAAAAGGTTGTTGGAGACTTGTTGTCTAAGTATGTGGTTGTGGACTCTCTTTCCCCAGAGAACAGTAAACATTACCGAAATGGGGTAAAGGATTTCCTCTTTTATCCTCCCACGTGAACTGATTGATCATATCTCCAGCTCTGTTTTGACATATATCCGATGGTGTTGACCTCATTTGTTCACTAGTAGTCTGGGAAGGATTATTCTTGTTTTATTTCTCTTTGTAGTAGCAGAATCGAGCCAGTAAATGGCATTAGGAAATTGCTAATAAATTTTAGAATGTCTGAAGATTTGGGGGATGTAAAATTAAATTATTCGAACTGTGTTTTAGGAAGATGACTCTGGCAGCTGTGTGATGGCTGAATTTAATGAGTAGAAGAAAGAAAGGCAAAGAGACCAATTAGGCTACTACAATGGTTCAGGCAAGAGAAGACTCAGAATAGTAATAGTGTTTTGGCAGCGGTGATAAGGAGAAGAAATGCAAGGACTACTTCTACAGGTCTTGGGATTAAGTGGATTTGAGGTAAAAGGAAAGAGTAAATTAGATCCTAGTTTTCTTATCTTGTTGACATAATCAAGAATGACGCCATTACCCAATTTGATTGGAAACATTGGAGGAGAAGGCAGTTTAAGGTTAAAAATAATGACAAACATGTATTGAGTACTACCTATTTTATAGATGAGGCACTTGATGCCCCCCAAATTTGGTAAATTGTCCAGGGTCACAGCTAATGTTCACTGGAGCCAGATTCTATCCCAGGAAGCAGAGCCATCATGTTGCACAATATTCAAGTGAGAAATTTACATAAACTGTGATGTGAATGGTGTCCCCTGGAGTTGTGCCTCGCAGTTATCTGACCAGGTGGTATGATTCTAGAATCTTTTTTTTTTTTTTAAGATTTATTTTTTTATCTCCCCTCCTTGTTTTGCACTCACTATCTGCTTTCTGTGTCCTTTCACTGTGTTTTCTTCTGAACCTTCTTGTCTTCTCTTTAGGCAGCACTGATCCTAGGACCTTCCAGAATGGGAGAGAGGCTCTCAATCTCTTGGACCACCTCAGCTCCCTGGTCTACTGCATCTCTTATTGTCTCTCTTCTGTGTCTCTTTTTGTTATGTTATCTTGCTGCACTAGCACTCCAAGTGGGCCAGCGCTCTGCACAGACCAGCTCTCCACTCAGGCCAGCTTGCCACATGGGCCTGCTTGCCTTCACCAGAAGGCCCTGGGAATCGAGCCCGGAACTTCCATATGGTAGATGGGAACGCAATCACTTGAGCCACATCCACTTCCCTAGAATCCACTCTTAAAGAAGATAATCAGTTTGGTTTGAGGCAAATATTTGAGATGCTTACAGGATATTCAAGTGGAGATGTCCAGAGATCACCTTTGGAGATGCAGATTTGAGACTCAGCAAATCAATAGCACAGAAGTTTAATCAACACACATTTATTGTGCTTCTATTTACAATAGACCCAACATTCCACCAAATACCAGACATGCAAAGATGAATAAGAAACCATCTACTGAGGTTTTTTGAAGGAACTCTAAAGAGTTAGCTATGGGGAAGTCAGGGAAAAGTTCCAAGCTGAGAACACAGCAGAAGAGATGGAAACAGTATATGTTTTGACAACTACAAATAGTTCAGTATTAGTAGAATGTAAATTACAAGTATTAGAATGTAGAAAAAAGAATATAGACAAAGATGGGTCATGATTACCTCATACCCAAGCTAAGGAGTTTGGATTTTATCCCAGAGGTGAGATTGAATATGGGAGTATAGAAAAAAGTTAAAGAGTTTTGAACAGGAGAATGACCACATCAGGCTATATTATTGATTAGTCTGGCAGCTGCATAAAGAATAGATTTAGAGGACCAAGAAGATGTGGGACCAGTAAACAGGGTATTGCCAGGAGTAAGGATAAAAGAGATCAAAAGACTGAGCAAGGGCAGTGGTACCAAGTGTGGAGAGATGGGATTATGTGGCAAAGTTTGCAAGAACTGGGAATTATTTATAGTAAGTAAAGGAGAGTGAATAGTTAAGGATGAGTCCCAGGGAAACTGGGTGAAGAAAGGTGAAATACAGGAAATGTAGTGAAACAGATTTTGGGAAAGATGATAAAGAGCCTACTTTCACACATGTTGAATTTGGGGTTCCAGAGGGAAAAGGCCAAGAGATGATTGGATATGTTGAAACTTGAGGGAATGTCTTTGGGAAGGCAGGAAGCCTGACCGTCTTATCATGTTATCCCTGAAATTTAGCAGCATGGTTCCTGGGACATGTAAGGTGCAATAAGTATTTGTTAAATAAAGTAATGAATTATATTGATTTTGACATCATAGACAATATCGAGGACACTTGAAACTATGGGCATAAATGTGATTCCTGAGAAGTGAAGAGAAGTAATCCAAGACCTGAGCCTCAGAGGATTTCTGTGGGTTGCGAGAAGGGACAAAAACAATCAAAGGCAACTCAAAAAGAAGAGCATTTGGGGTTGAAGTGTCACTCCTGCAAATGAACTGCTTCTCCAAGGAGTAATTTCTATTTCCTCTAGTCCCCACCATCAGCTTTATAGTATATTGTACCTGAAAAAAGGTAACCAAAAAAAAAAGTGAATGAGTCAATGAGTAGATACACAAGCTGCAACCTGAATTAAATGACTGTAATTTGAAATTTACTAAATTTCCTATAAAATCTTTAACATTAAATTTTTTTTAAATCTGTAACAAAGTTGGTGGTTGATGAAGGCTTTAGGTGGAGCTTTGTTAGGAAGAATTGCCTCGGGTGAGGGCAGCAACTAAGAAAATGCTTGCATGAATCATATTTTGTTCTATTTCTTAGAAGTGAGGCCTTTTAAAATTTTTCTCTGCCTATTTTAAACAGGTATGGCTCTCATTCACCGGGGAAAGCATTCATTCCTAGTTCTTCACAGAATTTAGCTCATTCAATCAATTATCTTAAAGTAATATTCTCAAACAGGAGAATTTACAGTCCCTTGTGAAAGGAAAAACATTTGTGAGGACTCCCAATGTTGCTTTAATTGATTACATTTGATTATTTAAATTTCATTAATTTTATTTTATTTTAGAAAATTGTGCTTTATGTATTGAGAATTGTTGTGTTTTTTTACAGATTTTTTTTTTCCTCTCCCTTTACCCCCGCCCCAGTTATCTGCTCTATGTGTCCATTCTTTTTGTGTTCTTCTGTGACCACTTCTATCCTTATGAGTGGCACCGGGAATCAGTATCTCTCTTTGTTGGGTCATCTTGTTGTGTCAGCTCTCTGTGTGTGCGGTGCCATTCCTGGGCAGGCTGCACTTCCTTTCATGCTGGGCGGCTCTCCTTACGGGGCGCACTCCTTGCGCATGGGATTCCCCTACGCGGGGGACACCCCTGCATGGCAGGGCACTCCTTGAGCACATCAGCACTGCACATGGGCCAGCTCCACATGGGTCAAGGAGGCCCAGGGTTTGAACTGCGGACCTCCCATGTGGTAGGCGGACACCCTATCCATTGGGCCAAGTTCTCTTCCCCTTGAGAATTGTTTTCATAAGCATCTTCATCTTCTTCTATTAGGTAACGCATATAATTCACAATGTTCTGACCCATGATATGCTTCTGATCTAGTTCTGCACTGAAATCTTTTCTTTCTGCATCATAACCAGGGAATTATTTGGTACTATGAAGGGTAGACAAGCCTCCATTCACAACATTCTTCAGAGCCCCCAAAACTTTATTTCGAGTGGTAGTGAAGCTGGCTAGTAAGACAGAGAATCAATAGATGGATCTGAAACCTGGCAAGAAGTCCATGTGGACATCAATAACCCCCAAGATGGCTGCTGGAAGACCCTCCCCAAGATTCTGCCATTCAGAATAAGATTTCCTCCGGAAGCCAGGAGAAGCACCGGATAGTCCCCAAGGACTTTATCATTGGACCCTCCTAGGGGATTGATGGGTGCGGTAATCAATCAAACCAACAAACAACTGGAACTCCTCCCCTGCCATTAGCAAAGGGTGGAATAATTAACAGTTGAGAAGGCAGGTGCAAGGCCTGAATTTGCTCTCTCCCTTTGGACACTTGTTCCTGCCTTCTGCACACCACTCTCTCCATTTTTCCCCTGCCATGGTCGCCATGCAAGTAAAATCTGGCCGTTTATAATATATAATGGGAACTGTAGTCTATAAATCAGCCTGCTTTACCAGTTTTCAGCCCCTTCCTCTCTAGCTGGGACCCATGATCTGTTTTCTCCCATTTCTCTTCCCTCTCTACCCTTAATAAACTTACCCAACATGTTCTTTTTTTTTTTTCCCTCGCCTTACCTGCCTCTCCCCCCCAGTCATCTGCTCTCTGTGTCCAATCACTGTGTGTGTAGTTCTGTGTCCACTTGTATTCTTGTCAGTGGCACTGGGAATCTAAGTCTCTTTTTGTTGTGTTATATTGATTTATTTTTTATTTATTTCTCTCCTCTTCCCCACCCCCGTTGTCTGCTCTCTGTGTCCATTCGCTGTGAGTTCTTCTGTGTCCGCTTGTATTCTTGTCAGCAGCACCTGGAATCTGTGTCTCATTTTGTTGCGTCATCTTGCTGCATCTTGCTTTTCTCCTTGCGGGGTGCACTCCTTGCATGTGGGACTCCCCTACACAGGGGACACCCCTGCGTGGCACGACAATCCTTGTGCGCATCAGCACGGCACGTGGGCCTGCTCATCACACGGGTCAAGAGGCCCTGGGTTTGAACCTTGGACCTCACATGTAGTAGGCAGACATTCTATCCATTGGGCCAAATCTGCTTCCCCCGACATGCTCTTGAAATTGTTTCTGCAACATAGTCAAGAACCTAGATAAAATCCGGTGACAGTAATTCTGGCAATGGCTGCAACTGAACAGCAGGTGAAGGAACCAGGTTTACCATAAATGCTTTCACATTATATTTATCTCTGGTTAGCCTCCACTTGGCCTTCATAGATATTGTCCATGCCAAACCTATTAAAAAGCCTGCAGGAATCAGCAAGATGGCAGCAGGGTAAAGAGCAACTAGAGTCAGCTTGTGCTACAGGGCAGTTAGTAATCACCCAGAGTTATTTAAAGCACGTTTCAGGGCTCCAGGAGACCAGAAGAGCATCATGCAACATCCTTGAAAGAATGGAAGAAGGAGACTGCCCATCTGCTGAGAAGATTCATAAGTAGAGCACTCCACACTGTGGAGGCTGATGCCCATCCTCCACTGGTGGCAGAAGGTACCTTGGGTGCTATTCCTTGGCTGGAATTGGAAGCTCCACTTCCCAAATACAGGGAAGAAAGAGACGGTTGGGCACCAGTTTCATCTATTGATTAGTAAGTTTGATTGGCTAAAGTATAACCCTAAGAACAGCTAAAGTTTGAACCTGTCCAAGTCAGAAAGAGGCCAGGAGATGCCATTTTAACTATGCCCCAGGCAAGAGGAGAAGTGGTGTGGACTGAAAATCATAGTGCTGGCGGTGCCAGCTTCTTTCCATCCAGATCAGATTGTAGCCCTATCCTCAACCCCAGCCCCACCTTTGGCAGGGAGGAAGCTAAGGGGACCTGCCACAGCCTCTCCAGGTAATTGCAGGTACATACGGCTGGCACAGACTAAATAGTCAGAAGTCCACCGGGGCAACTACGATCATTTCAACCCTCAAGGCACAGATTGCTGCCCACACCTACAGCTCCATCCCCACCTCAGGCAGGGGAGGAAGGGGCATGAAGCTTCATCAGTCTCTTTGGTCAGCTACAGTCTAGGCCTGCACAACTTGGATTATTATACAAGGCTATAACTCTGTTCCCACCCCTGGCAAAGGAGAAAGTTGAGAGAAGCTTCACTGGTCTCTGGGGCAATGTGGGCAGCTTAGCCTCCACAGTTTATATCACCAACTACATCCTTGGCTCCTACTGCACAACCAGCAAGGGAGAAAGGCAAGAAAGCCCTAAACTAAACAGAGAAGCTGCACCTAGAATAAATACAATTAGTAAGCCTGATGCCAAGATACCAACACACAAAAAAACAGGAAGCTATGGCTCAGTTAAAGGAACAAGATAAGCCTCCAGATGATATAAATGAGTTGAGACAACTAATCACAGATGTTCAAACAAATCTCCTTAATAAATTCAATGAGATGGCTAAAGAGATTAAGGATATTAAGAAGACATTGGAGGAAGCAGACTTGACTCAATGGATAGAGCATCCACCTACCACATGGGAGATCCATGGTTCAGACCCAGGCCCTCCTTGACCCATGTGGAACTGGCCCATGTGCAGTGCTGATGCGCGCAAGGAGTGCTGTACCTCACAGGGGTGTCCCCTGCATAAGGGAGCCCCACGTGCAAGGAGTGCACCCCATAAGGAGAGCCACCCAGCACAAAAGAAAGTCCAGCCTGCCCAGCAGTGGCACCACACACACGGAGAGCTGACACAGCAAGATGACACAACAACAACAACAACAACAAAAAAGAGACACAGATTCCCTGTGCCACTGACAAGGATACAAGTATACACAGAAGAACACACAGAGAACAGACAACTGGGGCAGGGTTGGGGGGAAGGGGAGAGAAAGAAATGAAAAAATAAAATAAATCTTTAAAAAAAAAAGACATTGGGGGAAACGGACTTTGGCCCAGTGGTTAGGGCGTCCGTCTACCATATGGGAGGTCCGCGGTTCAAACCCCGGGCCTCCTTGACCCGTGTGGAGCTGGCCATGCGCAGCGCTGATGCGCGCAAGGAGTGCCCTGCCACGCAGGGGTGTCCCCCGCGTGGGGGAGCCCCACGCGCAAGGAGTGCGCCCGTGAGGAGAGCCGCCCAGCGTGAAAAGAAAGAGCAGCCTGCCCAGGAATGGCGCCGCCCACACTTCCCGTGCCGCTGACGACAACAGAAGCGGACAAAGAAACAAGATGCAGCAAATAGACACCGAGAACAGACAACCAGGGGAGGGGGGGAAATTAAATAAATAAATAAATCTTTAAAAAAAAAAAAAAAAAAAAAAAAAAAGACATTGGATGAACACAAAGAAGAATTTGAAAGCATGCATAGAAAAATAGCAGAGCTTATGGGAATGAAAAGTGCAATAAATAAAAATAAAAATACATTGCAATTATATAACAGTGGATTTGAGGAGGCAGAAGAAAGGATTGGTGAGCTTGAAGAAATGGCCTCTGAAAGTGAACAGACAAAAGAAGAGATGAAGAAAAGAATGGAAAAAAATTGAACATGGTCTCAAGGAACTAAATGACAGCAAGAGACATGCAAACATACATGCCATGGGTGTCCCAGAAGGAGAAGAGAAGGGAAAAGGGGCAGAAGAAATATTTGAAGAAATAATGGTAGAAAATTTCCCAACCCTGTTGAAGGACATAGATATCTGTGTCCAAGAAACACGACATACTCCCATCTGAATAAATCTGAATAGATAAACTCCAAGATATATACTAATCACAATGTCAAATACCAAAGACAAAGAGAGAATTTTGACAGCAGCAAGAGAAAAGCAATGCATAACATATAAGGGATACCCAATAAGATTAAGTGCCAATTTCTCATTAGAAACCATGGAGGTAAGGAGGCAGTGGTATGATATTTTTAAGATACTGCAAGAGAAAAACTTTCAGCCAAGAATTTTATATCCAGCAAGATTATCTTTCAAAAATGAGAGCAAGTTTAGAATATTCAACAGATAAACAGAAACAGAGTTTATAACAAAAAAATCGGCTTTGCAGGAAATACTAAAGGGAGTGTTACAGCCTGAAAAGAAAAGATAGAAGAGAGAGACTTGGAAGAGAGTCTAGAAATGATGATTGTATCAGTAACAGTAACTAAAAGTGTCAAAAGAGTGGTGAAAATAAAATGACAGGGAAGCGGATGTGGCTTAAGTGATAGAGCTTCTTCCTACCATATGGGAGGGCCCAGCTTTTATCCCTGGGGTGTCCTGGTGAAAAAGAAGAGAAAGTGTGCTTTCATGGTGAACCAGTGCCCTTCCAAGTGAGTCACTCAGCAAGATGATGATGCATCAAAAGAGAGGCAAGGGGAGAGTCAAGGTGAAGTGCAGCAGAAACCAGGAACTGAGGTAGCACAATTGACAGGGAACCTCTCTTCACATCAGAGGTCTCCAAGGTCAAATCTGGTAAATCCTAGAGGAGAAAGATGAGAAGAGAAGACAATACAGAGAGCAAAAACAACAGGGTGGGAGGAGGGGAAGGGGGGAAATTAAATAAATAAATAAATCTTCAAAATGTATTAAAAAAAAGAAAAGAAAAGAAAATGGCAGATAAAATCCAAAGATCAAAGTGGATGAAATAAGAACTGCCTTGGGAAATGGACTTGGCCCAGTGGTTAGGGCATCCGTCTACCACATGGGAGGTCTGCGGTTCAAACCCTGGGCCTCCTTGACCCTGTGGGGCTGGCCCATGCACAGTGCTGATGCGCGCAAGGAGTGCCGCACCATGCAGGGGTGTCCCCCGTGTAGGGGAGCCCCACGCGCAAGGAGTGCACCTGTAAGGAGAGCCACCCAGCGCGAAAGAAAGTGCAGCCTGCCCAGGAATGGCGCCGCCCACACTTCCCGTGCTGCTGACGACAGCAGAAGCGGACAAAGAAACAAGACGCAGCAAACAGACACAGAGAACAGATAACCGGGGGAGGGGGAGGAATTAAATAAATAAATCTTTTAAAAAAAAAGAACTGCCTTTACAATAATAACATTAAATGTTAATGGATTAAACTCCCCAATCAAAAGACAGACACTAGCAGAATGGGAAAGAAAATATGAGCCACCTATTATATATGCTGTCTGCAAGAGACTCATCTTAGACCCGAGGAAAGTGAAAGGCTGGAAAAAAATATTCCATGCATGCAGTAACAAAAAAAAAAAAAAGTGAGAGTACCTATACTTTTATCAGATGAGCTAGACTTTAAAATACACTAGTATAGTAATCAAAGAAAATGTGGCATTGGTGTGGAGAAAGTGGCCATGGTGGCTGCTGGGGGTGGGGAGTGGGAAGAGGAGATGTAATGTGGGGGCATTTTGGGGGTTTGGAGTTGTCCTGGGTGGTGCTGCAGGGACAGTTACCAGACATTGTATGTCCTCCCATGGCCCACTTGGTGGTCTGTGGGAGAGTGTGGCCTATGGTGTGGATGATTGACCATGAGGTGCAGTGGTGCTCAGACATATATTCACCAAGTACAGTGAATGTCTCATGATGATGGAGGAGTTTGTTGTTATGGGTGGAGGAGTGGGGTGAGGGGGGTGGGGGGTATATAGGGACCTCATATTTTTTTAATGTAACATTGAAAAAATAAATAAAGAAAAAAAAAGACACTAGTAATGCACAATCTGAGGAGGAAGTCAGGGAAAAAATTCCATTTACAATAGTGACTAAAATAATCAAATATTTAGAAATAAACTTAACCAAAGATGTAAAACACTTATATTCAGAAAACTACAATGCATTGTTAAGAGAAATTTTAAAAAGACCTAAATAAATGGAAGAACTTTCCATGCTCACAGACTGGAAGACTAAGCATCAGTAAGATGTCAGTCCTATCCAAATTGATATATAGATTCAATGAAATCCTGACAAAAATTCCACCAGTATTTTTTAAATAAATGGAAAACACAATTACCAAATTTACCTGGAAGGGTATGGGGTTCCAAATAGCCAGAAACATCTTAAAAAGGAAAAGCGAAGTTGGAGGACTCTCACTTCCAGACTTTAAATCATATTACCTAGCTACAGTGGTAAAACAGCATGGTATTGGCAAAAAGAAAGACACATAGACTAATAGAACTGAATTGATGCTTCAGAAACAGACCCTTCTGTCTATGGTCAAATGAATTTTGGCAAGCCTGTCAAACCCACCCAGCTTGGCAAAACAGTCTATTCAACAAATGGTGCTTGAGGAATTGGCTATTCATTGCCAAAAGAAAGAAAGAGAACCCCTATCTCACACTTTATACAAAAATTAACTCAAAATGGATCAAAAACCTAAATATAAAAGCAAGAACCATAAAACTCCTAGAAAAAATGTCAGAAAACATTTTCAAGACCTGATGGTGGGTGGTGAATTTTTAAAGGAGATAAAAGGAGGACTGAGATGGAGTACTGACGCTTAATGTATGTAGAAGTTCTAATTAACTTTACTGTAAAAGTGTGGAAGTGTGTAGATTATAGTGAGTAATAACAGGTAATAAATAGGAATGTGGCTGGGAAGGGTAGTCTAGGGATGTAAATGCCAACTGACAGAAAACTAGAGAATAATCTAGGGACTGAATAAGACTGTAAACCCAGAGGTGGATAAGAATTGTGGTTGATGGTATAGATTCAAGAGTGTCCTTTGTGAGCTAGCGCAGATGTACGTCACTATTGCAGGGTGGTGGGAATGTGGAGAAGCATGGGAAAAATACAACTGGAATGACCTATGGACTGTGATTACCAGAAATACTGTAATATTCTTGGATCTATGCCAAAGATATACTGTGTTAATAATGGAAAAGTATGAAAATAGTGTGCCAATGTATGCTATGGACCATGGTCACTGGTAATAGTATGATGATATTATCTCATAATCTTAACAAATGTTCCACCATGGTGTGGTGTATTGATAGAGGGGTGTTGTTTGAGAATGCAGCACATGTACATAATTGCTTGGTAAGTTCACAATTTCTGTAATAAAAATGTTTTAAAATAACAATAATAGGGCAGGTTGGGGTAAACCACATCAAATGTAAGATATGGACTATAGTTAGCAGTAAGACTGTGACAATATTCTCTCATAATTTGTAACAAATATCTCACAACAATGCACGGTGTTGGTGGTGGGTTGATGTATGGGACCCCTCTGTGATGGTATACTTGTTTGCTTTGAAAGTTCACAACTTTTACTCTACACTTGCTGTTTATGTATATTCATGTAAAAATGATATAATTATAATAATAATTACAGGGTGGGTTGGGGGGAAATATACCAAATGTAAGATCCTTTAGTTAGTAGTGATATTTTGAGGATACTCTTTCAACATTAGTTAAAAATGTTTTACAACAATGCAAGGTATTGGTTATGGGGTGAGGTGTGGGAGCCCTGTGTGATGTTTTGTATGTTTGTTTTGTAAGTTCACAACTATTACTATACATTTATTGTTTATAAATGTGTATGTATGAGTGATATACTTCAATAAATTTTTTAAAATTAAAAAAAACCCTGCAGGCCAGCAGCAGGCCTATACCATATGCTGCAGCATAATTTGTCAGGCCAACATCTACACTGTGCTTCAGGAATTCAAGAACATAAGCTGCACAGACTATCATATCCCCTTCTATGCAGGCATAAGCAATCCAACAAATGATTAGTTACATGAACCATCATCCTGTACTTGGGTGTATTATACTTATTTTTTAAAATAAAATTTTATTGAAGTAAATGATTTGTATATGAACCTACATAAATAATAAGTGAATGGTAAAATTTGTAAATTTACCAAACAAACCTGGATGTCATCATATAAGGCTCCCATACATCTCCCTACCCCCAACACCTTGCATTGTTGTAAAACATTTGTTGCAAACTATGAAAGAGCATCATCAAAATATTAACATTAACTATAGCCCATATCTTACATTTGGTGTATTTTTCCTCCAACCCACCTGATTATTAACACTCTATATTTGTTATTATTCAAGAAAGAACATCCTCATATTTACCATGTTAATCACACTCCATTATCCATACTGGATTCCCAATGTTTTACGGTCCCATGCTTTGTACAAACCATTCAAAATGTACGTTCAGTGGCTCTCATTTTCATCACAGAGTTGTGCTCTCATCACCTCAGTCAATTTTAGAAAGCTTTCATTACTCCAAAATGAAAAACCCCATACCCCTTATGCCCCCTATTGTTGTCCTTTTTTATTGAAATAATACCTTCTTGCCATTTCTGCAAAATATTCCAATATTACTGTTGACTATCGTCCATGTTACATTAGTTGTAATTTTCCCATGTATCACCATATTATTAGTACTTTATTAAAAAAGAACATTCTTACACTATTAACCACAATCTTCATCCACCATCAAAATCACTGTTATATATTCCCTAGATTATTTATTCTATAGTTTCCTTTCAATTGACATTTACATTCACAGACTACCCCTTTCAGCCACAATCACATTTATAAATCAGCAGTGTTAGTTGTATATTCACTATGTGTTACTCTCAACTTGTATTGTACTTCTTTTTATTATGAATTACCAAACATTTCTAAGCAGAGTAATCAGTTTTACCCTCTTATCTTCTAAATTTCACTTGGTATCTCTTGAAATAGGCCTTATTCTGGACAACTTTAACAAACCCTGTCCTGCAGAACAGAGACCTACTTCCATGGCTTACCAGAGACCAGCAGAAACCATTTTAACATTAGGACTTGCTAATCTAATAGCAGCCAGACAAACTTATAAATCATTAAAATCAAACCTACAAACCATTAAACCTATAAACCACTAAAGCTAAGTGCTTTCACACAATTGTAATGACAAGTATAAATATGTACACTGAAATCATGAGACAGTACTCAATTATAAGGTCATCCATGTGATTAAGAGTATGTTAATTTTTTTAGATATCACTGAAAAAATGCATTACATTTAACAACTCTTAAGAATATTTGAATCCTTACATTTATGAGGATTCAATTTATAAAATTATATTTGAAACACAGAGAGGCCTGAAGATTCCCATTTGAAGGACCCGGTTATCAAGAATGGCATATTTGTTAGAATTAAGGCCAGCTACAGGTAACAGATAAACCCAAATAACAATGGATTAGCCAAACCAGGGCTTAATATTCCCTGTGTAACAAGAAAGGATTGATTCCTCACTGCTATCAGGGACCCAGGCTTCTTCTCACTTTCTGTTCCCAAATCCCTAGCAGGCAACTTTTATTTCTTATGATGACTTTATAGCCACAAAATGACTGCTCTCTTCTGCTCTTATATCTGTATTCCAGGTAAGGATAAGGAAAAGAGCAGCCAGAAGGGTCAGGGACTATACTGAGAAAGCAAGGCATTCCCAGAAACCCTGTTTACATATCATTAGTAGGAATGGTATCACTCTTAGCTATAAGGGAAGCTGGAAACTGAGGAAACTGCATCTATTAGTTGGGCAAATCATCACTCCTAACAAAATAAAGAAGGGAGAAGGATATTGGATACCCAATCAGCAGTGACCAACCCTGATGAAATTTGAAAGGAGAAACTTAGGATTCTGACTGTAGCCATGTAAGCATGTTTGAGAATGCTTAGACAATTTGAAAAAGGAGACTTGATTATTACTGTTGCTTTTTTCCAGCCTCACTAGAGGTGACAATTTGTTTTTATTATAATTACCTTATATTTATAGTAAGGGCCTTTATATGGCACAACTTCAAGGGGTGACAGTTACATTCTCTTCTATGTGAATGGTGCCACTGGAATTGTGTAACACAGTGATTCCATTATGTTAATGTTTTTGGTGTTGCAGGTCTTACATGAAGTGATATATAACTCCTGGTTACTTGCACAATTTTAAAAAAAATGTTTATTTTTAGGTACCGGGTCCAGGGGTTGAACCTGGGACCTAGTCTGGGACCTCATATGTGGGAAGCTGGTACTCAACCGCTGAGCCACATCAGCTTCCCTGAGTTGTTTTTTTTTGTTTGTTTGGTTTGCTTATTGTTTATTTTTGTTTTTTTCAGGAGGCACCAGGAACCAAACCCAGGACCTCCCATGTGGGAGGCAGGCACCTAAGTGCTTGAGCCACATCTGCTCCCAGTATTTTTTTTAATGAACTGTTACCTCTGCTAAAATATAGAGCCTTCAATTCTTAGAATTAGAAGGAACCTCAGCTAACTAAACAATTAAGTTCCTACTATGTCCTGTGCACTGTGCTAGGCCCTACCCTCTGTGCCTGGCGCTGAACATAGAGCTTAACATCCGACCTTCAAACCATTAAACGTGTCCCTTCTTCAACTGGCCTGATAGTCACTGGACCTTGGATTGAATATTTCCAGTGCTAACCCTTTCCGCCTTAGTGACTCTCCTCCAGGTTTCCTATTAGTACTTTCTGGGCTGTCTATGGTACCTAGAAGTTGTCTGACCCATGCACAACACAGTGGGAACCTGTCCTCACCTTGTCTGTTCACCAAGTTCTGGAGAAGTTTGTTACACAAAAATATGTAACTGAGATCATGTTAACTTTCTTGAGCCTCAGTTTCCAATTAAAATGGTATGACATAGTTACCACCGACACAGAGTAAGGGCTTAACACATGATAGTGTTATTACCACTAGCAGCAGCAGCAGCATTATTATCTGGGTTAAAGTTTGTTGTTTGGCTTCAACCACCATTAGAGTCCATCAAAAATTAATGTTTTTAGGCAGCTCTCAACCTAATCCTTAATTGAACTTGTTTCTGAGTTTGCATTGACTTCCACTCATATTTTGGTTTTTATTTTTACAAATCTGACATCCCAGCTCCTATATTTTCAATCAGGTTCCAACCTTAATTTCATATATGATTTAGTATTTGTTCTTCTATTCCTGTCCTGTTTTATACCAAGGTGCTATTTATTGGTCATTATTAAGTGAGGCATGGGTTTAGGATTTTTTTTTTTAATCTTTATTATTTTTATTTATTTATCTCCCCTTCCCTCCCCCTGTTGTCTGCTGTCCGTGTCCATTTGCTGTGTGTTCATCTGTGTCCACTTGCATTCTTGTGAGCGGCACCAGGAGTCTGTATCTCTTTTTGTTGCTTCGTTTTGCTGTGTCAGCTCTCTGTGTGTATGGCACCACTCCTGGGCAGGCTGCGCTTTTTTCACACGGGTGGCTTTCCATGCAGGGCGCACTCCTTGCATGTGGGGCTCCCCTATGCGGGGGACACCCTTGCATGGCACAGCTCTCGTTGTGTACATCAGCACTGCATGTGGCCCAGCTTACCACACGGGTCAGAAGGCCCTGGGTTTGAACCCTGGACCTCCCATATGGTAGGAGGATGCTCTATTAATTGAGCCAAATTGTTTCCCGGGTTTAGGATTTTGGTTTTGTTTTGGGGTTTTTTTTGGATTTTTTTCTTTGTCTTTTTTTTTTTAATGTTACTTTCAAAAAATACAAGGTCCTCATATATCCCCCCCACCCCCCTCACCCCACTCCTCCCATAACAACAACCTTTACCATCATCATAGGACATTCATTGCACTTGGTGAATACATCTCTGAGCACTGCTGCACCACATGGTCAATGGTCCACATCATAGTTTACACTCTCCCCCAGTTCACCCAGTGGGCATGGGAGGACATACAATAGCCAGTAACTGTCCCTGCAGCACCACCCAGGACAACTCCAAGTCCTGAAAATGCCCACACATCACATCTCTTCTTCCCACTCTGGAATTTAGTCTCAAGTTTTCACCTTCCTCTGCCACTCAGCTAGAAACCTAATCAAAGTGGTGATTTTTTCCCTCATCTTCCATCTTCCAGCCCTTCCAATTTTACTTAAAAGAACTGGAATGAATGCACAGATAATGTTTAGACCATGCAGTAAGGGGAAGTGTCCAAACTGGGTCAAGCATGAGGTAGTCATGAATCAGACTGACAGTGTTTGCAGCTGAAGTGTATAGAATTAAAGTTTGGTTTTCCCTCTCACCACCACATGCTTTAGGAACTAATCAGTTTTTCCTGAACCAAATTCCTGTACACTTAAGTATTTATCAGTGCCTTAGTTTGCCAGAGCTGTTATCACAAATACCTCATAAAGGGTTGGCTTAATTTATCAGCTCATAGGGAAACGGACTTTGGCCCAGTGGTTAGGGCGTCCGTCTACCATATGGGAGGTCCGCGGTTCAAACCCCGGTCCTCCTTGAGCCGTGTGGAGCTGGCCATGCGCAGTGCTGATGCGTGCAAGGAGTGCCGTGCCACACAAGGGTGTCCCCTGCGTGGGGGAGCCCCACGCGCAAGGAGTGCGCCCGTGAGGAAAGCCGCCCAGCGTGAAAAGAAAGAGCAGCCTGCCCAGGAATGGCGCCGCCCACACTTCCCGTGCCGCTGACGACAACAGAAGCGACAAAGAAACAAGACGCAGCAAATAGACACCAAGAACAGACAACCAGGGGAGGGGGGGAAATTAAATAAATAAATAAATCTTAAAAAAAAAAAAAAAAATTTATCAGCTCACAATTTTGAAACTAAAGTCCAAAATCACGATTTCAACAAAGCTTGCTTTCACCAGGAAGACTGTAACATTTTGGAGCTGGCTGCCGGCAGGCAATCCTTGCAGTTCCCTGGCTTGTATTTTTGCCTTCAGTTACATGGTGATGTTTTTTCCTTTTTCTACTTCTCTGATTTCCTGGTTCTATTTATAAGGCTTCCAATAATCCAGATTAAGGCCCACCTTGCTTCAGTTGGCCACACTTTGACTAAAAAATAACCTCTTCAAAGGTCCTGCTTACAATGCATTCACACCTACAGAGACTTGGATTAAGATTAAGAACAAGTGTTTGTTGGGCTACTTAAGTCAACCTACCACAATCAGTCATTTCTCAACCTCAGCATTATTGACGTTTTAGGCCTGATAATTCTTTGTTGTGGAGATGTTGCTCTGGGCATAATAGGATGTTTAGCAATATCCTGGTCTCTACCTACTAAATGCCAGTAGCCTACCTTCTTCTCTGCCCAGTTGCTACAACCAAAAATATCGCCAGACATTGCCAAATATACCCTGGGAGACAAAATTGCCTCCAGTTGAGAACCATTGAGCTAGAGAAAGTGAAATAAATGACTTGAGAATTTGTAGCCTACCTAACCTTCTGGCCCATTTGTCCTCGCTGGTAGGGCTTGCTCTGCCTGGAAGCAGGGAAAAAAAACATCCTTTACTTCTAGACATCCATCTTGGCCAAAGCTCTCTAGAAAAGCGTGTCTTGTTTGCCAGAAGCACTGCAGTTAGGAGGTAAGAACAATGATGGTAGGACTAGATAGTCTCACATCCACTATAATGCCTCTAGGCTTGTTCCTCTGAAAGCCACGCAGCTTCTGACAGATGAAAGAGAGAGACATTGGACAAAAGGCTCTAAGAAAGCATACAGATGGAAAAGGAGAGCTTTAGCTCTGGGCATGAGGGCTTCACTCTGACTCATTCTTGGCCCCAGCCACACCTTTAACCACAAACTGGGATCCTGACTTTCTTGGCACAATTAGTCATGTTGCCTTGGCCTTAGTCATGTTGCCTTGGCCCTCAGCAGACCGTAAATCTGCAACTAGATGCAGCTCCACATTCTACCTTACCTAGAGAAACATCATTTATGAAGGGTGGACTAGATCCCACTAAAGTAGGGTCACAGGCAGGGCCACCCTTACAGCTGAACAGTTTGGAGGTCTGGTAACCTGCCCCTGCTGTGCTCATCATGTGTAGTTCACCAAGCCAAAAGAAAGGTTGGCCCTTTCTAATTCCGAAGTGACACAATTTAAAAACTGTGCACATGTTTGAAACCAGAAGATTTATCTCTCCCAAGTCTTCTCTTCTTCAACTTAAACATCCCCATATCCCCAGCTGTCTTCATGTGACACAATTTCCAACCCCTTTGCTGATATCTCTCATGGCATTTAAGATAAAGTTCAACCCCCTTCCTTAGTTTGGCACATAAGGCCCTTCACCATCTGATGCCTTCTCTCCTTCTTCACCCACACCTTATGCTGCCTTAGCCATCGAAGACTATTTGTAGTCCCCTGAGTGCATCCTGATGTTGCAGATCTCTGTGCTCTCCCACTGTTTGCTGACTCTTCTTTACTTACCTCCTGCTTGTCTCTCAAAAGTGGCCTCAAGTGTCACTAGTTCTGGGGCGTCTTTCCTCACCTCCCCATTCCCAGTCCGATTTTCAATGCCCCTCCCCCAATATTTCCACCATTCTCTTTCCATATTTCTATTGCAGATAGCACTTACTGCACCATGCTGTAATTATTGATACATCTCTTTCTCTCCCCCTGATGGACTGTATTCTTTGTGTGTCAATGTTATGGTGATGTTAAGTACCTCAGAGCACTGAAGAAAAAACAGATTGAGAACCATTGTATTGGACTGTCCACTCCTTGAGGACAGGGCCACATCTTCATCTCTGCATTCCTAGCATCCAAATGGCTGTAAACAGCTGGTGCTCAGTGACTGTGGACTGGATACAGGCATTCCTCAGGCAGAAGGAAATTGCTCTCAGATGCCTAGCCACACATGTGGCCATCTTATTTTTGAGTTATGAGTATGCAAAGGGTACTAAGTTGGAACCAGAAAGCTGAAGGAATCCTGCCCTACCTCATACATCTGTACTGTCATGGTTTGTGGAAGTCCATTATTCATGTCAGGTGCAGAGAAAGTGCTAAACAGGTATTTGCTGAATAAATCAATGTCTCCACTTTCCATTTTCAAGAACTGAGGTTCCTGCTTCCCTCTACCACAGGCTAGCAAGAAGAAGAAATATAAAATAAACAGCAACCCTCCAAAGTGTTTAGAAGTATTGTTTGCTCTCTGATCTCCTGGGAACAGGGAGCCTTATGAGTCAGCCTTGAGTAAAACTGAGCCTCCTACAGCCGCTCTGGTCTGGTCAGTGGTCTGGAACTGCTGAAAAGAGGGACCTTTATTTATGTGGAACTAAACTGGGGCTGAAAATCCCCTCGTGACTGCTACTGTTCTCCTTTCCAGGAAAAAAAAATGTAGGTATTTTCTAAATGTGTAGGAATTTGGGTCCCTAGACCTTACATGGACAACACAATATGGAGGTTTTCACCAGAGAATCATTCTTGATCAGTAAATGTTATAAACCAAATTTGCTGCTTCAATCCCAAGAGTTTCCAGGCAGGGTCTGGCCAGGGAGTTCCAGAGCTCTAATTTGCTACTAATTGGCCATTTGAATAATAATTGCTTGGCAGGTCCTAGACTCTGGGCCTTGAAATTTTTTATCTAATGAGGAAGCTATTCTGTCTCTTAGGATCTTACTGGAGGCCCAGGTTAATGTGTGACTTAACTAGGATTTATTGTGTGGCTACTCTTTTACTTCTGGGGCACCCTGAAATCTCATGACCTTCTTCCCTCTCAGACATGGACTCAAATATCTCTCCAACTGGACATGAATATGATCGAGCCAAGCAGCTTGGCTATAGTTGGTCTATGACTAAAATAAGCCTTATAGTGATGACTTATCTGCCAGATTCCCTAGACAAAGGAAATAAGATTGCGAAAGCCCACCAGTGGCAGAGCTCAGAGAAGTCACTTTTTTACCTTAGTGGAGTAGAAAGGGTACACGGGACTTTAATCCCCAGCTACATTCTGCCAGGAGAAGGAAATCCAGGATCCAGTGCAAGGGTACAACTCTGTCGTAACTGCCTCAGAGCTGGAGATGAACCCAGGGGCAGGAATTGGCACTGTGGCCTTCTTGAAGTACTAGAACTTTGATCCTTGGAGTTGAATGGACTTGTTGAGAAATAAAAAGCATAACCTTGCAAAAATATCTAACAAGTCACTCCTGCCCCACTTCTGTGGATCAGTCTGTGAGGGCATGGCCTTGCAGGAAAATGTCAAATAAATAACTCCTGCCTCCTGCTTCTGTAAATTAGCCTGTGAAAACATGGCCTACTAGGCAGATATCAACTGAGTGACTCCCCTGCCCCAATTCGTAAATCAGCCCGCAACCTTGCAGCTGCTTTTTTGCCTCTGTAACCTGCTTGCAAAATTTCACCTAGCACCGCGTTAGCCAATGAGCAAAAGTTATGCTGATCCCACTTGAAATCCTATATAAACCTATGAAAACTGAAAAAAGGGCCTCAGAATTTGAACGTTGATTCTTGTCTGGGCCTGCACATAATAGATCTGTTCCTCCATCTCTCTGAAGTGCCAGTTTTGGGTTTTTTTGCAATTCAGAACTGGATTTGCTGCAACAGACTGAACACAGTTTGATAACTGTTTAATAAGGATTTCATTTTGTTTTTTGTGTTTTTTTGATTTGTTCTTTTTTTGTTTTGCTTTGTTTTCCCATTTTACGTTTTCCCACATCAATCCTTTATCCTCATTGTGGCTATATAGTTTTTATCATATGGATGCATGATATTTGGCCAATTCCCTTCTTATGAACATTTCAGTAAATTTTCTCTTCTCTTAACAATGCTTCAATAAACACCCTTGTCCCTTTTCTGTTATATAAAACTTAGACTAAATTTCTTAAAATAATATTGCTGGATCAGAAGGGGTGCACATTTAAAATTCTAATATATATTATCAAATTAGTCTATTTTATACTCCCACCAAGAGAGTATGAATATACTTCTTTTTCTCAAAAATATACTTGATCTTTTTAATTTTATCAATCTCATGGGGAAAATGAGTTGGATTTCTTTGATTATCAGTGTATTTGAACAACTTTTTTATAAACATGTTTCTTTCTTCTTTTGATAACCACCCATTAAGTTTGCCTCTTTTTTTAATTGAAATTGCCTTTTTCATATTGATTTTTTAAAGCCTTTTTTCATGTTCCTGAAACTTGCTCAAATCAAAGACTACCACGAAATTTTTTCCTCATGTTTGGGTTACAGAGCCTGACCTTTCCTGACTTTTTTTTTTTTTTTTTGGAGGTACTGGGTATTGAACCTGGGACTTCATACTTCCAAGGCAGGTGCTCAGTGAGTTATACCCACCCCACTTTCTTGCCTTTTTATTGACCAGAATCAGGACAAGAACAGTAAGCATCCATAAGTAAGGTAGAAAAGAAGAAATAGATATATTATGGAACTTCTGGCAGATTTTTATGATAAAATTGGAAGACTGAGGAAAATTGTTCCAAAGAACATAACTTTTTCTCCATCAGTTCTTAGTCTTGTAATATGAGCCAGTGAATTATCTTGACCCACAGCCCAGCTCCTACTGAGGCAGGCTAGTTTAAGAAAAGCAAAGACAAGTTAAATCCTGGCAGAAAAACATGGCCATGAAACATGTGGCCCTGAAACCCTGCCTGGAGACCCCCTGAGGGTAAGATCCCGCCAAGGAAGGATCCCATGAGAACCCTATTTGGAACAATTTCCAAATTGTTTTTTGGAAATTATCTATTTCCCAAATATCCTCAAGTGGTGGGGCTGGGGAACTGCCTGGTGGGGTAATCAAACAGAACAGCAAACAGCTGAGGCCCCTCCCCAAGTATTAGCAAGGGGAGGAATAATTAATAGCCTAAAGTAACCACATAAGCCAAATCTCTTTTTCTCTGCCTAAAGGAGCCTGCATCAAATCTCGGTGCGTATTTCTGTCCTTCTTTCCCATTTCTCAGCAAGCTCTGCTTTTCCCCCCATTTATCAATAAATTCTTTTTACTGGCCTAACTAAACTGGCGCATTCTTAAATTCTTTTATGCCACAAAGTCAAGAATCTAGAGGAATCCAACACTTCCCATCTTCACTACAATAGACCATGGACTCTGTTGCCCTGAGGTTTTTGCTTCCTATCCCAGGTAGCTTGCCTTTTTTTAGTCTATGTCCACAGATAACTAAATTTGCTTTTGTTTTCTGGTCACTGATGTCACTCCAAGTTCAGGACTATTTGTGATTTTACAAGCCAAAGAAACTCTTAAATGATGGATTATAGTAAATATAATTGCCAAGGATATGTTTGTTTAATTATTGATTTTATAGCAGTTCTTTAAAAAATAAGAATTTTAACCCCTTACCATTAAATATTGCAAACTTTTTTCCTAGTTTTTTATTTGCATTTTAACTTTATGATTTCTTTTGCTGCACAATTTTCAGTTTTAAGTGGTACAAACTATCAGTATTTTCCTGAATGTGTTCTAACTTTGGTAGCCAATTAAGAAAGCCCTTCTCTACCTCAAGATTATACAAACACTCTTTTAATACTATATGTGTGTGTGTATGTATACATTCAAACCATTTACATCTCCTGAAATTTACTTCTGTGTCTAGTATGAGGAAGGACTCTTACTTTTTTTCCCCAGTCATTAATCAATTATCTAAACATTTTAATGGGGCATCTAAGGCTTTTCATTAACTGACCTTTTCTTGCTTCTCCAGTTTCACCTCCTCCTTTTCTCCCTGGAACTCTCTGCTCCCTTCTTATCAAACCACATGTAGTTCCTGGAATGTAACATCCTATTTCGTTCCTCCCAAATTTGGACATGTTAATTCCTCTGCCCAGTCTATGCTTCCCCGGGTCTCTTTTAATCCCTGGTCAACAAGTATTTATTCTCCCAGACAGAACTCCTGGCACATGGTAGGTATCATTAACTGCTGATAAATGAGTAAATCAATCACTTCCACCCACTTTCAGCACAGGATAGCCTCTGTGCGTGACATGTGCAATGGAAGGAAGTAAAATTGGGAAGTGCATTTAACAGGGGAAATCCACACGACCATATGACTTATGGACACAGGCGGTCTCCTTCCTCCTGTGGTTCTCCCTTGTGTTACCATCCCTGCCCACACCATTCCCTCCTCTTCTCAACCTCAGCCCAGTGGTTTCAGTTGGCTAGTAGGCTGTAGCCTCCTTTCCACCATCTTTGTGACTGTGACTGTATCCTGACATAATTTTAGCTTTTATGCCATTAGCGTTAGCTCCACATAAATGTGTGTGTGTGTGTGTGTGTGTGTGTGTGTACATGTTAGAGAGACTGAGAAAGAACAACTCTGGTGCAGATAGAGTCTTCTTCCATCCTGGAGTCCTGCCATTTCTGTCAGAACTGGGTAGCAAGTTCTTTTTTAGCAGCTTCACTGGATGGAGTGGAAAGCAGATTGTTCTCCTACCAAGGCTAGTTTGCAGGAGCCTACTCTGAATACAAATATTTATTACTGAATACCAGTAATTATCACTACCATTCACTAAATCCTTGCTATGTATCACCAGTCACTAACATCCATTGTTTCATTTTTTTTAAAGATTAATTTTTGTTTTATTTATTTCATCCTCCCCATTGTTTGTGCTTACTGTCTGCTCTCTGTGTTCATTTGCTATGTGTTCTCTGTGTCTGCTTCATCTTCTCTTTAGGAGGCACTGGGAACAGAACCTGGGACCTCCCATGTGGGAGAGAGGTGCTCAATCACTTGAGCCACCTCAGTTTCCTGCTTTGTTGTGTCTGTCATGGTCTTCTTTCCTCTTTGTGTCTTCTTGTGTCAGCTTGCCACACCTGCCTGTCGTTCCAGCTTGCTCTCTTGCTCGTCTTCTCCAGGAGGCACCAGGAACTGAACCCAGGACCTCCCATGTGGTTGGGAGGAGCTCAGTCGACTTGAGCCACATCTGCTTCTCTCATTGTTTCATTTAATCCCCAAACATCTCAACCCAAGGTAGATATTAAAATCCACTTTTCACAAATGATAAAATCTGGCCAAAGTCACACAAACAACAAGGGGCACAGCAAGGATTTCAACACAGATGTATCTAAACAACTATCCTGGTTAATTCATAAGCAATCTAGCTGGACACTCTCCAGGTTAGAGGCTCAGGGCTGTGGATTCCAATTCCTAATCCTGACATTCTAAGAACTCTACAACTATCTAACTTCTTGAATAGTACACTTTTGTATACTTCTCATTAATTCATTTATTCAACAACCTTTATTAATCTTGATGAAATTAACACTATCTTTGCAATTAGTAAAAAATATTAATCATGCCACTGAGTGTACACTTTGGATGGACTGTACAAGGCATGGGACCGTATAACGCAGTGAACCCTGTGGTGGATGATGGACTGTGGTTAACAGCACAAATATGAGAATGTGCTCTCATGAACTATAACAAATATACAATACTACTACATGGTGTTAATAATAGGGAGGTTTATGGGAAAAATACTTCAAATGTAAGCTATGGACTATAGGTAATAGTAATATTTTGATGATGTTCTTTCATCATTTGTAACAAATATTCCACAACAATGCAAGGTGTTGGTGGTGGAGTGATTATGGGAATCCTGTATGTTATGCATAATTGTTTTGTAAACTCACAACTTCTCTAATTAAATATATATATTAATCACATCTCTACCACTATATTATCTTAAGCAAGTCACTAACGTTCTCTGACAACTCAATTTACTTTTCTTTCAAATAAAGATTATAATACCTATGTGCTAGATTACTGTGAGAATTAAATGAGATACAGGAGATCAAGAGGCATTCAATTACTTTTATAAGTAGTTATTAGTCTGCTTTCCTACTGCAGGCCATCCTCCACTTGTGCACTAGAGTCCATCCTCTCTTGCCTACTGAAGGATTTTCAAAAGTTGCAATGATGAACATGTACTAGTTTTACGAAGGAAACATACCAATTTTTTTTTCCCCTTAATTAAAAGAGGTACCCAATTGGCAAGTGTCTTAGTTAGGGTTCCTCCAAAGTCAGACTCTGAGATAAGGACTTGAATGATCCCAGAAATCAGAAGGAAGGGAGTGGGGAAATGAGACAGAGAAGGGAGAAAAGCCAGTATATGAGCTGGTTAATACTATGGGCGACGAGGGCTCAGTCTCCCCACGGGAACCCTCTGTGAAATTGTAAATAACATTCCTTAGAATTGTCCCAGTGGAGGATGGGAAGGCTGGAGGCTTTAGCAGCCCATCTCTGCTCTCTATTTGTTGAGGATTGTCCCTGGGGGACCTTAAGTCCCCCCACTTCCAGGTTACAGATGCAGGCAGCCAAGTGAGCTTCCTTGGCCATGGAGAAAACCGTGGGACAGGAAAGCAGAAAGACACCACAGCACATAGCCGATGTGGGGTTTGGCCTCCACAGCTGTGTTAAATTTAGCAGATTGGTGCATCACACAAATCTACCTACAAGAAGATAGACAGGGGAAGTGGATGTACTTCAAGCAATTGGGCTCCCACCTACCACATGGGAGGTCTGTGGTTTGGTTCCCAGTGTTTCCTAAAGAAGACAGAGAGCTGGCATGACAGGCAGACATGGCAAGCTGACACAAGATGATGCAACGAGACACAAGAAGAAAAGTGTAATGGGAGACACAACAAAGCAGGGAACAGAGGTGACTTAAGTGATCAGGCACCTCTCTCCCACATTGGAGGTCCCAGGTTCAATTCCCAGTGCCTCCTAAAGATACAAGGAAGACAAACAGACACAGCAAGTGCACAATCAATAAGGGGATAGGAAGAGAGAAATAAAATAAATCTTAAATAAAAAAAGAATTGTGAAATTCTGTGCTCAACATAGCTTACTTTTATTTATAGTATGTGGTACCTGTACGAGTGCCTAGGAGTATACCGCCATATGGGTTACTCATAAGAACCACTGACCTACTAAGGCCTGACACTAGTCACCACATCTCTCCTACTAGTTTGTTACTCTTTTGAGTGCTTGAACCACATATAAATACAATTCTCATTCATTCACTAAGTCTTTAATATTAGCCAAGCATCATACTTGGCACCAGAGTTACAGAGATCAATAACTCACTAGGAGAGGACAAGTGGTATCCTGGATAAAGCATGGACTTTGGAGTCAGAGACCAACTTGCCCTGGGCAACTCATTTAATTGCTTCTCTCATCTATAAAAGGAAATAGTAATGGTCCCTACTTGGTAGGGTTGTGATGATTAAAAGAGATAATTGCTATCAAACAGTACAGTGTCTGATGCACATATAGTAAGTGCTCAATAGATATTAGCTATTTGTTTGCTATCAAAAACAGTATCACATTTTTTCTTAAATCAGTCTTTACCCATGGCTGGCCCACAAGTTCTATTGGTAGGACAGGATAGAGGAGCACAGTCTATTGTGTGTTGTGGTACAGAGGAAACATATACATGTACATTGGTCCTCTGGAGGAGAAGGGGATTGGAACTCTGATCTGGCAGGATGAGAAAGTTGTTTACATGGTGCAGTCCCCAGGGCCTGATACCAGCCTTGCTGGCCTTTAGCAGGCCCTTGCATTAGACCACAATATCCAAGAGGCCTAAAAGAGAGGCATGCCACAGTGCACAGGTGCACCCTCTGGCTCAGGCGCACACCCAGGGCCACACTCATCAGCTACCCAAGCAATTACTCTCATTTTTTTTAAAGGAAGCTATTAGGTCTTGTTAAGTTGGCATCATCCTTTCAATACAGAAAAGTCAAAGTCCTGCAACGTCCCTATGGGCTGGTTTCAGTGCTGGCCAAGGTTTAGAATTGATCCTACTCTTCAGAAACATTCATAGATTGGAAGAAAATCAGGCTCTCTTTAAATATGCTGCTTCTCTCCATGAATGTCTCCAGAAGTTCAGCTAATGATGGCAAGATCTTGTTCAAAGTATCCTAGCAGCCTAGCAGAATACCTAGCACATAGTAGGAGCTCAATAAATATTAGTTGAATGAATGACACACTCCCGGATCAAAAGACACTCAGCCATACTGTTTCCGTGCTTAGCGCATCCATGGTTTGTGGTCCTGAGAAGCATTTGAAGCATGTAGCAACTCCAAAGAAATGGATGGTGGGCAAACTCACTGGTGTGTTTGCTCCTCGTCCATCCACTTGTCCCCACAAGCTGAGAGAATGTCTTCACACTCATCCCCACTCATCATTTTCTTAAGGAACACACTTGAGTATGCCCTGATAGGAGATGAAGTAAGATCTGTAATGCAGTGATTCATGAAGACTGATGGTAGGGTCCAAACTGCTATAATATCCTGCTGGTTTTATGGAGGACATCGGCATTAAGAAGACTGGAGAGAATTTCCATCTCACCTTTTTTTTTTTAAGAATTATTTTATTTATTTATTTCCACCTCCTGCCTTTGCTGTTTGCACTTGCTGTCTGCTCTCTGAGTCTGTTTGTTGTGTGCTGGTCTTCTTTTTAGGAGGCACAAGGAATTGAACCTGGACCTTTTCATGTAGGATGGAGGTGCCCAATAGCTTAAGACACCTTCACTCCTGCTTGTTGGATCTCTCTCACTGTGTTTCCTTGTTGTGTCTCTTTATTGCGTCATCTTGTGGCATCATCTTGGTGCATCAGCTTGCCATGCCAGCCCATTGTGTCAGTTCACTGTTTTATTCATTTTCTTTAGGAGGCACCAGGAACCGATCTTGGAACCTCCCATGTGGTAAATGGGTGCCCAACTGCTTGAGTCACATCTGTTTCCCTCCACCTGATTTTTTTTTTTTTTTAAGATTTATTTATTTCTTTCTCTCCCCTTCTCCCCGCCCCGGTTGTCTGTTCTCTGTGTCTAGACGTCCGCTTCTGTTGTTGTCAGCAGCACGGGAATCTATGTTTCTTTTTGCTGCATCATCTTGTGTCAGCTCTCTGTGTGGGTGGCGCCATTCTTAGGCAGGCTGCACTTTCACGCTGGCTGGCTTTCCTTACAGGGCACACTCCTCGCGCGTGGGGCTCCCCTACACAGGGGACACCCCTGTGTGGCACAGCACTCCTTGCGCGCATCAGCACTGTGCATGGGCCAGCTCCACATGGGTCAAGGAGGCCCGGGGTTTGAACCGCGGACCTCCCATGTGGTAGACGGATGCCCTAACCACTGGGCCACGTCCTCTTCCCCCTCCACCTGATCTTGATACCAAGAATTGCTTTGCTGTTCTTTGCATTATGCCTGAGGAAGCCAAGAACAGGTTGTACAAAGTGAGGAAGCTCTTTGTGGGCACAAATGGAATCCCTCATCATATCATCCACTATCCTGATCCCTTCATCAAGGTGAACAACACCATTCAGATTGATTTGGAGACAGGCAAGATTACCGATTTCATGAAGTTCAACACTGATAATATGTGTATGGTGACTGGAGGTGCTAACCTGAGATGAATAGGTGTGATCACCAACAGAGAGAGACATCCTGGCTCTTTTGATGTGGTTCATGTGAAAGATGCTAACAGCAACAGCTGTGCCACCTGACTTTCCAACATTTTTTTATTGGCAAAGGGAACAAACCATGGATTTCTCATCCCCTAGGAAAAGGTATCAGCATCAAAACTGGTGAAGAGAGGAAGAGACTGGCAGCCAAAGACAACAGTGAGTGAAATGATCTTTAGCTCTTTAGGTGACCTGAATGGAGAGCTCTTTGTGGTTAAAGATAATATCGCATGGAAAAAAAAAAAAAAGATAGCCTTGAACTCTTGTGGTGAGTCTGACCAACTGCTTATGAGGGATCTGGATCTTGACGTCTGAGAGTAGATGAACCAGCACCTTGCCTCACTACCTTTCCTCAGGTTCCTTTCATCTAGGTAAGGTACATAGGTCTGTTCCCTGCATCCTCTGTGAGTTTCTGGGGTGGCCCCCATATGGCTCTGTTCTAGATATGGGTTCTCTGGGAAACTGAGCTCAGTTCTTGGTTCCTGCTCAAACAGGACAGCCTAGAGTATGCAGGAAGTGCCAACTGGGATAGTCCCAAGATAGGCTCAAGGGACTTGGGCAGAGGGCATTTCCTCATTCCTCTGACCTGGCCCCATTCCTCTCAGATTCTAGAAACTTCTGCCAAATGCTGAAATGCTGAGAACTTGTCTCTCCTTTTCCTCCACTCAGTGATCAGAGGGGAATGTGCCATTCCTCCTTCCAAAGCTGCCCCCGCCCCCCTTACCTTCTAGCTCTTCATCTGTTTCAGCCTCTTCCTTTGCATCCCATAAAGCTGCCTCTAGGCATGTACCTTTAGGTCTGCATTCTGGCTGTTCTATATTTGCCCTTCTGGGCTATGTACCTTGAAGCCGGAGGATAGGGCTAATCTATTTTTGTGTCCTTAGCACCAAGCAAAAGTCTAGGGCTTAGCAAATACCCAACAAATGTTAGCCAAATGCATGATTTCCTCTATTAGTCTCTCCCCTTTCATATCTCCAATCTCTTTTATTTCATCCTTCTGCTTAGCATGTGATCATGTTCAAATTTCCCTTCTGCTCTGCTTTCTTCTCAAGAGTCTAACCCATCTCTTGCCTTCTTCTTACTAAATTCTTGAGAGGGGAGTAGGTATAGCTCAGTGGTTGAGCACCTGCCTCCCACATACTAGATCCCCAGTTCAATCCCCAGTAACTCAAAATAAAAGAGAGGTAAATAAATAAATAAATTCTTGAGCGGTATGCCCTCTGATTCTCCATATCCTCATCTTCCATTCAGTCCTAAATCCAGGCTCTGTGGCCCAGGCTTCACCATTTCACTGAACAGCTCTCCACAAGTCACCATTGACCTCCATGTCATCCAAATTCTCTTTTGTCTTACCTTTTTAACTTATCTGCACAGGATCCAGGCAACCTGACTCCTGACATAGGCAACCTCTAAAAATGGTTCCCAGTGACACTGCCTTCTGGTATGCAAGCCCTTGTAGTATCTCCTCCTCTTGTGTAATGGCTGGACTTATTGACACCCTTACAATGAAAAGAATATGGCAGAAGGGAAGGGATGTCACTTCTAGTATTAGGTTTCAAAAAAACTGTCACTTCCATCTTGGGTGTCCTGTCTTGTTCTCTTACTTGCTTGCTTGCTTTGAGTGAGGTCAGTTGTCAGGTTGTGAGCTGCCCTTTGGAGAGAATTACACAGCAAGGAATCATGTAGCGAGGAACTGAAGGAGATCTCCAGGCAACAGCCAGTGAGGAACTGAGGCCCTCAGGCCAATAGGCTGTGAGGAACTAAATCCTGGCAACAACCACATGAAGGAGCTTAGAAGTGGATCCTCTACCAGTAAAACTTCAGACAAGACTACAACCCCAGCCAAGAGCCTGACTGCAACCTCCTGAGAGACCTTTAGCCAATCATCCAGTTAAGCTGTATCCACATTCTTGACCCACAGACACTGTGAAATAACAAATGTTAGTTGTTTTAAGCTGCTAGGATTGGGGGTATTTTGTAACACAAAAATAGATAACTTATACAATTTTTTTATCCCAGATATGTATTATCTGGGTGACATTGGAAAAGTTATTTAATTGATCTGTCCCTTAATTTTCTCATAGGGGGAAGCGGATATGGCTCAAGTGATTGGGCTTCTGCCTACCATATGGGAGGACCTGGGTTCAATCCCTGGGGCCACCTGGTTAGAAAAAAAAAAAAGTGTTCCTGTGCAGCGAGCTGAGTGCACCCGCGAATGCCCATGCAGCAAGCCAGTGCCTGCCTGTGTGGTGAGCCAAGTGCCCATGTGGCAAGTCGAGTGCTCATGCAGCAAGTCAGTGTCTGCACAAGTGAGTCACACACCAAGATGATGACACAACGAAAGAGAGATGAAGGGGAGAGTCAAGGTTAGGTGCAACAGAAACCAGGAACTGGGGTGGCACAAGTGACAGGGAACCCCTCTCCACATCAGAGGTCCCCAGGATTGAATCCCGGTGAATCCTAGAGGAGAACAGAGAAGAGAAGACAAAAAGAGAGAAATAGATACAGAAGACCACACAGCAAATGGACACAGAAAAAAACAGCAAGGTGGAGGGGAGAGGGAGGGAAAAAAAGAATTTCTCAAAGGGTTGCTCTGGAGATTAAAGAGCATGCACATAAAGCATATGTCAGGGGAAACAGATGTGGCTCAACCAATTGAGCTCCTGTCTACCATACAGGAGGTCCAGGGTTCAAAGCCTAGGGCCTCCTGGTGAGGGCAAGGTGGTCCATGCAGACAGAGTGCAGGCCCATGCTGGAATGCCGGCCCACACAGGAGTGCCCCCCTGCATGGGTATGCCACCCAGTATGGGAAAGCTGCCCTGCACTCTGCCGGCTGACACTGCAAGATGACACAACAAGAGACACAGAGGAGAGAAAAGAAGAAGACATAGCAGAACAGGGCATTGAGTGGGTGCAAGAGGGTAATTGCCTCTCACCCACTCTGGAAGGCTCCAGGATCAGTTCCCAGAGCCACCTAATGAGAATACAAGCAGACACAAAAGAACAGACAGGGAATGGACACAGAGAGCAGGCAAAAAGGGAATGGGGGGAGGGGGGAGAATAAGTAAAATAAGTCTTAAATAAATAAAATAAAATAAAGCATATGTCAGATAGTGGATGCTCAAGATAATGGTAGTTTTCCTTATTTCCCTTAGTTTCCCTAACATAATACTCACATATGTGCTACAATCAGCACATATTGCAATCAACAATAGGTTGACTCAAAGGGAAGGCAACGCAGAACATAACAAAATAAAAGGACAAAGAGAAAGACACAAGAGAGGAAATAAAGCTGTGACCAGGGGACTCACAGTTTCTGGAACTGAGAGCCTCGACCCTAGTTTCTACCTCATATTTATTGGAAACTACCGAGCAGCTATTTTCTATCAGAACTGCAACATCATCTACAATAATAGGGAACAACTGCAACATCTACAATAGAACAGGTGTAACATTTACAATAAGGAACTGGTAAGCCAGTTTCCGACAACACATGTGGTTCTTCTTTTTAAACATTCTTATTTTTTCTACCTCTCATTATAAAGGTCACATAGTTATTTTAGCCTGGTTTACCTAGAAAACCAGAACGCAGGGGAACTCTTACATGTTAAGGCTTTATTGGCTGGTACAATCTCAGCGCAACAAGAGTGAGGGGGAGAAACGAGGCAGGGAAGAAGGGAAAGAAAATAAAAGATGGTGTGCTTCAGAGCTAGCTATAGTTTTGCAAATAACACAGGTAGTTGCTCATTTATATAGGACAACTTCAGAGAGGGGAGGAAGGGCAAACGCTCTCTCATTGATCAATTTCCTTACATCTCAGGAGGCTTTACTTCCCCTCCATTTCCCGGCTGTGTTACCTGGCTTCCCACAGAAAGTGCTTCAGCTTACTTGGAGAATGGTGGGAGGAGGCCAGATTCTCTGTTGATCTGGTTATGTCAGACCTGAGTGCCAGAGCTGCTACAGTTCCTGCTACAGCAGGTGCAATAGAGAAGGTATAAAAGTCTGGTCCACATACTTAGGGAGGCTGAGACAGACAACTGTATCAGGAGATGGGGCAACTGTGGCAACTGGGGCTCTCCACAGAGCAAGTGGCAGAGGCCTGGGAGCAGATGGCTCCAAGTGAATCTATAGAACTGAACTAGGTCCAGTACAACAGCTATGTTTCAAAAATTTGATAGATAAAACAAAATAACCTATACTTCTACCAGTAAAATGCAACTGTTGTTATTAATTTAGTGGATTTTCATCCATCTCTTTCCTTATACAAAGAGATTTTTTTTTATTTGAAAACTTTTTCTAATTTTTTAACTGAAGTATAACATGATATGGAAAAGAGCATTTGTTTTAAGTACATAGCTTGTTACATTTTCACAAATTCAATACACCCTCGTAAATTAAATCAAGAAGTAGACCTTTATTGTCATCCTAGAAGTCTCCCCCTTTTGCTTGCTTCCAGTTACTACATCTCTAAGAGTAACCACCATCCTGACTTCTAACAGCATAGATTAGTTTTTCTTGTTTTTGTACTTTATATCAGTGGAATTATACAGTATGTAGTCTTTTGTGTTTGCTTTCTTTCACTCTCATTAAGTTTGAGAGATTTATCCATTTTGTTGAATGTAGTAGTTAGTTCCTTTTCACTGCTGGATAGTATTCTACTTCTAGAATTTCTATTTGTCTCCTTTTCAAAACCTGCTCTTTTTCTTTGATGCAAGATGCAGTTTCTGATGGCTTTGGGGAAAGAATGTTCCTCAGCCTTTTGGGAGTGCTCCCAGAAGTTAACGATTGGGAGAGTGTGATATGCTGATATTAAGGCTGGAAGTGCCACAGCACTTTTGCCACCATGAGGAGGTCAACTTCATTGTGAAGATGACAAAATGGAATACAGAGAGAAGAAATGGAAAATGGGATTTTGGTGATATGGTTAGGTACTGAATCAAACCAAGAATGCCTATTGAGCATACATTTTCTTCATTGTTGAAGTCAGATTAAATTGGGCTATTAGGGGCAATACAGACTCCCTCCTAACTTATCCATGGATAAATACAAGGGGCTGTGGGAATACAGAAGAGCCACACCTAACTCAGTCCAAACCAGTCAGGTAAGCCTTCTCAGAAGAAATATTTGGGGAGTAGGGGATATTTGAAGAAAGATTATTCTAGGTAGAGGAAATAGTACATGAAAGGACTCAGAGGTGAGAGAGAACACTGTGCTTAGGAAACCATCCACTATTCTCTCAGGTTCTCAAGCCATAAATCTATGAGTCATTCCTGACTGTTTCTTTTTTTCACCTCCCACATCTAGTGGATCAGCAAGCACTGCCAATTCTGTTCCTAAATGTTTCTCGAAGTTGCCCACTGCACTCCACAATGAATGTGAGCTGCTGTCCTTCAATGGACCCTCGTCATCTCTCACTTAGATGATTGCCTCCTAATAAGCATCCCTGTTTCCAGTTTTGCAGCATTTTCGCCAGTCACTCCCTTCACTACTGTGACCTTTATGAAATCCATATCTAGGGAGCGGATGTCACTCAAGCAGTTATGTACCTGCTTCCCACATGGGAGGTCCCGGGTTCGGTTCCCAGTGCCTCCTAAAAAACAACAACAACAAACAAACACATAAAATCCATATCTGATCATGGTATGCACCTGCTTAGAATGTCTCCTTATTTTCCTCAGGATAAATTCAGAGTGCTTTCAGCTACAGATATCAGAAATTCTCAGTTCAGAGCCTCAAACAAAAAGGAAATTTTATCTTAATTAAGTCCAGGGATAGGGAAAATTCCAGACACAGTGTGACAATCAAGGCTTGGTTTCTATACTTTCTTGACATTCTCTTGGCTCTCTCCTCCTTCTTGTACTGGTTTCATCTTCATTCTGGTGACAAGATGGCTGCAGCAGTTCTGAGGTCATATTCAGATTTGACAATTTTATTTATATCTAACTCAAATCATCCCGCTTGCATTTTACGCAATAACAATAAATCATCTCAGAGAGATCTGAAGAAACATATTCACATTTTAGTATACAATCCTAATTGGACTTTCCTCTTTCTACAACCTATTTTTTAGAACTCCCTGTGATTTACCTTCTCTTATTCTTTCTGCAGCATCTGAAACTATTTTCATTCCTTTGTGTCTGTTAGGATACTTTGGTTTCAAGTAACAAAAGCTGGCTCTACCTGCTCAAAGAAAAATAGAGGAATTTGGAAGGATATAGGAGAACTTGCAAGATCGAAGGTAAGGCAAGACTTAGAATAGGCAGGAACCAGGCAGCTTCAGGAGGTCCTATTAGCAGGGATTGCTTAGACAGTGTTGGTAGGGTGCTGGTGATGGAATGCATAAAGTTCAGTTGTTTTGGACTTTTGGTAGCTATATCAACAATTCAAACTCTAGGAAGGGAGCATTCAATTGGCATTTCCTGGGTCATTAGGAGGGCAGGCGCCTGATCCAGTGGATCAGATATAAGTAATTAATTTGAAGAAATTCTCCAAAAGAGGAACAAATGGACACTGGGCTACCAAAAATAAATTCCCACTACTTCTTAAGCCACCCTTTTCACTCAGATTCTGCAATGCCAAATTTATTTGCTCTCCACCTACCTTTTAGGTTGTTTCTTCTCTGCCTCATTTTTGGACTTATTTTCTTCCTCCCACTTCCTAAATATTAGTGTTCTCCTTGAAGTATGGGCCTGGGCACAGACCTGACTAGTAAAAGTAAGGCCTATATTGAGAATTAACTGAGAATGCCTCAATCTTTCTCAGAATCCAATGCTTTCCTTCTCTGTAGTCTGAGATTTCCAATACCGTCTAGTCAGAATATTTTGACTCTCTGGAATGATGATCTTCAAACTTTTTGCTGTACTATTCCTTAAAATAATTTTGAAAACTGTGAACCACATCGCATATTTTTCATCATAAGTGTGTATTGAGAACATATCAATTCTCACCATCATCCATCTAAAAAATAGACTCTTCTTAACAGTTGTTAATAAAATTAGAAATCCAATACAACAGTGCTTGTATTTTTATTTACCTATGCTATTATCTTTACAGAGATCTTTATTTCTTCATGCAGCTTCAGTCAAATGTCTAGTGTTCTTTTCTTCCAACCTGCAGAACACCCTTTAGCATTTCTCATAGAGCCAGTCTAATGGTGATGAAGTCCCTCAGCTTTTGTTTATCTGGGAATGTCTTAATGCCACCCTCATTTTTTATTTTTTTAAAGATTTATTTATTTTTATATATTTCCCTCCCCTTCCCCCTCCCCCCAGTTGTATGCTCTCTGTGTCCATTCGCTGTGTGTTCTTCTGTGACTGCTTCTACCCTTATCAGCAGCACCAGGAATCTGTGTTTCTTTTTGTTGCATCATCTTGTTGTGTGTCAGCTCTCCATGTGTGCAGCACCATTCTCGGACAGGTTGCACTTTCTTTTGCCCTGGGTGGCTCTCCTTATGGGGCACATTTTTTGTGTGTGGGGCTCCCCTACGCAGGGAACACCCTTGCGTGGCACGGCACTCCTTGCGCGCATCAGCACTGTGCATGGGCCAGCTCCACATGGGTCATGGAGGCCCGGGGTTTGAACCACGGACCTCCCATGTGGTAGGTGGATGCCCTATCCATTGGGCCAAGTCCGCTTCCCCTACCCTTATTTTTGAAAGACAGTTTTGTCAGATATAGAATTCTTAGTTGACAATTTTTTGCTGTCAGCATTTTAAATATGTCTTCCAACTGCCTTCTTGACTCAGTGGTTTCCAAAGAGAAAACAATACTTAATCTTATTGAGGCTCCCTTATATATGACACATTCCTTCTCCTTTGTGACTTTCAATGTCTTTCTTAAACTTTGGCACTTAAAAATTTGATTATAATATACTGTAGCATGGTTTATTTGGGTTTATCCTGTTGGAAATTCACTGAGTGTCTTAAGTCCTTCATTAAATTTGAGAAGTTGGGAGGCAGACGTGGCTCAACTGATGGAGCATCTGCCTACCATATGGAGGGTCCAGGGTTCGTTCCCCAGGGCCTCCTGAACCGTGTGGTAAGCTGGCCCATGTGTACTGCTGTCGCATTCAAGGAGTGCCCTGCCATGCAGAGGCATCCCCATGTAGGGGAGCCCTAGGTACAAAGAGTGCGAAAGGAGTGTAGCCCAGGGGTGGTGCTGCACACACAGAGAGCTGACACAGCAAGATGACGCAACAAAAAAAGGGGACAGAGTTTCCTAGTGCCGCCGGATAATGCAAGTGGACATAGAAGAACACACAGAGAATGGACATGGGGTGGGAAGGGGAGAGAAATAGATTTTAAAAATTAAAAAAAAATTTTTGAGAAGTTGTCAGCCATTATTTCCTTGAATATTGCTTTTTTTAAAAAAGACTTATTTTTTATTTTATTTATCCCACCCTCCCACCGCTGCCTGTGCTTGCTGTCTGCTCTCTGTGTCCATTTGCTACATGTTCTTCAGTGTCTGCTTGCCTTCTCTTCTTTTCTTCTCATTAGGAGGCACCAGGAACTGATCCTGGGCCCTCTGACATGGGAGAAAGGCACCCAATCGCTTGAACCACCTCAGCTCCTGATTTATTGTGTCTCTCATTTTCTTTCCTCTGTGTCTCTTTTTTGTTGTGTCATCTTTTTGCATCAGTTCACAGCATGGGCCAGCTCTCCATGGTGTGGTCCAGCTTCGTCTTCACCAGAAGACCCTAGGAACTGAACCTGGGACCTCCCGTATGATAGATGGGAGCCCAAAGCTTGAGCCACATCTGCTTCCCTTGAATATTCTTTCTGACCACCTCTCTCTCTTTCTTCTCCTTATGCGGCTCCCACAATGCATATATTGGAGCACTTGATGATGTCTTGCAGGTTCCTTAGGCTCTGTTAACTTTTCTTCATTCTTTCTTCTTTCTGCTGCTCAGACTGAGTGATGTCAATTGTCTTACCTTCAAGTTCACTGATCCCTTCTTCTGCCAGCTCCAATCTACTGTTGAATCCCTCTAGGGATTTTTAATTTCTAGTTCTGTAGTCTCAGCTGTTTGGTTCCTTTTCAGAATTTCCATCTCTTATTGATATTTTCTTTGTGTTTCATTTATCATTTTTCTGACTTCCTTTTGCTCTTTGACCATGTTTTCTTTGCCTTTTTGAGCACATTAAGACCATTTTTTAAAAGCCTTTGTCTGGAATGTCCCAGGTCTGATCCTCTTCATTGATGGTTTCTAATGCTTTATTATTTTTTTTTAAGATTTATTTTATTCATTTCTCTCCCTTTCCCCCTGCCCCACCCCAGTTGTCTGTTCTCTTTGTCCATTTGCTGCATGTTCTTTTTGTTTGCTTCTGTTGTTGTCAGCGGCATGGAAATCTGTGTTTTTTTTTGTTGTGTCATCTTGCTGCATCAACTCTCCGTGTGTGCGGTGCCATTCCTGGGCACGCCGCACTTTCCTTTGCACTGGGTGGCTCTCCTTACAGGGCACACCCCTTGCACGTGGGGCTCGCCTATGCGGGGGGCACCCCTGCGTGGCACAGGGTCACCCCTGCGGGCATGGGGGGCACCCCTGCGTGGCACGGCACTCCTTGCGTGCATCAGCACTGAGCATGGGCCAGCTCCACACGGGTCAAGGAGGCCCAGGGTTTGAACCGCGGACCTTCCATGTGGTAGGTGGACACCCTATCCACTGGGCCAAGTCTGCTTCCCTCTAATGCTTCAATTTTCTACTTTGCCTAGGCCATTCTTCGTATGTTTTATAATCTTTTATTGACACCTGAACGTTTTGGTATTTTAATGTGCTATTGCTGGTATTTAGACTTGAGGTATCTGTTCCTTAAGCTTGTATCCACCTAATGTTATGACAGAGCTTTCCTTGAATGCCGGGAGCTAACAAAAAATAAATTAAAAAAATAAAAATGGAAAAGAAGAAGAAGAAGAAGGTGGAGGGGGGAGAGAAAAAAAGAAAAAGAAAATCCTTTCCCATTCTTTGCAGATTTCCCTGTGCAAGTGCTCACTTTCAGGGCTTATGTATACAATGAGTTAAGAGCAAACTATAGGGGCTTCCCTGGTTTTTAAAAAATGTATTTAACAGATCAATTTTATTGATACATATTAATTAAGCATACAATTCACCCTAAGTGTACACTCAGTGGTATCTGGCATAAACACATAGTTGTGCATTTAACACTTCAATCATTATTAGAACATTTTCATTATTTCAATAATAATAATAAACACAAAACAGATGAAGAAACAAGAAAGTTTTTCACCTCTCAATTTCTCTATGTTTTCCCTGCTGTACATAGCTGCTATTTCTGGATATTCTAAAACAATTATTTACTTATTTATTAAGCAGTTTTATTGAGATATATTCACATACAATATGATCTATCTTAAGTGTATAATCAATGGATTTTAGTGTAATCACAATCTGTGCATTCATCATCACAAAAAATTAGAGAATTATTTCATTACTTCCCTGGTCCTTTCTGTGCATGCATCTTGTCTTAGGCATTTGTGTTTGGCCCTAGGAATTCCCCTATTTACATGAGTACAAATGTCCCCTCTCGTTAGGAAAGTTTCTTGCACTGCCTTTTATGTCCAAAGCCAGCAATTCCTTGCCCCATTCTGCCACTTGCCTGCTTTCCACAGCCTTCTCTAGGAGAACTCTGTAAGTCACTGTCTACAAACAGCACAGTTCTGGGACTGTGAGTCCCTCCAGCCATCACTGGACAAATTTGGCCAGATATACATGCTCCCAGTATGTTCACAAGGGTTTCTCTGCTCCTTATGAAAATGGATCAGGGATCTCCTCTGGAAATGCAGGCTGGCTCCATGCCAAGCTGATAAGAGGTGGGGGATAGGCAAGCCAGGGAAACAGGAGTACCACTTTTAAGTAGCCTATTTCTTGACTTGGCACTCACTTTGTTACTGTAGACCTTTAACTGTTTTCTAGAGCTTTGAGAAAGATGTCTCTGCTGGTTCTTGGTTCTTGCTCAATGTTCAAAGCTTTTATGAGGGGATAGAGCCCTGAAGCATCTCACTCAACAATCTTGATGGGGGCAGAGACTCCTTCCTTTTTTACACTTAATTCTTATACTTGAGGATGTCAACATCAATTCCATTCTTATTTTTTATTTTTATGGATATAAGTACTGGTAAGTCTTTTTCACATAATTAAGTGGATGAAAATAGAAATCTTATCAAAGCAATTGCAAAGTTAATTGTTTTAATTATTTCCTAGTTTTTTTTTGCAAAAAAAATTTACAATATCCAAATCCAAACTTATTTTTAATGATCTATTAGCCTTTGCCTATAGTTTTGAAAGCAAAGAATTGGGAATAGTTTGAATTGCATAGGGATTAGTCATTTAGTCATTAGAGTCCCTTTATAATGCCCTCAAAGTTTTTACATTCTGGAGCAACGTACCCTAAAGACTGAAGCTGAGTGAGGGGTGTGCCTTTTGTAAAATGGGAGGAAGATTGAGAAAGCCGTGGTGTTTTCTTAAGACCAGTTTTATTAAAATATGCACAATATATGAAAGTTGAGGAAAAGAAAGTTTAGTCTCTTAACACTATTTATCCTCAGTACCCTTTGGAGTATTTATGTACATCCACCAACATACATAGCTCTGTGTATGCTCTGAAAACTCTTGGAAGGCTAGGGTGTGCCTTGTATGTAACATCCCTGTAGCCAGAACTGAGACAAAAAGGTGACGGCAATTATCAGTTGGCAAGGTCAACACCTGACTGTTGACCTTTAGACGTTTAAGAAGTCAGACTCAGTAGGGAAAAAAAAAAAAGGGGGGGGGAAGGGTCGGAGTGTGTGTCTATCAGACCCAGCAGAAGTCGATGGGAGAAGTGGAACGGGATAGATAGCGAGTGTGTCTCCGTGATGGTAAATCTTTGCTGGGGTAAGGTATGTCTCCTGTCTGGTCAACTTTTGGATGGCGACTAATCTCTGGGCCTCATTTTGCCTGACCAAATAATGGTGCTAGTTTAGGCAAACTCTGGGAACCCAGCTAACTCAACGGTAAGAGGGGAAGGGTGCGAATACAGAACTACGGCTGACAAACGAAGAAACCAGTGCTGCACTTGGGATCCGGATTCCTCAAACAAGCTCGTGCGGGCTAGAGAGGCTTCTTCGCGGCGCGCGGTGCAAGGTGGGCCAGCAAGAGGTGCAGGGTCCAGCTGCGTGGTCGCGGCGCGCGCCTCACTCTAGCCAGTGCCGCCCACTACCGGCCAAGCAGTCCCCAGCGTCCAGGAACGAGGTGATGCATGCAGCCTTCCAGTCCAGGGTCCATTCCCTCAGCTCCACCCCCGGGGCGGAAACGGGCTCCGGGGTCCTTCGAGCGAGATTGGAGCCTGAGTCCCCGCCTCTTCCTCTGGGAGGAGCTTCTTCAGCACCGCCAGACTTAAGAGACTCTTTGCCTCCGCCCTCACGCAGATTTCCCTAGCGGCGTGGCGATACAGAAGCCGAGTCCCATTGGGTCTCCAGCTGGATACCGCTGAGCAGTGAACACACCACCCTGTTTAGGCTCTGTGCTTCTACCGAGGTGAGTTTCTCCAGCTGCTATCCCATCTTTCAACCCGAGGAGATGGCCTCTGTCGTTCACTACAGAAGTGCCCGCCACGGGGATAGAGCGTAGAGAGGCCTGATTTGGTTTCGGATTTGAGCTCCACCATTTCCTGGCTGTGTGATCTTGGATAAATTCTCAGCTTCTCCGGGCCTGTTTCCTCAGCGCTAAAATGAGTTCCTGCATCAAAGCTGTAGCGTGAATTAAATGAGTTAAAGCCTTTAAAGAGACCGGCACATCATTAGGGGCCCAGTAAGTTTTAGTTGCCATCATCTTTTTGTTTGCTCACTTAAAAGATTTTTTTCCAGGAGCTCCGGCTTTCTAGCGGGGGTGCAGAGATGCTTCTCAGAAGTGGCAGGAGGGGGAATACTCGCTTGTTCAGGCACCTGTCTTGGGTATGGGAAAATCCGGGACTCGGTTTTCTGTTTCCCCTCCTTTGCCTCAGCGCCCTGTTAAAGTGAGACCCCGAATCTGAACCGTCAGTGGTTGAGGCTTCTGTTAACTCTCCTTTTAGCCTGTCGGTATAGAGGGCTGAAGGACCTCTCCAAAAAGTTTTGATGATTTCCCACGATTTCTGATGATTTCCCACGATCCCCCCCCCCCCCCCCCCATTTCAGTTTCTTCATTGTAATACAGGAGCAGTCTCAGTATGATGTTGTCTGGGACCTCTGGGATTTTTTTGCCAGAGATGGTAAAGTGCTTTGAGATTCTCCAGAAATGATTCTTTACAGATTACCCAAGAAGCAAAGGAAGAAAATGAAGGCAGCGACTTCCTCAAAAAACCCTCCAGCTGCAAACTACAACTGTCAGGATCTCCTCCATTTCATTGTGTTTGTGTGAATGAGGCTGACACTGTCAAAAGGAGGAGTTCAGACAGATGACACACAGGCTCTGACCAAGGAGTACCCAAGTTCTTGTGGAAAACTTTTATATAAACAGAAAAATGCAACGGTGTGCACAAAATTTCAGTACATAGGAGGAGCCAGAAATTTAAAGTGCTAGTTGAAGCATGAGCAGAAGTTAGTCAAGCAAGGGTAGAGGCTGGGGAAGGAAATTGAGCAGAGTCTTGGGGTCAAGTGTTGGTTGACACTACATTGTCTAGAACATGGAGTGTGAAGTGAGGAGGTGGAGAAAGGAGGAAGGCAGGGGCCAGGTTATGAAGGGTCTTACTAAAGCAGGGGCTCTTAACAAGGGCTGTGAGCTTGAATTGAAATCCAAAAAAACGTCATTCCTGTGATGATGTGTTGGTGCATGTGTGATATGTTAGGCTGGTGCAAAAGGAATTGTGGTTTCAGATCATGAGTTTAAATCATTTTTACTAGGCTCAAACACATCTTTATTAATCAAAATAGGCACCATTACAATCAACACATTTTTTGCCAATGAGAAATAAGTTTGTTTATTCCTGTGCTGATTGTGGAAGCATTTTCCCTGCAAAAAGTTGCCAAGATGCTTGAAGAAGTGGTAGTTGGTTGGCCAGAAGTCAGATGAATATGGCAGAACTTTGTAGCCCAGTTTGTTCAACTTTTGAAGTGTTGGTTGGGCAACATGCAGTTGGACGTTTCTTGGAGAAGAATTGGGCCCTTTCTGTTTACCAATGCCAGCTGCAGGCATTGCAGTTTTCGGTGCGTATCATCAATTTGCTGAACATACTTCTCAGATGTAATGGTCTCGCTGGGATTCGAAAGCTGTAGTGGGTCAGACCGGCAGCAGGTCACCAAACAGTGACCATGACCTTTTTTTGGTGCAAGTTTGGCTTTGGGAAGTGCTTTGAAGCTTCTTCTCAGTCCAGCCACTGAGCTGGTCGCTGCCAGTTGTCATTTAAGATCCACTTTTCATCTCACGTCACAATCTGATTGAGGAATGGTTCAATGGTGTTGTGTAGAATAAGGGAAGACACTTCAAAACAACAATTTTTTAAATTTCTGGTCAGCTCATGAAGCACCCACTTATTGAGCTTCTTCACCTTTCCAATTTGCTTCAAATTACCAACTATCATAGAATGGTCGATGTTGAGTTCTTTGGCAACTTATTGTATAGTTGTAAAGAGGATCAGCTTCAATGATTGCTCTCAATTGATTGTTGTCAACTTCTGATGGCTGGACACTATGTTCCTCATCTTCAAGACTCTTCATCTCCTTTGCAAAACTTCTTGACCCACCACTGTGCTATACATTCATTAGCAGTTCTGTGCCAAATGCGCTGTTTATGTTGCAAGTTGACTCCGCTGCTTTACAGCTCATTTTGAACTCAAATAAGAAAATCACTCAAATTAGCTTTTTGTCTAACATTATTTCCATAGGCTAAAATAAATACAAAATAAACAGCAAGTAATAAGTCATTAGCAAAAAACATGAAGTGAGAAATGCACATTAAAATGATGTATAACATAATCACATTTAAGAATGTATGCCAATATTAAACGGCAAATTTCAGCAGTGCAAAATTGCAGTTACTTTTGCACCAACCTAATACTTATTAAATAATATACAGTATATTGTGGATTTAATAAGGGGTCCATGGTTTTCACCTGACTGGCAAAGGGGTCCATGGAACAAAAAAGTTTTAAGAACCCGTGTGCTCAAGAGTCTGGACTTTATCCTGGGGTAGAGGAGAGCTGGTGGAGGTGTTTGAGCCTGGGAGTAACATGGTCAGATTTGGTGAATGGATGTAGGGAAAGGAGTCAGACTGGAAGCAGAGAGATCTGTGAACAGGCTGTTACCAAGGTCCAGGTAATGGAATAATGGTGGTCAGAGCAAGGGCAGTGACAGTGGAAACAAATATAGATGGATTGGAGAAAGAAAGATTTAGAAAACATAAAAATATATGTATAATTTTTATTATGATAGCAAATAAAACACAAAAGTTCCTATTTTAACTATTTTGAAGTGTACGGTTCAGTGGGATTAACTACATTCACAATGTTATACTACCATTACTACCATCCCTCACCAAAACCCTTTTTATCACCACAAACTCAGTCTGCACCTACTTAGCAGTAACTCCCCATTCCTCCACCCTTGGCCCCTGATAACCTCCAATCCACTTTCCATTTATGTGAATTTGCTTATTCTAGGTGTTTGAACCACTGAGCTACACCCTCTCCAATCCAGAAGATACAGACTCCAGGAGGAAGCAAGACTTCTAGCCTCTGAAACCACAAGCCGATAAATTCCTGTTGTTAAGTCAACCCATTGCAAGGTATTTGTTTTAGCAGCTGGGAAATGAAAACAGTTTTTGGTTCTTGAGAGTAGGTGCTACTATGACAAATACCTAAAAGTGTGGAAACGGCTTTGGAACTGGGTAATGGATAGAGGCTAGAATAGTAGAATTGTGGGGCGCTTGATAGAAGAATTCTAGATTGCTTTGAAGAGACTATGGGTAGAAATATGGACATTAAAGATACTTCTAATGAAGCTTTAGAAGAAAAGAGTGAATGTGTTACTAGAAATTGGAAGAAAGGCGAACCTTGTTTTAAAGTGGCGGAGAACTTGTGTTCTGATGTATTGAATGTGGGATTTCTAAGCAATGAACTAGCTATTTAGCTGAGTAGATTCCTAAACTAAGTGCAAAAGGTGCACTTTGGCTTCTCCTTGCAGTGTATGGATTATCTCAAGATAACCTGAAGGTTTCTGAGAGCTGTCAGAGCTCTAGCCAAGCATTTCCTGACAAACTCAGGGCCTGGAGTGTGTTATTACAGACCTAGGCTGGAAAGCTGTTGCCTCAGACAAAGGAAGAGGAAGTCAAGAACTGGCAGAAGATGACTTCCTGTCCCAGACAGAAACATCTGTCTTCTGCTTGCGAGCCCCTCTATTCCCGTCTTGGCAGATATTTGTTAGATTTTCCTACCTCTGTGATCCCATCCCCCAACCTCCAACCCTTTTGGTTTTAAGTTTCACCTGCAAAAGAAAGGGGGAAGCAAGCATCAGGTTTCTTCTTTTTTTCCCCGCTTTGGCCTACTTTTTGTTCCAGCTCACCCTTCGGGTGTAATTTCAGAGTCCTCCAGTGTGTGCTGGGAAATCTGGGGGAGGTCAACAGGTCATTTGTATTGGTAATCAAGCCCAAGAAACCAGGAGTGCTAGTTCCTCCTGTGAAGCCAGGTGTGTTTGCCTGATCTCTGGGAAGTTTGGTTATAAAGAATATTATTCTGAGTTAATTGCTGCCCAGTTGATCAGTTTTTCTTTTTTTTAGGCAGGAAAACTGTGGTCTCCATAATTGGATTATACTAGATTATAAAATTAAGAAATGTTAAGAAAAACGATTTTAGTATATTGATCACACTCACAACTAGTCTTACTACTTACTGTACCATAATACTCTTTAATATATATATTTTTCACCAAATGCAATGAATGTCTCATGATGATGGAGGAGATTGTTGCTATGGGGGGAGGGGTGGGGTCAGGGGGGTGGGGAGTATATGGGGATCTCATTTTTTGAATGTAATATTAAAAAATAAAGACAAAAAACATATATTTTTATTGTGGTAACATATATATCTATCATAATCTTGATTTCCTTTCAGAACTTTGAAACAAAGTTTGTATTTATGGAGTTATTGTTGGCAATAAAACAGATTCTGAGAGAGGAGAGGATAGTAATTACAGTACTGATAAGCTGAAGGGAATAGCTTATTTCTCTCCTATTGGCTCTTGGAGTGAGCATTCTCTCTCCTTTCCCTTTCACTTGGATAACTCCTGTTCATTCATTCTCTAAGACTTGACTCAGGTATCACCTCCCAGAAACCATCCTAGCTGGGTTATTCGTTATCCTACGGTCCTTGTGTAGCACTTGTACAGAGTTTGGTCTTAGCTCTTATCACATTGTATTAACATCATCTGTCCTGTTTCTCCCCCACCCCCCACCCCCATAATCTCTAGGAGGGCAGGAAGCTTATTCCAGTATGTGTGTCTCTAAAGTTGAGCACAAATCCATTTGCTCAATGAATGAGTATTTTTGGACCATTTGGGGATTTCTAACTTTGAAAGCTCTCCAAAGGGGCATGCCTCAGTCACCCACCTGCTTTGTTCGGTTGGACATTTTCTTGTATGTGTAATTCACTACTTTTCTGCTGCACTGCAGTCCTGTGTCTAGTTTCCCCTTCCTAGAAACACTTTTCTCCCTTTACTCTTAGGAATATTCAACTCATTCTTAAAAACCAATGTCAGTATTTCCTGGTCCTCACCCTACACAATTCATATCCTTTTCTGTAGCACATTGTACATGAATCTGTTGTGAGGCCTACCTAGCACATGTATTTTTATAGGTCTTTTTCCTGCCACTATATTAGCTCCTCTTTGGATCTTTGATTCTGCCATGGACCAGTGATTTGGGGCAAATAACTTCACATCTCTGAGCCTCAGTCTTCTCATCTAAAAAATAAGCTTCCCTTATAGAAACCCACTCAGGCCTACTAGTAGAGGTGATCAGATCTCTGTAAGAGGGATTAGTAACTCTATAATTCTGACAACCTCCTGGGAATGTTCATTTCATCCTCAGAAAAGTGGCCCCTTTCTAGGCCTATTTGGTTACCTGGTCTCTCTTTGTCTCAGAATGACCTTGCCTGTCTTATACTGTCTTGAGACTTAATTTGGTTAAGGCTGGGTATTTCTGGATAGCTACCCCACCTTTGCTTTAAGGTACTGGAGCTCCTTAACACAGATCTTTAGCTGGTAAAAGGAAGGGCAGTCAGGCTGGTCGTTAGTGTTTCTCTAAGAGCTGCTGCTGCCTTTTGTTGGTTCCAGGTACCCTGTCTCAGTTGCCTCTGCTCACATGCAACCATGTTTGTTCTTCTCCTACCTCCACTCCCCCTTTCCCCATCTGTCCCTGGCCTATGTTTTGTAGGGGCCCTGGCCAGTGGGTGGCTGAGGCCCAAGCAGCACTGACCCCCTCCCCCCTATTTTCTTCTCATCTGTGTTTCAGGGAGCAATGGCAGCCTCCTGTGTTCTCCTGCACACTGGGCAGAAGATGCCCCTGATTGGACTGGGCACCTGGAAGAGTGAGCCTGGCCAGGTGAGGGATAGGGGTGTAAGAGACGTGCTTCTTGAGTCTCTGAGGGAAAAGTCAATATTTGGGAGAGGGGCCCCACCTTTTACCTAGCAATCCCACCCTTATGCTTCACTTCAGGTGGGGTTGAGCCTGGAAGGCAGTGGAAAGAGGTAAAGGAAAATGGGACCAGCTGTGAGTCCCTGGTTCTCCCTGTTGTCTCACCTTCCGCAGCTAATTCCCCAGCCTGAGGGGCCCAGGAGGGCCAAGGGCATAGGAAGGAGACCTTTCTCTAATGGGAACTGCACTGAGGGCTATGGCAGATGTGGGCCCCCTGTGCTTAGTCTTGTGTTGATCCCTATCATGGCACTTATCACCCTCTGCCGTGATCATGACTCCTTTCCTTGACTGGGCTTCTTGAGGACTGGGCCTGTCCCTAGTCCTCAGCCCAGAGTTTGGCACACAGCAGGTGTCAGGTTTGAAGAATAACTAGTTTAACCAGGTAGACCAAAGGTCAGCAAACTTTCTTAAAGGACCAGATGGTTAATATTTTGGGCTGTGCTAAACAAATGGCAAAATGAAGGCTGTTATGTAGATACATACATAACTATTTAATAAGGAACAATGGGAAGCTGTACGTGGCTCAACTGATAGGGTGTCCACCTACCATATCGAGGGTCTAATGCACAGTATTGCCGTGTGTAAGGAATGCCCTGCCATGCAAGGCAGGAGTGGTGTCACTCACATGGAGAGCTGACGCAGCAAGATGATGCAACAAAAAGAGACACAGTTTCCCAGTGCCTCCTGACAATGCAAGCGGATGCAGAAGAACACACAGCAAATGGACACAGAGCAGACAACAGGGGGAAGGGGAGAGAAATAAAAATAAATAAGTAACGAACCATTTAAAAATGTCAAACAATTCTTAGCTCTTGGGCTGTGAAAAAAAGAAAAAAGTAATGTAGTAATAGGCAACTGTTGTTTACCAACCACTAGTATAGACCCTCCTAGCCAAGGGGAGCCTAGAAATGGAGACCTGCTTTCCTAGGGTTAACAGAGCTTTGGGATTTCTGGGGTGAAGTATCTCCCAGGGATTTTTCTTTGTTCCTTGCAAAACTGAGTCAGTTAAGAGCAGTTTAGGGATCAGGTTTGAGAGTGGCTCCAGCAGGAGCACAGCCTCTTCTATCTGAATTTAGGCTGGTATTTGTGGTACGGTTGGATGATATCTGCCTTTTTCCTTTTGCTTTTCTTCCTACAACTGCCTAAGATCCTAGAGCTGGGGTCCTGGTGCTCCACACAGGCAATTGATACAGCTTGGGGACAAGTCCAGGAGCCAAATCCAGAGCCAGGGCCAAGGCAGAGGCAAGGAATATCAGGGATTGAGTCAGGGCTTATCTGGAGATCCTTGATGTCAAGCCAGGTACTCACAGCAAAGGTTTGGGTACTTTGTGGCCAGAGCCTGGCACCCTGGGTCCTGCTTCTGGCCAAGTTTCCAGTCTGGTTTTCAGCAAATTAATTGACCCATCCTTCTACTTGATGCCTCTCATCAGGGAGCTCTGGGCCCAGCTTCCATTTCAGTGATCTGCCTTCCTTAATTTTGTCCCTTCTCACCTCTTCTGCTGACCCTGAGCTCCTAGAGCTCACTCTGTCTACATGGCTCACTGAGGATCTTTTGATATTTGGCCTTGACCCAGGAATTTTTCATCTACAGACCGTGTTTCCCCAACCCATTCCTCAGGGCCAGGGACCTGTCTCCATAACCTATACCTCAGTCCTCTATCTACTTATCTATCCATTTCCTGATCCAAAAAGTCTTTACTAAAGCCTTCTTTTCTCTAGGTGCTAGGAATGCATTGTTAGTTTTTTGCTAGACCTTGCTGAGATGACTTGGGCTGGTGGGGTGAGAGCAGGACAAAGGGTTTGAGGCCTCTGAAGAGGCTTTTGGTTCCCTAGACTAGAACCATCTTCCATCTTTTCGCTCTTCCTGCCTGGATGGCCCCGGTCTGTTTCTGCTTCCTGATCAGTGACCCTTGGAGACAGTTTTTGGCCAAGATCAATAGTACTAAACCTCTGCTCCTCTCACCTGGCAGGTAAAAGCAGCTGTTAAGTATGCCCTCAGTGTTGGCTATCGCCACATTGACTGTGCTGCTATCTATGGCAATGAGCCTGAGATCGGGGACGCCCTGAAGGAGAACATAGGACCAGGCAAGGTAAGGATGGCTACAGAGAGGAGTGGGGTGGGAGAGCTCAGGGGCTTGGGTTGGAGCCTTGGTGGAGGGATCAGCTTCCTTCTAGTTTTCCCAGAGGTGAGGGTGGGTGACACTGGGTGCCCATGGCCCTTCTCACTATGAACCCTACCCCCTGCACCAGGCAGTACCTCGGGAGGAACTGTTCGTGACATCTAAGCTGTGGAACACCAAGCACCACCCTGAGGATGTAGAGCCTGCCCTTCGGAAGACTCTGGCTGACCTCCAGCTAGAGTATTTGGATCTGTACCTCATGCACTGGCCTTATGCTTTTGAGTGAGCAATTGCCAGGGTCGTCTTCTGGGGAGGTGAGGGGGTGTCAGGTTAGGTCAGTTTGGTAGCTTATTCCAATTCACAGGGGATAGGAACACTCATCTGTTTGGCAAGCTAAGGAACTGCCATGGAATCTCTGAGCCTTTTCTGCTATAGAAGCCAGGAATTAAGCTACAGAAAAAAGAGTGCTACTTCATATGGTGTATATTCCAAGGTGTACATGGGTGGTCCCTTCTCCCCTTATTCTTTCAGGAAACATATACTGACTCTTCTGCTAAGCTAGGCCCTGGGGTTGCAGTAACGAATAAGGGTCAGCAGAAGGTATGAGAGGAGCCTAACAGGATGTACCCTGTACTGGAAGAAGGCTGGACGTACACGCAATTCCCTGAGGAGGAAAGAGTTGAAGAAGACTTCTTAGCAGAGAAGATACATAATCTGGGTCTAGGAAGAAAAGGGGCTATGGGCATTCCATGTAGAGTTAACAGTTGGGTGTATTGTGGAAGGGTAAAAAGTCTGGCTGTTTCTCATTCTTGGAGAATGGGACATAGAGTGGCTGGATGGGCAGGTAGGGCAGAAGCCTTGCATTTGTGCCCACATTTTGGGGGTTCTTCCTCACTCAGGCGGGGAGACAACCCCTTCCCTAAGAACGCTGATGATACTATCCGTTATGACTCCACCCACTACAAGGAGACCTGGAAGGCTCTGGAGGCACTGGTGGCCAAAGGGCTGGTGCGGGCACTGGGCTTGTCCAACTTCAGCAGCCGGCAGATTGATGATGTCCTTAGTGTGGCCTCTGTGCGCCCAGCCGTCCTTCAGGTGAGCACAGCAGGCTGACCAGCTGGTTTGGAGTGTGTGTGCTTAAGAGCAAGAGTGGCTAGTGATGGGACTGCTTAATGGAGATGGCTAACAAGTTGTCAGAAGTGGAATGGAAGTCCTCTGCATAAAGCTGGGCATTAAGCCCTGGGAGAGAATGAAATTGCTAATGAAAAACAAAGCGTAAGAGAAGGGGGCAGAGAGGGAAGAAGAAAAGTGGGGTCAGCAATGCAGGGTTGGGTGGGGTCAGGCAAAGTTGGGTGGGCCTCCTGCCATGGTGATGAATTGTTCTCTGGCTCAGGTTGAGTGCCACCCATACCTGGCTCAGAATGAGCTGATTGCCCATTGCCAAGGACACGGCCTGCAAGTGACTGCTTATAGCCCTCTGGGCTCCCCTGATCGTGCTTGGCACCATCCTGATGAGCCTGTCCTGCTCGAGGATCCAGTTGTCCTGGCACTGGCTGAAAAGTATGGCCGGTCTCCAGCTCAAGTCTTGCTGAGGTGCGGGAAGTCTTGGGGAAAAGGGGAAAGGTTGGGAGGCAAGGAGAAGTCTGAGTGCCTGGGTGAGGCTGAGGAGCTTGCCATGTGATTTGGGGAGAGGCTGTTCTTGAGGCATGTTCCCCATTCCAGTGGGGCACAGGGGCTGCAGGAGCTAAGGGAAGGCTGCATGGGGGACAAAACAATGCTTATGAGCACTGACTCCTTCCTTATCTACCTCAATCCCCCATCTTAGGTGGCAGGTCCAGCGGAAAGTGATCTGTATCCCCAAGAGTACCACTTCTTCCCGTATCCTTCAGAACATCCAGGTACTTAGGTGATGGGTCTTGTCTTCCTTAGCCCACTAGGACACAGTCTGGCCTCAACTCTGCTTGGCTAATTAGGCCATTTCCTGGAACCCCAGCTTCCACTCCCAAGGCTGACTTTCCTGATCCTTCCCCCTTTCCCTTTTCCCCAGGTATTTGACTTCACTCTCACCCCAGAAGAGATGAAGCAGCTAGATTCCCTGAACAAAAATTGGCGCTACATCGTGCCCATGATTACGGTGAGGACATATTGTCAACCCCCTACCCCAACCTTGCGTCAGGGAATTTAAGTTTGGGTTAGAATTCTGGCCCAAGTCTGGCCTTAGGCTGGCTGGTCAGGGTGGGGGCAGGATAGTGGTGGTGGGGTTATTTGCTATCCAGGAAACTGGTTTCATTTCTCAGTGTATGCTTAGTGATTAGGAGCATAATCTGTGAGTCCCAGTCCTGCCTCTTAGATATCTTGTAACCTAGAACAAGTTTCATTAACTTCTCCAAACCTCAGCTTCCTGTCTGTAAAACAAATCCAGTTCCTGAGGCATAGTAGGTTCTTTTATCAGTAGGGGAATCCCCTGGAGTTTTCTTGACTTTGTTGGGGCCAGGGGAGATTTTGTGGGTAGGAGGGATTGAAGTCTACTGCAAATAGGGAAATAAATAGTTCCCTAGCACTTGATCCCAGCTGAGACTGCAAACTTTGAAACAAGGTCAGCTATGTACGAGGATGTGGATTTGGTGCTGGAATGCTGTTGATACTGTGGCTATTGCCATTTGAATTGTGCTGTACATAGGTGAAGTTCTTCAGGAAGCTTTGGGGAAGGTGCCCTACATCTTTGGAATATCAACTCCTGCCAATGGAGTCATCTCTCTCTTTTTGCAGGTGAATGGGAAGCAGGTCCCAAGAGATGCTGGGCACCCTCTGTACCCCTTTAATGACCCATACTGAGGATGCACCTTCCTGGCATCCCTTTCAGCTCTCAAGCCACAAAATCCTACCATACCCAGAACCAGAGAGTTAATAAAGCCATTGGAGGATCCACACTGCTTGTGTGTCTTATCTGTCAGAAGCTATTTACCTCAAGGCTGCCAGACCTAGGGCTGCTGAGTGTGACCTGTCTTGGTGGGAATGGAGAATTTTGGACCTGGGTTGGTGGTGGTGGGAAGTGTCAGCTTCCTGATCTTGGTTCTGGAGGAACATGCTGGGCAGCCTGTTATTTTCGCATTAGGCATGTTAGGGAAACATTACCATCTAGTGGCATCTCTGAACACTACATGTAGCCATAGAGATATTTTACTGAGAATGCCAAAAACTGGTCACCTCAGAGGACTGCGAACTTGGATGCGAACAGGGAAGGGAGTGTGTGATTTCATGGCAGTGCTGGGCCTGGGCCTTGGGTCCCCATCCCACTGTGCTGGTCAGTGCCTAGGGTTAGGAATGTGAACTTCAAAAAACTGATTAAATATTCTGAAGTTGAGGGTGGGTCCCAACTTGCAAAATCTTAAAAGGGGTGGACAGGGACTTTTTTCTCTGTTTGTATAGACTGTGAAGGAGGCAGAGTCGAATCCAAAGCTTATCATTCCACACCCAGCACCCTATCTTAGGCACTTTACAGTTTCACCAGTGGCTCTTGGCAAATCCCTGGAAGCTCCTGTAACACAAATCCATTTTAATTTCCCAGTTGAAGCATTGTGCTTCAGACAGCAAATATTTATTAGGTACCTATGGGTTAGGCACAGTGCTAGACCCTGGGGATATAACTATAACCAAGACACAGGGTCCCTACAGTCTCCTTGAGGAGGCAGAATTTAAGTAATTGTATAAGTAGTTTAATTACAGTTGGAAGAAGTGCTATGAAGAAGTAAGAGTGAAAAGCCTAGTGATTTAATTAACTGAGATCGAAAGGATGAATAGGGATTAATTAGTTAAAGGAGGTGAAAATGGGAATAGCATTCCATGAAAATTGAACAATTTGGGAAGAAGCTTAGAAGAAGCTGTTGGGCAAACGAAAGACCTGCAATACAGAAACTGTAAGTGAGGGGGGCAGAATAGCATGAAATTATTCTAGAATTGGGCAGGGGGCTGAAGATACAGGGTCTAGGAGACCATGTTAAGATTTTGGTTTTTACTCCTTTATGCAATGGGAAGGCATGAAAAAACATTTCTGTTTTGTTTTGTGTTCAAAGTTTTTATTGTGGGAAGTGGATTTGACCCAACGGATAAGGCATCCGTCTACCACGTGGGAGGTCCAAGGTTTAAACCCAGGGCTTCCTGACCCTTGTGATGAGCTGGCCCACATGCAGTGCTGATGCATGCAAGGAGTGCCGTGCCACACAGGGGTGTCCCCCGCGTAGGGGAGCCCCACGTGCAAGGAGTGCACCCCGTAAGAAGAGCCGCCCAGCGCGAAAAAAGTGCAGCCTGCTCAGGAATGGCGCAGCACACATGGAGAGCTGACGCAGCAAGATGATGCAGTGGAACAAGACATAGGTTCCAGGTGCCGCTGACAAGAATACAAGTGGACACAGAAGAACACACAGCGAATGGACACAGAGAGCAGACAACTGGAGAGGCAGGGAAGGAGAAAGAAATAAATTAAAAAGAAAACTTTTAAAAGAAAAAGTTTTTACTGTGTAACGTATATATACAATGTGAACTTTCCTATTTTAACTACATTCAAATATATAATTAAGTCATGTTACATTCACAATGTAGTGCTACCATCACCACCATTCACTACCAAAACTTTTCCATCACCCCAAACAGAAACTCTATACCCATTAAGTATTAACTCCCCATTCCCCACCCCTGCCTCTGGTAGCCATCTATACATTTGCATATTCTAGTATTTCATGTAAGTGGCACCATACAATATATGTCCTTTTGTGTCTGGTGTATTTCACTCAACATGTCTTTAAGGTTCATCCATGGTGTATCAGAATTTCACCTTTTTTTGGCCAGGTTATATTCCATTGTTATATATATCACATTTTTCATTTGTTTGCTTGTTTGTTGTTTTGTTTTTTTGTTTTTTTTTAAAGATTTATTTATTTATTTAATTCCCTTCCCCCCCCCCCCCCCCCCCCCCCCGCCCCCGGTTGTCTGTTCTTGGTGTCTATTTGCTGCGTCTTGTTTCTTTGTCCGCTTCTGTTGTCGTCAGCGGCACGGGAAGTGTGGGCGGCGCCATTCCTGGGCAGGCTGCTCTTTCTTTTCACGCTGGGCGGCTTTCCTCACGGGCGCACTCCTTGCGCGTGCCCCACGCGGGGGACTCCCTTGCGTGGCACAGCACTCCTTGCGCGCATCAGCGCTGCGCATGGCCAGCTCCACACGGGTCAAGGAGGCCCGGGCTTTGAACCGCGGGCCTCCCATGTGGTAGACGGACGCCCTAACCACTGGGCCAAAGTCCGTTTCCCTGTTTGTTGTTTTTTAGGAGGCACCAGGGATCGAACCTGGGACCTCCCATGTGGGAAGCAGGTGACTAACTGAGCCACATCCACTTCCCGAATTGTGTTTTTAATTTGCATTTCCTTAATGGCTTATGACGTTGAGCATCTTTTCATGTACTTATTGGCCATTTGTGTATCTTCATTGGAGAAATGTCCATTCAAAACATTTTTAAGTTGGGTTGTTTTTTTGTTGTTGAGTTGTAGGAGTTCTTTATATATTCTGGAGATTAAACTCTTATTAGAGAAATGGTTTTTAAATATATTTTCTGTGTACATATAGCTCCAGCCCACCACTATTTTCTTCTTAATGTTCCTTGATGCACAAAAACTTTTACTTTTGATGAAGTACAATCAATCTATATTTTTCTTGTTGCTTGTGCTTTGGTGTAAAGCCTAGGAATTCATTGCCTAAAACAAAGTCCTGAAGAAAAAGTCTGTTTTCTTTTAAGAGTTTTAAAGTTTTAGCTGTTTTGTTTAGATCATTGACCTATTTTTATTTAATTTTTGTATATGGTATGAAAGAGGGATCCACTTTCTTTTGTGTGTGGATATCCAGTTTACCCAACCACTGTTTATTGAAGAGACTATTCTTTCCCCATTGAATGGACATGGCACCTTTCTGAAAAATCAATTGACCATAGATAGGAGGATTTATTTCTGAACTCTCAATTCCATTCAGTTGATCTATATATGTCTACATCTTTTTGCCACTATCACTCTGTTTTGATTACTGTAGCTTTGTAGTAAGTTTGAAATGGGGAAGGATGAGTCCTCCAATTTTGTTCTTTCCCAAGATGGTTTTGCCTATTCAGGTCCCCATATCCTTCCTTCCTCCCTCCCTCCCACTTGCGGCTTGTTCCATTTTTTGCTGTCTCTTTTCTGTGTCCATTTGTGTTTTTTCTGTATCTGCTTGTCTCCCTTTGTTGCATTATCTTGCCGAGCCAGCTTTCCTCAGCACGTGGGCGTCAGCTCTCAGTTGAAGGTCTTAAAGCCAAACCTGAAGATTTCAGAAGTCACAAAGAATTCCTGCCTCTACATCAGCTAGCCAGCTTTTCCTAGGGAATTCAACCTCATCTTCGTTGGAGTTTCCATCTTGCAGCTACCCTATGGAATTTGAACTTGCCAATCCCCACAGTCACAAGCTAATTCCTATAATAAATCTTTTAACATTTATATATATACAAATATATATCTCGTCAGTTCTGTTTTTCTGGAGAACCCTAACACATCCCAGGAAAAACCTAAACAGAAATTTAGGTAACCTATCTGGTAACCTAGTTTTATTCTTGATCTTAAAGGAGAATTTCTCCATTAAGTATAAAGTTTACAGTAGATTTTTGCATCTAACTTTTACAAATAACTTAGTTTCCTTCTATGCAAGTTTGAGGGTTTTTTTTTTTTTTAATCATAAACTTTTTCCCCTGGCATTGATGGAGATATTTATCTCATTTTACTTTTTAGTGTATTAAATTACATTAATAGGATTTCTAATTTTGAACCATACTTGCATTCCTAGGATAAATTCCACTTGATTATGACTTTTTAAAAATATATACTGTTGGACACAGATGGTAGTCATCAGTGTTGCCCATCAAATATTTGTCATTTTCCTTTATGGTACATTTGTACTTCCTTCTCTTGGAGTTTGAAGTGCCTACATGACTTGTTTTAGCTAACGAAAAGAGAAATAGTGATACGTGTTGTTCCAGGTTAAAGCTTTAAGAGCAAGTATGAGTTTTGATGCAGTCTCTCTTTTTCTCTGAAATAGCAACAAGAAATGCTCTATATTCTATTTGGTTACTCTTCCATCAGCCTGAGTCCCAGAGTAAGAGTGACAGAGCAAAGCCCCCAGCTGACCTGAGATGAAAATGTAGTATGACCGAAAACTGAACTTTGTTGTATGAAGCCACTGAAATTGTGGGTTACTTGTCCTGAAGCAAAACTTAATCTATCCTAATACACTTACCTAATATTTTATTTTGGATGTATGCAATGGCATTCATAAGGGGAAGGGGCCTGTAATTTAATTCATATTTTCTTATTTTGGAATCAAGATTATATTAGCTGTAAATCTTTTGCTTTTTTTCTATATCTGGAAACATTTCTTGAAAAACGTGTTAACCTCATCTTAAAAACCAACAGGCATATTTTTTTTTTTGGATGGTGGGAGGTCTTTACTATTTTCAATTGTTTTATTCATTGATGTATTTAAGTTCTCTTACTACTTCTTGTGCCAATTTTGGCATTTTATTTTTTTTCTAGAACAATTCCCTTAGGATTTCAAATGTATTAGCAGATAATTATTCTAATATTTTTATTTTAAAATTGTGTCTATAATGAACCCCATCTTTATCAAAGTGAAGTGAGATGTTTTAGGTCTCCATTCCCCCACAGCAGGAGCATTGAACATCTAGCAAGAACTAGCAGAAACATATTTCTCAAAGCTCCAGAAAACAGTTAGAGGACTGCAAAAACAGGGCCAGCACTGAATTAATAAAAAAAGATTACTTAAAAGTGGTAGGATCTGCCCTGGCTGATCTCTCTACCCCTAACTTTTCTACCCCTCACCATGCTCCCAGTGTGGATCTTCAATCCTAGTTCCAGAGGGGGCAGAGTGACCCTCTTGCACATAATGAGAGTACATTTATCTGGCCTAATTTGTCTGGTGATGGCCTGAGAGACTTGTCTTAGGACTTGTAGAAGGTGGCTTATAGCACCCTCCCACAGAATGCTGTGGGACAGCAGTTAAGTAATGCCACCTGGGGCACGGGATTGCTGGCTATAGGACATACAATGCAGTTCCTGGGATCACAAGGAAACTGTTTCCTAGGGAAGAGGGGAAATTTGTATCCCATTTAAGCAAGGGTACTAGGACCACACACCCATGCTTAAGACAAGACACATGTGCAGAAAGGACCAGGGAGGCTCCTATGAGCTATTCTTTAAACTTACTGTATGAATAAGCACCGAAGAAGAGCATCCTACGTGTTGATCTGCAAGGACTGAGAACAGTGTTGCATTTGCTTTTCTTTCTTTCTTTTTTTATTGTTAAATTTTATCAATCAAGGAAAGCCCTGTTATAATACTAGCTGGATGCTGGATACAAGCTTAAAGAACAGAAGCCTCAAAGTCTAAATCACAGCAATACCACATTAATAAAATATCAAAATGTCCAGGTTTCAACAAAAGGTTACAAGATATATAAAGAAACAGGAAGCAATGCCCCAGGCAAAGGAGAAAATTAAAACATTAGAAACCATCAATGAGGAGGACCAGATCTGGGACATATCAGACTTTTAAAAAATGGTTCTAATTATGCTCAAAGAGCTAAAGGAATACATCGACAAAGAGCTACACAAAAACAATAAATGAACACAAAGAGAATATCAATAGAGAGATGGAAATTATGAAAAGAAGCCAAACAGAGCTGAAGACCACAGTAACAAATAAAAATCCCTAGAGGGATTGGAGCTGACAGAAGAAAGAATCAGTGAACTGGAAGATAAGACTATTGAAATCATCCAATCTGAGAAGCAGAAGAAAGAATGAAAAAAAGTGAACAGAGCTTGAGGAACCTGTGGGATACCATAAAGTGTTCCAATATACAAAATGTGGGAGTCCCAGGAGAAGAGAGAAAGGGTTAGAGAAAATATTCAAGGAAATAATGACTGATAAGTTCCCAAATTTAATGAAAGACATGAATATATATATCCAATGTATACACCAAACAAGATAAGCCTAAATAGACCCATGTGGCAGCGTATTGTAATCAAATTGTTAAATGCCAAAAATAGAGACTTCTGAAAGCTACAAGAGAGATGCAATGTATCATGTACAAAAGAGCCTCAGTAAGATTAAGTGTTGATTTCTCATCAGAGACCATGAAGGTAAGAAGGCAGTGGGATGATATATTTAAAGTGCTGAAAGGGAAGCAGATGTGGCTCAAATAACTGGACTCCTGCCTACCATATGGGAGGTCACTGGTTTGGGTAGCAATGCCTCCTAAAGAAGACAGTGAGCTGGCCCAACAGGCAGGCCTGGCAAGGTGACACAAGAGATACAAGAAGAAAAAACATGAGAGACACAATGAAGCAGGGAGCAGAGGTTCCTGGTGCCTCCTAAAGAAGACAGTGAGATGACACAACAGGCAGGTGTGGTGAGCTGATGCAACAAGATGATGCAATAAGAGATGCAGGGAGGAAAAACACAATGAGAGACACAACAAAAGCAGGGAGCAGATGTGACTCAAGTGGTTAGGCATCTCCCTCCCACATCAGAGGCCCCGGGTATGGCTCCTGGTGCCTCCTAAAGAAACAAGAAAGAGAAACAGACACAGCAAGTGAAAAATAACAAGGGGGTGAGGAGAAATAAATAAACCTTTTAAAAATAAATAAAGTGCTGAAAGGAAAAAACTGCCAATCAAGAATTCTCTATCTGGCAAAGCTATCTTTCAAAAATGTGGGAGAAATTAAGACATTCCCATATAAACAAAAGGTGAGGGAGGGAAGTGGATATGGCTCAAGCAGTTGGGTGCCCACCTACCCCATGGGATGTCCCAGGTTTGGTTCCTGGTGCCTTCTAAAGAAGACTAGCAAGACAGTGAACAGACCTGACAGGCTGGTGTGGCAAGCTGAAACAAGATGATACAATGAAACACAATGAGACCCAACACTCAGGGAGTGGAGGTGGCGCAAGTGATTAGGTGCCTCCCTCCCACATGGAAGGTCCTGGGTTTGGTTCCCAGTGCCTCCTAAAAAAGAAAAAAAGAAGGGAAGTGGACTTGGACCAATGGATAGGGCATCTGCCTACCACATGGGAGGTCCAAGGTTCAAACCCCAGGCCTACTTGACCCTTGTGGAGCTGGCCCATATGCAGTGCTGATCCATGCAAGGAGTGCCGTGCCACACAGGGGTGTCCCCCACGTAGGGAAGCCCCACGCACAAGGAATGCACCCTGTAAGGAGAGCCGCCCAGCACGAAAGAATGTGCAGCCTGCCCAAGAATGGCACCGCACACACAGAGTTGATGCAACAAGATGATGCAACAAAAAGAAACAGATTCCCGGTGCCTCTGATAAGGATAGAAGCGGTCACAGAAGAACACACAGCGAATGGACACAGAAAGCAGACAGCTGGGGGGGGGGGCGGGCGGGAGGGGGAGAAATAAATAAATAAATCTTAAAAAAAAATTTTTTTTCCAGAAAAGGATCTTTTGCATTGTCCATCTAAGGATGCAACTGAAGCTCATTTTATGTATTGTGTGAAAGAAGCTGATGCTTTAAAGCATAAGTCAAGTAATCAATGAAATGTGGAAAAAAGATCATAAGCAGCTCTGGATGGGATTATAAAATGACAGGTTTGACCAGTTTTGGGCTATCAATCAGAAATGCATGAAATATTCTGCGGAGGAAAGTGGATTTTATTACATCCCTTTTAGAATATATAAAACAACAATTGAATGACCTTTCATTCAGAAGCTGTTTCATCCTGTGGCTGCAGATGGACAGTTGCATACATCAGGAAATCTCCTCAGAGAAGCTTGTCCTTCAGCAATTGCTCCTGAAGGTGGGGGAAAAAAGAATCAAGTAATGATTCATGGAATTGAGCCAATGATGGAGACACCTTTGCAGTGGCTGAGTGAACACCTGAGCTACCCAGGTAGTTTTCTTCATTTTAGTATCATCCCACAACCAAAAGGTTGAAAGATCAAAACTATTTGCCTGAATGGAATCACCCTTAAACAGAATTTACCAAAGCATGTCACCCTTCTGCTTCATTCAGGTTTGGTGGAGGCATTCTGACCAGAAATATTTCTGAGCTACAAGCCCAGCAGGAGAAAGATTCCATGTCAGATACAGGCAATCCAGCTGGTCTTACTTTGTATCACCACTGCTTTCCTCCACTGCCGTCATTAAACCTTAGCTGTGACGTGAAAGACTTTACAGGTCTACTGCAAGTCTTCTGTTTTCTTGTAAAATATAATGAAGCTTAAACCTTCGACTTAAGAAGAAAATGGAAATATGCACCACTCGATTTGTATTTCTGATTAACAAATAAACAGGGGTATTTCCTAAGGTGACCATGGTTGAACTTTAGCTTGAGAGAGTGGAAACTCCTTGGTTTAGTTTTCAAGAGAATTAGACTTAAGAAAGTAAAAAAGAAATTCTGTTACCAATCATTTGCAATAATTTTTTGTAAAAGATCAAATACAGTTAACCCATCTTTCCTTAATGAAAATTTCTTGTGTTTCTCTGTATGGGTATGTATTATTTTTCTAAGTGTTGTGTACATTTGAAAGTATTTCAAAATAAAAATTCAAAAGAATTTATTTATTTTTTCTCCCCTTCTCCACCTCCCCCGCCCCCCACCCAGTTATCTGCTCTCTGTGTCCATTCACTGTGTGTTCTTCTGTGACTGCTTCTATCCTTATCACTGGCACCGGGAATCTGTGTTTCTTTTTGTTGCATCATCCTGTTGCGTCAGCTCTCTGTGTGTGCGGTGCCATTCTTGGGCAGGCTGCACTTTCTTTTGTGCTGGGCAGCTCTCCTTACGGGGTGCACTCCTTGTGCATGGGGCTCCCTTATGTGGTGGACACCCCTGTGTGGCACGGCACTCCTTGCGTGCATCAGCACTGCACATGGGCCAGCTCCACACGGGTCAAGTAGGCCTGGGGTTTGAGTTGCAGACCTCCCATGTGGTAGGCAGATGCCCTATCCATTGGGCCAAGTCCACTTCCCCAAAAGAATTGTTGTAAAGTTTGATATAATTGATGAAGGCAAAAAAGAAATATTGGATTATGTTTATAATCTGATCTGTACCTGGGCATGATTGAGTTATGATTAGGGCTTTGCATTCCCACCACTTGGTGGGTGGGTACTCACAGATAAAAGGCATGGTGAAGAACAGAGTTGGGGATTAGAGTTTGATGCTGAAGACCCGGGAAATCAGCACCCAGAGGAAAGAGAAGCCAGCACCAGGAAGGAAGGAACCTTGAACCCAGAGAAGGGCAAGCTGCAGGAACATAGGAACCCAGGAGGCCTGAATCCTCACAGACGTCAGCAGCCATCTTGCTCCAAATAGACTTTTGTGAGGGAAGTAATTTATTCTTTATGGCCTGGTATCTGTAAGCTCCCACCTCAAATACCCTTCATAAAAAACAACTAATTTCTGATATTTTGCATCAGCACCCCTTTGACTAACACAATTGTCTATAGTTATTTAAATTGTATTTTCTTTTTTTCATTAATATCTACATCTATTTTTAATCTATATTTTTTTCTTTTCAAAGAACCAGTTTCTAGTTTTGATTTACCCCTCTTTTATTTTTGCCCATATCTTTCTTATTTCTTTCCCTCCTGGTTCTCTGACATGTCTCTAGTGCTCTTTTTCTAACTTTATGAATTGAATTCTTAAGTCAGGCTTGTTTTTTTTTTTTAACTTTCTTGATTCCTGGTAAATTTATTTTAAGCTATAAATCGTCCTCTAAAGGCAGCTTTATCTATCCTATGACTTTTTAAAGATTTATTTATTTATTTATTTATTTGTCTCCCCCCGCCCCAGTTGTCTGTTCTCTGTGTCTTTTTGCTGTATCTTTCTTCTTTGTCTGCTTCTGTTGTTGTCAGTGGCAAGGGAATCTGTGTTTCTTTTTTTTGTTGTGTCATCTTGTTGTGTCAGTTCTCCGTGTGGGCGGTGCCATTCTTAGGCAGACTGCACTTTCTTTTGTGCTGGGCAGCTCTCCTTATGGAGCGCACTCCTTGTGTGTGGGGCTCCCCTACGCGGGGGACACACCTGAGTGGCACGGCACTCCTTGCGCACATCAGCACTGTGCTTGGGCCAGCTCCACATGGGTCAAGGAGGCCCAGGGTTTGAACCATGGACCTCCCATGTGGTAGACGGATGCCCTAACCACTGGGCCAAGTCCGTTTCCCCCTATGAATTTTGACATACAGTATTTTCATTATTATTCACTTCTAATTATTTAACTTCCTTCATTTTTAAAAAAGATTTATTTTTTATTTATTTCTCTCCCCTCTCCCCCCACCCAGTTGTCTGCTCTCTGTGTCCATTCACTGTGTGTTCTTCTGTGTCCACTTGTATTCTTGTCAGTGGCACTGGGAATCTGTGTCTCTTTTTGTTGTGTTATCTTGCTGCTTCAGCTTTCTGTGCGTGTGGCGCCATTCCTAGGCAGGCTGCACTTTTATTGTGCAGGGCGGCTCTCCTTACAGGGCACACTCCTTGCATGTGGGGCTCCCCTATGCGGGAAACACCCCTCCATGGCACAGCACTCCTTGCGCACATCAGTACTGAGCTCACCACATGGGTCAGGAGGCCCTGGGTTTGAACCCTGGATCTACCATGTGGTAGGCGGACGCTCTATCAATTGAGCCAAATCTGCTTCCCCATTATTTTTTTTTTAAGATTTACTTTTTATTTATTTCTCCCCTCCCCCCGCCCAGTTGTCTGCTGTCTGTGTCCATTCACCGTGTGTTCTTCTGTGACCACTTCTGTCCTTATCAGAGGTACCAGGAATTTGTGTTTCTTTTTCTTGCATCATCTTGTTGTGTCAGCTCTCTATGTATGCAGTGCCATTCTTGGGCAGGCTGCACTTTCTTTCGTGCTGGGTGTCTCTCCTTACGGAGCACACTCCTTGTGCATGGGGCTCCCCTACGCAGGGGACACCCCTGTGTGGCAGGGCACTCCTTGCGTGCATCAGCACTGCACATGGGCCAGCTCCACAAGGGTCAAAATTTGAGCTGCGGACCTCTCATGTCGTAGGTGGATGCCCTATCCATTGAGCCAAGTCCACTTCCCCATTATTTTTTATTATAGTAAAATATATACATTAAATTTCCCATTTTAACCACTCTAAATACAATTCAGTGACATTAATTACATTCACAATGTTGTGCTACTATCACCACCACTCATTACCAAAACTTTTCTATGATCCAAACAGAAATTCTATATCCATTAACTATTCCTCCCCATTTCCTACCCTCTGACCGTAGAAACCTGTAATCTACTGTAATCTAGTCTTTCATGTAAGTGAAATCATACTGTAACTGTCCTTTTGTGTCTGGCTTATTTCATTCAACATGATGTAATAGCATGTATCAGAACTTCATTCCTTTTCGTGACCCAATAGTATTCCATTTTAATACATACCACATTTTGTTTAGCCATTCATCTGTTGATGGATGCTGGGGTGCTTCCACATTTTGGCAAATGTGAATAACGCTGCTCAAGATTTTTGAGCTCAAAGTCTGTTGTATTATACGTCATATAAAAGCTAATTTGCAATGCAGTAAGTTTTATGTTTGGAGAACAGAGTCTAGATGATAATGATTCTTCGGAATTTATTAAGAGTTCCTTTGTGGCCTATTACGTAGTCCAAATTTATAAATGTTCTATGGAACTTGAATATGTGTATTTACTGTTTGTTCGGTATAGGTTTCTATAAGATTTCTATATAAGTATAATCCCTTGACCATATTACTACTATGAATCATGTCTTCAGTAGCCTGATTATATTTTTGTCTGCTTGATCTAATGATTTCTGAGTGGCATGTGTTAAAAATTTCAGCAATTACTGATTAATCTCTATTTCTTTTGCAATTCTTTTAGTTGCTGCTTATTTTGAGTCTTTACTGTTAGGATACACACACATATGTATATATATGTTTTTCAAGGAAATACTAAGTTTATTTCTCTCTCATATAATATTTTTGGAGCTGGTATGGTCACTCCATGGTGTTCAGCTTCTTCTGCCTTACTCTTTTGTCATTCCCGGGACATTGCATTGACATGGTCCAAGATGGTTCACCACCATGTCTTCTGAAAGAAAAGCCCATTCTCTTTGATGTCTTACATGGAGTTAAGCATATTACTTCTGTTCACTCTCCATTGACCAGAACGTTCCCATGTGGGCACTTGTAGTTTTAAGGAATATTGACAATTTTGGTTTTTATTCTGGTAGCTATGCCCTAAAATAAGTAAATAAATAAAATCAGGGTTCTATTACAACTATAAAAGAAATGAAAAATAGATATTGGGAGAATTAGGTGGGGCATGCCACACAGTTTGCCAACTGTGGGAGAGCTTTCCACGCGCTGTGGCCTGCTGCGGCATTCCCACTGTAGCTGTGTTAGCTTATGATGTTGCCTCATACCAACCTGACTACTGGAATCCCCAGTATTAAAGTGAAATACTCAAGGCTCTACAGCACTGACAATGGCTACACTGACCTTCAGTGTAAGAAAAACCCTCCTAAGTTTCCTTATAAGACTACTGTGCTTGTCACCATGCTGCTTCTGATAGGCACCTTTCTCATTACCATAGGCTCCCTCTTGCTGGCAGGCTACATCAGCAAAGGGGACTCAGACTGGCCGTTCTAGTATTCATTATTGGCATCCTGGTGTTCCTGCCAGGTTTGTACCATCTGCACATTGTCTACTATGTACCCAAAGGCTACCGGGGTTACTCCTACAATGACATTCCTGACTTTGATGATTAGTACCCACCTCAGCCTAGAGGAGAGTGAAAGATGGAACTGAGCCCAGCTTTAAGGCATTGGGCAGAAACTATGGCTAAGGGCTAAGGAATTCTGCAGCATGCAGATGTTTAACAAAACTATGGCCAGATTTTATGTGTCCATCCCAAAAACGTTAACTGAACTTATAGTTAGTTAACTAGAGCATGCTTTAGTTTTCATCTCATGGCCCTGGCAAAAGCTCCTGACAAGTTTTTCTACTTGAATTGAATCATGGAAGAATAGCAGTGTTAATTGTATAGGGAAGTAGGTAGTTACTCTGTAGTGGAAAATACTGACACCACCACCCTTTTTAGAGTTGAATGTTTCATTTAAATAGTCCCATTGTCAAATTGTTTTTGTGACAATTGGAAAAAAAGGCAGTATGTATAATTTCTTATGACTAAGTAATTTATTCTGAAAATATCTAAGTATCTTATCTCTTACACTTATCTCTAACTTTGTATTCTGGGAAGACCTAAGCAAAATAAAATATTAATGTGAGTTCATCTGTAATATACTTGCTTTCTTTTGTTTTTTTTGTTTTTAAGATTTATTTATTTATTTAATTTCCCCCCCTCCCCTGGTTGTCTGTTCTTGGTGTCTATTTGCTGCGTCTTGTTTCTTTGTCCGCTTCTGTTGTGGTCGTCAGCGGCACGGGAAGTGTGGGCGGCGCCATTCCTGGGCAGGCTGCTCTTTCTTTTCACGCTGGGCGGCTTTCCTCACGGGCGCACTCCTTGCGCGTGGGGCTCCCCCATGCGGGGGACACCCTTGCGTGGCACGGCACTCCTTGCGCGCATCAGCACTGCGCATGGCCAGCTCCACACGGGTCAAGGAGGCCCGGGGTTTGAACCGCGGACCTCCCATATGGTAGACGGACGCCCTAACCACTGGGCCAAAGTCCGTTTCCCTGTTGTTTTTTTAATATAATAAACTTCATTTTTAAAAAGGTTTTAGATTACAGAAAAGTTACATAGAAAGTATGAGGGATTCCCATGTACCCCACTCTCTCTCCCACATCATCCCCTATTTTTTTAAATGTAGCAGTACAATTTATTATGATGTATCTGTAAAAGCCAGGCATTTAAAAAATGACTCACTTGTGGTAAGGATTAACCTACTTAGAGTAATAATCTAAAAAATAAAGCCATCATTGTGACATTTATCAGTACATCTAACAAATACTGAAGAAGGCAACTAAAATTGTTATAACTTCTTTAAAGCCAAAAACTTAAGCACAAATCAGAATTAAAAGAAACTTCAGAATGTTCACATTTGCATGCATTTTTTACTGAATTTTCAAACATTCCACATATAACAAAAGCACAACTTTGAATCACAATGAATATAAAAACACTTGGGGGAAGCGGACTTGGCTCAGTGGTTAGGGCATCTGTCTACCACATGGGAGGTCCGCGGTTCAAAACCTGGGCCTTCTTGACCCATGTGCAGCTGGCCCATGCGCAGTGACAATGCACACAATGAGTGCCCTGCCATGCAGGGGTGTCCCCTCCCTAGGGGAGCCCCATGTGTAAGGAGTGCATCCCGTAAGGAGAGCCACCTAGCGTGAAAGAAAGTGCAGCCTGCCCAGGAATGGCGCTGCACACACAGAGAGCTGACACAAGATGACGCAACAAAAAGAAACACAGATTCCCATGCCGCTGACAATAACAGAAGTGGACAAAGAAGAACACGCAGCAAAATAGACACAGAGAACAGACAACTGGGGCGGGGAGGGGAAGGGGAGATAATAAATAAATAAATCTTTTTAAAAATAAAATATTAAAAAAAAACATTTGGGAAGCAGTTGTGGCTCAAGTGATTGAGCTCCTGCCTACCACACAGGAGGTCCCAGGTTCGGTGCCAGGTACCTCCTAAAAAAGATGAACAAGACAAAGAGCTGACATGATGGGCAGGGACGGTGAGCTGATGCAACAAGTGATATAAGGAAAACACAATGAGAGACATAACAAAGCAGGGAGTGGTGGTGGGTCAGGTGATTAGGCGCCTCCCTCCCACAATGGTGGTCCTGGGTTCGGTTCCTGAGTGCCTCATGAAAAGAAAACCAGTACACAGCAAGCAGACACAGCAAATGCAAACAACAAGGGAGTGGGGAGAAATAAATAAATAAATATGTTATTTAGCGATGTGCATTGTGTTAAAAAACAACAACATTTAAGACTTGTGACAAACTTACTCCACAGAAGCAAGGAAAACAGTGAATAGTAACAGCAATATATGTCTAGGAGAGAAAGCAATCACTTATTTCCTTTATCATGAAAGAAAAATCCATGAGTCGACATTTTAATAACACTGATCAAGTTACTTACTATTCAAGAATTTTCTTTTCAAGTTGTGTCTTTAAAATGTATCCATCTACATAATTAGATTAAATTAAATTTATATATCCAAAGCATTGTGCTCAGAATTCTAATCTTAAGTATAAACGATAACTTATCAAAGCATGCTCCAAGCACTATACAATAGTGCTACCATTTAAATTTATATGCTTCATCTGAAAAACTTCTCTTACAAACAGGAATTTTGCCCTGTTTCTCCAGAATAAATGTCCCTATGTCTAAAACTTTAAATGATAATCAAGAAAGATTCAAATAATTCATGCTATGCATTTTCCTTCATTGGGCTTTGATAAAAAACAGGTCCATCTGATGTTGGAGCACCATCTTCCTTCTCACTTACAGTCTCTACAGTCCCAGAAGCAGACACAATAACAATTTTTTGATTGTTGTTGAAGATGTTTTCTGTTTCTCAGCAATAGCTGCACCAACAGCAACAATCTCATTACTTTCAAAGTCATAGGAATTGACTTTGGTGAGAAATCTGTTACTTCTGCTGCTGATTCACTCCTTTTAATCCTCTGTGCCACTTTCTGCTGTTCCTGGAGTATTCTTGCCCAATAAAGGTCTTCTTTCCTTATTTCAGGTTCATTGGATAAATGTGAAGGGCTACTTGAAAACTTCATATTGCTTCATCCTTTTTGTCCTTTGACTCTCTGTTGTCATATTGTTCCATTGTCTGTCTTCTTACCTTTAGTTTACCTTTCCTAATAATCTTCATTTCTAAACTCTTCTCCATTTTCTCTTGCCCTTGTTTATCCCTTTCTGGCTGCAGCACCCCCTTTAGTATCTCTTGCAAATCTGGTCTTTTGGTAATATATTCTATCAGTTTTTGTTTGTCTGTGAAGACTTTGAACTCACTTTCATTTAAAAAATAATAAAAACATATATTTCTCAATTAAATGTACTGGATACATATAATTTTTTAAAAATCACACAATATGTTACACAATACATTTGGTTCATGGTAACAAAATCATACAGTATTTGTCCTTTTGTGTCTGGCTTGCTTTGCTCAACATAATGTCCTCCAGGTTCATCCATGTTGTCATATAATTTATGACTTCATTTCTTCTTACAGCTGCATAATATTCCATTTCCATCATATGAATATACCCCAGTTTGCTTATCCATTCATCGATTGATGGACACCTGAGTTGTTTCCAACTTTGCGATCATGAATAATGCCGCTATGAACATCAGTGTGCAGAAGTCTGTTCATGTCACTGCTCTCAGTTCTTCTGGGTATATACCCCGGAGGGATATTGCAGGGTCATGTGGCAAATTCAGCTTCTTTAGGATCTGCCGAACAGTCCTCCACAGTGGCTGTACCATTCTGCATTCCTACCAACAGTGAATAAGTGTTCCTATCTCTCCACATCCTAACACTTGTAGCGCTCTTTTTAATAGTGGCCATTTGATAGGCGTGAAATGATATCTTGTTGTCCTTTTGATCTCCATTTCCCTAATTATTAGTAATATTGAGCATTTTTTCATGTGTTTTTTTTTGCCATTTCTATTTCTTCTTTGGACAAATATCTATTCAGGTCTTTGGCCAATTTTTAATTGGGTCATTTGTCTTTTTATTGTTAAGTTGTAACATTTCTTTATATATCCTAGATATTAAACTCTTATCTGACATGTGATTTCCAAATATTTTGTCCCATTGATTCAGCTACCTTCTCACCCTTTTGATAAGGGTGTTTAATTTTGAGGAGATCCCATTTATCTATTTTTTCTTTTGTTGTGTGTGCTTTGGGTGTTAGGTCCAAGAAACCACCACCTACCACAAGGTCTTTAAGATGTTTCCCTACATTTTCTTCTAGTAGTTTTATGGTCCTGGCTTTTATATTTAGGTTGTTGATCCACTTTGAGTTGATTTATGTATAGGGAGTGAGATAGGGGTCCTCTTACAATTTTTTGGTTATAGATATCCAGTTCTCCCAGCACCAATTGCTGAAGAGACTGTTTTGTCCCATTAACATGGACTTTGGTAGGTTTGTCAAAAACCAGTTGACCATGTAGGTGAGGGTTTATTTCTGGATTCTCAATTCTATTCGACTGATCGGTGTGTCTATCTTTATACCAGTACCATGCTGTGTGTTTTTTGTTTTTAATTAGTTTACTGAAATATATCACTCATACATAAATATACATAAACAATAAGTGTATAATAATAGTTGTGAACTTACAAAACAAACATATATAACATCATACAGGACTCTCATGACTCACCCTACCACCAATAACTTGCATTGTTGTTAAACCTTTTTAACTAATGATTAAAGAGCATTGCCAAAATATTACTACTAACCAAAGTATTTTCCCCCAACCAATCCTATTATATCTTTATATCATTTATATATGAACATACATAAACAATTAAGTGTACAGTAAAAGTTGTGAACTTACAAAGCAAACATGCATAACATCATACAGGGGTCCCATACATCAACCCTCCACCAACACCTTGCATTGTCGTGAGACGTTTGTTAGAAATTATGAAAGAATATTGTCAAATTCTTAACACTAATCATAGTCCTCATCATACATTTGGTGTGTTTTCCCCCCAACCCACCCTATTATTATTTTTTAAATATATTTTTTATTACAGAAGTTGTAAACTTATAAAACAATCATGCACATATGCAGAATTCCCAAACAACACCCCTCCAACACACCACACTATAGTGAAACAGTTGATACAGATAATATAATCTGATTGTACCATGTCCATAGTGTACACTTGACTCACATTTTCCATACTGCCTCATTACCAACACAGTACATCTTTCACATAGATACAAAAATATTATATTATTACTACTAACCACAGTCCATAGGTCACTACAGCTGTATTTTTCCTATGCTTCTCCACATTCCCAACACCTGCAGTAGTGATGTACATTTGCTCTAGCTCACAAAGGACACCCTTGCATCTGTACCATCAACCATAATTTTCATCCATCTCTTGGTTTACTGTGCTATTCAGTTCCTAGATTATTCTCTAGCATTCTGTCAATTGGCATTTACATACCTAGACTACCATTTTCAGTCACATCCCCATTTATAAATTAGCTGTTACTCACTGTGTGTTACCATCCACTCTATACATTTCCACACTTTTACAGTAAAGCTAATTAAAACTTCTACGTACATTAAACATCAGTAGTCCACTCAGTCCTCCTCTTATCTCCTTTAAGAATCCACCACCTACCACCAGATCTTGAAGATATTTTCCTAAAATTTCTCCTAGAAGTTTTATGGTTCTTGCTTTTATTTTTAGGTTTTTGATCCATTTTGAATTAATTTTTGGATAAGGTGTGAGATAGGGGTCCTCTTTCCTTCTTTTGGCTATGGATATCCAATTCTTTCAGCACCATTTGTTGAATGGTTTATTCTGCCCGAGCTGTGTGAGTTTAACAGGCTAGTCAAAAATCACTTGAGGGTCTGTTTCTGAACCATCGGTTTGGTTCCATGGTCTATTGTGTCTGTATTTAGGCCAGTACCATGCTGTTTTTACCACTATAGCTAGTTAATAAGATTTAAAGTCTGGAAATGAGGGTTCGCTTTTCCTTTTTATGATGTTTCTGGCTATTCAGGACAACTTAGCCTTCCAAATAAATTTGATGATCATTGTTTTCAACTTTTTCTTTAATGCTGGTGGAATTTTTATCTGGATTGCATTGAATCTATATATCAATTTGAGTAGAATTTACATCTTAATGATATTTAGTCTTCCAATCCATAAGCATGGAATATTCTTCCAGTTATTTAGGCCTTTTATGATTTCTTTTAACATTGAGTTGCAGGTTTCTGAATACAAGTGCTTTACATCATTGGTTGAGTTTTATCTGTCTTATTTTATTTATACCACTTTTGACAATTTTAGTTACTTTTATTAATATAATCTTCATTTCTAGACTCTCTCCCAGGTCTCTCTCTCCTGTCTTCTCTTTTCAGGCTCTAGCATATCCTTTAGTATTTCCTGAAAATCTGGTCTCTTGGTTAGAAATTCTCTCAGTTTCTGTTTTTCTGTGAATATTCTAATCTCCCCCTCATTTTTGAAAGACAGTCTTGCTGGATATAAGACTCTTGGCTGGAAGATTTTCTCTTGTAGTAATTAAATATATCAGACCACTGTCTCCTTGCCTCCATGGTTTCTGGTGAGAAATCAGCATTTAATCTTATTGGATATCCCTTATATGTTATGCATTGCTTTTCTCTTGCTGTTCTCAGAATTCTCTCTTTGCTTTGGCATTTGACATTCTGATGAGTATATGTCTTGGAGTTGGTCTATTCAGATTTTTTTCTGATGAGAATACGTTGTGCTTCTTGGACATGGATATCTATGTCCTTCAATAGGGTTGGGAACTTTTCTACTATTATTTTTTCAAATATTCCTTCTGCCCTTTTCCCCTTCTTTTCTCCTTCTGGGACACCCATGACATGTATGTTTGCAAGCCTTTTGCTGTCATTTAGTTCCCTGAGACCTTGTTCAATTTTTTCCATTCTTTCCTTTATCTGTTCTTTTTTTTAAAGATTTATTTTCTTAATTTCTCTCCCCTTCCCCACCCCCAGTTGTCTGCTCTCTGTGTCCATTCACTGTGTTTTCTTCTGTGTCCACTTGCATTCTTGTCAGTGGCACCCAGCATCTGTGTCTCTTTTCATTTGCGTCATCTTGCTGCATCAACTCTCCGTGTGTGCAGCACCATTCCTGGGAAGACTGCACTTTTTTTGCGTGAGGTGAATCTCTTTACAGGTCACACTCCTTGCACATGGGGCTCCCCTGTGTGGGGGACACCCTTGAGAGGCACAGCACTCCTTGCATGCATCAGCACTGCATGTGGGCCAGCTCATCACATGGGTCAGGAGACCCTGGGTTTGAACCTTAGACCTCCCTTGTGGTAGGTGGATGCCCTATCCATTGGGCCAAATCCAATTCCCTTCTTCTGTTCTTTTGTATGTTCACTTTCAGAGGCCATTTCTTCAAGTTCACCAGTCCTTTCTTCTGCCTTCTCAAATCTGCTATTATATAATTCCAATGTTGATTTAATTTAATTTATTGCACCTTCCATGCCCATAAGATCTGCTATTTTTCTATGTATGCTTTCAAATTCTTCTTTGTGCTCATCCAGTGTCTTCTTAATATCCTTAATCTCTTTAGCCATCTCATTGAATTCATTAAAGAGATTTGTTTGAACATCTATGATTAGTCGTCTCAACTCCTTTATGTGATCTGGAGGCTTATCTCTTTCCTTTAACTGGGCCATAGCTTCCTGTTTCTTGATGTGGATTGTAATTTTTTGTTGGTGTGTTCGCATCTGGCTTACTAGAGTATTTATACTGGGTGCAGTTTCCCTCTTTAGTTCAGCGCTTCTTGCCCTTTCTCCCTTGCTTGTTGTGCAGTAGGAGCCAAGCATGTAGTTGGTGCTGTAAGCTGTGGAGGCTCAAGCTTCCCTCATTGAGCCAGGGACCAGTGAAGCTTCTTCCAACTTTCTCCTTTGCCATGGATAGGGAGAGAGTCACAGCTATGTGATATAATCCAAATCGTGCAGACCTAGATTGTAGGTGCCCAGAGAGACTGATGAAGCTTCACACCACTTTCTTCCATGCCTGGGGCAGGGATGGAGCTGCAGGTGTGGGCAGCAATATATGCAGTGTGGGTCCAAGATGACTGCAGTTGCCGTGGTAGACTTCCACTTTTCAATCTGTGCTAGCCAAAGTTGACTGTAGTTACCTGGATAGGCTGGTGCAGGGCCCACCAGCCTCCTCCCTGCCAGAGGAGGGGCTGAAGTCTAGGCTAGGGCTGCAGGCCAATCTAGATGAAAGAAACTGGTTCCTACAGTCACTGTGATTTTTGCTCAACCTGGCTCCCCCTCAGGCTGGGGGAGGAGTCAAAATGGCGGCCACTGGCCTCTTTCTGACTTGGACTGATTCACATCCCAGCTCTTCCCAGAGTTATATCTTAGCCAGCTGAGTCTACCAATTAGTAGCCAAAATCAATGACCAACTGTCTCTTCCTCCTCTGTTTTTGGGAAATGGAGCTTCCAGTTCCAGCCGCAGAAAAGTTCCTGGGGCAGCTTGTGCTGCCAGAGTAGGATAATCACTGGCCTCCATGGCTTGGCCAGTAATTTCCCAGAGAGGCTGGCGCAGGTCCCTGCAGCTTCTTCCCTACTGGAGGTGGCACTTGTGCCTAGGCTGGAGCTGCAATATGATCTGGATGGAAAGAAGCCAGTCCCCAAGAACATTGGGATTTTTAGTTTGCCCTGCTTCCCCTCATGCCAGGTGCAGAGTTAAGATGGCAGCTTCCCGGCCTATTACTTACTTGGACAGGTTCAAACTTTAGCTGTTCTCAGGATTATACTTTAGCCCGCTGAATTTACTCATTAGTAGCTGAAATTGGTGCCCAACCGCCTCTTCCTCCCTCATTTTGGGAAGTGGAGCTTTCAATTCCAGCTGCAGAATAGCTCCCAAGGTGGCTTGTGCCTCCAGTGGAGGATGGGCACCGGTCTCCGTGGCATGGAGTGCTCTACTTATGAGTCTTCTCTGCAGGTGGGCAGTCTCCTCCTTCCATTCCTTCAAGGATGTTGCAGGATGCTCTTCTGGCCTCAGGAGCCCCCAAGCAGGTGCTTCAGCTAACTCCAGAGAGCTCTGGGTGTTTACTAACTGCCTTGTAGCAGGAACTGACTTTAGGAGCGCCTTTCTCCATTGCCATCTTGCTGGTTTTCCCATGCTGTTTTGATTACTGTAGCTTTATAATATGTTTCAAAATCAGGCAGTGCATTTTCTCCCATGTTTCTCTTCCATTTTATTTTTTAATTTTTAAAATTTTTTTAAAATTTATTTTTAAATTTATTTCTCTCCCCTTCCCCCCCCCCCCAGTTGTCTGCTGTGTCCATTTGCTGTATGTTCTTTTGTGTCCGCTTGAATTCTTGTCAGTGGCACTGGGAATCTGTGTCTCTTTTTGTTGTGTCATCTTGCTGTGTCAGCTCTCCGTGTGTGGCGCCACCCTGGGCAGGCTGCACTTTTTTTTTGCCCTAGGTGGCTCTCCTTATGGGTTGCACTCCTTGAGTGTAGGGCTCTCCTACATGGGGGACACCCCTGCATGGCACGGCACTCCTTGTGCACATCTGCACAGCATTGGGCCAGCTCATCATATGGGTCAGGAGGCCCTGGGTTTGAACCCTGGATCTCCCATGTGGTAGCTGGGTGCTCTATCCATTGAGCCAAATCCGCTTCCCTGCTCTTCCTTTTTAGAACGCTTTTTGGATATGTGGATACATTTTCCCTCTTCCAAATGAATTTGGTAATTTCCTTTCTAATTCTGTAAAGTAGGCTTTTGGAATTTTGATTGGAATTGGTATTGCATTGAATCTATAAATCAGTCTGGGTAAGATTGACATCTTCAGGATATTTATTCTTCCAATCCATGAACATGGAATGTCTCTCCATTTGTTTAGGTCTTGTAAAATTTCTTTTAGCATTGTTTTGTAGTTTTCTGCATATAGGCCCTGCACTTCTTACTTAAATTAATTCCTAGGTATTTGAGTATTTTTGTTGCTATTGTAAATGAAAATTTACCCCTATTTCCTCCTCAAATTGTTCAATATTAGTGTCAAAAATATTTCTGATTTGTATGTGTTGATCTTGTATCCTGCTACTTTGCTGAACTCATTTATTAGCACAAGTAGCTTTGTCATGGATACTTAAGAATTTTCTAAATACAGGATCATGTCATCCTATTTGGATGCCTTTAATTTTTTTTTCTTGTCTAATTGCTCTAGCTAGAACTTCTAGTACAATATGGAATAACAATGTTGACAGTGGGCATCCTTGTCTTGTTCCCAATCTTAGAAGGAAAGCTTTCCACATTTCCAAATTGAGTATGATGTTGGCTGTGGTTTTTTCACATATGCCTTTTTTTCAGTTTGAAGAATTTTCCTTCTATTCTGATGTTTTGAAGTGTGTTTTTTTTTTTTATCAAGAAAAGGATGCTGTATATTGCCAAATGCTTTCTCTGCATTGATTGAGATGATCCTGTGTTTTTTTTCCTTCAATTTGTTAATGTGGTATATTACATTGATTGGTTTTCTTATGTTGAACCAGTCTTGCATAAGAGGAATAAGTATCACTTGGTTGTGAGATATAAGTCTTTAGATATGATGTTGGATTTTATTTGCAAATATTTTGTTGATAATTTTTGTATCTATGTTCATTAGAGAGATTACTCTGTAATTTTCTTTTCTTGTGGTTCTTTATCTAGCTTTGGTAATAGGGTGATGTTGGTTTCATAAAATGTGTTGGTTAATTTTCCCTCCTCTTCAATTTTCTGGAATAGTTTAAACAGGATTGGTATTAATTCTTTTTGAAATGCTTGGTAGAATTCACCTGTGAATCATCTGGTCCTGGACTTTTCTTTGTTGGGACATTTTTTTTTTTTTTAAGATTTATTTTTATTTATTTAATTCCCCTCCCCTCCCCCGGTTGTCTGTTTTTTCTGTGTCTTTTTGCTGCGTCTTGTTTCTTTGTCCGCTTCTGCTGTCGTCAGTGGCACGGGAAGTGTGGGCGGCGCCATTCCTCGGCAGGCTGCTCCCTCCTTCGCCCTGGGCGGCTCTCCTTATGGGTGCACTCCTTGCGCGTGGGGCTCCCCTACGCGGGGGACACCCCTGTGTGGCACGGCACTCCTTGCGCGCATCAGCACTGCACATGGGCCAGCTCCACATGGGTCAAGGAGGCCCGGGGCTTGAACCGTGGACCTCCCATGTGGTAGACGGACGCCCTAACCACTGGGCCAAAGTCCGTTTTCCCTGTTGGGACATTTTTGATGATGGATTTAATCTCTTTAAATGTGATTGGTTTGTTAAGTTCTTGTATTTCTTGCAGCTCAGTATAGGTTGTTTGTGTGTTTCTAGGAATTTGTCCATTTCACCTAGGTTGTCTAGGTTGTCTATGTTTTTGGCACACAGTTTCTCATGATATACTTTTATGATCCTTTTCATTTCTGTGGGGTCAGTCATAACTTTCCCCCTTTCATTTCTGGCTGTACTTATTTGTATCTTCTCTCTCTTTTTTTTTTCTCTGTTTAGTCTAGCTAGGGGTTTGTCAATTTTATTGATCATCTCAAAGAACCAACTTTTGATTTTGTTGATTTTCTCTACTGTATTTTTGTCCTCAACTGCATTTATTTCTGCTCTAATCTTTATTATTTCTTTCCTTCTGCTTGCTTTGGGTTTGGTTTGCTGTTCTTTTTCTAGTTTCTCTAGTTGTTCAGTTAAATCTTTGAGTTTAGCTCTTTCTTCTTTTTTAATAGAGGCATTTAGGTTCTACATTTCCCTCTGAAGACTTCCTTTGTTGTATCCCCATAAGTTTTGATCAGTTGTATTCTCATTTTCATTTGTCTCAATATATTTACTGATTTCAATGCAATTTCTTCTTTGACCCACTGATTATTTAGGAGAATGTTGCTCAGCCTCCGCACATTTGCAAATTTACTTTTTTTCTGTCTATTATTGACTCCCAGTTTCATTCCATTATGATCAGAGAAGGTGCTTTGTATAATTTCAATTTTTAAAAAAGATTTATTTTATTTATTTACCTTTCTCCACCCCCTCATTGTTTGTACTTGCTTTGTCTGTTTGTCTTCTTTGTTTCTTTCAGAGGTACTGGAAACTAGACCGGAGACCTCTGATGTGGGAAGGAGGTGCCTAATCACTTGAGCTCTGTTCCCTGCTTTGTTGTGTCTTTCATTATGTTTTTCCTCTTGTGTCTCTTGTTATGTCATCTTGTCATGTCAGCTTGGTACCTGCCCATTGTGCCAGCTCATCAGCCTGCTTATCCTCTTTAGGAGGCACGAGGGGCGGCAGACTTGGCCTAGTGGTTAGGGTGTCCGTCTACCACATGGGAGTTCCGCAGTTCAAACCCCGGGCCTCCTTGATCCATGAGGAGCTGGCCCATGTGCAGTGCTGATGCGCGCAAGGAGATTGTTGTCCCCCGCGTAGGGGAGCCCCATGTGCAAGGAGTGTGCCCCGTAAGGAGAGCCACCCAGCGCGAAAGAAAGTGCAGCCTGCCCAGGAATGGTGCCGCACACATGGAGAGCTGACACAACAAGATGACACAACAAAAAGAAACAGATTCCCGTGTCGCTGACAACAACAGAAGCGGACAAAGAAGATGCAGCAAAGAGACACAGAGAACAGACAACCGGGGTGGTGGGGAAGGGGAGAGAAATAAATAAATAAATAAATCTTAAAAAAAAAAAAAAGGAGGCATCAGGAACCTCTGCACCCTGCTTTGTTGTGTCTCTCATTATGTTTTTTCTTCTTGCATCTCTTGTTGCATTATCTTGTGTCAGCTGGCCATGCCTGCCCATTGTGCCAGCTTACTGTCTTCTTTAGGAAGCATTGGGAACCAAACCACAGACCTCCCATGTGGTAGGCAGGAGCCCAATCACTTGAGCCACATCTGTTTCCCTCAATCTTTTTATATTCATTGAGAGCTGTATTGTGCTCTAATACGTGGTCTATCCTGTGGAAAGATCCATGGCACTTGAGAAGAATGTATAACCTGCTGAGTTTGGACGAAGGGTTCTGTATATGTCTGTTAGGTCTAACTTGTTTATCATATTGTTCAAGTTCTCTGTTTCCTTGTTGATCTTCTGTCTAGTTGTTCTATCTAATGATGTGCGTGGGGTGTTGAAGTCTCCAATTATGGTAGAGATGTCTGTTTCTCCCTTCAGTTTTTTTTTTTTTTTTTTTTTTCTCCCTTCAGTTTTGACAGAGTTTGTTTCATGTATTTTGGGGCACTCTGGTTAGGTGCACAGGTATTTATGACTGTTTTTGTTGGAGAGTTGGACCCGAAGAGTATTGGGAATGAAAGAAAGAGAAAAAGGAGAATGAAAGAAAAGAAAGAAAGAAAAAGAATGAGAGAGCTGGGATCAGGGGGTCTGGGAGTAGAGACGCATTAGACAACTTTATTGTTCACTAGGGGCTCTCTATATACCCCAGTTCATGTGGGTAGAAGCAGCAACATGCTGTTAACCATCAATATTACTCATAGTCTAAGGAATTCAAAAAATCTTATCTCAAGGTACAAAGTTTAAGTGTTTTATTTACTACACAAATGTTATCTGCTCATCTTTCCTTTCATCCTTTCACAGCTTCATCCTGTTTGCCCAGAACTCTTAATTACCTCATTCCTTAGGTTGCAAGCATAGCCATGGAAACAGCAAATCTCTCTCTGCGAGACCACAGTGCCTCAGTTTCCAGCATGTTTTATCTTCCTGGTGGATTGTCCCTTTTATTAATATATAATGGCCTTCTATACCTCTTATAACTTTTTTGCATTTAAAGTCTGTTTTGTCCAATATTAGTATAGCTATCCCTGCTCTTTTTTGGCTACTGTTTACATGGAGTATCTTTTTTCAACCTTTCATTTTCAGCCAATTTGTATCCCTGAGTCTAAGGTGAGTTACATGTAAGTAGCATATGAATGGCTCATTTTTTAAATCTGTTCTGTTAGCCTGTATCTTTTAATTGGGAAGTTTAATCCATTCAATGATATTACCATAATTGCATTATTTACTTCCATCATTTTATAGTTGATTTTCATATGTCATATCATATTTTTGTCTGTCTTCTTACTCTTTTGGTTATGCTTTCTCTATTCTTTCTTCTATACTCTCCTCCAGGCCTCTCTCTCCTGTCTTTTTATTTCAGGTTCTAAGTATTTCCTGCAAAGGTGGATTCTTTTTTGCAAACTCTCTTAGTTTCTGTTTGTGAATTTTTTAAACTCACCTTCATATTTGAAGGACAATTTTGCTGAATAAAGAATTCTTGGCTGGCACTTTTTCTCTTTCAGTATCCTAATTGTATCCTTCTTGCCTCCATGGTTTCTGAAGAGAAATCTGCACTAAGTCTTCCTGGACGTCCCTTGTATGTTATGGTTTGCTTCTCCCTTGATGCTCTTAGAATTTTCTCTTTATCTTTCACATTTAACATTCTGAGTAGCATGTGTCTTGGAATAGGCCTATTCAGACTTATTCTGATTGGGGTGTGGTACACAAATGAACATGTAAGTTGGGAAATTTAAAGCTATTACTTCCTCAAATACTCTTTCTGCCCCCTTTCCCTTCTTTTTTTTTTTTTAAGATTTATTTATTTATTTAATTCCCCCCCTCCCCCGGTTGTCTGTTCTCTTTGTCTATTTGCTGCAGCTTGTTTCTTTGTCCGCTTCTGTTGTTGTCGGCAGCAAGGAAGTGTGGGCGGCGCCATTCCTGGGCAGGCTGCACTTTCGTGCTGGGCGGCTCTTCTTACAGGGCGCACTCCTTGTGCATGGGGCTCCCCTATGCGGGGGACACCCCTGCGTGGCAGGGCACTCCTTGCGCACATCAGCACTGTGCATGGGCCAGCTCCACATGGGTCAAGGAGGCCCCGGGTTTGAACCGTGGACCTCCCTTGTGGTAACGGACTCCCTAACCACTGGGCCAAGTCCGTTTCCCCACTTTCCCTTCTTTACTCCTTCTTTACTCCCATAAGTTTTATGTTTTTGTGTTTCATCTTGTCAGACAACTCTCTGAGCCCCTGCTCAATTTTTTCCCTTCTCTCTTCAGTTTTAGCTGTTCTGTCTTCAGTATACCTTATTCTTTCTTCTATCATTTCAAGTTTGCTGTTGTATGCCTCTAAAGTGTTTATTCCCCACCCCCCTTGTTGTTTTGTGCTCACTGTCTGATCTCTGTGTCCATTCACTTTGTGTTCTTCTGTGTCTCCTTGTCTTCTCTTTAGGCAGCACAGGGAACCAATACTGGCACCTTGTGGAGTGGGAGAGAGGTGCTCAATCTCTTGCACTACATCTCAGCTTCCTCATCTGATGAGTCTCTTATTGTCTCTCCTCTGTGTCTCTTTGTGTTATGTCATCTTGCTGCTCCAACACTCAACATGGGACAGCTCACAGCATGGGCCTGCTTGCCTTTACCAGGAGGCCCCAGGAATCAAACCCTGGAATTCTATTTGGTAGATTGGAGCCCCCCACCACCACCCCATTGTCTGCTCTCTGTGTCCATTTGCTGTGCATTCTTTTGTGTCTGCTTGTCTTCTCTATAGGCGGCACCGGGAACAAATCCTGGGACCTTCCGGAGTGGGAGAGAGGTGCTCAATCTCTTGCGCCACCTCAGCTTGCTGGTCTGATGCATCTCTTATTGTCTCTCCTCTGTGTCTCTTTCTGTTCTGTCATCTTGCTGCAGCATCACTCCACATGGGCTGGCACTCTGCACGGGCCAGCTCTCCACTCAGGCCAGCTTGCCACATGGGCCAGCTTGCCTTTAACCTCCTATTCTATTGTGTTTTTTATCTCACCTATTGTGTCTTTCATTCCCATGAGCTCTTTACTTTTCTCTTCAGGATTTCAAATTCTTCTTTGCACTCGCTCAACGTCTTCTTGATGTCATTTATTTCTTTAGTCATATTGTCTTTCTACTCATTTTGATTTTGGAAACTTATGTGCATCTTGCTAATTAGTTATCTCAAATCCTGTGTCTCTTGATGGTGCTTTGATATATTCCTTTTCTTGAGTCATGTCTTCCATTTTCTTAGTATTGCTCATAATTTTTTGCTGATGTCTAGGTATCTTATCAGGATGTAGTTTACTCAGATGCTGAATTTCTTTCTCTTTTGTAGGGTTTAGTGGTGGGAGCTGTGTATTACCACTGCTTTTTTGATTCTTGGCTAGACATGGTTAGGATTATCCCTGCTAGTTGCTCAAAACAGGGCTCTGGACCCAGTAATTGGTTGCAGACTGGCTTTTTAGGGCCTTAGGGAGGGAAGTTATAAAAGCCCAAAAAAAGACTCTCTTACTTTTAATTTTCTCATATGTGCGTCCTTAGTCTGCCAGCAGATGGCCCTCTTTGACAGCTCTCAGTTCAATGCCTGGTCAGAGTGTATTTGTTGTAACACTAACCAGATCAATGAGACAGAGCTCCCTGCCTTTGCTTTTCTCTTGCTTTCAGAATCCTCTCTTTAGCTCTGATATTTGTCATTCTGAATAGTAGGCGTCTTGGCATAGATCTATTCAGATTTATTGTTTGGGGTGCATTGCCCTTCTTGGATATTGATATTTATGTCCTTCATAATGGTTGGGAAGTTTTCAGTCTTTATTTACTCAGATATTCTTTCTGCCCCTTTTCCATTCTTTTCTCATTCTGGGACACTAATAATGCAAATGTTTGTGCGTTTTGTGTTTGTTGGAGAAAAGGTAATACTCACTCCAGCAGAGACTCATGATTGTAGCCAGAAAGTTTATTGGGGAGCTCTCCCAATGGAGGGGGTCTGAAGAATAGACTTCAGTCGTCCCCTGAATGGTGGTGGATATGACTTTATATAGTACATCAATAGGCAGGGAAACTGAGTACAGCCAAATGACTAGTGGGTAATGGGCTAGGACATTGGGTATTCTTGGAATGCGGGAAGGTTGGTGGTGCCTGTGTCTGGAGGGGGTGAAGGCTCTTATCTGCTCCACTTTGTTCATTCTTGGGTGGGGATGGGCTGCCTCCAAGCTGGTAAGTTACAGCTTACTTAACGGTTATGACTGAGGCTGCCTTTCTTCAATTTATGTCATGGGAGAATTGAGTCACAGTCTTATGACCTGCTAATCATTGCAAACCTTATAAGCAGTGTTGTCATTCAATTCCCTGAGATTCCATTCCATTTTCTTCTCTTCTCTTTCTGTTCTCCTGTCTTTTCCAGTTCAGATGTTGTCTTTGAAATCACTTTTGGTCTTAAAGCAATTCAAATCTGCTATTATGTGCTGCTAATGTATTTTTAATCTTGTCAATCATGTCTTTTTTTTTAACAAACATTGATCTTTTTAAAAACTCATTTATTTTTCTTCCCTTCCTCTTCCTCCACCCTTCTGTTTTTGCTGTCTGTGTCCATTTGCTGTGTGATCATCTGTATCTATTTCTCTTTTTGTCTTTTTTCTTTCTTTCTTTCTTTTTGTCTTCTCTTCTTGTCTTTCTCCTCTAGGACTCACCGGGATTCGATCCTGGTGAGTACCATCTTCCCACAATCCACTCTGATATTTGTCTCTGCTATGGAGAGAGGTTCCCTTCAATTGTACCATCTCAGTTCCTAGTCTCTACTGTACTTCACCTTGACTCTCCTTCGTCTTTTTTTTGTTGCGTCATCATCTTGCTTCATGACTCACCTGCGCGGGCACTGGCTCACCACACGGGCACTCAGCTTGCTGTGCAGGCACTGGCTCACCATGTGGGCACTCACCTTGCCATGCAAGCACTTCCTTGGGCCCTTGGCTCACCACTTGAGCACTGGCTTGCCATGCGGGCACTGGCTCACCATGCGGGCATTCATGTGGGCACTTGGCTCACCATGTGGATACTTGGCTTGCCATGCAGGCACCCACATGGGGACTCAGCTCACTGCATGGGCACTCGACTCACTGCGTGGACCCTTGGTTTGCCACACAAGCACTGGCTTGCCGCACGGGTATGCTTTCTCTTCTTTTCTATCAGTAGGCCACAGGGATCGAATCCAGGTCCTCCCATATGGTAGACAGAGGCCTTATCAGTTGAGCCACATCCGCTCCCCCATTGTGTTTTTCATTCCCATAAGGTCTGTTAGTTTTCTTTGCAGGCTTTTAAATTGTTCTTTTTACTCCTCCATGTCTTCTTAATATCCTTTACTTCTTTAGTCATTTTCTTTAAATTCTTTGAAGTGATTTAGGAGAGTTATGTGATTATCACTGATTAATTGTATTAAATCCTGTTTCTCTTCAGGATATTTGGTTTGTTCTTTTGGTTGGGCCATCTCTTCCTATTTCCTAGTATGGCTTGTAATTTTTCACTGATGTCTAGGCACCTGATTAGGATCGTGAATTTACTCTGATGGCTAGTTTCCCTCTCTTGCCTAATGCTTTTTTCCGCAGCTCTTCTTTGATATTTAGTTCAACTTATTCTCAGTCTTTAAAACTGCCTAGCTTAAGATTTCAGAATCGGTCCAGGGACTCACTAGTGGGGCACAGATTTTCTCCCAAGGGTTGGATATAGGGAGCTTGAACAGTTTTTGTCCATGCATTTTCCAGATAGGCCAGCAGATGGCGCTAGTCAATGCACCTTCCATGGAGTTGTTTCAGTCTCAGCTTTCCTGTCTTTCTGTATTGAATCTCCACAGCGGAGATTCAAAGTCGGCTCTGCCCGCTGAATTCACAGAAGAAAAGCACCCAACCTCCCCTCTCTCTTCCCTTGAAACAGTTGACAGGGAGGAAGATGTCTTTTCCCCTCTCAGTCAGCTACAGTGATTGGGGGTGGAGGTGGGGAGCCTTTCCCACCAGCCCCTGGTGCTTAGTAACTTACATTTGCCTTTTTGGCTTCTTTGTCTCTGTCTCTCACCCTCCAGGGAGTTATGTAGCACTGTCCTGGTTCATTGACCCCCAAAGTAGGTCCCTAGGACAGCTTTTGGCTCTTTCTCTGTTGTTTTTGTAAGAGCATTCAACTCTGCCTGTTAGTTCATTCCCATCTTCCCACAATCCACCTGCATTCTTAATGACAGCAACCAGGAAATTTTAAAATCTCAGAGTAGGTTTTCAAAATGTAAACACATTCTTTCACCAATCCTTGGCAAGCTCTTACATGGTTCACTTATAGGCTGGCCAGTATATGATTTGGGTTATTCCATCCTTTTGTAGATCAAGACGTTCTTTACAACCCATTGTTAGCACCTTATATTATTATGGCATTCTGTTGAAGATCGAAAGAGTGAGCCTAGATCATTAAAGGATTAGTCTGATTTAGCATGATTCTGTTTCCTAGCTAGCAAAAAGTTACTTGTATTCAAAAGGAATGAAAGGAAAGCGGATTTGGTTCAATGGATAGAGCATCCACCTACCACATGGGAGGTCCAAGGTTCAAATTCAGGGCCTCCTGACCTGTGTGGTGAAGCTGGCCCACATGCAGCGCTGATGCGTGCAAGGAGTGCTGTGCTATACAAGGGTGTCCCCTGCGTAGGGGAGCTCCATGCACAAGGAGTGCACCCTGTAAGGAGAGAGCTGCCCTGCACGAAAAAAGTGCAGCCTACCCAGGAGTGGGGCCGCACACATGGAGAGCTGACAGAGCAAGATGATGCAAAAAAAGAGACAGATTCCTGGTGCCGCTGACAAGAATACAAGCGGACACGGAAGAACACATGGCTCATGGACACAGAGAGCAGACAACTGGGGGGAGGGAAAGGGGATGGAAAAAAATCTAAAAAAACAAAACAAAAAGAATTAAAATGGCAAAATGAAAAAAAAAGATATTGGGAGACAACTAGTAGTCTGTCACAAGGTCTCAACCTTTTATTTTATACATAAACATTCACTTAATTCCTTTCTTATATATGCTTCTATCTCCAACTTTCACTTAGGTCAACATCCTTTTTGTTTTCCTTTCTAAGAGAGAAGAGAATACACCCTCTAGTCTCCTACTGGTTTGGGGGGTGAAATTTTAGAAGGTCTAACTGGTTCTTAAAATACTTACAAACTAACCTACTTTTTTCAGCCCCATTTTCATCCCTGGAGGTACCTGGCACAACTGATACTGGAGCCTTTTGTGCATGTGGGTGGGGGGTGGGGGGGTAATTGTCAATCAGGTTGCTTCTTGACTCTCCTCATTGGGATTTTCCTTTTCAGTTACCACTTATCCAGCTCTTTTCCAGCTTTTAAAATTTTGTTGCTGTTGTTTCCTTTCCCTTTCTCTTTAATCTTATGGGTTTATAGCTTAAAAGACACAAAAACAAAACCCCATAGTTATACAGATAGGTTTCAAGAGGGAATGGATGTAAATGTTTTTGTTTTATCTACTATTTTCACCTGGAAGTCTTTCCTAAATTTTACTAAATATAATTTTAAAAAATCTCCCCAAATATTAAAAATATTAAAGATAAAGTCCCATTTACCACTATTACTTACTATGAAATCTTGGTTTCCATTTTAGGTAGATATATTTGAATAAATTTTTCTCCATTTCTAATTATGATTATACTATGATTGCTTTATTTATTTAACAAGTTCATTTGGACACCTGTTGTATGCACTGGGGCTTTAGTTATAAGTAAGATAAAAAAGATAACATGAAGCCTATATACTTAGAAGAGGATTATGATAAATAAATAAATAGTAACTTTGGATATTGATAAGTAGAGTAAAAGAAATAAATAAACAAGGCGACACTAGTTTTGGTTGGACAGTCAGGGAAGGACTTTCTGGAGGTAATATTCAATACTTTGAATGAGGTCTCATTCAAAGTATTGGGCAAAGAGATTTCTAGGCAGGAGACAGCATGGCCCTGGAGTGAAAAAGGGCTTGGGCAACCTGAGGAACAGAGGAGACATGCGTGGGTTGGAATATAGCGAATGAAAGGGAGTAGAATGAAATGAATGTAGAGAGGTGAATTAGAGCCAGAACATATAGGACCTTGTAGGCAATAATCTCAAAATTTCTTCTAAAATCCATGACAAGCTATTGAAGGAGACTGACATAAGCAGTACTGCACGCAAGAGATTATGGTAGCTAGACTTGGATCAGAGTGGTAGTAAAGACTGAGGGAAGTGGATGAATTTAAAATATATTTTCAAACATATTTCTCATAATATTGAGTTCCTCAAAGGCAGAGACCATGTCTTTTGACCAAGGACCTAGTACAGAGCCTTGAACATCACAGGTACTCAGTGAATATTAGTTTAACAGATGAATTGGGTCACACGGGTAACTGGACTTTACTTGTTAGAGTTAGACCTGAGAAAAAGCACTAGACCTGCTTGTATCTCTACTCTGGAGATCCTCCCCTCCTCCATCCCTCCGGTTACTGTGTTATCAGACTATAATACTCATTCATGAGTGCTTAGCATAAGCCAGGCACAGTGCTACTTGTTCTGGTGAGGATTAATTCTAATTCTCACAACATCATTAAGAGGTGAATACTAATATTGTCACTATTTTACATTTAACCTTAAAAGATTAAATGATTTGGGTCAGGTCACTCAGCTAATAACCGAGAAGCCCACGTCTGTTTGCCATGAGAACTGGCAATTTCAGGCCAGCTCTATGTCCCCAAAGATTTCAAGCTGCCGGAGCCTTGACGGACTGGAATAAAAATCCTCCCAAGGAATTTTTCTCAGTCAGTGTACAAGACCTGGAGGAAAATAAAATCTCTGTTCTATTAACTGAAGGGTGGGCCGTCGTGGAAGAGAATAGATGATGCTTCATGTGGAGAGGCAGCCATTTCAGCCTGCCTGCTATCTTCCACTCAGCCAGATGCGGGAATGAGGGACGCTGCACTCCTTTCAGTTACCGACTTGCATTGCAACTTGCTGAGCAAGTCACAACGTTCCTGCAACTTGTTTTTTTTCCCTGCGAAATAAGGCTAATAACACCAGTCTTAAAAGCACTGTTGTTGTCAAGATTAAATAAATCGGCTAATAGCTAGTTTTAGGCATCTAAGCCCCACTACGTCCGCCGAATAGTAAACACCCGATAAACGGAAGCTCAAAGACTGAACGAAGAGATATAGAAGCCAATCTGATTTGGAGTTTGGGTAGCGGCTAAGAGGATGGCGTCAGCGGATTGGGTACCGAAGAGGGCGGGCCCGGAGGGAGGAGCCAGCGGCGTCCCGCCGCAGCCCCGAGCTTTGAATCAAGCGCGGTAGCTTCAGCTGCAGCCAATCCTGGAATGGCATCTTCTTGCGTCATTGCTGCTAAGGCTCCGAGCCACGCATCTCTTCCCGAGATCAGTTCCAGCCGTTGCTGCTGTACCCGCGCTCGGCTCTTACGTGTCTATCCGTTACAACGGGGAGGACGGACAGAAGGTCTCACGTCCTCGAGTGTCCGGAGAGGGAGGAGGCTCTCGGCTTCTCTCTTCAAACATGCAGAGCAGGAACGGTTTCTCCTTCTTTGGAAGCCGCCGGCCGGCGTCCCGTCAGGAGTTGTAGCCCCTAGATTCCTGTTCTTACCCGACTTTCTAGAGAAGCAGGAAGTTGCTTTTTTTCTGGCGGGGGGGGGGACCGTCCAGGGAGGGAAGGTATCCACGGAGCCATCCAGCGCTGGCGGGGGTTTCCTTCGGTTAGACACGGACTGAGTCTTGGCCCTTTAAACTCGAAGGGGAGGGTCCGGAAGTGGATGGGCGGGGCGAAGGCCCTAGTATATAAGAGGGCCCAGCCGCGCGGGGTCTCCAATCTGCCATTTTCTGTCCCTGAATTAGTCTCTTGCCTTCAAATCTGTGTTTTCCTCACAGGTTCTATTCCGCCCGCTGGTACGCTGCCTCAGGGGAACGATGGCCGCAGAGTCCACAGCCACTGCCGCCATCACCGCGGAGTTGGTTCCCGCCGACAAGTAAGAGGGACCGTGGAGTGCTGGAGACACTGACCAGTCCGCGGGGAGGGGTGGCGGACGGAGCTCCACGGGAGGGAGAAACCGGTGGTTGGAAGGACTTCTGGTGAGGTGCAGTAGCTTTTCGAAGACGCCTGGCTACTAAGGAAGGCCACCTTTCCTGAGAGTCTCGTGCGTTGGTGGTAACGGCGGTCGGCTGGCGCCCCCTGCCCCGCTTTTCGCAGCCGCCATCTTGCCGGGGGCAGCGGCGGCTGTCTCGGTTGCCTGCCCCTCTCCTTCCTCCCCTGGCCCGGGGCTGTCGGCGGGGAGGCGGGGCCCCGGCGCGCCGGCCTGCCCACTCGCCCCTACTGTCCCTGCACTCCGGGCGCCCGCCTCGGGTAGGGTCTCCAGGCAACCCGGGAAATAACCAACAGATTTGGCGCCAAAGAGAAAATCCCGCACGAGGAAAGAAGCTGGACCGGTGGGGGCCGGGAGTGGGCGGACCCTTCGGTGGGCGGGATCTCGCTCTCGTAAGTTCTCTTCTCCGCCGGCACTGGAGTAGGGGCGGAGCTCCAAGGAGGCGGGAAAAGTCCATTGTTTGGGGCCGCAGTGGCTGGGGCCAGAGCCTTGGACTTCCGCGGTGGGGCGCGGTGAGGCTTACCTCGCGTCCTGTAGCCAGTCCCGGCGCCTTCGACACTCGGCGAGCCCCGGTCCCTGTTTTGTGGTAGGGAGCATCGTGGTTTTTTAACTTCAGGGGTGTTGGCGGGAGACTTGGCTGCTTCGGGGAAACATGATCCGGGCGCGAAGCTGTGTCGAGCTCTGTGTTTGATTACTAGGTGAATGACCCAGTAGTATAAAAAACAGAGGTAATGATAGAAGATAGGGGTGCTTTGAAAGCGGCAAAAGTGCCACTCTGGTGTAAGGTATTTTGTTAACAGTGAAGGAAAGCATCTTATCAATTCTGTGAGCAAGTGCTGTTTTCCATCTAGCAGGTCTGATTTGACAGTGTTTCCTTATTTCTTAGAGGCCTGGTTCTAACTTTTTCCCCCTTGTCTTGTGCACTTTTAAAAGTAGTTACTTTCTCTAGAGAAAGAAGGCTGAGATTTTTATGATTGAATCTCTATAGGTGAACACCCTGTGATGGTTAGCATATTTATAGTCACCAGCATTTGCTTATCTCTAAGCTACCTACAACCTTTTGGATCCTTAAGGATTTTTGCAGAACGATGGTTCTCAGACACAAATAGAAATTTAGAATCAAACTATTTCCTTCCTCTTTCCCCTTGATTTAATACAACTGGAAAGAAAGATTCCTTACTTGAGGTTGTATAGTAATAGTTTTCTGGTGCTTCCTAAAGAACTCTAGCACTTATTTTTACTTAGGGATCGCTGTCCTTCAATACTTACGAAGTATATAGTTTATTTTTTTAAAAGAAAAATGCAGCAAAGATCTGTGGCAAATTTTCAGATGATATTTGTCTAGCCAAAGATAAGTTATTAGTGCACTAGCCTCCACCTTCCTGGCAGGCTGTGTAGAGAGAAAATTTATGTTAGTGCCTCTAGGGAAAAACAGTAAATCACTTATTGCTCCTTCCACCATAAATTGGAAACTAAAACTGAGCAATTTATACTAGGTTCTTTTACAAATATGTTTTTATTTATTATATTTTATTCATTTTAATTATATTATTTTTATTATGTTTTATTTTTATGCTTTATTTTTATTTATGTTTTATTTATTATGTTTTAGTAATCTCCCTTCTATAGGTGAAAAAAATTCAAGACTAGATGGAGAAGTAATTTCTAAATTAATGAGTGGAAAGATCCAGGTTAAACTGCCCCCAGTATTACAAGTTTTGTTTATGATACACAGCATGAAAAAACTTCATCTGAGAGAACAATAAAAACAGCAAACCTCAGATAAGTAAAGGTAGCAGGGCTATTCAGAAGTAAAGCCTCTAAGGTCCTTGGCGATTAGGGGAGGGTAAAGAAAATTACTTGTTTTTTAGACTTTGATAATTCAGTATAATCATTGAAAGAATAAAAATGTGTATAACATCCACGCAGTAAAGAGAAAAAAAGTGGAGGGAGAGAAAAACCTAACTCAGAGTTGCTTTTACGACTTTTACTTCATAGTTTTTTAAAAATTACAGGATCCCATAAAGAGAACTCCAGCATATACCTATTCCCCCAAATATGCAGATCCACCAATTTTAACATTTTGCCACATTTGCTGTACCATTCTAGCTCTTTCCACCTATATGTGCATCTATTTTTCCATTTTCTGAATACGTGTATGGGTTGTATATACATCATGCTGGAACACAACACTGCCATGTACATTTCCTAAGAACAAGGAAAATCACTTTTGTATCTACCTTAAGTGAAATTATCAGTTTCAAGAAAATTAACATTCATATAAAACTTAGTTTATATTCTTTGTTTTTTCGAATATTCCAATAATGTCCTTTTTTAAAATTAATATATTTTTTATTAGAGAAGTTGTGAGCTTACAAAACAATCATGCATGCAACAATACTGGTATTTATATTTACCCCACTGATTATCCTTACTTGGAGATCTTTATTTCTTTAGGCGGCTTCTATTTATTTTCTGTTGTCCTTTTCAACCCCCAGAAATGTTTTTAGTATCTCTTATAGGGCATGTCTAGTGATGAACTTTCTCAGCTTATGTTTATCTGGGATTATTTTAATTGCTCTCTGTTTTAAAAGACAGTTTGCCAGATGTAGAATTCTTGGTTGGCAATTTTTTTCCTTTCAGCACCTTAATGCTTTTTTTTCTTTTTCTTTTAGCACTTTAAATATGTCATCCCACTGCTTTCTTGGACTCCATAGTTTCCACTGAGAAATTTGCCTTTAATCTTACTGAAGCTCCTGTATACATGATATGTTGCTTTTCTCTTGTGACTTTCAGAATTTTCTATCTTTGGCATTCGACCATTTGATTATAATGTGCTAACAGCATGGGTTTATTTGGATTTGTCCTGGTTGGCGTTCAGGGGGGTACCTTGGGTGTGAAAATTCATGTTAAAATTTGGAAGTTGTTAGCCATTTTCTTTGAATATTCTCATTGCCCCTTTTTTTCTCCTTCTGGTACTCCCACAGTTTATGTATTGGTATTCTTTATGGTGTCTCACAGGTTCCTCAAGCTTTACTTCATTCTTCTATTCCCTCAGACTGGATGATTTCAGTGTTTATAAAGTTCTTTTTTTTTTTTTTTCAAGATTTATTTATTTATTCTGCCTACCCTTTGTTGTCTACTTTGTGTCCATTTGCTGTGTATTCTGTGTCTGCTTAGTCAGCACCGGGAACCGATCCTGGGACCTTCTGGAGAGAGAGAGAGGTGCTCAATCTCTAGTCTGCTGTGTCTCTTATTGTCTCTTCTCTGTGTCTTTCTTTGTTGTGTCATCTTGCTGCACCAGCACTCCGCGTGGGCCAGCTCTCTGTTTGGGCTAGCTTGCCTTCACCAGGAGGCCGGGAAATCAAACCCTGGACATCCTGTATGGAGCCCAATTACTTGAGCCACATACGCGTCCCTGATTTGTGTGTGTGTGTGTGTGTGTGTATGTGTGTGCGCGTGCGTGCGCGCGCCAGCTCCAATCTGCTGTTGAACACCACTCCTAGGGAATTTTTAGTTTCTGTTACTGTGGTCTTCAGCTCTATTTTGTTCCTTTTCATAAATTCCATCTCTCTATTGATATTCTCTGTGTTCATCTATTGTTTTCCTGATTTCTTTTGTCTATGTTCTTTAGCACTTTGAGCATAATTAGGATCATTTCTTAAAAAGTTTAATATTGCCCAGGTGTGGTCTTCCTCATTGATGGTTTCTAAAGCTTTAGTTTTTCCTATGCCTGGGCTTTCTTCAAATTTTTTTTTTTTTTTTTTAAGTCCAGTAAAAAGAGTTTATTTGAGAATTGGGGAGAACAGCTTGCTGAGAAATGGGAGAGAAAGACAGAAATACACACCAAGAGTTGGTGCGGGCTCCTCTAGGCAGAGAGTCTGTTTTCTAATCTTTTCTTGAAACCTGGACATTTTGAAAATTTAGTGATGCATTATTTCTGGAATTTAGTGTGTCTGTTCCTTAAGCTGCTATCCAGCTTGTGTTATGACAGTGCTTTCTTTGAATGCCAGGAACTAAAAGATACAGGAGGGGGACGGAAATATAACACCTTCCCAGTCTTTGCAGATTTACCTGCGAGAGTGCTTTTCTTTAGGATTTCTCCATACCAATTTAGAGAATAGCTCCAGGCCAAAGCCTGAGGGCCTCCCTGATCTTTCTGTGCCTGTGCATATGTCTTATCTTGTGCATATGTCTTATCTTGCGCATATCCATGTGGTCCTAAGAATTCCTCCATTTAAACATATAAAAATGTCCCCCCTTTCTAGGAAACAGTTTTCTCATGGTGTCCTGAACACTGCAATGTATGTCCTATAGCCAGCAATCTCTTGCCCCAGGCAGCATGACTTGATAGCTTTTCCACAGTGTTCTGGAGATCTCCACGAGCTGCCTTATATATATACCAGGGCAAGTTCTGGGATGTTAAATCGCCTGGGCTACCACCAGATAGATTGGACCAGATGTATGTGCACAAGGGTTACTCTGCTTCTTGAACAGGGACCAGGGATCTGCACATTTTGAGCTCAGACAGACTAGGTGCTGAGCTGGTGAGGTTGGGGGGGGGCCAGGGTGCCAGAATATTCTCCCTCTTTTAAAAAGCCTTTTTAATTGATTTGGTACTGGTCCTAATCCTGTAATCCTTAAACTTTTCTGGAGCTTTGAGAAAGATGGTTCTGCCAGTTCTTGTTGGTTATTCAGAGGCTTCTGGGGTGGGGGTGGGGGGCAAAGCTTTGAAGTGTTTCACTCTGCCATTTTGATGGGATTGGACTCAAATTATTTTTTTAAACAATTTATTGAAGTGTATCATTCATATACGAACATACACAAGCAAAAAGTGTATAGTAAAAGTTTTGAACTTAGAAAACAAACATGCATAACATATACAGGGCTCCCTACACCAATACCTTTCATTGTTATGAAATTTGTTACAAATCATGAAAGAGCACCATCAAAATATTACTACTAACTATAGTCCATTTTATGACTGAATAATATTTCATTGTAAGTGTATAGCACACTTTTTTTCTTAAAGTTTTATTTATTACTTATTTCTCTCCCCCCGCCCCAGTTGTCTGTTCTCTGTGTCTATTTGCTGCGACATCTTCTTTGTCTGCTTCTGTTGTTGTCAGCGGCATGGGAATCTATGTTTCTTTTTGTTGCCTCATCTTGTGTCAGCTCTCCGCGTGGGCAGCGCCATTCTTAGGCAGGCTGCACTTTTTTTCGCGCTGGGCAGCTCTCCTTATGGGGTGCACTCCTTGTACATGGGGCTCTCCTACGCAGGGATACCCCTGCGTGGCATGGCACTCCTTGTGTCCATCAGTACTGTGCATGGGCCAGCTCCACACGGGTCATAGAGGCCCAGGGTTTGAACTGCGGACCTCCCATGTGGTAGATGGATGGTCCAAGTCCGCTTCCCAACAATTTTTAATCCATTCATTTTTTTTTTTTTTTCTAATACAGATTTATCCACCCCCTCATTTTTGTGCTCACTGTCTGCTTTCTGTGTCCATTTGCTGTGTGTTCTGTGTCTGCTTGTCTTAAGGCAGAACTAGGAACCAGTCCCAGGACCTTCTGGAGTGGGAGAGAGGTGCTCAATCTCTTGTGCCACCAGCCAAGGTCCATAGCATATATTTGGCATACTTTTTTCCATACCCTCCCCCCATTCAGCACAGTACATCTTTGGCACTGATGCAAGAATATTATTACAGTATTGCTGTTAATCACAGTCCATAGATACCAATTGTTTTTTTCCCATGCTTCTCCACAGTCTCACCACCCTGCAATACTGATGTACATCCGCTCTAGCTCATAGGACACTTCTGCATCTATACCATCAACTACCATTCTCATCACCTCTTGGTTCACTGTGTTATTCTGCCCCTAGATTTCCTAGCTTTCTTTCAATTGACATTTACAGTCCTAGATTACCCTTTTCAGCCACAATCCCATTTATAAACCAGCTGCTACTCACTATAATGTGTTGCTATCATCTTTATCCATTTCCATGCTTTTACAGTGAAGTTAATTAAAACTTCTACATACTTTAAGCACTGGTAATAGTTCTCAGCCCTCTTATTTCCTAATGACCTATACTCTGTGTTTTAACTCCATGTGTTTATTCTTGGAATTTAGTCCCTATTAATGAGACAATGCAATATTTGTCCTTTTGTGTCTAACTTATGTCACTTAACATGTCTTCAAGACTCATCCATGTTTTCGTGTCCCAATTTCATTTTTCTTACTGTAGCCTAGTATTCCATTGTATGTATACACCACATTTTGTTTATCTGCTCATTAATTGATGGCAGCCGAGTGAGTTTTTAACAAAAGGAAACAAGAAATAAAACACTAAGGAGCACAGAAACCCACATTCAGTCACTACGTTACCCCCTAAAGGTTACTATTATGATCTCTAACATCAGAGATTATTAGTTTTGCCTGTTTTGAACTTTATATAAATGGAACCATAGAGTATATAGTCATGTCTTATATTTATTGAGCATTTATTTTAGGTGCCAGAGAAAACTGTAAGGAGACAGAGTGGTCTCTGCTCTCAAACTGAGCTTCTGCTAACTAGGATAGAGACATTAAATATAGAGATGAGAGAATATCATAGTGCCAAGCAGATAATTTTAATTTGTTGTCTTTGAAAGTAACTAGGTAGCTATTTTAGATTGGGTAATTAGAAATGGCCTCAATGAGACCTGAGTGATAAGGGGCTAGCTATATGAAGACCCTAGCAAGGAAATTTCATTCATAGAAAGAGGAATGCCAGAGAGTGGGTAAAGAGGAAAATAAGTTGGTAGTGTTTGGTGGTGGGAGGGTGGGGGATTTTTTGGGTGATTGTTTCTATTTGTTCAATGAAGTATGGGCAAGGACATCTGACTGGAAGTTACTGGGGAAAGAGTATGGTGTAGGAGTTTTAAGAAGAGCAGAAAAGGAGGGAAATGTTCATTTTGTGAGAGTTGGAAAACAAATATAGTTAAATGTAGTAGGATTGCCAGTGTTGAGTCCTTGTTTAAGATTTGTATTTAAAGTGAGGTTAGTCTGCTTTTCTACTTCAAGAGCTCATTCAGCTGCTTGGTGGTAGCAGACATGGAATAGATGGCTAGAGGGTTGAGATCTTTTATGGACCATAGTTTTCCAAAAGAAAAACCTGAGTAGAATACTTTCTTTACAGAGTAGGGGTTTGCATTAAGAAAAGAATTATCTTGAAGATAAAACTGCTAGAGATTGCTATTTTTCATTTCTAGTTGTCCAGCAGTAACTACCATTTTGGTCTTTTGGTCCCTTCTCTCCTTCTTCACTGAGGACATTGTTTCCTCTGAATGCAAACATCCTCAAATGGGTGTATCTTAGAAAACATTTTTGCTCTCTGCCTAGAGGGGCCTGCACCTAATCTTGGTGTGTATTTCTACCTTTCTGTCCCATTTCTCAGCAAGCTCAGTTCTTTCCCCCATTTTCCAAATAAATTCTTTTTATTGGCCTAACTAAAAAAAAAACACCCTCCCCAAAAAAGAAAAAAAACATTTCTCTATTATGTATTTCTGTTTAGTCTTTGCTTCACAGTCAGACTTGTTCAGACAAGAGTCTGTATTCATATTTTCTCCTTTTTTTTTTAAAATCAATTTAACAAATATATTTAATATATTTTAATATTGGGTTTTAAAAGATGAAGAAGACCCAATTTTTAGTCATCAAATCACAACTTAATAGGACAGGTGTGTACTGAGAGTATACACACGTTTATTTGTCAACCTTCCTCAGTCTGGTTTCTGTCCTCCTGCCATTTAAACCAGGTAATCAATGCCTAAATCATTCCTTATCATTCTTAGTTTTCTAACTAGTTCTTAACTCTTTTGCTACATTCGATGGCATCCATCTCCTCTTTGAAATTTTGTTTTCCTTGGTAATACCTTTATGTCTTCCTATCTCCCTGCTCTAACATTACTAGCAATTTCTAGAATTTATTGATTCCTTATGTACTGGGCATTATACTAAGCGCTTTATGAACTCTCTCATTTAATTTTCAGAAAATTCCTATGAGATAGGTAGGTACTGTTAACTATAGTTGAGGAAACTGAGGGAATTCACATGCTAAGTGGCAAGTCACTTAACATGATCCTATTCTAGTGATTAAGTATCAGTCACTTATTTTAAAATATTGATTAGGTGCCAAGCCCTGTGCTTGGTGTTGGGATACAGCTAGGATAAGATAGATTTGTATGCTTTCCTTAGATCTTAATCCTAGTGGGAAATATATAAAGTTCGCAGGCAAACTTAATATAGTGAAAGTTAAAATAGGGATCATATAGGATACTAAAGGATCTGTGTAACTGGGTAAGGTACTGCTCTATAAAATACAGGGATATTGCCACCTGCCTCAGGTTTTTTGGTGAGCAGATTAAATGAGAATAACAATGTATGTACCATGTCTGGCAGGCAAATGTTTGCTATGAATTGCCTATTGAACATCATCTATTTGGGTATTGTATGAACACCTCAAAATCAACTTGACTTGGAATGGGTATAGCTCAGTGGTTGGGTACCTGTTTTCCCATGTACAAGGTCCTGGGTTCAATCCCTGGTACCTCCTAAAAAAAAAAATTTTAACTTGTTTCAACCCCCTAGTTTTCACTAACTGTGAATGCTATTTTTTACCATATCTTGGTTGGATAGCACTGACTTGTCCAACCCTAGAAATAGAAATTCCGGACTCCCTCTATCTCCCTTTCCAACTTCCAGTCACCAGTATTTAGCAGTTTGACCTTCCTAATATTTTTCTGTAGCAGGGCTTAGAAATGTGAAGCATAAAGGAAATGTGAAGCCAGATAGGAAAAAGTGAAGTGGGGATTATAGTGAACTAGAGAGTGGATTCCCTTCCCTTAAAGGGAATGATTGCTCTTCAACTTTAGCTTGTTGCTTGGTAATGTAGGCCCATATTGGCAGATATTCCAAATTATATTTTTTTATATTTTAATTATTTTTTAATAGGCAATGCATTTATGACTCATGAGAACGGTGGGCATATGGTGAAATGTCCCTCCAACTCTTAATCCCTAGCTACACAGTTTTCCTTCCAGAGCCCACCAGTGTTAGGAATTTATTATATATGTATCTTTAGTGATACCTTATACAAGTACATTGTGCTCAGTGTTCTCCCTTTTTAAAATATATTTTGGAGGTAATTCCTCATCAGGACATTCTTAACATTTTTTAATGGCTTCATAGTATTCTGTTGTGTGGTTATCTGTTAAGTTCCCCACTCATGGATATAGTTTAGTTAATTCCAATATTATATTATTACAATCATTGCTGCAGTGAATAACTTTGAAATATATTGTGTGCTAGTTTATCTCATCCCAGACCTGCTGAATCCCAGAATCTAGGGGATGGGAATAGGGCTCAGCAATCTGCTATAACAAGTTCTCCAAGTGATTCTCATGCAGACTAAACTTTTGAGAACCACTGCTCTCATCCATCTTTCTGACAGTTGGTATTGCATTAGTAAAGGCACTTTTTATTTTTCTAGGCTATTCCTAAGTAAGAGGATGGCAATGAGTATTTTACTGGTGAATGCTTTATAATGTTATTTGATTTTCTTTGTTTCCAATTTTATTTCTTTCAAAATATCATTTTGTACTATAGTCAGGGTAATCTGAAAAGTAAATTTGATTGTGTTACATGCTCAATGGCTCCTTCAGAACAAAAACTTAACATCTTAGGGTGGTGTCATAGTAAAATAATCTGCATCTTGTATCTGTCTAGCCTGGCACCTGGTTATATCCTCTTCTTTTTTCTTTTCTTTTCTTTTTCTTTTTCCCCTTTTCTTTTAGGTACCTGGGGCCAGGGTTTGAACTTGGGACCTTGTATGTGAGAAGCTGGCATGCAATCACTGAGTCATTGGCTTCCCTGAGTTGGTTTTATCCTTTGTTTTGCTTGTTGTTTGTTGTTTTTTTTCAGGAGGCACTGGGAACTGAACCCGAGACCTCCCATGTGGTAGGTATGCGCTCAGTTGCTTGAGCCACATCTACTCCTGGTTATATCCTTTTTGATGGAAAGCATGGTAGGACAGTTATAAAGGTAAAGTTGTCCAGTTGTTGGAATTTACATTACAATTTAAGGAAGTAGTGTCCAAAGTAGGGAATTAAGCATTAATAATAAAATACTGATTGAGAATGACAGTTGCCTTATTTGTAACTTATTTTATCCAGTTTAACTAGCTCTTATAAAATGTCTTAAAAAGGTACTTGGTTAGAAATGGTGAATTGAAGATGGTAATGCAAGCACATAAAAATAGCAGATTTGACACTGCTATTTAGCTTTTATTCCTTTTTTTTTTTTTAAGATTTATCTTCCCTCCCACTACCTCTTGCACTCACTGTCTGCTCTCTGTGCCCATTTGCTGCATGTTCTTCTGTGTCTGCTTATCTTCTCTTTAGGAGGCATCAGGAACCTTTTCCAGGACCTTCTGATGTTGGAAAGAGGCAGTCAATCTCTTGAGCTACCTTAGCTCCCTGGTTTGTTGTGTCTCTCACTGTCTTTCTTTTTTTTCTTAACTTTTTTTTTTTAAGATTTATTTTTTTATTTTTATTTAATTCCCCTTCCCTCCCCCGGTTGTCTGTTTTCTGTGTCTTTTTGCTGCGTCTTGTTGTTTCTTTGTCCGCTTCTGTTGTTGTCAGCGGCACGGGAAGTGTGGGCGGCACCATTCCTGGGCAGGCTGCTCCCTCCTTCGCGCTGGGCGGCTCTCCTTATGGGTGCACTCCTTGCGCGTGGGGCTCCCCTACGCGGGGGACACCCTGCGTGGCGCGGCACTCCTTGCGCGCATCAGCACTGCGCATGGGCCAGCTCCACATGGGTCAAGGAGGCCCGGGGCTTGAACCGCGGGCCTCCCATGTGGTAGACGGACGCCCTAACCACTGGGCCAAAGTCCGTTTCCCTCTCACTGTCTTTCATCTGTGGCTCTTTTTGTTGTGTCATCTTGTTGCACCAGTTCTCTGCACAGTCCAGCTCACTTTTAACAGGCGGCCCCAGGAACTAAACCTGGGGCCCTCCATATGATAAATGGGAGCCCAATCACTTGAGCCACATCTGCTTCCCTATTCCTAACTTTTTGTTAGTCACATTTTAAGTTGCCTATTTAAAAAAAAAACTTTGCATTTTAAGGTCCTCAATAAATAAATAAAATGATGGCTGTCAGTGGTAGTATACCTTCTAGCAGGTATTTTGAAAATAAAAAGTATTGATTAAATATCAGTCGACATTTAAAATAGTGAGAAAGTAACTGCTTTTCAAAAGAAATATGCTCTGGGAAACGGACTTTGGCCGTTTAGGGCGTCCGTCTACCATATGGGAGGTCCGCGGTTCAAACCCCAGGCCTCCTTGACCCGTGTGGAGCTGGCCATGCGCAGTGCTGATGCGCGCAAGGAGTGCCGTGCCACGCAGGGGTGTCCCCCGCGTGGGGGAGCCCCACGCGCAAGGAGTGCGCCCGTGAGGAAAGCCGCCCAGCGTGAAAAGAAAGTGCAGCCTGCCCAGGAATGGCGCCGCCCACACTTGCCGTACCGCTGACGACAACAGAAGCGGACAAAGAAACAAGACGCAGCAAATAGACACCAAGAACAGACAACCAGGGGAGGGGGGGAAATTAAATAAATAAATAAATCTTTAAAAAAAAAAAAAAAAAGGAAATATGCTCTGGACAGAGGTTTCTGAAAATCAGGAAATGTTTTCACTATGTGATTTCATTGTCAAAAATATTTATATAATAACTTAGAAATGTTTGTTTTTGCTTCTTTAAAAATGTTTCAAACACCTAATTCAAATCACTTCTCATTCTATTCTGAAATGTGCACCTGCACCAAAATACATGAGGAAGAATATTCACAGCAGCTTAAATAATAGCCCAAAACTGGAAACAACCCATCTAGAGTAGAATGGATAATCATTCTTTTTTTGTTTTTTTTTTCAAGTTTATTTATTTATCCCCCCCCATTGTCTGCTCTTTGTGTCCATTCACTATGTGTTCTTCTGTGTCTGCTTGTATTCTTATTGGGCTTCTCTGGGTAACAATCCTGGGACCTTCCAAAGTGGGAGAGAGGCGATCATTCTATTGTGCCACCTCAGCTCCCTGGCCTGCTGTGTCTCTTTTTGTTGTGTCATCTTGCTGTGTCAGCTCTGTGTGGGCCAGCATTCCTGCGTGGGCCAGCACTCCATGGAGGCCAGCTTGCCCATGGGCCAACTTACCTTCACCAGGAGGCCCTGGATATCAAACCCTGGACCTCCTGTATGGTAGACAGGAGCCCAGTTGCTTGAGCCACATCCACTTCCCTAATCAGTTTTTTTTTTTTTTAAATTTATTTATTTATTTCTCTGCCCTTCCTCCCCTACCCCGGTTGTCTGTTCTCTGTGTCTGTTTACTGCATCTTCTTTGTCCACTTCTGTTGTTGTCAGCGGCACAGGAATCTGTGTTTCTTTTTGTTGCGTCATCTTGTTATGTCAACTCTCCATATGTGCAGCACCATTCCTGGGCAGGTTGCACTTTTTCTTTCGCACTGGGCGCCTCTCCTTACAGGGTGCACTCCTTGCGCGTGGGGCTCCCCTACGCGGGGGACATCAGCACTCCTTGCGGGCATCAGCACTGCACATGGGTCAGCTCCACACGGGTCAAGGAGGCCCGGGGTCTGAACCTCGGACCTCCCATGTGGTAGACGGACGCCCTAACCACTGGGCCAAGCCTGCCAACCCCCTAATCAGTTTCTTTATACAGAGTATATAGCAATGAAAATGAACAACCTAGATTTATGTGCATCATTGTGTATGAATTTCACAAACATAAAAGGAGAAAGAAGTTATAAAAAAGGATATAATTGGATTTTTTAAAAGAAAAGAAAGGTCTTTCATATTTACTCTTTTTTGTTGTTTTTAGGAGGTACTGGGAATTGAACCTGGGACCTTATACATAGGAAGTGGGTGGTCAACCACTTAGCTACACCTGTTCCCCTCATATTTACTTTTTTTTTTTTTTTTTTTTTAAGATTTGTTTGTTTATTTCTCTCCCCTTCCCCCACCCCCCACTCCCGGTTGTCTGTTCTCTGTGTCTCTTTGCTGCATCTTCTCTGTCTGCTTCTGTTGTTGTGAGCGGCATGGAAATCTGTTTCTTTTTGTTGCGTCATCTTGTTGTGTCAACTCTCCGTGTGTGCGGCGCCATTCTTAGGCAGGCTGCACTTTCTTTCCTGCTGGGCGGCTCTCCTTATGGGGCGCACTCCTTGCGTGTGGGGCTCCCCTACGCGGGGGACACCCCTGCATGGCAGGGCACTCCTTGTGCACATCAGCACTGTGCGTGGGCCAGCTCCACACGGGTCAAGGAGGCCTGGGGTTTGAACTGTGGACCTCCCATGTGGTAGACAGACGCCCTAACCACTGGGCCAAGTCTGCTGCCATATTTACTTTTGTATTAACCATGTTCAGTGTTCTTAATTTCTTTTGGCTAGATCCAGATTTTCATCTGCTATCATTTTCTTTCTGCCTAGACTTCCTTTAACATTTCTTCTAATGATGATCTGCTAGTGATAAATTTTTTCGTGCTTTTGTTTGAAAGAAAAGGGCTTTATTTCATTTGTTTAATTTTACTCTTTACTTTTCTAGACATTACTGTTAGCTTTTTTAAGATTTATTTCTCTCTCCCTACCCCATTGTCTGCTCTCTGTCCATTCACTGCGCGTTCTTCTGTGTCCACTTGGATTCTTGTCAGTGGCACTGGGAATCTGTCTTTTTTTGTTGCATCATCTTGCTGCGTCAGCTCTCTGTGTGTGCGGTGCCACACTTGGGTAGGGTGTGCTTTCTTCTCACAGGGCGGCTCTCCTTCTGGGGCACACTCCTTGTGCGTGGGGGGACACCCCTGCATGGCAGGGCACTCCTTGCTACATTAGCACTGTGAGTGGGCCAGCTCACCACACAGGTTGGAGGCACTGGGTTTGAACCTCGGACCTCCCATGTGGTAGGCGGACACTCTACCCGTGGAGCCAAATCTGCTTCCCTAGAAGTTAGTTTTTATTGTGGTAACATACAGCATGAGATTCTACCATTTTAACTACCTTCAAATATACAATTCAGTGGTATTAATTACATTCACAGTGTTGTGCTACATCACCACCATCCATTACCAAAACTTTTCCATCGCCAAACAGGAACTTTGTACCTATTATGCATTAAATGCACACTCCTTCTGTCCCTAATAAGCTCTGATATGCTTTCTGTATATCAATGTGCTTTTTCTAGGTATTTCATAAAAGTTGAATCATGGCATGTCTTGTCAACATCTTTCCACCCTGACTGGTCATTCTAGATCTTGTGATACTCCAAGGATTGTTTCATCTCCTCTTTTAAAAGGTGCTTTTTCCCAGTTCTCTGTAATTTCCTTACGTATAAGGTATTTAGCATTAATGCAAACAATGATGAAAACCCCCTGTTGATCACTCTACAGTCTCTCCTCTCTATTCTGTCTTATAAATTCTACCCACCTCAGCTCCCCCAAATTGACTCTTGAGTTGGGTAAGACTGTTGGGTGCCTCTGCCCCACCCCCCCAGCTTTGTCCTAGAAACTGCAGGCAGTAAGTTAGAGCACTCTTAGGGACCCCAGTTGTTTCCCTTCTCATGTCATTCTTCTGTTCTACTAGTTCTTCAGTGTCTGAAAACTGAAGTTTCATGAATTTGGATCAGTGTTGTAGTTGAGGTGTGAAGGCAAATCGGGCCTCTGATAGTTCCATTAGGCCAAAAGCAGAAGTTAAATAGTATTATATCCCAAACCCTCACCTGTGGGCAGCAAGTATTTTGTATATTCTTCTTGCCACTGGTGCCTGAATGTTTGTAGCATATATGTGTAGCATTAATAATGTGGTTTTTTATAGTACTCAAAACTATTTTTTTTTCAAATCTGAACATTTATTAGCCGCTTAATGTCATTAAGGAATTACTGCTAATTTTTTTTAGGCGTGATATGCCTTCAGGTCACATTTGAAAGAGTCCTTTTCAAGAGATTCATTGTGACATTTGTAGAAGAAATGAAATAATGCCTGCAGTCCACTTCAAAATAACATAGGGGTTGGAATGGCTCATGGGTGGCAGTGGCGAGGCCACTGTACTGGGTACACTGCGATTCACTGTTAGTAGACATTGTATATCTTTGAAATTCTTCCTAATTTAAAAGTTGGGAGACTTCTTGCCCCCTTGTATTCCACCCAAAATCTCTTCCCCATGGGCCGGCCCAAACTTTCGGGAGCTGTTCCCACCCCCCAGCCCCTACCAAAAGGTCTGGGGCGAGGGAAAAGGTAGCGTTGTATTCCTCAATGGCTCAGCGACTCCTTATGCATGCCGTGAAGGATGACCTGGATGCTGGCCAGCATGCTTAGACATCAGATCCAGCAGTGTTTGTGCTTATGTTTGATGTTGCTCTGCTGATAACTCATTCCTGTGTGCTTTTTCCCGGGCCTGCTGCAGGTTGGGGAAGTCCTAGGCATTTGGGAGCCCTGGGTCTGGAGCCACCTGCTCCCCAGCAGCACTGCAGACCTACCACCAGGGCTCCACAGGCAACCTAGAGATCTTGCCAAGGAAATCATGAAGGGTCATTGTCTCCTGGTTGCCAGCCTCAAAACTCTACTTTGAAATTTGTGTTCTTATACCAGGGTTGGTTTGTGAAATATTTGGTAATGTTCTGCAAAGATAAAAACAAAAAGAGTGTTTAGAAACATAGCAATTTTGACATTACCATGCCATTTCTATTGTATTTTATAAATACCCATCTGTGGGAGGTAGATGTGGCTCAAGTGATTGAGTTCCTGCCTACCACATGGCGGTCTGGGGTTCCGTTCCTAGTGTGTCCTGGAAAAAAAAAAAGGACCAGCACACAACAGACAAAGCAAATGCAAAGGGTGTGGGGGAAAATACATAAATCTTTAAAAAAAAAAAAAAAAAAGTCTGTTACAGATTGCAAATAAAAACCCAATCCCTCAACCGTAGATGGTTTGAGAAACACTGTACTACACCATTTGGCCAGTATAACCCCTTGGTAAATACTGTTTGAACATAATTGCTGTGACTGAAAAAGATTGTTGATCAGGATTCAAGGCCCTTCCAGAGTCCTGAGCAGGTAATCTGCTTATTTAACTGCAGCCTAAAGTAATACTTTTAAAATTATGTCTCATCTATTTGGCTCTCTCTATGAAGTTTCATTCCACCCCCTCCATTCCTCAGAACTTTACATCAAACTGATAGATCATTGTAATATTCATAAGAGGACTAGGGATTGGAAGCAAAGATTTTGGGTCTTGCCTTATTAAGGTAATTGACATTTTTAATCTCTAGACTTTGAATGTCCTTTCCTTCCCATCTGGCATTTCTCAGAGTTAGCTGTGTATGCAGAGCACCAAGTTTTAGCTACTTCGTGAGGTTGAATTGAGAACTAGGAACTGTTAGGAGTGGAAGGTGGAAGAGGCCTTGGCTTTGGAAAGGGACTCGGTTTCATTACTGTATAAGGAATTTTCTGCCCAATGACTTTAATTTAGTATTTTTTTTAATTACCTTCAGTAAAAGCCTTTAAATATATTAAAAATTCTAGGACTTAGGCTCCAATATAGTTAGTCCCATACCACTAATGGCTTTGTGCTTCTAAACAAGTTGTCTGCTCTTGTTTTGACTATTTTGTTGGGTTCCAGTGCTTAGAACATACATGGTAGGCACTTAAATTATCTTGAATTTAACTAAAGACTTAATCTTGCTATACTTTATTTTTTTTTAAGATTTATTTCTCTCCCCTCCTCCCCCCGCCCGCCCCGTTGTCTGCTCGCTTGTGTCCATTCGCTGTGTGTTCTTCTGTCTGCCTGCATTCTTGGCGGCCCCAGGAATCTGTGTCTCTTTTTTGTTGCATCATCTTGCTGTGACGGTTCTCCGTGTGTGCGGGGCCACTCCTGGGTGGGCTGCACTTTTTGCGTGAGGCCACTCTCCTTGCGGGGTGCATGCCTGCGTGTGAGGCTCTTCTACGTGGGGGACACCTCTGCATGGCATGGCACTCCTTCTGTGCTGCAACACTGTGTGGGCCAGCTCATGACACTGTATATGGTAGGTGGTAGCTCTATCAGTTGAGCCACATCCACTTCCCTAATTTTGCTATACTTTAGTTGTTCTCTTGTTTTATTAATAATTTGTATTGTATATATTACGTCTGTTTTTGTAAATTTTGGATAGCTAGACAAGAAGAAAGTCTAGATGTGAAAATAATTGACTAAGAGTTCTGCTTGTGTGGATTTTTTTTTTTAGCCTTTTGGGTGTTGACAGTAATTGTCTATGTAGGAAATCCCTTTTACCTTTTACACTTCTACTTCTCTTTTTTGTTCATACTTAAATTCTAATTTATTGCTGCAGAGATATTAGTACTTAATAGTACAGTTGTCTCTTTCCTCACTGTTCTTTCCTTTTCTCCACTTCACTTCACCACAGCTAATGGTATTCCCAACTGTCATTTAAGATGCAGTGGTCCCAGAATTAGATATAAGCCTTTATCTGCTTTGGGGTACCTTTATAAATGGTATGTCCTTATGTGAATATTGCCTTTGGGATATAGGTCAAAACTGATGACTGAGTAGGTTAAAATGGCAAGGATTTAATACCGAGTGAATGGTGTAAATCTGTAGGATGCCTAAAGTAATAACTTAAGTCACGGCCACCCTGTCTTGAAATTTACTTACGGTACAGATTGTTTTGCAAAGGCAGGGTAAATTCTTTTTCTTCATTTGCCAGTTTTCAAAATAATGCATTGCTTTCTAAGTATCTTCCAAAGGTGAATAATGAGGTTGTTGTTTTCTTTGTTTTTTTGTTTTTTTTTATTACTGAGAACTCATTGATTTTAAACTTAATTGAAGTGTTTGAATTCGTTGCAGTTAATATCCTACTTGATGCACAAATTTACCCATCTTTTGGCCAGTGGGATTTTATTCAGGTTGGTTTTATGAGTATGCTTTTGTAATATTTTGTGAATTATGAAATATTTAAGATTTATAGAAAAACTTGCAAAAGCAGTACAAAGAACTCTACATAAGCTTTTCCTCATATTCCTCAATTGTTATCATTTTACCACATTTGCTTTGTGATTCTCCTAAGGTCTTTTGAGATGACCATAGGTAGACAAAACCCTAAACAATCTTGTCCAGACTCACCTTCTTCTTTCCCTGCCCCAGGCCTGGAACCAATTATTTCTCTTTGGAGTCTGGTTCCTTTGAGTGAGAAATAGATTTTCAAGAGCACATTCTCTGTGCTAGGGATACTCATTGCTACCTGGTTTGTCATTTTGAGACCTTTCCAGTATACACAGTTATGTTGAAGGTATTTATTAGGATGTTTTAAAAATGAATGTTCTGGGAAACATTGCCCCCCCCCCTTTTTTTAAGATTTATTTATTTATTTTATTCCCCCCCCCCCGCTCCCCCAGTCGTCTGTTCTCTGTGTCTATTTGCTGCATCTTTGTCTGCTTCTGTTGTCAGCGGCACAGGGATCTGTGTTTCTTTTTGTTGTGTTATCTTGTTGTGTCAGCTCTCCGTGTGTGCAGCACCATTCCTGGTCAGGCTGCACTTTCTTTCGCTCTGGGTGGCTCTCCTTAAGGGGCGCATTCCTTGCATGTGGGGCTCCCTACGTGGGGGACACCCCTGCATGGCAGGGCACTCCTTGCGCCTGTCAGCACTGTGCATGGGCCATCTCCACACGGGTCAAGAAGCCCGGGGTTTGAACCGTGGACCTCCCATGTGGTCCGGGGTTTGAACCGTGGACCTCCCATGTGGTAGACGGATGCGCTAACCACTGGGCCAAGTCCATCGCCTGCCCCTTCCTTTTAAGGAATATAATAGCTAAGCCTGTTTTTAGTTAGCATTTTGTAGAATGAAATTTCTCAGGAATGCTTATATTGCTTTACAGCAGCTTCATTCTCTTCATCTGATCATAAACTTTTAGAAAAGGTAGTAGGATATGATTGTCTTATACAGAACTGCCTAGCAAATAAGCACTTAACAGATACTTTGAATGAGTAAGGACTAAATTTGGTAAATGAATAAATCTTAATACTTGTTCATATTGGGTATTAGTAAATGGTAGCTCTTTATGACATTATTTTTTTTCTTCCAGTTTAATTAAAAATAAACAACTAGAGAAGTTGTATGTTTACAGAAAAATCATGAAGAAAATAGGAGTTCCCATATTACCCTTCCCCATTAACACTTTGTATTAGTGTAGTACATTTGTTACAGTTGATGAAAACTATCATAACTGTAGTATAACTATGTATAGTCCATGGTTTACATATTAGGATTTGCTATGATGTGCAGTTTTATGGTAGTTTTTTGTTGTTTTTAAATTTTTAAAAAAAAATTTTGTTTCAGTAACATACAACCTAGGACTTCCCCTTTTAGCCACATTCATATATATAATAGTGCTGTTAATTACATTCACAGTGTTGTGCTACTGTCACCACCATCAACAAAATTTTTCCATCAGCCCAACTAGTTCTGTAATTTTAAGGCTTAAAATAGCCTCCATTTTAACTTTGTTTTCTTAATTTTTCATTGTAGAATTGAAGAAGATGCTCCTGCTCCTTCTACCTCAGCAGATAAAATGGAGAGGTAAGATTAATTACATGGCACAAGTAGATTATATTCATATTTGGAACATGAACTGAAGCTGTGTAACTCTTGAGAAATTAGTTTTGATATTTTTTATAACACTGAATTTTAAGATACTTGCCTGTAATTTAAAGAATAAAATCTGATAATGATGTTCAAGGTTTTTGTATTTGAGTAAAATTAGAATTTTAAAGTTAGCTGGTTCTGCTCCTTGCTAAGTACATTTCTCCATACCTGACAAATGCTTACCTATTCTTCTTTTGAATACTTCTACTGATTTGGATTGCTGTTTTGTAAGATGCCATTTTCAATTTTGTGGTTATTCTAGTTAAACTTTCAAATTTTATATTAAGCCCACATCTACTTAAACATAATTTCTCCATCTTGATGTGACCATATGGTTCTTAAGCCAGAGGTAAGCATAATAATTAAGTAAAAAGCTTATATACAAGGTATTGCTTAGGTTATTTCCCTATTGGTTAAATTTGAGATAGCATTTAGGTTTGTGTGTTATGCAAAAGCTTCCTAATGATTCTTTAGCTCATTTGGGTTGAGAATCCTTGTTGAAGATTTTATTTAATCCTTCTGCAGAACATCTATCCTTCATTTGTTTTATAAGGGTCCTTGAGGTGTTTTTTGTTGTTTTTGTTGATGTTTTTCATGATGTGGCCTTTAAATCCCCCTATCATCTTGGTCATTTAAAATAAGTCTTCTAGAAAGAGTAACTAATGATTTGTGCATCAATCTGGCTTTGAGGTGGAATGAGTACTGCTCAGAATTGTTCCTAAACACACATTCACATAACCTGTTTTAGAGGGTTAGTCTTGGGATATACTGTAATATTTAAATTAGTGGAATAAATACAAAGCATAAATGTAGCTAGGCTACCTGGCTTCCAAAACAAAGTGCTGATATGTGATTATCAATATCATAAGTGTTTATATTTAAAGGAATGGTATTCTCCTTCTGAGAAGAACATGAAAGGATTGGTAAAAATATGACTATCACCAGAACAAATTCATAGCCATTAAACCTCAAATGAAGTTTTAGTGTTGGCTGGTGTGGCAGTCTTATCACATTTCCCTGGTCAAGTAATTTTTCCATTCTGCTGTGCAATTTTTTTGAAATGTATTTACAAACCATACTAGGCAGTGTTTTCATAACATTTTCTTCTCAACATTGAGCACCATCTTTCCCCTTCTTTTTCTTACTTGATGATTTTACATTGTTTCCGTTGTTCTTATGTTTAGTGAAATAAGCAGTTCGAAAAGAAACAGTCTCACCATAAATTGAGAGCATGGGTATTGCTTCAGGCTTTTATTCTACAGACTCTTAATCTTTTTCTCAAAGTATAGTCTGTGTACTTTTTGGTCCCTAAGACCCTTCAAGGTTCAAGGGTTCTGTGAAGTCAAAACTATTTTTATAATAAGAGACTTTTACTGAATTTATTTTCGTATATTGACATTGCATTAATGGTCCAAAAGGAATGATGGCCAAGCCTTTTGGCCCATTGTCTCCAAACAGGACTAGTAGTCATTGTATTCTTTACCACTACTCACCCATAGTAAAAAGCAAACAAAAAATAGCAACAACAAAAAAAAACCTGCCAGTTTCACTTAGGAATTTCTGTGATGAAGCAATACAAACTAATAATACTTTTCAGTCCCTGACTACATGACTTTTTATTTTTTTATTTTTTTATTTTTTTACATGACTTTTTAATGTTGTGTGTGACAGAATGTGAAGTATGTATAAAGCAATTCTTCATACTTAAATAGATATAATTGTATCAGCAAAAAGCCCTTGTGTGATTATTTGAGTTGAGAGTTGAACTTTTTTCTTGGAACTTCAGTTTTACTTGAAAGAAGGACCAACAGACAAACTGGTTATTTAGGCTTGGGTATTTGGGCAGACATTTTCTCCGAAGCAAATAAAGTAAACCTGTTGCATCAAGGAAAACTGACATAAGTGCTAGTGATAAAATTGTGAGATTCCAAGTGAAAATTCAGATTTTGGAAAAGTTGTATTGATGACTGAGTGCAACAGAGTCCCAGTATTTAAGGACTGATTTTTCTGATTGGTGGTGATTTTAGTTACTGTAGTTTGTCAGTGTTTGGAATATCTGTATAAAGCAGTGAACCAGTATTTTCCAAATGATGTTACACAATCATTTATTGAGTAGAAGATCCATTCAGGTAATGTTCTTACTCTTTGTAGGAGCTTTTTTTTTTTTTTTTACACTGTCAGGTACCAGGGCTCTGCCTTCTGGAGTGATTTCAGTCACCAAGTCGTCAACAGTAACATGTTCTAGTCCTTTTTTCTTAACTACCTCTTTACAGTATGCCTTCATTTGATCCTTCCAGTCACATTCAATTAATTTAGCTTTCAGCAATTCCTTAAGATACTCTTTCTCCAGTTTCTATCAACTTTTTATTAATACTCCTTTTATCTGTGCATCTTATCTTGTTAACCACCATCATCGTGGGTAAGGGCTGTCCCTTCCCAGTGATGAAATGACCCTTGTGCTGATGATCCCTACTGTACCACATTCTTCAGCTACCCAGACTTCAGTTCAATGGTTTTTAATGTTACGGTACGAAAAGTTCATCAGTATGGTTTCAAGCTCCACATTGCAACTAACCTTTAAGAAGCTACCACTTAGGGAGTTGAGATGTAGACCAAAGAGAATATCATAATAATCTGAAAAGGCTATTCAAATATTCTCTTTTCTAACTTCATTTCTGAAGTGAAAATATTCTAATACTTAAATGAAAACAGAGTACAGTGAATTGAATGCACAAAAGTAGGTATGAAAATTCTATTAAGCCAAACATGGAAAAGATTTGCAAAAATATAAAACTATGCCACTCTTAACTAAATTTTTTTCGTTTTAGCAATATCATTGATTTTCATAAAAATGTCATGTTAACAAATACTATCACTTTAAGTAATTAAAGTTTTTTTTAAGTTTTACTTCATAATGTGGTAAATAGCAATAGTTTAGCTCCTGTACACACAACTCTTTGTGGGCTTCAGTAAGTTAATAGTGGCAGTGGCTCCTGAGATCAAAATGTTTGAGAACCAGTGTCTTATTTGCTTTTATTTAAGGGAAGCTCTCCAGTTGCTCACTGGATCCCACCATGTGCTCAGAAAGGAGCTCCTATAATTTTCTGTCTGGCAGTATTACTACTCTTCCTTCCAGATCATTTTTACCCACTTTTCACTCAAGTTTGCCTCTACCATGTCACTAAAACTGTCACCCATATTCCTTAATCCAGTGGTCTTGTATCAGTCCTCCAAATTAATCCTGTCAGTAACATTTAACCCAGTTGATCATTTCCTTCCTTTTTCGCCCCTCCCCCTTCTTTTTTCAAAAAAGATTTTATTTATTTATTTATCCCCCCGCCCCCGGTTGTCTGTTCTCTCTCTTCGTTTGCTGCGTGTTCTTCTGTGACCACGTCTATCCTTATCAGCGGCATGGGAATCTGTGTTTGTTTCTTTTTTTTTTAGAAACAACTATTTCAAGGCACATTTAATTTAATATCAAGAGTGGAATACAAAAGGCCCAAATACAATGAAGGAACACATTCCCCCATTAACACCAATGATAATGCTCTTTTAACATGTGCGTATTGAATGAAAGGGGATTTAATAAATTTCACTACTAAAAAATAACGCAGTGAGTCTAATCACAGCCGATATCCTTATACAATCTAGTTCTGAAATGAATGTTTATAATGCTTCAAACAGTTTAAACCTGCAGTCTGATACCACACCTTCATGTTTGTACAGTCCTCAGTAAGATTATCTGCAGTATTAGCAATCATTCAAAGAACAAACCACTGGTTAAAATCACATTGATTAAGGCTCAATTAAGTAATATAGAGCCCCAAACTAAATGATTAAATGTATGAACTGCTCATACTGACATCTATTATTTGATTCACTCATGACTATTAAAGTTGGTTCTTAGGAAATAAAACCCTTTAAAGGCAAAATTCACCTCATTTGAGTTTTGACCCAGAAGTTCAAACAACAAGCATGAAGTCCACAGTCTTATTGGCAAAACTGATACACAGTGTCTCTAAGTCACTATGCTCAAAGTTAAGAGCGATGCATATTCCATTTTTACATTTTACTGGAATTTTACATGTTTAATTCATGATTTAAAATGTCTAGGTTTTCATTCCTCCAAATTGTCTGAAGACACAGTGTGCCACAGACTTAAGACTTGTTTCTCCCTCTATTTTCTTCAAACAGAAACATTTCTCCAGTGTCTACATGTTCTAGAAGGGGAATTTTTAGAGGTGGCCACTTCTAAGGAATAGTCCGATGCCATCAGGCCTCTGAAGCAAGGACAGGGGGAAGAGAAAAAGCTGAAACACAAGGTTCATCTGATAAGTTTTACATTAACCATTACAAGCTGGACAGTATAAGAATGTGGCTTTTTAATTTTTTAATTTTTTATTTTTTTGGCTCAAAAAGTCTGAGTCTTGGTATGGAAACGAGTGCTTGGCTGTCCCACCACAGCTTTCTTGTAGTGGGGCTGTCAGGGAAGTCTTGACTGGGGAGTATGATTTGTTTACCTATCAGGCATAAACTTCCAGGCACTCAGTTCATTTTGGGCTTGTTCCAGTTTGTCTTTAGTCTGTTCCAGTTCACCTTTCATTTTTAGGAAAAACAAGTTGATTTCTGGGTCTACCATTGTTGATCTCAGTTGGGCAACGCTAGGCTGCTGGACTTGCTTCAGGTACTGGATTTGAGTAGTACATTCTTGCATCTCTTGTTCCTTGGTGGCTAGCCTCATTATAAGGATGTTTTCCCTGTGTGCAGACTCTTGCTGTTGTTGCTTTAATTTTTCTTCAGATTCCCTTAAGCCAGTTACATCATTAGAGTTAAAATCTGTGTACTTGCCCTCCAAAGCTTGCACATATGCTTCATATTGTTTGCATCTTAGAATTAACCCATCTCGTGCCATAACTTTGAAATCTGTTTCACTTAGTCAAACCTTTTTGGGAAGAGGTTCTTCGTTGGTCATCTTGAGTCTGGGAAGACGCCGCCCGCTGCCGGCCCGGGGAGGAGGAGCAGGAGCAGTGGCCCGGACGCAGGGCCTGAGGCACCGTGGAGACACCTTCCTCCCGTAGCACAGCCCGACAGCTTCCCATGGGGCTGGGTGTGCGCCCGCAGCTGCCGAATCTGACAGGCGCGGGGTGGCGCGCACGGGAAGGTTGGAGGTCAGCCACGGAGCATTTCGGGAAGGGTGGCACGGCCGCACTCCACCCCAGCGGGGTGGGTGCCTGTGTTTCTTTTTGTTGCATCATCTTGTGTCAGCTCTCTGTGTGTGCAGCGCCATTCTTGGGCAGGCTGCACTTTCTTTTGCACTGGGCGGCCCTCCTTACTGGGTGCACTTCTTGCGTGTGGGGCTCCCCTATGTGGGGGACACCCCTGTGTGCATCAGCACTGTGCATGGGCCAGCTCCACATGGGTCAAGGAGGCCTAGGGTTTGAACCATGGACCTCCCATGTGGTAGGTGGACGCCCTATCCATTGGGCCAAGTCCGCCTCCCTCCTCTCCCTTCTTAACTTCGTTTGACTTCGTGGGATATCATTGTCTCTGAGAACTCACTGCCTTTTAAAAAAGTTTTGCTGATTTTTCCTCATCTCCCCTATGGCTAAACATTGCAAGGCTCCCAGGGTTCAATTCTAGGACCTCTTCTCTTTATCAATACTCACTAGATAATCTTCCCCAGTTTGGTCCTATGGCTTAAAACACATGACTCCCCATTTGTATTTCTAGTTCCCATACATCTCCTGAACCTCTTCTTTTCAACATCATGGAAGTCTAATAAGAACTCTTAGAATTGTCATATGTAAAAATCTGTAGCTTATTTCTCTGCTCTTCACCTACTTTTCCCTCAGTAAATGGCAGCGGCATTCTAAAATTTTTAATATATATAATTGCCTAGATTTTAATCTCTGCCATTATTTCTCTGGTTTTATAAATAAGCCTTAGGCAAGTTATTTAACTGCCTTAGTTTTTCTCTCTGTAAAGTGAGGTAATCCAACAGCCTTAACAATTAGAAAGTGGATACTTGGATTAATGTAAATGTAGGTAAAATTCTCACATGGCACAAGTAAGCGTCCATTATTATAACTGCTATGACAGGTTCCCTGGGACAAAAACATTGGCTGAGGGAGCAGATGTGGCTCAAATGGTTTTGAGCCCCTCATTCCCATATGGGTTTGGTTCCCAGTGCCTCCTAAAAACAGAAAAACAGCAAGCAAACAAATGAAAAAAGTAACTCAGGGGAGCCGATGTGGCTCAGTAGTTGAATGCTAGCTTCCCATATACAATATCGCTGGTTCAATCCACAGTCCTGGTATCTCAAAAAAAAGCATTGGCTGAAATTATCTATCTAGTCCATTAGCAAATGCCAAATTTTGTGTCCTAAATCCAATGATTTCTACTATTTGCCGGGTCCTATCCTTGATTATTTTAGTTCCCTTTTGTATTAGTTAGCTAAACGGGTGCTGATGCAAAATACCAGAAATTGCTTAGTTTTTATAAAGGGTATTTATTTGGGGGGTAGACACTTAAAGTCACAAGGCCATAAAGAATACATTACTTTCCTCTTCAGACTCTGTGTTCCTGCTTCCTCCAGTATCAGCTGTAGGTATAAGGCTTGCCTCTCTCCCTCGGGCTCCTTTCTTCCTGGGCTCAGCTGCTTTGCTGTCTTCACAAGGTTAGCTATAGACTATCAGGCTCATTCTCTTCCCAGGGCCTCTGTCATGTCTAATGGAACCTTCTCTCTTTCCTCACATATTTGCTTCTCTGTGTATTTACTTCCCAGGACTCCAGCATCAAAACTCTTCTCTGCCCTGTCTTTAATCTGTGAGTCCCCGCCCTGCCTGTGATTCCCCTGCCCTACCTGTGATTCCCCTGCCCTGCTTTTTCTCTGTGAGTCCCCACCCACCAAGGGGGCAGGGACTTGATGTCCTACTGAGGTGGCCGAATCAAAGCTTTAATCATAAATTAAGTAAGTAAAAGTTAAACCTCTGAATTTAATACAATCTAGTATGCTCAGAGGAACAGACAAGTTCACAAACATAATCCAATATCTATTTTTGAAATTCGTATAATGTCAAACTGCTACACCTTCTATCTGGCCTTCTTCCTATTCTTTTCTTATTCTGTCTTACAGTCTCTTCACACAGGTTCTACAGATAAGGTAGCTAGCATCTCCTCCTTCTCCTCCCTCCTTTATTTCCTAGTGTTCACCCCTCTTGTTCATCCCCTCACTTATGATAGCCCTAAAATGTTTTTGTTTCTCAAATACTTTAGGCAAGCTCCTATTAGGGCTTTTTTTAAACTTTTGCCTGTGCTCTGGGGTGTTCTTCCCCTTATTTATAGGGCTTGCTTCTTCCTTTCACTTCTCTTCTTCAGTTTTACTCAGTTACTCCTGTTAAATCCACAGTGCCTAGAACTATGCCTAACAAACAGTATTAGGTGCCCAAGGATTGATTGAATTAAGAAGAGGTACTTAGTATTCCTAATAACTTTGCTTCCATTAATGAAATCTAGAAATCACTTACTCTTGCCCTTTTTAACCAGATATTTTCTTCACTTAATGTATTTTTTATAGCTTTATTAAGGTGTACTTGATATAAAATATACTGTACATAATTGAAATATACAATTTGATGGATTTTAACATGTATTCACCTGTAAACTATCACCACAATCAAGATAATAAACTTGTCTATCACCTTGTTTCTTCATGATCTGCTTTTTGTCACTGGATTACTTTGCATTTTGTGGGATTTTACGTGTATTGTTTTTATATGGTTTCTTTCATTCAGCATAATGCATGTTATCACATGTATCAATAGTTCATTTCCTTTTTATGGATTCATAATGTGGATATATCACAATTTGTTTATCCATTTGGGTGTCTCAGTTTTGGGCTATTACAAATAATAAAACTGCGAAGAATATTTGTGTACAATTCTTTGTATGGGCATATACTGTCATTTCTCTTGGAATAGAATGGCTGGCTCATAGGGTAGGTGAATGTCTAACTTTCAGAAACTCCCAAACTGTTTTCTAAAGTGATTCTACCATTTTACATTCCTACCAGCAGTGTATGAGAGTTCCAGTTGCTCTACATCCTCGCCAACACTTGATGTGGTCAGTCTTTTTAATTTTAGCCATTCTAATGGGAGTGTAATGGTATCTCATTGTGGTTTTAATTTGCATTTCTTTAGTGACTAATGATGTTGAGCATCTTTTCATGTATTTATTATTAGCCATCTGTATATCTTCTTTGGTGAAATGTCCAAATTTTTTTTCGTTTTTTATTTGGTTGTCTTATTAAGTTGTAAGAGTTCTTTATATATTTAAGATATAAGTCCTTTGTCAGATATGTTTTAAATATATTAACCCCCGTCTGTGGCTTGCCTTTTTCATTTTTATAACGGTGTCTGTCATAAGCAAAAGTTTCTCATTTTGATAAAGTTCTGTCCAATTTATTGATTTTCTTTTTTCTTTTTATAGTTTGTGCTTTTTTTCTATCATATTTATTTGCCAAATCCAGGGTAACTAAAATTTTCTCCTGTATTTTCTTCTTAGAAGTTTTATGGTTTTGAATCTTACATATAGTAAGCCTTGATCCATTTCAAATTAATTTCTGTATATGGCATGAGATAAAATCCTGAGGTTCACTTTTTTTGCATGTGGATAGCCAGTTACTACAGCACCATTTGTTGAAAAGATTATCCTTTCCCCATTGAATTACCTTGGCACCTTAGTCAAAATGTCAGTTGACCGTATATGTGTGGTTCCATTTTTGGATGCTGTTGTTTCCATTTGACCTGTTTTGTTTTTATGCCCATTTCACATTGTCTTTACCTTGAAATCACTGCCTCTTGATCTATTTACCCAAATGTTTCTGTATGTAATTTTTCTTTTAGCTAGCATAACTTGCTCTATGAATGTATGGTTTCTTTTTCATGTGTTGCTTAATTAGCAAGTGTATATTTATAGTAGTAATATATTATAGGTTTTGAGTGTAAATAAGCCTTTAAGAAAAAATATTCTAATCAAGCTTCTGAGAATGTTGCCTTTGAAATTTCTTTCGGTTTTGCAGTGGTATGTGTGAGTTAGCCAGGCCTTGCTAGAGCAGTTCAAACATTTTTTAAAATTAACATATTATGGTTTTGTAGTGTCTTTTGAAAATGTTGATTTAAACTTTTTTTAAAAAAAAAAAAAAACAGTGTTTGACTATTGAAAAAAAATTTATTTTGCAGTCTGGATGTGGATAGTGAAGCTAAGAAATTATTGGGTTTAGGACAGAAACATCTGGTCATGGGGGATATTCCAGCAGCTGTCAATGCATTTCAGGAAGCAGCTAGTCTTTTGTAAGTATTGTGTGTTTTTGTTATGATGGAATACTATGCTTCTAATAAACACTGAGTTATAAAAAGTTGTTCATGAGGGAAAAGAATGAAGAGTAAGAGTTTTTTAAAGATTTGATTGATGGCTTTTCATATAGGAGTTTATAAATATTCTAAGTTGTGTAATTGTTAACTAAAATCTAAATATCACTGAACAATTTCAATTTCAGCCTTTGATTTTCCTAAATAAGGTAGTTCGTTTTCTAATTAGGGTAACCAGTTTATCTCAGTTTGTCTGATACTTTCCTGATTTTAGTACTCGAAGTTCCTTGTCCTGAGAAACCCCTCAGTTTAAAGCAAGCAGAGATGGTTGCTCATATTAGCACAGTATTTTTCATATTTTCTTGGCTTTATCTGTTGTTGCCACTTCTTAGAAGTTGACAACAGGAGGCCACCTTTATCTTAGGGGGATAACAGGTTAGTGCTAGTGTGTCAGAGGTAATTTATTTTCCCCACAGATTTTATTACAACTCTAAAGTTGAGAGAATAAATATATAAGTTCAGGGCAGCAGATTTATCTCAAGTAGTTGAGTACCTGCTTCCCATGTACCAGGTCCGGGGTTTCAATTCCTGGTATCTCCTAAAAACACAGTAAGTGAAAAAAATATGTAAGTCCAGTCATCAAGAAATAATAGCCTTTCCCTCTGTTACATAGTTTGAGCTAGTTTCTTCTGTGAGGTATTTTTATCAATAGCAGGCAAAGGTAGGGAGGGCATGAGGCATATGGGAATCCCTAATTTTTATATGTAACATGTAATCTAAAGTTTCTTTAAAAGAAATAAGTTTTAAAAATTAACAACCAAAGGTAAATCATAGTTCCTAATTCATTAATTATATACAGTTGAGTTAAAAAGCCATTATAAAAGACATGGATATAATGAAGCTTTTATGGGCTTCAGGTTTGAGGCTCGGTATGATTAAAAAAACTTCTGCCTTCTTCTTTCCTTCTGTTTAGTAGGGTCATCTCAGACCATTCTTTTCCCAACTCCTACTTCCTCTCCCAACATGCACAACATAATTTTATTCCTGGGGAAGCGGATATGGCTCAAGGAGTTGGGTGCCTGCCTGCCATGTTGGAGGTCCCAGGGTCAGTTCCCAGTACCTCCTAAAGAAGACAAGCAAGACAGTGAGTTGGTGCGGTGAGCTGGCGCAGCACAAGGATACAACATGGAAAACACAATGAGAGACAAAACAAGCAGGGTGCGGAGGTGGCTCAAGTGATTAAGTGCTTTCATCCCACACAGGCAGTCCCAGGTTCAGTTCCCAGTGTCTCCTAAAAAGAAAATGAGCAGACAGTGACAGCACACAAGGAACAGAAACAAAGAGCAGCTGGCGAACACAGAAATGGAGGGGGGGGCGGGGAGAAATAAATAAAAATAAATGTAAAAAAATTTTTTTTTTTTAATTCTTGGATGTCTACAGAAATCTTGTCTGGTTTCAGGTCTCTGGCCTTTTTTCCCCCATTCCACCTTCATGTACTGGGGCTCTATTAGTTGATGTGCTAGGTAGGATTGGTGCCCAAATTTTACCTGATGTTAAGTAAGGCATTTTTGTATTAAAATTCATGGTTATCTTAGAATGCAAAATATATCCAAATATTTTAGATTAAGTACAAATAAGCATACTTAGGTTACTCTCCCAGGTTCATGGAGAGATCAGTGTTACCACTGTAATTAGGATGAAGCACTATTTTGCTTTGTTTTATTTTTTTAACTTTATTTTTAAGTTATTAATCTTTAAATTTTATTTAAAATTTTTTTTATTTAATTTTGGGAGGTACTGGGAGGCAGGCACTCAACTATTGAGCTACATCTGCTCCCGCATTGTTTTTTTTAGAAGTTTGTTTGACCTTGACTTGAAAGCAAGAAGATTGGCTTCCTAGAAGTCTTGTTTTAACTAAAGAATTGGAGATAAATGTCTTATACTAGATGTTAGTTTAAATCTTAGATTTTTTTTTTTTTTTTTTTTGTAGAGGTAAGAAGTATGGAGAGACAGCTAATGAGTGTGGAGAAGCCTTCTTTTTCTATGGGAAATCACTTCTGGAGTTGGCAAGGTATGTCTTTCAAGCCTCACTTTATAGGTAGGATGCTTTGTATCACCTTGATATGTTTAAAACCTTTGTCCTCATTTGGTAAGATTGTTAGCTTTGAGATTTCACATGAGCTTAAGTGAGCTTAGTTTTTCATAAGTGGACTTACTGAGGGAAACTTGTTGGGTATTTTCCACCAGAATAAAGTAAATTAAGGGTATACAAATGAGCCAAATAGAGTCATCTATTAATATTTAATCTCAGTTCTGTTAAGTTTTTGTAGTTTTGTAATCATATGTCATATGGAGCATGCTGATGATTTGCCACGAGAATCTTGTCAGGATATTACTGGCTGTGTAGAGGAATGTGAGTGGACATGAAATTTGGGAAACATTTTGGCCCTATTGTAAAGGGAATACATGCAGCCCTTGTTCATTTGACAAGAGTCAGCAGTGCTTTTTCGGTGGCTGAATGAGAGGGATATGCTTATTTCTTTCAGTTCTCTTAGAGCCATAATCTGTAATGCAACTTTCTGTCTTATAAAAAATTCTTCTAGGTTCTAGCCATCATACCTTTGGTGCTTTCTTTTTGTTCACCTAGAATGGAGAATGGTGTGTTGGGAAATGCCCTGGAAGGTGTGCATGTGGAAGAGGAGGAAGGAGAAAAAACAGAAGATGAATCTCTGGTAGAAAATAATGATAACATAGATGGTATGTGGAAATGCATGTGACATTCAAGAGACGCGGCGTAGTGTATTTCTTTCGTACAGAGAATGGAAATAAGGCTCTCCTCATCCTAGATGTTCTCTCCTAAGATGCCTGGGGTGACACCTGTATCTGGTAGAGACTGCAGTAGGAGTTAGGCAATTAATGAAATGGACAGCAGGCTTTTGTAAGAGGATAATTTCTCAAATCTAGTTATTTAAATTATTGTTTTAAATACTACTACAACCTTAATATTTTTCAGATGCAAATTTTTAAACAGTTTGCATTTCAGTTATTTTAATAGTAGTTTAGAGCCCTTCTATGTTTTTTTTTGGTGTGTGTCTAAGAGAAGAAAATTAAATGTTGATTTTTAAGCTGAGTTTCAGTTGGAGACTCAGGTGGGGATTTATAATGTTTAAAGGAGAATGAAAAGCTTGGCATCTCTTACCTTAATTGATATTTAAAATGTTCAGATAATATACCTAATTTAAGGAGCTTGGGTTGCTCTGCTAGCTGGAATTCTTCTTTTGCTTTCAGGGGGGTGGGTTGGCAGGGCAGGTAATTTTTAGGCCATCTGCTAAAATTTAACAGGCCAGGCTGTTTGAGGATTTAAAGAAAATGTATTTTTAGTTTCCATTTATGCCTTTATCATTAAACTCGAAGACATGTTTATGCTTCATGTTCTTTAACCATGTAGAGGAAGCAAGGGAAGAGTTGAGAGAACAGGTTTATGACGCCATGGGAGAAAAAGAAGCAGCCCAAAAAACAGAAGACAAGTCTCTTGCAAAGCCTGAAATTGATAAAGAACAGGAGATTGAAATGGAGAAGGGTGGAAGAGACGATATGGATGTAAGTGAGCCAGCAGAGAAGCTACAGGAAAAAGTTCAGTCAACCCCAGATCAGTTAACTGAAACCACCAAAGGGTCAAAAAGAGCAGCATCACCAGAAGGACTGAATGAAGCTGAAGTCACTTCTGGAAAGCCAAAACAGGAAGCAGCAGATACTGAAGAAGGAAAATCAGTATCTGGAACAGACATACAGGAAGAAGAGTGCAAAGAAAAAGGTCAGGAGAAGCAGGGAGAGGTATTTGTGAGCATAGAGGAGAAGCCAAAAGATGCTTCAGAAGAGCAATCTGTTGTGACTCTAGAAGATCAGGGCACTGCAGTAGAGGTAGAAGCAGAGCCTATAGACCCAACAGTCAAGCCAGTGGATATGGGTGGGAAGAAGCCAAATGAGCAGGTAGCTACCTTTGAAAAAGAACCAGGAAAGGCTGTTCTTGAGGAGCAGCTGGTAGGGCAAGAAGTGCCACCTGCTGAAGAGTCTCCAGAGGTGACAACAGAGGCTGTAGAGGCCTTGACTGTAGAGGCTGAATCAGAAGTCTCTGAGAAGCATGGAAAGGAGACCATAGTCCTCCTTCAGGATGGTGCAGTCAATGGACTGTCAGCTGCAGGAGACCAGACTCCTATTGAACCACAGATTTCTGCAGAAGGACTGACAGAAACAAAAGATGTCTCTAAAATAGAGGAGAAGGTCAGGCCAGAGCTGGTTTCTAGCCAGGAGACCAAGCTGTCCATAGAAGAGTCTGAGGCCACTGGAGATGGGGTTGAGCCCAAGATAGACCAGGAGACTTCTGAGAAATCACCTGAAGACAAAGTTCAGATGGCTGCAAATCAAGAGACTCAAGAGAAAGAAGAACAGATGAAAGAGGGTGAAGGTAACCGGGATAAGCAAGAGCTGCAGTGGGTGGAGTACATTCTGGATTTGACTCACTAATCATGGGTAAAAGTCAGCCTTCCATTCAGGATTTTCCGTCTGCCTTTGGATTGGGAAAGAGTTAAATGAAAATGGGGGACAGTTTAAAAAGGTTGTAATATGTTGAGCAAATCAAAAAGCAGCAAGTCTTCTTTAGCTGGCTTATAAACTAACGCTTTTACTAACTGCAAAATAGGCCCTCTGTTATTTCTGAGACTTGGCTAGCTATCAGTAACTCGTTGCACCATACTAGCCAAACTAAGGGGAATGGAAAAGGTGGATGAGTGGTGAGAGAGGGAAATAGTGGGCTAGGCTGGCAGAGAATGCTGAATGGATGTTCACTTGCATGCCTCTGTATTTTTAAATTTACCGTTCACATGGTTCCTTTTCTCTGCTTTAGGAAGCAGGAACAGAGCAGTAGAATCCACTAAATTGGTCCACTTAATCAGGCATGCCATTCAAATGAAGGCAGTTAACCCTTGAATCTTCTATTACCAGAGTTAAAGAATTCTGGTACCTCTAAATACTAAATGGAAAATGTTTAGAGGCTTATTCACATTAGTCGAAACAGCCAAAAACTGGGATTGGGGGGGACCAACACAAAACACCTTAACCATAGCCCTCTTGCTGTTTTCCTCTCATTTCATGCTTGCATTGGCTGCTAAAGTGAATTTTTATTACTTAAAACATTATAAAGTTTGGATGCTTTGTATAGTACTATTCTAAATGTGATTTAATTTCATCAAGATATACAAGCCTTTAATTAGTAATTCCATAATTGGCATGTCTGACTTGAGTTGTGTTATCATTTGAGGATTCTACTGTCTATAGGGATCATCTAACATTGGCGTTAATAACCACAGGTATAGTTCCATTAATTGTTAAAACTTTGTGAAATTGCCAGACTATGTCAAGAATTCTCTTAAGTTCTAGAGTTTTGAAGATTCATCATCAGTATTTGCAGAAAGTTTCCAGTAACTTTCCTTTACCTATGTGCAGGTCCCTGCACTCCAGCCACCACAGGCATGGTAACCAGAAGTGAATTGGCTAAATGGTAGGACCATTGTGCTACTTCTTAGGCTAGCAATTCTTTATGGAAAAAGCATAGAACTGAATTCCTCAGTGTTTATTCTAAACTCCCATGTCTTGATTTTTAATGATGGTGACCAAGGACAGTAAAAAAGCTCCGGTTGGCTCTTCAAAATTGGACCTTAAATGATAAGATAAAGCAGGGGTATTATATTTCCCATAGTTTGTTCAAAACTGTTCAGTTGTATCACAAGTAAAAATTGTTAGACCTCTCTCACATATATCTGATTTGAAAATAACACTTCATGATAGATAGTATTAGTCCATTTATAAGGATGAGAAAATTGAGGCTTAGTGGTTACGTGACTTGTTTAGGGTCATACTAAAATCCAAACCTACCTTTGATTCAGGAATATACTGTTTATCCCAAGCTACCACACATTGAGGAAGGTAACTTTTATCCCCTGCCTTCTACCCATACCTGTCATGAAAAATTTCCTGGTCACTCATTTAAAAAAAAATTTTTTTTTTTTTTTTTTTAAACAAAATCTTCAGTCAGATATATTTGATGTTTTTAGTATTTTGTGCTCAAGTACTATTCTACTTATAATGAAGGTACTGCTTTCCATATTTTTCTAATGAAGAAATGGCAAAAGCACCATAGTAATTTGCCATAGTCATGTCATAGGAGGGCTAGGATACCCATACTGTCTGATTTTAGGGCCCAATTTCTTACTTTCTAGGTGTTAATCCTCTATCTGGCAATACACACCTTAAAAAATCTTGCATGTAGTTTTCTCTTCATTTAAAAATTAAAACCCTATATCCTACCACCCTTTGTCCTTTTATATTCTTCTGGGCTGTCAATATTCTTAATAAAGAATGGGCCAGCTCTTTCTAATTGTCATTCTCTATGTCATTGGTAAGTGAATAAAAATTTGAAAATGTTGGGCATAAAGTTTGACCATGCTCAGATGAACTGTACTGACCAATCTTTAGTGGTTACCTGACTTTCCTGTGAGTGTGCTAGAATAACCAAAGAATCAGCAGATGACTCACAAAGATTGCCTTTTCTTTGCCTTTAAAAGTCGTGCTTTGTATGACTCTATGACCATATTGTTTTGAAGAGGCTACAAACCCAGAGAAATGTTATAAAAAAGCTTGGGAAATAGTGGGTTTAACAGACCTCTTAGTACATCAGGGTATTCCCATTAATGGCTGGATACAGGTTGTCAGGTTGGGGAATTATGTTTTAAAGTAATATCTTTCTCACTAACCTATCTTCTACCATTTCATGAAGGTAGTGCAGTTTCCTCAAGAGAAAAGGGTATTCTTTTCAATTGATAGTAAGAATTTTAATTTAAAGTTTGTTGTAATACTCCAAAGAGTTAGATGTCATCTTCTAGCATTCTAGTATAATGGGTAGGGACAGATACCAAATAATTAAGAATAATATAGAATAGCAACTTAATAATAACATTTTGTCTAGTTTTTCTTGAAATTGGTAAGATGCCATGTTTATATTTTTGAATCTGTTAGAAATACCTAGCTCCACTTCAGCTGTGTTCTAATATTCTGCTGGAAGATGGGCTCCATTATTACAGGCAGAGTGGTTTGTTTCCCACAGACCACAGGGAATTTGGACATGGAACAGTAATGATGTTGGTAATGGCTCAGGTAATTATATCTCAGAAGCATTGAATTTAATAGTCAATAGGAGAAGAGTGAGCCACTTGCTAAAACAAAGTTTGTTTGCTATAGAGGTTGACTAACTTGGAACTTTCAACCAGCTCTCAGAAGATTTCTTTTAGTTTGCTTAGGAATTTGTAATATATAAAGTCTCTTCATGTTCCACATCTTAAAACAGTTGCTAGACAGAAAAAAGCACTTTAACATGATTACATGGCTCAAAAGCCTAATTGCCGTTTACATTCTCATAGTAGGCTGTTAGGACTTCAAATTTAAGATCTTTGCTGGTGTTTAAATGCTTAGTGATAGAGGGCAGCGGTAGGCACACTATAACCAACTTATTAATTATATCAAAAAGCCCATTTTAATCACCTGACATTCTGACTAAGCCATCTTATCAGTGAAAGTGTACCAATTAAGTGCAGAGCCATTTATCAGGGGTCTGTCCTTATAGGCAATTAACTTGTGAGTATATGCCAATATGATGAAATACATTGTCAGTGTGACTGCAAATTTAAAAGGAATCATTAACAAGTTACCAGTGTAAAATAACTGGTTGTGTGACACTGCTTACTCAAATTCTTTGTGTGCTAGGAGCTGGCTGGAGTTCGTGGCATGCTCATTGGTGAGAGTTGCTAAAGCTATGCTTTTCTTTCCACAGTTTTATTGTGGGAAAGCTAGTCTCTTGAGCATTCTTGCTCTAAGTGGACTGGAATAACTTAATTCTTGGTTCTCAGGCTATTAATATTGCCTAAAAAGTAATCTTGTGGCCTAAAGACACAGTGATTGAGGCCTCTATGGAAGCTTTTAGCTAATAAATAATAAGCAATAGCTAAGTAGCTGATCTGTCATGATCTGAATTATACAGACTGACTTTTATTAAAGAAATACTTAGCCTTTTGATCATTGAAGGTTCGATTTGTGGCTCTTACTAGGATACACATATTCTAAGTCTAGATTAGATTTGAATTAGACTGTAACCACTGACTATATCCTGTTCAGAAAACTGACTTGGATTAGCATCTGACTGTCCTTTCTCAGATTACAGTTCATTGACAGATGTCTGATGGAATCTCTAATGAGTCAGAAAATAACATGTATTCTAAATATTGAGGAATTTTTGCTTACAGAAACTGAAGGCTCAGAGGAGGAGGATAAAGAAAATGACAAGGCTGAAGAAACGCCAAATGATTTAGTTGTTGGAAATAAGGTAAATTATTTTTTACGTATACCATTGTCTGCTTTCTTATTGTAGGACTGTGGCATACTAGTATAAGTATGATTATTATACACAGCTCTTTCTCTGTTTAGGGATTGGGGGACCCTTTATTCATGCTTAATGGACAGATCCATTTGATCCCAGGGAGTCCTGTCCATTAGGGCAGATTAACATCTCATTGATTTAAGGTTTTAGTATGGAAACTTTGTAGAGACCCATTCTGTCGGTTTTAGGGGAAAAGCCCAAAATTCTAATCCTATGTCAAAGTTTTCTTTTGTTTTCTTTTTAAGACACTTAAAAATATACATTTAGATTTGTAATCTAAAGATGCCTGTCTTGTACTTCTGCCTAATATCAATTATTTGGATATACTTTAGTCTCTTCAAGAAAATGAAGAGGAGGAGATTGGGAACCTAGAGCTTGCCTGGGATATGCTGGATTTAGCAAAGATCATTTTTAAAAGGTAAAACTCTTGGTGCTTTTAGGTTCAGGATGGGAGTGTGGTGATTGAAAGTAGAAAGCAGGTAGGGTTAGACAAAGTGCTGTTACGGTTTCTGACCAACTTTCCTTCTTTTAGGCAAGAAACAAAGGAAGCTCAGCTTTATGCTGCACAGGCACATCTGAAACTTGGAGAAGTTAGCGTTGAATCTGGTAATACATTTTCAATTTTACTTTCCTCTAAAACTCCCCAACCTTACCCCTGACTCCAAATTTCTTCCTTTAATATCCAGATAAAATTGATCATAAGTTGTGGGCAGCTGTCTTTGGGATTCCCTGTGTGATCCCTAGAACAATGAACAGTTATTCTAAATCATACTTTATTGAGTCTTTCAGTAGGTTTTGTTAGACATTTTGACGTTCTTTATAGACAGGTATCTTTGGAGATGCTACAAAGAAACATGAAATGTAAAATGGGGAAGAATTCTTGCAGAATGACTCTCAATTTTAGAAGTACTTTATAGTAAATGCTGTCTGTTTACTTGCTGTTCCTTTCCCCTTTTAGAGAATTATGTCCAAGCTGTGGAGGAGTTTCAGGCTTGCTTAAGCCTGCAAGAGCAATACCTAGAAGCCCATGACCGTCTCCTTGCAGAGACCCATTACCAGCTGGGCTTGGCCTATGGGTACAACTCTCAGTATGATGAGGCAGTGGCACAGTTCAGCAAATCTATTGAAGTCATTGAGAAGAGAATGGGTGAGTGATCACAACCATTTGCTTCATGATCATCTATGGATCCAGCAATTGACAAGGTTTAAAAAAAAAAATGGATCCTTTTGTGGTAACTGTTAATTACTGATCACTTGAGCCTGTTCTTTGTAGCTGTACTAAATGAGCAGATGAAGGAAGTCGAAGGATCAACGGCTGAATATGAGAAAGAAATTGAGGAGCTGAAGGAACTGCTACCTGAAATTAGAGAGAAGATAGAAGATGCAAAGGAATCCCAGCGTAGTGGGAATGTAGCTGAACTGGCTCTGAAAGCGACTCTGGTTGGTTCAATTTCCTTTTAAAGTTTTGAAAATGGCATGTTTGGTACTGTTTAAGGCATCATGGGATTAGTGCTTCCTTCGCTAGGATCCTTAGTCATGACTTGGTTTCCAAGGAGTTGTTAGTCAGGAGATGTGAGAGCTCAGCTACTGTTCTTTCAGATAGTATAGTGATTAAGAGAATGCTCTGGAGTGTTTTTAATTCCATCTCTGCTGTTCCTTTATGTGTGACTATGGGCAGATTACTTAACATTTTTCTGGCTTTGTTGACTGATCTGTAAAATGGGAATAATAGAATGTATTTGTGAAATACTTTTGACAGTACCCAACAAATAGTAATTTCTAAACAATTGTAAACTATTATTCCCATCTCTGAATATTCCTGTATAGATTAGTGAGGCAGAGTGCTTTTAACCCCAGGTTGCCTGGCTCTCTCGAATGCTGAAATGTCAAGGAGTTTTTTTCTCTAGCAGGTGATGACAGGATACAGAAGGTTTAGTTCTGTTCTACACTCTGCCTATGCTGGGGTTGGTAATCCTATGGAGGTCCCTAGCATTTCAGGTCTTAATCACTTGCTTGGATGGTGGGTACCTGTTGTAGGACTATGGGCCCTGGGTTCTATTCCTGGAATCCACTTGGGTTTGTCACCTCTCACCAGGTGGAAAGCTCTACTTCAGGTTTCACTTCTAGTGGAGGAGGCTCTTCAGTCTCTATGGTGAGTATTCAGATGATTTTTATCACTTAACATTAGGCCTTGAGTGTCTCATATATGGTTTGTACATTACTAATAAAGGCTTCCTTTTTGACAGATTGCCAGCAGAAAGCCAACAGATGGTGCTTCTTCATCTAACTGTGTGACTGATATTTCCCACCTTGTCAGAAAGAAGGTAAACCTATATGCAGTGCCTATTTTCCAGTCTGCTTTTTAAAAATGATACATGAGGAATATCTTTCTCACAAAAACTCCAAATTGCTGTTACAATAGGTTGTAGACACTGTAGGGTTTGTGAGGGTATGTGAGTGAAGATAGTGCTCACTAGTACACCTTTTCTAGCAGGCTCTCCTGGCTTCGTTCAGCCAAGGACTATCAGGAAAGCTGCTAAGGAGGATTGGCTTGCTAGGTCAGCCCGTTTTAGGAGGCTTGGCAGGTTTTTTTGACAGTAGTTATTCAGCAGCAGACCTTAACTCCTGCTTATTTTCCTGACTCAAGCACAGGAGTTGTCCCCTTGTTATCCCTTTGGCTAGGGAGAAACCCTTAAAGGAGCTTGAATCACGGTGTTCAGGATCTTTCCACCACAGGGTTAAGGAAATGTTTTGTAGTTAGATAACATTGTTTTGCTTTATAAAAGGATTAAGCCCTTTTCGAAGTCTTCACAATTATATCTTTAGAGGAAACCTGAGGAAGAGAGCCCCCGGAAAGATGATGCAAAGAAAGCCAAACAAGAGCCAGAGGTGAATGGAGGCAGTGGGGATGCTGTCCCCGGTGGAAATGAAGTTCCAGAAAACATGGAGGAGGAGGTGGGCACTTTAGCAGGGGTTGACCACCTGCTTCATTTCTTATTCTTGGGTCTAGGGGAAACTAGTCCACCCAATTGCATGTTCCTCACTTGAAGTTTGGATTGCTTGAGTGCAACCCTCACAAAAGCAATGACTGCTGCAATTTGGTTTTGGAATTTCAGACATCTCCTTGACAAATAGCCTATGAGCCATACACGCCCCTCTAATAAATGCCTGAGAAAGTGCTTGATTGGAAAGATCATTGGACCACTTCTGTGTGCTCCTTTCCATGAATATTGGGTCTGTCAGCCCTATTATCTCAGAATTCAGGAAACTGTGTTCACTTCCTCTGAGTCCTGCTTAGTTTTGTAAGATGCAATGGCTTAAACTAAGGTTATTTATGCCTAGGCTCTCTTGTCTTCCAGGCTGAGAATCAGGCTGAAAGCCGGGCAGCAGTGGAGGGGACAGTGGAGACTGGAGCTACAGTTGAAAGCACTGCATGTTAAGTGAGGGAGCAGAGCCTTCCTTCTGAGGGAAAGTGTTTTTGTATATAATGTATTTTTTCACTTTTGGGGATTCTTTTTGTATAACTTCAATAAAGATTGTAAGCAAAGGTTGAGGCTTTGATGTTTTTTTCCTGAATATTGACTGAATCTGTGCCTTGGAGCACTCCAGGTTTTATATAGTGGCCAAAGGTACACCTCCTTCCCCCTTTCTGTACTGATCTCTGTGCTGGAAGTTCGTCAATCTCCATTACTCTGTCTAATGTGAAGGTGACGAGATCAAGTGTGGCTTTAGGCCCCTCATCTTCCAGTGGTGCTATATTTTTTCCAGTTCTAAATACTTGACTGACTCCATCTGTCTCGTAAACTTTCAGTGGTGCTTTCTCTGGATGGGGGCTATGAAGACCAGACATGAAGATCTTGCTCTCTGGATGATGGACTTTGGCTGTGGACAGATAGTAGTCTCTAGCCAGGCCTTTGGTGGTAGCTGTCTTCTCCCTACCTAGTCTTCAACTGGGGACATAATCCTGGCCTGGAAAAAAAATGAAGAAAACTGGAGGCAAATGATTGATCTCTGAGAAAAATAGTCTATTTAATTGCAGAGAGTTTGAGCTCTGGTTTGAAAGCTGAGGAGCTGTGATGGGCATTTTGGATATGGTTGGAAGAATCTTTGTGGGATGCTCACTGGTTTTCTGTATTGGAAGGTTGAAGTATATCCATGCTTGGAATTGTTAACCTTATCTACAGTTGTGTTTTCTCAAATAAAAATGCTAAAAGGTTCGTGGTCTGGACTTGTGTTTAAGGATCTTACACTGGGATTCTGGTCTTTCCAGAACTCAGCGGTACGTGGGATTGAAAAGCAGAAACTGAGCTAGCAGTTCCGGATGTCTAGTCTCAGGGTGCTGATGCCATCCCCTGGACCTTCACTGATGTTCCGGAGACCCTGGCTGATTTGCCTCTGACCATAGATTGAAACCCTGCTACAGAGTGGCTGCTATTTAAATTCCAAAGAAGAGGTTGCCCAAGGGGATTTTATTTAATCATTCTGACACCCACAGAGCTACTTTGCCCAAGATATAATAAGTTAGAACTGCTCTTTTAATATCCTATGTTGAATGAAGGGGCTGTGGTGATCCATGTCAACCCAATTTTTCAGTTTATTTTTGGTTCTCAAAATAATAGGATTGGGGAACAGGAACAGATGTGGATCAAGCAGTTGAGTGCCTGCTTCCCACATGGGAATTCCCGGATTTGGTTTCCGGTGCCTCCTGAGAGCTGGTGAGGCTTGGTGGTTGAGTGCTGGCTTCCCACACATGAGGTCCTAGGTTCAATCCCCAGGCCTGATACCTCAAAGGAAAAAACAAGGAAATGGACTTTTCTGGACATGTTGGTAACTCATGGCTGCAGTCTTTGGCTTATCTTGTAGGACTGAGCTTCCTTCTTGAAGACACCTTTGTATTGGATATAAGGTTCTGTGGCTTTTTTGGGGGGTCAGGCCATTTGCGATCATGGCATACTTGTTATGACTAGTTAGTTCCAGGCCCCTGACGTCCTTTGGTTGGCCTTGTGGTCTGGGGCCAGGCCCTATTATTTCAGGTAGCTCTCACTTGGGAGGAACTTCATTAGGCTGGGGGCATTCCCTGGATGTTGTAACACATACAAGGCTATACAGAAGCTCCTTGATTTTGGGGAGCCCAAGTACCTGGAAAGCTTCCTGGAGTAAGTTCTGGGGAAGCTGAAATTTGAAGAAGTATGACAAGACTGATTTTAGCAAAAGAACAGGTTGGAATGAGCTTATCAAGATCGTTTAGCTGGAATTAAGTATCCCCTTCCTCACTTTTCTAAGAATTTTCTATACACTGGGGAACACTACCTGACATACTCATTTTCATATCAATCTTTTTTACAAAAGAAAATGGTGCAGAAAAGTCAAGTACTTGGAGAAGGTGATAAAGCTGTGGTTGGAACACATTTTGTGCTCAAATTACTTTTCAAGACTTTGTCAGAACATGGGGTCTGCATTCCTGTGCATGTAAAGATACTCATACCCATGTTTATCTGGTTCAGGGGCCCAGTGGTGGTGAGAGCGCTGTGATGGGGGCCCAGGCCCTCATCTCCATCTTTGACTTGACCGAGGGGCTCTTCTCCAGGAGGAGGGGGATCAGCAAAGTCAGCCGAGGGGACAAGGGAGCTGGCTTCCAGTGAAGATGAGCTGGATACCTGTGGAACATAAGAAGGGACATCCTTAGTTAAGGTTCTGTAGAGGTAAGAGCACAGGTTCTGGGGTCAGACAATGTGAACTTGCTTAGCCTCTGTGCTTTTTTTCCTCATTTATTACAAACTGCCTAAAGGGATGTGAGGATTTTAAGAGTTAATGCACAGAAAGAATTTGATAGTGGTAGTGATTGCCACATAGTAGTAAGGGCTAGCTAACCACACGTGCAGGTACCTGCATCTCAAGTTGGGCTCTCACCTGAGTTGGGTACCGATACTCATGGGCACTTGCTGGATTGATCTCTGCCAGTTTCTGGACACCTGCATCTCTTGCATTTACCAGTCGCAGAAAGAGCTCAGCCTGACCTTCCTGGGGAGAGGTGAAATGGTATTGCACTGGACTTTGGAGGAGGAAATCCAGTTCCCACCCTCCACACTCACCTGGGGAATCTCATTCAGCTGTCTAAGGCTAAGGCTGGGGTCCAGAGGAAGGGCCCGAAGTGGAAGGCGCCAACAGCCACTTAGCACCCGCTGATTCTGGTCAAACAGTACCAGTGAGGCCCAGGCCTTTGGCTGTGGTGACCTACCCCCTGCCAGCCCCTGCCAAGCCTGCAGCTCACAGACCAAGGATACTGATGGTGAGGGTGGTAATCTGCAGAACAACCAAAAGAGGTGTCAGAAATAAGTGCCACGTTCCCTGGGACTACGAGCCAATGAATGACCTCATACACAGATGCGGAAAGAGCCAGGAGGATGCTATTTGAGAGAGAATGAGGTACATTCTACTGACCTGGGCACAGGCTGCCTGCTGGCGAGGATGGCACAATTGCCTGTGGGCCCAGGAGCTGGAGGTGGGGGCAAGCAAAGGGCTGGGGGTAATGCTGTGGTCCCTCCTGTAGACTTTCCGTCTCGGGCCAGGCCAGTCGTTAGCTGCACCCAAATCCAAGAGGCCTCAAGACCCCGTAGGAAGTCATAGAAAATGACCAAGCCAGCCCTGGGGAACGCAGATCTAAGCACACAACACAACACCCTAGGCCCAGCCAACTCCCAGCCCTAGCTGGCCCTTGTGGGTCTCTGAGCAGCCGTGACGACCAAGTCACCAATGGTTGTCAAAGGAGGGCACAGGCCTCACCCAGGGTCGTAGGGTGCAGGGCCCAGCACGTCAGGTGCAGGTAAGAGGTGTGGGTCCAGACCCAAATTTCTGGCCATGGTTTCAGTAAGCCGTGTCTGTCGGGGAACAGAGCAACCCAAAGCTTCCTAGGTGCTCCTGCTTCCCCAACGCACAGACCCCAGCTGCCCTCGCTCCACCCACTGGGTCCTTACCGCCTTCCCAGCGCCACCGTCCGTAGAGCATGGAAGCGGCGCCAGCGGGGGAGCCACCGGAGGCGGGAGGAGTGGGGGACCTCCCCTTGCCCGCAGGGGGGCACTGAGACCCACCAGGAGTCGAGGCTCCCGGGGCCCTAGGAGCAGAGTTAGAGGGCCCCTGAGCAGGCTGGACTGAGATAAAACTCCGCCCCCGAGGGCCGAGCCACAAAAGGATCTGAGGAGTCACGGTGATCCAGGGCTTCTGCAGGGACGGGAGTCTCTTCCCCTAAGCAGGGTCCCTCTCCCCCTTTCCAGCCGGCCCTGCTGGGTAGGCGGGGTTAGGACGGGTGGCTCACTGACCCCAGGGCGCCTGGCCCGCGCCCCTCTTCATCTGCAGAGCCAGGATTTCTGCCTCCAGGCGCCGGTTTTCGGCTTCCACCACCAGAAGCCCCCCTTGGGCAGCGCCTGCCCTTCCTGGTAGGAACAAGTCGGACCTGTCACCTTCGCCTGCTCTCTGCGATCGGCCCGGTCCGGCTCGCGGGACGATTGAACCGGTCAGGTCACAAGCTAGCCATGGTCATAAGGACCACCTAGCTTCCCTACCGCCGGGCGTTTGCTCAGGGGTTGCCCCGCCAAAGGCGCCCTCCCTCCCCCGCCTCTGGCCCCCAGGTTAACAACACGCCCCGGAGAGGCCCTGCTCGCTGCCGCCTCCTGTTCACCCCTGCGGGCCCGCGACCGCCGCGACTCCAGCGCTGACGCCTCCACTTGCAGCTGGCTAATCTGGCCCAGAAGGCCGGGATCCCGGCCCCCGCCTCCAACATAGGCCTCTCGCAGGTCCCTAGGGAGCGAGGGACAGGACGGCAGCGTCTTTACAGGCCTGAGCCCGCGCTTCGCCCCTTGGCGATCGCGAGTCCCCGCCTCACCGGATCTCGGCAGCCAGAGTCCCTGGGTTGGCCCGGAGCCCCGGGCAGCACAGTTCAGCATCTCGCAAGGCTTTCGGCCGGGTCCTGGGGTGGGGGCGACGGGCGGGGAGTGGGGCCTCACCGACCAGGACCCCGGCTCCTGCGGCCCTGCCCGTCCCTTCACCACCTGCACGCCCGGCCCCGCGGCTCGGCGTCCGCCTAGACCCCCCGCGCCCCGGCTCCCGCCCCCGCCGAGTCCCCGCCCGCCCAGGCCTCCGCCGAGCTCACACTCGCGCGCTCCGACTGCGGCTGCTTGGTGCGTGCCTCCCCGCCCGCTCCTCACCGCGTCTCGGGCTGTAGCTGCTGAACGCGCTCCTCTAGCCTCTCTAGAGCTCCGCGTGTACGCCCGGCCTCTGCCCGCAGGTCTCGTAGCTCCCGCTCGAGGGGGGCTATTCCGCCCCGGGGCCGGCGCATGGCCACGGCCACATGCTGGAGGCGCCGTCTCAACTCTGAGGGGGTAAAGGAGCGCGCGGGCCAGGATGAGTCCAGCAACCTTAAGCCAAGGAGCGGTGGGTAGAGCGGGTCCCTAGTGCCCGCCGCCCCCCCACCCCCCCACGCCCCCACGCCCCCCCGTCCCCCTCACCGTCTCCGCGTTGCTCCAGGGCCCGGCTCTGGACCTCCATCTCCGCGGCGCGCCTGGCGTAAGTCCCGTGCAGCACCCGCAGCCGCTCGCTGGGACTCGCAGCATCCGAGGTGGGGTCCTGAGCCGGCGCCTCTGAACGCGAGCGCCCCCAGTACCCCTCCGACTCTCTGGGGACCTCTCTTACCCAGGATCGTATTTCCTGCAGCGACACCCGCAGCTGCTGCACCTGGAGATAGCCGTGACCTCGGTGTTGGGGTAATCTGACCCATGCATTATAGGTTTGGGAAGGACGCTCAGGGTTTTAAGCCTTTGGGAAAAATCGGGTGTACCTCCTCCGTGATCCTTTCTAGAGCCGACTTTGTGGCCTGTTCAGAGAGGCCTTGGAATTCTTGTGGCACAACCTGGAGACAGTGTGGAGTGAGGAATCCTGGGGGTCAGGGTCGCTAGAACACCCACTACCACGGCCATGCAGGAGGCCCTTACCGCGGGTCCAGGTGGTTCAGTGGCTACTGAAGGCTGGGCTCCAAATGTCACCTCACGGCTCAGGGGGCCAATACAGAAGCGCTGGGTGTGGGTGGCCAACAGGGCGCAGGACCGGAAAACCATGTCACAAGACTTGCAAGGCAGGAGCCCTGTCTCCGCAGAGTGGGAGGCCATCGGATGGGACCTCTTTCCTGATAACAGCAGAGACCCGTGAGAAGACAGGGCAGAGGAAAGACGGAAGAGGATGAGAGGCAGGGAGGAAAGGCCAGGTCTAGTGTGTCTCTAAAATCTTCAGGTTTGTTTGGGGAGGAGCCTTAGTTCCCTGGGCAGCAAGAACAGGTCTGGGCAGTTCTGGAGAGTGGGAGAGGGAGGGCTGGTCACCTTTAGGAGGAGCCCCTGACCTGAAAAAGTTTCACAAATTTCCCACCCCATTGCATAAACTTGGACAAGTTACCAACTCTGAGCCGTGTAAGCTTGGTTTCCCTTTAGATTAGTAAAGAGAAAGGAACAGCTGCCTCCTCAAATAGCTGGGCCACTAACACCTCCATCATTACTCTGGCAGGGAATTATTCCTAAGTGGATACCCAGGTGCAAGGCATCTAGCAGAGCTGCAAAATGTAGCCTAAATTAGTGTCATTTTCTAGGCTAGGAAACACCTGGGAGAGGCAGTCTTTGCCCTTTGGAGTTCTACCTGGAAACCATCTCTTCTCCCTAAAAACTAAACAGAGGTTTCCAGGACCATGCCTCTCTGGAAGCAACCACAGCTTTTGCACAACCAAGTCACACACATGGGCTGAAGGTCACTCCTTAATTCTCACCCCCCAATTCCTGTGTTTTTTTCAGCTTGTAGAGGATGGATAATTAGCACAGCCATAGGACTGAAAGTTCTGGGAGAATATAAATCTATCAGCTGATGAAATCAAGTTCAGAAGGGTACCCCTCTGAAATAGGCTAGCTGCTGGCCAAAGACCCTCTCCCCTCCATATCTGCACCTGTTAGTTTATAAAGGGGCAGAAACTCTGAACCCCATGTGGACTATGAACTTTTCTGAAGAGATTTAGGCATCCGCTCTACCCCAGTTTATAAGATACAGTATGTATGACCAGCAGCAGGTTAAAGTGTTTTGAAGTATGTGATCTCAGTGCAACTTAAATTTCAATTAAATTTCAACCCTTTACAGGGTGCATTTCTACAAATTTGCTGAGAAAGCTAGTGAGTGGCAAGGTCCAAATCCCAACTTACTTCTGATTCCAAGTTTAATACTTCTCCAACAATACATTCTCAGGTCATTTTATAGCATTTCATTTTTTTTAAAGATTTATCTCCCCTAGCCCCCTCCCCAGTTGTCTGTTCTGTGTCTATTTGCTGCGTCTTCTTTGTACACTTCTTGTTGTGAGCAGCACGGGAATGTCTTTTTGTTGTGTCATCTTGTGTCAGTTCTGTGTGTGTGTGGCACCATTCCTGGGCAGGCTGCACTTTCGTTCCTGCTGGGTGGCTCTCCTTAAGGGGCGCACTCCTTGCACGTGGAGATCTCCTACGCGGGGGGACACCCCTTTTTGTCAGGGCACTCCTTGCGCGCATCAGCACTGTGCATGGGCCAGCTCCACAGGGGTTGAGGAGGCCCAGGGTTTGAACCGTGGACCTCCCATGTGGTAGATGGACGCCCTATCCACTGGGCCAAGTCTGCTCCCCTCATTGATTCTTAGATGCACATTTTTCATATATAACACCACCAAAATCAGGATTTATAGTAAATGGATCAAGTTTTCTCTTTTTTGGTATATAAAAGTATCTTAAAATAGCTACCATCTTATATTCAATTAAGTTGAACAATAGTTCTTACTGCTCTATCTCAACTGCCATTGCCTAGGTTCATTCTTGGATTACTTATACCAAACAGTAGGGACTAGAACGCCTTATGGCAGACAGTGGTCTTTCAAATCTGGCAAATGTCAGATTTGGTTTATCTTCAGCTTCTCCCCCTGATCCAGAGCCCACACAAATAAGTTATCTAACATATAATCATGCCTGTTACTCCTCTGCTTGTCTCTCATTAAGAGTATTATTTTGGTACTCTATATACAGGACTATACTGTAGGGATGGTCAGAGCGACATTACCAGATGTTTGTTGTTTAACTTCTACTTGTCATCAGATCTTGGCCTAATATGTGTTAATTTTCTTGACCCTACTAAGCTGGCACCCTTTGCAACCCCAGAACTTAGCAGAGTGCCTCTGATAACAGGGGCCTGGGAAGTATCTGTTAAATGAAAAAACCCGCTTCCCTCCAGTGGCAACCCAGGCAGCACTGCTTCAAGCCCCTTCTCCCCATGCTCGTTTAGCAGGTGTGATGGTTAATATTATGTGTCAGTCTGGCTGGGTGACAGTGTCAAGCAAGCACTGACCTGATTGTTACTGTAAGGTTATTTTGTAGATGGATTTGCATTTATAGTCAGTTAACTGCATTTACAACCAACAAAGAAGACTGTCTTCAGCAATGTGGGGAGTCTCCTCATCCAATCAATTGGAGGTCTTCCAAGCCAGAACTGAGGATTTCAGAAATGAGAATTTCTGCCTTTACACCAGCCAGCCAACTTCACCTGAGGATATTGAACTTCATCTTTATCAGTTTCCAGCCTGCAGCCAGGCCTATGAATTTCAGATGTGCCAAAATCACAATCACTTTTTCTGTTTCCAGTTTTGCAGTCTCCCAAGCCACATGAGCCCATTTCTATAATAAATCTCTTTACATACACAATACACATGGCTCCTGTTGGTTCTTTCTCTGGAGAACATAGCAGGAAAACCAAGGCACAGACTTTCCTTAAAAGGTGCATGTTGGTAAATACATGAGTAGTGAAAAATTGTTTCAGGACGGAAAACTGAGGTTCTGATTTTATTATTGGTAATTTATTGCACAGGTTTTTCTGCATCAAAAAAAGTATCAGGTTAAAAGGAAAAACAAGTGTCTGAGTTCAGATTTCCTTCATAGTTCTAAAAATATTTCCCCTGTAAAAGAATCTATCACATTTTAAAGAAAATATACTTCTTACACAAGACAATCCAAACTGATGCAAAATATTTATTCCAAGTTAGTTATTTTATGCAGTAGTTTTCCCCTCATAACAGACTTGTGATAACCACATCTTTTAAATCTGTAAATAATGTTATCAAAATAATCTTAATCTTTGAAATCTCACAAAAATTTATATTTTACAATCCACCCTGAATATCAAGGCTGCAAGAATAACACATTTCCTATATCCAAATATTTTACAGCTGTACCCAAAAATGGAAAAAAAACCAACAACAACAACAAAAAAAACCACATATGCTTGGTTAAGGGCTAAAGTTACCCAGCAGCCAAAAATAAAATAAAATATCCAAATTATTAGCATTAATTTAATACAATTATAACTTCAATAGTCACTTTGTCATTGACAATGATTGCTTGAGCACAGGGGTGAGTGCCCCAAAGGCTGATAGAAGCTGTTGCTGCAGACCAGTGTCTCCTCTGCACTGCCAGCTCCCACCTGTGCATCGCCCCATATATTGTGTGTGTGTATTTAAAAAAAATCTTTCCCACCACACAAACTTCTCTCTATTAAGCAGATAACAGGGAAGAACAACAACAACAAAAGCTAAACAAGCCAATCGCGCTCTCTTTGGGATATGATTATTTCCCTTGTGCATGAAGTATTCAACAACAACATAAGAAAAGGAAAAGGAAATGAATGATTCCTTTTGTATACCCCCTAAACACAAAAGCTGAGTTTACTGGGTCAGATTTAACTGTGAGCATTTATATGCCTATTTCCAGGCATCGTCATCTGATGTTTCACTGCTACTGGTTTCCGTGTCTGAGTCCTCAAACTGCACTTTACAAGTGCTCCTCCAAGGGGAGAATAGGCTGGAACTACGGTTCTGTAAGAACCCATTCTTCCCAAAGCCATTTCTTCTCAGCTGTAAAAGATGCACAGGAAAGAAAGAAAAAGAAAACCGTCAGTGACGACACTGGCTCATGGGACCTGGGAAAGGCTAGGACTCGATTCAATTCTAGGTAGAATGTAGAGGGGCCTACTCTTCTAAGATGTCTTACAGCTGTGCTTTTTAAACTCTAATATGCATATGAATCATTTAGGGTCTAAAGAACTTCTAAAAATAACTCCCCCCCCCCCCAAGTAACTCATTTTTAAATTTCACATGCACATCCTACGAACACATATAACCTCTGGATGAAGCTTTAGATTACATAAATGGTATTTATGCTACTAACCATGGTCTATAGTTTACATTATGGTTTAAACTTTGCACTGTACAATTTTATAGGTTTTGACAAAATGTATAATGGCCTTGCGAAGCGGACTTGGCTCAACAGATAGAACATCCACTTACCACATGGGAGGTCCAGGGTTCAAACCCAGGACCTCTTGACCCATGTGATGAGCTGGCCCACACACAGTGCTGATACGTGCAAGGAGTGCCCTGCCATGCAGGCGTGTCTCCTGTTTAGGGAAGCCCCACGCACAAGGAGTGCGCCCCTAAAGGAGAGCATCCCTGTGTGAAAAAAGTGCAGCCTGCCCAGGAGTGGCGCTGCACACACGGAGAGCCGACGCAGCAAGATAACACAACAAAAAGAGACACAGATTTCTGGTGCCGCTGACAAGAGTATAATGGCCTGTATCCATCATTGCAGTACCATGCAGAGTAATTCCCATGTCTCCAAAATGCCCCCATGTTACTTCTTCCCTTTCCTCCCCTCAGAACTTCTAGCGATCACTGTGTTTGTATCAATATTACAAATTCTTCCATTGCTAGAATAATAATAATTCTACTTTGGTCCATAGTTGCATTCCCCTCTTAGGTTTGTTGATTTCTCAATCTTGAGGATTTAGGGATGGTGATGCTTTAATCTGCTGAGATGGGGCAGATTCTTACTCAGTATGTCTGGGATGGGATTTGAGATTCCCTATTTCTAACAGGTTTCAGATGATATCAGTGCTAATGGTCTGGCAAATACAGTTCTGAGAAGTGAGGTTAGCCAGTACTTCTTCACGTTATAGCACTTATCACTATTGTAAATACATGCCACCAGCACATAAATTCCATAAGGTCTGTAGAAGCTCCATTTGTCTTGTTCACTGCTGTATACCCCAGGATATGGCAGTGTTTTACTCAAAGGAAGTAGCTAAGGTTTTGCTGAATAAATTAAAATAAAAGGCTTCTGGTTTCCTTAAGGCACTGGCCAAACCACCAGGAGGAAACTACATGGCTGGAAGCAGAGGAAGGTGCTTCCCTAAGAACCTGTACGCTCTAAGGATCAGATCATAACTCTGGATCATGGCCATGTGTTTCTGTTAAGGGATTAGAGGTATAGGATGAAAAGGACATACTACCTTCTCAAATCTATTAACCACTGACCTGGTTTTTTATCTAACATTGGAGATACCTATTACCTAGAAGCCTCTTTACATTTCTACTGTGGTATCACATTTAAACGGGGCTCCCTGAAGGACAAGAACTGTCCTGATTCCTTTTTCTCCTAGCTGTCAACTGGTCTCCAGAAAGGTATATGGGTAACTGAATGATATACCTGCTCTGTCTTCATGTGGAATTCTTTGAGCTCATCCTCTGTGAGGGGAAGGCAATTCTCATCATTTTCAGGATATTCCTGCCATCCCATTGCTTTCAATAACCTGGTGGGGACAGAAGGACAAAGAAAATATGACACCATAAGCCTGAGCAGAAAGCCTACAATTTTTCACAGAAAACTTCCCTACCCAGAGGCACTGGTACCTGCTTGGATGTTAGAGAAAGACTTGGTCTTCTCCTATCCCCAGTGGGACAAACTTTTAATTATGGATACTCAGGTGCTTGTTAATTAAATGGGGGATATCCACAAGGTGAGAACACAAGAGCTATCAAGAGGAGACAGTAAAATTAGCAGAAAGCAAGACAGCATAAAGAAAAGAGCCAAACGCCACAAGGACCCTCTGTCTCACAGACCAAAACGAAGAGATCTCACCTTTCATTTCCACAGGTATTTAAGTTCTCTTTCAACTGTACTGTGGATTCCCTGATAACCTCATGCCCGTGTTGTCCCTAAAGTTCCTCTGGACAGAAGAAGCCCCCTTTCAGGAAGGTACAGCAGTACTTGGCAGGCCCCACCTGTTACCAAACTTGCATAGACAGCTGGCTGCTTTGTGTTCAAGGCCTTCATTCAAACAACAGGCTCCACACATGGGGGTTGGGGGGATGGAATGGGTTTCATGCTTCCCAAGGCCCCTTCAAGAGGTTATGGAAACTGCTCACATGGGGCCAGCACAACAATCCCAGAAAATATAAACCAAGTCTGAAACTAAACCACACAAAAGCTCTGGAGAAGAGTGTGTGAGAAAATCTCTGAGAGAATGTCTAGTGGGTAACAAGCCAACCTGGGGAACACAGAACAAGTTAAGGAGCCTGTGGGGGAAACAGACTTGGCCCAGTGGTTAGGGCGTCCATCTACCACATGGGAGGTCTGCGGTTCAAACCCCGGGCCTCCTTGACCCATGTGGAGCTGGCCATGCGCAGTGCTGATGTGCACAAGGAGTGCGCCCCGTAAGGAGAGCCGCCCAGCGCGAAAGAAAGTGCAGCCTGCCCAGGAATGGCGCCGCCCACACTTCCCGTGCCGCTGACGACAACAGAAGCGGACAAAGAAACAAGACGCAGCAAATAGATAGAGAACAGACAACCGGGGGGGGGATTAAATAAATAAATAAATCTTTAAAAAAAAAAAGGAGCCCATGGGCACATCTGTCTATATGCCAGGCACCATTTGAGGCATCTTAAGTATGTTCAAGGTCATTGCAGGCCATATACAATATGCATGCTTTGTGATCTGATCCTTACTCACCTGTGCTCTGCTTCCAGAGAGTGTGAGAGGACTGCCCCTTCCTCCACAACTGGAAGAGCAAGGCCATTCTGATGACAGTCTTCCTCTCCATTTTCCTTTGGTTCAGGTGTGCTGTTCTCTAGCTGCAGAAAGAAAGGACAAACTTAGTTTAATGATTCTGGGAAATGGATGTGGCTCAAACAGTTGGGGGCCTCCCTATCACATGGGAGGTCCAGGGTTGGGTTCCTGGTGCCTCCTAAAGAAGATGACCAAGACAGCGAGCTGATGAGATGGGCTTGTGCAGCAAGCTAACACAACAAGATGATGTAATGAAGAGACACAACAAGCAGGGAGTGAAGGTGGCTCAAGCCACTGGGTGCCTCACTTCTACATGGGAGGTCTGAGTTTGGTTCCCAGTGCCCCATAAAGAAAAGACGACGAGCATACAACCAACAGATACAGTGAGCAGACAGCAGGAGCAAACACTGGCGGGGGGGAGGGGGGTGAGAAAAAAAAGATATCTTATAAAACAAAACAAAAAGAAAAAAAAAACAAACAAACACCAACAACAATCCTTTGTGGCAGGGTAAACAATTCATGAAGAAATCAAGGAGCCAGAACCCAGGAGTATTTTCCAGAAGACAGCCTCAGTCACTGGATTTTCCTTATGTAAAAATGAGATCTTGCTAAGATTTCAAAAGGACACCAACTGGCAACCATCCTTCTTAATTTCAGGTTACTTCAACTGTGACAGAAACTATCACATGCCTATGCAATATCCAGTCCCTGTTCTTCCTTACTAACAGAACCTTGATTTTGATTGGGGAACCAATGTGCTCAGATTTAAAATAAAGTTCATTTACCTAGACTCCCTTGCAGCTAGGAGTGGCCATATGACAGCTGGCCAATGAAATCTAAGTAGAAACTGCTGGGTGTGGCTTCCAAGAAAGCTTTTTCCCCTTCTTGTTCTGGGGCTGGGGACTGAACCTGGGACCTCATATGCGGGAAGCCGGTACCCAACCACTGAGCCATATCAGCTCCCCTGAGTTGGTTTTTTCGTTTGTTTCCTTGTTGTCTGTTTTTCTGTTTTTAGGTGGCACTGGGGACCAAACCCCAGGCCTCCTGTGTTTTGCAACATCTGCTCCCAAGAAAGCGTTTTAAAGTTTTTGGCCCTTTTGTCCTTTCTCTAAGTAGAGTATGATTAGGATATCTAGTGGTGCATACCCATCCTAGTCTAAGGTGTCAAAAAGTTACAGGTTTTCTGATGACAATCCCTAAGCTGCCATACCTCTAACCTTCCTGTTGTAGTATACAAACAAACCTCTTGGCTGTTATATATAGTTCTGTCAGTTATTATTACAATTAAATATAATCCTAATGGATAAAAGCTTCTGTAGTTTACCTACTTCTTAGAGCACTGATCAATTCAAGATCTAACAGCAGTGCTGCCCCTGCCCACAAACATGGAGGGCCAGGGTATATGTCACTGAAATAAGCCCACTTTTGAAATCTCTGCTAACAAAGGATTAAACTCATTTTACCACAGGCTGTTGGTGGGTTACTTCATTTCCAGACAAAACATTTTAAAAACTTGGCATATCTTTCTCCCTCAAGAAATGAAAAAGCAGATAATATATAACACTGGCAAGGTCCTGCCTTTCCTCACACTATACTGTACCATTCCCCCACCCCCCAACCCTCTGTTCTTACACCCTCCAGCTTGTCACAGTCTCTGTTCTCTGAGAAGTCTCCATTGCGGTCATCCTTCAGAGTCTTTAGGAACTCACTCTTCCTGTCGGTAGTTCGGCGGGTCAACTTGGTCAGACGAGAGGAGGTGATCTCAATCGGTGGGGTGGTGCTGCAAGGACTCTGGGAAAATACCACAAACAGGTTGCTCCTGACAGCAAAGAAGAGGGACTGGGATTCTCTGGGTTACTTGTATATAGTATTGATTTCCTAAATCTGGTAGCCTATTTATCACTTGTCTTTCATAAAAATTACACAATCCTTTTCATATGCAAGACTAGCTTTGGATGGTTTTTACAGTTAAGACCGGAGGACTTATTCATATAGTACCACCTTTGATCTTTCTACAGATACCAAGAGAATGCCAAGATGATACAGAAGCTGAACTTGATATACCACAGGGCAATTATCCCACCCAGCTACTACTCACCTCTGGATGATAAAGGGAAATACGAGTAAATACATGATTCTTGGCTAAGTATAGCTACAAAAGTAACAAGAGTTGGAGCGGTGCAAGTCACACTGCATAGCTTAGCACAAATGGGAAATGGTACCTCTAGAATAGGCTACCCTGCTCTAACATCACTCACCTCTTTGGGAGAGCTTAGAACTGTGCCACTAGCCAGTACCACTGGTTTGGTGACAGAGACTGGACTGGTAAAAGCAGATTCCCGGCTAGAGGAAAGGGACCCTGATTTGTGTTCCATTCTGTTAGCTTTCCATGCACTGGGCTACATGGGAAGAAAGAAAAAATCAGTCAGAACAAGCATGCATATGTGAGGTCAGCTTGAAAGACCATAAAGCAGAGAGATGTTAAGAAAAGGAAACCTAAGTTTCCAGAGCTTACCTGTTTCATTGTGGTTGGGAGGTATGAAACCTCTTTCTGAGATCAGGTACTTGGGGGAAAAAGGCAGATGGGAACCAGAAGAGCCATGGGATGTTAACAGGTTTCCTCAAAATGGGAGCTCTAGTTTATATAAGCTGGGAGGTACTGGATGAGCAAGGTTCAACAGGTTTCTTCACAGTGCTATTTCTCAGAGCATATAATTGGCCGTGTGAAATTGAGAGCAGATATAATATATAGCATTTTTCAAACTTATTTTATCTTGTGCTTAACCTTTTATGTAACTCTGATCTCCCACAAAGCAAAAAAAAAATGCTGTTTCCCAGTAATTTTCACAGCAAGAATTCAAGACTAGTCTGGGCAATATAAATGGCTAGATATTCCCGGTTTAGTCCAAGGCCCTTTATAGGGTCCTGGCCCAATTATGATAGCAAGTAATTTAGCTGGAGAAGTACAGCTGGAAAACATGTTTATTTCGGAGTCAATCACATTCTCTGAGGAGACCGAGGAAGATGAGGCAGGTCAATGGAGTGGTGCTGAAGCAGGCAAAAACTTCTTTTCTTCAAAACTGAAGAAATGGAACTGAGAAACCTCCAGGACAAAGGAAGGGTCTGAATGAAAAGATGCCTTTCCTGGGTACATTGTTGGTTAAAAGGTATTGCAAGACTCTCTCATGGAGCTCCTTCTGTTGCCTTTTTGCACATGTTTGGTTGTACAATATCCCTTGTTTGTATGAAGGGCAAACAAGGATTCTGGCTGGGCCAGACATACAGTTTACTTATTCTGTTCCTAAATCCTAAACACTTTCTTCCTGGGGTGTTGGATTTGTAAGGCACTTCATTCCTTTTGTCTTATGTTTCATTGTAAGCCACATGAGCAGAGATGGCATATAATTTTGTATTTGTCACCCTTTCATGTGCATTTACTTTAATAAAATGTTCTTATTAAAAAAAAAAAGATATTGTAGCAGTTTGATATGATTATGAATTCCAAAAATAGATACTATATTCTATTTGTAATCTGGTCTGTACCTGGGCATGATTAAGTTATGATTAGGGCTTTGATTGGGCCACATCATTGGGGTGTGGCATGGCAAAGGCATGGCAAAGGACAGAGTTGAGAGTTTTTAATGTTGGAGTCTGATGCTGAAGCCTTAAGCTGGAGCCCTGGGAAGTAAGCTCACAGAGGAAAGAGAAGCAAGTCCCAGGAAGAGAGGAACTCTGAGCCCAGGAAGAAGCAAGCCCTGGGAAAAGAGGAACCCAGAAGGCCTGAAACCTCACAGACGTTGGGAGTCATCTTGCTCCAACACGTGAAAATAGACTTTGGTGAGGGAAGTAACTTATGCTTACGGCTGGGTTTCTGTAAGCTCCTACCCCAAATAAATAATCTTTATAAAAACCTACCAATTTCTGGTTATTTTGCATCAGCACCCCTTTGGCTGACTAATACAGGTATTAAAGAAGACATTACAAGACTTTGGGAAGGAATTTACTGAGTATCTACCATTTACAAGGTATTTGTCATTCTGTATTATTTAATCATTAGTGACCTTATCAGGTATAATTATTATCAAGATACCCTTTCACAGAGAACAAAACTAAGGATAAGAAAGTCATGTAATCTGTTAAAGGTTACTCAGTAAGTGGTATTGTTTTATAGTGCCTCCAAAAAGAACATACAAACAGGTAAGAAACATGACCCAACCAGAATGAAAATTCATTTTTTTCTTGCACTGATGGAAAGCTATAGACAGCTGCTTGTGTCAGGTTAATGATCAAAGATGGCCTGTGGCTTCTGGGAGTTGTAGGGGGGGTCACCAGATGCCTTGTCTTTCTTTTAACATTGCCATTTCAGGTACAAACACTCCTGGGTTTCTGCCACAGCAGTATGGAAGGTTTACTATATAGCGTTAGTAAACAGTGTTTATCTGCCCCATTTATTTCAACTTATTCTTAAGTTTCAGTAACTCAAACACTATTGGATAGTGGTATAGAAAAAAACCACAATTTGTATTAGACGAATACATATTTTTAAAACCACTAAGGTGAACAGCTATCAACCAGTTTTCTTTTTTAAAATGTCCTTTCTATTCCTCCAGACTCCCAATCAATTACAACTCTCTACCTGTCAAATGATTTTGTCTTCTATAGGTGAACTGAGAAGTCTGCAGTCATGGTTCCAAACTTTTCCCAATTCCCTCCTATGCACTTCAAATTCCTTTCTTTAATACTTCTTCCTCCCTTTCTACCATTCTATACCTGTACGTTTTCTTTGTGAATTTATCAAGTATTTCCTTCTCAAATCTTCAATCTCTTCCTGCTCTAATAATTTTCTTCTGTCTACAAACTTTATTGAAGCTGGGGGGGGGGGGAACCAAACACACCTATTTTCTCTCAATCATATAATATACTTCCAGCCTTTTATTGGCAAACTATATTGTATAAGTTTGTACCTACCGTTTTTCACTTGCTCATTATTACTTAAAACCCTCCATGCCAAAAAAACTGCTCTTTCATAAATAAAAGATCTTGTCCTATTAAATCCAGAGGCTATCTCTTAAAAAATTTTCCCCCTTTGGAAAATGAAATATTGCTCTTTACCCATTTTTTGGGGAAAATGACCCCCTCTCCTTCTCTTTCCCTTGATTCCCTGATGCTTCAATCTGCAAGCTTTTACCTCCTGAATTTTTTCAGTTTTTTCAGTGGATGTAGGCATGCATCTACAGGGTTCTAGCCTCAGTACTCTTCTGCTATAATCTGTTCCTGGGTGAACTTCATTAGAAAAACTATTTGTAACTATTTAATCAGTTTAAATTGTTAAAATTACATAGATTATCTGTACTACTTTATCTCTAGCCCTAACCTCTGTCCTGAGCTTTTACAAGGACCTCTATGATTTGCCTTTAGCCTTAGATCTCACCACTTCCCAAGTACCAGCCACAGTGAACTACTTGTTTTCCTAAATGCCTCCATTTTTTGGTAACGATAGTTCTTCCTGCTTAGAATGTCTCATCTGCTTGATCCTAACAACCTCCTACTGTTTTCTCCCTGCCCCAGTTGTCTGTTCTCTGTGTCTATTTTGCTGCGTGTTCTTTGTCCGCTTCTGTTGTTGTCATTGGCACGGGAATGTGTGCTTCTTTTTGTTGCATCATCTTGTTGTGTCAGCTCTCCGTGTGTGCAGTGCCATTCTTGGGCAGGCTGAACTTTCTTTCACACTGGGCGGCTCTCCTTACAGGGCACACTCCTTGCACGTGGGGCTCCCCTATGCGGGGACACCCCTGCGTGGCACGGCACTCCTTGCGCACATCAGCACTGCGCATGGGCCAGCTCCACATGGGTCAAGGAGGCCAGGGATTTGAACCGTGAACCTCCCATGAGGTAGACGGATGCTCTAACCACTGGGCCAAGTCCGCTTCCCTTAAGTACTTTTTAAACTGTAATTTTATTCTTTTACCACAACCCTGTGACTCATATAATTTAATTAGCTCCAATTTATTATGAGGAAACAAATTTGGCAAAATTCAAAACTTGCTCAAGATCACGGCACTACAGAGTAGCACAAAGATTCCAACTCAGATAAATTTGACTCCAAAGCCTGAATTCTCAAATTCCTCTCTCCTGGTCATCCTTTAAGATGGCAGGAATTCTGGAGCAATGGAAAGAGTCCTGACTTTATCACTATTATTATCCTATTTCCTAATTCTTTATTATAGATTAGAATGAGGATTAAATGTTATTTGTAAAAGGCATAATGAAGTTCTTGAAACATGCTAAGATGTCAACAAATGGGAGTTCCCTTTCCTTTTCCACTTTAAAAAAATCCAGCTCAAATGATTTTGTCTGTGAAGACTTTGAGGACCCTCTCCTGGCAGAGTAGTACAATTACTTTTTACATCTGTCTCTCCATTAGACAGTGAAGGCTTTAGGATTATTTTGTGTCTCTAGTTACATATGGTGTTTAGTGCATGATACCCAATTTTCAGTAACTGTTGACTGCCTAGATAAAATAGATAAATCAACACCTGCCTACTAGACATCTCATCTTTTCCTTCTTCCAACATCTTCTGTTCCTCAAGGTACCTAAAACCACACATGAACTTTTCCTGAAAAAATGAACCTTCCTCTCTCTCTATTCCAGAGAATGGTTCCATAGTTATCCTAGTTTCCTGGGGAAGAATGCTCAGTGTCCTTTGTTTCCTCTTCATCTAATTTGCTTCTACTGCAATGTGTCATCACCACTTCCCTTCTCTGCCCACTATCATTGTCCCTGTTCAGCTTTCATTATCTTTTACAAGGACAATAACAGCCTTTACATTAATTTTCCTATCTTCATTCTACCTTTAATTCAGTCCTACATCAGGCTAAACTGATCTTAAGCCCTGGATAAGGACTTTTATTCTTGCCACTTCCTCACCCCCAAAAGATTTATGAAATCTCTGAGGACATGATATTGCCTTACTCATATTTATAATCACTATAGCCTAAAGGAATGTTTGCACACATCTCAAAGTAACATACAAAAGCTCTTAAACTCTAAGGAATGAGATAAATATAAGGTGTGATGGCATGATAATAATAGCAACTATTATGCCAATTCTAAGTACTCCATAAAGTATTTTCATATATTTTTTATAAGAGCCTTTATAGGCAGGGTCTATTATCCTTGTTTTACAGATGAAGAATCTAAAATTGAGAAATTAAGAAACTTACTCAAGGTCACCTGTAAAGACAGGGGAAAATGGAATCTGTCCACTCCAAAGTCCTGCTCTTAACCTCCATGCTACACTGTCTCTTCCATTATAGCAGTTGTGCTCTAAACCAGGGGTTCTTAACCTTTTTTGTTCCATGGAACCCTCTCCCAGTCAGGTGAAAACCACAAACCCCTTCTCAGAAGGTAGCGGCAGATAGTTTTATTTTACTCAACACTGGCATGCCTTTAAATCAAATTTTAGGATTACTCAAAATTAGGTTTTACATATTTTCCATAATTTTAATATCTGACAACCTAACACAGTGCAACATCCGTTCAAACAGTCCTTTTCCACAAACATTTGGAAATTCGAGTTTTCCCATGGCATCATAAAACCATCTCTGCTATCCTTACTAGCCTTTTTGCAGATAGTTATCCACTGCAGTCAGAACACACTACATCAAAATAAAACCCATATGAAGTCTACAATTTATTGTGTATTATTTAATAAATATTTCACACTGCACCAACATATCCCCTCAAGACCAATGTTTTTAAATGCATAAAATAAAATTAGAAGTGTTACAGCTCTGTTAGAATTTGTCCAGAAGGCCTTAAAAAAAATGACAAAGGAAAAAAGTTACATATATTGAAATAGTTACTAAAATTTAAGAAAATATACATGTGCTTCTCTCTTAACACATTAAATAATAATCCGATAAATCAAAACTATAGGAAAGTTAAAGTTAAATTTTATTTTTTAAAGACATGTCAATGTGTAGACTGTTGTTTATCTAAAATAAGAACATTAAACTGTGGTGTCGTATTTGACAAGGCAACACACACGCATATCATGCTGGACATCTATTCAAGCAGATTTTTTCAATTCAAGCTCATGGAACCCCTGCTCTAAATCCTTGAACTAAACTCACATTCTTTCTTTTTTACATCATAGAAATAAGTATCCTAACCCTTTCAAAGAAACCACTTGTCACTCTCAGTTTTATTTTCATTCCGTTCTTTTAGCCCATGAATTACTTCTCTTTCAAGTAGTATCCCAGGGGCCCCTTTCCCTCTTGCTACATAGATTTTCTTTATCCTTGCACTTAACTTTACCACCACCCAAGCTCCTATTTCCAGTTTTCTTTTACTGATAAGTCTCAAAGGTGGCATTACCTCCATTTCCACTCACAATTCTAGAATACCCTTGTAAATCTTGTTCCATCCCTTCTCTACTCTCCTAAAACCTCAACCCAACTCCAACCAAAAACGTTCCAATTCCAAGATCAAAAGTCCTTCTAAAAGACAAGTGTTGAGAACCCCTTTAACTATTTTAAACTCATCCACTCTGATTTTATTATCCTTATAATCCTGGTATTCTCAAGCTCTATTGCTACCAGGATTAACTATAAATCACTCACTATCCCTCAAGAATGTCTAGTGCTCTATGGTTTCAGAACTTTTACTTAACCTCTTCTTTTAATTTGCAACATCTTTCAGACTCTTTCCTGCCTGTCCATATCTGCACTAGCCTCCAAAGACTCAATCAAATACTGATTTTTCTGTAAAACTTTCTTTAATTACAGTCTGAGACAATCTTGCTCCTCTGAACTGTGTAAATGAATAGTTTTCAATTAATTTAGTTACTACAAAACTGCTTGCAATTAAATCTTCTATCTTTAATCTGTTATTTTACTTCACACATAATTATCTGACCTACTATACTGTTATATCTTATTTCAATTAGATGTTTAGCTCATGGAGAGTTATGGCCAATGATGCATGTCTTTGTTTTACTCATAAGCACCAAACACAGTGGAAAGTGAATTAATGCTCACTGGCTTTTCTCTGAAAGACATAGTAAATTCTAATTATCTTCTTTTGCAGTAGCTAGAAATCATTCAAACAATTATTATTTGCTTATGTGAGGGTGTTAGGGAATAAATATGAAGAAGATATGAACCTTTTCTTAAGGAGATGATAACCATGTGAAGAAACAAATAGATGCAATAAAGTCTTGTAGCTATTGTGATAAGAGACACAGGGTGCTATGTGATGATAAAGTTATAAAGATTAACTGGCTTTTTAGATATACATAATAGAAAAGGATTCGCAGAAAGGGTGACACGAGCTTCAAGGATGACATGAATTTGAAGGATGAATAATTTTCCAGATAATATAAAGGGCAGTAAAATATAAAAGAAGGACTGGACCCAGACTACGAAGAATCACACATACCATTGTTAAGGTGTTTGGATACTGAACTATTTAAGATCTGGGGTAGGAAACTACAAGCCATAGGCCGAATCTGGCCTGAGGCATGTTTTTGTATGGCCCATGAGCTAAGAACGATTTTTATATTTTTAAAGTGTAATTTAAGAAGAAAACATGCAACAAAGACCATATGTGGTCAGCAAAGCCCAAAATACTTATTTTCTGGTCCTTTATAGAAAAAGTTTACCAACTCCCTACTCTAGATGGTTTGGAGCCACTGAAAACGATTTATGAAGTGTGATACAATATATTAAAATTATTTTAAGGACTTTGTAGTTGTTTGGTTGAGGGGAATGAGTAAGGAGGAAAGCAGCAGCCAAGGTATTCAGATGAGTGATCTGATGGATGGTGACGCTATTAATGGAAATAGTACATCAAAAGGAGAACAAATTTATGAAATGAAGCTAATGAGTCTGACATGTTTGTTAAATACCGAGTTGGCAGCAGAAGACAGTGTGAAGACAAGGTATATTACTATACATATAATAGGCACTGAATGACAATCTGGTGAACGATTCAACAGGAAAAAACAAATATACTAAAAATTTTTTTGATTTAGTCCCAAATCTCTGTTATACAAAGTTCTTATATGACTGATTCCAAATCCTACCTTTGAAGGTGGTGGTGCAGGCTTAGGCACCAGGTTCTTATAGACACTTGGGACCATAGCTGATGATTTGTTCCCATTTGTATGATGAGATCCTGGTGAGGTGAATGCAGCAGAAAAGGCAGCAGCAGGATCCTCTTTGGAAACTTTTTTAATGACCAGCATCTTGGAGGGTTGCTTGGCACTAGGTGGGTTTTCTATGAAATAGTGGAAGAGAAAAAGAAGTATCAAACCTGTTGGATAACACAAAGCATAGTTCTATATGAAGGCCTCCCCTTCAAACAAAGAGCCAACAGTTTAAACTGAGGGAGAAACATTCCCTAGTGTACACTTAACAGATACTCTCAAAAAAGTGACACTACTCAGGAACTACAGGAAAGAAGGCAGCAAATGAAGCAGTTAATATTGAACCCAGAAGGCCCTAAGATGCACAGTGTATCTAGTGCCTGGTGTAATAAGTCAGGCATGGACCAAACAAGAGTATCTGATGCTCCTGTCAGTAGCAGTATGGACAGAGAGTAGGAAATTGGGGAAAGAAGTCTGCCATGGGACCCTATGATGAGCAAACTGGAGCAAAGTTAAATAACTTTAACAAATAAATAAAGTACAGAAATTACCCATAATCCTATGACTCAATATTCAAACTCCAATATTTAGATATGATGCTAAACCTTTTCAATAAGATGCTCAGCCATTAGAACACATCTAACTGCTATGACCAGGAGAGCTTAGTTTGTAAATGCTCCAGATCCGAATGTCAGAGATCACGTTTGGTTTGAAATAGACTGATTCATCTCTACTAGTTTTTTATAAGGCTAGCTTTCCCCAACATGCAAATAAAGAAGTGTATATTTATATGTTTCCCCTCTGCCCTATATAGCAAGCACTGTTTATAATTGCTGAACAAAATGGTACATTCACAGGAAGTAGTATTATACAGCCTTTAAAAGCATGCGTTTGATTTAATACCATGGACGAAGGCTTAGGATATACTGTTATGTATGTCTACCATATATTTAGGAAAGAATTTAATTGTAAGTGAATTAGTAATGTTAGTTAAAAATTACTTATTATGAGCTACCTATTATTCTCCCTTTCTTAAAATCTGCTTCCAAATTCAGGGCTCCACAAGCTCTAAACTGTCTGTATTTGAATTCCACTACTGCGACTACAACTTAATGGCATTTTAATGGACAGAGTAACCTGCTATACTTGTATCCACTTACTGAATTACTGAAGAGCTATCAGGGGTGTTAGTTACCATGGGCAAATGGGTAAGATGAGATAAAAACAAGAGGTAAAGAAACAAACAAAAAAGAGACAAATTCTGCTCCTTTCCCTGGCAAGAAAAATTTCAAAGCTGTGCCTTTAAAGTGCGAAATATACTTACCCCACACTCCAGAAGGCATCCCAATAGGTCTGCACGGCTGATTCTGTTTGCTAGCTTCTGGATTCAAAGAAGGCTGGGGAAAAAAGGATATTATTGGTCGACAGAGAAAGCCAATCGTTTTGGCACTTTTTGCAATGAAGTCACACCACAGAACCTATCAAATATTAAGAGCACTTACTAACTTAACACTACATTCGGAATTGAAATAAACAAATAGGTATAAGATACTGAAATGCAAAATCAAAAGGTCATATGTTAAAACATAGGTTCTCTTGGGTCTTAGGTTTCATTTCCTTTGATATAAGAATTTTTTTTTTTTAAATGGACAAAAAGGGAACGTTCCCACTTTCCTATAAGATATGCATGCCAAATAAGGAGGAAGAGAAAGCCAAATGAGTAAGAATATGGATCAACATCTTCAAATATAGGGAGGTCAATCTGGTGTGCAAGTGTGTGGTATTCACTCAATTTCCAAGGCTTCTTTAGGGCTGAGGCAGACCATGTGCCAAGGTGTGTTCTAGAGATACAAAAGCAATTAATAGCCCCTGCTCTCATTAAGGTCACAGTTTTAGTAGAAATATAAACAAGTAACAACAATAAAAGGTTATAAGGACTATGATAAAAATTCATGTTAGGGAAGGAGGAGAAGTACTAAGGAAGGAATGATTAACTCCACTTGAAAGAGAAGTGGTAACAGAGGTATTAGAGGTGATGACAGAATCCCCGTGGATAAAATCTATGGCTGTTTTCTTGTTTAGATAGTCCTGAGTTCTTAATCACAATCTATCAAGGGTTCTCAGAGATAGTGACCCTGTTTTACCTTATCTCTTTCTACTGATAGTTAAAAATCGTTCTAAAATTGTGAAATATAACAGAGAAACAGAAAACCACATAAAAGAAACAGCTTAATGAATTACAAGGCAAAAAAAGTTCAAATCATCACTTAGTTTAAGCAAAAGAATACTGCCACCAATCCAGAAACTTTACAAGTCACATTCCAATTAAAAAAACCCTCCCTTTAGAAATAATCAATATTCTTTCACTGATCACTTCTCCTTGCTTTTCTTTTATCACCCAAGACTATTCCTTAATACTATAGTTTTGTCTACAAAAAATTGTCTCTTTATAAGTCTCTTAATCCAAGGTTACTTTTAAAGATTTTTAGAAATCACCTCTACTTTTCAACAACCTAAATTTTGTTCCTTGCATCTCGATGGTATAATTAAACTTCTTCCCTGACCTTCACATTTCCTATTGGTAGTTGGTTCTAGAGCAGGGGTTCCTAACCAAGGGTACCTAAGCTTGAACTGAAATTTTAAAAAAAACCAAAACATTATCCTTGTGGGAACGGGGAAGTGTTGGTGTAGGTGTGATATACTGATTAATTAATACACAGTACTGTGTGGACTTAGTAAGGGAGCTGTGGTTTTCACATGACTGGTAAAGGTGTCCATGGAACAAAAAAGGTCAAGAACCCGTTTTAGAGGGTATAGGATCCTTTTTTATCCTTTCTTCTTTTGAGTAAGGCAGCTTCTTGGCAGTGTCATATTCACCCATTAGGAGATAAATAATGCCTGATCATGCTTCTTTTTGCAATTCTGGGAGACACTGATGTTCAAAGTTAAACTATTAACCCACTACAAGGTGCGAAATAATGACCTCCTAATTTTATTATCCCTTATTTGCTTATATAGGTCCACAAAAAGAAACTTTCTCTCAAACTACTTGATAACTCACATAGCAGAGATAGGATATATGCTTCTTTCTTCCCCTTAATTTACAGGTTGTCAAAATAGTGATTTGTTTCCTTATCATATGCCAAAGGTGAGGCATCATTCTGATTCTGAACTCAGATTTAATCATATTATGATTCAATCCCTTTAACTTTTTTTTATTTTTATTTTTTTTAAAGAATTATTTTTATTTATTTAATTCCCCTCCCCTCACCCGGTTGTCTGTTTTTCTGTGTCTTTTTGCTGCGTCTTGTTTCTTTGTCCGCTTCTGTTGTCGTCAGCGGCACGGGAAGTGTGGGTGGCGCCATTCCTCGGCAGGCTGCTCCCTCCTTCACGCAGGGCGGCTCTCCTTATGGGTGCACTCCTTGTGCGTGGGGCTCCCCTACGCGGGGGACACCCCTGTGTGGCACGGCACTCCTTGTGCGCATCAGCACTGCGCATAGGCCAGCTCCACACGGGTCAAGGAGGCCCGGGGTTTGAACCGCGGACCTCCCATGTGGTAGACGGACGCCCTAACCACTGGGCCAAAGTCCGTTTCCCTAACTTTTTTTTAAATTTTAATTTTATTTCTCTCCCCTTCCCCACCCCACCCCCAATTGTCTGCTGTGTCTTCACTGTGTATTCTTCTGTTTCCGCCTGTATTCCTTTCAGCAGCACCCGGAATCTGTCTCGTTTTACTGCGTCATCTTGCTGCGGCAGGTTTCCCTGTGTGTGGTGCCTGCCACTCCTGGGCAGGCTTCACTTTTTTTGTGCTGGGAGGCTCTCCTTACGGGAGCACTTCTTGCGTGTGAGGCTCCCCTACGCGAGGGACACCCCTACATGGCCCGGCTCTTCTTGCACATCAGCATTGCGTGTGGGCCAGCTCATCACACGGGTCAGGAGGCCCTGGATTTGAACCTTGGACCTCTTATGTGGTAGGTGGACGCCCGATCCATTGGGCCAAATCTGTTTCCCAAGTTATTATCTTTATTGGTATAAAAATTGTCTTGTTTTGGCTAGTGGAAATCTCTTCAATGTGACTTCTGAATCCTGTTGATAGAACCCTAATTGTCTTTCCTCACAACATAGTATGACAAAATATTACAAACTCAAATATACACACATATATACACACTCAAAAGTAAACTATCTTATGACTTCTTACTGATATTTCAAATGCAAATTGAATACTCAAATTCAAGTTGAGTACTGAACATCATTTAATTTTTTTAGGTACTGGGCCAGGGATTGAACCCAAACCTCATACGAGGGAAGCTGGCACTCAACCACTGAACCACACCGGCTCCCAAGTTATTTTTCCAGTTGTTTGCTTAATGTTTTTGTTTTTAGGAGGCACTGGGGACCAAACCTGGAACCTCACGTCTGAAGCAGGCCCTCAACTGCTTCAGCCACATCTGATCCTCTGAACATCATCTATATTACACCTATATTTTCTTTCTTCTACACCTAGAATTCTAACTCTTAAGGACTCAAAGGATAGAATATCATATTCAATCACTTGATCCTATATTATGCAATATGAACAATACCAACATGCTATACCATCAACGATTAGGAAAAGTTAATTTTTTCTGCACATGCCCTATGAAGTCTACTGTATCTATATTGTCAGAGAATGTAGCTATTACATATTATACTCCCTTTTAATCTTCAATTAACCATATATTTACTACTTACAACCACTACTTTTGTTTGTATCTTTCTGGTTTGATTGTCTGAAACTCTGTTCTCTAGTACTTCTCTCAGGAAAAGTTTTGGGTACAACATTCCCCAAGTTCTTACACATTGATGTTTGTCTGTGACCTTTGCAACTAAAGATGTGTTTGGCAGAGTATAAAATCCTTGGCTCACATTTTCTTTGAGTATCCTAATTGTTATCCCATTACTTCTGATAATGACCTGCTTTTACTTCCTTTACAAGTCACTTGCTTTTTAAGAGTGGATAACCAATGGCTAATTTTTTCTTTTAAGCCCAGTATTTTACTACACTGTGTCTTGATGTTGGTCATTCTGGCTGCCCTTTCAATTTGTACTTTCAAATCTCATTGTTTTACAGGAAAATTCTCATGAATTCTAAGTTTTTAGTATTTGAACTGTTCCTTTGATTTTTCTTTCTTGGAGATTCCTATTATACACATATTGGATCTTTTGTGCCAAGGTTCTATACATTATTTTTCCTCAAATCTAACTTTTAACCTGTTTGTTTCTTCTTCTTTTAAAATTTTGCCTCTTTTCCATCTCCTAATTAACATAAGACAGTAGTTCTTATTCTCTTATGTTCTTCTTGTTGGTCTTCATTTACCTTAACTTTAATTCTTTTTCCTGAGTTCTAGCACCTTATATCTGAGTTTTACTAGTTCTGATTTATGCTGTTCTTTTAAGTCTTCTACAGTTTTCTTGGTAACACGTTTTGATTGGACTGGAGAAGGGAGGTGGCAGGTTATGTACACGCTGACGAAGGAAGCAGTGCTGCCTGTGGAGAACTACAGAGGTCAACAGGATCTGTTGGATGGATTAAAAACGCCATCACCAACCATGAAAGATCCAAGTCGCAGCAGTGCTAGCCCAAGCATCATCAACGAAGATGCGATTATTAATGGTCACTCTCATGAAGATGACAATCCATTTACAGAATATATGTGGATGGAAAACGAAGAATTCAACAAACAGAAGAGTTGTTACAGGAAGATTTTATTTAATACTGTTTCCAAGAAATGCTGGAAGAGGAAGAACATGAGTGGTTTATTCTAGCTAGAGATCTCCCACAAACTATGGACCAAATCTAGGACCAATTTCATGACCTTGTTATTGGTGATGGCTCTTCTCTGGAAAATCTTGTAGTCAAGAGCAATCTGAATCCAAATGCATTTGTTCCTGGGGTTAAGTACTAAAATATTTGAGTAGATGGGACTCTCTTTTGGTGGATGCAGCACAATTTCCACACTGTGAAGCAGTATCAAAAGACTTACCTCTAATAGTTCTCTCTTGTTACTGTGTTAAATTTATAAGTTGCCAAAGTTTTGTTGGTCTTGTATGCTTAATAAAAGTGCTGAGACTGCTATTAAGTAAAAAGCTGTCAAACATTTACTGAAAATAGAAGTGGTCCCATGGCTTGATGTCATGACAGCAAAGAAAGCAGCAGCAGTTAAGTTGTAACAAAGCACCAAATTAAATGACCTCTAAATCTTACTAAATCTTCCTTTAGGCTAATCTGGTTCTTTAGGACTAACTAACCCTTTCTTTTTTTTTTAATAAGTAAACTTAAGTCCTAATTGTTAACTATATTTCTCAGTTCACACTTCAATTTGCTTTTGTCTTCATCAAAAAGAATCTTTTTTTGAAAAAGGCCTGTAACTTCGAAATAATTTGTTACAGGCAATTATGCCTTTGGCTACTGAGTTCAAAGGCAGTGATAGATGAGAATTATTCCTCACTTTTATGGTATATTAGAAATGTTGAATTCTAATCCCTGTATCTGTGAAGTATGTGATTTAAGAACTGCATCTTGGGAAACGGACTTTGGCCCAGTGGTTAGGGCGTCCGTCTACCATATGGGAGGTCCGCGGTTCAAGCCCCGGGCCTCCTTGACCCGTGTGGAGCTGGCCATGCCCAGTGCTGATGCGCGCAAGGAGTGCTGTGCCACGCAAGGGTGTCCCCCGCGTGGGGGAGCCCCACGCGCAAGGAGTGCGCCCGTGAGGAGAGCCGCCCAGCATGAAAAGAAAGAGCAGCCTGCCCAGGAATGGCGCCGCCCACACTTCCTGTGCCGCTGACGACAACAGAAGCGGACAAAGAAACAAGACGCAGCAAATAGACACCAAGAACAGACAAAACCGGGGGGGGGGGGGATTAAATAAATAAATAAATCTTTAAAAAAAAAAAAAAAAAAAAGAACTGTATCTTGTGCTCGCTTTGGCAGCACATATACTGAAATTGGAAAGAATAGCATCTTTTTCTAAGGAGTTCACTGAATCACAGCTACCCATCAGTGGAAGTCTAACATTTGAAGCATCCATAATCCAAATGAAGAAATAAATTAAAACATGATCTGAGTGGTACTTTTCCTTGCCTTGTTAACCATCATGACAACAGTCTATAGCACAACTTTTCTTTCAACAAAGCTAGAACAGTTTTGCCTTCTTAGACTTCATATTTGGGTACATTAAGCTGCCATATGCATTCAGTGTGAAGAGTGTTTAAGTTGAAAATATTGTAAAAAATATTTTCAAATATACTTAAAAAATAAATAAAACTGGAAAATAGTAGTAACAACAGTTCTTATTGTGTTGTGACCAGATCTTACTGGTATACTTTTTATTTATCTGTAGGGATGTATTCTATTCCTTATTCTTTTTTTCTTATATTAAGCTAGAAAGAGATTTGACCTTGATACTTTTATGTTGTTCATTTATAAATTTTCAGTATTTGTGAATGTGGGTCAGGATAGTTTTTCTAACATCCTGCTTTAGAGATGCCCCTTTTGTTGTTTTCGTGGGGTGTTAAAAAATATGGTGGCTGTTTCCCTCCCCAACTTTTATCTGAACCTTCTCTTTTGTCTCGATTATCTCTGTCCCTGTGCAGCTGAAGTGTGGAGCTTTGTTCTGGGGGGAATAGGTGGCTAGTTAGTACAAACAATAGGGTCCTACGCTAGTTATCAATTTATTGCTTCTTTTATTGCCTTCGAACCCGTCCTTTCCCCTGTTCCTTATAAATGGTTCCGGACACTTAAATTTTTCCGTTGCCAGCTAGCACATTCATTTTTGTCAATAGAGGACACTGCAGAGGCTTTGCTCAGCAAATTCCTGCAGGGTCCAGTTTCTGCAAACCTGGCCCAAAGCCTGAAATCCAAGTGAGCTCTATGGCCAGCAGCTTTCCCTCAGCTCCCCACTCAAATGGTTTGTAGCAAAGTAACACCTCCTATGAGTAGTTTCCCTAATGACCCTAGAGAGTGGTGGCAAGTACCGAAGGCAGATTTCTAGTATGTTCCCCCAGAGATGTACCAGTTACTGCTCTGCCATTCAGTGAGCCACAGCTGAGCCCTCTCCAACAAGGTTTGGAATTTAGCACTGCTGGTGGGGGGAGAAAGGAAGATAGAGGACTCTTCTGGATGTTCTATGTTAGCTCTAGGGGTAATGGCTGCTCCTTATACTATCTGCTTTTCTATATTCTTTAGAATTCTTTTTACATCTTACTAGTCAATCCTTCATTACCCCAATCTTGTTAATAAGTTATTAAGTCTTTACATTAACTTCCCCTGTTCAAACTAATGAATGATTTCTCTCCTGATTATAGTCTGATCAGACTTGTCACATCTTAATGTAGAAACCCTGTATTAACCAGGTATTGGATCGTGGAAAACAACTCCCAATTTCTAGCTGTTATTCTCAAATGTGGCCTACAAGCTTTCCAGAACATCTGTTATTACTCTGGGATTCTTGGGATTCTCAGATGCCCTCTTGCTTCCAGTTGATTTCTCCTGCACAAATGTTAATACCACCCAGGTCTTGTAGGTATTGGTTGTTCATCCTTACTGGCTTCTATTTTGGGGTTAGGATAACTCATTTCATTTTGTTGCAGAGGTTGTTTATGGGCTTGGTTCTTCAATCCTAATTGCTCTTTTTTCCTATTAACTTTTTATTTTGAAAAAATTTCAGACTTAGAAAAAATCTACAAATATAATTGCAAAGAATTTCTGTACAACCTTTATTTAGATTCTCATGCTACCATTTTACCACAACTACTTTACCCTTCTCTCTAAATATATTTTTTCTTGAACCATTTGTGAGTACAGATATACCTTGTTTTATTGTGCTTTGTAGATTTTTTTTTTTTAACAAAATAAAAGTTTGTAACAACCTTGTGTCCAGTAAGTCTACTGGCACCATTTTTCCCCCCAACAGCATGTGCTCCCTCTTCATTTCTCAGTGTCACATTTTGGTAATTCTCGCAGCATTACATTTCTTACAGTGAACTGTGATTAGCGGTCTTTGAAGTAACTGTTTTGGGGAGTCACAAACTGCACCCATGTAAAATGGTGAACTTAACTGATAAAATATTGTGTGTGTTCTCACTATTCCACTGACAAGCCATTCCCTGGCTCTTGTCCTCTCCTCAGGCCTCCCTCTTCCCTGAGACTCAACAATATTGAAATTAGGCCAATTAATAACCCTACCTCTAAGTTTTCAAGTGGAAGAAAGAGTCACACATCTCTCAATTTTTTTTTTAAGATTTATTTATTTCTCTCCCCTCTCCCCCGCCCCAGTTGTCTGTTCTCTGTGTCTGTTTGCTGTGTATTCTTGTGTTTTTTTGCCCGCTTATGTTGTTGTCAGTGGCACGGGAATCTGTGTTTCTTTTTGTTGCGTCATCTTGTTGTATCAGCTCTCCGTGTGTGCAGCACCATTCCTGGGCAGGCTGCACTTTCTTTAGTGCTGGGTGGCTCTCCTTATGGGGTGCGCTCCTTGCGCATGGGGCTTCCCTACGTGGGGACACCCCTGCGTGGCAGGGCACTCCTTGCGCCCATCAGCACTGCGCATGGGCCAGCTACACACGGGTCAAGGAGGCCCGGGGTCTGAACCGCAGACCTCCCAAGTGGTAGACGGATGTGCTAACCACTGGGCCAAGTCCACTTCCCCACATCTCTCAATTTAAATCAAAAGCTAGAGATGATTAGGCTTAGTGAGGAAGGCACGTTGAAAACTGAGATAAGCCAAAAGCTGGGTCTGTTGCACCAGTTAGTTAAGTTGTAGATGCAAAGGAAAAGATTTTGAAAGAAATTAAAATTGCTACTCCAGCAAAGACATGAACGATTAGAAAAGGAAAACAGAAAAAATTTCAGTGGTCTAGATAGAAGATCAAACCATCCACAAAATTCCTTAAACCAAAGCCTAATCTAAAGCAAGGCCCTAATTCTCTTCTTGGTGAGTAAACTGCAGAAGAAAGGTCTAAAGCTAGATTACACTTGTGAGGCTTAAGGAAAGAAGCTGTCTCCACAATACATATATGCAAGGCGAAGCTGGAAGTGCTGATATAGAAACTATATAGCAAGTTATCCAGGAGATCTAGTTAAGATAACTAATGAAGGTGGCTATACACTAAACCAATTTTCAATGTAGATGGAATAGCCTTTTACTGGAAGAAGATGCCAGCTGGGACTTTCACAGCTAGAGACAATCAATGCCTGGCTTCAAGCTATAAAGCACGGGCTGACTCTCTTGTTTGGGACTAATGCAGATGGTGACTTTAAGTTGAAGCCCATGCTAATTTACTTTTCTGAAAATCCTAGGACCCTTAAGAAATTATGCTAAATCTAACCTACCTGTGCTGTATATATGGAGCAACAAAGTCTGAATGTTTTCAACATGGTTTATTGAATATTTTAAGCCTGCTGTTGAAAAAAAAAAGATTCCTTTCAAAATATTACTGCTCACTGATGATACATATGGTCACCCAAGAGATGTACAATAAAGAGTCATGTGGTTTTCATGCCTACCAACACAACATCCATTCTGTAGCCCAGGGATCAAGGAGTCATTCTGATTTTCAAATCTTATTACTTAAGAAATACATTTCATAAGACTATAGCTGCCACAGATAATGATTCATCTGATGGTTCTGGGCAAAGTAAACAGAAAACTTTCTGGAAGGATTCACCATTCTAGATGTCATTAAGAACATTCATGATTCATGGAAGGTCAAATGTCAACACTAACAGGAATTTGGAAGAGGTTGATTCCAACCCTCATGGATGACTCTGATGGGGTTCAAGACTTCAGTGGAGGAAGTAAGTGCAGATATGGTGGAAACAGCAAGAGAAATAGAAGTACAGCCTGAAGGTATGACTGAATAGCTGCAATATCAGGATAAAACTTGAACACATAAAGAGTTGATTCTTACGAATGAGCAAAGAAAGTGGTTTCTTGAGAAGTCTATTCCTGGTAAAGATGCTGAGAACACTGTTGAAATGGCAACAAAGGATTCAGAATATTACATAAACTTAGTTGATAAAGTAGTGACAGAGTTTGACAGGATTGACTGCAAATCTGAAAGAAGTTTTACTGTGCGTGAAATACTATCCCATGCTATAGAGAACTCTCTCATAAAAGGAAGTCAATCAATGTGGTAAACTTCATTGCTGTCTTACTTCAAAAATTGCCAAAGCTACCCCAACCTTCAGAAACCATCACCCTGATGAGTCAAGAGCTCTTAACATTAGGCAAGACCCTCCACCAGCAAAAAGATTACAACTTGCTCAAAGTTGAGATGATGCTTAGCAAGTTTTTGTAATAATGTATTTTTAAATTAAGGTATGCACAAATTTTTTTTAACATATTGCTACTGCACACTAAATAGATCACAGTGTAGTATAAACATGACTTTTGTGTGCACTGGGAAATCAAAAATTTCTTGTGACTACTGCATTAATATGATACTATTATCTAATCTACAATTCTTATTCAAATTTCACCAACTATCCCACAGATTTATCTTACAGTTAAAGTTTAAAAAATTGTTTTTCCTTCATCCAGTAATCAGTCTAGGCTCACGCACTGTCTCTAGTTGTAATTTCTTGAATCTTCTTTAACCTGGAACTTTTTTCTTCATGACCTTGACAATTTTCAAGTGTAAAGCCAGTTCTTTTGTAACTTTGTAGAAGCCTCAATTTGAGTTTGTTTCATGTTTCTTCATGATTAGACTAAGGCTATGCATTTTTGGCAAGAATATCACAAAAATGATAATGTATCCTGCATTATATCAGGAGGCTTATGATACCTATTTGACCCACTACTACTAAGGATAACCTTTTTTTAAAAGAAAATTTACAGATAGTGAAACCCACAAACACTAAAAATACCATTCCATGATATTTTTTTTGGGAAAAAAAGTCCTTCCACCAATAAGAAAATTCCTTCATGCCCTTTCCGAGCCAATCCCCACTCTTACTGCTTTTTTTTTCCCCCACTATGGATTTTTTTGTCTGTTCTAGAATTTCATATAAATGGAATCAAACAATATACCCTTTTGTGTAAGGCTTCAACTGGGATTCATCATGTTGCTGTTTGTATCAACAGCTTACTCCTTTTCACTAGTTCATTACTTGAATGACCCACAACTTTCTTATGCTGAGAATATTTTCTCTAAGTCTGTGGCTTTTAATAAGAAATTTTTAATTTTGATGAAGTCTGAGTAAGCAGTGTTTTCTCCTTTATGGTTACTGCTTTCTTTGTCTTGTCTAAGAAACATCTGTCTACCAAGTAAAAAAGATGTTCTACGTTTTTATCTAGAAACTTTATAGTTGTAGGCCTTACATGTAGATCTATGACCCACCTCAATTAAATCCTGTATATCATATTAATTTTTGGATATGCTGAGAGGTAGGGATAGAGAATATACAGATAAATCCAGTTGTTCCAACACTACTTGTTAAAAACACATTCCTTTCTCCACTGGTTTGCTTTGTGCCCTTGTTGAAACTCAAATGACTATGGAAGTATAGGTTTATTTCTGGTCTCTCTATTCTACCCCACTGACTATCCTAATACTCTCATATTATGTTGTTTGATTACTGTAGAGTAAGTCTTTAAAAGTCAGTGGGCAGGGAGGGGGGGAGCAGATGTGGCTCAACTGGTCGAGTGCCTGCTTCCCACATGGGGAGTCCTGGGTTCAATCCCTGGTGCCTCCTAAACAAAAACAAACAATAAGCAAACAAGCGGAAAAACCAAATCAAGGGGAGATGTGGCTCAGTGGTTGAATGCAGGCTAACTACACAAGAGATCCTGGGTTCAATCCTTGGCCCCAGTACCTCAAAAAAAAAAAAAAAAAGGTCAGTAAAGCTCTTGTTATTTTCCAAGATTGCTTTGAATATTTTAAATTCTTAGCATTTCAAAATAAATTTCCCAATTACTCTGTCAATTTTTATAACAAACCAAGCTGGGAATTTGGTTGGGATTGTACTGAATATACAGACCAAGTCTGGGAGAACTGATATCCTAACCATATTTAGTTTCCCTATTCAAAACCAGTGTCTCTCTCTCTCTCTCTCTTTAAATATTCATTTACTTCTTCCCTGCCTCCCCCCCTCCCCTGCTGTTTTTGCTGCCTGTGTCAATTCTCTGGGTGATATTTGATATCTCTTTTTGTCTTGTCTTCTCATTTTTTCTCCTCTAAGACTCACTGGGATTTGATCCTGGGGACCTCCGATGTGGACAGAGGTTCCCTGTCACCTGCACCACCTCATTTCCTGGTTTCTGCTAGGAACTCTCCCCTTCGCCTCTCGTTACGTCATCACCTCGCTGCATAACTCACTTGCACGGTCACTGGCTTGCTGTGCGGGAACTGGCTCACCAAGCAGGCACACTTTCTCTTTTTCTTTTTTACCAGGAGGCCCCAGGGATTGTACCCGGGTCCTCCCATATGGTAGGCAAAAGCCCTATCACTTGATTCACATCCGCTTCCCTATAGTGTCTCTTTATATTTAGTTATTCCTTAATTTCTCAGCAATGTTTGTAGTTCAACATAGGTCTTTCATATCTTTCATTAAATGTATTCCTAGACACAAGTTTTTAAAAAATATGTATCTCTTTTCACCCCCTTGTTGCTGTGCCCTTGTTGTTTGCACTTGCTGTGTCTGTTTGTCTTCTTTGTTTCTTTAGAAGGCACTGGGAACTTAAACCTGGAACCTCCCTAAGTGTGGGGGAGGAGCCTAATTGCTTAAGCCACCTGTTTCCTGCTTTGTTGTGTCTCCCATTGTTTTTTCTTCTTCTTGTATCTCTTGTTGCATCACCTTGTGTCAGACTGCCACACCTGCCCATCATGCCAGCTGTCTTCTTTAGGAAACAAACCACAGACCTCCCATGTGGTAGGTGGGGGACCAATTGCTTGAGCCACATCTGCTTCCCAAGTTTTTTTCTTATTATTACAAAGGTCATTTTTTAAAACTTTATTTCCCAATTGCTTTTTGCATACTGACCTTGGATCCTAAAACCTTAAAATTCTGGGGTAGAGTCCTACAGATTTTCTATGTAAACAATTATGTCTTCTACAAATATAAAGGTTTTCTTCTTTTTTAATCTGTATGCATTTTATTTCTTTTTCTTGCCTTATTTCACTTGCTAGAACCTCCAGTACAATGCTGAATGTAAGTGGTGACAGTAAACACCCAACATTGCTCCTGATTATAAAGGGAGCTCCACTTCTGTTGGCGAATTTGGGAAGATTCAAAAGCTATGGCATCACTGCCATCATCCTCTAAGAATCTGTGTTCTTCACTGATTTCTTATCCACCCCTCTAGTTTAAAACACATTCAAATTGCTCAAGTCCAGAAAATATTACCCACAAACCTAGTTCCTATCTCTTCAAAGAGTGGTTTACCATTCATCAATGACTCACTCCCTAACCCTATCAAACAAGCTTGATTCATCATTTATTCATTCATGAGGTACTGGGGACAGATCCTGGGACCTCATACATGTGAAGCAGGTGCTCAACCACTGACCTACAGCCGTTCCCCAAGCCTTTATTTTAAAAAGTGACATTTCAAATGTCACCCAAAATTGCCAAATCCAAAGTCTCTCCCACAATTCATAACAGCTACCATTTAAAAACCTACTGTGTCTGAAGATATGTGTGGTAAGTGCTCAACATCCTTTATTCAACATATGTGATGTTTAATTCTTTCTACAATGCTGCAAGATACATATTACTGTATCTAACAATTCCAGGAAAATGAGGGCTATTTAACTTGTCCAAGGTAACAATATAGGCTATTAATTACACTAGACTAATATTATCATAAAATTAGCTTTCTAATTATATAATGTTCTAAATAGAAACATATATATAAAATGTCCACTGTAAAAATTATATCCCAAAATATCTTTACCTACTCAACAAACCTAAACTATTATCTCCTCTTCCAAGTGTGCATCTATAGTTATCACCCATTTCTCTTTGACAGCAAGAATCTATTTTCTCTTGCCAATCATGCTTCTCCTGTTTTCCCTTTTCAAGTTATTTACATATTATTCAAGTAACTGGAGAGAATCTTATTTTTGATTCTTCCTCTTTCAGTTTCAATGCCTCAGTTGCAACTCCTCAAAGTTGTAACTTAAATGTCCATAATTTAGTACATTCAAACAAAAGAATATTTACTACATAATAGTGAAAATTAAAGATTTAGATCATGACATTATTTGTACTTCTTAACCATGGCACTACTGACATTTTAGGGCAGATACGTTTGTTGGGGGGCTGTTCTATGCATTGTAGGGTGTTTAGCAACATCCTTGGTCTCAGCACATTAGATGCCAGTAGCAACATTCCCATTTGTGACAATCAAAATGTCTCCAGATACTTCCAAACATTCCCCGGAGATCACAGATCCTACTGGTTGAGACCAATGATCTAGAGCTGTATGTAAAAACATAGCTAAAGCTCAATTTTAATCAACTAAGAGAGAGAGTATGACACCATTATTACAAAGTTCAAAAACATACAGAATAATAAATACTGTTTATGAATACATGTAAATATACTAAAAGTTTATCAAACATATGAATGTATGATAGGACAATGAACTCAATATGATTACCTCTAGGTGAAACTAAAAATAGGATTAGGGAAGGCTTTAACCATATATGTATTATTTGTCTCTTTTTAAAAACAGTCTAGAGCATATCTGGCAAAATGAATGTATTTGGTGATGTGCATACTTGACAGTTTTTGTCCACATTTTCCATACATATTTAAATATATTTATATGAAATATTTTAAATATTTCATATAAACATAAATGCAAAATATAATTGTCTTTATTGGTACCGTTCAGGTTTGATCTGACAATCTTCCTTTTAAAACCCTTAGCAAGTGAAGACAATGTTATCTAAACATTTTTCTTCACTCTGTTGATTCCCTTCCTATTGGAAATGCCATAGGACTAATGGAGCATTATTCAAACCACCCCAATCATTAGTATAGTATAGTATTTAAAGGTACTCTAAAAACTCTACTTTTGGTTTAGCAGCCAAAAGGCAATTCAACACACATTAGCATCAAGTTTTACTGAATATATAGGTAACGGCTAAAATCCTTCCAATTTTATGTTAATAACTTAATACAATCATTTTAAATTTAGACGTAAAAAATCAAGAAAAAGGAAAGACCATTTAACATTGCAAGACTACATTTTTACATAACTACATTTAGATACTGAGCCTTTAAAAACTTAAGGAAAATTAGGTATTTTTTATTCCAAAGGCATAAAGATGAAAAATAAGCGAAGACTTGCTAAAAGATACATGGGAATTTTGGTCATCATCTTCAAATTAATCAAGTTAACTCCTCTCTGAAAACAAAAATCTATACTTAGGGATTACCTTTTAAGTAATTTCTTTCTCATTGTTAACATAGTAATGTCTTTAAGACATTATCTGTTGGATTTTAATTAAACATGAAATTTCATACTTACAAAGTCTTCCTCTTCAAACTGCAACTTTTCCACCTTGTCTTCTTTCTTTTCTTCCCTAATTTCTGTAGGTGGCTTTTCCTGAAAGGCAGAGCCTTTCCGGGAGTGGAAACTGCCATTCCAGTGACGATGGTTCCCAGTGCCACCCCCGCTACGCTGGCTCATGCCATCGTGACCCCGGGAAGAACCATGCCAACCAGAGAGGTTCCCTGTGATACCAGCATATGCTCCCTTAGAGACACCAGAGTCCACAGAATCATGACGGAATAGCAAGGGCTGGTGCCAGGAATCTAGAATAGTAAGGAAAAGTAACATTAGATTGTTCGCTTCCTGGAAATTCAGAAATAGCTGGGCTAGATGTTTCCAGATGTGGTTTACAGCACTGCCAAAAGCTCACCAGGGAACTTTCTTTTCTTCCTAAGGTAATTTCTATGTGCGCTCTTTAAGTGAATAAATGATTCATGGAACATTTAAATAACAACATTCCGGCGGTGGACTTGGCCCAGTGGTTAGGGTGTCCGTCTACCACATGGGAGGGCCGCAGTTCAAACCCCAGGCCTCCCTGACCCGTGTGGAGCTGGCCCATGTGCAGTACTGATGTGCGCAAGGAGTGCCCTGCCATGCAGGGGTGTCCCTAACGTAGGGGAGCCCCACACGCAAGGAGTGCGCCCCGTAAGGAGAGCTGCCCAGCATGAAAGAAAGTGCAGCCTGCCCACGAATGGTGCTGCACACATGGAGAGCTGACACACAAGATGATGCAACAAAAAGAAACACAGATTCCCATACCGCTGAGAACAACAGAAGCGGACAAAGAAGACGCAGCAAAATAGACACAGAGAACAGACAACTGGGGGTGGAGGGGTGGGGAGGGGAGAGAAATAAATAAAAATAAATAAAATCTTTAAAAAAAAAAAAAAAAGAACGTTCCACCTAGAAAATCAAAATAGATGGTTAGTAACCAATGGAGGATCTGAGAATTATATCCACAAAGATCGTATTTGAAGATTATGGGGAAGTGGATTTGGCCCAATGGATAGGCATCTGCCTACCATATGGGAGGTCCAAGGTTCAAACCTAAGGCCTCCTGACCCATATGATGAGCTGGCCCACGCACAGTGCTGATGTGCGCAAGGAGTGCTGTGCCATGCAGGGGTGTCCCCCAGTGTAGGGGAGCCCCACGCGCAAGGAGTGCGCCCCGTAAGGAGAGGTGCAAAAAAAGTGCAGCCTGTCCAGTAACAGCACTGCACACATGGAGAGTTAACATAGCAAAATGATGCAACAAAACAAGACACAAATTCCAGGTGCTGCTGGCAAGAATACAAGCGGACACAAGAAGAACACACAGCGAATGGACACAGAGAGCAGACAACTGGGGGTACGGCAGGGAAAGGGAGAAAAAAAATAAATCTTAAAAATAAAAATAAAGATTATGGATATGCATAATCTTGCACGGCCTGCACATGTGGAATAACGTAAATATAGTCATGAAACATAGGTATGGCTCACCTCCTGTGGTTCGTAGGGGTCCATTGTTAAAAAAGCCATCGGAGGAATTATGTCGACGACGGCTTACTCCAAATCTACTTTCTCCTCGGGGTAGGTGCTCTCCGTGTTTTTCAAAGTTGGCTGTAGGTGACTAAGATGACGAAGTACAGAGACACAAACAGATAAGTAGGTATTAGTCTCTTTCAATATCTTATTAGGTTTTGCACCAGGCTTCTAGGAAACAAGTAGTAATGGTGCCAGAAACTCCCATTATGAGCATATGGATTATATAAGGGTACTGAAGGTCTATGAATTAATATAGAGAAGTCTTTTAAGTTACATAGTCAATCATTAACTCACTTCCTTTAGTCCCCGAAGGGGAGAGAAAGATAGGCACTTAAACTGTTGGCATGACAGAAAAAGGAAATAAATTCTGTTAATAGCTGTCAAGAATAAGCCTCAAAACTTTATATTTAAAAATATTAATCTTCCAACAGAAGAGAAAAAGCAAGACATTAGCCTTACATAAAAATTCTAAAGAGCTTTATTATTTTTATAAATTATCCTAGAACTAGGGAGAAACCAATGGTTTAAAAACCACCTTAGTGGGCCATTAACAACTTCACAGAGATTCTACAGTTTTATAAAATATTTATTTCCAAAGTATAATTAATACTCATAATAATACTATACTTTTGGTATCATCATCTACATTTTATCCATATTCACATGAGGAAAGAGGTCAGGAAAAATAAGTAGACTCTGATGTTACATAACTTAAAGGAAGCAGTTTGAGAAGCACTATTATAGATGAGAACTAATGTCCCTTTCTATATCAAATAATTTTATTCTAAGACATGTTTTTCTTGAATGAGACACGAAGTCTATGAAGCTATGAAGCTATGAAAAGTATGGGATATGTTCAACAAGGGCTTATAGAAAATCTAGAAGATGGAATATAGACATTTTTATATCTGTTTTCTTACTATCAATATCCCCACAAACACTTGATATGTATGTATGTACGTATGTATGTATGCATTTAATTTCTCTCCCTTTTCCCCGCCTCCCCAGTTGTCTGCTCTCTGTGTTCATTAACTGTGTGTTCTTCTATGGCTGCTTCTATCCTTATCAGTGGCATTGGGAAACTGTGTTTCTTTTTGTTGCATCACCTTGCTGTGTCAGCTCTCCGTGTGTGTGGCGCCATTCCTGGGCAGGCTGCACTTTCTTTCGCACTGGGCGGCTCTCCTTATGGGGCGCACTCCTTGTGCGCATCAGCACTGCACATGGGCCAGCTCCACACGGGTCAAGGAGGCCCGGGGTTTGAACCGCGGACCTCTCATGTGGTAAGTGGACGCCTTATCCATTGGGCCAAGTCCGCTTCCCAACACTATGTCAGTCTTTTTTATTTCAACTATTCTAGTGAGTTACAAAGACTTTCTCTTCTGTTTTTTTCTAGGAGGCTTATAATTTCAGCTTTTAAATTTAGGTTATGCTCCATTTCAAACTAATTTTTGGGTATACTATGAGGCAAGGGTTGAGGTTTTTTTTTCCTTCTCCTACACAGATATGCAGCAGTAATAGTACATATGATCAAAAGTCTATAATTTCCTCCACTGAATTAACTTGGAATCTTTGTAAAAAATCAACTAACTATATGTGTAGAACTATTTTTAACTCTCTATTCTGTTTCATTGTTTTATGGATCTATGCTTATACTAATATTATACTGCTTTGCTTACTGTAGCTTTATTAGAATACCGAAATCTTATTTCCTACTTCTTTTTACTCAGTTATTGTACTAAAACAATTATTCTTTGGAGGTATAAAATCTGTATACTTTTTTTCTCTTTTGAGGTACCAGGGTAGGGGAATGAACCCAGGGCCTCATATGTGGGAAGCCAGTGCTCAACACTGAGTCACATGAGCTCAAGTTGGTTTTTCTGTTTGTTTGCATGTTGGGGTTTTTTTTTTTTTTTTAAAAGGAGGCACCGGGAACAGAACTCGGGACCTCTCATGTGGGAAGCAGGCACACAACCGCTTGAATCATATCTGCTCCCAAGATCTAAACATCTTTAAAGTGATTTCCTGGATCCCACAACTAATCCCCTTGGCCCACGACCCTTAAGCTCTATTGGGTCTATTATAAGATCCTGGGAATTTCACAATTCAATATGAAGTTCAGAGCAATCTTTTGTGGGTCTAGATGAGACTAGGAGCATCTACCAAAATATTCATATTCAAAATAGGGAAGGTAAGTAATTTCTTGAGACTACCAACTTTGTTCTTTTTCTGTTTAGTTGGCAAAATGCAAAGTATTTTAAATATTACTAGCTCCCCAAAGATTTCCTTTATCATTAACTTAAACTCTTTTTCAGTGTAATGTTGAGAGAAATGTCTTTAATCTGTTTTTAATCTATATGAACTGATTGTTTCTTTTGTCCTTACTCCTAATACAGTACATATTTCCCCTGATATCAGTAAGATTATTGCCTCTAAAACAGAATTTTTGAGATTTGACACCCATGTCGTAGTCATGGGACCACTGCCTCTCCCTGTTCCTTCTCCTCATCTACTAGTACACTAAAATATGTCATTCCAAAGGTCCATTTACCCAAAGACCATTTATTTCCTTCTTACCTCTGTTCCTTTGCCCTCAAAAATAGGCCAGAAGGCCTGCTTTATCTCCATAGTATGTTGTAGCTAATAAGGGAAGTCTTAAGTGTGCCAGGTAATGAGAAAAACTTAGCTTACAACTGGGACACTTAGTAGTTATGAAGCACATACTAATGTGGGCTACCTAATTATTTATATACTATTACAATAGAGGTAATAAACCTATGAAAACATTAAAGGAAAAGAAAAAAAACCAAACCTCAGGCAAGCCTGAAAATATAAAAACAAAAACACAACCACCACCACCACCACCAACCACAAAAAAAGACCTAAAGATTATAAAACAGAGGCCATAGAATGGCTGGTGATGGAAAGAACTGGTGTTTGGGTAGTCACTATAGGAATAGAGAATAATACCTTAACTGATTGTGGTGTTGAGAAATTTAGCCAAGCAGGAACAAAGTCATGCTGCGCCATTTAGGTCCAGTGTCTCTTTTCAGTAAGGTGAGGCATCCAACCTCATGGCCAGGATCTGAAAATGAGGAAACTGTTATCACTTAAAGTTTTCAAGAACCTGACACCAATGTGTAGAAGAGTCTGTGATTATTCTCAGATTCCCTCTCTACAGAAAGACCTGTCCTCTGAGTCTTTCTAGTCTACTTATTAGGCTCCACATCTTAGAGAAATTTTAGACAAAAGTAACAGTCCATGAATATATGACCATGAAAAACATATAAATAGAAAAATATGACATGGATATGGAAGGGTATCACCTGATGAGTTCTTGAGTTACTTTGAAGAACCTTAAATAGATGCCAATTAAGTACCTGGTACTTATGAAGAGAGATTAATCTGCTTCAGGTACTCAGGTAACTTCTGGCAAAAGAAAAGGAAAATACAACTTCAAAAGAGCTTTCCCATGCTCATTAATTTCCTCAAAGAACTAGCAGTCTCCCTTAGTGTCCTTAGTTTCCTAACAATCCCACAGGTATTCTCCAAACCACCCTACTCATATTCTCCAAAATTAAAAAAGTTCAGAAAGCAAGAAATATTTTCCATGATATATATGTATACAAAGTCTTCTTCCAGAATTAGACATATGGAGAGTATTTACCCCAGAGTGTAACCTCCGTGGTCCTGTTTCCTGAACTCTTTGAGTCTGCCAGCTGGATCTCCCACGTGGTTCTCTTGTCAAAAGGGTGCTTAAGTAGCCTGGCCAGCAGCACGCCTTGTGATGAAGCACAAAGAAGCCAGGCTCCGTGTGGATCACTCTCTCAGTCCCCTCACTTGCTCATCTTAAACTATCTAGTTCCTGATGCTTTCCCAAAAGGGGGAAGGGGAAGGGGAAGGGGGAAGGGGAACATAAAAAGGTATTTGTTACATTTAAAAAAGAGGGGAAGGGGAAAAAGCTATGTCTATGTTCACCTCATTCAACTTCCTTGAGTGATAGTACTGTGATGTTGTTTAAATGGATAATACATGGACATTTGCACAGTGAGTGCAAATACTGTTCATAACAAGGTCATAGCTAGAAAGGCAGGTGGGCTCATGTGTGGACAAGTGAGGTCATCAAGATGATGGTAATTTTAAAGCACTACAAAAGATCTTCTGAGCAGTCAAGTTCAGTGGCAAAACAGCCACATGATAAATCCCTCAAAACATAAATCTCCTTATTACACAGGTGCTAAAAATAGTGTGTACATAGTATTTATATTTTTCTTATCTTTAAAAGTCTAAGGACATAAGTAATCTTATTTAGGAAAAAAAAAAATCAGACAGGAACTTGATATACTTTCCCCTCCACGGAATTAGCAGCTTTCAAGGCAAATTTCTTGGTAAAAACTTTCAAATGTATCTTCTGTTTCTTTGGTCTTCACTATTTACGAATTCAGAGCAAAATTAAAACAAGTAGAAAGACAGGGGTTGAGGGGTTGTTGAGGAGGAAGACAGTTCCAAAGTCAGGTTTTCTTCTCTTCAGTGTTCTGAATTTCTCTTTTCAGCCCCTTTCTGAACAATGAATTGAGTTACAGGAAGGTGATATGAAGACTCTTCTACTGCTTCTGTAGAGAAGTGACTTATTATTTTGGATCCATTTGCATCAATATTCAAATCATTTAGAAGTCCACAGGAATCTATCTCTATAAATGAAAAATGAAATAACATATCACAAGAAGCAAAAATCACTGTACATATCATTGCTAAAATGAGACAAGTCAAATGACCAACCAAATCAACATCCTGAGAGCCAGAACACTTATATCCAATTCTATCTAGATAATAATTTAATGAGTCACCACCTGTACCAATAATGTAACTGGATATAGTTTTTTCAAGAATTTTCTTTGAAAAGTTATCTAAACAGAATTTGTGTTCTTATATAACCATTTTATCCAATTAACTATCTTAAGTAACTCAGAAATACAAATTAATGAGTCTTTTACATTTAGAGTTTTTCTCATAAATTAAATAGCCTGCCATATATGGTCAAAGAGTAGTTATCTTTCTGGTATATTATGCTATAGCAGTCATCAGTTAATTATTAAGTACTGTCCATGCCTGGATTCTTAAAACAACATGTCTATCACAGAATTCCTCGTGTATTTCTATGGTATGTATTTTTAGAAATCTAATTATCAATTAAGAGATCTCATCTCTTAAATATCTGACTGAAAATATGTGCTGAGAGATGATGCAAAAATTTATTTGGCAAATTACTACAGTCTTGCAGGATTAGATTTTTTATTTTTTTGAGGTACCGGGAGCCAGGCATTGAAACCCAGACCTTGTATGTGGGAAGCTAGTGCTTAACCAGTGAGCCACCTCGGCTTCCCTGAATTGGTTTTCCTGTTTATTCTGCTTGTTTTGGCTTTTTCAGGAGACAGTGGAATTTGAACCCAGGATCTCTCATGTGGGAGGTGGGCGCTCAACTGCTTGAGTCACATCCACTCCCAGAAAATTTTCTGATGTATGAGAATGGCTGCATTTGTGGACAATTCTGTTCTATACTGGTAAATTTTCAGTTTGGAATATAGTCCTTATACAGCCACTTGGCAGCCTATGTAAATTCATGGGAATAAGAAACCAAATTCGGGAATAAGAAATACCAAATTCAGGACAGTAAGTACCTCTGTGGGGAAATGAGAGAAAGAAATCATGAAGGTTATCACAGAAGGCTTCAATGATATCTATAATGCATTATTTCTTAAGTTGAGTAATGGGGCACACAACTATTCATTTACTCTCTATACTTTTTATATATTTGAACTACTCACAGAGGATTAATAGATCAAGCAAATAAAAAATCAACTAAAAGATCTGAATAATATAATTTCTAAGCTGAAACACAGATATAAATAAATTTGTAATATACAGCTAAAACAGTATGTAATGGAAAATAAGCTTTAAAAACATGTTTTTTGAAACAGACTGAAAACAAATTGACAATTTTATCAAGAAGATGGGGAGAGCAATAAAGCAAACCTGAAGAATCAGAAAGGAAACCAAAAAAGTTAAGGGCAGAAAAAACAGATCAAAAAAAAAAAATGAAGATAATGTTTTTGAAAAAGATTAGTCAGAAACAAACTATGGTAAAACTGGTTTAGAAGGAAAAAGATACAAATAAGGAAAATAGCATGAAAAGGGGAAATGACTAATATGACAGATTAATATGAGCAATACAATATTAGTAGCAATTACAAGCTAACAAATTTGAAAATGCATTTCTATGAAATGGCAAAACTGTCAAAGGAATAGAAAACTCAAGTATATATTATTATATAGATTATAATGTAATCTATATGATGTAAATACAAACAATTATTATTATATACATCATGGATACTTAAATGTCAATCACAAATCCCTTTAAGGGGTCACAAGTGAAGAAAAGAAGCTAAATCTTTGCCCCTACAGCTTGCTCTCTGGAGCAGCAAGTGGGCACCAGCTGGGACAGGGCTGGTTATCACTTTGGAGCAGGCCTGGAGTCCCCGGTCAGTCTGTAGAAAGAACAGCTAGTTCAAGGATAATCCCTTGATACTTCTGTTTCCAGCCTAGATATTTTTATCAGGGCTTAAAGCAAGATATACTCTGAGAAGACCAGCTTTAACGGGTCTTAACTATAAACAAATTAAAAGAAGCTACTTTGAAAAATATTTAGGAGGTAAACAGGCAGAATTTGATAACTGATGGGATGTGGGGATAAAGGAGAAATATAGACTCATACTCTGTTTTTCAGCCTGGGTAGCCAGGTAGATATTCATATCATTAGATGATACAGGGAATAAATACTGACTGGCTACTCTTTCTTTAGTGTAATTCAGAATGTTTTTACATAGGTCTGTATGTTTAACTCTCAGTAATAAATGTATTTTAAAAACTCTAGAAAGAGTACCACAGTGTACTTCTGGGAAGATGGTGGACTACAAAGACACAGGACTCTCTTCTCTCCCAGAAAAACAGCTAGAGTACAGACAGAAATAGCCTAGAAAAAAATCTTCTACGGTTCAGGACACCAAGGGAAGGGTGGACACCACGTAGAAGAGAGGGGCAAGGGAAAAGAATCACCATGGCAAAACTCCAACACACTCCAACCAGGCTTTGAACATAGAAGGCTGTCAAAGAACGGCATCTGGTGGTGGTCCAAGGAAGTGCACGTGAGGAAATTAAATGAGAGAGGCTTTTTTTCTGGTCTTTACAGCCTCCCTACCCAAGGCCCTTAGAAGTGGGTCTGCAACCTATTACTGATTGAGCAACAGGAACAGTCCTAAAGACCCAGGTCAGGTTAAACCAAAAATCTAAGAACAGCAGTAACACAGTCTCCTGCCAGTAAACTGCTACAAAAGAGAGAAGCGGAGAGCATGTGAACAATAAACTCACCATCCTAATTGAAGCTTAGACAATCAGCAAAAAATCACAAGCCATACTAAGAAAATGGAAGACATGGCCCAAGAAAAGGGATTATTATCAAAGCCCCAGAAGAGACACAGGATTTGAGACAATTAATTAACAAGATGCTCACAAATTTCCAAAATCAAATTAATGAGTTGAAAGACAGTGTGGTTGAAGAGATAAAGGACATCAAGACGACACTGAGCCAGCACAAAGAAAAATTTGGGAAAATCTGAAAAGAAAAGTAACAGAGCTCATAGGAATGAAAGACACAATAGGTGAGATAAAAAACAAGTTAGAGGCATACAACAGCAGACTTGAAATGACAGAAGAATAAAGGATACAGAAGAAATAACAGCTGAAACTGGAGAAAAGAACTGGAGAAAAAAGAATAGAAAAAATTGAGGAGGGGCTCAGGAAGTTGAATGATAACATGAAATGCAACAACATGTGTCATAGGACTTCCAGAAGGAGAAGAGATGGGAAAGGGGGCAGAAAGAGTATCTGAGGAAATGATAGCTGAAAAATACCCAACTCTTAGAAAAAAGATGAACTTACATGCCCAAGAAGCTCAGCATACCCCAAATCAGAAAAATGAACAGAACTACCCCAAGACACATACTACTCGGCATGTCAAACGTCAGACATAAAGAGAAAATTCTGAGAGCAGCAAGAGAGAAACAAACCATCACACACACAGACTCCCAGTAAGAATTAGTGTGAATTTCTAAGAAACCACGGAGGCAAGAAGACAGTGGTATGATACAATTAGGATACTGAAAGAGAAAAACTATCAGCTTAGAATTCTTTATCCAGTAAAATTGTCCTTCACATTTGAAGGTGAGTTTAAAATAATCACAAATGAACAGAAAGTGAGAGATTGTAAAAAAGAATCCACACCTTTGTAGGAAATATTAAAGGGAATCTAATCTTACAGCCTGAAAGAAAACAGAGAGGCTTGGAGGAGAGTACAAAAGACAAGAATAGCAGAAAGGATAACCCAAAGAGTAAAAAGACAGACAAAAATAAGATATGACATATGAAAACCAAAGAATAAAATGATTGAAGTAAATAATGCATTTAAAGTAATATCAATGAATGTGAATGGATTATCTCCCCCCAAAAAAGATATAGGCGGAGAGAATGCATAAAAATATGAGTCATCCATATGCTGCCTACATGAGACTCACCTTAGACCCAGGGATATAAACTGGCTGAAAGTGAAAGATTGGAAAAAAAAATACTCCATGCTAATAGTAACCAAAAAAGAGCAGGGGTAGCTCCACTGTTATCAGACAAAACAAACTTTAAATGCATAAGAGTTATAAGAGATACAGAAGGTCATTATATATTAATAATAAAAGGGACAATCCACCAGGAAGAACTAACAGTCATAAATATCTATGCATCTAACGAGGGTGCCCCAAAATACATGAGGCAAACACTGACAAAACTAAAGGGAGAAAAAGACATCTCTAAATAATAGCTGGAAACTTCAATATACCACTTAAACACTCTCAGATAGAACAAGTAGACAGAAGATCAATAAAGGAAATAGAGAACAATATGATAAATGAGCTAGACATATACAGAGCATAGCACCCAAACTCAGCAGGTTACATGTTCTTCTCAAGTGTTCATGGATCTTTCTCCAGGATAGATATCATGTTGGGTCACAACACAGGTCTTAAAAAATATAAAAAGACTGAAATTACACAAAGCGGGAAACGGACTTGTTCCAGTGGTTAGGGCATCCGTCTACCACATGGGAGGTCCGCGGTTCAAACCCTGGGCCTCCTTGACCCGTGTGGAGCTGGCCCATGCGCAGTGCTGATGCGCGCAAGGAGTGCCGTGCCACGCAGGGGTGTCCCATGCGCAAGGAGTGCCCGTAAGGAGAGTCACCCAGAGCGAAAGAAAGAGCAGCCTGCCCAGGAATGGCGCCACCCACATTTCCCGTGCCGCTGACGAAAACAGAAGCAGACAAAGAAACAAGACACAGCAAATAGACACAGAGAACAGACAACCAGGGGAGGAGGGGGAATTAAATAAATAAATAAATCTTAAAAAAAAAAAAAAAAAGAAATTACACAAAGCACCTTCTCAGATCATAATGGAATGAAACTGGAAATCAATAATAGAAGGGGAGGAGGTAAAAATCACAAATGTGATTTTAATCAAGTAGATTAAAGAAGAAATTATAAGTAAAATTAGTAAATAGATTGAGACAAAAGAACAAGAAAATAACTTATAAAAACCTATGGGATACAGTGTAAGTGTCCTGTAAAGATGAAAAATTTATTTATTTTATTCCCTCCTTCCCCTCCCCTTCCTTGGTGTTTTTGCTGTCTGCCTCCATTCACTGTGTGATCTTCAGGATCTACTTCTCTTTTTGGTCTTCTCATTTTTTCTCCTTTAGGATTCACCAGGATTCGATCCTGGAGACCTCTGATGTGGAGAGAGATTTCCTGCTAGCTGTGCCACCTCAGTTCCTGGTTTCTGCTGCGTTTCACCTTGACTCCCCCCTTCGTCTCTCTTTTATTGTGTCATCATCTTGCTGCGTGACTCATTTGTGTAGGCACTCTTACAGCGTGGGCATTGGCTTGCTGTGCAGGCACACTTTCTCTTCTTCTTTATTACCAGGAGGCCTCAGGGATCGAACCCAGGTCGTCCCATATGGTAGGCAGAAGCTCTATTACTTGAGCCACATTTGCTTCCCCTAGAGAGCAATTTATAATCCTAAATTAAAAAGAAGACTAAAATCAAAGATTTAACTGAACTAGAGAAACTAGAAAGAACAGCAAACCAATCCCAAAGCAAGCAGAAGGAAGGAAACAATAAAATTAGAGCAGAAATAAATGAAATTGAGAATAGAGAAAAAATCAATAGATGGTTATTTGAGAAGATCAATAAAACTGACAACCAATAGCTAGACTAACAAAAAGAAAAAAAAGATGCAAATAAATACAATCAGAAATGAAAGGGGGAAGTCATGACTGTTTCCACAGAAATAAAAAGGATCCTAAGAGGATATCATGAGAAACTGTATGCCAACAAACTAGACAACCTAGATGAAATGGACAAATTCCTAGAAATGCACAAACAACCTACAATAACACTACAAGAACTTAACAAACCAAAACAAAGAAAAGTCCAGGACCAGATAGCTTCAAAGGTGAATTCTACCAAGCATTTTGAGAAGAATTAACATCAATCCTGTTGAAACTCTTCTAAGAAACTGAAGAGGGAAAATTATGCAACACATTTTATGACGCCAACATCACCTTATTACCAGAGCCAGATAAAGACTCTATAAGAACAGAAAATTACAGACCAATTTCTCTAATGAATATAGATGCAAAAATTCTCAATAAAATACTTGCAAATCCAATGCAACAGTGTAACAAAAGATGTATACATCACAACCAAGTGAGATTTATTCCTGGTATACAAGGCTGGTTCAACTTAAGAAAATCAACCAACGTAATCCACTTTAACAAATTAACAAATTCAAGGAAAAAAAAAAGCACATGATCATATTAATCAACTTGGAAAAGGCATTCCAAAAGTCCATCATCCTTTCTTGATAATACTTCAAAAGATTGGAATAGATGAAAAATTCCTCAATAGAAAAGGCATATATGAAAAACCCATAGCCAACATTATACTCAATGTACTCAAAGCTTTCCCTGTAAGATTGGGAACAAGACAAGGATGTCCACTGTCACCAATGCTATTCAACATTGTACTACAAGTTCTAGCTAGAGCAATTAGACAAGAAAAAAAAAAAAAATTAAAGGCATCCAAACAATAAAAAAGTAAAATTCACTATTTGTAGATGACATGACCCTATATTTAGAAAATTCTGAAATGTTACCACGAAAACCAGTAATGTTTTTGAACACTAGTATTAAACAATCTGAGGAGGAAACCTGAGAAAAAATTCCATTTACAATAGCAACAAAAAGACTCAAATACCTAGGAAGTTAATAAAAAATGTACAGGACTACAAAACTACAAAACAACTACAAAACAACGCTAAACAATGCTAAAACTACAAAACAACGCTAAAAGAAATCAACAAAGACCTAAAAAAAATGGAAAGACATTCTGTGTTCATGGACTGGAAGACTAAATATTGTGAAATGCCAATCCTACCCAAAATGATTTATAGATTCAATGCAATACCAATCAAAACCCCAAGAGCCTACTTTACAGAAGTAGAAAAAATTCATTTGGAAGGAAAGTGCACCTGAAAAGCCAAAAACATTCTAAAAAGGAAGAGCAATATGAGAGGAATTTCACTGCCTAACCTTGAAACATATTACATGCAGTGGTCAAAAGAGCATGGTATTGGCATAAAGATAGACACATTGGTCAGTGGAATAGAACTGAGAGTCCAGAAATAAGCCCTCATCTCAATGGCTAAGTGGTTTTTTGACAAACCTACCAAGATCACATTAATGGAACAAAACAGTCTCTTCAACAAATGGTACTGGGAGAACTGGAAATCCATAACCCAAAGAATGAAAGAGGGCCCCTATCTTACTCCCTACACAAGAATCAACTCAAAATGGATCAAAGCCATTTATTCCTGGTATATGTGGTTAAATATAAAAGCAAGGAGAAAATATAGAAAATCTTAAAGACCTTGTAGGAGGTGGTGGTTTCTTGGACCTTATACCCAAAGCATGAGCAACAAAAGAAAAAATAGATAAATGGGACCTCTCAAAATTAAACACTTTTGCACCTCACAGGACTTTGTCAAAAGGGCAAAAAGGCAGCTGACTCAATGGGAGAAAATATTTGGAAATCACATGTCTGATAAGGGTTGAATATTTGTAGCAGTTTGGTATTGTTTATGAATTTCAAAAATAGATACTGGATTATGTTTGTAAACTGGTTTGTTCCTGTGGGCATATTAGATTATTTTGGATTTAGAGGTTTCAGTTTTACTTGACTAAATAATGATTAAGGCTTTGATTGGGCCATGTTAACAGAAAATGCACCACAGAGAACTCGGGAGGTTGAAGTTTTTGAGCTAGAGCCCCAGAAAGTAAACACATGGGAGAGAGCAAAGCAGCTGAGCCTGAAGAGAAATGACTTATGCCAGCCTACAGCTGATATTGGAAGAGGCTGGGACCACAGAGCCTTAAGATGAAGAGGAAGGGTGATCATCAGCAGCTATCTTGCTCCAAGACATGGCAAAAGACTTTGGTGAGGGAAGTAACTTATGCTTGATGGCCTAATAACTGTAAGCTTCTACCCCAAATAAATACCCTTTATAAAAGCCAACAGATTTCTGATATTTTGCAACAGCACCTTTGGCTGACTAAAACAATATCCATGATATATAAAAAGATGTTACAACTCAACAATAAAAAGACATACAACTCGATTAAAAAATGGGCAAAAGATTTAGACTTCTTTGGATATTTGTCCAAAGAAGAAATACAAATGGAAAAAAAGCACATGAAAAATCTTCAACATCACTAATGATTAGGGAAATGCAAATCAAAACTACAATGTGGTATCATTTCACATCTACCAGAATGGCCACTATTCAAAAGACAAAGAACTACCAGTGTTGGAGAGGGTGTGGAGAAATAGGAATATTCATTCACTCTTGGTAGGAATGCCGAATGGTACAGTCACTGTGGAGGATTGTTTGGCAATCCTTAAAGAAGATGAATATTGATTAGCCACGTGACACTACAATACCACTACTGGGTACATACCCAGAAGAACTGAGAGCAGTATCATGAATAGATATGTGCACACCTACGTTTATAGCAACATTATTCATGATTGCCAAAAGGTAGAAACAACCCAGGTGTCCATGAACCCACGAATGGATAAACGAACTGTGGTGTAGTCACATGATGGAATACTATGCAGTTGCAAGAAAACTAAATTGTATATGTAAGATCATTTTTCTTTGAAATTGAACTAAAATGTGTTAATACTACAAGATGTTGATATCAGCCAAAAAAAATTGTTATGTGAAAGAAACAGACACAAAGTACTACATATTGTATGGTTCCATTTATACAAAACGTAAATATAAACCAATTTATAAAGATGAATTAGATTAGTGGTTATGTAAGGCTGGGAAAGGATAGAAGGATTGAGAGGTGACTGTTAAAGGGTGTGGGGGATTTTCTTTTTAGAGTAATGAAACTGTTCTAAAATCTTTTATGGCTAAGAATGCAGGACATTGTGATTACACTAAAAGGCACTGATTATACACTTTGGCTATATCGTATGGTATAACAAAACTGCTTAACACACAAGTAAATAAACAATTGTGCAAGAATAGCCAGAAAAAGCAGCTATGTACATCAGGGGAAGCACAGAGAGATTGAGACGTGAAGAATGTTCTTGTCTGTTTTATTATTATTGTTGAAATAATGAAGAGTGATAATGACTGAAGTGATGAATACTAAACTATGTGATTATACCAAATACCAGTGATTGTATATTTTGGATGAATGAATTGCATGCTTTATTAATATGTATCAATAAAACTGATTTGTTAAAAAAAAAAAAAAGAACCCATGATAACTTCCTCTGAAAAAAAATAAATCAAGCTTCCTTCTGGGAAAAGAGATAACGGTTTACAGGGAAATTAATTACCCACTGATTAATTGGAACTGTTAGACACAAAGTAAAATGTTTCAATCTTAAACAAATAGTTCCCCTTTTCAAAGACTACATAACCTTTTCAATCCTTTTTAGACCCAATTCTGACCATGTATTGTAACACAGAATCCCAACTGAGGCAGTGACTGTAGAGAAAATATTAACTGGCAGAAGTTCTGCTTCTGGTGTGAAAGTTCTGAAGCTTTTATCTATCAATCCATAACAATTCCTTATCCAACTCCCTCATCCCAATATACTTCCTGCTTCACCTAGTGTAAAGTTATGCATCAGTATGATTGGTGCACCTATGTGGAGAAGGTATGGTTGGGAGAATGGATCAAAAAATGAGAGCATTTTGTGAAAGAGAATAAAAGATGAAGATGGATAAGAGAAGTTATTGTTCTGAGAGTAAATGACTAAAAGGAAATTCCAATAACAATTTTATTGGCACAGTGGAATTATGAGCATTTCATTTTATCTTCTCTATTACTGAAAAGTTTTGTAAAGGAGTTATTTTGCTCTGCAATTTTTTCTCTCCTTTAGAAGTTGTGAGCTTACAGACAGCCATGCCTAAAATACAGGATTCCCACAGACCATCACATTTATCAACACTTTTTATTGGTGTGGACATTTGCTATAATTAAAGATAGTACATTTTTATAACTGTACAATTAACTACAATCCATGATTTAACTTAGGGCTCACTGTGTAGTGAGGATCCGTGGATTTAAAAAAATTTTTTTATTTGGGGAAGTGGACTTGGCCCAATGGATAGGGCATCTGTCTACCACATGGGAGGTCCATGGTTCAAACCCCGGGCCTCCATGACCCGTGTGGAGCTGGCCCATGTGCAGTGCTGATGCATTGCAATGAGTGCTGTGCCATGCAGGGGTGTCCCCCGAGTAAGAGAGCCCCACACGCCAGGAGTGATCCCCATAAGGAGAGCCGCCCAGTGCGAAAGAAAGTTCAGCCTGCCCAGGAATGGTGCTGCACACACTGAGAGCTGACACAAGATGATGCAACAACAACAAAAAAACAGATTCCCTGTGCCGTGGATAAGGATAGAAGAGGTCATAGAGGAACACACAGTGAATGAACACAGAGCGCAGACAATGGGGGAGGGGGGAAGGGAGGGAGTTTGATGGAGAAATAAATAAAAAATAAAAAAAAAAAAATTTTTTATTTGGCTACCACATACACACTATAACATTTCCCCCTTTAATCATATTCAATGATGTTAATTATGTTTATAGTGTTTTGTTACCATCATTGCTTTGTAAATTTTTATAACTAAAATTCTTGGTGATGTCTTTTAGGGTTGTGGCTGTTTAGTGACTAGTGTAAAAATTCTCTTTGCTTACTACTGAAATAATTCTGAGAAGGAAAAAGCATTAAAAACTCTCAAGAGTTATATTGGGAGGGAAAATCAAGTTTATTTTGAAGACTTAAAATACAAAATGTCTAGAATCTGGTTTGGGGCTCAGAGGTCTGTTCTGGATACAATTCTGGGAATTGTCAGTATATGGAGGCTGATGTTTTAAGTCAGTGGAAGAAATAAGATCTAAGAAGAGTATAAATACAGAAGAGTTTCCAAGTCCTGCCAATTTCATCCCCCCCTCCCCCATTTCTATTCATCATTCTCCAGGTTCCCATTAATTTTCAATAAGAATCTTTGAACTGGTTTCAACAGCACTATTAATCTCTTCCATCCTCTGCCTCAGCCTCTACTATTGGCTGCTAGATCTTTCTTCCAAAATCCAGGATCACACTGTATCACTTCCCTGCTCAGAAATTTTCTGGATTCCCACCTACTATAGAATAAGATTTAAATTCCTCAGTCTGATTATCAAGAAATAGGTTTTGGGGAATTGTGGGAAGTTGGCAGAGTAGGAAGCTCCAAGAATCAGTCCTTCCACCAGAACAAATATTAAACAGGCAGCAACTGTCTGAATCAATTATTTCAAAACTGTGGAGTCCAGAAGAACACTGTGCAGCATCCAGAGAAGAGGGAGTGGAAGAGACTGGTAAATTGCAATGAAGATATGGAGGCTCAGATAAGTTTGACAACCTGCTGAAAGACACTGAGATAAAAAGTCCCAGAGCTGCTGGAAATCCTTTCCTACTGGGACTTAAAGTTCAAAATTACGAAAGATCAGAAGCAGACAGCATACAGCTAACCCAAGACCTGGGATCAAGCCTGTGTAATTAATACTTACTGATGATCTTAGGTGTAAGGCAACCAGAAATAGATGGCAGGGCAAGTGGACTTGGCCCAGTGGTTAGTTAGGGTGTCCGTCTACCACATGGGAGGTCTGCGGTTCAAAACCCGGGCCTCCTTGACCCGTGTGGAGCTAGCCCAAGTGCAGTGCTGATGCGTGCAAGGAGTGCCATGCCACGCAGGGGTGTCCCCGCGTAGGGGAGCCCCACGTGCAAGGAGCGTGCCCCGTAAGGAGAGCCGCCCAGCACGAAAGAAAGTTCAGCCTGCCCAGGAATGGCACAGCACATGGAGAGCTGACACAAGATGATGCAACAAAAAGAAACAGATTCCCATGCCGCTGACAACAACAGAAGCGGACAAAGAACACGCAGCAAATAGACACAGAGTACAGACAACTGGGGCGGCGGGGGGGTGGAAGGGGAGAGAAATTAAAAAAAAAAATCTTAAAAAATGAAAAAAGAAAAAAAGAAATAGATGGCATCTGATATGAATAGCTAACCTAAGAACCAGGACCAGAAATGACTTTCATCAGATTAAAATGAACTCATCAACACTGCTATATAATCTTCATTATTATCCTATTTGCTCTCTTATTCACATTTTTATTCCTCCCTCTCCCCTTCTTTGTACCCCATTTCTTTTCTGTCCCTCCATGAAGAATCCTACCCCCTTTTTAAACTCCTCATTCTTGCCCTTACCTTCTTTTCTTGGTCCCTTGCCATTTATCACCCTTTTCTCAGGCATACAAAAAGCTTCTGACTATGGAATCTATCAAATTGCTAGGTCTATGCTGATTTAGACTCCACAGAAGGGCCAGAGTTATTGTCCACATCCATAGGCACTTATTTAGTTGCCTAAATCTTAGATTTTGGGGAGACTAAATTCATAGCATATTCCAAACCTTGCCAATCCTTTTTATTATAGTCGCTATGATGTCTTTTTCTTTGTCTTATCACTAGAAATAACAGCAGCAACTACCGCCCAGTCATCTCAATATGCCAAACTCTTGATCTTAAAGCTTGCATTTAAGAAACTTATTTATATAATGACAATACTAAACATAATTGTAATTAATGCTTAAAAGTCTCCTCTTGAGGGAAGTGGCTGTGGTTCCATCAGTTGGGCTCCCGTCTACTATATGGGAGGCCCTGGGTTTATGTCCTGGGGCCTCCTTGTGAAGGCAGGCTCATTCGCATGTTGCGGGAGAGTGGCTCCCGACTCAGCAAGGTGATGCAACCAAAAAAAAAAAAAAGGGAGACAAGTAAAAACACAGAAGAGTGCACAGAGAATGGACACAGAGAGCAAACACCAAGCAAGCCGCAAGGTGGGGGGAAATAAATAATAATAAATACAGACACATAGAAGAACACACAGCGAATGGACAGAGAGAGCAGACAGCAAGCAAAAGCTGCAAGGGGAGGGGCAATTAAAAAAGAAAAAAAAGTCCTCCTCTGGAAACTTTCTTGTTGCTCAAATGTGGCCCCCCTCGAAGTCAAACTCTGTAAATAAACTCATTAACTTTGCCCTTCTATGTAACATGACTTCTAGGGATAAGTATCCCTGACACTGAGGAATTAATACCAAATGTTGACCAGCAATGCTTTCATAGAAAGATCTTGATCAAAAGGTGGAAACATAAAAAGATACAAAACAAAATAGTTACCATGGCTAAAAGATTTAAAATACAGTTGGGAGGTCATTCTGGAGATTACTCTTAGACAAGTATCAGCCAGATATCACTAACAGCCAAAGTATGCAAAGTCTCAAGCAAGGATGTTCCTCAAAACCCCAAACACACCCAGACACCATAAAACAAGCCACAAGATAGAGAACTCAGTTAAGTATTTAACCTGAAGGACAACTAGAGTACCCCAAATATCCACCAACCACAAACAACTTGTTTAATATTCTTTTTCTTTAAAAATCCTTGCCAGGAAACTGAAGGACAAGACACAATTTAGGTTGCTACCTGAATCTGTGCTCCCTGAATTGCAATTGTAAGACCCCAAATAAATGCCTTTTTTGCCTTGCAGCTTAGTTTATTTCTTGATTGACAGCAGCTTCCTGTATCAGATTCTATTAGACCTCACCTATGCATTTTTTTTCTTGGTCCTGATTTGTATCCTTTTTTGCTATAATAAAACTGTAACTACGAGTTAAAAAAAAAAAAAAGGGGGGGGGGAGGCTGATATGGCTCAATCAGTTGGCGGCCCGCCTACCACGCGGAAGTCCTGGGTTCAGGCCCCAGTGCCTCCTAAAGAAGAAGAGCAGATGCCACACATGCCAAAATGTGCAGGTGCCAGAAACCAGCAGATGCCACAGTCCATGGGAAAGAGATGTGGTTCAGGCCACTGGGTACTCACCTCCCATGTGGGAGGTCCCAGATTTGGTTCCTGCTGCCTTCTGGAGAAGGTGAGCAAACAATGAGCTGACAAACGAGAACTATGGGAGGGGGGTGGCGATAAATTTAAATTAAAATTAAAAAAAAAAAAAAGAAATAAGCTTTCCCTACCTCTCAAGAGCCAGGCTAAAAAAAGTCTCCTCTAATTCCTTTTATCTGGAAGTAATCTCCCCCTCTGACTTCCTTCAAGTGTTTAGTTCCTTCTACAGCAGGTAATACTTGCTACTTCCAGGAAATACTTGCTACTTCCAGGATGGTTATAATAATCTTATCTCTCGGAAGGCCAAAATCCAAAAATGGCTTCTAGAATCCTGCCTTGCCCTTCTTTGAATTGCACATAGCATTTAGCGTGGTGTCTTACATATGGTTAAGAGTTCAAAGGTTTATTAATGAGTTAATGAATTTTTAAAAACTATAATAATGTAATTATGCAGAGACACTGGAACCCTCCAACATTGTTGGTGGGAATTTAAAGGGTACAGCTACTATGGAAAATAGTTTGATGATTCCTCAATAAGTGAGCCATAGAAGTTCCTTAAGACCCAGAAATTCCACTCCTAAGTATATCTGCAAAAGAATTAAAAACAAGTGTTCAGGGAAGGAGATGTGGCTCAACCAACTGGGCTCCTGTCTACCATATGGGAGACCCTGGGTTCAATTTCTGGAGCCCCCTGGTGAAGGCAAGCTGACATGTGCTGCAGAGAGTTGGCACAGCAAGATGACAGAACAAAGGGAGATGCAGAGGAGAGACAGAAACGCAGCAGACCAAAAGCAATTGAGTGCCTCTCTCCCATGTCAGAAGATCCCAGGATTGGTTACCAGTGCCTCTTAAAGAGAGAAAAGATGAGAAGGAAAAAAAAAAGGCAAGCAGACAGAGAACTCACAGCAAATGGACACAAAGAACAGACAGTGAACACAAGTGGCAAGGAGAGGAACAAATAAATCTTTAAAAAACAAGTGTTCAGGCAAAACCTTGTACATTCATGTTCATAACAGCTCTATTTACAATCGTCAAAAGGTAAAAACAACTCAAGTGTCCAATGACATATGAATGGATAAACAAAATGTGGTATAACCATACACTGGAATATTTTTCAGCCATAAAAAGGAATAAAATTCTGAATACATGCTACAACATGGATGAACCTTGAAAGTATTATGCAAAGTGAAAGAAAACAGGCACAAGAGGCCACATATTGTACAATTCAATTTATGTGTAATATCCAGTACAGGAAAATCCACACAGACAGAAAGCAGCTTAGTGGACTACCAGGGTCTGGGGGAAAGAGTGTAGTAGTGGTAAGGGGGGAATGGGAGTGACTGCTTAATGGATATAGGGTTTCATTTGGAGTGATAACTGCACAACACTGTGAATGTACTTAATGTCAATGAGTTGTGCACTTTAAAATGGTCAGAATGGTAAATATTGTTATATATGTTTTACAATTAAAAAAATTATAATAAAAAAGTTATTGTTGGGAAGCAGACTTGGCCCAGTGGTTAGGGGTCCGTCTACCACATGGGAGGTCCACAGTTCAAACCGCGGGCCTCCTCGACCCATGTGGAGCTGGCCAACGCGCAGTGCTGATGCACGCAAGGAGTGCCGTGCCACGCAGGGGTGTCCCCGTGCAGGGGAGCCCCATGCACAAGGACTGCGCCCTGTAAGAAGAGCCGCCCAGTGTGAAAGAAAGTTCAGCCGGCCCAGGAATGGCACAGCACACACAGAGAGCTGAGGCAGCAAGATGATGCAACAAAAAGAGACACAGATTCCCTTGTCACTGACAACAACAGAAGTGGACAAAGAACACACAGCAAAGTAGACACAGAGAACAGACAACTGGGGCAGGGGGAAGGGGAGATAAATAAATAAATAAATAAATAAATAACTCTTAAAAAAATATGTATTAAAAAAAAGTTATTGTTAAGTCAACAGAAAAAGTTTTTTTTAAAAAAATTCTCTCCCCTCTGTCCCCCCCACCCTCGGTTTGTCTGCTCTCTGTGTCCATTCGCTGTGTGTTCTTCTGTGATCGCTTCTATCCTTATCAGTGGCACCAGGAATCTCTGTTTCTTTTTTTTGCTGCGTCATCTTGCTGTGTCAGCTCTCTGTGTATGCAGCGCCATTCTTGGGCAGGCTGAACTTTCTTTCACACTGGGCGGCTCTCCTTACTTGAGCGTGGGGCTCCCCTACGTGGGGGACACTCCTGCATGGCAGGGCACTCCTTGCGCGCATCAGCTTCGCACGTGGGCCAGCTCCACAGGGGTCAAGGGGGCCCGGGGTTTGAACCACGGACCTCCCATGTGGTAGGCGGACACCCTATTCATTGGGCCAAGTCTGTTTCCCAAAGTCAGTATTAAATATTGACTATGGTCACATCACTCACTCTTTGTCAGGTTTTATCTAAGTGCTTTGCTCCCTCCCTGCAACATGCATATTAGAATTGCCTATACCTGAATACTTGGTCCAACCATTCATTCACAGATATCTGGCAATATTTTACCCCTTTAGAAACTTATGATTTATTGGGCACTCTACTAAGTACTTTACAACATGACCTAATTTTGTAACTTATAATTAAGGTTATACAGCTAGGGTTCTTCCTTGGCTGAGGACCTTATTTCAATTTCACCCACATGAGTTTCCCTTCACAGAGAGGGTACCACAACCCTGTGTGCTCCTGGTCTCAACCACTCTTACTTCCCTCCTCAGTGTAGTATTGTCACCAACCAATTATTCCTTCTAGTGACTTCAACATCTTTCTACATTGCAAAAGAACATAAACAGAGGGAAATACAGGGTTTGAGGAGGGGAAGTATACTTCTCCCCCAACTTAAAACAAAAACCCTCCCCAGACCCTGTATTTTCCTCTATTTATGTTCTTTTCTTTTGTATCTATTCCTAACGTACATTTTAATCATTCCCTCTTTTCCCCATGGAAACCAGGGTAGCCCTCCATTTCAGGGATTAACAAGAGAAAACAGGCAGCCTAAAAAATGTTAAGAGACTTATCCAAGGTTACACATTTAATAAGCAGGTAGGTCAGGCTTGGAATGAAAAGTCTTCCAATTTCAGAGCTCTTTGGATTACACTGTGGTTTCTACTTTCTGGTGATAAAATAGGATTCCTACAGTTAGAAATACAAAACAAATTCCTTAAAGTCTTAAAGAGCAAGTGCACAATAAATAGGGACCTTAATCAATTTAAGTCTGTTTTGGCTTTGTCTTCCTTTTTGTGGTCCTCTCATTATTTATTTTTCTCTGTTGGCTAAGACTGGCTTCCAGGAAAGAAAAAAACATAAAAAACAAACAAGCAAAACAAAACAAAACAAACAAAACCATAAAAAAACATGATTGGTAGCAAATGGCTCCCTCATCTCTAATTAAACTGCAATCTCATGTCCTTACCATGAGAATACCCAAGAGCAAGACTACTAAATCCAATTTCATCGAATGGACAAATCATTCAAAACATGTACACTGAGCCATGAGGATGCAACAGCCTACTATATCTACAGCTATTAGAGGCAAAAAAAACCCAAAGAAGCCACAAGAGGTTCTTTTTGTAAAAGGTTATCAGATTTGTGCCACATGATCCTGGCTAAAAGGAGAGAGTAAGCAAGAGAGATTGAAGGTAATCAACTTTCCTACTTTCTTCTTCCATATGTATACCATCCGAAAACTGATCTAAGAAGAAACCTATAGTCACAGCATCATGCTGGTTGTTCTTTCCTATATCCTTGGTTCACCAAGAAGTTGACAGGTGTGATAACAATTTTTATTTAATGACATCATTTCTTGGTCCCCTAAATAGTATCAAAGAATATCCTGATTCTGAGAGCAAATATGGTAAAAGCAAAGAGACTATGGGTAAGGTAGAGAGCCTTATGAAATATAGGTGGCAAACACATAGCAATGCTTATGACAAAGCATGGGAAATATCAATCTATTGTGAAGCTTGATGAGGACTTTCATTTGCCTGTGCCTAAGCCTGTGTCCTAGCTGCACTAAGTATGTGTCCCTGTTGTACATTTTACGTGACTCCAAGTTGGAGAATATGAAAATATCCATTTACTTCTGAAAGAGTAACATTACATTTTTGAATAAAAGGAATATATTAAATATATGCTGAGGTTTTACGTTTTCTTGAAGTTATTCATGCAAGGATAAACATTTTCATTAACTTTTGTCAAAAGCTTATGAATAGTATATATCTATATTCATTTTTTACTTCTATGTGAACATCCTGCTCACCATCATTTTTCTGCACATTTAATCATGTTCTTATTAGATTAACTTAATGGGAATATTTATTAATACTACTATTTAAGATAATGTCCTTAGCAAAGTAAACTGCACTTTTAAAAACAAAAAGATTTTATCGTATGTATAGGACAAATGTTTCTTAAATGCAATCTAGGGTATAATGTCTTAAAAGTTAAAAACAACAAAACTTCATTTTATTTGTAATAACTTCTCCCTCTCAGATGCTGACATGCCATTTTGTCAAAAGCCTAAATTCAAGAACATCTTGAATTTTAAAGTGAAATTTGGTTCTACCTATACTACATAAAATAATTCAAAAATGGTTTATCAGGAAGTGGATGTGGCTCGATCAACTGAACTCCTGCCTACCACATAGGTGGTCCTGGGTTTGGTTCCCAGTGCCTCCTAAAAAAACGACCAGTATGCAACAGACACAGCAAATGTAAACAATGGGGGGTGCGGAGAAATAAATAAAAATAAACTTTTTTTAAAAAAAAAAGTGGTCTGTCTTTCTTTGTAATGACACTGAAGTTTTATAGACATAAATCTTTAAAAAATATAGGCTATAAGGAAAATCCAAAATTATGCAATTTCTGATTTTTAAACCACCCATGTTTAATTTTGGCTCCATAAAATTAGTGCCTGGGAAGTGGATGTGAGTCTACCACATGGGAGGACCCAGGTTTGATCCCAGAGGCCTACTGGTAAAAAGCATGCCAGGTCTGCACTGTGAGCAACACAGCAAGATGATGATGCAACAAGAGAGAGGTGCAGGGGAAAGTCAAGGAGCGACACCACAGAAAACCAGAAACTGAGGTGGTGGCAAGCCAACAGGTTATCTCTCTCCCACATCAGAGGTCCCTAGGATGAAATCCCAGTGAAGCCTAGAGGAGAAAACAAGAAAACAAAAAGAAATAAACACGGAAGATCAAACAGGGGATGGGCACAGCAAAACAGCAGGTGTGTGTGTGGGGGGAGAAGATAGCGCCTTACGTGCAAAAGCAATGAAGTCCTTTGATAAGCCTTCCTTGGTAAAGGCTTTTGAGTATTTCTCCTGAGAATTAAGTTAGTGACTGGATAACACATCATTTCACAAATCCAAAAAAGGATGTAAGTAAGTTCTCATCTAAGACATTACTAAAAGTAATTTTTGATGATAGATCTCAAAATGATTTTTGGCAAATAGCTCTAAAAAGATTCAAAGAATTAAGTGACACTGATATAATATAGGATAAATAACATTCTTAGAAGAGGACTGATATTGAACTGTTTCATTCTAGTAATATTTTCTCATAGCACTGATCACATACATTTATCTTTACCTCCCACTGATGGAATTTAAACTCCACAAGGGAATTTTTTTTTAAGGAGGTACCTGGGATTGAGTCCAGAACCTCATACATGGGAAGCAGGTGCTCAAACCACTGAGCTATATATCTGCTCCCCTCAAAAGGGAATTTTTTTTTCTTAAAGATTTATTTTATTTATCCCCATCCCCTTTTTGTTTCTCACTTGTTGTGTATGTTTATCTTTCTTGTTTCTTTAGGAGGCACCAGAACTCAAATCTGGGACCTCTGATACGGGAGGGAAGTGCCTAATTGCTTGAGCTACCTCCACTCCCTTTGTTGTGTCTCTGTTTTTTCCTCCCCACATCTTTTGTTCCATCAGCTTGCCACACCCGTGTCAAGTCAGCTCAAGTCAGCTCTCTATCTTTAGGAGGCACTGGGAACATCTCCCTGCTTTGTTGTGCTCTCATTATGTTTATCTTCTTGTGTCTCTTGTTGTGTCAGCTTGCCACGCCTGCCCATTGCACCAGCTCACTGTCTTCTTTAAGAGGTACCAGAATCCAAATGAGTGACCTCCCATATGGTAGGCAGGAATCTAGTTGCCTGAGCCACATCTGTTTCCCCTCACAAGGGAATTTTAATCTGTTTTGATGCATCCCAAACACAGAGAACACTGTCTGGCACACAGTAGGTTCTCAATAAATTATTTGCTAAATGTGTATAAACGAAGGGACTGCTGAATAACAGAATAGTACATCTTCAACCTCACAAGGTATGCCACATTGCTTTCCAATCAGATGGTATTAGTTTACACCATCAGTGGCCAGGGTTAAGGGTTCCATCCGTTCTACATCCTCACCAAGCTAGTAACAGCAATCTGGTGGTTATTCTTCGCTCTGCAAGGGGGTAAAAAATGGTCACTAGCTGTGGTCTTTATCTGCAGTTTTTTATCTATATATCCATACTTTATGTTTCACTTTTTATAAAATAGCCATTCTCATCATTTTATCATTCTTTTGGTTGCTCATCTTTCTCTTAAGAGAATATAAGAGCCATCAATGCTTTTATTACATGGGTTGCAAATATCTTTTCCCAGTTCATGGATTTTCTTTTGAATTTATCTTTTTTCATAAACAGAAGTTCTTAATTTAAATGTAATTGATAATTTTTTACAATTTCCATTTCTGTTCCTTGTTTTATAATAGGCTTTCTTCCCCAAGGTCAAAAGAATTTGCTCATACTTTTTTTAAAAAGACTTCTTTTATCCCTGCCCCCACACAATTTCCATTTCTGTGCCTTGTTTTATAATAGGCTTTCTTCCCCAAGGTCAAAAGAATTTGCTCATACTTTTTTTAAAAAGACTTCTTTTATCCCTACCCCCACCACCCCATCCTCCCTGTTCCCTGCTGTGTCCGTTCGCTGTGTGTTCTTCTGTGTCTGTTTGTATTTTCATTAGGTAGCTCCAGGAAGCGATCCTGGGACCTTCTGGAGTGGGAGAGAGGCGATTACTCTCTTGCACCACTTCAGCTCCATGTTCTGCCACCCCTTAGTTTCTCTTCTCTGAGTCTCTTGTTGCGTCATCTTGCTGCGACAGCTTTCAGCATAGGCTGGCACTCCTGTGTGGGGGCCGCATTCCTGTGTGGGCCAGCTCACCATGTGGACCACCTTGCCCTTACCAGGGGACCCTGGGCATTGAGCCCTGGACCTCTTATATGGCAGAAGGGAGCCCAATTGCTTGAGCCACATCCGTATCCCCATATTGTCCTCTTAGTTTTAAAATTTGACCTTTCCATATTTAAGACTTAAGTCAGCTGGAACTAATTTGTTTATGTTATGAGTTTCAGGACCAATTCCGTTCTTTTCCATATTAATAACCAATTGTCCCAGAACCATTCTTTCCCCACTGATTTATAAAGACATCTTTATCATACATTGTTTCTATAAATCATGGGTTTGTTTCCAGGACAGTATTCTGTATCACTGGTCGGTTTGCCTAGTCCTACATTACTAACAGGTGTCCTAACTATTATGACTTGACATCTTGACATATAGCGGGCAAGCCTCTCCCCCACCCTCCATACATATACCTTTGTTGTTTGTAAAGGCCATACCTATTCTTGGTCCTCAGCTCCGACATAAATTTTAAAACAAGCATGTCAAGTTGACAGGGTGGGGGCAGTTATGAAACTGTCTGGAACAGCAATGAATCTAGATCAACATCAGAGAACAGACATTTTAATGATACATCTCCCAAATCAGGAGCATGGCATATCTCTTTACTTATTTAGGTCTTCTTTAACATCATTAAATAAAATTTTTAAAATTTGCCCATAAAGATCTGGCACAGCTTCAGTTAGCATTATTCCAAGGTACTTTATTTTTTTGATACTATTGTTACTTCTAAATGACAATTTCTATTTATTGCTGGTATTAACTATGCCCAGGCATCTTGCTAAACTCTTATGAATTCTAATAATTTGTCTAGAGATTCCACAAATAACAGAGGAACTCTATTTGGGGCACAATATTTAGGTGCCTATTAACATCCAAGTAAGGATGCTGAATAGGCAGCCTGAAAGGAGTCTGTGGTTCACAGTAGAGGTATAGAGCAGAGATAAAAATTTTATTTTAATTCATGGTCTTGGATGAAATCACCAAGGAAGTGACTAAAGACAGAAACAGAATCCTGGTATATTCTAACTTTGAAGATGGAAGAGACTAAGAAGTAAAGCAGGAGTGTGTGTGGACCTGGAAGCCAAGTGGAAAGTGTTTCAAGAAGGTGGAAATGGTCAATTGTATTAAATGCTATTGAGAGGTTGAATAAGATGGAAGATAGAGAATTGAGCTCTGGACTGAGCAACATGGAAGTATCAGTGACCATGCTGGATAGGGACAGCAGAGAAAGCCTGATGAGAGTGGGTTCAAAAGCAAAGAAACTGGAGACTGCAAATGTAGACAATTCTTGAGGAGTGTTGCTGAAGTGCAGAGAAACAAGCTGGTGGCTAGAAGGGGATGTGTGGTCAAAGTAGGTTTTTTTGGTTCACTGATGGGAATGATCCAGCAGAGGGGAAATATGATGCAGCTGATGCAGAAAAATGCGAAACCAATGTCCCTGAGAAGGTGAGAAGGATGCACCAGCAGAGAGTCTGGCCTTACAACAGGTTCATGCACAATAAATTTACAGTAACAGGTGAGAAGGCAGGAGTATCTTAACTGCAGTGGAGCTTAGAAGTTCTCTTTTGATTGCCTCTATCTTTTCAGGGAAGTTTTAGAAAGCAAGAATGTCTGCTAAGAGTGAGGACAGAAATGAGGGAGTTAGAGGTTTGCAAACAATTAAGGCATGCGAGGGGAGAAATGGAGATAAAGTAGTTTCCCAGTAAATACAAGGCACCACACTTGTTAGTTATCATGTATTTTAAGTGTTATCAGTCAGCATAACTGTGCATTTAAAATTACCTATTCTATCTATTATGACTCTCTAATACCCTTGCTCTTCTCTTGCTAACCTAAAGCCAATTCCCCAAACTTCAGTCCCAGCAAAAGCCAACTTTTGATTACTCTACTCATCACTTATGAAGCTGGTTGAAAAAAAAAAAACCCAAAAAACATACTCACTGCTTTTTCAACAACGAAGAACCCTGACCAACACACTTTTCTCAAAGGTCAATAACTTGTCAGTAACCAAACTCAAAGGCTTACTTTGCTCATGTGTTCCTGGGTCTCCGCATTATTTGATAGTCTCAATCAATTTCATCTTAAAATCCCTTCTACTGGTTTCCAAGACTTTACATCATATTATACCATCAGTTTCTAGACTTGGATTGCATCAAGCTGTAATATTTCAAAATAAAATATTTTAAGAACTAGCAGATACACTATTTAGATGGGTACAACATTAAAAAAAAACCCTACGACCACCATTTCATAAACAAAAAGGGAGTAATGCCATAAAAGAAAAACGAATTTCAGGTAAAATGGCGACTCATCTTTTAAAAAAAAAAGCTAGCAACCTTACATCAAAAACAATCACAATGAGCAAGGGAAACGTATGTCAGGAATAGCATTATTAGCAAGCACTGCATAAAATACCCTTCTCTCTCCCTACCTTTGTGATTACTTCTTTTCTTTTAGCCTGTAAGTATAAGGACTCCTTAAAAGCTCTAATGTATCCTTTCCTTGTTTCTCTGTACTCTCTTCATCTCATTCATTGTTTTAAGGCTTCAAGTCTCACCTCTTAATGAGAAAAAAATTCCTGCTTCATAATGCATTCATTATGTCATGTATGTATCTATACCCAAGCATCCATCATATAGACATTACAATTACTATTGACAGTTATCAACTATATGAATGGAGACACACTTGGCAGAGATTAATGGAACATGGGATAATCTCTTGGTACATATGTGTTTATACCAGGTGCTGAAGAAATGAGAAGTTCGAATAATAAGAGGTACTGACACTCAGTAGCATTAATTAGTATCTCCATCATTTTACTGATCTGATGAGCTCTCCTTGAGCATTCCTTTAAACTGCAGGGGCCAAGATTATTCTTCTCCATATCTTCATATATTCACTGACCCTAAATTCCCTTTCCAGATCTCATGATCTGAAAACTACTTATCATATATTTAAAATATATTATCATATATTTAGTACATTAAATATAACTCTTGTAATACCCCCAAAGAAAATATCGAAAAAATACGCAGAGAAAATGAGAAGAGATTTTAAAGGGTTCATTATAAAAGAGCAACTTAACTTTTAAAAAGACAGTAAGGGAAGCGAATGTGGCTCAACTGATAGAGCTTCTGCCTACTATATAGGAGGTCCAGGGCCATGTCTCACCCATGTGGTGAGCCGGCTCACGAGCAGTGCTGCTGCATGCCAAGAAGTGCCATGCCATGCAGGGGTGACCCCACATAGGGGAGCCCCATGTGCAAGGAGTGCGCCCCGCAAGGAGAGCCGCCCCATACGATAAAAGCACAGCCCGCCCAGAGTGGCGCTGCACACATGGAGAGCTGACGCAGCAAGCTGACACAACAAAAAAGAGACACAGATTTCCGGTGCTGCCAAGAATGCAAAAGGACATAGAAGGACATACAAACGAATGGACACAAGAGAGCAGAGAATAGGGTGGGGGAGGAGGGGAGAAATAAATAAAATAAATCTTAAAAAAAAAATATTGGGGGGAAAAAAAAAAAAAAGACAGTGATGTAAGAATTGAGGGACTTAACAAAACCTAAACAGTGAAATGGCAGAAGTCCTGCATTATCAGTAGTTACTTTATTTCGTCTTTTTTCATTTTCAAAGGGAGTACTGGGGATTGAACCCAGGACCTCACACATGCGAAGCGGGCACTCCATCACTGAGCTACACCCACTCCCTGTAGCTGTTACTTTAAATGTAAATGGATTAAGCTCTCCAGTCAAAAGGCAGAGAATGGCATAATGGATAAAAAAGTATGATTCTGGGAAGCAGACGTGGCTCAACTGATAGAGCATCCGCCTACCATATAGGAGGTCCAGTTAGACACCCAGGGCCTCCTGTCCCATGTGGAAAGCTGGCCCACATGCAGTGTTGCTGCATGCAAGGAGTGCCACACAGACATAGGGTGACTCCATGTAGGGGAGCCCTACATGCAAGGAGTGCACCATGCAAGTAGAGGCGCCCTGCATGAAAAAAGTGCTGCCCACCCAGGAGTGGCGCCGCACGCACAGAGAGCTGATGCAGCAAGATGACAAAACAAAAAAGAGATGTAGTTTCCCAGTGCTGCCTGACAATGCAAGTGGATGCAGAAGAGCACACAGCAAATGGACAGAGAGAACAGATAATGGGGGGGAAGGGGAGAGAATAAATCTTAAAAAAAAAAAAAGTATGACTCAACTATATGCTGTTTACAAGACATTCACCTCAAATTTTTTTTTTTAAGATTTATGTTTGTTTATTTCTCCCCACCCCCCTGTTTGCACTTGCTGTGTCTGTTCATCTTCCTTGTTCCCTCTGGAGGCACCAGGAACTGAACCCAGGACCTCCCATGCGGGAGGGAGGCGCTTAATCACTTGAGCCACCTCCACTCCCTGCTTTGTTGTGTTTTTGTTTCTTCTTCTTCTTATGTCTCTTGTCCTGTCATCTTGTGTCAGCTTGCCACACCTGCCCTTTGTGTCAACTCACTGTGTTGCTTGTTTTCTTTAGGAGGCACCAGGAACCTCTACTCCCTGCTTTCGTGTCTCTCACTGTTTTTTCTTCTTATATCTTTTTTAAAAAAATATTTTTAAAATTAAAATTAATAGATCATAAAGAACGTTACACTAAAAAACATAGGGAAGTGGACTTGGCCCAATGGATAGGGTGTCCACCTACCACACGGGAGGTCTGCAAATTCAAACCCTGGGCCTCCTTGACCCTTGTGGAGCGGGCCCATGAGCAGTGCTGATGCGTGCAAGGAGTGCCTTGGCACACTGGGGTGTCCCCCGCGTAGGGGAGCCCCACGCGCAAGGAGTGCGCCCTGTAAGGAGAGATGCCCAGCATGAAAGAGAGTGCAGCCTGCCCAAGAATGGCGCCACACACACGGAGAGCTGACACAAGATGACGCAACAAAAAGAAACACAGATTCCTGGTGCCACTGATAAGGATAGAAGCAGTCACAGAAGAACACACAGTGAATGGACACAGAGAGCTGACAACTGGTGGGGGGGAGGGGAGAGAAATAAATAATAAATCTTAAAAAAGAAAATAAGGTTCCCACCTTAAATTCAAAGACATAAGAGGGCTCAAAGTGAAAGGATGAAAAAAACTTCATGCAAACAGTAATCAAGAGAACAGATTTGGCTATACTAGTAATAGACAAAATAGAGTTTAAGTAAAAAAAATCGTTACAAGGGACGAAAGGGCACACTATATACTGATAAAGGGGTCAATTCAGTAAGAAGACATAATTATCAATACATATGCACCAAAAAGCATAGACCCAAAATATACGAAGAAAGTACTGACAGATCTGAAGGGAGAAACAGTTCTACATTAAATAATAAAAGACTTCAATATACCATTTTTTATATTGAGTTGAACACCCAGACAGAAGATCCATAAGGATACTGAGCAACTGAACAATACTATAAAGCAAATGGATCAAACATATATAAAATATTACGTCCAACAATGGCAGAACACGCTTTTCTTCTCAGTGAACACAGATCATTCTCTAGAACAGACCCTATGATAGGTCACAAAGCAAGTTTCAGTAAATTTTTAATTGAATTCACAGACTATCACCTTTGGCCACAATGGAATGAAGCTAGTAATGAATGACAGAAGTGAACTAGAAAATTCACAATACGTGGAAATTAAGCAATACACTCAAACAACCAATGAGTCAAAAAAGAAATCAAAAGGGAAATTAGAATATATCATGAGATAAATGAAAACAAGAACACAATACGTGAAAACGTATGGGAGGGAGCAACAGCAGTTCTCAGGGGGAAATTTAAGGTTCTGTTGTACACATTCAAAAAAAAAGAAAGCTTTCAAATTGGTAACTTGAATTTACACTTAAACTGGAATAAGAAGGGCAAACTAGGGAAGCAGATGTACCTCAACTGATTGGGCTTCTGCCTACCACATAGGAGGTCCCGGGCTCCAATCCCAGTGCCTCCTGGAAATACAGCTGGCATGACAGGCAGGTATGGCAAGCTAACACAACAAGATGATGTAACAGAGGGACACAAAGAAGACAGACAGTGCCCTCAAACAACGAGGGGGGTGGAGATAAATAAGTTAATCTTAAAAAAAAAAAAAAAAAAAAAAAAGGCACAAACTAACTCCAAAGTAGACAGAAGGAAGAAATAAAGATTAGAGAGGAGGTGAATGAAAAATAGAGTAGAAAAGAAATTAGGACAATGAAACCACGAGTTGTTTCTTTGAAAAGATGAATAAAATTAACAAAAGTTTAGGTTAACTGATACTCCCCTCCCCCTCCCCCTGAAAGGATCAATAAAATTCAGAGATTAAAGAGGTCAGGATGCTTGTACCGACCTTAAAGAAATAAAACTACAATTGTATGTCAAAAAGTTATATAACAAATGTAATGAATGTCAAGTTTAAAACACTTTTGTATTTAAATTGGTGTGTTCATCTCAATTCTTTATTAATAAAATGTATTTCAGTGTCCAAAAAAAAAGTTATACAACCCAAATGATATAAACAAATTCCAAGAAACAAATTACATAAAGTATCTCAAGAAGAATATAAGACCTCAAAAGACAAATAACAAGAGACTGAATCAGTAATCAAAAACCTCCCACCAAAGAAAAGTCCAGGACCAGATAGATGCCTTCACTGGCAAATTTTAAAAACGTTAAAAAAGAACACTTACTGGGAAGCGGACTTGGCCTATTGGATAGGGCATCCACCTACCACATGGGAGGTCCATGGTTCAAACCCTGGGCCTCCTTGACCCGTGTGGAGCTGGCCCATGAGTAGTGCTGATACGTGCAAGGAGTGCCATGCCACGTAGGGGTGTCCCCTACATAGGGGAGCCCCACGCGCAGGGAGTGTGCCCAGTAAGGAGAGCCGCCCAGTGCAAAAGAAAGGGCAGCCTGCCCAAGAATGGCGCCACACACACAGAGAGCTGACACAACAAGATGACACAACAAAAAGAAACACAGATTCCCGGTGCCACTGATAAGGATAAAAGCAGTCACAGAAGAACACACAGCAAATGCACACAGAGAGCAGACAAAGGGGGGGGGGAAGGGGAGAGAAATAAAAAATAAATCTAAAAAAAAGAAAACTCACTAACTTGTTCTATGAAGTCAGCATCGTCCTAATGCAGGGGTTCTTGAAATAAAGTAAAATTAAAAAAAAAAAATTATTCTTCTGGGGACATGTTGGTGTGGGTGCGATGTATTTATTAAATAAAATAAAATAAAATAAACCTTATTCTTCTGGGGACATGTTGGTGCAGGTGTGATGTATTTATTAAATAATACGCAATGTAGTGTGGACTTAGTAAAGGGTCCATGGTTTTTACCTGACTGCAAAGGGGTCCACTGAATAAAAAAGTTTAAGAACCCTTGCTGTCTAACACCAAAGTCAGATAAAGATATCACAAAAAAAGAAAATGGTATTACAGACCAATAGCCCTTCTGGGTATAGATGCAAATATCCTCAACAAAATACTAGCACACCAAACCCATCTGCACACTGAAAGGATTATACACTACGATCAGTGGGATTTATCCCAGCAATGCAACATTTAAAAAAAAAAAATCAATGTAATATACATTAGAATTTAAAAAAACAAAAACAAAACAACCCAAACAATCATCTCAGTTGACTAGAAAAGGCATTTGACAAAACCTAGCACCCTTGATAAAAATACTAAGAATTCTAGGAGTACATGCTAAAAGGCTTCTATGAAAAACCCACAGCTAACATCATACTATCCAATATTATACGGAAATGCCAGCCAGAGCAATTAGACAAGTAGTAAAAAGACATTCAAATTGGAAAGAAAGAAATAAAACTATCCAGTCACAGAGGACACGATCCTACATACAGAAATCACACACACACAAAATCCACCATAAAGCTACTAGAGCTTATAAACTAATTCAGCAAACTGGTGGAAAACAAGACTAACACATAAATACCAGTGGTGTTTCTATACACCAGCAACAAACAATCTGAAAAGCAAATCAAGAAACATTTCCGTTTACAAAAGCAACTAAGAGAATAAAATATCTAAGAATAAACTTAACCAAAGATGTAAAGGACTTGTATACAGAAACTACAAATCATTACGGAGAGAAATTAAAGACCTAAATAAAAAATGGAAAGATATTCTATGCTAATGGATTAGAATGTATCATTAAGATATCAATGCTACCCAAAGCAATTTACAGATTTAATGCAATCCCTATGAAAATTCTAGCACCCTTCTTCGGAAAAATGGAAAGGCTAATCAAAATTCATATGAAAGAGTTATTTCTAGAGAATGGTGGAATAAGTTTCAGGGCTTTATCTACCCCACAGAAGCTTTGAACTACCAGCAAGAATGAACAGAAACATCTTTCTCAAAGTTCTAGAAAACAGTTAAAAGGACTGCAGTAACAGAGTGAGTGACAGATGAAGAAAAAGGCAACTTGAAAGCACTAGGATCTTTTGTTGCCCTGGCTGGCCCCACCCCCAATCCCACACTACCTCGTAACAGAGCCAGCCTGTACTCCCAAGTGCTGGTCCCTGGGACCTGGTTCCAGAGGGAGCAGAATAACTCTCACGCACATATTGGGAGCGTGTATGTCTGGCCCAAACTCCATGGTGGAGGCCTGAGGGACTGTCCTGCATGTAGAAGGCAGTTCACAGAGCTTGCCTACTGCTTTGGGAGGGCAGTCAAGCCATGGCTGCACTGGGGCAAGGGACTGCTGGCTGTAGCGTATTCAGTGCAGTTCCCCATGAAGAAACTGTTTCCTAGGGAAGAAAGGATGTTTGGAACTCTATAAATGGGGAAATTCCTATGGCCACATGTACACGCCCAAGACAAGAGGCATGGGCACATGGGCATGTTACATGCAGAAAGGATTGGGAGACTCCTATGCTTTGTTCTGGACCTATTCTCTAAATTCATTGTATGGGTAAGCTCTCCTTGGCAACGACTGGAAAAGGTGTTTTCTTTCCTCCTTTTTCTTTTTTTTCCCTGTTAGTTCCTGGCATTCAAGATATGCTCTGTCATAACACTAGGTGGATACAAGTTTAAAGAATAGATGTCTCAGAATCTAAATTGCAGTGAAAATACATGAAAATATCAGCATGTCCAGATTTCAAAAGGATTGCAAAGCATACAAAGGGACAGGAGACAATGGCCCAGGTAAAGAAGATTAAAGCATCACAAACCATGCATTTGGAGAACCAGACTACTAGACCAGGTCTAAAATAGGCTGAAGGGTGTACTGCAGGTAGAAAGGAAAGGAAAAAGGAAAGGACAAGGGAGAAAGGAAATCTAAGTCAACAGACTGAAGCCACATGAAGAAATAAAGAGTTCCAGTAAGGATAAGAATGTGTGTAAATATAAATTCTACTGCTATTTAGTTTTGATTTGTAAATTCACTTTTTACTACCTACAGAATCTAAAAAGCAAATGCATAAAATACAATGATAAATCAGTGATTTTGGACTCATAATGTATAAGTATGTAATTTGTGACAACTATAAAAAGGTGGGGAAATGGAGGGGTATAGGAATACAGTTTGTGTATATTATTGAAGTTAAGTGGATATCAAAGCACAGGAGATTGTTTTTTTAAGATTTATTTTATTTCTCTCCCCTTTCCCCACGCCCCAGTTGTCTGTTCTCTGTGTCTATTGGCTGCGTGTTCTTCTTTGTCCGCTTCTGTTGTCAGAGGCACAGGAATCTGTGTTTCTTTTTGTTGCGTCATCTTGTTGTGTCAGCTCTCCGTGTGTGTGGCGCGCCATTCCCGGGCAGGCTAAGCTTTCTTTCGCACTGGGCGGCTCTCCTTACTGGGCACACTCCTTGTACGTGGAACACCCCTGTGTGGCACAGCACTCCTTGCGTGCGTCAGCACTGCGTGTGGGCCAGCTCCACACAGGTCAAGGATGCCCAGGGTTTGAACAGCGGACCTCCCATGTGGTAGACAGACGCCTAACCACTGGGCTAAGTCCGCTTCCCATGAGATTGTTATAAGATTTAGCATGTTAAATTTAAGCTCATGGTAACTACAAAGAAAATATTAGAGAATATACAAACTCATAGAGACAGAAATTAGATTACAGTTTAACAGGAATGGGGAATTAATGCAAAATGGGTATAGGGTTTCTGTTTAGGGAGATGGCAAAGCTTTAGTAACGGAAGGTGGTGAGGGTACAGCAACACTGTGAATGTGATTAATCCCACTGAATGGTATTCCTGGGAGTGTTTGAGATGCTCAGTGTATGTTGTATATATGTTCCCACAATAACACGAACACACAAATGACCTACACTTAAGTGTTCAAAAAAATTGATGGTAGAGACAGATAAATAAATGGTCAGATGGATGGATAAACAGAATGATATGGCAAATGTAGCAAAATGTTAAAAGTGGTGGATATGGTTATCTGGGGATAGATGTATGCTGGTAGTTCTCTATGGAGTGTGTAGTGTTTTTGGAACTGTCATGTAAATTGAAAGTACTCCAAAAGAAAAAAGATTTTAAAAAATTCATATGGAAGGGCAAGGGGATCCCAACAGAACAAAAACACCTTGAAGAACAAAATTAAGAATTACACTTCCCAATTTCAAAACTTACTAATATGGTACAGTAATCAAAACAGTATGTGGAGAATGGATGTGGCTCAAGTGGTTGAGCACTCACCTCCCATATGGAAGGACCTGGGTTTGGTTCCTGGTGCCTCCTACAGAAAACGAGCAAGACAATCAACAGACAGACGAGGGAGCCACTGGGGGAGGGGGGGATTAAAACAACAACAACAACAAACCAGTGTAATACTGGTACAAGGACAGACATATAGACAAAGGGAAGGGAAAATGGGGAGCTAACGCCGGCAATGCTACAGGATTTCTGTTTGGGGTGATGAAAAAGTTTTGGTAATAGACGGTGGTGACAACAGCACAGCACTGAATATAATTAGTATCACTGAGTTGTATACTAAAAATGGCTAAAATGGGAAATTTTGTATGTTACCACATTTAAAATTATATATAAAAAAGGACAATTAACAAGTGTTGATGAGGGTGTGGAGAAATTAGAATCCTTATACATTGCTGGTGACAATGTATAATGATTCAGATACTTTGGGAGACAGTAGCCTGGCAACTTCTCAAACAATTAAGTTATTATATAACCCAGCCTATACCCAAGAACAAGCAAAACATATCCACACAAAAATTAGTACATGAATGTTCACAGCAACATAATTCATAATAGCCACAACGGGGTAAAACCCACATGTCTCTAATGGATAAACAAAATGGTATATCAATACAACGATCATTAATAAATAAAAAGGAATGAAGTACCAATACATACTACAACATGGATAAACACTGAAAATACTATGCTAAGTAAAAGCAGCTAGCACAAAAAGGCCTTATATTGTGATTCCGTTTATATTAAGTGCCCGGGACAGGTAAATCAATAGTGACAGAAAATAGGTTAGTGATTGCCAGGGACCTGGGGGGAAGGGAAAGGGGAGGCTGGGGAGAACTGGAAAATGATTGCTAATGGGTATGTGATTTTGGGGGTAATGAAAATATTCTGCAACTAGATGGTGGTGATGGCTGCATAAGTCACTAAATTGAACACTTAAAATGGGTGAATTTTAGAGTATGTAAACTATATCTCAATAAACTTTAAAAATATTAGGCCAATTACTGAGAAGGAACTAGGCACTCTTTTAATGCCAAAGTAATACCACACAAACTAATTTCTTGTTTAAAGGGTGAATTTTGACTGTTTATATATAATACATGGATCAGATTGCCATCACCCTAATCCAGGGACCACTCTTATTATATATATCTTCTGAAATAATGCAAAATATGGTATAGCTAATAAGTATTCAAGTCAAGGAGGTTTAGAAGTGAATTCTTCACCCTTTAAGCTATAAACTTTACTTTAGAGAAAAATGCAGAAATTGGAGAAACAAACTAAATGGTACCACAAAAATGCAACCATACAAAACCAGAAGGTAAAAAGTACTTAGGAACACCAGTCCACTCTCCTCAAAATCAGTGGGCATTGAAAAATAAGTACTTTGCATGATTAAAGAGACATAAAGAAAAACTGTTACATGCAACAAGATCCTGGATCAGATGCTGGTTTGGATAGCTAGTTCTAGCGAACATTTTTTTTAATCAACTGGGGAAGTTTGAGTATCAGCTGGGCTTAGAGGAAATGCACATTTACTGACACTGAAAAGTGAGCATGGATGACTAAAAATGAAAGTTTATGGTATGACCTCATTTCAGCAATAAAAAATAAATAAAATTAAATTTAAAAACCTACATATATATTCAGAAAGGAAGGTTTAGAAACAGAAGTACCAAATTGCTAATGGTGGTTATTTCTGGGTATTTGTACATATTGAGATATCCTAACTTTTTACACAGCATGCATACTGCTTTTAATAATGATTAAACAATATTCAAACAAAGTATCAACTTGGGAGCTTTAAAAAAAAATACTGATGAACAGGACTTAAACCAGACTAACTGTAAAAGCTTGAAAATCACTTAAAACAAACAAACAGGGTGTACATAAAAAAGAAACTTGACTTGGCCCAATGATAGGGCATCCACCTACCACATGGGAGGTCCGCGGTTCAAACCCCGGGCCTCCTTCACTAGTGTGGAGCTGGCCTATGAGCAATGTTGATGTGCACAAGGAGTGCCCTGCTACACAGGGGTGTCCCCCATGTAGGGGAGCCCCACGCACAAGGAGTGCACCCCATAAGGAGAGTCGCCCAGCGCAAAAAAAAGTGCAGCCTGCCCAAGAATGGCACCACACACATGGAGACCTGACACAGCAAGATGATGCAACAAAAAGAAACACAAATTCCAGATGCCGCTGATAAAGATAGGAGCAGTCACAAAAGAACACACAGTGAATGGACAACTGGGGGTGGGGGGAGGAGAGGAAAGAAATAAATAAAAATAAATCTAAAACAAACAAACAAAAAACACAAAAAACTTCTTGCCTAAAGTGGCCTTTAAAAAAAAACATTCATGGCAGTATTTCATTTCAAGCACTAGGAGATTAACCTAAATAGAAGCAGTAACAAACAAAACCTCCAAATACTAGCAAATACTATTAGCCAATTGTACAAATCAGGATCCTAGGTTAAAAAAAGAAACCATACATCACTAGCTTAAGCAGAAAAGGGATTTATTAGGATAGTGGGAGTTCAAATGAATGAGAAGCTCCGTGACTTGGCAAAACGTGGAGAAACCAAGAGAAGCTAAAAGAGTCACGATACTGCCAACATTATCCGCAGGAAAAGTCTACCTAGGAAAACTGCCCCAGCTAGCAACAGCACCAGTACCACCACCTGAATGCCAAACTGTCCTTCCTCTCTTACTCCAGATGCAAGTCCCCAGTCAAGTGCATCTGACTGGCACAGCTTGAGTCACAGGCTCCAGCCCTACCTCCAGAGGTCCCAGACAGAAAATATATGTATATAGGATGCATGTGAGTACAGCATGCAAGCCACATATACAAAGCCTTTCCAGCTTTATGAAACTGCAGGAAAATGATATAGATGGGTGCCACTGAACAAACCGAAGGAAACAAAAATCCTCCAAATACACAGAACCTCCTAAGTTAGTCTTCTCATCCCTCCCCTCTCTCAAATCAAACCCCAATTTAAGCCTCTGGATCCAACTACCAACTCACAGGAAATCAAGAAAATCTAGAATGTAGGAAACTATAGGACAAATGACCTGGTTTCTTTAGTAAAACACAAGGGTGAAAAAGCAAAGAAGAAACATAGATTTAAAGAGGTGTTATAATATAGGTCAAATGCAGTGTGTTGGACCTGGATCCTAATTCAAACAAACTAGAAAAGTCAACAGTAAATAAAAACAGAAAACAATCCACAAAAACAAACAGAAAAAAAAGTCAACAGAAGAATATCTAAAATGGAAATTAAGTTAAAACATGTCATTCATGCAACAAATCTGTTCAAATTTTACTGGATTTCACTGGTTAATTAAAAAGGATGTTAATTAAAAGACAATTTCAGACTTACTGTTATTCTTCTATAGAATTATTGTGATTATAGCAATGGAAGAACCTTTATCATTGATGTGGAGGCAGTGGCCACTGGAGGTTCTAAGGGGAAGGAGAGTGAAAAAATAAGTGCAATTTGGGGGCATTTTCAGGACTCAGGAATTGTCCTGAATGACACTGCAATGCCGGATACAGGCCATTATATATCTTATCATAACTTACAGAAGTGTGCTAGAAAGTATAAACAACAATGTAAACAATAATCCACACTAAATGGCAATCCTCCAAAATATGTTCATCAATTGTAACAAATGTATCACACTAATGAACAATGTTGTTAATGTGGGAAAATGGGGGAAGGCTAGGGAGCTGGGTGTATAAGAATACCCTATATCTTTTAATGTAACATTACGTAATCTAAGTATTTTTTTAAAATTAAGTATACTTTTAAAAAGACTATTTCATACAATTCATTTAACAATATGCAGTGCTTACTATGGTCAGGCACTGTTTTAAGAACTCAACAAATACTATCATTTTATTTATCACAAACACCTTGGGAGACAGTACTATTACCTCTATTAAAAAAAGAGGAAACAGACATAGAAAGGCACAGCAGCTATAATACAGCTCTGAGGAGCAAAGTAGAGATGTGAACCCAGATGGTCTGGCTACAAAACTGGCACTCTTATTTACCATACCACTCTCTCTATACATGATGTGGTGAAAATTTTGCTTTGGAACCAGAGAAACCTGCCTGAATCCCCACCTCTCATTATGTCACCCAAATTACCTAACTTTTTGGAACCTCTGTATCCTCATTTGTAGAAGGGTTATAGTATTTATTTTAAACAGCATCTAAGCTTATGAAGTCCATAATAAATGGTTCCCATTGCCCTTCCCACCATACCTGATGAGACTAAGTAAAAATCAGAGTAACACTTCATAAACACATAGCACAAGCACTGGGATGGCTTTTCCTTTTAATTAAGAAAAAGTCCTCAAACCAGCTTTTTTTAACATATAAACCTCAAGGGGAGCAATAATTCAGAAGAGAAACTTTTATATACTAAAATTTAAATTTATACTCAGTAGAAATAAGGGTTTGCAAACTAACTTTACAGTATAGCCAAACCTAAATGAACCGAATTTTCTGAAAAAAGTTTCTCATTCCACACAAACAGAACTATTACTCAGAAAACTGTACTGAAACTTTGCTCATCCTGGTGACTCTATGACCTTCAGTCTGGTCAAAATAAGGCAAAGTAGTTTTATCAAAGAAAATGAAGGTAAACTTACTATGAGTGTGTTAAAATCAACGTTAAGAAAGGTCATCCTGCAAATATTTTTGTATTTATCTGTTAAACTATTAAGTTCTTTAGTGGCAGGGATCTTTTATGGTCATCTAAATATTCCAAGCCCCTAGTACACTAAAATTGGTACCATAGCACAGCTTATGTTTCTTGATAAATATCAAAGCATACAAATCCATTCAAAGGGTACAATCAATGGTATCTGGTATAATCACATATTGATTCATCACTTAATCAATATTTGAGCATTTTCATTATACTACTACTAATAAACAACAAATAAAAAAGTTCTGCCCCTTATTAATCACCTCTCAATTCTCTATGCTTCCCCTGCCAGTACAAAGCTATTGTTAGTCTTTCTAATTTATTTGTACTTATATTTTGCGTAGATGGAGTCAATATGTAGTACCTTTTGTCTAATTTCTTTCACTTAGTATGTTTTTTTTTTTTACCCTTAATGGAAAACTATTAATATATTACTATATACTACTCATTTATGTTTCTTAAAAGAACAAAGCTCAAAGAATGAGCTGCTTTGTTTGAAAGAAAAAGAAAATTTTCTGAACAGATCAAGTAAAGGTTGATTACTTACTTTGGTAAAGGAAAAATAACTAGTAGACTCCTTTAAATATTTGCCTAGTATATTTGAAATCAGCTCTAAAACTCAATTTTCAAAACATTAGGAGTATTCCTACCTGTATACAAAAGAAGTTCAGCTCTCTTACTGAACTATTTTTCAAGTTTGATTACAGGCAATTTTGTTTTCAGCAGACTTAAATGGGAATTAAAAACAATTCAGTCTGATATAGAAGCAACTGGTCCACCCTAGGTCTCTGAAAGTACAACCACATATTAACTGTCAGACAATGGCGACTACAGCCACTTGAGGTAGCATGTTATCGCAGCATCACCTGGATTTTTCTCTCCATCCATTTGAAAAACCATAAATAGATGCATCAAAATTTGCTTTTTTCCATAATTACTTCTTTGTTTTTGATCCCTGAAATTTTTCCTTCCTCTCATCTTTCCAATAGAATTTTTCATGTTTAAAGGTGGTAGGTATAACCATTAAGGGCTCAATGTTTCTAAGGACTTAGAAACAGACTGCCTGGTTTGAATACAGGCTCTGCCAGCTACTACCTGGATAATGTTAGGTCAGTTACTTAACCTTTCTGGAATAATTTTCCTCAAATATAAAGTGGGGAGTAAATAATTTTAAAAATATAAAGCACACAGAGCAACAAATAGTCCCTGGCACATGGTAAGTACCTTATGACAGTTATCACTCTTATCAAGCTCATACAGTTTAGTCATAAAACAAGGATATGAAATCTGCTTAAGTATGATTCAGAATTGTATTTAACTGAGCACAAAAAAGCGGATTACTAGCAGAAATGAACCCCAAATTTCAAATTATTTGATAAAACTGTTAAGCTAAATTCACTCAAAATTTAAAAGCTTCCTAAAGATTTCCCCAAAAATTTCAAGTTTTCTGAAAAAAACAAAAACAAAAACATATAAAGAATCAAATGAAAGAATGTTTATCAGTGTGTGCACACTATTTTGAGTACCCTAAAAAAAAATTTGTACATATATATATATCACTCAAGTTTATGGGTCTAACAGGCAGCACATTAAACCCCAAAACAATGCGAAAACACAATGCAAATTACTTGTGATTTCTATAAAGATTTTAAATGTTTTTCTTGTAAAACCACCAAAATAACTTAAAAACAAAAAATTGGGAAATTGACAGAAATAAACTTTTTTGTCTGAAAGAATGTAGGAAGGTAAATTGAAACTGATTTCTTAGGAAAGATGTCCGTTTATTTTACTATTAATTTCAAAACTTTCATCCATAATTAGCATTTTACTATTTTACCTTTTAGAATCTTGGCAACCTGAAACTCTATCATCTTTCTAAACACTGAAATTAACTTTATTTCCCTTCTATGCCTTTTTGCTTTTAAACTTCAATGGCCAAAAAGGGAAAAAAAAAGGTGGCCTTTTGTTTGAAATCAGGCACTCCACATCTAAAGTTTGTTTTCATATGAATTATCTCACACTATTCTAACAAATGTCCCAAACTTCAACAGCACACTTCCCCTTCAAGTATAGTATTAGATACAGAAGACCTTAGAAAGGTCAGTAGTCTACCAAATTGCAATCTAAGTTTATTGAAGACTACCAATCACTTTACAATTGAATGGGATTTACACAGGATCCCGACTTCTGTTACAAAATTTAAACATGAGCCACCATTAACTCCGTTTTTTCCTGGTAAGCAGAAATTATCAAACCTAAAATCGAATATTTCAACGAATATGACCAGCCAACCCAACAAATGGACTGGTAAAACTAACACCACAGCATAATTTCAGAACTATACACAACTACAAAAAAAAAAAGAAAAGCCAAACACCACACACACAAAAAGCCGCACCCATTCTTATGTAAACTCGTGGAGTAAGCAAACTTTTATTAGCCTCACCTTTGTTTTCACCAAGCAAGGAGTCTTCAAGATAAGAAACCAATTGCAAGACCAAAGCATTAAGAGTTTGCTAATAACTTCCTTGGTGAAACTATAAAACTTTAAGACATGTTAATATATTTAAGTGATCGAAGCTCAAGGCACTTCCCCAAGTTACAGCCATTTTAGCTTCTGCCCTTCTTTTGAATTTCACCCGGGTGAGGAGAGGTAGGTTTAAAGCATTTTAAAAAATCCGTTGAAACACTTCAATATCGACCAGCTCTTCTGGCAGGGAGAGAGATTGACAAATGCTGGACAGATTAATCGAAATAAACAAAATCTCGCTACCAAGTAAAGAACCGGAACGCTAGGGGTTAATGCTCCTCTTTCCCCCTCTGATATCCCACATTTGACTTACAAGACTTTTTCCTCTGCATATTTTCCTTTATGGGAAAACAAAAGCCCTGGCTCTTATTTAAGAATAGAAGAAAAAAAAAAACCCGTAAACCAGAGCTGCTCAACCCCTAACAAGCAGGAACGCCTGGAGGGGGGCCAGAGAGCCGCAGGTGAGCGTTCCGACCCGCAGACTAAAGTTGAAATAGGAGCGCTCTCGCTGAGCTCGTGGCAACGTTCATGTGCAAGCTCTACGCTCCGGGAGAGATGCACGGTTTACACCACACGACCCGGAGGTTCCAGTCCTTTCTCCTTCCCCAGGCCGGACACCCAACCACCTGTGCGAGAGCCGCCTCCAACTTGCTTTAACAGCCGGTCGATTAGGGACCTGGCGGAGACCCGCGCAAGGACCCCAGGACCCGCTACTCCCTGCTGTCCCAAGCTCCCACTCACCGGGCAGCAGCGGGTCTACAGCTAGGGCCGAGACGCGGCGTCTGAGGGTGCGTTCCCAGGTCCTAGGTCCCGCAAAGGTGGCTAGCCCACAACCATAACAAAGCTCTTCCCAAAATGGCTGCCCGGCCCACACGGCCCAGGATGGGCAGAGCGGGAGCGGGGGAGGTGGGGGAAGGAGGCGGAGTGACGACTAGCCCCGGCCCTCCCCCTCTCAACTCCGCCTCACACACGCCTACTCGCTCGCAACGCCCACAGAAGCTCAGGCGCACGCGCAAGGGCCCGACTCCCGTGACCCTGCGGGGGTCGTCCGCGTCCCACAGCGACAATGTTCAGTCCTTTGAATGACGGTTATTCCCAGCTCAGTCACTACCTCACCTCACCGCGGCTTCAGGCGGCGCGGAACCGCTCCCGCCCCCCTTCAGAGTTGAAGTCGCTCCCTTCCTTCGCGCCGCCTGAGGCGAAGACCAGCTGAGTGTGGTACGCCCCTTCCTCTCCCTCTGCCCAACACTAGGGCCTGAGCGCTTGTGAATGAGTAGGGTGCATGAATACCCGGTTTTAGTCGCCTCTTCTTTCTTCACCTTCCCACACCTCGTCCCTGGGCAAGCACGCGTTCCCAGAGTACTAGCTAGTACTTCGATAAGTACTAGCAAATCGGTATCGGAGGCGTGTGTTTCAGGATCTTCTTTTCTTCACATGCGCGCGCCGTTGAGACTCCAGCCCCCAGCGAGCCACACGGTCCGACTATGGTGACCTGCGCAGCTGGGACCGGCGCACTACCCGCTGGGAGTGGTAGTTCCTTGTGACCGTCGGCAGCACGCTTGCGCACCCGCGCAGAACGGATTTCTGGCCCGAGTCTGCGCCTGTGCAAAACTGCTTCTCCTACTCAAAATCTCATTGGGTATAGCTTGACGGGAAGGGGTGGCGCTTCAGTGACAGGCTGAGAAAGAAATAAAAGTGAAAAACGTAGCGCGACTAGTAGCAGTGACTATAATGAAATTCGCTGTTGAGCCCCTGCCGCATGGGAAGCAAAGCAATTTGATGGCCAGCAACCATGAATCAAGGCTACTTGGAATCCCTAGGACTGAAGAACTATCCGGCGTGGGCCCCTGAGCTCTTCTATAATAACTTGTCATTCGCTTCATCTTAGAGACGGAAGGACACTCAAAATTAGAGACCCAGAGAAGGGAAGGGACTTGCCCAAGGTCACATAGCCTTGAAGTAAACTTAAAAAGGCGAGAGAGGATTGATCTAACAGGCTGGATCACTCCCAACCCAAAGACTCTCTTCACCCCACATTTCATACAGAAGTGAAAACTCTGCCCCATGTGCTCCTTATTCTTAAAGTGAAGTTTGCAGGCCCCAGCAAAGAGAATGGAAGTAGAACAGGGTTTTTTTGTTTGTATTTCTTTAATAATATTAGTAAAGGACATTAATGCGGAGGGAGATGTGTCCCGTGGGTTCTAAAAACCGTGTTGCTTTTTTCTTTTCCCTGTTGTTTTGCAAAGTAAAAAAATAAGTTCCATCACTTGGCCCAGAATCCAAGACGCCTACCTTTCTGCACCCCCATTACTCTGAAATTGTTTCAACAGGGACTCTCTACCTTCCCAAACTTTGAGGGGCAGGTTTCCGTCTGGGAACGCTGGAATAAAAGGAAGGATCGTTTGAGTACCCTGCAGGACTCGCTGGCCGGCTGCCACTAGAATTGAAATTTAAAGAGCGCTTCTAGGACTGAAACCCCGACTTGGGAACTAGTTAACGCAGGTGAAGTTCCTACCGGAATTATTTGTTTTCGGCTCTCAGGAAATGGGAGCTACCAAACCCCACTGGCCGGAAGTGCCCTTTCACAGACCGGCTGGCTATTCCTGCAGCTCAGTTGTGTATTTCTCGGCGCGGCGCTGGCAAGTAAGTATCCAGGATGCCACAAGGGGAGGTAGGTAGGTAGGGGGAGCACCAAGGATGGGCAGGAAATAGGGCCACGGGCTCTGTCTGGCAAGGTTTCCTGAGGATCCTTGAATCTAAGCTCCTCCTCTCGATTGTCGTTTTTGATTCTCGCAGCTTGCATTTCTTCCTGCTGGGCAAGAACTCACCGAAAATGAGCGGATTAACCTTTGGCTCTGTCTTTATCTTTCGCACCACCACTAACCTGCGCCTGGGGGTTTTAAGCTATCACTTTTTTGTTTTAATACCCCTGAGTTGGAAAGCACGTGCCATAGTGGACAGGGACTTCCTAAAATTTTAGAGAGGAGGGTTGAAATATTCAATAGGGTGGTTCGTTAAGTCCTAATATCTGTGATCAATAAAGTATTTATTTTTATTAAGCAACTGTCGTTGCTTTAGATACCTTATTCTTCTGGTTAAGAATGGGATTTAGGACAAACAGATCTGGATTCATATTCTCACTCAACCACATACAGCCTGCTAACATTAGAAAGGGTTCTTAACCATTTCCTAAGAGGGAATACTATCCAGTATTTTTTATTGCTTACTTTGTGTCAGAGACAGTTCTCAGCTCTTTACTTGTATTAACGTTTAATTTTATGGCGATGGGGAGCCTGTGTAGCTCAGTGGTTGAGCCCCTGCTCCCCATGTAGGAGGTCCAGGGTTCAATCCCTGGTACTTCATGAATGGCTAAATCAGAGTACACAGATTATACCTATAGAAACTCTTCACAATGAAAAATAGTTGAAAAAATTCCCATGCCTTAATTTTACAACAACCCTATAAGGTAGTTATCATCCTTATTTCAGAGGTGAATGAGTGGAACCATAGCAAGGTTAAGGAACTTTTCCAAAGCCACACAGCTAATAAGAGGTAAAGCCAAGATCCCAACCCAGATTGTTTAACTCAAAAGTCTGCACACTTTAAATTTTGGACTATATTGCCTGTCAGTGCCAACTTGATGAACTTGTGAGCACTAAATGAGTTAATGCTGCTAAAGCACACAATTCCAATACTTGTTTGATAACTGAATTGATTTGTTTGCCAGTTATCATTATTTTGAGCTGCTTGAACTCTTAAGCTCCAAAGTAGGTAACTACAGGGAAAAAAAGAGAACAGAGAAGCTATGACCTTAATTTTTACAGATAAGAAAATTGGCCCCCAAGGAAGCAACTTGCCCAGGGTCACACAGCTAGGAAATGGTGGAGCTGTTTGTAAAATCAAGATCTTAAGTTATTCTGTGTTACATCACACAACCAAAGCTAAAAGAACAGTTCAGGGAATAACCTATTTCCTTAATGTGTTACTGAATCTTGTGAAACATATTACTGATTTTTTTTAAAAGGAATTTGCTATATGGAAGAAATTGTCACAAGTTACTGCTTTTTGAAATTATGTCTAACATGAGAAAAATTAAATGACATCTTGTTTTGTACACAGCAACATGCATCTTCTGGTTCAGTCCCTTCACTTGGCTATAAAAATACATTAATCAGAACTGCTTGGCATCTTCCTGAGCAAGACTTCAGTAGGGTCCAGTATGCTTCACTTCATCCAGAAATGTTCTCGAGCATCTTCAAAGGTTAGTATATTCAGCAAATATTTGAGCACTATTAGCCAAGCACTCCTCTGGCTGGGACAACAACAGGAAAAAGACAACAAAAATCCTTGTCCTCATGTATTCAGGTGGAAGGGAAAGGTGAATAATATACAAATAAGTAAAATATTTAGTATGTCAAGTGGTAAGTGCTATGTAGAGCTGGGAAGGAGACTAGGGTATGTCAAGAATAGGCATAGATTAAAAGAAAATAAAGAAGAAGAAGAAAAAGAATAAGCATAGGATTGCATTTATAAATAGGGTGGTCAGAAGTCAGGGGGTGAGCCAGGCAGCTGAGAGATGAGCATTCCAGGCAAAAGAAAAAAAGGCACCAAGATGGGATCGTTACTAGTTGTTTGAGAAGTCACAAATATTTCTAAATAGCACTTTCATTTTTTCTTTCATCCAACACTTTTTAAGTTATTGTTCTGTTTATTTGTGTACTCAGTAAAGCACAGACTCAGCAGAAAAGGCTATTACTTTAACCATGTACCATGAAAGGCACTGGGTTTTTTGTTTTTTTTTTTTTTTACGGCAAAGAAAAAAACATGATCCAGGCTCTCTAGTCTACTTAGAGACAAATAAAAACACATTTTTAATTAACTTAGAATAATAATATAAGTGTGCTTAGGGTACTTAATTATAGGAACATTAAATGAGACTAAAGAGGGTTTAAGGAAAGCTTTAAACTGAATTTTGAAGAATGAGACAAAATCTCTAGATAAAAAAGTAGAAGAGGTGGTTTAGAAGGCCAAAAACCTAGTCTTTACTTCTTCCTCTTTCAGATATTTCTGTCATGGGATAAAAGCAAACATCACTGGTTTCCATTCAGTAGTTTCTTTTGTGTGTTCCATAGTTGTTTAATACTCTTACTAGCAATAACATCACCCTGTAGTAAGTTCAACCTTACTATAAAATTTGATGTGCTAATGGAAAGCACATTGGGGTTTTTTTATATTGTTTTATATGGGGGTTAACTGAGATATTTTTAAAAATGTATTTTTGTCTTCTGGTTCTGTTTCTATATAGATGCTGAAGTACCCTTTCACAGTGGGACTAGGAGTCAGCAGGAAAATAGATATACTTTCCCTCAAGACATCTCTCCAGCAGAACTCTTCCCCTTTGTTTCCAAGGCTTTGGTTTTTCTCGTCATTTCCAGTGTGTATGAGCAAGACACAATGCTATCATACTTCCCCATGCTGCTTTAAGAAGAAGCAGAAGCAAGCAATACTTCCAGCCAGGCCACCAAGCACCATCACTTACCTGCCCAACAGCCCAAAGCCAGCCCTATACATATCTCTGGCAGGACTAATCCCCTTTGTGGCTCCACCTCTGGTCATGGTGATAACAAAGACTTACATCCCCATATTAGCTTTTACTCAGATGGCTTATGGAGCCAGTTTCCTATCTTTCTTGGGAGGAGTCAGATGGGGTTTTACTCTGCCAGAAAATAGTCCAGCCAAACCAGACTTTCTTAATTTAGCTAACAGCACAGCCCCTGTTTTGTTTTCATGGTATGCCTTTCTTATCTGTGAAAGACTCAGTGAAGCTATAGTCATGGTAATAATAGGTCTAGGGATAGCATTACATGTTGAATTTTTTCTCTTGCCACATTATCCCAATTGGTTCAAAGCCTTGAGGATAGTAGTCACTTTAGTAGCCTTTTTTTCATTTATAATCACTTTACTAGTTAAAGATGCATATCCAGAGAAAGGACCCAAAAGACCTGGTCAAGTAGAATAAATATAGAATTACTCTTTAGATAATTAGCGTGTTTGTTATAAGTCTTATAAAGGCTGGATTTTTGCCATCACCTTTTTCTTGTTTGGTTCCTTTTTCTTACCAATGATAACTTATTCTTCAGTGATTGTTTTTCATTTTTAGAAATTGTTACTTCATAGTAATTACTTAAGTAAAAGCTTGAAAATCCACAAAAGTCCTATTCCTGTCATATTAGGTTATAGGTCTTTTTCATTCTTTTTATGAATTATATAGCCAGCTACTTAGACATTTCAATAATTTATCTATCTTGAAAATGTTTAAATAAAAAGGAAAAATCCCTTTTGGCTCATTCTCTGTGATCATTTAAAACAGATTTGTCCACTTTAAGAAGAAAATCTCTTATCCATGAGTGGCTGAAAATAACAGGTGATCAGGAAGTGGACTTGGCCCAATGGATAGGGCCTCCACCTACCATGTGGGAGGTCCGTGGTTCAAACCCCGGGCCTCCCTGACCCACGTGGAGCTGGCCCACGTGCAGTGCTGATGCGCACAAGGAGTGCCATGCCACACGGGTGTCCCCACGTAGGGGAGCCCCAAGCGCAAGGAGTGCGTCTCATAAGGAGAGCTGCCCAAGAATGGCACCGCACACACGGAGAGCTGACACACAAGATGATACAACAAAAAGAAACAGATTCCCAGTGCTGCTGCTAAGGATAGAAGCAGTCACAGAAGAACACACAGCGAATGGACACAGAGAGCAGACAACTGGGGGGAAAGGGGGGGAGGGGGGAGGGGGGAGGGGGGAGGGGAGAGAAATAAATCTTTTTAAAAAATATATAAATAAAAAAATATATCTATTTAAGTATTAGTCAATTTTCATATGTAAATTATATACATAAGATTTCTACTCTACTGATTCTTGCTAACAAGTAATTCATCAGGGACTAGAGTGGTAAGTTATGTACTTTCTTACACACCACAGAACTAGATCTAGTTCTGATAACTAAAGCTTACCAGTTTAAGCCCATGGCTACAACCAATACAGGATTTTTTTTTTTAAGGTACTGGGGCCAGGGAATGAACCCAGGACCGCCTATGTGGGAAATCAGTGCTCAACCACTGAGCCACATTGGCTTCCCTGAGTTGTTTTTTTTGTTTGTTGTTTTTTTTATTTTTAGGAGGCACTGGGGACTGATCCCAGGACCTCCCATGTGGGAAGCAGGTGCTCAACCGCTTGAGCCACATCCACTCCCCAGGATCCTTTTTTAATATGGAGAAAGAAGGAAAGGAAGCTTACACCCTTCATAAGATCTTTGAGTACCATATATACTTGGCAAAATTTTCCCTGACCTCTGTCAGAATAGGGGCAAGTCCTATTTTTAAACTAATTGCCCAATTTCACTAAACAGATGCTATTCTGCAGCTGAATTACAATGTGTGCTTAAGAAAATTAAGTATGTAAGATTTTAATTTTTAGATGGACAGGATATACAGAAGTATATTATCAAATATGGCAAAAGATCACTTTGTTACTCAAAAACTGAAATTAAATGTAAAAACAAATTTGCAAGGGGAAATGGTAAAGACAAAAGAGACTAAGTGACTTCAAAATGAGTCAGGAGGTCATCAGAGGGGTCGTTCTTATGCACGTCTCAGCAGGATCCCAGAGACAGCCTAAGTAGATACAACCCCAAGTAGTGGTACTCCTGAGGGCTACGTAGACACCCAGGTCCCTACATTATGGCAGATGGCTCTGGAATCCATTGCCTTGCCAGTGGGCCCTACTTTGGAATTTGTACTCCTGAGTGTGATGGAGGTGGACTCAGATGTAATTTTTCTCTACACATGCCTCTTCTGTCACTTTACTGAACCTGTGGTTGGCGCCAGGGTTGTTATACGCTCAGGTAACTTGAATTTCTGGACTGTCCATGTGCCAGCTGGGCCCTGAGCCTCAGCAGAGTTGCAACACCAACTCTCCAGTTCATTGGACTTATCCAGGTCAGCTAACAAGGAGTTTAGGATGATCAACCACCACACCAGAGAACTGAAAGTCTGTAACTGCAAGCAAGAGAATACATCCATCAGCCATATTGGATCTAAGCCCCCTCAATTTAGAAGTGAGGTGGAGTGGACACTGCCATCCCAGGGTCCTCAGGATGGAGGAACAAAATATGGGTTAGAGTGGACTTACTGGTATTCTACTATAGTATTATTGAGACTTTAGCAATGGGAGAAAATGTATCGCTCTGGAGACAGTGGCCATGGGAGTTGCTGAGGGCAGGGAGAGGAGGGAAGAAGTGTGATATGGGGGCATTTTCAGGACTTTGAGTTGTCCTGAATGATACTGCAGGGACAGATGCAGGACATTATATATCCTGCCATAATCCACTGAATGGCAGGGGGGAGATTGTAAACTACAATGTAAACTATAATCCATGTGGTATGGCAATTCTCCAAAATATATTCATCAAATGCAATGAATGTGCCACACTGATGAAAGAGGTTGATGTGGGAGGAGTGGGGGGGGGCAGGTGCGGAGTGGGGTATATGGGAACCTCTTATATTTTTTAATGTAACATTTTCTGTGACCCATATATCTTTTTAAAAAAAAGACAATAGGGAAGTGGATGTGGCTCAAGCAATGGGCTCCCATCTACCATATAGGAAGTCCAGGGTTAGATACCCAGGGCCTCCTGGTGAAGGCAAGCTGGCCCACACACAGAGTGTTAGCTCACGTGGAGTGCTGCCCGTGCAGGAGTGCCAGCCTATACGGAGAGCTGGCACAGCAAGATGATGCAACAAAAAGAGACACAGGAGAGACAATAAGAGACACAGTAGACCAGGGAGTTGAGGTGGCACAAGAGAATGATCACCTCTCTCCCACTCCGGAAGCTCCCAGGATCCATTCCCAGAGCTGCCTAATGAGAATACAAAGCATATACAGAAGAACACACAGAGAACGGACACAGACAGCAGACAATGGAGGGATGGGGGAGAAAAAAAAAAGATTAAAAAAAAATGTGCAAATCTCTAAAATTATACAAAAACGAAATATCCTGGGGAATGCTACTATAGTTTGGTAATCCAGGAATACTTTTTTTTGGTTTTTGTTTTTGAGTTAGGCCATAATTTATTCAGGTAAGGAGGATGAGAAATGGAAGAAAATAACAGATCAGGAGTCCCAGGTAGAGAGGAAGGGGCTGAAAAGTGATAAAGAGGGCTGACTACAATTCCCCATTATAGGTTATAAATATCCAAGTTTTACATGTGTGGCCACATGGCAGAATGATGTGCAGGAGGAACACTGTTAATAAACTAATACCCCAAAAAAATCTAAATGCTTTATTAGTACATTCTTTTAAAACAGTCTGTTACCTAGGAAATAAGCAAATTTACAAAGCAAAGTACCTATTTTCAGGGATTTTCTGGACCTATTAAACCCAAATACTCATTCTCCTGACATATTTCTACCACAGCAGTGTAAAACACCTCCCGACACAGTGCCACTTTAGGTTGGTACTAACCAATAATGAGGATTAAACTAGAAGTGTTTTATAAATCTGTTTTGAATCAGTATAGATTCTCTGTGACTAGAAAATATTAAAGGCACATGGGTTAAAACTTACACTGTATACAAATTATCTTTATACTTCATTCTTTGACATTTTACAGATCCCAACCAGGCATCTATGACCCTGCAGACTTCCAAGATAACTCAGAGAAGGGGATGCAGCTTTCTTCTACACTAAGTAAAATTTTGCTAATACACACATACACTTAAATTATGAAATGAGGGAAACGGACTTTGGCCCAGTGGTTAGGGCGTCCGTCTACCATATGGGAGGTCCGCGGTTCAAACCCCGGGCCTCCTTGACCCGTGTGGAGCTGGCCATGCGCAGTGCTGATGCGCGCAAGGAGTGCCGTGCCACGCAGGGGTGTCCCCCACGTGGGGGAGCCCACGCGCAAGGAGTGTGCCCGTGAGGAAAGCCGCCCAGCATGAAAGGAAAGTGCAGCCTGCCCAGGAATGGTGCCGCCCACACTTCTCATGCCGCTGACGACAACAGAAGCGGATAAAGAAACAATACACAGCAAATAGACACCAAGAACAGACAACCAGGGGAGGGGGGGAAATTAAATAAATAAATAAATCTTTTTAAAAAAAAAATCAAGTCCATAAAAAAAAAAAATTATGAAATGAACTATACTTGTGGGCCAGATATGAGTGGCTACCTAGGAGTCTTTAATGCTTACCAAAGGTGTTCTATCTAAATAACCTATTGATGCCTTATAACAATGTATCAAAAGGCCTTAGTAAGAAATGGGGAAATCATGGATATGCAAATCAAATTCTTCAGTCAACTGAATTTGAAGATTTAGTTAAATCTAAATACGTGCAAGACCTGTAATATATATGGCTCCAACTGGCTATTAGAAATCACTTAAAAGTGATTACCATGTGCATGATGAATCTTCCTCTCAGAACTGAACAGAGAACAATTCTTTAGAAGGGTTCCCACGGGGATATAAGTTTTCAAAAGTCTTTGAACTCGCAGTTATGAGTCAGTGTCTATAAAATAAAGTTTCATAGGTACTACATATCAGCCTTCTCCAAGACAGTCTAGGGAGTAACTTTGTAGAGAGATCAAATACAAATACAAGTAAGAGATCAAGTACAAATAACATTCACAAAGCCTTTTAACCTAATAAAATTTCTTCTTCCCAAAGCCAAAATTAGATATTTTTGATAACTAGGAAAAAAAGTAAGAAACTTACTAGGTACATAATACCTCCTGCAGGGCCCTATCACCCATTAGATAATCCTATTATAATAAAGAACTGTCACTAAGAACCTCCTATTCCTCACTTGCATTTCTCAGCATTAAGACAAAAAATATGACTGAGCAAAAACTTTTCTTAAGCTATTATCAACAGGCAAAACCTATTTATCTGTATAGATAGCTAGGTATTTACCACATGCCACTCCCAGAATATTTGCTGTCAGTAAAAACTATGCGGCTAGTGAGGATGCCTGCAATCAAGTAAAAGCTTAATTTGCTTTTTCTCTAGGTTGGAAAGTTGTGCCCTGGATTGAATGATGAATGCTCCAAGATCTTTCAACTGTATCATTGATATTATTCCTCCATCACACAAAAGTCATGTTACAGTATGAATTGCACTGGAGAAGCAGCTAAAAGGGTTATTTGCTAAGAAGTCTCTAACAAATCACTTTTACAAATAGGACTTTACCCTTAACTGCACGATTCTAGAGTATAAACAGTATATCTATTGTTAGTAGGCTTGGCAAATTTGTTTGAGCTCTTAATTAGTTTAGGATATATTCAATATCCCTACTCATTCAAATTCTCAGAAAAATCATCCTTGTAGTCATTTCTCCACGAAATAAAGGGAAAATATGACAGAATCAGAGGGTAGTAACACCAAATATATGTATGATTTGCAAAATGTCAGATCCTGTATTTTCAAAGTAATTCTTGTGCTCTTTTATGCTTTATATTTCATAATACAGCAACACCCCCTTCACAACGACTGGTGATCATATTACCAATTTCTGTCCATGTATCTGAATGAGGATTATAAACTTCAACTGAGTCCAAGGTGCTTGGAGCCAAGAAATCATGGCTGGAAGAGCGACCTCCAGAAACATACAGAAGCCCATTGACTGCCACAACGCACATGCCTGCTCTGGGCACTTTCATTGAGGCAACTTCGACCCACTTTTCCTGGTTAAGAGAGAAAAAAATAAATATATTTTAAAATGATAATAGAGACAACTGCTGAGAAATCAGATGTTCTGTTTTTTTTTTCCATGTTCAAATCTCAAACACAGTTCAGTGAGGTAAGTACATATAAAATTTTAAAATGAACTTTCAAGTAGCAACAGACAAAGTAGTGAGCTTAAAAGAGAATAAAAGAAAAACATGCCTATGCTAACTCCTAGTATACATTGTTCCCTGAAGAAATTTCAATAAGGTACAGCAGCAAAAATGTCCAATAATGTCCTCCAGGGAAAACATCTATCCCCAGAAAAATAAGAAAGCTAGTAAAGATCTTGAGAAGTGAGCAGGAAAAAGCAAGTGGCAGGTAAAAAATGAAAAGATTATTAACCTAGAAATAAAGAGTATGATGTTTTTAAAATCATAAAACATGAACACTAATTGTTTAACAATGCTAGAAAGTGAACTTTTTGAAAGCAGAGACTTAACAAGCATCATATCCCAGTGCCTAATATAGTGCCAGCACATTATAAACAGTTAATATAATTCAGGGACAATCCTTTGAAATCAAAGGACCAGGTTAAATCTGAAGGCCACTTGATCAATCTGAAATTACAGAACACATCACAAAGTTGGAATAACTGAAAAAAAAAAGTTAAAAAAAATAGATATATTCAGAAAAAGATCCATAACTGGTTGTTTTAGATTCTAAGGCTGCTCAAAGCAAATGCCATGAAATGGGTCAACTTAAACAGTGGGAATTTATTAGCTTACAGTTTCAAGACGTGGAAAATATCAAATCAAGGCATCATCAAGGTGATGCTTTCTTTCCCAGGACCAGCTGCTGACAATCCTTGGCTCTTCTGCCTCATGGCAAGGCATATGGCAACATGTCCTAGTCTCTTGCTTCTCTTCCAGGTTTTGTTGATTTCAACTTTTTGCTCCCATGACTTTCTTTTTTTCTCTCTGTATCCATTCTGTTTATAAAGAACTCCAATAACAGGATTAAGACTCATCCTGAATGAGATGGGTCACACCTTAACTGAAGGAGCCTCATCAAAAACATCCTTCTTATAATGGGTTGACATCCACAGGAATGGATTAAATTCAAGAACATGTTTTTCTGGGGTATGTACAGCTTCAAACCAACACACTGGTTAAGAAAAATTAGAATGTTTTGGGTTATGCTTATCATTATAGAGAACTAGCCTTTGCTCTCAAAAATGACCCTTGACAAGAATAAAGGGTCTCTAGGGCTCACTGCATAATTTTTATCTTTCATTTCTATTACTGTATTCAATTATAGTTTGATTTTTATCCTTAGTAACCTCAAAATAAACTTTTTGTAAGACCAGAAACATATTTTATCTTATCTTTAGTGTACAAATTTAGAATGTAGGACTTTAGCGGATAATAAATAATAACATTTCAAATTTATGCATGAAAAACCAAAGCAACTCATCATTGACAAGCATTTACTTTTGAACTAAAACCTATTAATTTCACAGCCATATACAAAAACTAGCAACAGAAAATGCCCTCAATAAATTCCTTTTCTATATTCCCAATTAAGATCATTCAGCAGGTAAGAAGAATTTAATCCTTTTAGAACAACACAAGGATTTCCACTTTCACCACTTCAATTTAACATTGCACTGGAGGTTTTAGTTAGGGCAAATTAGCAAAGAAAATGAAATAAAAGGCATCGAGATCGGTAAGGAAGAGAGAAAAGGTATCTCTATTCACAGATTCACAATCTTGTGGGGTAAGTCTGAGGTCTTTACAGTCTCCAAAAAATGATATCCTTAGAGCTAATCCATTCCTGTGGGTGTGAACCTAGTATAGAAGGGAACTTTTGATCAGTTAAGAACTAGGGTGAGTCTTAATCCTATTACTGGAGTCCTTTATAAACAGGATAAATACAAAGAGTGAGCGAGCGAGCCAGCGCGAGCTAGCTAGCTCGAGCGAGAGATAGAGACAGAGAGAAAGCCGGAAGCAGAAGCAATGAAACCCAGAGAGAAGGCAGAGATCAGCAGATGCTGCCATGTGCCTTGTCATGTGACAGAGGAGTCCAGGATCACCAGCAGTCTGTCTTTGCAGAGAATGATTGCCTGATGATGCCTTGATTTGGAAACTTTCATGGTCTCAGAACTGTAAGCTTGCAAGTTAATAAATGCCCATTGTAAACCCAATCATTTCTGGTATATTGCATTTTGGTAGCCTAGCAAACTAAAACATCTTACATATAGAAAACCTTAAGGAATATACAAAAACACTATTATATTACAAGTACAGCTTGGTTACAGGATGCAAGATCAATATACAAAATCAAATGTCTTTCTATACACCAACAATGAACAACCCAAAAATGAAATTAAGAAAATAATTCCATTCATAAAAGCATCAAAAAGAATAAAATATTTAAGAATAAATTTAACTAAGGAAGTGGAAGGAACTGAAAACTATAAAACATTGTTGAAAGAAATTGAAGAATACGTAAATAAATGGGAAGAGTTACAGGGTTCACAGATTGGAACACTTAATATTGTTAAGAAGACAATACTCCTCAAATTGATCTACAGATTCAACGCAATCTCTCTTAAAATCTCAGCTGGCTTTTTTGCAGAAACTGACAAGCTGAACATAAAATTCATATGGAAGTTCAAGGGACACAAAATAGCCAAAACAATCATGGAATAAAAGAACAAAGTTGGAGAACTCACAATACCCAATTTCAAAACTTACTACAAAGCAACAGTAATCAAGAAAGCCCAATACTGGATTAAGGATACACATTTAGATAACTGAATAGAATTGAGAGGACAAAAATAAACCCTCACATCTATGACCAGTTGATTTTCAAAAAGGGTACTAAGGCAATTGGGACAAAATAGTCTCTTCAACAAATGCTATTGGGACAAATAGATATATATTTGCAAAAGAATGTTGGCCCCTACCACCTATTAATATTTACAAAAAATTCATTTAAAATGTATCAAAGACCTAAATGTAAGAGCTAAAACTATAAAACTGTTAGAAAAAAGCATGGGCACAAATCTTCATGATCTTGGGTTAAGCAATGGTTTCTTAAATACCAAACAAAAAGCACAAGCAACCAAAGGAAAAATAAATTGAATATGATCAAAATGTAAAACTTTTTTTTTTGCAGTTTTTTTTTTTAAAGATTTATTTATTTATTTCTCTTCCCTTACCCGCCGCCCCACCCCAGTTGTCTGTTCTCTGTTGTCTATTTGCGTCTTCTTTGTCCGCTTCTGTTGCTGTCAGAGGCACGGGAATCTGTGTTTCTTTTTGTTGCGTCATCTTGTGTTAGCTCTCCGTGTGTGCGGCACCATTCCTGGGCAGCTATCCTTACGGGGCACACTCCTTGCGCGTGGGGCTCCCCTACGCGGGGGACACCCCTGCGTGGCAGGCACTCCTTGCGCGCATCAGCACTGCGCATGGGCCAGCTCCACACAGGTCAAGGAGGCCCGGGGTTTGAACCACGGACCTCCCATGTGGTAGACGGATGCCCTAACCACTGGGCCAAGTCCACCGCCAAAATGTAAAACTTTTGAAGGCCCTGCCCAGATCAAGATGGCGGAGTAAGGCACTTTCGCACTCCATCTTCACACAGAAGCTTTGAACAATTAGCAAGAACTTGCAGAAACATTGTTTTAAAAGTGCCAGAGAACAGTTAAACAACTGCAGTAAAAGGGCAAGCACCAAATCAAGAAAAAGGCTACTTAAAAGAGACAGGATCTCATGGTACCCTGGCTGGTCCCTCCTACATCCCCTCATCTGCTTGGTGCAGAGCCAGCCCATGCTCCCAGTGCAGGTCTATGGTTCCAGTTCCAGAGAGAGCTGAGTAATCCTTGTGAACATATTGGGAGCATCTGTGCCTGGCCCAGTCAGTTTGGTGGTGGCCTGAGTGATTCACTGTTCCAGAACTTGCTCTGCTTGTAGAAGGCACTCACAGAGTGCTCCTACAGAACACTGGGATTGCAGACAAGTCATACTTCCTAGAGCAAGGGACTGCTGGTTGTACAACATACATTGCAGTGCCAAGGTCTGTGAGGAAAATGTTTCATTGGGAAGAGGGGACATTGGTATCCAAGTAAATGGAGGAATTCTTAGGGCCACATGTATATGCCCAAAACAGAATATAAGTGCAGAAAGGATCACAGAGACCTCCATGCTTTTGCCTCGAGCTATTCTCCAAACTCATTGTATGGATAAGCTCTGAAGGAGAGCACTTGCACAAGTCAATCTACAAAGACTGGAAAGGTATTTTCTTTTTTCCTTCTTTTTATTTCTTGTTTTTGTTTTTTGTTACCTCTTAGCTTTCTAGGAAAACCTGGTCATAACACTAACTAGCTGGATACAAGCTTAAGAAACACAAAACTCGAAGTCTAAATTCCAACAATATCACATTAAAATATCAAATGTTGAGTTTTCAACAACAGATTACAAAACATACAAAGAAACAGGAAATAGTGGCCCAGACAAAGGAAAAGATGAAAGTATCAGAAACCATCAATGAGGAGGGTCAAACCTAGGACATTCCAGACAAAACTTTAAGAAAATGGTCCTAAATATGCTCAAAAAGCTAAAGGAAATCAGGAAAATGATAGATAAACACTAAGGAAATATCAATAGAGAGATGGAAAAGGAAGCGGACTTGACCCAGTGGATAGGGCATCCGTCTACCACATGGGAGGTCCGCGGTTCAAATCCCGGGCCTCCTTGACCCATGTGGAGCTGGCCCACATGCAGTGCTGATGCGCACAAGGAGTGCCATGCCACACAGGGGTGTCCCCGCATAGGGGAGCCCCACGCGCAAGGAGTGCACCCCGTAAGGAGAGCCACCTAGCGCGAAAGAAAGTGCAGCCTGCCCAGCAATGGTGCCACACACACACACGGAGAGCTGACACAAGATGATGCGACAAAAAGAAACACAGATTCCTGGTGCCGCTGACAACAACAGAAGCAGACAAAAAGAACACACAGCAAATGGACACAGAGAACAGACAACCAGGGGAGAGGAAGGGGAGAGAAATTTAAAAAAATAAAAATCTAAAAAAAAAAAAAAATAGAGAGATGGAAATTACAAAAAGGAACCAAACAGAATTAAGAACCACAGCAACAGGAATTAAAATTTCCCCAGATGGGAAGTAGATGTTTCTCAAGCAGTTGAGCACCCCTCTCCCACACGGGAGGTCCCAGGTTCAGTCCCCGATGCCTCTTAAAGAAGACAGACAAACAACAAGCAAAAACAACAAGTAGACACAAGCAAAAAAAAAAAGAGTAAAACAATAAGTAGACAATGAGGGAAAAAAAAACAAACGAGCAGGTTGCAGATGTGGGTCAAGCAGATGAGCACCCACCTCCCACATGGGAGATCCCAGGTTCAGTTCCCAGTGCCTCCTAAAGAAAAAAAAACAGACAATAAGCAAAAAACCCAACAGCAGAAAATGAGCAAAAACAACAAGTGCAAACTGAGCACAAACAACCAAAAACAATAAGCAAACAGGTGAGGGAGCCATCTCGGGGATGGGGGGATTTTCCCCATAGGGGTTCACCAGCAGATTGGAGCAAGCAGAAGAATCAGTGAGCTTGGAGATAAAACAAGTGATCAGAGACTGAGGAACCTGTGGAACACCATCAAGCATACCAACATATATATTGTGGGAGTCCCAGAGTGAAAAGAAAGAAAGGTGGAGAGAATATTCAAAGAAATAATGGCTGAAAACTCCCTAAATTTAACAAAAGATATAAATCTGCACATACAAGATGTTCAATAAACTGCAAACAAGACAAACCCAGGGAAGTGGACTTGGCCCAATGGATAGGGCGTCCGTCTACCACATGGGAGGTCTGCAGTTCAAACCCCACGCCTCCTTGACCCGTGTGGAGCTGGCCCACGTGCAGTGCTGATGCGCGCAAGGAGTACCGTGCTAAGCAGGGGTGCCCCCGTGTGGGCGAGCCCCATGCGCAGGGAGTGCACCCTGTAAGGAGAGCTGCCCAGTGCAAAAGAAAGTTCAGCTTGCTCAGGAATGGCACCGCACACACAGAGAGCTGACACAGCAAGATGATGCAACAAAAAGAAACACAGATTCCTGTGCTGCAGACAAAGAATAACATGCAGCAAATAGACACAGAGAACAGACAACTGGGGGGGGGGGGGGGGAAGGGGAGAGAAAATAAAAAGAGACATGGGGAGGAAAAACAGAATAATAGACACAACAAAGCAGGGAGTGGAGGTGACTTAAGTGATTAGATACCTCCCTCCCACATCGGGGGTCCCGAGGACAGCTCCCAGTGCCTCCTAAGAAAACAAGGAAGACAAACAGACTTAGCATGTGAAAAACAAGGGGGTGGAAATAAACAAACAAACAAATAAATCTTAAAAAAAAAAAAAAAAGAGGGGTCCAAGAAGGGGGCATAGAAAATGGACAGCAAGAAGCAAAGCCACAAGCAAAGCTTGCTCCACCTACATTTGCAAGGTGCTGAATCTTGTCCACCCTGACAGTAATACCAGCATCTCATTCAAGGCCATGGGTATCACAAAGTTGTTTGTTACTGGCATCTATGAGCACATGGTGTGTGAGTAGTCTCACCTAGCACATTACAACAAGCACTCAACCATCACCTCCTAGAAGAATCAGACAGCCGTGAGCCTGCCGCTGCCCTGGGAGCTCTGCACTGTGTCCAAGGTCACCAAGGCTGTCACCAAGAAAACCAGCTCCAAGTAAATTTGCCAAGAAGAGCAAACAGGCTTTAGACATACCTTTTCTACTATTGGTCATTGACAGATACCGTTTTATCTCACAAATAAACCAATGAAAATGAGTGATACCAGAAGAAAGAAAAACACAACTATTTTTATCAATCAAGGAATAATCAATCAGCACCTGGCTACAATATTTTTTTTCTGATTTTAAAAATAACAAATTTTCATTGTAGAAATTTATGAAAAAAAAACACATAAAGAAAATTTTTAAAAAACATTCTAAAAAAAAAAACATTCTGTCTACAATAGATGCACTTTATAAAGACACAGATAAATTAAAAGCAGAAGGAAAGAAAACCCTAATTGAAAGGAAAATGGGGATGGCTACACTAATACCAGACAAAATACACTTCAGAACAAAGAATATTAACAGAGATAAAGAGGAACATTTCATGATAATAAAAAGATCGTGTCGTCAAGAAGACACAATAATCCCAATATAGGTACCCAGTAACAGAGCTTCAAAATATGTGAATCAAAGTCTGACAGGGAAGCGATGTGGCTCAAGCGACTGGGCTTCTCTCTACCATATAGGAGGTCCAGGGTTTGATACCTGGGGCCTCCTGGTGAAGGCAGGCTAGCCCATGTGGCAAGCTGGCCCAAGCAGAAAGCTGGCCCATGCAGCATGCTGGCCTGCCATGCCAGAGTGCTGGTCTGCACGCCACATGGAGAGCTGGCACAGCAAGATGACGCAACAAAAAGAGATACAGAGGAGAGATAATAAGAAATGCAGCAGACCAGGGAACTGAGGTGGTGCAAGAGATTGAGCACCTTTCTCCCACTCTGGAAGGTCCCAGATCGGTTCCCATAGCCACCTAAGGAGAATACAAGTAGACACAGAAGAATACACAGCTAATGGACACAGAGAACAGACAACAGGGGAGGAAAAAAAAAAGTCTGACAGAACTAAAATAAGAAATAGATAAATCCATAATTATAGATGGACTACAACACAGATAACAATACCACTTTTCTCAGTAATTTACAGAACAATTGGACAAAAAGAAAGGCTAAGGGAGACTTGAACAACACTAAAAATCAACTTGACCTAATTGACCCTTGTAGAACATTATACCCAACAAGGAGGTACTGTGGATTGAACCTGAGACGTTGTACATGGAAAGCATATGCTCAACCACAGAGCTACATCTGCTCCAGAATACAAATATTTTTCAAGTTCCATATGAGGCATTTACCAAGTCAGAAATCACACAAAGTCTGTTCACTGATCACAAGGGAATTAAATTAGATATCAATAACAAACCATATCTGGGAAATCCCCAGATTATTTGGAAATTAAATAAATACTTCAACAATCTACTATCAAAGAAGAATTTATCAGAGAAATTAGAATATATATCAAGAGAAATGCTAAATAAAACATAGCATATCAAAATGTGTGGGATGCAGTTAAAACAGTGCTCAAGGAAAATTTATGGCTTTAAAGGCTTATATTAGAGAAGAAAAGTTCTAAATTCAATCACTTAAAGCTTCCATTTTAAAAACCTAGTAAAGAAGAATAAATTAAACCCAAAACAAGAAGAAACGAAAAAAATAAAGAGCAGAAATCAATGAAAAAGAAAATGGACAAGCAATAGAAAAAAAGTCAGTGACACAAAAAATTGGTTCTTTGAAAAGAAAAAATAAGAGAAAACACAAAATAAAAATAATATGAATGAAAGAGAACAAATCACTATAGATCTTATACACATTAAAAGTATTAAAAAAGGATATTATAATGTGATAGTGAGTATAACTAACACAGCTGGTTTATAAATGGGATGGTGCCTGAAAAGGATAGTCTAAAAATGTAAATGTCATTGAAAGAAAGCTAGAGAATAATCTAGGGACTAAATAACACAGTGAACCCAGAACTGGATGAGGATTGTGGTTAATGGTACAAATACAAGAATGATCTTCTAAGAACTAGAACAAATATACATCATTATTACAAAGTGGTAAGAATATGGAGATACATGGGAAAAATACAATTAATGTAACTTATGGACTATAGTTAACAGCAATATTGTAATATTCTTGCATCAGTATCAAAGAGGATACTGTGTTAATAGGGAGTATAGAAAAAAAAATACCAAATGTACACTATAGACCATAGTTAGTGGCAATAGTCTGATGATATTCTCTCATAATCTGTTACAAATGGTCCACAATGATGTAATGTGTTGGTGGAAGAGTGTTGTATGGAAATTCTGCACGTTGTGTATAACTGTTTCATAAGTTTACAATTTCTCTAATAAAATATATATATATATATTTTTAAAAAAGGATACAAAACATTCAAAATCATCCAACCTACCTCTTCAAAAGAATATTTTTCTACAGTATGAAGAGCATCTTGTGTTTCATTCCACCCTCCAATAGAATAGATGCAGTCATTGAGTGCAGCCACTCCAAGATATGCTCTCCTAGTTCCCATTGGAGGAAGTGGAGACCAACGCTTGGAAAGTGGATCATAGACTTCAAAAGAACGAAGTTCTATTCCTTCATTGCTGATGCCCCCAATTACATAAATTAAACCTGGAAATGCAATATTTTTACTCAGACATTATAGAAACTAGGATATAAATACTTAGTAATAAAAAGTAGTATTAGTTACATAAGTTTGCTATGCTGATGCTATATTTAATGTAAACTTTACTATATAATTAAAGAAAGAAAATCAGTTTCTGTCCAGCTTATAGCATTTCACATTTAAGGATGCTGCTAAAGAATTAGAGTACAAATTTAAAGTGGCACTGAATTTTCAAAGAACTTAAACATACTACGACAAAACAATTTGCCATGACAAGGATTTCCCATCTTATTGTCTGCTTAGTGATCTCAGGATCCAGAACCAATGCTACCATCCACAGGTGAAAAAGGGAAGGGAAAACGGTTTTTCCCCCTAAAAAAAAGTATGCACTTAAGAGGGAATGACATGGTGCTGTTTGGTAACAGTCTCCTGTTGCTCACATGGGCCTAAATTAGAATAAAGAACTGAATTTAAATTAGAATCGTTACTTGGTTGAATTAAGGTATCAGGATCAATTACAAGATTATAGTATAATGTAATTCCCAGAGAGTCCTCTATTAGGTTTTATTTGAGACTAATAGTTCTAGCAATCTACAATTATCACTGTGTACCCACAATCTTTCCTATGTTTTAAAGGGATGAATTACCAGTTATAAAGAAGGGCATTTAGGGAAGCAGATATGGTTCAACTGATAGAGTGTCCACCTACCATATGGGAGGTCCAGGGTTCAAACCCAGGGCCTCCTGACCTGTGTGATGAGCTGGCCTATGTGTAGTGCTGGTGCACGCAGAGTGCCTTACCACGCAGGGGTGCCCCCCACGTAGGGGAGTTCCATGTGCAAGGAGAGCTGCCCCACGTAAAAACAGCACAGCCTGTCCAGGAGTGGCACCCCACTCATGTAGGGCTGACACAGCAAGATGATGCAACAAAAAGACATATAGATTCCCGGTGCCGCTGACAAGAACGCAAGCAGACACAGAAGAATACACACGAATGGACACAGAGAACAGACAACGTGGGAAAGGGGGGAGGGAAAGGGGAGAGAAATAAAAATTAAAAAAAAAGAAAAAAAGAATGACATTTAAAAAGGAAACTTGGCATCAAGCAATGAATGGATAAAATGTGGCATATTCATACACTGGAGTATTATTCATCCATAAAAAGGAATGAAATCCTGTTATATGCAACAACATGGATGAAACTTGAAGACATTATGGTGAGTGACATAAGTCATACACAAAAGGACAATTTGAATAGACAATTAGAATAAACATCTCATAGAGTCAGAATATAGAATACAGGTTACAGGAGACAGAGTGGGGAAAGAGAAGGGGAAGGTAAAGCTTCAAATGTACAGAGTTCCTCCTTGGAATGATAAAAATGTTTCAGTAATAGATGGGAGTGATGGTGGCACAACATTGTGAATGCAATTAACAGAAATGACATATATCTGAATGTAATTAAAAGGGAAAATGTAAGGTTGTATACACAGGAAAAGAACAAAAATTATAAAAAATTCATGGAACTATACAGCGAACTCTAAGTTAAACCATGGACTTTAAATAGTACAATTATAAAAATGTGCTATCATCAATTGTAATTAATGCTCCACACCAATGCAAGGTATTGGGGGTGGGGTGGTATATGGGAATCCTATATTTTGGGTATGATTGTTCTGTAAACCCACAACTTCTCTAATAAAGAAAAAAAATATTATTAAAAAAAGGAAACTTGGGCTAAATGTTAATAAACTCGGGTTCTAATTCCAGCTTTTCCAGCAAGCAGTTATGAGAAAAGAAAACTTGCAACCTCCCTCTTCTTCAGTTTCATCATCTATAAATGGATTAAAATAGGAAATCGCCAAGATTCCTCTTTATTATTTTAGATGAGAAGATAAAAATCATACATATAAAACAACTAGAGAACAAAATATTGAACAATAGTACGTAATCTACATTATGTAATTTGAATATTTAATGCTAGTGAAAACCAGGAGGTACTCCTAAAGCAGAAGGAAATTGAGCTGAGCTATCATACAACTATGGGCAGTTGTCTACTTCACAGGTACATATAAATCTGCTACCTAACCCTGGGTAGAGAATCAGGTTCTATTTAACAGTGTGTACTACCTACTTCTCAGGGTGTTATATTAGACAATTAAAATAATGTCTATATACTACATTAATATGCAGTACAAAATTTTTCTAATGTCTCAGAATTATATTCTGTGTTGCCTGAATTATAATGTACCCTATAAAAACACTGGAAAAACCTATAAGAAACAGAGGTTGTGAAGACTGTTTTTGGTATTCTCTCCCTATTTAGAAATACTAAGGCCTGCATGGGAGAGAAATTGACAATAATGGATGCCAATTCACCTGTTAATTTTGCTAGCCAGTATTTTTGCCTACTTGGAATTTTTAAATTCTAGCCTTGTTTATTTAGAAAAAAGATTATTTTGGCAATAAAGAAATAAAGATCAATGATAAAAGAGATTAAAAGCAGCTAGTGTCATTCACTATTAATAAACATAAAATATTCTTTTGTGTAATAAAGCCTCAAGCTGAAATTTTAAAATATATTTTGGAAAAAAAACAAAGAAAATATATTTTGAGTAAAAATATTTTATGAATTAAATACCTTGCATTTCACAGCACCCAAAATAGTAGCGTGAAACAGCCATGTTGCCAACTACTTCCCACTTATTTTCATCAGGATCAAATCGCTCAATGGTATTCCCTATCTCAGCTCCAACCCATCCACCTGTAACCAAATTTTTAAAACATGTTTATTTCTGGAACGAAAGACTCTTGTTTCTAAAGACCACCTTATAAAACATCTAATTCAACTATCTCATATTACAGATGAGTATCACATCATTATTTGTCTAAGATTACATGAAAAGCTGTAATTTGACTACGAGATAAACTCATTTCTTTTAATTCCCTGCCTTGTGTTCACTTAAGATAAATACATACATATATACATACATTTAAACATATTGCATGGGGAATATAGTATTTTGAAAGGCTACCTTTGAAACAACTTCTGCATACTTTGAATGGCTATCCTAATTAAGGCCTACTGTAAGGCTAACCAAATACACATCCTATTTAGTGTGATATAAGGAACTCCAAAAAGGCCCTTTATTAATGAAACAGCATTTCCTTAACAATCTCCAATTCTCAAAAAGGAAAAATGTTCTTTCTCACAATTAGAGACATAACTACAAAATGCAAATACTTGTGGGAGTAATAAATACAATGGATTAAATTCACATCAGGGTGATTGATATCAAATTTTTCCACAAAGAACAACACTGACTGTAATATTTATTACATAGATAATCAAAGTAGTTCAATAACATGCTCAAAATAATTCACTAAATCTATAATAATGAAAATAATATAGTGTAGAACTCCCACTTAGGTACCTTTAAATTTTTTGTTACGTGCTTTCTTACAGTAGACATAATCAAACCACTAACAGAGTGGTTAAAATGTTATATATATAATTAAAATCATGAGTTTTAATTAGTCAACTAAAGTGTTTCACTGGACGTTGTATCTATATTTTATCTCTTCCTCTAAAAACTACAGACTTGACAATATTCTCGAAGTAATACAATTTTGAGAATAAGAATTTACAGAGCTGAAAACATAGAAGTTTCTTATGGAAGGAAGGGAACATCTCTAATCAGAATCTGACTAATAATTCAAAATATTCCTAAATATCCTTAAATTGAACAACATAATTACCCAAAGCATAAATAGCCCCATAACACACACACACTCCCAAGCCACAGCGAGGGTGATTCATTGAAGCTACAGTTGTCCACTGTTTCGTAACTGGATCATAGCATTCAGTACAGTCAAAAATCATTGAATCCTTTTCACCTGAGTTAAATAAAAGAGACACACATGAGAAGTTTTGGTAATGCTGACAGACTAGAAGTAGACTACAATATTCAGTAGCATTCCCTATCACCAGAATTTCAACCATTATGTCTGATTTTATACTGTATATTACAACTCATTTTGCCCAACAAGCGTTACTTTGAATCCATAGCACTGTCATTTATTAAAGCCCACTTAAAAAGCAAAAGCAGGGAAGCAGATTTGGCTCGACGTATAGAGCATCTGCTTACCACATGGGAGGTCCAAGGTTCAAACCCAGGGCCTCCTGACCCATGTGATGAGCTGGCCTATGCGCAGTGACAATGTGCGCAAGGAGTGCCGTGTCATGCAGGGCTGTCCCCCATGTAGGGGAGTCCCACGAGCAAGAAGTGCACCCCATAAGGAGAGCCACCCAGTACAAGAGCAAGTCCAGCCTGCGCAGGAGTGGCACCGCACACATGGAGAGCTGATGCAGCAAGATGATGCAACAAAAAAAGACACAGATTTCTGTTCCACTGACAAGAATAGAAGTGGACACAGAAGAACACACAGCAGATGGACAGAGAGCAGACAACTGGGGGGGGGAAGGGGAGAAAAATAAATTTAAAAAATTAATCTTTAAAAAAAAAATAAGCATAAGAGATACAGACCAGTTTAGAAACATAATCAATATCTCTTTTTGGAATTCATAAATATCAAACTGCTGCACCATGTAAAGTTCTGAAAGCAGCACCTGGCACTGCGTAAGAACTCAATAAAGATTAGTTATAGCTAATATTAGCATACATTGATGTATTTCCTCTGAGAAATTGCTATATTATACTATACTATAGTATACAATACTATACTATACATAGGTCTGTTTTTATACATCATGAGCTTCTAGCAGGATGAGACTCTGCTTTATTTATCTCATGCATCCCAGAACCTGGGACTTTTGCTGGTCTCAATAAAAGTTTGTGGTTTAAAAAAAGAAATGAGAGAGGAACAAAACAAAAGCTGAGGGCCTTCATTACCAGTAGATCAGCCCTATAAGAAATACTAAAAGGAGTGCTGCAGGTTGAAAGTAAAGGACAATAACCAATTGACTGTGAAGAACTAAAGATTAAAGATCTCTGGTAAAGATAATGACACAAGTAAACAACATACTAGGACTACTGTATTTTTGATTTGTAATTTTACTTTTTACTTCCTACAGGATCTAAAAGGCGTATGTATAACATGTAATGATAAATCAATAGTTTTGGATTCATAATGTATAAAAAATGTAATTTGTAATAAAAACTACATAACGGTGGGGATAAAGGGGTATAGGAACATAGTTTAGGTATGTTACTGAAATTAAGTTGGAACAAAGCAAATGAGAATGTCATAGATTTAGCATGTTAAACTTAAGGCCCATGGTAACCACAAGGAAAATTTTTTAAAATATGCAAACTCATAGAGACAAAAAGTTAAGTTCAGGTTACTAGGGGCAGAGGACAGGGGCAAGGGGGTGTTAAAGCAAAATGAGTGTAGGGCTTCTATTTGAGGTAAAGGGAAAGTTCTAGTAATGGATAGTAGTAAGGGTATTACAATATTATGAATGTCATTAATCTCACTAAATGATATGTTTGGGAGGGACTGAGATGGGGAGATTTATGTTGTACATGTTTCCACAATTTAAAAAGAGATATTGAAAATTTTAGAAGAGATAATGACCACTAAATGCAATGTATGATACTAGCATGGGATCTAAGAATGGATTGTAACTGTACTGTAAGCTTATTTATTTCAAAATAAAAAGCTAAAATATTTTAATGTAAACACTATAATATAATCAATAACAATTATGTTTATTGAATACCTAATATATGCTAAAGAAAAAGTTTTAAAAAATGGTTCTTGTGGTTTATAGAATGACAATCACCTTGGAAAACAAGAATCAATCAGCAAACACTACAGGGTTAAATACTAACTAAACTGTCCCACTATCAAGTACATTGGGAGTCCTGAGAAAATAACTATGTTCTAATCCTCTGAGTTCTGTCAAGAGATACAAACCCGTGTGGAGCTGGCCCATGCGCAGTGCTGATGCGCGCAAGGAGTGCAGTGCCACACGGGGGTGTCCCCCGCGTAGGGGAGCCCCACGCGCAAGGAGTGCACCCATAAGGAGAGCCGCCCAGCGCAAAGGAGGGAGCAGCCTGCCAAGGAATGGCGCCGCCCACACTTCCCGTGCCGCTGACGAGAACAGAAGGGGACAAAGAAACAAGACGCAGCAAAAAGACACAGAAAACAGACAACCGGGGGAGGGGAGGGGAATTAAATAAATAAAAATAAAAAATCTTTAAAAAAAAAAAAAACACAAAAAAAAACTTACTGCAGACAGACTTATTACGTATGCTTAAGAAAGAACAACTGTAAGATTATCAGAGATCCAGTTTTAATTAATAATGTTTATTTTTTCTAAAAAGTAGGAAAAAAAACTGCAAAGACCATAAAAGGCCATTTCTCAAACATGAGTTCAACAGTAACAAAAAAAGCACATTTATCAATTTCTTTGAAGTGGCAACTACCATTGAGTATTCAAATAGCTCTATTTTATCCTTTCACAAGTAAGAAAACTGAGGCAACTAAACTAAAAAAGTAGCTTTTCTAAGAGAAAAGCAAGAGTAGCATAAATAGAACATAATCAGAAGGAGACGAGTAGAAAGTAAGATATGAGTAATAGACAAGAGCCAGTAGTATAAGGCATAGCGAAGACTGGATTTTATTTTAATGGTGAACAGGAAACCATTGTAAGGTTGAAAAGAGGGTAATGGTATGATCAGACCTAAATTTTAGAAGAAAAGCTTAGGTCATGATGTACAGAACAGACTTAAGGAAAATAAAAACAGAAGCAGGGAGACCAGGGTAACAAGAGGAAGAGTAGGCAGGAGATGATGATGGACTGGATTAAAATAGTAGTGGTGGAGGTAGTAGAATATGCTTACTTTCTGGATAGACAGATGTATTGTATATGGGGTGTACAAGAAAGAGAGGTATCAGGGATGATTAACGTTTTGTCCTGAGCCACTGGGTGAATGGTGGTTATCATTTATTAGATGGGAAACCTGGAGACAGAAACAGATTTAGGAGGTAAAGAAATCAAGAGGGAAACGGACTTTGGCCCAGTGGTTAGGGCGTCCGTCTACCATATGGGAGGTCCGCGGTTCAAACCCCGGGCCTCCTTGACCCGTGTGGAGCTGGCCATGCGCAGTGCTGATGCGCGCAAGGAGTGCCGTGCCACGCAAGGGTGACCCCCGCGTAGGGGAGCCCCACGCGCAAGGAGTGCGCCCGTGAGGAAAGCCGCCCAGCGTGAAAAGAAAGAGCAGCCTGCCCAGGAATGGCGCCGCCCACACTTCCCGTGCCGCTGACGACAACAGAAGCGGACAAAGAAACAAGACGCAGCAAAAAGACACCAAGAACAGACAACCAGGGGAGGGGGGGAAATTAAATAAATAAATAAATCTTTAAAAAAAAAAAAAAAAAAGAAATCAAGAGTTCAGTTTAGACATGTTAAGTCTGAAGTACTAAGTGAAGATCAAACAGATGGATGCAAAAAAAAAAGATGGTTGCATATACAAGTCTGGAGTTCAGGGGTGAGATACACATTTAAATTTGAGTCTCAGCATACTGGTGGTATTTAAAGTCATCAGGCTAGATGATATCACCAAGGGAGTGAATATAAACAAAGTATTTATCTTAGGAACGAGTCCTGGAACATTCTAATATTTTAAACTTTGAAAGAGAAAGGGGGACAACAAGTACCAATTGGCAGTGAAGTAAGAAGAAAAGAAGGGCAGATCACCAACCCAGAAGCCAAAAAAACGTGGGGGAAAGGGCCTTTCAAGAAGTGGGAAGTGGGAAACGGACTTTGGCCCAGTGGTTAGGGCGTCCGTCTACCATATGGGAGGTCCGCAGTTCAAACCCCGGGTCTCCTTGACCCGTGTGGAGCTGGCCATGTGCAGTGCTGATGTGCGCAAGGAGTGCCTTGCCATGCAAGGGTGTCCCCCGCGTGGGGGAGCCCCACGCGCAAGGAGTGCGCCCGTGAGGAAAGCCGCCCAGTGCGAAAAGAAAGAGCAGCCTGCCCAGGAATGGTGCCGCCCACACTTCCCGAGCCGCTGACGACAACAGAAGGGGGTGCCGCTGACGACAACAGAAGCGGACAAAGAAACAAGACGCAGCAAACAGACACCAAGAACAGACAACCAGGGGAGGGGGGGAAATTAAATAAAATAAATAAATCTTTAAAAAAAAAAAAAAAAGAAGTGGGAAGTAATGTGTCAAATGATTCTGAGAGGTTGAGTAAGATGAGACTGAGAATTGACCCCTAGTTTTAAAAATGACAAGGACTCTGGTGACTTTTACAAGAACAGTTTCAGTGGACTGACAGATGAAAACCAGACAACCTGATTCAATAGAGTGGGAGGCACTCTAAAGGCAACTCTATTTTTCTACCAAAGAAGCAGAGAAATGAGGCGGTAACTAGAGGTGGATGTTAGGTCAACAGGGGGTCTGATTTTTAAGATGGGAGATATTATAGCAGCTCTGCTAATGGGAATCATTAAGTAGAAAGGAAAAAACTGATGATGCTGTAGAGAGGAGATAAACTGCAAGAACAAGATTCTTGAATTGGCAGGAGAGAATAAGATTTATTAACATATGAGACAGCACAAGTTGTCACTAAACATGTGAAAAGATGCTCAATCTCACTTATAGAAAATACAAATAAAAACAAGATACTATTTTTCTCTATCAGTTAAAAATTAAGAAGTTTGATAATACATGGTGTTGACAGGAAAGAAACAGGTACTCTCGTTTCATTGTGGTGAAGGCAACTTGGTATTATCTATTAAAACTAACGTTGTGCTACACCAATAATACCCTGCGGAAATACTCATACACATGAACATGGTGACATGCGTAAGAACATTTGTGGAAGCACTGCTTGCAGAAGGAAGAATTTGGAAACAACTTGCATGTTCATCAAGAAAAAAAAAAGTCATACACATTGCTAGTGAGAAAGTAAAATGGTGCAGCCACTGTGGAAAACAATATGGCAGTTCCTCAAAAAGTTAAATGTAATATTACATGACCTAGCAATTTCACTTCTAGGTACATAACCAGAAGAAATAAAAACAGGGACTCAAACAGATACCTGGATACAACATTCACAGCAGCACTATTCACAATATCCAAAAAGTAGAAAGAGCACAAATGTTCATCAACTGATGAATGGATAACAAAATGTGGCATATCCATATAATGAAATGTTACTCAGCTATAAAAAGGAAGGAAGCTCTGATACATACTACGACATGGATGAACTTTGAAAACATTATGGTAAGGGAAATAAGCAAGACACAAAAGGACATATAACTTTATGATTCCATTTATATCAAATATCTAGACTTATTAAATCCATAAAGACAGAAAGTAGATTAATGGTTGCCAAGTGATAGGGAGAAGGGATGGGGGTAATGGGAAGTGACTGCTAATGGGTACAGTATTTCTTTTGGGGGTGATAAGAATGTTCTGGAATTAAAGAGTAATGAAGATTGCATAACCTTGTGGCTATACTACAAACTACTGAACTATACACTCCATAATGGTGAATTTTATGGTATTTTAATTATAGTTTAATGAAAAATAGCAATTTTTTAAACATGAACGCAGATGTGTATATCTGGAAGGAAATATACCAAAATGTTAAGGGTGTCAAATGTTCTATACAGCTGAATCTCTCTGAGTGGCATGATTATGGTATGGCTGTTTTTTTCCTTTTTAATATGCTTCCATTTTAGCGAATTTTTCTATAACAAACCTGAATTACTTTTATAATAAGACAAATCATTTTAAAATTATAAATTAAGAATTATCTTAAAATAGCAACGTTGATAGCAATAATAAGTTAGCAATTTTATGACTTTTTTTTTAAAGATATATTTTTTTTATTTATTTCTCCCCACACCTTATTTATTTATTTCTCCCCACACCCTCATTGTTTGCATCTTCAGTGTCTGTCTGTTGTGTGCTGGTCTTTTTTTAAGCGGCACTATGAACCAAGCCTGTGACCTCCCATGTGGGAAAGGAGGCACCTAATCACTTGAACCACCTCCTTTCCCTGCTTTGCTGCGTTTCTCATTATGTTCTCCTACGTGTGTCTTTTGTTGTGTTATCTTGTCTCATCAGCTCGCTGCGCCAGTCCGTCACATCAGCTTGATGTCTTGCTCATCTTCTATATGAGGCACCGGGAACTGAACCTGGACCTTCCATGTAGTAGGCGAGAGCTCAATCACTTAAGCCGCATCTGCTTTCCACGACATTTTTTAAGAGCCCCCTTAGGTACCTCTAGGGCATCAGCAAAGGGGATACATACATAAACAAGTGTCACTCAAGGAAACTGTAACCTTAGGTTAAGCAGGAGAGTTCATGCAATGAAACTATCCACAATCGCCAAAATGTAAATAAAAGGAACTATTAGGGTTCAAGTCAAAGATTTCATATAATTCTGGACCTTGTGCTGACAGAAAATTATTGCTTAAAATTCTAATTTTTCTGTTGGGATTTTCTAAGGCACCATGGCATTAATTTACTTAATAAATAGTTTTTTGCTTGTTTATTTTCTTTTTTTCCATAAATAGTTTTTTAGTAACAATTATGCTCCCTCCAAAAGATAAATAAAAATCTAATATTCCCTAGATTGCTTTCAGTTTTAAACTGACAGCATTGTAGCCAGAAAATAATTATAAAAATTTGTAATATACAACTTTTAGTCTTTTATACTGACTTATAGAAAAAAAAAGCAAAAAAGATTATCTGTAAGGGATAGAGGTAAAAAAGACAAACTCTTTTCTCTACCTAGGCTTGCAATAAAGAAAATTACATACAAATAATTATTGATATTAAAAATATTAGCATTTCTCTTATGGTTGATGGTACGGATGCAAGGATGCCCTCTGTGAGCTAAAGCAAATGTACATCACTACTGCAGGGTGTTGGGAATGTGGAGAAGCACAGGAAAAATACAGCTGGAGTGACCTATGGACTGTGATTAGTAGTAATAACATACTATTCTTGCATCTATGCAAAAGATGTACTGTGTTGATAATGAGGCAGTATGCAAAATGTGAGTCAAATGTACACTATGGATATGGTAACAATCATATGATATTATCTGTATCAAATGTTCCCCCACAGTGTGGTGTGTTGATGGAGAGGTGTTCTTTGGGAATTCTGTACATGTGCATGACTGTTTTATAATATCACAACTTCTGTCATAAAAAATATATTTAAAAATAATAATAGGGTGGGTTGGGGGGAAAATATAAGATAAGGACTATGATTAGTAGTAAGATTTTGACAATATTCTTTTACAATTTCTAACAAATGTCTCACAACAATGCAAGGTGTTGGTAGAGGGTTGATGGATGGGACCCCTGTTATGTTATGCATGTTTGTTTTGTAAGCTCGCAACCTTTACTATACACTTAATTGTTTATATATGTTCATATATAAATGATAGAAAGATAATAATAGGGTTGGTTGGGGAAAAAATACTTTGGTTAGAAGTAATATTTTGACAATGCTCTTTAATCATTAGTTTAAAAAGTTTAACAACAATGTAAGTTATTGGTGGTAGGCTGAGTTATAAGAGTCCTGTATGATGTTATATATGTTTGTTTTGTAAGTTCACAACTATTATTATACACTCCTTGTTTATGTATGTTCATGTATGAGTGATATACTTCAATAAGTTAATTTTTTTAAAAGTATTAGCATTTGCCTTTAGTTCTCTGATAATTATTTCCCTCCAACATTCAAATTCCTTTTATTTAACTTCATTCATTTATAATTTACAATTGAGAATAATAGTTTCAGAAAAAACTGTAATTGTAATCAAGAATATCTTACTGTCTAGATGATTTGGTTTCTCTATATCCTACTGTCCATTTAAAAAAAATGAATAGTACTCAGTTTTCAGAATTTTTAAAATTTTTATCATAAATTTTATTCTAAGTTTTGAGGTCACATTTTATAAACAATTCTTCTTTCAAACAAAACCTAAGTATTCTGTCTTAGGACAGATATACAGGATACATCACAGTATCCTCGGTTTTAAATATTCAGTATGTCACGCTTCCTTTACTTCCTTATTCAATAAATATTTACTGAGCACAATTACATCTCTATATATCCCATAGCACCTAGCAATATATATAAAGCATATAAGAATATAGCCAACTTACAGCTAGGGACTAATAAAGGAAATAAGACACTTCTATTGCTACCTCCAATAGCATAGACCATGCCTCCCAAAACTGCTACTCCCAGTCCACATCGAGCCTGATGAAGTGAAGACACAGTAGTCCAGTACTGGCTAAAGGTGTCAAAACGTTCCACACAGCTGAGGGCTCTGCTATCACTCCAGCGACCACCTTGCAACCGAGTATATCCACCTGAACAAAGGAAAGAGAAGAGGTATACACAAAGTCCCTGTTAAAGATGGAAATGGTATTAACAAGGAAAATTTAACCCTCTACATGTAAACATTCAGTACAAATACGTCATATCAAGAAGTAAATGCTTTAGAGACTGTCATAAATATAAAAAATATACATTATATGTATTATTCTCAAACGTGCCATTCCTGAAAAATTATGGCTTAAATGCAATGAGGCTGACCATAGTTATTAAAAGAGACTAAGATAACATACAAATATAGTAGCTGGTTACCAATGTCTAGTTAGGAAGTTGAATTATGACTTCCATTAGTGTCTTTTTCAATTAAAAATAATGGGTTGAGGGAAGGGATATGGCTTAAGAAACTGAGTGGCCGTCTGCCACATGGGGAAGTTCTGGGTTTGGTTCCCTGTGTCTCCTAAAAAGACAACAAGCAAAAACCAAAGATAAAACCAACTTAGGGGAGCCCATGTGGCTCAGTGGTTGAGCGCCAGCTTCCCACATATGAGGTCTGGGTTCAATCCTGGGCCCTGGTACCTCAAAAAAAAAAAAAAAGTGTCGAAAATCTTGTTTGACTGGATATACCAACAGTAAAAAATTTTAGCATGTACCCAAAATTTGTATATTTATTTATACACTATAATGTATATAGAACCATACATATAATTATATATACATTATAAATTATATTATATACAATTTTTATGTAATTCCTACTATGTATATAAACCTGGACAACCTGTCAATCTGTATATAAAATGTTGATAGGGTTTAATGTTTTCTTAAAATAAAAACTAAAAGAAGTTTTAATATATTCTCTTAAGAATATCCTGCACCTTTAGAGACTTCTGGTCCTTACTATCCCTAAGGACCATCAAGACACTGTGAATAGTTCAAAACTTTGGAATTTGTTTTCTCGTATTTTTCACCAGAATTCAAATTTTTAACTTTCAAAGTAACATTTCTTTAGTCAGTTATTTGACAATAACTGGGATCCAATAACTAAGGATCCAAAGATCGCAGAATAACAGATACCAAACAAATAGCTATTTATTTTTAGATGTGTTCACCATAATACATAAATGCAATTTATAAATCTGAAGCCTGTATGTGAAATCAAATATACCTATTTGATACATCTGCATATTCTCACATGTAAAGCAGTAACAACAAAATATTAAAATGCTTTGATACAGAAAATAAATTTAATTTCTATTACTTTTTTAAAAGGGTCTTACCTACTGCATACAGGTACTTTCTTGCTTTCTTCCGAGGTCGAACCTTAGATGTCTGCAGAAAACTACAAAATTTGTTCTCTTTGGGAGATTTGCACACCTCACAGTATTCTTTCAAAAGTGTTTGCAATGCAACACGAAGATTAAAATCAGATACTCCTAAAGCGATGTTAAAAAAGACAATGTTTTAAAGAATTAAAAAATAATACTGAAAAGGTAAAGCTTCTATATAAAATAATATAAATTTAACAATGAAGAAATAAAAACATCATAAAACACTGATGTTTTTGTTTCCTAAAGTATGGAATATTATTTTTCTCACTCTTGCAAAGACTATCTTTTCCTAAATCTATCACAGATTGTGATTAAAAGCATGCTTCACAATATCCAATTTGAAAACACATGTATGAGGATTTACAAATAAAGATGGCAAAGTAAAACAGGATCACAATTACCTAACAAAATAGGAAAAAAAAAAAACAGTCAAAAAGTCAAGAGTTACTACAGTACGAGTTACCAGGGTAGGGGGAAGGAGGCATAGGGAGTTAATGCATAAAGGGTGCAAGCTTTCTGTTTGGGATGATGGCAAAGTTTTGGTAAATGGATGGTGATGATGGCAGCAACAACTGTAAATATGACTAATGCCATTGAACTGAATGCTTGGGAGTGGTTGAGATGGGCAATTTTAGGTTGCATATATGTTACACAATTTTAAAAAGAGAGATTGAGAAGCGGATGTGGCTCAAGCAGTTGGGCACCCATCTACCAAATGGGAGGTCCCAGGTTCCATTCCTGACGTCTGCTAAAGAAGACAAGCAAGACAGAGAGCTGACACAGCAAGCTGATGCAACAAGACGACTCAACAAGGAAATACAATGAGAGATACAACAAGCAGGGAGCGGAAGTGGCTCAAGCAATTGGGCACCTCTTTCCCACATAGGAGGTCCCGGGCTCGGTTCCCAGTGTCTCCTAAAAAGAAGACGAGCAGATCAGAGAGCACAGAATGAACAGATACAGACAGCAGACAGCAAGTACAAATAACAAGGGATGGGGGAGAAATTAATAAATAAAAGATAAACCTTAAAAAAGAGAGAGAGAGATATTGAAGAGACAATGACAATTAAATGCAATACATGATCCTGAACTGGATCTAATAATGGAGGAGCAAATGCCCAAAAGGACATTACTGGATCAAATGAAAAATCTGGACTATAGACTATATGATTTATATCAATGTTAAATTCCTTGAATTTGATAACTATACTTAATGTTGTTACATAAGTGAATATCCTCGTAGGAAACACACATGGAGGTATTAAGTGTTCAAGGAGCATGATATATGCAACTAACTCTTGAATGTTTAGAAAATGATAGCTAGACAATATGGATTAAATAGATGGATAGATGGATGGATAGTTAGATAAGTGACAGAATGATTTAGGAAATGTGACAAAGTGTTAAAAGTTGGTAAATCTGAGTTATCTGGGTAGGAGGAATATGGCAGTTCTTTCTAATAATATATTATTTTTGCAACTGTTGAAGTATTTCAAAATAACAAGTTTAAAAAGCCAATAGATTTTTAAAAATACCAATAGTTACAATCTAATAACTAAAAAAAACATAAAATTATGTCATAAACTTTATAAAATGATAGCCAAAACAAAAAACAAAAGATTCTGGTAAGATGAGGACCACTTCCTGAGAGGGTCTCAAGTATGACTGGCTAAGTTGTATCATGCTTAAGGGTGCCTAGCTGCTAGGGTGAATTGGGTATGAAAGTCAACCTGTGTTCCACCTGCTAAGCTATAAGACCTGGCCTTTCCCTGAGGAAGCATTCTTTTTCAATTTGCACAAAGGGATCATATAAGCCAGCAAGTGACAGTCTCATAGCTTTGTCCCTAACTCACCAGAAGCAATATTGAAGAAAGAAGACCAATTAACAAAATCTTAAGAATTCTCACTAATAACTAACAATTTAGAATGAGGGAGAATGAGGGGACAAGGAGTAGCACTAAGAGAAGTCAAGGAGGAGAGCAGATGTAGCTCAAGTGGTTGAGTGCCTGCTTCCCATGTACGAAATCCTGGGTTCAATCCCTGGGCCCTCCTATAAAAATAATTAATTAATAAAAAAAGAAAAGTCAAGGAACAAAACCATTAAAATAAAAGCCCTTACGTAACTGTATGGAACCTCAGTAAAAGTAGAGAGAATCACCAGGGTTTAACATCTAACAGAGCACAATGTTAGCCAAAGTCCACACTAGTCAGAAATTATATCCCTGGCTGGGTTAAGTAGGTCCTGTTATAAGATCAATAACAGTATCTCAGAAGAGAGAGGTCAGAGCCCAGGTTCCTAAACAAGAACCTCAGCTTTGGTAGAGCTTTATTCTCCCACCACCCTCATGCCTGAGGCTAGAAAGAAGTGGCAAGAACACAACATATAGCTCTCAAATTTTAGACTGGAGAAAACAAACTACTTACACTAAGGTAGAAACAGTGTCAAGGACAATTAGTTTTTACATTATCAAAGCAAACAGATATGAACAGAGTTGCCCATGTTAAGCATGAGCAAGATATCAAGAAATAACACATCTAATAAAATATATCCCACAAAAAAAAGAATAGAAAGAAATTGAGAAATTAGTCTCGAAGAAAATGTAACCCACAGAAACAGACTCCCCATGAGTGCTTCACACAACAGAATTACTTAAAAATTAATCCTATAAAACAAGAGGTCAATACAGAATGAGATGAAAAGAGAACTGCAGGGAGTGGATGTGGCTCAGGCAGTTGGGTGCCCGCCTTCCACATGGGAGGTCCTGGGTTCAGTTTCTGGTTCCTCCTAAAGAAACCAAACAAACAACAAGCAGACATTGAGCAAAAACAACAAGCAAAAACAACAAGAAAAAAAAGCAAACAACAAGCAATGAGCAAAAACAATGAGCAGACAATGAGCAGAAACAACGAGCAGACAATGAGCAGACAATGAGCAGACAACAAGCAAGACAATGCGCCAACAACAAGCAGAGCAAAAACAGTGAGCAAAAACAAAATGAGCAGGAAGCAGATATGGCTCAAGCAGCTGGGTGCCCGCCTCCCACATGGGAGATCCCAGGTTTGGTTTCCAGTACCTCCTAAAGAAGAAACAAGCAGACAACGAGCAAAAACAATAAGCATACAGCTAGCAAAAACAACAAGCAGACAGACAAGGGAGCCATCTTGGGGAGGGGAAAAGAGGGGAAAAGGAATCGCATTGCTAAGAAAAAGTGATAACTGAAACCAAAGACTTAATAAATAACTTAGAAACAATAAAGAAGCACAATAGATAGGACTGAAAATCAAATTAGTGATTTGGAGGAAAGACTTGAGAAAATAACTGAATACAGAGCAAAAGGACAAAATATAACATCTTTTGTTAACTTTTAGTAAAACTTAAGTGCTTTTTTGTATTAAAAATAGTATGTATAGAATGATTCTTATAAAATCATTTTTTCTATTTATCCATCCAAACCAGCCAGCCAGCCATCATCTATCCTCCTATATGGTAATATATAGAAAGATGTTTAATAAATGTTTATTAAAACTGGCTTTTTCTGAGTGGTGGATATTGGGTGATCTGTTGCTTTATGCTTTACACTTGTGTATTGCCTAAACTTTTTATAATGAGCATGTACCATTTTTATAAAAATAAAATAAAATAAAATAGCCACTCTCTAAAATGCAAGAAATAAATGGCATTGTATATCTAATAAATTAAATTACCTGAATTATTTCAGTGGTAAATACAAAAAGTAGATAGTAGGGAAAAATCTATACATTTCACATAAAATAATTCGGATACTTCGGTTATGACTTTTGTTCCCTTTCTGAATTTTTTGGTAGAGTCTCATTTTTTTACATAAATTACCCATTGAGTATAACAAAAGAGAAAGTTTCAAAGTTGGAATATATTGAAGTTGCTTTCGAAAAAATCCTCAGTTTACTTCTCATGTGACAATTTAGGAATGTGACAAAGACTTTCATAGCTGACAAAGATACAGATTGCTAAAAGAATGTTCCTCAGCTAGGAGGAAGAGAAAGTTCCCTGAATTGGGGCATGTTTTTCAATAATTTCTTAGTATTATAATATTCAAATGTAGCACTAGTAATAACCATGGATCACCTAAAACCGGAATAAAAAGTGGAAGAAACACTGTTGTCTGTTGTCTGTGTCTATTTGCTGCGTCTTCTTTGTCCGCCTCTGTTGTTGTCAGCGGCACGGGAATCTGTGTTTCTTTTTTGTTGCATCATGTTGTGTCAGCTCTCCGTGTGTGCGGCACCATTCCCGGGCAGGCTGCACTTTCTTTTGTGCTGGGCGGTTCTCCTTATGGGGCACACTCCTAGCGCATGGGGCTCCCATATGCGGGGGACACCCCTGCGTGGCAGGGCACTCCTTGCGCGCATCAGCACTGCGCATGGGCCAGCTCCACACGGGTCAAAGAGGCCGGGGGTTTGAATCGCGGACCTCCCATGTGGTAGACGGACGCCCTAACCACTGGGCCAAGTCCACTGCCAAAGTTTCAAATCTTGAAACTAGGTCTAAAGCAGCTTTTAAAATAAATTTCAATGTTATAATTTTTCAAATATAAAAACTATCTTACACCATTGTGAAAAGCATTTGCAGAAAAGTTTATAATCTAAAGGTTATTCAAAGGCCATGATATAATATCAATATAAAATTCATTTTATAATGACAGTACTCATAGGATTTATTAAGTTTTATTTTGTTTTTAGCATATGCATTTTCCTCAAATATTGCTTTGAATTTTTCATTCATATTTCACTCAGATAATACAGCCAACAATAGCATTATTATGCTAGCTCTGTCAATAACTTTACCTATAATGCTAATCTCCCTTAGTATTTAATCTCAAGAAAGGTATGCAAGGATTTGATTAAAATAATGAGTAGAAATATTAAAATACCACTGTCCACTCAGAAAACATAAGAAATGTCTGTTGTTAATCTGAAAAATGAAAACAGTCAATCACATCTCAGAAAAAAGATTACTGGACAACTAAACAACTAATTTAATATACAGTAAAAAAGTTACCTTCTATATACTTTAGAAGCCTTTGAGGAGGTAATAACGGGAATCGAATTGGGTCTAGTACTTCCACCACGTGTTTTCTTCTCTTTCCCAGATCTTTCAAAATCCACTGCATTGCAGCTAAGAAGACCTGATATTCATCCTCAATGCTAAGCTCTTCACTTCGTAAAATTTTGATCAGCTGATCTTTTGTAAGTGCCAGGAACTCTTCCCCACTATGAACTTCCAAGAAATGGACATGAATGTAGTTTTCTGTGAATTCCAAAAGATCATGGCAGGCAATTTGTTCAGAGAACTGAAAGATCCCAATGCAGTTCAGTGGATCAATTTGTCCTTTCAGAAAGTCACAGCAAAGATTAACAACTTCAGTCAACTGCAGCATGTCCGCTGCAACAATCAACTCCTGGACATTATTCACACCTATATTTACTATACCTAGGGAAGTAGGGAGACACAATCACCATTAAAGTAAAAACAAACATTTGACTTAGATTCAAAAAGCATTATACTTGACTCCAGCGATAATTTAGTGTTTGCAAAATAGATGTTAAAAAAAAAACGGCAACAAAGGATTTGTGGAAATTGCACAAAACTTAAAAGACAATGATACTTAAAAAATTTACCGAACACTTAGAATGAAACAGACTTAGTGTTGTTTTTTTACACTCATTTAACTCTCACTACAACCCCATAAGGTATTTTTATTAAGGAAACAGAAATCAGAAAGTTTAAGTAACTGGTGCTCAAGTCACATAGTTACGCAAGTCACAGGGTAGGGATTGATGTCAAAGTCCATAACATGAGGCTATATACACCTAACATTTACTGAGGCACTGGAGAGAGTAAGACGGGTCCCTCTATTGAATTATGATAAAGTATCATATGTATGTTAATTTTATATATTAGGTACAACCAAGAGTCTAAAAAATATGAAAGATCATTAAATACTTAACATTTAAATAACTATATATTCTCCTACCTAATAAGGATAAACTCCATTCAGTGTGTGTGTGTGTGTGTGTGTGTATTTTTTTTAAGGAGGTACTGGGGATTGAATGCAGGACCTCATACATGGAAAGCAACTCAGCCACTGGGCTACAATTTGCTCCCCAATGACAGATGTATTTTCATTTGTTCCTTTGGTTTGTTTTTGTAGGAGTTACAGAGATCGAACCCAAGACCTCACACTTGGGAAGGAGACACTCAACCACTTGAGCTACATCTGTTCCCTCCATTCAGTCTTAAACTTTCTCTTTATCCCTTTTATAATACCACATTAAATAATTTGTGTAAAGTTTGTATTCCCCTTAGATTTACAGCATGCCTCCTCTTTATTCCCAAAGCTTATTACATAACAGGTGCTCCAAAATTTTTTTAATTGAATGACTGGCCAGAGATTATGGTGAAAGTAAGTATATAGTTCACTGAAAATCCTGCAAACAGGGTTTTCCAAAAGCATAACCAATGAAATCTACCATGGGAGAAAATGGTACTTGGATACAGAGAAAACTGAGATAAGACTTAATTAAATGAAATAATTCACTACAAATTTGAAGAAGATAAAATTATGAGTTGTGATATGAGGGGCTGACTGACTACTATTGGATAATCCCAAGAGTTACTTGAGAGCAATAAAGAGAATATCCAACTTAATAGAGCTTTAGAGTTACAAAGCATTTTTACATTAAAAATTATCTCATTGAAACTTCACATGAATTATAAAGTGCTACTATCCTTACTTGATACAGGAAGAAAAACAGGCTCACACAAGCTCGTTCCTATTTTGCAAGTACTTAATCTGCATTACCCATAAAGTTCTGTAGAGACCACGTCTGTCTTATATATTATTATATACCCAGTGCCTAGCAAAAAAAAAAAAAGTAATAAGTATTTGTTGAAAGAATGAATGAGTGGCTAAAGTTTAATATCAGTCAATTAGTGGCAGAGCTAGAGCTCAACTCCAGGTAATTCGATTCCAAGCGAAGTGTATAAAAATCTAGGATGAGAAATATACACTAAAACCTATTAGAATTGTGAATGGTTAATAAAGAATATATGGATAAGTCCAAAGGAGAGATCAACAGAATAACAGGGCTTGCTGTCCCCCATACTCCAAAAAGGGAATACTTAAAATGAAAATTTAGTAAGTTTTTAAAGAACTAATTGTGTAAAGACTACAACTTCCCCTGCCCAGTAAGTACCTAAATTCATTCTCCTTTCAGCCTTACTAACAGAACTCTGAATTTGTTGTGGGTGTAAACTGTGCCCTGCTGAAAATTACACTTCTCAGCATCCCCTGCAGATATGGGTGAACTTTTGACTGGGTTTGGCCAACATGATATAAGCAGCAGTTTGTAAGTGGGGCTACCAAAAAATCTTTTTAAAAAGAGGACAGACTCAGCTGGCAGGCTCTTTTGCCTCTCCCCCTTCCACTAGCTGAAGCTTATCGTGGTGAGAGTAGAGGCTACACTCTATAGACGGTGGAGCAAAATGTTGCAAGACTACTGGGACTCATGATAACATGAAACCACCATACCAGGATGGAAAAACAGATAAACACCTATCTTGTTAAACCAATTTAAATTTGTTACTAGCAGCCAAATGTTATTAACACCAATTTTAACCTTTAATGTCAATCCTCTACCATGTTTTCCTCCCACATATGTTTAGTAGCTTTTATTTCTCTGGGTTTTACAACCTTTTATTTCTTTGATGGCATGAACATTCTTTCACCAAATATCTCGTTGCTACTAAGAGAATAGCTAACTGTGGCATTTTTTTCTTTTATAAACTGTAGTTCAACAATAATACCATGGATTAAACTGTATTGCAAAATAAGAGAAGCAGCAGCAATTACGGAGCAGTGTAATCAGTTCACACAAGTCATTTTGAGAAGCAAAGTTTAAAACCCCTCAATGTTAGTTTGTACATAAGGCAAGAGACAGAGCTGCACTGCTTTCAGTAGATAAAAAGATCATTTTTATAATCCTCAAATTAAGAGTTATCATTGTTTTCTGAAATTTTCCAAAAAGGAATATGAAACAGAGAAAATAAACCTTTTGTCATTTTCCATGTTTAAATACCATTCATTAAAAAAACAATACTTTATTAGGCCACATAATTATCTCCCACCAAGCAATCCCTTAAGGAAAGCATGGTATATTCACAAAATAGGCCAAACAAACAATCTTTGTTCTCAAACTTTTTTTTTTTCTGATTATAAGAGTAATATGTATTCAGTGAAGGAAAAAAAATTAAGGCAGAAAAATATAAAAATGAAAATCACACATTTCCCATACATGGAGATACATGGTATAATACGTTAGTATATTTCTTTCAACTTTTTTCTATGCATATTTTATTGCATATTATAAAAGATGTATATTTTATATGTATATTTTTATGCATTTTCAAATGCCATTAAAACTCCTCAAAAATTTAAAAATAAAAGTTTTGATCAAATAATACATGTAGTTTATTAAAATTTTGAGGAAAAAAAAGGGGGGAAAAACAAAAATCTTCCATAATTCCATTACTTAAAATAAACATTGTCAATATTCCAGTCTCTCCCATGCACAAATACATACAAATTATATTTTTACAAAATTGGGGTCATATTTATATTTTGATTTTTTAAATTTAATATAAACATTCTTCCACATATATTTTCTTGAATCATTTGTGAGATCTAAATAAGATTACATTATATATACATGTACCATATTTATTTAATCATATAACTTACTTTGAGATAATTAGACTTATTCAATTATAGGCTATTATAATGTTACAATGAACATCCTGATGCATAAATATTTGCCCACATCTCTAATTAATTTCTTAGGATTCCCAGAAAATTAATCTGGGTCAAAAATATGAACTTTTCAAAGGTTCATAATAACATATTGCTAAATTATTTTCCATGTAAATTAGATCAATTTATATTCCCACAGCAGTGCATGAGTGATCACATCATTCTTCACTCAAGGCGACAGGCTCACTTAACATACCCGTGTAAATGAAATCTAGAAGTATCCGAAAGATTCGAGCTTCAATTCCTAAAATCTGTACAACATCTTTTGAGGACTCTTTCATTCCTCCAGTGAACAAAGCTGCAAAATAGGGACTACTAGCAGCTAAAACCAGCCGATGAACTTTAAAAGTTTCTTTCCCAACTTGCAGCTGCACATCACAGAAATGCTGTCCATTCCTCATTTTATTGATCTGGGCCAAGATGTGTTGAGCATGTTTATCTGATGGAAAAGGACTATCACCCGCCTTGGGACAGCCCTCATTAGCCATGACGATGACAGATTAATTAAAAGGGCAGATGCCCATAATCTGTTCCCTGAAAAATAAAATACAAGGACATTAAGCAACATGTTTTTAACATGTCTCCATTCATATACATAAGAAATATTTCCTATCCTCAAGGAGCTGACAATCTATTTAGGGACATAAAACACACATGAAACAAATAAGGACTAAACTGTGTGATACTATTTCTAGTATGGCTTCAGAAAAGGGATTAAGTACTGAGGACTAAAATAATTGGGGGATGTTCCACATAAAAAATGGCACCTAAACTGGCTCCCGAAAGATAAATACTATTAAGGTATGAGACAAGCATAACCATTCTGAATGGAGTAAAGAAAATGAGGAAAGGCAGGTTTTTTGTTTTGTTTTGTTTTATCTCTCCCCTTCCTTCTCCCTTCCCCAGTTGTCTGCTCTGTGCCCATTTGCTGAGTGTTCTTCTGTGATCACCTCTATCCTTATCAGCGGCACTGGGAATCTGTGTTTCTTTTTGTTGCATCATCTTGTTTTGTCAGCTCTCTGTGTGTGTGGCACCATTCTTGGGCAGGCTGCACTTTCGTGCTGGGCAGCTCTCCTTGTGGGGCTCACTCCTTGCACGTGGTGCTCCCCTATGCGGGGGACACCCCTGCGTGGCACAGCACTCCTTGCGCGCATCAGCACTGCGCATGGGCCAGCTCCACACAGGTCAAGGAAGCCTGGGGTTTGAACCGCAGACCTCCCATGTGATAGGCGGACACCCTATCAATTGGGCCAATTCCGCTTCCCTCGCAGAAGGTTTTTTTTTTTTAAGATTTTTATTTATTTCTCTCCTGTTCCCCACCGCCCCCCCCAGTTGTCTGCTCTCTGTGTCCATTCGCTGTGCATTTTTCTGTGACCGCTTCTACCCTTATCAGTGGCACCAGGATTCTGTTTCTTTTTGTTGCGTCATCTTGTTGCATCCAGTGTACAAAACCTTCTGCCAGCACTGTGGAGCTGGCCCATGCGCAGTGGTGGCAGAAGGTTTTGTACACTGTAGTATGGAAGCACACACTGCAGCCAAAATGAACTTTTAAAAAGCAACTATGATCAGTCTACTTGTCCGCTTAAAACTCTTCACTGCCTTCTTCACTGCCTTCCCTTGGCACACAAAGCCCTTCAAGTCTCATGCCTATCTACCTATCCAGTTCCATCTTCTATACTCCTGTTTGAACTTAACACCACCAAAACCCTAACAACTTGCAGTTCTTTAAAAGTGCCTTTCATGCCACCTTCCCACCTTTGTCCATCTGGATGTTCGTTATAATTCAAAATTCTGTTCAAGTATAACGTCCTCCAGGAACACTTCCCTGCAACCCCTTTCATCTGGGTTTGATGCTTACCTTTTCCTTACCATATCACACTGGACCTTGTCAGACACCCTACCGTCCCATCGCTTTTGTAAACACACTTTATAAACCCCTTGAAAGACATTCCCTTAAGGGCAGGGACTATCTCTGAAACTGAAGCACCAGTATCTCACAGATACTTCAAATGTTTGTGCAATGAAAAAGAAATAAGAGTAATAGCTTAGCTGTTTTAAAGTACTGTTAGCTTTTCCACATATTATGTCAACTGTAATTCTCACAATAATTAAGAGGCAGAAAGAAAAGATTTTGTTATCCTAAATGAGAAATGAAAAATCTCAAAATTTCCCCAAGGAAATTTTGTCTCTACAAGGAAATCTGACCTGCAGATATTATTAAAAATCACATGGCTGTCAGGGCTTTTTTCTCTGTTTTAGATTTCTCCCTGTCAGCAAAATTTGGGCCAGAGTTCACTGAAAATCCACCTTGGTGCCAGAGAGCAGAAATCCTAGCATGCTGCCACGCTTTTCAGTAGCTGCTAATACTATCCCACTGCCATTGGAATACGTCATTCCATCAGACGGCAAGAGGTGTAACCATATTTCCGAAGGGAAAGAAAACAATTCGGGGACATCACAGAGGGATGTAAGGAACCTGCCTCAAGAGATCTACATTTCAAAGGCGGATTATTAGGAAATGGTGGAGACCCCTGCGGAAGGAAAGAGTACCTATGTTTAATGGCCTTGAATCCACTGCCGAGAGCATACGGAAGCTGCTTCAGCAAAGGGTGTCAGAAAGAATCTCGGGATGAGCAACAAAACAAAACAAACAAAAACCACAGGGCTCTTTATGCTTGAGCTGGGGCCTGCACCTGGAAAGTGAGCCCTAAATTGCTGCGAGCGAACGGTAGATAAACTTCCCGGCGGTACCTCAATCTTTATGAAGGCATCTCAGAGAGCTGAGAGGGAGCGCGGCCCCCGGACAGGCAGTGGGGGCAGGGAAAGGACAGGCAGGAGCGGTCCCGACCAGACGAAGCTCTGCTGACGGTGAAAACGCTCCGACTATCAGAGAAGAGCCTGAGGCGGCAGGAGGAAAGGCGCGGAAAGAACCTGTTCAAAGGGCTCTTCTCACTCCTCCTCAGGGTTCCCGAGACCCTTAGAGAGTCAACGAGGAAATTCCCAAACCGTTCACAGATATCCAAGGGACGAAGGTACTTCTTACCGGCCGCTTTCCTTTCCCGTCGGTGCCCGTTCAGGTCCTGCGCGCGCAGTCGCGCTCAGCGCAGGCGACGAGCGGACGGGAAGAAAGGGTCGGTGAAGACCTCCGAAGGAAGGAAGCGAAGCCAATCCTCGGGAAGAAGGCCTATTGCTCCACGCAAGCGCTCGCGCTCAGCGGGGGCCGGATCTTCGTGTGCGCATGCGCAGGGCTCTTCTGCTTGCGCGTAGCGGGGCCTGCAGGCGTTTCTTAATTACTGCATTGCTTTCGTGGAGGGATGGTTCTCCACTCCGCACAGGCGAGCAGCCTTCCTGCGAACCCATCGTCTGCCACTTGCTGGGGCTGACTGGCTATCCCTTTCCACTGCTTACACTCCTCGTTCCTCGTTCCTCGAGGAGCGTAGGCCTCTTTCTAGGCAACCAGCTGACTTAAGTGTTAAGGAAATGACAGAGGTTGGCAAAAAATGACAACCTCGCACGGCGCTTTCCTGCATTTTTTACCATTCACTTAGGTAATTTTCTGAGTCTGCATGACTGAGCCCAACCTATTTTGAGGGCGAGGGAGAATTGGAAATGTCCAGTTATATTTCACTGTTGCACTCACAATGTGCGACTACATAAGTAGCTTTCATACTTTTAATCTAAGGCCATAATGATCGAGTCCAAATACTACTACATACGTGTGTAGAGATGAATATATCTGAAACAAAAATTTCACAAAATAATGTTTATACTCACTACCAGCAATGCACAAAATTTCTATTTTTCTATTTCATTACAAAAAAACGCTAGTAGGACCCATTGTCAGGAAAAATGAAATGGGCAAAAGAGATTACAGGCTGCCATTTCAGTGTAATGCAGGCAATGTCTAGCAGACTCTCTAAGGATTATTTGCTTCTGTACGGACCTTTGATGTCCTATTGAGTAGGCTGTATTACAAGAAAACTAATATTTAAAATAATTCTTAAAAAAAATAAAAATAAAATGAAAGAATTCTTATCCACAGAAATGCAAAGAAATTTTGTCCTTTAGAGGTAAAATTGATTTCTGCCCTGTAGAACAGAAAACCCCCAAACATTATGTTTTACTGACCTGTATGATAAGCTGTTAAAACACTTTTTGCACATCTTAGCAAATAGGACTAAAGTACCTACTTCTTAGGGTTGTTGTAGTAATCAAATCATTTTACATATGTAAATTTATCTAAAGTAATTGCCAAATACATTATTTCATTAGAAGTTGCAAAATGCTGATCCTTCAATTCTTTCATTCCTTCAGCATGCATTTATTAGCAATGATTCTTGTTGGATTTTTTTTTTTCTTTTTTTTAAGTACTGGGGCCATATGTAGGAAGCCAATCCCTAAGCTGTATCAGCTCCTCTGAGTCGGTTCTTTCACATGTTTTGCTTGTTGTTTGTTGTAAATATTCTTTCTGCTCCTTTTCTGTTCTCTTCTCCTTCTGGAGCACCTATAACATGTATGTTTGTATATTTCATGTTGTCATTCAATTCCCCAAAACCCTGCTCAGTTTTTTTTTCTGTCTGTTTATCTGACTTTTCAAGTTGAGATGTTCTGTCCTTGACTTCACTTATTCATTCTTCTGCCATTTCAAATCAGCAGTTACATGCCTCTAAAGTATTTTTAATCTCATCCATTGTGTCTGTCATTCCCATAAGCTCTGTTATTTCCTTTGCAGCCTTTCAAATTGTTCTTTATGATCACCCAGTGTCTTCTTAATGTTCATCTCTTTAGCCATATTTCCTTCACTCCTTGGCATGACTGAGGAGATTTCTGGGATTATCATTTATTAGTTGTCTTAAATCCTGTGTCTCATCAGGATTTTTGGTTTGTTCCTTTGGCTGGGCCATCTCTTCCTGTTTCTTAGTATGGCTTATAATTTTTTGCCAATATATAGTCATCTAGATGAATTCACTCTGACAATGTCTCTTTCTTGCCTAGTGGTTTCATGGCTGTTCTCTGATTTTTGGTTCAACTTATTCTAAGTCTTTAAAATTGCCAAGCTTAAATTATCAAAATAGAGTCAGGGACCCATTAATGGGGTACAAATCAGATACAAGGGGTCTGGGACACGAGAGACTTCAAAAAGTAATTCTCCTTCCTGCAGTGTCCTGATCAGTCAGTAGATGGTGCTATCATCAAAACTTTCCAAGGAGGTGTGTTTTTTCAACCTTCACCTGCCCATGATTCTGGTCTGGCCAGAGCTGAAATTCAAAGTGGGCTCTGCTGGCCAAACTCTTCATCCTTCATGCACCCTCCCTCTTCCCAGAGAGGAAGACAGTTGGCTTCAGTGATCCATGGATTTTACCCAGAATGTTCATCTTGAATGTGGGGCATAAGTGCTGTTCCTGACTGTGAGGGCTAGTAACTTACAGTTTTCATTTTGACTCCTTTGATTCTCTGTCCTTCAACCTCCTGGACAATGTCAGCACTCTCCTGGTCTGCAGATCCCCAGAACAGTTACTTCAGACAGCTTTTCACACTTCCCCCACTGTTTTTGTAAGAGAGCTGAGCCTTGCCTACCTACTCTGATGCCACTGGCCCAGGAACCCAGCAATGATTCTTCTGTAAAGTCCTTGTCTCATCATGTCTTTGTTTACCCTGAAATCTAGACTGTATAGTGAAGACAAGATAGAAGCTTGAGGCTTTCAATTATTTATCAGCTTTCATAGTAATGTATCAGTGCCATAGGAACCTTTAAAGGTGACCAAAAAAGTACACTCATTTTTAAGATTTATTTTATTTGCTTATTTCTCCCTGTCCCCTTGTTGTTTGCACTTGCTGTGTCTGTTCATTTTCCTTATTCCTTTAGGAGGCACCAGGAACTAAACCTGGGACCTCTGACGTGGGAGGGAGGCACCTAATTGCTTGAACCACCTCCAATTCCTGCTTTGTTGTGTCTCAAATTATGTTTTTCTCCTTGAGTCTCTTGTTGCAGCTTATTGCATCAGCTTGCTACACCTGCCTGTTACACAAGCTCACTGTCTTCTTTTGGAGGCACCAGGAACCAAACCATGAACATACTGTGTGGTAGGTGGGAGCTCAATCACTTAAGCCACATTTGCTTTCCAAAAGTACATTTTAGTATCATTATGAAAGCATGGATTTTTTGTATTTTACTTGCTTCAACTCATTGAAGTCATTGTTCTTTTTGATACTCAAATGATCTCATCTTTGGCTGTAGTAGTTTGATATTATTGATGAGTTCCTAAAAGAAATACTGAGTTATGCTTATAAACTGATCTTTTCCTCTGGGCATATTAGATTATATTGGATTCAGAGGTTTACTTGATTAAATAATTATGTAAGTCTCTTGTGCCAGTAGGGCATTGAGCCCCACCCTTTGGTGGGTGGAGTCTAACAGATAAAAAGTATGGCAAAGGACAGAGTTGAGGGTTTTTGATGTGGGAGTTTTGATGTTGGAATTTGATGCTGAAGCCCAAAGCTGGAACCCCAGGAAGAGAGGAACCCTGAACCCAGAGAGAAGCAAGACACTGGAAGGGAGGAACCCAGGAAACCTGAACCCTCGCAGACATCGGCAGCCATCTTGCTCCAACATGTGAAGACAGACTTTGGTGAGGGAAGTAACTTATGCTTTATGGCCTGGTGTCTGTAAGCTCCTACCCCAAATAAATACCTTTTCTAAAAACCAACCAATTTCTGGTATTTTGCATTAGCGCTGCTTTTGTTGACTAATACACTGGTTAATGGGAATCACTTTCTAGTTGGCTCCTATATCATTTTGACACACACCATTAGTCTTTGATAGTATCTTGCTTTCAAATAAACAAGATTTTTAGGCTCATATTGACATTTCCTGTCCCAAGCCCAGAATCAGCCATTTCTCAAAGAAGCAATGGTTTCATTATATGGGAAATGGCATTCAGAGACCTGGATCTGGGCATGAGGGATTAATTGCTACTGGGTTAGAATATACATCATTTCAAGAAGATTCTAAATTGTTAAGACACAATTTAGCTAATAAAGGTATTTTCCTTGGAAGTTTTTGATAATACTAGAAAACAGAGACTTTCCAATTAAGCAATTTGTTTCACAAAGAAATATGAATTTATTAATAAGAACCTCATTATTATTTGTGTATTTATTTTCTCCTGAATAATAATAGTTTGGACTAGAATTGAGGGGTAGGTAAGAATGATGGTTTGATACAAGAACCTACTTTTAAGTTTGAACAGAAAATTTGCTGTAGAATTGCCAGAGGCAGAAGTAAACAGAATTTTTTATATTAGAAAAGAAATATATAATCCTAAAACTCAGTGGTTCCTTCAGGAAGAGGGTTAAAGAAGGAAAGGAGAAGCAGCAAATTATATGGCGTACTTACTGTTTCTGTTTTGGTATCCAGCCTAGAAATGCTAATTATTCTGCAGTCTTGAAATACTAATTTGGCAAGCAAATCAACAGAGAATCAAAGAGTAAGTAAAGTAGTTTACTTGTACATCAGGTCAGAAATGGACTCAAAGTTCACAGTCCACCATTCTCCTTACATCCCTAATAATTTATAACTTCTTGAAACTTGGTTGAAGATCACCTGACATCTTAAACCTATGTTGGTTTTGACCTTTATCTAATATTCATGGCTTTATTTTGGATAAGAGTACAGAAGTGAATACTGACTGGACACATTGATCTGGATTATATTTCCTTCAGGTTTCCGAGAAACCCTGAACCTGAGAATCACACCTCAAGTGGATGTTTTTCCAACTGGGTCTTTCTTCATGAAGCACTTCTTTTTCTTTTTCTTTTTTTTCTTCAGGTATTGGTGCCAGGGATTGAGCCTGGGACTTCAAGTGTGGGAAGCTGGCACTCAACCACTGAGCCACATCAGCTCTCCTCAACTGGTCTTTTCATTTGTTTGTTTGTTGTTTGTTTTTGTGTTTTTAGGAGGCACCAGGAACTAAACCGGGGACCTCCCATGTAGGAAGCAGGTGCTCAACGTCTTGAGCCACATCTGCTCCCCTCACAAAGCACTTTTTTTTAATTCCCCCCCTTGCAGCTTGCTTACCATCTGCTCTCTGTGTCCATTCACTGTGCATTCTTCTATGTGTCTGTATTGATTTTTATTTATTTCCCCTGCCCCTTGTGGCTTGCTTGTTGTCTGTACTCTGTGTCCATTCACTGCATACTCTTCTGTGTTTTCACTTGTCTCCCTTTTTGTTGCATCACCTTGCTGAGTCAGCTTTCTACGGTGCTTGCGGGTCGGCGGCACTCCGCGGCATGCGGGCGAGCCTACCTTTACAAGGAGGCCCCAGTATGAACCCAGGACCTCCCATATGGTAGACAGGAGCCCAACTGATTGAGCCACAGCCACTTCCCTCACAGAGTACTTTTGAAAGACAATTGCTGGAGTCTGTGCAGTGAGCCAGGTCCATGCAATGAGCAATGCAGCAAGATAATGATGCAACAAAAGAGAGATGCAGGGGAGAGTCAAGGCAATATGCGAAAAAAAAACAGGAACTGAGGTGGCACAAGCAACAGGGAACCTCTCTTCCACATCAGAGGTCCCCGGGATTGAATCCCAGTGAAGCCTAGAGGAGAAAACAAGAAGAGAAGACAAAAAGAAACAGACACAGAATATCACACAGCGAATGGACACAGACAGCAAACAGTAGTGGGGGGCGGAATAGGGGGGAGGAAAAGAAAGACAATTTCCTATTTCAGTGGCAGTAGAAATAAATAAAATCTTAAAAATAAATAAAATAAAATAAAGTAACAGAAAATTAGTCTTGAAGAGAATGTGGAGAAATAGGAACACTCATTTATTGCTGATGGCAATGTAGAAGGTACATTTGCTGTGGAAGACAGTTTGGTGGTTCCTCAGAAAGCTAAGTATAGAACTACCATATGACCCAGTAATCCCAATATTAGGTATATATTCAAAAGAATTGAAAGTGGGGAGTTCAACAGATATTTGCACACCAATGTTCATGGTAGTATTATTCACAATTGCCAAAAGATGGAAGCAACCCAAGTGTCCATCTACCAATGAATGCATAAATAAAATGTGGTATATACACACAACAAAATATTATTCTGCTGTGAAAAGGAATGAAGTCCTCATATATACAACAACATGGATGAACCTTGAAGATATCATGTTGAGTGAAATAAGCCAGACACAGAAGGTCAAATATTGTATAATTTCACTGGTTTGAAACAATAGAATAAGCAAACTCATATAGTCAGAATCTATCTAGAATGTAGGTTACTAGGGAACTGGACGGGGATAGGGAAAGGGAAGTTAAGGCTTCAAATATATAGGGTTCCTATTTGGAATGATGGAAATGTTTTGGTAATTGTAGCAGTTTGATATTATTTATGAATTCAAAAAAGATATATTGATTATGTTTGTTCCTCCCAGCATGATACCTCTTTGATTGAATTAAATTCAGAGGTTTCACTTTTACTTTATTAAATCAAGGTTATGGCTTTGATTTGACCATGACATTAGGGTACACAGGGCTCAGACCCCACCACCACCTCGGTGGGCTGATAAAAGCTGACTCTCACACAGTAGACACACAGAGAAGAAGAATGCAGAGGAAGAGAGACAGCTCATTAGACAGGATCCTGTAGCCCCAGGAAGAGAGACTAGCCTGATAGTCTACACCTGACCTTGAGAACAGAACAGAGCAGCCGAACCCAGAAAGAAATGAGCCCACGGAAGAGAGATGCACCTTATGCCAGACTACAGCTGAGACCAGAAGAAACTGGGACCACGAGCCTTTAGAGGGAGAAGGAAGGCTGAACCCTCACAGACATTGCCTGCCATCTTGCTTCAACATGTGGCAAATGACTTTGGGTCATTAGGGATCTTTAGGGCTTTGTGACTGTAAGCTTCCACCCCAAATAAATACCCTTTATAAAAGCCAACCGAGTTCTGGTACTTTGCATCATCACCCCTTTGGCTGACTAATACAGTAATGGATGTTGTGATGGCAGCACAATATTGTGAACATAATCAACAGCACTGAAATATATACTTGAATATAATTAAAAGGGGAAAGACTAATTGTTCATATGATAATAGAATAAATTTTTTTTTAATCCATGGAATTACACTACAAAACAGTGGATCTTAAGTTAAACAATAGACTTTAAAATAATTAATAATAAAATTATAAAATTGTCTTATCACCAATTGTAACAAATGTCCCACACCAATGCCAGGTGTTGGTGGTGGTTTGGTAAATGAGAATTATTTCTTTTATTCATGATTGTTCTATAAACCCTCAACTTGTCTACTAAAGAATTTTTTTTAAATTTTGCTTTAATATTTTGTGAAACAGTAATTTGAGAATCTAGTTCTAATTTTACTTCCTTACTTTATTTTAATGGGTATTACAATTTAAAAGGATAACTCAAAAAAGGGCTGAGGGAAGTGGATGTGGTTTAATCAGTTGAGCATCCGCCTAACACATGGGAGGTTCTCAGTTTGGGTCCTAGTGCCTTCTAAAAGAAGACAAACAGACGCCACCCCAGCAGCAATGAGCAGATGACACAAGCCAGCAGACACTGCATCCAACAGGCATTGGATGTGGCTCAGGCAGTTGGGCACTCACCTCTCATGTGGGAGGTCCCAGGTTTGGTTCCTGGTGCCTCCTGGAAAAGGCAAGCAAACTTGAGCAGACAGATGAGAGAACCATTTGGGGGAGGTAGGGATAAATAAAGAAAAATAAAGTAAATAAATAAATCTTTAAAAAAAGACAAGACCGAGTTCTTTCAGTCCTGACATTAACAGATGTGAATAGCCAAGTAACTATACTACAGATATAACCAGAGATATTGCAGGTTTGGTTCCAGACAACCTCAACAAAGCAAATATTACGATAAAGAGAGTCACATCGTGTTTTTTTTGCTTTCTCAATGCATATAAAAGTTATGTTTACACCATACTATAGTCTAGTAAGTATGCAATAGCATTATGTCTAAAAAAAACAAGGTACATGCCTTCATTTAAAAATACTTTATTGTTAAAAAGTGCTAACCATCATCAGAGCCTTTAGCAAATCTTATTTGCTTACTCATTGTCAAGGGGTGCTGAGTGATCAGGGTGGTGGCTATAGCAATTTCTTAAAATAAGAATGAAGTTTGCCGCATCAGTTGACTCTTCCTTCTCTGAAAGATTTCTCTGTAGCTTGTGATGCTGTTTGATAGTGTTTTACACACAGTACAACTTCTTTCAAATTGGAGTTAATCCTCACAAACCCTGCCACTTCTTTACAAAGCTTATGTAATTTTCTAAATCCTTTGTTGTCATTTCAACAATGTTCACAGCATCTTCATTAGTAGATTCCATCTCAAGGAACTATATTTTCTTTGCTCATTCATAAGAAGCAACCCCTCATCCATTCAAGTTTTATCATAAGATTGAGCAATTCAGTCCCATCTTCAGGTTCCATTTCTAATTACAGTTCACTTACTATTTCTACCACAAATCTGAAGTCTGAAACCTTTAAAGTCATCCATGGGGTTGGAATCAACATCTTCCAAATTACTGTGAATGTTGATATTTGGACCTTCTCTGATGAATTACAAATGTTCTTAATGACATCTGGAAGGGTAAATCCTTTCCAGAAGGCTTTCAGTTTATTTTGCCCAGATCCATCAGATGATTCATTATCTATGGCAGTTATAGCCTTAAGTAATAAGATGTATGTAATAATGTATTTATAATGTCTTAATGATGTATTTCTTAAGTAATAAGACTTGAAAGTCAAAATAACTTCTTGATCCTTGGGCTGCCAAATGGAAGTTGTGTTAGCAGGCATGGATCTTGTACATCTCCATCAGAGCTCTTGCGTGACAAGTGCATTGTCGAGAAGTAATTTTTAAAAAAGATTTATTTATTTATTTTTCCCCCTTCTCCTCCTCCCATCCTGCTGTTTTTCTTGTCTGTGTTGCCTTCTCATTTTCTCTCTTCTAGGATTCACCAGGATTCCATTCTGGAGACTCCTGATGTGGAGAGAGGTTCCCTGTCAATTGCGCCACCTCAGTTCCTGGTTCCTGCTGCCATTTCACCTTGACTCTTCCCTTGTCTCCTATTTGTTGTGTTATCATCTTGCTGTGTGATTCACTTGTGCAGGCACTGGCTCACCACGTGGGCACTTGTGCGGGCACTGGATCACCTCATGGGCACTCATGCTCACCATGCGGGCACTGGCTTGCTGCATGGGCCTGCTTTCTCTTCTTTTTCACCAGGAGGCCCCAGGGATCAAACCCAGGTCCTCCCATATAGTAGGAAGAATTTCTATCAGAGCCACACCTGCTTCTCTCGAGTAGTGATATTTTAAAAGAAATCTTCTTTTTTTTCCTGAGCAGTAGGTCTTAACAACAGGCTTAAAATATTAAATAAACCATTTTGTAAACAGATATGCTGTTATTCAGGCTTTGTTGTTCCATTAATAGAGCACAGGCCGAGTAGATTTAGCATGAGTCTTAAGGACCCTAGGATTTTCAGAATAAACGAGCATTGGCTTCAACTTAAAGTTACCAGCTACATTAGCCCCAAACAAGAGAGTTAGCCTGTGCTTTGCAGCTTTGAAGCCAGGCATTGACTTCTCCTGGCTATGAAAATCTCAAATGGCATCTTCTTGTAATAGAAGTCTGTTTTGTCCACATTGAAAATTTGTTGTTTAGTGTAGCCACCTTCATCAATTATCTTAGCTAGATCTTCTTGATAATTTGTCACAACTGCTACATCAGTGCTTCCTGTTTCACCTTACACTTTTATGTTATGGAGACAGCTTCTTTCCTTAAACCACATGAGCCAACTTCTACTAGCTTCAAACTTTTCTTCTGCAGCATTCTCACTAAAAAGAGAATTATGGCCTTGCTCTGGATTAGGCTTTGACTTAAGGAATGTTGTGACTGGTTTGATCTTCTATCCAGGCCACGAAACTTTCTCTATATCAGCAATAAGGCTGTTTCCCTTTCTTAACATTCATGTCTTCACTGGAGTAACAATTTTAATTTCCTTCAAGAACTATTCCTTTGCATTCACAACTTGGCTAACTGATATAACAGGTCTGGCTTTTGGCCTATCTTAGTTTTCAACATTCCTTCCTTTGTTCCTAATAATTATTCCTAATAATTTCCAGCTTTTATTTAAAGTGAGAGATGTATGACTCTTCCTTACACTTAAAAACTTAGAGGCCATTGTAGAGTTATTAATTGGAATGATTTCAATATTGTTGAATATCAGGGAATAGGGGAGGCCCAAGGAAAGGGAGAGAGATCGGGAACAGCTGGTTGGCGGAGCAGTCAGAACATACCACAACATTTATCAATTAATTTTACCATCTTACATGGGTGCAGTTTGTGGTACTTCATAACAATTACAATCTTAAAGATCACTGATCACAGGTCACAATAACAGATATAACAATAATGACAAAGTTTGAAATATTGAGGGAATTACTGAAATGTGACAGAGATACAAAGTAAGCACATGCTGTTGGAAAAATGGTGTCAATAGACTTGCTTGATGCAGAGTTGCCACAAACCCTCAATTTGAAAAATACACACTGTCTGGGAATAATAATAAAGTGAAGCACAATAAAACAAGTTCTGCCTGTAGTTATCTATTTCTAGTGATAAAATAAAAACTTTTCATGTAATTTATTATCTCACAGGTTTATTGAGTGATTCATGAATTGGGCAGCATTCCATTCAGAAAATAGAAAGGAGTTATAGCAAGGGAGTGGAAAGAAAGGAGAAGCTCATATAGGACACATGAGAAAGTAAGTGAGGAAATATTCTGATTGACTGAAGGCTATCAGAATATTACATAGGTAGGTCTTTCAAGGTGGGGAGCAGATATACTTTGATTAGCATGGTATGTTGTCCAATTTGATAAGCTATCTTTCCTGGACCAAAATTGATTTATCAGGAGGTGTTGCTTATCTGCAGATTTGTAGGGTACATTCCATTGTTCCATTTTCTCAGAAAGCCCCTGCAAGTCAATTGTTTTTGTCTTCTGGAAAAGGTCTCCTTTGAATCCCGCTCAGAAATGCCCAGTGCAGAGGCCATTTTCTTTTACTTAATGATAGCTGCAAACTTAGTAGCTTAAAACAACATACATTTATTATCCCACAGTCTCTGTGAGTCAGAGGTCTGGGCATAGTTTAGCTGGATCCTCTGATTCAGGGTTTCACAAAGCTGCAATCAGGGTGTCTTCAAGTGCTAGCATCTCATCTGAGGTTCGACTGAATAAGGATTCCCTTCTAAGCGTTGTTAATAATATTTAGTTCCTTGCAGGCTGCTAGAGAGTGTCTCAGTTCCTTCCTGGCTGTCATCTGGAAGCCACTCCACCTGGCAGCTTATGACATAGCACTTGCTTCTTCCAAGCCAGCAAAGGGGAAACAGAGTCTCCTAGCAAGACAGTTACTTATGTAATATAATTGTGTACAGATAATCATATATGTACCTTTACCTTTTCTGTATTCTACTGGTTAAGAACAAGTCACAGGTCCTGCCCACATTCAAGGGGAAGTCACCACATAAGGAGGCAGGTATCGTGGAGCCACCCTAGAGTCTCCAATACATTAACAAATAATTATATAAATAAAGGACGGAAAAGGGGAAGCTATTTTTCATGATAGTAGGCCAACTAATAAATGTAGAAGAAATGATAGAAAAATCACTATTTTGCTACTATCCTAGCAATAAATGATATAAATAAGAATTAGCAGGAAGTGAATGTGGCTCAAGTGATTGAGCTCCTGCCTACCACATGGGAGGTCCCAGGTTCAGTTCTCAGGGCCTCCTGGAGAAGGCAAGCTGGTGTGATGAGCAGGCATGGCAAGCTGACCCAACAGGATGACACAACAAAGAAACACAAAGAGGAAAGGCAATGAGAGAAAACAAACCAGGGAGCTGAGGTGGCTCAAGCAATTGAGCGCCTCTCTCCCACATGGGAGCTCTCAGGTTTGGTTCCCATGCCTCCTAAAGAGAAGACGGGCAGACAGTGAGCACAAACAATGAGGGGTAGGGGTGGGGGAATAAATAAATAAAAATAAATCTTTAAAAAATTATCAATAGAAGCTTAAACCATGGAATAAGACATACTGGAAAAGAGGATATTTATATAAGAATAAAGTATGTCCTCATAGATTATGATGAAATAACAGGGTTTAAATTTACCTTCCCACAAAAAACATCTGAAAAACTGGACAAAATATTTGAAACAATACGTTGCAGACACTGGACAACAGGCAGTGCGAGGGAGTAATCCCTAAGAGACAGGGCAAAAATGAGGTGAGGTTTAAATTGCCCCAGAGTTCTGCATGAAGAGAATTTCTTAGCCACAATTCAGGGAAGGAAAACTGAGAGTATAGCAATCTCCCTGAGTTGAGGAGACAGAATGAAAAATTTGAGTAAATCAAGGTAGCTAGAATTTCTAAGTCAAATGACCATAATGAAAGAGCAGCACAGCAGAGAGAGTTGGAAAGAAAGGGTGCTTTGGAGTTATGCAGAAGTTTCCCCTCACATTTTCCACTGGTTACTGATCAGTCCATGTGTGCTGAAAACTACCTGATTCTTGGGAAAGAGAGTGGAAAAATCCCAGATTCACAGAGGCTGGGAATATTTCATAGTCCCAGGAGCCAGAGTAGTGTTGATACTCAGAATGGTATTTCTTCAGTAGTGTAGCAAAAATAATCTGATGGTAAAGGCCGTGCTGGTCTCACCTAACAAAGTTTAAAAGCAAACTTTGAAACTGTTTCCCAGGGCAAAGCTCAAGAATATTTACAAGAATACAAAAATATGCAGCACCAAATGATTCACAATTCCAATAAAAAAGTATTAGGTATGTAAAAAGCTAAAATATATAACCCAAAATGAATCAATAATAATAATCAATCAATAGACAACAGACTCAGAAATGACAAAAGTAATAGAATTAATAGACATGGACATTAAAACAATTCTTTGTAATTATATTTCATATGTTCAGGAAGGTGGAAGAAAGCATGAGCAATTAAAGAGAAACATGGTATATATAATACAGTACCAAATAAAACTTCTAGAGACAAAAAAGGAAGTCTGAAATGAGAAATACATTGAATGGGATTCGTGGCCAATCAGATACTGCAGAAGATCACTGAACTTGAAGACATAATAGAAACTATTCAGCATGAAACACAAAGAGAAAAAAGATTGGAGAAAAGAAAAAGAGCAAGAACACAAGCACAGGATGGAGCCCACAAGGATAGACTGAAACCCATGTTAGTTCTCATTGCATCTACCCTTGATGGCCCTGATGTCCTGTAAAAGCCTTGAACAACTATTCAACCAACTTGACTTAACTGACATTTATAGAACACTATAGCCAATATTAGCAGAGTAGATACTTTTATCAATTGTTCATGGAACAAAGAAACACTATATTCTGGGCTTTGAAACAAATCTCAATAAATGTAGAAAGATTCAAATCATGCAAAATATGTTCTGTGGTTACAAAATTAAATTAGAAATCAGTAACAGTAAGACATTCAGAAAATCCCTTTCTTAGTTTCCTGCCTGCTATAACAAATACTACAGAATGGGTTGGATTACCAACAGGAATTTATTAGTTCATGGTTTCAGAGACTAAAAACCTTGCTTCCTTCCAGGATCATAGCATTCCAGCTGACTGGCATACTTTGGCTTTCCCCTCACACGGCAATGTCTTCTTTTTCATCTAGGTTCAGTTGACTTCTAGCTTCTGGCTCCTTCCTATGTCTTTGTCCATGTGGTCTTCTCAATAAAGCTTCTATTAATAGGATGAAGAACCATTCCAAATCATATCATAACTAATATCTTCAAAAGGTTCTACTTATAATGGGTTCATACTCACAGAAATGGATTAAGAAGAACCTATAATTTTTCTGAGGTGCATAACTCAATATGCCACAGTCCTTTAATATTTTTAATCAATACTACATGGTTCAAAGAAAAACTCAAAAGGTAAATTAGAAATAATTTGAACTCAATGAAAATGAAAATACAACATATGAAAATTTGTGAGAAAGTCTGAAATTTATAGCACTAAATGGCAATGGTAAAAAAGAGGAAAGGTCTCCAATCAATGACATAAGTTCTTACCTTGAGAAAGTAGGAAGGGAAGCAGATGTGGCTCAATTAGTTGGGTGCCCACCTACTACATGGGAGGTCCTGGGTTTGGGTCCAGTGTCTCCTAAAAGAAGAGAAGCAGAAGCTGCCTCCTGCCACAATGAGCAAGACACCACCTCCCACCAAAATGAGTTGATGCCACAAGCCAGCAGACACCACAGCCTGCAGGGAGTGAATGTGGCTCAGGCCATTGGGCACCCACCTCTCATGTGGGAGGTCCTCGGTTCACTTCCTGGTACCTCCTACAGAAGTTGAGCAAACAATGAGCAGAGAGATGAGAGAACCATTTGGTGGAGGGGGGAGATAAATAAAGTAAAATAAATAAATCTTTTAAAAAAAAGAAGGTAGGAAAAGAATAGAAAATTAAACCCAAAGTAAGTATAAGAAAGAAAATAATAAAATAAGAACATAAATCAATAAAATAGAAAACAAAAAATATATAGAAAAATTTATTAACCTAAAGCTCATGCTTTTAGAATATCAATAAAAAATGATAAAACTTTAGGCAGAAATATCACGAAAAAAGATAGAGAAGATGGAAATTTCCAAATCAAGAATGAGAGGAGACATCACTACAGAATCCTATATACATAAAAACCATAAGGTAATATTATGTATAACTTTATCCCAATAAATTTGATAACTTAGATAATGGATACATTTGAAATGCACATGCTACCAAAGCTCTCTTAAAAAGAAACAGATAACCTGAATAGTTATGTATCTTTTAAAGAAATTCGACTTTCAGTTAAAAATCTTTCCACAAAGGAAACTTCAGTCCCAGATAGTTTCACTGACGAATCCTACCAAACATTTAAGGAAGATATAATATTAATTCACAAACAATACACAAACTCTTCCAGAAAATCAAAGAGGAAGAAATACTTCCCTACTCAATCTAAAAGTTCAGCATTACAATGATACCCACACCAGACAGCCATTTACAACCATGTTTATGCTGTTCTTGTTTTATAAAACCAATATTCTATTAAGTTTATGCATTGGATTTGATTATGTCTCCTTAGTGAGTTTAAACCTAAGACAGTTCTGCCACCATTTTTTTGAAATCTCATGACATTGATCCTTTTAAGACCTTGCCAGTTATCTTGTGAGTGTCCTACATTCTGGACTTGTCTATTGTTTCTTAGTGGTATAATTTACCTTTTTCTTCTCTTCCTTACATTTCCTGTGAACTGAAAGTAAGGTTTAAAGTTTGATTAAATTCAGATTAAACATTTAGGCAGGAATATATTTGTATAATAACATGAGGCTCTTAATGTTAGGTTGTTCTACTAATAATGATGCTAAATTTGATCAGTAACTTAAGGTAATGACCCCCAAATCTTTAAATTATAAGAATTTATTTTCTCTTTGCAATTCACATCAAAATAGCCTGTGGGTGATGCTTTTATCACAGTATGAACATTCTGTTTTCCCAAAAGCCTTTCACCCAGTGGTTTTAGCATCCAGCGATTTTTCTTGCTTTAATTATTTTATGAGTAGCAGGAGTAGAGATGATTTCTTAATTCTATTATTCCTTTTTACATTTATTAGCTAACATTTTTCTGTAAAGAAGTGCTTCCCCTCATCCACTGGGGATTAACAATAGCTCCTCTTAAAAAGGCAGGGTAAATGCTTATTATTTTCCTTTAATTATCAATTTTCAGAATAAAAGCATATCTAAATGATTACTTCCAAATAGTTCTTTTCCTTTCTCTCTCTTTTTGAGCATCACAATGGACTTGTTAATTTTTATTCATTCAGTATTTTATAATCACACTCATTATTATTTTTGATTCCTAAATCACCCCAAATTTGATCAATGGGAACTCCAAAGTTGCTCCTTGTGCTTTTTTCAGCTTTCTATTTTTAAATAATTTTAATCTTATAGGACAGTTGCAAAAAGAATACAAACCCCATCCAGAGAAATTCCAACATAGCCCTACCTTCCCTAGATATCCAGATCTACAAATTTGAACATTTTGCCACCTTTTCTGTTTCTACCCTCTATCTATCTATCCATTTATCTATCTATCTATCTATCTATCTATCTATCTATCTATCTATCTATCTGCCATCTAGGTAGTTAGCTAGCTATTTTTTGGAACATTTGAGAGCAGGTTGCACACACCATAGTCCTTGAACACATAATACTTCCACATACATTTCCTATGAACAAGGATATTCACTTAGGTGCTGATGCAAAATGCCAGAAATCAGTTGTTGTTGTTGTTGTTTTAAAGATTTATTTTATTTATTTCTCTCCCCTTCCCCCTGTTGTCTGCTTTCTGTGTCCATTTGCTGTGCGCGCTTCTGCGTCTGCTTGCATTTATCTCGCGGCACTGGGAAACTGCATCTCTTCTTTGTTGCATCATCTTGCTGCGTCAACTCTCCGTGTGTGGTGCCACTCCTGGGCAGGCTGTGCTTTTTTCACACCAGGCAGCTCTCCTTGCGGGGCACCCCTACGCGAGACACCCCTGTATGGCACGGCAGTCATTGCGCGCAGCAGCACTTGTGTGTGGGCCAGCTTTACCACACGGGTCAGGAGGCTCTGGGGCTCGAACCCTGGACCCTCCATATGGTAGAAAGATGCTCTATCAGGTGAGCCATGTCCGCTTCCCCAGTTGGTTTTTATAAAGGTTATTTATTTGGGGGTAGAAGCTTATAGTCACAAGGCCATAATGCCTAAGTTACTTCTGTCATCAAAGTTGGTTGCTGCGTGTTAGAAGAAGATGACTGCTGATGTCTATAAGAGTTCAGCCTTCCTCTTCTTCTTTTTTTTTTTTTTTTTTTTTAAAGATTTATTTATTTATTTAATTTCCCCCCCTCCCCTGGTTGTCTGTTCTTGGTGTCTATTTGTTGCGTCTTGTTTCTTTGTCTGCCTTTTTTGTTTCTTTGTCCGCTTCTGTTGTCGTCAGCGGCACAGGAAGTGTGGGCGGCGCTATTCCTGGGCAGGCTGCACTTTCTTTTCACGCTGGGCGGCTTTCCTCACGGGCGCACTCCTTGCGCGTGGGGGCTCCCCCACGCGGGGGACACCCCTGCGTGGCACGGCACTCCTTGCGTGCATCAGCACTGCGCATGGCCAGCTCCACATGGGTCGAGGAGGCCCGGGGTTTGAACCGCGGACCTCCCATGTGGTAGACGGACGCCCTAACCACTGGGCCAAAGTCCGTTTCCCCTTCCTCTTCTTCTTAAGACTCTGTGGTTCCAGCTCCTTCTTTTCTCAGCTGTAGGTTAGCATAAGGCTAACCTCACAGGGGCTCGATTCTCTCCAGGCTCAGCTGCTCTGCTCTCTCCACAAGGTCAGCTGTAGACTATTAGGCTCTTTCTCTTCCTGGTGCCTCTGCCATGTCTATGGAATCATTTCTATTCCCCTGTGTTCTCTGTGTATTTAGTTCCTGGGGCTATAGCATCAAAACTCAAACTTTCTCCTTGGCCATTTAGTTTTCTCTGTGAGTCTTCAAGGGGGAAGGGACTCAACCTTCTACTGACATGGCCCGATTAAAGCCTTAATCACAATTTAATCAAGTAAAAGTGAAACCTTTGAAGTTAGTACAATCCATTATGCCCAGAGGAAGAGACCAGTTGACAAACATAAATTAATATCTACTTTTTGAATTCATAAATAACATCAAACTGCTACACTCCACCCTCTGAATTCTAAAAAGACATTACAATATTCAAAAATAAACAAATCTTAAATCAGTAACAGTGCTCAGTACAAAATCATATCACAATCAGTTTAGGGAAATACAGTTTGTCTTGGGGCAAAGTCCCATCTGGCTGTAGAACTCTTAAACTGATGAAAAACCATTTATCTGCTTTCAATATGCAAATGGACAGACAAAGGATAAACATTTGCATTACCATAAGGAGAAATTGGGAGGGAAGCATGAGTCATGGGTCTCCTGAAGTTCTGTAAACATGCAGGGCATACTTCATTAGATGACAAAGTCTGAGAGTCATTCTTAAGATGATAATTTCTTCTCCCTGGGGCCTCAAGAGGACCCATCCTTTCCACAGGCTTGCCCAATGGCCATTTTCATGATTTCACTCTCATCAAGCATCTAGGTCACAACCAAACTCCAGACCTCAGCCTCCAAGTACCTTGGGGTGGTCACCACACCTTCCCTGACCTCTGGAATAAAGTCTTAACCCCCTAGTACAGTGAAGTGAAGATAACATCCTCCCTAGCCTTTGGCATACAGGCCCAACCCTCTCAGAGCAAAGTACTGGCTACCTGGCTTTCCCTAATCCATGGCGGACAGGCCCACCCCTCTCAGATCTAAAAGATGTTGACCTCACCCTCCCTAATCCCTGGGGAATGTGCTCTACCCTCTCTGTATTCTGGGATGGCAAAACTCTCCCTGAATGCCAGGCAGGAACATCCACCCTTTTCAATTGCTGGGGCAAACTCACCCTATGTGTACACATGGGTGGGGTTCCTCTTTTGGTGCAAGGTGATGTCTTAATTCCAGATCTCAGCATCCATGGTTTTCCTCTTAAAGCTGTGTATTAGTCAGCCAAAGGGGTGCTGATATAAAATACCAGAAATCTGTTGGTTTTTATAAAGGGTATTTATTTGGGGTAGAAGCTTACAGTCACAAGTTAATAAAGCATAAGTTACTTTCCTCACCAAAGTCTGTTGCCACATGTTGGTGCAAGATGGCAGGTGATGTCTGTGAGGGTTCAGCCTTCCTCTTCCTCCCAAGGCTCCATGGTCCCAGCTTCTTCCAATCTAAGCCACAGGCTGGGACAAGTCTTGTCTCTCTTCCAAGACTCATTTCTCTCTGGGCTCAGCTGTTCTTTCTCTTCACAAGGTCAGCTGTAGACTATCAGGCTCTCTCTCTTCCCAGGACCTCTGCCATGTCTATGGAGCCATCTCTATTCCTCTGTGTTCTTCTCCTGTGTGTTTACGTCCTGGGGTTCCAGCATTAAACTCCAATCCTTTCTCTGTGGTATGTTTTCTCTGTGGGTCCCCACCCACCAAGAGGGCAGGGATGCAATGTCCTACTGATGAGGGCTGATCAAAGCCTTAGTCATTATTTAATCAAGTAAAAGTGAAACCTCTGAATCCAATATAATCTAATGTGTCCAGAGTAACAGATCAGTTCACAAACATAATCCAATATCTATTGTTGGAATTCATAAACAATAGCAAACTGCTACAAGCTCTTTCCCCTTCCATCTTTTCCCTACATATTCCTTTTAGTCCAGGCTATCAGTGGTTTTGTTCATACAGCACTCTGAAAAAGCTTGTTGGTTTAGCATGCAGGAAGCAGGGGTCCAAGCATCAGACAGTAAGAATTTCCACAAGTCTTTCCTAGATAACTGCATTTCCAATACTGATTTATAAGTTCCAAGTTTAGTTAAATCCTCAAATGGGGCAGTACTACAGTGCAGTTATCAAGTTCAAGAAATTTAGCATTAATATAATGCTTACATTCTATATTCCATTTTCTCTTATGTCCTAATAATGCCCCTTTGAGCCTTTTCTCCTCCATTCTTTTTTTTTTTAAAGATTTATTTATTTATTTAATTCCCCCCCTCCCCCGGTTGTCTGTTCTCTGTGTCTATTTGCTGCGTCTTGTTTCTTTGTCCGCTTCTGTTGTCGTCAGCGGCACGGGAAGTGTGGGCGGTGCCATTCCTGGGCAGGCTGCACTTTCTTTTGCGCTGGGCGGCTCTCCTTACGGGGCGCACTCCTTGCACGTGCGGCTCCCCTACACGGGGGACACCCCTGCGTGGGGCGGCACTCCTTGCGCGCATCGGCACTGCGCATGGGCCAGCTCCACACGGGTCAAGGAGGCCCGGGGTTTGAACCGTGAACCTCCCATGTGGTAGATGGATGCCCTAACCACTGGGCCAAGTCCGTTTCCCTCTCCTCCATTCTCAATCCCACCTAGTCTTTGTGCTTTTATGTTCCTATTAGTTTTTTTAAAGATTTATTTATTTATTTATTTCTCTCCCCTCCCCCCCCACCCCGGTTGTCTGTTCTCTGTGTCTATTTGCTGCATCTTCTTTGTCCGCTTCTGTTGTTGTCAGTGGCAAGGGAATATGTGTTTCTTTTTGTTGCGTCATCTTGTTGTCAGCTCTCCGTGTGGGCGGTGCCATTCCTGGGCAGGCTGCACTTTCTTTCGCGCTGGGCGGCTCTCCTTCTGGGGCACACTCCTTGAGCGTGGAGCTCCCCCACGTGGGGACACCCCTGCGTGGCAGGGCACTCCTTGCATGCATCAGCACTGCTCATGGGCCAGCTCCACACGGGTCAAGGAGGCCCAGGGTTTGAACCGCGGACCTCTCATGTGGTAGACGGACACCCTAACCACTGGGCCAAGTCCACTGCCCCTATTAGTTTTTGAGGGCTTCCTTGTTTTCTGACACAACAGGACATCTCAGGGTCACCCTGTACTTTCCCTGTCCCATGCCTCTCTAAAACTATTTCTTTAAGGAGCTGTGATACTTTTTAGTGAAAAATAATAATTAGGAATCACAATATGTATGCTAGATGTACTTATTGCTATTGGGCTTTATCTTTGCTTTGACTGCCATGAAAGCAGACCTGAGGCAATGACTTGAGGGTAGGTTGTTTATTTTATTTGGGAGATTGTCCTGAGAAGTACAATTGGCAGAGTGGGGACATAAGTCAGGGAGGGGAAAAAAGCCAATAAAGTATGTAATAATGAACAAATTATTGTTGTGGGAACCCTCTGAGGAGCTACCTACAAGTGCCACAAAACTATCCCACTAAGGGATAGGAAATCTGGGGTATTTATCCACTGACTCCTATTTGTAATTGCTTGAAGGCTATCTCCGGGTTGTTAAGTCCCAGCACTTCCATTCAACACTTGCATTGAGAAGCATGCACTGGAACTGTTTACTGCAGGTTTAGATGAATGCTAAGGATGGATAAATGAATACGGGACAGGACATCCTCTGCTACAGGTTGTTGTTGCTTCTACATGCTTTGAAGAGACAAAGCTTTTAAAAAACTGAGTTCATGATGATATTTCTAACTCTAAATGAACATTACAGGATTTTTCTTTACTTTTTAATTTTATATTTGTATCTTTCTTCTCTTATACTGAAAATATTGCTTCCTAATAGCTTTAGAATTTACTTATTTGTTTTGTCCTACAATGTACACATTATTTCAAAATTCCTTTACCAACATTACTGCCAACAATGAAACTGTTGAATAACATTTAGGATTTCTTAAAACTTCTGAAGTTTCTTTATCCTTAAGATAAACTCCCTTGACTGTAAAAAAAGTATTTGAGGAACTCTTATAATTCAATAATAAAAAGACAAATAACCCAATTAAAAATGGGTGAAGGATTTGAATAGACATTACTCCACAGAAGATATATGAATTGCCAATTAGCACAAGAAAGGATGCTCAACATCATTAGTCATTAGGAAAATACAAAACACAAATGAGATACCACTTCATATCTGGATAAACTACAAAAGGCAGAGAATAACAAATGTTGATGAGGATGTAAATAAATTGCAACCCTCATGCATTGCTGGCAGGAAACAGTTTGGTAGTTCCCAAAAGGTTAAATAGACTTTTTATATGACAATTCTACTCTAAGAAAATGAAAACATGTCCACATAAAAACTTGTACACAAATGTTCATAGAAGCATTATTCATTCTAAATACAAAGGGGAAGCAACCCAAATTCCATCAACTGATGAATGGATAAAGTGTGGTATATTCATTTGTTGGGAATATTATTCAGCTATAAAAAGGAAGTTAAGTACTAATACATGCTACCACATGGTTGAACCTTGAAAGCATTATGCTAAGTGAAGGAAACCAAACAAAAAGTCCATATATTTTATGATTCCAATTATATGAAATGCCAGAATAGGCAAATCCATAGAGATAGGAAGTAGAGTTCATTGTTGACAGGGTCTGGAAGTGGGGAATGGAATGTGGAGTGACAGGATTTTTTTCCAGGATGATTAATATATTCTAAAATTATGTAGTGGTGATAGCTGTACAACTCAATGAATATGCTAAAAACCATTGAATATGTTTATTTTAAAAGGGTGAGTTTTATGACATATAAATTATATTTCAATAAAGATGTTTTAAAAATATATATATGCCCACTTAAGGATGTACAAAGTACTGTGTTCAAAAATCACTTGGAGAAGTTTTAATATGAAAGAAAAAACAAAAGAAGACAAAACTGAAAAACAAAAAACAAGAATCACTTGGGGGAAACGGATGTGGTTCAAGCAATTAAGGTCCCACTTATCACATGGGAGGTCACAGTTTCGGTTTCCAGTGCCTCCTAGAGAAGATGAGCAAGACAGTGAGCTGGCATGACAGGCAGGCATAGCAAGCTGATGCACCAAGATGACACAACAAAGAGACACAAAGAGGAAAGACAACGAGAGACACAACAAAGCATGGAACTGAGGTGGCTCAAGAGATTGAGTGTCTCTCTCCCATATGGGAGGTCCCAGGATCAGTTTCTGGTGCCTCCTAAAGAGAAGAGCAGACTCAGAGAACTTGCAGCAAATGGGCACAGAAACCAGACAGCAAGCACAAACAATGAAGGGGGAGGGAAGTAAATAAGTAAAATAAATGTTTAAAGAAATCACTTGGAATAATTCTTACTTTTGATTGGTTTGTTAGACAGTTAATTTACTGCTTTAATTTTAATTTGGGGGTTGCTAAGTTTTTCTCTTTTTTGAACTACTTTTTAAAATGTAAAACTTTTATATTGTTCAAAAATCCAAACTACATACATAGCTATACTCAGAGGTCTTTCGCATCCCTCTTCACCCTTGTTCTTCTATAAGTAACCATTTTCATTAGCTTCTGATTTATACTTTCAGTGTATATTTTTATAAAAATAAGCTCACATGTTATTTTTCTACTCCTATTTAACAAGAAGGAGCATGCTTTATACTTATTTTATACCTTGTTTTCCTCATTTAATATGTCATGGAGATTCTACACTAAAGTAAATAGAACTCTTCCTCAATATTTTTTTACAGCTGCAGAATATTCCATTGTGTGAATAGTCAAGCAGTTTGTGACTGATGAATATTTTGGAACATTTTAAAAATTTTATTATAATTAATGCTGCAATGAAAATGACCTTGTGCATATGTTGTACATATATTGTTTTTTTTAAAGGTTTATTTTATTTATTTCTCTCCCCTCCCCTGCCCCTGTTGTTGGCTCTCTTGTGTCCATTCGCTGTGTTTTCTTCTGTGTCTGTTTGCATTCTTGACAGTACCGGGAGTCTGTGTCTCTTTTTTGTTGCATCATCTTACTGCATCAGCTGTCCGTTTGTGAGATGCCACTCCTGGGCAGGCTGCGCTTTTTTCACGCAGAGCAGCTCTCCTTGGGGTGCAATCCTTGCGCATGGGGCTCCCCTATGTGGGGGACACCCCTGCATGGCATGGCACTCTTTAAGCATGGCAGTACTGCTCATGGGCCAGCTTACCACATGGGCCAGGAGGCCCTGGGTTCTGAACCCTGAACCTCCCATGTGGTATGTGGATGCTCTATCAGTTGAGCCACATCCGCTTTCCCATATATTGTTTTATATATTGCTAACCCATGCAGATCATCGGTGGGTCATTCATCATTCCAGTCACCCTGGCTCCCTTAGGTTCTTCTCTCTCAGAACACTCTCTCACCCCTCTAAGGGGCTCAGGATCATTCTATTGGTCTTGTAACCAAGGAATCACAAGAAGCTAGGTGGGGTTTTCTGTAATCTTTTACCACTTCTATGCCAAACTTGGGAGCACAGGATTCTTGCTACTGGGAATCAGGGAGTTCTGTGAGGTAGCCTCAAAACTGCTTGCCTAAATATAACACCAGCAATCTCCACTTTAGGGATGACGCCCTCCTGACACCTGCCTAGTAAAGGAGCAAAGGTTCACCTTGTGTTGGATTCCCTCCAAAACTGAGGCTCCTGTCATATCCCTCTTCATAAGCTGAGTTCAGGGGTAGGCTCAGCCCCTCCTCTGACCTCTTTTCTTCCTGTCAACTCTTTGCTCCACCTCCACATACCCCAGGCGTAGGAAGCCTGTTTTTATATCATTTGCACTTGTAGCCTAAGGTTTTTGTTTTGTTTTAAATTTTATTTTTAACTATAATAATGTATAATAAAATTCATTTATAAACAATTTTAAGTGCACAATTCTGTTGCTGCAGGCTAGTTTAGGGAATGGGAAGACAAGTCTAAAACCTGGCAGAAAAAGATGGCCGTGAAACACATGGCCATGGACTCCTGCCTGAAAACCCCCTGCATGAAAGACACTGTGAGAAGGCTGCCACAAGAACCCAGCCATGAGAACTCCAGTTGGAATGAGATTTTGTCTGGGGTCAAGGGAAAGCCTCGGATATGCTTAAGGGGCCTCATCATTGGGCACCTGGGGAACTGATGGAGTAATCAATCAGAACAGCAAAAAGCTGGGACCCCTCCCCTGAACATTAGCAAGGGGAGGAATAATTAATAGCTTAAAAGGTAACCACACAGGGAAGCGGATGTGGCTCAAGTGATTAGGTTCCTGTCTACCATATGGCAGGCCCTGGGTTCGATTTCCAGGGCCTCCTGGTGAAGGCAAGCTGGCCCGTGCCACAGAGAGCTGGAGCAGCAAGATGACACAACAAAGGGAGCTGCAGAGGAGAGACAGTAAAAGATGCAGGAGACCAGGTAGCTGAGATGGCTTAAGTGATTGAGTGCCTCTCCCATATCGGAGGTGCCAGGATCAGGTCCCAGTTCTGCCTAAAGAAAAGATGAGAAGAGAAGACAAGCAGACACAGAAGAACGCAAATGGACACAGAGGGCAGACAGTGAGCGCAGGCAGCAAGGGGGGCAGGGCAGGAATAAATAAAATAAATCTTAAAAAAAAAAAAAAGGTAACCACACAAGCCAAATCTCTCTCTCTGTCTGGAGCAGCCTGCAGCTACACCTGGGGATGTGTAATCTTGTTATTTTCTCCCATTTCTGTTCTCTTCTCCCATTTTCCTCAATTAACTATTGGCCTAACTAAACCAGCATGTTAGATTATTTTATGTAACAGAGCCAAGAACCTAGAGGAATCCAGCTTCATTTGGCCTGCCAGCCAGGAGTCCTAGAGGCAGGTAACCTTTCCCAACCGTGGTGATGACTGGTAAGTCTAAACTATGTGTGATAGCCTGTTTAGTGACCTCTTTTGGTTATTCATTTTAAATGGGTTCCCCTACGGGCCCCCCAAGGACATAATACCAGGCTGAGGACAGGGGCCGGGAGGCAGGACCCCTCTGCATCCACGCTGTGTGCCAAGGCTTGTTGTACCTCACCCCAGCCGGGTGGGCAGGGATGGAGGGCAAGGCATGAAGATGCACCTGGCCGAGACAGGGGCTCCTGGGCTGAGCTTTGGGGGCAGTGGGGCCATCTTTTCCTGCCTGAATGGGACGTCCCCACTCTAAAGACCCTGCTTTTTTAACAGCCAGTCCCCACACCCTGTACTGGCTGCCACCGCCTTCTTCTGCCATCACCCCCTACAGTGGCAGCAGAGGTGGCAGAGAGCTTCGGGGGCTTGCACTCTTGGGAAGCCTGGCCTCATGCATATGCCTCTGTGTGTCCGTGCTTTGCCAGCCCACCTTCCTACCAACCCCATCCTGCTCCCCGGTCTGCAAAGGGGTGGGAGAGTAGCGGTGGGCAGGGCCGAGGTGGGTGCTGGGGGCAGCCCGTGTTCCCTTTCCCAAGGGGGTCATGACCAGGGGGGCTGCATCCATAATGCACCACCAGTCCACATATAATCTTCTTAGTGCTGAATTTCTCTTTTTGGGTTTGTAAAATGCTTTGGAATGTCTTAGAAAAAAGAAAAAATGCTTAGAAAAAGCATTTGCTAGTGAAGCTTTGGTCCTGCTGGCCCAGGGAGCTTCTGTTACTTCCTGGAGGCTGGAAGGGCCATAAAATGAAATCGCTTAATAAACCAGCCAACCCCTCTTCCTAGGAAGAATCCCGTGTTCTGGGGGCTTTTCACCCAATTCTCCCACAAACTCGGCTTGGGGGCTTTGGTCTGAAGTCCGGGTTCAAGTATCTCCCAAGACCTACTTCTGCCACGGGGACTCCTATTGGCACAGCTCTGAATTCTTGAGACACAGACCAGAGCAGTGGCTCCAAAAGTCTCTGCAAAGCCTACGCGACCCCTGAGCGGTGTCTCCTAACTTCTTAGAGGGACAAGTATTTTGGGAGCTTCAGTTTTGAGGGTAAAAGTTTAGTCAGACTCAGACTCTGGAACACTGGATCGGCTGACAAACTCTTCTTCATTCTTCCTAGAATAATGGGCTTGATCTCTAGCATTCAAGCAGACTCCAGCAGACACCCTTAGGGGATCTTGTCAGGATTCGGGGCAACCTGCCTACTGTTGGTCTACATGGCCGCAGTATGTCCAAGAACGGCCTCTTCATGGAACCCTGAATTCCAGTTAAACCTGTGTAAGAGCAAAGGAGAGGACAGGCAGATCTGAGGCCCAGAGGCCACATGGTCATATCTCCTTAAAGAGATGAGGAAATGCTCCATACTATCTTGGAATTGGATTTGATGTATAAGAGAAATCACATGAAATAGTCCAACTGCTGAAAAAGCGGGAAAACTTAGCACAGTTTTACTAATAAAATCATTTTAGTTGCTTAGTTAATAAACAAAATGCCCAATTTGCTTTAAAGGAAAAACTTACTAGAAATTGTAACTAAGAGTTAAGATCATTATATAGATGCCTTTATACTATAAAACAGCAGAAGGATAATATTTGAAATTGCTTTAACTGGGTGGATTTAGCTATAATAATGGTAATTATAACTGAATTTACCTATGCCTAGAGCCTACTATATAGTAAAGTAATTCTAAACTGAGTTTGCCTTAGCTTATGGTTATTTCAGGGATGGCCTCACCTTTGATGGTAACTACTCTATTCTCCAGTTTGTAGCCTGGCAACTTCTGCCCATTATGGATCAGGGGAAAGCAAATTTGAAATACCCCTGTCTTCTATCCTTCCACTGTGCCAAAACCCTCCAAGTGTGGACTAAATTGCTGCCTGGTGGAATTCTCGACCCTCACGTTTGAACGTCTACTCTTCCAGTCCAGCAGCTGCTGGAGTCCTGTTATCTCCCAGGACTGGGGAGTGGGGGAGCCCTCCCACCTCCAGTACTGAAGTTCCTAAAAGCAGCAATTCATGAGAGAAACCAGTTTCCCTGAGGCTTCAATGACCTCAGTGAGTATACACTGGAATTAGTGTTTTTCATCCAAGGTCTGCCAAAGTCAAAATGGGAAATAAGCAAAGTTCTGAAGAAAAGGAAATTTGTATTTTAAAGCATTGGGGACACTTTGGTTATAAACTAATAATTAAAGGATGAAATTCTTGTGTAAAACTGCACAGTCAAAGTGTAGATTAATTAGAAATAGCCTTCAAAGAGAGCTTTTAAATGTTATTTTACAGTTAAACTTATTTTGCAAGAGAATGACAATTGTAAGTAAAATTAGTGAGATGTGTGTTTCTGTGTCTAACTCTTTATTTGTGTCTGCCTATGTGTTCAGTGTATATTTTCATGTATCAGTTTGGTAATATCAAATTAACAAATGAAATTCTTAAAAGGGCTCTATTCAAATTGTAAAATTAAATATATGCATATATGTGTCAATAAGTATTTCTGGAGCCCAAATTAGGCTAAGCAGGATGGAAAGGTCATATAGAAATCTAAATATAGAAACTATTGGGAAAGGGAATTTTTTCTTAAGCTCTTTAACCTACCCAGCCCCCAGGGCCTTCTCTTTGCAAGAGCCATCGACAGAAGGGTGAGCTGTGACAGATGAAAACTCTGTCATCTAGGCTGGGAATTAAGAATCATCGATTGTCCTGTAATTCCCCAATTTAAGCCTTTTAACAGCCTTAAAATAAAAGTGGTTAAAAATCCTATTATCAAATTTCAATAAGTAAAGAAAAAGTCCTTAAAAGCTGTGGAGAGATCTTTTAGAACAAATTAAACAATTTGTCAGTATGCTTTAAAGACTATTCACAGTTTCAGTGTTATTTGGCTTGAATGTAATCTCTTTTACTAATAAAAGAAATCAACATTATATGTATTAAATCTTTGAGATGATGAAAGTTGTAAGTTCTAATAAAAATAAGTGAAAGTTGTAAGCTCTAATAAAAGTAAGTAAGAGAAAGAAATGTAGATCTACTCTCTCTTAAATGGATAAAGTCAATTTCATTAATTACTAATTTATAATTTCTAAGCTTATTTTAAGGTAAAGTAACCAGTTTATGTGATTATGGTTAATTATATGGAGTTTGTAAAAGAATCTTCTAAACTGAGGCACTTAAATAGATAATTCCGGGAAGCCATTATTAATTAAAAACCTAAATTGACATTAATAACAAAAAGTAACTTCATAACAGGGAAACCTGTCAGAGGTCACCTCAATCTGCATATTAAAGTTGTGGTAAAGAAAGATAACCTTGATTCCATTGGGAATCTTAGGTTTTCATAAAATAATAGAGAAAGTAGTTTTTCCTGTGCTGCTAAAGTAAAGTATCTGTTAATTAATGTAATTATGGTAAAGGTATAGAAGTAAAAAGCAAAGCACTAAAAAGTTAAGTTCATTTGATATGTTATACATTGCACTGGAAGTATTTAGAAAGTGTATAAAGATCAAAAGAGATAGACTTCTGTATTGTCAAGCTTTCTTGTGCATTCAAGCCAGGTCCAAATAACCTGTGTGATGCCTCTCCATCTGAATTATTGGCTAGGTTGGTCACTGACCCCTAAAACAGTGAAAGTATCTGTTACATCTCTGGTGATGCTCTGGTAATGTGGATGGAGAATACGTTGCAGTTTCAGACTCCTGCAGCAGCCGGCAATGGCAGACTGGCTGTGTTTCATAAAGCTGACAGGTGCTATGCACCAGGCCAGTGAAACACTGGAGCCCTATCTTCCTAGGATCTCTCTCTAGGATCAACAGTGCTGCAGCAGGCTGGCTGTGTGATGGGCATACCAAGTGGAACAATGATTACCAGAGTAATGTGAGTAGAACTTAAACACAATTGGCATTATAGCCTGCTCCCATGGAGACATAACCTGTATGGTATTGCAAACCTGGAGCTTAGATCTATTAACTGCAGCTCAAAGAGGAACTTGTGCATTGACTAGTATTAAGTGCTGTACCTGTATGCCTGATGATTATGATGATATCTTCTATTCTAGATCATATGCAGAGGGATATTGAACATGTTAAAAGTCCTGATAAATTTATTTTCTAAGTAGTTAATGAGTGTGCCTATAAGATACAGGAATGATTCTTTTTAAAAAACAAAAACACAGCTTTACAGTTCTTTTTTTTTAAAGATTTATTTATTTATTTCCCAAAATAGCTTATGCCTACTGCTATTTAATAACAGACCCAAAGGGTTGATATTTACAAGGGCCCATACAGATGTGTAGTAAGAGAAGTCTAGGATTGCTTCCCTAGGAAGTCTAGAAAATCACACAGCAATAAAGTTTATAACAGAAGTATAAATTCCTGGAATTGACCAAACTATTAGCTGTAAAATAAATGAATATTTGACACATAAAGAAATGAGAGTCAAGTTCTATTGTAGATAGATTCAGTAGGAGTACATTAAAGTATTTATGGATAGGGAAAATGTTTAAATATCTATAGTATCAAACTGTCAATATAGTAATCTTTTAACCTTTAATCGAAAATGTTTTCTACTCATTAAGCCATCCCAGAAGATGGCTGTATTAATTTTACTATATAAACTAATAAAGGAGATGTTTCATTTTATAGACAACTTGGCAAGAATATAAAATACGAAAAGGAGGTCCTGAACTGTGTCCAATAGATAACAAACACCTTTACAAACACCTTTTTCTAAGGTCATTGCTGAGGAAATAGTAAAACAGAACAACCCAGGCAGTCCAGGAAAATTATAAGGAAAAAAATATAAACGTTTCTGAGGGAAAAAAAATGACTTTGATATGATGGTGATGACACGTAAATGGAGCAGAATATCTGGGACAGAGCTCCATCCCTCTCATTTGCTAGAGCTTGAAAGAAGAGTTGCGCTGAGTAATTTTACTTGACAATGAACTTATCCTCTGTTCTTTCCCCAATTAGGTAACAGACCTAGATCATCTTCCTAAAGCACACTCAGCATTCCACAGCATTTATATATCAATTTCCAAGGACTCTTGGAAATTTATTTATCTCTCCCCTTCCCTGCTCCCCCTTCAGTTGTCTATTCTATGTGTCCATTTGCTGTGTGTTCTTCTATGTCTGCTTGTATTCTTGTCAGTGGCACCCGGAATCTGTGTCTCGTTTTGTTCATCATCTCGCTGCGTCAGCTCTCCATGTGTGCGGCGCCATTCCTGAGCAGGCTGCAATTTTTTCCCACTGGGCGGCTCTCCTTACAGGGCGCACTCCTTGCATGTGGGGCTCCCCTACGCAGGGAACACCCCTGTGTGGCACAGCACTCCTTGGTGCATCAGCACTGCGCGTGGGCCAGCTCATCACATGGGTAGGAGGCCCTGGGTTTGAAACTTGGACCTCCCGTGTGGTAGACAGACACGCTATCTGTTGGGCCAAATCCACTTCCCAGGAATGGCTCTCTTAAGTACTGTCTTTATTTTGCTTGCCATATGCTTTTCTTGTCATTGCCTGTATTGTCTTTGTGATTTTATGTCCAGGGCAGTGCCCCTCTTTCTACTTCTAGCTGTCTTAAGCATAATCACCACCATAGGAACTGGGGTTAGCAATTTATAGCAAGCGCAGCATGTCTACCACAATCTCTCCCTAGAGTTAACCAACAGCATAAAAGAACTCAAAAATAGAATTCTGTTTCCCATCGACTTTGGGAGGATGCAGCCTCTGAAGGCACCTGGCTTTTTCACTCTCATGGTCCAGTATTCATGGCTAGCCCCTTTTTTGGGCCTGCCAACCACTATCTCCTTTATCCTTTCAGTAAAACCATGTATCTTAAATTCTCATTAGGTTTATTCCTTCTAGACTCAACACCTTGTTAGTCATGTGGGGATTTCATTCAGCTCCACCCACAATGCCAGACTCATCTTCCCCCAACCACGATAGAGTAGCAAGAGGAATTTACACCTTGTCAGGTAGAGCTTTCTGCCACTAACCAGCAGGAAGTGGTTACAGAAGAATGACCATTGTCCTTCAGCGTCCCATTAAGAATAAGGATGTAAACCCTCTGAGGGGGAAGTTGAGGCAAGCTAGTTTAGGGAATGGAAGATGAGTATAAAACCTGGCAGAAAAACATGGCTGCAAAACACATGGCCATGGAACCCCACCTGGAAACCCCCTGAGGGGAAGAGCCCAACAGAAGGCTGCTTGGAGAACTCCACGAGAACCCGGCCATGAGAACTCCATTTGGAAAAAGATTTCGTCCAGGGTCAAGGAAAAGTCCCAGATATCCTTAGGGAGCCTCATCATCAGAATAGCAAAAAGATGGGACCCCTCCCCTGAACATTAGTAAGGGGAAGAATAATTGATAGCTTAAAAAGTAACCACACAAGCCCAATCTCTCTCTCTTTGCCTGAAGCAGCCCACACCTACACCTGGGGATGTGTAATTTAATATTTTCTTCCATTTCTGTTCTCTTCTCCCATTTTCCTCAGTAAACTACTGGCCTAACTAAACTGGCATGTTCTTTTACGTAATATAGCCAAGAACATAGAGGAATCCGGCTTCTTATTCTGTAAGTTGTCTTTTCATTTTTCTAATGTTCTTTAATGCATAAATGATTAATTTTGATTTTTGAATTTTAAATTTTGAGAAGTCTGACTTATCTATTTTTTCTTTCATTGCTTGTGCTATGAGTGTAAAATATATCTATTGCCTACCACAAGTTCTAAGGATGTTTTCCTATATTACTTTGTCAGAATTTTATAGTATTAACTCTTTTATTTAGGTATTTGATCAATTTTGAATTAATTTTTGTATATGATGAGAAGGGATCCACATTCATTTTTTTAAACATTGATTTTATTGATACATATTAATAAAGTATACAGGGGAGTGGACGTAGCTCAACTGGTTGAGTGCCTGCATCCCACGTATGAGGTCCTGGGTTCAATCCCCAGTACCTTCTAAAAAAAATAAAGTAAAATAAATTGAAAAAAATAAAACAATCAATGGTATTTACTATAATCACATAGTTGTGCATTTATCACTTCAATTATTATTAAAGCACTTTTATGATATCAATAATAATAATAAACAAAAAACAGACAAACAAGATAATTCTTCACCCCTCAATCTCTCTGATTCCTGTGCTGTATATAGCTGCTATTTCTGGTTATTCTTTCACAATGATCTATGTATGTATGTATGTATACATACATAAATAAATGTATGTATTTATCAGTTTTATTGGGATATATTCAACCACATTTGTTCTTTTTTTTTTAAAGATTTATTTTATTTATTTCTCTCCCCTTCCCACCCGTTTTCTGCTCTCTGTGTCCATTCACTATGTGTTCTTCTGTGTCTGCTTACATTATCCAGTGGCACTAGGAAACTGTGTCTCTTTTTTATCACATCATCTTGCTGCATCTGCTCTCTGTGTGTTCAGTGCCACTCCTAGGGGGGCTGCACTTTTTTCACATGGGCGCATTCCTTGAACATGGGGTATCCCTACACGGGGGCGCCCCTGCGTGGCACAGCACTTCTTGTGCACATCAGCACTGCGCATGGACCAGCTCACCACATGGGTCAGGAGGCCCTGGGTTTGAACCCTGGACCTCCCATATGGTACGTGGATGCTCTATCAGTTGAGCCAAATCTGCTTCCCTCAACTGATTTTTGATAAGCCTACCAAGTCCACTTTTCTGGGACAGAACAGACTCTTCAATAAATGTACCAGAAAGCTTTTGGCTTTTATAATGAGGATTTATTTGGGGGGCAAAAGTTTACAGTTCCAAGGCCAAATCAAGGCAACAGCAGAGATGCTTTCTCACCAAAATCAGCTACTGTTGATCCCAGTGTGTTGCCATATGGTGAAGCAAGATGGCCACCAGTCTTTGTGAAGTTTCAGCCTTCCCCTCTGGGCTTCCTCTCTCAGGCTCAGCAGCTCTGCTCTCTTCCCAGTTTCAGCTGTAAGCTATCAGGCAAAATGTCTCATCATTCCCTGGGGCCTCAGCTGTACAAGTCTCCTTTCTGTCACATGGCAGGATAAAAAATGAGAGAACTCTCTCTTCTTGTGTGTCTGAGTGTCCAGTTATATCAGACCCAGCAAGGGGGTGGGGACTCAGCCTGAATCATGCTCTGCTGATGTGGTTGAATCAAAAAGCCCTAGGGGAGCAGATGTGGCTCAAGCAGTTGAATACACACCTCCCACATGTGAGATCCATTTCCCAGTGCCTTCTGAATTAACATAAATAAAATGGCAAGCAAAACAGATGGAAAAACCAACTCAGGGATGCTAATGTGGCTCAGTGGTTGAGCACCAGCTTCCTAAATACAAGACCCCAGTTTCAATCCGGAGCCCCCTAGTACCTCAAAAAAGAAAAAAGGGAAGGGAAGGGAAAAATGCCCCAAAAGTAATCTGAACAGGTAATCTTATCAAAGGCTCTACTGAATTTGATACAGAAAAGGGGTATCACACCCAGAGGAATAGATTAGTTTACAAACATAATTTTTCCTTTTGGAATTCATAGAAAATCTCAAACTGCCACCGGCACAAACATCTGCACACCGATGTTTATAGTGACATTATCCACAATATTGTTAGTCTCAGATTACATCTTTATACATTGTATGCCCATTAATAAAGATTTAAATATTATTTTACACATTTGCCTCTCACGTAATAAAGTGGAGGGGAGCAGTTACAAAGCAAAAGTACAATAATACAGGATTTTAGATTTACTATGTAGTTATCTTTACTACTGTTTTTTATTTCTTCTTATGGCTATGACTGTCTAGTGTACTTTTATTTAGGACTCCCTTTAGCATTTTCTCGTAGGGCAGGTCTTCTGCCAATGAACTCTTTCAGCTTTTGTTTATCTGTAAATGTCTTAATTTCTCCCTCATTTTTAAATTTTTATTTTTTATTTATTAGAGAAGGTATGGGTTTATAGAGCAATCATGCATAAAAACAAGGTTTCCATATACTGCCCTACCACCAACACCTTGCATTGGTGTGGAACATTTATAACAATTAATGAAAGCACATTTTCATAATCGTATTATTAACCATAGTCCATGGTTTGACTTAGGGTTCCACTGTTTGCATATTGTAATTCCATGGATTTTTAAAAACTTATTCTGTTACCATACATATATATATTCAATCTAATATTTCCCCTTTAAATCACATTCAGATATATTTTTCAGGCACTCACAATGTTATGCTACTATCACCAAAACATTTCCATCATTCCAAATAGAAACCCTATATATTTTAAGCCTTAAGTTCCCATTCCCTATCCCCACCCCATTCTCTGGTAACCTATATTCTAGATTCTGACTTTGATATTTGTCCTTTTGCGTCTGGCTTATTTCACTCATCATGATGTCTTCAAGGTTCATCCATGTTGTTGCATGTATCAGGACTTCATTCTCTTTTACAGCAGAATAATATTCTGTTTGTGTATATACCACATTTTATTTATCCATTCATTGGTAGATGGACACTTGGGTTGCTTCCATCTTCTGGCAATTGTGAATAATGCCGCTATGAACATTGGGACGCAAACATCTGTTTGAACCCCTGCTTTCAATTCTTTTGAACGTATACCTACTAATGGGATTTGCGGGTCATATAGTAGTTCTACGCTTAGCTTTCTGAGGAACTACCAAACTGTCTTCCAGAGTGGCTGCGCCTTTTTGCACCATCACCAGCAATAAATGAGTGTTCCTGCTTCTCTACATCCTCTCCAACATTTGCTATTTTCTGTTTTTAACAGCAGCCATTCTAATGGGTATGAAATGTTACCTCTTTGTGGTTTTGATTTGCATTTCCCTGATGGCTAATCATGTTGAGCATCTTTTCATGTGCTTTTTGGGCATTTGTATATCTTTTTTGGAGAGAAGTCTACTCAAGCATTTACCCTTTATATATATATATATTCAATCCCTATATATATAGGAGGTACCAGGGATTGAACCCAGGACCTCATGCATGGGAAGCAGGCACTCAACCACTTGAGCTATGTCCACTCCTGCCTATTTTTTTTAAATTTATTGAAATATATCATTCATACATAAACATACACACAATAAGTATATAATAGTTGTGAACTTACAAAATAAATATATATAACATCAAACAAACATATATAACATCTCACTGTACTACCAATAACTTGCATTGTTTTTAAACCTTTTTAACTAATAATTAAAGAGCACTGTCAAAATATTACTACTAAACAAAGTATTTTCCCCCTAACCAATCCTATTATCTTTATATCATTTATATATGAACATACATAAACAATTAAGTGTATAGTAAAAGTCATGAACTTACAAATTAAACATGCTAGCATCATACAGGGGTCCCATACATTGACCCTCCACCAACACCTTGCATTGTCATGAGACATTTGTTAAAAACTATGAAAGAATATTGTCAAAATCTTACTACTAATCATAGTTCTTATCTTACATTTGGTGTATTTTTACCCCAACCCACCCTATTATTATTTTTTAAATATTTTTTTTATGACAGAAGTTGTAAATGTAGAAAACAGTCATGCACATGGGTAGAATTTACAAACAACACCCCTCCATCAACACACCACAATGACATAATGTGGTGTGTCATTTGCTACAGATAAAACAATATCATCTGACTGTTACCAGGTCCATAGTGCACATTTGGTTCACATTTTCCATACTGCCTCAGTATCAACACAGTACATCTTTAACACAGATGCAAGAATATTATATTATTACTACTAACCACAGTCCATAGGTCATGCCAGCTGTATTTTTCCCATGCTTCTCCACATTCCCAATACCCTGCAGTAGTGACATACAGTTGTTTTAGCTAACAAAGGACACTTTTGCATCTGTACCATCAACCACAATTCTCATCCACTTCTTGGTTTACTGTGCTATCCACTTCCTAGATTATTCTCTAGCATTCTATCAATTGACATTTACATAACTAGACTACCATTATCACTCACATCCCCATTTATATACTAGCTGTTACTCACTGTGTGTTACCATCCGCACTGTACATTTCCATACCTTTATAGTAAAGCTAATTAAAATTTCTACATACATTAAACATCAGTAGTCCACTCAGTCCTTCTCTTATCTCCTTTAAGAATCAACCACTTACCACCAGGTCTTGAAGATATTTTCCTACAATTTCTTCTAGAAGTTTTATGGTTCTTGCTTTTATTTTTAGGTTTTTGATCCATTTTAAGTTAATTTTTGGATAAGGTGTGAGATAAGGGTCTTCTTTTCTTCTTTCAGCTATGGATGTCCAATTCTTTCAACACCATTTATTGAATGGATTGTTCTGACTGAACTGTGTGACTTTGACAGGCTAGTCAAAAATCACTTGACCATACCTGTGAGGGTCTGTTTCTGAACCATAAATTTGGTTTCATTGGTCTATTGTGTCTGTCTTTAGGCCCATACCATGCTGTTTTTACCACTGTAAGTAGGTATTATGATTTAAAGTCTGGAGATGAGGGTTAACTTTTCCTTTTTATGATGTTTCTGGCTATTCAGGACTCCTTACACTTCCAAATAAATTTAATGATAGTGTTTTCAAGTTTTTCTTTAATGCTGGTGGAATTTTTATCAGGATTGCATTAAATCTGTATATCAATTTGAGTAGAATTGACATCTTGATGATATTTAGTTTTCCAACCCATGAACATGGAGTGTTCTTCCAGTTATTTAGGACTTTTAAAATTTGTTTTAACATTGAGTTGCAGTTTTCTGAATACAAGTGCTTCACATCATTGGTTAAACTTATTCCTGACTATTTGAGTTTTATCTGTCATATTTTATTTTCACCACTCTTTTGACACCTTTAGTTACTTTTATTGATATAATCTTCATTTCTAGACTCTCTTCCAGGCCCCTCTCTCCTGTCTTTTCTTTTCAGGCTCCAGCACACCCTTTAGTATTTCCTTGAAAGTCTGGTCTTGCTTAGAAATTCTCTCAGTTTTTGTTTATCAGTGAATATTCTAATTTCACCCTCATTTTTGAAAAACAGTCTTCCTGGATATATGATTCTTGGTGGAAGTTTTTCTCTTGTAGTATCTTAGAGTTATCAGACCACTGTCTTCTTGCCTCCATGGTTTCTGGTGAGAAATCAGCACTTAATCTTGTTGGACATCCCTTATATGTTATGCATTGCTTTACTCTTGCTGCTCTCAGAATTCTCTCTTTGTCTTTGGCCTTTGACATTCTGATGCGTACGTGTCTTGGAGTTGGTCTATTTGGACTTTTTCGGATGGGAGTATACTGTGCTTCTTGGACAGGGATATCTATGTCCTTCAGTAGGGTTGGGAAATTTTCTACCATTACTTCCTCAAATATTCCTTCTGCCCTCTTTTCCCTTCTCTTCTCCTTCTGGGACACCCATGACATGTATGTTTGCATGTCTTTTGCTGTCATTTAGTTCCCTGAGAACTTGTTCAATTTTTTCCATTGTTTTCTTCATCTCTTTTGTATGTTCACTTTCAGAGTCCATTTCTTCAAGCTCACCAATCCTTTCTTCTGCCTCCTCAAATCTGCTATTATATGATGCCAATGTTTTTAAAATTTCATTGATTACACCTTTCATTCCCATAAGATCTGCTATTTTTCTACGTATGCTTTCAAATTCTTCTTTGTGCTCATCCAGTGTCTTCTTAATATCCTTAATCTCTTTAGCCATCTCATTGAACTTATTAAGGAGATTTATTTGAACATCTATGATTAGTTGTCTCAAGTCCTTTATGTCATCTGGAGCCTCACGTTGTTCCTTAAACTCAGCCATAGCTTCCTGTTTCTTGGTGTAGATTGTAATTTTTTGTTGGTGTCTTCACATCTGGCTTACTAGCGTATTTATTCTGGGTGCAGTTTTTCTCTTTAGTTTAGGGCTTCCTATCGTTTCTCCCTTGCTGGTTATGCAGTAGGAGCTAAGCATGTAGTTGGTGCTGTAAGGTGTGGAGGCTCAAGCTGCCCTCATTGAGCCAGGGTCCAATGAAGCTTCTCCCAACTTTCTCCTTTGCCAGGGGTAGGGACAGAGTCACAGCTATGTGGAATAATCCACATGCAGACCTAGACTGTAGTTGCCCAGAGAGACTGATAAAGCTTCACATCCCTTTCTCCCCTGCCTGGGTGGGGATGGAGCTGCAGGTGTGAGCAGCAATCTATGCAGCGCAGGTCCAAGATGACTGTAGTTGCCCTGGTAGACTTCTGATTTTCAGTCTATTCCAGCCAAAGTTACTTGCAGTTACCTGTATAGGCTGGTGTAGGTCACCTCAGACTCCTCCCCACCAGAGGCGGGGCTGAAACCTAGGTGGGCTGCAGGCTGATCTGCGTAAAGAAACTGGTTTCTGCCAACACTGAGAGTTTCAGTCAGCCCAGCTTCCCCTCAGGCTGGGGGCAGAGTCAGAATGGTGGCTACTGGCCTCTTTCTGACTTGGGCTGGTTCACACCCCAGCTGTTCCCAGGGTTATATTTTAGCCAACCAAGTCTCCTAATCAGTAGCCAAAACCGGCAGCCAACCGTCTCCTCCTCCCCTGTTTCTGGGAAATGGAGCTTCTAATTCCAGCCACAGAACAGCTCCTGGGGTGGCTCGTGCCTCCAGAGTAGGGTAGTCTCCGGCTTCCGCAGCTTGGCTGGTAATTTCCTGGAGAGGCTGGCGCAGGTTCCCGCAGCTTCCTCCCTGCTGGAGGTGACACTGGGGCCTAGGCTAGAGCTGCAATATGATCTGGATGGAAAGAAACCCGTCCCCACCAGCACTGGGTTTTCAGTCCACCGCACTTCCCCACGTGCCAGGTGCAAAGTTAAGATGGCGGCTCCCGGCCTCATTCTGACTTGGACAGGCTCAGGCTTTAGTTTTTCTCAGGATTATGGTGCAGCCCGCTGAATTTACTCATCAGTAGCTGAAATTGGTGCCCAACCGTCTCTACATCCCCCGTTTTGGGGAAATGGAGTTTTCAATTCCAGTCGCGGAACAGCTCCCGAGGCGGTTTGTGCCTCCAGTGGAGGATGGGCACCAGCCTCCATGGTATAGAGCACTCTACTTACAGTCTTCTCTGCAGAAGGGCAGTCTTCTCCTTCCACTCCTTCAAGGATGTTGCAGGATGCTCTTCTGGCCTCCTGAAGCCCCCAAACAGGTGCTTCAGCTAGCTCCAGAGAGCTCTGGGAGTTTACTAACTGCCCTGTAGCAGGAGCTGACTCTAGGAGCTCCTTACTCTGCCACCATATTGCTGGTTCTCCTCTGCCTATTTTTTAATTGGGTTGTTTGTCTTTCTGGGTTTTTTTGTTTGTTTTTTTAAAGATTTATTTATTTGTTATTTATCTCCCCTTTCCCCCCACAACTCCGGTTGTCTGTTCTCTGTGTCTATTTGCTGCATCTTATTCTTTGTCCGCTTCTATTGTTGTCAGCCGCACGGGAATCTGTGTTTCTTTTTGTTGCATCATCTTGTGACAGCTCTCCGTGTGTGCGGCGCCATTCTTGGGCAGGCTGCACTTTCTTTCACACTGGGCGGCTCTCCTTACGGGGCACACTCCTTGCGCGTGGGGCTCCCCTACGCGGGGGACACCCCTGCGTGGCAGGGCACTCCTTGCGCGCATCAGCGCTGTGCATGGGCCAGCTCCATACGGGTCAAGGAGGCCCGGGGTTTGAACCGTGGACCTCCCATGTGGTAGACAGATGCCCTAACCACTGGGCCAAGTCCGCTGCCCTGTCTTTCTGTTGTTGAGTTGGATAATTTAAAAGTATATTCTGGATATTAAACTTTTATCAGATATGTGGTTTCCAAGTTTTTTTTTTTTACCATTGTGCAGGTTGTCATTTTACTTTAATAAAAACCCCTTTGAGGACCAAAAGTTTTAAAATTTGATGAGGTCTAGTTTATCTATTTTTCTTTTGTTGCTTGTGCTTCAGGTGTAAAGTTTAAGAAACTATTGTCTAATATATGGTCCTAAAGATGTTTTCATGTGTTTCCTTCTAGAAGTTTGATAGTTCTAGCTCTTAAATGTAGGTTTTTGTTCCACTTTGAATAGATTTTTACATATAGTGTGAGGTAGGGGATCTTCCTTCATTTTTTTTTTTTGAAAAGGAGATCCAGTTTTCTCAGAACCATTTGTTGAAAACACTATTCTTTCTCAATTAAGTGGTCTTTGATCTCTTGTCAAAAATAAGTTGGAGGGGAGCAGATGTGGCTCAAGCAGTTGAGGGCCCACCTCCCACATGGGAGGTCCTGAATTTGGTTCCCAGTGCCTTCTAAAGAAAACAAACAATGAGTAAATTATGAGCAGACAATGAGCAAAAGAACAATGAGCAAACAATGAAGAGACAATGAGCGAAAACAAACGAGTGGGAAGTGGCTGTGGCTCAATCATTTGGGCTCCTGTCTGCCATATGGGAGGCCCTGTGTTCGCACCTCAGAGCCTCCTTGTGAAGGCAGTCTTGTCCACACGCTGTGGAGAGCCGCCCAGCCCACAAACACGGTGGAGCGCCAACTCAGCAAGGTGATGCAACAAAAAAAGGGAGACAAGCAAAAACACAGAAGAACACACAGCAAATGGACATAGAGAACAGAGAGCAAACAAGCCACAAGGAGGCAGGGGAAATAAAAATAAATAAATACAGACACAGAAGAACGCACAGTGAATGGACACAGAGAGCAGACAGCATGCAAAAAGCCACAAGGGGGGGAGATTAAAAATCAAACAACAATAAAATAAATGAGTGGATGTGGCTCAAGCAATTGAGTGTCTGCTTCCCACAGTTCCTGGTTCCTCCTAAAAACAAAACAAAACAACAAGCAAACAAATGAAATAACCAACTCAGGGGAACCAATGTGGCTCAGTGGTTGAGCACCAGCTTCCCACTTACGAGATCTAGGGTTTAATCCCTGGTCCCAGTACCTCAGTAATAATAATAATAATAATAATAATAATAATAAATTGGTGGGAAGCAGATGTGGCTCAAGCTAATGGGCTCCTGCCTCCCACACGGGGGTCTCTGGTTCGGTTCCCAGTGCCACCTAAAGAAACAAGGAAGATGAACAGACATAGCAAGTGCAAACAATGAGGGGGTGGAGAGGAATAAAAAAATAAATCTTAAAAAAAAATAATAAGTTGGAGAGTGGATTGTGGGAAAATGGCAGGGTAGGGAGCTCCAGGACTCAGTCCAAAACAACTATCAAACAGGCAGGAAGTGTCTGGAACAACTATTTTGATAGTCCAGACACCAGTAAACACTATACAGCATCCAGGAAAGAGCAGGAGGAAGAGGTTGATAAATTACAATAAAAAAACAAATCACTCTCTCCTCACAGTGGCTACTGGCGCCTATCCCCCAACTCTTGTGGCAGGCCACCTGGAGTCCAGCTTCTGGCTAGCTGCTGGTGACAGAAAGGGGCATAAAAATCCTATTTCCAAGAACAGCAATGGGCACAGCTTATCACTGATAATGGCTTTTGCTTAGCAACCTTAAGCTCTTCTGGTCCATAGGTCTTAGTTTCAAAAGAAGGAGTGCTTCCACCAGGAGTCAGAACAATGATACCATTGAACTGAAAGTTAATACTGCCACCTGGCCACTTTGGATTCTTCATGCCTCTGAATCAACAGGCAAAGAAGGAAATTACTGTACTGGCTGGGGTGATTAGTCCTGACTATCAAGAGAAAATAGGACTGCAACTACACAAAGGAGGTAAAGAAGAGTTTGTCTGGAATACAAGAGATCCCTTAGGGATCTTTTAGTACTACCGTGCCCTGTGATTAAAATCAATGGGAAACTGCAACAACCTAATCCAGGTAGGACTACCAAAGGCCTAGAAACTTTAGGAATGATGGTTTGGGTCACCCTACCAGGCAAAGACCCACATGCAGCTGAGGTGCTTGCTGAGGGAAAAAGGGAACGTGGGTAGTGGATAAAGGGAGTGATAAATACAAACTACAACCACATGACCAGTCCAGAAACAAGGCTTATTGTGAATATTTCTTCCTTGTTTTGTTATGAATATGTTTATATATGTATATAAAGCAAATATATTTTTCTTCTTTACTTTATCCCCATATATGGCATAAGTTGTATTAATTTCATGTCATAGCATTTACATTATAAGTTATCAAATTCAAGAGTGAATGTTACCCAGGGACTTGCACCTAGTGCATTTCCAGCTGTATGCAGGATAGTTGAGTTTTGTAAGGTGAAAATACGACATTGTTTTTTTTTTAAAGATTTACTTTTATCTATTTATTTCTCCCCTGCTTTGTTGTTTGTGCTCACTGTCTGCACTCTGAGTCGGTTAGTTGTGTGCTTTCTGTGTCTGTTCATCTTCTTTTTTAAATAGGCACTGGGAACCAAACCCCGGACATCCCATGTGGGAGGGAGGTGCCCAATTGCTTGAGCCACTTCCAATCCCTGCTTGTTGCATCTCTCATTGTGTTTCCTCATTGCATCATCTTGTTGTGTCAGCTCCCCAGACCAGCCTGTTGCATCAGCTAGCTGTCTTGCTCGTCTTCTTTAGGATGAATCAGGAACCAAACCTGGAACCTCCCGTGTGGTAGACAAGTGCCCAACTGCTTGAGCCACATTCACTTTCCTGTTTTTTATTTAGAGATTAAGTATGGCTTAAAGAGATGTATATGACTGCCAAGTCCAAGGGGTGAACTGTGATTGTTAAGTTTACGTGTCATCTTGGCCAGGATATTGTGCCCAGTTTTTTGGTCAAGCAAGTACTGACCTGATTGTTACTGTGAGGACATTTTGTGGACTTAAATAATCAGTTAATTGGTTGCATCTATAGTTGATTACATCTGCAATCTTTCAAAGTGTTTTTTATCAAGAAAGGATGCTGGATTTTGTCGAATGCCTATTCTGCATTGATCGATACGATCTTTTTTTTCCCTTCAATTTGTTAATGTGGTGTATTATATTAATTGATTTTCTTATGTTGAACCACCCTTACATACTAGGAATAAATCCCACTTGGCCATGATACGTAGTCTTTTGATATGCTGTTGGATTTGATTTGCCAGTACTTTGTTGAGAATTTTTGCATCTATGTTCATAGAGAGATTGGTCTGTAATTTTCTTTTCTTATAGCATCTTTATTTGTCATTGGTATTAAGGTGATGTTGGCTTCATAAAATGTGTTGGGTAATTTTCCTCCTCTTCAATTTTTGGAAGAGTTTAAACAGGATAGGTGTTAATTCTTTTCAAAATGCTTGGTAGAATTCACTTGTGAAGCCATGTGGTCCAGGACTTTTCTTTGTTGAGAGATTTTTGATGACTGATTCAATCTCTTTAAACGTGATTGTTTTGTTAAGTTTTTGTATTTCTTATAGCATAAGTGTAGGTTGTCAGTGCAATTCTAAGAATTTGCCCATTTCATCTAGGTTGTCTAGTTTGTTGGCATACAGTTTCTCATGATATCCTCTTATGATCCTTTTTTTTTCTGTGGGATCAGTCATAACTTCCCCCTTTTGTTTGTTGTTCAGCTTCCACACATTTGTGAATTTACCTCTTTCCTCTCTATTATTGATTTCCAGTTTCTTTCGTTATGATCTGAGAAGGTGCTTTGTATAATTTTAATCATTTTACATTTATTGAGACCTGCATTGTGACCCAACATGTGGTCTATCCTGGTGAAAGATCCATGAGCACTTGAGAAGAATGTATAATCCACTGAGTTGGGTGCAACATTCTGTATGTATGTGTCTATTAGGTCTATCTCTGATCGTATTGTTCAAGTGCTCTGTCTCCTTGTTGATCTTCTGTCTAGTTGTTCTATCTAATGATGTGTGTGGGATTTTGAAGTCTCCACCTGTTGTTGCAATTATGTCTACTTTTTCCTTCAGTTTTGTCAGAGTTTGCCTCATGTATTTTAGGGCACCCCAGTTAGATGCACAGATATTTATGACTTTTAGTTCTTCCTTGCGGATTGTTCCTTTATTAATATATGATGGCTTTCTGTATCTCATAACTTTTTTGCTTTTAAAGTCTGTTTTGTCCAGTATTAGTATAGCTACCCCTGCTCTTTTTTCGGTTACTATTTGCATTGAGTATCTTTTTTCAACCTTTTATTTTCAGCTGGTTTGTATCTCTGGGTCTAAGGTGAGTCTCTTGTAGGCAGTGTATGGATAATTCATGTTTTTTACCCATTCTGTCAGCTTATATCTTTTAAAAATCTATATATTTTTATTACAGAAGTTGTGGACTTACCGAACAATCATGCACCTGTGTAGAATTCCTATACAGCACCCCTTTACCAACACACCACACCATTGTGGAACATTTGTTACAGATTATGAGATTATGAGACTATTATCACTAACTATGGTCCATAGCATACGTTTGGCATATTTTTTCCATACTTCCTTATTATAAATACCATACATCTTTGGCATTGATGCAAGAATATTACAGTATTGCTGTTGTTAATTATAGTCCATAGGTTATATTAATTGTATTTTTCCCATGCTTCTCCACATTCCCACTACCCTGCAATAGTAATGTATATCCATTCCAGTTCACAGAAGGACATTCTTGTATTTGTACTATTAACCACAATTCTCATCCACTTCTGGGTTCACTATGTTATTCAGTCCCTAGATTATTCTCTAGCTTTCTTTTAATTGACATTTACATCCCTAGACTATCATTTTGTCAGCCTATATCTTTTGATTGAAGAGTTTAATCCATTCACATTCTATGATATTACTGTAAATGCATTATTTACTTCCACTATTTTATTCTTTGGTTTTCATTTGTCATATCTTATGGTCATCTGTCTTTTTATTCTTTTGACTATCCTTTCTGCTATTCTTCCTTCTATATTCTTCTTCAAGGCCCTCTCTTCCTTTTCTTTCAGATTATAAGGTTTCCTTTAATATTTCCTGCAAAGATGGATTCTTTTTTATGAACTCTCTTTGTTTCTGTTTGTTTGTGAATATTTTTAAGTCACCTTCATATTTGAAGGGTAATTTTGCTGGATAAAGAATTCTCAGCTGGCAGTTTTTTCTTTTTCAATATCTTAATTGTATCATACCACTGTATTCTCACCTCCATGGTTTCTGATGAGAAATCCAGAACTGTAAGTTTTTACCCTGCCATTCACAGTGTATAATTTTAATTATCTTGTCTTCGAATTTGATGATCCTTTCTTCTCTTGTACAGATTTGCTGTTGAATCCCTTTAGTGTGTTCTTCATTTCAACTACTGTATTTTGCAACCAAAAAATTTCTATTTGGTTCCTTTTTGTAACTTCTATTTTTTAATTTTGTTCGGACAATGTTTTCCAAATTTCCTTAGTTTTTTGTATATGGATTACATTAGTTTGTTGAAAATATTTAAGACCACTGATTTAAAGTATTTGACTGATAGTTCTAATGTGTGAGCTTTCTCAAGGATGCTTTCTGGAAAATCCTTTTTTTCCCCTGTGAGTGAGTGATACTTTCTTGTGTCTTTGTGTGTTTTGTAATTTTTTGGTTGCAAACAGGACATTCTAAGTTTTATGTTGTTATAACTGTGGAAATTCACATCTCCCACTCCTCTGGGAAAGCTAGGTTCTTGTTATTGTTGTTTTGTTTTCTTTTGACGGGTGGAGGTGTCAATCTGTGATTTTTCCAAACTCTTTTTTGCTCTCAAACAAAGAAAGAGAAAAGGAAAAAAAAAAAAAAAAAAAGAGGGAAAAGTAGGTACTGCCTCTTTAACACTCCTTTTCTTAAAAGGAGGATCAATCTATATAGTAATCCAATAACCTTCTAGAAGAAAATTGCTGTTTCCATTCCCAGAAATTAAGAGCATACGGATCGCTTGCTGGGCTTGAGGGGCTTGTACCCTGATTCTAATGGACAAACCCTGGAGTAGTTTCTACCTTCTTTCTGTTATAGCTGCACACACTGGGCAAAGTTTCTAAGGCATCTGGAAACCTCCTGAGGCCTTCTGCTCTCAAGTTCCTTCTATCCCAACTTATGCAAGCTTCATTGGGTTAATTGGCAGGAAGATTTGCATCTACATTAGCTGAGGACCCTCTCTGCTTAAGGAAAACCAGGTTCTTGGACCCTATGGGAGGGACTCTATTCCTCCAGCACACCTCTACTTGTCTCTAGGAAGGGGGCACCAAGGAGTCCATTTTAGGGAATGACATAGAAGATAGAATTTTCTGACTTTGGGACAGACAAACCTGAATTCTAGTCCCATCTCTGTCATTAGCCATCTATGTGTCCTTGGGAAAATTACTTAACCTCTAAGCTTATATCCCTTTACCTATAAAATGGGTTTGACACTCTCCCTAAACGGCTCTATGAGGCTCAAGTGAGATAACAGTTAAAGGGCCTTGTCAACTGTTTGTCCCTGTGCAAACATACAGAGTTGTTATTGTGAAGATGATGGTTTCCTGTATGCCAAAGTGACTAGTAGATTTCCCACACATGAGGCATGCATCTTTTCAGGCTCGTGGTGCTGTGCCAGGTCCCAGAGAAACAAAGCTGAGTTTTTGCCTTTATCCAAACAGTTTATTTTATAACTTGACCCTACTTCTGTTGGCCTGACATTGAACAGGGCCCATCCAGGAAGTTCTGCCTGGGCAATCCAGACCTCCTGAGATAAGGGGTTGGAAAATCATTATCTGGATCCTGTACATCACAGAAGAGGATTTCTTAGTTCTTGGCTCCACTCTCTGACATCCCCCACCACACTCCTGACCTCCCCTCTCTCTGCTTTCCCTGCTTCCCCTATACATGCTCACACATGTGCTCTGTAGGCTTTGGGCCAGGCTGTGCTTGGCTGGACCACCAATCATCTATTTAGTCCACCATCCAGCCTCGCTTACCCCAGGAGAAAGGCCTCCCTGAAGAATCTGTACCTCTGTTTTTCCCAGACTCAGGATCACAAAGCAGTTTTGAAGGAGCAGAGGAAAAAAGAGCAACACTGGCACCAATCCCCAGGTCTGAAAGACTGACAGACCTGCACACTAACACATGAATATTGCACATGCACATCATGGACATACACAGAGACACACACATTAACACAATCACACATCCTGACACATATATACATACACAAATACACATTGACACATATGCCTTAGCTCAGAATGTCTAGGTGGCACTGATTCCCTTTTACTACCTGAAGCTGGAGACAGACAGGTTAGAACTTTTGACAGAGAAAGACTTTGTCAGACTGTCTAAGGAACGTGACTTTCCATCATTTGATGTCCCCTTGCCTTAATTAAGAACACAAAAGTGCCTCTGTGCTCAGCACTGCTTAGGTCCCTTTGTACGTGCCATCTCAACTGAGTCTTCATCACAGCTGTGTGCAACCAGAATATTCCAAGCATCAACAAACCGTGGGTTCCAAAAAGTTCACCTTAATATCCAGTTACTGGGAAGCGGACTTGGCCCAATGGATAGGGCGTCTGCCTACCACATGAGAGGTCCACAGTTCAAACCCCGGGCCTCCTTGACCCGTGTGGAGCTGGCCCACATTGCAGTGCTGATGCGCGCAAGGAGTGCCGTGCCACGCAGGGATGTCCCCCATGTAGGGGAGCCCCACACGCAAGGAGTGTGCCCTGGAAGGAAAGCCACCCAGCGTGAAAGAAAGTGTAGCCTGCCCAGGAATGGCATCGCACACACGGAGAACTGACACACCAAGATGATGCAACAAAAAGAAACAGATTTCTGGTGCCGCTGATAAGGATAGAAGTGGTCACAGAAGAACACACAGTGAATGGACACAGAAAGCAGACAGCTGGGGGGAGAAAAATAAATTAAAAAAATATATACATATATATATATCCAATTACTGTGGTCCTTAGACCCTATCTACTTATTCAGGATCTCAGCTCCCTTCAGAATCTCCCTACATATTCCAAAGAGTACATAGGAGTGTCTTACAAGAATTATGGAAAAATGTATTATGTTCTAATACTCCAGTCGTTTTTCTCAAGAAACCTACACATTGCTTGGCACCGTCCACCAGAATTCTCCAGCACGCACAGCCATCCTCCACTTCTGGCATTATAGACCTGTCCTCTGTACCAGAGGAGGGGGAAGAGGTCAATGGTTACCACCCCAACTTTGTCACTAGGTCCTCTAAACTTCCCTAAGTGTGTTCCAAGTCTCACAAAGATTTTACAAAAACTTTTTATTAGAGAAGTTGTAGGGTTACTGAAAAATCATGCAGAAATTACAGAGGTCCCATATACACTCCCACACATATACGGTTTTTCCTATTATTAACATTTTGCATTAGTGTGGTACCTTAGCTACAATCGATGAAACAATTTTATCCTAATAATACAGTTAACTATTCCCCATAGTTTATATTAGGGTTCACTGTTAGTGTTGTACAGTCCTATGTTGTTGTTTTTTAAAGTTTATTCCACTAGAATGTTACTAACATATATTCAACCTAAAATTCCTCTTTTAATCACATTAAAATATATAATTCAGTGGAGTAATTTACATTCACAACGTACTACCCTCTCTACCATCTATTTATTACCAAGACTTTTCCATCACACCAAAAAGAAACTCAATACTACATAAGCATTAACTCCCCATTCCCTACCCCCATCCTGGCCTCTGGTAACCTATATTTTATTTTCTAACTGTAGGAATTTGCATATTCTAATTATTTCAATTCACTGATATCATACAATATTTGTCCTTTTGTGTCTGGCTTATTTCACTCAACTTGATGTCTTCAAGATTCATCATGTTTTCACATGTATCAGAACTTCATTTTTTTTTTACTGCTGAATAATATTCCATTTTGCATATATACCACATTTTATTTATCCATTCATCTGTTGAAGTACACTTTGGTTGCTTCCATGTTTGGCAATTGTGAATAATGTCATTCTGAATATTGGTGTGCAAATATCTGTTCAGGTCCCTGCTTTCAGTTCTTTCAGGTGTACATCTAGAAGTGGGATTCTGGGGTCATATGGCAAATTCCACCCTTAACTTTCTGAAGAACTGCCAAACTGTCTTGAATAGCAGCTGCACTATTTACAGTCCCTCCAACAATGAATGAGTGTTCCTATTTCTCCACATCCTTTCCAAGACTTGTAATTTGCAGTGTTTTAAGTAGTATCAATTCTGGTGGGTGTGAAATGGTATCTCATAGTAGTTTTCATTTGCATTTCCCTAATAGTTAATGATGTTGAGAATCTTTTCATGTACTTTTTGGCCATTTGTTTGTATGTGGGTGTGTGAATATATATATATTTATATTTATTTTAAAAGAGGTACAGGGGATTGAACCTGGGACCTCGTATGTGGAAGGCAGGCACTCAACCACTGAACTACATCCTCTCCCTATATATCTTTTTGGAGAAGTGTCTACTCAAGTATTTTGATCATTCTTCATTTATGTTGTTTGTCTTTTTTGTTATTGAGTTGTAGGATTTCTTTATATATTCTAGTTATTAAACACTTATCAGATATATGGTTTCCAAATATTTTTTCCCATTGGATAGGTTGTTTTTGTTTTTTTTTTTTACTTTCATAATAAAGTCTTTTGGGCATCTTAATTATATGTAGTCTTCCAATCCATTCCAATCCAATGAATGTTCTTCCATTCTTTAGGTCTTCTGTGATTTCTTTTAGCAATGTTTTATAGTTTTCTGTGCACAAGTCCTTTACATTCTTGGTTAGATTTATTCCAAATATATGATTCTTTTAGTGCTATTGTAAATGGAACATTTAAATTGCTTTCTTCATCCAATTGTTCAGTTCTAGTGTATAGAAACATTACTAATTTTTGCATGTTGATCGTGTACCCTGACATTTTGCTGAATTCATTTATTAGATTTAGGAACTATGTTGTAGTTTGGTTTTTTTCCCTCAGGGATTTCTGTATATAGGATCATGTTATTTGCAAATCGGGGAAGTTTCACTTGTTCCTTATCAATTTGGATTACCTTTTATTTCTTTCTCTTGCCTAATTGCTCTGGCTAGACAATAACAGTGGTGGCAGTGGCATATTTGTCTTGTTCCTGATCTTAGAAGGAAAGTTTTCAATCTTTCATAATCATCTATGATGACATCTGTGTGTTTTGTATACGACTTTCAGTGTTTTGAGGAAATTTCCTTCTCTACCTACTTTTCTAAGTGTTTTTATCAAGGAGAAGTGCTAGATTTTGTGAATTGCTTTTTCTGTATCAATTGAGATGATCGTGTAGTTTTTTGCCCCTTCATTCTGTTAATGTGGTGTATTACATTAATTGATTTTCTTATATTGAACCACCCTTGCTTACCTGGGATAAATCCCACTTGATTTTAGTATGTTGTTGGATTAGGTTTGGTAGAGTTTTTGAGGATTTTTGCATCTAGGTTCATAAGGGATATTGGTCTGTGAATTTCTTTTCTTCTGGTATCTTTATCTAGCTTTGGTATGAAGGTGAGGTTGGCCTCATAGAGTAAGTTAAGGGGTGGACCCTCCTCTTCATTTTTCGGAAAAGTTTGAGCAGGATTAGTATTCACTCTTCTTGGGATATTTGGTAAAATTTACCTGTGAAGTCATCTGGTTTAGGCCTTCTTTTTTGGGGTGTTGTTGGTTTGTTGAGATATTCTAACTTTTTCTTCCTTTCTTCCTTTCTTTCCCTCCCTCTCCCCCACCCTGCTGCTTTTGCTGTCTGTGTCCATTCACTGTGTGATCTTCTGTATCTATTTCTCTTTTTGTCTGCTCATCTTTCTCCTCTAGGATTCACTGGGATTTGATCCTGGGGACCTCTGATGTGGAGAGAGGTTCTCTGTCAATTGCACCGTCTCAGTTCCTGGTCTCTGCTGCTCTTCACCTTGACTCACCCCTTCGTCTCTTTTGTTGTGTCATCATCTTGCTGTGTGACTCACTTGCATGGGCACTGACTCACCACATAGGCACTTGGCTTGCTATGTGGGCACTTGGCTGACCATGTGGGCCCTGGCTTGCTCTGCGGGCATTGGCTCACCATGTGGGCACTCATGCTGGCACTTGGTTCACCATGCAGGCACTCAACTCGCCATGTAAGCCCTTGCTTGCGCACTTGGCTTGCCATGTGGACACTGGCTTGCTGCATGGGCACTGGCTCACCATACAGGCACTCACATGGGCATTCAGTTCACCACGTGGGCACTCGTGCAGGCACTCAGCACACCACACAGGCACTCGGCTAGCTGTGCGGGCACTCAGCTCGCCGCGTGGGCACTCAGCTTGCCATGTGGGCACTGGCTAACTGTGCAGGCATGGTTTCTCTTCTTTTTCACCAGGAGGCCCCAGGAATCAAACCCAGGTCCTTCCATATGGTAGGTAGAGACCTTATCACCTGAGCCACATCTGCTTCCTTTCTAACTCTTTGAGTCTGTGTAGGTAGTTGTGTGTTTCTAGGAATTTGTACATTTCATTTAAGTTATCTAATTTGTTGGCTTACAATTGTTCATAGTATCTTTTTTCTTTTTTAAAGATTTATTTATTTCTCTTCCCTTCCTGCCCCTCCCCCGGTTGTCTGTTCTCTGTGTCTATTTGCTGTGTCTTCTTTGTCCGCTTCTGTTGTCAGTGGCATGGAAATCTGCGCCTCTTTTTGTTGCGTCATCTTGTTGTGTCAGCTCTCCGTGTGTGTGTGGCACCATTCCTGGGCGGCTGCACTTTCTTTCGCACTGGGTGGCTCTCCTTATGGGGCGCACTCCTTGAGCGTGGGGCTCCCCTACACAGAGACACCCCTGCGTGGCAGGGCACTCCTTGCGCACATCAGCACTGTGTATGGGCCAGCTCCACACGGGTCACTGAGGCCCAGGGTTTGAACCGCGGACCTCCCATGTGGTAGACGGATGCCCTAACCACTGGGCCAAGTCCGCCGCCCATAGTATCTTTAATAATTTGTTTTAATTTTGTGAAGTTGGTAGTAATGTCCTTCCTTTCCTTCCTGATTTTAGCTATTTGTGTCTTCTCTATGTTTTGCTAAAGTTTGACAGTTTATTTGTCTTTTTTTTTTTTCACGAGGTACCAGGGATTGAACCAGGAACCTTTTGTATGCGAAGCAGGTGCTCAACCACTGAGCTATACCCTTTCCCCTTATTTGTCTTTTTAAAAACCCATTTTCTTAAATGGAATCTCTATTATATATATATATATTTGTTTTTACTTTCTACTTCATTTATCTACCCTCTATTTTTGTTATTTCTTTCCCTCTGCTTATTTTGCACTTAGTGTGCTCTTCTTTTTCTGGATCCTCAGTTGTGAGTTTAATACTTTGATTTTAGTTTTCTTCTTTTTTAATGTAAGCATTTAGTGCTATAAATTTCCCTCTTAGCACTACCTTTGCTACATCCCTTAAGTTTTGGCATGTTGTACTTTTGTTTTCATTTACCTCAAGATAGTTCCTAATTTCCCTTGTGATTTCTTCTTTTACTCATTTGTTGCTTAGTTTCCACATGTGAATTTTCCAATTTTTCTTCTACTATTGTTTTCTAGCTTCATTCCATTGTGGTTGGAGAAGATACACTGTAAGATCTCAATATTTTAAAATTGATTATGACCAAACATAGAATGTGTATCCTACTGCTGTTGGTTGAAGTTTTCTATATATATTTTAGGTCTAGTTGATTTATAATATTGTTAAAGTCTGCTAAGTTTTATTAATTATCTGAGTATATGTTTTATCATGATTGAAAATGCTGTATAAAAGTCTACTACTATTAATGTAGGCTATTTCTCCGTTCAAATCTGTCAATATTTGCTTCATATATTTTGGGGGTCTACCATTAGATCACAGTTCATCATTCATCTCAGGGTTCACTATGCTATATGGTTCCATGCCTTATACAATCTATCCAAAGTGTACACTCAGTGGCTCTCAGTTTCATCAGAGTTGTGCTATCATCACCTCAGTTGATTTTAGAACATTTTCTTTCCTTCAAAAGGAATACCCTGTATTCTTGACCCTTAGCATTGATATAGTACCTTTGCTATTGATGTGAGAGTATGACAATATTAATGTTACCTATATTCCATAAGTTACATTAGTTATATTTTCCCATGTATCACCATATTCTTAACACCTTGTAACAGTGATATACATTTATTCTATAGTTCATAGATGAACATTCTTGTATTTGTACTAATAATCCATCTTTATTCACCACCGAATTCCTATATTATACAGACTCTAGTTTATCTTCTAGTTTTCTTTCAATTGACATTAACCTCCCTAGACTACCCCCTCCAGCCACAATCACATTTATAAATCAGCAGTGTTAGTTATACTCACTATATAATGTGTTACCATCAACTCTATGACTTAATTGATTCTTACACTGCTAGAGCTGTATGCCAGCTGCTTCTTCCTGGAGAACAAGCCAGAGATGAATTTCCTATTTCAGTCTTTCAGGCTGCCACCTGATAGATTGATATTGACATACAGGTCCCCTAGTATGTGCATAGGGGTTACTCTGCTCCCTCCAGAACAGGGTCAGGGACTCACAATGGGAGCACAGGATGGCTCCACTCTGTGCCAGGAAAGGGATAGGAGAGGGGCCAGCAAAGACTCTATGAGCTTCTCCCACTATTTTCAAAGCAGCAGTTTCTAGATTTGGTGCTCACCCAGTTACTGCAAACTTGTACATTTTTTTTCTGGAGTTTTAAGGAAGATGTCTTCTCTTTTTTTTTTTTTAAGATTTATTTATTTTATTTATTTCTCTCCCCTCTCCCCCACCCCAGTTGTCTATTCTCTATGTCTATTTGCTGCATCTTCTTCTTTATCCACTTCTGTTGTTGTCGGCAGCACGGGAATCTGTGTTTCTTTTTGTTGCATCATCTTGTTGTGTCAGCTCTCTGTGTGGGCGGTGTCATTCTTAGGCAGGCTGCACTTTCTTTCGTGCTGGGCAGCTCTCCTTATGGGGTGCACTCCTTGTGCATGGCGTTCCCCTATGCGGGGGACACTCCTGCGTGGCACGGCGCTCCTTGCGCGCATCAGCACTGCGCATGGGCCAGCTCCACACGGGTCAAGGAGGCCTGGGGTTTGAACCGCGGACCTCCCATGTGGTAGACAGATGCCCTAACCACTGGGCCAAGTCCGCTTCCCTCTTTGCTTGTTTTTGTTAGTGGTTCAAAGAGTCTGTGGGGATAAGCACTGTGGAGTGTCTTACACCATTATCTTGTTCTACTGGAAGTCCTCACAAAGGTCCTGATATTCACCATGCTCCAGCCTATGTGGGGACTTTGAATACAGAAACTAACATTGGATGCTGTATCACAATTCTGCTCTTACTCCCAGCAGCATGCTGAAATGACAGTGGGGCTTAAAACAAAACAAAGGAAAGCGGACTTGGCCCAATGGATAGGGCATCCGCCTACCATAAGGGAGGTGCGCTGTTCAAACCCCAGGCCTCCTTGACCCATGTGGAGCTGGCCCATGTGCAGTGCTGATGCGCGCAGAGAGTGCCGTGCCACGCGGGGTGGCCCCCGCGTAGGGAAGCCCCACGTGCAAGAAGTGCACCCCATAAGGAGAGCCACCCAGCGCGAAAGAAAATGCAGCCTGCCCAAGAATGGTGCCGCACACATGGAGAGCTGACACAACAAGATGATGCAACAAAAAGAAACGTATTCCTGGTGCCGCTGATAAGGATAGAAGCAGTCACAGAAAAACACACAGCGAATGGACACAGAGAGCAGAAAATGGGGGGGGGGGGGGGATGGAAGGGTAGGGAAATAAATTAAAAAAAATAAATCTTTAAAAAAACAAAACAAAAAATAAAAACAAAAAAAACCCACTTTAATCAAGGATGACATGGGGAATCAACACAGAACAGCTTTGATATTATACCACCTGTCTCACAAATTACAGTCTTTTCTTTACCTCAAGACCCCCATTCCCATTCTAGCCCAAGCTACTGCCATATTGTGTGCTGGCCATCATCTGTCTCCTTCCAAAGTCCTGTGGCTGGTCTGCCTAGTTTCCATCTCCTGGACACAGGAATGATTATGACTTTCCTGCTGGATCCCAGACTTTCAGACCTCATCAAAATATCAATTAACTCAAAACAACACATTATCACAATTCATCTGCAAACAAAAGATTTCCTTCTACAAGATGAGACATCTGTCTAAGCCTCAATCAGATATCTGCTTTTCCTTCCTTGAACTGACCTCTTGCCAGGTCTGCACACGATGGCCACTGGGTGGCACACGATGGTCCTGGCTATTCTTCCTGCCTCGCTTATAGGCATGTCCCAGTTCCCCTTACTTCACTGACCCAATGCCTGGATTTTCTAAACAAAGCTGCGATTGGCTCAGCATTCTTGCCTATTCTGCCTTTTATTTATCCAAAGTATTTGGGGAACTAGAAAAATCTTATTTTATAACACATAAAGATTACAGAGTAATCTTTTTTATCCTTACAAGTTTTTGACAGGTTGAAGGTTACACACTAGAAGATATAAGTGCATGAACCAGTTCCAGTTGTACTCCTGTCATACATAGAGCAAGGGCAGGCTCAAGAGTCCACACTGAGTCCTGGGGAGATACCAGTCAGTGCTATATCCCCATTTCAAACCTCTGGACACCTCTTAACTCCCATCAGTTATTATTATTCAGAGAGTATCATTGTGGTCACAGAGTGGTTTACTCTAGCTTTCAGAGATTGAGTTTATAACTTTTTTTGATAACAAAACAGAATAGAGATAAGGAGCCCAGGGGAACTATTTCTTCAGCTCTAGTGAGAACCCATAGTTCTCAGAGATACCTTTGACCAACTGGACTTGGGCCTTCATTTCTATGGCTGCGGTTGCTAAGTTATAATGAAAGAAAATTGCCAACTGCATGGATAGCTGGGTGAGGTCAGAATCATCCAACCCTGGGCCAAGGTGCAATTTTAAGCACGAAGGTTTATATGAGTGAAGTCAGTTATACTCCGTTTGCAGAAAACATAGCCACATCTTTTCCAAGCTTCTAATTGTTTAGATAGGTTTATCTTTTTGTTTGATTGATTGAAAAAAAGACTGTTTTGTAATTTCTTTGAGGCTGAGTCAGAAAGGTTTGGACTAGGACACCTGGAAACCACACCTAATAAGTCACACGCGCTTTGTTCGGTGTCGTAAAGAAAGAGTCTAAAGGGACTCAACAGAGGCTTTATCTGGGCAGACTGAGATTTGCAAATTCAGTCCCCTTCAGGCCTTATATTTTTGAAGTTTCTAAAAGTGTCCAGCCTAATTCTTGGCACATACTAAGCGGTTAATAAATTATTATTACTATCACTGGAGACTGAACCTGGGGACCTTGTAAGTGGGAAGTGCCAGTGGTCAACTATGCCACATTGGCTCCCCTGAGTTGTGTTTTTTCCCCCATTTGTTTGCCTGTTTGTTTTTGTTTTTAGGAAGCACCTAGAAACAAACTGGAGACCTCCCATGTGAGAAGCAGGCACTCAACCACTTGAGCCACATCCACTCCCCAATAAATTATTTTTAAAGCAATGGATGAATGAATTTTAATGGAAAGTCTCTTTTTAAAAGTGAGTGGAGAAAATGGCTAGCTGAGGAATGAGTTTGAAGAGTCAAATTATCATTTAGTGAAGGAGGACTGGGAATGAAGTAGGTTAAGCAAAAAGATGTGACTGTGTTTTGGCCTCAAAACAACTCCAGTTGCCCTGGGACTGATAAGGATTCTACCTGAGCTTGATTTTAGCTATCTGTCCTGAAATCAGCTCTGAAGATCTGGTAGTGGGAACAAACCCACCCAGATGTGCTGTTTATCCAGTTCTTTGGATTATTTCAGAACAGGCCCAGTATTCAAGACTTGGTTCACAGAGCATGTTCTCTCTTGACCAGAAAGCTGAAAAGGCCCTTTAAGATCTTTGAATCTATCTCCCTAGGGCATAGAGCATAATGGTTAGAGTAGAGGCTCCCACCATAGACAATGGCACCAATATAATTTTTAGCTGTGTTAACTATTGCTTTTGGCTGTCCAGCAAGCTTTTCCAACCCTCTTGTTTAGGTTTAAAAAAACCTGCTCCTCTGGTCATAAACCGTATAACTCAGCATTGGCCTGTCCTATTATTCCATCTCCCTGGCAATGGTGATTGGTCCACAGAGAGCACGCGATAAAGCAGAACTAATCAGAATCCTTTCTTGGCTTAACCTAAAGACTGGGGAAGGGAAGCCCTTCCCTTCTGAGTTCAGGTTCTTATCTGAGATCAGGTAAGCTTGGAGCTGCTGGCTACCATCTTCCCTACAATGCGGAGAAAGACTTGACGGTTTTAGGAGAAATGAAACCAAGCCAGTAAAAGAGGACAGAATAATTTGAATGCCTAGCACTCATTAGGTCCTTGAAAATATTCGTTTCCTTCCACTGAAAGCTTTGTAAACTCAGTCCTAAGTTAAAAAAAAAAACCCTGTTCTTCAGTTTTATGTACAGAAATGGTCCTTCACAGGCCTCTATAGTCTCTGTTTTTTATTCTCCCCAGCCAGGGAACTACTCTAAGAGGGTCTGAGGAAATGTTGGCAGAACAAGAGGCTGGAAGATAAATTTCATAGAGCTGAGGACATTGAGATAAACAAACACGATACAATCTCTGTCCTCAGGGCGTTGGTACTTTGTGGATCATGGGAGGTGGTAGGGGGGATAAATACAAGTAAAGACAATGACAACACAATATGCCAAATTTAACAACAGAATTGTGCACTGGGGGGAAACGGACTTTGGCACAGTGGTTAGGGCGTCCGTCTACCATATGGGAGGTCTGCGGTTCAAACCCCGGGCCTCCTTGACCCGTGTGGAGCTGGCCATGCGCAGTGCTGATGCGCGCAAAGGAGTGCCGTGCCACGCAAGGGTGTCCCCCGCGTGGGGGAGCCCCAAGCGCAAGGAGTGCGCCCGTGAGGAAAGCCGCCCAGCGTGAAAAGAAAGAGCAGCCTGCCCAGGAATGGCGCCGCCCACACTTCCCGTGCGGCTGACGACAACAGAAGCGGACAAAGAAACAAGACGCAGCAAATAGACACCAAGAACAGACAACCAGGGGAGGGGGGAAGTTAAATAAATAAATAAATCTTTAAAAAAAAAAAAAAAAAAAAAAGAATTGTGCACTGGGGGCTGGAAGTGGGTTGGGTGAAACCTCATGGAAAAATGTAGGGCTGGAGATTGAAAATTCATTCTATATACCTGCATGCTGCATCCACAGGGATCAGTTCTCTATAAGACTTAGAGTCCTGGTACCATGTAAATGTCCAGCAGGGTTTGGTTCAGTACAGTGTTGACTTCTGCTGACAGGGAAATTTGAACTCTCTCTCCAAATACCAACTTTCCAGAAGTCAGAGCTGGGAGGCCTGGACACCCCAGAACTTCTCTCCTAATATAGTGAAAGAAGGAAAAAAAATATATATATATAAATATTAAAACAACAACAAAATTAATAAAGTGAAGGCTCTTAGGAGGAGGGGAAGACAGGAAGAACTGGCACTGGGTCAGGGAAGGGAATCAAGCAGGAGACAGCAGTGGCTGGAAGGCAAGTATGTACGCCTGGAAGAAAAGCACACATGTGCATACCAGCTCAAGGGGACTCATCCATCCCTTTGTCTTATCAGAAAACATACCTCCTCATCCTTGGAGGGGAGACAACACAGTCTTCACTGAAATGCTGGGAAGCAACAATACATGGCTTTGACCTGATCATAAGAGCCTGTTCAAAAACATCTGGGGGAAGTAGACTTGGCCCAGTGGTTAGGGCGTCCGTCTACCACATGGGAGGTCTGCGGTTCAAACCCCGGGCCTCCTTGACCCTTGTTGAGCTGGCCTATGTGCAGTGCTGATGTACGCAAGGAGTGCCCTGCCACGCAAGGATGTCCCCCACATAGGGGAGCCCCATGCGCAAGGAGTGTGCCCTGTAAGGAGAGCTGCCCAGCACGAAAGAAAGTTTAGCCTGCCCAGGAATGGTGCCACCCACACGGAGAACTGATGCAGCAAGATGACGCAACAAAAAGAGACACAGATTCCCGTGCCGCTGACAACAACAGAGGTGAACAAAGAAGAACACTCAGCAAATAGACACAGAGAACAGATAACTGGGAGGGGGGGGAAGGGGAAAGAAAAAAAAATCGTAAAAAAAAAAAACAACAACATCTGGGAAAATGCCCAGCCTCATTAGAGATCAAAGAAATGCAAATTAAAGCAAAAATAATACCACTTTCTCCTTTCAAATTAGCAAAATGTCAGAACCTCCATTTCCTTAGTTAGGAAGTTACAAGCAGGCAGGAACTCCCACTCACCAAAGGTGAAAGTGTAGATTTTGGGGGTACCTTCTCAACACACAATGATCCACCCTCCTCTGAAAAGAGTGGGACTTATTTACATCACCACCTTTGTTACTCTAGCCTCAAAAGTGGGACCCTGATCCATTGGCCACTGTTGACTGCACCAGGGGTATATACCTGACCAAACCAAGTCAATTATATTGTCTTTCTCGCCTAGGTATTTTAGTTTGGGGGTATCTCTTAAATGAAAGGAGAATAAACATTCAGGAACTGGGTCAGGTTATTAACCTCCAGAGAGACTGAAGAGCAGAGGAAACCAATCTGTGGAGAGAGGTGAATGACACAGAGATGTGGAGAGAGGCAGAGATAAGAGACAGACAAACTCTTCCCTGGTGCATTCCATTCCACTTTCTGCATTTCTTCCTCTGTATTCTGTGAAACACTCCAGTATCTTGTAATACGTTATATTTTTTTCCTTAACCTAACATGGGCAGACTTATATTACTGGTATCTAAAAGTTTATCATAGCTTTACCAATAATAAGTGAAGGCTAAGTAAATAATTATACATTATTTGTACAGTGGATTATCAGACTGTTTTAGAGGACTGTTTAATGATATACAACATGCTCAAAGTACATTGAGAAGTAAAAAAAATCGGAATATACAATTTTCTATGCATAGAAAAAAGTTCGTAAACCCAAAACTTTTAGCTATAGTTACCCTGGGGTGCTTTCATTTTTCACTTCATACCTAGTTTTATTTGAATTTATGCATGGAACATTACTAACATAATTAAGATTATATTAGAAGCATTTTCAATGTTATCATATACTTGGCATCATTTAATAGTTTCATGATATTCAATCGTAAAACAGTATCATAATTTATTAAGCCAGTCCTTACTTTTTTTTAAGGAGGTACTGGGGATTGAACCCAGGGCCTTGTACATGGGAAGCAGGCACTCAAACTGAGCTACATCTGCTCCCGAGTGAAAGTTATTTTTCTCATTTGTTTGTTTTTAGGAGCTACTGGGGATAGAACCTGGGATCTTGTGCATGGGAAACAGGCACTCAACCACTTGTGCTACATCTACTCCTCCAAGGTTTTTAATAATTTTTACTATTTAGCTAATGCTATGAAAAAATATCTTTAATGCATAAAGAATTTCCCCCTCACAGTTTGGATTAACTGTTTAAGCTCTTTCAGAAATGGAATCATTAGACTGAAACATTTCTATGGTTCATGAATAATTTTGGCCACAATGCTTATTCTAAGGGCTGTGCCTACTTCCTCTGCGACCTGAATCATAAGTGAGTGCCTACATATAGTATATTGCCTCAGTAGCCATATTATTTGCTAATCAAATAGGAAAACGTACATAGCACGCAGTCTTACTTTCATTTGCATTTATTTGCTCACTAGTAAAATTAGAATGTTTTTATGTTAACTCCTTTCATTTCATCTTTTGTGAATTACCCGTTCTCTGTCTTCTGCTCCTTTATTCATTAGACACTTTGTGATTCTCATATTGACTTATATGGAGTCTTTTGGGGGAAAATGTCAGATCCAGTATTTAAAACTGTGTGAAGTATGTCTAGAGAAGAATCAATAGCAGTCCAGCCAAAGTCATTGTTAATGAAAATTCAGTTCAATTTAATTCTTCTTTGCTTTCTTTTTCTTATAAGAAACAAGAAACTTTGATGTTATCCTTGACTTCTCTTTCTTTCACGGCTTCTTCCCCCAAGCCAATCACCTGTGGTTTGTCCACTGATCATTTCTTGAATTTCTCTTTTCCTCTCTAACTCTGGTACCACCACCCTAATTCAGTCTTTCTAGTGAATATCTATTCTTTTGTCTATTACATCCTCTTTCTTGTGGGAGCTGCCTCTCCTCCAATTCTGTTTGGCTCTTGTTTAAGATTGCGTGTCCATGTTTCACCCTGCCTACCAGTCTATGGTTGATTGATTTAGGGACAGTCATCAGGCCTAAGCTGGATCAATGAGTTTTTCTCATTTTTATATTTAGGACCAAGAGAGTTAGGTTGATCTCTTAGTCCTAAAACTGTGCATGTTTAATGCAAAACACAAAAAATGTCGGTCACAGTTTCTGTCATGTGAATGGAGGAGTATAGAGAGATGGAATAGAGCAAGAAAAAAAAAATTAATTCCCAAAAAACAGTATGAAATGAAGAGGGAAGACCTACAGTACTCCAGAACAATTTGTAGAGTCTGTGTTACTTTTGTATATTTCAAATACTTTCTGTCTATCAATTAGGGAATATTCAGTTCAATTAACAGGGCTCAACCACATAAGAATTAATTTTTTCTCCCATAAAAAAGATGCTCTAGATAAACATTCCAAGGTTAGTGTAGCTGTTCCAGGTTCCACGTTGTCAAGCCCCAGGCTCCTCTGACTATCTGCTCCAACATTCTTATTGCGAGGCAAGATAGTGGTTGTATGAATCTATTTTCTTAACAAGAAGAATGAGTTTACTTTCTTAGTAAGACGATAGGGGAAGGACAAAGGACAAAGGGCTGAAGGAGTAGGTATATCAGGGTAGGTATATCAGGAAGCCTAACTCTAAAATGCCCTTTTATTCTCCCATTGGCCAACCCTGGGTCATATGGCCACCCTAACTGGACACTTCCTTAACTTCCATTCTATAAAGATAAAATTTTTCAGCTACTATGTACATTGCTGTCCCATACAAAACTGGGATTCTCTTAGTATGGAAGACAGAGAAATGGATATTAGGCAGCATTAGAGATGAGAAGTGGACAATTTTAGTTTTTCTCAATAGATAGACCTGACAAGATTTGATGATTGATTACATGCTGTAAGGAAGTCAGTAGTATCAAAGATGAATCTCAGGTTTCTAGTTCAAGCAATGGGATGGATGGAATTGCCATTGTCAGATATAAGCTAAGTAAAAAAGTGGATCAGGAAAGAGGAATGGGCTAATTCCAGGTTTAAGGCAGGGAATGTACAAGATAATGTTTGGACACCCTACTTTCCAGAAAGCAAGGAAACTATCAAAGACTATTGGGATTTGTGAAAAGGACAAAAGTGTTAGAAAGAAAGTTGCACCTATAAGAGAACAAAAGCTCACCCAGTTGTGAAGGAGAAAATTAATTTATTAATGATCTTGCAAGAACAGACATGCAACCTGGAAAAAGTGTCCAGCATGTCAAACAGCAAGAAACAATGACATTTATACCCTAAACTTAACACACAGGTCCCTCCCCTGTTCCCCACTGATTGGGTACTTCAGTGTTACAGTCTATCCCAGAGGTCTAATCAACTTCTGTGGCTTTTCACTCTGAGTTCCTGCTCGGTACCCTACATCCTGGCAGCTCCGCGCTGCTTTCACTTCCGGCGCAGCTTTTCAAATTCTGCACTGCTTCTCACCATTGGCCGCGCCCTTGCTTTGGTCACTTTTCAAATTTTTGGCACCAAAGACACTAGAACCCCTTTCCCTCCTCCTCTAACTGCAAAGCAGGCTTTGACTTCACCTTTTTGTGAAAAGTAAACTTAACCCTTTCCTTACAAAAAGGACATAAGAGCCAACCTAAGTGGCTTCCAACGGTCAAAAATGGGACAATTTGAATATCAAAGAAAATTGACTAAAAAGGATTCAAACCATGAGCTTATATGTATACCTCAAAACAAAAACACAACTCACTGGTCTCTTTTGGAGGTGGTAGAGCATTCATTATTCTCAAAATTGGTAAATAAAAGGAAAGAATCTGGCATATATTTTGGCTTTCTGTAAAAAAGTGTGTGCGGGCGGGAAATGAACCGGGCGCTAAGGCATGAGGTCAGCCTGGAGGCGGTGGTGGCTTCTGCTCAGCTCCTCTAGCCCTTCCTGCTCGCGGCCTGCGCCACCAGGCCGTGCCACCAGGCCCCACCACCGCCGCTGTGCCTAAAAAGGGCCGTTTCCCCATCCGCAGCACTCTGCAACACCTGGACCAGGGTGTTGTGGTATTCAAGGACTCGGTGAAGGTCATGAGGGTGAAATACAACATGCTTGGCCATCTGGGCGAGGGCGCCAGGAAACCTGTGTTTTTCAACAGTCCTCAGATCCATTATAAAAACCCTTGGGGGCAGATCATGATGTTCAAGAACATAACACCCTCACTTTTCCTGAGGTTCTGTTTAGATTCTGGGGAGCAAGTCCTCCCGGATATGGAGACCAAGACCTGTAAGGAGATCACGGAGCACATCAAGAAAATCTTGGGGGAAGAATGAGGAAACCCTGAAGAAAGAGGAGCAGGAGAAACAGCAGCTCTCTCACTTGCCCAACTTTTTCCCTGTAAAGTATTGCCTACGCGAGTGCATCTGTGAAGTGGAAGGGCAGGTGTCCTGCCCCAGCCTGGTACAGTTAACCAAAGAAATGAGGGGAATATACAAAGCCATTCTGAAGGCCATTGCCTAAAGCGGAGGTGATTGTGTCTGCCCAGGAAAGAGATGGTATCTTAGTCACAGGGTTCTGTTCCCAGAGAGACTGTGCAGATCTCTCCTTTTTTTTTTTTTTTTCTTAATATATTTTTTATTGAAGTATATCATTCATACGTGAACATACATTAACAGTAAATATATAGTAAAAGTTGTGAACTTAAAATATAAACATGCATAACATCATACAAGGGTCCCATACATTACCCCTCCACCAACACCTTGCATTGTTGTAATACATTTGTTACAAACTATGCAACAGCATTTTCAAAATAGTAGTACTAACCATAGTCCATATCTTACATTTGGTGTATTTTTCCTCCAACCCACCCTACTTAAAAAAAAACCACAAATCAATTTCACTGATACATATTAATAAAGCATACAATTTATTTTTTTTTTAATGTATGTGGTGGTTTGAAGCTGTATGTACTTAGAGAAACATGTTGTTAACTCTAATCCATTCCTGTGGGGGTAAACCTATTGTAAGCAGGATCTTTTGATGAGACTACTTAAGTTAGGGTGTGACCCACCTCATTCAGGATGGATATTAATCTTATTATTGGAGTCCTTTATAAGAAAATGAAATTCAGAAAAACAGAAAAAGCCATGGAAGCAAGAAGCTGAAATCAAGGAAACCCAGAAGAGAAGGGAGAGACCAGAAGATGCTGCCATATGACTTGCCATGAGACAGAGGATCCAAGGATTGCTGGGCCCTTGCTTGGGAAGAAAGCATCTTCTTGATGATGCCTTGATTTGCACATTTTCCTAGTCTCAAAACTGTAAGCTAATAAATCCCATTGTTTAAGCCAAACCACTTCATGGTATTTGCCTAAGCAGCCCAAGAAACTAAAGTGCTGTATTTCAAGGTAACCAAAATAGTTAATGAGGGAAAGTTCTTCTTTATAGAATTTCCAACTAATAAATACAGAAGTAATGACAAGATTAGAAAACCCACATTTTGTAACCTCCAATGAAATAATAGATTTAGGCAATGACTGTCATTGTCTGCTAAAGTCATTAGGTAAATCATTGATGGGAAAATCTATAATGGATGGATCAGGCAGACAACATCTGAGCCTACTCACTGATTTTATTATCATCGAAAGTAGAACCACCAGTTTATTATGTATCTCTTGATATAATGCAACAAGAAGTACACAGCACCTTCTATAAAATAATCATGCCAAGAAAAATGAACCTGAATCTCATCAAGCCTCCATTTTGTCAAATCTTGACAATTTACAAGAAACACATGAATGATACTACAAGGATTCAATCAGTTAAATGTAGAATGCGTGAAATTCTATAGAACAAATGACCTGGTTTCTTCTGCAAATAAATGGCATGAAAATGGATGGGAGGAGGAGAAACTGTTAGAGATTAAAGGAAGGGCGATCAAATTTTTGAGATAAAAGGGAAATGGAGCATAGACTAGGTATTAGATTACACTAAGAAATTTTTATTAATTTTGTTAGCTGTGACAACTGTATTGCTGTTATATTTTTAAAGTACTTATACTCCTTATACATACATTTCTATATGGTAAATGAAACAGGAGTGGCACAATGTTGATAATTGTGCAAGCTGGTTGATGGTACTTGGAGGTTCATTGTACAATATTTCTAAAAATAAAAGAAGCAGGGAGTGGTCAAATATATATAAGGCAGATGAGAGATCAAATAAGAGGAGAATTTACTATTGAACTTAACAATATGGTGGACGTTGTTGGTCTTGGCCACTGCCATTTTGATGGAGGGGGAAGCTTAATTGGAGTGTATTTAAGAATGGCCAAATCAACAACATGAAGACATTTTTGAGCCAATTTGGAAAATCTGGATGTGGACCAGGTATCAGTTGATTTTAAGGAATTATTGTTAATTTTGTAAGATGTGATATGGCATTGTGGTTATATAAGAAACTTTTCTTGTTTTTTTAGAAGCACATACTACTTGAGATTGCTTGAATTTGCTTTAAAATGCTACAGCAACAAAAAGAAGTAAGAAGGGATAGGTGAAGAAAATATGGGAAATGTTGATAATTGTAGACTATTAGGAATAAAGGATTCATTGTATTATTTTCTCAACTTTTGTGTAGGTTTGAAATTTTAAAAAAATTAAAAATAGGATGGAGGAGAGGAAGTGGAAACAGCATGTATAGATAAGTCTTCCTATAAATTTGGCTGCACAGGGGAACAAAAAAAAAAAGAATTAGAGGTAGCCGTTCGCAGCCGTGAGGGCAAGAGAAACTTTAAGAAATAACAGGGTGGAGTCGGACTTGGCCCAGTGGTTAGGGCGTCCGTCTGCCACATGGGAGGTCTGCAGTTCAAACCCTGGGCCTCCTTGTCCCGTGTGGAGCTGGCCCATGCGCAGTGCTGATGCGCGCAAGGAGTGCCCTGTCACTCAGGGGTGTCCCCTGCGTAGGGGAGCCCCACGCACAAGGAGTGTGCCCCACAAGGAGAGCTGCCCAGCGCAAAAGAAAGTGCAGCCTGCCCAGGAATGGTGCTGCACACACAGAGAGCTGTCACGACAAGATGACGCAACAAAAAGAAACACAGATTGCTGTGCCGCTGACAACAACAGAAGCGGACAAAAAAGAACACGCAGCAAATAGACATAGAGAACAGACAACCGGGGCGGGGGTGTTGGGGGGGAGGGGAGAGAAATAAATAAAACTTAAAAAAAAAAAAGAAATAACAGGGGAGAGGGTATAGCTCAACGGTTTGAGCATCTGCTTCCCATGTATGAGATCCTGGATTCAATCCCTGATACCTCCTAAAAATAAATAAGGTAATAAATAAATAACAGCATGTTTGTATGCTGTTCAAATAATCCAGGAGAGGGGAAGGGATTTGTGAAATAGGAGAGAGGGCAGCAGCATTGCTGAAGTTATATTCTTGAGCAGATGACAGAAAATGGAATTTAGTGCACCAGTGGAGGGATTAGCCTTAGGTAGGAACATTCATCCATGATGGCAAACAGAAAAGCAGAATACGTGAGAACTGATGTTAGTGGGTGAGAAAATGTGATTTTAGGAGTCTGTGGACATTATCTTCTGAATAGCAAAGTCATCACCTGAGAGTGAGAATAGGAGAGCATATATTAGGAGTTTGGCAGGAAGGTATGAAATAGTTGTCTAGGAGAGGGCTGAGTCAATGGGCTAGGGACATAATGGTGTGATTGTTGGGCAACATTAAGGTCCACTTGAAATTTGTGGTCAAGGCTTTATTACATGGTTGCATTTTCATTCCAGTCCTGTTCAGCTGCAGTGGTGCACACAGTGGGGGAGGGGGAAAGCAAAGTTAGATTTGCCAAAGGAGCATACCAAAATGAGAGAGGGACAAAGAATCCATATGTTCAAGGGAATGAACATGAATGACCATGAACTTCAAGCTGAGTAAGGGGAAGAGAAAGATCATCAAGGACATGATTTGTTAGATGTTAGAAAGAAATCTTCTTCTGGAAGAAAATAAGGCTCACTTGATTGTGGAGAAGAAAAGAATTTATTCTCAATCTTGCGAGAAGGGGTGCACAACCAGAAAACGTGGCTGATGCACCAAACAAAGAAAAATGACACAATTTATACCCCTAAGTCTAGCACGCAAGCCCTTCCTCTGTTTCTCCATAGATTGGATACTTCAGAAGTTATAGCCTATCCGAGAAGATCTAACTTTCCCATGCAAAAGTTTGTGATTAACCGCTTCCCCCATCGCATTCCAACCATTTTAGTTTTTACCTGCTCCCCTTTGCCAAATAAGGAATGGAATTTAGTGCTGAATTGGTATTGACTTAGTTCTTTCTTGGGCATCTTTTTACTGCCTATAGGACTGGCGTAAGCTGGTTTCCTTCGTTCCTGCTTAACCCGGGAGTGGGAGACTGAGGCAGTAGGTTGCCAGGTTACATTAATCAATATTTTCTTCCTTTATGTGAAAATTAAACTAATCTTCATTTCTTACAATTGCCCCTCTTTCTTTTAAATCCTTTTTAGTTTTCACATTTCCATTCTTCAAGTTTTCTAAGTGCTATCTCACACTCTTCATCATAAGAATCTCCTTCTTTAAGGGGGTACAGATTGTTTTGCCTACACTGTATGGGTATTTGTTTGGTTAGGGCAGTTTCAATGAGTCTTTGGACTAGCCCTCGGGCACATGGAATGATACAGCATCCGACTGTGGTAAGCACCCCAGCTGAGAAAATGAGGGAAGTTAAGATGGACAGTGCAACCCCTTTCTATTTTCCAAACCAATTTTCAAGCCACCCTGTGAGTGAATTACTAATGCCAGAATTCTCTGCTAATTCCTCAGATAGGGCTGTTAGGCCTTATAAAGCTTTAGTGATAGTTCCATCAGGGGCAGTGTTATTGGGGATGAATGTACAACAACTACCTCCAATCATAACACAGACTCCCCCTTTCTCAGCTAGCATCATATCTAAGGCCATTCTACTTTCCCATGCCATTCTGCTAGTAGCATCTGCAATTCCCTTAACTGCATTCTTGGTGTAATTAATAAATCTCTGTTGATTATAATAGATATAATTAATCCAGTCTACACATTTTTATTAATGGTGACCCACCAGAACAAGAATGACTCGAACCCAGCTGCTACCTGGTTTCTAGCCTTAAACTCATCTGAGACTCCTCAGGGAACTCCTATATTGTCTAAATAGATCCGCTTATCAAAAGAACCAAATAAACTTCTTTTCTCTCTCCCTCCCTGGGATGATATTCTCGCTTCTTTTTCAAATGCCAAGGTGAATGGGATAGCCAATTGGACCAGAGCACAGGTTCTGCCCCTCCTCTCAGGCAGTATTGGTTGGTACCCTTTCCACAGTACCACCACAGGTCTGCTCGAGGTCTGAGCAAACTGGAGAAATTGTCAGTACGATCACTGCTTACATTCCACACTTGTGTACATGAGGCCATAGTTCCAAGGTCCTGGAATCCTTTCCCCTATCTGGAGAAACAAGCAGAGTGATTCCCTGGGCCCAGACGGGAGGCAGGTATGGCATTGATGTTTCCATTTTTGACCGGTGGAAAGAGAGAGGACAACGTACTACAATTTTCACCAGGAGTAGCATTTTGAAAGGGAAGTATCATGCACTTAAACTCCCTTTCATGCTTTTCCATAACGAGCGGAGAGGGTACAATATGAGCTGTGGGCCGGCCTGTTGCACAAGCGTAACAGTTGCTTTTGTTTAGACTCTGGACTGTATATTTGATCCATCTACCCAGGCATTTGTGTCCCCACATCCTGTCTCTATTTCTATGGTTTGCTTTAAATCTTCTGCCTTAAGTATCCTAACTGCTTTGCGATCATTTTGAATTGGGGAACTGGCCTTTGGTGGGTTTTCCTGTGGTATTTCTGAAGGGTTAGCTGGAGAGGGCATTGTCGATGTCATATCTACAGGGGGAGGAAGGACTCGGATACGGAACCTCCCCAGAGGACCTTTACCTGTAACTTCTGCTCCCATTTCATAGACTCTATCGACCACTTGGTCCCTGCCGCTGCTCCCAGTTTCTAATTTGTCTGCTTTCTTAATAGTTATTACTACTGGATTGCACTGAAGACTTGCAGTCTGGTAGGGTATTACCTTTATAAAAGGTTATCTTACCCTTTAATGGCCTTGAACTTGGTGAAACCCATCCCATATTCACGGTCCATCCCTTATACTGGGTAGTCCACCATACATCATCCTAGGAGGGGCAAGGTGGGGGCTCGACTGTAACCATTCCCCACTAGCTCTGGGCATAGGTATTTATTTTCCCTACTCGCCATCACTGGTGCTCTAAATTCCCATAGTCTATTACTTGACAGGCATCAAACTGCACTGCCTGGGACTCCAGACCTTCAGTCACATTTATAACTAATTTGATGGGGCTAGTTGCTTCTCGAGTTTGAAACATCATGGCTAGTAAGATTATTTTCACCTATAACTTAAGGTCTGAATTTCTCCTTTGGTATTCTGATAGGACTAGGGCCCTTGTTGACTAGGACAATACACAGCTCAACCCTCTTCCCCCCCCCTCCCCAGTTATTGTTTTTTCAGTGTGATCTTTAAGGGATCTGGGACTGAAATTATTTTCCAAGACTCAGACGAAGTTGTTGGGTACTTATCATCCAGTTCAGGTACTGACTGGTCCCTTTACTCAAGTGTAGCAAGTCCAGCCTTTTTCTGCCATTTGGACTGCTGTTTCAGTTGTCAGCAAGACTAGCTAAGGTCCTTCCCAGGTCGGTTGGAGTCTGGACTAGTTCCACGACTTGATTAGGACCCAGCTGCCAGGTTGGTGTTGGTGGATTGCAAATTTAAGAGGCGGAGTCTGAGCCAGCAAACTCATTGCAAATTTAATGATTTGCAAATTTAATGGATTGCAAATTTAAGAGCCAGAAGTCTGAGGGATGACAAAGTAGAAGACAGGGCCAGCATATAATTTTGAAGAAAGAGATCTTTCGACTCAAAGGAGGGGCGTTCTCCAGACTTCCCAGGGAAGGGCAGACCAAAAAGCATTTCATAAGAAGAAATTCCCAGTTCCCTCCTAGGGGCAATTCGGATTCTTAACAGAGCTATAGGTAAACATTTAACCCATGGTAATTTGGTTTCTAAGACCAACTTAGAGAGATTTTTTTTAAGGTTTGGTTCATTCTTTCCACTTTCCCTGAGGATGGTGGATGCCAGGGTTTATGGAAGTTCCATGTGATACCTAGACCCTGCATAATATTTTGCAACACTCTGATGTACAGTGACTACCATTGTCTGAATCTATGTTTTCTACTAACCCATATCGGGAATGATTTGTTCAAGGATAATTTTTGAAGTCCCTGATGCTGTAGCTGAAGCTAGAGGGTATGCTTCTACCCATGCTGTCAGGTGATCCACAATAACCAGAACATACTTTAGTTGACCTACAGGGGGCATTTCAGTATAATCAACCTGAATGCTCTGGAATGGTCTGAGGCTGGGCTCCCTCCCCCCTGGCACTTGCTTTCTTAAAACTTTCTTATTAACTTTCTGACAGATTATGCACCGTTCACTTATTTGTTTGGCTATAGTATAAAGGCCCATACACCCAAAATGCTTGAGGACCAGGTCACACATGGCCTGTACTCCCCAGTGACTCCCTTGGTGCAAAACCACTAGTACTTCCCTCATTAGTTGCTTATTCAACATCTGCGGGCCGTCTGGGAGGAGCCACTTCCCTTGGCTATCTAAGGTTGCCCCCAGTTGTTCTAGTTCTTTTACTTCATTTTCAGAGAATACAGGGATTCCAATTTCTTTGGGAATGGAGGGTATCAGGACCATTAGTTCCGGAGGGGAACAGAGAGAAGCCTCTTTGGCCTTTTCATCCACCAATCTGTTGTCTTTTGCTTCAAAAGTGTGACACTTCTGATGCCCATTTATATGTGCCACGGATATTTCCCTTGGTAAGAGCAGACTGGCTAACACTTGTTTTATCAGTCCCACATGGACTAATTCCCTCCCTCTGCTACTGATCAATCTCCTTTCTTCCCAAATTTTTCCAAAGATGTGGACCACGCCAAAGGCATATTTAGAATCTGTGTCGACTGTACCATCTTTTTCCTCTAACAATTTAAGGGCTTGATTTAATGCGTACAGCTCACAAGTTTGAGCTGACCAATCATTGGGCAGTCGGCCAGCTCTTTCACCTCACAAGTTAGTTCATCAACAACAGCATAAACATTATACCTTTTTCTTTCCAGAACCCTAGAAGACCCATCTATAAACAATTTTTCCCCTGAATGTAAGGGAAGATCCCCTAGGTCAGGCCAGACTCAGGTTTGGTATTTAATTAAGTCTAAACAATCATGTTCAGGAGTTTCTACCTGGTTGGGACCTTTCCAAAGGAAAGAAGCTGGGTTCAGACTATGATCAATTGTCAGTATTAAATCGTCTTTTTTCCATTAGAATTGCCTCATATTTCAGAATTTGGGAATCCATTAACCATCTTCCTGTTTTTTGAGACAAAATAGTCCTGACCTGATGAGGGGTGCTAACAACTAAGGCCCCTCCAAAGGTCAGTTTCCTACTTTCTTCAGCTAAGAGAGCAGTTGCTGCCATGGCCTGAACACACCCTGGCTATCCCCTGGAGACAAGGTCCAGGATTCTGGGAAGGAAGGCCACAGGCTCCCTTTGGCCTCCCCAGATCTGGGTTAGGACTCCCAAGGCTGTCCCCTTATCTACTGTCACAAACAGATGGAAAGGTTTCTCAAGGAAGGGGAGGGCTAGAACAGGGGCTTGCACCAATGCCTGTTTGAGCCCCTCTAAGGCCTTTACTCCCTCCTCCTTCCATTCTAATTTGCCAGGCTCCTTCTCCAACAGTTTTTGGTGTTTCCCTTTGGTTTGGGATGGATAAGAATCTATCCATAATCTACAATATCCCACAAATCCCAAAAATCTTCTTAGTTCTCTTCTTGTTCGGGGAAGAGGTAATTCAGAAATGGCCTGAATTCTTTCTGGATTTATCTTCCTCCTTCCCTCACTAATGAGATGACCCAGGTATTTGACTTTCTTTTCTACAAATTATAGCTTACTTTTTGACACTCTTAGCCCTTGGCCCTCCAGGAAATTCAATAAGCTCTTTGTAGTTCGGACCACTATCTGCCTTTCTTCACCTGATAATAGCATATCATCTACATATTGTAAAAGGGAAATTTCAGGTGGGACTGCAAATTTCTCCAATACTTTTTCCAGTTCCTGCCCAAAGAGGTTGGGGGATTCTGTGAAGCCTTGGGGTAAAACTGTCCACCTATATTGCTATTTTCTTCCTGTAGAGGGATCTTCCCACTCAAAGGCAAACAAATCTCTACTCTCTGGATCAAGGGGACAGGCCCAAAAGGCATTCTTTAGATCTATTACACTAAACCATTTATGATGGCAGGGGATCTTACTAAGGACAGTGTATGGATTTGGGACTACTGGGTGTCAAACCTGAATAATTTGATTAATGGCCCTTAGATCCTGTACCATCCCCAACTACTGTCTGATTTCCGAACAGGCAAGATAGGAGAATTGAAGGGAGACAGACATGCAGGGCTCCAAGAGTCCATCCCAAAGGAGGCCTTCGATGATGGGTTGAAGTCCCTGCTTCCCCTTAAGGGGAATGGGATATTGTCTTTGACAAATAATTTCCCCTTCCTTTTTCAATTTGATTTTAATAGGGGGTACCTGCAAACCCCCTCTATTCCCTTCTCTTACCCACAGTTCCTCTCTGATATCTTTTTCATCTTCTTCAGTAAGCATGGCTAAGACTACTTCTATCTGCCCATCCCTTCCTTCCAAATCCAAACCCATGAATACTATTAAGTCCCTTCCCAACAAATTACTCCCAGCTTCTGGGATGTACAACAAAGGGCTTACAATTTGATTGTCTGCCCAACAAATATTAGTGGAAGAAAGAATGGGGACCTCAAATCCTTCTCCTTTTACCCCTGAGACTGTAAGGGAACTTCCAGGGAATTTGGTTCCTCTGGGGAGATAAGTCACAGAGGATCAGGCTAGGCCAGTGTCCACTAGAAATGTAATTTCTTCCTGTTATGGGCCCACCCTTAGATTTACTAAAGGCTCCCAGTGGGCTTTAGAAGTGAGGAGCCTCAGACCCCCTAATCCTCAAAATTCATGAGGGGAATTACTCGACTCCCTTTCTTTAAACTCGGGCCTTCCCTATTGAAATGACCAGGCCTCCCACAGTGATAGCATCCTGCAGAGCCTTTCATTCTCTTTGTCCCCTTATCTAAATAAGCCCATTTTGCATCTTTATCTCGCCTCTGCCTGTTCCCTCCCTGATTTGGCTCCAGTCTTTTCCTAACCATTTGATCCGCTGTGCTAATCATAACCTTTGCTTTCTTTTTCTGCTTTTCCACCACTCTCCTTCCAAACACTTTCTGGAACTCTCTCAATAACTCTTCCAATGGCTTATCCATCTTTCTATTTTCTGAATCTTCTTTTGAATGTCAGGCCAAGACCCTTTCACATAGCTGACTTTTAACATTCCCTGAGCCACAGGATCATCAGGTCCATCCCTGAATATTTCCTCACTTGGTCCCTCAATCATTGCAGGTAAGCAGAGGGGGTTTCATCTTTCTCCTGGGCTACTTCAAAGGCCTTACTCAAGTTTTGAGATTTGGGTACAGCCAATTTGATCCCCAGTATAATGAGGTCGCTAAGATCTTTCATTTGTGCTCTGTCCCCCAGGTCATTATTATCCCAATTAGGGTCTGTGTTTGGGAACTTCTGTTCTGCTGCCATTACCCTCTGTCCCGGTAGATGCTGCCCTTTCCCACTCCTTCATAGCTGCCCTCCACACCATTCCTCTTTCTTCTCCCATAAAGAGGATATTCAGTATGGACATAAGTTCAGGCCAGGTGTACAAACTAGGACCTAAGAATTGATCTGCTTGTTCAGCCAGCCCCACTGGATCTTCCATTAGAGATTTCATCTCCTTTTTGAAGTTCCTTACTTTAGTACTTGTCAGTGGGGCATTTACAAAGCCAATTTCCCCTGGCCCCATTGGTACTTCTCTCAGCAGATACAAAGGCTCAATGGAGTTTTGTTCTTTCACTCTCTTTTCCTCAGATGCTCTGGGGAATGGAAAATTTTGTTTATCTTTCTTACACTGTTCCAATTCTTTCCTCAGCTGTTGGTGGGTTGTAACCTGTGGGGCTGTTGGCCCTGCTTGATTCTCTGGTTCCCCAGGGCTTACAATGGGTTCTATTGGGCCCTCCAAGTCTAATGGCCCTTCTCCTGGGAGGGGAGGGGGAACTTAAGGAGGAGGGAGATTAGACAGGGGGTCCCAGGGTTTAGTTTCTACGGCTTTTGTGTCTGCAGCTTTAGTTTCTGCAAGCTTAGTCTTGGGGCCTAGATTTTCAGCTTTCATAGGATAGAAAGTGGCCCCCTTTCCCTTTAATCAGCACATGGCGTAGTCAGACTCTTCTTTGGAGAAGGTTGTTTTTCCATTAACATACAGTACAAGGTCAGCACAAAGCCAACCCTCATCTGCCCTGTATTTTGCCCAGAATACATCAGGCAGTAAAATACTTTCCTTGATCCAGATACAACCACAGTATTTAATCATTTTCTGCTTGTCTTTTCCTTTGGTCTAATCACTAACGATCCAACGCCTTAACATCCTCCCTAGTGGACTATCTGGAGGAATGTCTTTGGGGGATCCTACAGATATCCCCTTCCCCTTTTTCCCAGTCGATTGCCTCTATTTCCCATTCTGACTCTTGTCTGGGTCTCTTTCTTTTGAATCTCTTGCTTTGTCCATCTTGGGCCGTTTCCCTCACGGGAGAAGGGAAATGCGAATTGGGACTCCACACTCACTTCACACTGTATGTCACGTGTCTCATGCACACGCAGTGAACCTCAGACTCATCAGAATTCCCACCCACCAAGGTAATACTTAATAGCCTTTGTTCTTACCTTGGTCCATGCATGTAGTCACCTGGTCAACAAGAGGCAGATTTTCCATTCCCTTTTTCTCATCCACAATCAGCAGATCTAAGCGTCTGTTCTTGGGCCTCCTGGCTGCCAGAGGTGAGGCCCCTGCCGGTGGAGTCCAAGACAGCTTAAACAGCAGGGCGTGCCTCCCTGTTGTCCACCCCAGGAGTCTGCTCTCTGAAGCCTCAAAATTCTGGACGAGCCCCCAAAGCTGTTAGAAAGAAATCTTCTTCTGGAAGAAAATAAGGCTCACCTGACTGTGGAGAAGAAAAGAATATATTCTCAATCTTGCAAGAAGGGGCACACAACCAGAAAACGTGGCTGGAACGCTGAACAAAGACATTGAACAAAGAAAAATGACAAAATTAAAACCCTAAGCCTAGCACGCAAGCCCTTCCTCTGTTTCTCCATAGATTGGATACTTCAGAAGTTATAGCCTATTCAAGAAGATCTAACTTTCCCATGCAAAAGTTTGTGATTAACCGCTTCCCCCATCACATTCCAACCATTTTAGTTTTTACCTGCTCCCCTTTGCCAAATAAGGAATGGAATTTAGTGCTGAATTGGTATTGACTTAGCTCTTTCTTGGGCATCTTTTTACTGGGTATAGGACTGGCTTAAGCTGGTTTCCTTCGTTCCTGCTTAACCCGGGAGTGGGAGACTGAGGCAGTAGGTTGCCAGGTTACATTAATCAATATTTTCTTCCTTTATGTGAAAACTAAACTAATCTTCATTTCTTACATTAGAGATCCCTGAAAGACAGCAAAGTGAATTTCAAGTAGTAAAGAGCTCAGAAAAGAGATCTGAGCTAAAGTTATAAGTTTGAAAGTCAACAACATTTAAATGGTATGGAAGTTTGACATTATTTATGAATTTCCCTCCAAAAAAGTTATTGATTATGCTTGTAAATTAGTCTGTTCCTGGGGGCGTGATACCCTTTGATTGTATTTAATTCAAAGGTTTTCCATTTACTTGATTAAATCAAGATTAGGACTTTGATTCGAACTTGTCTGTAGGTTGTGACTCAGGGCTGAGTCCCCACCCCCTTGATGGGCTATCTAAATGGACACCACTCAAGAAGACACACAGGAGAACACAGAAGAAGACATGGCAGAGGAGAGAGCTTAGTTTTGATGCTGGAGCCCTGGGGAGAGCTGAGCCATTCTCCTGATAGTTTGCAGGTGAAGAGACCAGGGCCTTGAGCAGCTGAGAAGGCCTGGAAAGAAACAAACCCTCCAGCCTACAGCTGAGATCAGAAGAAGCTGGGTCCACGGAGCCTTAAGAGGAAGAGGAAGGCTGAACACTTGCAGAGATTGGCAACCATCTTGCTTCAACACATGGCAACAGAGTTTGGTGAGGAGGTAACTTTGAGTTGGATTTTCTAGGGCCTTGTAACTGTAAGCTTCTACCCCCAAATAAATACCCTTTATAAAAGCCAACAGATTTTTGGTACTTTGCATCAGCACTCCTTTGGCTTACTAATACAGATGGTATTTTGTTGTGGGGATATATAAGATTATCTAGGGGAAAAGTATGGGATAGAAAGAGTAGAAGATCCATAGCAGAGCCCTGTGGAATTAGGTAAAGTTAGGTAGAAGAGGGGATAATTTAAAAATACTGAGAAAAAATGATCAGAGAAGTAGGCACTAAACCCAGAATGTGAGAATGTTGTGTCTGAAAGCTAAGAGAAGAAAGTAGCTTTTTGTGAAAAGGAGAATAAACTGTGTCAAGAATTTCTGACTTCTTGTGACAGTTTGGAGCTTTTCTCAGAAAAGATCATGTACTGAAGCTAAATCCTTCCTGTGGATGTGGGATTGTTTGGTTGGACTGGATTCAGGTGGGGGGACTTTGATTGGATTGCTACAGTGAGGTGTGACCCAGCATGGGTCTTGGTCCTCTTGCTGAAGTCCTTTATAAATGGAGGACTGAAAACAGAGACAGAGAGAAGGAATTTAGGAGCTAAGAGAGGAACCCAGGAGAAAGGAAGCCACAGTCGGAGCAGGCAGAAGCTGAAACAATGAGACCTGGAAGAGAAGCAGATGCCTTCATGTCCCTTGCCATCTGAGAGAGGAGTCCAGGATGATCAGCAGCCTACTTTTGGTGAGACAGCATCTCTGATGATGCCCTGATTTGGACATTTTCTCAGCCTCAGAACTTCAAGCTTTTAACCTAAGAAATTTCCATTATAAAAGCCAGCTCATATGGTGTGGAACACGGGACATGGGGTGCAGCAATGCCCGGAGATGTACTCACCAGACGCAATGGATGTGACATGATGATGGGGGAGAGTGTTATTGGGGGGGAGGAGTGGTGGAGTGGGGGCAGTGGGGGTGAATGGGGACGTCATATTTTTTTAATGTAATATCTTTTAAAAAAATGAATAAATTGAGTAGAATTTGGAAAAAGAAAAAAAGCCAGCTCATTTATGGTATATTGCTCCCAGCAGCTTTAAACAAACTAGAGCTTTACTAGAGCTTTAAGCTCTAGTAAAATTTTTGGAGAGCTAGAGTTAGAGTGAGAGCAAGAGGAAAAGGAGAGAGAAAGAAGGAGACTACAAAGCTCTACCTGCCTTGAAAAGTTATGCAGTACAACAGTTGTCAAAACCATCTAGCACTGCATTACTAAGTGAAGAATAAAAAATAGAACAGTAGAAATTCAAGGAATAGACTCAAACCCCTGTAAAGGGGAGCAGATGTGGCTCAAGCAGTTGAGCAACCACCTCCCACATGGGAGGTCCCTGGTTTGTTTCCCAGTACCTCCTAAAGAAGACAAACAATGAGCAGACAATGGGCAGACATTAAGCAAAAACAACAAGCAGACAATGAGAAAAAACGAAGAGCAAACAACGAGCAAAAAACAAAAAACAAGCAGGAAATAGATGTGGCTCAAGCAGTTGAGTGCCTGCCTCCCATATGGGAGGTCCTGGGTTCAGTTCCTGGTGCCTCCTAAAGAAAAATAAAACAGACAACAAACAACAAACAATGAACAAACAGAAGAGGGAGCCATCTGGGGTCGGGGGGAGAGCCCCTGTAAAAAGTGAAATCCCTGTTAGACTAAAAATTCAAGAATCATGTTCATCTCACTTTGCTAAGCACAATTAAGACCTGACACAAATTAGTCACTCTTTGAATATGTGTTAAATGGATGAATTCAGGAATTAATAAAGTAAAATACAAAGAGCATGAGTTTTGGAGATATTTACTTAGCTAATGTTAACCTATCCATTGGATTAGCCTGTGACTTCTTCAGAAAGTCCTACCCTGGCCTCCTGTTATAAACTAAGTTCTCCTGTATACTCTCTTAGAACTCCCTATACTCTTCCTTCATAGTATTTACCACAATTTGTAATCATATGTAGTCTGCATGATTATTTAATATTATTTTCTTATATTGAACTACAAAGTCTTATCATACTAAACATTCTAAATTTATAACAATCTCAATTGCTTTGATACCAACTTAACTTCAATAGCATACATAAACTATATTCCTATAACCCTCTGACTCCTACATTTATGTAACTGTTGTCACAAATTAAATTTTTATACATTATGAGTCCAAAACCATTGGTTTATCATTACATATTATGCAGTTGTCTTTTAGATCCTGCAGGAAGGAAAAACTGGAGTTAAAAATAAAAAATACAATAGTACTTACATTTATATTTGCCATTGTCATTTTCTTTACCAGAGATCTTTATTTATTCATGTGGCTTCAGTGAATTGTCTTGTGTCCTTTACTTTCAACCTGCAGAAATCCTTTTAGCATTTCTTGCAGGCCAGCCTAGTGGTGATGAATTTCCTCAGCTTCTGTTTATCTGGGAATATCTAAATTCCTTCCTCCCTCACTTTCGTAAGACGGTTTTGCCAAATATAGAGTTCTTAGGTGAGAATTTTTTGCTTTCAGCACTTTAAATATGTCTTCCCACTGTCTTCTTGCCTCTGTGGTTTCTGAAGAGAAGCCAGCACTTAATCATACTGATGCTCCCTTGGACATGACACATTGCATCTTTTTCCTGTGACTTCCAGAATTCTTTATCTTTTTGCGGTACTGGGGCCAGGGATCAAACCTGGGACCTCGTATGTGAGAAGCTGGCACTCAACCACTGAGTCACATCAGCTCCACTCCAGTGTTTTAATCTTCTCCTGTACTTGGGCCATTGCTTCCTATTTCTTTGTAGGTTTTGTAATCTTTTGTTGAAACTTGGACATTTTGATATTTCAATATGTTATCACTGAAGTGTCTGTTCCTTAACCTTATATTGTGCTAGTGTTATGGCAGAGTGTTCCCTGAATGCCAGGAGCTAACTAAGAAAAAAAATGAGGGAAAAATAAGAAAACAATCTTTCCCAGTCTTTGCAGATTGACCTGTGTGAATGTTCTCCAGAGTTTATCCATACAATGAGTTTAGGGAATAGCTCTAGGTCAAAGCATGGGGGCCTCCCCTGGTTGTATTTCATGCATCTTGTTTTGGGCATGCACATTTGGCCTTACAAATTCCCTTGTTTACATGCATGTGAATGTCCCTTTTCCCTAGGAAATAGTTTACTTACAGTCTCAGGCACTGCATACAGATATCCCTTCCACATCGCAACTTGCCCCATGGCAGTTTTTCTATATTACAGAATGGCATAAGAAATTAAACGGGAATTTTGGGGAAGTTTTGCATGAGTCAAAGATGGTATGCGAAGGCCAGCAGATGATACAGAAAAAGTTTAGAAACTCAGAAGTGCATAAAATATGTGTATAGTATTGTAGAATATCACCTATGACAAAATACTTGACCCAAATTTTATAATAAGGTACTGTAAACACCCCATAAAAGAAAAAGAAAAAATTTAGACTTCTTCTCTGCTACAAAGGGAGTGCCAAAAATTTTTACACCGATTTTCTAGCTTGCGGGGGCTCTGTGCCCATAACCCCAGCAATGTGGAAGGGGTAACTGTATTTTCTACAGCCAGAACCCCCTTGCCTCAAGTAGCCACTTGACTGCTCTCCCACAATGTTTTGTAGCAGAGCTCAATGACCTGTCTTCTATACACAGGCAAGTTTTGGGACAGTGAGTCCCTTAGACTACTTCTGAGCAGATTGAGCCAGGCATATATGCTCCCAATATATGCACTAGAATTACCCTGCTCTCCTGGAACTGGGACCAATAATTTTCACTGGTAGTGTGGGCCAGCTCCATGCTGGCTGGTGAGGGATGGGGGAAGGGGTAGCCAGGATGCCAGGATTTTGAGCAGCCTTTATGTTGATCTGGCACTTTCCCTATTTCCGCAGTTCTTTAACTGCTTTCTGGAGCTTTGAGAAAGGTGTTTTGCCAGTTCTTGTTGGTTGTTCAAAACTTCTGTAGGGGAACAGCCTGAAGATCTTCACTCTGCCATCTAGATCAGGGCAGTGTTGCAATGAAGTGTGATAAATATTATTGTAGGGGAATGATACGGTGCTCTGGAGGATAACAGGAGAAAACTTTGTCCATTTTCAAATGCCAACAGGATGTTAATCATTTTAATTTTAATGAATTACGTTATATGAAAATAGTATATGATAAATTCTTATTTAATAAGTACTTTTATTAAAACTATTTATCAATGAAAAGAGGAAATTGAGATCAGTAATCATATTTTATGCCCTAATCAATTTCAGTCAGTTAAAATATCTTAAAGGTAACCGAATAGTATACTTACTCCTGTTGTGGAAAAAGAAAAGTTACTTGCCTGCTGAAATAATAGATGAAATTATCCGTAACTGTGAACAAATGCTTTTCGTGGTTAAGGGCATGGACTCTGGAGTTATAATGCCAGGGTTTGAAGGTCATCTTTAACTTTTATTACTTGATTGACCTTGGGCAAGTTACTTAATCTCTTTGGTTGTTAGTTTCCTCATTAAAATGCAGGTGATAATAACATAACTATCTCTTAGACTTGTAAAGGATTCAGTGTGTATGTAAAGTGCTTAATATAATTCCTGGAGCAGGAAAAACCCTCAATAAATCTTAGCCATTATTGAAGTTATATCTGATATTGTGGCAATCACCCAGCTTATATGTGTAAGAAAGAAATCTTCTGGAAGAAAATAAGGCTCACCTGATTTTGGAGAAGAAAAGAATTAATTCTCAATCTTGCAAGAAGTGGTGAATAACCAGAAAACGTGGCTGGCGCACCGAACAAAGAGAAATGACACGGTTTATACCCCTAAGCCTAGCACGCAAGCCCTTCCTCTGTTTCTCCATAGATCGGATACTTCAGAGGTTACAGCCTATTTGAGAAGGTCTAATTTTCCTGCACAAAAGGTTTTGATTAACCGCTTCCCCCATCACATTCCAACCATTTTAGTTTTTACCTGCTCCCCTTTGCCAAATAAGGAATGGAATTCAGTGTTGAATTGGTACTGACTTAGCTCTTTCTTGTGCATCTTTTTTACTGGCTATAGGACTGGCTTAAGCTGGTTTCCTTCGTTCCTGCTTAACCTGGCAGTGGGAGACTGAGGTAGTAGCTGCCAGGTTGCATTAATTAATATATTTTTTCCTTTATGTGAAAACTAAACTAATTTCCATTTCTTATGTATGGAATAAGTGAAAAGATGAAGGGAGTCATGGATAGTGCTCACTATTTAGTGTTGGAGAGAGCTCAACTTCACTATTTCAAAATGAACTGATAACCATTCAAGATTACCTGAGAGAGGAAAAAGTGACAATTATTAAAAATGAATATTGTAGCACTTTTTTGATACTCACGTCTAACTCCCTGCATGAGAAACTCTGTTGGGAGGGTGCTGGAGTTCCAGGCACACAAATTCTGAGCTGTTTCTTGAATACATACAGCAATTCAATGTCACCTGTTAGTCTCCCATTGCAAACAGCCACCATTGGGTTTGAATAAATGTCAGCACAGGGATTACTGTATTATGCAAAAGTCCTGTGTCTCGTTTCTTAGACTCTGAAGCTGAAGAGCCTGAGCTGCCTGTATGTCAGCCATGTCTTCTGTAGTGGAGAACACTTTTTTAAAAAATTTTTTAGGAAAGTGGATGTGGCACAACCACTTGGTCACCCACCTACGACATGGGAGGTCAAGGGTTTGGGTTCTTGTGCCTTCTAAAAGAAGATGAGCAGATGCTGCCTCCTGCCACAACAGAGCTAGATGCTGCCCCCACTGCAACAAGCAAAGACCACAAGCCAGCAGATCCTGTAACCTGCAGGGAGCAAATGTGGCTTGGGCTGTTGGGCACTCGCCTTTCATGTGGGAGGTCCTGGGTTTGGTTCCAGGTGCCTCCTGGAGAAGGTGAGCAAACAATGAGCAGAGAGACAAGAGAACCATTGGGGTGCACGGGGGAGCGGGAGCAGGGGGGATAAATAAAGAAAAATAAATAAATCTTTAAAAATTTTATTTTAAAATAATTTCAAGAAGAATACTTGTTATCAGTTTAAATAAATAAGTGCATTGAAAAATTTTTTTAAAAGGAACCCCTCAACACAGAAAAGCCCGGGACCAGTTGGCCTCACTGAATAATTTTTCCAAACATTCCAAGTACAATTGGCGCCAATCCTGCTCAATCTCTTCCAAAAAAACTGAAGAGGAGGGAACACTCCCGACTCTTTCTATGAGGCCAACATTACCCCTAATACCAATGCCAGATGAAGATAGCACAGGAAAAAGATTACAGAACAATACCTCTTATGAATATAGATACAAAAATCCTCAACAAAGTACTAGCAAACTGAATCCAACAGCACATTAAAATAATATACACCATGATCAAGTGGGATTTATCCCAGACATGCAAGCATGGTTCAACATAAGAAAATCAATTAATGTTATACTGCACATTAACAGAACAAAGGGAAAAAGCCACATGATCATTTTGATTGATGACAAAAGGCATTTGACACAATCCAGCACCCCTCCTTGATAAAAACACTTAGAAAACTAAGAACAAAAGGAAACTTTCTCAGCATGATAAAGGACATTTGTAAGAAACCCACTGCTAACATCATACTAAGATGGAAGACTGAAAACTTTCCCTCTAAGATCAGGACCGAGACAAGACACCCACTGCCACCACTGTTATTCATCATTGTACTGGAAGTTCTAGCTAGAAAAATTAGTCAAGGAAAAGCAATAGAGGGAAGTGGATGTGACTCAACCAGTTGGGCACCCGCTACCACATGGGAGGTCCTGGCTTCAGGTCCTGGTGCCTCCTAAAGAAGACAAGCAGATGCTGCACCTGCCAGAGGAGAGCTAGATGCCACAAGCCAGCAGATGCCGCAGTCAGTGGAGAGTGGGTGTGGCTCAGGTGATTGGACACTTGCCTACCATGTGGGAGGTCCCGGGTTTGGTTCCGAGTGTCCTGGAGAAGATGAGCAGACACAGAGAGCAAAACAATGAGCAGACAGATGAGGGAACCATTGGAGGGGGGGGGGGGGGATTAAAAAAAGCAATAAAGGAAAAAGTCAAAGTTTCCCTATTTGTAGATGATATGATCTTCTATACAGAAAACCCTGGAAAAAAAAAAACACAACAAAGCTACTAGAGCTAACAAATGAATTCAGCAAATGGTTGGAGGGCTTACAAGATTAAATACAAAAATGAGTAGTGCTTCTACCCACTTATAATGAACAATCAGAAGAAGACATCAAGAAAAAAAAATTCCCACTTACGATGACAACTAAATAATCAAATATCTAGGAATAAATTTAATCAAGGACCTAAAGCACTTACACAGGGAAAACTACAAAACATTGCTAAAAGAAGTAAAAGAAGAACTAAAGAAATGGAAAGTTACTTGCAGTCAAGGATTGGGAGACTACATGTTGTTATAATGCCAATTCTACCCAAAGCGATTTATAGATTCAATGTAACCCTAATCAAAATTCTTTGCAGAAATTGGAAAAATCCTTCATCAGATTTGTATGGCAAGGTAAGGGGCTCTGAATAGCCAAAGCCATCTTGAAAAAGAAAAAGTAAATTTGGAGGACTCATACTTCCCAATTTTAAAACTTTTTACAAAGCACAATAATCTAAACAGCATGGCATTGGCACAAGAACAGACATATAAACCAATAACATCAAATTGGAGTTGCAGAAACAAACCCTTACATCTACGGCAAAATGATTTTTATAAAGAATTATTTATTTCTCTCCCTCCCCCTCATTGTTTACACTTGCTTTCTGCTCTCTGTGTCTTTTTGTTGCATGCTCTCTGTGTCTGCTCATCTTCTTTTTTTTTCAGAAGGCACTGGGAATAGAAACCAGGACCTCCCATGTGGGAGGGAGGTGCCCAATCACTTGCGCCACCTCTACTCCCTGTTTGTTGTTTCTCTCACTGTGTTTCCTCATTTTGTCATCTTGTTGCAACATTTTGTTGTGTTAGCTCACTGAGCCAGCCTATTGCATGAGTCTGCTGTCTTGCTTGTCTTCTTTAGGAGGCACTGGGAACCAAACCCGGAACCACCCATTTGGTAGGTGGGCACCGAACTACTTGAGCCACATCCACTTCCCTATGGCCAAATGATTTTGGACAATACTGCCAAGTCCACTAAATGGGAAAAGAATAGTCTCTTCATCAAATGGTGCTGTGAAAACTGGATGTTCATAAGCAAAAGAATGAAGGTGGACAGTTACTTCACACTATATACAAAAATTAATTCAACTCAAAATGGATCAAAAATCTAAATATAAGAACTAAAACTATGAAAATTCTAAAAGAAAAAAACAGAGATTCATCTTTAGGAACTTGTGTTAGGCAGTGACTTCTTAGACTTTACACCAAAAGCTCGAACAACAAAAGAAAAATAGATAAATGGGACTTTATCAAAATTAAAACATTTTGTGCCTCAAAGGACTTCATCATGGAAGTAAAAAGACAACCTACATAATGGGAAAAATATTTGGAAACTACATATGTGATAAAAAAAAGTTTAAGGGAAGTAGATTTGGCCCAACGGATAGGGCGTCAGCCTACCACATGGGAGGTCCAAGGTTCAAATCCAGGGCCTCCTGACCTGTGTGGTGAGCTGACCCACACGCAGTGCTGATGTGCACAAGGAGTGTCCTGCCACGCAGTGGTGTCCCCCACATGGGGGAGCCCCACGCTCGAGGAGCATGCCCCATAAGGAGAGCTGCCCAGCATGAAACAAAGTGCAGCCTGCCCAGGAATGGTGCCGCATACATGGAGAGGTGACGCAGCAGGATGACGCAACAAAAAAGAGACATGGATTCTGGGTGCCGCTGACAAGAATACAAGCAGACACAGAAGAACACACAGCAAATGGACACAGAGAGCAGACAACTTGCGAGGGAGGAGTGGGGTACAGGAGAGAAATTTTATTAAAAAGTTTAATATACAGAATATATAAAGAAATCCTACAACTCAACCACAAAAAGAGAAACAACCCAGTTAAAAAAAATGGCCAAAACACTTGAATAGACAATTCCCCAAAGAGCATACACGAATGGCCAAAAAGAACATGAAAAGATGCTCAATGTTATTAACAACTATGGAAGTGCAAATGAAACCCAGAAGGAGATACCATGTCACACTCACTAAAATGGCTTCTCTTTTTAAAATATAAAATAAGGGTTGGAAAGGATATGGAGAAATAGGGACATTCATTCATTGTTGGCAGGGATGTAAAATGATGTAGCTGCTATGGAGGAAAGTTTGGAGGTTCCTCAGAAAGTTAAGGGAAGAGGATGTGGCTCAAACAATTGGGTTCCTGCCTACCACATGGCAGGTCCCAGGTTCAGCTCCTGGTGTCTCTTAAAGAAACAAGGAAGGGAAACAGATGTAGCTCAAGCAATTGGGCTCCTGTCTACCATATAGGAGGTCCAGGGTTCGATGCCCAGGACCTCCTGGTGAGGGCAAGCTGGGCCCACTCAGCGAGCTGCCCATGTGGAGTGCCGGCCCACTCTGGAATGCTGCCATGCACAGGAGTGCCCCCCTGTGTGGGAATGCCACCCGTGTGGGAAAGCTACCCCACACAGGAGTGCCCGCCTACATGGAGAGCTGGTGCAGCAAGATGACACAAGAAGAGACACAGAGGAGAGAAAATAAGAAGACGTAGCAGAACAGGGAGCTGAGGTTGCACTAGAGAGTAATTGCCTCTCTCCCACTCCAGAAGTTCCCAGGATCGGTTCCTGGAGCCACTTCATGAGAATACAAGCAGACACAGAAGAACACACAGCGAATGAACACAAAGCACAGACAACAGGGGAACATGGGTGCGGGGGAGAAATAAATAAAAAATTAATTGTTAAAAAAAAAAAAGAAAGTTAAGGTTAGAATATACTTAATGACCTAGCAATCCCACTTCTAGGAATATACCCAAAGAAAGCAGGGATTCAAACAGATATTTGCACTCAGCTGTCCATAATGTCATTATTTATAGTTGTGAAAAGATGGAGGCAATCTGAGTGTCCATCAACCAAATGGACTGGATAAACAAAATGTGTTATATCCATACAATGTAATATTTTTCAGCCATAAAAAAGAATGAATTCTTACACATGCTGTGGTGGGGATGAACCTTGAAAACATTATGCTAAGTGAAACAAACCAGACACAGAAGGACAAATATTGTATCATCTCATTGGTATGAAATAATTAAAATAAGCAAATTCATAGAATGAGAAGCTAGAATACAGGTTGCTAGGGACTAAGATAGGGGTAGAGAATCAATGCTTAATTGTTACAGAATTTTTGTTTGGGATAATAGAAAAGTTTTGGTAATAGGTGTGGTGATGGTAGCAGGGCAATATTTTAAATGCAATTAATGACAGTGAATCATTTATATGAATATGATTAAAGGGGGAAAATTTTAGGTTGTATATATGTTACTAGAATAAAAATGGAAAACAAAACAGAGGACTGTACAATACAAACAGTGAATCTTAATGGAAACCATTGACCATGACTAACAGTACAATTATAATAATATTCTTTCATCATTTGTAACTAATGTATTACATTAATGCAAGGTGCTAATAATAGAGGAGGGTATATAGGAGCACTGTATTTTCTGCACAATTTTTCTGTAACTTCACAACTTTTCTAATAAAATTTATATTAAAAAATAAAAAAAACTGAACCCAGTACCAAGCTGATCCCTGTGTTGGTTATTTCAACAATAGGACCCTTTTAAATTTCTAGAGGCCTTTATTTTGTCCTGCACGAACCTTTGAAGTCCTTCCAGTACTTTCTACTTTAGTTTACACATCTCTGAGATCCGGGCACTCCACTGAAGTTCTGGCTGGAGGGCTGGGGGTTGGAGGTACTATTTCCTGAGGACTAAGTAAGCTGAGAGGTGAATACTGTGGGACAACAGTTCTTGGACTTTCTTGGACAGAGAACTCACTGGAGAGCTAGTAAAATGTTTTCTCTTTCCTCCCCAGTCTTCCAGCCCTGACTAAACCCAAAATTGCAGGCTGTGTCTCTAAAGAGGGAAATGGTCAGCCCTTTTTCTCATCCTTTGTGAAGTTCCTGTGTAGTGGGCAGCAGCCCTGGAATTAAGATAATAACAAGAAAAGTAGAGCGTGACAGGGAGTGTAAGGGGAGTGGGGTGAGGGGGTCCAGGTAGGAAAACTGGGCCTTAAAAGATGGCAAAAGCATCAAAAAGCAGAGGAAGGAGGAAATAAGAGGTGAATTCCAAAGATGTTATGCGGTTGAGTTATGGGTGATGAAGAGAAATAAAACTGTAAGGCAAATGAATGGTCTGCACTTGTTAATCTATTCCACCCCCAGAATTTCTGATTCAAGAGACATAGGTGTGAAGTGGATTTGGCCCAATGGAAAGGGCGTCTGTCTGCCTACCACATGGGAGGTGCAAGGTTCAAACCCAGGGCCTCCTGACCTGTGTGATGAGCTGGCCCACCTGCGGTGCTGATGCACACAAGGAATGCTGTGCCATGCAGGGGTGTCCCCCGCGTAGGGGAGCCCCATGAGCAAGGAGTGCACCCTGTAAGGAGAGTCACCCGGCACGAAAAACGTGCAGCCTGCCTAGGAATGGGGCCGCACACATGGAGAGCTGACACAGCAAGATGACGCAACAAAAAGAGACACAGATTCCCAGTGCCGCTGACAAGAATACAAGCGGACACAGAAGAACACACAGTGAATGGACACAGAGAGCAGACAACTGGGGAGGGTGGGGAGAGGAGAGGAAAGAAAAAAAGAGATAAAGGTGGGGCCTGGAATTTGAATTTCTAAAATGTTACCCAGTGATCTTGCCACTGTTGCTGCTGCTCATTGCTTCTCAATTATCCAGGGTTTTTTGTTTTTGTTTTTTCAAAGTTTTGATTGCATGGACATACTTTTGGAAAATACAGTAAAAACCATGAGAGAGAACGAAATAACAGAAAGACAAAAAATTTTAGTAGGTTCAACAGACAAAATTCCTCTGCCAAATTGCTATAAAATTTTCTGAGTCACCTCTCAGTTTCTTTACCTATCATTCCATAGGCCTGTAACAGTTTGCCAACTGTTTTAAGATAGGTGGCCTTTAAAAAAAAACCTCAGTAATCTGATTTAGATTAATATTCGCTTTGCTTTATTTTGTGCATGTACCCTCTGCTAACTTAGAAGATTGAAGTTAGTTTTTAGTTCTTCCACTATTACTTTTATAACGATAACATTTTCTTATATTTTTAAGACTTTATTAATGTTCTGCTCTGAGCAATGACAAAACTAGTATTCTTCCATTTTTCCCCACCTTTCTTCCTTCCCCTTTAACATGTAAAGTTAGCGACAAACTTTTTAAAATTTTTCCTTCAATAACCTTTAAATAACATCGCTATTACTTATTAGCTTTAAACAATATCTTTTGATTTCCCAGGAATAGAAGATAAGGAAATCCACTTTCTTTACCTCCCTAACTCCCACCTTCTATTAACTGTATTATTATTTTACATTGCTGCATTTGTATCATAACATTTATGTTGTTCTCTGAAACTATGCTTCCCACAGTTATTTTTGGCTTGAGCTGGCCTATGGTTGCAAGGTTGGAGTGTCTGTGAGTATATGATGCTTTTTAGAAGCTATAGGCTGCCTCACTTTTCTTTGATTAATTTTTCATCTACTATCCATACTGTGAATGTTGGACTCTGTACTAGGTTCCCTTAATCTTTTTATTTCAGTCAGGTACCTTTGGTGGTTGTGGTGGTTTGAAGCTGTATGTACCCCAGTAAACGCGTTCTAAAAATCTAATCCTTTCCTGTGGGTGTGAACCCATTGTAAGCAGGACCTGTTGAGGAGGCTACTTCAGTTAAGGTGTGGCCCAGCTCAGTCAGGATGGGTCTTAATTCTACTGGAGTTCTTTAAGAGTGGAATGAAATTCAGAGGAAGAGAGAGGGAAAAAGCCAGAGGGAGCAGCCAGAAACTGAACAGGAACAGAATCCATTAATATATAGCCCTTAACGAATGGGGGCGGTGACATGGCTCAGTCTTTGCTTGGAATCATATTTAGGGAAGTACACAGCTCAGCTGCCAAAAGTAGTTTCAAAATGACGGAAGTTCTTTACAGGCATTTTTTGCAAATTGAGAAGAAGATTTGTAGCAAAGCTCTTTACAGCTCCTCCTCCCCTCCTCCCCACTTCCCTCACACACCACAAAACAGCTACCCCCACCTGCCAATGCAGTTTTCTTTTCGTCTGCTTCTTTACCTTCTGTTTTCTACAGTCCTTCCTCTGCTCCCTCCTTTTAGCTCGTTCCTAAGTAGAAAAACTTAACCTCTTGAACTAACTACTGTTTCTTTGATCTCTTTAGCTACCCCCGCCCCTTCCTAATTCTTCTTATCCTGTATTCGTAAAGTCCAAAGAAGCGGCATCCATGGAACTGACATCCATAAAACTCTTTTGGCCAGTAGAAGAAAAGGGGTAAGGGAGGGGGTGATAAGGCTGTGAGCATTTGTTTCTTACTAATTTTTAATCTGTCACATATGTATCTGGCAAAGAGTTTACCCTGAGTTATACAAGATAGAATATCTTGACCACAACATCAACATGTCCTAAAATTGTGCTTCTTTGTAATGTACCGTGAATGTATTTGTTCAATATTTCTCTTCCATGCCAAACTAAAGCAATACCTGTTGAGTGTGTGAATGAAATAATAAAACTTACCCTTCCTTAAGTATTCACTAGAACAGAGAAATCTGTTCACCATCTACTTGGTTATCTAAGCCAGAATCTTGAGGATCACCTTAGACTCTTGCTCTTTCCTCATTCCTCCTATCTGGATATTCTGTCCTATAGATCATACATCTTTAATATTACTTGAATCTAAGTTTTCTTCTCTAACTTTACTACTATAACTCTGACAATTACCTGATAATCTTTTGTAGTAGGGGCTTAAGCAATTTCTGGCTTCTGCTTTTATTCTCTACCAATATAACTGTCCAAGACATGGTTCTAGACAAGTCCCCCACCCTTTTTAAGAAAAATGATCTCTCCCATTCCTCTGCCAAGGGGCAGTCCTAGGCAGTCGTATTCTGCACCACATGATACCAACTTCCTAACCCCTGGACAATGCTGTTTGCACCAGGATGAGACCCTGGCTAATATGTAGGCTGTCCAGCAGCCATTGAGGTAGCCTGAATGGAAAAGCTTGACAAATTAGCTTTTTATCCTTAGGTAAATGAACAAAGTAGGGAATGAATCAGACACTGTGATAGAGAAGAGGCCATGATCAAGACAAAGTTATGGGGAAACGGACTTGGCCCTGTGGTTAGAGCGTCCATCTACCACATGGGAGGTCTGCGGTTCAAACCCCGGGCCTCCTTGACCCATGTGGAGCTGGCCCATGCGCAGTGCTGATGCACGCAAGGAGTGCCCTGCCACTCAGGGGTGTCCCCCGCGTGGGGGAGCCCCATACGCAAGGAGTGTGCCTGTAAGGAGAGCCGCTTAGCGCAAAAGAAAGTGCAGCCTGCCCAGGAATGGCGCCGCCCACACTTCCCGTGCCACTGACGACAACAGAAGCGGACAAAGAAACAAGACGCAGCAAATAGACACAGAGAACAGACAACCGCGGGGGGGGGGGGGGGGATTTAAATAAATAAATATTTAAAAAAAAAAGAAAGACAAAGTTATGGCTAAGTAGAAAATATTGGTATGTAGAAGTGACGATATAGGGCAAAGATACAGAACAGAATGCAAAGAAACTGGTTGATTCTGAGAAGCAAAAAGACTCATGAAATGAAGCAGAGACCAAGAGAGAAACTAAGCAATGGCAACAGCTATGGTAAATTACAGAGTAATATGCCATAAACTCTTGATGCTGAGAGTCCTAGAGATGCTTCCAGTTACAATTTCCCTAAGGCCAGTGTTTTATTTTTAGGCTGCTTAAAGCAAATACCATGAAATGGTTCAGCTTAAACATTAGTGTCTTAGTTTGCCAAAGGGCTACCAATGCAAAGTACCAGAAATGGTTGGCATTTATAATGAGAATTTTTTTTAGGGTAAAAGTTTACAGTTCTGAGGCTGTGAAATGTCCAAATCAAGACATCAGCAGAGATGCTTTCTCACCAAAGTCAGCTGCTGGTGATCCTGGCATGTTGCCACGGGGTGAAGCAAGATGGTTGCCAATCTCTGCTGAGGTCTCTGCCTTCCCCTTCAGAATCTACCATCTCTCGAAGCTCATCTATGGGCAAACAGGCATAGTGTTTGTCACTTTCTGGGCATTCTCTCTCAGTCCCTTGGGGCTTCTCTGCCTTTCTGCAGCTTGTGGGAGAACCTGGAGTCCCCTCTCACATGGCAGGATAAAAAATGGTGGCTTCTTTGCTGTATCTGTCTTTCTCTGTGTCTCCATTTATATCAGACCCAGAAAGAGGGTGGAGACTCAATCTGAGTCATACCTCACTGATGTAGTCCAGTCAAAAGAGTCCTACAGGAATGGATTAGTTCGAAACCATAATCTCTTTCTTTTTGGGGTTCATAAAAGAACTTCAAGCTGTCACAAATGGGAATTTATTTGCTCATGGTTAGAGTTAGGGAAAATGTCCAAATGAAGACATCATCAAGGTGCTTTCTTCCCAAAGACCCACTGCCATGTGGCAAGGCATATGGCAGAGTCTACTATTCTCTCCCTTCTCTGGATTTCCTTGATTTCAGCTTCATGCTTCCTTGGCTTTCTCTCACTCTCTCTGAATTTATTCAGTTTATAAAGGACTACAGTAATAAGATTAAGATCCATCCTGAATGAAGCGGGTCACAGTTTAACTGAAGTAGCTTCAATAAAAGATTCTACTTACAATGGATTCACACCCACAAAAATGGATTAGATTTTTTTTTTTAAGATTTATTTATTTATTTAATTTCCCCCCTACCCCGGTTGTCTGTTCTCTGTGTCTATTTGCTGCGTCTTGTTTCTTTGTCCGCTTCTGTTGTCGTCAGTGGCACGGGAAGTGTGGGTGGCGCCATTCCTGGGCAGGCTGCACTCTCTTTCGCGCTGGGTGGCTCTCCTTACAGGTGCACTCCTTGCATGTGGGGCTCCCCTACACGGGGGACACCCCTGTGTGGCACGGCACTCCTTGCGCGCATCAGCACTGCACATGGGCCAGCTCCACATGGGTCAAGGAGGCCCAGGGTTTGAACCGCGGGCCTCTCATGTGGTAGACGGACACCCTAACCACTGGGCCAAGTCCGTTTCCCATAGATTAGATTTAAGAACATGTTTTTCTAGGGTACATACAGCTTCAAACCATGATAGCCAGCTATAATTTATTCCTGGATTTCCTTGAGATTCCTGTTTCCCTTATTGCCAAGTATATTCTAATGTATTTAATGTAGCTTCAGTTAACATCTGCTGCCAGTGCCCTGCCCAAGATTAAATTTGTGATCTGCCACCTTCTCTAGCAAGAGAGGCAGCAGAAATCACCATATTAAGTGATTAGGGTAAAGTTTAGCTACATGTAACAAACACCCAAGATAGAAGTGACTTCTATCTTAAACAAGATGGAAGTAAAATATGTTTCTCTCTCATGTCATAGTATAGAAGCCTAGTATGATAGCTCAGGTTTAGTGGTGATGAACTCCCTCAGCTTTTTTTTATCTGGGAATGTTTTAATCTCTCCCTCATTTTTCATTTTTGTTTTTTAAAGATTTATTTTATTTATTTCTCCCCCTACCTTGTTGTTTGCGCTTGCTGTCTGCTCTCTGTGTCCATTTATTGTGTGCTTTCTGTGTCTGCTCATCTTCTCTTTAGAAGGCACTGGGAACTGAACCCGGGACCTCCCATGTGGGAGAAAGGTGCTCAATCGCTTGAGCTACCTCCACTCCCTGCTTTGCCGTATATCTCATTGTGTTTCCTCTTTATAACTCCTTGCTGCATCATCTTTTTGCATTAGTTTGCTGTGCCAGCCTCTCATGCCAGTCTGTCAGGTCAGTTTGCTGTCTTGCTCATCTTCTCTAGGAGGCACCAGAAACCAAACCCAGGACCTCCCATGTGGTATGTGGATACCCAAATGCTTGAGCCATAGTCACCTTCCCTGTTTTTTATCTTTTTTTGGTCATATTTATTTATTTATTTATTTATTTATTTATCTCCCCTACCCCCACCCTATTGTTTTTACTGTCTCTGTCCATTTGCTGTATGATCTTCTGTATTTATTGCTCTTTTTGTCTTCTCTGCTTGTCTTTCTACTCTAGGATTCACCAGCATTCGATCCTGGGGACCTGTGATGTGGAGAGAAGTTCCCTGACAATTGTGCCACCTCAGTTCCTGGTCTCTGCTGAGCTTCACCTTGACTCTGACTCTCCCCTTCTTCTCTCTTTTCTTGCTTCATCATCTTGCTGTGTGACTCACTTGCGTGGGCACTGGCTCACTGCATGGACACTGGCTCATCATGTGGGCACTCATGTGGGCACTCTGCTCCCCATGTGGGCAGTTGGCTCACCACATGGACACTCGCATGGGCACTCAGCTTGTCGCGTGGGCACTCAGCTCACTGAGTGGGCACTTGGCTTGCCATGTGGCCCTTGGCTCACCATTCGGGCACTCATGTGGGCACTCAGCTCACCATGTGGGAACTTGGCTCACCGCATGGGCACTGACTCACCATCCAGGCACATTTTCTCTTCTTCTTTTTCACTAGGAGGCCCCAGGAATTGAACCTGGGTCCTCCCACATGGTAGGTGGAGGCCTTATCACTTGAGCCCCATCTGCTTCCCTGTTTTTTATTTTTTACTAGTTTTTACCTCCCTCATTTTTAAAAGAAAGTCTCACCTGATATACAATTCTTGGCTGGCGGTTTTCTTTTAGCACTTTAAGTAGTTCAACCCACTGCCTCCTTGCCCCTGTGGTTTCTGATGAGAAATCAGCATTTGATCTAATTATTTCTCCTTTGTATATAACACATTGCTTTTCTCTTGCAGCTTTCAGAACTCTCTCCTTGTCCTTGGAATTCAACAGTTTGGCCAGTATGTATTAGGGCATATTTCTCTTTAAGCTTCTCCTGTTTGATATTCTCTGGGCTTCTTGGTTGTGCATATTCACTTGTTTTTCTGAATTTGGAAGTTTTCTGTCATTATTTCTTTGAATATTACTTCTGCTCCTTTCTCTCTTTTTCTCCTTCTGGGGTACCCATAAAGCATATATTGGGTTGCTTGATGGTGTCTCACTGGCCTCTTAGGCTATTTTTTCTTTTTTCTTTTTTTTAAAAATAAAATAAAACTTATTTATTTTTCTCCCCTCCCCCCCACCCCCCATTGTCTGCACTCTGTCTGTTTGCTGTGTGTTCTTCTGCATCCAATTGCATTATCAGGTGGCACTGGGAATCTGCGTCTCTTTTGTGTTGTGTCATCTTGCTGCATCAGCTATCCATGTGTGCGGTGCCACTCCTGGGCAGGCTGTGCTTTTTACATGTGGGGCAGGTCTCCTTGTGGGGTGTACATCTTGTACATGGGGCACCGCTATATGGGGCATCCCTGCATGGCAGGGCACTCCTTGCACACGGCAGCACTGAGCATGGGCTATCTCACCACACATGTCAGGAGGCCCTGGGGATCCAACCCTGGACCCTCCATATAGTAGACAGATGCTCTATCAGTTGAACCACATCTGCTTCCTTATTTTCACTTTTTATAATTATTTTTTCTTTCTGCTCCTCCCCCTGGCTGATTTCATTGTCTTGTCTTCCCATTACTGATTCTTTCTTTCACCAGCTCCAATCTGCTGTTGAAACCATGGGGATTTTTCATTTCAGTTATTGGGTCTTCAGTTCCACTAGCTGTGATCAGCAATTCACCAGTGCCTTTTCCCATCCTGGAATGGTAGATTTTTATGTCCCTTCCTGGCACCAGCAAGTTGAGCCAGGAGCTGGACCCCCCAAGGCCTGCTGCAAGAGGGGGTGTAGGTGTCACTAAACACTGCACAGATAGAGCAATTTAGTGGTTATTTACTGTAATTTATCAGCCTTTTCTTCCTGCTCTTCCCTGGATACTACACAGTGTTCTACTGGACTCCGGACTTTTGAAGTATTTGATTCAGACAGTTCCTGACTGTTCAATAGTTATTCTAGGGAAGTGGATGTGGCTCAACCAGTTGGGTGCCCACCTACCACATGGGAGGTCCCAGGTTCGGGTTCTGGAGCCTCCTAAAAGAAGATGATCAGATGCCACCTCCTCTGCAATGAGCTAGATGCTGCACCTGCCACAATGAACAGATGCCACAAGCCAGCAGATACCACATTCTCGCTAGGAACAGATGTGGCTCAGGCAGTTGGGCTCTCCGCTCTCATATGGGAGGTCCCAGCTTTGGTTTCTGGTGCCTCCTGGAGAAGGTGAGCAAACAATGAACAGAGAGATGAGAGAACCATCTGGGGGATGGAAGGGACAATAAAGAAAAATAAAGTAAATAAATAAATCTTTTAAAAAAAGAAAGTTATTCTGGTGGAGGGACTGATTCTTGGAGCTTCCTACTCCCCCATCTTCCCATAATCTTTCAACCACTTTCTTCCTTCTTCACTATCACTAGCTTAAAACTATCCACCATCATCTCTCTCCCAGGTAATTGTAATATCCTTCTAATTTGCATTCAAGGATCACTCTTGGATTTTTAGCCCAAGCAACTGGAAAAATTGATTGGCCATTTACTGAACTTGGGAAGACAGGGAAAAGAGCCAAAAAGATTTGGACCACATTTGTGTCATATGACCATCTCTGGCTGATGAGAGGCTGAGAAAATGGGTACCTGGTTGTATTAGTTTTCCATTGCTATTACCACAAACTTAGCAACCTGAAATAACACACATTTTTTATCTCACAGTTTTTGTGGGTTAGGAGTCTAGGCACAGCTTAGCTGGGTTTGTTTTTTTTAAAGATTATATATATATTTATTTATTTTCCGTCCTCCCCTTCCCCCACCATTGTTTGCTCTCTGTGTCCATTCAATTGTGCTTTCTTCTTTGTCTGCTTGTCTTCTCTTCAGGTGGCACTGGGGACTGATCCTGGGACCTTCCGGAGTGGGAGAGAGGTGCTCAATCTCCTGCACCACCTCAATTAGCTGAATTATTTACTTCAGGGTCTTACCAGGCTGACATTAAAGTATCAGCCAGGTTGTGTTCAGACCACTATAGCCTGCTATGCTTTTATGCCTGGATTTCCTAAAGATTCCTGTTTCCCTTATTTCCAAGAACATCCTAGTGAACTCTCAAACTCAGGTTGTTGGCAGAATTCATTTCTTTGTGTTGTAAGACTGAGAGTTTCAGGTTTACTTTGTTTTTGTTTTTTTTTTATTGGCTTTTGGGTTTCCTTCAGCTTCTAGAGGTTGCCTGCAGTTTTCTGCCATGTAGCTCGCTTTATAGGCAGCTCACAACGTGGCAGTTTGTTTCTTCAAGGCCATTAGGACAGTGATAGGGAGTCTGATACCAAGAGAGTCTTATGTAACATAACATAATCATGGGACTGATATCCTACCACCTTCACTATATACTATTGGTTAGAAGCGTCCCACCCATATGTAAGGGCAAGGGATTACACAAAGGGGTAAACACCAGGAGGGGGAATCATGAGGACCACCTGAGAGTCAGTCTGCTACACTGACTTCCTCAGTCCCTGTGGAAGATGAAAAAGTAGAAGGAGGTCGGGAATCGTTGTAATGTCAGCCAACCCATAGTACCTGCCATATTTTCCCTCCCTAATTTTAGGTCAGAACCATGACCCAAAGGACCTGAGGTGGAGAGGGGTGTATGGCCTTCTCTTTCACTCCTCTTTCACTCCCGCACCTTGGAATAGAGGGGACATGGCCTGGGTCTAGTGCATATCTTCTGCCATGCTTTTCTGGAACTAGCTCCTCCAGGAATGGGAGCAAGGAAGAGAGATAGGGGAGGCAGAAATCTTATGCATCTGACGACCTGTTGGTGGGTTTTGCTCTATTTGAACTTGTTATATTGTCTCTTGGTGACTTCCATTGATACAGTTACCTCCACCTGGATGGTATGGGTAGCGTTCAGCTTCACTCTGACCCCCTTTGTCATTATGGACCACCTAAGACTGGAGCTGTGCCTCTGTTTGACCCTTGCCTGCAGTCTGTCCCTAGAATTCCACTTCCGGTTAGGGCATCTTTTTGCTCTGAGTTGCTTGGGCATCCATAAAGTTTGGTGTTTTCTCTCTCAAATTTTCTTTGGTTGGAACATAAGTACTGGTTAAGCCCTTTGCTGTGGTAACTGGGATGGGCATGTCTGCCATGTACAAGTTTTTGTGTGGGCATATATTTTCATTTCTTTTGGATATATATCTAGGCGTGGCATGCTGGGTCAAATGGTAAGTAAATGTTTACCTCTTTGAGGAACTGCCAAACTGTTTTCCAATTGCACCAGAAATTAAAGAGAATTTCAATTTCTTCACATCCTCTTCAACACTTGTTATTATTATTTTTTTAAAGATTTATTGTACCCCACCAACCACCTTTTCTGCTCTCTGTCCATTTGCTGTATGTTCTTCTGTGTCTGCTTGTCTTCTCTTTTAGGTGGCACCGGGAACTGATCCTGAGACCTTCCGGAGTGGAAGAGAGGTGCTCAATTTCTTCTGTGTCTCTTCTCTTTTGTTGCATCATCTTGCTGTGCCAGCTTTCCACTCAGACCAGCTTGCCACATGGATCAACACTCCTGCGTGGGACAGCTCTCCGTTCAGGCCAACTTGCCATGCAGGTCAGCTTGCCTTCACCAGGAGGTCCCAGGAATCGAACCCTGGACCTCCAATGTGGTAGATGGGAACCCAATCGCTTGAGCCACCTGTGCTTCCCAACACTTGTCATTGATTATCTTTTTTATTTTAGATATCCTAGTGAATGTGAAGTGATATTTCATTGTGGGTTTTTCATTTCCCTAGTGACTGGTGATATTGAGCATATTTTCTTGTGTTTATTGGTCACTTGTATGTTTTCTTTGGAGAAATGTCTATTCAAAATTTGTTTGCTTTTCTCGTTGGGTTATTTGTCTTTAATTATTGAGGGGTAAGAGTTCTTTATATATTCTGGATATGAGTCCCTTTTCTGACATAAATTTTACAATTATTTTCTTCCATTCTGTATGTTGTCTTTTACAACTTTCTCATTTGCAGCTTTCTTGTTCCTCAGAATTATTACTTCCTCATATACCCATTGTTCTCAGTTCTCTTCCTTCTCTCAATGTTTGGAATCTGTTCTTAGAAAAGTTCCTAGAAGAGAAGTATCTGAGGAGTGTGATTCAAGTTGTCATCTGTCCTATAAGGAGCTATTTAAGTCGGAATCCTCATCCCTTAGCTAAATGTGTGAAACTCATGTAGGAAATTCAGACATTAGGGGGATATGAAAACTGTTACTATCATAACAATTCATCTCCAAGCTCTCTCCCACAGCTCTAATTTTATGCATCTTTTGTCACATTCTGTCACACATTTTTTCCAGGCACAGTGTTTCAGTGTAGTGGCATGAGAGCAGTCTGGAGCCTGAGAATACAGGCATGATAATACCTATGAACTGTGTCAATGTGGACAAGTCATTTAAGTTCTCTGGACTTTGCTTTCTTGTCCTTAATGTGGGATAATAATAGTACCTAATAGAAATAATAATGTGGGATAATAATATAAATCGTTTAGCAGTTTGTACCAGCAATATCACCCTTTGCTTCTCTTTAGAGCTCTCATCTATAGGCTGAAGACTTTTACTGGTCTCCCAGGCTTTCTGCCCATCCCAAAGTCTGCCATGATCCCATTTGACTCTGGCACCCATTTAGATGGTCTTCCCATGTTACTCTCAGAGTGCTTTGACCCTGAAACACAAAGATGAGCAATTCCGTTTGTGTGTCTGTCTTCCCTACTTAATGGTGAATACCCTTTAGGAAGGAATAAAATTGCTCATCTTTGATTGTTTTCATGGAGGCCAAGATATCATGGAATTATAGGGAGGGGGCATTTTACTCAAACTATCAATGGGAAGGGAAATGTTCAAGGAGGAGATATGGATGTGATGATGATAGAACGACTCTCGAAGGATGACTACGAGTTGACCAGGTGAAGAAGTATGGGAAAGGCAGAAAGACAGTGTGAAGAAATGCACGAAAGTACAAATGAGCCAAATATGTATGGTGGATATTAGTTTTTATATTTGGGTGGATGGTACCCAAAACCTTTTCCTGTTTTGGGATGCTCCCCCATTGTGTGGGTCCTGGTAGTTGAGTAGTTGAGGAGAAATGGGAATACTCCCTTCTGTTTTATTTTTCCTTATATACATTATGTTTATTTCTTTATTGTCTGCTTTCCATACTAGCATCAAGTTCCATGATGGCAAAAACTCTTTCTTTGTTCGTTGATTTTATCTCAATTGCTTAGAACAATGTCTGGTTTAAAATAGTGTCACAGTAGGTGCTCAATAAATCCTTGTTGAATTGCATAAATTAATTTCTGCTCCCTAAGTTACCAAGGCTCAGTCAATTGGATTTTCCTGCCGGAGACTATGAATCAGGAATGGTGATACAACCATGAAGGGGAGGTTAGGATTCCTTTGCAGGGGTGTGTGGCAGCAGCATAGCACATTATCTGCTGGTGGTATCTGGGAGTGGTTGTGGCAGCAGTGTTCTGAGATTGTCCCTGATACGCAGCCCCTGGAGGCCCTTTTTTCCCTGCTGCTTTCACAAACCTGATTTTCCAATCTCTGTTCAGTTCTGTGAGCCCTTCTTTAAAGCTTTCCAACTAATTTCTAGGCTTAAGACACTCAGAGCTTGTTTCTGTTGTTTGTAACCAAGAAGGTGGCAGTACATTCAGGGAACTATAAAACAGTTGGTAAAACTAAACCAGTTGACACAGCAAGGATTAATAATTGAAAGAGGAGAGGTAGACAGAGCAGATTATGCTGCAGTAAAGTTAGACATCAATTTGAGGGCCATGGGGATCCATTTAACTCTTTTTAGCAAGGGAATAACATGTTGTACAGAAGTTCTTGTTAGGGCTTTGTGGAGAATGGGTTTGAAGAGAATGAGATTAGAAGTGGATTTGGCTCAACAGATAGAGCATCCGCCTACCATATATAGGAGGCCCAGGGTTGAAACCCAGGGCTTCCTGACCCGTGTGGTGAGCTGGCCCACATGCAGTGCTGATACGCGCATGGAGTGCCATGCCATGCTGGGGTGTCCGCCGTGTAAGGGAGCCCCACTGCAAGGAGTGCGCCCCATAAGGAGAGTCACCCAGCACGAAAAAAGTGCAGCCTGCCCAGGAATGGGGCCACACACACGGAGAGCTGACACAGAAGGTGACGCAACAAAAAGAGATATAGATTCCCGGTGCTGCTGACAAGAATATAAGTGGACACAGAGAGCAGACAACTGGGGCAGGGAAGGGGAGAGAAAGAAAAATCTTAAAAAAAAATAGGTGAATCAGTTAGAAGGCTTTCCCAGGAAAGTAGGCGAGAGAAGACAAGACTTGAGCTAAGGTGGTACCAGTGGGATGAAAAGGAGAAGACTGACTAGAGAGATAACGTTACAGAAGTAACAGGACTTGTTCACTAATTGGATATTGGGGGAGAGGAGGAAGGAGTCCAGGATGACTTCCAGGTTTCAGGTTGGGGCAACTGGATGGGTGGTGGTGAGGAACAGAGACAGGGAATACAGGAATGGGTTGGTGATATGCTTAGAGGCATTGGTTATGTGTGCGGGCTCTGGTGTCGATAAATCTCTGCTGGAGTCCTGGCTCTGTACTTAGTAGCTGTGTAATTTGAACAAGTTACTTAACTTGAGCTTCAGTTTCCTCAACTGTAAAGTGTAAATAATACAACTTACCTCTTTTAGTGTATGTGTGTGTATGTATAAATTGAATGCATGGTATCTAGTATCTGGTAGTCACTCCATAAATGTTAGCTATTATTACTTCTAAAGGATTCAGGGAGAAGGTCCAGGACAAATGTGCAAAGCATTAAGGAAATGCTTCTGGGAAGGAACACTGATCAGGTCACAAGAGGAAAAAGAAAATGAATGGCAGACCAGCTGAAACCAGAAGGAGACAAGGCAGAGCTGAGCTACAGCCACATGTTGCTAATCATATGAGTCACTGGAGGCCTCAAGCCAGGCTGGCCAGGCCACAGACGCTGGACTGGGCTACAGTGCGATGACTTCATTGTCAGTGGGGAGTCCTGGGGATTGTTCTGGAAGACTGTTCTGTCATCCCCACACCCCTTTCCACCCCCAAATAATCCATCCCTTTTTCCTCTTTTATACTCTGTGTTAAGCATCTGGAATCAGTGGAGAGGGCCAGAAAGGCCAGAATTTTGAGTCCTGTCTAGTTTTGTCATTGATTTGCTGAGTGACCTTGTGCATGTCTCTTCAGCTCAGTCTTGTCATCTACAACATGGGAATGATCAGATTTGCCTCCCAAGCAGGTGAGGATTAGGTAATGGTTGGCGGGCTTTCCTTAGAAAGCCTGGCGTTAGTGCTTTATCAGTTGTATACATTAGTTATTTTTTGTCTCCTTCCTGCTCCTCGTCGTCCTTTCCTTAGATCCTAGAGCACACCGATTGGTTCTAACTCACTTTTGGGTCTCCAGGACTTAGCGTGGTTCAGCACAGTTTCATTCATTCATTTATTCATGAATGAAAAAAATCAATGAGCGTTCGCAGCCGCAGCCAACGGGCCGCGTGCCCCACCCGCTTCCGCTCCCCCTACCGCGCGGCGGGACCGCGGGCGGGTATCTCGCGACCGTTCGCTGGCGCGTGCGCGGGAGGCCGCGCGCGGCCGTAGGTGGCGGGAGGGCTGGCAGTGTGCGCGCGCGCGGGTGAGGGGCGGGGCGCGGCCGGAGGCCGGCGGGCGGCTGGCGGCGGAGCCGGCGGCGGCGGGTGGCCCGCTGACCGTGTGCGTGGTGGTGGAAGACGAGGCGGCGGTAATGTTGCCGCTTGTGTAAGGAGCGCCGAGGAGGCCGCGGCGCTTGAGGCCCCAGCACGCGCGGAGGAGAGGCGGGCTGGGGTCGTGACTTTGGGCGCTTGCCGGGCCATGGTGGCCACGGGCGGTGTTTGGCGCGGCAGCGCTGCGGGCCCGGGCAGTGCGGGGCCGGGGCGGTCGCTGCGCTGACGCCCTTGGGGCCCAGCCGCAGATATGAAGCGGAGCCGCTGCCGAGACCGACCGCAGCCGCCGCCGCCGCCACCGCCGCCGGCCTCCCGCCGGGAGGATGGGGTTCAGCGGGCGGCGGAGCTGCCCCAGCCCTTGCCCCCGCGCCGGCGAGCGCCGCCCGGGAGGCAGCGGCTGGAGGAGCGGACCGGGCCCGCGGGGCCGGAGGGCAAGGAGCAGGTACGGCGGTCGGGGTCTGGGAGGGAAAAGGTGGGGAGGGGGAGCCTGAATGGGAACCGTGGGGGAGGGGATCTCAGGCTGGGGAATCTGGGCTAGGGGATTGGAAGGGTGGGGGCTGAGTAGTTTGGGAGCAGGACTGGGGCGTCTAGGGAGGCTGAAAAATGGGCAATGGGGAAATGAACGTGTTGGTTTAGGATTGAATGGAAACTGGGGAATTAGAGGGATGAAAAATGGTCCTAGGGACGTTTGTAGTCAGAGGTTTTGGGTGGAAAGAAGGGACGCTGGAATGTGGTTGGGAGTGAAGGAACTGCAAAGAGTAGGCTTGCTAAAGGGATTTTGAGCAGTTACCAAAGGGATAAGTAGTGTAAGGTGGGGAAGTCAGTTTGATATAGTAGGTGTTATTCTGTTCTTACAGATTGTCCTGACAGTTACAAAAACGGATGAATTATTTCTAGGCGTTCCCTGATTTGGCTATCATTATACTCTTGTATGAGTGTGTTTGGAATCATTGTTAAGGTTGTCCTCAGTAACTGTTTCACGAGCAAGCATATTTTTAAACGCCTGTGTGCAATCCCAAGCCCTGTGCTGTGAACAGAGAATCCATAAATCTAGCCTCTGCCTTCTAGTTTACTATTGAGAACACCTTGATGGGAAAACATGTATAGAAAGCGGTGTAAAAACATTCATCTGAATGGACGTGATGTGTTTATATAATTTATTAGTCAAGAGTAGGTGTATTTAGGAGTAGGAGGAAAAGGTCAGCTTTATCAGTAAGGACCTGCCCCTAGTAGCTGTAGGAAGTAAAGTGAAAGGAAGATATATATGGTCTTTGATCTTGTGGAATTTGTAGAACTAAGTTCTGTAGTAATGAACTCTAGTGACAACTTTCCTTTTGCACAATTCACTGTAGTGACTTCATCTTTGAGCCTTTGAAAACTTGTTGTAGGTATCCTGCCTCCCCTTTCTCTTAGTTGAAGAAGTATTTTCTTTAGACATTTTTTTAAAAATTAATTTTTAAGGAAGCTTTAGATTACATAAATGTTACGTAAAAAAATATAGGGGATTCCCATATGCCCCACTCCTTCCCCTCCCACACTTTCTCACATTAACAACATCCTTCATTAGTGTGGTACCCTCAGGAGCCCTGCTGTTTGAGGCACTGTTTACTGTGGAGTCAGTGAGATCCTTCTGAGATGTGCAGTGTAAGTGTAATCTCTGGAATGACATCTTGACTCACTTTGAAATCTCTTAGCCATGAAAACTCATTCATATTTAATATTTCCCCCCTTTGGTCAAGGTCTTTTTCCAGATGCATTGCTAGTTGGTGCTTGGTAATAATTTCTTGGTGCCAGGGAGGCTCATCCCCAGGAGACTTGTCCAATGCTAGGGGAGGTGGGGTTTTGGGGGGAGATAGTGCATTTATATGCTGAGTTGGCTTAGATCTGGGGTTCTTGACCTTTTTTGTCCCACAGACCCCTTTGCCAGTCAGGTGAAAACCACGGAATACTACTGTAATTTATTGCATACATTCATAGTGAAGGAAATGCTAGATTTCCATTAGAGGGCAGAGAAAATAAAGATAATAGATTGATTTTTTTCCATTCAAACTCATGGACCCCCTGAAATCTTTCCACGGACCCTTTGGGGGTCCATGGACTCTGGTTAAGAATGCTTGGCTTAGAAAGAGGCTACATTTGTGCAACAGGGAGGCTTTTGGGAGGTAACTCTTAGGCAATATATAATACTAGGCTAGATTTCAATTTCACAAGAAAAGATTCCTAAGTGCAATCATCAGTATCAAGGGCCTGCTGTAACGGTCTGTCTTACTTCACTTGGCCCTGCTTAGTAGGCATCATTCTTGATTATATAGTTTCAGTGATGTAAGTGCTGGCATCTTAGATTTGTTTCCTCTTTTGTTCTTCTACCTTTCATTCACCAGGAGTTCCCACCCTGGGTAAAATGTACCATTCACTATCACTGCTTTTGCTTCCAGACCCCAGAGCTTTGCTTTCTAGTTATGCTACCTTCTCCCCTCCCTGCCCCCATCCTTGTCTTTTACATTCTCTGCAGTACTTGTTCCAGACTTTCAAAATGTCTAATTCTTTCCTGCATCAATTTAGTTGGTCTACTTGACCTTTCTGGATGTTTCACTGAAGAGTTCAAGGTTGTTTGATTTTTCCCTTCTTCTCTATTGCAGAATTTCTGTGTTCACTCATCCTTCCCTTCAGTCTCAGAAAAAGATACATTCATCCTTCTCTCCAAGGTTCATGTCTACATTTATGTCCTTGATTGCATCCCATCTCATCTGCTACAGGCCCTTGTTGTGTATTTCATTCCCTCGATGTCTTATACCTCAGGTAAAGACAAAACAATACAACTTCTGTGAATCATGTAACCCACCTTAGCTACTTCATCTCTTCTTTGCTTCACCAGCAACTGTCTTGAGAATTGAGTTTGTATTTACTGTCTCAGCTTCCAAGTATACAGTCCTTAACATTGAGGTTTGGCTTCTATACTTATACTCTCCTGTAACTCATGTTTTCAAGTCACCAATAAATTTTTATGTTTACTTTTTTTTTTAAGATTTATTTATTTTATTTTATTTCTCTCCCCTTCTACCCGCCCACCCCAGTTGTCTGTTCTCTGTGTCTATTTTCCTGCATGTTCATTGTCCGCTTCTGTTGTTGTCACCTGCATGGGAATCTGTGTTTCTTTTTGTTGCGTTATCTTGTGTCAGCTCTCCATGTGTGTGGCGCCATTCTTGGACAGGCTGCACTTTTGCGCTGGGTGGCTCTCCTTACAGGGTACTCTCCTTGCACGTGGGGCTCCCCTGCGCGGGGATACTCCAGTGTGGCAGGGCATTCCTTGCGCGCATCAGTACTGCTCATGGGCCAGCTCCACACAGGTCAAGGAGGCCCGGGGTTTGAACCGCGGACCTCCCATGTGGTAGATGGATGCCCTAACCGCTGGGCCAAGTCCACTTCCCTGTGTTTACTTTCTTATTGAGGTGTGACTTACAGTGCATAAATCAAAGGTTCATCCCAGTGAGTTTTCAGAATAAAAACACCCATGAATCAACCACTGCTCAGATCAAGATATAGAACATATCCCATATTCCGGAAGGCTTCTTATGCTTTCTTCCTGTAATTACATTCTTCCAAAGGTAACCATTCTCCTGACCTCTAGCACCATAGATTAGTTTTGCTTCTTGTACCTCATATAAATGGAATAACACACTTTGTACTCTTTTGTGACTAGATTCTTTCATTCCGATCTTCGTGAGATTCATCCATCTTTTTGTTTGTAGTAATAGTTTGTTCTTTTTCACTGCTGTGCAGTTTTCCATTGTGTGAATGTACCACAATTTATTTATCAATTCTTTTCTTGATGGATACCAGTAACTTCTTACTTTCTCAAATTAAAAAATAATGCGTGACTTTTTGGAAAAGGTTTCATTGTACATGATTCATGCAGAGAAGTATGTAGAAGTTTCAAAGACTTCTAAACCTCTAAATCTGTTAGTCTTTCCCCAGTACTCATCCTTTCTGTCCTCTGAAATATCTGTTCCTGTTAATCATGTGTTCCTTCTTGACATTTTCCTCTCTTTTGTCATTATGTCCATTCCACTCCTACTTCTCTAACTGCTCCTTGTATTTTTTTTGTTTCCTTTTCCTATCCTTTAAATGTTCCTTGAGGATATGTCCCTCATCCTTTGCTCTTTCCTTTATTATATTCTATTTTTTTGCAGATTCACCCTCTCCTGTGGTAAGTGCTTAGGAAGTGGAACAAGCTTCTATAGTCCTCTTTATTCATCGCATTGTGTCAGGGAACCTTCTCCTACGGTGATGTGTCTCTAGACCTGACCTCTTTCCTTAGATCATATTGACATTTTTATACTTAACAGTTCTGTAGAGTCTCTGCATTTGTGATCTTAGCATTTGTGATTTTTATTATTTGATAGTGAACTTTAAAGGTCCATAATTGGAAAAACACGATTTTGCAACAACAAACATTTTAGTTGTGTGTGCTCTGAGGTTGAGTGGATTCCATTCATTTAGATATTATGAGCTCCTAGTATCTACCTCTCAAAACTTATGACATGCTTGTTATACTTTATACTATACTAGTATTTGGGAATAAGTTCTGATCAGGCTTGGATCTGCAGAATGTCAGTGATTTACTATGTTATTAAAATAGAATCTATTAATTCTCCTTTGGAATGTGCTTCTCCCTGAATCTTTCCTTTTTCTTGTCCTCAAGAAATTGTATCTTGAAATTACATCATGGTGTTTGATTTTTTCCTCTTTCTTCATTCTTTATCCAGTCAGTTGTTAGGTTCTGCTGATTCTACCCCCATGACATCTTTCAAACCATTATTTCTGCTGTCACTACCTTAAATTCAGCATTTATAACCTTTAGATATGGTTGTTGCAGTACCTTAACTTAGTCTGTCTTTAGTTTTTTATATCTAATTTCTTTGCACTCTTAAAAATAAATTTTGTTGGACTCATTGCTTATCTGGTGAATGATAACTGCTGGATAAATACTTATTAAATGAATGATCATTTCATTTCTTTACCTTCAGAAACCTTATTTTTAGCTTCTCATTAGAATAAATCTGAAGTCCTTGAAATTCAAGGTCAACTTGACACATCGCTTTTTATTAGAAAAATCTGAATTAAATGTCCTTTCTTTTGGTTCCCTAGCACCCTTAATTTTTTTTCATCCTGGAATACATTATTGACACTGTCTTGTCTTCCTCATTAGTAAGTTCTTTGAGGTCAAACTGTATAATTTACTATTGGATACCTAAGGTCTAGTATGGTGCTTGAAAAATAGTATTTGTCTGAATATTTGTTAGAAATATATATATTTGCTTGTGCTTGAAACATGTATTGGCTCAATGAATATTCTAATTGGTGTCAAGTCTCTCACCAGAGACTGAGTTCCTCAGAGGCTGTCTTATTCATCATTATATTCCCAGCCTGTAGTGTATTAACTGGTATGTAATGGGCATTATTCTGTAAATAAGTTTACTGCTAGGAACTTTCATATATTCATTTCAATTAATCATAAGTCTGAAAAGCTCTTTCTTTCTGGCCTCTGCCCATTAAAATTGTACTCAAGCTTCCAGGCCTAACTCAAAAGGCCACAGAAACTCTCAGTGAGGTTGTTTTTCCATGAGGGGTCACTAAGGGATCCTTGATTAGGCTTCTGGAAATCTGTGCATCTCCTGAAATTATATGCAGAATTTTACATGCAATATTTTCTTGAGGAGATGTTCTCTAGTTTTCATCCAATTCTCAAAATTCTATAGTCCGAAAAGTAAGAGCTTGGGTTCTAAGAGATTAAATGAAATAATGATTGGAAAGCACATAATAGATAGGTGCTTAATAAATATTAATTCTTATCTCACTTTGTCCCTATACCACATTGTTTGATTCACTGATAGGTATATAGTAGATGCTGAATAAATACTTGCTGAATGACTGGATGACTGTTTCAACATTTCAACACTTTATCCTTCTTTATTCATTTTGTATTATTTCATTTCTACTTTGCAATTTTAAATTACTGAGAATAGGAACTATGTCTAAATCAGTTTATCAAAAGGCATAGCAGGGGACTTGGTTCAGAATAGCTGCTAAGTCTTTATTTATTGAACGAATGACTTAAAAATCAAGTATTTTGAGTTTGGGTGATTCGAGTAATGGTAGTGTGATAGAAATAGACAAGTGAAGTGAGGCATTTTGGTGGATGGGGAAAGGTGAGTTCAATTTTAGTTCCTGGAATAGCCTCAGCACCATTGAGAAATTTTCAGAATTATTTTTACCAGAAATCAGGGCCTTTTATTTCCTCTGCACTACAATGCTAGTACACTGGTAAATGCATTGGGCAGAAAGCACAGAGGAAAAGCTGCATGATGTGTATAGGGAACTATAATCAGTTTGCTAGAGCTTGAAGTTGAAGATATAGATGCTGGGTTAAGAGACTAAAGATCCTAGATTGTAGAAGGTCATTAGTGCTAGGAAATGGGAAAGTAGGGAAGTAATATGGTCTTATTTGTGTTTTAATTGGATTAGTCTGGCAACTGTGTGGAGGATAGAATGCAGAAGGATATGGTGATTGAGACATGGACACCTGAGAATTCTTACGAGTTTTCAATGCAGAAAGTTTATCAGCCCTCCTTTTCCTTTTATCCAGAAGTAATATGGTTAAGTGCCAGCTGCTAAAAATCCACTTCCTTTGGAAGATTGGGTTTCATCAAAGGCATTGGGAGCAGAAAACCTGGAATATTCCTTGATGAGGGTAGGACACATCTGCTTCCAGAGTTTTCCCCATCTTTACTCTACTGGCTGTCCTTTACTAAAGATCAACTATAAGCTTTTTCTATCCCAGTTAGTCATAGTGACCTAGGGTCAGGACTATCAGAGGCAACCCAGCTGACTCTTTCATTTCTGGGCTTAGCTGCTTATTAGATTGTTTAGTGAATTTGCCAACTAGCTTTGTGCTTTCTTGGTGGAATCTCTGCAGTATATTGGTAATTCTTACTTTTCATCAGTAGGTATTGGTTATCTTTCATCATTAGTATACGTGCTTGGAGTTTGAAAGGGGTTTGAAAACTGGTGTTTTTGAGAAGCAGATTTGGCTTAATGGATAGAGGGTCTGCCTACCACATGGGAGGTCCAGGGTTCAAACCCAGGGCCTCCTGACCCATGTGATGAACTGGCCTGCATGCAGTGCTGATGTGTGCAAGGAGTGCTGTGCCACGCAGGGGTGTCCGCCGTGTAGGGGGAGCCCCACACGCAAGGAGTGCATCCCGTAAGGAGAGCCCCCCACATGAAAAAAAAAAGTACAGCCTGCCTAGGAGTTGTGCCACACAACATGGAGAGCTGACGCAGCAAAATGACACAACAAAAAGACACACGTTCCCGGTGTCACTGACAAGAATACAAGCGGACACAGAAAAACACACAGCGAATGGACACAGAGAGCAGACAACTGGGCGGGAGGGTGCTCAGGGAAGGGGAGAGAAATGGGAAAAAAAAAAAAAGAAACCGGGTGTTGTTGATGAATGGGTAGCCCTGGAGGAAGAGGGAAAAGTCCTCAGGGGGAACAGGATGGAGGAGGAGAACAGAGGTTAGAGGTTATTGAGGGTATGGGTATATGTAAAATGTATTATTAATGAGACATAGTTGGCCACCTTTATGTTTCAGCAGTATATCTGACTGTTAACTCCCAAATGCTCTTTCCTCTTGTGTCTTGAGCCACGTAGTGAGTATGCAACAAATAACTGACATAAATTTGAGCCTCCTATTTCCATGTTCATTTTGTCTTTACCATTAATAATTGCTCCCCCACTAAAACCTTAGTTTTGAGCTTGCCACACTCTGACCTTCACGTAGTCTTCTGTTTTTTCTAGCTCATTCCTTTTAGAATTTCTTCTTCAAAAATTGTTTGAGGACTTTAGAATCTTCAGTCTATTGATTTTTTAAAACTGTATTTTCATTGTCAATCATCTCATTTTTCCACTTTCTTTTTTTTTGTCTTAATTTTTTTAACGTTACATTAAAAAAATATGAGGTCCCCATATACCCCCCCAACCCCCTCACCCCACTCCTTCCCCCATAACAACAATCTCCTCCATCATCGTGAGACATTCATTGCATTTGGCGAATACATCTCTGAGCACTGCCCCACCTCATGGTCAGTGGTCCATGCCATAGCCCACACTCTCCCACAGTCCGCCCAGTGGGCCATGGGAAGACATACAATGTCCGGTAACTGTCCCTGCAGCACCACCCAGGACAACTCCAAGTCCTGAAAATGCCCTCACATAACATCTCTTCCTCCCACTCTCTACCTCCAGCAGCCACCATGGCCACTTTCTCCACACCAGTGCCACATTTTCTTTGATTACTAATCACAATAGTTCATGAATAGAATATCAGTAAGTCCACTCTAATCCATACTCTATTCCTCCATCCTGTGGACCTTAGAATGGTTGTGTCCACTCTACATCTATATCAGGAGGGGTCTTAGATTCCAATGAATGCTGGATGCAATTCTCCTGCTTTCAGTTGTAGGCACTTTTGGCTCCCTGGTGTGGTGGTTAACCTTCTTCACCTCCATGTTAGCTGAGTGGGGTAAGTCCAATAAACCGGAGTATAGGGGTTGTAAGTCTATTGAGGCTTAGGGCCTGGCTATCCCATGGTCAGTCCAGAGATTCAGGTCCCCTGGGTATACATTAAACCCCAGCACTAACTACAGTTCCGGCAAAAGTAACAGGAGAGGCTTGTGGGCAAAGATCACATCTGAGTCCAGCTCCATTACACAGAAACACAGTCTCCAAAGTGGGGCCAACTTACATGGCACTGAACTCCATCTGCCATGACCATAGAACCTGTTGGTCTCTGTAGCCCTTAGAAGAACCAGTACCTGGGGTTGTATCTACTTTATCTGTCTTTGGGACTCTGCTGAGGTGTGCATAAGGGCAACCCCTCTGATAACCTCCCGTCTCTTTTTGGAGACTCATAGCCATATAAACTCATTTGTTCTTTCCATTTCCCCCTTTTATTCAGGTCAAAAAGCATTTTTAACTCCTGGTATTATATATAGACAGAGATATTCTGCTGGTCCAAGTTTACCCTTTTATTCAAGGTCATTTTCTGGTTACATCATCAGCTGATACTCGGTAGTAATCCCTCGGCACCAGGGAGGCTCATCCCTGAGAGTCATGTCCCACGCTGGGGGAAGGCAATGCATTTACATGCTGAGTTTGGCTTTGAGACTGGCCACATTTGAGCAACACGGAGGCTCTCAGGAGGTAACTCTTAGGCACCCTGCAGCTCTAGACCTTGTTCTTATTTCAGGTGCAAAGGTTTACAAGCATAGTCATTAGTATCAAGGGCTCATTGTTGGACCTTCCTTCTTTTTTGGTCTTTGCTGTTGTACTTGGGGGATTGTTGCTGTTCCTTTAGAGACTGTGATAGAGCTCCCCTGGCTAGGAACTCAGCACTCTCTCAGTTATTTTTAATTGTAACCACTATGAAAATATCCAAACATTTTTATGTACCCTAGACTTCCTTTCTTTTCCAACTTTTATTTCGGTTTTCATTATAATCATTGCTATGAATGTCCCTTCACAGCTCCCTTGCCTTTTTCTACCTTTGTTGGATCTGCCTGGCAAAACCCCGACAATGATTAAACCAACTTTGTCTATTCTCTTCCTGTATTTTAGCAGCTAGATGTGACTGGAGAAAAACACAAACATGCTGACTTCATTACACATCAGTACTGACAGTCTTATGACATTTTTCTAGTCCTTTTACTTCTATTCCTAAATGACAGTTTAATCTTTCTCTCCGCTCAGACCTCCTCTTCACTGATATCCTTCGTGTCTCACAGAGAGGAGAAAAAGACAATCAGAAGAGAACTTCCATAAGGTCTCATTTCAAATCAACCAATCTACCTGTATCTGTTACTGTATTTACCGCCCTCCATCCTATTATTAAGGATAATCTGTTCCTACTCCTATCTAAGGACAACAACATCTAAATCTAATTAAAAGTTTTAATCTATCAATTATCTTTTCATACCCCTTCAGCATTAGTTTTTATTTTCTGTTAGATGATTCTCATCAACATACAAACATATTTTAAACATTTTTCATCTCAAAAAAACCTTCATTGACTCTACTACACCACCCTCTTTCATTTGTTCTTTGTTTTGATTCAACAAGGTTTTTTTTTTTTTTATTTCTTTGAAAGTTTTGAGATTACAGCAGTGAAAAAGGCAGACAACCATCTGTGCCTTCATGAAGTTTTTATTTTAGTAGAGGGAATCAGATAATAAAATAAATTAGTAAAATATGAAGTATCTTATGGTGATCAATACTATGAAGAAAACAAAGCTGATAAGGGGGATACAGAATGGTAGGGGATGATGGTTTTGAATAGCATGGTCAGGGAAGGCATCTCCTAGAAGGGGATGTATGAGAGAGAAGAACAAGTAGTCTGGTAAAGGAGTATACCTCCACCTCTAAAATCTGTGTTTGAGGAATAGCAAGGAGACTGGTGTGGCAGGAGTGGAGGCAGTAAGAGGAAGAGTAGTAGATGAGTTCAGAAGGGAAAGGAGAAAGAAGGGAAGGCTGGACTGTGGGAGTTTCATATTGTGGGCCATTCTAATGATTTAGGCCTTTACATAGAATTAGATGGGAAGCCTTTGGAGAGTTTTGGGCAGAGGAGTCACATGATGTAATATTTTAACCCAATCTATTTGGTTGCTTTATTGAGAATTGACTGAATGGAGGATGTGGAAACCAAGAGACCAGTTAGGAGGCTATTGCAGTAATTTAGAGGAGAGAGCAGTGATGTGAAATAATTGTCTTAAGTAGGGACATGTTCCTCTTTATAACATAACTGCATAAAAAAAGTTATCTATATTATCTGCTTTCATTTCCTCTCCCTCCCTCCATTCTTTCTTTTTTTTTTTTAAAGATTTATTTTATTTATTTCTCTTCTCCCTGTTGTCTGCTCTGTGTCCATTTGCTGTGTGTTCTTCTGTGTCCATGGAAACTTTATCTCTTTTTTGTTGCATCATCTTGCTACATCAGCTTTCTGTTTGCGCCATCACTCGTGGGTGGGCTGCACTTTTCTTATGTAGGGTGGCTCTCCTTAAATGGTACTCTCCTTGCACGTGGGGCATCCCTGCTTGGCAGGGCACTCTTTGAGCACGGCAACACTGTGCGTGGGCCAGCTCACCACACAGGTCAGGAGATCCTGGCTTTCGAACCCTGTACCCTCCATATGGTAGGTGGATGCTCTATCAGTTGAGCCACATCTGCTTCCCGGACCATTCTTTTTTTTTTTTTTAAGATTTATTTATTTATTTTCTTTCTCTCCCCTTCCCCTCTCCACTCCAGTTGTCTTTCTCTGTATCTATTTGCTGCGTGTTCTTTTGTCTGCTTCTGTTGTCAGCGGCACAGGAATCTGTGTTTCTTTTTGTTGCGTCATCTTGTGTCAACTCTCCGTGTGTGCGGTGCCATTCCTGGCCAGGCTGAACTTTCTTTCGCACTGGGCGGCTCTCCTTACGGGGCGCACTCCTTGCACGTGGAGCTCCCCTACGTGGGGACACCCCTGCGTGGCAGGGCACTCCTTGTGCACAACAGCACTGCGCATGGGCCAGGTGCACACAGATCAAGGAGTCCCGGGGTTTGAACTGCGGACCTCCCATGTGGTAGACGGACGCCCTAACCATTGGGCCAAGTCTGCTTCCCTCCATTCTTTCTTGAAGCTACTCCAATCAGGGTTTTAGCCCCATCATTCCACAAAACAGCTTATGGCAAGGTCATCATTGTCCTCCACACTGTGAAAATGGCCAGTAGCCATTTCTCAGTCTTAACTCATTTGACCTATTGCATTGGACATGGTTGATTATTCCATCTTTTGACTTTAGGGACCGTGCCCTCTTACTTTTCTTCTTATCTCCCTGGAAGTACTTCAGAGGACGCAGTTTTTAGTTTGCTTCTAGGTCCTCATCCCTCCTATGTGAGCTCATCACATCCTACTGTTTTACATTCCACCTGTATGCTGTTGTTTCCCATGTGTAGCTAGCCTTGTCCTTCTATTCCTATTTTTCTAAGTGTTTCTACCTAGAAAGGTTGCTGGATTTTGTTCCTTCTTTAGGTTTTTAGAAGCCTTTGAGCAGGATTAGTGTTAATTCTTCTTGGAATATTTGGTAGAATTAATCTGTGAAGCCATCTGGTCCTGGGCTTTTTTGGGGGATGGTGGTGGTGGTTTTGATGACTGATTCAATCTCTTGTTATTGGTCTGTTGTGATCTTCTGTTTCTTCTTAAGTCAGTGTATGTAGTTTGTGTTGCTAAGAGTTTGTCCATTTTTTCTGTTATCTAATTTGTTGGTGTACAGTTAATAGTATCCTCTTAGAAACCTTTTTAATTTCTGTATGGGTGGTAGTAATGTCTTCCCTTTCATTTCTAATAGTTGTTGGATTGGTGTCCTTTCTTTTTTCTTTGTTAGTCTCACTAAAGATTTGTTGATTTTATCAATATTTTCAAAGAACCAACTTTTGATTTCATTGATTTTTCTAATGTTTTTTAAGTCTCTGTTTCGTTTACCTCTAATATTTGTTTTTTCCTTCCTTTTGCTTGCTTTGGGTTTGGTTTGCTGTCCTTTTCCTAGTTCCTCCAGGTGTGCAGTTAGGTCTTTGATTTTAGCTCTTTCTTCTTTTTAAATGTATGCATTTAGGGCCATAAATTTCCCTCTCAGGACTGCCTGCATCCCATAAGTTCTGATATGCTGTGTTCTTGTTTTCACTTGTCTCAAGATATTTACTGTTTTCCTGTAATTTCTTCTTTGACCCATTGATGGTTTAAGAGTGTGTTATTTAACTTTCCTGTATTTGTGGATTTTCCACTTCTCTACCTGTTATTGATTTCCAGCTTCATTCCATTGTGCGCAGAGAAAATGCTTTGTATTATTTAAGTCTTTTTACATTTATTGAGACTTGTTTTCTGATCCACCATGTGGTCTGTCCTGGAGAATGAGCTGTGCGCATATGAGAAGAATGTATATCCTACTGTTTTGGGGTGCAATGCTCTGTATATATTGTTCTAATTCATTTATCATATTACTCAAGTTCTCTGTTTCCTCATTGATCTTCTGTATAAATGTTTTATTGATTGATGAGTGTGCTATATTGAAGTTCCCAAATATTATTTTGGAGTTGTCTATTTCTCCCTTCAGTTTTGCCAGTGTTTGACTCATATGTGTCTTGGGGGACCTGTGGTTAGGTGTATAAATATTTATGGTTGCTATTTCTTCTTGATGGATTGATTCTTTTATTAATATATAGTGTTCTTTTTTTCTTATAAGAACTTTTTTATCTGATACTAGTATAGCTACTCTAGCTCTCTTTTGGTTACTATTTGTGTGAATTATCTTTTTCTACACTTGAACTTTCAAACTATTTGTGTCTTTTTTTTTTTTTTTTTTTTTTAGATTTATTTAATTTATTTATTCGGCCCCACCCCCATATGTGCTTGTCTGCTCGTTGTGTGCTTGTCTTCTTCTTAGGAAGCACTGGGAACTGAGCCTGGGACCTCCTATGTGGAGGGAGGCACCCATCCAATGGCTTGAGCCTCCACTCCTGCTTGCTTATCTCTCATTGTGTTTCCTCATTGTGTCTTTTTGTTGCATCATCTCGCTGCATCCTCCTCTTGCTTCAGCTCTCCGCATCAGCCCGTTACGTTGGCTCACTGTCTTGTCCTTTCTACGAGGTATCAGAAACTGAACCTGGGACCTCCCATGCGGTAGGTGGGGCCCCCAACTGCTTAAGCCACATCTGCTTCCCTGTGTCTTTGTATCTTAGATGAGTCTCTTGTAAACAGCGTAGTTGGGCTTTTTTAAAAAAAACATTCTACCAATCTGTGTCTTTTGGTTTGGGAGCTTAATAATCCATTATTATTCAATGTTATTGTAAAAGCAGTTCTTACTTCAGCCATTGGTTTTTGTGTCATCTCTTCTTTTTGGTCTCTCTTTTCCTTTATTGCAACCTCCTTTTCTGTATGTTTAGTTGATCTTTTGTGATGAATCTGACTAATTCCTTTCTTACTTCTGCTTGTTTTTAAAGATTTATTTATTCATTTATTTTCTCCCTTCCTCTCCCCCTCCCTTTCCCCTCTCCCTGCTGCTTTTGCTGTCTGTATCTGTTCACTGTGTGATCTTCTGTATCTATTTCTGTTTTTGGTCTTCTCATTTTTTCACCTCTAGGATTCACTGGGATTTGATCATGGGGACCTTGATGTGGAGAGGGGTTCTCTGTCAGCTGTGCCACCTCAGTTCCTGGTTTCTGCTGCACTTCACTTTGACTTTCCCCTTCTTCTCTCTTTTGTCACATCATCATATTTCTGTGTGACTCATTTGTGTGGGCACTGGCTCACAGCATGGGCACTCGGCTTGCTGTGCAGGCACTCAGCTTGACATGCAGGCACTGCCTCACCATGCAGGCATGCTTTCTTTTCTTCTTTTTCACCGGGAGACCCCAGGGATCGAACCCGGGTCCTCCCATATGGTAGGTGGAAGCCCTATCACTTAAGCCACATCTGCTTCCCTCTCATTTCTGTTTCTGTGTGTTTTTTAAATACTTGCTTTGTGGTTACCCTGGGGTTTGCATTACACAACCTATGTCTATAACCTACAAATTTGAAAAGATTCAATAGCATACACATTCTCTGCTCCCATATCCCTCCATTTCCCCTCTTTGTTGTTTTTGTCCCATATTGCCTCTTTATATTTTGCATGTCTGTTATCAGGAAATATGACTTTTTCTTGTTCAGTTGTAGTCTGACTCTTATAAGAATTAAAGTGTAGAGTTATATATTGAGGATACAGTACTGCTGGATTTTGCATTAACTGTTTTAGTTAGCTTAACTGAAAATTTTCACTTCTTTACACTTTTCCAGGCCATTCTCTCTTGTCTTTCCCTTCAAGCTGAAGAACCCCCTTTTGCAATTCTTGTAGGGCAGGTCATTGTCGATGAACTCTCTCAGTTTCTGTTTATTGTGAATGTTTTAAACTCTCCTCCATTTTTGAAGGACAGTTTTTCTGGATAAAGAATTTTTGGCTGGCAATTTTTCTCTTTCCATACTTAAAAAAAAATATATATATATATATATATATATATATGTTTATTTTTCCCTTACCCTCCTCCTCCTGCCCTGCTATTTTTGCTCTCTGTGTCTATTTACTGTGTGATCTTGTGTATCTGTTTCTCTTTTTGTCTTCTCTTCTTTCTTTCTTCTCTAGGATTTATCATGATTTGATTCTAGGGACCTCTGACGTGGAGAGAGGTCCCTGTCAATTGCACCACCTCAGTTCCTGGTCTCTGCTGTGCTTCATCTTGAGTCTTCCTTTTGTCTCTCTTTTGTGGTATCATCATCTTGCTGTGTGACTCACTTGTGTGGGCACTGGCTGTCTGCGCAGGCACTTGACTTGCTGCTTGGGCACTTGGCTTGCAGCATGGGCACTGACTTGCTGTGTGGGCACTGGCTCACCATGTAGGCACTCACACGGGCTCTTGGCTTACCACGTGGGCACTTGGCTTGCCATGTGGGCATTTGGCGTGGGCACTCAGCTCACCGTGCAGACACTCAGCTCGCCATGTGGGCACTCGGCTCATCACATGGGCACTTGGCTTGCCGTGCGGGTACCCACATGTGCATTCAGTTTGCTGCAGGGGCATTCGGCTCACCGTGTGGCTCATTGCACAGGCACTTGGCTCACAATGCAGGCATTGGCTTGCTGTGCAGGCATGCTTTCTCTTCTTTTTTACCAGGAGTGCCCAGGAATCAAACCCTGGTCCTCCCATATGGTAGGCGGAGGCCTTATCACTCGAGCCACATTGCTTCCCTCTTTCCATACTTTAAATATATCATTCTACTGTGTCCTCACCTCCATGGTTTCTAATGAGAATTCAAAACTTAATCTTATTGAGGATTCCTTGTGTGTAATTAATCATTTTTCTCTTGTTGCTTTCAAAATTCTTTTTCTCTTTTGCATTTGACATTCTGAGTAGTATGTTTCTCAGAGTAGGTCTGTTAGGGTTTATTCTGTTTGGAATACATTGAGCTTCTTGGGTATGCCTATTTATGTCTTTCATAAGAGTTGGGAAATATTTGGCCATTATTTCCTTAAATATTCTTTCTGCCTCCTTTTCCTTCTCTCCTTCTGGGATACCCATGATGTATATGTTTATGTGCTTCATGCTGTTGCTGGAATCCCTGAGACACTGATCAAATTTTTAAATTCTTTTCCCTTTCCTTCTAATTGTATGATTTTGATTGTCCCGTCTTCTAGTTCACTGATTCTTTCTTCTGCCTGTTCAAATCTGTTGTATGCATCTAGTGTATTTTTAATCTCCATTATTTTGCCTTTCATCCCAGTAATTTTTATATTTCTTTTTAAACTTCTGAATTCTTCTTTTCACTCACACATTGTTTTCTTAATATCCTTAGGCTCTATATCCATTATTAGTTTATTTTTATTCATGTTTTCCTTCATCCTGAATTGATTTAGGATATTTGTTTGAACTTTTTTTGTTAGTTCCAAATTTTATGTCTCCTCCTCTAAAGTGTTAATTTGTTTTCTTGACTGAGTCATAGCTTCCTGTTTCTTAACATGGCTGGTAGTTTTTTTGCTGATGTCTGGGCTTCTGATTATTTCGATGTGGTTACTCTCAAGGTCAGTTTCTGAAGGTCAGTTTCTCCCTCTTATCAAGCTTCTTTGAAGCTTGGTCCATATTATTCTGGACCTTAGAGTAGCCTGTGTTTGTTCACATTTTCTCTGCTCTTCATCAGATTCTTTCCCTACATATGTAGTAAAATTTTTAAGATTGCCCTTTTTTTGTGCCACTATTTCACCTCCAGGTGAAAGCTCTCCTAACTCTTTTCCTTCTTTTGGAATCTTGATCTTTTCTGTTTGTTTTTGTGCTGAGTTTTCTCTTCAGCTCCTATAATTTGTTCAGTTCCTCTTGCTCACTCAGTGCCTCTTATTCATTACACTTTTCAGTTCTGGGACCCATCCTGTCTTGCAGTCTTACAGTAGTTCAGTTGCCCTCTGCCTTTCTTTCTTTCTTTCTGTGAGGTTTTTCTGCCTCTGGTTTCTTCCCTCATAGGTTATCCCACTCTGGGGAGCAAAATGGGGTCAATCCAGAAAGGTCCATTTTTCATTTAGAGGGTCTAGCAAACAGACTGGATTTAGTGTGCATTTCTTGCCAACAGTTCTGCTGTAGGTTCTTTTTTCCCCGTTATAAGCAGCTGCTTGTGTTCTGCCCTGGGTCTTTGTGGACTTGGGTTCCTGTGCCTGGGTATGCCTGGGATTCTAACTCACTGCTGTGAGTGGCTCTATGGTCTGCATTCGTGCAGGAGGGACTTGGACTGTGCTGCCTCTGTGTGACTCTTAAGCCACATGGGACCAAGTGGGGGGAGGGATCTGGACTGGTGGGTCCTGGACATAAATCTCTTGCCTGATTTTGGTGTGTTTTTTTCTTTTACCTTTGAGTCAGTGTAGAGTCTTTCTCCAGTCTCTGTCATCCTCCAGAGTTCCAAGCAAGAGGGATTTGTCCTTTTATTAGTTGATTCTGAGGGGATACTTGTCAAGGGAATGTCTTATATTACTATATTGATGCCATCACTCCCACCCTTTTATTTATTTACTTATTTTTCTTCCCCTCCCCTCCCCTACCCTGCTATTTTTCCTGTCTGTGTGCCTTCTCTATGTGATCTTCTGTATCTATTTCTCTTTTTGTCTTCTCGTCTCATCTTTCTCCTTTAAGATTCACCAGGATTTAATCCTGGGGACCTCTGAGGTGGAGAGAGATTCCCTATCAATTGCGCCACTTCTGTTCCCGGTCTCTGCTGTGCTTCACCTTAACTCTCCCCTTTGTCTCTCTTTTGTTGCATCATCATCTTGCTGTGTGACTCACTTGTGTGGGCACTGACTCACTGCATGGTCACTCAGTTTGCTGCATGGGCACTTGGCTCGCCACATGGGCACTGGCTCACCACGCGAGCATTCACACGGGTATTCGGCTTGCCACACGGGCACTTGTGTGGGTACTCGGCTCACCGTGCGGGCACTCAGCTCGCCATGTGGGCACTTGTGTGGGCACTTGATTTGCTGCACGGGCGCCCACATGGGCACTTGGCTTGCCATGTGTGTACATAGCTCACTGTGCAGGCACACTTTCTCTTCTTCTTTTTCATCAGGAGGCCCCAGAGATTGAACCTGGGTCCTCCCATATGGTAGGTGGAGACCTTATCACTTGAGTCACATCGGCTTCCTTCCCATTTTTACTTTTTATTCGTGTTCTTTATCACCTGATATTGTCACATATTTGTTTTTTGTTGTCGTTCTAGTATTGTTATACCAGTATATATGCTTCAAGAGGGCAGGAATTTGGGTCTGCTTTTTACATTGCTTTTTCTCCAGCTTCTAGAATTGTATTTTATATATAGAAGGTACTTAAATGCTTCTTGAATGAATACACAATGATTAAGAATTTATGCTCTAGAGTCAAGTTGTCTGATTTTAGGTTCCAATTCTGTGACCTGAGGCAAATTACTTAAGGTCTCTAAGCTTTAATTACCTTATATGTACAATGGAGATAATATTATTAACTATCCCATAGGATTATTATAAGGATTTACTAAAATAATCCATGTAAAACACTTATGACAGAGCCCAGGAAGCACTCAGTAATGGTTAATTATTTATTTTCAAAGTACATATACAGAGTATGTGAATTTAAATTCATAATGTTTGTTGTTTTCACCTAGTTGTAGCAGGAAATATAGGAAAAGATGTATCTTAAGCTGTTATTTATTGGTATTATTGAAGTGTTCTTTCACTTTGTTCAACTAATAAAGGAGGCTTTGAGCTTATTCCCTCTAGGGAAACTATTATGGATTTCTTTATTAAGTAATCTGCTTGGAAGATAGTATAGTTCCCCTAGGTGTTAGAATGCAATTAAAAACAGCCCAAGGGAACCATTTTTTTTTTAATGCTGTGATATTATCATAGCTGTACTGACTTTAATGTAGCAATACTTCTAAGGATAAACCTGAGTAGCAGATGCACAGATTCTTACTCTTGTTGGAGATTAACAAACCACATAGTTTCTCTGTGTTTAAGCAAGCAGAGGTAATATAATATTCTCAGGCCTTCTAATTTTCATGGCTTTTTTGAGGCCTGCAGGAATTTTTGAAAAATTTTTTACTGTATTAGCATATATATAACATAAAATTTGCCATTTAACCGTTCAGTGGCATTAATTGCATTTGCAGTGTGCTGCCAACACCACCATCCATTACCAAAACTTTGTCCTCACATGAAACAGAAATACTGTACCCACTAAGCAGTAGCTCCCATTCCCTTTTCCTCTCCCCACACCTGGTACCCTCTAATCTACTTTCTGTCTCTATAAATTTTCTTCCAGGTATTTCATATAAGTGGAATCATGCAACATTTATCCTTTCGTGTCTCACTTATTTCACTTAGGATAATGTTTTCAAGATTCATCCATGTCGTAGCATATATCAGAATTTCATTCCTTTTTATGGCTGAATAATATTCCATTGTATGGCTTTATCTTTTGATGGACACTTGGATTGCTCCCACCTTTTCTTATTGTGAATATTGCTACTATGAGTCTCAGTTTCCAAGTTCTTTTGTGTATATACCTAGGGGAGGAATTGCTGGGTCATATAGCAATTAATTCTATGTTTAACATTTTGAGGAACTGTCAGACTGTTTTCCCCTCAGGAGTGTTTTATAAAGCAGAGAGTATAGAAATAGTTGGTAGGGAAGCGGACTTGGCCCAATGGATAGGGCATCTGTCTACCACATGGGAGGTCCACGGTTCAAACCCTGGGCCTCCTTGACCCGTGTGGAGCTGGCCCATGCGCAGTGCTGATGCATGCAAGAAGTGTGCCTGTAAGGAGAGCCGCCCAGCGCGAAAGAAAGTGCAGCCTGCCCAAGAATGATGCCGTACACATGGAGAGCTCACACAACACGATGACGCAACAAAAAGAAACACAGATTCCCAGTGCTGCTGATAAGGATAGAAGTGGTCACGGAAGAACACACAGCAAATGGACATGGAGAGCAGACAACTGTTGTGGGGGCGGGGAAGGGGAGAGAAATGAACAATAAATCTTAAAAAAAAAAATAAATAAATAGTTGGTAGTGATTTTTTTAAAGTCCTGTAATTATTTCAGCGGGGTGATACCAAGATGATTTTGTTCAGGTGACCCAGAAATATCTTGAATCTTTGATCAATAAGAGTAAGGGTCACTTTATTACTGGCTTAGCTGAGGCTTTGGTCTTTTATTAGTTAAAGCAATACTAGCTGCTGTAACAGATGCATTAAAAATGACTCAGGCTGATGGATGCTGTATGATTTTCTACATATGACTTCCGAGGTCACCTGAAGGAAGTGGGGAATCTTGTGAAAGGTTTTGATAAGCTGGGCTTAATCACTTTCACCCATATTCCATTTCCAGAACTTAGTCACAAGTCTTGTCTAACTGCAAGACAGGTAGCTTGTGCCCTGGAGGAAGGTGAATCATGTTTGTCCATCATCTAGCTAGCTGTTCCATAGGACTCAAACCCCAATGTAGTCCTTAACTCAAACTATATAGGAATTCTTTTATTTTGGTAATAGATAGTTTAGAACCATAATCTCCCTTCATACCCTCTAAATCCTCAAGAGTTTTGCATCATCCCACTGTAAGTGCAATTAAAAGCCTCTTCTGTGCATAGCTAGGAGATCTGGAAAAGCTTGTTTTCCTCTGCCTGTAGTAGAGCTTAGTCTCTGCAATCCCTTCAAATGGGGGAGGGAAAGCAGTTAGTGAGAGCTATCCTCAGGCTTTTCTCACTTTGTCAGCCCAGCTATGTGGAAGAGGAAGAAGGAAGGGAGCCAAAGTGAAGACAGAAAAATGTGGCTGGGTCTCAGCTATTCTCAATTTAACAGGCTCCTGGAAGGAAGTATGGTGCTAGAGTGCCCACATCCACGTTTGCTTCCACTTAAAAAAACTATGGTAAAATATATAACAAAATATACCGTTAGTGACATTATGTACATTCTCCATCTGCCCCATCTCCCAATTTTAGTGATTGATCTATTTACATTATATACTGTACTCTCTTCTTTTGAGTGTATATTCATTTGTAATTCTACAAATAACTGTATATTTAATGCTTACCACTCTATTTTGGTTGCCTGAAGTTTGTTCTCCATGAGTTCCTTATGAAGGGCTTTATATTCTCATGTATATTGGTATGCTCTTTCCGTATGTATTTTTCTTTTTTTTTTTTTAATTTTTGGAAAGTTATGGAAATTACATTTTCAGTATTGGTTGTCTTACTTTGATTTTCTTCTGCAAAAACTGTTAGCTGTGTGTTGGAATCTTCTTTATTTCAACATTATTTTCTCTTAAATTCTTTTTACTTCTTTTGATATTTAAAAAAATCCCCCATTTTATCTTCTATATCTTTTAAGGCATTTGTGTTGCATTTGTTCATTCTTGTGTTCTAGTTTAGTGTCATTTCTTAAATGATTTTAAAATTCTATTTGTAATTTTTTCTTGAGCACTCTTGTGAATTTTCCTAATCCTGATTGATGTTTTGTGTCATCAGTGTTTGTTTAGCTCATTTTTAAGTAGTGTTGTTACTAGATTTTATCTAGGTTCTTGGCAATGCTGCAGAAATGAATGTCAAGAGCACGCTGGGTGAGTTAGGCCGGTAATTTATTCAGGTAGGGAGGGAAGAGAAATGGGAGAAAATAACAGAGCAAGGGTCCCAGGTAGAGAGGAAAGGGTAAAAAGGGATAAAGAGGGCTGATTTACAAGCTGCAATTTCCTATTATAGATTAAAAATCCCCAGGTTTACTGGTGTGGCCACATGGCAGAGGAAAAATGGCTAGAGCGGCACACAGAGGGCAGGGAACAAGTCCAGAGGCAGGAGAACAGGGCTAGAAAGCTCAGGCCTGTGCCTGGCTTTTAAACTATTATTCCACCTCTTTCTTCATGGCAGGGACGGGGTTCCAGCTGTTTGCTGTTTTGATTGATTACCCCACCTATCAATCCCTTAGTGTGGACCCAATGATAAAGTCCCTAGGGAACATCTGGGGCTTTTCTTGGCATCCAGAAGTCTTCGTTCTGGATAGCAGAATCCTGGGGGTGGGGGTCTTCCAGCAGCCATCTTGGAGGTTACTGATGTCCATGTGGACTCTCTGCTGGGTTCTAGATCTGTCTATTAATTCCCTATTTTACTAGCCTGCTTCTGTGTGTTACAGTTTTCATCTAGTGTGCTTGTCTTTAGTATGTTAATCTGAACTTTTAGAAGTGGGCATTATTTAGGGTAGTTTTCTAACGTCACAGAACTCCTTTTGTTTTCATGTAGTGTTGAAAAATATGGTGTCTTGCTTTCTGAGATTTCCTGGCTCTTCCAGTTCTATACACATTTTCTCTTTACTTTGTCTTTTTTTTTCCTATCTAGTTCATTTGTTTTCTTCTTCTTGCTTTTATTAAAAGAAAACACAACAGTTTATTTACTGTATATCATGATTCTTTGCATTGCCTCTGATCAGGAAGAAAAAGGTAGGAGAGAGACTCTAGGATTAATATTGTCACTTTTTTTTTTTAAGATATATTTATTTACTCCTAACTCCCTCATTCTTTGCACTCACTGTCTGCAATAAAAAGTCAAACCACACTCTACACACATACCTCAGTGCTGTCCTCTACATTTACAATATCACAATACCATCACCTCTCTCCATCCCCAAAACCACTACTATTCATCTAATTATAAATTCTGTACAGATTATGCATCTGCTTCCCATTTTCTATGCGTTCTGTCTTCTGGTTGCTTATCATGAGACATAATATTTGTCCTTCTGTGCCTGGCTTATCTCATTCAACATAATATCCTTAAGGCCCATCCATGTTGTTGCATGCATCAGTATTTCATTCCTTCTTATGCCTGAATAATATTCCATTATATACATATACCAGTTTGTTTATCCATTCATCTGTTGATGGACATTTGGGTTGCTTCCATCTTTTAGCAGTTGTGAATTATGTCACTGCGAACATTGGTGTACATCTATCTGTTTGTGTTCCTGCTTTCAGTTCTGGGTATATACCTAGTATGGGGATTGCTGGCTCAAATGGTAATTCTATATTTAGCTTGCTGAAGAACCACCAAATTGTCTTCCACAGGAACTGCACCATTCTACACACCCACCAGCTGTAAATGAGTGTGCCAGTTTCTCCACATCCTTTCCAACCCTTGTGGTATTCTGTTCTTTTTAAAGGTCGCCAGTTTAGTAGATAAGAAATGATATCATTATGGCTTTGATTTGCATTTCCCTGGTAACTAGTGATATTGAGCATCTTTTCATGTGCTTTTTAGCCATCTTGTATTTCCTCATTGGCAAAATGTCTATTCAAATCTTTGCCCATTTTTAAATTGGGTTGTTTGACTTTTTATTGTTGAGTTGTAGAATCTTTATGCTGAATATCAGACCCTTATCAGATATATGATGTATGGTTTCCAAATATTTTTTCCCATTGAGTAGGTTCTCTTTTCACTTTCTCGACAAGTCCTTTGAAGAACAAAAGTTTTTAATTTTGAGGAGGTCCCACTTATCTATTTTATGTTGCTTATGCTTTGGGTGTAAGTTTTTGAAACCATTGCCTACCACAAGATCTTAAACATGCTTCCCTATATTTTCTTCTAGGAATTTTATGATCCTGGTTCTTTTATTTAGGTCTTTGATCCATCTTGAATTGATTTTTGTATAAGGTATAAGATAAGGGTCCTTGTTCATTCTTTTTGATATTGATATCCAGTTTTTCCAGCACCATTTGTTGAAGAGATTATTTTGTCCCAGTTGAGTGGACTTTGTAGCCTTGTCAAATATCAGTTGACTGTAGGTGGGTCTATTTCTGAACTCTCAGTTTGATTCCATTGGTCAATATATTTTTATCCTTGTGCTGGTACTATGCTATGTTTGTTTCTTTTTGTCTATCTATCTATCTATCTGTCTGTCTGTCTGTCTGTCTAATCTATCTAATCTATCTATCCATCCTATTTTTGAAGTACTGGGGCTGGGAACTGAAACTTGGACCTTGTGTTTGGGAAGTGCTCAACCACTGAGCTCTACTGGCTCCCCAGTGTCATGCTGTTTGGACCACTGTAGCTTTGTAATATGCTTTAAAGTCAGGTAATGTGGGTCCCCCAACTTCGTTTTTCCTTTTCAAGGTATTTTTGGCTATTTTGGGCCCCTTATTCTTTCAAATGAATCGTATAATTGGCTTTCCCATTTCTGCAGAAAAGGCTGATGGAATTTTTTTTTTAGTATTTATTTATTTCTCCCCTGCACCTCGTTGTTTTGTGCTCACTGTCTGCTTACCATGTCCATTCACTGTGTGTTCTTCTGTGTCTGTTTGCCTTCTCTTTAGGCAGCACTGGGAACTGATCCTGGGAGCTTTTGGAGTGGGAGAGAGGCGCTCAGTCTCTTGCACCACCTCACTCCCTGGTCTGTTGCATCTCTTATTGTCTTTCTTCTGTGTCTCTTTTTGTACTGTCATCTTGCTGCACCAGCTTTCCTGCACAGGCCAGCTGAGCCCAGAGAGAAACAGAGCCCTGGGAAGAGAGGAACCCAAGAAACCTGAACTCTTGGAAGATGTCAGCTCCATCTTGCCCAATATGTGGCAATAGATTTTGATGAGGGAAGTAACTTATGCTTTATGACCTGGTAACTGTAAGCTTCTACCCCAAATAAATAGCCTTTATAAAAGCCAACAGATTTCTGGTATTTTGCATCAGTACCCCTTTGGCTGACTAATAAGTTCCTTTTTATGATTTCTTTCTTTTTATTTTGTTATTTTGTTGAGACAATAATTTCCTTTGCTTTTAGTTCTTTGTTTATGGATTCCTTTAGCTCATTGAGCATATTTAAGACAGTTGATTTAAAGTCTGACTAATAGTTCCAGTATATGTGTCTCCTCAAGGATGGTTTCTGGCAAATTCTTTTTCTCCCCACCATGAATGGCCTGTGCTTTCTTGTTTCTTTGTATGTTTTGTGATTTTTAAATTGAGAACTGAACTTTTGGAGTATTATCTTGTTATAACATTGGAAATCTAGTGTTCTCACTCTGGAATTGCTAGGTTCTTTTTTTCTTTTTCTTTTTTTCTTCTGCTGTTATTGGGGGCTGGAGCTGTCAATTTGTGACTTTTCCAAACTGTTTTTGCTCCCAAAAAGAAAAAAAAAAAATTGGCGCTGACTCTTTGACTCATTTTCAGCTTTTGCCTGAGGGGGGTTGAAACAGTGACTGCCCTCAGAACCTGCATCAGAGCTATCTGAAGTAGCTGATCAAAAAGCATTGATCAGTGATCAGACCACATACCCACGGATTTTAGAGAACTAAGTATAGCCTACCCTGGCACCAGCAGGCTATACCAGGAGCCTGGGCTATAGTCCCCAGTGCAGCCTGCCTTGCTGTTGGGGGGTGGTAGCCACTGCAGGGAGGGTGAATTTCAACGGATTTTTACCAGCCTGCTCTTCCAGCTCTTCCCTGGATGCTGTACAGTGTTCATTCCAGAATAGTTGATTAGGATGGTTCTTCCTAGTTCAATAGTTGTTTTAGTAGAGGGACTAAACGTGGAGCTTACAACTCTGTCATCTTCCCACAGTCTTCTCTCCCTATCTGTTTTTTTTTTTTAAAGAGTCATTCATTCATTCATTCATTTCTTTCCCTTCCCCTGCCCCGCCCCAGTTGTCTGTTCTCTGTGTCTATTTGCTGCGTGTTCTTTTTTGTCCACTTCTGTTGTTGTCAGCGGCACAGGAATCTGTGTTTCTTTTTTTGTTGCATCATCTTGTTGTGTCAGCTCTCCGTGTGTGTGGTGCCATTCCTGGGCAGGCTGAACTTCCTTTCACCCTGGGCAGCTCACCTTATGGGGCGCACTCCTTGCGTGTGTGGCTCCCCTACGCGGGGACACCCCTGCGTGGCATGGCACTCCTTGCACGCATCAACACTGTGCATGGGCCAGCTCCACGCGGGTCAAGGAGGCTGGGGGTTTGAACCGTGGACCTCCCATGTGGTAGATGGACGCCCTAACCACTGAGCCAAGTCCACTTCCCTCCCTATCTGTTTTAATTTTAATTCCACTTCTTTTGTGGGACCTTGTTGTGCAAGTTAGTGCCTTCAGGTCAGTTTTGAAGAATTCATAGATTTCTGTCTCCCTTCAGATTTCACTGTAGACCTGTTTGCACTTACCTACTATTAGAGTAGACAAAACCACTCCCAGTTTTCAAGTTGGCCCACTGTGCTTTCCAGTGAATACCTGTGGCTCTTTGGGAACTTTTGATTCTTAGCTCTGTCAGATGCCTTTTCTCTCATAAACGCAAATAATATGTCAGTCTTGTGGCTATTGGTGGTTTGTCCCCACATGCTTGTACTTTGACCTTTGGGGTACATCTTGTCACTAAGTTTTTTTTTTTTTTTTTTAAAGATTTGTTTATTTATTTCTCTTCCCTTGCCCTCCACCCCCACCTTGTTGTCTGTTCTCTGTGTCTATTCGCTGCGTGTTCTTCTTTGTCCACTTCCGTTTTTGTCAGCGGCACGGGAATCTGTGTTTCTTTTTGTTGCATCATCTTGTTGTGTCAGCTCTCTGTGTGTGCGGTGCCATTCCTGGGCAGGCTGAACTTTCTTTCGCGCTGGGTGTCTCTCCTTACAGGGCGCACTCCTTGCGCATGGGGCTCCCCTACGCGGGGACACCACTGCGTGGCATGGCACTCCTTGCGTGCATCAGCAGTGTGCATGGGCCAGCTGTACATGGGTCAGGGAGGCCCGGGGTTTGAACTGCGGACCTCCCATGTGGTTGATGGATGCCCTAACCACTGGGCCAAGTCCGCTTCCCACTAAGTTTTGTTATAAATGTTGTCCATGGGGTTTTGGCTTTGGGATCTAGTTGCTTTGTCTGTTTTGACATGGGGATTCAGGAAGATCCAATAACCCTGCTGTCTTCGCTGTCACAATCTACCAAGAGTTCTGTGTCATTATGTTTAAGCCATTATAAAAACATAACTTGTGTTATGGCTTGATGTGATCACTATATTTAATATTGTAAGTATAACTTATTTTTGTTATAGATACATATGTAATTTATATTCTATACATGCATATGTTATATATATTATATCTATGTGAAGTATGTACAATGTTATATAGACTTGGATGTGATGCTTTTTAAAAATATAACATTTCAAATGAATTAATGCTTTTTAGGAAATATTAGATAATGCCAATAATTTGAAATATTTAATTTACAAATGTAACTAACGTTCACCGAGTATCTTCTATATGTCAGTACTGTAATAGGGATTGATATAATAAAAAGACGGAGGAGTAAAGGGAACTGTGGCACAGAATGTTTTGTGTAACTTGTTCATTTAGTAACTTAGATAAATGGTAGAGCTGAATTTGAGTCTGTTAAATTCTGAATCCATTGGTCCTACCTGATTAATAAGACATAGATACTGTTTTTGGGAAGCTTATAATCTAGTTTTCAATTCAACTGTGAAAACAGTAATTAAAACATAAAACTATAAGTCTGTAAATGTCACATCTATAAAGATTACTGGTAATATAGAGCTATTAAAAATAACTTTTTATTTTTGAGATACTTTTAGATTTACTTGCAGTTTGAAATAATACATTGATATTCCATATATCTTTTACCTCTTTGCCCCAATAGTAATATTTTATAAAACTATTGTACAGTATCACAAGATGGATACTGACAGTGATATAGCCAAGATACAGAACATTTCCATCGCCACAGGAATCTCTCATGTTGTTCTTTTATACTCACATTCACTTCCTTCTCGCTTCCGCTCACCTCTCCCACTTAATCTTTAGCAACCAATATCACTAATCTGTTCTCCATTTCTATAGTTTTGTCATCACAAGAATGTTTTTTAAATGGATTCTTAGAATATGTAAACTTCTTGAGTTGGCTGTTTTTCACTTCTTGTATTTTTTGGTAGATACTTTCAGTTTATGTGTATATAAAGTTTGTTTCTTTTTATTGCTGAGTAGTATTTATTCCATGATGTGGAGGTATCATATTATTTAACATGTTGTCTCTTGAAGTCCATATGGATTGTTTCCAGGTTGTGGTTATTATGAATAAAGATGCTATAAACATTTGTGTAAAGGGTTTTCTGTGAACTTGCCTCTATTTCTTTGGGACAGAAGCCCAGAAGTATAATTGCTGCATCATATGGTAGTTGCATGTTTAGTTTTTAAGATACTGCAAACTTTTTTCCAGAGTGGCTGTTCCATTTTATATACCTACTAACAGTGTATGAGTAATCCAGTTACTCTGCATCCTCACCAATATTTGTTGGTGTCATTAGTTTTTTATTTTAGCCATTCTGATAGGTGGTGTGTAGAGATATTTCATTTTGCTCTTAATTTGCATTTCTTGGGTAATAATATTAAATTATTTTCATGTGCTTACTTGGACTCTGTATATCCTCTTTGGTCAAGTGTCTGTTCAAATCTTTTTCCCATTTTCTAATTGGAGGTTTTTTTCATAACCATGTTATGTTTTTAGCCCTAGACATTTATTACCTTTCTAATGAAACTGTGCTTTAGACAAGGGAGAGGTACAATATAATATATAATATATTTGATGAACCTTTGATTTGAGAATGTTATTGAAAGATGTTTAGGGATTGTTAATATTTTAAATATTAGTGTTTTGTCAGGGTTATCTTATTTGAAAGTTTTGTTGTATTTTTATTATATAAATGACTGTCTTTTAGCTGGATGAATTTGGTTTTATACTATGTGTAACACAGAAAGAAGTATCCTTTTAATATAAATTCAGTTTACGAATAAATCTATGCTGTAATCCATTTTTTTAAGCAGAGTATGTATCACTTAGCATTTCTATTTTTCACTATTTTCATTTGCAGAATGGAATGATAAATATCTATTTGTATTTGGGTGTTACTTTTAAGTTTGAAAGGGTCAAATGCAAGATGATTTTTTTCTCTCTTTTTTTATGATTTATTTATTTTGTTAGAAAAGTTGTGAGTTTATGAAACATCATGCATACCATGTAGGATTCCCATATATCACCCCACCATCGACACCTTACATTGTTGTGAAACAGTTGTTACCAATGATGAAAGAACATTGTCTTAATATACTAATATATATAATCCCTAGCTTATATTTGGTGCATTTCCCCTACAAACCATCCTATTATTAACACCATGTATTAGTATTGTATATTTGCTAAAGTTCATGAGAGAATGTTCTCATATTTAAGTAATACTGTTTAACATAGTCCATCATTCACCACAGGTTTTACCATGTGTTAGGTGGTCCTCTGCCTTGTACAGTACATCCAAATGTATACTCACTGTCTCTCAGTTTCATGAGAGTTGTGCTGCCATCACCTCAATTTTAGAAATTTTCATTACTTCAAAAGGAAAAATCCTACTTAGATCTCCCCAGTGTTGACTCTTAGCATTGGTATAGTACCATCTTTGCCATTGCTGCATAAATATTACAATATTGTTGTTAACTGTCTTCTGTAAGTTACATTAGTTGTATTTTTCCCATGTATTACCATATTAATACCTTATAATAGAGGAGCATTCTTGGATTTGTATTATTGACCACAATCCTCATTTACCACCTTAATCGCTATGTTGTTCAGTCCCTAGATTGTCCTCTAGCTTTCTTTCAATTGACATTAACCTCTCTAGATTATTCCCTCAACCATAATCACATTTATAAGTAAGTAGTGTTATACTCACTATAATATGTTACCATTAATTCTATCCATTTCCATATATTTACAGTCAACTCTATTAAACATTCTCCTCCCTTCCTTCCTTTATTCCTTCGTTCCTTCCTCCCTCCCTGCCTCCCTCTTTAGATTACATACATGTTACATAAAAAATGTAGGGGAGTTCTCTACCTGCATTTAGCATCAGCTTCCCCCTCTCAACCCACATTCTGTCTCCTAGTAACCTATACTCTATAGTTTAACTCCATGAGTTTACTTTTTTTAAATTGTGCATACATTAAATCTTACCATGTTAACCTCTCCCAAGTGTACCATTCAGTGGAATTTATCACATTCATAATGTTCCAATACCCTCACTACCATCCATTACCAGAACTTTCCTTTCACCCCAAATGGAAACTGTACACTCATTTTGCATTAACTCCCAATTGACCCTGACCCCACTCTGGTAAACTGTACTTTCCATCTTTGTGAGTTTGCATATTCTTTGATATTTTCTTTGTGGTTACCATAGAGCTTAAGTTTAACACCCTAAATCTGTAACAATCTCGTTTGCTTTGATGCCAATTTAACTTCAATAATATACACAATCTATGTTCCTATACTCTTTCTTTGCCCCTACCTTTATGTAGTTCTTGTCACAAATTACCATAATTATACATTATAAGTCCCATACCATTGATTTATCAGTGCATTTTATGTATTTGCCTTTTAGATCCTGCAGGAAGTAAAAAGTGGAGTTAAAAATAAAAAATACAGCAGTGCTGGTATTTACATTTACCAATGTCATCTTTACTGGACATCTTTATTTCTTCATGTGGCTTCAGAGACTTGTCTAGTGTCCTTTCCTTTCAACCTGCAGCACTCCCTTTAGCATTTACTGTATAGCCAGTTTAATGGTGATGAAGTCCCTCAGTTTTTGTTTTTCTGGGAGAATCTTAATCCCTCCCTTATTTTTGAAAGACACTTTTGCCAGATATAGAATTCTTGATTGGCAATTTTTTGCTTTTGGCACTTTAAATATGTCTTCCCACTGCCCTCTTGCCATCATGGTTTCCAATGAGAAATTGGCATTTAATCTTACTGAGGCTCCCTTGTATGTGACTAATTGAGTCTCTCTTGTGACTTTCAGAATTCTTCTTTATCCCTGTAATTCGATAGTTTGTTTATAATGTGGTGCATTGGGTTCTTTTTGGGTATATTCTGTTTTTAGTTTGTTGAACATCTTGGAAGAGTATATTAATGTCTTTCATTAAATTTGGGAACTTTTCAGCTATTATTTCTTCGAATAGCCTCTCTGTCCCTTTCTCTCCTCCTCCTCCTGGGATTCCCACAATGCTTATATTGGTATGCTTGATGATATCCCATAGGTTCTTCTTGTCTGTTCACATTCCCCCCCACTACTGGATCTCATTTGATAATGCTGCACTGTATTACCTTGTGCATATGTTATTGCATGTAAAAAATTGATGGAATAATGTATTAGACAGCCAAGGGGTGCTGATGCAAAATACTAGAAATCTGTTGGCTTTTATAAGGGTATTTTATAAGGGTATTTATCTGGGGTCAAAGCTTACAGTTATCAGGCCATAAAGCATAAGTTACTTCCCTCACCAAAGTCTGTTGCCATGTGTTGGAGTAAGATAGCTGCCAATATCTGCAAGGATTCAGGCTTCCTGGGTTCCTCTCTTCCCAGGGTATGTTTCTCTTTGGGGTCAGCTGCTCTGCTTTCTCTACAAGGCCAGCTGTAGACCATCAGGTGTACAGCGTGTCTCTCTTCCTGGGGCCTCTACTGTGTATAATGGGACCTTCTCTCCTTGGCTCAGCTGCTCTGCTCTCTCTTGTGTGTTTTACTTCCTGGGCTACAGCTCAAAGCTCCCACCTCTTTTCTCCGTGGTGTGATTTCTCTGTGAGTCCCTGCCCACCAAGGGGGTGGGTACTCAACATCCTACTGATGTGGAGTAATCAAAGCCTTGATCATTATTTAATCAAGAAAAAAATAAAACCTCTGAATCCAATCCAATCCAGTATGCCCAAAGGAGCAAACCAATTTACAAACATAATCCAGTATCTATTTTTGGAATTCATAAACAGTATCAAACTGCAACAGATAGTTTCCTAGAAGTGAAAGACCTGGGTTGATTATGTTTGTCATTCTGATAAATTACCAAATTGCCTTCTATGGAAATTTCCCATGGTGTGTGTGTGCCTGCTTATCCACACCCCTGTGTGGTCTTTCCCAGAATGAAAGGAAAAAGGTGAAAAACTTCCTTAGTGTAGTTAGTTGCAATTTATATTTCTCTTATTAGGAATGAGGTTCTCATATAAGAATCATTTTTATTTCTTTTCTGTGAGTAATCTAGTCTGTTTCTGTCCTTTTTAAAAAAAGTTTTTTTATTCCAGTAACTTATATGCGACCTAAAATTTCCCTTTTAACCACATTCAAGTGCTGTTACGTCCACAATGTTGTGCTACCATTACCACCATTATTCTTTTCATTACTTTTCATTCTTCTTTCTGCTCCTCAGATTGATGATTTTAATAATCTTATCTTCAAGTTCACTAATTCTTTCTTTGCCAGCTCTGATCATAAATAAAGTTAAATACTGGAATTTTAAAATAGAACATCCTTTAATTGCCCCAAGAAATTATTAAGAGCAGCCAGGATAGGAGAGTGAGGTGTTCGATACAGATTGGAGCTTGGATATTGCTTACCCTGGGGAGGAGGTTGTGGGTAGTGACTGGAATGGAGCACAAGGGGGCTTTTTGGGGTTTTGTTGATGTCTTTTTAAAAAAGGAAATCTTGTTTCTGGTTACATGGATATCTTCAGTTTTTGGAAATTCACTTAGATATGTTCATTTTTCTAAACTGAATAATGTACTTAAGTAAAAAGTTTAAAAAGACATCCTAATTAAAACTTAAATTTCATATCCAATTAATTTATATTTTCTTCCCTTTGCCAAGTTTTGGAGAGACTTGGAATAAGAAGGAACACGATCTGCTTTCTCATTGTTCCTCTCTTCTGTTTTCTGGCTTCTTTTCATTGGTGTGTCATGGTAGGAATAGGGAGATTGAAAAGGATAGGGGGAAGCGGCTGTGGCTCAATCCGTTGGGCTCCCGTTTACCATATGAGAGACCCTGGGTTTGCATTCCGGGGCCTCCTTTTAAAGGCAGGCTCACTCTCAAGTGCGGCGGAGTGCTGCCGGCCCACAAGTGCCGCAGATAGCCAACTCAGCAAGGTGATGCAACAAAAAGGGAGACAAGTTAAAACACAGAAGAGTGCGCAGTGAATGGACACATAGAACAGACAACAAGCAAGCCACAAGGTGGGGGGGGTAATAAGTGAAAAAAAAATACAGATACACAGAAGAATGCACAGCAAATGGACACAGAGCAGACATAGCAAGCTAGCAGCAAAAGAGGGGGGAGGGGGATTAAAAGCAAAAAGAAAGGAAAAAAAAAAAAAAAGGATAAGTCTTTTTCTTAATTGTTGCTGATTGAGTCTTCTCTTGGTGATTGTTCCTGGCTAAGACTGATGGTCCATCCATGTAGTGTGACAGGCATACACATGTTAGCTCTCTTATTTAGCCCATTTGTAAGTTTTTTTTTTTGAGGATGGAGCAGCTCTCTCTCTACATCATCTTCATATAAGATATCTACTCCACTTTTATCTTTTCTAGTACCTCTTCAGTTTTGTCCACTCAGAGCTTCTTGTTGGGGGGATTGCCTTTCCCAGTGGCCATCACTCTTTTGTTGGTTATCAGCAGTAGTGCCCAAATGTGGGTTCCTTCTGTGGTGTGTTAGTTTTCCAGGTCACTATGACAAATAATACACAGTGGGTTGGCTTAAACAACAAGCATTTATTCGCTCACTGTTTTGCAGGCTAGAAGGCTTGCTTCTCCTGGGGTCAGTCGTGTTTTGGTGCTGGCTTGTGGCAATCTTTGGGGATTCCTTGCCTTTCTGTCTCTTGGTAATATCCTTTCCTTTCTCTTCTGGGTTCCTCCTGACTTCTTGCTTCTAGCTGTTTCCTTGGCTATCCCTGTCTAAGGCCTCCAGTGATCCAAATTAAGACCCACCCTGAGCAGTGTAGTTCAGTAACTTCCCATGTATGAGGTCCCTGGTTCAATTCCTGGTACCTCCTTAAAAATAAAAAGACCTATCCTCCTCAGTTGGGTCATAAAAAGAAAACATCTTCAAGAAGTCCTTTTTATATTGAGTTTGCACTCACAGGAATGAGGATTAAGATTAAGAACATGTCTAAATTTGGATACATAATTCAGTTTCCAGGTATGGTTTCTCCTTGATTTGTAGTTATTATTTCATCCTTGCCGCATTTAAGGCTGGAATGTAGGCTGCTCCCCAGTGGCCTTCTCTTTTTGCATTAACTACCATTTCTGATTCCCTTTTCCCTACTCATTCCTGCTGCAGTTTCTTGGGCATATCAGTTGCTTTGATGATTTAGTGCCTCAATATTATCTTCCTTTTCCTTTTATTCATTTACCAGCAATTTTTTTTAGAAAAATCTTTTTTTCCTTCTCATTTCAGTTATTTATTTGTAAATCATTTATTGGATAGCTACCACCAAACAATCATAGTATTCTCCCATGTTTGGGAACCCACCTATCACAGTTAAATGGCCTTGCTGTTTTTGTTCTTTAAAAAAAAATCTTTCTCAGAGAGAGTTGGATAATTACTCTCCCCACTCCCCGTGACTTTCAGGATTGCCTGTTACTTGAGGAGTCTTGTTTTTCAAACGGCAGGTATTATATGTGTCAGCTATTTCTCCTTATGCTTCTTATTTTGTCTCTGTGCTATCTAGATCAGTTTGATGTGCTGCTTATCAGTTTTTGTTGTAGCTTCTTGCATAAAATCTGAAAGTGATGCCTTACTGGCCTTATTTTGTTCAAAAGACTTTCCCACTTAATGCTGCTAATAAGGTGGATTTTGGCCAGGTAGCTGAAAAATGTCTAAATCTTGGTGTATGATTGGACACTGCTTACTGCTGCTGATCAGGTGGATGTTGGCCATGTGGTTGAAAAATGTCTTAAATCTTGATAGTATGATTCGACACTGCTTACTGAGTTAGGAGGAAGAAGCATTGAAAGTGAGTGGGATGGACTTCACTAAAATAAAGGCAGTATCAGTGTTTCATATTGTCTCTTTTTCTCCATCATTTTTATACTTTTTCTTTGAAAATATATATTAGCTCCTATTATCAGCGTATAAAGAAAAGGTCATTTTGATTTCAGCATTAAAATAGAGTTATTTCTAACTTTGTGTGATACGTAAAGAAAGGTCTATATATATATATATATATTTTAAACTAAAGTGTGCTTTTCTTTACTGGGTATAGGGGAAATATGTGAATACAAAGAGAAAAGTATATAAGTAGTTATGTAGTTAACAGTGTACTTATAAATAATATATTCTATTGGAATGTCCTATCATCTGAGCCTCCTCCCCTATATGTCCTTTGGCAATTTATATCAATTTCCCATGTCCTTCATAGCACACTCAGACAGCTTTTACTAAGAAACATGTTTCTGGATTTAGCTATTGAGCAGAAAATAGAAAATGTTGTTTCTTTTAAACTGTAATAATGTTGTAGAGAGAAGCTTAATGTAAAGTTCTTACACTAGAGACATGTTAAAGACTTGTGTCCTTTTCTCTTTCAAGGATTTGGTAACTGGACTTAGTCCCCTACTCTTCAGGAAGCTCAGTAATCCTGACATATTTTCATCCACTGGAAAAGCTAAACTCCAACGACAGCTTAGTCAGGATGACTGTAAGTTACGAAGAGGAAGTCTGGCCAGTTCTCTGTCAGGTAAATATCTAATTTTGTTTATAAAAATGTGGGAGGGAGGATAGAGGATGTGGCTCAAGTGATAGGGCCTCCGCCTACTGTATGGTAGGATCCGGGTTCAGTCCTTGGGGCCTCCTGGTGAAAAAGAAGAAAAGAAAGCGTGCCTGCGCAGTTGCCAAGTGCCCATGTGGTGAGCCAAGTACCCATGTGAGTGACAGCGTGGCAAGCCAAGTGCCCTCGTGGTAAGCCAGTGCCTGCATGGTGAGTCAGTACCTGCGTAAGTGAGTCACGCAGCAAGATGATGACATGTAAAAGAGAGATGAAGTGGAGAGTCAAGGTGAAGTACAGCGGAGACCAGGAACTGAGGTGGCGCAATTGACAGGGAACCTCTCCACGTCAGAAGTCCTCAGGATGGTGAATCCTAAAGAAGCAAGATGAAAAGAGAAGGCAAAAAAAGAGAGAAATAGATACAGAAGATAACACATCGAATGGACACAGACAGCAAAAACAGCAGGCTGAGGGAGGGGGAGAAGAAAAACAAACAAAAATGTGGAAGGGCAACAGTTGTGGCTCAAGCAGTTGAGCTCCTGTTTACCATATGGAGGACCTGATTTTGATCCTTGGGACCTCCTGGAAAAAAAGAGAAAAGAAAAAAGGTGTCCCAGACCTACATGGCATGGAGAGGTGCAGGCCTCTGGTGAAGTGATGCACACACACACAAAAAAGATGCTATCAGATTGGAAAAAAATGTGGGACTGTGTTGACAGAATTTAAGGGTATACCAATTGACTTGGCATGAGATGATAGTCTTTTGTAGAACACTTGGGTATAGGCTATCTTCTTACTTCCTCATGGACTCTGACTGCTGACCTCTTGAATCTGCTAGTTATTTCTTTGTTGTCAACTGTCACTGGTCATTTATTCTCTTTCAGTCTGATTTTTGCTCTCTGCCCATTGCTGTAGATTTCACATCCTTGAGTTTTTTTACTTTCTTGTTTTCCTGCATTGCTAAAGCCCATAGTTGCATCTCTACGTCCAAAGGAAAAGCACTTAAAAAGTCCAAGAGGACAATTATACAAGGAAGTCATGGTCCAAATAGGAAGCAATTGATATGTTGAATACATTTTTTTCTTTAAACTATTTTGAAATAATTTTAAACCTACAGGACAGTTGCAAAAATAATACAAACCCAATCCAGATAACTCTAATATATTCCCAACCACAGACTACCCAGATCAACCAATTTTAACATTTTGCCAAAATGTGGCATAATTTTAAACACTCAATAGAGTATGAAAAAAGAGAATTAATTTGATCTCAGTGCTAAAAATATTACATTAGTGGAAAAGAAAATGCAGTCCTGTCATACTATTTGGCCTAGCATTAAGCAACAAATAGTTTTTTAAATTTCTTTTTCTTTTTATCCCTATTCAGAGCTATTTCTGTAACTATCTCCTTACTCTTTAATTGAAATTTTAGTTTTGTCACATGTACATGTTTAATCACATAGAGCTTTTTCTTATTCTTTTTTTTCCCCTAGCATTCTGGTCTTATTTTAAGGATGTGGTAGCTTCTAATTCTCCACAAGTAAATAGAGTTGATTTTTTTGTAAATTTCAAATTTTTAATTTTGAAATACTTTAAAAGATTACAGGATAGTTACAAAAATAGTACAGATCCCATACAGAGAACTCTGGCATACTCCATCCCCCAACTACTAATATCCACCAATTTTAACATTTTGCTACATTTGCCATATTATTCTGTCTATCAACCTATCATTCCATCTAACTATTTATCTTTCTGACTATTTTCTGAGCACTTGAGTGTGGGTTATATACATCATGCTCCTTGAATACTTAATACAACCTTGTACATTTTCTAAGAACAAAGATATTTACTTATGTAATCAGTTATCAAGTTCAAGAAATTTGACATTAAAATAAAGCTTAAATTCTATATTCTAATTCTTCTTTTAAAAGCTGTTTCTCCTCCATTCTTTTTTTTCAAAGATTTATTTTTCATTTGTTTCTCTTCCCCCCCCCCTCCCAGTTGTCTGCTGTCTGTGTCCATTCACTATGTTTTCTTCTATGTTCGCTTGTATTCTTCTCAGAGGCAACGGGAATCTGTGTCTCGTTTTTTTTGCATCATCTTGCTGCGTCAGCTCTCTGTGTGTGCATCCCCATTCCTGGGCAGGCTGCACTTTTTTTTTCTTGCGTCGGGCGGCTTTCCTTGCAGGGCGCACTCCTTGTGCGTGGGGCTCTCCTGTGCGGGGGACACCCCTGTATGGCATGGCATTCCTTGCACATCAGTACTGTGCATGGGCCAGCTTCACCACACGGGTCAGGAGGCCCTGGGTTTGAACCTTGGACCTCCCATGTGGTAGGCGGATGCTCTATCCATTGAGCCAAATCTACTTCCCTCTCCTCCATTCTTAGGTCCCACCCAGTATCATATATTGTGTTTAGTTGTCATTATCACATTAGTTTATCTTTCTTTTTTCTTTAATTGTGGAAACATATATAAAAGATAAATCTTCTGAACCCTTCTAAGTATACCACTTAGTGGGATTGATCATATTACAACGTTGCTGTACCCTCAACTCCATGATTTGCCAGATTTTCCCTTTACCCAAAACAGAAACTCCACAACCATTTTGTACTAACTCCCTATTCTTCCTGCCCCCCATTCCTGGTAACCTGTGTCCTAATGTCTGAGTCTGTGAATTTGCATATTCTCTGATTTTCTTTGTGGTTCCCGTGGGGCTTAAGTTTAACACCCTGTCAGGGGAGCTGCTGTCGCTCAGTAGTTGAGTGCTGGCTTCCCGCATATATGAGGTCCCTGGTTCAATCCCTGGCCTCAGTACCTTAAAAAACAATTACTTTAAGTTTAACACCGTCAATCTGTAACAATCTCGCTTGCTTTGATGCCAGCTTTATAACTTCAATACACTAACTATGTTCCTGTACCTCCTCATCCCCTTAACTTTATGTCGTTCTTGTCACAAATCACATGTTGTACATTATGAGTCCCAAATCATTGATTTATCAGTACGTTTTATTCATTTATTTTTTAGATCCTGTAGGATGTAAAAATGGAGTTATGAACCAAAAATAAAATAGTATATCATTTATATTTACCCTGATGAAACTCTTACCACAGATCCTTATTTCTTCATGTGACTTCAGTCTGTTCTCTTTTGTCTTTTCCCTTCAACCTGCAGAACTCTCTTTAGCATCTCTTGTGAGGCTGTTATAGTAGTAACAAAGTGCCTCAGCTTTTGCTATCTAGGAATGTCTTAGTCCCTCCCTCATTTTTTTTTTTTTTCAGATTTATTTATTTATTCCCCCCTTGTGGCTGTTTTTTACATATATATATATTACTTTATTGAAATATAACACTCAAACATAAACATACACAAACAATAAATGTATAATAGTTGTGAACTTACAAAACAAACATATATAACATCAAACAAACATATATAACATCTCACCCTACACCAATAACTTGCATTGTTTTTAAACCTTTTTAACTAATGATTAAAGAGCATTGTCAAAATATTACTACTAAACAAAGTATTTTTACCCTAACCAATCCAATTATTATTATCTTTATATCATTTATATATGAACATACATAAACAATTAAGTGTATAGTAAAAGTTGTGAACTTACTAAACAAACATGCATAACATCACATAGTGGTCCTATACATCAGCCCTCCACCAACACCTTGCATTGTCATGAGATGTTTGTTACAAACTATGAAAGAATATTGTCAAAATCTTACTACTAATCATAGTTCTTATATTACATTTGGTGTGTCTTTCCCCCAACCCACCCTATTATTATTATTTAAAAAAATTTTTTATTTATTTCTCTCTCCTTCCCTACCCCCGCCAGCTGTCTGCTGTCTGCTCCATTTGCTGTGCATTCCTCTGTGACCGCTTCTGTCCTCATCAGCAGCACTGGGAATCAGCGTTTCTTTTTTTTGCATCCTATTGCTGTGTCAGCTGTCCGTGTGTGCGGCGCCATTCTTGGGCAGGCTGTACTATCCTTCACGCTGGGCGGCTCTCCTTATGGGCCGCACTCCTTGTGCATGGGGCTCCCCTATGCAGGGGGCACCCCTGTGTGGCACAGCCCTCCTTTTGCGCATCAGCATTGCGCATGGGCCAGCTCCACATGGGTCAAGGAGGCCTGGGGTTTGAACCACGAACCTCCCATGTGGTAGGTGGTTGCCCTGTCCATTGGGCCAAGTCCACTTCCTGTATTATTTTTTAAATATATATTTATTTTTATGACAGAAGTTATAAACTTATAAAACAGTCATGCACATGTCCAGAATTCCCAAACAATACCCCTCCATCAACACACCACAATGTGGTGTGACATTTGCTACAGATAAAAGAATATCATCTGATTATTGCCATGTCCATAGTGTACATTTGGCTCACATTTTCCATACTGCCTCAGTATTAACACAGTACCTCTTTTGCATAGATGCAAGAATATTATATTATTACTGCCAATCACAGTCTATAGGTCACTCCAGCTGTATTTTTCCCATGCTTCTCCACATTTCCAACACCCTGCAGTAGTGATACACATTTGCTCTAGCTAACAAAGGACACTCTTGCATCTGTACCATCAACCACAATTCTCATCCACCTTTTGTTTTACTGTGCTATCCAGTTCCTAGATTATTCTCAAGCATTCTTTCAATTGGCATTTACATAACTAGCCTACCATTTTCAGTCACATCCCCATTTATAAACTGTTACTCACTATGTGTTACTATCCACTCTATACATGTCAACAATTTTACAATAAAACTAATTAAAGCTTCTACATACTTTAAACGTCAGTAGTCCACTCAGTCCTTTTCTTATCTTCTTTAATAATCCACCTCCTACCTCCAGGTATTGAAGATATTTTCCAATAATTGCTTCTAGAAGTTTTATGGTTCTTTTATTTTTAGTTTTTTGATACATCTTGAGTAAATTTTTGGATAAGGTGTGAGATAGGTGTCCTCTTTCCTTCTTTCAGCTATGGATGTCCAATTCTTTCAGCACCATTTGTTGAATGGATTGTTCTGACTGAACTGTGTGACTTTGACAGGCTAGTCAAAAATCACTTGACCATATCTGTGAGGGTCTGTTTCTGGACCGTAAATTTGGTTCCATTGGTTTATTATGTCTGTGGTTAGACCAGTACGATGCTGTTTTTACCACTATAGGTAGGTATTATGATTTAAAGTCTGGAGATAATGGTTCACTTTTCCTTTTTATGATGTTTCTGGCTATTCAGGACTCCTTACCCTTCCAAATAATATGAATGATTGTGTTTTTGTTTTTTTTTAAATGCTGGTGGAATTTTTATCAGGATTGCATTAAATTTGTATATCAATTTGAGTAGAATTGACATCTTAATGATATTTAGTCTTCCAATCCATGAGCATGGAATGTTCTTCCAGTTATTTAGGACTTTTTTGATTTGTTTGACATTGAGTTGCCATTTTCTGAATACAAGTGCTTTACGTCATTGGTTAAATTTATTCCTGACTATTTGAGTTTTATCTGTCATATTTTATTTTCTCCACTCTTTTGACACTTTTAGTTACTTTTATTGATATAATCTTAATTTCTAGACTCTCTTCCAGGCCTGTCTCTCCTGCCTTTTCTTTTCAGGCTCTGGCATACCCTTTACTATTTCCTGAAAATCTGGTCTCTTGCTTAGAAATTCTCTCAGTTTCTGTTTATCTGTGAATATTCTAATTTCTCCCTCATTTTTGAAAGAGAATCTTGCTGGATATAAGATTCTCGGCTGGAAGTTTTTCTCTTGTAGTATCTTAAATATATCAGACCACTGTCTTCTTGCCTCCATGGTTTCTGGTGAGAAATCAGCACTTAATCTTATTGGATATCCCTTATATGTTATGCATTGCTTTTCTCTTGCTGCTCTCAGAATTTTCTCTGTCTTTGGCCTTTGACATTCTGATGAGTATGTGTCTTGGAGTTGGTCTCTTCGGATTTTTTCGGGTGGGAGTATGTTGTGTTGCTTGGATAGGGATATCTATGTCTTTAAATAGGGTTGGGAAATTTTCTACCACTATTTCTTTAAATATTCCTTCTGCTCCTTTTCCCTTCTCTTCTTCTGGGACACTCATGACATATATGTTTTCATGCCTTTTGCTGTTATTTAGTTCCCTGAGACCTTGTTTAATTTTTTCCATTCTTTTCTTCATCTCTTCTTTTGTATGTTCACTTTCAGAGTCCATTTCTTCAAGCTCACCAATCCTTTCTTCTGCCTTCTCAAATCTGCTATTATTTGATTCCAATGTTTTTAAAATTTCATTGATTGTACCTTTCATTCCCATAAGATCTGCTGTTTTTCTATGTATGCTTTCAAATTCTTTGTGATCTTCCAGTATCTTCTAAATATTTTTAATCTCTTTAGCCATCTCATTGAATTTATTAAGGACATCTATGATTAGTTATCTCAATTAGTTATCTAATTGAATTTATTAAGAACATCTATGATTAGTTATCTCAACTCCTTTATGTCATCTGGAGACTTATCTTGTTCCTTTAACAGGGCCATATCTTCCTGTTTCTTGGTGTGGATTGTAATTTTTTGTTGGTGTCTTGGCATCTGGCTTACTAGCGTATTTATTCTGGGTGCAGTTTTTCTCTTTAGTTTAGGGCTTCCTATCATTTCTCCCTTGCTGGTTGCACAATAGGAGCCAAGCATGTAGTTGGTGCTGTAAGGTGTGGAGGCTAAAGCTGCCCTCATTGCACCAGGGACCAATGAAGCGTCTTCCAACTTTCTCCTTTGCCAGGGGTAGGGACAGAGTCATAGCTATGTGGAATAATCCATGTGCAGACCTAGACAGTAGTTGCCCAGAGAGACTGATGAAGCTTCACATCCCTTTCTCCCCTATCTGGTGCAGGGATGGAGCTGTAGGTGTGGGCAGCAATCTGTGCAGTGCGGGTCCTAAGATGACCGCAGTTGCCCTTGTAGACTTCTGATTTTCAGTCTATGCCAGCCAAACTTCCCTGCAGTTGCCTGTATAGGCTGGTGCAGGGCTCCTTAGCCTCCTCCCTGCCAGAAGCAGAGCTGAAGCCTAGGCAGGCTGCAGGCTGATCGTGAAAGAAACTGTCAACCTGGCTTCCCCTCAGGTTGAGGGGAGAGTCAGAATGGCAGCTGCTGGCCTCTCTCTGACTTGAGCTGGTTCTCTCCCCAGATGTTCCCAGGGTTCTCTCTTGGCCAGCCAAGTCTCTCAATCAGTAGCTGAAATCTGCAGCCAGCTGTCTCCTCCTCCCCCGTTTCTCGGACATGGAGCTTCCGATTTCCGTCACAGAGCAGCTCCTGGGGCGGCTAATGCCATCAGAGTAGGATGATCACTGGCCTCCGAAGCTTGGTCGGTAATTTCCTGGAGAGGCTGGTGCAGGTCCCTGCAGCTTCCTCCCTGTTGGAGGTGGCACTGGGGCCTCGACTACACCTGCAGTATGATCTCGATAGGAAGAAGCTGATCCCCACCAGCACTGGGATTTTCGTTCCGCCTGGCTTCCCCTTGTGCCAGGCGCAGAGTTAAGATGGCAGCTCCCAGCCTCATTCTGGCCTGGACAGGCTCAAACCTTAGCTGTTCTCAGGATCATACTGTAGCCCACTGAATTTCCTCATCATAGCTGAAGTTGGTGCCCAACCGTCTCTTCTTCCCCCCATTTTGGAGAAGTGAAGCTTTTAATTCCAGCCGTGGAACAGCTCCCGAGACGGCTTGTGCCTCCAGTGGAGGATGGGCACTGGCTTCCATGGTGTGGAGTACTCTCCTTATGAGTCTTTTCTGCAGACGGGCAGTCTCCTCCTTCTACTCCCCCAAGGACGTTGCAGGATGCTCTTCTGGTCTCTTGCAGCCCCCAAACAGATGCTTCAGGTAGGTCTAGAGAGCTCTGGGTGTTTTCTAACTGCCCTGTAGCAGGAGCTGACTCTAGGAGCTCCTTACTTTGCCGCCATCTTGCTGGTTCTCCCCATGGCTTGTTTTTTCCTGTCTGTTCTCTGTGTTCATTCGTTGCATGTTTTTTCTATGTCTGCTTGTCTCCCCTTTGTTGCATCATCTTGGTGCCTTAGCTTTCCGTGGCTCACAGGCCATCAGCTGTCTGTGGCGCACGGGCCAGCTTTGCCTTTACAAGGAGGCCCTGGGACATTAACCCAGGGCCTCCCATATGGTAGTCGGGAGTCCAACTGATTGAGCCACAGCCACTTCCCTCTCCCTCATTTTTGAAAGACAGTTTTGCGACATATTGAATACTTGGTAGTTTTTTGCTTTCAGCACTTTAAATATGTCCTTCTACTGCAGTCGTGCCCTCCATGGTCTCCGATGGAAAATTGGCACATAAATTTTCAAGGCTCCCTTGTGCATGACATGTTGCTTCTCTCTTGCAGCTTTCTGAATTCTCTCTTTATCTTTTGCATTCAACAATTTGATTCTAATCTGCTGCAGCATGGGTCTGTTTGGGTTTATCCTGTTTAGAGTTCGTTGAGCATCTTAAATGTGTATATTCATGTCTTTCTTCTAATTTGGGAAATTTCCAGCCATTATTTCTTTGAATATGCTCTCTGCCCCTTTTCTCTTTCCTCTCCTTCTGGGACTACTTCAGTGCATATTTTGATAAGCTTGATGGTATCCCATAGGTTCCTCAGGCCCTATTTACTTTTCTTCATTGTTTCTTCCTGCTGCTCCTGACTAGATGATGTCAATTGTTATATCTCCAAGTTCACTTATTCTTTCTTCTGCCAGCTCCAATCTGCTGTTGAACCCCTCTAGAGAATTTTTAATTCCTGTTACTGTAGTCTCCAGCTCTGTTTATTTCCTTTTCATAATTTTCATTTCTTTATTGATATCTCTTTGTATTTCTTTGTCATTTTCATGATTTCCTTTAGTTCTTTGAATATATTTTCCTTTAGCTCTCTGAGCATATTTAGGACCATTTTTCAAGAGTCTTTACCTGAAATGTCCCAGGTCTGATCCTTCTCACTGATGATTTCTAATGCTTTAATCTCTTCCTTTGCCAGGGCCATCACTTCCTGTTTCTTTGTAAATTTTGTAATCTTATGTTGAAACCAGGACATTTCGATCTTTTAATATGTTTCACTGGAATTTAGAGTGCGAGGCATCTGTTCCTTAAGCTTGTATCCAGCTAATTTTATGACAGAACTTTCCTTAAATGCCAGAAGCTAACAGTCTTTACCTGTGCTAGTGCTCTCCTTCAGGACTTCTCCATACATTGAGTTTAGAGAATAGCTCCAGGCCAAAGCATAGGGGCTTCCCTGATTCTTTCTGCCCATGCATATCTTGTCTAACCCTAAGAATTTCCTGTTTACATGGATGTGAATGTGTTTCTTCTTCCCATGAAACATTTTCCTCATGGTCCTAGGCATTGCACTGTTTGTCCTGTAGCTAGCGGTCTGTTGCCCCAGGTAGCCACTTGAATGCTGTCACGTGGCATTTGTAGGAGTGCTTGATGAGCTGCCTTCTATACACAGGGCAAGTTCTGGGTCAACAAGCCCCTCAGGCTACTAGCAGGGAGATTGGACCGGACATACATGCTTCCAGTATGTGCATGAGGGTTACTTTGGTCCCTTTGGAACTGGAACGCTGGATCTGCACACTGAGTCAGTGAGGGGTTGTGGGGAGGCCAGCCAGGGGTCCAGGAGATCCTACTGCGTTTAAGTAGTCTTTTTCTTCGTTTGGTACTTGTCCTGTTACTGCAGTCCTTTCACTTCTTTCTGGAGCTTTGAGAAAGAGGTTTTCGCCAGTTCTTGATGGTTGTTCAAATCTTCTGTGTGTGTGTGTGTGGGGCGGGGTGGATTCCTGAAGTGTTTTACTCTGCCATTTTGATCTGGGGATGGAGGGTGGAAGGGTGGTTAGAGTTGATTTTTTTAGTAAAAAAAAAATTTTTTTTTTTTTTAAGATTTTTTTTGTTGTTGCCTGGATCAGTTCTTTTTATTTGGGGCACCTAACAGCCAGAATGCAGTGCTTTGCATTCTGAGATGTTGAGTCCCTTTGATCGTACTGTACATTTTGGGAATGTTGTGTTTGACTCTTTTGTCTCTAGATTTTCATTTAGTCTGATTTCAGCCCATGTCTTACCATCTGCCTTCTTAGGTATATTGTGTTTCTGAGTCCTGGTCATATCTGAGCAGGACAACTGATTTCCCACATAACTGCAACCTCCTTTATGCTTAGTATAGCTTGTGTCTATCTTAGCTCAGTACCTATGGTCATGGTTCACTATCTGCTTTAGATTTTCCAAAAGTTTTGTTCACCTTTCTAATTTTCTCTTCTCTGGGGTTTAAAGCCTTTGCTAATTTATTTTACTTCCTTATTCTCATTGCAGTGGGGTTTACTGGTGTGCAAAAGATAAAAACGTATTTAGTCAGCCATATTATCTGGTAACATTTCCGTAATATTTTATGAAATAACCTCTTGAATCTTTGTAAGTACATTAGAATTTTTTTTTATTCCCCCCCTTGCAGCTTGCTTGCTGTCTGCTCTCTGTGTCCATTTACTGTGCGTTCTTCTGTGTATCTGTATTTATTTATTTATCTTTATTTTTTAATCCCCCCTCCTTGCAGATTGCTTGTTGTCTGCTCTGTGTCCATTCGCTGCACTCTCTTCTGTGTTTTTTTTTTACTTGTCTCACTTTTTTTTTTGGCATCACCTTGCTGAGTTGGCTCTCCATGGTACCTGTGGGCTGGGCAGCACTCCGCAGTGCTTGTGGGCTGGCAGCTCTCCATGGCATGTGGGCAAGCCTGCCTTCACAAGGAGGCCCTGGGATGCAAACCCAGGGCTTCCCATATGGTAGACAGGAACCCAACTGTTTGAGCCACAGCCGCTTCCCAGTACATTAGAATTTTAAAGACATTTTCTTATTTTGTTTTCTGAATGTCCCCCCCCCCCACCCACCAAACAAGGACTAGTTGTTCTATTTGTTCCCCCCGCCCCAGTTGTCAGCTCTCTGTGTCCATTTGCTGTGTGTTCTTCTTTGTCCACTTCTGTTGTTGCCAGCGGCATGGGCATCTGTTTCTTTTTTGTTGCGTCATCTTGTTGTGTCAGCTCTCCGTGTGTGCGGCGCCATTCCTGGGCAGGCTGAACTTTTCTTTTCATGCTGGGCGGCTCTCCTTATGGGGTGCACTCCATGCATGTGGGGCTCCCCTACGCAGGGACACCCCTGCGTGGCAGGGCACTCCTTGTGTGCATTAGCACTGCACATGGGCCAGCTACACACGGGTCACAGAGGCCTGGGGTTTGAACGGTGCACCTCCCATGTGGTAGACGGATGCCCTATCCACTGGGCCAAGTCCACTTCTCTGTGTGTTTTTATTGTACTTTTTTATGTTGTTTATTTTCATTGGATTCTTGGTAATCTTTGGTTGTGGTAACATGCTTCAAACCTTGTCGGATGGGTTCTTCTGCAGTTGAATAGGTCTATTTTCCTAATGGGTTCTTATTTTGAAGAAAGATATGTGCTACTAGCCTTTGTATATGTCATAGGATAAGTTAACAAGCTAGTTTTTCTTTAAAATACATAGATGAGGAGGGGAAGCGGCTGTGGCTCAATGATTGGGCTTCTGTCTACTATATGGGAAGCCCTGGGTTTGCATCCCAGGGCCTCCTTGTGAAGGCAGGCTGGCCCACACCCATGGAGAGCTGATGGCTCTTGCCCTTGGAGAGCTGACAGCCCGCTCCCGCAGAGAGCTGGCACAGCAAGATGATGCAACAAAAGGAGACAAGCAGACACAGAAGAATGCACAGGAAATGGACACAGAGAGCAGACAGCAAGCAAGCTGCAAGGGGAGGGGGGAATAAATTAAAAAATATAAAAAAATATATAGATGAGGAGTATGCAGTCATCTGGAAGGAACAATTGACAAAGGAAGGAAAGAAGGAAGGCAGGCTCTACTCAGGGCTTATGGATGTTTTGAATAAAGCACTATGAAAATACTTTTTTCTGCATGTGAAGGGTTTTAAGGAAGGTTTCCCAGTAGAGGGTACATTTGAGAGGAGATTTAAAAATTGCATTTTCTCCTTATTAAAAAATGACAGTTATAAAAAGTTCAAGAACAAAATATGCATTATGTCAAAAGTGGATGTTCTTTTTTTTTTAAAGATTTATTTTATTTTATTTAATTCCACCCCCCTTCCCTGGTTGTCTGTTCTCTGTGTCTATTTTGCTGCGTCTTGTTTCTTTGTCCGCTTCTGTTGTTGTCAGCGGCACAGGAAGTGTGGGCGGCGCCATTCCTGGGCAGGCTGCACTTTCTTTCGCGCTGGGCGGCTCTCCTTATGGGGCGCACTCCTTGCGTGTGGGGCTCCCCTACGCGGGGGACACCCCTGCGTGGCAGGGCACTCCTTGCGCTCCTTGCGCGCATCAGCACTGCGCATGGGCCAGCTCCACACGGGTCAAGGAGGCCCGGGGTTTGAACCGTGGACCTCCCATGTGGTAGACGGACGCCCTAACCACTGGGCCAAGTCCGTTTCCCAAAAGTGGATGTTCTTAATCTTTACTTTCTTCTATCTTAGTCTGCTCAAACCATTTCTATATACTCCAGTGTATTCTCATATATATATATATATATATATATATATATATATATATATAGCACTTATGTACAAGAATATACTCAAACTTTTAATTTTAGAAGTCAAAATCGGGGAGTGGATATAGCTCAAGTATTTGAGTGCCTGTTTCTCATGTATGAGGTCCTGGGTTTGATCCCCAGTGTTTCCTAAAAACAAAACAAACAAAAAGTGAACTCTCATTAGGGAGTGAATATAGCTCAGTGATTGAGCGCCTGCTTCCCAGTGCCCTGGCTTCAGTCCTTGGTACCTCCTTAAAGAAAAAAAATAAAAATTGGGATCATAGTTCCTTTATGCTTCTTTCTTTTTAAAAAACATTTATTTTATTTATTTATTTCTCCCTTCCTCCCCCCATTGCTGTTTACACTTGAAAATGAGAACCCCTGGTCTAGAAGGAGTAGTTCGGTTCAGTGTTTACTCTTTGGCAACCTGATAGCCAAACTTGCCTAAGGGAAGATGTCACCTCCACTTATATTGTGGTTGGTGAGAAACAAAGCAGGCTAGAAAGGACTAGAAAACTCCTAGTCTACTGATTTGGATTTCAGGTTTTGAGATGTGGGGAGTGGCTGGCATAGCTGTAGCTGTTACAGAAGAATCGAAAGCATTCAATTCAGTTCAACTGTCCACTTGCAATTCTTACTACCAAGACAGTGGCAACTTTTAAAGGGATATAGGCTCTGTATATGGAAGAACTTCACTTTGTTTTGGACTGGTACAATTGTATCCATTTGGTATTTAATTTGTGTTTTTCCGTTATCAGTAAAGAATTACTAGTGTGTTTTCTATTCCTTGTCTTTAAAGGTAAGCAGCTGCTCCCTTTATCTAGCAGTGTACATAGCAGTGTGGGACAGGTGACCTGGCAGTCTTCAGGAGAAGCATCAAACCTGGTTCGAATGAGAAACCAGTCCCTTGGACAGTCTGCACCTTCTCTTACTGCTGGCTTGGTAAGTGTTAATAAGGATGGTGACTTGCTCTCTGGACAGATCTTTGATTCTCACTTGTCATTGCCATATCTGTTGTTTTCCTTTTTTTTATGATTTGGATAATTTAATTTTCCAAAGTGAAATATAGAACAAGAATGGAATTTAATAAGTGTATATTCCAGTTGCTCTTTCATGCTGTGACTGGCTCTCATTATATATTACAGTCAAGAAAAAGTTCATTTGGTTGAAACTTCTATGAATAAATTTCCTGGGAAAGAACTTTTCTTTTTATAAAAAGGATTCTGAATCTTGTGAAGTTGTGTTGTTTCTGTATACAGCTCTGGGGTACACATATTTAGTTCCAGAAGGATAGGAAACATGTTTAGCACATACTAGGCACTTAAATATATATTAGATGAAAGAATGAGCCCTTTTCTTGTCCAGGCTTTTTTGAATAGACAGGGCCTAACAAAAGTTAAGCTGTGTAGTTTGGGCAGGTTGTTTTTGGCACAAGTTGTTTTCTGCCCTAACTTGCTTCTTGAACTCTTTACCCTCAGTGGCCGTTGCTCTTTTTATTTAAGGTACACGTTGACTTTCTACTATCTTATATTGTTTCCTCTATCCAAAGGACAAGGCAAACTAATATTTGCAGGATACAATAACAAAAACTTATTCTTTTTAAAATATAATCTCATCTACACTTTGAAACTGTATACCTTTGGGTTTACATATGTGGAGTAGAAAACTTTGTACATATGTCCATTCTGGGAAGTGGTGGTAGAGAGAGGAAGTCTTCATGCAATAGATAGAAAGCTGATTTTTGGATCAAAGAGTTTCCTCTGATTCTTAGGCCTCAGGGAGAATCAAGATCACTTTTAAAATTTCCCTCCTCCCCAACTTTTCTTTCGAAATTTTCAAACGTAGAGAAAAATGGAAAGAATGGCACAGTGAACACCCAAATATGTTTTACTTAGATTAACCAGTTTGTAAACATTTTGCAATATGTGTTTTATCTGTGTTTATGTATACTTTTTTTCCTGAAACATATCAAAGTAAGTTGTATGACACCTCACTCCTAAGTATTTCTCCTAAGATCAAGAGCAGTCTCCCACATTGCAGTGACAGATACAGACCATTATTTATCTTGTCATAGCTTGCAAAATTGTGCAGGAGAGAGTGTAAATGACAATGTAAACTATAATCCATGCTTATAATCCATGCTCAGCTCTTAGAACTCAACTGAGAGCAACCAGGCATAGGGTTTGTCTCTTTCTGGCCCTCCTCAGTCAGTCTTGCTGTGCTGATTTCTTCCTAAGTTCAGCTGTAAGCTATTAGGCATGTAGCAGGGCTTGTCTTCTCTTGAGCTGTTCCATGGGTCCAACCTCTTGGAGACTTAAGTGTTTAAGTGATCCTCTAGTCCTCTCACTTGGCAGGACCTAATGTGGCTGCTTCCTTTTCCTGTGTCTGTGTCTGTCTTTCACTGTGTCTCCATTTATATCAGACCAGCGAGGGGGCAGAAACCCAAGCTGGCTCATGCCTCACTGATGTAGTACAATCAGAAACCCTAAAGCGGGATTCTTAACCTGTTTTATTCCCGAGACCTCTTTGCCAGTCAGATGAAAACCACGGAACCCTTCTTAGAATGTAGGGCAGCAGATAGTTTTATGACACTCAACTGTTGGGTCTAACAACTACCATAATTTCGAAGTATGGATGAGCAATAATTCATTCCTATTTATTGCTGAACAGTATTCCATTGTATGGCTATACCACATCTTATCTGTCTTATTAGTTGATGGATGTTAGTGTCGTTTCCACCCTTTGGCTATTGTGAATAATGCTGCTGTTAATATCTATGTACAAACTTTGTGTGGATATTTGCTTTCATTTCTCTTGGGTATGCACCTAGGAATGTAATTTCTGGGTCATATGGTAACTCTGTATTTAATCATTTGAGGAACTGGCAGGCTGTTTTCCAAAGTGTTTATACTGTTTTACATTCCCACCATCATGGTTTTGATTCTCCATATTGTTGGCTTTTTTTAGCACTAACAAGCCAACACTTCTTAAAAATTTATTTATTTATTTATTTTCTCTCCCCCCAGTTGTCTGTTCTCTGTGTCCATTTTGCTGTGTGCTCTTTGTCTCCTTCTGTTGTTGTCAGTGGCACAGGAATCTGTGTTTCTTTTTGTTGCATCATCTTATTGTGTCAGCTTTCCGTGTGTGTGGTGCCATTCCTGGGCAGGCTGAACTTTCTTTCGCCCTGGGGGGCTCTCCTTACGGGGCGCACTCCTTGCGCGTGGAGGTCCCCTACGTGGGGACACCCCTGCGTGGCAGGGCACTCCTTGCGTGCATCAGCACTGCGCGTGGGCCAGCTCCACATGGGTCAGGGAGGCCCGGGGTTTGAACCGCGGACCTCCCATGTGATAGGCAGACGCCCTAACCACTGGGCCAAGTCTGCTTCCCCCAATACTTTTTATTGTAGCCACCTTAGTGGGGAGGAAGTGTGGTTTTGATTTTCAAAATCAATCTCATTGTGGTTTTGATTTTCATTTCCCTAATGGCTGATAACGTTGAGCATCTTTGCTTGTGCTTATTGGCCATTTGTATATCTTCTTTGAAGCCTACCTATTTAAATTATTTACCCTTATAAAATTTTGTTGAGTTGTAAGAGTTCTTTTTATATTCTGTATATCAGATATGTAATATGCATGTATCATTCCCATTCTGTGAATTATCTTTCACTTTCTTGATATTGTCCTCTGAAGCACAAAAGTTTTAAATTTTGATGAAATCCATTTTGCCAGTATTTTCTTTTGTTGCTCATGCTTTTGATGTCGTTCTTAAGAACCCATTGCCAAATTCCAGCTCTTGAAGATTTGCTCCAAAGTTTTCTCTAAGAATTTTGTAGCTCTGCTTCTTCCATTTAGGTTTTTGATCCATTTAATTCATTTTTGCATGTGGCGTGAAATCAGAGTCCAGCTTCATTATTTTGCACGTAGATATTCAGTTGTCCCAGCAACCAAGACTAATCTTCCCCTATTGAATTATAAAATATCTATCTCTAGTTAGCGTACTTTCTTTTAACGTCTATTTTTGTCTTTTATTAGTATAGCTACTCTAGCTTTTTGTGATTGGTGTTTGCATGATGTATTGTTTTCTATTCTTTTACTTATCAATGAGTTGTTCTTATTTTCTTAATAATCAGGTACAGTTAAAATCCAGTCTTAAATGTGGCATAGGAAAGAGCTCTAGCTTGGAATTCAGAAGACCAAGATCAGTCTGATATCAGCTATTTGAATTTGAGTAAAAGACTAAATTGACTTGAACCTCTGTTTTCTCATTGGTAAAATGAGATTAATTCCTGCTTTGTTGTCTCATGGGTATGTTAACCAGTATCTGCATCTGTTATCTGTGTCTTCTAAAGTTCTGATACAAAGCCACTTGAATATATCAACCCATTTGTCTACTCTGCCTTTCTATTCCCCACGTAAACCATTTCTTTATTGGTTGTACCCAGTCTTGTCACAAAGCACCATCACCTACCCAGTAGTCCAAAGCCAGAGATCTGGAAGTCCTCTTTGTTTCTTTTTTGCATTATCCTCCAACCCGCCACCTAATCAGTGAGTTAACCGTAGCTTCCAGCATCTCTAGGCTATCTATTTCTTTTCTTTATCATAGGCTTTGTATAATCTAAGCCATATTTACAATCTCTTGCTCAGGTTATTGCAGTGGACTTTTGACTGTTGACTTTGTGTTCACTCTTCTTCATTTTTAGACCATTCTCCACCCTAAAGTGTTCTTTCAAAAACACAAATTTGATCACTCTTCTTTCTTTGTCATTTGGTTAATACTTATCCAGCACCAATGTTTAGACATTCATACTTAAAATCTTCTCATAGCTTTCTATAGCAGTCATTATAAAATACAATTATAATTGTTAAAAAAATGAAGTTCTGATACATATGACTGTATGGATGAACCATGAAGACATGATGTTGAGTGAAATAAGCCAAACACAAAAGAACAAATGTTGTATGATCTCATAGACTTGAAATAATTAGAATAATCAAATTCATAGAGTCTAAAGCTAAATTATCTGTTACCAGGAATGGTGATGGGAATTGGGAGTTTATACTTAAGTTGTTAAGAGTTTTTATTTGGTTTGATGGAAAAGTTTTGGTAATGGGTGGTGGTGATGGTAACAGTACATGATGAGCTAACAGCTCTGAATTATATATTTGAACCTGATTACAGGGGGAAATTTTAGATTGTATATATGGTAACTAGAATAAAAATAAAAATAAACAAAAAACCCATAGGACTGTATAACAGAAACAGTGAACCCTAATATAAACCATGGGTTATATTTAATAGTACAATTATAAAAATGTGCTTCTATCAATTGTAACATAAGTCACCAAAGTAATGCAAAGTGTTATCTCTCTGAGCCTGGACTTTTGGTTGAAATAATTCATACTGAAGTTGTCCTAATCAGTGAACTGTACTGAATATTGGCGTTTTAAAAGATCTTGTAAATCCCAAGAATCTTATAATTAGAAGAGCTTAACAAATTCTTCAGATAAACTTTTTTTTTTCCTATCTGATTATGGTATTGTCTTTTTGGTATGTCGCTTCACTGCACCGGGGGCCTGTACCTCTCCATGTGGGTCTGGGATGCCCATTTTTCTTTTTTTACCAGGAGGTCCCAGGGATCAAACCTGGGTCCACCATGTGGTAAACGGGAGCTCAGTTGCCTGAGTCATAGCTGTTTCCCTCCAGATAAACTTTTGGGATTCTTTCTCACTTCATTGGCAGACATCATCTTTACAGGGTTGACCATTTTCAAGGAATGAGTCTTTTTCCATGATCATGTTCCTAGTCTACGTGTCATGTTGTACCTGGTACATAGTAAGCAATGCATAATTATTTATTAAAGAAGTAAAAAATTTTTGGAAAAATGTTCGTTAAGTGACATTTGCTGGTCAGATTAATACTTGTTTGAAGTATAATGTCCTTAAAAGATTATTGATCTAATTTGTCAGTAGCCTGAAATCATGTAACACAGATCTCTATTTTTAGCCTTGTCCTAATCATAGTTTTTATCAACTACTGGGATTAAGGCATAGAAATAAGATTTATCACATATGCTGATGGCACAATGTTCCCCATGCTTAACAATAAATTCAGTCAGAGTCTCATGAACAGAAGTGATGGCACCAAAAAACCTAGCAAAATAAAATTTAACAGAGAGAAATGTAAACTTTGAAAAATCAAAAGCCCCAAACGTATTTAGCACTGACTTTAAGTCTCTTGAATGTGAAATACTTGAAGGGTTTTAATTGATTTCTAAGGTTAGCATTCTAACATGGTTACCAATGTAAACTGTGGCAATCTAAGACTGAATTAGGAATATTGTTAGCATATCTGAAATAAGGGTTGTGTTAATTCTGTTGAGCACTTTATCATCAGCTCCCATGTTGAATATGGTATAACATTTTAAATGCCCCTTTTTTAATGTATTTTAATAATATATAGGACTTTATTTTAGGCATATATCAACTGTACTTTTAAAGGTAATAACAAAAATCTGAGATATTATAACCTTTTCCCTTCCTTCTTTTTTTTAATATCTTTAAACATTTTGGTTCTTTTTCTGTTGTGGTAAAATATATATAACTTGAAATTTACCATTTTAACCATTTTTAAGTAGGAAATTCAGTGGCATTAAGTACATTCACAATGATGTAACTATTACTGCTATTTGTAGAACCCTTTCATCATCCCACACAGACCCTCCATTCCCATTAAGCAATATCTCCCCATTCCCTTCTTCCCCCAGTCCCTGGAAACATCTATTCTACTTTCTGTCTCTGTGACTCTGCCTATTCTATATACTTCACATAAATGGAATCTTATGATATTTGTCCTTTTGTGTCTGGCTTATTTCACTTAGTGTATTAGTTAGCCAAAGGGGTGCTGATGCAAAATACCAGAAATCTGCGAGGCATTATAAAGGGTATTTATTTGGGGTAGGAGCTTACAGATACCAGGCCGTAAAGCATAAGTTACTTCCCTCACCAAAGTCTATTTGGAGCAAGATGGCTGCTGATGTCTGTGAGGGCTCAGGCTTCCTGGGTTCCTGCATTTCTGGGGCTTGCTTTTCTCTGGGTTCAAGGTTCTTTTTTTCCTGGGCCTGGCTTCTCTTTCCTCTGTGAGCTTACTTCCCAGGGCTCCAGCTTAAGTCTTCAGCATCAAACTCAAACATCAAAACTCCATCAGAAAAACCCTCAACTCTGTTCTTTGCCATACTTTTTATCTGTGAGTCCCCACCTACGAAGGGGTGGGGACTCAATGCCCTAATGATGTGGTCCAATCAAAACCCCAGTCATAATTCAGTCATGCCCAGGTACAGATCGGATTACAAACATAATCCAATATTTCTTTTTGGAATTCATCAATAATATCAAACTGCTACACTTTGTGTAATTTTTTCAGGGTTTATCCATGTTGTCACATGTATCAGAACTTCATTCCTTTTTATGGCTGAATAGTATTCCATTGTATGTATATGCCACATTTTGTTTATCCATTCTTCTTTTGATGGAAATTTGGGTTGTTTCTACCTTTTGGCTACTATGAATAATTCTGTCACGAACATTTGTGTGCAGGTATCTGAGTCAATTCTTTTGGATATATCTCTAAGAGTAGAATTCTGGGTTTTATGATAATTCTATATTTAACATTTTGAGGAATGCTCCAAAATATTTTTTGTAACAGTTGTAGCATTTTATGTTGCCACCAGCAATTTAAGTTTTTCCATATCCTTTCTGACACTTATGTTCTGTTTTACTGGTAATAACTATTTTAGTGGGAGCCAAGTGGTTTTGATTTGCATTTACCTAATGAATAATGATGTTGAACATCTTTTCATGTGGCTTATTGACCATTTGTATATCTTCTTTGAAGAAATGTCTTTTCAGATTCTTTGCCTGTGTCTTAATTGGGTTGTTTTTGTTGTTGAATTGTAGGAGTTTTAAACTATATTCTGTATATTTCTGTTTTAGTTTGCTAAAGCTCCTGGGAGCAAAATACCAGAAATGGTTTGGCTTTTATAATGGGAATTTAGTAGGGGAGAATCTTACAGTTCTGAGACTGTGAAAATGTCCAGATCAAGGCATCAATCATCAGAGATATGGTCTTACCAAGATTATCTGCTGGTGATCCTGGAATCCTATCATGTGGCAAGGCAAAATGGAGGGCAGTTTCTGCTGATGTCCCTGCCTTCCCCTCCAGGCTCAATTTTTCCCCAAGCTCAGCTGTAGGTGATCATACACATGGCTCATCTCTTTCTTCTCCTTATTTCAGGCTCCTCCACTGATTCCAGCCTCTGGTCGCTCTCTTAGCCTCTTAGGGTTTCTCTGTCTGTCTGTCTTTCTGCAGCTGTAGGCAATCCTGGAGTCTTCTCTATCATGGCAGCAAATGACAGCTGTCTTTCTCTGTGACTTTTCCATTTATAAAGGACTCCAGTAAAAGGATTAAGACCTACCCTGTGTCCTACAATCTAGTCAGAGGTCCTTAACTGAAGCAATCTAATCAAAAGTGATCTAATCAAAGGGTCCCTTAACTGGATCTAAACAAAAGACCCCACATGCAGTGGACTTCCATGCACAGGAATGGGTTAACTTAAGAACATGATTTTCTGGGGTCCACAAAAGACTCAAACTAGGGCAATCCCTTATCAAATATATGATTTACAAATACTTTCACCCATTCTCTTGGTTGTCTTTTTACCCTTTTGATAGTGTTCTTAGGAGAAAAAAAATTTTTTAAAATTTTGATATGGTCTCATTCATTCATTTTCAGTGTCATATTTAAGAAACCATTGCCAAATCCCCGGTCATGAAGACGTTCTGCTTTGTTTTCTTCTAAGAGTTGTATAGTTTTAGCTCCTAAATTTAAGTCTTTAATCTATTTTGAGTTAATTTTTCCTATTATTCTTAACTATTATGATCATTCCTTAATTTTCCTCTATGACTTTGTGGTAGATTGAATTGAATTATGTACCCCAATTTAGACATGTTCGTAATCTTAATCTGCATTCCTGTGGGTGTGAACCCTTTGTAAATAGGATCTCTTGAAGAAGTTTTTAGTTCAGTTGTGGGCCAACTGATTGGGGGTAGGTGGGTCTTAATCTAGAGTAATGGAGGCTTTATAAAGAGGTCTTGGAAGTCACAGAAGTGAAGAAAGGAGAGGACATTTCTATGTAACAGGAAAGCCAAGGAACCCTGGGGATTGCCTATAGCTAGTACCAGAACACTAAGGACCCTGGGAGAAGGCATGGTCTTGCTAACACCTTGATTTGAACTTCTGGCCTCTGAAAGTGCGAGCCAATAAATTCCCATTGTTTAAGCCAAAACCAGTTTGTGGTATTTGTGATAGCTCAGGGGTAACTAAGACAGCTTTAAAGAGAAAAACCCATAGGTATTTGTTTTACCTACTTATTCAGTTTTATTAACAGACTCTAGATTCAGCAACTTCCTTTTTCATTCCTACCTTTCTGCAGTTTAGCTTTGCATTTTCTACTGTGAAAGTTAGGGAGATGTAATGTATATACCTGAATCACAGTTATTGAGGTATAGTTTACATGCAGTAAAATTCACCAGTTTTAACTATAATTTGATAAGTTTTGACAGATGTATACAGTTGTTCTACTACCATAATAATTATAACAGAACATTTCTATTACCCCAAAAAGTTCTCTTGTAATCTTTTGCACTCTGTTCTCTCCCCTAAGCCCCAGCTCTTGGGAACTCTGATCTACTTTGTGTCAGTGTTGTTTCGCCATTTCCAAAATTTCATATAAATGGAATCATACCAATACGTAATCTTTTATGTCTCGCTTATTTCACTTAGCGTAATAGTTTTGAAATTCATCTAATTTTTTCTTAAGCTTTTTATTTTTAAGTAATCTCAAACTTAAAACAGGATAGTTGCAAAAATATTACAAACCCAATCAGAGAACTCTAGCATTACCCTCCCCCCATACCCAGTCCACCAATTTTAACGTTTTACCCTCCCTTATCTCTTTAATATTTGAAAGGTTGTTATCCATGTTGCTTTGAATATCAGTAGTTCATTCCTTTTTATTTCTTAGAAATGTTCCATTATAAGAGTGTATCAGATTTTGTTTATTCACCAGTTGATGCCTGTTTGGATTGTTTTATTTTTCCCTGTTATGGATAAAGCTGCTATGAAAGTTTGTGTTCAAATATTCGTGTGGACATGTGTTTTAATTTCTCTTGTATAAATACCTTAGAGTAAGATTGCTGGGGTGTGTAGTATGTGTTTATACAACATTGCCAAACAGTTTTCAAAAGTGGCTATACCATTTTTGCGTAATTTATGAGTTTTAGTTGCTTCACATCTGTGGCAGTTTGATATTATTTATGAATTCCAAAAGAGATGTAGATTATGTTTGTAAACTGGTGTGTTCCTCTGGGCATGATAACCCTTTGATTGTATTAGATTTAGCTGAGACATCTGATTAAATTATCTTAACATTGTTGCTCAAATGTGGTCTCTCTCTGAACCAAACTTAACATATAAATGCATTACCTTCGCCCCAGTGTGGGACATGACTCTTGGGGATGAGCCTCCTTGGCACTGAGGGATTATTACCAAACACCAATGAGCAATGCAACTAGAAAAAAACCTTGAATAAAAGGGGGAAAAGGTAAGGACAAATGAGTTTATATGACTAAGAGACTACAAAATGACTCAGGAGGTCTTCCCAGAGGTAATGCTATGCACATCTCAGCAGGATCTCATAGGCAGCCAAAGTAGATACTACCCCAAATAGTGGGGCTCCTAAGGGCTCTAGATACCCAGGTCCTGCGGTCATGGCAGATAGCTCCAGTGGTTGGTGCCTTGCCAGTGGGCCCTACTTTGTAGATTGTACTCCTTAGTGTGACAGAGTTGGATTCAGATATGACTTCTGTACACATGCCTCTTCTGTCCCCTTTATTTGAACCTATGGTTGGTGCTGGAGTTGGTAGGTATACCTCCAAGAGACTTGAATCTCTGGGCTGTCCATGTGCCACCTGGGCCCTGAGCCTCAGCAGAGTGGCAACACCTACTTTCCAGTTCATTGGACTCACCCAGAACAACTAACAAGGAGGTGAGGATGGATAACCACCACACCAAGGAACCGAGAGAGTCTAAACTGCAAGCAAGAGAGTCCCATCCATCAGTCATATGGGACTGAATCCCCTTCTCAATTAGAGGTGGAGTGCACATCACCATCCCAGAATCCTCAGGACTGGGGAATAAAATGTGGACTAGAGTGGACTTACTGGTATTCTACTATAGGCTTATTGTGATTCTAGCAATGGAAGAAATGATATCATTGATGTGGAGACAGTGGCCACTGGAGATGCTGAAGTCAGGGAGAAGGACAAAGAAGTTATAATATGGGGGCAGTTTCAGGACTTGGAATTGTTCTGAGTGACATTGCAATGACAGAAATGGCCATAACCTACAGAATTGAATGGGAGAGAGTGTAAACTACAATGTAAACTATAATCCATGCTTAGTGGCAATGTTCCAAAATGTGTTCATCAGTTGGAATGAATGTACCACACTAATGAAAGAAGTTGTTATTGTGGGGAAGAGTGAGAAGTATGGGGAGTGGGGCATATGGGAATCCCTTATATTTTTTAGTGTAACATTTTATGTTATCTAAGTATCTTTCAAAAATAAAAAATATGTTTTTAAAAATTGTTACTCTTAGGGCTTTGGTTCAACCACATCATTAGAGTGTGTCTCAGATTCTGATAAAACAGACTCTTACACAGAAGTAGAGACACAGAGAAAAAGACACAGCAGAGGAGAGAACTTAGTTTTGATGCTGAGCCACAGGGAGAGTTGAGCCATTCATCTCAGAGTTTACAGCTGACCTTCTGACGAGACCATAGCAGCTGAGCCTGGAAAGAAATGAGCCCCAGGGAGAGAGACAAGCCTTATGCTAGCCTACACCTGAGATCAGAAGAAGCTGGGACCATGGAGTCTTAAGAGGAAGAGTAAGGCTGAACCCTCACAGACATCACCTACCATCTTGTGTCAACATGTGGCAACAGACTTTGGGTGAGAAAGTATCTCTTATGGTACCTTGAACCAGACTCTTTAGGGCCTTGTAACTCTAAGCTTCTACCCCAAATAAATACCCTTTATAAATGCCAACAGAGTTCTGGTGCTTTGCATCAGCACTCCTTTGGCTGATAAAAACAACATCCCCACCAGTAGTACTTATTATCATTGTATTAGTTTTAACCATCCCTAGTGGGTGTGTGGGGGTATCTCATTGTGGTTTTAATTTGCATTTCCCTAATAGTTGATGAGTGGAGCATCTTCTTATGTGCTTATTTGCTATTCATGTATGGTGAAGTGACTTCAAATATTTATTTGTTTGTTTGCTTATTTATTTATTTTAAGGGGGTAGTGAAGATACTGTTCAAATATATATATATATTTATTTATTTTAAGGGGGTACTGGAACTCATACATGCGAAGCAGATGCTCAACCACTGAGCTATACCTGCTCTTGTTCAAATATTTTGACTTAAAGTTTTCTTATTATTGATTTTTAAGAGTTCTTTGCTTTGGGTACAGGTTATCAGATATATGCTTTGCAAATATTTTCTCCTGTCTGTGGCTCACCTTTTCATTTTTTTATCAGTGTTTTATATAAAGATCAAAACATAAAAAATATGCAAAACCTATTGTATTTACCTATACTAACCAACAATTGAAAGTTGAAAATTGAAAATTCACATTATCTGTAATAGCTTTAAATATGAAATGCTTAAAGATAAATTTGAGGAATCACTTGCAAAACCCCTACACAAAAACTACAAACATTACTGAGAGAGATTGAAGAAGACCTCAGTGAGTGGAGAGAGAGGGCATGTTCATGGATTGGAAGACTCAATATCATTCACATGTCAATTCTGCTCATTCATCTATAGATTCAATGCAGTCCCAATAAAAATCGAAGCAGTCTCTTTCCAAAATTGACAAGGTGATCTAAAATTTATATTGAAATGCAAATGACCTTGAAAGATGTTGTAGTGTGCCAGCAGCTATGACAAATACCACACAATGGGTTTGCTTAAACAACGGAATTTGTGTCATGAATTTAGAGGCTGGAAGGCTTGCTTCTTTCCTATGGTGGGTAATGTTCTGATGGGTGGCAATCCTTCAGATTCCTTGGCTTTGCTGTGTCACATGATGATGTCCTCTACTCTCTTTCTTAATTTTTGTTAACTTCCAGCTCCTTCTTGTGATATATCTGAATTTCTTCTTTATAGAAAGGACTCTGATAATCTGGATTAAGGACCACCCTCATTTAGCTGGGCACACCTTAACTAAAGTAACCTCTTTAAGAGATCCTGTAGTGAATTCACACACAAAGAAATGCAGATTAAGAACTTGTCTAATGTATGTTCAGTCTACCACAAATACTCAAAGCAATATTGAAAAGACCAAAATTGAGGAATCACCCCATCTGATTTTATGATTTATTAAAGCTACAGTAATCAAGATGGTGTGGAATTGGTATAAGAACAAACATATAGGTCACTGGAACATAACAGAGTTCAGAAATAGACAAATGTGCCAGAGTAATTTAATGCAGAAAAGATAAGTCTTTTCAATAAATGGTGCTGGAGAAAGTGGATACTCATATGAAAAAAATTGAACTTTAAAACCCTTACCTCATCCTATATACAAAAGTTAACTTGAAATAGGTAATTGACCAAATATAAGAGCTAAAATCTAATAGAACATGTAGAGGAAAACAGCAGGAATTCTTAGTGAATTTGGTGAAACAAAGGTTTCTTAGAACAAAAAGAGCACTAGCCATAAGAGCAAAAAAATCGGCTTCTTTGAAATGAAAAACTGCTCTTGAGTGCATATTTTTAATGGGATGGGACAAATTGAAGGGTGCCTATAAGAGGATGGAATGGTGAGTACCTTGCAACTTTGATAAACAACTAAAGAGATATTAAGGTTTTGATATTTAATTGGATTTTAATAAATGTCACTACCATTTATCTTTGGAGACAGAAATCCAGAAATCATGATGAATGATATTTGCAAACAACTTCTGTGGGCTTATATATGAACTTACATTGTTTTCATTCCTACCCAAGAAAATATAGAATGAAATGATGGTGAATTTCTTATTTACGAAAGAAGTAAATACAAGCTCAGGCTAAAGATTTATGTATGTTCTAAGTCCCAAGCCTGCCAACGGGGATAATTATTTGACCCTAGAAAGGTTACTTAACTTTTTTAAGTGTCAGTTTTCTCATATGTAAAATCAAGATTATAGGATTTTTGCCATAGGGTTATTAGGACAAAATGAGACAATCCCTGTAAAAATAACATAGTGCCAGATTTGTTGTATGAATTAAATATTAACTTTTTTTCTTTTTCCAAGCTAGCTATTTCAGTTACTAGCAGTTATGTATGATGTAGCTTTTACTCATGGAGAACTGTTGGGCTAGATAAAAGAAGATTAGGAAATAAAAATTAATTAAGTTTTCTACTTTGAGGAATAGACTGTGGTATCTTTAACTGAAATTGGGGATACAGAAATGGAACAGGTTTTGGGGAGAAAGCTAATGAGTTTGGTTCTCAGTGTGTTGATAGGTCATTCTAGTTTAGATATCCTCTTAAGATTAAAAATAAAGGTCCAGAGTTGAGAGACTCAGCGTTTAGAACTATAGACATGGATTTGGAAGCTATGAGTTCAATCACTATCCAAGAGAGGACAGAGAAAGAAAAGGAATGTTAGGAAAGCATGGAAAATTTACACGTGAAAGGGTGAATAGGATACGGTAATATCAAGAAGTATCAAACTTAGTAAGAATTATAGGAGTTTAAATTAGGTGCATTCACTGCCTATTAACTTGAGAATTACTGTCCTTTCCACTTTGGGGCCTTATTCTATAAGAGAAACATGTTTGTTATGCCACCTAGTGTCTTTTCAAAGGTATGCAAGAAATGTTTTATTAGAGGTTTTTAAAATGAAAATCAGGAGATTTCATGAAATTGAACAGGGTGCTAGCAGTCTCTCTTGAGAGAGCCTCCCTTCTTCCTCTTAAGGCTGTTAGTCCTTTAGAGACTTGTTGAACCTGGGGGTGGTCTTGGGGAACTTCAATACAAGTAGTCTTTGAAGGGTGTGCAGAAATGGTCCAGTTTTACATTAGAGGAGAGCATTGAAGGTTGGTTTTATGTGTAATTACTTCAGATCTTTTTATATCACTTCAGATGAGCCATCTTTTAATGTTATATACTCGCCCACTTTGTTAAAGTATTGTGTTGGGATCTGTGCATAAGAAGAGGAATAATACACATCTCTTAAGTTGCCTCACTTAACTGTTTTAATTGTTTATTTTTAAAAGCAATTTTATTGAAACATACTCAGATACCATACAATCCGTCTAATCTGTACTTTCCCTAAGCCTAATATAAACTTCTGTTTTTCCTCTTTCTGCCTTGGGATTTCCTGATTGACATTTTATGTTTGCAGATAAATTTAGCAGTTCATCTAGGTAGTTTTTTTTTTTAAAGGTCATGGAATCTTTATCTTATATCCAATACTTGCAAAATTCTTTCTACCTCATAAAACAACATTTCTGATATATAGCTGTGTATCTTTGGAGCATATACTCTGGTGTATGTGTGTGTGTGTAGCAGTCTCAGTTTAGTACTGTGTTAAATGAAAAGAGAATTGTAAGAATCGTGGCTTAAGATAGTACGGCAGTGATTAACATGGAACGTGTATGTAATAAGCATCTTAATAATTATGCAAGCTCTGATAGGTTAAACTGAACTTATGGTAGGTTATTTGGTTCTGTGATCCATTTGAAATTAAGTTGAAAAATTTAAGCCTAAATTGCTTATTACATAGAGACATTTATCTATTGCAAAATGTGGGAAATAATCTTGCTAGAATATTGTAAAGTTAGAGATAATTTAAGCAAAGACATTATCAGTTCTTCTGGCAGAGAAATGTAAAAGGGAGATAATGTGAGTATGACTATAATTTTGAGGATAATATTCTTTAGGCTTATTTTTTTAGGGTCATGGTCTCTCTGGGATGTAGGGTCCTTTCCTAAATCTCTTCTGGTGTAAGTGCCTTAGTATTAAGAAATACTATATCTACATATTGTCTGGATTTTTATTTATTCATTCAGCAAATTTATTTCTAGTCCCCATGGGGAGTCAGGAATTGTGTTGGATGCTGGAGAAAAGAAGATAGATATTGTCCTTGCTTTCAGAGATCTTGTTAAATAATAATTACTGTATAATTGTTATAATAGAGAACTGTGTGAGGCAAAGTGTAGACTCAAAAAAAGTGGTAGTCAGTTCTGGGATGTGAGTAGAAATTAAGAAAAGCTTTAAGGTTGATAATGCTTGAGTTGGGTTTTGAGGGATGTTTAGGGAGTGATCAAGGGATATCAGGAGTTGTCTGTGAAAAGATAAATAACTTTTTCTAGAGAACTAGAGAAAGCTTCATGGAGGAGATAGTATATGAGCTGAAGGATAGGTAAGATTTACATGTGGAAAAGTTGAATTTGGGCAGGGAAAGGGACTTTCTGGAATAGACAACATGGAGTACAGGCATGGTTGCCTAAAATCCTTTAAATAGCAATAGTTTAATTTGATTGGAGCAAAGAGTTTATTTGCTTATACTGTATGCAGTCACTTTGCTTGGTGCTGGCTATATCTTTGTAAATAAAACAGACATAGTCCTTGTCTTTGTAGAGCCTAAGAGAAGGAATGGAGTGGTAGCTAAGTTTGTGAACAGGTTGGTTAGGTTGGATTAAAAAGCAAAGGAGTTTGAATATTAAATTGGAGCATTAGGACTTAATATTTAGATAGTGGGGAGCCATTGAGGATTATCAAATGGCTGAAAATGTTATACTAAGGCACTGGAGAGAGACCAGAGGTAAGGGAGTCTTTCATACAGAGTCTAGCTGGAGTCAGAGGAGGGAATGCAAATACAGTAAGTAGGCCATGGAGAGAGAGATCAGTGTATGTTAAGTGCTCAAAGAATGTTTTTGACTGAATGAAGGTCTTTCTCTGCATCTGCCCATATTCTTTACTTTCTGTGTACATTTCTTGCTTTCTTCATTTACCCTTTTACCTCCCACTTCATTTGCTTCCTATTTTGTCCCTTTTTCTTAACTGGCTTATTTATGAAATATATTTCAGATTATTTTCTGGAATTAAAAATCTGGTAGTTATTCTCTGTTTAGAAACCTCCAGTGATTGTGCTTTTAATTACAAAGCCTTGCTAGGTCTCACACAGTGATTTCATTAAAAACAAACAACACTGTGTAAACCAAGAGGTCCAGGGAATGAGAAAAAGAACTGAGTCTCAACCATAATCTTTTGCCCTAGGCTGCTATGGTTTGGTCCTTCTCTTACCGCTTTTTCAAGCAATGTCTATCTCACTGTGCCCCAAGGTAGTTCCGAGATAGGGTGAATAGGGACACTGCCCTTGGGTCAGCCTTTCAAGTAGCCACCAGATGGGTTAGAACAGGCTGATTTGCAAATCAGGTCTGTTCTGCTCCCTCTGAAACCATGGACCAGGTCTCTTAGTGAGAAACTTCCCAGTCTTTCCAGCCTTCATGCCTGCAGACAAACGGGGGAGGAAGTGGGGCAAGGACGAGTAAAAGCGCCACAAAATTTTCCACCCGTTTTAAATTTGCTTTTATTTTTTATTGTGTTCACTTGGTTGCTTTGAACTTTTGACTGTTTTCTGAGAAAGTTTCTTCTTGTTTTTCCATGTTTCTGTAGGGGGGATGGAGTTTGGAGCTGCCTACTTCACCATCTTGCTGACATCAGTCAATAAACCTTTTTAACTCCTCTTCTGTTCCAGGCATTGTGCCAGGTGCAGGGCACACAGAGAAGAATAAGACATAGTCTTTGTGCTTGTTAGCATGATCCCTGTTTTTCAGGATGAGAGAGATATGCAGTAAACAGTGAGGAACAAAAGATGCTGTTGAGCCTTGCATCTTTGGTAGCTAGGTCCTATTACTATGTCACTCAATATGATTAGGAAGTTCGGTTTTTTGCTCTTCTTTTATATTGCTTTGTTTAAAGAAGAAACCAAATAGGCCTTTCAACAAATTAGTTGTTGCTATTGTTTATAATGTTTTTATAGACTAGTAGCATTAAATGGGGAAAAAAGATGCTCTTTACTGTGTTTTAAATCAGGGTACTTAAACTTTTTTGTTCCACAGACCCCTTTCCCAGGCAGGTGAAAACCATGGACCCCTTACTAAGTCCACACTATACTATGTATTTTTTTTTTTTTAAGATTTATTTTTCATTTATTTCTCTCTCCTCCACCCCTCCCCCCAGTTGTCTGCTCTCTGTGTCCATTTGCTGTGTGTTCTTCTGTGTCTGCTTGTATTCTTGTCAGAGGCACCAGGAATCTGTGTCTCTTTTGGTTATGTCATCTTGCTGCATCAGCTCTCTGTGTGTGCGTTGCCACTCCTGGGCAGGCTGCACTTTGCTTGCGCTGGTTGGCTCTCCTTACAGGGCACGCACCTTGTGTGTGGGGCTCCCCTACATGGGGGGAGGGGGGGACGACAACGACACACTACCCCTTTGTGGACAGCACTTCTTGCAAGCATCAGCACCGTGGGTGGGCCAACTCATCACATAGGTCAGGAGGCCCTGGGTTTGAACCCTGGACCTCCCATGTGGTAGACAGACGCTCTCCATTGAGCTAAATCCGCTTCCCATATGCTATGTATTATTTAATAAATATACACACCTGCACCAACACATCCCCACAAGAATAATGATTTTTGAATTTCAATTCAAGCTCATGGACCCTTGGTTAAGAACGCCCTGCTTTAAATGAAAATGCTTGGAGAATTAATTATGAATAGGGAGATTTGTATTGAAACAAATCATATAATTGTTCCCAAAGGGTGATGAGAATTGATTTTTGCTCCTTATTTATCCATTCATTCCTTATTTAGCAAATATTTAGTAATTCATAACAGTTTATATGGGATATAGTTAATGTACCAGGAGTAAAAAAAAATAAAACAGACATGGTTCTTGTCCTCAAGGACTTTAAAGCCTCATAGAGGAGAAAGACATTAACACATTTTCAAAGGAATAGTATAAAATTACAGAATCAGCATCAATGTATTTGTATAGCTGTAAATAACTTAAATGATTAAAGTTATGTCAACACTAACAAAGAACCATAGTGTTTAAAATGCATTTTACTACAAATGAAATGAATCTGGGTATTTTGTTAACCTGGTATTACTACTGTAAGGAATTGTAGTCCTTGTCCTCTGATCTGTATTTCAGAATGCTGGGATTAAGAGTGAATCTTAGTCTGACAGTAAAGCTTTTTGTGTATATTCTATTGTCAGTTTAGTTTCCTGATCATGAATGCAAATGTAAATTGCTGTATGGTGCCTATCGGATATATTGATGAACATCTAATCTAACCTTTTCACTTCAAATGGATCTAGTTCTCATTATTGGCTTATGGTAGAAGTCTGTTAGCTGTAGTTTATTAAAAGCCGTCAGCTGTTTCCCCTTCAGCAGCAGGATTGTTGATGTAAATGAGAAGCTTGACCCTTTGGCATTTTAGAATATCAGTTTTCATGGAGAAAAGAACAATACTTGCTTTGAACATAGGATGCAAAATCCTCTTTGTGCTTGAGGTGCCGTATTAAAAAAAAAAACAAATCTCTTAGATTCTTATGTTCTACTTGGTACTTACCTGCTTTATATACACATTCAGAAATTAGCTAAAGAATAGTCATATCCTTTCCTTAGAAGTAATTTATTGGAGCCATTAACTAGTATTTCCATATCAATTAGCACATTTTACAGCAGAGCCAGTTTTGAAGGGGCATTCATTTACTGTGTAGTTAAAAATAACAGCATCTGTTAGGTTCATGCTGTGTGCTAGGGACTGTGCTGAGCATTTGAAATGCATTAGTTTATTTAATCCTTACTTCAGCCTTATGAAAGAGATGTGATTACTCAATCAGTGTATATGCTGAGGAAGTGGAGGCATAAAGAAGTTAAGTAATGTAAGAAAGAAATCTTCTGGAAGAAAATAAGGCTCACCCGATTGTGGAGAAGAAAAGATTTTATTCTCAATCTTGCAGGAAGGGACGCACAACCAGAAAACGTGGCTGGCGTGCCGAACAAAGAAAAATGACACAATTTATACCCTTAAGCCTAGCACTGCAAACCCTTCCTCTGTTTCTCTATAGATTGGATACTTCAGAAGTTATAGCCTATCGGAGATCTAACTTTCCCGCGCAAAAGTTTGTGATTAACTGCTTCCCCCATCACATTCCAACCATTTTAGTTTTTACCTGCTCCCCTTTGTCAAATAAGGAATGGAATTTCGTGCTGAATGGTATTGACTTAGTTCTTTCCTGGGCATCTTTTTTACTGCCTATAGGACTGGCTTAAGCTGGTTTCCTTTGTTCCTACTTAACCCGGGAGTGGGAGACTGAGGTAGTAGCTGCCAGGTTGCATTAATTAATATTTTCTTCCTTTATGTGAAAACTACACAAATCTTCATTTTTTACAGTAACTTAATGCAGGTTCACACAAATGGTTCATGGTAGAAATGTAGTTTGAGTCCAGATCTTTTTTATGCAGAGTGAAATGTCTTTAATCTTCTGGATGATGTTTTGCAGCATTTGTAACCACTGTATCTGGGAAACTTCTGTCCTGTTTTCTCTTGGTTCCCCATTGTTCCTGACAAATTGTGGAGAAAACTCTCCTCTACAAATGATGAAAGAACATTATCTTAATATTACTGCTATCTATAGTCCATAACTTATATTTGGTGTGTTTTTTCCCCACAAACCATCTTATTAGTACTCTATATTTGTTAAAGTTCGTGAGAGAATCTTCTCATATTTGTACTGTATTTGTATAGTTCATGGGCGAATGTTCCCATACATCCAAAGTGTATCCTTAGTGGCTCTCAGTTTCATCAGGGAGTTGTGCTGTTAACTCAGTTCATTTTAGAACATTTTCCTTACTTCAGAAGGGAAATCCCATACCCCCTTATACCCAGTCATTTTTGACCCTTAGCATTGATATAGTACCTTCTTTGTCATTGCTGTAAAAATAATTCAATGTTACTGTTAACTATAGTCTACATGTTACATTAACTGTATTTTTCCTATGTATCTTCATATTATTAACACCTTGTAGTAGAGGAACATTTTTTTTTTAAGATTTATTTATTTACTTATTTAGTTGGCACTGGGAACTGATCCTGGGACCTTCTGGAGTGGGAGAGAGGTGCTCAATCTCTTGCACTGCCTCAGCTCCCTGATCTGCTGCATCTCTTACTATCTTTCCTCTGTGTCTCTTTTTGTTCTGTCATCTTGCTGCGCCAGCTCTCTGCTTGGACCAGCCACCTTGCTATGTGGGCCAGCACTCTGCGTGCCCCAGCTCTCCACTTGAGCCAACTCACTGCGTGGACCAACTTGCTTTGACCAGGAGGTTCTAGGAATTGAACCCTGGACCTTCTGTATGATATATGGGAGCCCAGTCATTTCAATCACATCCACTTCCCAGCATTCTTGTATTTGTACTATTAACCACAATCCTCATCCACCACCAAAATCAGTCACTATATTATATAGTCCCTAGACTATCCCTTTCAGCCACAATCAAAATATTATAAATCAGCAGTGTTAATTATACACACTATAAGATTACCATCAACCCTAACCATTTCCCTACATTTTCAATCCCCCTTATTAAACATTATATAAACATTCAGCATCAGCTTCCTTTTCTTAACCCTGATTCTATCTCCTAATAACCTATACTCTGTGATTTTACTTCATGAGTTTACTTATCTTATATAGTTCGTATTAGTGAGACCATACAATATTTGTCCTTTGGTGTCTGACTTAATTTCACTCAGTATAATGTCCTCAGAGTTCATCCATGTTGAACATACTTCTCAAGGTCATTTTTTCTTTCAGCTGAATAGTATTCCATTATATGTATATACTGCATTTTGTTTATCTCCCCATTGGTTAATGGACATCTGGGTTGTTGCCATCTTTTGGCAGTTGTGAATAATGCTGCTATGAACACCAATGTGGAAATGTCTGTTTGTGTCCTTGCTTTCAGTTCTTCTGAATATATTCCTCGTAGTGGGGTTGCCGGATCATCTGGCAGTTCTGTGTGTAGCTTCCTGAGGAACTGCCAAACTGTCTTCTACAGAGGCTGCACCATTTTACATTCTATCTGGGGAGTTTTAAAAATATGGATGCCTGACTGCCACAACTAGACATTCTGATTTAATTGGTATGGGTGGAACCTGGGGATCAGGATTTTTTTTTAAGGCTTCCAGGTTGATTCTAATATGCAGGAAAGTTTGGGAGCCACTCAGATATGGGAAGCACAAGGCTTTTGGGACTTTAAAAATCACTATGGGGAAGCAGACTTGGCTCAGTGGTTAGTGCGTCGGTCTACCACATGGAAGGTCTGTGGTTCAAACCCTGGGCCTCCTTGACCCATGTGGAGCTGACCCATGCACAGTGCTGATGCGCGCAAAGAGTGCCGTGCTGCGCAGGGGTGCCCCTCATGTAGGGGAGAGAAATAAAGAAATAAAATAAAATAAATCACTATGCCATGATTTATTTACCTATTGCTTTCTTAATGGACAAATAAAAGATTATAAGCATATTTTATTTTAATAGGTATTATTATTTATCTTCTACCAGCAATATTTGAAAGCATCTCTTTTCTTTCATTCCTCTATATAATTAGATATTAATTTTTGCCACATTATTTTATTTTAAAAAATCTTTATTTCCCAGACCATCCATATATTTATCCAGTCTTATAGTCTTCATATTACCTGGATTATTAGTCTATTTACCTTTATTGTAATTACTGATATATTAGGGTATTTATCTACTGTCTTATTTTGTGCCATTTCTCCCTCTTTCCTTCCCTCCTTTCCTCTCTCTCTCTGACTCTTTCTTTCTTCATTTCTGTAGTAAAGCACATGAATATTCATCCTAAGTAGAATAAAAAAAAATTGCCTTAGATTTTGCTGCTAAATTTGATTGGCATCAAACTGCTTGCAAGAAAAAAACTTTAGTTTTATTTTTTTTCCTTAAAGAGCTTTTTGGATTTTAGAATTAGGGATAAGGGATTGTGAACCTGTGTATTGCCAAATAGCTGGTTAGTAGATTACATACCTTGAAAATTTAGAAAAGTGAGAAATCTTTGGAGTTCAGATGGGAAGGAATAAAAAGGCTTTGTAGAGAAAATTAATGTGACTTAGGTCCTGAAGAATGGATAGGATCTGAATAGCTAGAAAATTTTTGAGAGTATCTGTCCAGCAAGAATAGCTAGAAAAAGTACAGTGGCCAGAGATTAGATAAACTTAGTTTTTTTAAAAAAAAGATTTATTTATTTATTTATTTATTTCTCTCCCCCTTCCCCTATCCCTGTTGTCTGCTTTCTTTGTCTATTTGCTATTCTTCTGTGTCCACTCACATTCTTGTCAGTGGTACCTGGGAATCTCTGTGTCTTTTTGTTGCACCTCTTGCTGTGTCAGCTCTCCATGTGTGCGGTGCCACTCCTGGGTGGGCTGTGTTTTCTTCACACAGGGTGGCTCTCCTTGCTGGGATGCACTCCTTGAGTGTGGGGCTCCCCTATGCAGGGACACCCCTGCATGGCATGGCACTCCTTGCACGGGTCAGCACTGTGCATGGGCCAGCTTACCACATGGGTCAGGAGGCCCTGGGTTTGAACCCTGAACCTCCCATGCGGTAGGCATACACTATCCATTGAGCCAAATCCGCTTCCCAGGTAAATTTAGTTTTTAAAAAAAATTTCTCTCCCCTCCCCCTCTAGTTGTCTCCTTTCTGTGTCCATTCACTGTGTGTTCTTCTGTGACTGCTTCTATCCCTATCAGCGGCACTGGGAATCTGTGTTTCTTTTTGTTGCATCATCTTGCTGTGTCAGATTTCCATTTGTGTGGTGCCATTCTTGGGCAGGCTGTACTTTCTTTTGCTCTGGGTGGCTCTCCTTACAGGGCGTGCTCCTTGCATGTGGGGCTCCCCTACGCGGGGGACACCCCTGCGTGGCAGGGCACTCCTTGCGCGCATCAGCACTGCGCATGGGCCAGCTCCACACGGGTCAAGGAGGCCCGGAGTTTGAACCGCAGACCTCCCATGTGGTAGACGGATGCCCTAACCATCGGTCCAAGTCCGTTTCCCTCTCAGGAAATTTTTAAAATAGTACATGGAATCCTGTGAACCCTTCACTCAACTTCCTCCAATGGTAACATCTTATATATACCTTAGTACAATATCAAAACCAGTAAATCGATATTAGTATAATTTTGTTAACTGGACAATAGACCGTATTCGGTTTTACATTCATGGATGTGTATGTATGGAAGTGTATACAGTTTGATCCTATGTGTAGAGTTGCATAACCACCACCAACACAATCAAGATACAGAGCTGTTTTATTATTACAGAGGAGCTCCCCATGCTACCTAGTAGTTCTTCCACCCCTGTCCATATCCCTTCCGCTAATCTGTTCTTCTCTATAGTGTTGTCATTTTGAGCGCATTATACAAATGGAATCATGCATCATGTAATCTTTTGAGATTGGCTCTTTTTCCATTTAGTGAAAATAACTTTGTGAATAATAACTTTTGTGATCCATCTAACCATGTATCAATATTTCCTTCCTTTTTACTGCTCAGTAGGTATTCCATTGTATGACTGTCCCACCATTTGTTTATCCTTTGTCTTGTTGATGGATTGGGTTTTTGTTTTGAACTGTTGAATTTTGAGTGTTCTTTATATATTCTATATATAAATCCTTTGCCAGGTTTGCTGGTATCTTCTCCCAGTCTGTAGCTTCTCTTTTTAGCCTTTTAACTGAGCCTTTTACAGAGATAGTCTTCAGTTTTGATGAAGTCCAATTTATTAAATATTTCCTTTATGAATAGTGATCTATTTCTGTCTCTGGGTTCTCTGTTCTGTTTTATTGAATAGTGTGTCAATACCACACTGTCTTGATTACTATAGCTATATAGTAAGTCTTAACATTGGGTAGAATGATTCCTTCTGCTTTATTCTATTTGAAAATAGTTTTAGCTATTTTTGTTCCTTTGTCTTTCCATATAAATTTTAGAATAAGCTTATTTATATGTACAAAAATATTGCTGGCATTTTGTTAGGAATTGAATTAAACCTTTAGATCAATTTTGGGAAAATAGCATTTTTACTATTTAAGTCTTATAATCAATGGACGCAGTTTGTCTCTCCAGTTATTAAGATTTTTTATTTTGATCTTCAGCATTTTATAATCTTTAGCATATGTATCCTGTACATGTTTTGATAGGTCTACACCTGTGGGATATTTTTCTGGTATGATTATAAATGCTATTTTTAATTTAGTTTCCACGTGTTGTTGCTAGTATATAGAAATATGGTTGATTTTTGCATTTTCTTTATTCAGTCTGTAATTTTGCTGAACTTATTTATTAGTTTGAGCAGTTTTTTAAAAATAGATTATATGGACGTTTTCTACATATATTATCTTCAATAAGGGACAATTTTAATTCTAGCAGTCGATATACCACTTATATCCTTACCTTTTTGCTCCAGCTAGAATGAAATTTATTTATTTACTTGATAATTTACATATTTAAATTGTGACATACACATAACATAAAAATCATTTCATTTATTTTCAGTGGAAAATTCTTTGACATTATTTACATGGACAATACTTTGTAACTTTGACCAATATCAATTCTAGACTATTTTCATCACCCACACCAAAACTCATCCTCGTTTAGTAATAATTCCTCACCACCCCTGGTTACCAGTATTCTGCTTTCTCTCTTTGTGAATTTGCTTATTCTTGGTATTTCATGTAAGAGAAACCTTCTAATATTTTCCTTTTTATGTCTGGCTTATTTCACTTAATATGATTTCTTCAGTGTTCATCCATGTGATAGCATGTATCAGCACTTCACTTCTTTTTACAACTGAATAATATCCCATTGTATGGATATACCACATTTTGTTTATCCATTTGTCTGTTGATGAGCATTTGGGTTGCTTCCACCTTTTGGCTATGTGGAGTGGGCTGCTATATGGTGCATCCTGGGAACACAGGCATAGGCACAACAGAAATTTTCAGCAAATGACTGTGTTATTACTACAAAGCACAAAGGGCCCAAAAAAGTAGGAGAAAAGATCCCACTGTGGCTGGTCTTCTGGGGAAGCCAAATACTCCATTCAGGGTCAGAAGATGGTAGACCAGCATGCCCTACTTCAGTCCAGAGAAGAGAGACCCTGTGCTGTTTGAATGTTGAGTACTTTTTTAGCCCCAGGGGGAGAAAACCCTGCCACAGAAGTTCTGCCCTGATAAGCAGCTGGGGCTGCTTGTACCCAGTTTCCAGGTTTCAGATATGGTAAGGCCTTTTCACTAGACTTAACATCTCCCCTCCATGCTGCAGAATAAAAACAGACTGAAATATCTGCGCACGATAGAAGAAGAGGCAGGGAATAGGCGAGTGCTGAGAAGTGGCCTTCACAGTCCATCCTTAGGCCTTTTGACCAGGCCCAGCCTATTCTTCTATATTAGCTTCTACAACATGAGCCCACCTCCCACCAAGAACATGAAGGTGGAGACAGTTTGGGCCTACCAGCCCATGGTTCTCAACAATGTTGACAGGGAAGGTTTGGGAACACCTTTGGTTGCAGCACATTAGGAAGGCTCTGCCTGTGCATACAATTACTCCAAGCAGGGGACTCAGGCCCATCTGGAGTAATGGTTTCATCCATGCTCCCCTGTCTCCCGGAGACAGCTGAAGAGGTCCCACTTAGAATCTGTTTGAGCTTGTTGGAATTTAGTTACCTGCTGTGCTACCTTCCCTGAAGTATTAATCCACGTATAACAGGAGTTATTAGCAGTAACCTAGTTGGGTTAGGAGGAAGTCTAAGTCAGTGTCATTATTAAATACTACTTTGGCTAGAGAGTCTAATAATTTTTATTGAGTCTGAAGGGCTTGTGCTGTGAACTCAGCAATATAAGCCAAGGTGGCTGAAAGATGCATATTATGTGTTTGTTGGTGTTTACTGGTAAATTGGAGAATGACTGAGCCATTTGCCAGTTTCATTACATCAGGAGTTGTTTCATCTTGACAGGTTGTCCAGGGGTGTGGAGAAGTAGAGTACATAGCCAGGGGGGTCTCTTGTTATCTTCGTTACAGGGTGTAAGTGAAGGACTTCATAATGATAGTTCAAACTTGAGGCATGAAAAATCAGCTAGAGTGTCAATCCAAACTCTGCAAAGAGGGAGTGAGGGATCAAATGACAGATCTGGTAGTCCCCTGCCACTATGATGGCCTAGGTCAGCTGGATGAAAGTGTTTTCCTTCCAGGTTGGTGCTGTGTCAAATCTGTAGAAAACAGGAGAGGGGAGCAGTAAGTAGCCCTGACAGGGTGGCTGGGCAACCGCTTCCTGTAGAAGATGCTTTTCTCAGCCTATTTGCAGTAACTTATCTTTTCCCTCTAAGGTCATTCAGTTTGTGTCCTGAGTTATAATTTCACTTCTGTCCCATTGACCTGAATACCTTACCCATATCTCCTGGCCTACTTCCACCCCTTCCTGATAGAGGGGAGTTGTTAGGACTTCTCGAAAATGTGTCATGACCATTCCCTACTAGGGGTAGGCGTTGCACACTAACTTCCAGTATGTGTGTGTCAGGCTCCACGGGTCCACCTCCACTGGATTATCACCCCTTGCATGTTAAGCATTTCTGTACCTGCTTCTGTCATCCCACCTCTCTGCCTGTTGGCCCTAAACTCCCACTCTCTTGGGACTCATGTGGAAGGTGTAAGGGGGTAAAAAGCAGGATGGTCCCCTGAGAGTGGCTGAAAAAGAGAGTCCCAAGTGGTGTGCTCTTGCTCCCCTTTTTGGGGTCAGTCCTTACCTCAGTGAGTATAAGAGCAGACATGCAACAAAGCCTGGGTTCCCCTCCCACCCCCATGGTCCCCTCCCTGTGCTAGGAAGAGGGATAAGCTGTGTTTCCCTTCTGGGGAAGTGCTGAGTTCAGCTTCAGAGCTATTTGGACTGGTTGATCAGGGTGGTGGTGATGCCCTCAGTGTAAAGTCAGGACAGCCATGAGAGGAGATCCTCTCTAGGCTTCTGACCATACCTATGTTTCATTTCTTTCTCTCCTTCTCTGTAAAACCCAGTACTTGTTTTCACCTCCGGGTCCCCATATTCTATTTTAATAGTCTCCTGAATAATGACTGGCCTCACACTAACCACAAGATCAGTCTAGGTAGTCTTGAGTCCAGGTATGCCAGGGTCCAGAGTGAGAAAAGATAAAACAAGCCATAAGCCAGGTGAGTGTATGCCGGGTAGTGAAAGCCCCAACCTCATTGACCTGGTATGGAACCAGCTAGCCAACGCCCTGTCATAAAATAAAAGATTTATTTATTTTCTCCTCACCCCCTTGTTGTTTTTCACTTGCTGTGCCTCTTTAGGAGGCACCAAAAGCCAAACACTTGAGCCACCTCTGCTCCCTGCTTTGTTGTGTATCTCATTATGTTTTTCCTCCCTGCATCTCTTGTTGTGTCATCTTGTTGCGTCAGCTCGTTGCACCTGCCCGTCGCGTCAGCTTGCTGTCTTCTTTAGGAGGTACCAGGAACCTCTGTTCCTTGCTTTTGTTGTGTCTCTTTTTTTTTTTTTAAAGTATCTATTATAGTTTTTTTTTTTTTTTAAAGATTTATTTATTTTTATTTAATTTCCTCCCCTCCCCTTGTTGTCTGTTCTTGGTGTCTATTTGCTGCGTCTTGTTTCTTTGTCCGCTTCTGTTGTCGTCAGCGGCACGGGAAGTGTGGGCGGCGCCATTCCTGGGCAGGCTGCTCTTTCTTTTCACGCTGGGCGGCTCTCCTTACGGGGCGCACTCCTTGCGCGTTGGGCTCCCTTACGCGGGGGACACCCTTGCGTGGCACAGCACTCCTTGCGCACATCAGCGCTGCACATGGCCAGCTCCACACGGGTCAAGGAGGCCCGGGGTATGAACCGCGGACCTCCCATATGGTAGACGGACGCCCTAACCACTGGGCCAAAGTCCGTTTCCCTGTTGTGTCTCTTGTTATGCTCTTTTCCTTCTTGTGTCTCTTGTTATGTCAGATTGCTGTGCCTGCCTGTCATGCCAGCTCACTGTCTTCTTTAGGAGGCACTGGGATCCAAACCAGCGACCTCTCATGTGGTAGGTGGGAGCCCAGTTGCCTGAGCCACATCCACTTCCCCCTGGGTGGATTCTTAAAGTCCCGTTTTTCACTGCTCTTTCCCCAGAGGTCAGAGATGATATACCCTAGGTTCCCCAGTCATGGGTTGGAACCTCTATCCAGCCTGCTAGGACGGGGTGACCCTCAGTTTAGCCACAAAACCATGAATCTTATGTTGCCCAAGATGCTCCTGTACAAAAGTAATGCAGAAGTGATAAAAAGAGTGGCCACAAAAATGAACCCACTCCATACTTCCCCATGCACCCTGCTTGCTGTACCAGAGTCTGTGGAGCAAGTTGTTCTGTGATGCATCCTGGGAATAATACATTACTGACACAGTGCAAAGTTTCAAAAGAGTGAGAGAAGAGATTCCATTATGCTGTTCTCCACACACCCCACTTCATGTTGAAGAGGAAACCCTGTGCTGTTTGAGTGTTGAGTATTTATACAACCCCAGGGGCTGGGGACCCTGCCGCTGAAAGTTTCTGGTCTGGTAAGTATTTGGGGCTGCTTGTTCCTGGTTTCTGGGTTTAAGTTATGGTTGGACCTTTCTTTAGACCTGATATCTTCCCTGGGATGCAGAATGGAAACAGAATGAAATTTCTGCATGTAGTAGAAAAAGAAGAGGTATGGGTAGGCAAGGGCTGAGAGATACATCTCTGAGCATGTATCTGTGATTTCCCAGCAAGCTATTAGGAATATTGCTTTGATGAACACTGATGTACAAGATATCGTCAAGGAAAGGTGATGATAAATGGGACTTTAAGGATCACCCCATGGGGGAGTGGATATGGCTCAAGCAGTTGAGAGCCCACCTTCCACATGGGTGGTCCTGGGTTTGGTTCCCAGTGCCTCCCAAAGAAGACAGTGCACAATGAGCAGACATTGAACAAAAACAATAGAAGACAATGAGAAAAAAGAAAAAAAAAAGAACAAAAACAAATGAGCAGGGGGCAGATGTGGCTCAAGCAGTTGAATACCTGCCTCCCACATGGGAGGTCCTGGGTTCAGTTCCCGTTGCCTCCTAAAGAGAAAAAAATAACACAAGCAGACAATAAGCAAAAAAAAAAAAAAAATTAAAGTAAGAATCCTCCCATGAATATCCTTATGCTAACTCTATACTTAGCTTCTTTTTTTTTTTTTAAGATTAATTTTTATCCCTGCCCTGACCCTGCTGTTTTTGCTGTCTGTGTCATTCACTGTGTGATCTTCTGTATCTATTTCTCTCTTTTTTTTTCTTTCCTTTTTTGTCTTCTCATCTTTCTCCTCTAGGATTCAGAGGGATTCAATCCTAGGGACCTCTAATGTGGAGAGAAGTTCCCTGTCAAGTGTGCCACTTCAGTTCCTTGTCTCTCCTGTGCTTCACTTTGGCTCTCCCCTTTGTCTCTCTTTTTTGCTTCATCATCTTCCTACATGACTCACTTGTGCGGGCACTGGCTCACCATGTGGGCACTGGCTCACCGTGCAGGCATGCTTTCTCTTCTTTCTTTTTCACTAGGAGGTCTCAAGGATCGAACCTTGATCGTCCCATATGGTTGGCGGAGGCCTTATCACTTGAGCCACATCCACTTCCCTATGCTTAGCTTTTTGAGGAAAAGAAACGTCTACAGTGCCATTTTACATCCCTACCACCAATGTACGTATGAGGTTTCCTATTTCTCTTTATCCTCACCAACATGTTATTTTTCCATTTTTAAAATAATAGCCATCCTTGTGGATGTGAGGTGGTATCTTACAGTTTTTTGTTTTTGTTTTTTAAAGATTTATTTATTTATTTATCCCCTCCCCGCCCCCACCCGGTTATCTGCTCTCTGTGTCCATTCACTGTGTGTTCTTCTGTGACCGCTTCTATCCTTATCGCTTCTATCCTTATCAGCGGCACCGGGAATCTGTGTTTTCTTTTTGTTGCGTCATCTTGTTGTGTCAGCTCTCCGTGTGTGCGGCGCCATTCCTGGGCAGACTGCACTTTATTTCATGCTGGGCGGCTCTCCTTATGGGGTGCACTCTTTGCGCGTAGGGCTCCCCTATGTGGGGGACACCCCTGCATGGCAGGGTACTCCTTGCACGCATCAGCCCTGCACATGGGCCAACTCCACACGGGTCAAGGAGGCCCGGGGTTTCAACTGTGGACCTCCTATGTGGTAGGCGGACGTCCCATTCATTGGGCCAAGTCTGCTTCCCTATCTTAATAGTTTTAATTTTCATTTCTCTAATGGCTAGTGATATTGATCATTTTTTCATTAATATTAACCATTTGAATATCTTCTTTGGAGAACTGTCTATCCAAATCCTTAATTCTTAATCCATATTTTAATTGGGTAGTTTGTTTTTTTGTTGATGGGTTGTTTTTTTTTTTATTTTTTATTCTGGATATTAAACCCGTTACAGATAGATGGTTTCCAAATATTTTCTCCCATTCTGTAGGTTGTCTTTTCACTTTTTTGATAATGTCCTGTGAGGCACAGATGTTTTTGGTTTTGATGAAGTCCATTGTATCAGTTTTTTTTCTGTGATTATTTGCTTTTGGTTTAAAATTTGAAAATCCTTTATAGTTACTCCCTTTCCTCCTTTTTTTGTATCTATTTGTGTGTGTTTTTTTTTAAACCATTTTGATTCATTTTTCTTCATATATTTTAGTTGTTTTCTTGGTGGTTACCTTTGCATTTATAATTATCATCTTAAACTAATAACCTAGTCCAATTATTATCAATTATTACAAACCTTTCCAGTTTGTTGTCATTGTTTCAGATAGCCCTTTTATACATTTTATGTCCATTAACATAGATTTGGAATGTTATTTTCACATTTGTCTTTTATGTCATATGGGAGGGGGAGAAGTTAAAACCAAAAATACAGAATTTTTTATTTACCTATGCAGTTTCTATTACTGATGTTCTTTATTTCTTCTTATGGCTTTTATTTAATAGTTACTGCATAGTGTCCTTTTATTTTGATTTGAGGGATTCCCTTTAGCATTTTTTCTAGGACTAGTTCTTCTGGTAATGACCTTTTTAAGTTTTTCTATCTGTAAATATTTATTTCTCCTTCATTTTTGAAAGATAATTTTGCTGGATATAGAATTCTTGTCTGACAGTTTTTTCTTTAAGGACTTTATTTCATTCCCCTCATCTCCTGACTCCCATGGTTTCTGATGTAAAATTTGCCATTAATCTTATTGTGGAATCCCTTGTATGTGACAAGTCACTTCTCTCTTGCTGCTTTCCAAATCTTCTCTTTGTCTTTGGGTTTTAAGAATTTTACTATGGAGTATTTTGGTGTCGATCTCCTAGAGCCCATTCTGCTTGAGTTCTTTGCTTCCTGTAATAGACATATATATTCATGTCTTTCATCAGATTTGGGAAGCCATTATTTCTTCAAATACTTTTTCTGTCCTTTTCTCTCTCTCAGAAGGATAACTTCTGGGACTCCAATGATGGATATTTTTTATGATTGGTAGTGTTCCACAGGTCCCTCAGACTCTGTTCATTTTTCTTCATTATATTTTCTTTCTGCTCCTCACACTGGGTAATTTCAATTGTTTGTCTTCAGGTTTGTCAGTCCTTTTTACTTTCTGTTCAAATCTGCTGTTGAATCTGTTTAGTGCATTTTTCATTTCAATTACTGTACTGTGCAGCTCCAAATCCTTTTTATAATTGGTCTCTATTTTGTTGAGACAGTGTCTTCCTTTGCCTTCACTTTTTAGTTTATGGATTTCTTTAGCTCTTTGAACATATTTAAGACAATTTAAAGTCTTTGACTAGTAGTTCGAATATATGAGCTTCCTCAGGAATAGTTTTTGGCAAATTCTTTTTTTTCCTGTGATTGGGCCGTACTTTCCTGTTTCTTGTGTTTTGTAATTTTTGAGTACTGGATATGGTGAGTATTATGTTGTTATAACTAGGAAATTAGTTACCACACCCCACTGGGATTGCTAGTTGTTGTTGTTGTTGTTGTTGTTATTTTTATACTGATGGCTGGAGTTTGGAAAACTTGTTAGTTTTCCGAACTGTTTTTGCTCTCAAATGAGGAGTGGAAAGAGAAAAAAGAGAGAGAGAAAAAAAATAGGCAGTGCCTCTTTATGATTCCTGTGCTGCTTTTTGTCTGAAGGAGGAACGGTGACTGCTCTGCTAGCTACCCTGCAAGTGATCGGAAGTAGCTGATCAAAAGCAGTGATCAGTGATCAGACCACACCCTTAAGTTTAGAGGACTAGGTCTTTGTAGCCCACCACAGAACCTGTGAACTCCACCAGGAGCCTGGGCTGCATTCCCCCCTGCTGCCTGCCATGGAATTGGGGATGGGGGATGGTACCTGCTGCAAGGAAGGTGAAATTCACTGATATTTACCATAATTTACTAGCTCTTCCTTCAGTTCTTTTCTTTATGCTGTACAGTGTTCCAGTAGGTTCTAGAGTTTCATATAGTTGATTGAGGCTGTTCCTGCCAGTTTAATAGGTGTTTTGGTGGAGGGACTGACTCCTGTTTCTTCCTATTCTGCCATATTCCCATAGTCAGGGTTAGGATATTTTAAATAATATTTTAGCAATGCAATGTATCATTTTCAAGTATTAATTTTGTTCTAATATTGAAATAGCTTTTTCATCAATATTTTCAATAGTCTACATATCAAATTTGAATGGAAAGTCCCCCCCAAATTTCTGTAATTTTCCCTACATTATTTTTTCCATTGTGTTTGTATGTTTTATTTATTCATTTTTTAGGTTGTTTTTACCCACTTGGATGTAAGCTCCAACAGGTCAGGGATTTTTATCTATTTTAGTAACAGGTATATCTCTAAAACCCAAAATAACACCTGGCTCACATAAAAGGTTCTTACTTTTTGGAATAAATAAATGCAATGAAGATTATTTTCAAAAGACAGTGATTTTGTAGGTGGTTGGGGTGAGGAATCTTAACCATAAGGTTGTGTAAATTGTAAAATGTGGTTCCTGCCGTGATGTCAGGAATATCATTTCTTTTTACCCTGAGGAGTAGATTTTTCCTCTACAGAAAGGCTTTCTAATTAGAAGGAATTTTACTTGATTGATTGATTTTCCACTTAAGCCACAAAGAAAAGAAAATCCTTTGTTCAGAACCTGCAATGGACAATAGAAGTTACAGGTTCTGTGCTTTGTGCTGAAGGCAGGCCTATTAGAGTCTAAGAAAGCACTGCCTTCAGCTTCTTTTTTAGCTTACACATTTTATCTTTGCCAGCATTTTCTTCCTTTTCTTCTGTTATAGTGGAAAAAGCATTCCTCCACCTATCTCTATGTATGTTCTGAATTCCATCCCTTCCTCCCTTTTCTGGAACAACTTATTTTGAAAAGTTTTGAAGTTTAGGTGAGAATTTATTCTCGGTCAGCCATCTTTATTTCTTCATCTCCTACTAATTCTTCAACCACAGCACTTAGACTCTGTTCCTACCACTTATATACCCTTGAAACTGTTCTTAAGAAGAGCGCCAGTGGCTTCCAAGTCAGAAATTCTATGGGTATTCTTTAGTGATGGGCCTCTAGGCAGCATTTGTTACTGTTGCGCTCTCCCTGAAATTGCTCCTGCGACCTCTTGAATTGCATTCACAGTCTTGATTTCCCTCCTACCTCTCTGGTTGTCTTTTCAGTCTCCTGCAATTTAATAGTAATTACAAGATAAATAAGATTAATTAGAAGAATGCAAAATTTGTGTTAATTTAAGAACAAAACATGAGTCTTTAAGAAACAAGGTTGTAGCAGGAGATTTTGGGCAGGGGGCACGCTACTCTGTCATTAGAAATACTGGAAAAGGTTCAGAAGTATTGACATTTGTTTGGTTTATTCCTTTTAACCTTATAAGGTAGAAGATTGTATTCCTGCTTAACTACAAAGAATTTTAAGTGGAGAAGGAAAGGCCTGTGTATTAGGCAAAAGGGGTGCTGACGCAAAACACCAGAAATCTGCTAGGCGTTAGAAAAGGGCATTTATTTGGGGTAGGAGCTTAACAGTTACTGGGCCATAAAGCATAAGTTACTTCCCTCACCAAAGTCTATTTCCACATGTTGGAGCAAGATGGATGCTGACGTCGGTGAGGGTTCAGGCTTTCTGGGTTCCTCTGGGCTCAGCTACTCTGTTTCCTCCACAGGGTCAGCTGTAGACTCTAAAGTGAACGGCTCTGTCTCTTTCCCTGGGGCTCCAGCTTAAGGCTTCAGCATCAAACTCCAATATCAAAACTCCAATATCAGAAACCTTCAACTCTGTCCTTTGCCATGCCTTTTATCTGTGAATCTCCACCCACCAAGGGGCAGAAACTCAATGCCCTAATGATCTGGTTCAATTAAAGCCCTAATCATAACTCAGTCAGGCCCAGGTACAGATCAGATTACAAATATAATCCAGTATCTATTTTTGGAATTCATAACCATATCAAACTGCTACAGCATGTGTTCAGGACACCGTGCACTGTCCTTTTTGATTGGAAGGATGAGGATATAGTAAGACAGTAGTAGTGATGAAGTAGGCTGTTTCTGTGTTGTGGGTGTTTCCAGTGCCAAGGGGAGGAGTTTGTACTTAATTTTGTAGATAGTGAGGAATGGTTGAAGATTTCTAAACCGTGGGCAACAGTTTAGGAAAGGGAGACTATCTTGGTCAAGGGCTGATAATCCCGTAACATTATTTTCAATGACCAGATGGCACTTCTAATGGTACTTCCAATCTTTTTTGTAGATTTCCTCGTGTAATGAGTTGAGTCTTCTTTGGCATTTCTGTAGCACTTTGTCATACATCTGATGTAGAACTTCTCACGTTGTATCATTACAGCGTTTGTTTTTGTCTTCCACATTGGATCTGAACTCTTCAAAAATAACTAGTTTATGGATATTGTTGATCTTGGTAATCTTCCCCCATGCCCATATAGTGTTTGGTATAATAAAAGTTTCCTGAATTAATGAATGAATGAAGAGTTTGAATTTTGATTCTCAGATATGAGTAGCTGATCAGAATGCAACGGTTTTCAAATTTCTACTATTTACAGAGTTCAGTAGATTAGAGAATCATTCCTACCTTCTCTGAGCTGATACATCTTTTAGTTAATAAAACCTAGTTTTATGAAGAGATTCTATAACTCTAAAAGCCTGTGTCATTGAAGACACTCATGTAATGTACTGCACACCCTATGCAAATCAGCTCTCTGCTCAGGGCTTGTATTTGTTTTCCCCATAGACATAATCCAGGCGTTGGTTGTTTAAAGCAGCAGATGGAAGCAGGAGTCCATGGAGATGTGAATTTATTAGCTCTCACAATGTAAGACCACACTGATTGTGCTAAAGATTAGAAGATTTCTCCTGAATGAGAGAGATGGATCTTACTTTTTGTGCTGTTTTCTGTGGTGTGGCTAGCTCTTGTGACTAGAGTCAGTTGTAAGAAGGCCAGAAAAAGATCTTGTAAATAGACCTTCCATCAAGCCCCAGAATGTTGGTTGCAGCTGTCTAATAATAAGAGGGGCAGCCTTTCCTCCTTGTTAGGTGCAGACTAAATCTGTCCTATAGTTATTGCTATATTTACTCCTTCAAGCATGTAAAAGCCTGATTTTGAATGCTTTGTACATGACTTATTTGTCAAATTAGAAAATTTGAATTATTTCTTGAAATCCTTGGGAATAATTTTTGCAATATATACTTTAGTCTGAAAGACAATGATTGAATTGGAAAATAATGTATTTAATCCTCTTCCTAAAAATACAGTGCTGCCTTTGCTAAAAATTTTATGACTTGATAGAAAAATTGCAAACTTCCCTGACTTTTCCCATGTATTTTACTAGGATTCTGGCAATTACTCTAAGATTGGAAAGTTTTTAAACATTGCTTGTGGTGTGTAGAAGTAACAGAATAATACCGTGAGAGCTAACCTTTTACTCTTGAGATATATATATGTATATACATGTGTGTATGTATGTGTGTGTGTGTGTATATGTATATAGTGAGCCATGAATTAAGAGACAGAAGATTCTTTAAACTTTGGCCGAAGTCCTACTTTGAAAATGGCAGCCAGTAACCAAAGAAACAATTCTGGGATTATTAAAGCCTGGGTAAAACTAGTGTTTTTCATGCTGTGCCCTTTTAGAAGTCTGGAATGGGGAGCGTTTCCTGTGACAGCATTATCAGCCATGAATAGATGAATGAATTTGTCCATGCTCAGAACTCATAACACGTGTACTAGCTCTCTCCAGGACATAAAAGCAGAGAAACCAACCCAACAATGATCTAAGCTCCTGAAGAAAGAGGCTTTCGTGACTGTGCAAGAAGTGAAGACCAGCATATCTAGAGATAAAGAAACAAAAGAGCCTGTGACAGTATCGAAAGAATCTGACATTTGCTTTGTCTGTACAAAGGAAGAAAGGAATTTTGCCGACTTAGTCAAAACAATAACTGGTTTTACGTCAGTCTGAGCCTAAAATACAGGCATCAGGATAATATATTTTTCTTTGTTTTTCTGAAGAATTATCTTTTTAAAAACGTATGTGGAATGGTTTTGGTTTTGGAAAGAAAAACGTGGCGTGGATTTTATAAGATTAACAGATGTAGGTGGAGATTTTATTGTTTTGTTTGCCAAACCTTTTTAATAAGCAGTGAAGTCAGAGAGGGTATCAAAGATTGGAATATTTCTTCTGGGACCTTTGTTCTTTTCTTACTGCTTCAAATAATTTCAGCCAAATGGCTGTTTGTGGGAAAGAAAAACAAATGTGAAAATATTTTTCCCTATTTTGACAGTGATTCAGATGAGACATGTGAAGAAAGACATGGCTCTGATGGTAGTGATGGTATACTTATGCTGGACCAAGAGAGAACTGGTTTAGTGGAACACAGCATGATCTGCTGGCTTGATTGTTTGTCTCTTTATCCAGCAGTAAGCAAGGAGACACTAGTAGTTGACAGTCTGGGGAGTGGCTTTTTTGTCTGGTATCTATTATGGATGATTCCAGTATTCTGCGAAGGAGAGGGTTACAGGTGAGTAAAAGAAAGCCTTTTTCTACTGAACTCCTTCCTCTCAGTATCTTTTGAAAATGTACTAAATAGATTGCTTTAATTTTATTTACTACATTTCAGGCAGGAGGCAGGGTAGAGTGCCACTAAGTTTCTTTTTATTCCATCATGTATAGTTATAATGAGAGCATTTATATAAGACCTTTCTATTTCTATAGAAAAATGCTGTCTAGGCTTACTTATATTAAGCGAGTGGAGTAATTAACTCAGACCTATGTAGGATCCAAGCCTATTTTTGGACATCAGACATCACTGGCAGATTGTTTATGGGAAACATATTCTGTTCCTGACCACAGTGTTTACCCCTCCTCTCCCTTTAATTAAGTCATATGTATATGAAATAAATGTTTGACTATATACATAATTTTAAGAACTTTTCTAAATTATCCCTTTGCATTATATTTACACCTGTTTTGGAAGCCTTTTCTTCGTTAATTAACTTCTTGAGAGTTTGACATCTGGAGAGGTAAATAAGGTATAACAATGAGGGAAAAATAGAGACACTGATAGATACTCTTCAACTGAGTTTTAATGAATCCCCTTAGTACTAAAAGAATATACACCATGCTTCTTTTAAATTTGCTGATTATTTTTTTCATGCTTTGTAAAGTAGATCATCCTGTCTTAGTCTTATTCGTTAAGAACAAACCAGCTTCTCTTTAGTCCATCACTGAAGGTTTTTAAGAATTGATATAATGAAGGTTCTACTTTAATGCTGAGCTAATCAGTCATGAGGGGTCTCAACATGAAATGTTTTTTTTTTGTTTTTCACTTTGTTGGGTATTTGTAAAACACTTTATTGGTATAAAACACTTGTGATCTTTTTAATTATCATGAATTAACAGGATTATAGTTTCCTTAATGTCCTCAGAAGGAAAATTTATGTGGTTGGTAAAACTTAAACAAATCATGATATATGTGGTTCCCAGATATAGAGTATATTTTAAAATTGTGATATGCATTAATATACTTCTTATTAATGACATTGAAGTATTCAGAGCCCATTGGGAGCACCCACTAAATCTTTAACAGTTGTCCATTGTGACCCAGATTTTAAAAATCAGTAACATGAGCTCCAATACCTTATTTTAATTTCTCCTGTTAGTACAGTCGGTTCAGAGAGATTTGACACTTGATTTCTTAGAGATATTTTAGGAAGTATTTATCAAGTACTCAGAAGACATAAGTAGTGATGTATATTCAAGTAGCTATTAATTTAAAATGTCTGACTGTTCCTCTGTAGGCACAATTAATTGTATTGTCTGTTTATATCTTTACTTCTCTTTAGTTTTCTAATATTATAGCAGAGTTTTTGAGTGGGGAATATTTTTTAGTTACGTGCCTACTTCGTGTTTAAAACAATTGTTTTCTCCCCAGTGACTGAGTCTTTTTTTAGTATCTGCTATCCCGTTTTCTTATATCCTTCTTCTTGATTCTTTATTTCTATCTAACAGGAGTTCTAAAATGCCAGGTTACATATTTATTGTAGGGTGTTTGCTGTACTTAAAAATTTTTTATGATATCAAAGTTTATTTTCCAGAAGACTGCATTGGAACGTTCTGAAACAGAAGCAGAACTTAAAAAGTAGCAGTTTAGATTATTTATTTTAAATAGGTAAATTATAATGTAAAGCTTGAAAAATAACTTTTGGGTTTATATACTCATATATAAACACAGAAAAACTAAAATATGCCCAGTGGTGCGGGTGATCTCTTAGGCAACCTGAGATCAGAAGTAGAATATCCAGATTAATGTTTGGGCCTTACTAATTGCTTTTTGGTGAATAAGTTAGACTTCTCTGAAGTTTTCAAGAAAATCAGCTAAGATATAACCTACTTTGATCCTTTAGCTTTCTTTGCTAGTATTCTTTGAAGGTGACGGTGCAGTAAAAAGTGTGTTTATCAGTTCCACAAGAGCAGACACCTTGTGTATTTTGTTTGCCATTTTACCTTCAGTGGCTAGAACAGGACAAAGTATAAAGACCATATATTTGTTGAATGCATGAATTAAAAGAAAATAAAGGATGTATGTCTTTAAAGTTCTGGACAATGTGATAAATAAAAAAAACTTAAAACAAGCATAAATATTGGGTAAGTATAGATATTTGTTGATGATATCAGAATACCTATTTGTCTAGAAACTCCAAAAGAATTGATCAAAAAACTAGTACAATCAAAAGAGTTCAGAAAAATGGCCTGGTTTAAGATTAAAAACCAATAATATTCTATTTTTTTTTTTAAAGATTTATTTATTTATTCCCCCCTGCCCCTGCTCCGGTTGTCTGTTCTCTGTGTCTGTTTGCTGTGTCGTCTTCTTTGTCCGCTTCTGTTGTCTGCGGCACGGGAATCTGTTGCGTCATCTTTTGTCAGCTCTCCGTGTGTGCGGCGCCATTCCTGGGCAGGCTGCACTTTTCTTTCTCACTGGGCTGCTCTCCTTATGGGGTGCACTCCTTGTGCGTGGGGCTCTCCTACGCGGGGACACCCCTGCGTGGCATGGCACTCCTTGCACGCATCAGCACTGTGCATGGGCCAGCTCCACACGGGTCAAGGAGGCCTGGATTTGAACCGCAGACCTCCCATGTGGTAGACGGACACCATAACCACTGGGCCAAGTCCACTGCCGAGATGAGAAATTTTATGTTGCATATATGTTCAAAGCAAGTTAAGAGATAATGACAATTAAAGGCAATGTATGATCCTGAATGGGATCTAACAAAGGAGGAGAAAAGACTCAAAAAGACATTATTGGGACATATGAAAAAACTGGAATATAGACTATAAGCTTTTTATCAATGTTAAATTTCTTGAACTTGATAACTACACTTGAGGTGGATGCATAAGTGTATATCCTCGTTCTCAGGAAATGTGCATGGCCAGGAGAATGATGTATACAATCTATATTCGAGGATTCAATAAATGAATTGCTAGGTAGGTAGGTAGATAGATATACTGATAGGTCAGATAATGCAAAAAGATAAAATTGGTGAATTTGGAATATCTGGAAGGGTTTGGTGTATTTTGGAGTTCTGTTTGGGGCTTTTATTTTTCTAACTGTCCTGTAAACCTGAAAGTATCTCAAAATATAAGGTTAAAAAAATATATATATATATATGATAGAAAAAGATGTTCTACTCATTTTACTCAATAGCAACAAAATTCCCAAAATACTAAAATGACTTTATTAAGTACCTGTCTAATATGAAGAAAACTGTAAAATATTTTGAGAGCTAGAGAAGGAAGGATATATCATGTGGAATAAGAAGATAATGTTAAAGAGAACAACATTTAACAGATGTTAATTTATAGACCTAGAAGGAATAATTTGAAAAATAGACAAAATGGTTCTAAAGAGCTGACAGAATATCCAATACAACTTAAAAGAAGATTATAAAAAACTAAATCTAGTTTGGGTACAGGCAGCCTACCAGATAGGCTAATTTGAACCTAATTTGCTGTATAATAATTAGATCAGTATAATTTTGGTACAAAATAAATGTACAGGGAAGTAGATGTGGCTCAAGTAGTTGAGTGCCCATTACCACATGGGAGGTCCCGAGTTTAGTTCCTGGTGCCTTCCAAAGAAGGCAAGGAAGACAGCCAACTGTCACAGTGCAATGAGCTGATGCTATGCAGTGAGCTGATGTAATGAGAAGATACAATGAGAGACACAACAAGCAGGGAGTAGATGTGGCTGAAGTGTTTGGGTGCTTCCCACCCACATGGGAAGTCTCGAGTTTGGTCCCTGGTACCTCCTAAAAAGAAGATGAGCGGACTCAGCACACAATGAACAGAGAGCAGACAGTGAGCATAAACAACAGGGGTGGGGTCAGAGGGGAATAAATAAATAAGTAAAACAAATCTTTCTTAAAAATATAGAAATAATAAATAATAAAGCCAAAATAGACCCTAGTATATTTAATAATATATGCTAAAGCAGACACATCAATGGAGGTAAGAAGAATTAGTAACAATTATGGTGTGTACAAGTTCCAGGTAAATAAAACAAATGAAAAAATGAGGGTTCTTACTCATAAAGAAAAAATAGCTTCCCACCCCCCCCCAATTTTTGTTTCATCTCAAGTGAATCATGAAATTTTACTCCAGTAACTTAGGGCTAAAAATTATCCTGTTGATAGTGCCTTTTTTTTCTTTAAAAGAAGGTACTGGGGATTAAACCCAGGACCTTGAACATGGGAAGCAGATACTCAACCACTGAGCTACATCTGCTACCCAAAATTGCTTTTTTTTGAAGTACAAATTACATTATTTTGGGCGTTTAATTCAGATTAAAGCAACTAGTTAGTATGTATTGTATACCTCTTTTGTATACTGTTAGGCCATACGTTGCTTTGATCATAATGATATATTTGGCAAGTAGGTATTACCTGCATTTTCAGGTGCAGATAATTTTAAAGAAAGAACAGAAGATTGGTTCAAATTATAGTGCTACCACTTTCTAGCCATATTAACCATGGTCAAAATTTGCTTCTATTTCTGTGTACTCTGCTAGTATGGAGATAAGAACTGCAGCAGGAAGACCAATCATGAAATTGTTGAAGTGAAAATTCAAGAAGATGATAATGGATTGGATGTGGGTGATAGTAGAGGATTTTCTGATTTGCTTCTTTTACAGTAATTTCCTCAAGGACAAACAGCTTGCAAGTGGTCAGGCTAGGTGTGTGGGTTAAGATACTCAATATCCTAATTTAATATTTAAATATTCTTTAAATATTAAAGAAATTTATTGACTCAACAAAAATGGAAATGTAGAGTTAAATACTGTAGTGTATTTTGTTTGGCTTTACTCTACTTGTGTTTTCCTCTGTGTAGTGGCCTGTTTCTCAAATTGGCTTCCTATATATTAAAAAAAGAAGCTTTAGTGCTTTGAGGTTGCACAATCCACGCACTGCAACATCCCTAGGTCTTAATGGTTAAAGGACACCTGGCAGATTACGTATGAGCAATTTCCATTTAGAGAGCCTCTCTCCAGTAGTATGGATTGGGATTGCTTTATTTTAAAATCAGTTCAGGTTTGGGTCTTCCTTATGGTATAAATTGGCTCTCATCCTACTGCTACTTTTGGAACATCTGTATATTTGAGGTTGAAATTCCTTGTGAAAATAAGGTGTTTTTATATTTGCCTTATTGCCCAGTCAACTTATGGGAGATGATTTTATTTTAACTTTTAAAACTCAACTGACTAGCTGTGATAAATTTTTATTAATCAGTGCTGTTAATGCCATCATTTCCACATTAAGTATTTGCCTGTAAGGAAGATAAAGTAAACAGTTTTCATTGCATAGAGTCAAATTTCTCAGATTCTGAATTGGGAATATTTGTTGTACTGATAAAAATTATTGCCCTTAGGCGAAAGCTATGTAACATTCCCATCTCCTCCTTTTCTGTCTTTGCTGTTAAAAAAATGAGAGTGCCGAAAGTGCCATTGTTCAGGAGTACTTCATTATTTTGGACAATAAAACATACTCTGGGTAGTATTTTTGTTGACAAAGGTTTCTTAGGACAGTTTTTATTTAGAAAATTATGAATATCATGATAGATAATTTCCTGGAAAATGTGATTCTGTTTAGATTTTAGTCCTTAGAAACAAAATCTTTAAGAACCATGTAGATTACAAGCATTCCAACCCTTCTTGCCAGTTGTTTGACTTTAGAAAAGATGATAGATGGACAAAAATATAACCTAGTTATTTGCTTCTGATAGACTATGGTTCTTCTTTTCTGTGGGAAACATGATAAAAATAAAGAAATTAAATTTATATTCATATAAATACATGTATATAATTATTCAAATACAAGTTTAAATTTGTATTCATCAGTTTTTAATAACACCGAAGTATTTTCATCATCAATAAATAAAATCACTTGAAAAGTTAAGTAATTTATCTCATTTATGTCCATCTTCTTCTTTTCCCTATTCCATTTTTTCTTATTATGCATTGTAGCCACAGCAGTCTTTCGTATTGTTGTGGTTTAGTTTTTCCATATTCATTCATCTCCTAGCATTTCCCACTCCTGGGCATTGTTCTCCTTCTCTACCTGTCAGCCTCCTGGTCATCCCCAGGAAGTTGTTTTAGACCTGAGCACCTAATTTTCAAATTCTTACTGTCAGCTTGATATTGTCACCTTGATTGCAGAGGAGGATAATTGACCTAGTCTCAGGTCTTTAGAGTTCCCCTACTTTCTGGACTCTATTTTAACAGCACATTCCACTAAATACCTTGACTTTGTACATGGAGTTGTTTCACTTAGAAATCTTACAGTAATCTAAAATCACATTTCCCACTCATCTCTGAATTATAGTCCTATAGCCTATTGTGTAAATCAGGGTCATAAACTGAAGGTCTGTGAACAATTTCCTATAGATATATTTTATTGGGCCATTTTAGAATATTTAAAGAAAAATTGATCAATGTAAGTCCCTGCCAATCCCCCTTGTTTTATACTCCTCTACCTCACACATTTACTATATTTCATCACTTCTCTTTTTAGATTTTATTTATTCCTTTCCCTCCCTCATTGTTTTGCGATCACTGTCAGCTCTTTGTGTCTGTATATTGTGTGCTCGTCTTCTTTTTTAGGAGGCACAGAAACCTTCTATGTGGGAGGGAGGTGCCCAATAGCTTGAGCCACCTCCGCTCCCTTTCATTGCTTCTAATGCTCATATTTTTTTTAATCACCTTTTTAACAGCTCTGAAATTGTGGTATGTTACTTTTTAAAATTTCCTATACTTTTTTAAGGAGGCACTGGGGACTGAACCTGGGGCCTCATGCACGGGAAGCAGGCACTCAACCCCTGAGCTACACCCGCTTCCCTGTGTGTTACTTTTGATGTATGTTTCACTTTAATTGGCAGTGGGTATTTTGTATTGTGTGTTGGTGTGTTTAAATCATACTGGCACCTAAAATACTGAGATCTCTTACAATTAATGGATTTTCAAATTTGATGAAATACAGTATATTACTGACCCATGAAATCATTTGAGTTTGCAACATATATGTCTAAATCTAAAGATCTCTACTTTTTAGCTCTCCATCTTTCCTTTGTATAATGTTTGGAAGATCTGTGTTCCCTTTATTCTTTTTCTTTTTATCAGTTAGTACCCATTTGATGTGTTTCCTTTCTTATAAACTTGGGCCCCATGTATCATCAGTTAAAGGAATATTACTGACATTTCAAATTCTTCATTCCCTTGTTCTTCCACCAGCTATGTCTCTTGAAATATGTGTCTCATATTCTACCTCAGGACTACTGAGTGATGTTTAAAAATACCATGAAATTGTGTGGATTAGCACCTCTGCAAATTCATGGTTTTCAGCTTCAGCTAGCTCTTCATTTCCCTCATTTTTTTTTTTTTAAATTCATAATAGGAATGAGTACACAGGAAAGAATATATAAATCATATATCTTAAATCTTATTGCTATCTTTTAAATCTCTCCTGAATCTGTTTTTATATTTCTACTTTGTATTCTCAATATTGGGTATTTATATTTTTTTTCAAGATCAACAGAAACTTGTCTGTTTTGTTGGTTTTTATAAAAACTAGAAAACCATTTTGCTTTAAATGTATTTCTTGCAAATGGCATATAGTAGGTTTTTTGTGTTTTGGTTTGTTTGTTTGTTTATTTGTTTTTGGGCCAGGAATTGAATGTGGGACCTCATATGTGGGACGTCGGTGCTCAACCACTGAGCTACATCAGCTTCCCAGAGTTAATTTTTTTCATTTGTTTGTTTGTAGTTTTTTTTTTTTTTTTTTAAGGCGGTACCGGGGATCAAACCAGGGGCCCCGTTTATGGGAAGCAGAAAAGAAAGAACTAAAATACTAAAGTATTTGTGAAATACTGTGAAGTATTTAGTTGAAATACTTAAATACACCACAAAACAGAATGTGAGAATGGTGCAGTTCCCTGTTAATTGCCCTACATCAGTTCCTGGTCTCTGCTGCGCTTCACCTTGACTCTCCCCTTCGTCTCTCTTTTGTTGTGTCATCATGTTGCTGCATGCCTCACTTGGGCAGGGTACTCGGCTTGCCGCGCCCAGGTACCCAGTTCACCATGCGGGCACTCGTGCAGGTACTCGGCTTACCATGAGGACCCTCGACTTGCTTCACAGTCACTTGGCTCACCATGCAGACACTCACGTGGGCACTCGGCTCACCATGCAGGCACTTGGCTCGCCACATAGGACTGGCTCGCGGTGCAGGCGTACTTTCTCTTCCTTTTTTTCACCAGGAGGCCCCAGGGATCGAACACACGGCCTTTCATATAGTAGGCGAAGGCCTTATCACTTGAGCCACATCTGCTTCCCAATAGAGTAGGTTTTTAAAAAACCTTACTTATATCAGTAAAATTAGTCTATTTACATTTATTACTATTACTGATATATTTGAACTTGTTCTTGCATATAATTTTCTTGCATTCCATGCCCTACATTCCCATGCTTTACTGCCCCTTTTCATTTTTGACTTTTAAAAATATTGATAGCAGGAGCGGGTATAGCTCAGTGGTTGAGTGCCTGCTTTCCATATATGAGGTTCCAGGTTCAATCCCTGGTATCTCCTAAAATTAAATATATATATATATGTAAATAGATAGTTTTCTTATTCTATTTTTCTAGCTTTACTGGTTTGCTAGAAGAAATTCACAGTTTTAACCCTCTTCTGAACAACACAAGGGCTCATGCCCTCCATTCTTACATTCTGTTTTACTTCAGTATTTTAATTCTTTCTTATCTTAACAATTACATAAATTAGATGTTTCTGTTATTATTATTAAATACAGCCAGTGCTTACTGAGACTTACCTGCATGTTTATCAATTTTCTTGCTCAACATTTCTTTTTGGATCTTAGACTCCTCCTGGGATAATTTTACTTCTGCCTAACATAGATCATTCAGACATTTCTTTAATATAGATATGTTGGTAATAAATGCCTTATTTTTGTGCTTGTCCTTAAAAGATAGTTTTTCCTGGTAAAAGATTTTATGTTTGCTAGTCATTTTCTTTTATACTTTTTACAGAATTTTCAGCTGTGTTCTAGTTTCTACCATTGCTATAGAGAAATATGCTATCAATCTAGTTGTCATTCCTTTGGAGGTTATGAGTCTTACTCTTTGGCTCCTTTTAATATCATTTTGTCTTTTCTGATTTTCAATATCATTGTCATATAACTGGGTATGGATTTATTTGTTTATTTTTAATGTTTGGTATTCAGATGGAGACTTAGCATGCTCAGTGACTAGAACTGACCAAAGACAGCTTTTAGCAGGTGCTGCAGAGGGAAAGAAAACAGCAACTTATCCTGCAAGACAGAAGGCCTCCTGTGAGTAAACATAAGGAGGTGGACATTTGAATGAAAGGGAAGTAGAAACTTCTGCAGACCAGTAAGGGAGAGGCCACTCTGAAAAGTGGGATGCTAAATTAGGTGTTTCATGATTAAGAGGCATCTACTCTTTTAGTGGTGGAGAATATATATTTTTACTCCTTGGTTTTAAATGTTAGTAGAGAAGCTGTCTCAAATTCAACCATTCTTCCATTTCCAGTGGAGTGGATGATTGAATTATGTTTCTTAGAACCAGTTTATTTCCTTCTCTGGGAAGAAGGCTGCTATTGCAGAAGAAAAGGGATGAATTTATATAAATGTTATGGTGGTTCGAAACTGTATATATGCCAGAAAACCATATTTTTAAAACCAGTCATTCCTGTGGGTATAAAACTTTTGTAAGTAGGACCTTTTCAGTGTTATTTCAGTTAAGGCATGGGCCAGCGTGGGTCTTAATCTTAGTGTAGTCCTTTGTACATGGGATGAGAAAGAGAAAGCCACAGAAGCAAGAAGCTAAAAGCAGTGAAACCGGGAAGAGAAGAGAGATGAGAAGACGCCACCATGTTGCCTTGCCATGTGGAGAGGAGCCCAGGATTGCCGGCAGCCAATCTTCGGGAAGATGATGATATTATGATTTGGACAGTTTTCTCAACCTCAAAACTGTACGCTAATAAATTCCCGTTGTTAAAAGCCAGTCTGTTTTGTGGTATTTGGCTTTGAGCAGCTCAGTAAACTAAAACAGATTTTGGTACCAGTAGAGTGGGGTGCTTCTATTGCCAATACCAAAAAATGATGGGGTGGGGGAAAGACTTTGTAATTGAGTAATAAGTAGAGATAGAAAGAATTGTGAGGTGCTTGATAGAAGAGGCCTAGCTTGCTTTAAAGAGAGTGTTGATCGAAATATGAACACTAAAGGTACTTCCTAAGAGGCTTTAGGCAAAAGTGATGAATGTGTCATTGCAAACTGGAAGAAGGGCAGTCCTTATTTTAAGGTGGCAGAGAACTTGGTAAATTTGAGTCCTAATGTTGGATGGAAAGCTGAATTTGAAAGTGACGAGCATGGATATTTACCTGAGGAGATTTCTAAACTAAATGTGGAAAATGCAACCTGATTTCTCCTCGCAACTTATAGTAAAATGCGAGAGGAAAGGGATAAGTTGAGAACTGACCACCTGTGTACAAAGAAACCAGAAGTTGATGGTTTGAAAATTCTAAGCTTCTGGAAAACAAGTCCCCAGAGAATAGTGCTCCATAGGAGGGTTTAACTAAGCATGGAACCAGTCAGCCATTTCACTGCAAGTCAAGATTGGAAATACAGTTATCCAGCAAGGTTTTGTGGAATGTTCTTTTGTCTAATAATTTGAACCCCTGTGCACTACTTGTAAACTGTTTTTTTTTGTGAGAGCTGTATGAATGGAGCTACTGGGCTAAAAGGGTCAGAAAGGGAGAGATTGACGGAAAAAATGACTTCACAGGCAGAACCGTGGAAGATGAAGTCTGGACTGAAGACATCTCGGGCTGAGAGAGAAGACCCACCCCTGTATGAGGAAAGGGTGAGTATACCCCAGAGCTTGGAGAGAGCAGGCCTTCCGCCCTCCCCCCTTGTTCAGGAAGAATGTTACCACCCAAGTGTTCTCAGATGCCTGGGGGATTGTGGAGAATTTGACCACCACCCCAATGTTTGGCAAGGGTGGAGCCCAGAGTCTGGCCACCACTTACATATCTAAAGGTGGAGTTAGAAAATGTGAGGAAGCTCAGGGAGGAAGCTGCTTTAGGCAGAGACAACTTTGACCCATAGTCATCTCCTCTATGCTGGTGACTATTGATAAAAAGGATAAACACCAGCCTATGATTCTTGGCTGGCATATTTACGTATGGGGGAAATGGTTGCTGCCTTTGGATACTTGGCCTTTGTCTTTTCTTAGGAAATATTTTAGGGCTTTAGTCAATTTGAATAATGAGTAAATCACATAGAAAATGATTCCCTATGGGTATATGTGAATGTACCATTTCATATTTTATGTAATACCTTTAGAAATTTGCTATAGGGAAAAATGAAAAGGTATGAGTGGTTATTTCTTTAGGATCCAGTATATATAACTTTCTTGGCAACTTCAGAATGTAGTTCAAGATCTTATTATTTCACTTATTATGTTCACTATAGTTGCTTTAAGTGACTATACTTGGTGTTGCACATTTGTTACATACAATATATTACTTTAATAGGGAATATTTTCTTCAGCAGGCAGTATCAAAGTGTGTCAATTAGAGGAATCCAGAAGATAGTAAAAGAATTTTAGAGGCTCTTAAACAACATGTCCTTGAGTGTTGAGGGTAAAGTTAGACTTTGGCTCTAGAGCCTTATTGCTTGTGGTTCACTTTGGAAAAGTACAACTCCTTATCATTAATGATAACCAAAATTGTCAAACTTTCGGTTTTTAAATTATTTTTAAAAATTTATTGAAGTATATCACTCATACATAAGCATACATAAACAATAAGTGTATACTAATAGTTGTGAACTTATAAAACGAATGTACATAACATCATACAGGGGTTTCATTAACTCACCTCACCCTACCACCGATACATTGCATTGTTGCGAAACATTTTTAACTAATGATTAAAGAGCATCTTCAAAATATTACTACTAACCAAAGTATCTTACATTTGATGTATTTTTCCCCCAACACAGCCTATTATTATTATTATTGTTATTACTATGTTATTTATATATGAACATACATAATAAATGTATGGTAAAAGTTGTGAACTTACAAAGCAAACATGCATAACATCATACAGGGGTCCCATACATCAGCCCACCATAAGCAGCTTGCATTGTTATGAGATATTTGTTACAAATTGTGAAAGAATATTGTCAAAATTTACTACTAACTTTAGTCCTTATCTTACATTTGGTGTATTTTCCCCCCAGCCCACCCTATTATTATTTTTAAAATATATTTTTATGACAGGAGTTGTAAACTTACAAAACAATCATGCATATGTGTAGAATTCCCATATAACTGCCCTCTATCAACACACCACACTGTGGTAGAACATTTGTTACAGATTATGAGATAATATCTGGACTACTAGCAGGTCCATAGCACACATTTGGCACACTTTTTCTGTACTCCCCTATTATCAACACAGTACATCTTTGGCATAGATACATGAATATTACATTATTACTGTTAACCACAGTCCATAAGTCACTCCAGTTATATTTTTCCCATGCTTCTCCACATTCACATATGCCTTCAGTAGTGATGTACATCTGCTCTAGCTCACACAGGACACTCTTGCATCTGTGCCATCAACCACAATTCTCATCTACCTCTGGAATTACTGTGTTAGTCAGTTCCTAGATTATTCTCTAGCTTTCTTTCAGTTGGCATTTACATCCCTAGACCACCCTTTTCAACCACATTCTCATTTATAAACCATTATAATGTGTTACATTCAACTTTATACATTTCCACACTTCTGCAGTAAAGTTAATTAAAACTTTAACACACATTAAACAATAGTATTCCATCTCAGTCTTCCTCTTATCCCCTTTAAAAATCCACCATCTACCACCAGGTATTGAAGATATTTTCCTACATTTTCTTCTAGAAACTTTATGGTTCTTGCTTTTATATTTAGGATTTTGATCCATTTTGAGTTAATTTTTGAATAAGGTGTGAGATAGGGGTCCTCTTTCCTTCTTTTGGCTATGGATATTCAATTCTCTCAGCACCATTTATGGAATGGACTGTCCTGCCCAAGCTGGGTATGTTTGACAGGCTTGTCAAAATCAATTGACCATAGATGTGAGGGTCTGTTTCTGAACCATCAGTTGGGTTCCATTGATCTGTGTGTCTGTCTTTATGCCAGTACCATGCTGTTTTTATCACTGTAGTTAGGTAATATGATTTATGTACAAAAGTGAGAGTCCTTCAACTTTCCTTTTCCTTTTTAAGATGTTCCTGGCTACTCAGGACACCATATCCTTCCAAATAAATTTTGATAATCATGTTTTCCATTTATTTAAAAACTGTTGGGGAAGCAACTGTGGCTCAATCAGTTGGGCTCCCGTCTACCATGTGGGAGGTCCTGGGTTTGCATCCCAGGGTCTCCTTGTGAAGGCAAAAGCTGGCCCATGTGCTGCAGAGAGCTGGTGTAGCAAGATGACCCAACAAAGGGAGACAAGCAGATACAGAAGAAACATATATCAAATGGACACAGAGAAGGGACAGCAAAGAATGGAACAAGCTGCAAGGGGGGCGGGGGGATAAACAAACAAATAAATAAGTCTTTAAAAAAAAAAACCATTGGTGGAATTTTTATCAGGGTTACATTGAATCTGTATATCAATCTGAGTAGAATTGACATTTTAATGATATTTAGTTTTCCAATCTGTGAGCATGGAATGTTCTTCCATTTATTTAGGTCTTTTTTATTTTTTTTAACAATGAGTTGTGTTTTCTAAATAAAAGTGTTTTACATTGTTCATTAAGTTTATCCCAAAATATTTGAGTTTTTTCTGTCATATTTTATTTTCACCACTCTATTGACACTTTTGGTTACTTTTACTGTTATAATCTTCATTTCTAGACTCTCTTTCAAGCCTCTCTCTCCTGTCTTTTCTTTTCAGACTGTATCACACCCTTTAGTAATCCTGCAAAACTGGTCTCTTGGTTATAAACTCTCTCAGTTTCTGTTTATCTATGAATATTCTAACCTCACCCTCATTTTTGAAAGACAGTCTTGCTGGATATAAGCTTCTTGACTGGAAGTTTTTCTCTTGCAGTATCTTAAATATATCATCCCACTGCCTTCTTGCCTCCATGGTTTCTGATGAGAAATCAACACTTAATCTTATTGGATATCCCTTATATGTTATGCATTGCCTTTCTCTTGCTGCTCTTAGAATTCTCTTTGTCTTTGGTCTTTGACATTCTGATGAGTGTGTGTCTTGGAGTTGGTCTATTTGTTTTTTTTTTTGGATGAGAGTACATTGTGCTTCTTGGACAGGGATATCTATGTCCTTCAGTAGGGTTGGGAAATTTTCTACCATTACTTCCTCAAATATTCCTTCTGCCCCTTTTCCCTTCTCTTCTCCTTCTGGGACACCCATGGCATATATGTTTGTATGTCTCTTGCTGTCGTTTAATTCTCTGAGATCCAGTTCAATTTTTTCCATTTTTTTCTTCATCTGTATGTATTTTTTCAGAGGCTATTTCTTCAAGCTCACCGATCCTTTCTTCTGCCTCCTCAAACCTGCTATTATATGATTCCAGTGTATTTTTTATTTCATTTATTGCACCTTTTGTCCCATAAGATCTACTGTTTTTCTAGATATGCTTTCAAATTCTTCTTTGTGCTTATCCAATGTCTTTTTAATATACTTAATCTCTTTAGCCATCTCATTGAATTTATTAAGGAGATTTGTTTGAACATCTATTAATTAGTTGTCTGTACTCTTTTATGTCACCTGGAGGCTTATCTTATTCCTTTAACTGGTCCATACCTTCCTGTTTCTTGGTGCGAATTATAATTTTTTGTTGGTGTCTTGGCATCTGGCCTCTAGATGTATTTATTCTTGGTGCAGTTTCTCTCTTTAGTTCAGGGCTTTCTTGCCCTTTCTCCCTTGCTGGTTCTGTAGTAGAAGCCAAGGATGTAGTTAGTGCTGCAAGCTGTGGAGGCTCCAGCTGTCCTCATTGCCCCGGGGACCAATGAAGCTTCTTCCAACCTTCTCCTTTGCTAGGGGTAGGGACAGAGCCACAACTGTGTGTAATCTGAGTTGTGCACGCCTTGATTGTATTTGCCCAGAGAGACAGATGAAGCTTCATGCCCTTTTTTCCCCTGCCTGGGGTGGGGATAGAGCTGCAGGTGTGGCCAGCCATCTATGTCATGTGGGTACAAAATGATTGCAATTGCCCTGGTAAATTTCCAGCTATTCATTCTGTGCCAGCCACATGTTCCTGCAGTTACCCAGAGAGGCTGGTGCTGGACTTAGCAGCTTCTTCCCTGCTAGAGGTAGAACTGAAGCCTAGGTTATGGCTGCAGTCTAATCTGGGTGAAATCTGTCATTGTAATTTTCAGTCAGCCCAACTTCCCCTTATGCTGAGGGCAAAGTCCAAATGGCAGTTAATGGCCTATATCTGACTTGGACAGGTTCAAACTTTAGCTGTTCTTAGGGTTATACTTTAGCCTTCCGAATTTACTAATCAGTAGCTGACGTCAGTGGCCAACCATCTCTCCCTCCCATTTTTAGGAAATGGAGCTTCCAATTCCACCTACAGAACAGTTCCTGGGGTAGCTTGGGCTATGAGAGTAGGATGATCACCAGCCCCCACTGCATGGCCTGCATTTTCCTGGAGAGGCTGGCACAGGTCCCCGCAGCTTCCTCCCTGCTGGAGGTGGGGCTGGGGCTTACGCAAGACCCGCAGTCTCATCTGGATGGAAAGAAGCCAGTCCCTACCAGCACTGAGATTTTCAGTCAGCTCTCCTTTCCCTTGTGCCAGGGATGGGGTTAAGATGATGGCTTCTAGCCTCTTTCTGACTTGGACATGTTCAAACTTTAGCTGTTCTTAGGATTATTCTTTAGCCCGCTGAATTTACTCTAATCAGTAGCTGAGGTTGGTGCCCAACGGTCTTCTTCCTTCCCCATTTTTGGGAAGTGGAGCTTCCAGTTCCAGTCATGGAATAGCTCCCATCACGGCTTGTACCTCCAGTGGAGGATGGGCACCGGCCTTCATGGCGTGGAGTGCTCTACTTATGAATTGTCTCTGCAGAAGGGCAGTCTTCTCCTTCCAGGATGTTGCAGGGTGCTTTTCTGATCTCCTGGAGCCCCCTAGCAGGTACTTAGATAGCTCTGGATGATTAGTAACTGCTCTGTGGCATGAGCTCACTCTAGGAGCTCCTTACTCTGTAGCCATCTTGCTGATTGTTTAAATGTACTTCTAAAAAATTCTATCCTTGGATTAACCTTTGTGAGATAGACATAATATGAATTTTTATCTCAGATGTACAGATGAGAATAATGAGGTTTAGAAAGATTTAATGACTGTCCAAGGTATTATGTGGCAAGTATGTAGCAGAACTGTGTTTACCTATTTTTCTTTCTCTGAACTCTGGGTTCTGTATACCATGTACAGATACCCTGTTAATATCCTTAAACTATTTTTACTGTTCCTCTAACTCAGAAGAACACATATATCATTTGTGTGACATTTTATAGAATAAAATATTTTCTTCTATTTGATTTTTATAACCACTACAACTAACCCTTAGAGATAGTTGAAATCCCAAGTAACACAGTTATGTTACTGAGCCATGACATGAATGCATTGTTTCCTGAACTTCACAATTGTGTTCTTTCCACAGTTCCTAATATTATTGTATAATGTAAATACTCTATCATTGGAACCTGTTATCTGTGTAACACCATATTCATTTAATGGAATAAATAATCAAGAAGCATTTTCATAGGAGTGCCATAGCTGCACAATGCACTGGTTTTGCACTTGCTCCTGAAATCAAGACAGACTCACAATAAAGTAATAAGTAGAGACAAAACTCCATAATGCAGAGCTCAGTAATAGTGATAATTTATAAGATATGAAGTCGAGAGATAGCATGAACCAAATCTCCGCTAGGCCTAGAGAATTGTGCAAATGATGCTGGAAAGGTAGGCTTTTAGACTTTATTCATTGAGGAGTTTTAGGCAGAGAAATGGCCTACTCAGGCCTGCATTTTTAATATATCTTTTTGACTATACTGTTTATTTTGTTAAACCCACATCATGACCAAGTTGAGTTTAATGCAGAAATGCAGGGTTTGCTTAATATTAGAAAATCAATCACTGTACTTCACCACATTAACAGACTAGAGCAGAAAAAAAACATAATTTTAGTAACTGCAGAGAAAATACTTCATAAAATCAGTACCCATTCATGATAAAAACATCTAAGAAAATTAGGAAAAGAATGGGATTTTCTCAAGCTAATAAAAATTACTTATTAAGAACCTACAACTGGGAAGTGGACTTGGCCCAATGGATAGGGCATCCTCCTACCACATGGGAGGTCCATGGTTCAAACCCTGGGCCTCCTTGACCCATGTGGAGCTCGCCCACTTGCAGTGCTGATGCACACAAGGAGTGCCATGCCACGCAGGGGTGTCCCCCACGTAGGGGAGCCCCACGCACAAGGAGTGCGCCCCGTAAGGAGAACCGCCCAGCGCGAAAGAAAGTGCAGCCTCTCCAGGAATGGCGCCACACACACAGAGAGCTGACACAGCAAGATGACTCAACAAAAAGAAATGCAGATTGCTGGTGCCGCTGATAAGGATAGAAGCAGTCACAGAAGAACACACAGCGAATAGACACAGAGAGCAGACAATAGGGGGGGTGTTGCGGGGGGGAAAGGGGGAGAGAAATAAATAAAAAATAAATCTTTAAAAAAAAACCCTACAATGAGCATCACTTTTAGAGGTAAAATTTTGAACACTTTCACCCTAAGATCAGAGGAGAAACAATGCAAGAATGTCTATTCTTACCACTTTGATTCATCATTTATAGGAGATCCTAGCCAGAGCAGTAAGGCAAGGAAACAAAAATATAGGCTTAGAAATAGTAAAGGAAAATAATAGTAAAATAAAATAGTAAAGGAAAGAAATAGTAAAAATCACTCTATTCATGAATGACATGATTGTTTATATATAGAAAAATTCTAAGGCATCTACGAAACAATTGCTACAACTAAGGAATTCAGCAAAGTTGCAGGATCCAGTCAATATATAAAAATTGATTGTATTTTTATTCTAGAAGAAAGCAATTGAAACATGCAATAAGAAATTATTTGCAATAGCTTAAAAAATTTATACTTAGGAATAAACTTAGCAAAAGGAGTACATGATCCCTTTGATAAAGACTACAAAACATTGCTTAGAGGAATTAAAGAAGAGGTAAATAAGTGGAGGAATATCATGTTCATGGAGTGGAAGATTCTATTAAGATATCATCTATATCCTAATTGATCTGTTATTACAGCAGACTTTATCCTCCCCCTATACCCCTTGTTGTTTTATGTTTGTTGTCTGCTCATCTTCTCTTTAGGAGGCACTGGGAATGGATCCTGGGACCTCTGATGAGAAAGAGAGGTGTTCAGTTGCTTGAGCCACCTCAGCTTCCTGGTTTGTTCTGTTTCTCATTGTCTTTCCTTTGGTCTCTTTGTTGCATCATCTTGCTGCATCTGCCTGTTACACTAGCTCACTTTCAGCAGGAGGTTCTGGGAAACAAACCTGGGACCTCCCATGTGGTAGACTGGAAGCTCAGTCGCTTGAGCCACATCTTCTTCCCTGTAATTTGATTTTTAACAGAGTGCAGAGCAATCTGTTAGGGAAAGAATAGTGTTTTTAACAAATGATGATGGAATAACTGGGTTGTTAGGTGGAGAAGAAGTGAACCTTGGCCCCTACCTCACATCTAACACAAAAATTAATTTGAAATGGATCATAAACCTAAATGGAGAAGCTAAAATGATAAAATTTTTAGAAGTAAAATATAGAAAAATATCTTTGCAACCTTGGGGTGGCAGAGGTTTCTTAGACAAGATTTTGAAAGTATTAACCATAAAAAAAAATTGAAAAATTGTCTTTTCACCAAAATTATAAAGTTGCCCATCAGTTGACATCACTATTAAGTTTGATAGACAAACCACAAAGAAAATATTCACAAAACATATCTAACAGAGGTGTTGTATTTAGGACATAAAAGAACTTTAAAAACTAAATAATAAAAAGATAACCCAATTTTTTAAATGGGCAAAAAGTTTTAAGACATTTCACATAGTGTAGCAGTTTGATATTATTGATGAATTCCAAAAGGAAATATTGGATTATGTTTGTAAATTGATCTTTTCCTCTGAGCATATTAGATTATATTGGATTCTTAGGTTTACTTTATTAAGGGTGGGAACTCACAGATAAAAGGCAAGGCAAAGGACAGAGTTAGGGGTTTTTTGATGTTGGAGTTTGATTCTGAAGCCTTAAGCTGGAGCGCCAGAAAGTAAGCACACGGAGGAAAGAGAAGCAAGCCCCAGGAGGAGAGGAACCCAGGAAGCCTGAACCCTTGCAGACATTGGTAGCCATCTTGCTCTGACACGTGAAAATAGACTTTGGTGAGGGAAGTAACTACGCTTTATGGCCTGGTATCTGTAAACTCCTACCCCAAATAAATACCCTTTATAAAAAACAACCAATTTCTAGTATTTTTTCAGCACCCTCTTGCTGACTAACACATATAGTAATATATGCCTGTGGCTAATAAGCACATGAAAATATGTACTACATCGTTAGTCATTATAGAAATGCAAATTAAAACGACATTAAGATACCACTACCCTCACATGGATGGCTAAAATTTAAAAGACTGGTGTTTATATTGGTGCAAATGTAGAGCAATTGGAACTCTTCTTCATTAGCGTGAGTGTAACATTAATATATTAATATTAAAGTATTTAAGTTTAATATATTTTAATATATTAATTAAAATGTAGAGCAATTGGAACCCTCATATATTGTTAATGGGAATGTAACATGATGTAGTCACTTTAGAAAAAGGTCTAGCAGTTTCTTATAAAACTAAAAATATACCTACCTTATTACCTAACAATTGCACTCTTAGATGTTTACCTAAGGCAAATGAAACATAAACCCATTGAAAAACTTGTACAGAAATGTTAATAGCCCCATGCTATAAATAATCCTGATGTCCTTCAAGGAGAAAGGGTAAATATACTATGATATAGTCATGTGATTGAATACTCCTACTATCACGTGTAACAACATGGGTGAATCTCAGAAACTTGCTGAAAGAAGCCTTACACAAAAGGGTTCATATTTGTATGGTTCGACTCATATAAAGTTCTAGAGCAGGCAAAACTAATCTATAGTGAAAAAAATGAGAATAATATTTTCTTGGGGGTGCATAGGAGGGAGAGTGTTTTTTTGGAGATTGACTGGGAAAGGGCATGATGAAACTATCTGGTTTGATGGACATCTATATATATATATTTTTTTAAAGATTTATTTATTTATTTAATTTCCCCCCCTCCCCTGGTTGTCTGTTCTTGGTGTCTATTTGCTGCGTCTTGTTTCTTTGTCCGCTTCTGTTGTCGTCAGCGGCACAGGAAGTGTGGGCGGCGCCATTCCTGGGCAGGCTGCTCTTTCTTTTCACGCTGGGCGGCTCTCCTTACGGGCGCACTCCTTGCGTGTGGGGCTCCCCCACGCGGGGGACACCCTTGCGTGGCACGGCACTCCTTGCGCGCATCAGCACTGCGCATGGCCAGCTCCACACGGGTCAAGGAGGCCCGGGGCTTGAACCGCGGACCTCCCATATGGTAGACGGACGCCCTAACCACTGGGCCAAAGTCCGTTTCCCTGGACATCTATATTTTGATAGGGGTTTGGGTTACATGAGTGTATTTATTTATCAGCTTCCCAGTTGCTACACCTAAGAGTTGTGCAGTGTAGGGATGTGAATTTGGCCCAATGGGTAGGGCATCCGCCTACCACATGGGGGGTCCAAGGTTCAAATCCTGGACCTCTTTGACCCATGTGGAGCTGGCCCACGTGCACTGCTGATGCGTGCAAGGAGTGCTGTGCCACGCAGGGGTGTCCCCTCCGTAGGGGAACCCCATGCTCAAGGAATGTGTCCCGTGAGGAGAGCCACCCAGCACGAAAGAAAGTGCAGCCTGCCCAGGAGTGGCGCCACACACACAGAGAGAACTGATGCATCAAGATGACGGAGCAAAAAGAGACACAGATTCCAGATGCCGCTGACAAGAATACAAGCTGGCACAGAATACACAGTGAATGAACGCAGCAGACAACTGGGGGCGGGGAAGGGGAGAGAAATAAATTAAAAAAATAAATCTTAAAAAAAAAAAAGAGTTGTACAGTTCAATGTTTGTAATCTTTTGGCGGTCCCAGAAGATTATGTTCTTAAATTGGTCCATTCTGATGTGGGACCCTTTGAATTGGATTCATTTGAGGTCCGTTTCATTGGATTGCTTTAGTGAAGCATAGCTCAGGGTAGGTCTTGGTTCTCTTGCTGGAGTCCTTTATAAATGGGAAAAAGAAGGCTGCAGAAACAGAAAAAATGCCCAGAGGTGGAGAGAGAAGGCCCCAGGAGCCAGAAGCTGAAATCAACAGAACACAGGAGTTGAGAGAAGCCACCGAAGCCAGAAAGTAAAGTCAGTGAGTCCTGGAAGAGAGGGTAGGGATGGGCAGACGCTACCATGTACCTGATTGCCCACAGCTGCAGCTCGGAGAGAAAGCATCTCCTGATGATACCTTGATTCGGACACTTTCACAGCCTCGGAACTGTAAGCTTATAAATTAGTAAATCCCTATTGTAAAAGCCAACCCAATTCTGGTATTGCCTTGGTAGCCTTTAGCAAACTAAAATAAGCCCCAAAAGAATTGTAACTTTAAGTATTGAATTATGGTTAATGATATATATGCCAAGTAACTTAGGCCTGAAATCTTTGAAATACATTTTTTTTTTAAAAAAAGAGTGGCTTGTTAGATGAACAAGGCTAAATATTTGATAAAGGAAGTATAGCAAAATGTGTTAACAGTTGTAGAATCTGGGTTGTGGATGTATGGATGTTCATTGTATGTTTGAAAATTTTCATAATATGTTGGGGAGGAAAATGGTGTTACTGGCATAATGATAACTCTTGGTAAATATGATTTTAAAATATAACAAGAAAACATAAGCTACTTGGAAGTAAATTAAAATATTTGTATAATCTTTGTGTGGAAAAGTATGTACTATTAAAACATACTAAAGAAGAACTAAATAAATGAAAGGATGTACCATATTCTTAGATAGGATTTGGCTGTAAATCTATCCACTCTGCCCTGTTCGGCTCTATATTGAGTGTGATATCAAAGTTTTTATCTACAAGTTCATTCTAAAGCTTACATGGATTGCAAAGCCCTAAGACTAGCTCCCATAATTTTGGGAAGAATAATAACATTGTGAATGGACTTGCCTTATACATAGCAAGACTTATTTCTAAGCTATAGCCATTACCTAGTATGATATAGACACAGGGAGCTGTGACAGTACGGTGAAAGAGACTATAAAGCCAAGGAGTAGACCATTGCATATATAGAAGCTCAATCTATGACAGAAATGACATTGTATATCAGTTATTAAATGGTTCTGGGATAATTGATCATCTGTATAGAAAAAATATATAATAGAATTTCTATCTCCCTCTGGACAAAAATACAAACTTACTGTGAAAAGTAAACCTATAAAACTTAGAAGATAAATATCTTCATGTCTGCTTGTTAAGGGTGGATTTCTTCCATATATAAAAAATTATAATATAAAGGAAACATTGGTAAATTTCACCGCATAAAAACGGTGACACCATTTTTTTAAAAAGTGAGACAAGCCCAAACTGAGGTATTTTCAATGAATGTAATCTAACAAATAATTATTATCAAGAATATATTGGGAAGTGGACTTGGACCAGTGGGTAGGGCGTCTGTCTACCACATGGGAGGTCTGCGGTTCAGGCCCCGGGCCTCCTTGACCCGTGTGGAGCTGGCCCATGCACAGTGCTGATGCGCGCAAGGAGTGCCATGCCACGCAGGGGTGTCCCTCTCATCGGGGAGCTCCACGTGCAAGGAGTGTGCCCCGTAAGGAGAGGTGCCCAGCGCTAAAGAAAGTGCAGCCTGCCCAGGAGTGGCGCTGCCCATACAGAGAGCTGACACAGCAAGAGACGCAACAAAAAGAACAGATTCCTGTGCCGGTGACAACAACAGAAGCGGACAAAGAACATGCAGCAAATAGACACAGAGAACAGACAACTGGGGGGGGTGGGGTGGGAAGGGGAGAGAAATAAATAAATCTTTTAAAAAAAATAGTGTTAAAAAAAAAAAGGAATATATCAGGTAAATGCCTAAAAGTCAATAAGGGAAATAAAAAAAAAAAAAAAGACAGCGTAGTAGAAAAATGAGTCAGGGATATAAAAAGGCAATTCACAGTTGAGAAAACCCTAATGGCCAATAAATATATGGAACATTGCTTAGCTTCACTAGAACTTAAGGAAAATATGAAATAAAACCACAATGTGATATGATCACAGACACTGTGTTGGCAAAAATGTAAGTCTGACAGCACCAAGTATTGGAGTGTATGTAGAGCAGCTTGTTCAACAAATGTTTTTGAGCTTCTGCTACATACCAGTCATTGTTTCAGATCACTGAGATGCATATAGAAAACAGATTAAGACCCCTGCTGTCTTGAGTTTAGGTTCTAGAGGGTAAAGACAGAAACTAAACAATAAACAAAATAAATAAGTAAATCCTGTAGTATATTAGAAGGTGATAAGTGTATGGGAAAAAAAGTAGAGCAGTGTAGGACAGTGATGGGATGGAAAGCATGTTGCAGTATTGTAGGGCTATCAAGGTAGGCTTCCTGGAGAACTCGGGTGAAATGTGAGGCAAGACTTGAAGGCAGTTAGGAAACTAGTCAAGGGGATAGTTGGGGAAGAATCGCATACTAGGCAGAGTGAATAAATAACATATAACCTTAAGGCAGAAGAATGCCTGATACGTTTATGGAACTTTGAGGAGCACAGCATAGAGAGGAGTTCAGACAGATACAGGGGGAGGGGTGGTGGATCACCCTTCTAGGTCTTAATGTAGATTTTGGCTTTAACTCTTAAATGAAAGGATAGCCATTGGAGGGTTTTGAGCAGGAGTTTTGTGTTCTCACTTACCTTTAAAAAGGATTGCTCTGTTTTGTAGAGAATCAACTTATGAAGGGCCAAGGTTAGAAGCAGAAATGGGATGCCTATTAGGAGACTATTGAGAGGATAGGAGAGAGACCCTGGTGGTTTAGATTGCAATACCAAAGACCTAAGAGATTTTTCGTAACTCATATGGCAGTAAAACCTGCCCTAACTTGAATTTCTGTGGTACCAAAATTGAACTAAGATGTTTTAGAGTTTTTAATCTTATTTATTGAGGTTATCATACATATTGCTGCTGGAATTTAAATGTGTTTTGTTACAGGGTTTTGCCTTAGTCCTTGTTGGGAGTGTTGTGAAACTTATTATATGTATTTGCTATTTATTACATTAATAAAATCCAAAAATTTGGATTTCTGAAACATGACTGGATTCAAGGTTTTTCGATAAGAGATTGTAAGCTTGTAGCTATAGTGATAATGGGAAATGGTTGGATTCTGTATATATTTTACAGGTAAAGCATTGAGAGTTTCTGATGGATTAGATGGGGGTATAAAAAAAAAATCGAGGAATCCAGAAGTCCAAAGTTTTGACCTGGATGGGTCATCATCTGAGATGGGAAAAGCAGTGGTTCTTATCGGTGTTGGTGGAAAGTTTTGGACATGTTGGACATGAGATATTGAATTGGCAGTTGGTTATAAATGTTAGGAATTTGAGAGACAGATCTGGGGAGGAGAACTCCTACAAAGTGTTGGAAGTAAATTGGCACAACTGGTTTGGGGAGCAGTTTGGAACTTCTAATAATTTATGACTCAGCAGTTCCAGATCTAATAAATACTTCAAAGAAACTCTTAGTGCATGTGCACAAGGAAATGAGTTTAAAAACGTGGTTTTTTTTCCAACAGATGAATTTTTAAAAAGATTTATTTATTTATTTTTATTTCTCTCCCTTCCCCCCCCCGCCCCCGCCAGTTGTCTATTCTCTGTGTCCTTTCAACAGATTAATTTTATTACATCTTTAAAATATCACAAATAGGTTTGGCATCTTGTTTTTTTTCCATAGTTGAACAACTCTTAGATCTTATTCATTAGCCTGCTGAACTGTTCCTTTTTCACAGACATAGATACCATCCAGAATTTTTCTAGTATCCTTGTTTTTATAACTGTTGTAGCTTGCTGAGTCAGTGTCATTTCCTCCAAGAATTAACTCATTTTTCTGGGCTTGAAGTACTGAACAAGCAATGCCTGATCTTATCTGAACTCTGCAGGCTTATTTTTCACCCACGAAATTTCGAATTTCAATAAGAGACCCGCTTTCTTGATGAGGAAGTGAGCATACACAGATCTCATCTTGTAATGGAAGCCCAGTGTAACACCCTTGATCATATTTTGAACATAACTACAAATAGCGTGAACTGTAGCCATTTCCTTTCCATTTTTCCACCATTGGTCAACCAAAGCTGTTTCTTTTTCTTTCCAAGGAGACTGAGTTCTACATTGATGTGACTGAAATCCCTCCTCGGGGTTTCCTGGGATCCCTCACAATAACTGTGTGTCCCTTCAGTGTAATGGTGACAGTTTCTGGAATGTCGACAGTCTGGTTGCTGAGAATGGTCTTCATTCTGAAAGTAGATGAAGCAAAAGAGTCAAACGTTTTTATAGGAGTATTGTTTTAATGGAGAAAAGAAAAAACCAGAAAGCAAATTAAATTTCCCTTTAATAAAGGTGATAACGTGCCTGTTCTTTATTTCACTAAAATTTGAGACAAAAGAAATGGTTGTCATTTAGAAATATTTAGTCTTGCCATTATTAAGATAATGCTAGAAATCTCCTGGACGTTTAATGCAGTCCTTATTTCTGTCTAACTTGCATTTGTGTTTTGTTTTTCAGAAGGAGTTGAGCCTTCCAAGAAGAGGCAGCTTGTAAGTACATAACTGGTACCATAATGATGATGACTGTGATCATTATCTCCTGCTAAGGATCCCTCTTGGGGATTGCTCTCAGCATCACTTGGAGGAACCCCATCCAATAATATTTTTTCCTGTGGACTCCTTTCTGGGCCTAATAAGCCAGTGGGTCTTCCCACTTCTCCTGCTGAATCAGATCCTCTACTTGCCCCATCCCATCCTGCCCCTTCTCTGTCTCAATTTCTGCTTGGCATTTTGGGAAAGCTTCTTATATATCCATCAGAGTCTTATATTAATTCTTACATTTTTGGGTTTACCAAGTTTTGCTAAATTCAAGCTTTTTGACTATGTTAAAATTCAGACTCTTGGCATCTACATCTATTATATAACATGGTATTAGAGGGAGACCAACTTTTCTGACAAGCTGGGACAAGGGCAGTTATGTTTGGGTACTATGTTAAAATAGGGTTTACTTTCACCTGTTTTTTCTTTTTTGGCTTCAGGGTTAAGGGAACTTTGTGAATAATCTTTTCCTTTGAATTTTAATCTCAGATTTTCTTGACCTGCTTTTTCTCTAGAATTCTCTTAGAGCAGTATTGAAAATTTGGCTAATCTAGAATCATTTGGAATGCTTACTAAATTTGTTGAATTAGAATCTCTGTGTTGGGGCCCAAGAACCTATAGTTCACAGACCTGTAGCACATTCATACCCAGTATAATTTTGCTAAGCCAAATTTGGGAAACACTAAAAAAATAGGGCTATGATAAAATAATGGCTTTAGACATTTCCTTAACGACACATGAAATGTAATTAGGGAGGGGCACACAAAAATGTTCATGCTTATTTAAGTATTTACAGGTATTCATTTTATTATTTGTTATACTTTTTATATATGTAAATATTCATATGTATCCTAGGTGGTATTGCATTTTTAATGTATGCAACACATAGTAGTTCTTTCTGTTACTATCATTTTGCTGCATCAGCCCTCTGTGTGTGTGGCCCCACTCCTGGGCAGGCTGCACTTGTTTCACGTGGTGCGGCTCTCCTTATGGGGTGCACTCCTTGTACGTGGGGCCTCCTACGTGGGGGACATCCCTGCATGGCATGGCACTCCTTGCGTGCATTAGCACTGCGCGTGGCCCAGCTTCACCACATGGGTCAGGAGGCCCTGGGTTTGAACCTTGGATCTCCCATGTAGTAGTTGGATGCTCCATCTATTGAGCCAAATCCACTTCCCATCCCTCTTCCTCTTAAGGCTCCATGGTCCCAGCTTCTTCCAATATCAGCTGTAGGCTGGGATAAGTCTTGTTTCTCTCCCGGAGCTAGTTCCTCTCCAGGCTCAGCTGTTCTGTTCTCTCCACAAGGTCAGCTGTAGATTCTCAGGCTCTCTCTCTTCCCAGGGCCTCTGCCATGTCTATGGATCTGCTTCTAGTCCTCCATTTTCTTCTCCTGTGTGTTTACTACCTAGGGCTCCAGCTCAAGAACTCCAAACTCTATTCTTGGCCATGTCTTTTCTCTATGAGTCCCCGCTGACCAAAGGGACAGGGATTCAACATCCTACTGATGTGACCCAATCAAAGCCTTAATCATTATTTAATCAAGAAAAGTGAAATCTCTGAATCCAGTACACTCTTAATGCACTCAGAGGAACAGATCAATTTGTAAACATAATCTAATATCTATTTTTGGAGTGCATAAATAATACCAAACTACTGTATTCCACCCTCTGAATTCCAAAAAGACATTACAATATTCCAAAAATCTTAGTAGCATTGCTAAATACAAAATCATATCACAATCATTTTATAGAATTACAGTTTTTCTTGAAACAAAGTCCAGTTTTTCTGTAGATCTCTGAAACTTACAAAACTTTTTTTCTACTTTCAATATACAAATGGACAAAGGATAAACACTTGAATTATCATAAAGAGAAATTGGGAAACATGAGTCACAGGTCCTCTACCGTTCCATAAACCTGAAGGCGTATTTCTTTAGATGTCAAAGTCTGGGAATCATTTCTTAAAATGCTGACTTCTTCTCCCTGACCCTCATGGATACATACCCTTTCCACAGGCTTGTCCAATGACCATTTTCTTGATTCCACCCTTATCAAGCATCTGGATATTGACCAAGCTCCAAACCTCACCTTCCAAGAGTGTTGGGGTGATGGCCACACACCCAATCTCTGGGTTTGGGTCTTAACCCCCCCTAGTACAGTGAAATCAAGACAACATCCTCCCTGACCTTTGGCATACAGGTCCAACCCTCTCAGAGCAAGGAGTTGGCAATCTGTCCTTTCCTAATCCATGGGGGACAGGCCCGCCCTTCTCAGACCTATGGGGTCTTGACCTCAACCTTCCTAATACCTGGGGTATGTGCTCTACCCTCTCTGTACTCTGGGGTAGCAAAACTCTCCCTAAACATCGGATGTGAACATCCACCTTCTTCAACTGCTGGGACAAACTCACCCTCTCTGGGTGGGGTTCCTCTCTTGGCCCAAAGAGATGTCTTTTAATTCCAGATCCCAGTTTCCATGGTTTTCCTCTTGAAGTCATTTCTCCTTCAATCTCTCCCTTCCATGCCCATTTTAGTCCAAGCTGACAGTGGTTTTATTCATACAGCTCTCTCAAAAAGCTTGCTGGTTCAGCAGGCAGAAAGCAGGGGTCCAAGCCATCAGACAGTAAGACTTTCCACAAGTCTTTCCTAAATAACTGCATTTTCAATCCTGATTTACAAGTTCCAAGTTTAGTTAAGTCCTCAAATGGGGCACTATCATATGGGGGCTTGATTTCCAGAGGCTTAGAATGTCTGGAATCAGTTTCTGATTTCTTTGTGCCCAATAGTTCAGTTTTCAGCTTATCTCTTGCATCTAGCATTTTACTATAAGCTGCAAGGAGAAGCCAGGCCACATTCTCCAAGTTTACTTTGGAAAGTTATTCAGCTAAATGCCCATGCTCACCATTTTCAAATTCTGCCTTCAATAAAACATCAGGAGTTAATCTTGTTAAGTTTTCGCGTCTTTAAAACATGGATCACCTTTCCTCCAGTTTCCAATAATAGTTTCATCATGTACTTCTAAGTCATTATAAAGTCTCTTCAAAGCACTTTAGGCCTGTTCTGTCAAACATCTCACAATTCCTCCAAAAAGTACCTCTTACCCGTTTATAAAACTGTTCCAGCATTTTGGTAATTGCAAAAGCACGACCCCACTCTTTGGTACCAAAATCTGTATTAGTTAGCCAAAGGGGTGCTGATGCAAAGTACCAGGAATCTGTAGGCTTTTATAAAGGGTATTTATTTGAGTTAGAAGCTTACAGTTACCAGGCCATAAAGCATAAGTTACTTCCCTCTCCATAGTCTTTTGCCAGTGTTGGAGCAAAATGGATGCCACCATCTGCAAGGATTCAGGTTTCCTCTTCCTCTTAAGGCTCTATGGTCCCAGCTTCTTCCAATATCACCTGTAGGCTGAGATAAGTCTCATCTCTTTCCCGGGGCTCAGCTGCTCTGGTCTCTCCCCAAGGCCAGCTATAGACTATCAGGCTAACAGCTCATCTCTCTTCCCAGGGCCTCTGCCATGTCTAATGGAGCCTTCTCTCCTTCCTCACCTATCTGCTTCTCTGTGTCTTTACTTCCCGGGGCTCCAGTATCAAAACTCCAACTAACTCTTCTGCCTTGTCTTTTTCTCTGTCCTACTGACATAGCCCAATCAAAGCCTTAATCATAGTTTAATCAAGTAAGAGTGAAATCCCTGAATCAAATACGATCTAATGTACCCAGAGGGACAGACCAATTTACAAACATAATCCATTATCTATTTTTGAATTCATAAATAATACCAAATTGCTATAATCACTTAATATATGTGACAGTGCTTCCTTTCTTGCAGTTTTATTCTATGGTATATTATTTTTGTAGAGTTCTTATACGTATTGAGTTGAATTTGGATAGCTGAGCAAGACAAAATAAATGAAGTTCAGTAATTTTGGAGGCTCTCAATTATTATACTTTTCCATGTAATATAGTAGTTACTTTATAATGGACAGGAACTCAAAAAAGGATTTCCAGAACATACATGGTATCTTGGCGTTATGCAAAATGTGCACTCTTCCATTCAACAAGTAATTCCTCCAATGGCCCCAAATTGGTAAGTGGCAGTAATATAGCATAGAAATGAAGACCTTAGGCTTGTCAAGCATAAAGAAGCTTTAGATTACGTAAATGTTACATCAAAAATATAGGGAATGGGGAAGCGGCTGTGGCTCCAGTGTTCATGTCCTGGGGCCTTCTTGTGAAGGCAAGCTGGCCAATGCCCGTGGAGAACTGGCATAGCAAGATGATGCAACAAAGGAAGACAAGCAGACACAAGAATTCACAGCGAATGGACACAGAGAGCAGACAGCAAGCAAGCCACGGGTGGGGAGGGGGACGACAAATAAATACATAAATCTTTAAAAATATATATATATATCTATATATAGGGGACACTCTCTCTTCCTAGAAGAGCCCGTACCAAATCTTGGTGTGTATTTCCATCTCCCATTTCTCAGCAAGCTCTGTTCTTTCCCCCATTTCCCAAATAAATTCTTTTTACTCGTCTAAATTAAATATATATATATGGGAAAGGGAGGTGGATGTGGCTCAAGTGATTGAGCTCCTGCCCCCCACATGGGAGGTCCTGGGTTCAGTTCCTGGTGCCTCCTGGAGAAGATGAGCAAGACAGCAAGCTGGCATGATGGGCTGGCATGGTGAACTGTTGCAACAAGATGATGCAACAAGGAGACTCAAAGAGGAAACACAATGAGAAAAAACAAAGCAGGGAGCAGAGGTGACAAATGATGGAGTGCCTCTCTCCCACATGGGAGGTCCCAAGTTTGGTTCCCGGTGCCTCCTAAAGAGAAGCCAAGCAGACAGAGAGAGGACACAGCAAATGGACAGAGAGAGCAGTCAGCAAGCATAAACAATGAGGGGGGGAAATAAATAAAATAAAACTTAAAAAAAAAAATGTGTAGGGGAGGGAGTAGATGTGGCTCAAGTGGTTGAGTTCCTACCTCCCACATGGGAGGTCCTGGGTTTGGTTTCTGGTACCTCCCGAAAAATTGAAAACAAACAACAAACAAAATGAACAAAAAAAACCAACTCAGGAAAGCTGATGTGGCTCAGTGGTTGAGTGCTGGCTTCCCATATATGAAGTCCCAAGTTCAATCCCCATCCTGGGTACCTAAAAATATATATATATATATGTATATATGGGATTCCTTATATCACCCCTCCGTCTCCCACACTTTCCCACATTAACAACCTCTTTCATTAGTGTGGTATAATTTGTTATAATTAAACATGTTGAAGCATTCTGCTAACCAAGGATTATAGTTCACATTATAGTTTACATTTTGCACTGCACAATTTTATACGTTTTAACAAAATGTATAATGGCTTGTATCTGTTATTCATGCAGGACAATTCCAATGTCCTGAAAATGCCCCCATGTTGCACCTATTGTTCCCTCTCTCTCCCCTCAGAACCTCTTGTGGCCACTGCCTTTATATCAGTGATACAAGTTCTTCCATTGCTAGAATAATCATAAGTCTACTTGAGTCCACAGTTGCTTTCTACCCTTATGTTTGTTTATTCTTCAATTTTGAGGATTTGTGGATGAGATTGAGTCTTGGCACTACCATTTACTAGGTGTTTTATTGTAAGTCAAGTTACTATATTTCAGTTTTTCTTTTTACCTCCATTCATTTGTTTGAATCCATCCATCCATCCTTCCTGTATTTATTCAGCTCTAATTATGTGCAGGTACTATTTTAGATGCTGGAGGTACAGTAGTGAATAAAGCAGGCAAAATACCTTCTCTTGTGGACCTTCCATTCTATTCAGAGAAGCAGACAAACAAAACCATGTGGTATATCTATATATATGTGCTAAGTGCTGTAAAGAAAAATAAAGCCAGATAAGAGCTATGAGGGTAAGTGCATATGGGATGGGGGTTGAAATTTTAAATTGAGTTGTCCAGGAATTTCTCATTAAGGTGACATTTGAGCAGAGACCAATAGGGTGACAGAAGGAATTATATTGATACTTTTTCTGCAAGAACATTGCAGATAGAGGATATAGCACATGCCAAGGTCTTTAGTAGGAACATGCTTGGCATGTTGGAGGACAGCAAGGAAGCCAGGGTGGCCTTTAGTGGATGAATAAGGATGTCAGGGCAGGCAGGGATGGGATGTAGGGAAGGGGGAATAGAAGAATATGAGGCCGCGACCGGTTCATGCAGTACCTTGTAGACCACAGAAATGACTTTGTATATTACACTGAGTGGGACAAAAGGTCAATGAGTAGTTTTAAGCAGAGGATTGGTATTATCTGTCTTAGGTTTCTTGGGCAATTTGTAAAAACTGAGATCTAATTAACATACCATATATTATATGATTACCATTTAAAAGTTTCCAATTCATTGTTTTTTAGTGTATTCATAAGGTTTTGCAACCATCACCACTATCTAATTCTAGAACATTTTTATCAACCCTCTACCCATCAGCAGTCACTCCACATTCCACACTCCCCCTTAGCGCCTGGGAGCCACTAATCTACTTTCTGTCTCAGTGGATTTGCCTATTCTCAATATGTCATACAAATGGAATCATTCAGTATATAACCTCTGTGCCTGGCTTCTTTTGCTTAACATAATGCTTTCATCCATGTTATAGCATGTGTCAGTCCTTTGTTCATTTTTATGGGCTGAATAATATTCCACTATATGGATGGCTATACCACATTTTGTTTATTTATCAGTTGATGGACATTTGGGTTGTTTCCACTTTTTGCCCTCTGTGAATAATGCTGTTATGAACATTGGTGTATAAATATCTTTTTGAGTCCCTGTTTTCAATATGTGTAGGTGTAGACTTCCTCAGTCATACGGTAACTATATTTAACCTTCTGAGAAACTGCCAAACTGTTTTCCCTAGTGGCTGTACCATTTTATATTCCCATCATCAATATATGAAAGTTCCAATTTCTCCACATCCGCACTCACATTTTTTATTTTGTTTATTTTATTTAAGCCATCCTAAAATGGGTGTGAAGTGGTATCTCATTAATTTGATTTGCATATCCCCAGTGACTAATGTTGTCTGTTTAAATGTCTTCTTTGGAAAATGTCTATTCAAATCCTTTACCTGTTTTTTTTCTTTTTTTAAAAAATTGGGTTACTTGTCTTTTTATTGTTGCATTGTAAGTGTTCTTACTATATTCTGAAATCTAGACCCTTATTAGATACATGATTTGCAGATATTTTCTCCTATTTTATAGATTGTCTTTTTACATTCCTTTTTTTAAAAAAGATTTATTTATTTTTCTCTCCCCTCCCCCCTCCACCCCGGTTGTCTGTTCTCTGTGTCTATTTGCTGTGTCTTCTTAGTCTGCTTCTGTTGTCTTCTTTGTCCGCTTCTGTTGTTGTCAGTGGCTCGGGAATCTGTGTTTCTTTTTGTTGCATCATCTTGTTTTGTCAGCTCTCTGTGTGTGCAGCACCATTCCTGGGCAGGCTGCAGTTTCTTTCGCGCTGGGTGGCTCTCCTTACGGGGCACACTCCTTGCGCGGGGGACACCCCTGCGTGGCATGGCACTCCTTGCACGCTTCAGCACTGCGCATGGGCCAGCTCCACACGGGTCAAGGAGGCCTGGGGTTTGAACCGCGGACCTCCCATGTGGTAGACGGACACCCTAACCACTGGGCCAAAGTCTGCCGCCTACATTCCTGATAGTGTCCTTTGATGCACAAAGTTTTAAACTTTGGTGAAGTCCAATTTAACTATTTTTTCTTTGATTGTACTTTTGGTGACATATCTAAGAAACTGTAGCCTAATCCAAGATCAGGATTCCTATGTTTCCTTCTAAGAGCTTCATATAAAGCTTTAGTTCTTGCATTTAAGTCTTTGATCATTTTGAGTTCATTCTTATATGTTGAATGAGGTACGGATCCAAATGAATTCTTTTGCATGTGAATATCTGGTTGTCCCAACATCATTTATTGAAAAAACTGTTCTTCATTGAATGGTTATCCTAGGTTTTAAGATCACTTTCACTGCTCAGATTGTAGGGAGGGCAGGGTTGAAAGCAGGAAGTTAAGTTAGTAAACAACATCCACGATAGTAGCTTAGGCAGGGAGATAGTAGCCAAGGTGGTGAGAAGTGGTTGGATTCTGGAAATGAGAGCTGACAAAATTTGTTTATAGTTTAGTTTTGGTATATGAGGGTTTATTAGTCAGCCAAAGGGGTGCTGATGCAAAATACCAGAAGTTAATTTGTTTTTATAAAGGGTATTTATTTGGGGTAGGAACTTAGAAATACCAGGCCATAAGGCATAAGTTACTTCCCTCACCAAAGTTTATTTGAAGCAAGATAGCTGCCGACATCTGTAAAGGTTTAGGCTTCCTGGGCTCTTCTGTTCCTGGGGCTTCCTTTCTCTGGGTTCAAGGTTCCTTTCTTCCTGGGGCTGGCTGCTCTTTCCTCTGGGAGCTTACTTGCTGGGGCTCCAGCTTAAGTCTTCAGCATCAAACTTCAACATCAAAACTCCAACATTAAAAGCCCTCAACTCTGTCCTTTGCCATGCCACGCCCTAATCATACATAAGTCAATCATACCCAGGTACAGATCAGATTACAAGCATAATCCAATATTTCTTTTTGGAATTCATCAATTATATCAAACTGCTACAGAGGGATGGAGAGGAATTGAGGTTTTGGAGAGGAATTGAGGAATGCATGGTTTTAGTGCTGAGTAGTTAGCTGGATGTAATTGCCATTTATAACAGAGAATATAGTAAGTGAAGCAGAGTGCTTTTGTTTTGTTTTCTTTGTTTTATTTTTCATGGAGGCAGGAGTGGAAGTCGTTGGAGAAATCAGGACTGTGATGCTTGTTTGACATTCAAGAAGGAATGTTGATTAGACATTTGGGTCTATGAATCTGGGTGTAAAGGGAGAGTTCTGAACTGGAGATATACGCTTGAGAATTGACAGCAAATAGACGATATTTAAAGCCATGAGATTGGATGACATCATTTACTTAAATAGTACCCGAGTATCGTCAGCTGAATGGTGAAAGTCCATGAATTGTCTTTTCAGTACACAGTTATCTGTCTGCAGTGATTTAAATACAGAAATTTAGAGTAAGCATTTAGAAACTTCAATATCAACTTGACATTTTTCCAGACTTCAAGCATTTGGTCAATTTTCCGATAATTCATATTTATTGTATTTTGCAATTATTTGCAATAGGTTGGCAGGGTGGGAAGAACCAAGCCTGGTCCTTCACCACAGAAATGTGAGAAGCACTGACCTAGTGAGTAAGCCTAGATAGAAAAGAGAAGAGTGCCAAGGATGATCCATCAGTAAAGGAGACTGAGAAGGAGCAACTGGCAAGACTGGAGGAAAACTAGAAGACGGTGATATCTCCAAAGCTACAAGAAAAAGTATTTTAAGGAGGAGAAAGTGATCATTTATGTCAAATGCTGCTGAGACGTTATGTAAAATGAACAAATGAGACTTTATCATTGTACTTAGTACCTGGAATGTTATTGGTGTCCTTGATAAGAGCAATTTTGCTAAGAATAGTGGGTCGCAAAGCTTGATTGGAATGGGTTCAAGAGAGAATGGGAGGTAATATGTTTCTGTCAAAGATGTCTAATTTCAGTCAAATATATGAAGAAACAATCAGAGAAATCCAATTTGAGGGACATTCTGTAGAACTAGTATCCTGGACTCTTCAAAAATGTTAAAGTTATGAAAGACCCACAAAAAAAGACTGAGGAAATATCTTAGATTAAAGGAGACAAAAGAGGCATGGCAACTAAATGTAGTTTTGATTCTTGGTTGGGTCCTGGATATTAAAAAAATATCTAATGGACATTATTGGGATAATTGGGGAAATCTGAATGTGGACTTGTATTAGATAATATTATTTTATCAGTGTTAAATTTCCTTAGTGTGATAATTGTGCAATAATTATATAGGAATTCTCCTTTGTACATAGGCCAAGGATGTTAGTTGCAGAAGTATTTAGGAAGAGATGTCATGATGTATCCAGCCGACTTTCACATGGTTCTTCTAATGAAAAATATTTATGTGTGTGTATAGTTTGGGGGTAAGGAGGAGAAAGGAGTGAAAGGTGCATACAGTTTCATTTAATTATTCTTGTTCCTTTCTTAAGACTTGGTTGGAGTTAGTATATACTATTCTTTTAAAGAGGTTTGCAGAAAAGTGAATTACAGAAATGGGGTGATGGCTACAAAGGTTTGTAGAGTGGAGGTTTTTGATTTTTCAGATATAAATGGGAGATGTTATATCATGTTTGTATGCCAATGGAATGATCCACTAGAGAAGAAAAAGTTGGTGCAGAAGAGAGGAGGAACAACTGGTGGAATTTGTTTAGTAGGCAAAATGGAAGTGATCTAGGCACATGTGGAGGTATTGGCCTTAGACCAGGGCACTGAATTTATCTTCATAGCCTCAGTTATTTCATTTTGTATGTAAAGATTATACATGTAAAATGTACGGCATAGTGCCTGCAATTAGGCATTTGGCAGTTATTATAGAATTTAGGAGAATGACTATTATTAGAAAGCTTTTAATAAATGGTAGTTGTTTATATATTCTTTTATTAGTAGGCCATAATTACCTCCTAGAAGCTATAAATTCAAATTTGCAAGATCCCAAAGCAATTTAAATTAAATTAACAATAGTATGCCTTAGAAAAGCCACAGGATATTCATGAAGTCAGCTTTAAGTCACCTTAGGGAAGAGAGCTAAATTCCAATAGGGGGAGTGAAAACATCATTCATGCTTGCCATGATAAGGGCCCTGTTGAGGCAAGTTGGTTATGAAAGTTCTTTTGGCCTGGCTCATAACATTTGTTTTAGATATAACTTCCGGAAATTAAATCATTTTTTATTTATAGAAAGCTATTGCATATTAAACCCATCTGGGTATTTTTTTCAGTACATTAAAAAATTTAGCCTTGAACATCAGACATAGAGGAGTTGATAACTTTGAAAGTACACATATCTGTGGAAATAGAGCTGAAAGAAAATGAATCGCCAAAGTTATTTGTATTTGTTTATCCAAGCTATAGAAGTATTGCCTTTCTTTTGGTTGTGAATATCAACATCAGGCACTAGATCCTATCTACTCTTTCCTTTTTTTTTTTTTTTTTTAAATAATAAACTTTATTTTTAAAGAGGTTTTAGATTACAGAAAAGTTGCATAGAAAGTTTAAGGAATTCTCCTATATCCTTTCCCTCCCCTTCCCACATCTTCCCCTATTAATAACATCTTTATAACAGTGTGGTTCATTTGTTACAAGTGATCAATAAATATTAAAGCATTGCTACAAACCAAGGTCTGTAGTTTACATTGTGGTTTACACTTAATTCCAATGTCCTAAAAATGCCCTATGTTCTACCTGTTATTCCTTCCACTCCCCTCAGAGCCTCTGGTAACCTCTATCTTTATATCAATGTTTCATCCTACCTACTCTTGTGAGTTTGGTGTCATAGTGTTTATGTCTCTAGTTGCCCAGAGACTCATTAATAAATGACATTACAACTTCAGGTAATTGCCTTCATATTTCCTAAAATGTCTTTGCTTTTACTTCTTAGAGGCTGCCAGCAGTCAACGGAGGTAAAGAATGAACTAGAGGAGAGAAATGGTAGCTGTAGCACCTGTCTTGGGTATGTGTGTATGTAGGTATCACTGGTATTTATTCTTAGAGTCCTTGGGGACAATAATCTTTTTGCACTGTTGGCTTACTCATTTGAGCAGTGGACTTGGACACCAGATACTGGATAAAAGTAAATGCCAAGTGTCTGCAATGCTATGCGGTGGGCAAGGAGGAGTTCCTGGGCTCAAGGATATGATGTGTCAGACTTCACCCCTAGGAAGCTGACAACAGTGTCATGTACTCTCCCACTCTGATACATATTTATGGCATTTGCTTGGATAAATGCTACTGGAGAATGTGCTAAAAAGAGATACCACCTGCTACACATAGTAAACCCTTTGTGTGGTATCAGTGGTGCCTGATAGAAAGCTTTACTTTCTCTGTGAGGCTTTGAAAATCAGAGAGTTTTGGTACCATTAAGGATTGTGAAAGCCAAGTAAAGCTTTGTGTTAAATTTAAGAGCCTTTTTTTAGGCTTTTATAGGAGATGATTTCATATGAATTCTTTTTTTTTTTTTGTCTTTATTTTTTTAATGCTACATTCAAGACATATGAGGTCCCCATATACCCCCCTTACCACTCCCGTGGAAGGGTAGGGCAGGTGTTGGCAGGGATGGAGTAGCGGAATCTATAGTGGTCAAAAAGGATAGAACAATAGCCGTCACTAATTTCCCCACTGGAAACATTTCGTTGTTTAAAAAAACATTTTTTGGTTACTGTTAGGTTGAGAATGGCTGTTGTTATGGTACTTTTCCCTACATTTATCTCTAGACCTCACAACTGACAATTCACTATAATCTGCTTGACTGTCTCAGAGACATCTCAACTTCAGCATTTATAAACCTAAAGTTAACTGTCTTTTTCAAACACCTGTTTCTCCTCTCTTGTTCTCTAGCTTACTAAAGGGCACCACTTCCTCAAGCTAGAAACTTTGTTAGTCTTGTTACCTATTTCTTCCTCACACCCACATCTAATCACCCTCCTAGTGTTTTCTTTTATAACTCAAATAACTCTTAATTTCATCTACTTCTTTTTATGACCACTACTGTTATATTTTCCAAGCCATTGCAATCTCTTGCCCTTGCTGCCACTATAACTTCCCAACTGGTCTTCCTTTGTCTAGCATTCTTCACCCCCAGTCCACAGTATAGTACAATAGTCAGAGAATGCTTTTTAAAATGCATATTTGCTCATTAGACTTTTATTTAAACTCCTTCAGTGAAATTTTTATTTCTCTTAGAATCACACTTATAAGTCTTGGCATGGTCCAAAAAACTATCTGCATGATCTGACTCCTGTCTTTGTCTACATATTTTACACGGTATGTTCTCTGTGCCTGGCTTATTCTTCACTCCTTCTATACCCATTTAGCCCCTTACTTATCTTTCAGGTCTCAGTTTACATCTCATTTCCTCATGAAAGGTTTTTGCCCAATCCCTATTGTCTGTAGACTAGGATGAGCCTTTTCATTAAACCCTGTACTGTTTCCTTTGTATCTCTTTAGCAATTGTAAATAAAGAATTGTGGGATTATTTCACAGTCTTCTCCCACTGGATGGTAAGCTTCTTTACATGAGGACCATGTTGTATAGTACAATCCCCCATCCCCAGGTCTAGTGTAGTTTAGCACACAGTAGGCAAACATTTAGTCCTGTTCTTAGGATTTATGTAGACTGGAACAAGAGCACAAATGTAGATATAAGTACTTAAGAGTTTTAAATTAAGTTAACCAAATGTAAAATAAAATATGTTCTACCTACTTTGAGAAATAGTTTCATAATAACAAAAAATGTAAAGTTAGTCACTTTTTAAAGCTACGAACACACGTTAAATATTTTGTTTAACTCATTATTAATAAGGAAATCAGGCAAATGTTATAGCTGGTTCAAAGGAGAAATGAAAGGAGCACAAATTTATATGGAGTAAAGGAATGCTGAATTGAATTTACACATGATTAGGAAACTGGATTTTTCTTTGGAGAGGAGAGGTCAGCTGAATTTCCACTCTCCAGAATTTATTTGCATGTCTCTATTATTTTGCTTTGCTCTAAGTTATCTATAACTTAAGGATTTGTAAAATAAAGGCAATAAAAGGCTAGAATCAGGTAACCTATAAGAGTGTCCTCTACAGAATGCATAGTTTTCCATTTGTAATTGGTTTCATCTAAAATAAAAAGAAATACTATTTTTTATCACAAAACAAGGCTAGTCTCATTAGGTCTGGCCTTATTTATATAAGTTGTAGGAAGAATGTTAATTTACCATATAGGCCTTCTTGAATTTGCTTTGCTGGAAAATTTTATAAAGAATCTCAGATTGGACTTTTAAAAGCTTCTATTATTTGTATTTCAAGGCTAGGAAACAAAGCTTAAGAAACTCTCCACCAGGCTTCATCTGCTCTTCTCAAGGTCATCTGCCAAGAAGTGACTTTCCTTATCTCCTGTAAAGCTGTACCTTTTAAAGGCAGGTACAAGGCCATTTTTCCTGGAAGAGCTTTGTAAGTATTGGCTTCATAAAGACAACCATAGTTTCTTAAAAATGGTCTGTCATCTGATTAAATGAGCATCCTTCTGAAATATGATATTCCAAGCAAGGCCTTGGTTTCATAACCATTTTTTTCTAATTATATTCTGATAAAAATAAAAACATTCTTATTGAACCTAGTCAAATAACTATATTACCTTGGAAAGAAAGGAGATTCAATAAGAATATCTCAATTCTGGAGGGTCAATAAGAATCAGATATGATTTAGGAATGTTTCATAATACAAAAGCAAAGTCTACTAAGAAGGAAGAGAAAAAAGCTTCCTTATACATCCAGAAAATAGACTTTAAAATAATATTCCAAACAAAGAACTACCATCACCCCTCATCAATTCATTCAGTCCTGTGTAATTAATTCTCATTTCCTTAGGTCTTGAGTTAGTAACCTACTTCTTGACTGAAAAGTTAGGAAAAATCTGACTCAGTCCACTGGAATGGTCGAGAAGTTGCCCACTTGTTTAAGCAGTACCAACAGAAGTCTTTGCCCAAGAGTCTATTCTCTGAAGTGTCAGTAGTTTGAAATACCTGCAGGTTCTTTCCCACAGGGCTCTGAGAGGATCCTTCTTTGTTGAAGACACAAACTCTGGCTTCTAGTCAATTGCAGAGCCTACAGCCAAGCAAAAGGGTAAAACAAAATCTCTCTGTAGATGACAGACTTAAAATAGCTGTGGTATTGATAAGTTTTAAATGTGAAAGCTCTGATGACAGTTCTTAATAAGAATAAAGCAACAAGGTAAATTAGGTTGTTTCTATGGCATGCAAAACAGGAATTATAAAGTCAGTCCAAAAACCTCTTAGAGAAAATGTCTTTAAGGGTTATTTCTTTTGAAAGAAGACCGTGTTACATCTGGTTTATAAATATGGATGAACATAATTTGTAAAAAAGGAAAAATTCTTGATATAGTTCATATAATAATCCCGACTTAATACACTTAATGCCAAGAACGTAACAAAAATATACTAAGAATATCAAGTTAAGAGATTCCTTGAATCTGGAGTATTAGATGTCTGTATTTTTATAAAACTCCATTGGCCTAGAATACGCTAAACTCAAATTTTAAAAGTAAGGTTATCACTAAGTAAGCATTGTAAATAATAACTGAAATTATGACCAATAACACTATACTGTTATTGCCCAGTATTTGGCAATATCATCAGGACTCAAACAGAACCATATTATGGACAATGAAGACATTAACTAAATCTCTAGGAATGTCCCATAAATCATGCAATTTCTGAAATATTTATATCAATACCATTTTACCTGTACATATTTAAGTGAGGGAAGGCTGGGCATCTCTTCTGATTTGGCAGATCTTCCCATGAAATTCATTCATAGTAGCATATCAAAGAAACCTAATTATTTCTAGCACCTCATTATAAAAAGATGAAAGAACACATTTTTGTGATTTTTCCAGGGGCCCTTTGAATAATTTCAAAGAGAGTTTTGGGTGTTAAAAATATACTGAAAATTTTATTTTCTTTTTCTCTATTTAGGATCTGATTTTTGGGAAGGCAAAAATCTAACCCAAGGGGAGACCCTTGAGTTATCAGTGGTGCCTGAGAAATAATACCCATTTACTTATTTAACCAAAGTAACAATAAAACATTTTTAAAAAATGAACATAGATGGTAACATGATTGTAAAGAACCATAGCTTTTTCTTTAAGCACAAAAAATTATTGTGCTTATTATTTCTAAAAAGCACAAAAATATTCTGGTAAGATGAAAAAGTCTCTTATCTAGGCAGATTACACAGAGAAAAAGAATATTCATATTTTAGGTGATAGCTATAAACAGTAAACCTAGGAAACTGGTTGTTTTAATTTCTTAGTTGGCTCAAGCAAATTCTATGAAATAGGTCAGGTTAAACAGTGGGATTTTATTAGCTTACTGTTTTGAGGCTAAAAGAAAGTTCAAATCAAGGCACTGAAGTGCTGCTCTCTCCCTAGAGACTGGTATTCTAGGGCTGGCTGCTGGCAAGAAGCATCTACTTCTCTCTTCCTTCTCTTTCCGTTGAATTTCAGCTTCTTGCTTCCCATGGCTCTCTCTCTGTCTGTCTGAATTTCACTCTGCTTATAAATGACTCCAGTGATAGGCTTAAGACCTATCCTGACTGAGGTGGGCCCACATCTTCTTAACTGAAGTAACCTCATCAAAAGGTCCTGTTTACAGCGGGGCCCACAGGAATGGATTAGATTTTAAAAAATGTTTTTCTGGGGTACATACAGCTTCAAAGTACCACACTAGTCTATCAAACTTGAACAAACTTTGCTAACATATTAATCATTTCATAACTTTTCAGACTCAGATGTTATAAAGCATGGCAACAGAATTCACTTTCTATGTTCTCCTTCATATTCTGGAACAAATTTATACTTTACTTAACAATAGATCTTAGGGGTCCTTCAAGGTCAGATTGAATTTTATAATAATACTATGATGTATTAACACACAATGCTTTTATCATTGCTATCTTTAAATGAACCAATAAAGAAGCATTTAAAAATTTCTCAATTCCCATTTCCAGTACAGTAAGTATTTTGAGGGGAAGGACCTCAAAAATTTTTTTTGATGAATTTTGACAAATATATACATAAATATAAGATACAGAACTTTTTTTTATTACCCCAAAATATTCCTTATGTCTTTTTGCAGTATATCCTTTTTTCTACCTTGAGGTCTCCTTCTACTTTTTGGCACTATAGATTAGTTTTGCCTGTGTCAGTATTTCATATAAAAGAAAATCACACAGCCTCTACTCTTTGTATCTGGTTTCCTTCACTCAGCATGTTATTAAGATTCATCCATGTTTCTGTAAGTCATGCTGAGTAATACCTGTGTGATTATACCAGTTTGTTTATCCATTCATCTGTTGATGGACATTTGAGTTGTTTCCAGCTCTTGGATATTATGAATAAAGTTGCTATGACCATTCATGTACAAGTCTTTATGAGCATATGTTTTCATTTTCCTTGGGTGCATACCTGAAGTGGTTGGACCATAAAAGCAATTTCCTAATCATTGCTGTCACCAGTGGGTAGTAACTTAGCCCTAAACAACCCCCCCAAAAAACTCAGTTATATAGAGGAAAACTAAAATTAGAAAAGTAGAGAGTTGCAGAGTTCTCTTGCAGCTTCACATTCACCTCTGGGAGCCAAGAAAAGTTGTGATGGTGCTTAAGCAGCCCTTATGAGAGGTTTTGTTAGGTGTATTCATTCATCATCTCAGTGAAAGACTTCTAAAACTCTTTAATGGATACTTCCCCCACCTCCACCCCCCAAAAAAAGGTAAAAATCAGGTTCTCATTCAGTTAGAAAATGAAAACATTTAAAGAGTTAAAAAAAAAACCACCACAAATCATTTATGAGGAAACCAGGCAAATGTTAGAGCCAGTTTTCTTGTAAATTTTTATGACTTTATTTCAGCAAAATCACTAACTTTGTGGTTTCTGATTTTCACATAACTTGTACTATTTTGGTTTTAATTCAGCAAAATCATGACATTGGAATCAAGATTTTTAAAAAAATTGTGTTCCTTTGACAGTAATGCCAAAGTCAGGCATTTTGTTTATTAGGTTTTTTCCTTTTTAAAAATTCTGTTTGGAAGTTATTAGTGTTAGTCTGCTGTGGCAGTAGAAATTGGAATTGTCAAAAAAATTTCTTGAACACTTAGATTTAGAAATGAGTCATAGACTTTGCACATCAAACATTGTAACGGGATCTCATGGTAAATTATTGTTGTCATAGAAAATATATAATATTTTCATATCATTTTATAATTTGCTATCACATATTGTAGTTTTCACCCTCTCTTAAAACAATACCTCGGTTCACTTCTTGAGATCGTCTTTAATCTTTCCAATGTTGGGCTATTATAAAGAAAACCAAAAATAGCAGTATATGTTCGGACTAAACTTTGATCTTTGATGGCCTTAAAGTCTACACAAATCATTTTGGGGATTATTTGCTGGTGAATCTTTTTCATAGTTATGCATGGCATAGACAAACTCTAAGTTGGCCCCCATGGCCTGGCCCTCCTGGTGTTCATACCTTTGTGTATTCCTCCCCTGCTTCCTTGAGTGTGAGCAGGACCCTGTGACATGCTTCCAAAATGGTTGTACTATTTTACACTCATACCAGCAATGTTAAGAGTTCTAGTTCAACTATATCCTTGTCAGCACTTATAGACAGACTTACAAATTTTATCCATTTTAGTGGGTGTGTATCTCATGGTGGTTTTAACATACATTCCAAGTGAAATGATGTTGAGCATGTTTTTCATGTCCTTATGGACTATTTGTATATCTTCTTTTATGAAATGTTCAAATCTTTTGTCCATTAAGAAAAATGAGCTGTTGAGTTGTATTATTGAGTTGTAAAAGTTGCACATGTACTCTCACATACAGTCTTTTGTTAGATATATGTACTGTGACTATTTCCCCTAGTCTGTGACTAGAATGGTGTTTTTCAAAGAGCACAAGGTCCTAATTTTGATGTTGTTCAATTTGTGAGTTTTTATGGTTAGTGCATTTTGTGTTCTAATAAGTTTTTGTTCAGCCCAAGATCATGAAGATTTTCTCCGATTATTTTTTCTAGACATTTTGTAATTTTACCTTTTATGTTTGGGTATTAATCCCTTTGGGATTATTTTTTGTTTATGGTATGAGAAAGAGATTGATACTTCTCATTTATTTTATTTTTTTAAAGATTTATTTCTCCCTTACTCCCACCCTGCTGTTTTTGCTGTGTGTGTCCATTTGTTGTGTGATCTTCTGTATCTATTTCTCTTTTTGTCTTCTCTTCTCATTTTTTCTCCTCTAGGATTCACTGAGATTCGATCCTGAGGTTCCCTGTGAACTGTGCCACCTCATTTCCTGGTTTCTGCTGCACTTTACCTTGACTCTCCCCTTTGTCTCTCTTTTGTTGTGTTATTATTTTGCTACATGACTCACTTGTGTGGGCATTGGCTCACTGCGCAGGCACATGGCTCACAATGTGGGCACTCTTGTGGGCGCTCGGCTTGCCACGTTGGCACTCTTTGTGTGGACACTCGGCTCACCATACGAGCACTGGCTTACTGCACAGGCCTGCTTTCTTTTCTTCTTTTTCACCAGGAGGCCCCAGGGACTGGGGCCTTCCATATGGTAGGCAGAAAATTTTCGACAAATGGTGGTCCTGGATTAACTACCAACAATGGGTGGAGGCCCTATCGCTTGAGCCACATCCACTTCCCTCATTTATTTTTGTTTCTTTTTTTCATATAGATATGTAGTTAATCCAGGACCATTTGTTGAAAATTTTCTCCTTTCTCTATAGAATTACCTTAGTAACTATATCCAAAGTCAAATGACCATGTAAGGTGGGTCTAGTTTTGAACTCTCTATTTTGTTCCATTGTAACATACTTTCCAATGGACTTTTGTCCAGTATAACATACTTTCTTGATTACTGTAGCTTTTAGTACATCTTTAAATCAGGTGTATGCACCCTCCAAATCTTTTTTCTTTTCAAAATTGTTTTGACCATTCTTTTTTTTTTTTTTTCATTTTTATAGACATTTTATTTTTATTTTATTTTTTTTTTTTTTTAAAGATTTATTTACTTATTTAATTTCCCCCCCTCCCCTGGTTGTCTGTTCTTGGTGTCTATTTGCTGCGTCTTGTTTCTTTGTCCGCTTCTGTTGTCATCAGCGGCACGGGAAGTGTGGGCAGCGCCATTCCTGGGCAGGCTGCACTTTCTTTCACGCTGGGCGGCTTTCCTCACGGGCGCAAGTGCGCGTGGGGCTCCCCCACGCGGGGGACACCCTTGCGTGGCACGGCACTCCTTGCGCGCATCAGCACTGCGCATGGCCAGCTCCACACGGGTCAAGGAGGCCCGGGCTTTGAACCGCGGACCTCCCATGTGGTAGACGGACGCCCTAACCACTGGGCCAAAGTCCGTTTCCCTTTATAGACATTTTAGAACCAGCTTGTAAATTTCTACTAAAAAACCTTCCTGGATTTTGATTGGCAGATTTGACATGGTATTAATAACAGCATAGTCTTCCAATCCATGAACATGGCTCTCCACTTATTTAGATTATCTTTATTTTCTCTTAGCAATCATATATACTTCTAAATGGAGAGGTCTAGTGCATCTTGTTAAGTTTACTGCCAAGTATTTTATGTTTTTTGGTACTATGATAGTCTTTTAATTTATATATTTCCATTTATGTGTTGTAAGTATGCAATACAATTAACTTTTGTATCTTGTATCCTATGGCCTTGCTAAAGTCACTTATAAATCTTAATAGGTCTTTTGTAAATTCTTTGGGATTTTCTGTATAAACACCATGTCATGTATGAACAGGCACGGTTTTATATTGTCCTTTCCAGTGTATATGCTTTAATTTCCCTTGTCTCATTACCTTGCCTAGGACTTTGAGAGTTTCCATTCTTGCCCACTTTCCGTTCTTAGGGGGAATGTATTCAGTGTTTAACCATTATATGTGATGTTAGTTTAGTTTTTTGTATATGCTCTTTATCAGATTGAGGAAGTTTCCTTCTTTCATAGTTTTCAGGGTGAGGGTGATGTTTATAATTAATAGATGTTGAATTTTCTGCATCTGTTAAGATGATCATATGATTTATGTTAATTACATTGATTTTCAAATGTATCATCCTTGTAGTCCTGGGATAGACCCAATTAAGTCATATTGTATTATCCTTGTTTTATATTTGTTCGTATTTTGTTTAGGGTTTTTGTGTCTTATATTCTTGAGGGGTATTTTCTTGAAATGTTTCTGTCAGATTTTTTAGTCTGAGTTATACTGGCCTTGTAAAATGAGTTGGAAAGCATTTCTTCCACCTTTGTATTCTAAAAGAGTTTGTATTAAGTAGGTAATAATTTTCCCTCAATATTGGATAGATTTCACTATTGAAATCATCTGGGCCTGGAGTTTTTTTGTTTGTTTGTTTTTAAGGTGTTTGAGAGAATTCAATTTTTTAAAATAAAGGGCTATTTATTTATATAAATTATTATTATATTACATCAATTTTGGGTAGTTTTTTAAAAAGGAATTTGTCCAGTTTTATCTAAATCATAGAATTTATTGAAATAAGTTGTTCATACTATTCTCTTATTATCCTTTAATGTCTGTAGATCTGTTGTGATATCCCCTATTTTATTCAGGATATTAGTAATTTGTGTTTTCTCTTTTTTTTTTTTCTTGATTTCTCTTACAAGGGCTGTACCAATTTTATTAATATGTTCAAAGAACTGACTTTTGGTTTTGTTAATTTATTTCTATTTCTTTTTTCTGCTCTTTTAGGTCTGTTCTTTTAAATTATTCTTTTTGATTTTTAAAATTAATTTGCTCTTCTTTTAGTTTTTAATGTGGAAGCATTTTTAGATTTTAGATCTTCCTTATTTTCTCATATGCATTGAAAGTTATAAATTTCTCTCTGAGCACTGCTTTAAGTCATTCATACAAAATTTGATATGTTAGTACTCATTATAATTTAATTCAAAATATTTTCTAATTTCCTTTGTGATTTCTTCTTAATTAGTAGTTTACTTAAAAGTTTTTTTTTTAAATTTTCGCTCTCTTGTATGTTTTTTTTTTTTTTAAGATTTATTTATTTACTTTATTTTTCTTTTTATTTATACCCCTCTCTCCCCCAGATGGTTCTCTCATCTGACTGCTCATTGTTTGCTTGCCTTCTCCTGGAGGCACTGGGAACCCAACCCGGAATCTCCCACATGAGAGGCAAGTGCCTGAGTCACATCCGCAACCTGCAGGCTGCGGTGTCTGCTGGCTTATGGCATCTGTTCCTGGTGGCAGGGGCAGTGTCTGCTCATCTTCTTTTAGGAGGCACTGGAACCTGAACCTGGACCTCCGTGTGGTAGGCAGGTGCCCAACTGTTTGAGCCACATCTGCTTCTCTAGAAGTATGTGTTTTAATTTCCAAATGGTTGTGGATTTTCTAATTATTTTATTGTTATGATTTTTAAATTTAATTCTTTTGCAGTCAGACAACATACTTTATCGGATTTGAATCTTCTGAAATTTCTTGAGACTTATTTTATGGCCCAGCATATGGTCTTTCTTGAATGTTTAGCATGTGCCTGATGAGCTGCCCAGAACTGTAACCTCTGCTTTTTCTGCCTCCACAGCTCAGTGGAATTCCTGTGCTCTGCTCGAACTCTGGTTTTCTGTGTCGCTATAAGAAAATTGTTCCCAGGTGGGGGGGGGAGAACAGTTAGGGGCTCACCTTTTGAGTATCCCTTCTTTCTGGTTTTGTATTCTTGTGTTGCCTGTTTCTTAGTGCCTGAAAACTGCTGCCTCATATATTTTGTCTGCTTTTATGGTGGTTTGTAGCAGGGAGCCTAGTTCTGTTTCAGTAATTCTGTCATAGTTGGAGGTGGAAACTCCAATCATTTATGTCAGTGCCTACAATTGAAATTTGTTGTTTTTTTTCCCTTAAGTCAAAACCTGTATTTTTTGCATCAAGTATAAAGCTAATGAAATTTTCATTCATTTAGACATTTTTTTTGGTAGATGAACAATAAATACTACAAAGTTAGTTGTTTAACCTGAATTTTGTCCCTGTGACAATCTATACAACTGAGTAATATTTACTTTAAAATTTTTAGGTATAATTTTCTTCTCTTACTTTATTGCCAAGTAAATTAATAATTTCACTTTGAAGTCCTTATCCTTAACAGTAACCATTTGCTTCATTATTTTTATGCATCTTAAGCATTTAGCCATTCTAGAATCAAATTTCAAATTAATTTACGTTAAGGGGAACAAGTATAGCTCAGTGGTTTGAACACCTGTTTCCCGTGTACAAGGTTCTGGGTTCAACCCCCAGTACCTCCTTAAAAAATAAACTTACATTAAAACTCAGTTTTCAGCTGTTTTCTGTGATTGTTTTGCTATTAAGCCATATACATGAAATATTTGTGTTTGGCTAAATAAAGAATAGGTAATATTCTTTTAAGAACTATGATACCAGTGTTCTATATTAGCATTTATTTGTCTTTTTTTTTTTAATACTATGGCTTATTTTTGGTTTAATCAATCTTTTCTTAGTGCTTAACATGTCCTTAAATTTAATCCATTCCTGTTGAAGTGAACTCAGTGGAAGTAGATCCTTTTTTTAAAAAATTTCTCTCCCCTTCCCCCCACCCCCCCAGGTGTCTGCTCTCTGTGTTCATTCACTGTGTGTTCTTCTGTGACTGCTTCTATCCTTTTCAGCTGCACTGTGTTTCTTTTTGTTGCGTCATCTTGCTGTGCCAGCTCTCCATGTGTGTGGCGCCATTCTTGGGCAGGCTACATTTTCTTTTGCTCTGGGCGGCTCTCCTTACGGGGCGCACTCCTTGCGCGTGGGGCTCCCCTACACAGGGGACACCCCTGCATGGCACAGCACTCCTTGCACGCATCAGCACTGCGCATGGGCCAGCTCCACACGGGTCAGGGAGGCCCGGGGTTTGAACTCATGTAGTAGGCAGATGCCCTATCCATTGGGCCAAGTCCGCTTCCCAGTAGATCCTTTTGATGAGTTTACTTCAGTTAATGTATAGCCTAACTCATTTAGGATGGGTTTGAATCCTATTACTGAGTTCTTTATAAAAAGAATGAAATTCAGACCAAGAGATAAAACGCCACAGGAAATAAACAGCTGAAGTTCAACAGAACTTGGAAGAGAAGGTTCAGATGCCAGGAGAGGCTACCCAAATGCATTGCTCTGTGCTAAGCAGCCAGCTCCAGAATGTCAGTCTTCAGGAAGTAACATTGCCTTGATGAAGCCTTGATTTGAACTTCTCTTACCCTCAAAACTGTGAGCCAGTGAAGTCCCATTGTTTAAGCCAACTCATTGCAACAAGGAAGCTAAAACAGTGCAAATAATTTTTCAAATTTAAGCAGACCACCTTATTTTTAGATTTTCTTTTTTCAGCCTTTTTCCTTCTCTGAGCTGTACTTTCTTGTTTTTCCTTCTTTGTCATGATCACAGCTTTTACTCATTTTCAATGACCTGTATGGTTTAAAAATAAAATGTAGGGGAGCTGATGTGGCTCAGTGGTTGAGTGCTGGCTTCCCACATATGTGGTCCGGAGTGCAATTAAGAACAAAAAAGTAGAGTTTTCATTTAATGAACATAAATGTGCAAGGTGCAGGGCTAGTCATTTAAAAATAAAGAAAGAAATAAATATAATTGTATTTCAAGTGTACCAAGTTTCACTATATTTTCATAAAAAATCTAAAGTAACTAAAATATTTAAATTTTCATGTTTTTAGAAAGTTATTCTTTTTACATATTCAAAGTTAAACTGCATTTAAAATTTTTAAGATTTTAAATATATCTAAATACATATTTTATAAAAAGAAATTGTAATTCTAGCATTAACTGTTCCACTGATTACCAGTGTAAAAAAATTGGCTCATGCCTTACGCATGTTATGATTAGACGAGCACATAAATACAGTTATGAATTCTTTAATTCTGCACAATGTTCCTCAGCTGCAGTGTGCTTCTACTATGAGTCCTGAGCTCAATTATGAGTACCTTTAGAACCTTGAATTGGAACAGAAAGAAACCAAGTAATTGGATATTTGGCACCACTAGGAAACAATACTTCTGTTAAGCAAGAAATTTATTACATTCATGCTGAGAGGAAGGATTTGACAGATTAATTTGTCTTTTTGTTTGCCTAAGACCTTGTGCTGCTCAAATATTCTGTACTCTGAGGCAGTGTTCTTTCTGAAGTTTGCAGTGACACAACCCATAAACATTTATGACATTCTTATATAGTTGCCTTTTTTTTCTTCAAGGACATAGGAGGAAAGTTATGGTCAAGTGTTTTCCTGAATTCTGTGCAGTGTTAGTCACAAGAATTCATTTTTAGGGTTCCACTTTGTCAGTGCTGAATGTTCAGGTGCCAGGTGACAGAGGAACCCTATTTCTTTTAGTTAATTTATTTTATATGTATGCATTATTCTGTAGAACCTCTAAAGTGAGAAGCCCCTGGCAGAGACCTTTCTTGCCTGACTGTAAGGGTGGCAATTCAGTCAAATATTTGATGTATGAATGAATAACAAAAGGTGGATGTTTCATTTGTCATACTGCAAATTGTGGAACATTGTCACCAGTTCCAGGGAACTGTTAGGTGTTCTTAGTGTTTACAAAGCCTTAGATTATTAGCACAAATCAATTCTAATGCCAATAAGTTTAAACAGATTGCTCGGTGTGGTGATATGTTAAACCGGTGTGGTGATATGTTAAACCGTAGGAGTAAAAGTGATAGCATCTTTGAGTCAGATGAGGGACATAAGATATGACTCTCATTCCTTAAAAAGGAAACAAACATTTTTTCACTTCCGTATTATTTAAGGACCTCCATTCCCCACCTCTCCACTCCCCAATTATTGCACAACAGGCTAGAGAGAAATCCATTTGCTGTTGTCAGAATCTTCTACTGAAAGGTATTATATAGCACAGTGGTTCATAACATTGATTCTGGAGAAAGACTGCTTCAGTTCACCAACTTGGCTGAAGACAGGAATACTTCTAGCTAGTATAATTCAGATGTAGGTTAACTAGGTAAAAACATATTAAGGAAAGGGTGCTTCACCCTTTACCACTGCTATGAGGTTAACATCTCTGAGTTTTTTTGTGTGTGTTGTTAATAATAGCAGCACATATATCATAAAACTGGTGAGGATTACATGGCTATTACCTGTAAAGTGCTTAGAATAGATCCTAGAAGATAGTGAACACTTAATAAATGTTGGTATTTTTACTACTGTTATTACTATTATTATTAATCAGTAGCCTGAGCTTAGGGCCCAGCCATAAGTGCATGCCTCTACGTGGGATGGGGATAGACCATGGCAGGTCTCCTGGCTGTTGAAGTAAGGGCTTTTGTAACTAACCCTGATATCATTGCAAGGGTGGAGAGGTACTAGATTTCTGAGAGTGCATTCTAGTTATCTTTAGGACTTGTAGAAGACAGGGGAAACATGAGGTGTGAGAGCTGAGTAATGGACTAGGGCATGGAGAGTGTCTTGTAGCTACTGGGTAGGGTGAGTTTGCTTGGGTAAATAGATTAGAATAGTGGCTTTTTCAAACTTTTTAGAATGTGACCCCTGATAACAAGTAGATTCTGTTTACATTGTGACTCATCACACAAGTGCACACTGTATTTATTTCAGTATGTGTGTATTTGGTAAGTGATGTCACAAACACAAATTTCAGAAAAGTTTTTACCCTTACTTGGTGTGAAATATTTTATCTTCTTTTTTGTTCTATTTTGTTGTTTCCCTTTTAAAAAAAAAAGGTTAGTCCTGGCTTCCTACATTGACCTCATGTTCTGTGAAAGAGTTGTGACTTGTAGTTCAAAAAGTACTGATTGGATTAATCTTTTGAATACTGCCTTAGAAAAACACTTTAATGTACTTTGTCATCTAAGTGAATGAGACTACCCACCATCATCAGCAGGTGCTCTGAAGCAGAGGACAGAGACCTTTGCTTTCTCTTTGGCTCCCTAGCTGCTAGTGTCTAGCTACCCAGTTTATTTGGTCACTTGGTTTTCTTCAGATGGTTTCTTATACATGTAGAGTTATCTTCTATTTTAGATTGGAAACTAGTTTCTGAAGGGCAGGAGCTATAATCATCTATAATAATAGCTAACATACTAGTGCTTCCTCTGTATAAACAGTGTGCCAGGCACTGTTCTGTTTTATACACACTAATCCTCACCACAATCTGTGTATTAGGTACCATAATTATCTCCATTTTACAAATGAGTAAACTGAAGCATTCAGAATTTAAGTAGCTTACCCTTCAGTAGAGTTCTTCTGCACCTTAATGTCTTGTATAGATAGGATTTCATTAATAGTTATTGGACAAAATTATGCTCAATTACTGGGTTTTTTCCTTCATTTTCCTTATAACTTTTCCTAACACAAGTTTATTAACGTGATTAGAGAATAATAGAAATTGAAAGAAAAATGGTGCTGAAGTTTGTTTGAGGTAGTTTTAATTAGCCAAATTCATAATTTGAATAATGACTGTGCTTTGATCATTAATAATAAGGCCCTATCATCCTTTACCAGGCCTGGATTTGATGACAAATAATGTTGCAGAAATGCCTGCATATTCTTATCTCATTAATATACCAATTTGGGATTCTTAGTATGTTCTTTCTTCCTATTCCCTGCCCATTGTAGCAGCTGTTCTAGCCTGTCCTGCACCTCCTGAGTTGATAGTATTTCTGTCACAGTGTGAGTTTTCAAGTTGGTATGTATAATTTCTGCCAGAGCCTTCACTGCTGCCAGGTCTCAGGAGCTTGCAACTGATTTGTGGAGGAGGGAATTTGGTGCTTGTCACTGAGGACAGAACAAGGTGCTCTCTGTGGCTCTGATTTGTTGCAGGCTGAGTGTGAATGATGTCAGGCAGATCAGGGGACAGCTGATTCATTTGGGATCTGGGATTCCTCACTCTGCCTCACTGCTACCTCCTGGGTAATTAGGTCTTTTTTGAGGGGTTCTGAATATCTGTTTTTAAAGAAAAGTAGTTAAAGTTTTCTCTTAAGTTTGGGAAACCTTTATAAGTGTCATCTGGCTGGCAGGCTACATACCCCTTTCGTGAGAGAATTCCCTGCAAAGACGCCAGTGTGAGAGGGCAAGAACTTGAGTAGCCAGGACAATGATGAAACGGAGAAGAGCGAGACTGGGAGCACCATGCCTGCGGATTCAGTAAGGAGGCTGGGGGCAGTGACTGGAAACTGACAGATGTCAGGAAAAGAACTAATGCCAACTAACGTAGCTTCATTTTCTTGGATAAAGACTCTGTTTTGGAGATGTCTGTCAGGAAGAGGGCTGAGCTAGCTTCATTAATTCAAGGTCGAAACAGTAGTCCCTGGCAGAGGTATATGAAATTTCTAATTCTGAAAACTGATTTAGATGTCATTTTAGGGGTTCCTAGGTACTTGGGGAACCAAATTAACAATGAGGATAGATTTTTCCTGCCTTGAAAGCAAATGCTTATTTAAAATTGGTGTCATTGCTGTAAGTACAATCCGCATGAATGTGAGAAACAGAAGGAAATGAAAAGTAACCTCCTTTGACTGTAGAGTGTATTATATTCCTGTCTCTGGCCTATCAGCTCAGCAACTCAGATCTGCCCTTGTGGATGTAGGCTTGGGTCCTTCAAAGTGTGACCTGAATTTTTATTTCTATGTACTTTAGTAGGAGAGAATTTCAAAGCTGGGGAATGGAAGAAGGCTTCTACTTCAGGGTGACTTTTCTAAGCACTCACCTACCTGTATTTGATGATGAAGTGCCGAGTGAATTGAACAGCAAATTAGGGAACCAGGGAAAGAAGTAGCCTAGAATTCATGCCATCTGAATTATCTGTTTCAAACTACCTTTGCCTTACTCATTATAGTGTGGAGGAAGTGCACTTCAGATTTTCTTTCCCCATTACTTATTAATATAAATAGGCAAATAGAGAAGCTGCTTTCGTGGGCTACTTTTGGGCCATTAGCCTTCAGTATTCATGAATGTTCATTGATTGGATTAAAGATTCTAGTAGACAGACCTTGAAAAACAGAACTGGTTTGAAGTATGTCACTGGAGAATTTAAAACTTTTTATTCTCATACCAAGACAAAAAAGTTAAAAGACCATAAGAAAGAAGCCTCATGAACTAAAATGTCTTTTAAAATAAAGATGATTTGTTAGTAAAGTTGAAGTTGTTTTGTTGAATTTGTAGTTTAAGAAAACATAAGTATACTACAACAACAACAACAACAACAAAAGAAAACATAAGTGGTTCAGAAACCGTGCTTCCCAAAGATTGGTCCACTGACTTTGATTCTGGATTAGGAAAGTGGCCATAAAGAGCCATTAAATAATTTATAAATCACCTTAACTTTTTCATTTTTCAAATAATCCTTTTTAGAGTCTAGCCCTAGTGTCAAGTCAATTTGCAGAGTGGTAGTCAGGAGCAAAAAATAAACAAAATTTGGTGTTCATAGATTTCTATTATCCCAATTATATATTCATCAGAATGGCTAAACTTCATTTTATGTGGTAAGATTTAAGATTACAAAATTTTGCCTAAGCAATATTACTCAGGTTAACAATTACTAAATGTCTTATTGTGTGTTCTAATTATCTCTAGCTTGAGTATACTTGGGAACTTATTTTTAAAATATTTATTTAGAAAGTGAAATCTCTTCTTGAAAGTGAGGAATTCTAAATTATTCTTGTGATTTTTTTTTTTTTAGTATGTTGGGGTTGTGGGAATTTGGACATGCCTATAATTTTAAATAACTGTCTGCCCTCCCTTTTCCTGCCCTATTATCTCTCCATATTGTGTACTCATGTGAGAAATAAACTGAAGCAAGCTAGAGGGAGAATGAATAGAAAAGTAAATACTTCCTCCTAACTACTTATGTAATTAAACACAAGTAGTATGTCACCTTACCCACATCCTAAACAATCAACAATAACAATATAGGCAACTAACATCATTTTGAATCAAATGAGGTGCTAATATGATATTTAAGTAATTTTTTTAACTTGGATATAAAATACTGTGGTTAAATATGGTATTTGTATAGAAAGCCATGCCAATGGTATAACAAACTAAATGCTATGAATTTGTGAGTTATTGTTCATCATCTGTACCATATCCGCCAATGATCAACAAATTAGAACTCTATATTTACCACCTGTGTGTTTGCAATCTAATGAGTTATCCAGGAGTCTTCATGAAGACTTAACATATTAAAGGATTTGATTGTTTTTTTGGGGGGAAAAAGTGATATGGAAAACTAAAATTTAAGTAGAAGCACAATTTGTTACGCAGATGAAGTGACTTTTTAAAAAATTCTGTGGATTAAGTTTTAGTCTTTATTATTATTCTGTGCCAGCATTGGAAATTAGTTATGATATTTGGCCACTTACTTTTCTTGACTGTCTTGCCTAAAATTACCCACTTTGAATATGCTTCTTTTTTATTGAGAAATTGTCACTGATCCTGTTTTTTTCTACTGTGGTGCCTTGTCAGAATCGCAACTCTTTGCCGAGGATCTGAAGTAAACCAGCTTATGTTTTCACCCACATCGGCTCCATCCTTACCCCTCACTAAGGTCCCTTTTAGTGCTGATTGTGCTCCGGCTACTTCTCTTGCCTTTTTTCTGAACCCACGAGCCCACAGCAGTCCTGGCAGCCCCTGTTCCAGCCGCTCACTGCAGTGGAGGTAAGGAAACCTGCTATCATGTGAACGTGGGTCTTCATGATTGCTCCTGACCTAATAGGTAAACCTCATACCTCATTTCTTTATAACGGAGAGAAACTAAGTAAGTACTATGGCCCTGGCATAGAAAAGAGTAAAAGGAATTTCATAGCTCTCTGTTACATTCAGCATTTCAGTAGGAAGTAGTGTAGCCTATCAGTATTTACTTAGTAGTTTTGTGCCATCCTTATTGTTGGACAGCAGCCCTGTGACCTGATCACTCTGTAGGGAGAAGCATAGCATGAGAGAATGCTAGAGTTCTTTCAAGATTTAATAGTCTGGGAAACGGACTTGGCCCAGTGGTTAGGGCGGCCGTCTACCACATGGGAGGTCCGCGGTTCAAACCCCGGGCCTCCTTGACCTGTGTGGAGCTGGCCCATGCGCAGTGCTGATGCGTGCAAGGAGTGCCGTGCCTTGAGGGGGTGTCCCCCGTGTGGGGGAGCCCCACGCGCAAGGAGTGCGCCCCGTAGGGAGAGCCGCCCAGTGCGAAGGAAAGTGAAGCCTGCCCAGGAATGGTGCCGCCCACATTTCCCATGCCGCTGACAACAGAAGCGGACAAAGAAACAGGACGCAGCAAATAGACACAGAGAACAGACAACCGGGGGAGTTGGAGGGGGGGATTAAATAAATAAATCTTAAAAAAAAAAAAAAGATTTAATAGTCTAAACCTCACATTTTAGACAATAGGAAAATTTGAGTCTAAAACAGTTGTGATTTTTTGGATTGATAAAAATAGTCTTCCCCCTATTTCTTCTTGGCTTCCTACTCATATTCAACATTATTTGAGTATGTGCTAGGGCCCAGACACTATTCTAGGCATTGAGAACATATCTGTGAACATGAAGAGATAAAATTCCTGCCCTCAGGGGTCGAACAAGCTCAGGAGTAAATTTTGAACACATGGCTCTAAGGGCCACTGAGAACAATAAAGTAGGCCAAGGAGAGTAGGGAATGTGAGGGCCATCTTTTATATAAGATGGTCAGGTAGATCCTCAATGGTAAGTTGATATATGAGCAAAGACCTGGAGTGAAAATGGGAGATACCCAAAGGGAAGAATATTACAGTTTGTGGCTATAATAAGTGCTGATCTGGGAGTTTCTTTCATGTGTTCTTTGTGTAGCAAAGAGGCCAGTGAGGCTGGTGTGGAATAAGTTAGGTGGTGAGTGGTAGGAAATAAGGTCTGAGTTGTAGTGGGGAATCAGATTAAGTAGAATTTTAAAGGCCATTATATGAACTTTTGCTTTTATACTGAGAAGCCCACAGCCATTGGAAGATTAGAAGTAGAAAAATTTCATGATCTTAGATCAAAGGATTACTCTGGCTATAGCAAGAAGTATACTGTAATAATCTGTGTAAGAGACAATGGTTGTTGGAACCCAATGTGGTACAGGTGGTAAAAGTCATCAGATTTTGAATATAGAATTGAAAGAATTTGTTGATGGATTAAATGAGGGTTTGAGAAAAAAAAGAGTTAAGGATGATTGAAGATTTTGGGTTGAACAGCTAAAAAATTGAAGTTATGAACTGAGATTGGGAAATTGCAAGAGGTAACTAGACATTAAGTTAGAGATATGTGAGGTCTGGGCTTAAAAATACATAATTAGAAATTGTCAGCATGTAGGTAGTGTATAAGGCTATAGATTTGTGACATCATTCATTAAATGACTGTTGATAGAGAAGAGATGTCTAAGGATTGAGCCCTGGGGCAGTCTAATTTATAGAGGTTGGGGAGATAATAAGGAGTTAGGAAAGGAGAGGCTGAAAAGGAGCAAGCTGTTCAGGAAGGAGAAGAGAAGAACCAAGAGAATGGTACATTGGAAGCCAATTAAATTTTTTTCAAAAAGGAAGGTGTGGATAATCAATGGGTATATTTCAAGCATTTAGTTAGGGAAAAAAGTAGCAGAAAACTAAAATTTAAGTAGAACTATAATTTATTATACAGATTTGTGTGTGACATTATTTGATTTGAACTCTTAGGAGCTCAATTGGAGCAGTGTTGGACTTAGCATGGGCTGACTTTTCCCTGAACTTACCCCTTCCAGAAGTACTAGCCCTTAGTGTATGAGACTGACTAAGTTGGGTAGCGCCCACAGTCTAAGGTGTACGCAGTCTTGGCACTTGGCTTGAAATAGTATCTCTTGGTGCCTGTGGTCTCAGGATCCCTGCCTTGGAGCAATGTCTTGCACTTTAGGGGGAAAACAACTTATTAAAGGCCATGTTTTTTTTCTAGACTTGTTCACATGTTTGGTCACTCTATTAGTGTTTGATTCCATTCTTCTTTTGTTTCTCTCCCAAGCAAAGAACCAGTTCAGTAATAGGGCAAGATGATTTTACCTAGTTGTTTGCTAGTAATTTTTTTTCCCTTCTTTTTTTCTTTTTTTTTTCCCCCGGGTATTTTTGTATCCTTTAAATGTTCTTGAGCTTTGTTCTGGGATGCAAGTTAAGTTACTTGGATGTAGTTTGATCCTTTTGAGCTTTGCTTTTAAGCTTTGTTAGGTGGGACCAGAGCAGCATTTGAGGCTACTTTTCCCTTACTATTGAGGCAATACCTTGTGACTACGCAATGCCCCATGTTTTATGTGATTTTTCCACTCTGGCTGGTGGGAACGTGAGCTATTCCTGGCCCTGTGTGAATTCCAGAGAGTGTTTCACTTGCTTCTTTTCTTGGATAGTTTCCTTACTCACATGTGCTGATCTGTACTCAGGTCAAACTCAAGAGGAACCCTCTGCAGATGTCCAGAGTGCTCTGTACAGCACTTTGCTCTCTGGTACTCTGCCTGGCAAATTCTAGCCACTTTAGCCTTCCCAAAATCTCAATTCTGTCTCCTCAATTCAGGGAGACTGTTGGCCTCTGTTTGGATACTCCCTCCCTGGCCTAGCTTTAGGCCTGCTGGATATAGAAGTTTGGTGTTGGAAACATTCTGGAACATACAATGGTGTAGGTATACCGTCAGTTATACTGTAGTCTAGTCTTCATTGGTTCTTCATAAAGTGGGAGCGTTCACAGTAAGAAATCCTTATTAGAGTTTGGTGGTTTGGTATTGTTTATGAATTCCAAAAATAGGTATTGGATTATGTTTGTGAACACTTTTACTTGATTAAATAATAATTAAGGCTTTGATTGAGCCATATCAGTAGGATGTCGAGTTCCTGCCCCTCCCCTTGATAGACGGGGACTCACAGAGAAAATGGCGTGGCAGAAGAGAAAGTTAGAGTTTCAATCCTGGAGCCTAGGAAGTAAGCACACACAGAAGCAGATACGTGAGTAAAGAGAAGGCTCCATTAGATGTGGCAGAGGCCCTGGGAAGAGAGATGAGCTGTTCTTCTGGTAGTCCACAGCTGACCTTGTGGAGAGAACAGAGCAGCTGAACCCAGAGAGAAACAAGCCCCGGGAGAGAGACAAGGCTTTTCCCGGCCTACAGCTGATACTGGAAGAAGCTGGGACCACAGATCTGTAAGAGGAAGAGGAAGGCTGAATATCGACAGCCATCTTGCTCCAACATGTGGCAATAGACTTTGGTAGGGAAAGTAACTTATGCTTTATGGCCTGGTAACTGTAAGCGTCTACCCCAAATAAACACCCTTTGTAAAAACCAACAGTTTTCTGGTATTTTGCATCAGCACCCCTTTGGCTGACTAATACATAGAGTGATCTTTGTTTTAGAAGGGTTCTAGCTCTAGCCCAGTTCCTATTGTATAGGAATTCCTTCCATACAAGGTCTAGCAAAATGTCTTCAGTAACAAAGTTCACTACTAAAGCTTGCAACCATTTTTACTAATTCCATCCTCTGGCTCCTTCTGTGTCACATGTGTGAGAGGCTTTTAGTAGACTTACATGACAAAAGGGACAGGTGTTCCTTTGGCCTATCTCCAAAATGAGGCAGGCTTTGAAAACCCTTTTTGGCAGTGTTAAGATTGTCTCCTGCCAAAGAGAAAGCACTATTTCCATTTTACCAACACCTGCTTTTCTTGTCATTCTTTTTTTAAACAACCACTTTTTAAAGTAATTCCAAAAGAGGAAAGTATCCTGGTCCTTCTGCAACCATTTTTTAGCAAATTATTTGACTTCTTTTTGCTTCAGTTTTCTACATCATTAAAATAGGGAAAATAATAGTACTTCAAAGGTTATTGTATAGGGAAACGGACTTTGGCCCAGTGGTTAGGGCGTCCGTCTACCACATGGGAGGTCTGCGGTTCAAACCCCGGGCCTCCTTGACCCGTGTGGAGCTGGCCATGCGCAGTGCTGATGTGCGCAAGGAGTGCCGTGCCACACAGGGGTGTCCCCTGCGTAAGGGAGCCCCACGCGCAAGGAGTGCACCTGTAAGGAGAGCCGCCCAGCGCGAAAGAAAAAGTGCAGCCTGCCGAGGAATGGCGCCGCCCACACTTCCCGTGCCGCTGACGACAACAGAAGCGGACAAAGAAACAAGACGCAACAAAAAGACACAGAAAATAGACAACCGGGGGAGGGGAGGGGAATTAAAATAAATAAAAATAAATCTTAAAAAAAAAAAGTTATTGTATAGATTAAATGAGTCAATACATGTAAAATTAAGAATACTATCTGGCATATAAAAAGTGCTCAAAAAAAAAAAAAGATGTAGCTTACTGGTTGAACCCCTGCCTCCTGTGTACAGGGTTCCAGGTTCAATCCCAGGTACATCCTTTAAAAAAAAAAGTACTCATTAAAGGTTAGCTGCTAATATTAGTTTTTGTGTTGCTGCTGATATTGGAAAACTTACCTGTTACTGATTTTCAGCACTCCATTTTGCTTCCATTAGTTTTCTTTTTCTTTCATTAATTTTATTGCCCCACAAACAGCTCTAGGTATCATTCATTTTGTCCTGCCCTTGGAAGCTTTATTTCTGGCTCACTTGAGGCAATGGTAGTTGCATGCCCTCTTGAAAGATAAATCTTATTTGGCAAATTCCTTTAGGAGGGCCTTTTGCAGCAGCTTTTCTTCTCATAGCCCTGGGTGCTAGAGGAGGGAGGGGCCAGGGCTGATCTGGACTACCACAAGGGCTAGAGTACTGCTCTGGAAGAACTAGCACAGTAACGGTAGAGTCAGACACAAATAATTTTAAATGATAGATTCTTGGCATCGAAGATTTCATTTTTATGGCTTTGATTATATATTGGTGGTCAAGTATTTTCATTTTGTTTGAGGTGTATCTTCAGGACAAATTCCTCGGACTGGGACTGCTGAGTGAGTCAAAGAATAAATGTATATGTAAGTTTATTAGATATTTATTAGCTATTTCCCTCTATAGTGGTTATACCATTTCTCATTCCCACCACAGTGTATGAGTATTTCTATTTGCTCCAGCCTTGCCAACTATATGTATTGTCAAGGTTTTAAATTTTTGCCAATCTTATGGGTGAAAAATAGTGTCTCAATGTAGTTTAAATTTGTATTTCTTTCATGAATGAAATTGAACATCTTTTCATATGTTTAAGGGATAAGGGCGCAGTCTATCTTGAGTTTTTTAGTTAGATTAAAGATGGACCAGTGGAAGGTGGGACTGAAGTGAACAAATCCTTAAGTTTCCTATTGATTTTCCCATTGATTTTTGGGCAATTTTATTTGTGTTGATTGAATTGCCTCTGTCAAGAGCTTTGACCAGGGAAACGGACTTTGGCCCAGTGGTTAGGGCGTCTGTCTACCATATGGGAGGTCCGCGGTTCAAACCCCGGGCCTCCTTGACCCGTGTGGAGCTGGCCATGCGCAGTGCTGATGCGTGCAAGGAGTGCCGTGCCATGCAAGGGTGTCCCCCGCGTGGGGGAGCCCCACGCCCAAGGAGTGCGCCCATGAGGAAAGCCGCCCAGCGTGAAAAGAAAGAGCAGCCTGCCCAGGAATGGCGCCGCCCACACTTCCCATGCCGCTGACGACAACAGAAGCGGACAAAGAAACAAGACGCAGCAAATAGACACCAAGAACAGACAACCAGGGGAGGGGGGGAAATTAAATAAATAAATTAAAAAAAAAAAAAAAGAGCTTTGACCAACTGTGCAGACTACAGAGCTAGAGTCTTATCTCCTATTCCTGGGCCCAGGTTTTGCCCTTCAGGTTAGGATACTTTTTTGGGTTCTCAATTCTCTCTTTGAGGTAAGGAAACCACAGATTCAAGGCAGTTGAATGTACTTTGCACTGGAAAGCCTACTCAACATTCCAAGAAGAGAGTATTGACATCCCCCGGACTGAGTGCCCTATAAATAAAGCCCATTGTTTGCTTAGATAGTGAGGCTTTTCTGCTTTCTGTCATTTTGGAATTTTCCTTCTGGGTGCTCCAGGAAACAGCTTGTGTTTAGTATTGTATAACATTACAAAACTGAAGTGTTGTATTCCTTTGGTTTACATATCAGGGTTATTTATGAATTCTAATTTACCTTTTTAAGCTCCTCTATCATTACTGAGCTTAGAGACAAGCAGCAATTTCTTTTTTTTTTAAATTTGTATTTTCTAGGATTTATAAAAGACAAAGAAAATGTGTTCCTTGAGGAATATTAAAATGGTTCTTCAGAGTGAAGGATTTATTTCCCAACCTAATGTGAAGGTTATTATGTCTTCTAAAGAAATTGAGTTGGAGTCATTCATTTATTCACTCAATTACATTACTAGGCCCTCCCAGGGAGAAGAGGCCCAAATTGGCAGGAGGAAAGTTCCCAGCATATGGTAGAATAAAAGCAAAGAGAGAAGGCTTTTTATCTAGTAAGCTTTCAGCTTTATTGTAGCCATTCCCAGAAATTTTCAGGTGGTTGCTCTGTCTTTAGCAGAAATGGTTTTTAAAATTAATTTCAAAATTGCAAGAATAGTTCAAAGAGCTTTTCCCCCTTTGACCAAGGGGTCAAAAACTACAGCCCTTAGGTCATATGTAACCTGTAGTCCATGTTTGTGTAGCCCATAGCATAAGAATGCTTTTCACATTTTTAAAGGATGTAAAAACAGACAAACCAAAAAATAAAAAAAATCCCAAGGAATATGTGACAGAGACCATGTGTGACCTGCAAAACCTAAAATATTTACATGTTATCTAACCCTTTAGAGAGAAAGTCTTCTATGCCCTGCCTGACCCATTTGTGAATCAGCTCCTAATATATCCCATCACTCTTTAATGCTTTAGTGTGCACGTCCTACAAAGATATTTTCATAACCACATTATAGCCATTAAAATGGGGGAAATTAAACACTGATAAATACTATCATCTAATCCATAGGCTCAGTTCATATTTTGCCAAATGTCTCAATAATGTCCTTTATGTAATAAGAAAAAAAAGGATCTGATCCAGGATTACGTGTTACCTTTTTTTTTTTTAAGATTTATTAACTTTATCATTATTTTTATTAATCTCCCCCACCCCCCACCATGGTTCTCTCTCTGTCTGCTTATTGTTAGTTTGCCTTCTCCAGGAGGCACTGGAATCTGAATCTGGGACCTCCCACATTGGAGGTGAGTGCCCAACGGCCTGAGCCACATCCACTCCCCACGGGCTGCAGTGTCTAGTGTCTTGTGGCATCTGTTCATTTAGGCATCTGTTTGTTGAGGCAGGTGTGGCGTCTAGCTCATTGCAGTGGTTGTAGCATCTAGCTCGTTGCAGCGGGTACAGCATCTGCTCATCTTCTTCAGGAGGCACTGCTATCCATACCAGGACCTCCCATATGGTAGGTGACACCCAACTGGTTGACCCACATCCACTTCCCTTTACCATTTTGTCATTTCTCCTTAGTCTCCTTCAGTGTGGAACAGTTCTGCAGTCTTTTCTCAACTTTTATGACCTTGATACTTTTGAAAATTACAGTTCAGTTAGTTGACCTTCAATTTAAGTTGGTCTGATATTTCCTAGGTTATGCATCTTGGCAGGAACATCACAAAAGTGAAGCTCTTTTCTTCTCATTGCATCCCATCAGATGATACAGGTTTCATTTTGTCCCATTACTGTGAAGTTAAACTTAATCACTTGATTAAGGTAGTGTCTGGTAGTTTTCTACTGTTAAGTTACTCTTTTTCCCTTTGTAATTAAGGGTAATTTATGGGAATGGTTTTGAAATTATGTATATATCCCTATCTTCATCAAATTTTAATCCACTAGTTATAGCATCCAGTGCTGTTTCTTGGCTGAATTATACTGCGATTGTTTCCTAATTCTATCACTTTTTCCACATTCATCAGTTGGCATTCCACTATAAGGAAAAACTTTCTCCTCTCCCTATTCAGTTTTTCATGTCAGCATCAACTCAGGTTATAATGGGTTATAATCTATTAGTCATTATTTTGATGTTCAAGTTGTACTGTATTTGGTCAGGAAGAGTCCATGTCGGCTTCTGTGTCTTTTTTGGCATGTTTCTATCATTCTTTGAGTACTTCCTAACTTTCTGGTCCAATAAGATGTTCCTGGCTGGCTTTTTTTCTTTTAATATATATTTTTTATTTTTTTAAAGATACTTAGATTACATAAATTTTACATAAAAAATACAGGAATTCCTATATTCTCTGCTCCCCGTACCTCCCACATTTTCCCACATAAAAGACATCCTTCATTAGTGTGGGACATTCATTGCAACTGATAAACACATTTTGGGACGTTGCCACTAAACATGGATTATAGTTTACATTGTAGTTTACATTCTCACACAGTTCCGTAGGTTATGGGAAGATATATAATGGCCTATATCTGTCGTTGCAATGTTAGGTAGATCCCCAAGTCCCAAAAATGTGGCTGGCTTATTTTCTACCCTCCTTGACTTAGCTCTCAAATTAGCCATTTCTCCAAGGACCATGGTTTCTTTTAAAAAGGAAATTTAAAAGCCAAGATATGGATGCTAGGCATTGTTAGTAAAAATTGGGTTTGCCATTCCCAGACATCCTCAGTGGACAGAACTAGGGAATGTACGCATTTAACATATTCATACATATCTTTATTTCTTGATTTTTATATACTGAAAACCATAAGCTCACATTGATACCTCCAGTTCCAATTCTAGTTCATTCTAGTTCTCTACATTTGCATAGTCATAACTCCCTTCTTTGACAGTGAAAACCTCTCATTATCCTTGACTTATGTACTTATTTGGTCATTTCTTCCTTTATATAACCCATCTGTCTTTGCAACCACTGATCTCTGGTGCCCTCCACCTTGCTGGGTCTTCTGGTATCCCATAAAAAGCTCCCTGTAGCAGTTTGGTATGGTTTATTAATTCCAAAAATAGATATTGAATTATGCTTATAAACTGGTCTGTACCTGGGCATGATTAAATTATGATTAAGGCTTTGATTGGGCCACATCAGTAGTACACAGCAGAGCAGAGGAATTAGTTGGAGTTTTAAGCTGGAGCCTTGGAAGTGAACACACAGAAGAACACAGAGGAGCAGAGACTCCTCCTTTGACACAGCAGAAGCCCCAGGGAGAGAGACAGAGCCATTCACCTGAGAGTCTGCAGAGAGCAGAGCAATTGAGCCTAGAGAGAAACAGAGCCTCAGGAAGAGAGGAACCCAAGAAGCCTGAACTCTTGGCAGATGGCCGCGGCCATCTTGCCCCAACACGTGGCAATAGACTTTGGTGAAGGAAGTAACTTATGCTTTATGGCCTGGTAACTGTAAGCTTCTACCTCAAATAAATACCCTTTATAATAGCAACAGATTTTGGGTATTTTACATCAGCAACCCTTTGGCTAACTAATACACTCCCTAGTAGACAACCTCCTTACCCCATCAGTCTCTGACATCCCATGCTGGGTGCATCCTCTCCCCAACCACTTGGACACCAGCATCATCTAATGGCTTCTGTCCTGTTATTCAGAAAAGAAGGTAAGATTTTTAAGTTTAGTAACTACATCAGATGGTACCTCAGGGGCCTGCATTTAAGAACAGCAACTTTATTGACATATAATTGATCTACCCCCAAATTTACCAATTTTAAGTGATTTAATGATTTTCACTAAATTTATAGACTTGTGTAACCATCTTCATGTTCCAGTTTTAAAACAGTTCTGGGACGTGGACTTGGCTCAATGAATAGAGCATCCACTTACCACATGAGAGGTCCACAGTTCAAAGCCAGGGCCTCCTTGACCTGTGTGGAGCTGGCCCACACGCAGTGCTAATGTGCGCAAGGAGTGCCGTGCCACGCAGGGGTGGCTCGCCATAAGGAGAACCACCCAGTGTGAAAGAAAGTTAAGGCTGCCCAGGGATGGCACTGCACACGTGGAGAACTGACGCAGCAAGATGACTCAGCAAAAAGAAACATAGATTCCTGGTGCCGCTGACAAGAATAGAAGCGGACATAGAAGAACACACACAGAGAACGGACAACTGAGACAGGGAGAAGAAAATGGAGACAAAAAAAATAATAATAATAAAACATTTCTATCTCCCCTAACAGTTTCCTTGTGCCTATATACAGGTAATCCTACTTCCACTCCAAGCCATTGATAGGCTTTTTGGTGCTCTAAATTTGTCTTTTCTGGACATTTCAAATAAATGGAATCATACACTTTGTCATCTTCTTTTAATGTATCAACATTTTTATTAATTCAACCTCATTTGATAGTCTGACCACAGACAATTGATTATTTTCCTTTAGAATTGGTAAAATCAGATATATATATACCATCAAAAATAAATATTTACTTAATGTGGTCTTCCCTGTTTATAATACCAAAAGTTTTTCTTCTCCCAAATTAAAGGTTCTGAGAAAAACTCAAGACTGCTTAGAATAAAAAGTCGATATAGGGAAGCGGACTTGGCCCAGTGGTTAGGGTGTCCGTCTACCACATGGGAGGTCCAAGGTTCAAACCCTGGGCCTCTGACCTGTGTGGAGCTGGCCCATGTGCAGTGCTGATGCACGCAAAGAGTGCCGTGCCACACAGGGGTGTCCCTGCGCAGGGGTGTCCCCGCGCGCAAGGAGTGGGCCCCATAAGGAGAGCCGCCCAGCACGAAACAAAGTGCAGCCTGCCCAGGAATGGCGCCGCACTCATGGAGAGCTGACACGGTAAGATGATGCAACAAAAAGAAACACAGATTCCCGTGCTGCTGACAACAACAGAAGTGGACAAAAAAGAACACGCAGCAAATAGACACAGAGAACAGACAACTGGGGCCGGGGGGTGGGGAAGGGGAGAGATATAAATAAATAAATCTTAAAAAAAAAAAAAAGTGAATATAGCAGAGCCAATGTACTTCAAGTGATTGAGTGCCTGCTTCCCGTGTCTGAGGTCCTGGTGGCAATCCCTGGTACCTCCAAAAAAAAAATCCATACTCCTAAAACAATGATCTTGCAAAATGATGTGGCAGACTGCTTAAGCACACTTAGACTAACAGGAAAGTATATTCAGTAAGAAGGACATTTGAAACATGATCATAAACTTACATAAAAATTTATAATGACTCCTTTCCTTAATTTACTTTTAGCTATTTCATAAATACCATAAGAGAAATTGGACAGTTTATGATGAAACTTAGCAAACTTTTTTTTTTACTTTAAAGATTTATTTATCATCCCCTCCCCCCATTGCCTGCACTTGCTGTCTGTTAGTTGTGTGCTTGTCTTCTTTTTAGGAAGCACCGGGTACTTAACCTAGGACCTCCCATGTGGGAGAAAGGTGACCAATGGCTTGAGCCACCTCTGCTCCCACTTGTTGTGTCTCTCATTGTATTTCCTTTTTGTGTCTCTTCGTTGTATCATCTCGTTGCATCAGCTTGCTGTCTTGCTCATCTTCTTTTAGGAGGTACTGGGAACTGAATCTGGGACCTCCCATGTCGTAGGCAGACACCCAACTGCCGGACACCCAACCGCTTGAAGCACATCTGTTTCCCTTAGCAAACTTTCTTTTTCCATAAAACTTCTAGGGAGTGGGGTGGTTCAAGCAGTTGAGTGCCCACCTTCCACATGGGAGATCCTGGGTTCGGTTTCTGGTGCCTCCTAAAAAGAACAAAAACAACAAGCAAAACAGATGAAAAAACCAACTCAAGGAAGCTGATATGGCTTAGTGGTTGAGCGCTGGCTTCCCACATCCCTTGGTACCTCAAAAACAAAAAAAAACAAAAAAACTTCTGAATCTCACTTTGGTGCCTTCTTTCAGTCCTCCTTTACGATATTGAAAAGATTTTGAGTTATATCAGATTTTTGGTTTAGATGGATGGTTTCCCAACTGCCTGGACTCTCCAGGTATATAGTTCCTACACAGGGTTTTCTTGCCTCCAGATCTGTGACTTCCAACTTTTAAAGTTATCTCAGCCAGTTCATGTTTCACATGCTTCATTTGTGGAACAAGTAAAACTTTGAGAAACACTATATTCCTAACCATGCCCTGCTGAAGAGCATTGTAAGCAAAGAAAGTATTTTCTTGTTAAAATACTTTAATGAATAGGGATCCAGAACAAGCCTGGTCACTCTTAATCAGTTTTTTGCCTTGCTATTCTAGTCACTTCCCTGTGATCCATTTTACACGGATGGATGAAAAAGCTATTATGTGGCTTTAGTCACCTCCTGACTCAATTCCCACTAAGTGTTTTTTTTGTTTCTGGCTTCTTTCATAGAGCATAATGCTTTTGAGGTTTATGTGTGTTGTAGTATGTCTCATTAGTTCGTTCCTTTTTATTGCTGAATAATGTTCCATTGCGTGGAAAGAACACATTTTGTTAATCATTTCACCCCTTGAATAGATGTTGGGATTGTTTCCAGTTTGGGACTATTATGAATAACGTTGCTATAAACATTTACATACATGTCTTTGTCTGGACATTTGTTTTATCTCACCTGTCATGTCTTTCATTCCCATGAGTTCTATTACTTTTCTGTTCAAGTTTACAAATTCTTCTTTGTGCTTGCTCAGTGTCTTCTTGATATCCTTTATCTCTTTTTTTTAATGTAACATTTTTTGTGATCTATGGACTTTTTTTGTCTTTATTTTTTTAACGTTACATTAAAAAAATATGAAGTCCCCATATACTCCCCACCCCACTCACCCCACTCCACCTCCCATATCCTTTATCTCTTTACTCATATTATCTTTCAACTCATTAATTTGATTTTAGAAGTTTGTATGAATCTCATTGATTAGTTGTTTCAAATCTCGTGTTTCATCTGGGTCTTTGATATATTTCTTTGCTTGGGCCATTTTTTCTGTTTTCTCAGTATGGCTTGTAATTTTTTCCTGAAATCTAGGCATCTGATAATGATGGTGAGTTTACGCTGATGCTCAATTTCTCTTTTGTAGGGGTTTAATGGCGGGAGACTATCTTACTGCCATTCTTTGATTCTTGGTTCCACTTTTTCTAGGTCTTTATGATTTTCCCTGTTAGTTGCTCATATCTGGGCCCTTGGTCCAGTAATGGGTTGTAGACCCACTTCCACTGGCCTTGGGGAGGGAGACTGTAAAGGCTAGAAAAAGCCTCTCTCACTTGGATACTTTTAATTCCCTTGTGTGTACTTCCTTGGTCTGCCAGCAGATGGTGCTTTTTTGCAGAGTGTGGCTCCTGCAATATGGACCAGATCAGTGTGATGGAGGATCCTGTCTGGAGGCTAAGAGTCTCGCAAATCAAATTCTCAAAGATGGTTCTCCAACCTTTGCTGGCAGCCCTCTCTTTTTTCCACACCTCTCTGCGTGTGTCTTCAACAACCAGTCCCAGATATTAAGAAGGGTGTTTGTGAGAACTGGATCTCTTTAGTCCTGTGCCAGTGCCCAGGACAAAAAAAAAATGGTGCAGCCCCACCCAGCCTGGATGAACTCATGAGTCACAGCAGACCAAATTTATGGGTCAAAAGCTCAGTCAGCCTTAAGTTGTGTCACTCTTTCTTGGAGTTCCTGGGGAGATAGATCCCTGAGGCTCTCTTTGCCCGAAGCTGCAGGCCCGGGGCCGGAGAATTCAAAGCAGTCTGCTTGTAGGGTCGGGTAGGGGCACTGGCAGTGCAGCCCAGTTTCTATTCACAGTCTTAACATTGAAGTTCTTTTCCTCTCTTTTCTGGGCAGTGTCCAGCCTTCCCCTGGTGTCCTACATCCTACAAATTTTTTTTCCCAGGCTGTGTGTACCTGTCTTCTAGCTGTTTTTCTGAGAGAGGAGAAATTTCTGTGTCTTTCTAACCCACCATCTTCCCAGAAGTCCCCGTAATAAGTTTTAAGGTAGGGAACTGAGTCTTCCAACTTCATCCTTCATTTTCAAGATGGCTTTGGCTCATCTGTACCCATTACCCTTCCATATAAACTTAATGGTTATCTTTTCCATTTCTACAAAGAAGGCTGTTGGAATTTTTATTGAATTGAATTGCATTGAATTTATAAATCACTTTGGGTAGAATCGACATCTTTGCTATATTTAGTCTTCCTGTCCTTGGACATGGAATGTCCTTTCATTTATTTAGGTCTTCTTTGGTTTCTTTTAACGTGTTTTCGTAGTTTTCTATGAATAAGTCCTTTACATCTTTGGTTATATTTATTCCTAGATATTTGATTCTTTTAGTTGCTATTGGAATTTTTCTCTTGATTTCTTCGTCCAATTGTTCATTACTAGTGTATAGAAACACTCCTGATTTTTTAGGTGTTGATCTTGTACCACACTACTTTGCTGAATTCATTTATTAGATCTAGGAGTGGGCGGCAGACTTGGCCCAGCAGTTAGGGCATCCGTCTACCACATGGGAGGTCCACGGTTCAAACCCCGGGCCTCCTTGACCCGTATGGAGCTGGCCCATGAGCAGTGCTGATGCACAAGGAGTGCCCTGCCACATAGGGGTGTCCCCGCGTAGGGGAGCCACACGTGCAAGGAATGTGCCCCGTAAAGAGAGCCGCCCAGCATGAAACAAAGTGCAGCCTGCCTAGGAATGGTGCCACACACACGGAGACCTGACACAACAAGATGACGCAACAAAAAGAAACACAGATTCCCGTGCCGTTGACAACAACAGAAGCGGACAACGAAGATGCAGCAAATAGACACAGACAACAGACAACTGGGGTGGGGGGATGGGGGAGAGAAATAAATAAATCTTAAAAAAAAAAAGATCTAGGAGCTTTGTTGTGGATTTTTCAGGATTTTCTGTATTTAGAATCATGTCATTCGAAAATAGAGAAAGTTTACTTCTTTCTTTCCAATTTGGATGCCTTCTCTTTCCTTCTTTCTGATTCCTATAGGTTTAGTTTGCTATTCTTTTTCTATTTTTCCATTTTTAAGGTTAGATATCTGATTTTAAATCATGCTTTTTTTTTATGTAAGCATTTAGATCTATAAATTTCCCTTCCAACACTTCCTTCCCTGCATCCCATAAGTTTTGGTATATGTGTTTTCATATTCATTTGCCTCAAGATATTTCCTAATTTCCCTTGCGATATCCTCTTTAACCCATTGGTAGTTTAAGAATACATTGTTTAATTTTCACAAATTTGTGAATTTTCTGTGTCTCCCTATACTAATTTCTAGCTTCTTCCTATTGTGGTTGGAGAAGATACCTTGTATGATTTCAATTTTAAAAAATTTATTAAGATTTATTTTTTGACCTTAGATATGCTCTGTCTTGAAGAATGACATGACACATATGCACTCGAGAAGAATGTGTATTCTGTTGTTGGATGAAGTGTCCATTAGGTCTGTTAGGTCTAGTTGGTTTAGATTGTCATTCAAGTCTTCTCTTTCCTTTTTGATCTTATGTCTAGATGTTCTATTCATTATTGAAAGTGCTATATTTAAAGTCTCCTATTATTGATATAGAACCATGTGTCTTATGGTTAAATTGACCCCTTTATCAGTATATGATGACTGTCTTTGTCCCTCATAACAGTTTTTGACTTGAAGTCTCTTTTATCTGATATTAATATAACTACCCCAGCAATCTTTTGGTTATTTGTTGCATGGGGCATTTTTTCTATCCTTTCCCTTTCAACCTATTTATGTTTTTGAATTTAAGGTCTCTTGTAAACAGAATATCATTGGGTCATTCTTTTTTATCCATTCTGCCAATTCTGCTTTTCATCTGGAGAGTTTAATCCATTTACATTTAAAGTCACTATTTGATAATGAAGTACTTTCTTCTGCCATTTTGCTATTTAGGCTTTGTAAGTCTTATACCTTTTTTTGTTCCTCAGGTCTTTCATTTATGCCTACTTTCATATCTTTCTGCATTTATTTATTTATTTTTAACCCTTCCCCCCCACGGCTTGCTTGCTGTCTGCACTCTGTCCTTCTGTATCTGCTTGTCTCCCTTTGTTGTATCATCTTGCTACGCCAGCTCTCCACAAGCGTGGGCCAACTTGCCTTCACAAGGAGGCCCTCAAATGAGAACCCAGGGCCTCCCATATGGTAGACGGGAACCCAATCAATTGAGCCACAGCCACTTCCCTGGATTTATTTTTCATATATTTTCTTTGTGGTTGCCATTGTGTAAAATTCAAATTCCTAAATTTATTACAATCGTATTTAATTTGATACCAATTTGACTTCACTTAGCATATACATATACTGTTCCTATATGCCTCCATTCCCCCACCTTTTTTTTGGTACTTGTTACAAATTATATCTTTGTACATCAAATGTCAAAAACCATAGATTTAACATTACTTTTTTTTTTTTTTTAAGATTTATTTATCTCCCCTTTCCCCCCTCCCCCCTGTTGTCTGTTCTCTGTGTCCATTCGCTGTATTCTTTTGTGTCTGCTTGCATTCTTGTCAGTGGCACCGGGAATCTGTGTCTCTTTTTGTTGCATCATCTTGCTGCATCAGCTCTCCGTGTGTGCGGTGCCACTCCTGGCAGGCTGTGCTTTTTTCGTGTGGGGTGGCTCTCCTTGTGGGGGTGCACTCCTTGCATGTGGGGCTCCCTTACGTGGGGAACACCCCTGCATGGCAGGGCACTCCTTGTGTGCATCAGCACAGTGTAGGCCAGCTCACCGCACGGGCCAGGAGGCCCTGGGTTTGAACCCTGGATCTCCTATGTGGTAGGCAGCCACTCTACCAGTTGAGCCAAATCTGCTTCCCTATCGTTACTTTTTAAACATTTACATTTTAGCCCTGTAAGAAGTAAGAACTAGAGTTACACACCAAAAAAAAAAAAAATACAATAATACTGGCATTTATAATTACCTATATGGTTACCTGTACTGGACGTCTTTATTTCTTAATGCCATTTTGAACCACTGTGTAGTGTCCTTTCCTTTCAACCTGAAGAACTCCCTTCTCTATTGCTAGTAGTGCAGGTCTTGTGATGGTGAAATCCCTCAGATCTTGTTTATCTGGAGATATCCTAATCTGTCCATCATTTTTGAAAGAAGATCTCTCACAGTATGTAAAATTCTTGCTTGGCAATTGTTTTCCTTAAATACTTTAAGTATTTCAACCACTGCCTACTTTTCTCCATAGATTCTGATGAAAAACTGTCAATTAATCTAATTGGGATTCCCTTGCACATAATACAATGATTTTCTCTTGCAGCTTTCAGAACTACCTCTTTGTCCTTTCCTTTCAACAGTTTGACCAGTGTGTCCAAGTATGTGAAGAGGACATATATTTTTTTCAAGTTTATCCTGTTTGATATTCTCTGGGCTTCTGGTTTTCCTAATATACTTTAATATTCCTTTAGTTTTTTTCTGTTTTTCTTCAAATCCTTGAACATATTAAAGATCATTTGTTAAAGTATTTATCTGATAGGTTCATAGGCTGGTCTTCTTCGTTGATGTTTTCTGGATTTTTTTCCTTGTCCTTTGGATGGGCCATCATTTCCTATTTCTTTGTCTTTTAATCTTTTGTTGAAAACTGCATATTTTATTATTTTAAAATGTTAACTCTGGGATTTATTCTCTGAGATGACAGTTTCTTGAGTTGGTATCCATCTAGTGATGTTATAGAGATTTTCTTGAGCATCAGGAGCTCTAACAAAACCAAGCAAACCTAAGCAAGAAATACCTTTCATCATCTTTGCAAATTGTCTTTGTGTTGTCTGGTGCTTCCCTTCAGAGTTCAGTCCCCCTATCAAGAAGGTCAGCTCAAGGTGAATGCAAAGTGCAGGGTCCTCCCTATCTTTTCTGGGCCTCTTTTCCTGAGCTTGTGCTTGCTAATAATAGCCTTAGGAGTCCTATGTTTACTGCTATTTGAATGCCCCTTCTACTCCCCAGGAAACATACCTCCCTCTCCCTGTTGTTTAACTGCTGGACTGAAAGCTTGGAAAGCCTTTGCCCCAGGCCACCCAACTTAATTGTTTCATACTCTACTTTTGTTGTCTCAAGCTGCTTTGCCTATAGGGCATGCCAGAGAGGAGTTCCCAAGTCATTGTTTCCCAGCTAGATGAAAGCCAGAGACCCATGGAGGGCTTCAGGTTGCCCTGGGAAGGAGATGACGGGTGAGGCCAGGAAGGATGCCAGGAACTTTTCCCATAGCTACTCAAAGCTGCACTTTTTTTACTTGGCACCTGCCCATCAAATGCAACCCTTCAACTTTCCTCTACAGCTCTGGGGAAATGTACTATCTTTTAGGTCTCCTCTACCGCCTTTGCCAAGGATAGGTTGGAACGATGGCCACCTTCTAAGCTGGGCCCCCAGTAATTTGAAGTAGCCATTCAGAAGCAGTGATGAGTGATTGGACTGTACACTGCCAGATATTGGGGAAGTAGGTCATTATGTTCCACTTTGCATGTGCAAGCTGCCCAGGTATCTCACTGTTGCCTGCCCCAAGGATGTGAAATGGTTGACAGTAGCCAATGCCCAGAGAGTGCAATTCACTGGTATTTACTGCAGCTTACCATCCTCTTCCTCCCATTCTTCCTTAGATGCTGCACAGTGTTCTGGACTCCAGGTTTTGAAATAGTTGATTCAGGCATTTTCTACTTGCTTAAATTGTTCTGGCAGAAGTACTGATTCTTGGAGCTTCCTACTCCTTAATCTTCCCACAATCCTGTCGCTTTGTCCTTTTTTTTTTTTAATTGAGTTGTAAGAGTTCTTTATATATTCTAGATTCATGTTGTTGTAGAATTTAAGAGAAGTTCAATTATTTGAGTATAGAGAGGCCAGGACTCAGGAATGATTTTGAGAAGGAAAAATGGTTTATTGACGGCCGGCCAGACTGGGGAACTTCTGTTTGAATCCCGAGCCCCGAACAAGATTTTCAAACTTCTTTTATACAGAGAGGAAAGGCCAAATGGTCCCTTTGTTTCAGTTCTCAATAGGCTTCAATTAGCATATATCTCTTCCACATCTTAGGTAAGCTTTTAGCATGGACTCCAGATATTCTAGATAAGCTTTTAGCATATTTACTTTTTGCATTTCCCCAAAATACTTAAAGTTTATAGCCCTTGCATTGTTAAACTGTTTCCTGGGACTGGAGCAGCTGCCACTGTCCCTAAGGGCAGGACTGCAGCCTCTTACCGTTCCACACCCACAAGTCAAACAACTTAGTTATCTCTGAAGAGACAAAGAGCCTTCCACCCATAGCCCACATCAATGTCCATTATCAGATATATGATTTGCAAATTTTGTCTCAGATCAAATATTTTCTCCAGCCTGTTGGCTTGTCTTTCCATTTTTTAGAAGTGCAAGGTTGGATGTCCTTTAAAGTGCAAAGTTAATTTTTTCTTTCATGGATCATGCTTTTGGTGTTGTATCTGAAAACTCATTGCCAAAACCCAAGGTCACTTAGATTTTCTCTTGTGTTATCTTCTAGAAGTTTTATAGATTTGCGTTTTACATTTAGGTCTGTGACCCATTTTGATAATTTTTGTGTAGGGTTTAAGATCAATGTCTTAGATTTATTTTTTGCAAATGGATACCCAGTTTTTCCAGCATCATTTGTTGAAAAGTCTATCCTTTTTCCATTGATTTGCCTTTGCGTCTTTGTCAAAGACCAGTTGAATATATTTATGTCTGTCTTTTTCTGAGCTCTTTATTCTGTTCCAGTGATTTGTCTATTCTTTCCCCAATACCACATAGGCTTGATTACTGTAGCTTTATAGTAAGTCTTGAAGTCACTCCTCTGACTCTGTTCTTCAATATTGTGTTAGATATTCTGGGTCTTTTAACTTTCCACATACATTTAAGAATCAGTTTGTCAACATATACAAAGTAACTTGTTGGGTTTTTTTTGTTTTTTTTTTAAAGGTACCCAGGGACCAGTGATTGAACCTGGGACCTCTTATGTGGGAAGCCAGCACTCAACCACTGAGCCACATTGACTTCCCTGAATTGGTTGTTGTTTTTTTTTAAGGTTTATTTTTTATTTATTTCTCTCCCCTTCCCCGTGCACCCCCCACCCTGTTGTCTGCTGTCTGTGTCCATTCGCTGTGTGTTCTTCTTTGTCTGCTTGCATTCTTATCAGCAGCATCAGGAATCTGTGTCTCTTTTTATTGCATCATCTTGCTACATCAGCTCTCCATGTATGCAGTGCCACTCCTGGGCAGACTATGCTTTTTTCACCCAGGTTGGTTCTCCTTGAGGGATTGCACTCCTTGCGCCTGGGCTCTCCTACATGGGCGACACCCCTGCATGGCATGGCACTCCTTGTGTTCATCAGCACTGTGCATGGGCCAGCTCACCACGTGGGTCAGGAGGCCCTGGTTTTGAACCCTGGACCTCCCATGTGGTAGGTGGATGCTCTTATCAGTTGAGCCAAATCCACTTGCCCCTGAGTTGTTTTTTTTGTTTGTTTTGCTTGCTGTTTGTTTTTTCAGGAGGCACAGAAACTGAACTTGGGACCTCCCATGTGGTAGGTGGACACTCAACTGCTTGAGCCACATCCTCTTCCCTTGCTGGGATTTTGATTGGGATCAAGCTGGAAAGAACTTGCACTCATCAGAAAAGTCTAAATATTGGAAAGCTGTCATATTCTTGATGACAGAGACAAGTTTTTCCAAATTCTACTCTTCACTTGAAAGGTAAAATTTTATCATTTGCAACAAATACTGTCAATTTTCCTTAAAGTGACAGACTTACTTCATTTTTCAAGAAAAATGTCTGCATATACTCAATTCTGGGGAAGTACATGTGAATCAAGCAGTTGGATGCCTCCTACCGCATGGGAGGTCCTGGGTTTGGTTTCTGGTGCCCCCTTAAAAAAAAAAAAGAGAGACAAGCTCACAACAAACAGACACAGAGAGCAGACAGTAAGCACAAACAACAAGGGGAGGAGGGAGAAATAAATCTATTTTTAAAAAAATACTCAGTTTTGAATAATCAAAATTGTATTGGCCAATTCACCTTAGAACTCAATCACGCAAGTGTTTTTCTTCAAGGCAATTATCATACCTAGGTATGCAGCAGAAGTGCTTTATGTCTACCCCATTTTGTGATGCAGAATATTAAAAAGATATGTTCTCAAGGGTTGAGATTTAATGAAGTTACTAATTTTTTATTGCTTCTTCAAATTTTTTTTCTTCCCTTCCCCCTCCCCACCCTGTTGTTTTTGCTGTCTGTGTCTGTTCACTGTGTGATCTTCTGTATCTGTTTCTCTTTTTGTCTTCTCTTCTTGTCTTTCTCCTCTAGGATTCACCAGGATTAGGTCCTGGGGACCTCTGTTGTGGAGAAATGTTCCCTGTTAATTGTACCACCTCAGTTCCTGGTCCCTGCTGCACTTCACCTTGACTCTCCCACTCCTCTCTCTCGTTGTGTCATCATCTTGCTGCATGACTCACTTGTGTGGGCACTGGCTCACCATGCGGACACTCAGTTCACCACACGGGCACTCGTGTGGGCACTGGCTCACCCCATGGGCACTCACGTGGGCACTCAGCTCACCATGTAGGCACTTGCGCAGGCATTTGGCTCACCACACGGGCACTCAGCTTACCACGTGGGCACTCGTGTAGGCACTCGGCTCACCATGTGGGCATTCAGCTTGCCACGTGGGTACCCACATGACACTTGGCTCACCACGTGAGCACTGGCTTGCTGCACAGGCTCGCTTTCTCTTCTTCACCAGGAGGCCCTGGGGATTGAACCTGGGTCCTCCCATATATTAGGCAGAGGCCTTACCACTTGAGCCACATCTCCTTCCCAAAGTATTTCTTAAGTGAAATTGGATTTCTTTTTTTAACTGTGGATGAAGCCAGCAATGACTCTTAGTACAGTTTGGTTTTGTTTGTGCTGAAACATCAGAAGTGTTACCTACTATTGCTTTTGTTCAATCAGAGCAAATGTCATCCCAGTGAAAAAACCCAATAAGTAGTCAATATTCCTATGAAAATACATTTGACAGTAGTGGTCCTCCTGAATGGATCTCAGGTACCCCAAAGGGTTCACCGACTACTCTTGAGAAATCTCTGTACAACTTGGTCAGTGTTGTTTTTGTTGTTTTGTTTTAATTTTAATTTTTAAGTACTTTAAAGCTTACAGCACAATTATAAAAATAATGCAAACCTCATACAGAGAGGTCCAATGTACCCCTAACCCCCAGATCAGATCCTCCAATTTTATATATTTTGTCACATTTGTGTATCATTCTATCCATCCATTTATCACTTCATTTTCTGAACACTTGAGTGTATGTTGGTAATGTCTTAATCTCTCACCTTCCGTTCCCTTTCCCCTTTCCCTTTCTCCTTCCTCTTCTCCTTTCCTTTCCCCTTTCCTTTCCTTCTTTCCTTTCCTTTTCTTTTTCCTTTTTTTGAGGTACCAGGGGCTAGGGATTGCATCCAGAACCTTGTGTGTGGGAATCTGGTGCTCAACCATTGAGCCACATCAGCTTCCCTGAGTTGGTTTTTTTCACTTGTTTTGCTTGTTGTTTTTGTTGTTTGTTGTTTGTTTGTTTTTTTGAGGAGGAACTGGAAACCAAACCCAGGATGTCCTGTGTGTGAGGCAGGCACTCAACTGCTTGAGCCATACCCACTCCCTTTCCTTCATTTTTGAAAAACAGTTTTTCCTCTTTAAGAATTCTTGGTTGGCTCATTTTTACTTTCAGCACCTTAAATATGTGATCCCACTGCCTTTCTACATCCATGATTTCCCATGAGAAATCAGCACTTAATCTTACTCAGGCTCCCTTGTATGTGATGTGGTGCTTCTGTCTTGCAGCTTTCAGAATTCTTTGTCTTTGACTTTCAACAGTCTGATCATAGTTTGCAGTGTGAATGTACTTGGACTTTTTTTTTACATCTTAGATGTGTATGCATGTCTTTCCTTAAATTTGGAAAGTTTTCAGCCATTATTTGTTTGAATATTCTCTTTGCCCCTTTCTCTTTTTCTTCTTCTAGAACTCCCACAATGGTATCCTTGATGGTGGACAAAGGTATCAATGGGGGAAAAACTGTCTTTTCAACAAATGGTGTTGGGCCAACTGGATATTCCCATCCAAAAGAATTAATTTGGACCCCTACCCCATACCATATACAAAATTTAACTCAAAATATGTCAGATACCTAAATAAGAGATAAAACTCTGGAAAAAAAGATGTAAATATTTGCAACCTTGGATTAGGCAACAGTTTGTTAAATATGACACCAAAAGCACAAGCCACCAAAGAAAAATTAAATTAAAAACATTTTTGTGTGTCAAGATACGCCATCAAGGGGAGTGGATGTGGCTCAGGCAGTTCAGTGCCTGCTACTCACATGGGAGATACCTGGGTTCAGTTTCCGGTGTGTCCTGAAAACAAAAATAACAAACAACAAGCAAATAAATGAAAAAATCAACTCAGGGGAGCAGATGTGGCTTAGTGGTTGAGCACTGGCTTCCCACATACAAGATCCCAGGTTCAACCTCCAGTACCCCCACCCAAAAAAAAGTGTACTATCAAGAAAGAGAAATGACAACCAATTTATGCAAATTATGTATCTGAGATGGGCGTATATAAAGATATATAAAAAACTCTTACAACTTAACACAATTCAAAAATGGGCAAAGGATTTGAATAAACATTTCTTCAAGGAAGAAACACAAATGGCCAATAAGTCAACATCATTAGTCAATGGGAAAATGTACATCAAAATTACAATGAGATACCACTTCACACACTAGGATGGCTAAAATAAAATAAACATAAACTAACAAATGTAGGCAAGGATGTAGAGAAATGAAAACTTTTCATACCTTGCTGGTGTGAATGTTAACTGAAATGGTGCCACCAATGTGGAAAATAGATTGGCAGTTCTTCAAAAGGTTAAACATAGAATTACCATATGACCCAGCAATTCCACAACTAAATATATACCCAGGAGAATTGAAAATATGTTCACCAACAAACTTATATGCAAATGTTTATAGCATTATTCACAATTGCCAGAAAGTAGAAGCAATCAAATATCCATCCATTGAAGAATGAATAAAAAATGTCGTAATCCATTGTATTAGGGTTCTCTAGGGAAACAGAACTGACAGGAGAGATATATATATGGTGTAAATATTATGAGTTTTTAAATAGGAATTGGCTCACACAACTGTGGGGATGGCAAATCCAAATTCCATAGAACAGGCTGCAAGCTGATAACTCTGATGAAGGTTTTTGATGAATTCTCCAGATTGGATGAGACTTCTTTCATTGTTGAAGGCAATCTCCTCAGTTGATTGTAGATGTAATCAGCCATATATGCAATCAGTTTACTAATTATTTAAATCCATGAAATATCCTCACAGTTGCTTGATCAAACAACTGGATGCTATAACCTGGTCAAGTTGGGTCATATGAACTTAACTGTCACATCCATACAGTGAAATATTACTCAGTTGTATTAAAAAAAGAACAAAGTATTGACACATTGTACAACATGGCTGAATCTTTTTTATTGTTATTAAGCAGTTTTATTGAAATATATTCATATACCATTCTATCTATCCAATGTGTATAATCAGTGGCTTTTAGTATAATCACAATATTTTGTGTTCATCACCATAAAAAATTTTAGAACAATTTCATTATTCCAAAAAGAAAGCCTGTATAGCACTTAGCAGTACTTCCCCAGCCCTACATAACCACTAATCTAATTTCTTCATTATAAATTGATTTTTATTTATATTTTATGTAAAAGGACCCATACAGTATGTAGTACTTTATGTTTAGTTTCTTTCACTTAGCATGTGTAGTAGTTTTAACATTATGTTGGGCTTTCACCTTTTCTATTCATTTCCAAAGATTAACACACATCCTTTTACCAATTCTGCTCAAGTTAACCCCCAGCTTTCCATTCTCTAACCTCATTCTATTTTCTGGTGACCCATAGTCAAGTTTATTAACTCCATGAGATTACACAATATGTTTAGTTCATAGTAGCGCAGTCATACAGTATCTGTCCTTTTATGCCTGGCTTACTTCACTCAACATAATGTCCTCCAGGTTCATCCACGTTGTCATATGCTTTATGACTTCATTACTTATTAATAGCTGCATAATATTCCATCATGTGTATATACCACAGTTTGTTTATCTATTCATCAGTTGATAAACACCTAGGTTGTTTCCAACTTTTGGCAATTGTGAATAATACTGCTATGAACGTCGGTGTGCAGATGTCTGTTTGTGTCACTGCTCTCAGTTCTTCTGGTGTAAACCCAGTAGTGGTATTGCAGGGTCTTGTGGCAGATCTATATTCAACTTCTTTAGGAACTGCTGAAGAGTCCTCCGCAGTGGCTGTACCATTCTACATTCCCACCAAAGGTGAATAAGTGTTTCTATCTCTCATCCTCTCCAACTCTTGTAGTTCTCTGTCTTCTAAAGAGTAGCCATTCTGATAGGTGTGAAATGATATCGCATTGTAGTTTTGATTTGCATTTCCTTTATCGCTAGTGATGTTAAACATTTTGTCTGTGTTTTTTTGCCATTTGTATTTCTTCTTTGGACAAATGTCTATTCAAGTCTTTTGCCCATTTTTTAATCAGGTCATTGGTCTTTTTATTGTTGAGTTGTAGCATCTCTTTATATATCATGGATATCAAACCCTTATTGGACATGTGACTTCCAAGAGGCACCTGGAGCTCTTCTTAAAGAAAAAGGAAGAGAAACAGAGCAAGTGAAAACAACAAGGGGGTAGGGAGAAATAAATAAATAAAAATAAATCTATAAATGGAATCTTTTCCCTGATTTCCTCCTCAGATTGTACAATACTGGAGTGTAGAAATATTACTGATTATTGTGTGTTGATCTTTTATCCTTCCACTTTGCTGAACTCATTTATTAGCTCAAGTAACTTTGTTGTGGACATTTCAAAATTTTCTAAATATAGAAGCATGTTATCTGCAAATAGAGTTTTACTTCCCATTTTCCTCTTTGGATGTCTTTTTTTCTTCCTTCTCTAATTGCTGTAGCTAGAACTTTTAGTACAACATTGAATAGTGTGCATCCTTGTCTTTTTCTGATCTAGAGGGAAAGCTATCAGCCTTTTCCCCATTGAGTACAATGTTGGTTGTGGGTTTTTCATATATATGCCCTGTAACATATTGAGGAATTTTTCTTCTAATCTTATCTTTCAAAGTGTTTTTATCAAGAAAGGATGCTGGATTTTGTTGAATGCCTTTTCTGCATTGATCAAGATGATCATGTGGTTTTTCTCCCTTCAATTTGTTAATGTTGTGTATTACTTTAATTGATTTTCTTATGTTGAACCACCCATTATTACCAGGAATAATCTCACTTGGTCATGATATACAAGTCTTTTGATATGCTATTGGATTCTATTTGCAAGTATTTTGTTGAGAATTTTTGCATGTATATTCATTAGAGAGATTAGTCTGTAATTTTCTTTTCTTGTAGTATCTTTTCCATTCTTTTCTCTCTTTAATTTCAGCTGTTCTTTATTGCTTATTCTTCTTCTGTCATTTTGAGTCTGCTGTTGTATGCCTCTACTGTGTTTATTTTTATTTTATTTCTTTTTAAAGATTTATTTTATTTATTTCTCTCCCCTTCCCCCCATTGTCTGCTCTCTGTGTCCATTTGCCGTGTGTTCTTCTGCCTCCACTTGCATTATCTGGCGGCACTGGGAAACTGCGTCTCTTTTTTATTGTATCATTTTGCTGTGTCAGGTTTGTGTGTGCAGCACCACTCCTGGGCAGGCTGCGCTTTTTTCACGCAGGGCTGCTCTCCTTGAAGGGCACACTTATTGTGCGTGGTGCACTCCTACACAGGGGCACCCCTGCGTATCATGGCGCTCCTTGCACGTGGCAGCACTGCACATGTGCCAGCTCACCACACAGGTCAGGAGGCCCTGGAGATTGAACCCTGGACCCTCCATATGGTAGACAGATGCTCTATCAGTTGAGCCACATCTGCTTCCCCACTTGTATTTTTAAATATATTTTTATTGAAGTATATCATTCATACACGAACATGCATAAACAATAAATATATAGTAAAAGGTTGTGAACTTATAAAATAAACATGCATAATATCATACAAGGTTCTCATACATCACCCTTCTACCAACAACTTGCATTTTGTGAAACATTTGTTACAACCTATGCAAGTGCATCATCAGAATACTACTACTAACTATAGTCCCTATATTACATTTGTTGTATTTTTCCCCCAACCCACCCTATTTTTTTTAGAATATATTTTCTATCACAGAGGTTGCGAACTTACAGAACAATCATGCACATGTGTAGAATTACCATACAACATCCCTTCACCAACACACCACACTGTTGGAATATTTGTTACAGATTATAAAATAATATCATCAGACTGTTATCACCACCCATGGTCCATAGTGTACATTTGGCACACGTTTTCCCTACCCCACCCCCCCATTATCAACACAGTACGTCTTTGGCATTGATGCAAGAATATTATAGTTTTGCTGCTAACCATAGTCCATATGTCGCACCAGTTATATTTTTCCCATGCTTCTCCATATTCCCACCACTGTGCAATAGTGATGTACATCCACTCCAGCTCACAGATGGACACTCTTGCATCTATACCATCAACCACAATTCTCATCCACCTCTGGGTTCACTGTGTTATTCAGTCCCTAGATTATTCTCTAGCTGTCTTTCAATTTACTTCCCCAAACCACCCTTTTCAGCCACAATTTCATTTCTAAACCAAACTGCTACTCACTATAATGTATTACCATCAACTCTATCCATTTCTACACTTCTACTGTCAAGTTAATTAAAACTTCTGCATACATTAAGCATCAGGAATTCTTCTTAACACTCCTCTTACTTCCTAATAACCTATACTCTAGGTTTTAACTCAATAGGTTTATTCTTCATATTTAGTTCATCTTAATGAGACCATGCAATATTTGTACTTTTGTGTCTGATTTACTTCACTTAGCCTAATGTCCTCAAGATTCATCCATGTTATCATATGTGTCCCAATTTTATTTCTTCTTACTGTGGCATAGTATTCCATCATTATGTATTATACCACATTTTGTTTATCCATTCATTGGTTGATGGATACTTGGGTTGTTTCCATCTTTTGGCAATTGTGAATAACACCACTATGAACATTGGTGTGCAGATGTCTGTTCTTGCCATAGTTTTTAGTTCTTCTGGATATATTCCTAGTAGAGGAATGTCTGGATTATATGGCAATTCTTTATTTAGCTTCCTGAGGAACCACCTAAACTGTCTTCCACAGAGACTGCACCATTGTACAATCCCACCAACAGTGAAAGAGTGTTCCTATTTCTCTACATTCTCATCAGCACTTATTGTTTTCTGTTTGTTTTTATTTTATTTTTTTAACTTTTTTTGATTTCTAATAACAGCTTTTGTTTTTGTTTTTAAAGATTTATTTATTTCTCTCCCCTCCCCTCTCCCCAGTTGTCTGTTCTCTGTGTCTGTTCGCTGTGCGTTCTTCTTTGTCCACTCCTATTGTCAGCGGCATGGGAATCTGTGTCTCTTTTCCTTGCGTCATCTTGCTGTGTCAGCTCTCCGTGTGTGCGGAGCCATTCCTGGGCAGGCTGCACTTTCTTTTGTGCTGGGCGACTCTCCATATGGGGCGCACTCCTTGTGTGTGGGGCTCCCCTACGTGGGGACACCCCTGCGTGGCAGGGCACTCTTTGCGCACATCAGCACTACACATGGGCCAACTCCACACGGGTCAAGGAGGCCCAGGGTTTGAACTGCAGACCTCTCATGTGGTAGATGGACGCACCAACCACTGGGCCAAGTCCACTTCCTGTTTTTATTTTAATAGCAGCCATTCTATGTGGTATTAGAAGATACCTCATTGTTGTTTTGATTTGCATTTCCTTAATAGCTAGTGATACAGAACATTTTTTCATGTGCTTTTTGACCATTTGTATTTCCTCTTTGGAGAAATGTCTGTTTAAATCTTTTGCCTATTTTTTAATTGGGTTGTTTGCTCTTCTATTGTTGAGTTGTATGATCTCTATATATAGAATGGAAATCAAACCCTTCTTGGATATGTGGTTTTCAAATATTTTCTCCCATTGGATAGGCTGGCTTTTCACCTTTTTGATGAAGTCTTTTCAATCAAAGAAGTGTTTAAGGTTGAAGGATCCCATTTCTCCTTGTTTTCTTTTGTTGCTCATGCTTTTGGTGTAAGGTATAAGAATCCACCACCTACCACCAGGTCTTGAAGATGTTTCCCTACATTTTTTTCCTAGGAGTTTTATGGTACTTGGTTTTATATTTAGGTCTTTGATCCATTTTGAGTTAATTTTTGTATAAGATGTGAGATAGAGGTCTTCTTTCTTTCTTTTGGCTATGGATAACTAGTTCTTCTAGCACCATTTGTTCAGTAGACTCTTCTGCCCCAGGTGGGTGGGTTTGGCAGGCTTGTCAAAAATCACTTGGCCACAGATGTGAAGGTCTGTTTCCAAACCATCAGTTTGATTCCATTGGTTTATTTGTCTATCTTTATGCCAAAACCATGCTGTTTTTACCACTGTAGCTAGGTAATATGATTTAAAGTCTAGAAGTGAGAGTCCTCCAACTTCACTTTTCCTTTTAAGATGTTTCTGGCTATTTGGGGCCTCTTACCCTTCCAGATAATTTTGGTCATTGTGTTTTCCATTTGTTTAAAAAATGATGGTGGAGGGAAGCGGCTGTGGCTCAATCAGTTGGGCTCCAGTCTACTATATGGGAGGCCCTGGGTTTGCATCCCAGGGCCTCTTCATGAAGGCAGACTTGCCCGCACGCTGCAGAGCACTGCCTGGCCCACAGGTGCTGCTGAGCGCCACCTAGCCCACTGATGCCAGGGAGAATGGCAAGGTGATGCAGCAAAAAAGGGAGACAAACCAAAAAACACAGAAGAGCACATAGCAAATGGACACAGAGCAAACGGCACGCAAGCTGCAAGGGCGGAGGGGGAATAAAATAAATAAATACAGACACAGCCGAACGCACGGTGAATGGACACAGCAGAAAGCACGCAAAAAGCCACAAGGCGGAGAAAGATAAAAAAAATGTAATGGTAGAATATTTATTGGGATTGCATTGAATCTGTTTATCAATTTGGGCAGAATTGACGTCTTAATGATATTTGGTCTTCCAATCCATGAGCATGGAATGTTCTTCCAATTATGTAGGTCTTTATAAAATTTCTTTTAGCATTGAATTGTAGTTTTCTGAATATTAATGCTTTACAAATTTGGTTACGTTTATTCCTAAATATTTGATTCTTGTATTTGCTATTGCAAAGGGAATTTTTTTTTCCTGACCTCCTCCTGGTTGCGCATTGTAATTGTGTAGAAACACCACTGATTTTTGCGTATTGATCTTGTATCCTGACACTCTATTGAAACCGTTCATTAGCTTTATCAGCTCTGTTGTACATTTTTTGGGACTTTCTAAATCATATCATCTGCGAATAGTGAAGGTTTTACTTCATCCTATAGAATATAGAATGGAAATCAAACCCTTCTTGGATATGTGGTTTTCAAATATTTTCTCCCATTGGATAGGCTGGCTTTTCACCTTTTTGATGAAGTCTTTTCAATCAAAGAAGTGTTTAAGGTTGAAGGATCCCATTTCTCCTTGTTTTCTTTTGTTGCTCATGCTTTTGGTGTAAGGTATAAGAATCCACCACCTACCACCAGGTCTTGAAGATGTTTCCCTACATTTTTTTCCTAGGAGTTTTATGGTACTTGGTTTTATATTTAGGTCTTTGATCCATTTTGAGTTAATTTTTGTATAAGATGTGAGATAGAGGTCTTCTTTCTTTCTTTTGGCACAGTGGGAGAGAAGGGTAAACCAGAGAGATTAATTAGGAAGTTGTTGAAATAATCCAGGTATGAGATGATTAATGAATTTATGTCCAGTTAGCACCCTTTATAGGCCAAGAGAACATGTATTTTTTTCCTTCTCTACTGCCTCAGTCTTTTCAGTGACATCTTCTTGATTGTTCCTCTAAAAAACATCATGAGGTGTTTGACCTTAAATAGGCACTCATTCTTACTCTCCCCCTGCCCATTCCCATTGTCTGCTCTCTGTGTCCATTTACTGTGTGTTCTTCTGTGTCCACTTGGATTCTTGTCAGTGGCACCCAGAATCTGTGTTTCTTTTGGTTGCGTCATCTTGCTGTGTCAGCCCTCCGTGTGTGCGACACCACTCCTGGGCAGGCTGCACTTTCTTTGCACCGGACTCTTCTTACTGGGTACTGTAAGTATGTTCAATAAAATAGACTAAGGGAACTGTGTGTGGGGGGGGGGGGGAGGGAGGGAGAGAAATAAATTATAAAATAAATATGAAAAAGAAAAGAAAAAAGAAGTGGTATTTTGCTCATTCTAAATTCTGAAAGGAAGTAGCTAAGTGCTAGCCAATCATTGGGTGTTCCAGGCCCTAGGAGCAGTTAGACCTTTGGGATTGGAAGATTGGAGAGGCCTAAGGGGTCTGTAACTATGCATCCTACTCCACCCCCTAAATTGCATCAGGCTGGGGGGCCAGACTCCCTAACTAAATCTAGGTGCCTGCTAGCTACTGGAGGGAGGGATTTGAAAGCTGGAAACCAGCTACTCCAATTATAGCCATAATTCAACATGACTTCAGAGATGGCAAGTATGCCCTAGTCCTTGTTCCCACTCTCCATGTAGATGACCATGGTGAAGCATGTAAGATGACCTTACCCCGAGTGACTAATAATGGGGATGGTACTGGATGGCAGAAGAACATCAACTCAGTGGGCTTCCAAGGTGCCTTCTATCATCTGAGACTTATTGTGCCTCACTCTGAAAACAACCACTATATTCATCATACTGGGATGAAAGAATTAAATCTGCCCTTTATCTTCTAGAATACTAGGGAAGTGGCCAGAGGCTGTGAGAATGGAAAAATTAGCCAGTTCCTTGTTTTGGATCTCAGCTGAGTCATGGTATCTGTACCAGGGTGTCTGACCTGTTTTCCCCTGGCAGCTGTTACAGATTTTCCCAGTGAGATTATGTGTACCAAAGACATGTGGCCTGGAAATATGATCTTTATAGTATTTGGATTTTATTTTAAATTTTAAATAAGATCGTGACAAATGAAGTTAGAATCCATTATCTTACCCTGCAGTTCAAGAGATTTTCATTTTCATACACATAATAGTTTGATATACCTTATACATGCCAGATGTACATGTTATCTTCTTTTATTTTAATACTTCAACAAATCAGGGGAGCGGATATGGCTCAAGCAGTTGGGCTCCCATTTCTACCATATAGGAGGTCCAAGGTTTTATTCCTGGGGTCTCCTGGTGAGGGCAGGCTGGCCCGTGGGGCAAGCTGGCCCATGGGGCAAGCTGGCCCACATGGACTGCTGGCCCAAGCGGAGAGCTGCCCATGCGGAGAGCTGGTGCAGCAAGATGACACAACAAAAAGAGACACAGAGGAGAGACAATAATAGACACGGCAGGCCAGGGAGCTGAGGTGGTGCAAGAGATTGAGTGTCTGTCTCTCCAGAAGGTCCCAGAATTGGTTCCTGGTACTGCCTAAAGAGAAGACAAGCAGACACAGAAGAACATACAGCACACAGAGAACAGACAGTGAATGCAAAACAACAGGGGGTGGGGGGAGGGTAAATAAATCTTTAAAAAAATTTTTTCAACAAATCATACTCATCCATCCATTCATTCATTCATTTAGTGAATATTTATTGAAAGCCTACTATGTGCCAAGCAGTGTTCAAGGCATTGTGGAATATAGCAGTGATGAAAACAAGCAAAACCCCTGCCCTACTGGAGCTTGTATTCTGATGGGAAGAGAGACAAAGTGACCGTGCAAAATATGTAGTATGTTAGATGGTGGTAAACTCTATGGGGAAAAACACATCCAGAAAAGGGATAGAGAATTTAGGAGGGCTTTGTTTTATTTTGTTTTAGCGATTTTATATAGAAAGATCAGAGGAAGATTCACTGAAAAGATTGTACTTGAGCAAAGACTTGAAGGAGGTAAGGGAGCAAACCATGATGCTATCTGAGGGTGAAGCATTGCAGGCAAAGGAAAATATCAATTATAAAGGCCCTAAGGCTGTGGCTTACTTGACACATTTTAAGAAAAATGAAGAGGCCAGTGTAGCTGGAGTTGAGTGAGCAAGAGAGGGGACAGGGGTAATGGAGATCCGGATGACGTTGGATGAGGGATTCAGACCATTTTAAGAACTTTGACTTCTACTCTCAGTGAGATTTTAAGCCGAAGAGAGACATGATATTACTTATATTAAAAAGTTTTTACAGCTTTGTGGAGGTGTGCATGTTTATAATGTACAATTTTTGTGATTTTCTATATATGTATACATCTGTGAAACCATTATTATGGTCAAGATAGTGACCATCCCTATCACTCCCAAAAGTTTCCTTGTGCAGCTTTGTAATCCAGCTCCCTCTTCTGGTCAGGCAACCACAGATCTATGTTTAGCAATAAATGGAATGGTACAGTATATACTCTATTTGTCCTGCTTCTTGCTTTCAGCATAATTATTTTGAGATTTGTCCATGTTGTTGCATGAATCAGTAGTTCATTCTTTTTTATTGCTGAGTAGTAGTCCGTTGTATGGCTATACCATGATTTGTTTATCCATTCATCTGTCAGTGGACATTTGGGTGGTTTGCACTTTTGGGTTATCACAAATGATAGCATATAGTTGAGTCTTGCTTTTTTATCCACTTTTACAGTCTCTGCCTTAATTAGGCATGTGTTTGGAATATTTACATTTAATGTGATTATTGATGTGATTGGATTGAAATCTGTCATCTTATTTGTGTTCTTTTTGGCCTATCTGTACTGGTTTCTTTTTGTTTCTTTTTTATTATGTTTTAAGATTCCTTTTTTTCTCCTTTGTTGGCTTATTGACTATACTTCTTTGTTTGTTTTTTTTTAATAGTTGCTTTAGTGTTTTTAATATATATCTTTAACTTGTCACAGTTTACTTTCAAGTACTATTATGCCAGTTAACATGTAACTTAAGGGAAGCAGATGCTGATAGAGCATCCATCTACCATATAGGAGGTCCAGGGTTCACACCCAGGGCTTCCTGACCCATGTGGTGAACTGGCCCACACGCAATGCTGCTGCACACTAGGAGTGCCATGCTACGCAGGGGTGTCCCCCGCATAGGGGTGCACGTGCAAGGAGTGCACCCTGTAAGGAGAGCTGCCCCGCACAAAAAAAAGTACAGCCTGCCCAAAAGTGGCGCTGCACACACGGAGAGCTGATGCAGCAAGATGATGCAACAGAAAAGACACGGATTCCTGTTGTCACGGAGAATGCAAGCAGACAGGAAGAACTCACAGCAAATGGACACAAGAGAGCAGACAATGGGAGGGGTAGGGGAGGAAGAGGAAAGAAATAAAATAAATCTTAAAAAAACAAAAACATGTAACTTAAGAGTTTTACAGCAGGGAAACAGACTTGGCCCAATGGTTAGGGCGTCTGTCTACCACATGGGAGGTCCACAGTTCAAACCCCGGGCCTCCTTGACCCGTGTAGAGCTGACCCATGCGCAGTGCTGATGCGCAAGGAGTGCCGTGCCACACAGGGGTGTCCCCCACATAGGGGAGCCCCATGCGCAAGGAGTGCGCCCCATAAGGAGAGCCGCCCGGCACGAAAGAAAGTGCAGCCTGCCCAGGAATGCGCCGCACACGGAGAACTGACACAACAAGATGACACAACAAAAGAAACACAGATTCCTGTGCCGCTGACAACAACAGAAGTGGACAAAGAACACGCAGCAAATGGACACAGAGAACAGACAACTGGGGTGGGGGGGAAGGGGAGAGAAATAAATAAAAATAATAAAAAATTTTTAAAAAGTTTTACAACAGTATACTTCCATTTCTTCCCTCTGGCCTTGGTGCTGTTGCTATCTTATATTTTACAGTCTAGATATGTTATAAAACCCCACAATAACATTGTTATATTTCTTTAAACAATTTATCCTTTTAAAATAAGAACAAGTACTATGTATCTACCCACGTATTTACCATTTCTGATGCTTTTCTTTCCATTGTGTAGATACATTATTTCCATCTGGTATGATTTTCCTACTACCCGGAGGACTTCATTTAACATTTCTTTTATTTTTATTTTTATTTTTTCAGAAGAATGGTTTAATTAGTTACTGTGTACACATATTTTAGAATACTAGGAAATAGTTACGAAACTCAGGTAGATCTTTACGTGCTGTCAAGGAAAGATCCTGCATCCCTTTTTCTAAGTGGCAAAGGCAAGTGGCAGATCGATATGTACATCATTACCCATGTATTTTTTTAAAAGGAAGATATTTTTTACAATACATCTATCTATGAAAAAAGCATAGAATCAGGTTTAAAATACTACTACCAGATTGCTAATCTTATTCTTTGAGTAGGGATCTCAATTTTGGAGGAAATTTTTAATAGGAGAGTTGTGATTTATCCAAATTTTTAGAAATTTTTTGCGGTAATATATACATTACTACTTTGTAATTAAGATATTTAAATAGCCTAATATCAGAAATAGTAGCTGTATGTCAAAGTAATTGCTAGATGATGCAACAGACAAAACCTGATATTTGCATAACTTAACACTACAGAAGCTCATTTTTTTTGTGCACATAAAATCTGATGTGAGTAGGCAGGGGCTGTGTGCTCTCAGGTGACCCATTTCTTTTAGTATAGGTCTGTTGGTAATTATTTCAGCTTTTGCATTTCTGAAAGAGTCTTTATTGCACCTACCATTTTGAAAGATACTTTCTCTCTGCATTGAATTCTAGTTTTGGTATCTCCTGACTTGTGTTTTTTTCTGATGAGAAGTCTGTCATTGTTATCTTTGTTCTTTTGTTTGTCATATGTCTTTTCTGTCTGGCTGCTTTTAAGATTTTGACTTTATCACTGATTTTTAGTAATGTGATTATGATGTGCTTCGTCGTACTTCATCTTTCTTGTGCTTGGGGTACATTGAGTCTCTTGAATCTGTGGCTTTATCATTTTCATCAAATTTGGAGCATTTTTTCAGTAGTTATTTCTTAAAATATTCTATCTCCTGCTCTGTCCCTTTCAGGTAGTGTAATTACACTTAAATTAGTTTGTTGAAGTTGCCCCTGTCTTACCAATGCTTTTACCATTTCTTAAAATTCTCTTTTTTTTCCTATGTGTTTTGTCTTGAATAGTTTTTCTTGCTGTGTCAAAGATTTCAGATTCATTAATCTTTTCTTCCACAGTGTCTAGTCTCCTTAACATGTTTATGCTTTCCTAGAACTTTCTTAAAATATGGAATATAGTTATAGTACCAGTTTTAATGTGCTACTAATTCTATCATGTGTGTCATTTCAGGGTCTATTGATTATTTTCCCCCCTGCATTGTGGGTCTTATTTTCCTCCTTCTTTCCATACCTTTTAATTTTTGTTGCATGCCAAACACTGTGGATTTTACCCTATTATATGCCAGATATTTTTTTATGCCTTTAAATATTTTCAATCTTTGTTCTGGGATGAAATTACATTGCTTGGAAATAGTTTGATCCTTATGAGGATTGTTTTTAAACCTTGTTAGTTGGGGCTATAGCAATATTTAGGGCTAAATTTTTCTTACTACTGAGACAGTATTTCTGAGTCTCTGCCCAATGCCCTGTGATTTACAAAGTTCCCCCCTTAAATAGTGGGAATGCAGTCTATTCCTGGCCCTGTGTGAGCTCTGGTGAGTGTTTCACCTACTTCTTCTCTTGGCTAGTTTTCTCACCAACGTGGTACTGATCTGTACTCAGCTGAGACCTCTAGGGAAACTCTCTGCAAATCTCCAGAGCATTATATGCAGCTCTTTTCACTTTATAGAGCACTCTTCTCTCTGGCAGTCTGTCCCGCAAATTCTAAACACCTTGGCCTCCATGAATTCTCACTTCTGTCTCTCCTCATTTGGGGGGCATTGCCATTCTCTGTGTGAGTTACCCTGTGCTATGACCTAAAAATCACTCTAGGTGGTAAGCTCAGGCAATCATAGGACTCACTTTGTTTTTGTTTTTCCTTCTCTTAGTAATTACTGGCCTTTGTTGCCTGTTTATGTTGTTTCTTTTTTTGGGGAAGTCCATTTTTTTTGTTGTTGTAAAAACTGGAAGGGTAAATCCGTTCACTGCTACTCCATCATGCCTGAATGTGGATGTCTTTTCTTATTTTAAAAGACTATTGTGTTGAGAATAGATTGTAAAGGGTCAAGAGTAGAAACAGGAATGCCAATAAGGAAGCTATTTTACTTAATTCAGTTAAGACATCGTGGTGGCTTGATCCAAGGTGGTAGTAGTAGCAGTGAGAAATGATCAGATTCTGGCTATATTTTGATGTTAATAGTTGCTCTTGCAAACACTATTTACAACAGATTCCAGGAGCGCATAAAAGAAAGGGAGGAATCCAAAATACTATGTAAGGTTTATGTTATCTTCATTTTATATTTGAGGACACAAAAGCAGGAGAAGCTATGTCACTTACTCAAGTTAAAATTGTAATTGTTCAGATCCCATCTCAAACTCATATTTTCATTCTAAACCATGTTTATTTCTGCTGTCCTGCACTGATACTCAGTTCATGAGTAGTAAGCCATAAGTGCTAAAGGAGATCACAGGAAGGTAAGACATCTTCCTCCTTGAGAGAACAAAGGAGAATTACACACACAAAACCTTCATTCAAGGAGAATTCACACACAAAACCTTCATTGGGAAGTCAAGGGGGAGAGCATACCCACTGAAGGAATCATTTGAGTCAAAGTACAGAGAAAATCTTCGGAGGATTCTTTCTGCTCAGGATTGCTTTTATCTGGTAAGTTCTCTAAGAACCAGTGTGTTTCATATGTACATTCTGAGAGTTTCTCATGTTCCAGATTTACTTGCCTAGAATTTGTGTTTTCGAGAATATTTACATATTATTTGCCCTCAGAACAAGTGAATGAAAAGATATGTTTCTTTTTAAGAAAACCCAAAGGACAAAATCCACAGAACTTGCTGATTGTGAGGAAGAGAAAAGAATCAACACTGAATTCTAGGTTTCTGCCTGAGAAGCTGAATGTTGTGCCATGTAATGAGATAGATATAACTTAGGGAGGAGGAGCAATTTTTAGAGGGATATCCAAGAGGTCTTTTTAGAAATGTCAAGTTCAAAGTGTCTTTTATATATTCCAAGGGAAGATGTCAGGTAGGCTTTTAAAACATGAGTCACTCAGAGGGAGACAGAGCTAGCAATAAAGAGCTGGATATCATTATCACCTAGATGGTATAGAAAGTTATGAAACGGAAATAAATAATTTAGGGGAGTGATGTAGGTAGAGTAGAAAAGATATTTCAGATCTGAGCTCCTGAGCACTGAATTATTTAGTGGTCAGAAAGAGAAAGTACCAGCAAAGGAGAATGAAAAGGGGCAGGTAATGAAATAGGAGGAAAAGCAGTAAAGCATCTCATGTTCTAGAAACTAAGTAAAGAAGTACTGTAAGAAGAGAGAGTTACACAGATGTTATGTGGAACAAAAGAAGCCAGACACGGTTTTTAAAAACGTTACTACATAATTCCATTTATAGGAAGTCCAACAATGAACAAAATTAATATATGGTTACAGAAGTCGGAAAGTCATTGGGAGCAGGGGGTTGACTGGAAAGAGATATAAGCGAACTTTCTGGGGTAATAGAAGTATTCTGCCTCTTGTTTGGGTATAGTTATATGGATATAAACAATTTTCAAGTCCATTTGAATTGCTGAACACTTACAAGCTATGCATTTTATTAAATGTAAATTATTTCCCAATTTTTTTAAAAAAGGAAGGGGTGATAATTGTGTCATGATGTTGAGAGGTTATATACAAACTGAGAATTGACTCTTGACAGTTGATAACAGTGATTTCAGCGGCAAGAGAGATGACTGTCCTGAGTGACCTGAAGAGAGAAAAAGAAATGAGGAAATGAAATGACAAGTGTATAACCCTTGCATGGAATTTTTCCTAAATAGAGGAGAAAAAAATGGGGCAGAAATGGGGAAGAGGTGTCCATGAAAGGTGGTTTGATTTTTTTTTTTTTAAGATAGAAGAAATTACAAGATGTTTTGTGATTATTAAAGTGATTCCATAGAAAGCAGCAAGTCATGGTACAGGAGAGGGGGAACAATGCAGATGTTGACTCCCTATAAGGAAGTCAGGGAGAGTTGACTTTGATAGGAGCATGGTCTTTCCATCTGTTATTATAGATGGAAAAGTAGAGTATTTGGATATAGAGTCAGGTGAGCTACTAGATTTTTGTAGCAAGAATATATAACATTTAATTTGTATTTCTTTTTCCCCCAGTTATATAAAAAGTAAAGTAGGCAGATGAGGGTAAGAATTGGGGAGGGAGTGTTGGAGATTTGAGAAGATGTGAATGAGTTGTCTGGGAGATAGTGAGGATCCGCTTGATATTTATCAGAAAGAGCCACCAGCCAGCATGATTCTGGGGTTTTCTTCTGTCATTTTCAGTAGCCCAGATGCAGTTGCAAAATAGTTGAAATGTTGGGTTGAAAAGGGTTGAGATTTCACTGGGATTGTGATGTCTTCTTTCCTTGGAAGCAAGGTTTCAGCTAATTAGAATTTTAAAGTGAATGGTCAGAGAAGAAATTGAGGATATTGGAATTTGGTGATGACAGACTACATTCAAGGAGACACGATGGAAGCTTTTCTGCAGGTCAAAGAAGTAGTAAGGGACTATATCAAATTAAAGACTGGGAAGCATAGACATTTCATGGTGACAGAAGTAGGCATGTGAAGGCACTAGTCCGGACAGTTTCTTAGATGAAGGTGGGTTATCATTTCTAATCATAGCTTCTTTCTTGAAATTGGTGTCTCTTTCCAGTGGTTTCTTATCACATTTCCTCTAATTCTTTACAACAGTCTACCAACCTTATAGGGTCTGACTAGGGCCTACCCCAACAGCTCCTTTAACTTAACTCATTTTTTGCCCTCTCCTGCCACCCACTCTTGACTTCTGTTACTTCTTGACCATACCAAATTTTTTCATATCTCAGTATCTTTACTCTTACTTTTCTTTTTGCCTTTTATTTATATGAAATAAGCCATGTCTGGCTTATTCATATCATTAAGCTCTGTGATCAAATGTCACCTCAATGGTCAGGCCTTCTCTGACTAACACCATTTCCATCCCGAATCGTCTCTTTGATTTCTTTATCCTGCTTCTGTATTTTTTTTAACAGCACTTTTTACTCCAGGTATGAAGACAGAGATTTTTCTGTTATTCCCTAGTGCTTCCCTAGCACCTAGATTAGTGCCTTGCCCTCAGTAGGTGTTCAGTAAATAGTTATTTGAATGAGTGTAATTGACAGGCTTCCCTAATGCCTTTAAAAGATGGGTTGAGTTTCAAATAAATTTATATAAACTTTTCAGTAGCAGGCATTGCATGAAATTGCTTTTCTCGTGATCTGCTTTTCTCCGATGACAAGAAAAGGTTTTAGGCATCAACATGTACTTTGTAAAGGGAACCTGTGCTGGATCTGAAATGTGTGGTGAAACAAGAATGTTACTTAATTCTTTAAGTTAAAAATGTTTTTTAAAAAATAAACTTCTTAGATTAAGTTAACAGTTTCATTTTATGACAAGAACATTGATTTTTATGATATGAGACTATTTATGGCTATGTTTTTTGTTTTCTAAATCAAATTTGTAAGTCATTTCTCCCTTAGTACCATTTTAAGACATGTTTACTGACTTTAGGTCCTTGTGTCCATTTGGAAAGCAAAACCTAAACATTGGAAAAGTACAATGAACATAAAGATAACAGTCAAGACAGTGATAACAGTTATTCCAAGGTAGAACATGGTGAATTACAAAATCTAACTGTACAAACCATAATTGCCGACCCAGTTCAGAGTTTGAAGCAGTATGTTTCTTGGCCCATGAAATAATGTCACTCCCGTTCCTGGATATCTAACTCAAGGTCTTTGGGCCCATGATGTGGCCTCGTTATAACTGATGTTTTGTGTTTAAATTACAGTTGTCGGACAAGTAACCGCAAGAGTTTGATTGTGACCTCTAGCACATCACCCACACTACCACGGCCACAGTCACCACTCCATGGCCACACAGGTGAGTGCTTGAAGGCTAAGAAAGGTGGAATGAAAGAGTGTCCATTGATACCCTGTTTCCACTAGGCACCTCCTAATGTTGTTCTTTTCTACTTCTGGCTTTGTATGGTTCAGTACATTACACTGTCACTTCACTTGGCTGACTGAAACACACACAGCTCATGGGCATGCTTTCTGTAGGAGAATGTGTTCAGTTTGCTTTTGATTCTTAGTTATTTCTTATCTTGTCCTCTTAACATTCCTACGTATCTTGGAGCCAGTATATATCCCGTTCCGTAGTGTCTGTTCTAAGAGTATGCTCATGTGTAGAGAGTATTTTGTGGCTCTGGTCATCTTGGGCCACAGGATGAGGGTCCATCCTTTTACCTTTTAACTTCACTTTTAAGTCTGGAATCTATTGAATAATATGAGCCCTGTTGATTTTGAAAATGGGTCCATTTATTCTAAACAGTTGAGTTCATCATTAAGTACCTACTGTTTATAAGTATTTAACAATTACAGGGCAGTCAATTCAGTAGAAGCCTACTCAACTGTTCTGGAAATGGAACCTTCCTAGTTCATTATCTTATTACTTGTAGGATATTCCACTGTATAACTCTACCACAGTTTACTTATTCACTTTTTAATTAACGGACATTGTATGAGTCTGGGAGACAGGAACCCCATAGTAATTTAAACAGGTGAAGCTTAATATAAAGAATTATCAAACTATGATAAAAAGAGTAATTTTAATTTTAAGATGTAAGAGAACTCTATAGGCTACTCTAGAACTGAGGGAGAGTAGCCAAGGAAGACCAATCTTGGAAGGTGGGCCCCTCCCTAAGGCTGGATTCAGACCTCATGAGAGAAGGTGTCGTTGCAGCCTATGGGATGGCAGGGATGTTTGCTGGCTTGCCCAGGCCAGAGTTGGTCCACAGTTACTGAGCAGTCAGGAAGCAATCCTCTGGAGCCCAGGGAAGCAGCCAGAGGGCAGGTGTGCAGAAGGAGTGGGTATGCTGCTTTGAGTATGAGGCCTGGAGCACATGGTATCCCTCAGGAAGACTGTGGGAGACAGACCTGGGGGTAGAGGGTCAAGAGAGGCAAGCAGAAGGAGTCTGGGCACTAGTGCAGGTGGGGGCCTGGAACCCACAGAGTTTGCATAGAGAAGGTTGTGGAAAGATGATCACCAAGTAGGACCAGGCAGCAAGGGAGCTAGCATGTGACGGGGGCTGAGCACCACTGCGTATCCTCACATCCTCACCACTGAATGATGGTGTAGCTGCCAAGCTAGCAAAAGGAGCCCCTTCTTCCTGCAGTGTTCTTCCTGCGCCCTCTACTGAGAAAGTTTAACATCAGGCTCCCTGTAAGGGAGAAGGGCTTAAAGGAATTCTGTCCACTATCTTAGAGTCAGTATTGAAGAATAAATTTGGAGCTGAGCGGCATTGATAACTTGCACAGATATTAAGACTTTTTTCAATTTTTTGCTATTATATTCCATACTGCAACAAATATCCTTTCTCATGTTCTTTTTTTATACAAGTACAAAGAATTTTTCTAGGATTTATATATAGGCATAGAATTCCTTAGCCATGAGATATATTGTATACATTTTTAGAAATAGAATTAATAGATCAAAAGACATGAATGTTTGTTATATATCATTTAATTAATTTCAAACTAGTATACTAGGACTAAGACTATGCCTTCCTTAAGCCTTCAGTCTCTATCCACCAGGGTCAAGAGCAAGTCGTTTTCCTCTTTTCTCCCTAGTATTTGCAGGCTCCCTCCTCTATCTGGCTTGAATCCACTAGCACTAATTTCATTATCCTTTATCCCTATTTATATCAGAACCTCCAGGTTACACCCCCCTCCCCCATCCCATCTCCTGTGCTCTAATTCCTATAAACCTCTGAATATTCCTTGTTCTGTTTCTTTTTCATCCATTTCCAATTCCTGAAACCCTTCCCAGTGTACCTTCTAGAATTCATTCACAGTCCACTATCAGCAAAATCTTCCATATTCTCAGTCTGTTCTCTAAACATTCCCTTCTCCTTCTCATGCTAATGGAATTCTTATTTAGAACACTAATTCTCTACAGCCTTCTCAAGTATTGACTCTTAACTCTCCCATAATCATACCATTGGCTCTGGAAGAAAAGTTCTCCTCCTTGTCTTTACATTATTCTCCCTCCCTTCTCTCTAATCTCCCCAACTTTGAATCTTATACCTTTAAATTATTTCACCTACTTTCCACCCAACACCTCTACCATTCCATCTACTCACCTAACTGCATTTGCATCTACTTATTCTGCCTTCATCTCTGTATTAGATAAACTAAAGTTCTCCTTTGTAAAGCTATTCCCTCCCCTTTTGTACTAGATCTCATCACTTTTCCTTACTCAATCATATCACTCCAGTTTTCCCCTCTCCCCACTGGAATTTTTTTTTTTTTTTTGCTTCCTTTGAATCATTCCTTTAATCAAGCAAGTGTACTATCATTTCTCTCATCTTCAAAAAGAAAAAGGTGATATGGAGTTGGGGGTAAGCATTATTTTATATAAGGCAGCCAGGGTAGGCCCAGAGGGAGTGTGCTAGATGCTATCTGGAGAAAAGCAGACTAGGCGAAGAGAATGCAGGTACAGAGACCCTGAAATGGGAGTGTGCCTACCATGTTCAGAGTGCAACAAGGAAACCACTGTGGCTGGAGCAAAGTGACCAAAAGAGAGAGTAGGAAAATGTTAATATTAGGGGGGAAAAAAAGCATTATGCTAAGCAAAAGAAACTAAACACAAAGTAAAAAAAAGAGTGGTATGAAATGAGGTCAGAGAAAATAAGGAGTGGGGAGATGGCAAAAGATGTAAGAATTTGTAGGTCATGGTAAGGACTTTGTTTTTTGTCCTAGAAATAGGAAGCAATTTGGAGGGTTTTGAGTAGGGGAGTGGCACGTTCTGACTTATGTTTTCAAAGGATTACTCTGGCGGCTATACTGAAAGTAAACTAAAGACAGGAAGACCATTTAAGAGGCTATTTTGGTGTTTGAGCTAGGGTGGAGACAATAGGTGTAGTGAGAAGTAGATAAATTTGAGATATATTTTGAAGATAGAACTAATAGGAGTTTGAACATATTAATTTTATGACATCTAGACATCTGTGTGGGTAGTTCAATATACTAGTCTTGATTTCAAGGAAGAAATAAGGCTGAAGGCGTAAATTTGGGGCTGTGTAGCATATAAAAATATTTTTTAAATCTCTGTGTCTGGATTAGATCACCTAGGGCATGAACATAGGCAAAAAACATATAAGGACTGAGCCCTCGGACATTCCAGTTTTTAGAGGTAAAGGGAATGAAGAGACACCAGAAAGGAGATTGAGGCAGAGAAACAAAAAAGGAAAAAGTTATAAAGTACAATATCCTAGAAGTCACATAAAAAGAGTATTTCAAGGAGTAAAGTCATCTGAACCTAGGGCTGTAGACAGGTCAAATAATGAAGTCTGAGAATTCCCCACTGGATTTAGCAATGTGTGTGTGTCTTGATTAAATGGAATGGTAGGAGCAAAACATGACTGGAGAATCAAGAGAAAAAGGGAAAATAAAATAGGGCAGTAACTATGAACAGTTCTTTCAAGGAATTTTGCTATTAAGAGAAGGAATGGAATGCAGAGATGGGGTGGGGTGGCTAGAGAGTTTTCTTATTTAAAAAAATAACAGCACTTTTGTAGGCTGATGGGAGTGATTCAGTAGAAAGGGAAATTTTGATAATGTATGAGAAGTGGGGAATGACTGAAGCAAGGTCCTTTTGTAGGCGAAAGGGAATGGGATCTAGTAAATAAACTGCAGAAAGTTGATGTTAGCTAGGAATATGGACAGTTCATCCATAGAGGATAAAGCAGGGAATACTGGCACAGATTCTAGTTAGGTGGGTGGATGTGGTAATGAGAACTTACTGAAGTTCTTCTCTGATTACTTCTCTTTACTCAGTGAAATGGGAAACAAGGTGATTAGATGAAAGTAGGGTTGAAGAGAAGGTGATGGAAGTCTGAAGAGAGGATAAAATATAAAATAGTCTCTTAAGAGAGAATGCACTAACAAAATGTGATCTGATTTCCAGCAGCATTAAGAGCTTAGGTTAGTAGTGATAAATTTAAAGTGAGACCAGTCAGTATGTTTGTGTGTTTTCTCTAGAAACTGGGAGGCCAGGATTTTGGAGAGATCACCTGTAAGGATAGTGAAATCATTTCTGACAAAAGTCATGATGAAGAGAATGTCATTGTTGCAAGAGTAAAAATCTTTAAAAAGTGAGAGAGAGAGTGTCCCAGAGGTGTGGAGATGACTTTAGCAAGGAGGAATAATGGTTTAGGTAATCTGATGACATGAGGTTCAAACCTGGACACTTTTATGGAAAGGGAGGGAGAATGCCCAGAAGAAGAGCCAGCAGGGCATCTAGCCCCACCTCTATGCCCAAGGCCCAAGGGGGATGTGAGAGCCAGCAGTCATCACTTGAGAATGCTGCAGGGGAAGTTGTGTCCTCAGGGGAGGGTCAGGTTTCAACCTAATAGGTTAGGGACCAGACTAAATGTATGCCTGGAGTACTTGGGAGTACCAGAGCCAGAGTATGTGGCCCAGGCTAGTCATTTAAATGAGACATTTTTCTCAAAGTTACCTCAAATGATTGTACGAAGGTCTTTTCAAAGAGAGGAAAGATGTGTAAGTACCAAATTGAGTGGTATGTTTAAGAAACTAAAAATATAGACCTTTATAGTCTGTTACTGGATTATAAAGGATAACTAGAGATAGGTGAGTAGACAGAAAGTGTGGAGGACTGTATGCTATGCAGTACTAAAGGGTTCCAGTATTATTATTCTATGACCTGTGTTTTTTTTTACCTAGGATTTATGGACTATGGATGGTATTAATAGCTCAGTAAATCTCCTAAAATTATGGTACCAATTTTATAAATGTGTGCCTGTGTTCATTTTTCTGTGGAGAGAGTTTATCAGATTCTCCAAAGATTATTTCTTAATCTAAAAAATGAAGTCTTTGAGGTTTGAAGCAAGAAAGTGAAGATTGGCATGGTGAAATTTTATTCTGGAAGCAAGTACAGCAAAGAGATTTAACAAAATGCTAGAAAAAAGACTGGGAAAATTAAAACCATGCTGTTGAAACAGTGGCTACCTCTGAAGAGGAAAAGGAAAGGAGAAGCTTTCATATTTATTCAGTTTTCTGCATTTTTTTGCATGAGAATATAATTCATGAATTCTATAGTTAAAAATATTAAAAGTTATTAAAGGAGGGCAGTGCTGACAATTGGGAGGCCATTTAACCATTTATTGTTTTCTGCAACCCACAATCCATTCCCCCCTCTTTTCTAATAAGGGCACCCTAATTTTCTTTGGGGGAATTAAAAGAAATTACAGGAGAAAGGCAGAGGAGATGACAGGTGGGAAGTGGGAGGAGAGGTAGAGAAAACATAGATTGAAAGAGACTTAAAACACATATCAACCAACCCTGATGTGTGAGCATTATTTGAATCCTGATTCAAATAAACAAAATATAAGTTACAACCTCTGAGACAACTGGAAATTTGAACACTGATTGGAAATTTATTATATTAAAAACAATTGTTGACTTATTAAAAAAGAGAGTGATCATGTCATTGTCAAGATATGGGGAAATTTTAATGTTAGTAGAAATGAAGAGAATAAATGAATATGAGAAATATTAAGGACATTTAATCAGTATGGCTCGGAACTGATTATCTCTCTCCACTTTTTCTTCTTTATTGATTGATGGGTGATGATACCATTAACTTAGATAAGAAACACTGAAGGAAGGACTAGATTTATGGAAAGAGTCCGGGAAACATATATACATGAACACATTCATGAATAGTTGATTTATGACAAAGCACAGCAATAGGTGAAAACTGTTTTTATTTGTTTTTTCAGTAAATGGTACTGGGACAATTGGATATCCATGCAGAAAAGTTGAAAAATGTGGCTCCCTGCTTCACAAAAATCAATTCCAATGTGAATTGTAGATTTAAATGTGAAAGATAAAACAGCAAAACTTTTGGAAGTTATACAAGAGAAAGTTTGCTTATCTTTAGGATAGGAAAAGTTTGTTGTTTTTAATAGGACATTTAAAAAAAGATTAATGAATTTGACTACATTAAACTTAAGAATTTCTAATCATCAAAAGATACCATGAAGAGGTTGAGAAGACAAGCCACAGAGTAGAAGATAATTGTGCCATGTAAAACTGACAAGGGGCTTGGATTCAGGACTTTTTTTTTTTAGGAGGTGGTAGGGATTGAACCCAGAACCTCATATGTGCAAAGCTGGTGCTCAACCACCTGCTCCCCCAGAACCTTTAATGAACTCTTAAAATTTAAAAAAGAAAACAGTAATCACAACATGGGCCAAAGATTGAACAGGCAGTTCACAAAAGATAAAACCCAGTCTCATTAGTAATTGTGGAAATGCAAAATAAAATTACAATGAGAAACCATTAATATAACCACCAAAAATTATTTAAATTAAAGAGTGGCAAAACAAAGTATAGATAAGGATATATGGAACAGTGGAAACCCATAGCGCTACTGGTGAGAGCATGAAGTGCTATAAGCACTTTGAAAAAAACAGTCTGACACTCATTTATATAAAGTTCACAAATAGACAAAACTAAGCTAGAAACACAGGAGGATACATATCATAGGATTCCTTTCTATGAAAAGTCCATTCCATAGAGCTAGAAAGTAGATTAGTAGTTATCAGAGACTGGGGAGAGAGGGAGAAGGAGAATGAATGCTAAGGGGTACAGGGATTCTTTTTGAGGTAATGAAAACATTCTGGAATTATATAGATGGTGATGGTTGTACAACTTTGTGAATACACTAAAAACCACTAAACTTTGCATTTTAAAAGGGTGACTTTTATGGTATTTGAATTATATCTCAATTTTTAAAATTGTATGAGAAAAAAAACAACTTATCTTCAGTGTTTAGAGATACTTTACTGGTAGCACTGTAAGGGAATGGTTACCATAAAAGTTAGGATAATGTTTACTTTCATTTGGGAAAGGGGAGGTAGTTTTTATTTGTAAGGTGGTATTGGAAGATAGCATTGTTAACTTGGGTGGTATTTACATAGGTGTTAGCTTTATAATTTTTCATTAAACTGTGTAAGTGAAGCAGTTGGCTCAAGGTCACCTGACTGCTCCTAGTTCTGTTTGTATGCATATTTTCATTATAACTTGTTTTTATGGGATGGAAGATAGTTTGTCTTTCAACTGGCTCCTCTAACTGCTAAATTGCTTGGTAAAGTCAAGAAAGCTTACCTGCTAGACCTCTGGTTTTCTGCCTGATTTTTGTCCCTTTGAGCCATTTCTAGCTGACTATAAGGAAGAATTCTTCTCAATAATGTGATTTTTCTGGGACCAGACATTTGAATGAATCATTAACAGGAGCTGGTTTAAATATTTTCTTCAAAATGTTAATATCCTAATATGTCTCAATCGCCTCTCCCCCCACACAAAAAAAGACCAGTTCAAATTACTGGTTTTATTCTGTCACATACTTTAAAGAAGTAGTAATTTCAACCTTTTTAAGGTAAACTGAATGTTGGAGATGTGGAAAAAAACATAGTTAAAGGTAGCACAAACCTTTTAGGCCAAAGCAGCTTTTAAAAAGTCTGTTGGAGCCTGGCCAGTTGGAAGGAATGCTTGTTATGATCTATTTATTATTTCATCAGCTTCCAGTTGGTGAGAAGCCATCAATGTTACCCCCACACTACAGATTCTTCTTGCCAGAGATTTCCAACACACACATCGAGATCTGTTTTGGGCTATAACTTGGCTGCTAACCCATAATTTGGAAGCCATTTCCTTTCTCCGATGTTGGCCATATTTGGTATATAAAATGTTGAATTGTGAACCAACTCAAGAAGTTCCAATGAACAAATGTATAAACTTTGAAATTTGAGAAATAATGACATTATTGACATTGGAAAAAAAGACTGAGGAAGCGGACTTGGCCCAGTGGTTAGGGCGTCCGTCTACCACATGGGAGGTCCGTGGTTCAAATGCTGGGCCTCCTTGACCCGTGTGGAGCTGGCCCACACACAGTGCTAATGCATGCAAGGGGTGCCCCCCGCATAGGGGAGCCCCACATGCAGGGAGTGTGCCCCGTAAGGAGAGCCGCCCAGTGCAAAAGAAAATGCAGCCTGCCCAGGAATGGCGCCGTACACACGGAGAGCTGACACAGCAAGATGACGTAACAAAAAGAAACACAGATTCCCGTGCCACTGACAACAACAGAAGGGGACAAAGAAGAACACGCAGCAAATAGACACAGAGAACAGACAACCGCGGGGGCAGGGGAGGGGGGAATGGGAGAGAAATAAATAAAATAAATAAATCTTTAAAAAAAGAAAAAAAGACTTAGCACATGGTGCCTTTAGTTCTGGTAGGTGTCATCAAGGATTCAAAAAATAGGTGAACAGAGGAGATATAGAGGGCATATTCAACTTAAGACTTAGAAAAACCCTTTGATAGAGAGGCTGTTCTCACTTTGTTAGGAGGGCCTTATGGAGGGCCTAATTGCTTTTTTTTTTTTGGTTAATTTAGGAAACTCCCAAGTCTTTTTCTCTTTCATCTCTCCACTATATTCAGTACATTCTAAATTTTGAAGCTGGACACTTTTCATAATATATCACTGGTGCCTGTCATTCTGCTACATGGAATTCTCAAAAGCAACATTCCCCAAAGTGGTTCTCTAAAGATGACTCATTTGGGAGTGGAGGAAAAATATTAAAACTTCTGTTTGTTTGTTTTTTTAATCTAAAATCTTAAGTATTAAATTGTTTTACTGATATTTAAGGTATAAATTGACACTGGTATCCTCATTAGATCCATATATCCAGCTTTACAATTCTATAAATTGTACCTCATGTATAATGAACAAGGAGTTCTAAGAATGGGAAAACTAAATGATGTAATGCAGTTTTCTTTTACAAAACAGCAAGTGTTCCATAATTCCTAAATCTTTTCTGTGCTAACAGGCTAATTTTAGTGGTATGCTACTTAGCAGATTTTTTTTCAGTGTCCATCACTTTGTTTTTTAAAAAAAAGTTTTAACTTAAATTGCCTTTTTTTTAAAGATACATAGACCACAAAAAATATTACATTGAAAAAATATAAGAGGTTCCCATATACCCCATGCCCCCAGATTTTGGGGGGAGGGGGAATACAACAAATATTCTTAGTTTGTCAACATTTCAATGAGTGGGAAGGTAGCTACATTTTGTAAGATATTTGTGCCATGGAGAGCATTTTGAAAATGGCTGTTTTGGAAATGTTCCCATCTATGTGTGATTTTGTTGGTCAAAACAATGTCACCTATAAAAACTGATAAATCTGGGAAGCAGATGTGGCTCAAGTGATGGAGCTTCTGCCTACCATATAGGGGGATCCGGGTCCAATACCTGGGGCCTCCTGGTTTAAAAGCAGAAGAGAGACCGTGCCCTCGCAGCAAGCCAGTACCTGCACAAGTGAATCATGCAGCAAGATGATCACGCATCAAAAGAGAGACAGGTGGCGAGTCATGGTGAAGTGCAGCAGAAACCAGGAATTGAGGTGGCACAATTGACAGGGAACCTGTCTCCACATCAGAGGTCCCTAGAATTGAATCCTGGTGAATTGCAGAGAAGAGAAAATGAGAAGAGAAGACAACACAGACAGCAAAAACAGCAGAGCAAGAGGGGAAGGGGGGAATTAAATAAATAAATAAATCTTTTTTTTAAAACCTGATAAATCTGCTGCATAAAAACACTGGAAGACAACCAGTAAGATGGCGGCAGAGTAAGGAGCTCCTAGAGTCAGTTCCTGCTACAGGGAAGTTAGCAAACACCCAGAACTATCTGAAGCACCTGTTTGGGGGCTCCAGGAGACCTTGAAGGAATGAAGCGCTCAGTTCCACAGAGGCCAGTGCCCATCTTCCACTGGAGGCACAAGTTGCCTTGGGAGCTGTTCTGCAGCTGGAATTGGAAGCTCCGCTTCCCAAAAACAGGGGAGGAAGAGACTGTTTGCATCAACATCAGCTACTGATTAGTAAAAGTATAATCCTAAGAACAGCTGAAGTTTGAACCTGTCCAAGTCATAAAGAGACTGGTAGCTGCTATCTTAATTCCGCACCTGGAACAATGGGAAGCAGGGTGGACTGAAAATTACAGTGCAGGTAGTGACCAGCTTCTTTCCATCCAGATCAGATTACAACTCTAGCATAAGCCTCAGCTCCACGTCCAGCAGGTGGAAGCTGGGGGGACCTGCTCCAGCCTCTCTGGGAAATTACAGGCCATGCTGTGGAGGCCAGTGATCATCCTATTTGGGCAGTGCAAGTCCCCCAGAGCAATTCTGTGGCTGGAATTGGAAGCTCCATTTCCCAAAAACAGGAAGAAGAGACGGTTGGCCACTGATTCCAGCTACTGTTTAGTAAATTCAGCAGGCTAAAGTATAATCCTAAGAACATCAAAAGTTTGACCTGTCCAAGTTGCAAAGAGACCAGTGACCGCCATTTTGATTCCACCTCCAGTATGAGGGGAAGCCGGGCTAACCTAAAATCACAGTAACAGTAAGGACTGGTTTCTTTCACCCAGATCACCCTCCAGCCCTAGCCTAGGCTTCAGCCCTACCTCTGTCAGGGAGGAAGCTGATGGGCCCTGCACCAGCCTATCCAGGTAACTGCAGGTACATTTGGCTGGCACAGACTGAATAATCAGAAGTCTACCAGGGCAACTGCTGTCATCATGGACCTGCACCGCATAGATTGCTGCCCACACTTGCAGCTTCATCCCCACCCCAGGCAGGGGAGAAAGGGGCATGAAGTATCATCAGTTTCTCTGGGCAACTATACTGTAGGCCTGCATGACTTGGATTATTCCACGCAGCTGTGACTCTGTCCCTACCCCTGGCAAAGGAGAAAGTTGGGAGAAGTTTCATTGGTCCCTGGAGCAATGAGAGCACATTAAGCCATCACAGCTTTTAGCACCAACTACATCCTTGGCTCCTACTGCACAAGCAGCAAGGGAGAAACACTACCCAGAATAAATACTGTAGTAAGCCAGATGCCAAGAGACACCAACAAAAAATTACAATCCACACCAAGAAACAGGAAGATATGGCCCAGTTAAAGGAACAAGATAAGCCTCCAGAAGACATAAAGGAGTTGAGACAGATAATCATAGATATTCAAACAAATCTTCTTAATAAATTCAATGAAATGTCTAAAAAAAGACATTGGATGAGCACAAAAAAGAATTTGAAAGCATACATAGAAAAATATTAGATCTTATGGGAATGAAAGGTGCAATAAATGAAATTAAAAATACATTGGAAACATAATATCACATTTGAGAGGCAGAAGAAAGGATCGGTGAGCTTGAAGAAGTGGCATCTGGAAATGAACATTCAAAGGAACAGATGAAGAAAAGAATGGAAAAAATTGAACGAGGTCTCAGGTAACTAAATGACAGCAAGAGACATGCAAATATACATGTCATGGATGTCCCAGAAGGAGAAGAGAAGGGAAGAGGGGCAGAAGGGACATTTGAAGAGACAATGGTAGAAAATTTCCCAACCCTATTGAAGGACATACATATCCATGTCCAAGAAGCATAACGGACTCCCATCTGAAAAAATCCAAATAGACCAACTCTGAGACACATACTAATCAGAATGTGAAATGCCAAAGGCAAAGAGAGAATTTTGAGAATAGCAAGAAAAAAGCAATGCATAATATATAAGGGATACCCAATAAGATTAAGTGCTGATTTCTCATCAGAAACCATGGAGACACAAAGACAGTGGTATGATATATTTAAGATACTACAAGAGAAAAACTTCCAGCCAAGAATCTTATATCCAGCAAGATTGACTTTCAAAAATGAGGGCAAGTTTAGAATACTCACAGATAAACAGAACCTGAGAGAACTTCTAATCAAGATACCAGATTTTCAGGAAATACTAAAGGATGTGCTAGAGCCTGAAAAGAAAAGACAGGAGAAAGAGGCCTGGAAGAGAGTCTAGAAATGAAGATTATATCAATAAAAGTAATAAAAGTGTCAAAAGAGTGGTGAAAATAAAATATGACAGATAAAACCCAAATATTCATGAATAAACAACCAACAATTTAAAGCATTTGTATTAAAAAAATGACAACTCAATGTTAAATTTAAAAAGGCCTAAATAATTGGAAGAACATTCCATGGTCATAGATTGGAAGACTAAATATTAAGATGTCAGTTCTGCTCAAATTGATACACAGATTCAATGCAATCCCAATAAAAATTCCATCTGCATTTTTTAAATAAATTGAAAACACAATTATCAAATTTATTTGGAGGGGTAAGGGGTCCTGAAGAGCCAGAAACATCTTAAAAAGGAAAAACGAAGTTGGAGGACTCTCATCTACAAACTTTAAATCATTATTACTTAACTACAGTGGTAAAAACAGCATGGTAGTGGCATAAAGACAGATGCATAGACCAATGGAACCATCTTGATGGTCAGAAACAAACCCTCACATACATGGTCAAATGATTTTTGACAAGCCTGTCAAACCCACCCTGCTCAGGCAGAACAGTCCATTCAACAAATGGTGCTGAGAGAACTGGTTAACTACAGCCAAAAGAAGGAAAGAGGACGCCTATCTCACACCTTATCCAAAAATTAACTCAAAATGGATCAAAAACCTTAATATAAAAGCAAGAACCGTAAAGCTTCTAAAAGACAATGTAGGAAAATATCTTCAAGACCTGGTGTAAAGTGCTGGATTCTTAAAGGAGTTAAGAGGAGGACTTAGACTACTGGTGTTTAATGTTTGTAGAACTTTTAATTAGCTTTACTATGAAAGTGTGGAAATGTATAGAGTGGATGGTAACACATAGTAAGTAACAGCTAGTTTATAAATGAGGTTGTGACTGAAAAATGGTAGTCTAGGGATGTAAATGCCAGTTGACAGAATGCTAGAGAATAGTCTAGAAACTGAGTAGCACAGTAAACCCAGAGGTGGTTGAGAATTGTGGTGATGGTACAGATGCAAGAGTATCCTTTGTTAGCTAGAGCAAATGTACATCACTATTGCAAAGTGGTGGGAATGTGGAGAAGCAAGGGAAAAATATAACTGGAGTGACCTATGGACTATGGTTAGCAGTAATAATGTAGTATTCTTGTATCTACGCCAAAGATGTACTGTGTTGAGAATGGGGCAGTATGGAAAATGTGTGCCAAATGTACACTATGGATGTGGCAACAATCGGATGATTTTATCTTATAATCTGTAAAAACATTGCATCATGGTGTGGTGGTGTTGATAGAGTGGTGTTGTATGGGAATTCTGCACATGTACATGATTGTTTTGTAAGTTTACAACTTCTGTCATAAAAATATATTTTAAAAATAATAATACACTGGTTTGGGGAAAATACACCAAATATAAGATAAGAACTATAATTAGTAGTAAGATTTTGACAATATTCTTTTATAATTTATAGCAAATGTCTCACCACAATGCAAGATGTTGGTGGCAGGTTGATGTATGGGACCCCTGTATGATGTATGCATATTTGTTTTGTAAGTTCACAACTTGTGCTATGTACCTGTTGTTTATGTTTGTTCATATATAACTGATATAAAGATAATAATAATAATAGGATGAGTTGGGGGCAAAATACTTTGGTTAATAGCAATATTTTGAGGATGCTCTTTAATCATTAGTTAAACATGTTTAAAACAATGCCAGATATTGGTGGATAGGGTGAGGTGCAAGAGTCCTGTATATTATGTTTGTTCTGTAAGTTCACAGCTATTACCATACACTTATTATTTATGTATGTTTATGTATTAGTGATATACTTAAGTAAATTTTTTTTAAATGGTAAAAAAAAAATTGGAAGTAGAATGTTTCTAATCTTCCAAATGAAAGATTCAGTAGATTCTGAACCTGTTTGTTAAAAACATAGAAGCCCAATACTTTTCAAAAAAAACTGCTTGGCATCCCAGATGATAGAAATTTACCAGCCTTGGAATACAATTGAAAAATGAGTATCATTAACATACATAAACAATAAATGTAAAGTAAAAGTTGTGAACTTGCAAAGCAAACGTGTATTAACATCATACAGGGGTCCCATACATCAACCCTCCACCAAATCTTGCATTGTCGTGAGATGTTTGTTACAAATTATGAAAAAGTATTGTCAAAAACTTACTACTAATTATAGTCCTTATCTTATATTTTTGGTATTTTTCCTCCAAACCACCCTATTATTATTTTTTAAATATTTTTTATGACAGAAGTTGTAAACTTACAAAACAATCATGCACATGTGCAGAATTCCCAAACAGCACCCCTCTATCAACACACCACACTGTGGTGGAACATTTGTTACAAATAATATAATATCTGATTGTTACCACATCTATAATGTATATTTGGCACACATTTTCCATACTGTCCCATTATTAACACAACACATCTTTGACATAGATACAAGAATATTATATTATTACTACTAACCACAGTCCATAGGGCACTCCAGTTGTATCTTTCCCATGCTTCTCCACATTCCCACCACCCTGCAATAGTGATATAAAGATAATAATAATAATTGGGGGTTTACAGAAAAATTTTTTTTTAAGATTTATTTATTTCTCTTCCCTTCTCCTCCCCCCTCACCCAGTTGTCTGTTCTCTGTATCTATTTGCAGCATGTTCTTTGTCCGCTTCTGTTGTTGTCAGCAGCACAGGAATCTGTGTTTCTTTTTGTTGCGTCATCTTGTTGTGTCAGCTCTCCGTGTGTGCAGCGCCATTCCTGGGCAGGCTGCACTTTCTTTCGCGTTGGATGGCTCTCCTTATGTTGCGCACTCCTTGCGCATAGGGCTCCCCTACGTGGGGGACACCCCTGTGTGGCAGGGCACTCCTTGCGCGCATCAGCATTGCGCGTGGGCCAGCTCCACACGGGTCAAGGAGGCCCGGGGTTTGAACCACGGACCTCCCATGTGGTAGATGATGCCCCAACCACTGGGCCAAGTCCACTTCCCTGAAAAGTTTTAGCAACAATGCAAGGTATTAATGGTAGGGTGAGGTACGAGAGTCCTGTATAATGTTATGTATGTTTGTTTTGTAAGTTCTCAACTATTACTGTATAGTTATTGTTCATGTATGAGTGATATACTTCAATAAATTAAAAAACCAAAAACACAAAAATGAGTACCATGGTCTAATAAACAGCCAATAATGCATTTCTTCCATTGGGAACCACGTGTCTTCGTGAGGTTTCTTTTTATAAACTGTAATAATCATTAAAACCAAATCAAGGAGTCCTGCCCTTATGAAGATGGTGGAAGGAGAAGCTTCATGGCTCCCTCCTACACAGAAGCTTTGAACAACTAGCAAGAATAGGGAGAAATACCTTTCTCACAGTTTCAGAAAACATTCGAAGTACTGCATTAATAGTACAAGCACCTAATCAAGATAAAGGCAATTTAAAAGCAGTAGGATCTTGCAACACTCCGCAACCCTTCTGTGGCTCAGCATGGAGCTGGCCTGCGCTCCCAGGGCGTATCCCTGGTCCTGGTTCCAGATGGAGCAAAGTAACCCTCATGCACATACTGGGAGCACACGTGTCTGGCCCAGTATGCTGAAGGACTTGCTGTCCCAGAACTTACCCTGAGTGTAGAAGGCGGTTCATGGGGCTCTCCTACAGAACTCTTTGTGAGAGGAGTTGAGTGGCTGCCTGGGGCAAGGAATTGCTGCCTGTATAACATAAGGAGAAAAGACCATGGAGGCCGCTATACTTTGACTTGGAGCTATTCTCTAAACTCATTGTTTAGATAAGCCCTGTTGAAGAGCACTTGCACAGGTCAATCTGCAAAAACTGGGGAAAGATGTTTTCTTTCTTTCCTTTTCTTCTTTTTTTTTTTTTGGTTATCTCCTGGCATTCAAGGAAAGTTCTGTAATAACACTAGCCGGATACAAGTTTAAGGGATAGATGCCTCAAATTCTTAAATTCCAGCAATAACACAATAAAATTTCAAAATGTCCAGGTTTCAACAAAAGATTATAAAACATTCAGAAAAACAGGAAGTGATGGCCTAGGCAAAGGAGATGATTAAACCATTAGAAGCAGTCGGTGAGGAGGATCATACCTGGGGCATTCAAGACAAAGACTTTTAAAAAAATGGTCCTTGGAGTGGATATGCCTCAAGCATTTGAATACCTGTCCCATACATGGGAGATCCCAGGTTCAGTTCCCATTGCCTCCTAAAAAGACAAACAAACAATGAGCAGACAGTGAGCTAAAACAAACAAGCAGGGAGCAGATGTGGCTCAAGCAGTTGAATGCCTACATCCCACATGGAAGGTCCTGGGTTTGGTTCCTGGTACCTCAAAAAAAAAAAAATACAACAAGAAAAACACACAGGTACACAATGAGCAGACCAATGAATGCAAACAGATGAGGGGGCCATCTCGGGGGAAGGGGTCAAAAATGGACAGCTAAAGGAAAGCATATTCTTTTTTTTTTTTTTTTAAAGATTTATTTATTTATTTAATTCCCCCCCTCCCCCAGTTGTCTGTTCTCTGTGTCTATTTGCTGCGTCTTGTTTCTTTGTCCACCTCTGTCGGCAGCGGCACAGGAAGTGTGGGCGGTGCCATTCCTGGGCAGGCTGCACTTTCTTTGGCGCTGGCTGGCTCTTCTTACGGGTGCACTCCTTGCGCGTGGGGCTCCCCTACGCAGGGGACACCCCTGCATGGGGTGGCACTCCTTGCACGCATCAGCACTGCGCATGGGCCAGCTCCACACGGGTCAGGGAGGCCCGGGATTTGAACCGCGGACCTCCCATGTGGTAGACGGATGCCCTAACCGCTGGGCCAAGTCCGTTTCCCAGGAAAGCATATTCAAAGAACTAACGAAATCAGGCAAATGGTAGGTGAACTCAGAGAATATTGGTAGAATATTAGTAGAGCTAAAGGGAACAGTAACAAATTTTTTTAAAATTTTAGAAGACTTCAATTGCAGATTGAAGCTGGCAGAAGAAAGAATTAGGGAAGCCAAATGTTGCTCAAGTGATTAAACTGTCTACCATATGGGAAGTCCTGGGTTCGGTTCCCAGGGCCTCCTGGTGAAGGCGAGCTGGTCTGCACAGTGATCTGACACAAGATGACACAACAAAAAAGAGACACAGGAAAAAACAATGAAAGACACAACAAACCAGGGAACTGAGGTGGCTCAAGTAATTGAGTCCCTCTCTGCCACATTGGAAGGTCCCAAAATTGTTTCCTGGTACCTCCTAAAGGGAAGATGGTAAGACAAGCATACAAAGAAGAATGCACAGCAAATGGACACAGCAGACAGCAAGCACGAGAGGTGAAGGGTCAGGGAATAAATAAATAAATTAAATCCTTTTTTTTAAAAAAAAAAGAAACTTAGTTAATGTTCATGACCAGACATTGAAATCATCCAGTCTGAGGATCAGAAAGAATAAAGAATGAAGATAAGTGAACAGAGCCTGAGGAACCTGTGGTATGCCATCAGGTGTAACAACATACACATTGTAGGAGTTCCAAAAGGAGAAGAAAGAGATAAAGGGGCTGAAAGAATATTAAAAAAAAAAAAAAAAGGCTGAAAACTTCACAAATTTAACGAAAGACATGAATATACGCATTTAAGATGCTCAACAAAGTCAAAACAGGATGAACTCAAATAGACCCACATCACAATGTGTTATAATCAAACTCTTGAATGCTAAAGATACGAAGAGAATTCTGAAAGCCTCAAGAGAGAAGAAATGTATCACATACAAGCGAGCCAGAATAAGATTAAGTGCCAATTTCTCATTAGAAAGCATGGAGGCAGGAAGACATATTTAAAGGACTAAAAGCAAAAACTTGCCATGTAGGAATTCTATATCCAGTAAGACTGTTTTTCAAAAATGAGGGAGGGATTAAGACATTTCCCAGATAAACAAAAGTTGAGGGAGTTAACCACCAGATTAGCCCTACAAAAAATGCTAATGGGATTTCTACAGATTGAAAGGAAAGGACACCAAACAATTCACTGAAGCCACATATGGAAATAAAGTTCTCTACTAATAATGACAGGTAAATATAAATGCCAGTGCTATTAGATTTTTCATTTGTAACTCCATTTTTGCTTCCTAGAATCTAAAAGACAAATCTCTGAGATAGCCCTAGACAGAGAGCCTGGCAAACCCAAAATTGGTACTAGGTTGAGAGCAGATTGAGCATTCTGTATACCTCTCTGAGGTTCCCAGGAAAGGAGTAATGGAATTTGAAGTAAATGCCTCTTCGCAATTTGTTTCTCCAAAGAGAGTACCTTTATATATTGGTACAGGGGTGCTGCATAGAGCAGTGGAGTTGCTGGTTGAGAGACTGATTTTTCCTACGTCAGTACAGAAAGACAACAGGCTTTGTTAATTGGAGATGATTGGAACCAGTGAGGCACTTCTGTGGCACCATGGAGCATCTATAATGCTGTGTGGGAAGCAAACCGTCTAAGAGAAAGCCAGGACATGCTGAACTGGGAGCCGTAATTCCTCATGACCAATGTTGGTTCACAGGGGTGAGCACAGGAGTGCATGGAGGCAGGGTAGTGTCAGCATGTCATAGAGTATGGTGCTTATTCCAAAACAGTCTTCTGGGTAGAAAGACAGTGACGGCTTTTGTCACCTAGGGCCCCCACCCGAAAGATAAACCAGAGATGTGTGGGTTCAGACACTTTAGTGACTAATACAAAGATAAGCATGCTCTTTTGTTCAAAAAAACTTTGAGCTAAGTTTAAATTATCAGGTTACAGGAGATACACAAAGCAAGTAAAGAGATGAAGGTAATTCCTATGCCGAGAGGAGGTTGGCATGCTTTACAGATTGGGGATCCTTGGGTGTGGTTTGTTTTAAGGAACACTACTATCCTGCTTCCTCACCTTAGAGTCTCTCTTTCCCCCTAAAGCACACACATTTCTGGTCTAGCGCCTTAGATTCAATGTGCAGAGGTAAATTTGCAATTGCCTTTTAAGTCCTGTTGCCCTTTGAGAAATGTTTGACTGTTTGGTTGTGCCTTTCCTGAAGGCCACCTGCACTGAGTGAGTTCTTCATGCCTTTGGAAAGTTAAGTCAATTTGATTAGGCAGATTGGACCCTGAGGTATTCCTAGAAGGGCAGGAATAAGTGAGCTACTGCTAGACTTGGAATGGATGTTTGAAAGACATGGATTGTTACAGGCAACCTGGGATCAAGGGAGAAAATCTCTGGGCTGCAAAACTTTTACAAAGAATATTGTTGAACAGATCGTTGACCTGAGGAAACTGCCATATATGCTAATTGCCAGTGCTGGCAGACAATTTCCTGAAGATCCTCTCAGTCCTCAGAAGTCAACCTCACAGAGTTTCTTTACCTTTCCCCATCCACAGGTAACAGTCCTTTGGACAGCCCTCGGAATTTCTCTCCAAATGCACCTGCTCACTTCTCCTTTGTTCCTGCCCGTAGGTAAGTTGACAGACAGCCTCCTCTGCAATTAGCATGTATGGCACTTGTTTGAATGTCAGCTTCCTTATTTGAGTTACTGCTCCTCCAAGTGTTTTACCTTGGACTACCAGTCATCAAAATGCCTTGCCTGCTTTCTTTCCTGTCCCAGCCCTTAACCATCTCGTTCAAGTTTTGCTTTCTAGGTGCCCTAGGTATTTACATTTGAATGTTTGAGCCATAGGACAGTGGATATTAGAGGTAGAATTATTTTTCCATTTCTAAGCAGAAGTCCCTGGTGCCCTCAGAGTTTTGTTCCAAAGCATTATACTCTCAGTTGAGAGCTATCCTAGGGTGACCAATGACAAAACGAGCTCCCTCCGAGGATGAACTTGTTACTCTTGCTCCTCTAACTCAGCTATTCCCAAGAGGCTGAAGGCGCCTTCTCTTCTCTTTCCCTGGCTCTGAAATAAGCCTGTCAGAAACTGAGTGGGGGGCCCATGTGTGGGGGTAGAGAAATCAGGGTCTTTACTTATCCTTCCACAAATTTAGGAAACTGTGCTTTTATTCTTCCTCTTGTTTCTTTGCTCCCCAAAAGTGACATAAATGTGTCTCTGGCATATGGTAGCAATCCTGACAGCTCAGTCTATTGCCCCAGATTTCTGGAGAGGAGCCAAGCTGACTGAGATGGGTCCATCCAAACCAAATACTCAGGCTCCATACACAAATGATTTTCTTTTTAATTGTCTTAGAGTCAGTGTCTGGAATTTAGACTCCCAGAAAGATCATGGCTGCAGATTTGGAACCTTAATGGACAGCTTGAGGCCTACACAGTTTCTACACTTAGATTAATTCTTTTAAAGATTGTTCTATTAAAGACATAGTAGAAAAAGAGTAGACTCCTGGGAAAAGCATTAATCATTCTTCTAATGATATCTCAGAAGAAATCCATCCTTTTACTGTCTAAGGTTCTGTAGCTGAAAGGGAGGGATGTGGACAAGTTGGAAGAAGTTTGTTGGTGGCTGACTTTGTTGTACTTGTCTGACCCAATTGCCTTATTCAAAACAAATCTCATCTAGGCTTATTCCATGGACTCTCTTACCTTGTGTAACTTCCAATTAGTTAACCAACGATCTAGGTAGAATCACCGAAGAGTCTAAAAGTATGCTACATGGATACATTTTTTTTTTCCACCCCACCTGGAAAGAGTGGCTTACCCTGGACTTCCTGCCTGGGCTGTATATGACTGGTAGCCTCAAATTAGGGCTTTGCTGGGACAGATGCCCTTAAAGGCATTGAGTCATTTCTAATTCATTCAAGTAAGATTTATTGGGTACCCACTGGAAGCCAGGCACTATGCTGGGTACTTAGTGCCATAGTGGTAGCAAATCAAACATAGTCCCTAATTTCTTGAAACTTCGAGTCTAGTGGAGTCTGGGCATGTTGTCTCCTTTCTAAGGAATGGAGTTCCCTCAGATTGTGTTAACTCATTTTCTTTCATGTCTCTTCTTAAATGTCGACTCCTCAGAGAGGCCTTCCCTAACCACAGAATCTCAAGGAGCCCCTTAGTCATTTTCTATCAAATCATCCAGTTTTATTTTCATAGTTGTCCTTATCGATATTTGGAATCTACTTACTTGTTTTCTGTCTGTCCCCACCCAGAATCAAAGCACTTTTGGTAGAAATACCTTAATTTGTTGGAAGCTATGTCTCCTGGTACTTAATAAGCACTCAGTCACCGTTTGTTGATTGAATGAGTGGTGGGGAAGACAGATGGTAAATGAGCAAGCAGACAATCAGATATATCATTATAACTGAGAGAAGAACCGTGAAGGGAAATAACAGGATGAAAGAACAAGAAGGAAATGGGGATGGGGACTCTATACTAGGTGATCATGTAAGGCTAAAACCTGAAGGATGAGAAAGAGCCTGCCATGTTGGGGTCAGGGCACAGATGTGCAAAGTATTTCAGGCAGTGGGCACAGCATGTCTCGTCGTATGCCCTTGTGTCTGCTTCAGTTCCTGGGCTTCAGGAGTAGGGCCAACTAGGGAGCTTTGGGACCTGATATTACTACTGATAACCAAGCAGGTCTTCTGTTTCCAGAACACTCAGGAAATGCTAAGGAGAGACCTATCCATCCTGCAGTATCACTTCATATGTACCAACTTTTATATGTTCTTTAACCAATGTCAGATCAAGCATATCACTCGCTCTGGTTTCATTTGGTCCTCATTATAATGTATATCTTTTCACTACAGCCATGGCCACAGAGCAGACAGGTAATAGAGAATGTGAGGGGAGGTGGGCTGGGAAATTGCTATGCATGGCAGATGATACGGTTTTGATTTTGTGGTTGTGATGATTCTTCTCTGACTGTGGGTATGCACCTTGGGCCTTTTGTGTCTTGAGGCTCTAAGGGATTCAGTTCTCTCTGCTGGAACTAAGGCTCAGGGCTCACATTCTTGGAGGCAGGATTTGCTGAATAGTCCAAGCTTCTGTGCCTAGGAACAAGTCACCTCTTTTCCCACCAAAACTTTCCTCAGTCACTCAGTGAAATGACCAAGCAGAGGAAATGGAGGCATCTTATGGTGGCATTTCTTTCTGATTGTGGTGGCCCCTACTTTTTAGTATATGGAGAAATGACTGCCATACAGTTGGTTTCCATTTCTATCTAAAGGAGGAAAATTTGCCTGTGAAAGTTATTTGACAGGGATTCGGGAAACCCATCCCTTAGTTACACAGGTTCCATCTTTGCTGAGCTCTATTTTCATGGAATTGAGCTCCCAAGACTCAACAAAGAGGTCCAAAAGAACATCATGTTTGAGTACCCTCCTGAGCATTCTTTGCCCCAGAGACTAGGTTCCAGCAGCACTACCATTTATGTCTGTTGGCTGCCTGGGTGGCATGAAGTTTGAGTCGTGTGCATGTGGCATGGAACTCTGGCTCTTCCTTTGCAGAGCATAGCAGAGAAAACTGCTAGGTGTTGGTGGAGGTGGGGAGGAATGCTTCAAAGGGAGAAGTCCTAGCAAGATTTATTCCTCTCATTTCTTCCTCTTCTTCCCATCCTCTCACCCTCCTCCCACATAATGTGAAGCCTTGAGCAAGTAACCCAAATCTCTGGGTCTCAGAGGTTTCCGTAAACTGAGGATATTTTAACTTCTAAATATCTTCTATTGCTGATGGTCTAAGGTTCTGTGAGTAGCAGCAAAGAAGTTTTTCTCCACATTCATCCAGAGCAGGCTACACCCCCAGACTCCACAAGAAGTTTCTTTTGTATTACACCACACCCCACTGTCCAAGTAAAGAATCATACGTCTGCTCATGTTATGAAAGCTTCAGACTTTCAGATGCCTGCTTGATCTTCCTTACCACAAAGCAAATGACTGGTTCTTTGCGATAAGAGCTTTGGGGAACATCCTCTCAACATCAGGAGGCCTCCCCCAAATCCCCGCATACAGCCGAGAGTGTGTCGCCTCCTTCTTTTTCCATAAAGTTACTGCCACTCTTTGGCATATATTCTCAAAGACTGGTTTTGTGGATCCTCATGGATCCTAGGCAGCCTTCAACTATTTGCCATCAATTTTTCATGTTCAGTTCAGACCCAGATGATAGTCCACTTTGTCCTGGTTGTCAATCAAGTGGCCTGGAGAAGACCAAGGAGCCTTTCACATAAATCCTTCAAAAGAATCAGAGAAAGAAAATCACTGCATTTCATTGCCTTTAGTGGAGTCCTCTGCCGTTGCTTCTCTGAAAGAAATAAGTTTGAGAGTATACAGATGTTCTCAGGCAGAATCATGAACCCCTTTTATAGGCAGAGATGCCTGCCTTTGTAGCGGAAAGCACACAACAGTAGGCCCCCACATGGGAGAGAGATGTGAAAGCATGTCGTGGACTAAGCAGTACTGTCTCGAGACAAGAAGGAGATGACCAGTGAACCAACTGCCCCAAAAATGCTGATGCAAGAACAGAGAGGTCCTGGGCCCAAGGTGCGGTCACGTAGAAATTGCCTAATACTCTTTTCTTGCATAGGACTGATGGACGACGCTGGTCTTTGGCCTCTTTGCCTTCTTCAGGCTATGGAACCAACACTCCCAGCTCCACTGTCTCAGTAAGTCCCTAAAACTGTGGCCACACCTCCTTAACCCTGAGGAAGTACCTCCTGATACGTTATTGCTCCCTGTCCTTACAGTGTTGCACAGTGGTTCTTGACATTTCCTCAAAAGCCGAACTCAACAAGTGGTTTGGGAATGAGGCTGAGTGAGTGCTGACAGCCCTTAACAGTCATAGCCAGACCTATTAAATGCTTTTGGAAGGGATTAACCAGCATCCTCTCTGGGAGTACTTATACCTAGTGGAGTTAGAGGAGGGCTTGAGGATGGATTTTTTTCCTTGCCAATGAAGCCCAGACATCTAAGCTTGGCTCCCCTGTTCTACCCAGACCTATTTCTAAAACTGAAGCCAAGACAGATGACCCCTCCCAAAGACCATGGGTAGACCCTCTGCTTCCTTCTTTTGTCCCTTTTTCCTTTCCAAAAAGGAGAAAAGATGGTTATTGAACATTCAAATTTGGTATGTATCGGCAAAAAGACTGGGCCGGTCTCCAAAACTTCTAGTTAGGTTTCTTTAGGGAAGGTTTTAGTCTAAAACACAGTGAATGCCCTAATTTTCACTGTGCACAATTGATCTAAAATGATTCTTCTTTATTGAGCAACTTTTTATTGAAGCCACGATGAAGGGGTTGGCAAACATTTTCCTATATAAGGCCAAATAGTAAAAGTTTTAGACTTTGCAGACCATACATAGAACAGCCATGAACAGCCATGGGCCAAGTGATCCCTTTCCCACCTCTTATTGTCTTCTCTCCTCACTTTATCCATGTTCATGAATCCCAAGTAGGGAAAAGGAGTATCATCTCCTCCCTTAACTGTGACACTGCTCTTAAAGTAGTTCAAGGATCTTATTAGTCTTTTGGCAGCTGTTAGGCTTCAGATCTTTCATTAATAAATGCCACCTTTTTCCATAATCCCATAATGAGGTGATTTTTTTTGGACTCAGGGTAAAGGTCTTATATTTATTCCTGTTAAGTATAATTTTAATAGACTCAACCCATTACTCCAGCTCATTGGGATACTTTAAACTCCCTAATTTGCCTACCAGCCTCATGTGTACTGCATTTGGATAAGGGTACTTTTTGCAACTTCATCCAAATCATTTTAAAAATGTGACCAAGACAGTACCCTGTGGAGACCTCCCACCAACTGTTTACAGCTTCGTGTTTTAGAACATTCCAAGAGAGAAATGCCAAATAAATGTTCGCCGAAGAAATGCTGATTACTCACTTGGTATTCAGGCTGTGTGCCTATGGCAATAGAGCTCTCTCTGTGTGCTACAGCTTTGACTCTAAATGGATTTAGATATTTAACCCCAAGTCCTTGATTAGTTGATGAATAGAAATTGGGCTGGTGATGTTAGACTTGCCCGCTTTTCCAGCCAATCTATCAGGTGAAGGGGGAATCCACAGGCTCCAGAGCTGAACAGGAGCTTATCCCTGAGCATCACCGTCATGGATCATGGCTGTGGTCACACCAGCTCGCTCCCTCAAATGGTCTGTTGTGATTGGCAGTGAACTCTTGTCAGGAATCCTCAGTCATTGGGCCATGTTTGGAATTCACAGTTGTTTCCAGGTAAAGTCTAATCTTTGGGTTCCAGTTCTAAAACTAATTTTCTTCCCTGCTGGAGTCCCTTGCGTCTAGCCTCCAGAACCTCAGCAAAGCCTGCTCTCTAGAAAGCAGCCGGAAGGCAGTATTGCTGAGCCATCCCTGGGCTGGCTCTCCCAAGGTCTGTGGAAGGGAAATCTTTAAAGGAATATCATTTGCAGGCTGGGCACATCTGAGCCAGGAACATTTATTAATTGCTCACCATTCCATCAGCCAAAAGGTTCCTTGAGGGCAAAGGGGCCATGTAGGAGAATCTGCTTTTTGCCATCTAAAGAGGCTCCCAGGTTAGCTGTGGAGCTCTCATAAAGGTCTGGGCCCATCTCCTTGTAAGACTCCTGAAGCACTCTCATTTCTCAGGGCTGGGGGCTCTGAAGGGCTGAGAGGAAAGGATCATGCACTGTTAAGGCTAAAGGGAGCAGGGGAAGGAAGACCTGCTTTGGTTTATTTTAAATATTGACAGGGAAGTCCCTGACCATGTGCAGTTCTCCATTCCTGGACTGCCCTTAAACATGTCTTAAAAGCGTTGTGTTTTTTGTTTGTTTTTAATATACTTTCCCCTGTAGTCATCATGCTCCTCGCAGGAAAAGCTGCACCAGTTGCCCTTCCAGCCTACAGCCGATGAGCTGCACTTTTTGACGAAGCATTTCAGCACAGAGAGTGTCCCAGACGAGGAGGGACGGCAGTCCCCAGCCATGCGGCCCCGTTCCCGCAGCCTCAGGTGAGGGGCGCTCTGCCCATTGGCCCAGTGCCTGTGGATTTCAACTTTTTTTGCAAAGCACAGGGATCAGCACCTTTTTCCTGCAAGGGCCACATGGCGTATATTTTAGCCTTTATAGGTCCTACAGTCTCAGTCAAAACTAGTCAACTCTGCTGTTGTAGTGTGAAAACAATCGTAGACAGTAGGTAAGCTTCATTTACAAAAACAAGCAGCAGGTCACTCATGACCTGCAGACCATAGTTCACCTACCCCTGACGGGCACTTCAGCACAGCTCGGGTGAGTCAAGTCCAGTGAAGCTCAAGCTTTTCTGGGTTTGGGTACAGTTCAACCCACTATCCCAAAAGGTGTCTGATGATGGAAAAGTGACCCCTCTCTTTTTCCCTTTCAAAGCAGTTAATGGTAGAAATATACTTTAGGCTCCATGCAGTAAAAGGAGAGTAGTAGTATCATCAATTCTAGTGGTTACCTGGGCTGCAGAACGGTTGATAGGCCCAGAATCTCTGAGCCAAGCCAGCTATTTAAGTTCATACTAAAGACACATGTGGCTGACTTGGGGAAGAAGCACATTTCAAAAGCAGATTTAAATGTACATCTGAGTCTATCTCATTTCCCTGAATCACCCGGGTTCACCTTCACCTAACCTAACAAGCCTAAATAGTTCATTTATCTGTGAATTTCTTAGATTAATTAGCTATTCTCTTTGGCGTTAGCTGGTAAATTTGTGCCAAAATTCCAGGTTAAAGATGAGATTGGAGGTTAAAATGATCATGGCTTTAATGATTGAGGTCAGCTTTCCAGGGTTCCTGGGAAGTAATGAATTGTCTTACATGTGCAGGGTAGGGTCCCAGAGAAAAGGCACCTCCTAGGAGAAATTCCCTCAGAAGATGTTGGCACCGTGGTTATTGGACCAGATCACAAAGACTGGTTCATGGGCAGACCTTGATGAAGATGGTAGCTTAGACTCCAGTACAAAGGATCAAGAGTATAGAAAAGTGGATTTGGATCCCCAGTGCCTTTTTTTTTTTTTTTTTTTTTTGTCTCACACAGGGATCACCTGAATCTTGGTGGTCTCAGCAACCTTTTAGGCTATTTGGGATTGAGAGGACCACATTGATGCTCAGGGAATACATGCTGGGTTATTCGCAAATACTTGGTATTATGTTCTCAGTGCAGCCCACTCCAGGGAGGAATGGTTTTGAACCTGGCCCAGCTGGGATCATGTGCCAGGGGCACCAAATTGGGCAGGACCCAACCATCCATTCCACTGTGTGGCTCAAGCTCTGGATTCCTTTAAGGGGATGTAACCACCCTTGGGCCAGAGGGGAAGATTATTGGGGGAGAAGTAATAAATGAAGGCTAAAAAGCATTTGTCCACTTCTAGAGATGACTCAGGCTTATGACTCCTTATAGGCTGAGAGCCCCATTTGGCTGCATTGTGTCTGAAGGAGATACAGGTGTACATAGTGCATTGGCTTTTTTGGATGATTGATTTGATTCCTAGATCTTGCAGGGTTATACCCAACCCCACTGGCCAAAGCTAAGAAAACACAGAGGGTCCTGTCCTAGGGGTGGTCATTCTAGGAAATCCACCAGAGGGTTCAGGAATAGGCTCCTCCTTTCTAGGCCTTCAGATTCTGGCAGGGCTGTTTGTGAAAGCCAAGTGCCTTGCAGAAGCAAGAAGGTAGTCTAGCTCCAAATGACACCATTTTGAACTGAACAAGGTACACTGACGGCTCCTAGGAATAAGGAAGGTTCTGGAACTCAGCTCTTATTATGGTGGGACTGGGTAGGTTACTGAAGACAATAGGAAGCCAGGGGTCCTGGAGGGTGGCCACCGTTCTCCTTGGTAGTGACATAGCACTGAAATAACACAATTGTTTCTTTCTTATTTAGTCCTGGACGGTCCCCAGTTTCCTTTGACAGTGAAATAATAATGATGAATCATGTGTACAAAGAAAGATTCCCCAAGGTAAGGATCCGCTTAAAAGGAAACGTAACTCTTGGGAGGTTGGTTGACTGGCCCACCCCAGTTGGAAGACTGTGGGGGTGAGGGGATGAAGTGTAGCCCCCAGATAATCAAGGACAGAAGGGCACCCAAGGGGAGGAGGAAAGAAGCACAAGGGCTTCCAGACTACTTGAGAAGCAGAAGGCAGCAGAGGATATAGGTTTGGGAATTGTACATGCAGAACCTGTGTTTTTCCACTCCCAGAAAAGAGAGGTATCTAGAAGGAAATGTCCAAAAGATATCTCAGCATATCTTAAAGGAAAGAACTTGAAACTTTGTTTCCAACTGTGCACATCAGGGTCGGTGAGTCAGGGTCCCCCCAGAACAAGATTTGCCCTCTGGTAGCACCTTCATTCATAAGGATTTTGTAAGCAGCACCTCATCACCAGCCAGTGCACGCACAGTGCTGGACTGGCAGGCAGTGGGCCAGAGGGAGCAGTTAGGTGGGAGCCAAGACCTTGCTTACTAACATTTGGGTTTGTGTTTTCAAGCAGAAAATTGCTGAGGGAGGAAGGTAGTTTGCTACCCTGAGATAGTTGGGAAATGGCCTTCACAACTCTGTGGTTGGGCCGAAAACCCCCGTTTATAGAACTAGGATCTTGTTTCCCGTTTGCATCTCTTTTTGAACACCACCTGCCTCTGCATTCTCACCTGGCTTTCTAAATATAGGTCCTGTTTCTGCAGAGTATGGCCGACTCTGCTGGAGACAGAGCCAGTGGACTGACACAGACTCCCCGTCCACAAGAGCAGGGACCACATGGTCCTCAAACCTCTTTCTTCAACCTCTGCCCCAGGACCCAACACCAGCTTTTAACTGATGCTGCCATTAGTCTAGACCTCGGGTCTACCCCTCTACCTAGAGTCTACAGTGTGTGGCTTCCTGCTCCTCTGGGAGCGTCTTTCTTTAGACTCAGGACCAGTCCTCTGGACTGCTCTTACACACGTGGCTGGCCTAGAGGAAGGGCGCAACTCTCTATTGACATCCACTGCAAAGCATATAATAAGAAAGAGCACAGGTTCTGAGCCAGACTGGGGTCAAGGCTGGCTTTACCTTTTACTGGCTGTTTGACCCTAGGCAGATAATTAAACTTCTCTGAGCTTCATTTGCTGCATCTATAACTGGAGATAATAACAAAATCTGTCTTGTGAGGAGTTTATGAGGAATAATGAACATTAAGCTCTTCTAACCTTGGAGTAGGCACTAGAGAACTAGAGCGAGAAAGGAGGGCAGAACACACAGCTAGGAAAGCATTTTGTTGTACAAAAAGGCTCAGGAGTGTGTCATGTCTAGAAATGCACCTCACATGTTTCCCCTCCCCCCTCGTATGGAGGTGCACCTTATGTGCGCATTTCTGGCCCTTTGCATAAGAAGAACTGTTATTAGAGAAAATGTGTTAAGATCTTTTCCCTTTCCCTCTCCCTTCCTCCCCCAACCCATTTCTGTCTGTGTGCCTCTGAGTCTACACACACACCCATATAAACACAAACATACAACCATATATAGATACACTCACATAAACGTAGGTATCACACACACACGTATGTATACATGTACCTAAACATGTCCTGGAAATCAGAAACTGTCAACCAGTGACAAAGGAAGGGATGCAGGGTTCTCCATAGGCAGTTAGAAACTTGTTCACTGATGTGTTTGTCATTTTGGCAGGGCTGAGCCAAGTTAGCACCTTAGGAGGCTGCTGAGCCAGACCCTGTTTTGTTCTGCTTGGGATCCAGCCACAGTCATAGTCCTCCCCACACTCACACACCCCAATCCCAACCTGGGCTTTATACCTTCAGTAAACACTGTCTGAGCATCTTAGCTCAGTTAGGTCCTAATGTTAAGTAAGAGGTAAATAAACTCTGTCTGACTTGAAGTTCTCAGTCCAGAGAAAGTTTTAAGTGATATCTCTACAACAAGTCTTCTTAGCTGGGAGGTCCATGGGAGCACTGAGGAAAGGAAACCCTAGTTTGCCTGGAGAATCAGTCTTCACAAAGAAGAGATGATGCTTTATCTGAGATTAGGAGGAAGAATAGTAATTTGCCATGCAGGCTTGACAAGGTGAAAAAGCCACTCATAGGGACCAGCATAACAAAGATGGGGTCATAAACCTGCATAGTAAAGGAGGAGAACCCCAAATACGTCAGGATCATGAAAGCAAAAGCATGTGCCCCACCGGGAATGGTGAGATGTGGCCAGGGCCAGGTGATGGAGGGCCTTCCGTACATGCTAAGGTGTTCTTAACTTGACGGTGATCTTTTCTTGTCTCCAGTCATTTGGTTTCCCCAAATGCAACATCAGGAAGCCAGGATCACATGGAGCCCATCCTTAGGCTGTTAGCAGGTCCTTCAGGCTTAGTTCCAGCTAAGCTGGGACTAGAAGGGAAGTGTCACTTTTCCTGCTTTTATTCCCAGGCTACAGCACAAATGGAAGAGCGACTAGCGGAGTTCATTTCCTCCAACACTCCAGACAGCGTGTTGCCGTTGGCAGACGGAGCTCTGAGCTTTATTCATCATCAAGTAATTGAGATGGCCCGAGACTGCCTGGATAAATCTCAGAGTGGCCTCATTACTTCACACTACTTCTATGAACTTCAGGAGAATTTAGAGAAACTGCTGCAAGATGTGAGTGTCCTTGTACCTGGGCTCAGGCAAAAACCCCCCCACACAGTGGGGAATTATTCGTTCCAAGCCAAAGTAAAGGCATAGTGGCATTGCTAGCCTTTCCAGGCTGCTTGCCACAACTACGGTGACTGTCAGTCTGAAGCTCCCTGCAGACTTCCTTGCTGGGGAGCTGATGAACTCAGAGTCATTCTCATTCCCCTGTGTTAACGAGAGAAGCCTGTGTCTCACCTTGCTTGGCAGCAAAGTACATCTGCTGTATGAGAAGTACTATGTAAGCTTAGTATGTGAGGGGAGAAGAGGACATGGCCTCTGTACTCACAAGGCTTTACTGTGTAGCTTAGAGGCAGGCAGCTAATTATAAAACAACATGACAGCACCATGTGGTATGAGCAGACTTTTAGGAGAACATAAAAAAGGAAGGAATTACTTCATTGGGCGGGGGATGTTTTGGGGAAAAGAGGGCATAGATGAGGTTTCATAGAGTTGACGACATCTGAGCTATGTTTAAAAATAAAAAGGATTTCCCCAACTACCCAGCCTTTCTCTTCATAACTAATCTTTTCTAAAAGACTAGTGCTCATTTGCTATTTTTCTTTACTTAGAACCTATTCACTCTTCAGTCTTCTGTTTTCCAGTTTTCCTTCCCACCATTCCACTAAAACTAAAATTTTTGGTAATCAGGCAAAAATTACCAGGGAACTACTTGACCAGTTGCCAAATCCTATGGCCTCTTTTCAGTCCTCTCCTTTGTTTACCTCTCTCAGGAACTTCACATAATACCTCTTCTTGAACCCTTTTCCCCTACGTTGTCATGGCATTTTTCTCACTGGTCTTATAGCCCCTTCCCAAGTTTCTGCCCATCTCCTAAATGCTGGTAATCCTGAGTGTCAGTTCTCTTCTTTCTCCTTTCTCCACAACCCCCCCTCCCCCGGGCAGCCTTATCTGCTCCCATGTTGTCAGTTAGCAAACACATGCTGAGGACTCCCATGTCTGGCTACCACCCTCACCATTCTCCTGATCACCAGCTGCTTATTGGACTCTTGCACTTTGATTACCCAGCTTGGTTAGTATTACTTGGTTGCAAATAATAGAACTCAGAATAGTTTAAATAGTAAAGGAAAACAAATTATAAGAATAAAAAGGGTGGCTCTTACAGAAATGGGTACAAGAATACAAACAGGCCTTAATTAGGCCAGAACTAGGAGCCAGCACCTATGGGAAACCCAGGAAGTACTCATTCTCCTTCTCTCGTTTCTAATTTTCTCTGTTTCTTTTTCTGTTTCTATGGTAGATTTGGCCATCTCATTCATCCAAAAGTAGATTATATGGTTCTAGCCACATTGATATTAACAGTTGTCTTTCCATGCATTTTAAATTTCCTAGGAAAGAATCTGATGAACTCGGCTTAGATCCACACTGGTCAACTGTTGGGGGTGGAAAGGGAAGGGAAAGATGTAGCCAAACCTTACAGAAGTGGCTCCTGCAAGCCAGAGCAGTTCTCAGAGAAATAGAGAGGCCCCTGAGCTGTGCAAATACTCAAGAACATATTTAGTCTAAGTACCTCATACTGTTTTAAGTTCAAAACTGAACTTCCCTTTCCCCCAATCTGTTCTTTCTCTAAAACCAATGTGATACATCCTTTACCTATCTTCACCTAAACTGTTTATCTTCTTATACTTCCTTTTTCATTTAATGTTTTCACTATTTCCATAAAAGTAAGGTTGGAGTTACCTTCTAATCCTGCTTCTACCCCTAGGGCTATTTAATCACCTATATCTGAAATGGCTCAAGTCTGTTTCTCTCCATTCTTACTGCCTTGATTTATGCCTTTTTCATCCCAATTATTGCAGTAGCCTGTTACAGGGATTTCCTGCTTTTAGGTTTGCCCTCTTTAGAGCACCCTCCACACTGCAGCCAAAGTGATCTTTCTGAACTACTTATCTGGTCCTATCACCCCTTGCTTTGTGGTCTTCATTCCTTATAGTCTGTCTGGGGTGGAAAAGTAAGCATTAGTGAAGGCTCCATTGAGAGTGGCTCATTGACCTGGAGTCTGAAGGGTAAGTGAAGCTTGTTGGGTAGAGGAAAAGGTAAACCTATGTATCCTTGTGACATTCCCAGGTGTCATGTAGTCTTCTAAAGCTCAGATGTTTCCCAATGAGCAACCTCCTGCCTCTCTTACAGCCCTCTTGGCCCTTTCTGAGTTCTTTGCTTTGCAGAGTTCAAATTGTTTCCCTGCTAGTCAGGTGTGCCCACCCCAGATCTGCTTAGTCCAACCACACTGGGCCAATGGAGTACCCAAGTTATCTCTGTCTTCCCTACAGGCTCATGAGCGCTCAGAGAGCTCCGAAGTGGCTTTTGTGATACAGCTGGTGAAAAAACTGATGATTGTCATTGCCCGCCCAGCTCGTCTCCTGGAATGCCTGGTGTGTGGACTCTGGGAAGGTTGCTGAAACGGGGTGGGAATGAGGGGCTGAAGAGGAAATACCCTGCTAACAGCAAAATTGTGATGGCACCCACGGCCATTTCTGCTGCTGAGGTCCTTATTTAAATATGATATGCAAGTACTGCAGGACCAAAAGTGTTCTCTTGAGAAAAAGTGGATGGTGAGTGGTGTGGCAGGGAGAAGTACTTCTGTGGTCCACTCCACACTGAACAGGCCCAGAAACATGTTCCAGTCACTTTGGGGGCCAAGAACATTAAGGAGCTCAGGCCAGTTTAGTTTGCCCAAGTTGAGCCATTCATTTAATTCTAGAACACTTTACTGAGTACCTACTTCATGCCAGATCCTGGAGATTCAGTCGTGAATAAAGCAGAGTCTGCGATATCAAGGTACTTTCCATAGTGGAGTTAGGGAGTATAAGGCATGTAGACATGCAAATAATATTTATAGGAATGTAAGAAGTGCTGGAAATGAGGTAGTACAAAGTGCACCAGGGACAGAGTGAAGGAAGTGCCTATTCCCCTTTGATTTGACACTCAGCGAAAACTTCCTGGGGGAGGTGATCCTTCTTCAGGGACCTGAAGGATGAGTAGGAGTTTTCCAGATAAGGGACATGGGAAAGGGCATTTCAGGCAGTACACTTTGGCCAGTGGGAAGAGCATGGAAATTTTAGGGAACTGCACATATGAATGGAGTCCAGGATGTGTTTGAAGAAGAGATAAACCTGGAATTTAGGCCATGAGAAATCATGGAAGGTGCTGGATTATTGGCTCAGGAGCTTGGATTTCATTCTTAAGGCCACATAGAGCCATTAAAAATTTTGGGTAAGAATGTGATATATAGGGCGTTTCCTTTTTTTTTAACCAACTTTATTTATTTACATACAACTATTTATTTACTTACAATAAAATATATCACTTTTTTAAAAAAACCTTTTTATTTTGAAATGCTTTCAAGCTTACAGAACAGTTACAAAAATAATACAAACCCCATGAAGAGAACTTCAGTACCACCCCTACCAGCCAGATACCAAGATGCACCAATTTTAACATATTTTGCCACATTTGTCATATCGTTCTACTTATCTACCTATCTCTCTGTTTCTATTTATCAATTCATTTTCTCAACACTTGAGTATAGGTTGTATACGTCATGCTCCTTGGACATTTAATAATGCCATGTACATTTCCTACAAACAAGGATATTCACTTATGTAACTTGTGTGGCTATCAAATTCAGCATTGATATAAAGTCTATATTCCAATTTTTCACATGTTCCAGTAATGTCCCTTTGAGCCTTTTTTCCTTCCTTGTTAAATCCCATCCAGGATCATGTATTGCATTTATTCGTCATTGCCTCTCTTGCTCTATTTTTTTTAGGGTAACAAAAGTTTTATTAGGGGTAACACCTAGGAAAGATTAAGTGGGTGGGGAACAGGATTGCACATGGCAAACCTCCAGACTGTAATGCAGGTCTGATACCTTTTGGGAGATTATTCATAGCTGCAGCCCAAGAGGCCCCCCGGGGTAGAGGAGTTGGCCCACATCTCAGCATTGGTAATGGAGGGCCTGCCATGCAGTGGAGCATGCAGGGCACTCCTGGGAAAAGAGGGGCCTTCTTGCAGCCATATTAACCTCACCCTCTTCCATCTCCTCAATGGGAATGAGCTTCCTGAGCTGCTGTTCCTCACGGGAGCTGCACCAGGTCCTAGATCTCTCAGTATAGGGTCCTGCACGTCAGGTCTACCCAACATTGGTATATCAATGTTGCATCCCCCTTGGGGCTTCTTACTTTGGGTTATTTCCAATCTTTGTTTCAAGTAACCAGCTTCCCAGGACTGCTCTTTCATCACTCTCTCTAAAGCACGAGCTCTGAGCCAGTTGTCAGGAGCTTTCTCCTTATGAGTGTTCTGCTTGCTGCAGCTTTTCTTCTATTTCTTTAGTTCTTTGCTTGTAGAACTTGACTTCCTCTACATCCATATTCACTTATTCCTATGCAGCTAACAGGCTTCCTCTGGCTTCCCTGATACCCATAAACTCTTGGTTCCAGCTTCCCTTCTGCAGCCATCCTTCTCTGCTCAGAATTTGTCACGAATCTTGAATTTTAGCCTTAGGGTTTTGCATTTTACTTCTTTTTTTTTTTTTCCTTTTTTAAAAAGATTTATTTATTTATTTAAATCCCCCCCTCCCCCGGTTGTCTGTTCTCTGTGTGTCTGTTCTCTGTGTCTATTTGCTGCTTCTTGTTTCTTTGTCTGCTTCTGTTGTCAGCAGCACGGGAAGTGTGGGCGGTGCCATTCCTGGGCAGGCTGCACTTTCTTTCGCGCTGGGCGGCTCTCCTTAGGGGCGCACTCCTTGTGCATGGGGCTCCCCTACGCGGGGGACACCCCTGCGTGGCAGGGCACTCCCTGCGCGCATCAGCACTGCGCATGGGCCAGCTCCACACGCATCAAGGAGGCTCGGGATTTGAACCGCGGACCTCCCATGTGGTAGACGGACGCCCTAACCACTGGGCCAAGTCCGTTTCCCTGCATTTTACTTCTTTGCAGACCTCCATAAGCAGCAACCATCTTCTTTTTCCTTTTTACATCCTTGGGGGTCACAATTTAATGGACATCAAGGCTCTCAGCTGCCATTTTACTGCTTCTGATCATCCTTAACTGCTGATATGGTGATTTTTGCCTGGGAGACAACCATGATCTATGTCATTTGAATTTTCATCTTTGTGTTCATGTTACCTGCCAGTTCTCCATTCTTTCCTGTATTTTTTCCCTCACACACATTTTCAGAGACCCAATTCAACTGGGAAATACATTCAGTCAAAGCAGCAATATTATTATCTTTTTCAGTCATAGCTCCTTCTAAATCTTTCTGGGTTTTCCAAGGATTTGGTTTTTTAAGGAGCTCAGAGTGCTCTTTTCTCTGACCTTCAATTTCCTGCAGCAACTGCTCCTTCTTTTTCCTTATCCGCACATTATCTTTCCAGACACTTTCATTTTCTGACTTTACTTTTGCCCCATGATATTGGCTGCATGAAAGGTAATTTTGACCTTGAACAAATATAAGGCAGTCGTCAACATACAAAGCATTTCAAGTTTGCAGTAATTTTTTCCTTCTTCCAGTATCATGCCATAGTCTCTTTAGTAGTTCTTTCTTTTCTTTCTTTTTCAATTGTGGGAACAAAAACACAACATAAACTTCCCCATCTCAACTACTCTCAAACACACTATTCGGTGGGATTATTCACATTCACAATATAGCAGTACCCTCACCACCTTCCACTACTTTAACTTTCCCATCCCCCAAAACAGAGACCCTACACCTGTTATACATTAACTCCTTGTTTCCCCTGCCTCCAAAGTCCTGGCCACCTGTACTCTAATTTCTGTCTGTGAGCTTGCATATTCTCCAATATCTTTGTAGTTCCCATGGGGCTAAATTTAACATCCTAAATCTATAACAATCTCATTTGCTTTGATAACAACTTAACTTCAATAATATACACAAACCATGTTCCTATGCCCCTTTGCCCCCTACCTTTATGTAGTTCTTGTCACAAATTACCTGTTTATATATTGAGTTCCAAACCACTGATTTATCATTACATTTTATGCATTTACCCTTTAGATGCTATAGGAAGTAAAATGTGGAGTTACAAACCCTAAATGCAATAGTACTGGCATTTCTATTTACACATGTTTTACCTTTAACAGAAATTTTATTTCTTCATTCAGCTTTGATCTATTGTTGATTGCTCTTACCTTTCAACCTGCAGGACTCTCTTTAGCAGCTCTTTTGGGAGCGGTCTAGTAGTGACAAACTCTCACAGCTTTTTAAATCTGGGAATGTCTTAATTTCTTCCTCATTTTTGAAAAACACTTTTGCAAGATATAAAATCTTGATTGGCAACTTTTTGCTCTCAGCACCTTACTTATGTCATTCCACTGTTGCTTCTCTCTTGTAGCTTTCAGAATTCTCTCTTTATGTTTAGCATTTGACAGTTTGATTATAATAAACTACAGCTTAGGTCTATTTGAGTTTATCCTGTTTGGAGTTTGTTGAATATCTTGGATGTGTATATTCATGTATCTCCTTAATCTGGGCAGTTTGCAGCCATTATTTGTTTGAATATTCCCTCTGCCCCTTTCTCTCTTCTCTTTCTGAGACTCCCAAATATGTATATTGGTATGCTTGATGGTGTTCCACAGGTTCCTCAGACAACTGTTATCTTTTTTCATTCTGTCTTTCTTCTGGTCCTCAGACTAGATGATTTCAATTATCTTCTCTTCAAGTTCACTAATTTTTTCTTCTGCCAGCTCCAATCTGCTGTTAAACCTCTCAGGGGAATTTTATTTTCTGTTACTTTGGTCTTCAGCTCTGTTTGGTTCCTTTTCATAATTTCCATCTCTCTATTATTCATCTGTCATTTTCCTGATTTTCTTTAGTTCTTTGAACATGTTTTCCTTTAGCTCTTTGAGCATATTTAGGACCACCTTATTATAGTCTTTGGTATGTCCCAGGTCTGGTCTCCTCATTGATAGTTTCTCATGCTTTAATCTTCTCTTTAGCATGGATTATCACTTCTACTTTCTTTGTCTATATTGTAATCTTTTGTTGAAACCTAGACATTTTGATAGTTTTAATATATTATTACTGGAGTTTAGACTCTGAGGTTTCTGCTCCTTAAGCTTATATACAGCTAGAGTTATGACAGAGCTTTCCTTGAATGCCAGGAGCTAACCAAAAAGAAAAAGAAAAAGAAAAAAGAAAACACCTTCCCAGTCCTTACAGATTGACCTGTACAAGTGCTGTCCTTCAGGGCTTACCTAAACAGTGAATTTAGAGAATAGCTCCAGGCCAAAGTCTAGAGGCCTGTGTCTTGTTTCACTATTTTGGGGAGCTATACCACTACCTATCTGTATGTCTTTCTCTTTCTGGAGCATGCACACATGGCCATAGGCATTCCCCCATTTACATGGTTATGAATGTCCTTTCTTCCTAGGAAGCAGTTTCCTCCCAGTCGGGGCACTGCACTGTATGTCCTACAGCTAACAATCCCTTGCCTCAGGCAGCCACTTGACTGCTCTCCCACAGTGTTCTCTAGGAGAGCTCTGTGAGCCACCTTCTAAAGTCCCTCAGGCCGCCACCAAACCAGTTGGGCCAGATATACATGTTCCGGTTATATACACAAGGGTTAACTCTACTCCCTCTGGAATTGGGACTGGGATCTGCACTGGGAGCCCAGCTGGCTCTGCACTGAGCGGGTAAGGGGTGGGAGAGGGGCCAGCCAGGGATGGCACCAAGAGAGCCTACTGCTTTTAAGTATTCTTTTTCTTGATTTGACCCTCATTCTGTTACTGCAGTCCTTCAACTGTTTTCTGGAGCTTTGAGGAAGATGTTTCTGCCAGTTCTTGCTAGTTGTTCAAAGCCTCTGTGGGGGATCAGACCCCTGAAGCTTCTCACTCTGCCGTCTTGATCAGGGCAGGACCCTAAAGAATATCACTTTTGAGTGTACAGTTAAATATTGAGTTTTAGCAAACAAATGCCCTTGTATAATCACTGCCCTAGTCAAGATAGAGAACATTTCTGATACCTCAAAAAGTTCCCCTCTGCCCCTCTTCATTAACTCCTGCTCCTCACTCCATCCCCTCCACTCACAGGCAGCCACTGATTGCTTTTTTTCACTGTGCATACATTTGCCTTTTGTACAATTTCACAGAAGTGAAATAACATGGTATGTCCTGACTGTGTTCCTATTTATTTCTGAGTTCTATTTCATCAGATTTACTTTTAAGGAAGATTATTCTGACTGCAATATGAATGGTGAATTGGAAGAGCCGGCAGGATGAGTGCAGAAGCACTTAAAGTAATCATGTGAGAGATTAGGATGGCCTGAACTAGGACAATGATGGGAGAACAGGTGTCAGAGGGGGATTGGAAGGGTATTTATGAGAAAGATGACCACATGGGGGCTGAGTTAAAATGAAGAATTAAAAGGACTTCGAGTTTGGCTTAGATTATATCCAGATAGGTCATTCTATAGTTCTCCAAAAGAGTGATACTAGAGGGGAAGAAAGCTAAGTTCAAAGTGAAGCCTGGGTTGTGGTTGAGCAGGGGGCCTCTCCCTAAAGAAAGTTTCACTAGGTTAAACACAGTCACACCTGGTTTTGGATGTAGGTTTTCTGTTCTTTCTTCCCTCTTTGACTGTGGACAAGTCAGTTCATCTCTGTCAGCCTTGCTATAAGGGCTTAGCCCAGAGTGTGGCACTTAGTAAATGGGACCCTCATTATTATGTGCTCCATGCACACAGGGCTAATGCTCTGTTTCCCACATTGGATCTCCAGCCCCTAGCATGCAGGAGGTGTTCAGTAAATAACAGAAGGCATGCATGGGCCAGGGCTGTGAGTGCCAGCTCATGGCCTGTAACTGAGTGTGTACCAGGACTGTTACCTTCACTAGGCACATGAACACATCAGGGAAGCCTTGGGACCAGTTGTAATAGGCTGAGTGTCCTTGAAATCAAAAGCTCTGGTCCTTATTGCTGGGAAGTCAACATATGCTTAGAATGGCCAATCTAGAGGTAACCTCTGAAACGGCTTTGTCCCCAGTCTCATGATCCCTGAATCCGGGTGTTTCTGGGTATTTGAGGGTGGATGGCTCCCATAATAAAGAGAAAGTCTTCTTGTTCATCCCAGTCTGGGTATATGCTATAAAATCAAAGAGGCCAGCTGCCTTTACTTGTAGCTCTCACACACCACTGACAACCTCTTTCCCTGGTACAGGAGTTTGACCCCGAAGAGTTCTACCATCTGTTAGAAGCAGCTGAGGGCCACGCCAAAGAGGGACAAGGGATTAAATGTGATATTCCCCGCTACATCATTAGCCAACTGGGCCTTACACGGGATCCCCTAGAGGGTGAGCATGCTTCCTGGTGACTGTCAAGAGGCCCCACAGCCCACAAGCTCGAACAGCAAAGAAGCCACTTGGAGAAGAGCCTTTAGCTTGGATGTGTAGTCAGTGTGGCCTCAAGGGCCTTAGGACTACGGGAGGGCCCCTGTGTTCTGTCATAAAACAGCCTTTCGTTTGGAATGGCTGTTCACATCTCATATAGCCCTACCTGGACTGCTTTGGGTCCAGCTGGGTTGGGATTGGAGCCCAAGGACAAAAGAGATCACAGTCACATTTTCAAAAATGACCACCTCTCCTGCTAGCCACTTTACAAGTCGTCCTGTGTCTTTGGGGTGGTCACAGCACAGGGCTTCAGAGGATATCTACCATTCCTCTGGGCTTCAGGTTGGGTCACCACATAAAAGGTGACCTTCCAAGGCCCCAGTGTCTGGTCTTCTGCTTCCTCCCTTCTCTGCTGTTCAACCCCGTCCATCAGAGCAGAGTTGGGGCCAATAGGATGGGGGCTGGCAGCCCATCTTGCACCCTGCCTTCCAGGAAGCGTCCCAAGTTTGAGGGAAGCTTTGTAGAATCTGCCAGGCCCTGTGAATGGTACTAGACTTCTAGAAATAGGGATGACACTATTATTTGGCTTGTTTCCTGATCCAAAAACTGTGAGAATACCGAGGATAGGGCCACAGTGCTGGCTTTGCATCCAAGGTGGCTGCAGCGAGCATAGGTGCCTACCCTGCATGCGCCTGCCCTGTGATCTCAGGGGACTGCTGAGTTGCCTGACCATGCCACATATGCTTTTCTCTCACCTTGCTTTGTCTCTAGAAATGGTCCAGTTGAGCAGTTATGACAGCCCTGACACTCCGGAGACAGATGACTCCGTCGAGGTAAAGGTCCTGAGCTCCTGCCACAATTTTGGAGCCTGGGTCCTATGAAGCAAATGGCTGTGAGTGCTTCTTAAGAAAGCTTCTGAAAGAGGGATGGGGCAGTGGGTGGTTGCAAACAGTGTCTGAGAAGTCACTCAGCTGCTGGAGAAGACTAGACAGGAGGCTGCAGCTAGGCTAAAAGCCACAGCTTCCCCAAGCACATGGGCTCTGAGAAGCAAACCTGCCTCCTGCCTTTTCCCTTGTCTTCCAGGGCCGTGGGGCTTCTCTGCCAACTAAAAAGACACCCACTGAAGAGGATTTTGAAACCATTAAGCTGATCAGCAATGGAGCTTATGGGTAAAGGCAGGGGTCAGGGTGTGGCAGGGACTGGAGCTGAGTCAGGCCTTGGGCTCTTCCTCTTGGAAGAGGATGATGCTCAGTCCTCCAGGCAGCAGATGCCTCAGGGTGTATGTACCCTTTCTCTCCCTGAAGCCTCCTGGAGAGGCAAGAGCTCAGTTTCCTCTGACACCTGGTCATTGTTCCTTTCCAGGCAAGATCCCCACCCCTCTTGGTAAAACACTCCACTCCTTGAACTCAGGGAAAGAGTTGAGCTGTGTCTTCAGATCTTGGTATATCAGGTCTCTTTTGTCAGGACATTTAGTTGCTTTATGAGCCAGGTAGACCCAGATCTTTCTCATTGATCAGCACATCCCTGCTCCATATTCTGTGTGTTTATGAAGTATAAGGAGGCAGTGTTGCCACCCCAGGTCTGGGTGGTGGAACGCACAGCTCAGGTGCTGAGGACCCATGGGGATGGGACGGGCTGTGTCTCCCAGGGCTGTGTTCCTGGTACGGCACAGATCCACCCGGCAGCGCTTTGCTATGAAAAAGATCAACAAGCAGAATCTGATCCTGCGGAACCAGATCCAACAGGCCTTCGTGGAGCGTGACATACTGACTTTCGCCGAGAACCCCTTTGTGGTCAGCATGTTCTGCTCCTTTGAGACCAAGCGCCACCTGTGCATGGTGATGGAGTATGTTGAAGGTACTAAAAGTACTGGGGGAAAGGTAGCCTGGTGTGGAAGCCATGGCACAATCTCAGACTTGGTCCTAAGCTGGAATCAGCATCTTTGCATAAGGGTGAAGTTTCAGGGCCCAGTTTCCCAAGCCCTCTTTGGCATTGAGTTTTGCCTCTCACAGAGAGAGGCTTCTGGAGCAATAACTATGAGGGCTGCCCATGTCAGGTGCTATGAAGGGCACTCTGGGACAGGCTATGGCAGCCTAGCAACTATAGAATCCTGCATCCCTGAACCCTGCACGCCTTCCACTGCTAGGACCAGGCAAGAACAGAGGCGGTAACAGAGCCCCAAAAGCCCCAGGTTGGTGCTGGAAGGATTATCTCTGGACCCAAGGAAGAAAAGAAAGCCATTACTCTGACAGATGGCTGTGAAGGGGCCACCCTTAAAAACCATGCAAATGCTCTAGGGATGGGGTAGTAGAGCACCACGGGGCCCAGCTCTGGAGAGGGGCAACAGCTTTGCCAATGGGCTTCCTTCTCCCTGTCCCACTGCTGTGTACAGCTTCTACAATATTCCACTCAGGTATTGAAACTGACATTTAACAAAACTCCTCCTTGAATTCAGTGGGCACATGCCAGGAGTTTTCCAGTGTTACTGTATTTAGAAACTAAAGGAAGCCAACAGAATGGAAATAAATGGGAGGAAAAATGCTGAATTCTCAGATGCATTTCCAACATACAGGATTCCCGTCCTAATATTACCTAGTCCTATCCCTTCAAGTCAGGCCACAGGCACAGAGGCCTGGGTTCCTTCCCTCCCTGGCCCAAGCGTTATTATCCCCTCGACAGCCATTGGCAGGTTCACCTCAACTTCCGCTCCATTCCACGCTATGTTTCCCACCCAGGTCAGCCACAGAGAGGCTAGAATCAGTCTCCAGCAGCAGAGTATTCCATGAGGCTGCCTCCTCTGGGGCCTCAGAGACTGTAAGCCTGAGACCATCCAGAGCAGGAAATAGGATCCTTCCCTCATGGTGACCTGGGCTCGTTGCAGGGGGAGACTGTGCCACTCTGCTGAAGAACATTGGGGCCCTGCCTGTGGACATGGTGCGTCTGTACTTTGCGGAAACCGTGCTGGCCCTGGAGTACTTGCACAACTATGGCATCGTGCACCGTGATCTCAAGCCTGACAAGTATGCCCAACTCTCTGGGTCCTTCATCCAGGGTCTCCCTCTTAGGTCCCCAGATAAATGGAGGCAACGCAACATGTTTGAATATATTCCAGAATGGCTGCTAGAAAACAATGCCCATGTGGGGATTCATCTGGGCCTCTAGCCCCCTGGCTGCCCCAGACACAAAGACCATAGGCAGGACATCCTAAGTCTTCAGTGACATGTTCAAGAAACCAAGCAGGAACAAAAGAATCACATCTTGTACATGGCTGAACAAATGCCCCAAGGTTTATTGACACCTACTCTGCCAAGCAGTATGTTCTAGGCTGGGAATACATAACTGTAAATGTAGTCTCTAACCTGTAGAACTTGAGTCTGGTGGGGAGATGGAAATATCACATATGTGTCTGGGCTGCTTTTCAGAGGGGATTAGTCAGGAGGAAAAAGGCAGGAGGAGCTTTCTACAGCTGGGTGTGGATCTGCAAAGGCCCATGGGTGTTCAGGAACCACAGATAGCACAATAATATGCCCACAGCTTATTGGTAAGAGATAAGGCTAGAGAGAGGCAGGGGCCAGATCATCAAGGATCCTTTTGCTAAGAGTTTTTGTTTTCTTGTTGTTTTTTTTTCTGTTTTAAAAATTGGGGATTTATTTTAAAGGGGCCTAGAAAGCCTTTGCAGGGCCTGTTGACTGAAGGTATAATAGAATGACCTGCTCAGTACTTTTTTTTTTTTTTCAGTTTAAGAAGCTCACTTTGCCAGGAGAAAAAGACATTGGGACCATTGTAGTAGACCAGGCCAAAAACGATAAAATATGACCAGAACAGAGAGAAAAGTAAGGATAGTGTGGGGAAGTAGAAAGGAAAAGGTAAGGTTAGGGGTGAAGGATAGAAAAAAGTAAGGGAGCAGGAGGAGTCTGGGATGTCTTCTGTAGTAAAAGTGGCTTGGGTCTGCTAATTCAGTATCTCTGAACATCAGGTTCTTCCTCTCTAAAGAGGGAAAACCTACTTTTGTTACTCTGTAAAAACTTGAAAGGCCAGAATATATTTAAAGTATTTATCACAAAGCTCAGTAAGTAACAGAAACAGGTTGAAAGATAGGAGTTTGTTTTGGACGGGCTGACTTTGTGGTGCCTGTAAGATATTAGAGTAGTTGGCTACTCATGAAAGAGATACTGATTTAACAGTCATTAGAATAAAGGGGTAGTGGGGTGAAGCCTTTGGTAAAGAATACATGGTTTTTCCCAACCAACTCTCCTAAGACCAGCCATGGACATGGAACAGGATTTGTGCCCCTTTTCCCCTCTCTGAATCCAGGGGTATTGTGAGTCACCAGGTTGAGAAGGGATAAGGAATGGTTAGGACAACAGCCTTAGGTGGAGGCTGGCTCTCTGGAAGAAAGTCTCTCTTAGTGACTGATAAGCTACCACCAGTATGGGTAAAAAGGAGGGCAGTGACTAGAAATAGAGTTGGGTGGGATGTGCTCAAGACAGGCCAGTTGCCTGTACAGAATGCAGTACTCACCGAGCCAGAGGTATTTATGTTTTCACAGCCACTGTTCTCCCTGCTGAAGCTACCCTGTTTGTCCAACAGAACCCCCTAGAAGCCTTTTTGGGAGAATTTGGCAGGTGCTAAAATCAGCACTCTTGGAAAACCAGGGATTAACTCCATAATTGTGTTTCTCTGCTCTCCCAGCCTCCTGATTACATCCATGGGGCATATCAAGCTCACTGACTTTGGACTTTCTAAAATCGGCCTCATGAGTCTGACAACAAACTTATATGAAGGCCACATCGAAAAGGATGCTCGGGAATTCCTGGACAAGCAGGTAAGGAAAAAGAGTTGGGACCCTGGAAGTTAAATTCCAGGACTTAGAATAAGGATTTGGAGCCACACATTCACCCTGTAGCTGGGTGTCAAAAAACGGGGAGTCCTGACTCTTCTGTTAGTTCCAGGGAGGCACTGAGAGAAATGGTACATTTGGAAAACAGGGTATGCCATGAGAATCATATGGATCTAAAATCCCAAGCCATCTTCCTCCTCAAGGATTGGAGAAAATAGGTCATATAAGTATTGACACTCACAGAGTTTGATGTGAGATCAGTCCTGAACCTCCCATCCGGAATCTAGGGCTAGGCACTCCTGGGGCCTGTTGGTCTTGGAACACAACTCCAAATTTCCATTGTTCTGTGGCCCAGCTTCCTGAGAGTGGCCTCTGGATGTTCCCTGATTTGACATTTTTGGTTGTGACTATTCTCAAGTCCCTGTAGTAGTCTCATAACTAGTAGGTTCTGTTCTATTGGGAGGCCAGAGGGCAGAGGCCAGTCATGGGGACCAGATGCCAGGAGGAGGGGTTGAGAGTTCACGAGTAATGGTTCCTGGTTAGAATTAGGAAATAGGTCAACTCACCACTGATAGTTCCAACTCTGATTCCCTGGTGCCCCTCATTAACTAAGGTAAGCTGAGTCTTCATTCAGAGACTTCTGAGGGAACTTCCTCACCCCTCCGGCCATCATGCCAGTGAGCTGCCTCAGAATGTTGAGCCAGGCTGGCTTCTCTGCTCAGGTGTGCGGGACCCCGGAGTACATTGCGCCTGAGGTGATCCTGCGCCAGGGCTACGGGAAGCCAGTGGACTGGTGGGCCATGGGCATAATCCTGTATGAGTTCCTGGTGGGTTGCGTTCCTTTCTTTGGAGACACTCCGGAGGAGCTCTTTGGGCAAGTGATCAGTGGTAGGTACCATCACTGTGGCCTCTGGGGAGGTAGATTCTGGATCCACAAATATGTTTTATGCATGCACCTGTGAGGCTCCCGAGACCTTGTTCTCAATTGTGTGTGTTTGGCATGCTTGCATCTTAGATGTATGCATGAGTCTGTGTGTGCATGTGCACACGCCCTTATGTATCTCCTGGGCTTGTCCTGTGTCATTTTCATATGCGCATGGGTAGGCATGCGTTATGTATGTGCATACCCTGTGAATGGGAGTTCTTTGTATGTGTGCACATGCTTGGGCGTGTCTGCCTGAGTTTGTAATGGCAGGGGCAGTCACTGCCTGGCAGTGCCCACCCTAGTCAAAGAGCAGCAGGCCATGGCCTTAGGGTGTTCAATACTCTCCATAGAGGAGGGACCTGTAGAACTTAAGGAATTGGGACCTCGGGCAAGGTTTTCAGGGGCTCTGGGCCAGGCTCTCAATGCCTCCGTTCCCTCTTTCTATCCTAGGGGCCCTCCTGTATACCTACCCCCAATTTCTGAGCCCCTCCTCTAACCCTCTACCATACCCTTTCTCTCTCATTCCTGATGACTCCTCAGATGAGATTGTATGGCCTGAGGGTGATGAGGCACTACCCCCAGAGGCCCAGGACCTCACCTCTAAACTGCTCCACCAGAATCCTTTGGAGAGGCTGGGCACAGGTATGACGGCCTCACTAACTTTCTCATCCCTGTGAAAGAGGGGGAGGGGCTGCTGCGTCTAGACAGCCTGGAGGTTCAGGCTTCAGGTGTGGGCAGTCCCCTGGGTCCTAAAACTCTGCTCTGCTCCCTGTAAACAGAGGGCAGGGTGCCTGAGCTGAGGTCTGGGTTCTCACTTGCTGTCCTGGACTCTGCATGGCCTATCCTACCCCCTTGCTCATAACCTCCCTGTCCACAGGCAATGCTTGTGAGGTGAAACAGCACCCATTCTTTGCGGGTCTGGATTGGACAGGACTTCTTCGCCAGAAGGCTGAGTTTATTCCTCAGCTGGAGTCGGAGGATGATACCAGCTACTTTGACAGTAAGGCAGGGAAGGGCAGAGTGAAGTGGGGTCCTCCTGTTTGTTCCAGAAATGCCTATGCACCCTGCCCTTGGCATCAGGAGCAACTTCTTGGGGTCCTGATGAGGTTTGATAGGGTCACAAGGAGGCCACGACTAGGGGCCTCTGAAGAGACTGTCCTGGTTGTTTGACCCAGCCCGCTCAGAGCGATACCATCACGTGGACTCAGAAGACGAGGAGGACGTGAGTGAGGATGGATGCCTTGAGATCCGCCAGTTCTCTTCCTGCTCTCCAAGGTTCAGCAAGGTGCAGCAGGCCCGGGCTGGGAGGAGCAGGCTAGCAGATTGGGATAAGAGGACCTGTCAAAGGACATGCCTGCAGCAGGCTAGGGGAGATGGTGATGGGGCCATCGCTAGAGAAAGAGGAGAAGAAAGCTGGGGCTGCTGCTGTGTCAGGGGTCTCTAGGACCACTGCAGGCCCTCACAGGAGAGGGTGGTGGGAAGTCGGGTCAGACCAATGGAATAGCTGCTTCCCCAAATAGTCAACTGGTCTGTGTTGTGTGGTGGGGGAGATCTGACTGAATTCCTGGGTTTCTGGTATTGAGGATTTCTCTTACCATTTGGGGGTATGTCTGTCAGTGCCAACCCCCTGTGCCCACAGGTGTATAGTAGCATGGAGCGACTCTCACTGCTTGAGGAGCGCCGGACGCCACCCCCCACCAAGCGCAGCCTGAGTGAAGAGAAGGAGGACCGCTCAGATGGCCTGGCAGGGCTGAAAGGCCGAGACCGTAGCTGGGTCATCGGCTCCCCTGAGATGTGAGCACCCAGAGCTCACTCAGTGTGGGCGGCACTGCCATCCATCAGTCGCCCCAGATCATGGGAGAGGTTCAAAATGCTGAGGAGGCATGCCAGTGGCAGTGAGGGGGCATTACTAGGGTGGTCCTTGGGGGAATGTCTGAGGAGAGGAGTTGTGTGCCCCTAAGGAAGGCTGGGCAAGAGGGGAACACAGTCTGGGCCGTCTCACCTCATTGTGTCTCACAGATTACGGAAACGGCTGTCAGTGTCTGAGTCATCCCACACAGAGAGCGACTCGAGCCCGCCGCTGACGGTGCGGCGCCGCTGCTCAGGCCTCCTGGATGTATCCCGCTTCCCTGAGGGCCCTGAGGAGACCAGCAGCACCCCCAGGAGGAAGCAGCAGGAGGGCACATGGCTCCTGACACCCTCATCAGGAGAAGGAATGTCTGGGCCTGTCCCTGAACGGCCACTGGAGCGGCGGCTGACGCTGGATGAGGAGGCTGTTGGTCAGAGCAGTGGTTCCAGGCCAGGTATGGCCAGGTGGGCCAGGTGTGGCCGGGTGGGCAAAGGGCCAGGGCCTGGCAGAGGAGCTGAAGGGTGGCAGGCCGGGAGGGAGGCTCAGCAGCACTGCAGGCCTCATTGTTCTCTTTGACCCACAGCCATGGAGACCCGAGGAGGCCGTGGGGTCTCGCAGCTGGCTGAGGGAGCCACAGCCAAGGCCATCAGTGACCTGGCTGTGCGCAGGGCCCGCCACCGGCTGCTCTCTGGGGACTCTGTTGAGAAGCACTCCACTCGCCCTGTCAACAAAGTGATCAAGTCTGCCTCAGCCACTGCTCTTTCTCTCCTCATTCCTGCAGGTGAGGCCCTTGGGGAACTAGGGAAAATTTACAGTAAGGACCTTGGAATCTCTGCAGCAGGACTATATGCAGCAGATGTGTATGTGTGAGTGTGTGTTGAGGAGCAAGCATCTGAGAGACTGGGGTCACTGCGTGCCCCGGTGTCCTAAGACTGGCTGTCTCTGAATGTGTGCAGTGATGTCTGACATTGACAGTGCTTGTGCCAGAAGGCCGGCTAGCAGAGTGTAAGAAGTGCAGGCTCTGAAGGCAGAGAACTTACATTCAAATCCTGGCTCCATCACTAAATGGCTCTTGACCTTGAGCAAGTTGCATAACACCACTAAGACCGGTTCTTCATTAAAGTGTGGGTATTAATAGTAGCAGCCTCAGGGGATAATTGTGATGTTTAAATATGTATGAGGAGCTTATATAGTCCCTAGTATATACATAATAAGCACTCACTCAATGTCAGCTGCTATACCACCACCCCCCCCCCCCAATACCCAGGGCTCTGCGAGGGTCTGGGCACATGAAAGGGCTTTGCCAGGCAAGGGCTGTGAGGAGGTGGACCTCAGGATGTGTCTGTGACTAAAGCTGGTTCTGACATCAACAGACTGGACAGGGGCCTGGGCTGGGCGCACGGCTGGGCTAAGTCCTGCCTTCTCCTCCTCCAGAGCACCACACCTGCTCTCCATTGGCCAGTCCTATGTCCCCACATTCCCAGTCATCCAACCCATCGTCCAGAGACTCTTCTCCAAGCAGGGACTTCTTGCCAGCCGTTGGCAGCTTGAGGCCCCCGATCATCATCCACCGAGCTGGCAAGAAGTATGGCTTTACCCTGCGGGCCATCCGTGTCTACATGGGCGACTCAGATGTCTACACAGTGCACCACATGGTGTGGGTATGTCTGGCCATCCAGAATCCAGAGCTGTGCCTCCACTTCATCACTCCTGCACATTCCCCTTCCTGTACCTCCCCCTTGGTGGAGCCCATCTGCCCCTGCTTCTCCCTGCCCATGCTTCCCTCAGAAATCAAGGAGTAGGGATGAAGGGGTCATAGCTGGTGAGCAGAACCAGGCCCCATGCTTCCTGCTGGGGCTTCAGGCTGAGGACTGTTCTCTCCCTGGGACAGCACGTGGAGGATGGAGGTCCAGCCAGTGAGGCGGGGCTTCGTCAGGGGGACCTCATCACCCACGTCAATGGGGAGCCAGTGCATGGGCTGGTGCACACCGAGGTGGTAGAGCTGATCCTGAAGGTTAGTGCTGGGTCCCTGAATAACATCAGCCTTGGGAGTCTGTGACTGGTCCTCAGGGAGTGGAGAGGTGGGCACACATACATCTGGCAGAGGACAGAACACGTATACACAGAATTTGGGTGTGGCCAAAGCAGAGGGTTTTCTCCAGAAGGCAGTACCCTCACTGACCCAGGCCTGGAATCCTCTGTGCTGTGGGTAGAACTGGAGAACAGGACAGGTATGACTCTCCTCTACATTCCTACTCCCAGATCACTCTGAGGCTCCAGTGGGAGCCATTTCCTAACTGTGAAGAGGGAAGACAGGTCTGTGGTTCAGACATGGTGCAAGGACAGGAGTTGGAGCTGTGATAGAGCCATGCCCAGGGGTAAGGCAGGGGCAAGACTGTGGTCACTGCCTAAGTCTGAACCTCATGCTCTACTCTCCAGAGTGGAAACAAGGTGTCTATTTCAACAACTCCCCTGGAGAACACATCCATTAAGGTTGGGCCTGCTCGGAGGGGCAGCTACAAGGCCAAGATGGCGCGAAGGAGCAAGCGGAGCCGGGGCAAGGATGGGCAAGAAAGGTGAGCAAAACTTAGCCCAGGGGGCCAGCACTGAGCCACCCGGGTGCTAGTGTGTGCCGGCTCCCTGGTCTTAGTCCTGGGCCCAGTGTATACCTAACCCTAGTACCACCTCAGGCATCCACTGGCCCTTGTATCTGCAGCAAGAAAAGGAGCTCCCTGTTCCGGAAGATCACCAAGCAGGCAACCCTGCTCCACACTAGCCGAAGCCTATCTTCCCTCAACCGCTCCTTGTCATCAGGAGAAAGCGGGCCAGGCTCTCCCACACACAGCCACAGCCTTTCGCCCCGATCTCCCACTCAGGGCTACCGGGTAACTCCCGATGCTGTGCATTCAGGTATGAAGGGCTCCCTGAGGATCACAGAAACAACCCCTGGGAGGTAGGACAGTGTGCAGCCCCTCTGGGCTTCTCTCAGGCCCCATACACTGAATGTCATTCAGCCCACACCCTGAAAGTTCCAGGAGGGTTCGGGGTGGACTGTAACTCCCTGGTGGGTAACCTTGACATTTCTGGGGCATTCCTAAGATAGGTTCTGCCTTGCCCTGAGTCACTTCTAACACTGTTCTGCCCTCTCCTCCTTTTGTGTGTCCGTCTGTCTGTCTGTGCAAAGTGGGAGGGAATTCATCGCAGAGCAGCTCCCCAAGCTCCAGTGTGCCCAGTTCTCCAGCAAGCTCTGGACACACACGTCCCAGCTCCCTGCATGGTCTGGCACCCAAGCTCCAACGCCAGTACCGCTCTCCACGGCGCAAGTCAGCAGGCAGCATTCCACTGTCGCCACTGGCCCACACCCCTTCCCCTCCACCACCGGCAGCTTCACCCCAGCGTTCCCCATCACCCCTTTCTGGCCATGGAGCCCAAGCCTTTTCCACCAAACTTCACTCGTCGCCTCCTCTAGGCAGGCAACTCTCACGGCCCAAGAGTTCAGAGCCACCCCGCTCACCACTGCTTAAGAGGGTACAGTCAGCTGAGAAACTGGCGGCTGCACTTGCCGCTTCTGAGAAGAAACTAACCACTTCTCATAAGCACAGCCTTGATCTACCCCACCCTGAGCTAAAGAAGGAACTGCCTCCCAGGGAAGTCAGCCCTCTGGAGGCAGTTGGGACCAGGAGTGTGCTCTCTGGGAAGGGGGCGCTGCCAGGGAAAGGGGTGCTGCAGCCTGCTCCCTCACGGGCCCTGGGCACCCTCCGACAGGACCGGGCAGAACGGAGAGAATCGCTGCAGAAACAAGAAGCCATCCGTGAGGTAGACTCCTCAGAGGATGACACAGATGAGGGGCCTGAGAACAGCCAGGGTATGCAAGAGCCAGGCTTGGCACCTAACCAAGAAATGGGCCAGAATCCTCCCCCAAGAGGAGTAGGAGAGGGTGGAGAAGAGAATGCCTTCTTGCCCAGTGTCCCCCGGAGCCAAGGTCCAGTGGTCCCAGGCCTCTTAACAGGAATCACACTGGGGCCTCCCAGAATAGAGAGCCCCTGTGCTCCCCAGAGGCAGCTTGGGAGCCCACAAGCCTCTGCTGAGGCTGCCAGCACCTCACCAGCCCCCAGCCTGGGAAGGACTGGACCCCCAGACCCTATTCCCCCTGAAGGCTGCTGGAAGGCCCGGCACCTCCACTCCCAGGCACTAACAGCACTTTGCCCCAGCTCTTCAGGCCACATCACCGCCAGTTGCATTGCCACTGCCTCTACCCCTGGGAAACCTGGCCCATGGCCCTGGCAGTTACTTGTTGAGGGCCCAGACAGGGCATCTCCAGGCAGAAAGGCAATGATGGAAGGTGGGCCGACCAGCCCCCAGAATTCGGAAACTACAACTCCAGGCCATCCCGAAAACCTGTCTCCCAGGCAGAAGGGGAAGTCACAGTCATCCAGTGCCCCTGGCTTGGCCCAATCACCTTCCTGTAAGGTTTCCAGTAACAGCTGGCCATGGGAGCCTGAGTGTCCACAAGAAGAGAAAGAGGAGCTGGAGCCAGCCCTGGGCATCACCAAAGTGCCTGATGCCTCAGGTGACAGTAGGCAAGATGTTCTGCGCAGAGGCTGCCCTCATGCCCAGGAACCTGGGCTCAGCCTGCTCCAGAGGGGCCGAGAACCAAGGGGCTCTCGAAAGCATCAGGACTTGGCATTGGCACCTGATGAGCTTTTAAAGCAATCATAACAGTTGTCTACCATTTCTTGCACTCAGACCTGTGTAATACATGTTCCTGAAAACACCTCTATGTCTTTTGCTTGCTTCCTTCATTCAACACACATATACTTTAGGTCCTGTGTTGCTGCTGGAGGAAATACAGTGGTGAATAAGACAGTTTCTACCCTCAAGGGAAAGGCACCTAACCAAGCTTGGCTTTCCAGACCCTATGACTTCTTTGCTCAAACATGAAGGATAGATGATAGGAACTAGTTTGCTGGGGGTAGGAGAGAAGAGGTTAGTTTAACGATGTTCAAGTAAAGAGCACAGCATATACGCTATACCTGGTATATGAAAGAAACTGAAAATAATTCAAAGTAAGAATGGGTCTAGGGAAGCAGATTTGGCTCAATGTATTGAGCATCCATCTACCACATGGAAGTCCAGGGTTCAAACCCGGGGCCTCCTGACCCATGTGGTGAGCTGGCCCACGTGCAGTGCTGGTGCATGCAAGGAGTGCCCTGCCATGCAGTCGTGTCCCCCACGTAGGGGAGCCCCACGCGCAAGGAGTGGGCCCCACAAGGAGAGCCGCCCTGCGCAAAGAAAACATAGCCAGCCCAGGAGTGGCGCCGCACACACAGAGAGTTGACACAACAAGATGATGCAACAAAAAGTTTCCAGGTGCCACTGACAACCCAAGAACACACAGCGAATGGACACACAGAGCAGACAGCAGGGTAGGGGGAGAGAAATTTAAAAATCTTAAAAAAAAAAAAAAAAAGAATGGGTCTAGAGGGTTAGCCAAGGATCATAGCTAATGGCTAGTTTTCCTAGTTTAGACTTTTTCTGGAAGTGATGGGCATCAGAGGAAGCCATTTAGCAACTAATATTCCAACTTTGTATATTCGGGCTTTCAGAGATTAAGTAACTTGCCACAGTCATACAGCTTGGGCAGAGGAGGAATTAGAGCCAGAGCTCACATCTCTGTTTCTCACTTGGGGTGCTTCTTAGCCAGGAAGGAGTTGAGAGAAGTGAGTTGAGTTTAGCTTTTGATATACTTAATTTGAGGTACTCGTGGTTATCAATGTAATATATCCACAGTAATACAGAGGAGCACTAATTTAAGGCAAAAGAGAAGGTCCAGAAGAAAATAATAAAATCTGAGAGAGGAGATAGCTTTAAAATGGACAAATTAACTTGTTAACATGCTGACAGGCCTGCTGAGGCAAGAATAGATTTAGTACTAAGTCCTTAGTGTTTCTAACCAAGAAGTCTTTCTTGGGCCATCGTCAGGTCTGCCTCGGCACCAGAGATGGCCATTGCTGAGGCGTTCCATCCCCACGTGCTAGAACTGCACATGGAAGGTAGGGAGTGGAAGGGAGAGGGAAGGAAACAGTGGGGTCAGGTGTATATGACAGTGCAGGTTATCAGGAGTGAGGTGGCAGCCGGAGTGGGGCAGTGCCCAGGCCAGAAGAGGAGTGCCTCCATGGTGATGCAGGACTTCGATGCTGCTGTCCTGCACTGATTATCCCACAATCCAATGCCTAAAGCCAGTAAGCGGCATCACCCAGAGAAAGGAAAATGGCTGGTCCCTTTACACACCTGTGGCTCTTCAGCATGCCACACAGCTGTGGCCGCCAGAGGGCGCATTCTGCCAGCTGTGGCCGAGCCCGTTGGCCTTCCAATCCCCTCTTGAACTTGCTTGCTATCTCCAGTCATCCATCGACAGACCCTGGGCCACCTGATATTGGGCACTTGGGATGAAGGTCACAGGTGGCTGTCAAGAGGACCCCAGGGGAAGAGCCGAGAGGGAGGAAGTACCCCATGTAAAATGACAAAACTTGGCTGGAAGTGCCATATCCTAGGTGAAGGGTGGAGGGGTTAAATCATGCAGCAGCTCATGGAAGGGAGTAACCGCCCCCTGTGGGGTTTGGAAATGTATGGAAATGCTTTTTACTGGTCACAATGACCCATTTAATGGGAAGAGGGCAGCTGCACAGAGATGCTGGGTGTCCTGCAATGCAGGGGCAATAGTACCAGTGGTGCTCCCCTTGAGGAACCCCAGGCCACAAGTGTTGTGGGGGAGTGGAAAGTTCCTGGAAGATAATGGGGTGGGGGTGGGGGTGCATGTGTTTTAGGGTAGAGGTGTGAGAGTGGAGCAGGCAGACCAGAGAGGGCAATATAGTGATCCATTATGGTGGTTGGAACTAGCAGCAACAGTGAGGAGGGACCACCAGTCTGATGGAGGAAAGACGGAAAGTGTGGAGAGCTGAACACAGAGTTGGGAGCCATCAGCACATAGATGGTAATTAAAGCCATAGGAGTAAGTTTGTTCAGGGAACACTGCAGAAGGAAAAGGGACGAAGGCCCAAGGCACTGGCATTGGCTAAGGGGAGGAGGCTAGTGAAAAGAAGCTGAAGTGGGAGATGAGATCCTGAACTGGCGAAGGGACTAAGATTAGACAGGAGAGGGGCCCCTGTTCTCATGTTACATAGACAACGGATCTAGTAACTGATAGCAGGAAGTTGAAAGTGCACTTGTCTGATGACTTCTCTTTCTGTGAAGAAGGGGGTGAGGTCATTTGAAAATGGCTGAGTCAGAAGTATAAGAAAAGGGGAGATGATTAGCTGACTTGGGAAGCAGAAAACTGTCAGCAATAATAGCCAATATAGTGCAGCAGGCATAGCTCAGTGCTTGAACGCCTGCTTCGCGTATACAAGGTCCCGGGTTCAATCCCCAATACCTCCTTAAAAAACCACCACCAACATATTTATCAAGCACTTTCCTTCTAGACACAGTTTTAAGCTCTCTGCACATAATTCTATAATTTTCATGTAACTATGAAGTAGTTACTATCAGCCCCATTTAGAGAGGAGGAAATTAAAGCAACAAGAGGTTAAGTAACTTGCCCAAAATGAAGGCAAGAATCAAACTTAAGCAGTCTGGCTCCAGAGTCCAAAACTGTAATCACTACTGTGAAGACTGGAGGTCTCAAAGTTATCTTGGTACCACAGACAGAACAAAAGGGATTTACTGGTAGGATGTGAGGTAGTTCACAGGATTCAGAGGAAGAATAAAAAAACTAGGCTCCAGAAAGGAGCATTAAGTAATAAGAGGGGTCAGGCAGCAGAAACATTCTGGGCAGGAGGCCTTCCCCTTAGGCCACTGCCCTGAGACCAGGCTCATTTCTTTTTGCATCACTTGCTCAGGATTTAAAGTCCTAGCTGAGAACACTTCCTCTGTCCAGCCGTTAGGTACCTGGGCCCTGGCAGGGAGGAGACAAGAGAAGATTGCCCCCTTGGTCCTCTGTGGCAGAGCGAAATGAGGTTCTGCTGCTTCTGTCAATGGCCAAACAACAGAGAAGTCCCCAAAATAGGGCAAGTTTCAGATGCTGGGCAGCCAAGAGTATGGGTACCACACAGGCTGGACAGGAAGAATGAAGCCATAGGCTGAGAGTGGAGGTTTTGGAGCCATCAGAGAGAGGTCCTGAGAAGGAAGAGAAAGGAAAGTGGTTAAACTGGGATTTTTTGGATTTTTAGTCATTCAGAAAGTACTGTCTACTGTATGGTAGGCCCCCGGGGTAAAAGGATGAGCAAAGACAGGCATGACCCCTCTCTCACAGAGGGGATACTGATCCGAGGGTTATCAGGGATAGGAGGGAAGAGCATGGTCCTATGGAAGCAGGTCACAAAACAATGCAACCTCACCTGAGGAGTCAGGAAGACTTGCCTCAGAAAATGACCGTAGAGCCGAAACATGAGAGTAGTGCGAGATGAAACCAGAGGGGTAGAAAGGAGCCAGACCGTTTTAAGAATTTTGTCATTTATCCTAAGAGCAATGGGGAGTTAGCGGCTTTACACATATTCATATTTCTGTTTTGAAAAGATTCAGGTTGCTTATGAGAACAGATTTGAGGGGAGCAAGAATGGAAGACACCTTCCAATATTAAGGAGGTAGTGAAGTTTAGAGAAGTAACGAATTTGAGCACTATTTAGAAGGTAAAAAATTAAGAGGGCCTGGGGTTGGGTCTTTTGGAGACAGGAAGTAGAGAAAAGTGTTGAGGCTGCTGTCTTTTTATTTCAGACTTATATAACCAGATGGCCTGTATTCCCATTCACTGAAACAAAACAATGGAAGAAAACCAGGTTAGGGGGACGACACTCAGTACTGCACTCAATATGCTGAGTTCCTGTTACCTTCCAGTAAGAGTCTGGGAGGAACAAATGTAATTAGCCTAGAATGGTAGGTGAATCCATGGATGCGGCTAAAATAGCTAGAAAAAAATAGCTTCTATGAGCAGAGGGCTGGAGGATGAGCCTATCCAGGACACTTAAAAGGAACACTTAAATGTAAAAGGCAACTAGATGAATGAGTTGTCAAGGAGCCAATGGAAGGAACAGTAACTGATGGTTATGAAGACAATCGGGGAGCTAACGGAGAGAAGCTTCAGGTTGTGGTGGAACCTGTACTGAAATATTTGAGAAGTGAAGAAATAATAACTAATTTAGACAACTTTTCCAAAATATTTGGCCTGAAGGGAAAAAAAGAAAGGGAAAGAAATGGAGAGACATTCAACTATGTTTAAATGTCCGTGTGTGGGGGGGAGGGGAGAGCAGACTTTGCCCAGTGGTTAGTGTCCGTCTACCACATGGGAGGTCCGCGGTTCAAACCCCAGGCCTCCTTGACCCGTGTGCAGCTGGCCCATGCGCAGTGCTGATGCGCGCAAGGAGTGCCCTGCCACGCAGGGGTGTCCCCCGCGTAGGGGAGCCCCACCCGCAAGGAGTGTGCCCTGTAAGGAGAGCCGCCCAGCGCGAAAGAAAGTGCAGCCTGCCCAGGAATGGTGCCGCCCACACAGAGAGCTGACACAAGATGACGCAACAAGAATAAACAAAGATTCCCGTGCTGCTGACAACAACAGAAGCGGACAAAGAAAAACACGCAGCAAATGGACACAGAACAGACAACTAGGGTGGGGCGGGGGATAGAAATAAATAAATCTTTTTAAAAAAGACATTAAAATAAATAAATAATGTCAATGGGGATGATCCAGCGAGAGGAACAATAGCAAAATAATTGGCAATGGATGAGGTTATATTCTGTTGATCCAAAATACACGGAGCAGGTAGCACTCAGTGGTTGAGCACCTGCTTCACAAGTATGAGGTCCAGGTTCCCCTTTAAAAAAAAAATACATGGAGAAGGATTAGCTTCAGTCGCAGGAGGCACCACCCTTTTATAATTAAACAGGCGGGAGAAAGAGGAGACATAGATATAGTCAGTTTGTAAATTTGGTAGTAGGAAGGTGAACATATGTTTTCTCTGAAGTAAATAAGAAGTTTGAAGTGCCTGTGGGATACCCAGGGCCTCAGTGGAGACAGCCACCAGCAGGTGGAGCTCAGCAGAGAGGACTGGGCTGGAGGCAGGAATTTGAGAATCCTGAGCATAGAAATGCAAACTCATTTGGAGATTAGGGGAAATTATCCATACTTCTCAGCAGTGCTGGTAAAGTGTAGTGGGAAGGAGGAGTGCAGGCAAGGTCATTTAGAACAGACTGTTCCCCTACCCAGGCCCACTCTGTAATGGAGTGCAGCCTGTAGAGCCTAGGAGACGAGTGAGAACAGCGACGTCCTGCGCAACCGTCCTGTGCAACCCGCTGCTGTTACCATTAGCTGAGTTATGTTCCCAGGATTTAGGGACGGCAACAAAGTACATGGCAGGGAAGGGACAAGGAGCCTGGGGCAAAAAGAAGGTGGACTGTAAGACTGAGTTTGTTTCCCCTGCCCCAGGATAGAATGTGGAAACACTTTGATTTCCAGGTAGAAAGAAGTGAGGAGAACCAATAAGCTGGGTTGTCTAATAGTCTGATGGAGGGTGGGGGGTGAGGGTAGGGATTGGCTCTCAGATTTAATATTCCCAGAGTCTGTGAGTCTCCCTGTGTTCTATGTTGGGGAGTTGGGGAGACAGGACTCTGGCATCATGCCTATTAGAATCAACTTGCAGGTAAGAAGAAAGCCTCTGGTGGCCCCAGTTTAGTATAAGGACGCATCTTTTGGTGCTCATGGGAGAGAAGGTTTAGGAGTTTCCAGGCTTTTCAACACCCTAATCCTCTTCCCTCTTGCCCCACTCCCCTGCCCATCCCACCATCGCATGAGACCAAAAAGGTACTTTATTGCAATGTCTTTATTGCATTACTGGAGCAAGTTGGCCAGACTGTCCCCTCTTGGGCAAGATAAAAAACAAAAAGACCAGAAAGTATCTCCCCTCCCACCCACCCTACCCCCGACAACTGCACAGCAATGTCTGAACACATCTGGTGACAAGAACAATTTGCAAAAGTAGTCTAGGAACTACATTTATGAACTGTTGCAATACAAGACATACAGTTGGCTTCCTTGTAAATCAGATATTTTTACGTAAACTACATGAATTTTTTTGACTACATCAAAGACAACAGAATAGATTTTTCACAAGTAACAACAGGGTACCAAAGTTACATGCTGGAATTTGTAAGGAAACAAGGTAGTCACAAGTGGCTGGAGCTACAGCAAGGCTGAGCAGTTGGCAGCAGAAGGTCCAGGTAGGCCCCCACCTGGACCCTCTGGTTTCTGAGGCCACTGAAGCCTCACAGAGGCCTACTCTGGGGTCTTAACTGGCAGCAAAGACCACCTTGGAAACTAGGCATTGCCCAGATCCAGTTCTTGGCCCAAGAGGACCCATGGGGCTGGTTCCTTGCAGCAAGAAAAAGAAACCCATGGAAGACATCAGATTGACTCCCAAAGCTGCTTCAGAGCACAGTGAGGTCCAAAGACTCATGGACCAAGTGGGAGGTCACACCAAGGCTTGGAGGGGGTAAGGAGAAGTGTTAAGAAGTCCACAGCCTTCACCAAAACAGTGATAAGGACACAGCCGGCCTGCCGATGCCTGAGCCACAGCCAAGATTTGGCATCTTTGGCCAGGAGAGGCAAAGCATTCTGTGATGCAAGTTCTACCTAGAAAGGCTGGGCCTATGACCATTTATGCCCAGCCAGCCCTGAACTGCTTCCATATTGGTGGCTGGCTTCCCTAACCAGGAGAACACTAGACCCCTCCCTCCCTTCAGCCACAAGAGCTAACCCCACAATGCAGTCAGGTCTAGTCTGTCTCTTCACCCTCTGCTTCAGTGGGGGCTGCAGTTAAGTTGATGAGAGAGAGAGTCCCTGCATACAGACCACAGGACAGGACACAGAGGTAGACCCAGACCTGCCCCCAGGACCATGGGGTAAAGGAGCTATAATGCCCCCTCCACACACGCTGGGCTCAGTAGTTACTAGAGTGGCCCCTATGCCATTTTCACTGGCTCAGTTTCAAGTAAATCACGTGGCAGAAAAGAAGGCTTCCAACTTCTCAAATGATCCCTGGATCTTAGATCCCACAAAATAACAAACTCAAGAATGAAAAAAAGAACAAAAAAAGTGAAGGAATGTAGGGCTGAAAAAAAAAAGAGCAGCCCTGCCCCACAAGCCAAAAATGGTTCTCACTCTTCCTGCCTGCCCCCAATGTCCGCCTGGCAAGGTGCAGGTACAGGGTCCCACACTACAGGCATGCATTCTTATTCCCCTTTGGGTTGCTTGAAAAGAGATACTCAGCATAGAATAAAACTTTAGTGCCAGATAGAGAAGAGGGATTCCTTGCACCCAATCTTGAGCATCCAACTATTTAAACAGATTCAATACCTGGTGCAATGCCATCCAGGTGCGCCCCACAGCAATTAACCTGGCATTACCAGCGAAACTTCCAGGAAGACGTCACTGGCGATTTGTGGGAAGAGGTGCGTGGTGGCTAGCTATCAGTTAAGGGCTTCAGTCAGAAGAGTGACACTGGAAGGTTGAGGGTGGGAAGGAGGTGGGTATTTGTCTCCTAAATCCTGAAACTGCAACTTAACTAAGGAAAAGTAAAGATATGCCCTTCATGCCCTTCCCTTCCTAGCCTCTCACTAATAACTCTGGAGGTTTTTCCAAAAATTTCAATCCATGTCTATTTCTATATCATGGTCCTTTCTAGATTCTGTTACCAAGATAAGTGCTCAGGGAAAGCAGTATTTTTCTTTTACCTCCCAAACTAGAATTGTCCTAACCATAAGCCTTATGCACCAAGATCCAGCTACTAACTTCTCTAGCTCAGTCAGGATGCCTGACTGCACAGCTTTGGGCTCTAACAGCTGACTCACTCTGACCCTATTAGGCTTCCAGGACTGGCTCCGAGCAGCTGGACTCTGCTCATTGCTGGAGGTGGGGCATAAGGCAGGCAGGAATAATGTCTGCCTCCGTATTCCATTTGCCTAGCATCACTGACCTAGAAGGCAAGGCTTAAACCACATGAAGCAGAAGATTCCTGGCCTAAAATCAGGACCAATGGAGCATGAGAGCAGGCTGTGCACATCATCTTAATGACAGAATCACAAAAAAGGCCGAGAAATGCTCATACATGGGTTCTACTTACAGTCTAAACTCCAACCCATCCTCACTTCTCCTTGTAAAAGCTTCAGAAACCAATGGATGAAGGCTCCTGGGTCTGTGATTTAACTGAGGTCCCTGACCACAATCTGGCCCTCTTCCTGCCATAGCCTTAGTCACTTATAACTTCCTAAGCTCTACCCAGCAAAGGACGGGAAGATGAAGAGAAATTAAACCACGTTCACCGTTTCTGTGGGGCCTTTAAACTTGAGGAAGCACATATAAAAGTGTTGTTCTCTATCATTATTTGGTATATTCAAGTCATCTAAAAGCACTGGATTGCACCTTTTCTTAACTCATACAAACAAGTTACAATGGTTTCAAACAACAGATCATTCTTAGCTAAGGACACACCACACAAGCACCAACTTCATTTTATTCAAAGTTCACCATTCCCACAAAAAGAACACTAGTCCTCATCTCTGAGAAACAAGGGCAGGAGTTATATAGTATTTGCAAATTTTCACAAATTCTAGTCTTCCTTTATTTTCAAGTTTTGGTATCAAAGTGTTCATTCAGATACTATTAATACCTTCTCCCATCAGACATCAGTTCAGCAACAAACATTGTTTTGCTGGGATCAATTTGGTTTCTAAACATAATGCTTAAATTGCTAAAGCCTAAATAATGTTGGTAAGAAATAAGGTACCTTAAGTTGAAGGTTTTTCCCCCTTGGCTTATATTCTTTAAAGGAAATCCCAAGCCACCCAGTTTTCCTTTGGTTGTCTTTTCCACCAAATTTTATACTAACCCAGAACCAAAACAGCCTTCTTTTTTAGGGCAAGTCATGTGAATCCTAACAGAGACTGCCAGATCAAGAAAGAACTCTGGACAGAGTCATATCCCTGCCATGCTTTCCTGAGTCAAAGACCAAAAGAGGACATGGACTCTTCACAGGGTTCTAACACCTGCCTCCCACCCCAAAGCCTAATGTGTTCTGTCAAGGGCGCCTGGCTAAACAAAACAAGACCCCAATAAAACAAACTTTCCAAAAAACAGCATCTGCTTCCAGCTTAGTATGTCAGTGCAGTGGCATAGCTGAGTCCCAAAGAACACAGGTCCCCTAGGCTCCCATCCTGACAGGCTGCTGCTCGGCCTTTCCACTTCACATTCACAGAATCACTTCTTGTGCAAAACAAGCAGTCTACATAGAAAGAATGCCCTCTTGGTCTAATAAAAACTGTAGAAAAGAATGCTAGAGAACCACCTCTCTTCCCACCCCCTCTTTATCTGCAGAGTGAGGGCATCTGTGCATGGACAGGGTAGGCAAGCCTGACGTTGAGGGAGTCGTTGTGCTGAACGAGGGATGTCTGCTGGTAATGCAGGACCAGCTCCTTCAGGGAGCTGTAAAGGTTGTAGGGTTCTGCAAAGCCGTAGCCCCGAGCAGTGCTGTAGATCACACAGTGCTTCACTTCCCCATCAGCACTGCAAAAACACAACACACAAACACCAGAGGGAAAATGTTAAGGCAGGTAACAATAGATAAAGGAACCATAAAGGACCAGAAGTCTGAGATCAGTTGTTACACCAAAGAGAAGTAGAGTGTTTAGTCAATCAAACAAAATTTGGTATGCTTCATATCCAGGTTTGTATCCTCCCCCACCAGGCATGGCCCCAGAGATACCCTTCACCTCCCACTAAGAGCTAGTAGAGCTAAAATTGATGACTGCATTAATCATTCAGCTCTAGGTCTTCTTTAGGCAAGAAGACACTGGAAGGGGACAGAGATAAATCAATATATATATTTTTTAAGTGTACAAGTCAGTGGTGTTAGTATATTTATAGATATATGCAACCATCACCACTGTCTCATTCCAGAATATTTTCATCACCCAACAAAACCATATACCCATTAGGAATCAGTCCCTATTCTTCCTCCTCCAGCCCCCTCAGCCCCTGGCAGCCACTAATCTAATTTGTCTCTGTGGATTTACCTATGTCTGACATTTCAAATAAATGGGATCATATAATATGTGGCCTTTTGTGCCTGGCTTCTTTCACTTAGCATGCCTGATGTTTTGAAGGTTCATCCATGTTGTAGCATGTAGCAGTACTTTGTTTCTTTTTTATGGCTGATTAATATTCCATTTATGAACATACCACATTTTGTTCATCCATTCCTTAGCTGATAGACATTTGGGTTGTTTCCCCTATTTGGCTGTTATGAAAAATGCTGCTATAAGCCTATGTGTACAAGTTCTTAGGTGGCAGATGTTTTCAGTTCTCTTGGATTGCTGGGTACAGTGGCTTGAAATTATGTACCCCAGAAAAATATGTTCTTAATCTTAATCCATTCCTGTGAGTGTGACTCCATTGTAAATAGGGCCCAACTGAAGGTGTGGCTCAACTGAATCAGAATGGGTCTTTTTTTTTTTTTTTTTTTTTTTTTTGCATATTTATATATATTTAAGCACCTAAGTGTATCATAAATGTACTGATAAAAGGATGGGTAACACATTTTACCAACTATAATAATACATACAATACCCTTCATTGGGAATTCCCAGTAACCAATTGATTCTCGCAGAATCCTTGCTTCTTTCCCAGCTCTGGAATCCGTAGGCAACCCCAGATGCAGGTCAACATCAGACCGCAAAGAAGGCGAGGAGAAGAACTGGCTCCGCAGAGCGGTGGCTCCATCCTGGAGGAATGACTGTGGTTCCGTGGCTGGCTTTCTTTTCACTAAGACGGTTGCTCTGAACTTGACCCACTCATGAAGGAAGTCAGTTGCCTGAGCCACTTCCTGGATTAGATGACAGTCGTGAAGACTGGGAGCCTATTTCCTCAGTTCCTCTGGTCCTGTTCACACTGTAAGAGCCGCGCACCTGTGCGGGGTTCGGAGCTGTTTGTGCTCTGGAGGGCAGGTGCTCCCACTCACTCCATCCCGTGGGAGGGAGCCCCTGTGGGCAGTTGGATGAGTCCACTTCAGTGAGGTGTGGCCCTCGTCCATCAGAGCAGGTCTTCTCCAGTACTGGAGCCCTTTGGTTTATTTATTTTATTTTTTTGCTTTTTTCGGTTTTGCTCTTTTATTCATTTATTATTTTTTCTTTGCTATTGGGTCCTTTACTAGCAGAAGAAAACACTGGTGTGGAGAGAAGCGACAGGAAGAAAAAACTGGAGGTCAAGGGCCCCTGAGCAGGCAAGGCCAGGAGGCCGCCACGTGCCAAGGAGCGCCGGCCACCTGCCCAGGCAGGTGCTCCGGGAGCAGGCGCTGCCCTCAGGACACTCGGGCTGGACTTCCTCTTGCCACCAGAATGGGTCTTAATCCTATACTGGAGGCCTTAGAGACAGACAACAGAGAGCAGCCAGAAGTTAGAAGCCAACAGAATCCAGAAGAGAAAGGAGAAAAATAATGCCATGTGCATTGCCATGTGGCAGAAAAGCCAAGGAACCTCAAGTACTGCCAGCAGTCAGCCCAGAATGCCAGTCTTCTGGGAGAAAGCACTGCCTTGCTGATGCTTGATTTTAGGTTTCTCCTAGCCTCAAAACGGTGAGTCAATAAATTCCTGCTGTTTAATCCAACCTGTTTTATGGTATTTTTTTTAGCAGTTGGGAAACCAAAACACTGGACCATATGGTAACTCAGTTTAACTTTTTGAGGCACTGTCAAACTTTTTCCATAGTGGCTGCACCATTTTATAGTCCCACCAGCTGGGCACAAGAGTTCCAATTTCTCCACATTCTTGCTAACACTTGGTATTGTCCACCTTTTTGATTATAGCTATCCTGGTGCTATCTCATGGTTTTGATTTGATTATAGCCAGCCTAGTGCGATCTCACAGTTTTGATATGCATTTCTGCAATGATTAATGATGTTGAGCATCTTTTCATATGCTTATATGCCATTTGTATATCTTTGGAGAAATGTCTATTCAAGTCCTTTGCCCATCTTTGGGAAGCCTCAATTACTGAGCCACACAGGCTCCCCTGAGTTGGCTTTTTCTTTTGCTTGTCCTTTGTTTTTGTTTTTAGGAGACACTGGGGACCAAATCTGGGAACTCCCATGTGGGAAGCAGGCACTCAACCATTTGAGCCACATCCACTCACTCCCCCTTGCCTATCTTTTAATTGTCATTTGTGTTTTAACTGTTGAGCTACAAGGGTTTTTTTAAACAAATATATATTCTGGATACTAGTCCCTTATCAGATATATGATTTACAAATATTTTCTCCTATTCTGTGTACTTTCTATTCACTCTCCTTACAGTGTTCTTTGAAGCATAAGTTTTTAATTTTGGGCAAGTCTAATAACTGACCATAAATGTAAGGATTTATTTCTTGATTCTCAATTCTATTCATCTATTTATCTATCCTTACACCAATACCACATAGCCTTAATTACTATAGCTTTATAGTAAGTCTTGAAATCAGGAAGTGTGAGTACTCCAACTTTATTTTACTTTTTTCAAACTTGTTTTGGCTATTCTGGGTCCCTTAAATTTCCATTTGAATTTTAGGATCAGCTTGTCAATTTCTGCAGAAAAAGCTAAATGAGATTTCAAGAATGATTACATTGAATCTGTAGATCAATTTGGGAAATATTGCCATCTTAATAATATTAAGTCTTTTGATCAATGAATATGAATGTCTTTCTACTTATTTAAGTCTTCTTTAATTTCTCTCAACAATATTTTGACATTTTCAGTGTACAAGTCTTAACACATTTTTTGTTAAATGTATTCCTAAGTGTTTTATTCTTTTTGATGCTATTGTAAATGCGAGGTGGACTTGACCCAATGGATAGGGCATCCGCCTACCACATGGGAGGTCCATGGTTCAAACCCCGGGCCTCCTTGACCCAAGTGGAGCTGGCCCATGTGCAGTGCTGATGCGTAAAAGGAGTGCCCTGCCACGCAGGGGTGTCCCCTGAATAGGGGAGCCCCACACGCAAGGAGTGTGCCCAGTAAGGAGAGCCGCCCAGTGCAAAAGAAAGCGCAGCCTGCCCAAGAATGGCGCCGCATACACGGAGAGATGACACAGCAAGATGACGCAACAAAAAGAAACACAGATTCCCGGTGCCGCTGATAAGGATAGAAGTGGTCACAGAAGAATATACAGCAAATGGACACAGAAAGCAGACAACTGGGCGGGGGGGAAGGGGAGAGAAATAAATAAATAAATCTTTAAAAAAAAAATGGCTGTGATTTCTAATTTCATTCCTGTGATTGGAGAATATACTGTATATGATATTTACGTATATATAATATTGATATTTAAATACATGATATCTAATACTTTAAATTTATTGAGACTTCTTTAATGATCTAACCTATGATGTATCCTGGATAATGTTTCATGTGCACTTGAGAAGAATGTATATCTGCAGTTGCTGGATAGTTTTCTATGTCTGTTAGGTCTAATTTTATAGTGTTGTTCAAGTATTCTATTTCTTTCTTGATCTTCTGTCTAATCGTTCTATACCTAATCAAATTTCTATCTCAAATGGCAACAAGAGTAAGGACCAAGCCTAATTTGCTTACATTGCAAATTAAAATCTCCAAGATAATTTCTAATATCATTTCTCTTAAAGCAACTAACTTTTTTCTTTTTATAAATATTAATGGTCCATGCCATAGGCCCTCATAACTATACTTTAAGTAATTTGATCTGAATTTTCTGAGGGTTTTTTTCCTTTTTTTTTTTAAGATTTAATTTTTTTATTTATTTCTCTCCCCTTCCCCCCACCCCCATTTGTCTGCTCTCTGTGTCCCTCTGCTGTGTGTTCTTCTGTGACTGCTTCTATCCTTATCAGCGGCACCGGGAATCTGTGTTTCTTTTTGTTGCGTCATCTTGTGTCAGTTCTCTGTGTGTCTGGTGCCACTCCTGGGCAGGTTACACTTTCTTTCCCATTGGGTGGCTCTCTTTACGGGGCGCACTCCTGGTGGAGCCCCACGTGGGGGACACCCCTGCGTGGCAGGGCACCCCTTGCAAGCGTCAGCACTGCGCATGGATGGGCCAGCTCCACACAGGTCAAGGAGGCCCGTGGTTTGAACCACAGACCTCCCGTGTGGTAGGCAGGCGCCCTATCTGTCGGGCCAAGTCCGCTTCCCTTTTTTTCCTATTAATCAATGCATAAGTTTTCAAATGATATAACCCCAAAGAAGACTTACACCACTGAGCAAGCATAGCATCCTTTCTTGCTACTCTCACGAATTAAGAATGCACCATCAGGTTTCCCATAAAGCAAGTTTTCTGCTTGTACTCGATTGATATCCTCAACGAACCAGGTTTTCTCATCATAATGGGGCAAATTTTCATCTTCCTCATTCATAAAATAGGTCCTAAAAATTAAAGGTTAAGATATTATTTTTACATGGGAACCTCTTATGTTTTTTTAATGTAACATTCTATATGATCTATTAACTTTAATTTAAAAAATGTGTTAATAAAAATAAATAAATAGAGATATCATTTTAACAATATGCCTCAGGGGGGTGGGGGGTATATGGGGACCTCATATTTTTTTAATGTAATATTAAAAAAATAAATAAAGACAAAAAAAAAAACAACCCAATATGCCTCAAATCTAAAAGCAAATACATGAATAAAGCCTTCTTCTAAATCTTTAACCACAAAAGGATAAAGTGAAATTGCAATGAGGTGGGGGCTTTATTTTTAGTTTTTCAACAACTTCATACTTGCCATGGTACAGAAAGCACAGAATTTACACATTTCATCCAATAAGCAGAAACATGAATGTCTTAAATGAGTGATGCTTATGCATCCAGGTTTCATGTGGCATGACAGGTCTCTGAACTCAAGTACCTATAGGGTACTCCTCAGGTATTTCAGGTCAAAAGAGATGCCAAGTTCTTGATTTAATGTCCTCACCTCAAGTGACAACAAGAACTAACAATTAGCATGTATAAAGAAGGCCCTTGTCTTATATTGGGAACAAAGCCCTCTAATAGAGAGGTACAGAAAGAACTTACTCATCAGCATCCTCATTCTTGATTCCCAGCCAGGCATTCAGACGCTTCTGTCTCACTCCTTTGTGATTGAGCCATCTGCCAGAGGAAAGATACCAGAGTCAGTATACTCTGTATATAAACTCTTTCTGGACAAAACAGGCACAACCCAGCCAACCAATCTTCCAGAAGCCCTTTATTTTCCCCAATCCCATGAAGAATGACCAGAGATTTCCTTAAATTAGCTTCTCCATTAGTTTCCTTTCATCTAATACCATTTCAAATTAATCTTTTCTGAAAAAAGACAGAAACAGGGAAACGGACTTGGCCCAGTGGTTAGGGCGTCCGTCTACCACATGGGAGGTCCACGGTTCAAACCCCGGGCCTCCTTGACCCATGTGGAGCTGGCCCATGCACAGTGCTGATGCGCACAAGGAGTGCCCTGCCACGTAAGGGTGTCCCCCACGTAGGGGAGCCCCACGCGCAAGGAGTGCACCCCGTATAGAGAGCTGCCCAGCGCAAAAGAAAGTGCAGCCTGCCCAGGAATGGCACTGCCCACTCTTCCCCTGCCGCTGACGACAACGGAAGCGGACAAAGAAACAAGACGCAGCAAATAGACACAGAGACCAGACAACCAGGGGTGGGGATTAAATAAATAAAATAAATCTTTTTAAAAAAAAAAAAAAAAGACAGAAACACAGAGAGCTACTTGTAATTAGGCACTTCTTTTACTTTTCATTTTCCTTTTTTAGAAGTTTCTGTCACTACAAACACACACATACTTGCATTCACACATAGTGGATAAATGAAATTAGTTAGGTGAGCATGGTGTCACATTAGTAGTCTATAACTAAGCCACAGGACCCAATTCCTTTGTGGCCTACTGCACTGATGTTAAAAATCTAAGACAAAATTTCAAGGTCTATTTTTGAATCTAAGCAAGCCACAAGAAATTCAAGGTGGCAATCTAAACATTTAATACAAGCTTACCTGATAACCAGGTAGAACACTGTATCTTAAAATCTACAAACATTTTAGATGTGAAATCATATAAAGCATCACATTTAGTTCCTTTGAGAGGGCCAATGGTCTAAAATCAGAATGGAACATAAAACCGCTTTCATTCACTAACAACCGCCCTAACCAAGACTGCTGATCAGTCAGATCTCATCATAAATAACACGTTCCCAAGGAGGACTCCCCTGATTGTCCCAGCTAAAGGACACCCCCAGGTCAATCTTTACATTTACCTTATTTTATCATCTTCAAACCATTTATCTGTGCCTGAATTCATTATTTTATACTTTTGTTTGTCTCCCTCACAAATATGTAAGCTGCTTTAGAGAAAGGAGATCTATTCTATTTATGGTTATATTCCCAATGCTTAAAACGTTGCCAGCACAAAGTAGATATTCAATAAATAGATAATTAATATTTGCTGGCTGGCTGCTTATACTAAAATCTTCACAACACAAAAGTATCCAGGGTCATCCCCTCTCTCTCTCTCTCTCTCTGACCCCAAGCACAGTAGATAATTTGGTATCACACCTAATTTTAAAATTATTTTAGACAAGATTCCACAGCCTTTCTTAGTAAAACTTGTCCTTCAATAAACGTGATCCCATTTTTTTACTCTTAGTGAATGAAGCTGGAAGACAGCTAACATGAAATCTTTCATAGAACTGATTTAATAACAAACCTCCTCCTAAATCATTACCTATCTTATCAAAATATCCATATACCCTCCTCTAAACATTTATATCACTCAGGTTTCTAATTTTAAAGAAACTGGCCTTTCCTTTAAGATACTTGTACTCCAGGTAAAATGCTTAAAATGAACTGCATCACATTTTCTCTTGAATTCTTTTAACCACAAACATCTTTAAATGGAGCCTTCCTTTCTATTCCAGAGAATGTTAGGACATGCAGGAAAGGAAAAGCCAGGAGAAAGAGAACAGATGCTTCTGGTCCACCCTCAACCTAGGATGGTCTCTACTTTTTCCAACTTATTTTTCCAATCTCTCATGAGTGAATGTGAAAGACTATTAAATAATTCTGAGTTCTTAAACATCTATTTAAAATGCCAGGAACTAACTTTTTTAATGATTTTGGGAAAAATCAAATCACTTTAGTAAATAAGTTGATTCATATTTAACTTATTAATAAGCAATGTCTAGATCACATGTAAAGGCAGTACCTTCTAAAGGAACCAAATTGAGGCAAAGTATCAAAAGACCTGATATTCAAGTCTGTTACTAACTGTGTGGTGTTAAACCAGTCTCTATTTAAGTCTTAGTTTTCTCTTCTTAAAAAACTATGGAAAATACTACTCTCCTAGCTTACATTGAAGTTATCTTTGGTTTTTTTGTTGTTCTTTATTTTTGTTTTGGTTTTTTTTTAAGTTATTTTAAGAAGGAAAAAGGGTGGGGAAGCTGGTCTTGGCATGTTCTTTCCTGGCCCCACCCCAAAAAAAGTGGGAAAAAATATCTATCTACATGGTGTCCTTTCTAAAGGTCTAATTGACCTTACAACCCAATTACCAACCTCTAAGACAGGGTTCTTGATAAGGGGTCCATGAGCTTGAATTCGAATTCAAAAAAACATTATTCTTGTAAGGATGTGTTGGTGCAGGTGTGATATATTTATTAAATAATACACAGTATAGTGTGGACTTAGTAAGGGGTCCATGGTTTTCATCTGACTGGCAGAGGGGTCTGTGGAACAAAAAGGGTTAAGAACCTCTACTCTAAGAGTTTGAAAAGAGCTTGTGTTTCAGACCAAGGGAAAATTATTCTGCTGGGCAGTTCCTTCAAAAATACTTTGAAGCTGAAGCAGTATGCTTGGAGGAGAGTTTCAGCTTCCCTAGAACCTGGCTGAAATAGGAGAAGTGGTAACAGAAAAGGGAGCACCAGGCACCTTGGATGTAGGGACAAGATGGCTTCAAGATGGAGAGTCTGTTGGTGGACAGTGAAGAGATTACTGTGAAGAGCAACTCAGAATTTTCTGGAACAGGAATGTTCAACCAGATGGCAGGACCCAACAATGAGGAGGAGAGGAAGCACCAGAGAATGAGAGTCACAAGGGATGAGGAACTCTGTGCTCTCCTAGTTTCCATGCATTACACTTCAGGATGAAATTCTTCTATGATCCGGGTGTGGATGTATGTATGTGTGTGTGCAGGAGGTAGGAAGAGCCCCAGTGAGATTAAATATCTCAGATAACCAGGCAGGTGAGAGCGTGGAAGATATTAATTCTAATTTAAAGAAGAAGGAAAATAACAAGGATGCAACTTGTCTTGCACCAAGTTTTGTGGATAAATCTTCATACTCCCTACACATAAGGGTAAAAATGAGATAATATATAAGACACTCTGACTAGAAAAATATCTCATAAAAATTAGAGTTATAAAAGATAAATTAAGGAGTGATTCATTGCTGCTGGTGGAAATATAAAATGGTATAGCCGCTTTGGAAAACAGTTTGGTAGTTCCTCAGTTTATAAAAAAACGTTACCATATGATCCAGCAATTCTACTCCTAGGTATATATACCCAAGAGAAATGAAAACATATGTCCACTCAAAAACTTGTACCCAAATGTTCATATCAGAATTATTTATAATAGGCAAAAAGTGGGAACAATCCAAAAGTTCATCAATTGGCAAGTGGTTGAGCAAAATGCAGTATTATCCATATGATGGAATATTATTCAGTCATAAAAAGGAATGGAAGTATTGATCCATGCTAGGACATGGATGAAACTTGAAAACATAATGCTAAATGAAAAAAGCCAGTCACAAAAGACCCTTATATCACATTATTATAAACCTTTATATGAAAAATCCATAGTAGGAAAATCTATAGAGACAGGAAACAGATAGTGGTTGCTTAGGGCAGGGCGAGAGAGGAGAAAATAGGAGAGTGATAGCTAAAAGGGTTTCCTTTTGGGGTGATGAAATGTTCTAAAATTGACTGTGGTAATGGTTGCACATATCTATGAATATTCAAAAACCACTCAATTGTACATTTTAATGGGTAAACTGTATGGTATGTTAACTGTATCTCAATAAAGCTGCTTAAAGAAAAACAAAAGCAAAAACCAGAACATACTACCTTCATCAGGACTCTCTTTGCTACAAAATCCCCTATCACTTAAAACTCATTAAAGTACCACTTTCATGGCAAATTATTCTTTATTTTGAATTTATGGAGCTACATTTATGAATATCAAGAAAGGTAAAAAGTAATCATGGACACTAACTTTAATTCATGATTTAAAAGAAAAAGAATTGCACATAACCAACAAAATTCATTTTTGAAAGGGCTATTATACTAATAAATTAAGAATATTCTAGAAACAGTGCATTAATCTCAGCAGAGAATCTCAAAAAAGCTCTTATAAAATCCTTGTGGGCTATGCAGTGGGAAGTCAGGGAAATATCCACACCCAGAGGGAGCCTGATCAACTAATGATAACCTCTAGCTGGGTACTACAGAATTTCCACTTAATCCAACCTCCAAACAGGATCAAAGAGATCGTGCTCAGTACCACGCAGCTGTGCTCAGTACCACTCAGCTGTGCTCTGTACCACGCAGCTGTGCTCTGTACCACGCAGCTGTGCTCTGTACCACGCAGCTGTGCTCATTTGCAGCACACATTGTATAACCAGTCTCCTTCAGGACTGACTATACAAATTTCAGCATTGGAACACATTAAATCTACTTTACTTCCTATTATCTCTTTTAGAAACATCAATGTATATAGACTATGCTCCCTGAAGCAACCATTCCAAAGGAGGAAATGGTTGTCTATATCTCCTTAAATATCCTAGTTGCACTTAATAACAGATCATGGCTTTGTCATCCACAATGTTATCTTAACTCTTTTATATTTACAGCTTATGCCACTTGTTAAAGGAACTTTCAAGGTCTGCTTTGCCATACCTATTATTCATGCCCTTTGGAATGGTATTTTTCCTAATATCTTCATCTCCATCTTTCCAGGGCATAGACATGCCTCCATTCATTCCTTTGGTCTAGAGCATGGCCCTCATGGGCCTTTCTTTAGCTTCATGATATGACCAGAACCACACAAGCATTCCAAAAACAAGCACACCCTGATTTTAGACAAGGGCAGCTCCTTGTCTTGTTTCCAAAGTTCTTCTGTAGCTTATGTGTACCTGGCTGACTTTTCTGGGGCCACAAAAACAAACTGATATGATCTCTTCAGAGCGGTTTTACTAAAAACTGCTCAACAGAAGGTAGTTTTAATTGTCTGAGGGAAAAAAAAAAACCTTAAATTTTCCTCAGCTGAAATCCATCTACCTCTTAGCCTCTAGGGCTATATTTTATCCCCTCTGTCTTTCTCAGAGACACTCTGAAATCTATGGAAAACCCAGACTCAGATGTCTTTGCTGTCTTTTCCTACCAGGAGTTTGAATTGAGTTGTGTTATACAAACAAAGGTCACCCATAAAATATATTCTTAACAGTCTGTTCATTACCAGAACTAAGCCCAATATGTTTTCAGTTCATAGATTCTCTCCTTCTATGAAAGTTATTTGTCCTAAAAATCTAATCTACACATCTTGTCCTGATACTTTATCTTTCAATCTATATTTTTATAATATCCCTATAACTGGCTAAACTGTATAACCTTCCTTAGTATTAAAGAGTTTCATTTCACTACTTAGGTCAAATTATCTTTCATGCCTTATAGAGACAAATTTCTACAATTTAAATACAGAATTTCATTTCTTAAATATAGAATTTCCTTTAAGAGACTGGTCTTTATACTTATTTATAGGTCCCTACTGTTATTGTCTTTCCTCAGCTTCTGAGGGATAATTTATATCTCTGCAGTTCTCCCAGGTAACCAAAGATTTTGGTTTTTGTGTTTTAGGCAAACATAACTCTGCATTTTTAAATTTTAACACTTCATTCAGGCCACAGCGCAAAATCCTACATTCTGGTTTGTCTCACACACTGGCTTTAGGTAAATGCTGGTACACCTTTTACTATCGAGATTGCATTCCTAAATTCTTAAAATCTCACTGGCCAGTTCCCCATTAAAAAATCTCTTTTTCTGCTTTCAACATCTCTAGTGCCAGTAGTAATCTTGTGCCAGTGGTTCCTTCCCCATGCAGGCCCAGGTGACTTACACAAGGTGCTGATCTCGGATCTTGCGTAGCTGGATCAAGTCAGGTTTGATACTATTCATTTTTTTATCTATTTCCCGGTTGTCCAAAGCTTGTTTCTTCAAATCCTGCTCTAGACGGATTTTGCTATCATGAATCTCACCCAGACGTGATTTCAGTTTGTCATAATTCATCATAATTCTGTGAAAATATTTGACATATTAAGGCTAAAATAGCAACGAAGCAGAATAATCCTATAGTTTGAGCAAAGACCTAATACTGTAAATGTGGGAGACATCCATTCCCAATATTCTGTAATAGTACCCTGATGTTCCCTATAAATCTGAGTTACCTGCCCACCTCAGATAAAGGGGCAGACACAAACATGACCCACCTTGGTCTATAAGAGTGTTCCACAGGAAGCGGACTTGGCCCAGTGGTTAGGGCATCCATCTACCACATGGGAGGTCCGCAGTTCAAACCCCGAGCCTCCTTGACCCATGTGGAGCTGGCCCATGCACAATGCTGATGCGTGCAAGGAGTGCCGTGCCACGCAGGGATGTCCCCTGCATAGGAGAGCCCCACACGCAAGGAGTGTGCCCCGTAGGGAGAGCCACCCAGTGCAAAAGAAAGTGCAGCCTGCCCAGGAATGGTGCCGCACACATGGAGAGCTGACACAACAAGATGATGCAACAAAAAGAAACACAGATCCCCGTGCTGCTGACAACAACAGAACACGCAGCAAGTAGACACAGAGAACAGACAACTGGGGCGGGAGTGAGGGGATAAAATAAAATAAATAAATCTTTAAAAAAAAAAAAAAAAAAAAGAATGTTCCATGCCTTCCCATCCCCACCTCAGGCCACAATGACTGGTTTGGGAATGAGCGTTAAGACCTAGGGTGGTCCAATGAGAGTCAATTTTAGGACTTTTGCCAGAACTTTATAAAAAGAGATTCTCTCTTTTCACTAGGTTTGCTAAGTTATGAATACGTGATTCCAGGACTCTTAGCAGCCATGCTACCATCTCCCAGGGAAACTTGCCTGAGGATGAAGCCATGCAGCAAAAACCAGAACCAAAAGAAAGAGTATGAGAGAGAATCCCAATAACCTTGTTCGGGCCCTGGATCCAGCCATGACTGGCTCCAGCAAAGTTCTCTGTGTGACATTCAAGAGGGAGTATACAGCACAGCGGTTAGGAGCAATGTCTGGGGAGTCAGCCTGCCTGAGGTTTGAATCCCTGCCCTGTCACTTAATCTTGGTGCTATGGGCAAGTTATTTAATTCCTTCCCTTCGTTTCCTCATCTCTTTAAAATGAGCACTTAAAGTAGTACCACTTTTCATTGGGTTGTTGTGTAAATTAAATATGCTAAAAGGGACTAGATACCTGGCTGGCACATCTTGGTAAGCCTTCAGTATTTGCCTGAAGAACTCAATAGGCAATAAGCTTTTCCAGCACACAAATATTTCTTCTATTCTGTACTCTTACAGCAACAATTGTCCAGATAACTCATTTTTCGCCCAATAATATGTGGCTTTATATTACTATTACAACTTCATCGCTCACATTTACCTTACCTCCCTCTGCAACTGCAAGTTTTTTTATATTTCTTCATTATTAATAATTGTCACTTATTAAGAGCCTACCATGTACCAGGATACACACACACACAAGAACATATATATCATTTAATTCTCACAGCATTCTGATGAGGTATTTATCCACAATCTATAGAGGAGGAAACCAAGGCTCGGCTAGGTTAAGTAACTCATCCAAGGTCACATAACTAGTAAATGGCCAAAACAGAATTCAAGCCCATAGGTTAAACCATTTTGCTACATCATTTCAAAGCAGTTACCCCTATACTTAGGCACACAGAAGTTCACTATTACTGTAGTGCTGATAGAGAAATAATTTTTCTTTTCCATTGCATATGATTTATTTTTATTTATTCCCACTTTTTCATTCCTTTTCACTCCTCAACCCACTATTATCTTCTAACATTCCACTAAAATTTTTTGATAAAGCTAACGATATCCTTTTAGTTGCCAAATCCAATAGCTATTTCTCTGTTCAGTCTATGTAATGTAATTCTTAGCATCTATCATCGCATACAGTTATGCCTCTCAAATCCTTCCTCTATCTTGACTTTCAAATCCAAATAACCAGTTACCTGCATCCCAGACAGCTCCATTTTGATTCTCCAAGGAATCTCAAATCTGAACTCTCCTCATGAACATCCTATTTTGATGAATAACACCATTCCTCAGACACCAGAAATCTAGTAATAATCTTTGAGTTTTCCCACTCCTACCAGACCTGGTTAGGCACCAAATACTCAGCATTTCTATTAACTTGCCCTCCCTTCCTGCCATTGCTCTGGCTAGTGCCTCCCCATCTTTTAATCTGATGGCTGCAACCTCTTCAGCCACCTGCACCAGTCAGGCTGATCTTCCTGCCTACAGTCTTGTTCCGCCTCCAGTTTATCTCAATTGCTACCAAAGCTGGTCTTCAGTTCAACAAGTATTCAGTGAGTTCCCACTAATTACCCCCAGGTACTGTAATAGATGCTGGGGCTATCAGGGGTAATAAGTTACCATTTCTACTCTCAAAAAGCTCACAGTTTAGTGGATATGTCATTCTGTGAATGTTAAATTTGGGACCAATACCAGATACTGTAGGGCCATAGACAAAACGTCCCTAAACCACTCTTGGGAAAACAGAGAAGATTTTCTGGAAAAAGTCATGTATAACCTGGGTCCAAAAGGATAAGAGAAACTAACAACTTGGTGAAATACAGAAGAAGTACGGAAGAGAGAGGAGGTTCAGTATGGTGCCAGTGGCAGGAACGGCAAGTAGTTCCAAACTGCAGGACTATGAAGTGTCAGGGGGTACACTAAGTAGACAGACAGGGTTTGTCAGGGAAGAAAAGAAGTCTTATCTCACTGATGCATCTGGGGACATTAGGCAAACTTACCGTTCAATCTCTTTTTCATTCCCCTCTCTGCGAAATCGCTCTATATATTCTTTGCTATGTTGTTCTTGTGTGTGACACTGTTCCTCAAATATTTTAATTGTTTCATTAAAAGCTTCAATTGCAGTTCTCTTCATCTGTATTTCCTATAGAAGAGAAAAAGAAAAGACACACTTACTTTACTATTTTTGTAACTTTGGTCTTAAATCTTATAATTCTAGTTACATATAAGACCCAATTAAAAGGGGTAAAACAAGAATCTTTATTTTATTTATCCCACTCACCCAACCCCAACCTCTCTGTGTCCATGTGATGTGTGTTCTTCTGTGTCTGCTTGTCTTCTCTTTAGGTGGCTCTGGGAACTGACCCTGGGACCCTCTGGAGTGTAAGAGAGGCACTCAATCTCTTGCACCACTTCAGATCCCTGGTCTGCTGCATCTCTTATTGTCTCTCCTCTGTTTCTTTTTTGTTGCATCATCTTGCTGCGCCAGCTCTCCACTCAGGCCAGCTAACTGCGCAGGCCAGCACACCGCATAGGAAACAAGACCCTTTATTAAACCCCTACCCCTATTATGTATACTCAAAAGACATCATCTAAATCCTAAAAAAAAAAAAAAAAAAACCGTCACCTAAAATACAGCTGAGAACCACAGAAAGGCCTCTGAGCTGCCAAGAGATCGATCCTGAACTCCTCGACAGCAAGGACTGAGTTCTTCCTGTGCACCTGCTATTGTAGGATTAACCCCTGGATGGTGCTAGGAGTGACAGGGTGGAGCTGAGAAGTCCATGAACAAAGCATAAAGCCTCATACCCAGAAAAGCCCTACAGAATCTATTTAGCCTTACTTTCATTTCTCTAAAATGTGCTTAGTTTTCTGAACCTAGAGCAGAATAGAGCGGAAAATGAGAAGGGGAAGAAGAGCTGCTAAAGGCCAGTGCACTAAGAAGAACAAAATGAACAACTGAAAAACTCTAGAAAGCATACTTTAAAACTCCAAAAGTCCAGTAGGCTAGGCTATTCGGTTCAGTGTAAACAGGCTTACACGTTTTTACTTTAAAAGACCTTAGCAACTGATTTGTAATTTCCCTCAAATCTTCACAAAGTAGGTTAAATTTTGTTCAGTTTACTTTAAAAAGGCAAGAAATACAAAGGTCTTGAAAGATTGTCCTTCCAGATGTTCACAGTTTTTAAATCTTTGTTCCTTACAAGGTAATTCCTCAACTATCCAGAATTTATTCATTTCAACAAGTGATTATTGAGACTGTACTAATGCAGGGGTTCTTAACCTTTTTTGTTCCATAGACCCTTTTTGCCAGTCAGGTGAAAACCACAGACCCCTTACTAAGTCCACACTATACTGTGATTATTTAATAAATATATCACACCTGCACCAACACGTCCCCACAAGAATAATGTTTTTTTTTTTTATTTGAATTCAAGCTCACGGACCCCTTGTTAAGAACCGCTGCACATTATAATGGAAGGTACCACAGTGATAAGAGATTCATTACACCTGAGGCCTGTCCTGAAGGACTCAAAACACCCAAGTGGAATAGATTTGTGAGTTCTAATAGGGTTTGGTTTCGTGCCATAATAAAGTCTCCTAACTGGGGTGAGTTAGTTATTGTTTTAGGTACACTTCATGGAGGATGCAACATTTGAGCTAGGTCTTAAAAGAATGATGGTAGAAGAAAATGCAGCACTGCTAATAGAAGGCATAGGATATATATATGAAAGGACAAGGCTGTTCAGAGAACAATTGCTCAGCAGGGCTGCAACATAAGGGAATTAGCAGGAGATAAGAGAGGCTAGAATCTTATGCAGTTCCATATAGTTGAAGTTTTATCATATATATCCCCAATAGTATTGCAAACTTATTGGAATGCCCATATCTACATATCTGATTTCAAGTTCTACAGCTCTCAAATTATAGAGTAAGGTCTTGCTTGGTACCCTTGTGAGCTTAGAAATTATGTATAAAGCTCTGGTCCTGGATCTTTAAAATAAACACCAATTTAGACTTTATTATAGATGATGGTAGGAGGGCAGCCAGTGGATAAGTATTTGATTATAACTGCCAAAGCAGCAGTTACCCCATGCAGCCATTATTTTGAATATCACTATACGTATCACTGAAACTAAAAACGTACCTATTGATGCACCCATGTTTTCCTTTCCCCTCCCATCACAATGGAAGAGACCACCTTCCCTGTATTACATGTGCTCTGGATTCCAATCTCCCCTTCTTTTTCAAGTTCTTCACTCCATCACGACAGCCAGCCCCTCATACATCATCAACTCTCTTAGTCTACTGCTTTCTTCTTGGTAACAACAAACAGGTTTTAGTAACACCAGTTTAAAAAAAATATCACTTAACCCTGAATTCCCTGAGCCTCAGAAGAGTTGCACCCTACTGACATGGCCCAATCAAAGCCCTAATCATAATTTAATCATGCCCAGGTACAGATCAGTTTACAAACATCCACTATCTACTTTTTGAATTCATAACTATATCAAACTGCTACACACACTATAAAAAAAGAAAAAAAAAAAAAAACTGTGAATTCCCTTCCAGTCACAGTCAAACTTCTTGAAAAAGTTGTTTATAGGTGCTGTCTCACCATCCTCATCTTTCATTCACTCTTCAACTCACTCTACTCTGGCTTCTGCCCTCAGCAGAAGACTGTTCTTTCCAAGGTCGCAATGATCTCCTAGTTGCCAGTTCCCTCTCCCTTGTCCCAATCCATCACTAACTCCTATTATTTTTCCTCCTAATTATAAATAATCCAGATGTCAGATATCCCCACATGGGACCTATTCTCACTCTGACTCAAAACAAGCCATCTCTTTCTCTTCTCTTGCACAAAAGCAATCTTGATTTTATCTGAGATCTCACAGGAAAAACAGAGACCCATATGACACATTTCTCATCCACTCTTTGAACCCCATTTAACAATTATTTTTCCCTAGCACATCTCCTGTAGTGCTAATCACTAGGTCTCTCTTTTTCGCTCATACCTCCCAAAGCTTTAAACCACCATGGCTCTTCTCTGCCCACAGCCCAGTATTCTACCACTACCACCACCCCATACCCTAGCTCAAGTCTTGCTCCAGATTCTCACATAGAGAAATGTAGCTCTCGTCTAGCTTCCATTTCGGATTTTTTTTTTTTTTGGGGGGGGGGGGGTGGAGTGGTTGCCTCCCTCTATCCACATACTAAACTCCCAAACCAGGGATTTCAAGTATAACATCCAATCTCGTATCAGCTGCTTAGGACTTCTAGCCTTCAATTAAATCTTTTATATCACAGAGTATTTGGGCAGCATGTGCAATGCTCTCTGCTTTCTCCAGCCATGGCAACAAAGCAGAAATGCAGTTCTATACAAGCCAAAGCTATAAGAAAAGTGGCAATTTTTTCTAGCCTCTGTTCACAGAAGAGTTAAGCCTCCCTTAGACCCTGGTTTTATGCAATGAATCTGACTCCAGGTGTCTCTACCAAGGGTGGAGTGCTTTTGGCTCATTACCTTGCACAAATTCATTCAGCCAATAACTAAACACTAACTATATGCCAGGCATTATTCTAGGCATTTCGGATACATGAGTAAACAAGCTGGACAAAGATTTCTGCCCTCTTGGAACTTACAGATGAGGGGGTTATACAGACAATAAACAATACACAACTCTGTATACAGATAATAAAACAATACAGCAACCCCTGCTGTCAAACCGGACAAGGCACAATAAGTAATAAATTACAGGAAATCAGAAGTGGCTCAACTGATAGACCATCTGTCTACCATATGGAACGTCCAGGGTTCAATCCCCAGGGCCTCCTGACCCGTGTGATAAGCTGGTCCATGGACAGTGCTGCCGCACACAAGGAGTGCTGTGCCACACAGGGACGCCTCTGTGTAGGGGTGCCCCATGTGCAAGTAGTGCGCCCCATAAGGAGAGCTGCCCCACGTGAAAAAAGCGCAGTCTGCCCAGGAGTGGCGCCACACACACTGAGAGCTGACACAGCAAGATGATACAACAAAAAAGAGACGCAGTTTCCCAGTGCCGCCGGACAATGCAAGCGTACACAGAAGAACACACAACGAATGGACAGAGAGAGCAGACAATAGGGGGAAGGGGAGAGAAACATATAAAATAAATATTTTTTTTAAAGTAATAAATTACATAGTTAGATGCAAGAAGTATTAGAAAAAGTAGAGTGGGTAAGGAGGATCAGAATGCAAGTTGCAATTTTAAATAATGTAGCCAGGTAGGCCTCATTGAAAGGATAATATGTGAGCAAAGACTTGAAGGAGGTGAGAGAGTAGCCAAGTATCTGGGGAAAAAGTATACCAGGATCAGGTAAGAGCCAGAGTAAAGACCCAAAGATGGGAAGGAGGTATAGCATAGTCAAGGAACAAGGAGGCTAAGTGTGGCTGGAGCAGAGGGCATGAGGAAGAGATCTACAAGAAATTAGGTCAGAGAAGAGGGGCATAAATCATGCTAGGCTTTACAGAAAGGACTCTGGCTTTTACTCAGTATAAAATGTGGGACCAGAGCAGGGTTTTAAACAAAGGAGTACTGTGACCTGACTTATGTCTTACAAGTATCACTCTAGCTATACTGAGAATAAATTTGGAGGGTGGGACCATGAATAAAGGAAGAAGATTTCTTAGGAGGTTTCTGTAGTAAATCCAGGCAAAAAATGATAGTGGCTTAGAACAGGGTTTTAGCAGTGGAGGTGATGAGTAGTACTTGGATTCTGGCTATATTCTGAATGCAAAACCAAGAGGATTTCCTAATGAACTAGACACAAGGTGTAAAAGAGTATAGGATGACTCCAGGGCCTCTGGCCTGAGAAAGTAGAAGGATGTGATCACTCAGAACTAGGTGGAAAAGGCTAAGGGTAGAATAGGCTTGAGGTAGAAGATCGGAGTCATTACAGACATGTTAAGATATCTATTAAACATCCAAATGAAGCTTCTGAAAGGCAGGTGGATATACGAGTCCAGAGTTAAGAGACATTTGAACCAGAGATTTAAGTCTGGGAGTTACTGGCTTACAGATGGAATTTAAAGCCACAAGACTGTGGCTAGAAAAGAGAAGAGGACCAAGGTCAAAGAGAAGAGGAGAAGCCAGCACAGAACAGAGAAGGAACTACCATGGAGGTTAACACTCAGTTGTCTCTGCTTTTAACTAGATATGGAAGTTCTATTTATGACCTACCAGTATTTTACATTGTTATTCATATTTTTATTGGAAATACAGCATACATAAGCAATATAGGGCATAAAGCAAATCCACAGCTTAACAAACTATTATAAATACGTTGTAAGCATGTAACTATATCATAAATCATTATGAAACGAACATAAACACAACCAGCACTCTAAAAGTTCCCTGTGTATCCTTTTTAGATCACAACTCCTTGCCTCTTCCCACCCCACCAACCCTCAGCTTGATGATAACATCATCCAGCCCTTGGTGATCATCAGTTCCTTTCTGTCCTTAAGGTTTTACAACCTTATGCGCCCATCCTAAAAAGAGTTAACATTTCCCTGTTTTTCAGCCTTACATGAATAGACTCATGTATTCTTTTGCATCTATAATCTCACAAAGAAAGTTGTATGTAGACCTTTAAATATACACTTATATATGTATTAATCCATCATTGCTTTGTTTGATGTAGAGGAAGGGGAATAAGTGTAACACTTTGACTATTGCATGTTGTGCTTAACAAATATCAAAGTACTTCAAAGAACAGGGCCTCATCTTTTCCCCTATGTTCCTTGAGTTAAACAGAGTCTCATGCCTAGAGGAGAAATTCAATAAATGTTTTTGGACTGTGATACTGACCTTTTTTCTGTCACACATGTGCATGCGCATGCTTGCACACATACACACACACCTAGGTGGAGTTGTTGTTATCTTAATTTAATACACAGGGAACTTGAAGCATGGCGACTTTCTGAAGGGACATAATCAGCTTTCAACAACATCAGGATTAGAAAATTAATCTCCTAAATTCCAAGTCAGCTCATTTTATATATTTTAAGAAGATAACATATGCACATAGAAATAAAAAAATCAAACAATATACAAGGGGCCCCCCAGAGGTTAGTTTCTACTAGAGATATTCTGAGCATATAAGCATATAGCACATTTATATTATTTCTTTTTTATAAACTGCAAATGACAGTGTAACACATGTACTCTTTCTATACTTAGCTTTTTTTTTTTCATGAAGCTTGGATTTTATTGGAAGGATATAGATGACAAACAAAATAAGCGTATTTTTAAAGTATGTTTATAGTGTGTTATATTAAAAAGTAAAGCAGGAAAGAGTGAATGTCAGATGGGAGAGACTTCTTCACTATACTTTTTTTTAATATACTTTTGTTATTAAAGTTAATAGATCACAAGAATGTTACATTAAAAAACATGAGGTTCCCATATACCCCACTCCCCACATCCCACCCCATCATTTTTTAAATTATATATTTTTGAAGATACACACAATCACACACAAAAAATGTTACATTAAAAAATATGAGGTTCCCATATACCGCCCCACCCCCCCAAACCAACAACCTCCTTCATCATTGTGACACACTCATCTCACTCGGTGAACACATTTTGGAGCACTGCTGCACCAGAAAGATAATAGTTTACCCTGTAGTTCACACTCTCCCCCAATACATTCATATACTTTGCTTTTTTTAAAAAAACGTAGTATATCAGAAATTATTCAATATCAGTACATACAAATTTTCTTCATTTTTTATGATGGTTTATTCAATAATTTCATTTCATTTTGTTTTAAAAAGAAAAAAGGGTCTTTTTGTTGTACAATAATATATGCATTTTATTATTTTCTTCCTTCCACTTTACTGTACTTCACCGAAATCCCTCAAGTTCCATCACCCAGAACATCTGAACATCCTGGCACATTTTCATAAAAGCCAAGGCATAAACTAGGTCAAAGCAAGGCACCTTGAGTTTTAGTAATACTCAAATAGTTTATAACAAACTAACCCTCACTCAGGTAACAATTATAAACCATCAACAGATATAAAAAATAAATATTTGATGGAATATTACTGTAATCAAAAGGGGGAAAAAATTGGGGAGATTTGACCCTTGACTGCAAAGAAAGTCTAAGTTGGGTTCCACATACATACATTGATTTTCAAGGGCACACCCCAGTTCACATGGTGTGAGGTGCTGAAAATACAAACAAAGCCATGCCAAATATATCAGAAAAGAATGCTGAGAATTCCAGAAAGGCTAGAAGTTGAGGGAAGAAGTCCCAAAAAGAGGCAAAGCACAAAATCTGCATGTAAGCTCCCCTCAAATCCTTAGCTAATCCCTGTACTGTAAGAGAGAGGCTAACGAGTCTCAGTGGAAAGTAACAATTTGAGGGATGAAAGAGCAGAGCAGATATTTCAGCTGATTCCCACTGTAGGGGGAAAAGAGTTTAGAGTGTGAGCCCCATCAAGTTAGAGGGACTTGATAAACACCTCAGGTTTTCTAATAAAGGAACCACACATTAGGAGTAAGGACTACCACCTAGGATTAAGTCTAAAGACAAAACTGAAACAGATCCACCCTAACACAAAGCCCAAAACAAGGCTGCCACAAATTTAAACCAGTAATTTAACTATCTTCTAGGAAAAAAGTCAACACACTTTAGAAGATGAGAGAAACCAAAATTCTAAAAATATATTATCCACAACAGACAGAATACAATAAAAAATTATTATAGGGAACCAATGTGGCTCAAGCAGTTGAGAGCCTGCTTCCCACACAGGACATCCCGGGTTCAGTTCCCAGTGCCTCCTAAAAACAAAAAAACAAACAACAAGCAAACAAATGAAAAAACCAATTCAGGGAGGCAGATGTGGCGCAGTGGTTGAGCTCCAGATTCTACATACAAGGTCCCAGGTTCACTCCCTGGCTCCGGTAGCTCAAAAACAATTTTTTTTTACTATAAATGCAGAAGAACAGGGAAATGTTATCTGTAGTCAGAAAATCAAGATAATATAAACAGGCCTGTTATTAGAATTAGGAGGCTGGGACTTTAAAGGTTAAGGACTTAAAAGAGAATATACTTATAGTAAATAAACAGATGGGAATCTCAACAGAGGAATGAAAATTTTTAAAAATTATTAAAATATCAAATGGTAATTCTAAAACTGAAATGAAATTTTACCTAATAAAATTAATAGCATTTTGTACACAAGAAAAGGACATTGAAACTGAAAACACATCAATAGAAACTATCCATTCTGAAGGGAGAAAAAGTTTTAGAAAAACAAGAATTGGCACCTAAGTAACCTACGGAACATTATCAAGTTGTCTGACAAACATGTAACTGTAGCCAAAAGAGGAGAGAAGCAAGAAAATGGGGCAGAAAAATAATTTGAAAACAGGCAAAAAACTGCCAACATTTAAAAAACTAAACTAAAATCCAAAAAGCTCAGCAAATTCTAAGCTGGATGAACACAAAAAAAACTAAACCACGGCACACTGTAATCAAACTGGTCAGCAAAAATAAAAATATTGAAAGTAGCCATTGGGGAAAAAAAAAACAGATAACATACAGGGGAGGAACAACAGCATAATAGTTAACTTCTCATTATAAAAAATAGAAGTCAGAACACAATGGAACATTTTTAAAGTGCTAAAAGAAAAGCACTAACAACACAGAATTCTATAACCATTCAAAATATCCTTCAAGGGAAGCAGACTTGGCCCAGTGGTTAGGGTGTCCGCCTACCACTTGGGAGGTCCGCGGTTCAAACCCCGGGCCTCCTTGACCCGTGTGGAGCTGGCCCACACACAGTGCTGATGCGCGCAAGGAGTGTCGTGCCACGCAGGGGAGTTCCCGCGTAGGGGAGCCCCACACGCAAGGAGTGCATCCCATAAGGAGAGCCGCCCAGCGCGAAAGAAAGTTCAGCTTGCCCAGGAATGGCACTGAACACAAGAGAGCTGACACAACAAGACGACACAACAAAAAAGAAACAAAGATTCCTGTACCGCTGACAACAACAGAAGCAGACAAAGAAGAACATGCAGCAAATAGACACAGAGAACAGACAACTGGGGTGGGGGGAAGGAAGGGGAGAGAAATAAAATAAATAAATAAATCTTTAAAAAATACCCTTCAAGGGAAGCAGACTTGGCCCAGTGGTTAGGGCATCCACCTACCACATGGGAGGTTCGTGGTTCAAACCCCGGGCCTCCCTGACCCGTGTGGAGCTGGCCCATGAGCAGTGCTGATGCATGCAAGGAGTGCCATGCCACGCAGGGGTGTCCCCCGCGTAGGGGGGCCCCACACGCAAGGAGTGCACCCCATAAGGAGAGCCACCCAGCATGAAAGAAAGTGCAGCCTGCCCAGGAATAGTGCTGCACACATGGAGGGCTGACACAACAAGATGACACGACAAAAAGAAACAGATTCCTGTGCTGCTGACTACAGAAGCGGACAAAGAAGACACAGCAAATAGACACACACAGAACAGACAACCGGGGTGTGGGGGGGGAGGGGAGATAGATAGATAGATAGATAGATAGATAGATAGATAGATAGATAGATAGATAGATAGATAGATAGATAGATAGATAGATAGATAGATAGATAGATGGATAGATAGATAGATAAATCTTTAAAAAAAAAAAAGGCAGTGAAGATCTCCAGTAAAGATATATTATTCATCCGTAAAGAGGAATGAAGTTCTAACACATGCAACAACATGAATAAACCTTGAAGATAGCATGTTGAGTGAAATAACTCCAACACAAAAGGACAGATACTGTATGATTTCACTTATATGAAATATTTAGAATATGCAAATTCATCGAGATAGAAAGTAGAGTATAGGTTATCAGAAATGGTAGGGGGAGGAGGATTGGAGAGTTAAAGCATAATGGGACTTCTGTTTCTGGTTTTGCTTAAGTGTTTGGGTTTCTTTGCAGCCGCCCAAGATGAACCATATCTTTGGGAAAGTGAGAAACCCAAGGCTCCACCACCCAGCCTGACTGACTGCATTGGCATGGTGGAAAGCAGAGCAGAATCCATGGACAAAAAGATTTCCCGACTGGATGCTGAGCTAGTGAAGTATAAGGATCAGATCAAGAGATGATAGAGGGTCCTACAAAGAATATGGTCAAAGCAAAATACGGTAAAGCAAAACTGAATGTATGAACAGCAGCAAGACAATCTTGCCCAACATTCATTTAACATGGAACAGACCAATTACACCATCCAGTCATTGAAAGACACCAAGACCTCAGTTGATGCTATGAAACTGGGAGTAAAAGACATGAAGAAAGCATATGAGGAAGTGAAAATTGATCAGATTGAGTATATACAAGACTAGCTAGAGGATACAATGAAAGATGCAAATAAAATCCAGGAATCTCTGAGTTGTAGTTATAGCACCCCAGACTTAGATGAAGATGATCTAGAAGCTGAATTGGATGCACTGGGTGATGAGCTTCTGGCTGATAACGACAGTTCGTATTTGGTTGAAGCAGCATCTGCACCTGCAATTTCAGAAGATGTTCCCATTGATACGAAGAATAAGGATGGTGTGCTGATAGATGAATTTGGATTGCCACAGATCCCTGCTTCATAGATTTGCATTATTCAAGTACTTCAAGTAAAATAAACACATATTCGGATAACTGGGAAATATTTATCTTTCCAAACTTACCACAACAGGTTTAGGTTTCTTTCCTTCCTTTGAAGGAAAGGTTAATTACATTGCTTTATTGTTCTTCTATTAAAGAGATTTATTGCTTGGGGTTGCTTTCTTTGTACTAAATTTGTATTCCTTTTCCCTTATGAAAGACTAACTTAAAAATATCAATGGCTATGTAAGACTTGTTTTCTTTCATTAATCATAATTTGAAATGAAACCAAGGAAATGGGGAAGCAGACGTGGCTCAACTGGTTGAGCATCTGCCTAACATATGCGAGGGTCCAGGGTTCAAACCTAGGGCGTCCTGACCCGTGTGGTGAGCTAGTCCATGCCATGTGCAGAGCTGCAGCGCGCAAGGAATGCTGTGCCAGGCAGGATCGCCCCCGTGTGGGGGTGCCCCACGCGCAAGGAGTGTGCCCGGCAAGAGAGCTGCCCTGTGCGAAAAAAGTGCAGCCTGCCCAGGAATGGCGCCACACATACAGAGAGCTGACACACCAAGATGACACAACAAAAAAAGAGATGCAGTTTTCTGGTACCACCGAGGGTGCAAGTGGACACAGAACACACAGCGAAAGGACACAGAGAGCAGACAACAGGGGGAGGGGGAAAGAAATAACTAAAAATAAATCTTAAAAATAAATAAATAAATAAATTCTATGACACTGTAACTCTATAATTTCAGAATGACCTGCTGTATCGATAAGACAAAGATGAGGTTGTTAGGACTGCTCATATTATAATTCAAAACTATTTTATAGTATAGTATTATAGGTTGGTTAAAAGATGGCCTTTTTGATGGGTCTTGTGAACAAGTTGTTACTGTATCCAGTACTGGAATGGAATTCTCATTACTTTATCATGAGTGGTTATTTTGATTCTATGGTTCCTCCAGTATTACCACCTGACTTGTACCAATAATGAATATTTCTTGATATTTAATGTATAGGACATTTACTTACACTCAACAAATATTTTTCAAAAGGGAAAAAAAAAGCTTAATGGTTACAGAGTTTCTGTTTGGGTAGATGGAAAAGTTCTGGTAATGGATAGTGGTAAGGGCAGAACAACATTGTGAATGGGATTAATTTCACTGAACTGTATGCTTGGGAGTGATTGATTTGGGAAATTTTATGTTCTATATATGTTTCTATAGTTTAAAGAGTAGGGGAAGGAGACCAAAGAGGCAATGACAATTAATGTAATACATGATCCTGAACTGGGTCTAATAATGTCCAAAAAGACATTATTGAGACAACTGAAAAAATGGAATTTAGACTGTATGTTTGAAACAATGTTAAATTTCTTGAACTTGATATATGCACTTAATGAGGTATATCCTTGTTCTCAGTAAATATGGAAGTATTAAGTGTTTAATGAGCATATTGCATGTGTAGCAGTTTTATATGGTTATGAATTCAAAAAACAGATATTGGATTATGCCTCTAATCTGATCTGTACCTGGGCATGATTGAGTTATGATTAGGGCGTTGAGTCCCCACCGTGGGGACTCACAGATAAAAGGCATGGCAAAGAACACAGTTGGGACTTTTAATGCTGGAGTTTTGATGTTGGAGTTTAATGCTGAAGACTTAAGCTAGAGCCCCAGCAAGTAAGCTCACAGAGGAAAGAGCAGCCAGCCCCAGGAAGAAAGAAACCTTGAACCCAGAAGAAAAGCAAGCCCCAGGAACGTAAGAACCCAGGTAGCCTGAACCCTCATAGACGTTGGCAACCATTTTGCTCCAAATAGACTTTGGTGAGGGAAGTAACTTATGCTTTATGGCCTGGTATCTGTAAGCTTCTACCTCAAATAAATATCCTTTATAATGCCCAGCAGATTTCTGATATTTTGCATCAACACCCCTTTGGCTGACTAATACAGCATGTAACCTACTCTCGAATGCTTAGAAGATTAGAGAGAGACTGAGAGGCAGGCAGACACAGAACAGGCGGGACATAGAATGATACTACACAAATGTGGCAAAATATTAAAAGTTGGTAAATCTGGGCATCCAGTTAGCAGGGATACTACAGTTTTCTGTATTGGTTTTGTGTTATTTTTGCAACGTTCTATAAATTTGAAATTATTTCAAAATAAGAAGTTAAAAAATGCATATTTTATAATAATCTCTATAGAAACGACATTAAAAAAAAAAAAAGAGCTATAGCTAAAAAGTCAGATGAGGAATTACAATGGAATACAAAAAAATATTAGATTGACCCAAAAGAAGGCAATGAAAGATTTAAAAGAAACAAAAACTCATGCAAATAGAAACAAGTAGTTAACAATAAATATAAAGCCAACAACATCAATCATTTAAACAAATACAAATGGATTAATGTACTCCAAGTGAAATGTAGACTGTCAGATGAGATTTTTTTTTAAGAATAGATTTTAATAAAAGCAAAAACTAACGACATACTGTCAGTAAGGGATGTACTTTAAATATAAAGACAAATAAATTGAAAGTAGAAGAACAGAAAAACATGTATTATGCAAATACTAGGTATATAAAAACTGATGTGGCTGTATCAGACAAAGTTGACTTCAAAACAAAGAGAATTACCAGACATAAAGAGCATGATTTCATAATGATAAAAGAAAAAGCATCATATGTGTAAGCACCTATTGTAATAGCATTTCAACACCCAAAAGGCAAAAGTTGACCAAATTAGAAAAATAGATTCCATCACAATTAGAGATTTTCTTGGTTTTTAAAAAAGATTTATTTATTTATTTATTCCCCCCCTTCCCCTCCTTCCACCCTGCTGTTTTTGCTGTCTGTGTTGTCTTCTCTTCTCATTTTCTCTCCTCTAGGATTCACCAGGATTCAATCCTGAAGACTCCTGATGTAGAGCCACCTGTTTCTGGTTTCCACTGCACTTCACCTTGACTCTCCCCTTGTCTCTCTTTTGTTGTGTCATCATCTTACTGTGTGACTCACTTGTGCAGACACTGGCTCACCCCACAGGCCCTCGTGCAGGCACTGGATCACTTGCAGGCATTTGCAGGCACTCACACGGACGCTGGCTCACCACGCAGGTACTCACGCAGTCAAACTTTCTCTTCTTTTTCACCAGGAGGCCTCAGGGATCAAACCCAGGTCCTCCCATATGGTAGGTGGAAGCTCTATCACTTGAGCCACATCTGTTTCCCATAATTAGAGATTTTAAAGCTCCCTCTCAATAACTGATAGAACTAGCAAAAAAGTCAGTAAAGATAGAGAAGATCAAATTGACACTATATAGGACCTTAAACTAATTGATATTTACAGAGCACTATACTCAACAACTTTAGAATACACACTCTTTGTCTAATTCATGGAAATTTACCAGGATAGAAATACGCAAGGTCATAAAATAAGTCTCCATAAATTTCAAAATACTGTAACCTTAAAGAATATGTTCTCCAACTACCACAAAATTAAATTATAAATAATAAAATATCTAGAAAGTGCCAAATATTTAGAAATTAGTACAAGAGAAATTAGAAATATTTAAAACTGAAAGATGATAAAAAATAAGGTATAACAAAATGTGTGGTATGTACCTAAAGCAGTGCTTAGAAGATTTATAGTTTTAAATACTTATAATAGAAAATAAGAATGCTTTAAAATCAATGACAAAATTTCTACCTTAAGAAACTACAAAATGAAGAGCAAATTCAACTGAAAGAAAACAGAAGGAAATAATAAAGAGCAGAAATTCATGAAATAAAAAACATATTTTTCAAATCCATTATGTTTATTTCTAGAAAGGACTCATTACTGTGCACTATGAGGTGACAGTATGCCAAACCTTTGACACCCATCCTTTTAATCACTTAGAACGTAGTAGAATCAACATAGACTAAGGCTTCTATAACTCATATGATATTCAAAGTAATAACCTGTGTTTCAAGAGAATGTACACGAAAAACCCAGTTAAATCTATTTTATTAGGCCACTAATGACTCAAAGATTACAAAGAATGAACTTGCCTGAAAATACACACTTTCATCATAATTCCCTGCACTTTTACATATCATGTAACAATTCGGGGCAAATTAAACCTAAACTAAAAAGAATCAAAATTCTTTTTAATAAAAATCTAAATTAAAAAGAATTAAAGTAGGAACTGGAGCAAGGAGTTCTAGGGGAAAATGTCAGATTATTCTTCAGAATTTTGCCATATATCATCAATAAGAAAAAAAAATTACTGGTTATTAAAGTTTATGATCTAAAAAGAACTGTCTGACTGAGACTGTTACTGGTCCAACAATTTCCATTCACTTCTTCCTCAATAATAGAACCCCCAAATATTAGTTGGGAAAACTAACCAAATGATGAAGACTACATTTCCCAGCCTCCCCTGAAGTTAACTGTGACCGTAGCTAGGTGTGACCAAGTAACCAAGTTTTAGCCAATGGGATGAAAGTGGAAGCAGTATATGTTCCTTCTGGGAAGCAGCCTTTAAAACAGGGAATGTTTCTCTTTCCCATACTTCCTTCCCATTTAGTAGAATATGGCTGTGATGGCTGATGCCGAAATAGCCAACTTCTACAAACAGCAAGGCATCAAGACAGGACTGTAGAACAGCTGTGGACTTGCCGAACAACCTTGCACTGCCAATGTATGCATGAAAGAAAAATTGATTTCTATCTGAAGCCTTTGTTATTTTGTTATTTTTGGGCACTTGCAGTCAAATGTAATCCTAGTTAATACTAAGTGATACAAAATATATCCTTTTTTTTTTTTAAAGATTTATTTATTTATTTCTCTCTCCTTCCCCTCCCACCCCGGCTGTCTGTTCTCTGTGTCTATTTGCTGCGTCTTCTTTGTCCACCTCTGTTGTTGTCAGTGGCACAGGAATCTGTGTTTCTTTTTGTTGCGTCACTTTGTTGGGTCAGCTCTCGTGTGTGCGGCGCCATTCCTGGGCAGGCTGCACTTTCTTTCTCACTGGGCAGCTCTCCTCACAGGGTGCACTCCTTGCGCGTGGGGCTCCCCTACGCAGGGGACACCCCTGCGTGGCAGGGCACTCCTTGCACACATCAGCACTGCACATGGGCCAGTTCCACACGGGTCAAGGAGGCCCGGGGTTTGAACCACAGACCTCCCATACAAAATATATCCTTAACCAATAAAAACTGTTTCTAAATGGTGGATGAATTTATATCACCAGAGACTCAAAAAGGTTATTTAAGCTACTAAGACAGCTAAACATCATCAGAAACTCTGTAGAAAATCCAACTGGAACAAATGCAACTGGCCCAAACAACAAAAATATACCAACCTGGGATGTTCTGGTATATTCTTCATATAGCCTGTCATACTCTTTACTCTTTTCCTGATACTGAGAATGGTACTCTTGAAGTTTTTTACCTACTGCATCAATGTTATCTTCTTTTACGAACTGATCCTACACAGGTAAATAAAAGAAGTAGAGAATGTTAACAATCCTGACACATAAGTTTTTCCATATCTATTCATTTTTAAATTATTTGTAATTTCAATGCAGAAGTCTAAGCCACTGTATTAAGCATGCAAAAGCATTCAATCCTTTTAACAGTAAGATTGCTCTTTAGCTCATATCAAAATAGTTAATACTTTAAAAATTAAGAAATGAAGTATAAATGAGAAATGTAAATAGAAATACTTTAAAGTTAATAAATACATTCAACAACCTACTAAGGAAAGGTAGCCACAAAATAAGTTCCAAATATATGATAAGTGTTTAGTATCAGAAATGTACAATGACTAAATTTCTTTTTCTTTTTTAACTGTCAAGTCTGATAAATTTGAATCAAATGATGCCTGTTAAATAAAAGTCTTCGCAAGAGCTATCAAGAACTTCTGTAATCATACCTGTTGGTATCTGGACACTGGGTACATCAGCTTCACATCAAGTTTTGGATTGTACTGAGCAAGAGATTCATGATGATAGTGGTTAATGAGCTCCACCACAGAATTAAATGTCAGAGGATCAGAAAAGCCATATTTACCATCCCGATGATAGATCTTTATTAACTTATTATTGCCTCCCTTCCTGTGAACAACAAGACAACAGCTAAAGATTTTCCCCTAAATTTCTAATAAAGTACTACTATGAAATACTATTTTCAACATGGAGATAAGAAAGTTTGGTACTAAACAAGTTCTAGTATGTTACTGAGGCTGAAAGGGGTTAAAAGGCATATATAAAATTATGTGGATAAAAGTACATATATTATTTTCATGCCTTTTTTTTTTCCACCAACCCTATTACTCACCCCCATTCTGTTCCCTGGTAATCTAGTTTCTAGATTTTGACCCTATGAGTTTGCTTATTCCAATTATTTCATATCAGTGAGATCATGCAATATTTGTCCTTTTGCGTCTCACTTATTTCATGCAACATGATGTTTTCAAGGTTCTTCCATGTTGTCACATGTACCAGAACTTCATTCCTTTCTATAGCTGAATAATATTCCATTGTTTGTATATACCACATTTTGTTTATCCATTCATCAACTGATGGAAACTTAGGTTGTTTCCATCTTTTGGCAATTTTGAATAATGTTGCTATGAACTTCAATAGACAAATATCTGCACAAGTCCCTGTCTTCAGTTCTTTTGACTATATACCGAGAAATGTGACTGCCAACTTATATAGGAATTTTACATTAAACTTTCTGAAGAAATACCACAGTCCTCTACATAGTATGCACCATTTTATACTCTCACCAATAATGAATGAGTGTCCCTATTTCTCCCATCCTCTCCAACACTTTTAAATTTCTCTCTCTTTTTTTTAAATAGTAGCCATTCTAGTTGATGTGAAATAGTATCATCTCATTGTGGTTTTCATTTGTATTTCCCTAATGGCAAATGATGTTGGGCATCACTTCATGAGCTTTTCGATCATTTGTATATCTTCTTTGGAGAAATGTCTATTCAGGTTGTGGTGGTTTGAAGCTGTATGTACCCTAGAAAAAACATTTTCTAAAATCTAATCCATTCCTGTGGATATAAACCCCTTTTAAGTAGGAACTTTTGATGAGGCTACTTCAGTTAAGGTGTGACCCACTTCATTCAAGATGGGTCTTAATAGTGTTACTGGAATCCTTTATAAGTGGTACAAATACAATTTTCGTTGTGCTCAGCTTCTTGCTTCCATGTTTTTTCTCTATCTGGTACCTCCAAAAAAAAAAAAAAAGAGTTGGCCATAAACATGAAGGCTGGTTTCTGATCTCTCAATTCAATTCCACTGGTCTGTATGTCTGTCTTTGTGTCAATACCTTGCTTTTTTGGTTATTGTGGTTTTGTAATAAATTTATGTCTTTTGAGGTAACAGGGCCAGGGATTGAACCCAGGAACCTTCTTTGTGGGAAGCTGATGCTCAACCCCTGAGCCACATCAGTTCCCTATAATAAGTTTTAAGATTAGGAAGTGTGAGTCCTCCAACTTCATTCTTCCTTTTTAAGATGGCTTTGGCTCTTGAGGGTTCCCCTACCCTTCCATATCATTTTTTTTTTCTTTTTTCCATATAAATTTGATGATTGGCTTTTCCAATTTCTTCAAAGGAGGATGTTGGAATTTTTATTGGAAATGCATTGAATCTGTAAAACTCTTTGTGTAGATTTGGCATCTTAATTATTTAGTCTTCCAATCCAGGAATACAGAATGACCTTTCATTAATTTAGGTCTTCTTTGATTTCTTTTAGCAATGTCTTACAGTTTTCTGTATAAAAGTCCTTTACATCTTCAGCCTGATTTATTCCTAGATACTTGATTCTTTTAGTTACTATTTTTTTAAGACATTTTATTTCCCTCCACCCCCTCATTGTATACACTTGCTGTATCTGTTTGTTTCTTTGTTTCTTTAGGAGGCACCAAGAACTGAACCCAGGACCTCCAATGTGGGAGGGAGGCACCTAATCACTTAAGCCACCTCCATTCCCTGCTTTCTTATGTCTCTCATTATGTTCTTCCTCCTGTGTCTCTTGTGTCATCTTGTTGCGTCAGCTTGCTGCACCTGCCCGTTGCACCAGTTCGCTGTCTTGCTTGTTCTCTTTAGGAGGCACCAGGAACTTCTGCTCTCTGTTTTGTTGTTTCTTTCATCATGTTTTCTTGTGTCTTGTATTATCTTGTTGTGTGAGCTTGCCATGCCTGCCTGTCAAGCCAACTTGCTGTCTTCTCTAGAAGACATCAGGAACTGAACCATAGCCAAAGCAGGAGTTCAATTGCTTGAGCCATATCTGCTTCCCTTTTATAGTTGCTATTTTAAATGGAATTTTTTTTCTTAATTTCTTCTTCCAATTGTTCACTATTGGTTTATAAAAACAACTGATTTTTCCATGCTGATCTTGTACCCCACTATTAGGTCTAGGTGTTTTGTTCTGGATATTTCAGGATTCTCTGATATAGGATTATGTCATCTACAAATAGGGAAAGTTTTACTTCTTCCTTTCCAATTTGGATGCCTTTTATTTTTTGCCTAATAGCTCTGGCTAGAACCCAGTACAATGTTGAATAACAGTGGGGACGGTGGCATCCTTGTCTTGTTCTTATAGGGAAAACCTTAAGTGTTTCACCATTACGATGATTGCTGCGAATATTTTATATGCACTCTTATCATGTTGAGGAAGTTTCTTTCTATTCCTAGTTTCCTAAGTGTTTTTATCAAGAATGGGTGTTGGATTTTGTCAAATGCCTTTTCTGCATCAATTGAGATGATGTGTTTATCGTTCATTCTATTAATATGGTGTATTATTACATTAATTGCTTTTCTTATGAACCACCGACATATATCTGGGATAAATCCCACTTGACCATGATGTATAATCTTTTTATGTGCTGTTGAATTAAGCTTGCTAGTATTTTGGAAGAGTTTGAGCAGGATTGGTGTTAATTCTTCTTGGGATATTTTGTAAAATTCACCAGTCAAGCCATCTGGTCCCAGGCTTTTATTTGTGGCAGTTTTTGATAACTGATTCAATCTCTCTTCTATTTATTGGTTTGTTGAGATATTCTGTTTCTTCTCATGTCAGTGTGGGTAGTTTACATGTTTCTAGGAATCTGTCCATTTCATCTAGGTTATCTAATTTGTTAGCATACAGTTGTTCATAGTATCCTCTTACATTCCTTTTTCTTTTTCGGTACTAGGGGCCGAGGATTGAACCTGGGATCCCCTATGTAGGAAGCCAGTGCTCAACCACTGAGCCACATCAGCTCCCCTGAGTTGTTTTGTTTTTTGTTTTTTTTGTGGGTTTTTTTGCTTCTTGTTTGTTTTTGATTTTTCAGGAGGCACTGGGAACCAAACCTCCCATGTAGGAAGCATGAGCTCAACCACTTGAGCCACATCTGCTCCCTCTTATAGTCCTTTTTATTTCAACGGGGTTGGCAATAATAATAATGTCCTCCTTTTCATTTCTTCTTTTAGTTTTTTGGGTCCTCTCTTTTTTTTCATCAGTCTAGCTAAAGGTTTGTCAATTTTACCGATCTTTTCAAAGAACCAACTCTTGGTTTTGTTCGTTCTCCCTACTGCTTTTTTAAAAATTCTGTATTTCATTTATTTCTGCTCTAATCTTTGCTATTTCCTTCCCTCTGCTAGGCTGGGATTTAACTTGGTCTTCTTTTTCTAGTTCTTCCGACTTTGAGGTTATGTCTCAAATGTAAGCATTTAAGAGCTATACAGTTCCCTCTCAGCACTACTTTGCTACATTCCATAAGTTTTGGCACATTGCATTTTGATTTTTATTTGCCTCGAGGTATCTTCTAATTTCCCTTTTGATTTCCACTTTGTATACTGTTTAACATGCTTATTTCTTTTGCCCTTAAAGTACATTAGTTACTGAAGGCCAACATACCTACATAGCAATCAATATCAACAAATTTAGCATATAAATCACTATGGAAAATAACTAAGACAGTTGTAAATTGTATCTTTTGTTTACAGTCTGAACAAATTATCTAATTTAAATTCTAACCATATTTTTTTCAAGGAGAATAGAGAACATCTCTTTAAAACTAAAAATATATGGAAGTATGCCCCTGGAGGGGAAACAGAAGCCATCTCTATATGAAGAAGGATGCTAAACATTTGTCACAAAATCTTCAATACACACAAGGTTTTATTGTTTAATGTGTGAACATAATTAAGCTCCTTTAATGATTTAAAACTGAGTGATTAATCTAGCACCATATATTTCTTTGTCTTTTATACTTGCTTATAATTCTGAGAAATGACCATTTAGGTTCTAACAACATGTGACAATTCAACTGTCATTCAACTGTTTTACGAAGTATACTTTTTCAAGAGCTATGTATATTAGCTGTGTAATGTGATGCTTAACTATTTCAGACCATCTTTGTTTACTGAGTCATAGCTAAATGGTCTCTTAAAAGACATTTTATAATCAGAGCTTAAAATGGTAATGTTTTGCAAGCCCCATAAGACATAATCTAAAACCACAGTAGACTGATTCATTATGACATAACAAAATACTGCACCATTCCCATTAAACTCTTTCTATAGAACCAACTTAATGGAAAAAGATGCTTCCATATCTCCTTATGCCATGTTATTATACAGGATAAATGAAGCACTAGAATTTGTGAAAGGTCAAACACAATGGGTTGGAACATACAGACTGATTTAAATTACCTAGGCTTAGAAGATCAGTATTTAAATGGATGATGGACTAAATTCCTATAAAATATACATTAGAAGAACCACCTAATCATAAGTAATGACTGTAGGTGTATACACCCACGCATACATACACATTCAATAAATGCAAGTTGGTCTCTCTGCTACAGAAAAGGTAAAAGGGCATTCATTCAGTCAAAAAAATTTATTGAACATGTACCACATGCCAGGAATGGTACTAGCACTGAGGTTACAGTGGTAAACAAGTCAGGTACAGTTCACATTCTCACGGAGTTTACAATTTAGGAGCATGAGGAGCATATCACCATCTTTCAGTTTATTAAGAAGGATAAAAAATTCCTCACAGGATAGAACATAAAAATGAAGAACTACATATGCCAAATAGTAGTAACTTTAATAGAAGAAAAAAAAAGAGTAAAGAGTAAAGGTAGAGTGATTGCTATTTTATATATGTTACACCAGGAAAAACTTTCCATTCAAGTTACATTTGAACACAGTCCTAAAGAGGTGAGGAAGCTAGCCCAGCAGCTATCTGGAAGGAAATTTTTCCAGTAGAGGGAACAGCAAGAGCAAAATCTTGAGGTAGGGCCATGCTTGACATGTTCAAGAAAGAGCAAAAGGGGCTGAGTGAACAAAAGGGAAAATAGAAGGAAACTAAGAGATATTAAAGGAGCTCAGATCGTGTAACAGCTTGTGGGCCATTGTAAGGACACTGGCTTTTACTGAGTGATATGGGAAGAGAGATATAAGAGGGTTTTGAGCAGAATGACATAACTATCTTGTGATTGAAAATGCTCACTCTAGATGTTTTATTAAGAAGACACTGCTGGGAATGAGTAGAGGTAAAAGTGGGAAGTCCTGTTAGGAGAGTATTATAATAATCAAGGTAAGATTTGAAAATGCCTCATGATGAGGATAGCAGCAATGGAGGTAATGAGAAATATATTTTGAAGAGAGAAATGTTAGGATTTGTGGATGGCTTGGATATGTGTATGAGAGAAAGAGACAAGGTAAGGATGATTTCAGCATTTTTTGTTTTGAGCACTCAGAAAAAACAGAATTCTCATTTACTGAGATGAACAAAGTTGTATAAAAAATAACATGTTTAAAGGGGGAAAAACATTTTGGTTTTTCGGACATGTTGAGATCCAAAAGGAGATGTAAATCCAGCAGCCTACTTAAGAGTCTGAGTCTGACATTCAGGGGAAAATCTGGGTAAGAGATAAAAATTCAGGAGTTTTCAGCCTATAGTTGTTTATTGTTTATTTGTTTGTTTTTAGGTACTGGGGCCAAGGATTGATTCCAGAACCTTGTATGTGGGAAGCCAGCACTCAACCACTCAGCCACATTGGCTTCCCTGAGCTGTTTTTTTTTTTATTGTTTTGCTTGTTGCTTTTGTGTTTTTTAGGAGGCATCAGAAACTGTACCCAGGACTCCATGTTGGAAGCAGGCACTCAACCGCCTGAGCCACATCTGCTCCCTTAAATATTCTTTAAAATCAGAGATCACCTACAAAGGTGAGCATAGCTGGAGAAGAGAAGAGGTCTAAGGTCTAAGTCTTGGGGTATGTGTTAGCCTCAGTGTTTAATGGTCAGGAAAATGAGGAAGAACCAACAAAGGAAACTTGGAAAGAGCAAAGTAAGAGGAGAACTAAGACAGTGGTATTCTAAAAGCCAATAAGGAAAGCATTAGAAGAAATGGTCAATGGGGTCAAATGATCACTGGGTTTGGCAAAGTAGAGACTAGTAAGTGGAATGGTAGAGATGAAAGCTTTACTGGAATGGATTCAAGAGAATGAAAGAAGTGCCTATGGAAAACTGTCATGAGGAATATTGCTGTAAGGGGGAGCAGAGGAATAGGGAAGTAGGTGGAAAGAGAGAGAGGGTCAAGGGAATTTATTTATTATTCTATAATGGGAGAGAGTACAGCAAAATTATATGCTGATGGGAATGACTCAGTAAAGAGACAAATTGTTTTCCAAAAAGAAAACAAGGTAATTCTTACAGTGATGCCCTTGAATAGATTAAAGGGATGAGATAAGACCCAGCCCACCAAGTAGAGAGGTGGACCCTGTACAAGGACAGGAACAGCCATCTACAGGAACAAGAAAAAGACAGAGAATTCACATTCAGGCACAAATATTTTGATAACTGTGTCAAAAGAAGCATAAGGAAGTTCTTTTCTGACTGCTTCTAATTTCTCAGTGGAATAGGAAACAAGTTAAAATGGGGAAGAAAAGCTGTAAATGAGAGCTAAAATAGGGAAGAAAAGCTGTAAATTTGTAAAGAACAGGGACAACTGTCATTTAGGAAAGTGGGAGGGCAAAAGGATTATGGAAATACAGTAGTTCAGCTGTGCAAAATTAAAGTCCCAATTGAGATAATCAGTCATGAATTTAATGTGAGACCACTCAGTGTGGTTATGTATTTTTCTCCATATTGAGCCGCCCAGGTATAGGTGGAGAGTTGAATTTAAGCAGTGTTGGAGTTTTAGTAGGTGAGAACAGAGGGATAGAGGGAGTCGCCGCGCTGCTGCCAGCCCGAGTGCGCCCTTCCCGGCCGCGCCGACCCGCGTTCTCCTCAGCCCGCGGCCCGCCGCCCCGCCGCCTCCTCGGCCCGCCGCCCGCCGCCCCGCCGCCCCGCCGCCTCCTCGGCCCGCCGCCCGCCGCCCCGCCGCCCCGCCGCCTCCTCAGCCCGCCGCCCCGCCGCCCGCCGCCCCGCCCGCCCCGCCGCCCGCCGCCCCGCCCGCCGCCGCGAGGCCGGTGTTCCACACGCGCACGATCGGGAGCATCCTGGAGCCGGTGGCGCAGCACATCTCGCTCCTGGTGATCATGCACGAGGAGGGCGAGGTGGCCGGCAAAGCCATCCCCGACCTCACCGCGCCGTGGCCGCCGTGCAGGCTGCGGTCAGCAACCTCGTCCCGGGTTGAGTCCGGATCCCTTTGATGGGCTGATAAAACAGACTCACAGAAGAACCCAGAGGAAGAGAGACAGCTCAGGAGATATGGGAGAGGCCCTGGGAAGAGAGAGGAGCCTGACAGTCTGTACCTGTCCTGGTGAAGAGAGCAGAGCAGCTAAGCCCAGAAATAAATGAGCCCCAGGGGAGAGATAAGCCTTAAGCCAAACTACAGCTGAGATCAGAAGAAGCTGGAATCATGGAGCCTTAAAAGAAAGAAGGAAGGCTGACCCCTCACACACATCTCCCGCCATCTTGCTTCAACACGTAGCCAGTGACTTTGGGTGAGAAAGTACCTCTTACGATATCGTGAGTTGGACTCTTTAGGGCCTCGTGACTATAAGCTTTTATCCTAAATAAATATCCTTTATAAAAAACAAAAAAAAAAAAAAAAAAAAACAGAGGGATAGAGGAACAAGTTTACAGAGGGTATGTACAAGGGTGGGTTTAATAATGGACCATGATTGTTAGTGGAGAGGGAAGTGAAGACAAGAAGGAACTGAGGAATAGTGAGTTTTTAATTACATATCTCTCTCACTTGCTATAATCTCCATGAACAGAAATGGAAGAATTATCCTATTCCTTCTTGTATCCCAGTACCTGACCCAATGCCTGGCATATATAGCAGATTCTTAAAGATTTGTTAATTATTCAAATTTTCTATAATGCTTTTTTCCTATTTTAAAAAATAATGAGTATTTAACTAAAAAATCTCTACTTTCTCACCATATACTCATTGCAATCAGATGTTTTACTCTCATTTTTCTAATTTGAGGGTCACCAGTGACTTGTAACAAATTCAGATTGCCCCCTCCTACTAGCCCAGCCTCAGACTGACTGAAATTTCTAATCTACCTCCCCTTTTTTCCCTGCCCTTTTCTTCCTTATACTTTATACCTCCTTCCATGACTTCGACGAAATCACTTTTCTTTCAGTCTCTCAGACTGATCTTCCTGTCTCCTTCCGTCCTCTAAACAGTTATTTCCTAAAAAATTTTGCCTTCACCCTCTACCCTTTTTTCCTCCATACACTTTCTCCTTAAAATTCCATTTACTCGACACAGATGGTACCTGATTCTTCTTCTGCCTCTATACTCTCTCCTGTGACCTCTGGAACCTATATTTCTAGCTATGTACTAGACACATTTTTACCTCAGAAAGTTCTGGAGGAGACAAAAGTCATTATCTTCCCCATCACCACTGCCCAGTAAAATAACTGCTGCTGGCTTACTTATTTCTATAAATGGTACATTTATTCTAAGCTGCTTAGGCTCAAGCCAGTCTCCTTCAACTCCCTCTCAACCTTGTACCTAATTCTATTGCCAAATCCCTTTTGGTGTTAGCTCCACATTGCCTCTTTTTTTTTTTTTTCTTTAAGATTTATTTATTAATTTAATCCCCCCCGCCCCCCCCCCCCCAGTTGTCTGTTCTCTGTGTATATTTGCTACGTCTTGTTTCTTTGTCCCCTTCTGTTGTCGTCAGCGGCATGCGGCACGGGAAGTGTGGGCGGCGCCATTCCTGGGCAGGCTGCACTTTTTTTCGCGCTGGGCGGCTCTCCTTACGGGGCGCACTCCTTGCGCGTGCGGGAACACCCCTGTGTGGCAGGGCATTCCTTGCACACATCAGCACTGCGCATGGGCCAGCTCCACACGGGTCAAGGAGTCCCGGGGATTGAACCGCGGACCTCCCATGTGGTAGATGGACACTAACCACTGGGCCAAGTCCGTTTCCCCACATTGGCTCTTAATTTGACTCCTCAACTCATTTCCTAGAGTCACAATCCTAGAAAATTATGGATTAGATGACATCATACCCCTTGTTTAAAACTGTTAACAATTTTGGTGGGTTTTTTGTTTTTTTCCGTAGAAAAGAAACTCAAATTCTTTACCATAGCCCACAAAGCTCTCCATGATCTGGCTCCTTTTTTGCTTCCAACTTCATCTCCTACTACTCTTCTCTTGGTTCACACAGTAGTCTATTTTTTGGACCCACCAAATCTTTCCCAACTCAGTGTCCTCCTTGCATTTTCTGTTCTCTCTCCCTGGAACACTTTTACAGCTAGCTCCATCTTCTCCTTCATTTCTCAGAAGTCCTCCTCCTTAAAACTATCTTAAATTTTCTGTTCCCTATATTTTCATATAACCCTATGTATTTCCTTTATAGCATTTCATATACTCTGAAATTATCTCGTTTCTTTTTTTATGTGTTTATTTCATCTCCCTCTTCTACAACCCCCAGAATATAAGGCAGAAACCATGATTATCTTGTTCATCATTATTTCCTAGATGAACATTTTTTACTAGAACGGTACACCTGAAACATTTGTAGGCACTCAATAAATATTAAAAGAAAATGAACAAATCCAATTCTGGATCACCATTACCTGTCAATTCATAAAGCCTTCTAACTCTTTTCTTGTATTTAACCTCTTTTATTCCTTCAACTTAAGAGTCTGACCACTAACTTTCCTGCTGAAAAAGTGCAACAGTCCCCCCTATATAACTACAATATTAAATATAAACTTCATGTTTTAGATTCCAAGGCCTTCTTCCAACCTTCTATCCCCTACCACTTTCTTTTATGAAGTTTAACCTCCAGCTAAACAGGACTGCATCTCTCAGAACATGGCTATATAATTCTCTACCTCTATATCTTTGCTCCTATTGTTACCTATTCCTATAATTACCCCTCCCAATTTATACATATCTGAACCTATCCCCTTCTTCAAGATCCATTTCAAATGCAATTTCTTTCAAAAAGGATAGCTTTCTACATCCTCTCAAAAAGATATCACCTTCCCACCTTTGGGCACTCAAAGCACATTGTTAGAACATTTCCAATTTTTTTACTTTAATTCAAAAATGTTTTCTTATTCCCTTTGCCCTCATTAATCTCTGAGTTCCTTAAGACAGAAGTTTAACTCAGTGGTGGATACCCTGCAATAGCTAGCACTGAGTTGTAAATATTTATTAAACTGAATTAAGACCAGTACTTTTCTGCCAAGTAAAATCCTTCAAGGCACAGCTGAATGGTCATTTTCTCTGAGAGACCTTCTCTTTGTTTCTCTCATTTATTCCTTCATTCATTCAAATATTTACTGAGTACCTACTACATGCCAGACTTTGTGCTTGGTACATGCAGACTTTAAAACATTCTTGCATCTGTGCTATCAAGGTATTTTGTTTAATCTCTAATATAACACCACATGCATTAAATTATATTATCTGTGTATCTTTCCTATCCACCTTTACACACTTGATTATGAGCTCCTTGAAAGTGTAACCACGTCTTATTCACGTCCATATTCAGTCTTAATACAGTACCCAGCACAAAGAAAATCCTCTAAGCTTTACAGTTACACAAAAATAAAATATTCTGCCTCAAAAGAAAAATACTCTGTAAGATTGAAAGATCATATAGAAGCTGAATGGTCCTTTCTGAGAAACGCTATATAGGAAACTCCTACATCTGGAGAATCATAGTTGAACTAAGTAATATTTATGATTCTTTCCAGTTCTAGGAGTCTAGGATAAGACTTTTCATGGTGACCCTAGAGTAGGAGGCAGTGGATGGGCCCGTTGCTTGCATTTATTCCTGAAAATCATTGCAACTTCGGGTAAATTACAGAACTTTGCAGATTCTTTTCCTCATCCCTAAGATACCAAAATGATTGCATTTATTTCGTAGCAATTAAGAATCTACCCACTGTAAAATGTCACCTTAATGTGGGATTAAAACCATTTTCCAGAGTAATAAAAAGGACATTAATTCATTTAATAAATAGTTATTAAGCATCTATTACATGCAGGGACTACCCTAGACACTGAGGATATAGCAATGATTGAACCAAGTTCTCACCCTAAGGGACCTTAAATTCTAGTGAGGCAAGATAGAAAGGTGAGAAGGAAAAAGAAAATAGAAAATGAGCAGTCTAATGCTGAGAACTAAATTGGTACAGTGTATGTCCTTAGATGACCACTTTGGATTGAGAGTCAGGGAAGACCTGAAGAGGTTGCATTTATGCAGACACTGAATGACAAAAAGGATGCAACTACAGAAAGATCAGAGAGAAGAATATGTCAGCAGATGGAACGGATGCAAAGGACCTAAGGCAAGAATAAGCATCACATGCCTGAAGAACCACTGGGGCTGAATGTAGTACATAAGAGAGAATGGCAAGCGATGAGTTATAAGAGGTAGATGGAGGCCAAGTCAAATAAAGTTTTGTAGGACAGAATAAAAAATTCTTTACCTTAAGTGCAGTAGGAAAATTTTTAAGGAATTTAAACAAAGGAGTAATCAGACTCTCACATCTTAAGATTATCACAGGTTGCTGTAGAGAAAATGGCCAATAGGTGTGGGCAAAATTAGAGTTGGGAGGTGCTGGGAGGCCCATTAGGAGGTGACTGCAAAAGAAAAGGCAAGGTGGTGGTATCTTAGGTTTGTAAGGTAGAAAAATGGAAAGAGAAGTGTGAAGAGATTCCAAATACAGACCTGAAGGTAGAGTTGAAAGGGCTTGCTTGCTGATGAGTTAAATGTGAAGGTGAGGGAAATGGGGGGTGAAAGATTTGTTGATTGACTAACTATAAAGATGGGGGGCAATTCCTGAGAATTGAAAACCAGAAGAGAAAGAGTTGGGGTAGAGGCAGTTGAGATAGAAATCAAGAAATATGTTTTGTCCATATTAGAATTAGTACATTAAGGGAAGCAGATTTGGCTCAACTGATAGAGCATCCGCTTACCACATAGGAGATCCGGGTTCAAACCCAGGGCCTCTTGACCTGTGTCGTGAGCTGGCCCACGCGCAGCACTAATGCACAGAAGGAGGGCAGTGCCACGCAGGGGTGTCCCCCGCGTAGGGGAGCCCCACGTGCAAGGAGTGCGCCCCGCAAGGACAGCCGCCCTGCACGAATAAAGCGTGGCCTACCCAGGAGTGGGGCTGCAGCAGGATGATACAACAAGAAGAGATACAGATTTCAGGGGCTGCTGACAAAGAATGCAAGCGGACAAAGAAGAACACACAGTGAATGGACAGAGAGAGCAGACAACAGGGGCGGGGGGGAGAAACAAATAAAAAATAAAATCTTAAAAAAAAAAAAGAATTAGTACATTAGTTATCTAAGTAATGATATCAAGTAAGGAGATGGAAATATGTGTCTGGAGATCTAAAGATGAGAGCTGGAGATGAAGTTTATGAATCATCACCTATAACTGATTCTTAAAGTCATAGACCGGACAAGCTCATCTAGGGAGAATGAACTAAGAAGAGAAAGAGGCCCACATGTGAGTCCTAGAGCACTTAACATTTAGTAATGAACAAAGGAGTGGCCTAGAGTTAGTAGGAAAATCAGGAAAGTGTGATGTCACAACACAGGACAAAAATTGTTTCTAGGAGGAAGTGTCTATGAGTAATGCTGCTAAAAGGTCAGATAAGGCAAGAAGAGAGAAGTGGGCACTGGGTTAGCAGTCCCCATAGAGTGGTCGATAGAGAAATCTGACTGGAGTGGAAAAAAAATTGTTTAATGACTCACTGTAGAACATTTAAGTATTCCTCAGCACAACTGAAGTGCTGAGGTATTAACTTTTTTTAAAAAATATTTTATTTATTTATTTCTCTCTCCTCCCCTCCCCCCACCGCAGTTGTCTGTTCTCTGTGTCTATTTGCTGCATCTTCTTTGTCCGCTTCTGTTGTTGTCAGCAGCACGGGAATCTCTGTTTCTTTTTGTTGTGTCATCTTGTGTCAGCTCTCTGTGTGTGCGGCACCATTCCTGAGCAGGCCGCACTTTCTTTTGCGCTGGGCGGCTCTCCTTATGGGGTGCACTCCTTGCGCGTGGGGCTTCCCTACGCGGGGGACACCCCTTCATGGCAGGGCACTCCCCCGCTCATCAGCACTGTGCATGGGCCAGCTGCACACGGGTCAAGGAGGCCCAGGGTTTGAACCACGGACCTCCTATGTGGTAGACGGACGCCCTAACCACTGGGCCAAGTCCGCCGCCCAGTATTAACTTCTTAATGTTTTTATCAGAGACTAATATTATGCCTCCAAATTTCCAGCATTAGCATATGGGGTTATTTTTCCTAAACATAGGAGGCAGGAAAGGCAGCAAAGGACCAGATAAATCTGGATTTGAACTCCTCCTCTACCACTAAGTAGCTCAGTATCTTTAGGGAAGTTCCTTAACCATGTTGTCTCTAACCATGTTGTGTCAGTGCCGTATCTATAAAATGGGGATGGAAAAATACCTACCTACCTCATAAGGTTGTTGGGAAAATAAACATTATATGTTAAGTGCTCGGTATAAGAGCGTTAATAGTTACTATTGCTGTTATCATTGTTCTTTCCAGCTGATCATTTTTTAAAGAATCACAAGACTTTATTGTAATTAGGTTATTTTAACTGTTAAAATTAAATGTGTAAATATCTAATGCAGTTTTTCTTAACCTTTTTTTGTTAATATTGTTTTTAGTGGTTAACCATTAATTTTTTTAAAAATTTTTATTAGAGAAGTTGTAAGTTTACAGAAAAGTCATGCAAAAAGTACAGAGTTTCCACATACTACCTCACACACAGTTTTCCCTATTATTAACAATTTGCATCAGTGTGGTACATTTGTTATAACTGACGAAACAATATTAATAATTATACTATTAACTGTAGTCCATCGTTTACATTAGGGTTTATTGTTTATGTTATACTGTCCTATGATGGTTTTTTTTCCATTTAATAAATTTTACTGAAGCCTATCATTCATACATGAATATACATAAACTATAACTGCACAGTAAAAGTTGTAAACTTACAAAACAAACATGCATCATACGGGGCTCACCCCACTACCACCATGCATTGTTGTAAAACATTTGTTATAAACTATGAAAGAATATCATCAAAAATATTACTACTAAATATAGTTCATATCTTATATTTGTGTGATTATTAAAACCCTGTATTAGTATATTATATATTTGTTATAGATCATGAGAAAATATTCTCATATTTGTCCTATTAACCACAGTCCATCTTCCACCACAGGATTCACTGCGTTATACAGTCCCATGCTTTGTACAAATCTACTCAAAGTGTATACTCAGTAGCTCTTATTTTCATCATAGAGTTGTACTGTCATAACCTCAGTCAATTTTAGAATGTTTTCATTACTTCAAAAGGAAAAATTCCAAACCTCCTTATAACCCCCTATCATTGTTCCTTAGATTTCCTTTCCCATTGCTGCAAAAAGATTACAATATTACTATCATCTAAAAGTTACATTAGTTGTAATTTTCATATTTTTTAAAAACTTTTTATTCTAGTAACATATATACAACCTAAAATTTCTCCTTTTAATCACATTCAAATATATAATTCAGTGGTGTTAATGACATTCATTAATACAGTTCATGCTATATCACCACCATCTATCCTATGACCCAAACAGAAACTCTGGACCAATTAGGCATTATCTTCCCATTTCTACTCCCACTCTGGCCCCTAATAACCTATATTCTAGTTTGTGCGCCTCTATGAATTTGCTTATTCTAATTACTTTTTATCAATGAGACCATACAATATTTGTCCTTTCATGTCTGGCTAATTGTACTTAATATGGGATCGTCAAGTTTCATCCATGTGATCACACATATCAGAACTTCATTCCTTTTTATGGTTACATAATATTCCATTGTATGTATATACCACATTTTTTTAATCCAGTCTTCTGTTAATGGACAGATGAGTTGCTTCCATCTTTTGACATTTGTGAGTCATGCCGCTGTGAACATCAGGGTGCAAATATCTGTTCAAGTCCCTGCTTTCAATTCTTTGGTTATATACTTAGAAGTGGGATTGCTGGGTCATAAGTACATTCTATACTTAACTTTCTGACAACCCACCAAACTGTTTACCACAGCAGCTGCACCATTTTACATCCTCACCAACAATGAGCTAGTGCTCTTATTTCTCCACATCCTCTCCAACACTTGGAATTTTCCATTTTTTTAATAGTAGTCGTTCTAGTGGGTGTGAAATAATATCTCATTGGGGTTTTGATTTGCATTTCTTAATGTCTAATGGTGTTAAGCATCTCTTCATGTGCTTTCTGGCCATTTGTATATCTTCTCTGAAGAAAATGTCTATTCAAGTCTTTAGCCCATTTTTTAAATTGGGTTGTTGAACAGTAGAATTTCTTTATATAATTTAGATATTAAACCCTTATCAGATACATGATTTCTAAATATTTTCTCTGTTCTATAGGTTTGTCTTTTTACTTTCATGAGGAAGTGCTTTGACATACAAACGTTTTTAATTTTGATGAAGTCCCATTTATCTTCTGCTGCTCATGCTTTTAGTTAAAGTGTTAAGAAGCCACTGCCTAAAACAAGGTCTTGGAGTTGCTTCCCTATATAGTCTTATGGGTGTTTTGGGGGTTTTAGTTTTTTGTGTTTTTTTTTAAGGTACCAGAGATTGAACCCAGGACCTTGTACATAGGAAGCAGGCACTCAACCACTTGAGCTCTATCCATTCCCCTTATAGGAGTTTTATAATTTTGGTTCTTATATTTAGGTCTATGATCCATTTTGAGTTAGTTTTTGTTTTAAGATTTTTTTTTATTCCCCTCCTGTGGCTTGTTCCTTTTCTTTTGCTGTCTCTTCTCTGTGTCCATTCGCTGCTCATTTTTTCTGTATCTGCTTGTCTCCCTTTTGTTGTGTCATTTTGCTGCACCAACTCTCTGCAGCACATAGGCCGTCAGCTCTCCACGGCACATGGGCCATCAGCAATCTGTGGTGCACAGGCCAGCTCTGCCTTCACAAGAAGGCCCTGGGACGTGAACCCAGGGCCTCCCACATGGCAGACGGGAGCCCAACTGACTGAGCCACAGCCACTTCCCCATTTTGAGTTAATTTTTGTATATGATATGAGGTAGGGATCCACCTTCATTATTTTGCACATGTATACTCAAGTTTTTCCAGAACCATTATTCTTTCCCCACTGAGTGGACTTAGCATCCTTGTCAAAAATCAGTTGGCCATTGATATGAGGGTTTAATTCTGAACTCTCAATTCAATTCCATTGGTCTATATATCTGTCCTTACACCAGTACCATGCTATTTTGATTTTTGTAGCTTTGTATTAAGAATTAATACTGGGAAGTTTGAGTCCTCCAACTTTGTAGTTCTTTTTCAAGATGGCTTTGGCTATCTGGAGCCCATTATTCTTCCATATAAATTTGATTATTGACTTTTCCATTTCTACAAAGAAGGCTTTGGAATTTTTATTGGAAATCATGCTGAATCTGTAAATAGCTTTGGGTAACAATATCTTAGCAATATTTAGTCTTTCAACCCATGTACATCGAGTGTCCTTCCATTTATTTAGGTGTTCTTTGATTTTAGAAATGTTTAATAGTTTTCATGTGCAAGTCCTTTGCATCCTTGGTTAGATTTATTCCTAGGTATTTGATCCCTTTTATTGCTATTGTAAATGGAATTTTTTCTTTATTTCCTCTTTTTTTTTTTTAATATTTATTTTTTATTTATTTCGTCCCCCCCTTTCCCCCCCAGTTGTCTGCTCTCTGTGTCCATTCGCTGTGTGTTCTTCTGTGACTGCTTCTATCCTTAGCAGCAGCACCGGGAATTTGTGTTTCTTTTTGTTGCGTCATCTTGCTGTGTCAGCTATCCTTGTGTGTGGCACCATTCTTGGGCAGGCTGCACTTTCTTTCGTGCTGGGCGGCTCTCCTTACGGGGCATGCTCCTTTGTTTGTGGGGCTCCCCTACGCGGTCCCCCTGCGTGGCACGAAACTCCTTGCAGTCATCAGCACTGCGCATGGGCCTGCTCCACACAGGTCAAGGAGGCCCCGGGTTTGAACCGCAGACCTCCCATGTGGTAGGCAAACGCCCTAACCACTGGGCCAAGTCTGCTTCCCTTATTTCCTCTTCTAACTGTTACTAGTGTATAGAAACACTACTGATTTTGTGTATTGATCCTGTAGCACACAAATTGCTGAATTCCTTTATTACCTCTCAGAGCTTTGTTGTGGATTTTTCAGGATTTTCTCCATGTAGCATCATGTCATTTGCAAATTTGGATGCTTTTTATTCCTCTTCTTACCCAATATACGTCCTCTTTCACGGTGAGGAAGTACTTTCTAATTCTAGTTTTCTAAGTGTTTTTATCAAGAAGGGGTGCCAGTTGGGAAGCAGATATGGCTCAAGCAGTAGAGTGCCTGCTTCCCAAATGGGAGGTCCCAGGTTCAGTCCCCAGTTCCTCCTAAAAACAAAAAAACAAACAATAGGCAAACAAATGAAAAAAAAAAAAGAACCAACTCAGGGGAACCGATGTGGTTCAGTGGTTAAGCGCTGGCTTCCCACATTCAAGGTCCAGGGTTCATTCCTGGGCCCTGGTACCTCAAAAAAAAAAAGAAAAAAAAGTGGGTTGCTGGATTGTGTCAAATGCCTTTTTGATAACAATTGAGATGATCTTTTTTTTTTTCCTTTGTTCTATTAATATGGTGTGCTATATTAATTGATTTTCTTCTGTGGAACTACTCTTGCATACCTGGAAAAAATCCCACTTAATCGCATAACTATTTTAATGTGCTGTTGGATTTGGTTTACTAGTATGTTTACATCTATATTCATGAGGGAGGGAAGCGGATTTGGCTCAATGGATAGAGTGTCCACCTACCACATGGGAGTCCAAGGTTCAAACCCAGGGCCTCCTGACCAGTGCAATAAGCTGGCCCATGTGCAGTGCTGATGCCACAGAGGTGTCCCCCGCGTAGGGAAGCCCCATGTGAAAGGAGTGCTCCCCACAAGGAGAGCCATCCAGTGCAAAAAAAGTGCAGCCTGCCCAGGAGTGGTGCCGCAAACACAGAGAGCTGATGCAGCAAGATGACGCAACAAAAAGAGACACAGATTCCCAGCGCCGCTGACAAGAATATATTCATGAGGGATATTGGTATGTAATTTTCTTGTGATATCTTTATCTGGCTTTGGTATTAAAAGTAATACTGGCCTCAAAGAATGAATTAGGAAGTGTTCCCTCCTCTTCAATTTTTTGGAAGAATATGAGCAGGATTGGTGTTAATTCTCCTTGGCATGTTTGATAAAATTCACCAGTGAAGTCATCAGGTCCTAGGCTTTTCTTTACTGAGAGGTTCTGAATACTGATTTAATCTCTTTATTTGTTATTGGTCTGTCGAGATCCTCTGTTTGTTCTTGAGTCAGCATAGGTAGTTTGTGTGTTTTTAGGAATTTTTCCATTTCCATCCAGATTATCAAATTCCCTGGCATATAGCTATTCATGGTGTCCTCTTAATAATCCTTTTTATTTGTTGGATCAGTAGCACTATCCCTTCTTTCATTTCAGATTTTAGTTATTTGAATCTTTTCTCTTTTTTAGTTTGTAAGTCTAGCTAAAGGTTTGTCAATTTTACTGATCTTTTCAAAGAACCAATTTTTAGTTTTGTTAATCTATTGTGTTTTGTTTTTTTAATTCTGTATTTCATTTATTTCTGCACTAATATTTGTTATTCCCTTCCTTCTGCTTGCTTTGGGTTTACTTTGCTCTTCTTTCTCTAATCCTCAAGTTCTAAGGTTACGTCTCTGATTGATATCTCTACTCTTCTTTTTTAATGTAAGCATTTAGAGCTATAAATTTCCCTCTGAGCACTGCCTTTGTTGCATCCCAGAAGTTTGGTATACTGTATTTCATTTTCATTCACCTCAAGATATTTCCTAATTTCCCTTTTGATTTCATAATTGACCCATTGGTTCTTTAACAGTGTGTTGTTTAATTTCCACATATAAATAGATTTTTCTGTTCTCATTCTGTCACTGATTTCTAGTTTCATTCTGCTGTGGTCAGAGAAGATAAATATATGTATATGTATATGTACATGTATATGTATATTTATAAATATATGTATATGTATATATACAAATATATATTTTTTTTAAAGATATGTTTCATCTTTGTTAACATAAAAATTCATACATCTATCATTTATGAGACTCTAATATTCCCATATGGGAGTCAGGATACAGGCTGAGAATTGCTCTATCTTCCACATATCCTCACCAGCAAAAATTACGTTAAGTTTATTTCTGGAGTCTCTTTAATAAGACACTGGCTGCGGGTGGGAGTGGATGGAGGAATGGGAGAGATTCCCAAGAAATCATTAATAACTTTAGGCTATGCCCATGACTTCTACATCACTAGTAAGGTTAATAGTATACTTTCTACTCCTTTAGGGATTTTTGCCTTTTCTTTTTATTGCTACATAAAAATAAAAATAGCTGTCTTTTTTATAAAAGATGCTTAAATATTTAATGTATAGAAAAAGGAAAGTTAGCAAAACAAAAAAAATTATGCACCTAAATTAAATAAAAATATAAAAACTGTATTTTTACTGTATAACTGTAAATAAAACACAGTGATCTTATATGCCAAGAATTTTTTAAATGCTAGCAAAGCACTAGCCAAAAGGCTTAAAAATACTCACCGCAATGTCAAAGTATAATCTCCCTGCATTTTTGTTGAGGCATCTCGGACCAAGAAAGTACCATCTGGCATATCCCGTAATTTGTCATTTACCTCCTCCCTGAAGAAAAGAATTACAGGAAAAGTGAAAAGACGTAAGCATCAGTTCTTTTCATCTGCTATTAATAAGGCTAGATGGGAGGTGGGTGAGTCTACCGTTACAGAATCATAGGGGCCCTTTCAGAGGTCGTTTAGTTCCTCCCCCTAGGAGGATTTTAGGTGTTATGCAATCTAAGGAAAGTCTAATTGCTTTTTACACTCTTCTAGATTTGAACTGTCTATAAGGGACAGTACTTCTAATAAGTCTTTAGAACTTCCTTAGGCAGGTCTGAACTTGCACAGTTTCAGGAAAAATCAGCAGCTGTTTAGAAAAAAGGTTAGTTAAGCAACAGTGGCAGCTGTGTCTGATCAGAGGAGGAAAGAATCACTAAATTCACAACCTTTCAACATGATAGTCTCCTTTTTGAATTTATACTGAGAACAGTTTGACTCAGGACTTTAGGAAACAACACGAGAACACTCAGAAGTAACTGTAAAGGCGTAAAAGATCCTTGAGTTACAATAGAACCACAAGATCTTAAAAGATAAATTTAAAAGGTAAACATAATAGACCCCTTTATAGTACAATACTAAAATAAACATTTTCTGATCAATTTGCATATAAAAATAATAAGTCCTTTGCCAGGGTCAAAATTATCCAAAACCACATTTTGCCCAAAAAGCAGATCTGCTCTAGAGTCCTCAAAGTGAGATCTGTGAAGGGTATAAATCAAAATCACCTGGGGTGCTCACTTTGGCAACACATATACTAAAATTGGAATGATACAGAGAAGATTAGCATGGCTCCCGCGCCAGGATGACATGCAAATTCATGAAGCGTTCCATTAAAAAAAAAAAAAAAATCCTATGGGGAGGTTGTTAAAATACAAATTCCTGGGCCCCAACCCAGGTAATTCTTGTGCATGCAAAGATTTAGGAAACACTATATTAGAGAAAGGTAAGGAAAATTAAGTACCCTTTAGTATCTTTTCTTCTAAAACACATGTAACTGTCTTAAATGTACAAATTTCATTTATTCATTACATTATTAAAGGTACTCAATACATTATTAAAGGTTATCAATCACACCCATAATTTAATGTTTGCTGATTGTTTTGTTTTGTTTTGAAATACCAGGGTTGGGGATTAAAACCAGGACTTCATATGTGGGAAGCCAACGCTCAACCACTGAGCTACATCGGCTTCCCCAAGTTGGTTTTTTGGTTTTTTCATTTATTTGTTGTTTGTTTTCTTCTTAGGAGGTACCACGGATCAAACACGGGACCTCATATTTGGGAAGTAGGTGCTCAACCACTAGAGCTACATCTGCTCCCTAATGGTTTTTTTTCTTTTTCTTTTTTTAAAGATTTATTTTTCTCCCCTTCTCCCCACTCCCCGCCATTTGTTTGCTCTCTGTGTCCATTTGCCGTGTGTTCTTCTGTGTCCGCTTGTATTCTTGTCAGCGACACCAGGAATCGGTGTCTCTTTTTGTTGTGTCATCTTGCTGAGTCAGCTCTCTGTGTGTGCAGCCCCACTCATAGGCAGGCTGCACTTTTACCATGCCGGGTGGCTCTCTCCTTATGGGGCACACTCCTTGCGCATGGGGCTCCCCTACAAGGGGGACACCCCTGCATGGCACGGCACTCCTTGCATGTATCAGCACTGTGCGTGGGCCAGCTCACCACACAGGTCAGAAGGTCCTGGGTTTGAACTCTGGACCTCCCATGTGTTAAGTGGATGCTCTATCCGTTGAGCCAAATCCACTTCCCTCTAATGGTTTTCTTACCACATTTTTGTGGAAGAAAAAGCATTAAGATACTTTTGAAATATCCACACATACAATTTTCTGAATAGTAACCTTTAAATGACAATTAACGTGGAATTAAAATTTTAACTAGTGATATACATATCAAATATAGTAACCTTCTAATTACCTTGAAATATCACCCCAGTACCATTCTGCATCCTGAAGAGAAGAGGCAGAACTTTCCTTCATTCCATTTGTAACTGCAGAAGTAATTGGCTTAGGTGGCTTTGGTGGAAGAGCTAGAAGAAAAAGGAACATTATTTTGTGAGTAAAAACTATTTGTTTTCTGATTTCCTTCATCAGGAGCAGATCATTAACCAATGTGCAGTGACTCAAATAATTATCAATCCAATTAAGAATAATTTTATATTAAATGTTAAAATATTAGCCAATGAAGGAATCCTTTTAGAACTCTACCAATAATTGCCTTAAAAGTGAAAATATCATGCTATTTCTTTCCTTCTTATAAAGTATTGAATTTGATTCTGAACAGATGTCAAAAAAAATCTCGATTGTCTCTCAAAAAAAAATGTGACACCCCTTTGCAAACAATTCAGACCAAAAGCCATTAAGTAGAGCAGAAAGTGGGATGAAAAGGGCTTCTGATTGGGTAGGGAAAGGGCAGAGCAACAGCTGTAAGAGACTGGTTACATTATAACAGAATGGATTAAATAAGTAAAACTATTAAAGATAATGGGAGCCAAGTTTCTCACAAAGAAAGTAAGAATATGGAAAGGAAAAAAAATAGAATAAACTCTCAGGCACTGGATTGAAATTGAAGATATTGATGTGAATTCATGGTTTTATATAGATATATAGATACAAAAACACATGCACATAGAAATAGATATGGATGTAAGTGTCTGTACATATAAGGAATACATATAATGTTCCATAGCTCTGTTCCCTGAGTGATTCTGTGAGCAGAAACAGCAATATATATACCTAGCAATATGCATACCTAGCATCCAGAGCTTGGTTTCGATTGCCATTCTCCATTAAAAGGAGCCAGGGATCTTTGGAGAAGTGGCCAATTGCAGGGCAACTGAGTGACAAATGAGTCTGGAACATCCTTTTGTTCTAAAAAGTTACAAACTCAAAGAATGAGGGGTCCTATCAAAATAACAAAGAAACCAAATTGAATGTTCTCTCACTTCTGAAATCTGGGACAATTTGAGCATCAAAAAGTAAAGTGAAGTGAAGTGAAAAAAAGAAAAACAGGTAAAAAACAAGTGAAAAAACCCCACTAAACAGGTTAGAAATTTGTGAGTCCATGAAGATAAAAAGAAACAAGCAAAAAAATTTGCAAGATTGATGAGAGCAAATATTTACAAAATCTCAAAGTACCTTTCCACAAAATGCTTATTAATTACAAAAGGAAAAAGAAGAATTCAATAATGGAAAGCCTGGCAAACACCACCTTAACTCAAGCAATCAAGGTTAATATCACTAGTAATAGTGAAGTCTTGGGTCTCCAATAAGATGCACTGGGAAGAACACAGACATTTCTATTGTAATAATCCTGCCAAATATGAATAAGCTGAATCTAGGATAAGGAAACATCGTACAACTTTTTTTTTAAGACTTATGTTATTTATTTCTCTCCCCTTCCACCCCATTGTCTGCAATCTGTGTCCATCCATTGTGTGTTCTTCTGCGTCCACTTGCATTCTTGTCATGCGGCACCGGGAAGCTGTTGCTTTTTGTTGTTGTTGTTGTTGCATCATCTTGCTGCATCAGCTCTTCATGTGTGCAGCGCCACTCCTGGACAAGCTGCGCTTTTTCTGCACAGGGTGGCTCTCCTTGCGGACTGCACTCCTTGCATGTGGGGCACCCCTACACGGGGGACACCCCTGCGCAACACGGCACTCCTTGTGCGCGGCAGCACTGTGCATGGGCCAGCTCACCACACGGGTCAGGAGACCCTGGGTATCGAACCGTGGACCCTCCATATGGTAGGTGGACACTCTATTAGTTGAGCCACAACTGCTTCCCCAGACAACTCTTGATTAAGGGAAATTATACCAAATAATTGGCCTGTAATCTTTAAAAATGTCAAGGTCATAAAAGTCAAAGAATGGCTGAGGAACTGTTCAGTTGAAGGAAACTAAAGAATTATGACAGGGAAGCGGACTTGGCCCAATGGACAGGGCATCCACCTACCACATGGGAGGTCCACGGTTCAAACCCCAGGCCTCCTTGACCATGCACTGTGCTGATGCAGAGCTGGCCCATGCACAGTGCTGGTGCGCGCAAGGAGTGCCATGCCACGCAGGGGTGTCCCCCTTGTAGGAGAGCCCCATGCGCAAGGAGTGTGCCCTGTAAGAACCGCCCAGTGCGAGAGAACGTACAGCCTGCCCAAGAATGGCACCGCACACACGGAGAGCTGACATAACAAGATGATGCAACAAAAAGAAACACAGATTCCCAGTGCCACTGATAAGGACAGAAGCAGTCACAGAAGAACACACAGCGAATGGACAGAGAGAACAGACAATGGGGGGGAGGTGGAAGGGGAGAGAAATAAATAAAAAATAAATCTTAAAAAAAAAAGAATTATGACAATTAAATGCAATGTGTGATTCTAATTGGGTTATTTAGCAATAAAAGACGTTACTGAAACAATGGGAAAAACTTGAATGAAATCTGAAGATGAGATGGTAGTAATGCATCAATGTTAATTATTTTGATGGTTGCAGTGTGGCTATGTAGGAGAATGTCCTGTATGTGGGAAACACACACTAACAAGGCCAACCTGGGGCATCATGTTGGCAGCAACTTACTCTCAAGTGGCCCGAGGAAATCTAGTTCTTTGTACTGTATATGCAACTTTTCTGTAAGTTTATGATTGATTTTTAAAAATTTATTAAAGTGTATCACTCGTACATAAATATGCATAAACAACAACTGTATAGTAATACTTGTGAACTTACAAAACAAACATACATAACATCATATAGGGCTTTCATACCTCTCCCCACCAATACCTTCCATTGTTGGACATAAAGAGCAGACAACTTGGGTGAGGGGAGTGAAGGGGAGAGAAATAATTAAAAAATAAATCTTTAAAAAAAAAAAAAAGAGCATCCTCAAAATATTACTATATATACAAAATATTACTATATATACAAAATATTACTATAAATACTTTGGTTAAAAGTATTTTCTCCCAACCCACCCTATTATTTTTTTATAATTTATACATGAACATACATAAACAATAAGTGTATGGTAAAAGTTGTTAACTTACAAAGCAAACATACATAACATCATAGAGGGGTCCCATACATCAACCCTACACCAACGCCTTGCATTATTGTGAGACATTGGTTACAAATTATGAAAGAATATTGTCAAAATCTTACTAATAACTATAGTCCTTCTTACATTTGGTGTATTTTCCCCCAACCCATCCTATCATTTGTTTTTTTAAGATTTATTTATTTACTTCTCTCTCCTCCCTCCATTGTCTGCTCTCTGTGTCCATTCATTGTGTATCCTTCTGTGTCTGTTTGTATTTTCATTAGGAAGCTTATGGGAACCAATCCTGGGACCTTCCAGAGTGGGAAAGAGGCAATCATTTTCTTGCATCACCTCAGTTCCCTGACCTGCTGCATCTCTTATTCTCTCTCCTGTTGTCTCTTTTTGTTGCATCATCTTACTACACCAGCTCTCCATGTGGGCCAGCACTCCAGCGTGGGGCAGTAATCCGCGTGGGACAGCTTGCCACACGGAACAGCATGCCTTGACCAGGAGGCCCTGGGCATCAAACCCTGGACCTCCTATATGGTAGATGGGAGTCCAAATGCTTGAGCCACATTCACTTCCCCTATTCCTTTTTTTTTAAACATATTTTTTATGACAGAAGTTGTAAACTTACAAAGCAATCATGCATACATGCAGAATTCCCAAACAACACCTCTCTATCAACATAACACACCACACCATGGTGGAATATTTGTCACAGATTATGAGATACTATCATCAGATTAAGAAATATATATATATCATCAGATTGCCAGGTACATAGCATATATTTGGAACACTTTTTCTATACTCCCCCATTATCAACACAGTATATCTTTGGCATAGATGCATGGATATTACACTATTACTGTTAACCACAGTCCACAGATCACTCCCAGGTGTATTCTTTCCATGCTTCAACACATTCCCAACACCCTGCAATAGTGATGTACATCTGCTCTAGCTCACGAAGGACAATCTTGCATTTGTGCCATCAACCACAATTCTCATCGGCCTCTGGGTTACTGTGCTGTTCAGATCCTAGATTATTCTCTAGCTTTCTGTCAATTTGCATTTACTTTCCTAGACTACTCTTTCCAACCACATTTCCATTTATAAGCCAGTTGTTACTTCCTATAGTTATCATCAACTCTGTATATTTCCACACTTTTACAATAAAGCTAATTAAAACTCCTACATACCTTAAACATCAGTAGTCTTTATCAGTCCTCCTAACTCCTTTAAGAATCCACCACCTACCACCAGGTCTTGATGATATTTTCCTACATTTTCTTCTAGAAGCTTTATGATTCTTGCTTTTATATGTAGGTTTTTGATCCATTTTTAGTTAATTTTTGTATAAGGTGTGAGATAGGGGTCCTTCTTCCTTCTTTTGGCTATGGATATCCAGTTCTCCCAAAACCATTTGTTGATGGACTGTTCTGCCCAAGCTGGGTGGGTTTCCCAGGCTAGTCAAAAGTCACTTGACCATACATGTGAGGGTCTGTTTCTGAACCATCAATTCGGTTCTATTGGTCTACATGTCTGTCTTTATGCCAGTAACATGCTTTTTTACCACTGTAGTTAGGTAATATGATTTAAAGTCCGGAAATGAGAGTCTTTCAACTTTGCTTTTCCTTTTTAAGATGTTTCTGGCTATTCTGGAACCCTTACCCTTCCAAATATTAATAAAATTGATTAATAGCAGTTTTCCATTTTATTATAAAATGCTGGTGGAATTTTTATCAGGATTGCATTGAAACTGTATATCAATTTGAGTAGAATTGACATCTTTTTTCTTTCTTTTTTTAAAGATTTTTTTTTTCTCTCCCCACTCCCCCGCCCCCCCCAGTTGTCTGCTCTCTGTGTCCATTCACTGTGTGTTCTTCTGTGACCGCTTCTATCCTTATCTGCAGCACTGGGGATCTGTGTTTCTTTTTTTTTGTTGCATCATCTTGTTGTGTCAGCTCTTCATGTGTGCAGCGCCACTCTTGGGCAGGCTGAACTTTCTTTCACGCTGGGCGGCTCTCCTTACAGGGCACACTCCTTGCCTGTGGGGCTCCCCTACATGGTGGACACCCCTGCGTGGCAAGGCACTCCTTACGCAAATCAGCACTGCGCATGGGCCAGCTCCACATGGGTCAAGGAGGCCCGGGGTTTGAACCACGGACCTCCCATGTGGTAGGCAGACACCCTATCCATTGGGTCAAGTCCACTTCCCAGAATTGACATCTTAATGATATTTCCAATCTGTGAGCATGGAATGTTCTTCCAATTATTTAGGTCTTATTTTCTTTTAACAATGAGTTCTAATTTTCTGAATACAAGTGTTTTGCATCATTGGTTAAGTTTATTCCTGAATATTTGGGTTCTTTCTGTCATAGTTTATTTTTACCACTCTTTTGACACTTTTAGTCACTTTTATTGAAATAATCTTCATTTCTAGACTCTCTTCCAGGCTCTCTCTCCTGTCTTTTCAGGCTGTAGCACATCCTTTAGTATTTCCTGCAAAGCCAGTCTCTGATTACAAACTCTCTCAGTTCCTGTTTATCTGTGAATATTCGAAACTTACCCTCATTTTTGAAAGACAATCTTGCCAGATATAAGATTCTTGGCTGAAATTTTTCTCTTGCAGTATCTTAAAATATATCATACCACTGTCTTGCCTCCATGCTTTCTGATGTGAAATTGGCACATAATCTTATTAGGTATCCCTTATATATTATGCATTGCTTTTCTCTTGCTGCTCTCAGAATTATATCTTTGGCATTTGACATTCTGATTAGTATGTGTCTCAGAGTTGGTCTATTCGGATATATTTGGATGGGAGTACATTGTGCTTCTTGGACATGGATATCTACGTCCTTCAATAGGGTTAGGAAATTTTCTACCATTATTTTTTCAGATATTCCTTCTGCCCCTTTTCCCTTCTCTGCTCCTTCTGGGACACACATAACATGTATGTTTGCACGTCTCTTGCTATTGTTTAAATTCCCTGAGATCCTGATGAATTTTTTCCAACCTTTTTTTCATCTGTTCTTTTGTATGTTCACTTTCAGAGGTCATTTCTTCAAGCTCAGCAATCCTTTCTTCTGCCTCCTCAAATCTGCTATTATATGGTTCCAGTGTATTTTTTATTTCATTTATTCCATGCTTCATTCCCATAAGATCAGCATTTTTCTATGTATGCTTTCAAATTCTTCTTTGTGCTCATCCAATGTCTTCTTAATTTCCTTAATCTGTCTAGCCATCTCATTGAATTCATTAAGGAGATTTGTTTGAACATCTATAATTAGTTGTCTCAACTCCTTTACATCATCTGGAGGCTTATCTTGTCCTTTAACGGGGCCATACCTTCCTGTTTCTTGGTGTGGGTTGTAATTTTTGTTGGTGTCTTGGCATCTGGCTTAACTAGAGTCTTTATTCTGGGTATAGTTTTTCTCTCTTTTATTTGGGGCTTTCTTGCCCTTTTCTCCCTTGCTGGTTGTGTAGTAGGAGCCAAGGATATAGTTGGTGCTCTAAGCTGTGAAGGCTCAAGCTGTCCTCATTGCTCCAGTGACTGATGAAGCTTCTCCCAACTTTCTCCTTTGCCAGGGGTAGAAACAGAGCCCCAGCCAGGAGTAATAATCCAAGTTGTGCAGGCCTAGACTGTAGTTGCCCTGAGAGACTAATGAAGCTTCATGCCCCTTTCTACCCCTGCTTGGGGTAGAGATAGAGCTGCAGGTATGGGAAGCAATCTATGCTTTGCCAGTCTAAAATTACTGCAGCTGACCAAGTAGACTTCCTTTCAACTATTCAGTCTGTGCCAACCAAATGTACCTGCAGTTACCTAGAAAAGTTGGTGCAGAGCTTGCCTGCTTCCTCCCTGCTAGAGGTGGGGCAGAAGCTTAGGCTAGGGCTGCAGTCCGATCTGGGTGAAAGAAACGCGTCTCTACCTTCATTATGATTTTCAGTCAGCCTGTCCTCATGCTGGGGACAGAATCAAAATGGCAGCTACCAGCCTCTTTCTATCTTGGACAGGTTCAACCTTTAGTAAATTTGTCTAACAAAGTATAACTATAAGAAGCTAATCAGTAGCTGATATTGGTGCCCGATTGTCTCTTCCTCCCCTTTTTTTGGGAAGTGAAGATTCCCATTTCAGCCGCAGAGGCACTTGTGCCGCCAGTGGAGGATGTGCACCGGCCTCTGGGGTGTGGAGTGCTCTACTTACAAATCTTCTCTACAGATGGGCAGTCTCCTCTTCCATTCTTTCAAGGATATTGCAGGATGCTCTTCTGGTCTTCTGAAGCCCCAAACAGGTGCTTCAGATACTTACTGCACTGTAGTTAGATTACTTACTGCACTGTAGCACAAGCTGTCTCTAGGAGCTCCTTACTCTGGTGCAATCTTGTTGGTTATAACCCCTAGGATTGATTTTTTTTTTCATTAACAAAAATTTGGAGACAATCTTAGGGGAAAAGAGAGACAATGTATATATGTTCCTCAAAACAGTAGCCCTTACAGTCTATTGATTTTTTTTTTTTAAGGAGGTATTGAACCTGGGACCTCAAACATGTGAAGCAGGAACTCAACCACTGAGCTAGACCCACTCCCCCAATCACTTGATATTTGACAAGCATCCCAAGGCCATTTAATGAGAGAAAGAATAATTTTTTTAACAAACATTACTGGAATAACTGCATACCCACACACAGCTGGACATCTATCTCACACCATATACAAAAATTAATTCGAAATGGATCAAACATCTAAATGTAACAGCTAAAACTATAAAACTCATGGGAAACATAGGCCTAAATTATCACATGGCCTTGGAAAAGCACAATAAAAGGAAAAAAAACATTTATCAGACATCTTCAAAATTAAAGATTTTTGTACTTCTAATAACACCATCAAGAAGTGACACTACAACCCACAAATTGGGAGGAAGTACTTGGAAATCATATATCTGATAAGGGACTAGTATCCAGCATACATAAAGCAGATACAACCCCCAGATATTGGTTCCTTTGAGGGCTAAAGAGACCCATGGGAGTTATGGTCATGGCCGATGGGGTTAACTACCAGGGCTGATGGCCCCTCTTTGGAAATGGTGTTTATGTGTGATGAATCTGGACTCAGATGGGATCTCCCTTCATAAGACTTTCATGCTAATGTGCTGGAGGTGCAGTTAATGTTGGGGTTTAAGATATATTTAGGGGATTTGAATCTCTGGACTGACAATGTGATAGCCAGATCCTGAGCCTCAACAGACTCCAGCACCTACAATCTGATTTATTGGACTTACCACACTCAGCTAAGATGGAGGTGAAGGACAACCACCACACCATGGAGCCTAGAGTGATTACAACTGAAAATGGGAGGATTGCATCCAGCATCCAGGTGGAATCTGAGCCTCCTCTTGACATAAAGGTGCAATGGACACAACCAATCCAGTGTCCACATAGAAGAGGTGGCATTGGATTGGGAAAAGTGGACATAATGGACAAAGGGTATGGGGAAAGGCAGGAAGAGATGAGAGGTGGAGGCGTCTTCGGGACATGGAGCTGCCCTGGATGGTGCTTCAGAGGTAATCACCGGACATTGTAAATCCTCACAGGGCCTACATGATGGAATAGAGGAGAGTATGGGCCATGATGTGAACCAATGTATATGAGGTGCAGAGGTGCCCAAAGATGTACTTACCAAATCCAATGGATGTGTCATGATGATGGGAACGAGTGTTGTTGGGGGGGGGGGGAGAGGGGGAGTGGGGGGGTGGGGTTGAATGGGACCTCACATATATATTTTTAATGTAATATTATTACAAAGTCAATAAAAAAAAAAATTAAAAAAAAAAAAAAAAAAAAAAAAAAAGAATCCTACAACTCAGAAAGACAAATGACTCAATTAAAAACAGGCAAAAGATCTAAAAAGGCATTTCTCAAAGAAGATATACAAATGGCCAGTAAGCACACGAAAGGATGCTCAACATCATTCGTCATCAGGAAAATGCAAATAAAAAACAAAATGAGATACCTCTTCACACCTACTGGGATAGCTATTATTAAAAACCTGGAAAACAAACATTAGTGAGGATATTGAGAATAGGAATTCTACTACATTATCGATGGGGATGTAAAATGGTGCAGCCTATGTAGAAAACAGTCTAGCAGTCCCTTGGAAAATTCAAAGTAGAATTACTATATGACCCATAATTGCACTTCTAGATATATGACCAAAATAACTGAAAACTGGGATTCAAACAGATATTTGTATACCAAGGTTTATAGCAGCATTATTCACAATGGCCAAAAGATAGAAGTAACCCACGTGTCTGTCCATCAATTGGTGAATGGATAAACAAAATGTGTTATATACATACAATGGAATATTCACCCATTAAAAGGAATGAAGTTCTCACACATACAACAACACAAATGAAAGGTGAAGACAACATGTTGTGTGAAAACAGTCAGACACAAAATGATAAATATTATATGATTTCATTTTATGAAATACCTAGAATATACAAATTCAGAGAGACAGAAAGTACAATCTGGGAAATACAGGAAATGAATCAGGGAAATACAAATCAAAACCAAAAATAGGGAAGCAGACTTGGCCCAATGGATAAGGCGTCCGCCTACCACATGGGAGGTCCACGGTTGACTTGTGTGGAGCTGGCCCATGCGCAGTGCTGATGCGCGCAAGGAGTGCCGTGCCACAGAAGGGTGTCCCCCGCATAGGGCCATATATATATATATATGTAAAATAAAATTCCCCATTTTAACCATTTTTAACTGTACAATTCAGTGGTATTAATTACATTCACTATATTATACTATCTTCACACCCATCATCATCAAAACTTTTTCATCACCCCAAACAGAAACTCTATACCAATTGAGCAGTAACACCCCCATTCTCATCACCCCCAGCTCCTAGTAACCTCTGTTTCTGTCTCTATGAATTTGCATACTCTAGATATTTCATATAAGTGGAACTTCATGTTGCTTTTGTGTCTGGCTTATTTACCTTAGCATGTTTTCAAAGTTGATCCATGCTGTAACATGTATCAGAATTACATTTTCTTTTTTTGTGTGTATTCCTTCTTACAGCTTAATATTTCATTGTGTGTGTATATATCTCACATTATTTTGTTTATCTACTCATCAGTTCATGAACACTTGGGTTGTTTCCACCTATTGTGAATGATGCTGCTATAAACACTGGTTTACAAGTATCTGTTCAAGTCCTTGATTTCAATTCTTTTGGGTATATACCTAGAAGTGGAATTGCTGGGTCATACGTAATTCTTTAACTTTTTGAGGAATGGCCAACTGTTTTCCACAACACCTGGCACCATTTAACATTCCCACCAATGATATCCTAGGGTTCCTATTTATCCATATCAGTATTATTACTATCATTATTATTATTTTAATAATAGTCACCCTACTAGTTATGAAGTGATATCTCACTGTGGCCTTGATTTTGAGCATCCTTTCATGAGCCTACCGGCCATTTGTATATCTTATTTGCGAAATATCTATTCAAGTTCTTGGCCATTTTTTTCCCTTGATTCCCTCTTGGTTTCTTTTTTTTTTTTTTTTAATAATTTATTGGGATATATCACTCACATAAACATACATAAACAGTAAGTGTATAATAGTTGTGAACGTTCTTGGCAATTTTTAAATTGAGTTGTCAGTCTTTTTGTTATTGAATTACAAGGGTTTTTTTTAATATATTCTGAAGATTAAACCCTTATTGGATATATAATTTGCAACAATTTTCTCCCATTATATAAGCTGTCTTTTCACTTTCTTGATAATGTCCTTTGATGCACAAAAGTTTTTAATTTTGATAAAGTACAATTTATTTATTTTTTTTCTTTAGTTGTTAATGCTTTTGGTATAATATCTAAGAATCCACTGCCAAATACAAGGATATAAAGACTTTCCCTTACATTTTCTTCTTAGTTTTATGGTTTTAGCTCTTACATTTAGGTCATCAATCCATTTTGAATTATTTTTATATATGGTGTGAGGTAAGGCTCTATTTTCATTTTTCCCATTTTCCCATCACCATTTGTTGAAGAAACTATTCTTTCCCCATTAAGTGGACTTGGCACCCCTGTCAAAAATCAATTGGCCATAGATGTATGGGTTTATTTCTGGACTTTTGATACTTTTTAATTAAAATATTCAGAGATTTTGCACTGTAAATAAATTATTTCTTTGGTGATAATCAACAAACAATAGATTAAAGTACTGCATCAATGGTGAATGTATTGAAGTTGACAACTATAGTTTACTATGATTATTTAAGAGAATATGCCTATTCTAGGAAATACATATTGAGGTATTTTGGGGTTAAGGGCCAGAGTAAAGGTAAATAGTTCCAAAAATATATAGTATGATTTTATATAAATGGAATTTGATTTTTATGGCAAATGATAAAGTACATGGGGTAAAGTGTCAATAGGTGAAAGGCATAGAGGTGTTCTTTGTACTCCTCTTATTTTTTTGCATCCTTTCTGTAAGTTTGATTACTTTCAAGTAACATGTTTAAATTTTTTTTTATAAGTCAAAAATCAGAGTTACATATTTATTAAAACTAGGGAGACCTGGCCAATCTCTGCCCTTGTACTTTTTAATGTAATTTGACTTTATGAAGACTAATGAATCACAGGATAATTTTAAATCAAAAATGAAAGAAAAAATGTTGAAATAATATTTGAATGTATGTCTCCAGTCTGTGCTGGTGGTAGAGGAGGCACATATACAATTATATAAACAAAGTCAAAAGCCTTTAAACATTTTGATTCCAAGTAACACCCATATCAGGAGCCAACTATCTTGCCCTCATTTCTAGGTCATTAAGTTTTAACCAACTATTTGTCTTGAAATGATAATCAAAGTCTTTCTTAACTCTGTAACCCAAACATTCAGCACAGTGCCTAATACACAGTACATATTCAATGAACACGTTCATTCCACAGATACTGACTGGGCACCTACACTATTTTAGCCTTTATATCTTTCATGTATAAAATACAGCTAAAGTAGTACCTCTCTCCTCTAATGATTATATGAGTTAATATGTTTAAACTTAAAACAGTGTTTGACATATAGCTAGCAATCTATAAATGTTGGCTGTTACCTAAAGGTACTAGGCAAGATGTTAAAGATAAGTTACAAGACAGATACCGTGCCTGCCCTCATGGCGTTTACAGTCCAGTGGGCAATTCAAATAAGTAAAATACACAACTGCTATACTGTGGTCAAGCATATTCAAGAAAAATTATATTTAAAAGGTGAATAGAGGTATGCAAATTATATCTCAATTAAAAAGAGAGAAAGCATAGAGTACCATGGAACATGAAATGAGGGTAATGAATCTAAAGAGTCAAGTAGAAGCAGGAATTGTAGAGGGAGATATATAATGTTTCAGACTAAGGGAATAACATGTGTAACAACAACCAAAAAGTTCCAAAAAGAATTAAAAGTTATTCAGAATGTCTAACACGAGGAGAGTGAGAGATGGGAATAGTGGAAGTGGAATTATTCTTATTACCCACCCAAATGCAAGTTCCTTCTACCTGCCATCTCCTATGTTTTTACTCCAGTATTGTTCTGAGATGCCTCCCCCCACCAGCTCATCCTCACCCTGCTGATTGTTCCATTATGTCCTCTGAAGCTTCCCCCCTAATCACCCAACCCCTCCCCATCTAATTAAACTATTTTAAAGTTTCAACATCTTCCCAGAATTTCATCCCTACCCCCTTCTCCTAACTTTCTCTGAAATCTGGGCTCTCCTGGAAAGACACTACTAACCCTGCGGCCCTCTCTTGGAAGGTTGTTCATTTTCCCACACCCCATCTACCCCGAGCCTTTGTTTTTCCTCAGGTCTCAGCGTTCCTGTAAAGTCCTCTCTTCCTTCAGCCATCCCTAATAACTGGTATTTCCTTATTTCTCTTTTTACTCTACACTATCATCTACTTCCATAATACCAAATAATTCCAAATAATACCTAAATCTCAATTCCAAAATAAAATTTATGGCTTTCAAATCTTTCCTAAATTTTTGACTGTTCAAAAGAAAATCCACAGGCATTTATTCAATAAAATATTTACTGAGCACTGTGTTAGCCTCACTGAATTAAACCGGTATGTCTCACACTTTAACATGCTTATAAAATCACCCAGAGATCTTATAAAATGCAGAATCTGATTAGCTAAGCCTGGACTGGGGCCTGGGATTCTGCATTTCTAACAAGCTCCCAAGAGATGCCAATGCTGCTAGTCCAAACAGTGAGTAGCAAGAAACTTACAGTTATCTTCTTTTTTTAAAAGGAGATACTAGGACTGAACCCAGGACCTTGTACATGCAAAGCAGGTGCTCAGCCACTGAGCTACACCCACTCCCCAAGTTATCGTTTTTTTTAAAAGTTTCTATGGGGTTAAAAAATATTAGTCAATCTGCTTCCAGTTAACAAGTCTCACGTGGAGCTTCCAGTCAGCTTTTTAGTATCTCATTCTTAAACAAGAAAAAACTACCAGGCATTTGAGGAAAGTCGTCAAAATAAAAGAAAGAGAGCAAAACACACTGGAGATTTTTAAAAATTGGATAAAGCAAAGTCAAAAATAATAAAACTAGAGACACACACACAAAAGTATAATATCCTCAGAAGAAAAGGAAACATTGAATCTATGAGACACAAGATCTATAACAAAGTAACATTCGAGTAATGAGAGTCCCAAAGTACAATTTAAGTAATCAAAGTCCTTATATACTAAAATTATTACAGAGAATTTTTAAAAGCTCAATTGACAAGCAGACAGATAAAGCTGAGAAAATCTCCCAAGAAACAGAAAAGAGAAAGTGGTGAAAAAATAAGAGAAAAGAGAATTAGAGAATCAGTCCAGAAGACCCAACACTGAACTAACAGAAGTTCCAGAAAGCAGAAAGAAACATTCAAAATAAATTTTAAAATTTCCAAACTGAAGGACATGTATTTCCACAATGGAAGTGCCCAAAAAATGAAAATGATTCACATCAAGGCACATCACTGAATAATTTCAAAACATGAGAAATAAAGAGAAGGCCCTAAAATCTATCAGGGCAGGGTTAGGTGAGAGTTGGGGTGGGTACGGGTAACAAAGGACTGGATTTCTCAACTACACTGGAAACCAGCAACACTAGAGTGAAACATCAAATTCTGAGGGAAAACGATTTTCTCAATGTAGAATTATATGGCCTGACAAATTATCAGTTACATATGGGGGTAGAATTGACTTTTTCAGACACAGAAGGTCTCAAACACCTCCTGTCTTAGGCATCCTTTCCTACAAAATTCCTGGATGATGTGCTCCACCAAAATGAAGGAATAAACTAGAAAAAATGATGCACGATTCAAGAGAAAAGCAAAGGCAATCCCCAGGATAATGATGAATGTGAGAACCAGGTCGACAGCTAAAAATAAAAGCTGGGATTCAAGCAGTAGAATGAAAGATGGCTTTAGTGGGTACGTCCAGGGTGAAAATAGAAATGACAGATTATCTTGTTTAACCATACTGAGATGAGTATTATAATTCTGTCAGAGAGTGTGGGGACAAAACTGTCACAGGTACATAAAGAAATCCTGCAAATGTTTAAAAACTTAGGTAATTATTAATTCTAAGAATAAGTTATATAAGAAAGGAAATTAATCAAAATATACTAATGGCTTAGCTGTTAACACTATTTAGAGTCATTAGTATAAATAATGAATAAAATTTAGCAAAAAATTATAATTGGGATATAAATATGCTAGGAATAAGTGTAGAGGGAAAGAGTATGCATGGCATAAGAGAGCTAAATCCCCATCTTCCTTAGAAAAAATAAATATTAAAAAAAATCTTTAAACAGAGTGGGTATCACCATCCCAAAATCCACAAGCCTGAGGAATGAACAGTGGTCTAAAGCAGACATATTATTGTTCTATTATTGAATTATTAGTATTCTAGCAACGAAAGAACTTTTATCATTTCTGTAAAGGCAGTGGCTACCAGAGGTTCCAAGGGGAGAAAGAGGTAAGAATAGGTGTAACATTGTAACCTGGGGCATCTTAGGGACATTGGAATTGTCCTGCATGATACTGCAATGGCGGATACAGGAGATAATACATTTTGTCATAACCTATAAAGTTGTGTGGAGCAGAGTGTAAACTATAATGTAAACTATAGTTCACAGCTCACATCAAGTAGCAATGCTTCAATATGTGTTCATCAATTACAGCAAATGTACCACACTAATTAAAGATGTTGTTAATGTAGGAAAGTGTGGGAGGAAGATGGGATGGGGCATATGGGAATCCCCTATATTTTTCATGTAACATTTATGTAATCTAAAGGTACTTTAAAAATTAAAAAAATAAAGAAGCAGATTTGGCTCAATGGATAGAGCATCCACCTACCACATGGGAGGTCCAGGGTTCAAACCCAGGACCTCCTGACCCATATGATGAGCTGGCTCATGCACAGTGCTGATGTGCACAAGGAGTGCCCTGCCACGCAGGGGAGCCCCATGCATAAGGAGTGCACCCCACAAGGAGAGCCACCCAGCACAAAAAAAGTGCAGCCTACCCAGAGTGGCACTACACACACAGAGAGCTGATGCAGCAAGATGATGCAACAAAAAGAAAACACAGATTCCCAGTGACACTGATAAGGATAGAAGCAGTCACAGAAGAACACACAGTGAATGGACTCAGAGAGGAGACAACGGGGGGCTGGGGGGGGGGGGATAAATAAAAAATAAAAATAAAATTTTAAAAAATTAAAATTAAAAAAGATAAAAAAGTTTAAATAGCAATATAAGAATATTATGAAAAATAGGGAGGTAAAAAATAGAAGAAAAAGTTAAAAGAGTTAAGTGTTGCCTTGGAATCAGAAATTGAGGGTAGACAGGGTAGGGCAGGGAACTGCTTTTTCTTTTTTATCTATAAACCTTGTAGTAAACCTTTGACTTTTTTTTTTATCCCCCCCTTATGGCTTTTTGCCCACTTTCTGCTCTCTGTGTCCGTTCGCTGTGCGTTCTTGTATCTGTATTTATTTCCCCTCCCCTCTTGCAGCTTGCTTGTTGTCTGCTCGCTCTCTGTGTCCATTTGCTGCACACTCTTCTGTGTTTCTGCTTGTCTCCCTTTTTCTGTTGTTGTTGTTGTGTCACCTTGCTGAGTCGGCTCTCCACGGTGCTTGCGGGCCAGGCAGCTCTCCACACAAGGAGGCCCCAGGATGCAAACCCAGGGCCTCCCATATGGTAGATGGGAGCCCCAGGGAAGGGAAAAAGGGGCATGGAGCTTCATCAGTCTCTCTGGGCAACTACAGTCTAGGCCTGCACAACTTGAACTATTACACACAGCTGTGGCTCTGACCCTATCCCTGGCAAAGGAGAAAGTTGGGAGAAGCTTCACCAGTCCCTGGGGCAATGAGGGCAGCTTTAGCCTCCACAGCTTGCAGCACCAACCCTTGGCTCCTACTACACAACCAGCAAGGGAGAAAAGGGCAAGAAAGCCCCAACGAGAGAAAAACTGCACCCAGAATAAAGACTCTAGTAAGCCAGATGCCAAGACACCAGCAAAAAATTACAATCCACACCAAGAAACAGGAAGATATGGACCAGTTAAAGGAACAAGATAAGCCTCCAGATGACATAAAGGAGTTGAGACAACTAATCATAGATGTTCAAACAAATCTCCTTAATGAATTCAATGAGATGGCTAGGCAGATTAAGAATACTAAGAAGACACTGGATGAGCACAAAGAAGAATTTGAAAGCATACATAGAAAAATGCTGATCCTATGGGAATGAAACATGCAAAAAATGAAATTTAAAATACACTGGATATGTGCGGAGGAGGTGAGGGCGGTGGGGGGTATATGGGGACCTCATATTTTTTTAATGTAACATTAAAAAAATAAAGACAAAAAAATATAAATAAATAAATAAATAAAATACACTGGAACTATATAATAGCAGATTTGAGGAGGCAGAAGAAAGGATCGGTGAGCTTGAAGAAATGGCATCTGAAAGTGAATATACAAAAGAAGAGATGAAGAATGGAAAAAATTGAACAAGTTTTCAGGGAAATAAATTACAGCGAGACATGCAAACATACATGACATAGGTGTTCCAGAAGGAGTACAGAAGGGAAAAGGGGGAAGGAATATTTGAAGAAATAATGGTAGAAAATTTCCCAACTCTATTTTTAAGGAAATAGATATTCATGTCCAAGAAGCACAACATACTCCCATTCGAAAAAATACAAATAGACCAACTCTGAGTTACATACTAATCAGAATGTCAAATACCAAAAACAAAGAGAGAATTCTGAGAACAGCAAGAGAAAAGAAATGCATAACATATAAGGGATACCCAATAAGATTATGTGCCGATTTCACATCAGAAAGCACAGAGGCAAGACAATGGTATGATGTATTTAAGACACTGCAAGAGCAAAACTTTGAGCCAAGAATCTTATATCCAGCAAGACTGGCTTTCAAAAACGAGGGTGGGGAAAGGGATGCAGCTCAGCCAACTCGGCTCCTGTCTACCATATAGGAGGTCCAGGGTTTGATACCCAGGGCCTCCTGGTGAAGACAAGCTGCCCCACGCAGCAAGCTGGCTCATGCTGAGTGCTGGCCCACACAGGAATGCAGCCCCACGCAGGAGAGCCGCCCTGCATGGGAATGCCACCTCGCATGAGAAAGCCACCCTGTGCAGGAGTGCCCGCCAACACAGAGAGCTGGCGCAGCAAGATGACACAACAAGAGACACAGAGGACAGAAAATAAGAAGACATAGCAGAACAGGGAAGCTGAGGTGGCTCAAGAGAGTAATCACCTCTCTCCCACTCCGGAAGGTCCCGAGATCGGTTCCTGGAGCCACCTAAATGAGAATACAAGCAGACACAGAAGAACACACAGAGAATGGACACAGAGAACAGACAATGGGGGGGAGTGGAGGGAGAGAGAAATAAATTTTAAAAAATAAATAATCTTTAGAGAAAAAAAAAGAGGGCAAGTTTAGAATATTCACAGATAAACAGAAAACTGAGAGAATGAGTAACCGAAAGACCAGATTTGCAGGAAATACTAAGGGTGTGCTATAGTCTGAAAAGACAAGACCAGTGAGAGAGGATTCGAAGAGAATCTAGAAATGAAGTTCATATCAAAAGAGTATTGAAAATAATAAAACCCAAATATTTTGGAATAAATTTAACCAATGATATAAAGCACTTGTACTCAGAAAACTACAACTCATTGTGAAAAGAAATAAAAAAGACTTAATAATTGGAAGAACATTCCATGCTCATGGATTGAAAGACAATATCGGGAAGCACATGTGGCTCAACTGATAGAGCATCTGCCTACCATATAGGAGGTCCACGGTTTGGTACTCAGGACCTCCTGGCCCATGTGGTGAGCTGGCCTATGTGCAGTGCTGCTGCATGCAAGGAGTGCCATGTCACGGTGCCCCGGTGCCCCTCACATAGGGATGCCCTACACGCAAGGAGCACGCCCTGCAAGGAGAGCCGCCCCGCACAAAAAAAAGTGCAGCCCACTCAGGAGTGGAGCTGCACACACCAAGAGCTGATGCAGAAAGATGACGCAACAAAAAGAGACACAGATTCCTGGTGCCACCTGACAAGAATGCAAGCTGACACAGAAGAACACACAGCAAATGGACAGAGAGAGCAGACAATGGGGGATGGGGGGAAGAGGAAAGAAATAAATTTTTAAAACTTAAAAAAAGACTAAATATCATTAAGAAGTCTATTCTGTTCAAATTGATATACATATTCAATGCAATTCCAACAAAAACTCCATAAGCATTTTTTTTTTAAATTATCTTCAATTTGACTGTATTTTTTTTTTTAAGATTTTATTTATTTATTTAATTTCCCCCCCTCCCCTGGTTGTCTGTTCTTGGTGTCTATTTGCTGCGTCTTGTTTCTTTTGTCCGCTTCTGTTGTCGTCAGCGGCACGGGAAGTGTGGGCGGCGCCATTCCTGGGCAGGCTGCTCTTTCTTTTCACGCTGGGCGGCTTTCCTCACGGGCGCACTCCTTGCGCGTGGGGCTCCCCCACGCGGGGGACACCCTTGCGTGGCAGGGCACTCCTTGCGCGCATCAGCACTGCGCATGGACCAGCTGCACACGGGTCAAGGAGGCCCGGGGTTTGAACCACGGACCTCCCATGTGGTAGACGGACGCCCTAACCACTGGGCCAAGTCCGTTTCCCCAGCATTTTTTAAAATAAATGGAAAACACAATTATCAAATTTATTTGGAAGGGTAAAGGGTCCTGAATAGCCAAAAACATCTTAAAAAGGAAAAGGAAAGTTGGAGAACTCTCACTTCCAGACTGTGAATCATATTACTGAGCTACAGTGGTAAAAACAGCATGGTACTGGTATAAAAACACAGACATATAGACCTATGAAACCAAACTGATGGTTCAGAAACAGGCCCTCATATCTATGGTCAGGTGATTTTTGACTAGCCTGGCAAACCCACCCAGCTCAGGCAGAACAGTGCATTCAACATATGGTGCTGGGAGAACTGGATATCCATAGCCAAAAGAAGGAAGGAAGAAGGATCTCTATCTCACACCTTATACAAAAATTAACTCAAAATGGAATGAAAACCTAAATATAAAAGCAAAGAATCATAAAGCTTCTAGAAGAAAATGCAGGAAAATATCTTAAAGCCAGGTGGTAGGTGGTGAAATCTTAAAGGAGGTAAGAGGAGGACTGAGATGGATGACTGATGTTTACTATATATTGAAGTTTTATTTAACTTTACTCTAGAAGTGTAGGAATGTATAGAGTTGAAATGGTAACACCTTATAGTGAATAACAGCTGGTTTATAAACGGGAATGTGGCTGAAAAGGGTAGTCTAGGGATGTAAATGTCATCTGATAGAATGCTAGAGAATAATCTAAGTACTGACTTACACAGTGAACCCAGAGGTGGATGAGAATTGTGGTTGATGGCACAGATGCAAGAGTGTCCTCTGTGAGCTAGAAAAGATAAACGTCATTACCATAGGGTGGTGGAAATGTGGAGAAGCATGGGAAAAATACAACTGGAGTGACCTATGGACTGTGGTTAACAGCAATAATGTAATATTCATGCATCTGTGCCAAAAATGTACTGTGTTGATAATGGAGGAGTATGGAAAAAGTATGCCAAATATATGCCATGAACCTGGTAATAGTCTGATGATATTATCTCATAATTTGTAACAAATGTTCTATCATGGTGTGGTGTGTTGATAGAGGGGTATTATATGGGAATTCTGCAATTGTACATGATTGTTTTATAAGTTTACAGCTTCTGTCATAAAAAATATAGTTAAGAAATAATAATAGGATGGGTTGGGGAAAAAATACACCAAAAGTAAGGTAAGGACTATAGTTAGTAGTAAAATTTTGACTATATTCTTTCATAATTGGTAACCAATATCTCACAACAATGCAAGGTGTTGGTGGTGGGTTGATGTATGGGACCCCTGTATGATGTTATACACTTTTGCTTTGTAAGTCACGACTTTTACTATACACTTATTGTTTATGTAGTTCATATATATACGATATAGTAGTAGTAATAAAATCATCATCAGAATAGGCTGGGTTGGGGGGAAAATACACCAAATGTAAGATACTTTAGTTAATAGTAATAGTTTGAAAATGTACTTTAATCATTAGTTAAAAATATTTCACAATAAAGCAAGATAAAAATACACTGGCAGTAGAGCGAAGTGTAAGAGCTCTGTATGACATTACGTGTGTTTGTTTTATAAGTTCACAATTATTACTATACACTAATTGTTTATGTATGACTGATATACATCATAATTTTTTAAGTAAAAAATTAAACAGCAAAAAAAAAAAAAACAGGCAATTCTGATATAAAACTAGGATGAGGACCTTTTTCCTAATCTCACAAATGCATTTTCTGACTTCTGTCTCTCCAGCTTTCCCACTTACTCCATTAATGCCCCTGTACACCTCAAAGTCACCTCCATTTCTTTGAACACATTACTTTCTTTCTATCCAGTGTTTATCTGCACTCCTTCTCTATCTCAGCTAATACCCTCATCTCTTTTGCTCCTTTTATTCTCCAACTGCACCTGCCTGGCAAAACCCCAACATTAACCTGCCATGTATCCTTCTCTGCCCTGGGTACTTAGAGGGGGGAATAAGTTACATCACCTTCAATTTGGTTTCACTAGTAATGATCTCCAACCACAAGTTGACCCTTAACACAATTCAAAAATCTTTCCCTAGACTTTCTTCCTTTGATTCTTCACTGTGGCTATTTCAAACTTTCTCCACCTTCCTCAAACATCATAACCCACCTCTCCTCACTCATTTTTTGGTAGGGCCAGTTCACCTCGTACATTAACAGAGAAAATAAAGATCGTGAGCAGACAGCTACTACAATTTCCTGCCATTAACCTATAAATTCATGTGCATCCATACCCATTTTTTCTTTCTTATCTAAATTAGTCCCTCTAGATCTCATCTCCTATCACTGGAGATACTACAGTCCTTAAATACCCTACTCCCACTCTAGGATCTATAGCTTCTCTTGCTTTACTGGCTCCTTTCCTACCAGCTTGTAAATATGCCCAAATCTCTCAACTACAGGTCCCCTTACAGAGTAGTTTTGGGTTTTAAAATCCTTTCAAGAACTGATGAATGCTTTAAGGCATCTCTACAGAAAAATGTACACACAAAGTTTGCATATAATATTGGGGGGGGGGGGGCGGCCTATAAACCCAGGGTAAGAACCAATACCCTACAATTACTATTCTCTTTTCCCCTTCATAGCCAAGCTTTCTGAAAAGGGTGTACACTTGATTGACTCTTTCCACTTGAATTCCCTCATGAATCCACAGCAATCCTACCTCCCAACCCCACCAATTCACTGAAACCACTCTTGCCAAAGTCAATGACCCTATTGCTAAATTCAGCAGACACTTTTTAGGACTGTATAACACAGTTAACCCTATTGTGAATAATGGACTATAATTAATAGGACAAGTATAAAAACGTTCTTTCATGAATTATAACAAATGTACCATGCTCATGCAAGGTGTAATAGGGTGGTACAGGGAGAAAAATACACCTAATGTAAACTGTGGACTATATTTAATAGTATGATTTTTTTTCTCCCCTTCCCCCCAGTGGTTTTGCATTCACTGTCTACTATCTGTGTCTGTTCATTTTTCACTCTTCTTTTTAGGAGGCACTGGGAACCAAACCCAGGATGTCCTATGTGGGAGGGGGCATCCAATGACTTGAGCCACCTCCACTCCCCTACTTGGTGCATATCTTGATGTTTCCTCATTGGGTCTCTTCATTGCATCACCCTGTTGTTGCATCAGCTCGCCACACCAGTTCATTGTCTTGCTCATATTCTTTAGGAGGCACTGGGAAACAAACCTGGGACCTCCCATGTGGTAGGCGGGCCCCCAACTGCTTGAACCACATCTACTTCCCGGTATGACTTTAATATTCTTTCATCAGTTCTAACAAAGGTACCACAATAAGCAGTATGTCAATAATGGTGTATATGAGAACACTATATTTTTTACATGATTTTTCTGGAAACCTACACCTCCTCTAATTAAAAAAAAAAATTTTAAGACAGATTAAAAAAGCTTTCCTCAATTTCTCAACTAGGTTCCACCCCTTCTATATAGCCACATACCTCCCTGTATTTTCCATCACAATAATGACCTCACTTTATTGTACTTACTTGTCAGTCTTCCCTATGAAAATTTCTCTGGCATGTAGCAGACTCTCAAATACTTACAGAATGTATCCTCATGATAACCTTCAAAACATATCCACTTCTAACTTCTATCACCCTATTAAGCCATCATTATTTTTTAACTAGACTATTCTAATGGTCTAACTGGTTTCTCCACTTTCACTGTTGCCCCTCTTATACTCCATTTTCCACAGAGCAGGCAAAGTGATTCTATTAAAGTTCTAAATCATAAGTCTTATCATATCACTTTTTTTTTTTAAAGATTTATTTACTTATTTCTATCCTCTCCCCCCCCACCACCCCAGTTGTCTGTTCTCTGTGTCTATTTGCTATGTGTTCTTCTTTGTCCGCTTCTGTTGTTGTCAGCGGCATGGGAATCTCTGTTTCTTTTTGTTGCATGATCTTTCTGTGTCAGCTCTCCACGTGTGCGGCGCCATTCCTGGGCAGGCTGCACTTTCTTTCACGCTGGGTGGCTCTCCTTTCAGGGCACACTCCTTGCACGTGGGGCTCCCCTACACAGGGACACCCCTGCGTGGCACAGCACTCCTTGCACGCATCAGCACTGTGCGTGGGCCAGCTCCACATGGGTCAAGGAGGCCCAGAGTTTGAACCGCGGACCTCCCATGTGGTAGATGGACACCCTAACCACTGGGCCAAGTCCACTTCCCTCATATCACTCTTTTGCTCAAAACTCTTCTGTCTCTTTCAGAGTAGAAGCTAAAGTCATACAAGCCTTGTACATGAAGTGACCCCTATACTACATTTTTAGCCTTATCCTCTCACTTTCTTCCTTGCTTATTCCATTGTAGCCACACTGGCCTCCTTGTTTCTCAAATTTATCAAGTATACATCCAATTTAGAGTCTTTACATCTGCCAGTACCCATGTAACTAGAAAATTGTCCCATGACTATCTGTATGATAACTCCCTCACTTCCCTCTTGTGTCTGCTCAAAAGCCACCTGACCCCAAGCCTCTCTGATCCCCTAATTTAAATAATTTACCCCTATCCCCCCTGGACTTCCCAATGCTCCTCGCACTGCATTTTTCTCTATAGCACATGTCATACTACTTATGAATATGGATAGAAACTTTGTCCTTTGCTCATTGCTGCATCCCTAGCCCCTAGATTAGCATTTGACACATAGTAGGCACCTAAATATCTGTTAAAAGAAACAAACTTATTTATGTGATAACATTAATAAAATAGCTTACATTTATAAAGCATTTATAATGTGGTAGGCAATTACTATACTCACTACATATAACATCTCATTTAATCCAAACAAACCTTTTAGGTAGATATTAGCCTAATCTACAGATGAAAAATTCAGGTTTGGAGATATTAAGTAACTTGTAACCCAGGGACTTAGTGGCAGAGCTGGGATTTAAATTCAGGCTTACTGAATCAAAATCTAAGTTCTTAGATAATATGAAAATAGGTGCATGTATATGCAAGTGATACAAAAAGAAAAAAGTCCTTCCAAAAGTCCTTACCTGTTAAATAAGGGGAAAAAAAAAAAACTTTCCTGATTTGGTACTACAGATATTAAAGACTTGGTATTCTTTGTTCTTTTTATAACTGGTTAAGTAGAAATTTCACAACCAGAATCTTTTCTGCCTCTCTTCCTACATAGTACCAAATAAACAGCTAGGCTGATTTTTTACTGAATCAAATGGCGACACAGACAAAGCACTCTTCTAATCCTCTCTAGTGCTCAAAGTCCTCCCACAAATTCCTGGGAACCCCCAAGACCCTTTTAAGGAATGTGCAAGGTGAAAACTATTTTCATATTAATATTTGCCCTTTTCACTGCATTGTAACAACTGCACTGATGGTGCAAAAGTCATGGTGGATAAAAACAGTGACATCAGTACAGTGGCATCAAACTGTACTGTTATACCACCACGCACCTCGAATTTTTTAAAAAGTGGGGGTGGGGGAACGGAGTGTGGCCCAACCAACTGGGCTCCCATCTACCATATAGGAGGTCCAAGGTTTGATGCCCAGGGCCTCTGGTAAGGTCAAGCTGGCCCACAGAGCAAGCTGGCCCATGCAGAGTGCCAGCCCATGCAGGAATGAGGCCCCACACAGGTGTGCTGCCCTGCATGGGAATACTACATGGGAAAGCTGCCCCACATAGGAGTGTCAGCTGATGCAGAGAGCTGGCACAGCAAGATGATGCAACAAGAGGCACAGAGGAGAGAGAATAAGATGTAGCAGAACAGGGGGCCAAGGTGGTGCAAGAGAGTAATCGCCTCTGTCCCACTCAGGAAGGTCCTAGGACTGGTTCCCGGAGCCGCCTAATGAGAATACAAGCAGACACAGAAGAATACACAGTGAATGGACACAGAAAGCAGACAACGGGGGGAATGGAGGTGGGGAGAAATAAATAAAAATAAATCTTAAAAAAAAAAAAAGGTTTGTGACTCTTAAAAATGTGCTTTATGAAGCAGTAAAAAATTAATTTTATTGAATCTCTACTTTAAAAATGTTTTAATATTGACTCTTGAATACAAATCTTTTTAATATTCTATGTGACAAAATGGGAAGTTCATATAAAGCAGTTCTACTGCATACTGAAGTATGATGGCTATCTAAAAAAGAAAAACTTCATTGACATGCAAGCAGATTTTTTCATGGAAGTCTATTTATTTTAAAAAAAGAACTAATGAACTATAATTACGCAGAGCTGGGTATTTGGCAGACATTTTTCTGTAAAATAAACAAAGTAAACCCATTACTTCATGGAAAACAACTGACAGTATTTGTTGGCATTCATAAAATCATGGTAAGAAAGCCATTCAAAGTATAAGACAGACCAATGGACTTTAATATAACAGAGTATGTATAGGTTTTGTTTTGTTTTTCTTGCTGATGCTAGCTCAAGGTTTTATTTTTAGGGAATTTTTTTTTCCCCAAACACCCCATTTTCCCCATCCCCATTCCCGCCCTCAGTAACTTCTCATCTGCTTTCTATCTCTACAAATTTGTAATTTAGTAATTTCTTATAAGTGATATCAAGCAATTTTTGTTCTTACATACCTTCCTAATTGCACTGAGCATACTCTTTTTAATGTTATTCCATACTGCAGCGAATCTCATAACTTCATTTTTTTCTTTTTTTATTAGAGAAGTTATGGGTTTACAGAAATATTCATGCATAAAATACAGGATTCCCATATACTACCCTATTATTAGCACCTGGCATTGGTGTGCACATTTGCTACACTTGAAGAAGGCATATTTTTATAACTGTATTATCAACTATAGTCCATGGTTTAACTTAAAGTTCGCTGTGTTGTGCAGTTCTATGGATTTTTAATTTTTTTATTCTGGTAATACTTATACAATCTAAATTTCCCCTTTAACACTTGCAAATATATGATTCAGTGCTGTTAATGACATTCACAATATTGGAATAAGTAGTTAAGGCTTAAAAGATATAGTTTCTATTTGGAACAATGGGAAAGTTTTGGTGATGGAAACACAACATTGTGAAAAGTTCTTTAATATGGTTTTAGATGCCACATTGTAACTGCCCTTTAAGAAATAACCCCTTGTCAAGTTTTAGTGTAGTATCAAAAAATTTTACTATTATCTATAAAGTGAATTAAAATACTCCTTCCTTTTCTATTACATATCTCATTGAGGATGGATTTTCCTCACATACTTCAACCACAACAACATATCATAAGGGATTAAAAGCAGAAAAAGATATGAGAATCCAGTTGTCTTTTATTAAAGAAAGATTAAAGAGATCTGCAAAAATGTAAAACACACCTCCTGAGAGCCTCCCTGTTTCTCAAATGTGGCCTCTCTCTAAGCCAAACTCAGCATATATATACATAACCTTCTCCCCCCCTACCCCCCCTCCCTGGCTTGGGACATGATTCCCAGGAATGAGCCTCCCTGGCACCAAGGGATTACTACTAAGCACCAACTAGCAAAGCAACTGGAAAATGACCTTGACCAAAAGGGGTAAAGGGTAAAGACAAATGAGTTTATATGGCTAAGAGACTTCTAGTTAAGTCAGGAGGTCATTCCAGATGTTACACTTATGCATGTCTCAGCAGGATCTCATTGACTGCCACAGTAAATATTGCCTAAAATAGCAGGGCTTCTGAGGGCTCTGGAACATCCAGACACAATAGGCAAGGCTGACAGCTCAGGGTTTGGCACCCTCTCATTGGCCCTACTTTGTAATTTATGCTCCCCAGTGTGACAGAGTTGGACTCATTTGTGGTTTCCCTACACTTGGCTCTTCTGCCCCTTATATTTGTTTTTTTGTTTGTTTGTTTTTTATTAAAGTTAATAGATCACAAGGAACATTACTTTGAAAAACATAAGAGGTTCCCATATAACCCACTCCCCATCCCCCACCTCATCATTTTTGTAAATTGTTTTGTTTTTTTTTTAAGATATATACATCGCAAAAAAAAATTACATTAAAAAACATAAGAGGTTCCCCACCCCACTCCTTCCACACCAATAACCTCCCCCACATTGTGGCACACTCATCACACTTGGTGAACACATTCTGGGACACTGCTGCACTACATATATCATAGTTTACCCTGTAGTTCACACTCCCTCCAGTACATTCAGTGGGTTATGGCAGGATATATAAAGTCCAGCATCTGACCCTGCAATATCATTTAGGACAACTCAAAATCCCAAAAAATGCCCCCATATCATGTCCCTTCTCCCTTCTCCCTATCCTCAGCAACTACTGTGGCCACTTTCTCCACCTTGATGCTAAAATTTTTTCTATTACTAGTTACAATAATTTTATATTAGAATATCTGTAAGTCTACTCTAGTCCATATTTTATTCCTCCATTCTGTGGACCCTGGGATGGTGATGTCCTCTCTACCTCTAGATCAAGAGGGGGCTTAGATTCCACATGGATGATGGATGCAATTCCTCTGCTTGCAGTTGTAGGCACTCTTGGTTCCCTGGTGTGGTGGTTGACCATCCTCACCTCCCTGTTAGCTGGCCTGGGTAAGACCAACAAACCAGAGAGTAAGAGTTGCCACTCTGCTGATGCTCAGACCCAGCTGGCTCATGGTCTGCCCCTTATATTTGAACCTATAGTCAATTCTAGAGTTGATAGGTTTATGTCCAAGAGACTTAAATCTTCAGGCTTTCTATGTGCCAGTCAGGCCCTGAATCTCAACAGAGCTGCAACACCTACTCTCCAGTTCACTGGACTCACCCAGGACAACTAACAAGGGAATGATGATGGGCAACAACCATCCCAAGGAAAAAAGAGTCTACAACTGCAAGACAATCCCATCCACCTGCCCCACGGAATCTAAGCCCTCTCTCAATTAGAGGCGGAATGGACATCTCCATCCCAGAATCCTCAGGATTGGGGGATGAATATAGACTAGAGCAGACTTACTGTTATTCTACTATAGACTTACTGTTATTCTAGCAATGGAAGAACTTCTATCATTGATGTGGAGACAGTAACCACCAGAGGTTCTAAGATGAGGGAAAGGGGGAAACTAGGTATAATATGGGGGCATTTTCAGGACACTGGAATTGTCCTGAATGACATTGCAATGACAGATATAGGCCATTATATATCTTGTCATAACTTACAAAATTGTACAGTAGACAGTTCAAACTATAAAGTTAACTATAATCTACCCTTAGTGGCAATGCTATAATTTGTGTCCAACAATTATAACAAATGTACCATACTAATATGGAAGATGTTGTTAATGTGGGAAAGTGTGGGAGGAGTTGGAAGTGGGGAGTATGGGAATCCCCTACATTTTTTAGGTATCATTTATGTAATCTAAGTATCTTTAAAAAAAATTTAAAATAAAAAAATAAAAATAAAAACAACCTGAACCAAAAAAAAACAAGTAAAACAATATCAGTCTTCTCACTAAATTTATTTTGGAAATTACAATTATTTTACAATTATTTTTCATTTAAAAATGTTATTTATGTTATATGTAATACATTTGCTACTGTTATTTCTTATGAATATATGTTTTTTTAAATTTGTTCAGGTTTAATTTACTTTTTGTTCTTTTTATTTTTTCAGGTTCAATTTCTAAATCAATAAAAATCAAAAGATATAACTCACATAAACAAAAATTCTGTTTAATGTGTATAATTCTTTATGTCAATAATATTTAAGGTCTCCAAAACAAAAAGTTTGAGATCTGGTCTAGTGAGAACTTTGTTTCAAGAAAAGATTTTATTTCTCAAGCCACCATTTGTCCAGGTACAAAAAGGGTGTATGTAAAGACTGAATTGTATCCTGAGACAAAAAGGAGAGCGAGAATAAAGAAGAGGCTCAGGTTCTGATCCTACAATTTATTCAGAAGGCTACTGCATTTGTTAGGGGGGAGAAAAAAGTGCTCAGCAAAGATGACATAGTAAGCACAAAAAAATACTTCTTTACTGGCCATTCCTAGGATATTTCAGTTATAACAACACCAATTAACCAGACATAAGTTACATACAACAGAACCTCTGTATTAGGAGAAAACTGTCCCCAGCACTTCTGACTTAGTCAGCTATTACTGGTAGTTTAGTATAACAGAGATGGTGAGGTAGTACATGAGAAAATGCCTTTAAATTTCATTAAGGAAGAAACTATATTATTAAATCATGTTTCAAAGACTTCTTTTTCATAGCTCATTCATTTAAAGCTGCATCAAATTCTCATTTTGATCAATCAATGGAAAAGAAATAAAGGAATTTGAAATGTCTACATAATATCCTCCTTTCTTCCTCAACTTCTCACATGAGTAAAAAAGCATTCTTCTAATAGTAAATCCTATCTTCCACAAACACCCTTGACAAGAAAATTCTCAGTTTAAGAAAAATGTTTCATTCATATAAACTACCTTTGCTATAGGGTACTATTAAGTACATAAAGTGATTACCCTGTTAAATGTCATCAAAGGTAAGTATCATCATAGACAACTGACAAAATTTAAAAGTTTCATTAAATGACAAATTCTGACTACCTGAACAGAAAGTGTTAACCATGGTCCATGCTCTCTGACTTTGAGCAACCACATTAGCAGAAAGATATTCTGAATTTCTGGAAGCTTTTACTACCCAATGTGAAAAAAACAGGAAGCAAAGAAAAATTCACAGTGAAGAAGCAAAAAAAAATAAAAGTAAATAATTCTGTTAAAATACATTTTCCAAAAATCACAAATTCATTTCATTCTAGACAGAAAAAAATGAAAAGAATTAACCAAATAATGGATATTATGATATAATCTTAAATGTGGAAAAATGCTTACAGAAAGTGACTGCTTGATCAGACTAATGGGGAAAAAAATAACTATCTTCCCCAGAGAAAGAAAAAAAATTCTTTTAATTAAATCTTCAGCTTCATGAAAGCCTTAAAAAATTTTTTTAAGAAACAGGAGGAGAAAAAGAAATTTTAAATTTCATCTTTCGGAAAGGAAAAAAATTGACAGCTCTAACCAATTTCTTTTTAAAGGACAATGATTAAGCAAAAATTCCCCCCAGCATCAATGAAAAACTGCCCCCTTCAAATCCAGAATTCACCTACTATTTGGCATGCAGCAGTAAATTATAGACCAACTTTTGCTAATGCATGGAAAAATGCTGTTTTCCCCTAATGAATGATTTCTCTGTAGCATGCTCATAAGTAATACTAACCCCTTCCTATCTCTCAACAACCATCCTGCTTTGTGCCCTAAATCCCAATCCCAAATCAGATGTTGGCAAAACTAACCTCCGAATGAAAACAATACATTAGCCAATCACAACACAGAATTTGGATCATACATTACTGACAATGAACTAGAAAACAGCAGTTTCCAGCAGGTAGTTTACTTGAGATTCTTAGCTACACAAAATTGAAGTATGATTTTATCTTTGGAGACACATATTTTCTCAATCTCACTTATTTTCTAAAATTGTGCTACTAATTTTTTTCTTTGAAAATTCTAAAAGAGAGTCCCACAATAAAAAAGATGAATGATTTCAACATTAAGAGAAATTAAATTTAATTAATTAAAAGCTAAAAGAGGGAAACGGCTGTGGCTCAAGCAATTGCACTCCCATTCAACAATGAAAACTTCAATCACATTAATAGGATAAAAGAGGAAAAAAAATCATATGATAATCTCAATAGATGCAAAAGTATCTGATAAAATATAGTACTCTTTCATGGTAAAAACACTGAGCAAACCAAGAATAACCTGATAAGCTACAAAAAACCCATAGGTAACATCATAATGGCATAAGACTAAATGTTTTCCTCCTAAGATAATGAACAAGACAAGAATGTCCACTTTCACCATTTCTTTTCAACATTGTATTAAAAGTTCTAGCCAGTGCAATTAAGCAAGTATAATAAAAGGGATTCAGATTGTAAAGGAAGAAGTAAAACTACGTCTATTTGCAGATGACAGGATTTTGTATATAGAAAATACTAAGGAATCCCGAAAAACACTAATAAACAAATTAAGCACAGTTGTAGGATACAAGATCAGTATTCAAAAATCAATTGTATTTCTATACACAAGCAATGGACAATCAAAATCAGACAGACTTTAAATGCAAAAAAAGCTATAAGAGATACAGGAGACCATTATATATTATTAAATAAAAGGGACAGTGAACCAAGAAGAAATAAGAGTCATCATATATGAACCTACCCAGGAAGCCTCAAAATACATGAGGCAGACTCTGGGTAAAACTGAAGGGAAAAACAGACATCTCTATAATAATAGTTGAAGACTTCAACACACTGTGCACACCATTACATAAAACAACTAGATAGAAGATCAACAAGGAAACAGAGAACTTGAACAATATGAAAAAGAGCTAGACCTAACAGACATATTTGCACCCAAACTCAGTGGGTTACACATTCTTCTCAAGTGCTCATGGATCTTTCTCCAGGATAGACCACATGTAAGACCACAAAGCAGGTCTCAATAAATGTAAAAAGACTGAAATTACACAATGCACCTTCTCAGATCACAATAGAATGAAATTGGAAATCAATAATAGACAGGGAAAGAGGTAAAACTGCAAATGTGTGGAGGCTGAATAATAACTCCTAAATAATCAGTGGGTCAAAGAAGAAATTCCAAGTGAAATTAGAAAACATATTGAGATGAATGTAAACGAGAACGCAATTTATCACAACTTCTAGGATACAGCAAAGGCAGTGCTGAGAGGGAAAATTATAGCCCTAAATGCCTATATTAAAAAAGAAAGAGATAAAATCAAAGATTCAACTAAACAACTGGAGAAACAGAAAAAGAACAGCAAACCAATCCCAAAGCAAGCAGAAGGAAAGAAATAATAAAGATTAGAGCAGAAATAAATGAAATTGAGAACAAAAAAACAACAGAGAAAAATCAACAAAAAAAAAATCTGGTTCTTTGAGATGATTATCCGTTGCTTATGTATAGAAATACAATTGATTTTTGGTTTTAATTTTTAAAATGGTCAAAACAAGTACAGGGAAGCGGACTTGGCCCATTGGTTAGGGCATCCATCTACCACATGGGAGGTCCGCGGTTCAAACCCCAGGCCTCCTTGACCCGTGTGGAGCTGGCCGACGCGCAGTGCTGATGCGCGCAAGGCGTGCCCTGCCACACAGGGATGTCCCCGCGCAGGGGAGCCCCACACGCAAGGAGTGCGCCCCGTAAGGAGAGGGAGCCCCACGCGCAAGGAGTGCACCCTGTAAGGAGAGCTGCCCAGCGCAAAAGAAAGTGCAGCCTGCCCAGGAATAGCACCACACACACGGAGAGCTGACACAGCAAGATGACGCAACAAAAAGAAACACAAATTCCCGTGCCGCTGACAACAACAGAAGCGGACAAAAAACACGCAGCAAATAGACACAGAGAACAGACAACTGGGGTGGGGGAGAAGGGGATAGAAATAAATAAATAAATCTTTAAAAAAAAAAAAAAAAGTACAGGCAAGACATACCTCGGAGATACTGTCAGTTCAGTTCCACACCACTGTAATAAAGTAGAGATTGCAATAAAGCAAGTCACTCAAATTTTTTGGATCCCTGGGCATACAGAAGTTATATTTACACTTCTTCCAAACTACTGTTGATGTTGACAATTTGACCATACTATAGTCCATTAAGTAGGTACAGCAGTTTGAAGTTATTTCATGAATTCCAAAAAGAGAAATATTATGTTTGTAAACTATTCTATTCCTCTGGGTGTGATACTTTTTGACTGCATTAAATTCAGTTGAGGGGTCTTTTATTAGATTACTTGATAAGATTGCTTTAGGGCTTTTGATTAAACTAAGTCAGTGTGGCATGACTCAGGTTGAGTCCCATCACCTTGATGGGTCTGAGATAATCAGACTCACACAGACAGACACAGAAAAAAAAGGGGAAGTACCATGTTTTATTCTGCCATGTGAGAGAGGACTCCAGTTTACCCACTGAACTGCAAGGAGAGAAGCACTAAGAGACAAGCCCTATGCCTTGTTACTCACAGCTGAGCTCTAAGAGATGGTAGATTCTGGAGGGGAAGGCAGACACCTCCAAAGAGATTGGTAGCCACCTTGCTTCATCATGGGGAAACACAACTGGATCAACAGTAGCTTACTTTGGTGAGAAAGCATCTCTACTGATGCCTCAATTTGGACATTTCATGGCCTTAGAACTGTAAGATTTTACCCCAAATAAAATGCCACTATAAAAGCCAACAGATTTCTGCTACTTTGCTTTGATAGGCCTTTGGCAAAATAAAACAGTAGGCAATAATATAGCTAAAAAACAATGTACATACCTTAATTTAAAAATACTTCATTGCTAAAAAATGTTAACCATCACCTGAGCCTTCAGCAAACCATAAACTTTTTGCTAGTCAAGGGTCTTGTTGATGGCTGCTGACTAACCAGGGTGCTGGTGAATGCTGAAAGTTGGGGTGGATGTAACAATTTCTTGAAATAAGACAACTGTGAAGTTTGCTGCATTGACTGACTCTTCTTTTCCCGAAAGATTTCTCAGCAGCATAAGATACTATTTTATAGCACTTTACCCACCGTAAAACTTCTTTCAAAATTGGAGTCGATCCTCTCAATACCTGCTGCTGCTTCATCAACTAAGTTTAGGTAATATCCTAAATCCTTTGTTGTCATTTCAACAATGTTTGCAGCAACTTCACCAGCAGTAGATTCCACCTCAAGAAACCACTTTCTTTGCTCATCCAAAAGAAGCAACTTGGGAAGCGGATGCAGCTCAAATGATAGAGAGCATCTGCCTACCATATGGGAGGTCCAGGATTCAAACCCAGGGCCTTCTGGCCTGTGTGGTGAGCTGACCCACGCACAGTGCTGATGCGTGCAAGGAGTGCCGTGCCACACAGGGGTGTCCCCCGTGTAGGGGAGCCCCACGCACAAGGAGTGTGCCCCGCATTGACAGCCACTCCACGTGAAAAAAGTGCAGCCCACCCAGGAGTGGCACCGCACACATGGAGAGCTGACGCAGCAATATGGCACAACAAAAAGAGACACAGATTCCCGGTGCCACTGACAAGAACACAAGTGAACACAGAAGAACACACAGCGAATGGACACAGAGAGCAGACAATGGTGGGGGGGGGGGAGATAGATAAAAAATAAATCTTTGGGAAAAAAAACACAAAAGAAGCAACTCCTCACTGTTCAAGTTTTATCATGAGATTGCAGCAATTCAGTCACAACTTCAGGCTCTGGGTCTACTTCTGATTGTAGGTCTCTTGCTATTTCTACCACATCTACAGTTATTTCCTTCACTGAAGTCTTAAACCCCTCAAAGTCACCCAGAAGAATTAGAGTCAACATCTTCCAAACTACTGTTAATGTTGATAATCTGACCTCCTCCCATGAATCACAAATGTCCTTAAAGGCATCTAGAAGAATGAATCCTTTCCAAAAGGTTTTCAATTTACTTACTTTGCTGAGATCCATCAAAGAAATCATTTTCTATGGCATAAACCTTATGAATTATTTAAGTAATAAGACTTGAAAGTCAAAATGACTTCTTGATCCACGGGCTTCAGAGTGGATGCTGTGTTAGCACACACAAAAACAACATTCATCTGATTATACACTTCCATCAGAGCTCTTGACATACAGGTGCATTGTCAATGGGCAGTAATATGCTGAAAGGAGTCTTTTTTTCTGAGCAAAAGATCTCAACAGTGGGCTTAAAATATTAAGTAAACCATGTTATAAACAGATGTGCTGTCATCCAGTCTTTGTTCCATTTATATAGCCCAGGCAGAATAGATTTAGCATAACTCTTAAGGGCCCTAGGATTTTCAGAATGGTAAATGAGCACTGGCTTTAACTTAAAATCACCAGCTGCATTAGCCCCAAACAAGAGTCAACCTGTCCTTTGAAGCTTTGAATCCAGGCAATGCCTTCTCCTCTCTAGTTATGAAAGTCCTAGACAATCTCTTTTTCTACTAGAAGGCTATTTCATCTTCATTGTTCTGTTTAAGTAGCCACCGTCGTCAATTACTTAGTTTGATCTTCTGGGTAACCTGCTATAATAAACGCATTCTAAAAAAGAAGAGCAGAGAGTGAATGTGGCTCAAGTGGTTGGGCACCCACCTCCCATATAGGAGGTCCTGGGTTCGGTTTCTAGTGCCTCCTAAAGACCAGCAAACAAGTGGACACAACAAGCAGAGACAGCAAGAAGACACAGCTAGCAGGAAACAGCAGACAGATGAGAGAACCATCTCTGGGGGGAGGGGGAAGAAGAGCAATGTGGGAGGAATTTCACTGCCTGAACTTGAAACCTATTACAAAGCTACAGTGGTCAAAACAGCATGGTATGGGCATAAAGACAGACATATCAATCAGCGGAATAGAATTCAGAATCCAGAAATAAACACTTACCTCTACAGCCAACTGGTTTTCAACAAACCTATCAAGACCACGTTAACTAGGATGTGTTAATCTTTGGAAATGAATAGAAAAGAGGAAGACATAACAACGTTTGTAACTAGCAGTGCTATTATATGGGTATAACAGTGGTTTAAAGGGAAAGTCTTAGCTCATATATATTACTTAAAAGTAAAGCTGGGGGAAACAGCTGTGGCTCAATCAGTTGGGCTCCTGTCTACCATGTAGGAGGCCCTGGGCACATGTCCCGGGGCCTCCTTGTGAAGGCAGGCTCACTCACACGCTGTGGAGAGCCACTGGCCTGGGCACAGCAGAGTGCCGCCAGCCCACAAGCGCTGCGGAGTGCCACTGGCCCGCAAGCGCCACCGAGAGCCAACTCAGCAAGGTGAAGCAATAATAAAGGAAGACAAGGGAAGCAGACTTGGCTAAACAGATAGAGCATCCGCCTACCACATGGGAGGCCCTCAGTTCATACCCAGGGCCTCCTTGACCCATGTGGAGCTGGCCCATGTGCAGTTCTGATGCATGCAAGGAGTGCCCTGCCATGCAGGGGTGTCCCTCACGTAGGGGAGCCCCACACGCAAGTAGTGCACCCCATAAGGAGAGCTGCCCAGCGTGAAAGAAAGTTCAGCCTGCCCAGGAGTGGCGCCGCACACATGGAGAGCTGATGCAACAAGATGATGCAACAAAAAGATAGATTCCCGGTGCCTCTGATAAGAATAGAAGCAGACACAGAAGAATATACAGCAAATGGACACAGAGAACAGACACCTGGGGCGGGGGGGAGGGCTGGACAGGAAGAGAAATAAATAAAAATAAAAATAGTGATAAAAAATAAAAATGAGTGAGAGTTTAAAATATTCACATATAAACAGAAACTGAGAGACTCTTTAATAAAAGATCTGCCCTACAAGAATTTCTAAAGGGAGTTCTGCAGATTGAAAGGAAAAGACAGGAGAGAGTGGCTTACAGTAGCATGAAGAAATGAAGATTTTTAGGGAACAGAACAGGTAAATGCAAAATCCAATAGTACTATATCTTCAATATACAACTCTACTCTTTCATCCCTATAAGAATTACAATACAATTAAACAAGAAAAAGACATATCCCCTGATAAAGGACATGAGAAATATAAAGTGGTAAAGTGGCACAAAAACAACATATAGAGGGGAAACAAAGGGATAAAAGAGCAGAGAACATGTATTCTATTGAAGCTAATATGGTATCTTTTTCGAATTAGTAGGTTATAGATGTGGGTTGAATAATATAAACCCACAGGGTATCCACAAAGAAAATATTTAAACTACACAGGGAAGCAGATGTGGCTCAACTGATAGAGCATCCGTCTACCATATGGAAGGTCCAGGGTTCGATCCCCAGGGCCTCCTGACCCATGTGGTGAGCTGGCCCACGCACAGTGCTGCCACGCACAAGGAGTGCCGTGCCACGCAGGGGCGCCCCCGCATAGGGGTGCCCCACGCGCAAGGAGTGTGCCCCGTATGGAGAGTCACCCTGCATGAAAAAAGTGCAGCCCACCCAGGAGAAGCATATAGCACACACGGAGAGCTGATGCAGCAAGATGATACAACAAAAAAGAGATACAGTTTCCCAGTGCCGCCAGATAATGCAAACGGACACAGAAGAACACAGCGAATGGACACAGAGAGCAGACAATGGGGTGGGGAAGGGAAGAGAAATAAATAAAAAATAAATCTTTAAAAAATAAAATAAAATACACAGAGGGCAGCAGATGTAGCTCAGTGGTTGAGCACTGGCTTCCCATGTACAAGGTCCTAGGTTCAATTTCTGCTCCTTCCTAAAAAAAAAAAGAAACAGAAAAGAGAAAGACTTCAGTCAGAAACATAATAAAAGAGCAACATACAGAAAAGGAGCTTGCAATAAAGGAAAAGAGACACACACACAAAAAAAGAGCATATAAAAATCAAAGGACAAAATGGCTAAAGTACTGCCTTTAAAATAGTAACACTGAATGTTAATGGATTAAACACCCAAATCAAAAGATACAGATTGGCAGATAAAAAAGCACAATCTAATGATTCACTGTTACAAGAGACTCATTTTAAGACCCAAAGACACAAATAGGTTGAAAGTATAAGGATGGAAAAAGATATTCTATGCAAATAGTAAAAGAAAAAAAGCCGGGGTAACTATACTATTATCAGACAAAACATACTTTAAGTCAGCAGCTGTTATAAGAGACAAAGAATGACACAATATATTAATAAAAGGGTCAATGCACCAAGAGGAAATAAAGGTCATAAATATTTATGCACCTGACCATGGTGCCCCAAAATACATGAGGGAAACAATGGCAAAACCAAAAGGAAAGATAAACACCTCTACAATAATAGTTGGAGACTTCATAACAACACTCTCATCAATAGAGAAAAGGCATATAGACAGAAGATGATTAAGAGAGAACTTGAATAATATGATAAATGAACTAGATCTGACATATATAGAACACTGCACCCCAAAACATCAAGATACACATTCTTCTCAAGTGCTGAAGGATCATTCTTCAGGATAGATCACATGTTGGGTAACAAAACAATTCTCAACAAATTTTTAAATATTGCAATTAGACAAAGCATCTTCTTTGACCACAGTGGAATAAAGCTGGAAATCAATAATAGATGGAAAACTAGAAAATCCATAAATATATGGAAGTTAAATAGCACACTCAAACAATCCGTGGGTCAAAGAAGAAATTGCAAGGAAAATCAGTAAATATCTTGAGACAAAAACAAGAACACAATATATCAAAACTTATGGGATGCAGGGAAAACAGTGCTGAGAGAGAAATTTATAGCCTTAAACCTTACATTAAAAAAAAAGAAGAGCTAAAATCAAAGACTTAACTGTACACATGGAAGAACTGGAAAACAACAACAAACTAAAACCAAGGCAAGTATAAGGAAAGAAATAACAAAAATAGAAAAAATGAAATTGAGAATTTTTTTTAAAATAGGGAACTAACAAAACCAAAAGTTGGTCCTTTGAAAAGATCAATGAAATTGACAAACCTTTAGCTAGACTGACAAAATAAAAGAGAAAAAACACATAAATAAAATCAGAAATGAGAGGGAAACATTACTACAAACCCCACAGAAATAAAAAGGATCATGAGAGGATACTATGAAACAACTATATGCTAACCAATTAGATCATCTAGATGAAACGGACAAATTCCCAGAAACACATGAATGACCTACAATGACTCTAGAAGAAATAGAAAACCTCAAAGGATCAATTAAAATGAAGAGTAAAAACCAATTACAAGAAAAGCCCAGGACCAGATGGCTTCACAGGTGAATTCTACCAATCAATCCAGGAAGAATTAATACCAATACTACTCAAACACTTCCAAAAAACTGAGGAAGAGGAACCACTACTGAACTTATTCTATGAGGCCAACATCACGCTAATACCAAAGCCAGAAATACTACAAGAAAATAATATTAGATACAGACCATTTTTCTTGTGAATAAAAATGCAAAAATCCTCAAAAAAATACTTGTGGGAAGCAGATTTGGCTCAACTGATAGGGCTTCAGCCTGCCACATGGGAAGTCCAGGGTTCAAACCCAGGGCCTCCTGATCCATGTGGTGAGCTGGCCCATGCGCAGTGCTGATGCACGCAAGGAGTGCTGTGCCACACAGGGGTGTCCCCCGTGTAGGCGAGCCCCACGCGCAAGGAATGCACACCATAGGGAGAGCCGCCCTGCGTGAAGAAGGTGGAGCCTGCCCAGGAGTGGTGCCGCACACACAGAGAGCTGATGCAGCAAGATGATGCAACAAAAACAGACTCAGATTCCTGGTGCCACTGACAAGAATACAAGTGGACACAGAAGAACACACAGTGAATGGATGCAGAGAGCAGACAACTGGGGGATGGAGGGAAGGGAAGAGAAATAAATAAAAAATAAATCTTAAAAAAAAATAGTTGCAAATAGAATCCAACAGCACATTAAAAAAATTATACACCATGATCAAGTGGGTTTTATCCCAGGTATGCAAGGATGGTTCAACTAAGAAAATCAACTAACGTAATAAGCTACATTAACAAAACAAAGGAAAAAAATACATGATTATCTCTGTTGATTCAGAAAAGGCACTTGACAAAATGCAGCATCCTTTCTTGATAAAAATAGTTAGAAAAATAGGAATAGAAGGAAACTTCCTAAACATGATAAAGAGCATATATGAAAAACCCACAACTAATATCATGCTCAGTGGTGAAAAGACTGAAAGCTTTCCCTCTAATATCTGGGACAAGACAAAGGGTGCCTACTGTCACCATTGTTATTCAACATTGTACTGTTAAGTTCTAGCCAGAGCAATAAGGCAAGAAAAAGAAATGAAAGACACCCAGATTCAAAAGGAAGAAGGTAAAACATTCACTATTTGCAAATGACATGATCCTATACAGGGAAAGTTTCAAAATGAATTCAGTAAAGTGGCAGGGTACAAGATCAATATGCAAAATTCAATAATGTTTCTATATATCAGTAAGAATCGTTTGAGGAATAAGTAAATCAAGGGAAAAATTCCATTTACAATAGCAACTAAAACAATCAAATAGCTAGGAATAAATTTAACTAAGGATAAAAAGGACATGTACACAGAAAACTATAAAATATTGCTAACAGAAATCAATGAAGATGTGAATAAATGGAAGGTCATTCTGTGTTCATGGATTGGAAGACTAAGTTCATTAAGATATCAATTCTACCCAAAATGATTCACAGATTCAATGCAATCCCAATCAAAATTCCAACAGCCTACTTTGCAGAAATGGAAAAGTCAATTATAAAATTTGTTTGGAAGGGTTAAGGAGCCTCAATAGGTAAAAACATCTTGAAAAAGAAGAAGAAAGTTAGAGAACTCTCACTTCCTGACAAAATGGCATGGTATTGGCACAAGGATAGAAATGTTGACCAATGGGATAAAATTGAGAGTTCAAAAATAGACCTCACATCTATGGCCAATTGAGGTGTTTTTGTTTTTGTTTGTTTCTACTTTAGAACCTTTATTCATTTTTACTTTTATACGAATACATTTTTTTAAAAAAACAGTATCTCTAAAAGCGTAATATTTAAAGACATATTTGCTTTGGGATATAATGCAACACGAAATTAATAATGTATTGATGTAATTTTTTTTTCACTTATTTATATGCAACACAGTTTCTGTGCAAAAAAAACTGATTATATTGAAATAAAACATAAATTATGCATAGTCAATTTGTGTGAAAGCCCACATTTCTCCCCTTTTAAAATATATTTTTCAATTTGGCTATAAATATTATATACTTTGGCATGAAATAAAATTCTAAAATCATTCAAGTAGTACAATTAATAAATTATAATTACATCTTTTAAATTGCTAAAAATACAATTGGTTAATTTTCAATTAAAGTAATCCCTGTATTTTCCTACTCAACTCTTAACCTCCTTCTATGTTTGTTTCTTCTTGTTGATTTTTAGGTATGGGAGCAAGGGATTGAACCTGAAACCTCGGTTATGGTACACCAGCACTCAACCACGAGCTACACAGGCTATGTTTGTTTTTTAAGTTGAAGCAGTCCTCTATGGATTGCTATCAACCAATGGTTTATAGAATTCTCCTGTTTTATACCTGCTCAGAATAATAACTTTAGAATTATGACTAAGCTCCCCTAAGATAAAATATTCAGGTGATAATAGTAACCTTTTTAAAATACATGCCTCTGGAGACAGACTGGTCCTTCAGACAAGAAAAAATAAAAATCACCTTTCATGTTTACTTCATATTAACTTCTAAAAAAGCCATGGCTATATCTGTACTGTCTGTGGGAGAAGTTGGTCTGCAAGCAGCCTGCTGCCTTTCCCTGTGACCACAAATAAACCTTGTGCTCAGGCCATCTGTTAGCCTCTAATCCTAGGATGGATGATACACCCGGGCTTGATGCCCTTCTCATGAGTGCCTCCACATAACACACATTCCCTAGCAGAGGAGGATGTACCACCATATCGCTTCCCCTACTGTCCCAAGCATATGTAAACATTCTCTGGAGACAGTCTGGCTAAATCATGTCCACTTTATTACACCCATGTGTGTGAGCCATGGAGCACTGATGACCACAAATGAAGCCAGCCTTGCTCTGTCTCTTCTCTAGGTGAATATAACACTTTTCCATCCAGTCTCCTGTGTGAGTCTGGCTTTTGCTGGTGACTCCCAACACCTGCAGACCATGAGGAATGGGTTGGGACCCTAGGCCTGCTATTCCTGGTGGCAGGCATTGCTGTGCCCTTGGAACCCACCATGCACTGAGACCCTCCCCTGGAGGTGGGAATATATGTCTCTCTTTCTGACCAGCAAGCAGGGTGCTAACAGTTCAACAGTCCAACACCATCGAATATGGCCGGCACAAGTGGTTATTTAAATTAAAATTGGCACAGACACTCTCTAGACTAATCAGCAGTTTCCAGTTCCACTGCCCTCTTTCTCTTCAATGAGGTGGCCAAGAGGATGCAGAGATTCAGATCTTCGTGAAAACCCTTACAGGCAAGACAATCATCCTTGAGGCTGAGCCCAGCAACACCACTGAGAACGTCAAGGCCAAGATCCAAGACAAGGAGCGCATTCCATCTGACCGCAGCATCTAATCTTTGCGGGCAAATAGCTGGAAGACAGCACTTTCTCGGACTACAACATCCAGAAAGAGTCCACCCTGCACCTGATGCCGTGTCTCTGGGGCAGCATCATTGAGCCCTTCTCCCTGCCAGCTTGAACGGAAGTACAACTGCGACAAGATGATCTGCCGCAGGTGTTACACTTGCCTGCACTCCCTGTGTAGTCAACTGCTGCAAGAAGCAGCATGACCACACCAACAACCTGTGCCCAAGAGGTCAAGTAAGGATCTTCTCTCCACGGCTCCTCCGCTTCCTGCAGGTGGCCTCCTTCCTGACCCCCTGGCCTTGAGACCTCAATAAAGTTCCCCTTTGGTAAACTGAAGCAGTAAGTATAATTAATTAAATAAAATTTAAAATTTAGTTCTTCACACCAACTACCATTCAATTACTCAAGAACTACATGTATATTAGACAGCACAGATATTGAACTTTTATTTCCATCACTGCAGATTAAGTTCCATTGGACAGCACTGGGATAGATACATGGAAGTCAAATCAAATATAAATATAAGACTGTCTGCATATTTTGCCTTCATACTTACAAAATGCTACTTGCTTAAGCTTATGTTCCAGACAGTCATAATCCTATTTCTATCAGCCTAAGAAAATGGCATCAAAATAGAATTATTTGTATAATTCCTCCAAATCCTATGCTGTGATGGAAGAGTTCAAAGGTTTGTAATGAATCCATCTTGGCCCATGTAAAACACATTCCCATGGGCTTCTTCTGGACTGCATCACTTTCACCATGTGCATAGTTCTCCTGCGGTACTGTATTAGTCACTCAAAGGAGTGCTGATGCAAAGTACCAGAAATCTGTTGGCTTTTATAAAGGGTATTTATTTGGGGTAGAAGTTTACAGTTACCAAGCCATAAAGCATAAGTTACTTCCTTCACCAAAGTCTGCTGCCATGTGTTGAAGCAAGATGACTGCCAATGTCTGCAAGGGTTCAGGCCTCCTCTTCCTCTCTTGGCTCTGTGGTTCCAGCTTCTTCCAGTATCAGCTGTAGGCTGGGATAAGTCTTGTCTCTTTCCTGGTGCTTGTTCCTCTTGTTCCTCTCTGAGCTCAGCTGCTCTGCTCTCTCCACAAGGTCAGCTGTAGACAATCAGGTGAATGGCTCATTGCTCTTCCCAGGGCCTCTGTAATGTCTAATGGAGGCTTCTCTCTCTCCTCACATATCTGCTTTTTCTGTGTGTTCGCTTTCAGGGGCTCCAGCTCAAAACTCAAACCTCCCTTCTCTGCTGAGCGGTTTCTCTGAGTCCCTGCCCACCAAAGAGGCAGGGACTCAAACACCTACTGATGTATCAAAGCCTTAATCAGGGAAACGGACTTTGGCCCAGTGGTTGGGGCGTCCGTCTACCACATAGGAGGTCCGCGGTTCAAGCCCCGGGCCTCCTTGACCTGTGTGGAGCTGGCCCATGCGCAGTGCTGATGCGCGCAAGGAGTGCCGTGCTACACAGGGGTGTCCCCCGCGTAGAGGAGCCCCACACACAAGGAGTGCACCCGTAAGGAGAGCCGCCCAGCGCGAAGGAGGGAGCAGCCTGCCGAGGAATGGCACCGCCCACACTTCCCGTGCCGCTGACGACAACAGAAGCGGACAAAGAAACAAGACTCAGCAAAAAGACACAGAAAACAGACAACTGGGGGAGGGGAGGGAATTAAATAAATAAAATAAAAATCTTTAAAAAAAAAAAAAACCTAGTTCTTTGTTAAAAAAAAAAAAGCCTTAATCATTATTTAATCAAGTAAGAGTGAAATCTCTGAATCCAATACAATCTAATGTATCACAAGCCCAGAGGAACAGACAAGTTTACAAACATAATCAGTATTTCTTTGGGAAATTCATCAATAATATCAAACTGCCACAGGTACCCACAAGGAAGCCTGGCTAGAGGCTACCAGTGTGGACTGGTCATCCCCACTGTCACTCTACCTTGGGAAAGGTGAAATCTGGCAGAGTTCTGCGGGCATCACCTCTGCTCTTTGCTCTGGGATGGGTCCCAGGACCCCTGAGACACCCATTCAGCATAGGATAACCATCCATCCATGCAGGCCATTCAAGGCTTCCTGTGGCCAGCCAGGCCCACACTTTCTCAACTAGGGCTACAAACACACCATCCAAGCATTCTGTGTCTTACTACCTACAAGGTTCATTTTATTCCTAAAGTCTCTCCTGAGGGCTTCAAGGGGAGCCTACACTTACAAACTTAACAGTTTGTAAAAACTCAAGGAAAAGTATTCTTAGTGAAATAATGCACTAAAATTCTTTCCAAACTACAAAATAGAACTCTCATTTGATAGTCCAATATGAATACTCTTTTTAGATCCCCTTTATTCCTTTATTTCTAAAAACAATGCAATCGACTTCATAATACAGGAGCAGATGTGGCTCAAACAGTTGAGTGCCTGCTTCCCACAAGGGAGGTCCTGGGTTTGGTGTCCAATGCCTCCTGGAAAAAAAAACAAAAACAAGCAAAACAAACAAAAAAAACAATTCGGGGAGCAATGTGGTTCAGTGGTTGAGCACTGGCTTTCCACACACAGGTCCCAGGTTCAATCTCTGGCTCCCAGAACCTTAAAAAAACATTTTCTAAACTATGAAATGTGTGATATTTGGAAACACATATGTTCAAATAAGCCTGTAAATATCAATATATAAACCCACTTATCAATTCTCAGTCTATGGAAAGTATTATTTATATATTTGAAATTTGAAAATCATTTTTCCTAACAACTATGACAGTAATTTCTAGACTTTTTCCTTAGCACAAGCCATTATTCTTGTATGTAACATGATCCACAGGATAGCAAGATTTTGCAGTCCTCTATTGGATGATACTAAAGTTGAAAGCTAAAAGTTACTTTCGTTCTGTAGCTAGGAACAGATTCTCTTTCTTTAAGATCTTCAATATAGGTTATAAATCCTTTTTTTTTTTAATGGTACTGGGACCTCACATGTGGGAAGCCAGCACTCAACCACTGAGCCACAGCTGCTTTGAGTTGGTCTTTTTGTTTCTTTGCTTGTTGTCAGCTTTTTTGTTTCTTTGTTTTTAGGAGGCACCTAGACCAAACCCAGACCCTCCCACATGGAAAGCAGGCACTTAACCACTTGAGTCACATTTGCTCCCCTCATAAACTCTTTATCAAAATGTTGGCGATCTTGTTCACTTTCCATCATTTCATCACCATCTTGACATTGGGTATTGTATCAATAGGACTGTCCAAAAGCCTGACAAATTTTAATGGAGTAGATGAATCCCAAAAGGGCAGTTGGGAGTTCCACCAAACAGTCCGACTCACAACAATCAAGGTGAACTTCTTTAGGTTAAACAAGGCATAATGCAGATAGGTTTGTTTTTACACAAGAGAAAGGTCTGCAGTTCTTCTAGTCTGCCTATATCTTGTGGCAGATCATTCAGATTATTGCTGCTGATATCCAACCACTGCAAATTAGACATCTGCAGAACACAAATGGGGATACTAGAAAACTTGTTTGCTGAGATATCTACAAATGTAACTTGCTTCAAATTACTTAGTTTAAAGGGGAGCTCAATTAATTCTAGATTTTCAGAAAAACCCAGTTTCTCCAGATTTTCACAATCTCCAGTTCTGGAGGAATGCTCTTCAGATGGCTGAAACTCACAATGAGTTCTTTCAGGTTCTTCAAACAACCAATTTCAGCTGAAGACTTATGATTTGTGTTTTTTTTAGCAGATCAAGAATGCTCATGGCAGGGAAACGGATTTGGCTCAACTGATAGAGCATCTGCCTACTACATGGGAGGTCCCGGGTTCAAACCCAGGGCCTCCTGACCCGTGTGCCAAGCTGGCCCACGCACAGTGCTGATGTGAGCAAGGAGTGACATGCCATGCAGGGTGTCCCCTGAGTAGGGGAACCTCATGTGCAAGGAGTGCACCCCATAAAGAGTGCTGATGCAGCAAGATGACGCAACAAAAAGAGACACAGATTCCTGGTGCTGCTGACAAAAATGCAAGCAGACAAAGAAGAACACACAGTGAATGGACAAAGAGAGCAGGCAACGGGGTGGGGCAGGGAGTGGGGCGTGGGCAGGGGGGATGGGAAGGGAAATAAATAAAAAATTATAAAAAATAAAGAATGTTCATCACTTGAAACAGCTCAATATATGCAGGAATGAACTGAATAAGAGTATTGTTAATATGCCATTCTTTCAGGTGGTTCTGCTCCTTCAGTGAATCTGAGAGCTCCTTCCAGTACTCTCCAGAAAGTCCAAACACAAATGCACTCCTCCATTTGTCTCTCCTTGGAAAGTGAATGCTGACTTGTGAAAGAATTCCTTTTGATCCTTTCCAGAAGCCTCAAATTGGTGTCTATGAAACCATTCTTGCAGTACATGGCTTGGAGCATGCCTTGCCTCCTGCTCTCAGCCACTAAGTTACACTCCTTTATCTTTTCCAATGTGCTTTTCTCGAGCCTTTTGCCCTCTTCTTCTGCCAAGCTTTGTGCTTCTTCATGAGTTTCCCACAAGTTTCTAATGACAAAAATGTCAACTACAATCATCTTATGTCCTATTTTGGGAGCATGAAATTACCTCTCTTAGCTCACTCAGTTTTCCCCAAGACAAAGTACAGTGCTCAACACATCTTTCTTGAGAAAAAAAGATGAAAAATAAATTCAAGAAATGAAACCTGGCCTTGAAATATCAAATGCCTCAAGAGACTCATCTTTCCTTCACTCCTCCAACCTGGAAACACTTGACTGAGTAGGTAATTAGTCTTTTTTTTCCAAGAGTATATCTGACATTATTTTAAGATTTTTTTCATTTATTTATTTATCTGCTCCCCCTTGCGGCTTGCTTGCTCTCTGCCTTCTGTGCCCATTCCCTGCGCTTTCCTCTGTGTCAGCTTGTCTCCTTCTGTTGCATCATCTTGCTGTGCCAACTTGCTGTGCCAACTGCGGAAGGCGTCAGCTCTCCGCAGGTGCAAGCTGTCAGCTCTCCGTGGACACGGGCCAGCTTGCCCTCACAAGGAGGCCCCAGAAAGTGAACCCAGGGCCTCCCATATGATAGACGGGAGCCCAATCAGTTAAGCCACATCCATTTCCCAAATCTGACATTTTTAATCCTGAAATAATGAGAAAAATGCTTACACTGCCAATTGAGTTTGTTTGTTTTGCCAGTTGAGTTTTCTTGGGTTTTTTTTAAGATTTATTTTATTTATTTCTCTCCCCTTCCTCCCCTCCCCCACCCCAGTTGTCTGTTCTCTGTGTCCATTTGCTGAGTGTTCTTCTTTGTCTGCCTCTGTTGTTGTCAGTGGCACGGGAATCTGTTTCTTTTTGTTGTGTCATCTTGTTGTGTCAGCTCTCTGTGTGTGCGGCGCCATTCCTGGACAGGCTGCACTTTCTTTCACACTGGGCGGCTCTCCTTAGGGGCGCACTCCTTGCGCATGGGGCTCCCCTATGCAGGGGGCACCCCTGCATGTCATGGCACTTCTTGCGCTTATAAGCACTGAGCATGGGCCAGCTCCACACAGGTCAAGGAGGCCCGGGGTTTGAATTGCGGACCTCTCATGTGGTAGACGGACGCCCTATCCATTGGGCCAAGTCCACTTCCCACCAATTGAGTTCTGACAAGGCTACCAAGTACACTCAATTGGGAAAGAATAGTCTCTTCAACAACTGGTGCTGGGAAAACTGGATATCCAAATGTAAAAGAATGAAAAAGGACCTTTTTTTACTCAAAATGGATCAAAGACCTAAATATAAGAATCAGGAGGGGAAGCGGACTTGGCCCAATGGATAGGGCATCCACCTACTGCATGGGAGGTCCACAGTTCAAACCCCGGGCCTCCTTGACCCGTGTGGAGCTGGCCCACGCACAGTGCTGATGCGCGCAAGGACTGCCTTGCCTCGAAGGAGGGTCCCCCCACGTAAAGGAACCCCATGCACAAGGAGTGCTCCCTGTAAGGAGAGCCGCCCAGCTCCAAAGAAAGTGCAGCCTGCCCAGGAATGGCGCCGCACACACGGAGAGCTGACAAAACAAGATGACGCAACAAAAAGAAACACAGATTCCCGGTGCTGCTGATAAGGATAGAAACAGTCACAGATGAACAGACAGCGAATGGACACAGAAGAGTAGACACCTGGGGGAGTGGGGGGGGAGGGGAGAGAAATAAATTTTTAAAAAATTAATCTTAAAAAAAAATAGTAATAATCAGGACCATAAAATTCCTAGAAGGAAATGTGGGGAAGCATCTTTAGGCTCTTGTATAAGACAATGGTTTTTTTAGACTTTACACCCAAAGCACAAGCCACAAAAGAAAACATAAATAAATGGGACATCATCAAAATTTTAAAAATTTTGTGCAAGAAAAGACTTTGTCATGAAAGTGAAAAGGCATCCTAATCAATGGGAGAAAGTATTTGGAAACCACATATCCAGTAACAGTTTAATACCCAGAATATATAAAGAAATCCCACAACTCAACAATAAAAAAACCAATAACCCAATTTAAAAAATGGGCAAAATACTTGAATAGACATTTCTCCAAAGAGGATAACACTAAAATGCTAAAAAGCACATGAAAAGATGTTCGATATCACTTATATATCAGGGAAATACAAATCAAAACCACAATAAGATATCATTTCACATCCACTAGAGTGGCTACTATTTTAAAAAATTGAAAACTACAAATGTTGAAGAGAATTTGGAAAAATAGGAACACTTATTCATTATGGGTGGAAATGTAAAATGGTACTGCTACCATGGAAGGTAGTTAAGTTTAGAATGCCATATGACCCAGCAATCCTTCTGGGTATATATATACAAGGTACCTGCCCAGAAGAATTGAAAGCAGAGACTTGAACAGATATTTGCACACTGATGCTCATAGCGGTATTATTCACAATTGCCAACAGGTGGAAACAATCCATGCGACCATCCATGGAAGTATGTGGTATATACATACAATGGATTATTATTAAGTCATAAAAATGAATAAAGACATAATGCATTAAACATAGATGAACCTTGAGGACATTAGCTGAATGAAATAAGCCCAACACAAAAGTACAAATATTTTACGATCTCACTCATATGAACTAATTAAAATAAGCAAACTCATTGAGTTAGAATCTAGAATATAGGTTACCAAGGGAAAGACTGGTGGTTAGAGAATGTGGAGTTGATGCTTAATTTGTACAGAATTTCTATTTAGGTTGATTGTAAAGGTTTGGAAAAAGATGGTGTTGGCAGTAGCATATTATTGTGAGTGTAATTAACAGCACTTAATTATATAAGTGAATGTGGTTAAAAGGGACAACTTTAGGTCATACATGTTGCCATATATGGAAATTAAAAGATAAAACACAAGACTATGTAACACAATGAACCCTACTGAAGATGAGGGACTACAGTTAATAGTACAAGAATGTTCTTTCATGAATTATAACAAACGTATGGCACTGAAACAAGGTATTAATAATAGGATGGTATATGGGAAAAAAGGCATCTAATCTAAACTGTGGATAATGGTTAATAGTACTATTTCAATATTCTTTCATCAATTTTAACAAAAGTAAAACTGATAAAAAAAATAGTACAATCACAAAAAAGTGCTATCATAAATTGTAACAAACATTCCACACCAATGCAAGCTGGTGGTGGTAGGGTGGTATATGGGTATCCTGTGTTTTATGCCTTATTGTTCAATAAACCTACAACTTCTCTAATAAAAGAAAAAATTTTTAAACAATGTATATATATAAAATAGTGCCTGACATAATAAGTATTCAATAAGTACTATAATAGTTCTTTCTGCAAGTTACCAGATTTATGACCCTGAACATGCCACCCTTCCTAAATCTTTTTCTTCACCTATAAAGTGAAGATAGGGAAGCGGACTTAGCTCAGCTGATAAAAAGTGAAGATAATAATTCCAGTCAAATGACTGTCAGTGTGTGAATAGAGGTGACCAATATTCTTTAGTTTTGAAAGAATTTTTTCATCATTATGCCTAAGACTATTCCTAGATTATAAGCTGATCATTACTATATATTATTCTATTACCTTAACAAAATAAGAACTTTCATGAACTCTTTATAAATATAAATGTTATTAGCTTCAAAATCGTTTTTATATGAATATATAATAATTTACTTAACTACCCCTTCAATGCTGGGCATCACCCACCCTGTCAGTATCTCCAGTTTGCTCCTTGTTGTTCTTTTGCCACACTAGCCTACTAAATCTATCTACCACGGGCAATTAATCCAGTCACCTGCTTCCTCTATGTTCCCATACCACAACTGTTGAGTTTTGTTGGAAAAAAAATCACTACAGTTTGGAAATTCATGCCACTACAAATTCATGGTCTCTAATCTTAACTGAGCATACTATACTGTCAGTAATCCATTTATAAACCCTGATCAGAGATCATTCCATCCCACACAGTGATCAGTGGCTACTCCAAATCTCAAGTCCAATACTTTTATATACTTCTTCTCACAATTTCCCAATACGAAAAAAAAAAAGGAAACCAGACCCCACTCCATTTTTCAACCTATATTCCTCAAACCCATCTTCTTCCTTCCAGTTCTTAGGCAAAGATATTTCTCCTCCCTTTTCTGTGCTAATAATTCCTTCTCACTTCCAAATCTATCACCTTCCTGTTCCACCAAATCACCCCCGCCCAAATAAATCCAGTCTTATCTCCGCTGTATCATCTCTACCAAAAGGTAACATGTGTCCAGCTTTTCTATTTAAAAAATAATTATTTTTCAACTCTACTTCTCTAACAACCTCTCACTTTTGCTTCACAGCAAGTTTCTGGGAGTGGTCTATATTTTCAGTCTCTATTTTCCTATTTTCCATTTGCTCTTCTGTTGTTGTAGAGGTACTGGAGGCCGGGCATTGAACCTGGGACTTCACATGTGGGAAACGGGTGCTCTACCACTGAGCCACATTGGCTTCCCTGAGTTGGTTTTTTCGTTTGTTTTCCTTGTTGTTTGTTTTTGTTGTTTTGGCTTTTTCTTCTCAGGAGGAACTGGGAACTGAACCCGGGACCTCCCATGTGGGAGGCATGAGCTTAAACCACTCCCTCCATTCACTCTTCAATGTACTGTCATTTGGCTTCTGCCCTAATCACTGAACATATTAGTATTGCTAAGGTCCTCCCTATAGAAAGTCCAGTAGAAGGTTTTCTATCTTTATTCTGCAAATTTGCTCTAAGTTTTATACTTTTTAGCCATTTCTTCCTTCTTGAAAATCTCTCCCTGCTTAGGTTTTCCAGAAACTGATCTCCTGGATCTTTTCCTACCTTTTGAGTCCCAAATATGATCCTTTTTTTTTTCCTAAAGATTTATTTTTTTATTTATTTCTCTCCCCTTCCCCCAGTTGTCTGCTCTCTGTGTCCACTCACTATGTGTTCTTCTGTGACTGCGTCTACCCTTATCAGCGGCACCAGGAATCTGTGTTTCTTTTTGTTGCGTCACCATTCTTGAGCAGGCTGCACTTTCTTTCGCTCTGGGCGGCTCTCCTTACGGGGCGCACTCCTTGTGCGTGGGGCTCCCCTATGCAGGGGACACCCCTGCATGGCACGGCACTCCTTGTGCGCATCAGCACTGCATATGGGCCAGCTCCACACGGGTCAAGGAGGCCCGGGTTTTGAACCGCGGACCTCCCATGTGGTAGGCAGATGCCCTATCCACTGAGCCAAGTCTGCTTCCCCAAATATGTTCTTATCAGTTAAAATACTACATTTGAAGAACTCCCCATTACCTACAGCATAAAGTTCAAGTTCAACCTCATTATAGCATAATGCCCCTTCATGCTCTGGTCCCTGCTTCCTCTCCCGAACTGATTTTTTTTTAAAGATTTACACTTTATTTATTTCTCTCCCCTTCCCCGCCCCCACCCCCGGTGTCTGCCGTGTCCATTCACTTTGTGTTCTTCTGTGAACACATTATCTTGCTTGCATTATCTGGTGGCACTGGGAAACTGCATCTCTTTTTTGTTGCATCATCTTGCTGCGTCAGCTCTCCATGTGTGCAGTGCCACTCCTGGGCGGGCTGCATTTTTTTCACGCAGGGCGGCTCTCCTTGTGGGGCACACTCCTTGCGCGTGGGGCACCCCTATGCAGGAACACCCCTGCGTGGCGGGGCACTCCTTGTGCGCGGCAGCACTGCACTTGGGCCAGCTTATCACACAGGTCAAGAGGCCCTGGGGATCAAACCCTGGACCCTCCATATGGTAAACAGATGCTCTATCAGTTGAGCCATGTCCACTTCCCCAAACTGACTTTTTCCTATCAATTTTCTATTGGCACCGTTCACCCTAACCACACCAAAGTATCTGCAACTCCTTCAAACACACAACACTCTTTCATGCCTTTGTACATATGATTCCCTGTCGCCCATTAGAATGTCCCTTCCTCTCTGTCTCAACACATTCCCTATCCAGCTACTCTTTTTTAAGACTCATGTGTGTTTTTTTCTGTGAAACCTTCCCTCACATCCTTAGGCCTAGTTAAGCACTACCTCCTCTTTGATGCCATATAGTTTTCTCAATCCTCTAATAAAAAGCTTGTTGATTATAGTTTAGTTGTTGACCCCATCTTTTGTACTAAGACTACGAGCTCCTTGAAGGCCACGAGTTTCTTATCTAACTTTGTATTTCCAGAGCTGAGTGTCTCATCAATTCAAGGCACTTGATAAATACCTGTTGAATTAATGTAGGATACGATCATTGTTTAGGCTTACCACAGAGAGGAAGTAAAGATCCAAGAATAATTATGCTGAATGAATAGCGATGGAATTTTACTGAAGGCAGAAAAAGAAAAAAAGTTCAACACGGAGACAGAATTTTTTTTCCCATAAAGAAAGGTAAAATGAGCCATAGAGAAAGAATGATCAGCCACACCTGCTACAAATATAACCCACTGTGTCTCTTGTCCCCAAACTTTAATCCATCCTCACCTCAGAGCCAAACATATATTAGAGCTAGGTGGATATGTAGCTGCCCCTAATAAAATCTCCAGCACAGGCCCCTCACCCCAAACTCTCAAATATTTCCCTATCACTGTATTACAAAAACAATGACCTTCAAGAAAGCTATATAGAGTACCTGCTATAGGGAAGCAGGCCTGGCCCAGTGGTTAAGGCGTCCATCTACCACATGGGAGGTCCGCAGTTCAAACCCCGGGCCTCCCTGACCCGTGTGGAGCTGGGCCATGTGCAGTGCTGATGCACGCAAGGAGTGCCCTGCCACGTAGGAGTGCCCTGCCACGCAGGGGTGTCCCCCATGTAGGGGAGCCCCACGCGCAAGGAGTGCCTCCCATAAGGAGAACTGCCCAGCGTGAAAGAAAGTGCAGCCTGCCTAAGAACGGCGCCACCCACACAGAGAGCTGACATGAGATGACGCAACAAAAAGAAACACAGATTCCTCTGCCGCTGACAACAACAGAAGCAGACAAAGAAGAAGATGCAGCAAATAGACACAGAGAACAGACAATCAGGGCAGGGGGGTGGGGGAAAAGGGGAGAGAAATAAATAAATCTTAAAAAAAAAAAAAAATAGAGTACCTGCTATATGCCAGATACTAAGTTAGGTATTATTATGTTATTACATATATAAAATAATTATTATTGTTGTTTTATTTTATAATCCATAGAAAAATCTTTGTGAATTAAGTATTATTATTTCCATTTTTAGATGAGGATTTTTCAATGCCACACAGTTGGTAAGCAAACCAAATTCACACCAAAGTCCTCTGACAAAATGCAATGCTCTTTCCTCTTATGGCAGCAGTCACGCAAAGGCATGACTGAAGAGTTTTCCAGCATCTTTCAGGCACCCCTCACACCATAGGTAAAGCCAGCCCTAAGGGTGCCCTCTATGGCAAATGTTGTAGAATTCCCAAAAGTAAAAAGAGACATTCACCAAGTTCATTCTCTGCCAGTAAGGGCCCTCTATTTTTTAATCTGTACTTCCAATCCCTTACTTCACCAAACCCTAAGAAACAGGGGTGATGCAAATTTTATTCTTAAGTTTAGAATCCGTGATAGAATAATGGTCTTCCAAAGAAGTCGACATCAAATTCCTGGAATCTGTGGATATATTTCCTTATATGACAAAAGGGACCTTGCAAATGTGATTAAGGATCTTGAGAAAATTATCCCAAATGATCCAATGTGGGCCCAATATAATCACAAGGGTACTTATCAAGAGGGAGACAGGAGAGTCACAGTCAGAGAAGGAAAGGTGACAATGGAAGCAGAGGTCAGAGACAGATTGGAAGATACTACACAGCTTCCCTTGAAGATGGAGGAAGTGCACCAGCCAAGGCATTCGAATGCAGGCCGCTGGTAGAAAAGGCAAGGAAACAGATTCTCCCCTAGAGTCTTCAGAAGGAATGCAACCCTGCTGACACTTTGATTTTAGGATTTCTAACCTTTAAAACTGTAAGATAATAAATTTGGGTTCGAAGCCACTACTTTTGTGGTACTTTGTTACAGAAGCAATAGAAACTAATAAGAGTCCTACTTACCAATGCCCAAGAAGAAGCTGGTCCAAGTTTGTATTTCCGAAGATTCATTTTTTTAAAAAACACTAGTATCTACTCTTTTTTCAACCAAACTATACCAGGCCCCAATACTCTACTAAATGGAACAATTCAAATGTGGACAAAAGTAGAGAGAATAGTATATTTAACTCCCACATAAGCATCATCAGTTTCAAGAATTGTCAATCTCACTTAATCTAGCTCCCTCCCATAAAGTACCTACTCTTTTCTTTTTAAATGTACTTTTTATAAGATTTATTTTTTATTTATTCTCTCCCCTTCCCCAACCCCGGTTGTCTGCTCTCTGTGTCCATTCGCTGTGTGTTCTTTTGTATCCGCTTTTCATTCTTTCTCAGCAGCGCCAGGAATCCGTATCACTTTTTGTTGTGTCACCTTGCTACATCAGCTCTCCCTGTGTGCGGCGCGACTCCTGAGCAGGCTACGCTTTTTTTCACATGGGGCGGCTCTCCTTGCAGGGCACACTCCTTGCACATGGGACCCCCCTACACAGGGGAGACCCCTGCATGGCAGGGCACTCTTTGTGCGCATCAGCACTGCACGTGGGCCAGCTCCACACGGGTCAAGTGGCCATGGATTTGAACCCTGGACCTCCTATATGGTAGGTGGATGCTCTATCGGTTAAGCCAAATCCACTTCCCTTTTTAGATGTACTTTTAACACAGTCCATAATCTCTCAAAGTTTTCATTTGACCATATTACTAACTAGTTCTTTCCCTTCTACATATTCTATTTTTACAAATTGCAGTAATATGAAGGAAAATTTACATTTTCACTAGTAACACTCATTGACTTTTTTTTTTATTTTGCTTCAGTTTTTTTGAGATCCACTCAGCTCCCTCCCTTTCCCACCTCAGGTAAGCATACTCTGCTACCATACTTCAATCCTGCCTTCGGGTCCTTCTAACTGTTGTTCACTCTGCTTGGAATACCCTTCATTCAGCGCACTCCTTCACTTCCTTCAGGTCTCTACTCAAAATGTCACCTTCAGTAAGAGAAAATATTTGTAACACATATAATAGACAAAGAACTGATTTCAAGAATCTATAACTGCTAAAAATCAAGAAGTAAAAAAAAAAAATTAAAAATCAGTCAGAGGGAAGTGGATGTGGCTCTGCCAGTTGAGCACCTGCCTACCACACAGGAGGTCCCAGGTTCAGGTCCCAGTGCCTCCTAAAAGAAGACGAGCAGACATCACCTCCCACCACAAGCTAGATGCCACTTTCCACCTCAGTCAGCTAGATGCCACTTCCCACAGCAATGAGCTGATGCCAGAAGCCAGCAGCTGCCACAGCCCAAAGGGAGTGGATGTGACTCAAGCCACTGGGCCCTCACCTCTCATGTGGGAGGTGCTGGGTTTGGTTCCTGGTGCCTTCTGGAGAAGGCAGGCAGACAGACGAGAGAACCATCTGGGGGAGGGAAGTGATAAATAAAGTAAATAAATAAATCTTTAAAAAAAAAAAACCCAGTCAGACAATCCAATAGAAAAGCAGGCAAAAGACATGAAAAGACATTTCATGAAAGATAATCAAATGGCCAACATATTAAGAGATGATCAAACTCATTAGGAACAAAGAAAATGCAAATTCATTTAAGCCACATATACCAGTAGATGTTCACCAAATTTGCAAATATTAAGATGTCTTACAATATCTAGTTATTGTGGATGTAGATTTAACAGGAACACCCATATTTACTATTATAGAGAGGAACAGTTTTGGGCAGAAATACAAATACCTAATAAAACAGAATGTTGACTCCCTACATAAATGTATTTATGTGTTAACAGGGTTTTTGTGCAAAAAATATTCACAGCAACATTTCCTATAATAGCCAAAAATAGAAACTACCCAAATATTTATCAACAGTAAGAATGAACTATGATATAATCATAAAATGAAATACAATACATAACAAAAAGAAGAAACTATTCTACATGAAAACAGATTATTTTTTTTTAAGATTTTTTATTTCTCCCCCTACCCTCGTTTTGCACTCACTATCTGCTTTTTGTGTCTATTCTGTGTGTTCTTCTGTGTGTGCCTGTCTTCTCTTTAGATGGCACAGGGAACCAATCCTGGGACCTTTCAGAGTGGGAGAGAGGTGCTCAATTTCTTGCACTACCTCAGCTCCCTGGTTTGCTGTGTCTCTTATTGTCTCTCTGTGTCTCTTTTTGTTGCATCATCTTGCTGCAGCAGCTCTCTGCGCAGGCCAGCACTCCATGTAGGCCAGAACTCTTGCATGGGCCAGCACTCTGTGCAGTCCAGCACTCCACTCAGGTCAGCACTACCCTCGGGCCACCTTATCTTCACCAGAAGGCCCCAGGAATTGAACCCTGGACCTCCTATATGGTAGACAGGAACCCAATCACTTGAGCCATATCTGCTTCCCTAGATGATTCTTAATGCTGAATGAGAAACAGAGAACACATGCTATATAAAATCCCAAGCAGATAGAGGGTGTATGGAAAAAAATATACCAAGTATACACAATGGACCATAGTTAGTGGTAACAATCTGAGGATGTTCTTTCATAACTATAACAAATGTTCCACAACAATGTAAGATGTTGGCAACGGGTGATGTATGCAAATTCTGCACAATATGCATAGTTGTTTTGTAAGTTCACAATTTCTCTAATTAGAAAAAACAAGAAAAAATCTAAAAAAATTAAAGTTTCATGTATATCAAATTTTAAAATAGACAAAACTGAAATATATCATTTAGAGATGCAACTTGAAAGAAAAATAATAAGTAATTACCATAAAGCCAAGTCGATGATTATCTCTGTTGGAAGGAGGGGGCATAATTGGGGAAAGGCATGCTTTTAGCTTCTGGCAACATCTTTATCTGAGTAGTAATTACATAGCTGTTCACTCTACATTTATGTTTTATATACTTTTTAGTATGTATTATATGTCGCAGTAAGATTTCACAATAAGAAGGTTAAAAAAAAAAGTCACAGGAAGCAGATGTGGCTCAAGCAAGTAGGTACTCGCCTACCACATGGGAGGTCCTGGGTTTGGTTCCCAGTGCCTCATAAAGAAGACGAGCAACACACGAGCTGACACATGTTAACACAGTGAGATGATGCAATGAGGAGACACAATGAGGAAACACAATGAGAGCACGACAAGCAGGGAGCAGATGTAGCTCAAGCAATTGGACACCTCTCTCCCACATGGGAGGTATCAGGTTTGGTTCCTGGTGCCTCCTAAAAAAAGACACAGAGCACACAACAAAGATACACAGACAGCAGGCAGCAAGCACAAACAACAGCGGTGGGGGAGGGAGATAAATAAAAAAATCTTAAAAAAAAAAAGTCACTTTATCAATGAGGCCTTCTCTGACTACCAGAAATAAAATAGCAATTCTGACTCTGAATATATCCCCCTTAACCAGCAGTCTGTTTTTTTTCTCTATAGCATTTATCTCCACCGAACTTATCACATATTTACATCTTTTTTCTTTTTGTTGTCTTTATTTTTTTAATGTTACATTACAAAAATAACATATTTACATCTTAACTTATTATCAAGTCTCCTCCCACATAGGGCAAGGACTTTGTTTTGTCCACTGCTATATTCCCAGCTGAGGAGTACCCGGAATAAACTGTACTTCATTTTCCATGTTCATGTAATCCTAAACAAGGATGTGAAACATATGGTTTTTGGTTTGTTTTTGGTTTTTTGTGTTTTTTTATTTTATTTACTCTCTTCCCACCCCCTCATCACTTGCACTTGCTGTGTCTGTTCATCTTCTTTGTTTCTTTAGGAGGCACTGGGAACTGAACCCAGGACCTCCAATGTAGGAAGGAGGTACCTAATCACTTAAGCCACCTCCAATTACCTGCTTTGTTGTGTCTCTCATTATGTTTTTCTTCTTGTGTCTCTTGTTGCATCATCTTGTTGTGTCAGCTTGCTGTACCTGCCCAATGCATCAGCTGGATGTCTTCTTTAGAAGGCACTGGGAACCAAACCACAGACCTCCCATGTGGTAGGCAGGTGCTCAATCACTTGAGCTACATCCACTTCCCTGGGTTGTTTTCTTTTTTTTTTAAGTAAAAATGGGATCTTATCATGCATATTTCTCTGTACTTTGCTAGTCTTATCCCACAGTCTGTCACAGGTCAATACATATAGTTCTCATTATCTTTGAGCTGTATAATATCATACAATATATGTGTATTGCAATTTATATATCCACAGACCCCACTGAAGGACATTTAGGCTGTTTCCAATTTTTGCCATTAAAAACAATGCTACAGAGGGGGGCTGGGGATGGGAAGAGGGGTAATATGGTCCAAGAAATAGGTGGGAGGGAGGGGCAACATACAAACATGGGAGAGTGCCAGAAGTTCATTGAGAACTAAATGTTGAGTAAAACGTATCAAAGTATAAGTAGGAGGGTTACCTGGTTAGGACGCTCAGGGGGTATGGTCTGATGCGGGACGGACTCCGGACGGAATAGCTGAAGGCTCATTTTGCCAAGGTGGGTTCTACCATTGGGTGGGGTGGACCCATATCCTGGGGAAGACTAATGCCGTCGAATAGAGAGAACTGTATCTCTCGTGAGAAAGGACGGCTCCCAGGGCATTAGATTGGCAGGCGTTGTGGGCCCTAAGGGGAGGGGAAAATGGACGTGCAATGGATGGAACAAAGGTAAATAAGGGGGCAAAAGAGGAGTTGTGTGAGAGTACACGAGGATGAATATAAAACAGCTAATATTACACCAAAAACATATAGGGGACGACAGACTAATAATGAAAACCATAAGACAAAACATAGGATAACTAAAAAATTTAGAAAACTGTACAACCTAAAGTATGGACCACATAGTAAGCACAAATGTTACCTTGTTTGAAAACTATAGTTTCGGAATCTGTACATCAGTTTCAGGAAATATGATATGAATAAGTTAAAAGATTATTGCTGTGGAAGGGAAAGGTTTTATGGTGGATCTGGGGAAATACTGTATATTGTATTATGAATTTTGGTGATCTAAGACTCTTCTGAAGCTGGCATTATGTTGGGATTCACTTTACGGGAAGTTTTGGATCACAGAGTGGTTCAACAATGGCAGCGGAGGAATACTGATATGGGATGTTATTGACAGGATATATATGGTTGACAGAGAGTTATACAGGGCATATGCCCAGGGTATATGGTAATGTCTATATATACTCATAGTGGAAACAATTAAAAACAACAGCTGGGGGGGTACTGGGCTCCTGGCCGGGGGGTCACTGTTGTGGGCCCTGGGAGAGCAGCGGCAATCCTCCAGGTGCAACAGCAAGAACCAGGAAGGAAGGAGGGCCCAACAGTGGGCTCTTGATACTAATGGCTACACTTTTGAGCCTATGCACCTGCAATAAGAACAAGGCCTAGAGTAGCATTGTGCCTGGGGGTTTCCTCCTGACAGCCTTCATGTTACTCAAATGTGGCCACTCTCACAGCCAAACTCAGCGTGTAGATGTGATGCATTCCCCCCAGCGTGGGACACGACACCCGGGGATGAGCCTCCCTGGCACCGAGGGATCACTACCACATACCAGCTGAAGAAGCAACTAGAAAATGACCTTGAATTAAAGATTCAATGCGGAACAGCAGAATATACCTGTCTACATATAATAACATGACTTCGGGAAGCGGTTTGACCTAATGTAAGGGGGAAATGGAAAGGAGAAATGAGATTATAAGGCTGTGAGTCTCTAAAAAAGAGTCTGGAGGTTGTCAGAAGGAATACCCCTATGTACAACTGAACAGAGTCTAAGAGACAGATAAGGTAGATACAACCCCAGGTATTGGTTCTTTTGAGGGATAAAGAGACCCACGGGTTCTATGGTCATGGCAGAAGGGGTTCACTGCCATGACAGATGGCCCTTCTATGGAGCTGGTGTTTCTGCGTGATGGAAATGGACTCAGAGGGGATCTCTTTTCACAAGACTTGCATGCTACTTTATTGGAATTGTAGTTGGTGCTGGGTTTAAGATATATGTAGGGGATTTGAATCTCTGGACTGATAATATGACACCCAGGCCCAGAGCCTCAACAGACTTCAGCTCCTACACTTTGACTTATTGGACTTACTCCACCCAGCTAACATGGAGTTGAAGAAGGTCAACCACCACAACATGGAGCCTAGAGTGTCTACAACTAGAAGCGGGAAGAGTGCATCCAGTACCCAAGTGCAATCTAAGCCCTCACTTGACATAGGTGTGCAATGGACACAACCAATCCAATGTCCACAGAGAAAATGTGGAATGGGTGTGGGAATGGTAGCCATGGTGGCTGCTGGGTGTGGGGAACGGGAGGAAGAGATGAGATGTGGAGGCGTTTTCGGGACGTGGAGTTGTCCTGGATAGTGCTTCACGGACAATTACGGGACACTGTAGATCCCCCCAGGGCCCACTGGATGGAACGTGAGAGAGTCTGGGCTATGATGTGGACCATTGACTATGGGGTGCAGTGATGCTCAGAGATGAACTTACCAGGTGCAATGGATGTATCACGATGATGGGAGAGAGTGTTGCTGTGGGGGGAGTGGGGGGGGGGCGGTGGGGTTGAATGGGACCTCATATATTTTTTTAATGTAATTTAAAAAAATAATAATAAATAAATATTTAAAAAATAAAAAAATAAAAAAATAAAATAAAAACAATGCTACAGGGAAGCAGATTTGGCTCAACTGATAAGAATGTTCACCTACCACATGGGAGGTATAAGATTTAAACCCAGGGCCTCCTGACCCCTATGGTGAGCTGGCCCACACACTGTGCTGATGAGCGCGCAAGGAATGCCTTGCCATACAGGGGTGTCCCTGCATAGGGGAGCCCCATGCTCAAGGAGTGCACCCCATAAGGAGAGCTGCTCAGCGCAAAAAAAAGTGCAGCCTGCCCAGGAGTGGTGCCGCACACACAGAGAGCTGACACAGCAAGATGATGCAACAAAAAGAGAGACAGATTCCCAGTGCCGCTGACAAGAATACACGTGGACACAGAAGAACACACAGCAAATGGACTCAGAGAGCAGACAACTGGAGGCAGGGAAGTGGAGAGAAATAAATAAAATAAATCCAAAAAAAAGAAAACAATGCTACAGGGAAGCGGATGTGGCTCAAGTGATTGAGTTCCCGCCTACCACATGGGACATCCTGGGTTCAGTTCCCAGTGCCTCCTGGAGAAGATGTGCAAGCAGCAAGCTGGTGCAACAGGCTGGCACAGTGAGCTGACACAACAAGAAGACACAACAAAGAAGTCACAAAGAGAAAACACAATGAGAGAGACAAAAAGTAGGGAGTAGAGGTGGTTCAAGTGATCTGAGTGCCTCTTTCTCACATGGGAGGTCCCAGGTTCAGTTCCCAGTTCCTCCTAAAGAGAAAAGAAGCAGACACAGAGAGCACACAGTGAATGGACACAGAGAGCAGGCAGCAAGCACAAACAACAAGGGGGGGGGAGGAGAATGCATAAATAAATCTTTAAAAAAACAAAAAAACAATGCTACAAAAATATCCCATTCATATATCCTTACATGTTGACACTTTTATTTCTACAAATAGATTCCCAAAATGGAATTTTACTAGATATTGACAAACTTTACAAAATGACTGCAGCAATTCACAATTCCATCAATCTTGAACCTAACTCATGAATCTTAAGAGTAAATTTTCTTATAATCTATGCCTGCTTGCTTTTAACAAGGATAAAGGAGCTTAAACATCTGAAAATTAAAAATGACTTTACCAACTGATACCCTGGAAGCAGTCAAAGTCCCACTGCAATCTCTCTCACACCTTGGGGGACTCAGCAGCATTTGATTTACTACCATCTGCTCTGGATCCAAAGCAGCAGAAGCAACTCTTCTCCCCCTTCCCAGTAGGGTCTAGAAGAAAAAGAACCCAACCAAAAGCAGGAAACCTGAGCCATTTCACCTCTGCCTCATTTTTATTTAAGAGGTCACATACTCCAAACCTGTCTTTCCTCCTTAAATTGCCTCTCTTGGTTTGTAGTACCACCATCTTCCAAGCCAAAAAACTAAGTCATTCTAGATTCCTTAATTTGCCTCAGGATAGTCTCGAAGCCCCATTAATGTCTACTTTTTAAACAACTCTCCTATTCATTCTGACTGCTACTATCTTCACCTCAGTTTTTTTTTTAAGATTTCTTTCTTTCTTTATTTATTTCCCTTCCCCCACTCCCACCCCGGTTGTCTGTTCTCTGTGTCTATTTGCTGCGTCTTCTTTGTCTGCTTCTGTTGTTGTCAGCAGCAAGGGAATCTGTGTTTCTTTCTGTTGCGTTATCTTGTTGTGTCAGCTCTCCATGTATGCAGCGCCATTCCTGGGCAGGCTGCATTTTCTTTCACGCTGGGCGGCTCTCCTTACAGGGCACACTCCTTGTGTGTGGGGCTCCCCTACACAGGGACACACCTGCGTGGCAGGGCACTCCTTGCGCGTATCAGCACTGCGCGTGGGCCAGCTCCACACGGGTCAAGGAGGCCGGAGGTTTGAACCGTGGACCTCCCATGTGGTAGACGGATGCCCTAACCAGTGGGCCAAAACCGCCGTCTTCACCTCAGATTTTGATAACAACTTTTGTATGTAGTGAAACAGCATCCTAACCAATTACCCTTCTCTCCTCCCATCTCTTTTTCACTTGCAGTAGACGTTAGTTTCTCTAAGTAAAACCAATCAGTGAGTAGCTCTCCAACTACCCTCAGGATAAAGCCTGAATGTAACATTCAAGACCTTTTACCATCTAGCACTCGCCTACCTTCTCCAGACTTACCTACGCCAATCCCCACCTCACATATGTTTTCAACAAAACTTACAGTTCCCAGAATACAATAAGGTGCTTTAACAACTCTGTTAAAGCCTATTACCTGTCCACAACCCCACCAGCAACCCAATTCTATCCTTTTCTGTTTATACATTCTACTACTATACGTAAAACGTTCATTCAATATTTACTGAGTAACTTTTTGTGCCAGACTGTGCCAGATATTGAATACAACAGCTAATTACAGCCATGTTCTTATACTGATAGAATTTATAATCTAATGAGGACTAAACACACTAAACAACTAATAACAAATATGGTTGAGGATTATAATGGGGTAATACAGTATATAATGGGAATGTATATTAGATGATAGCCAGAAGAAAAGGAGCTATCAATAGCATACTGCATGCATTTGTTTATATGTGGGTCTTCCTCTGAGCTTCTTGAGGACAGGATTATGTCATCTTCACTACACCATCCAGGACAGTAAATAGTAATGTACACTGACTATACCACAAGGATCATAGTCTCCTGCGCTTATCCCTGTGACCAGGGAAATGCAGTGCTCTTTATTGGCCAGGCTGGATCATGCACCTTCTCATGAAGCCAATGGGTTAAGTCAGCCCCACCCAAGTCACACAGATTGCAAATAGGAGAGGGATGTTTCCAAGGGAAAAATCAGAAAGTTGTGACCTAAAAAAAGAAGGAAGGGAAGCTGGATAGGGAAAACAAAAAAACAAAAAAACAGCAGTCCTCCCTTTAGGGGACACTGTAGTTTTCTCCCCAAAATGTATCCTGTTCCCTCTCCACTCTAGTAAGGAAATTTATGTGGGACTGACCCCTCACTGGCTCCAGGAGTATACCTTGACTGGACATAGCAGTGATTCTCAAAGTGTGGTCTGGGAACCGGCACAATCAGTAACATCTGGGAACTTGTTAGAAATATAAATTCTTGAAATCCACCCCCAGATCTACTGAATCAGAACCTTAGGGGTTGTTAAAATCTGTGTTTTAACAAGTCATCCAGGTGGTTCTGATGCATGCTCACATTGAAAAACTACTGGTCTAGACATATAATGCTACAATGAATAGTTTAAGGAATTCAGATTTTCTGAAAACACAAAGATGATACAATTAGCATGAAGCTCAGGAATTTTATATTACTTTTCTATTAATAAGAAGCATCCTCTTCCTACCTCCCACCCGCTTAAGGAATAAGGAAATATGCAGTCTCACAAGCCAGAGGCAGGCATCTTGTACTACCAGGTAAGACAGCCTGAGAAAAGAAGCTAAGAGGGTAGGCCTAAGAGAATTGCAGAAAAACAGGGCCAGCCCCCTTCTAGACTTGATTAAACCATGCCAGTAGCCCTCATTCTCTTTGAACTTTTCAATTATAAAAGCCTATAAATCCTCTTTGTTTAAGCCAATTTGAGTTGGATTTTCTATTATTGAAATTGAAAGTATCCTGATAGCCACCAAAAGTTAGGCTTCTAGCCCTAAACATCCTAGGGAGAAGACACAAGCAAATACTGTTTAGTCAATAATCTATCTTTAAATTAGGATTGCCAGATTTAGCAAATAAGAATATAGAACACCCAGTCAAATTTGAATTCCAGACAATAATTAATAATGATTATTTTTTTTTTAGTAGAAGTATGTCCCAAATACTGCATGGATATATTACATATATCCTACCTGGCATATATACTCTCTACTCTAAATGCCCATGGCTGAGTCCTAGGAATCAGAGAGGCACAGGTCAGTCCCAGTCAGACAGATATGTTAACTGCCCTCAGAGTTCATGAATCCCAGGAGGGAGACTGAACCCCAAATCGTGAAATGAAATAAATAAATAAATAAATTGGAAAAAAAAAAAAATATATATATATATATATATAAAACATTTACAATAACTTTTGAATAAAATACCAATCCAGGAAGGTGTACTCTCTTATCCTATGGTTTATCGCACTTCATGGCATATACCTACATCGCCCCAGGTGTACTAACTAGTTTGAGAAGCATCACCGCAAACTATTGTCTTCCTTGTTACCAAGTATGCCACAAACATTCATATCTTTTACTTTCACCCATATATGTCCCCTGATCTAGACAGAATATTCTTTTACTTTCTCTTCCTTTATCCAAGTCTCAAACCTCTCTAAAGGCACCAGTTCAAATTCTACCTTTTCTCAGAAGCCTGTCCACCCCTCAGAATCACTCTTCTTTGAACTCCAAAAGCCCTTGGTATCTGCACTTAGCAGCTAAGTGTGCTACAAACAAAAATGTTGCTCTATGAGTATTCCTAGCTTCCTTTCTTTGCTCCTGTGGTTCCTGGCTCTTGTAGTACAGATCAGAGTAACAAAATGGACAAGGGAGTGAGTTTAAAGGGAGACAGATATTCCTGGAAGAGAAAATAATATTTTGAAAGACAAGGGAAGAGACAAGAATGCAACTGCTCAAGGAGGTGTGAGAGAATTTGACAAGTTTTTAGAGAGAGAAGGAAATTTGGGATTAACCATAAGAAGGTACTGATCAAAGACAAAAAAACAGGATTTAAGTAGTGTTACAGTATGTTATGAACCTGATCCTCTTTGGCATTTCTGAGAGGCTTGAATAGATTTAAATTACCTTTCAATTTAAGGTAAATGTTAGGCTGGTGATTCCTCTGAATTGGACACTGAAGAAGGGTTAAAAAGAATCCTAGCTTAATAATAAAAATAACAATAGATAATTCTCACAATAATCCTACAATGAGGTTGATATTCTTCTCTTCACTATACAGATTAGGAAACTGTCCAAAAATAGGCAGGACTAAATAAGCAAAAACATAAATCTATTTTAATTATTCTGAGATACCAACAACTTTAGCATTTAGAAATAAAATGAAACATGGATGGCATGACTTCCTTCTCTTCCATTTCTTTCCCCATTCAAAGCCCACTATAAAAACTAAGAACATCAGGACAATTTCCTTTTCAAAGTCACTTTTGAAAGTGAAGTAAAGTACAGTCTAGAGCTATACAGTAAAGTTTATAAAATTAACTCATGAGTAACTCTTCTTCAAATAACTAAGGCCACCTACACTGCTGCTTAGCACCAAGAGATCAGAAATCATAACACTTTAGAAAAGAGAAAAATAGTTTAAAAATATATTTTTGTTCTAATTCTGCTCTTTAAAGAAGTTAAATATTTTAGTGATTAAAGCACATAGAGAAATATAAACCTAAGAAATTAAAAATAGGGAAGCAGATGTAGCTCAAGCGGTTGAGCACTTGCTTCCCATGTATGAAGTCCTAGGTTCAATCCCCAGTACCTCCTAAAAAAAATAAGTAAATAAAGTGGCTAGGAGAGGATGTGGCTCAATCAAATGGGTGCCCACCTCCCACATGGGAGGGCCCGGGTTCAGTTTCCAGTGCCTCTTAAAGAAGATGAGCAGACACTGCAAGCAGCAAGACACCACAACCAGCAGACACCACAACCAGCACAATGAGCAGACACCACAATGAGCAGCACCACATGAGCAGGGAGCAGAACTGGCTCCCACGGCTGGGCACTTGCCTCCCACACAGGAAGTCCCAGTTTCAGTTCCCAGAGCCTCTTAAAGAAGACGGGCAGACAACAAGTAGACAGACGAGGGCACCATTCTGGGGGGGAGGGATAATAATAAACAACAACAACAAATAAATAAAAAAGAATTTAAAATAAATAAAGTGGCAAAATCAGTTTGGAAATGACATGCTATATAACTGGTAATAATAACATCCAGCATTCCACCCTTGCTACCATCATCCCTGAGCTTGATTATTGCAACAGCCTCCTAGGGCAGTCTGATTAAATAAACAAACAAATAAATAAATAAATAAATCTTTTTTTTTTAGAAAAAAATTAATCTGCTAGTATATTTTATTTATAAACAAAGATAGAACTTTGAAAAGAGCTATGGTTCTCCAAATTACTGTTCATTGCTTACCTAACATCCAGTCCCTGCTTCTCCCTTCCTAACAGAATCCCCCTCTAATACAATCACATGCCTCAGGGAAAGCCAACACCACTCCAGATTTAGGGAAGGACACGATTAATCCAAGGGTGATCACCAGCAATTGATTCAGGAATAGACATATAATCCAATTCTGGCCAAAAAGAAATCTGTGGAAAAAATCTGCTAGAGGTTTTGGGGGAAAGTTTCCTTTCTCCAAAAAATAAAAGCATAAGAGGAAGCATCTTTTTTCTTCTTTTTCTTCTTTTAGAAGTCGTTAATGGACATGATGCCTGGAATCACTGCAACCATTTTGCTACTAGCCTGTAGATAAGCCAGTCTCAAGGACAGCAGAATTGAGCAATGGAAAGAATATAAGTTCTTACTGACCTTGCTGAGAATTGCTGCAATCAACTAACTCTGAAGATTATTGTTATGAAAGGAAAAAATTCCTTCCTTTTTAAGCCATTTTGAATTAGTTAGGTTCTGCTGCTTACAGATGAAAGTACATTATCTAAATACTTTCAAAAAAATAACTTCAAAAAATGTGGTTAATTCTATAAATGCTGATTAAAATTTCAACATGAATCATACCATACTGAGTGGCCTTGTATAGCTGAAAGTTAAAAAGCATAATACATATGCTTTACATAGGAACAGATTGTCACATAATATATTTCTGGAACAAATCATTCAATAAAGTCTTCTCCAAAACAATTTATATACAAATTTAAAAATTTTATTCACGATTGAATGTTAATTTTTAAGTGTAAAAATAAAAACTGTAACAACAAGCATTTAATATTTTATAGCTACATCCTTTCACACAAACACAAATGCTCTGGATTTGTTGCCCTATACCCTTAGACAAGAGTAGGGAATTAATCTGCCCCACAAACAGAACATCAGAAAGGATACCCAAGGCTAGATAATGGTGGAGGGTTTGACATCATGGTACTAACTTTGGGTTTGTGTTGGCTCGTCAATACCAGGGCACAGGACAGTTTTCATATTGACATGATTGGGCAAAATGGATTGGTCTGGCAGGCTGGGCCTAGCCTACTATCTCTTTTATTTTAGAAGGGGATAAGCTTCTTACTTTATATCAACTTACAAATATGCACAAGGAACAACAAATGTGCCATATATGGGCAAGCAACTTGGAAACTAATCTTAAATAAGGCTTGATGACTGACCTTACCTTATTATACTATCAAGTCCTACACATTCTAACGTCAATTAGTATTAACAACACTGGTAACTTAAGTCTCCATTTAGCCCTATGCTGTATAAAACTAGCTTAACAAACTCAAAACTTACTAATCCTTTCTAAATCTTCAAAGTTTCAAAAATGACTTCTGGAGATTATGCTTATGCAGGTCTCAGCCAGACACCACACAAAATGTCATAGTAAACAAAAGTGTTCCTGGGAAGCGGACTTGGCCCAGTGGTTAGGGCGTCCGTCTATCACATGGGAGGTCCAAGGTTCAAACCCTGGGCCTCCTTGACCCGTGTGGAGCTGGCCCATGCGCAGTGCTGATGCGCGCAAGGAGCCCCACGTGCAAGGAGTGCGCCCCATAAGGAGAGCCGCCCAGCCCAGGAATGGCACCGCACACACGGAGAGCTGACACAACAAGATGACGCAACAAAAAGAAACACAGTTTCCCGTGCCACTGACAACAACAGAAGTGGACAAAGAAGACGCAGCAAAAAGACACAGAGAACAGACAACCGGGGTGGGGGTGGGGAAGGGGAGAGAAATAAATAAATAAATCTTTTTAAAAATTAAAAAAACAAAAAACAAAAAACAAAAGTGTTCCTAACGGCCCTAGGGATGTCCAAACACCACACGCAAGCTACAAGGCTACATGAAATCAACACCCCTCAGCAGGCTCTATCTGGGAATATATGAAAAGCTATTTCCCCAATATAATATAGTTATATTCATTTATAAATCTCCTAATCACAATTCTTCTACTTCTTTTATTTGAGCCTATAATTTTCAATTTACTTAAGTTTATTTCTCAGAGACTTAAAGGTGTTCCTATGCCAGTTGAGCCCTGAAACCCAACAGGTTTGCAGTCACTTCCCACTCTCCAGTTCTTCGGGCCTGCCCTGACAACTAACAAAATGATGATGATGGACCAGCCTCAGCCCAGAGGGAAGAATGTCTTCAACTGAGAGCAAGACAATTCCATTCCTCCGCCCCATTCTGACTGCTTCTCAGCCTGAAGGAGTCAGTCAGAATGGATATCATCCCAAATCCCTCAAGACTGAGGAATGAAAAATAAGGGGGGAGTGTAACTGCTGACTAAAAGAAGATTTATTGTTATTGTAGTTATTATTTTGTGTTAACTGAGTACTTGGTAACATTGATACAAAAATAATTTTTAAAAATTAAAAAATAATAAACATTTACATTTTTTTAAACTTTCTTCTCCTTTCTAAATCTTCAAAGTTTCAAAAATGACTTTTTTACATACCATAAAATTTTGCTAATAGCAACATCTATGGTTTAAAACTGCATTTTTCCAGTAATTATTTCCTGTCGGAATAAATTTTCTTGGTAAGGTTAAAATTGTATGTTGAGGGGAATAGATGTGGCTTGAGCAGTTGAGCACCTGCCTCCCACACAGAATGTCCCAGGTTTGGTTCCTGGGGCCTATTAAAGAAGACAAACAACAAGCAGACATCGAGCAATACGAGCAGACAACAAGCAAACAGACCAAGGAGCCATATCAAGGGGGAAGGAAAAAAGTTATTAGGCAGGTCCAAGCAAAGAGCACAGTGAAGCAAAGGAAAGGAAGGTGACCAAGTCAGGCAACAGCTCAGGAAGATTGGGAGATTGGTGACATTCAAGGGGAACTGAGAAAAATAAATAAATATTAAAAAAAAAAAAAAAAAAGATTGTATGCTGAGAATTTTAAAAATCAACATTTTAAAACTTAAGTCACAGAATGAAGCTGGTTGGGTCCACAGGCCCAAGATTATACAAAATATTTCAGCACCTGGGTATTTAAAGGAAAAAGGGATAGGAAAGAAATATGTCAGCCTGGACTCAAGAAGCTTATCTTGTTGGGGAGATAAAGTATATTCATGAAACAATTAAATACCATAATAACATAAAATGATTTATTGTCAAAATAATAGACTATAATCCTATATAATAAAGGGGGAGGTCAGTGCTAGCATTTCTGGAGAGGTTTTAAGAAGGAAGGGGAACTTGCACAGGATCCTAATTTGAACATGGAGATAGGATGGGCATATTCTAAGATGGGAAGCAGCATAAGCAAAAGCTTGAGGATGGGAATGAGCAAAGTATATTCATGGTACAGCAAGGAATTGGGCTAGAAGAGAAAATGAATAGAGTATTGGTAATAAAGTTAGATACGTTAGTTGGTGCCATTATTACTAAAGACTTGATATTCCAAGTTTAAGATTATGGGCTCTGCTTAAAAGAAATGGAGAGCCACTGATTATTTCTGAGTAGGACAGTGAGACAATGAAAATAACAATTCAGTACCATAAGCCTGACTGAAAATTTCATGATAAACTTGCAGAGGAGGAGAAAAGCAGAAATTAGAAATGGAGGAACCAGTTAAGAGATACTGGTTAAAAGCCTGGACTTTAGAGCCAGGTAGACAGACCTGCTCTGCTATTTGATAGCTGTGAGACATTGCGTAAGTTACGAAATCCCTCAAAGTCTCAGTTTCCTGTCTGTAAAGTGGGATAATAATAGTGACTGTTTTATAAGGTTGTTGTCTGGATAAAAGAAATATCACATATTAGTGCATTTAATTATAGTACATTTATAAAATAATAATACTCAAGAAATGCTACAATTATTAGCTTTATTCAAAATCATTTCAAACATGAGATAAGGAACTAGACAACGGCAATAGAAACTAAAAAGAAAGGACTTGAACTGACATTCCATAGACTCATGAAATTTTCTAACTAGAAAAGGCCTTGCTTGGGAACACTTCCAAAAATAAAATGGATAAAACTTGGCCCCAGTTTAAATGTCAGGATGCAGAAAAGAATGGGCAAGATAGATCAAAAGGTTTTGACTGCAAGAGTCTTCTTTTACGCAGAGGCCATATTCTTAAAACTTGGTATACTTAAACTAGAGATAATTATGTGTTATCAGTAATAAGTTTTAAAACGTAAGTGACCATTTATTGTGACCATTTATTGGACACACACCATGTTCCAGACATTGTGCTAGATCCTGGATATAGTACATCTAATCCCCACAATCATTCTGTACGGTAGTTATTAGTTTTATTTTAAAAAAGAGAAAACAGATACTCATGGAGGTTAGGTACTAGCCACATAACCCTTAGGCAGGGTAAGAAGTGGCAAAGCTGGGTTTGGAACTCATATCATCCATTTCCAAAGTCCTGTGTTCTTTCTACTCTACTCAGGCTGCCTCCCTCTTTAACAGGAAAAAAACAAAAACAAAAAAACAGGCAAGGGAGCAGATGTAGCTCAAGTGGTTGAGTGCCTGCTTCCCATGCACAAAGTCCTGGGTTCAATCCCCAGCACCTTCAGAAAATGCGGTCACATCACATGGACACATTTGCAATTATTTTTTTCTACCTTATTAAAAAGTGACCATAAATATGGCCTATCTTCTGTACATTCTAAGAAAAATATAAAGGCATAAAAGACATATCAAATGGGAGAACCACCATACTTGATAGATGGATAAATTATAAATTATATTAAATGAAAGCAATGTTTAATCTTTTCCCATGAGAAGATGCAAAACACATATGGCTTTTATTTTTTAAATCGCCAGGGCCAGGGATTGAACTTAAGACCTCTTATGTGGGTAGCCAGCACTCAACCACTAAGCTACATCGGCTTCCCTGATGTTTTTATCAGGTTTTATCATATGTTTTCCTGTTTTTGTTTTTTCAGGATGCACCAAGAACCTACCCAGGAATTTCCATGTGGTAGGTGGGCACTCAACTGCTTGAGTCTCATTCGCTCCCAGGCATGGCTTTTATATCATTTGATATTAATTTAACATTCATCTCATACTACAATATTATTAAAGTAACACCTAGCTCATAAAAGAAAACCTTACAACAAATAAGATGAACCCATCAAACTTCAGAGTTACAAAGAAAAATTCAAACACAAAAGTAGAATACCTCTACTAACAGTAAGAATCACACAGTGGCAGGTGATCGACTTTTTCAGTATGGGTCTCAACAAATATTTTTCCCAACAGAACCAATGTGCCAGATGTCTATCAGAATGTTACTTAATCCAAGTTTTTACCAGGATGAAAATGTCAAATATGTCAGGGTAAGCAAGTAAGTTTCCTGAACCAACCTTTTCATCTGGAAAGAATCTTTTCTTCTGGCTTCAAAGTTAGCCAATAAAATTGGTGTTACTAAGGTATCTTCTACAACAAATGTTCTCAAAGTGTAATCCAGGAACTCCCAAGATTCTTTCAGAGAATCCAATAGGTCGAAATTATTTTCACAGTATAACTAAAATGTTATTTGCCTTTTCCACTCTCACCCTCTCCTAACTGTAAAGTGGAGTTTTCTATATGTGAGACTATGACATGTGATACCTCAGCAGAGTAAATGCAGAAGCAGACATGAGAATTCAGCTCTCTTCTATTAAGCCAGATACTAAAGAAATGTGCAAAAATATATATTTAAAAAACTATTCCCACTATTCTTTTTTGAAAATGTAATTATTTTTTCATTTAAAAAATTATGTTAACATGTAATAGCTTCACTATTTGTAAACGACTTAAAGAAATACTTTTTTAATTTCTCAGTTTTATTCCAATACAGTAAGTATCAATAGATATAACCCACTTAAACAAAAATTCTTTGGGGTCATCAATAATTTTAAGAGTATAAAGGAGTATTGAAACAAAAAAAATTGAGAACCGTTTTTCTAGACCTTACATTTATGTTTTGTCAAACAATTAAAACTTTTCATTTTGTTAATGATCTACTTCAAAGATGCAGTTGCCCTATATTTAATTTCAGAAGTTTATCTTGATAAGAAAAGTCTATAGATAACCTTAAAAATCGTTGTAACACTTCCTAAAGTAAAAAAAACAAAAACAATGTCACAACTAAGATACTAAGGTAAGAGACCATAATTTATACACTGTTGATATGAATCGTGTAATGGTAATCCTCCCAGCTCCTATACCAAATGCAGGCCCTCTGAGAGGCCTAGTCAGCAACTGCACTGCTATGGAATAATCTTAGTCCCCAAATTCACAGGACAAACCAAGATGCTTATAGGCAATTCTCTGTACCACAATCCTAACATTTCAAAAATAAAGTTTTACATTACATCTAAATAGTTCAGAATTTCTATTGCTGCCAAGAAATGCATAAAGATTAAGACATTAAACTTCCCTTTGGATTCAATCCTTCCATTGTAAGTGACAACAGACATAGCAATCCATGCAGTTATTAAAGACCTTCAGGACTCATGGTAGCGGTAGTTACTGAAAAAACACCTTTGGACAGAAACACCTTTCAAAAATAGATTTGAGACCAATGGAGGCAAAAAAGGATAATTTTGTATCTATGTTTCAGTCTAAAATAAAAATGAAAAACATATAAAAAATATTACCACTATTACAGTTATGGACCCTAAATCGATAAAGTCTAATTCAAAAAGTCATTTAATCCAAGGCTACTACAAAAGCCAAAGAATGAGGTGACAAAGAACCTTAAGTAGAAAAGCACCTAAAAGCTAGAAAGAAACAGCTTTCCTTAGTTTTTTTTTATTAATCCAAAACATATTGATTAAATTGTCTACTACTTAAGTAAGCTAGAGGGCTCATAACCTGGTGGGAAGATAGTTTCCATAGGGGGAAGTACACATAACCACATTGGGTACTCTATAATAAACAGCACAGAAGAATGAGAGAAGTGCTTAAAAATGGAAGGTAAATGAAGGATGACTTCTAACAGAAGGATCAGGGAACTCATCCTCGCAAAGAAAACATCTGACCTGGGTCCTAAACATATAATAAAAGTGATCAATTGGGAGTGAAAGGCATCTCAGGAAGAGAAAAAAGCATATATTCAAGGAACAACAAGTACAAAATTGCTTCCACAGAATTTGTGATGGGACTACAGGAAAAGAATGGACTGGAAATTAGGCTGAAAGCCAAACAGAGGGACATTTTTCAACTGGCAAAGGAAAGCCACAGGAGTTTCTAAAGCAGGGTAGTATCATCATCACATGGTACGTTAATATTACTCTGGATTGGAGAGGGAAGAAACGGGAGAATAGTTAGTGCATTATCACACCAGTTCAGGCAGGAAATAAAAGCTTGATAAGGAGTAGGTGCTAGGGAAATGGAAAAAGACAAATGCAAGACAAGCTGCAACCACTTCATTAATGACTTATAGTTTTTAAATATTTCAAAGCTTAATTTATCACACAAAACAAGGCTGGCATTCACACTCTTTCCATTAAAAACCACTCACTTTGTAGGCAATGTTTCAGCATACTCAAGTGTACTTCCTTTTATAAAGCTGTTAGATATAACCAACCCTATTCTATGTTAAGTCTACAACAGGGGTAATAAAGAGCAGCATATGCACATTTTCAATATTCTGAATAGAATCCCAGTATGCAAAATTTGACTCAAAGATGAACATTTTAAACTCAGAAGTTTATTTCTATGGACTACACAAAGTTTAAATCAGAATTTTCTATATACAGCCCTATAACACCCACATCACTACATAATTATAATAGTCAGGGTTTTTTAAAATCATTTTTAGACAACTCAACTCAGTCAAAATTTTTCCAATAGGCCAGTATTTTTCAACCATCGTGTACTCTTCCTTTTCTCCCCACCTCCCCACTCACCTCCCGCCCAACAAATTCTCTTTGTATGTCTACAAGGCAAAATGCTGTACGTAACAATATGATTCTAAGGCAGTTTGAATATATAATTCTTATAATAACAGAAACCTAGATTGCTAACCTTACTTTCTACATGAAAGGTACCAATGATGTACTAAATTTCAATTCACATGAATGACATATGCATCTAAAAGAAATGATGCTTTACCATTAGGGGGAAACAAAGGGGGAAACACACAATAGATGGGTGGCAAATCTTACAAACTTTGCCAAACACTGAGAATGTGCATCTGGATTGCAGTAACAATTACAAAAGCAAATAGAGGACTCCAGAATGAAGGGAAAAGAAAAAATTCTTAGTGATTATTAAGAGTGAAAAAGGTTGATTCAAAATTAGTATAAGTTATTAATGTAGCATCATTTAATTTAACATTCTATGACTAACTGAAAAAAGACAAAAACAGGATAATTCACTGTTCACAAGGGCTCAGGAAATAATTTCTACATACATTCTAAAAAACTGTTATACTTTATTACAATTGCATTACAAAGGCTCAAACCCTTCTAAAGATTTCAAAAATACTAGTCTTATAATAAAGGAGGTTTTCCCCAATAACACGATTTATTCTGTGAATTTAAAAGACATAACAATTTCATTTTCAACAAAAATAAGAAGACACAAAGCCCCTCTACTTAATCAAAATCATAAAGCGTTGTCTACAATTGCAAACAGGGTTTAAAACCTGACAGCTAATAATCACAAAATGGGGTAGACTTTAAAGAAAAAGAATTACTCAACTTTTCCATTTTCCCTTCTTTTCCCTTTCCGACCAGATACATAAAATGTCTGTAAGAACCTCAGACAAAGCCCTTAAAACAAAAGTACTGTGTATGTATGCTTTACATTACGTGTATATGTACCTACAGATAGGTCTACGTATTACACACATTCACTCGAAAAAGCTTCCTCCTTTTTCCACTTTAAGAATTGAAGTTATATTAATCCCTGCCCCATAAATTAAGATAAATTAAATCACCATAATTAAAAGTAATATAATATTGCATGTACGTCTCTCTGAGCAACTATATTAGAAAAAGAAAAACCTCAGTCTAAGGCCATGACTGAATAAGAATGCCCGATCTCTGAAAATCACTAACCTGCATTTGGCTTCTCTAAGGGAAAAGGGGAGTCTTAAAATGAATCATCACATAGGTAACCGAGTTTCAGAAGTTAACAAAGGTAAAACATAACGAACCAAATTACACAAATATATGAAATGTCAGGCTTTAAAGAATCTTCTCATAGGGAAAGACTGACTTATCAGCGCCCAAGTAGTTAAAGCGGGAATAAAGCATCCCTTGCCAGGTAGAAGAGTCTTTAATTGAAGGGGGAAATAAAAAAGGGGCGGGGGCGGGGGGGGTAGCCCCGCAGGACAAAAATCTGAACGACAAGTAAAGGCAAATTAGTAAAAGAAACGGGCCCCTCCTCCCACCTCCACTTCATCCCCACCCCACCCCCACCCCCACCGGACAATGGAATCGGGGTCCTAACAGCAAACTTTAAACGTGTAAATCAGAAGCAGTTTTACCGCAGCTTTAACTGCAAAATTTGCCCCTCAGACCGAACCTAGCGCACCCAGGAATATTTCTGCCCTGAAAACACCACCAAGGTCCTGTTAAGCACCAATCAGACCCATCATAAGATTCTTTTTTTTTTTCTCCCAAGTACCTGGAGGATCCATTTCAATATAAAATATCAGTTCTGTCGAATAGGGCATCATCACCTCCCTCCAGTCTGCGTCATCGCGGTCCATACTCCACACGGTATTGTACATCGCGCTGTCAGGGGCAGGTCGTCAGGAAATATATAGAAAGCATATATACCTATTTTTATCTGATATTTAAAATCTAAAAATATATATCTGTATAAGTCCCACACGGAAATGTACTTCGGGGTTTCCAACGGCCAGTACAAGTCCAGCCAACTACCAGGACGAGGAAGGGGTCCTCCCCACCTCTCTCCTACAGCACCCAGCAAAATGCCTCCCGAACTTTGAAGATACGGGCTTTCCTCTTCAGAGGGATAAAGAGAAGCTTGGGGGGCGGAGGGCAGAGGTGTAAAAAGCTGCTTTCCAAAAATCCCTTCTACACAGTCGCTCTCCAAAAAGAATAGCTCCCACTGCCTGCAAATCTTTGCGTGGAAGCCACTTTTGCTTTCTTCGGTGGAGGGAGAGCGACGAGAAAAAAAGATCGCGTTGCAAGAAAGGTGGGGAAGTGACAAAGGAAGGTATAATATGGGAGCCAGAGATTGCGTTCAAGTTTCGGGGTCCCACTGGTCAGCGGAGAGAAAGCCCCTCAGGGGCCAGGACTCGGTACCCTCCCTCCGGGCTCCAACCGAAGCTGCCGCAGCCTAGGGACTGGGGGCGGTCGGCAAGTCCAGTTAGCTCCGCTCGGCTGGGCGCTCCCGCCGGGCTGCGAGCAAACGCGCCAGTGCCCGCTCTCCTCACGCTCACGCTCTGCCCGGTCCCCAGCCAGTAGAGTTTCATTTTAACGGTGCGGAGGGTACACCCTCCACCGTCCCCCCGCCCCTCCGCTGAGTCGTCACCCACCCGTGCAGGGCAGGGAGGACAGTTAGCATCACTACTGCCCCTCCACTAAATCCCGCCTTGATATACTTGAGAGCCTTTCAAGGGCCCGAAAAAGTGTTCATGCAGTTGCCCACCACCTCGGCTTCCAACTCTCACCCGCTCTCTAGGCCTCGGCTCCTGCATCAGCCATACTCTCTTCCCCCCTCGGCAGTGACCATAATGGTACGGTCCGGGCGCTGGCCGCACGCCAGGAGTCAGTGCCGGGAGCACGCGAGCCAGGCGGGGAGGGAGTGGGGAAGAGGGAAGGAGGGGAAGAGAGGATAAGGTGTGTGGTGATTGGCTGATCCCAGTTGCCGGAGCCTGGAGCTTGCGTCTTTTGTCTGCCTTGCTCCGCCGAAGGAGCGGGAGACCACTGCGCGCCCCAAGCAAGCCAATCAGGAGACAGCCGGCGCCGGCCGGTGAGACGCCGATTGGCCAGAACCCGGTTACTAAGCGGGACAAAGGCAGAGGGGGAAAGAAAAGAAGAAGGGGGTTAAAAAAAAGAAAGAAAGAAAGCGCAAACGGCGGTTACTGACAGGCTGGGCCGGCTCTCAGGGCTTGAGCTGCCCGGAGACAGGCGGGGCTCCCGCTGAGGCTCGGTCCGCTGGGGCGAGAGAGGAGCAGGAGGACGGACTCCGCGAGGCACCTCTACCCCGAGACTTGCGCGGGGGAGGGGTGCGGACGGAGAGTGGCGCGCCTGTCACTTGGCCCGGGCGCACACTCTTCTGGCCCGTTTGGAAGCCCGGGAGCAGAGTCCCACCCCGTAGACCTTTTCAGCTTTTAGGTCAGCCTCCCTCCCCCTCGAGATAAGTTTGCAAATAAAGCCTAGGTCCCCAAACCCACTTGCAGCACTATTAAAGCACACCTCTCCCGCCACTGTCTGAGCCCAGTCCCTGCTGCTCCGCTGGAGCAGAGTTAGGCATTTCTTGAGGTGGCATTTAGCAGTTTTTCCGTGCCTCCCACCCAAGAATTTTTGAACCCAAAGGTAACTCACACACCTGAAATATCTAGCAGGGCATCACAGCAGACTCTCCAGCTTGAGTGCTCAAGCCAGGAAAAAAATGTTTTGGAATCAACAGTGCATGTGTGGTTTCTGAGATAAATTACAAATGCTGGGATCCCTGGCCAAAAGGGCTATATTCTATTCACCTGACAGACCCCTTTCTCCACACTCCTTCCCAGTCCCATCTCTCTCCACCCCACCCCACCCCCAAGCTTAAAGCTATGAAATAGACTTCAGTATGAAAATGCTGAGTATTTCCATACATTTCAGAAACAGCTCATTAACTTGCTGGGGAACACAGAACAGCCAAAGACAGATTTGTGTCTCCTGAAGATTATGCCTAGAATTGCCATCCTGCCTGCAAACCCACAATACAGTCTGGGGAGGCCAAAAACTGCTCTATTTCCTCTTTACACAGGAGTAACAAAGCCCATTGTGTTTGAGTTGACAACCTGATTTAAGCCCTAGCAAAATCTCCTACCCTGAGAGCTCTGCTATATTGATTCATGACTGTGGAAGAGTTGCCACATTTCACCCTCTGCCTACTATGGTGGGTCTGCCTTCCTTAAAGGTGGTCTGACTGAGTTGAGACAGTTGCTGGGAGCAGACCAAGAAATGTATACTGATGGGGGATAGAGTAAGGGGTTCAAAAGAGCCATTATGGATGAGCAGTGATGAGCTAAGAAAACACACCAGGATTCCAATACACTTTCTTACATTTCTGAAATCCAAATGACATTCAGAAGTCAAATCAGCTTTGGAGCAGAACACATTTATTTGTGTCTTCTGAACCATTCTAGGTGGAGGATGCTGAAAGATCACCTCTAATTCGTGAATGGCTTCTCAGCAGTCTGTTTATTTCATCCTGTTTGGGAGCCAGAAGTACTTGCATTTGATAACTTAAAAGGCAGAATAATCAGTCAAAGGCAAATTGGTTTATTTTTATTTGTTTAAGATTTTTCCCCCTTCCCCTCCCCCTCCCCTGGCCTTGCTGTTTTTGCTATCTGTGTCCAAGCTGGTTTATTTTTGTTCACCGGTGTCCCTGTGCAGTCCCAAACAAAATGAAGGTGAAGAGAGGAAGTGTGGAAAAGATAATGGCTTTCAGATTTCCACAGTGGCTTTTGCCTGTGGTAGGGGTACAATTTCTAAAACACAATGCAATCACCCAGGCCTTTTCCACAGCTAAAACTTTGGAAGAAAATATTGAAGAAAAAGCATAGTATATAACTAGTGCTCAGGACTGGTATTTAAAGTAAAGCTGTGATTCAACCTTGCCACCTAAGAATATATGACCCAACTGTCCAAATTAAATAGACTTTTGAATAGGAGACCTCCAAAGAAAAACAGTGATGCAAGAGGCAATGATGACTCAAAGGGAAGCACATTTCCTTCAGACAGGCTTGAGTCAGTCCCCTGCCATGGTGGGAAGTGCCTGTCAGATGATGTTGACTTTACTTTATTTCAGTTGAGAAATAAAAGTGAGGCTCTGACTGCATGTCATCAAACCACCTCTGGCTCTTTGGCAAAGGCAGAGAATGTTAGCTCTGGTGTCCTGGACCATATCCATCCTGGAGAATTATATTTGGCTGGGTATGGATTCAATTCAGCTCTAAGAGCTCAAACTCCTGCGTCACAACCTGCCACTTTGGGAGTTCTCTTTTTCCTTTGCCTTCCCCCTTTCTTTTTTTAAAACTTTAAAGTAGTCTTAAGTAAATCACAAAATCTGTCTGCCTTCATTTATGTATCTGTAAAATAGGAGTTTGTGTTAGGATTTATGCAAGTTGCTTAGTTTAGTGAAGCACTCTGGGAATGAAAAAAAAAGTCACTTGAGTACTTAGAATTAATAGTACCTTTCTGTAACACCAAATGAATAGGATACACTTTACTTTTCACCCTGGTATGGTTTTGCTATGAAAGTGTTCAAATTTGCCATTCCCCACTCTATTTCAGAGATGGATGAAATATTTCCCCTGTGCACTGAATATAGGATATGATCTCAGATCTCTCTATGCCAGCAGAATCAGCCTGGAACTCAGCCAAAAGTTCTTCGTGATTAAAGGTGCCATCTGAGCACACAATATTTTTTAAAAGCCTTGCAAAATGGAAACATACTTTTTTTTTAAGGTCACTAGCTTTAACACAAGGATTGACTTTAGTCTTTGGGAAGCTATTCCACTGGCCTCAATCCTCCTCTTTTATTCCTCTCTCATCATCTCCCCTTAAACATTTGTGATAAGGCCAAGTCTGTGCAGCTAAATAAACTCACTTAATGAATGGGACTCCCAAAAAAACTCTTCAAATTACCAGTGGCAGATTTCACCACCTCCTGGGTCACATGCTTTGTGAGTTGGGGAAATATCAAGTTTTGATGGAAAAGTTTGCCTTTACAGTGTAAAAGAGCCATGCTATTAGATGTCCTGGAAAGACATCTCACTTGGAAATTGATAGTCATCTCTTCAGATAGTAGTGTCTAAAATCATGCCTTTCCACTTTTTTTCAGAATATCATTCTTTTTATTTGGCATTTGCAATTTTTTTACCCACTCCTCTTGTAAACATTTCTTAGCACTTGAAAACCCATGATAGGGTTTTTCATTTCAGCCCAAGGCACTGAGAAATTATGACATTAGATGAGTCAGTGGACATCATAGAAGTGGCTTTGGACATCAGAGAAGTGGCATTGGACATGGAAGTGGCATTCCTCCAGCTGCTTCTGAATTCCAGGGCTGAGAGGTTACTGTTTCAGGACTTCCTCAGACCCATCAGCATATGACATAGATCTGCTCTGCCTCATAGTCCCCACTTTGGGTCCTCCTTCAGCCTTTGGGGTCACAAAAGAAGCAGATTTCTCTTCATTCTCCCCTCTTTTGGTGTCTGCCCTTCCAGCAATACAGGGGCCACCTGGACAGTATGTATACCACTGCTGCAAACTTCCCTTCCAACAAGGGAAGCAGCTTTTAGCTCAGCTCACCCTAGGAGAGAGAAAGATTGCAAATGAGATCCAAAGGACAGGAACAATAGTCCAGGCTGCTTCCCCAGGGCAGGGCACAAACAGGGCAAGTGGCTGGTGAGTTCTGTCACCTCATTTAATCTCCATAACCCTGAAAGGAGGGTTGTATTTTAATTCTCATTTTACGGATGAGGAAATTGAGACCTAGAGCAATGAGGGGACTTGTTCAAAATCACAGAACCACTTAGTAACAGAGCCAGGATTAGAGCTCCATGTCCTGACGGCCAGTGAAGTGCCTTTCCTACTATGCACACCACTTGGCTCTCCCGCCTTCCTTCACTCAGCAGATATTTATTGATTCTTCCAAGCACTGGGGAGACAAAAATGAACAACAGAGTCCCTAACGTTGAGTCAGAGTCCATAGAGGACGGGGCCAACAGAAGAATAAAAATTACAGTGCATGTAGTAAAGACTGTAATACAGAAATTGACAAAGTGTTGTGGGAGCCCCAAAGACAGTGATGATTTTTGCCGGTGTTTAGGTGCAAGTGAAGTTGACATTTGGACTGCTTTGAGAGTTTACTCCAGCACTGTATGCACCTGCCCTAAAGCCATGTGGTCTCTTTACTTCTCAGTTTCCCTAATCCATATAATTAGCTCTAAGACTGAAAAAACTTCATAGAAAGTTGACCAAAGATCAGTTCACCTGAGTCCCTCAACCTCTCTAATCAGATTACAAGAGCCTCCTCATAATTCCCTGCCTTACCTCCTCTAATCCAATCTCCTCACAGCCAAAGTGATCACTCTAAATTTAAAGTTAAAAAAAAAAAATCTGATCCAACCACTCCCTTGCTTAAACTCTGTAATGACTCTTTTTGCCCTCAAGATAAGGTTTAAATTCTTTAGCCTGGCATTCAAGGCCTTGATGATCCTGTCCCTACCTACCTCTCCATTCTCTTCTCTCACAGTTCTTCCCATTAACCCTAAGAGCCAGCTGTACTGAAGTAGTTGCAGATTTCAGAACAGTAGAAAATTTCTCCTTCACACAACACATTACTATGAAGTGGCAAACTCCTACTTGCCAGCATCTGATCTCACAGACTGCTAATGCAGCCCCCATGCTGGTCTCTGCATAATCCTGGGCACACCATGGTCAAAGTGTCTGTTTCAAGGCTGTGTCTCTCCCATTGCCCTTGGGGTTCCTCATGGGTGGTGGGCGTGTCTTCTGATCATCTGTGCCCAGCACTGGGCCTGGCACACATTGGGTAGCCAGTGAATGTTTTTTGAGTGAATGGAGCAAAAGAGACAAGTGAACTCTCCAAGAAGTTTCTTGAGGCAGTCTTAGTTCACATTACCCTAGTGTGCCTTTCTGTAGCTCCTCAGATGATTTCCATCTATTTAAAAGGACAAGTAGAAAGCCAAAAAACTGTCCAGTTCTTTGGTTACAGGAACCAAGAGGGGCAGGCTGTGATCCTTCCCTTCTGCTGACTGCCTCTAGGGTCTTCACCACAGACACTCCTTCCTCTGCCCTTTTATTTTATCAGCTGTGAATTGTTTGCAAAATTCCAAGCGGCTTGTAGGAAATTCAGAAAAACTCAGCAGCAAGAGGAGAAGTTGGTTTCATTTTCCAGTCCAGCTCATTTCTGAAATATAACACCATATAGGGCTTTAAAGTATGCTCACTTCCTGTGATCAGCATTTCAATAGTTTGGAACAATTTGTAGTTCATGCCTTCTTTCTGGAATGTACAATAACTGCCCTGCAATTGTCTAAAACTGAATATGTATTTCAATATTAGAGGAAGGAAATTAGTGCAGTTTCCTTATTGGACAATTTTAGTTTAAAAAAAGAAAAAACTAAAACTAAAAGGGGAAGCAGGTGTGGCTCAAGCAATTGGGCTCCCGTCTACCACGTAGGAGGTCCAGGATTCAATGCCTGGGGCCTCCTGGTGAAGGCAAGCTGGCCCGCGTGGCAAGCTGGCTCATGCGGGGTGCTGGCCTGCGCAGAATACTGCCCCGCGCAGGAGTGCTGCCCTGTACAGGTGTGCTGCCCCATGCAGGAGTGCTGGCCCACATGGAGAGCTGGTGCAGCAAGATGACACAACAAAAAGAGACACAGAGAAGAGACAATAAGAGACGCAGCAGATCCGGGAGCTGAGGTAGCGCAAGAGAATGATCATCTCTCTCCCACTCCAGAAGGTCCTAGGATTGGTTTCTGGAGCCGCCTAATGAGAATACAAGCACACACAGCAAATGGACACAGAGAGCAGACAATGGAGGGAGGGGGGAGAAATAAATAAATCTTAAAAAAAAAAAAAACTAAAAGCATTTTTCTTTGCATGAACAATAAAATCACAATCATCTCTTAGAAATGTTTTATATAATCTATGTGCTAAAACAAAAGATTTCCTTCAGCCTCCCCAGTCACCTCTGCAAGGCCATCATCCTTGAAATCTGGAGAAATGATTTAACTCCTAGGATTTAAAGACCACCATTTGAGTAGGAAAAGCAAGCACAAGCATGGAATGTAAAAGGCCTAGTCATTTATGTCTTCAGCTCTGAGCATTTAAGAGCATTAAACAGTGATTTTCTTTTCATTCAAGAATAGACACTATCTTGTTTTTTTTTACCCATTTTATGCTTCTTGCAAAGGAGCCACTCATTGGAGATCACTATTATACCCAAAATCCATTCAGGATTCTATTTCTCCCCTCTTGGTGCTATGTGAAATTCTAAATTGTGTAATTTTAAGGCTAAGTAAAGGTTCTTGAAAATATATGTTCAAAAGCAATTTATTTTTATATTGCAAACAAAAACATAATTGGCCATAGCAGATATCAAATTCATGATACCTGCACTTAAAGTAGATTCATTAACATTAAAAACAGAAGGAGGGAAGCAGTCGTGGCTCAACTGATAGAGTGTCTGCCTACCGTATGAAGGGTCCAGGGATCGATACCCAGCACCTCCTGACCCACGTGCTGAGCTGGCCCACATGCAGTGCTGCCATGCACAAGGAGTGCTGTGCCTTGCAGGGGTATCCCCCGCGTAGAGGAACCCCACATGCAAGGAGTGCGCCCTGTAAGGAGAGCCACCCTGTGTGAAAAAAGTGCAACCCGCCCAGGAGTGGTGCTGCACACAAGGAAAGCTGATACAGCAAGATGAAACAACAAAAAAAAGCAACAGTTTCCCAGTGTTGCATAACAAGAATGCAAGCGAACACAGAATAACACACAGCAAATGGACACAGCGAGCAGACAACGGGGGGAGGGGAGAGAAATAAAATAAATCTTTTAAAAAACAAAACAAAAAACAGAAGGGTGTGGGAAGCAGATTTGGCCCAACGGATAGGGCATCCGCCTACCACATGGGAGGTGCAAGGTTCAAACCCAGGGCCTCCTGACCCCTGTGATGAGCTGGTCCATGCACAGTGCTGATGCGCACAGAGTGCCATGCCACGCCGAGGTGTCCCCTGTATAGGGGTAGGGGCGCCCCATGCGCAAGGGGTGCATCCCGTAAGGAGCCGCCCAGTGCAAAAAACATGCTGCCTGCCCAGGAATGGCGCTGCACACACGGAGAGCTGGCACAGCAAGATGATGTAACAAAACAAGACACAGATTCTGGGTGCCGCTGACAAGAATGCAAGCAGACACAGAAGAACACACGGTGCATGGACACAGAAAGCAGACAACTGGAAGGGGATGGGGAAGGGAAGAGAAATAAATAAAAACAGAAGGGGAGAACAGTCCAAAATGACAAACTTAATCCAAGTTCAGTTCAACTGAGCCTCTCCCATGGGCAAGGTCTTGGGATACTGGTTAAGACACCTAGTAAGGAAGACTCGTGATCAAGCAGTAACAGTTTAGCTGAGCCCTGTGCTTTTAAACTGTCTAACTCTCCCTTAGGCCAAAAGATTAGGACAAGATAGCACCCTTTGTTTACTCCTGCTTCACCTTTCGCATCCAACAGCCTTAACTGTTTCTCAGCCTCTTCCTGACCTCCTTGACTCATGATTCTTAACCCCACACTACACACAGATTCTCTATTAAGGCATGGACTTCTGACAGTATTTTCCAATCACAACTCAAACTCTTCCCTTGGATCATGTCTTCTTTTCCAGGACAATATAACTATTTAGCCCAGTATACTACCCTGACATAGGGCCTTGTAGCTGGTGTTTATTCTGCGTTCTCCTAGGACCCTATAAACAGGACCCTATAAACAGTAATACCATAGCCATAAAATGCAGTCTCTCTGAAATCTTAACTTTAATAGACCATACTCTCTGACCCTTCCCCTTCTTTTTTGGCCAAGCAAAGTTGTTGGGGGAAAATGATTACCACCTAATGCCACTAAAATTTAATTTTTTTAAAAAAGACATTTTAATATTGAGTTGTCAAAAGGACGTAATTACAGAATAAAGGACAATCCTTCCTAAGAAATGACTATAAGTCACTTAGAATTAAATATAATACCTCAAACTGATGAAACTATGTGAGAGACTTAAGTCTAGTCACAAGAACCACAGACCATCTTTTTTATTTAGTTTGTTTATTTATTTATTGCCCCCCCCCCCTTTTGAGCTCACTGTCTGCTCTCTGTGTCCATTTGCTGTGTGTTCTTCTGTATCTGCTTGTCTTCTGTTTAGGCAGCACCAGGAACTGATCCTGGGACCTTCCAGAGTGGGAAACAGGTGCTCAGTCTCTTGTGCCACCTCAGCTCCTTCATCTGCTGCACCTCTTATTGTCTCTCCTCTGTGTCTCTTTTTGTTGCATCATCTTGCTGCGCCAGCTCTCTGCACGGGTCAGCACTCTGTGTAGGCCAGCTCTCCACTTGGGCCAGCTAGCTGTGTGGGCCAGCTTGCATTCACCAGGAGGTCCCAGGAATCGAACCCTGGACCTCCCATATGGTAGACGGGAGCCCAATCACTTAAGCCATATCTGCTTCCCTAAGGTTGGTCTTTATAACCATTTTCTCACAATGTTTTCAACTGTCTCTTCTCCTTAGCCTTCCAAAAGAGTCACCCTTCCAAGCCAAACCCAGACCAAAACACTAGTCCTCCTTCTGGCCCTATACCCAAGCAGCTAAGCTTAGGTAAAGAAAAAACAAATTTACCAGCTCCATTCTGGGCTGGTCCCTAATCATAGTGAGGATTCCTTTTGCTCATCCTGGGTCTACTCCCTCTGGCATCATAAACCTCCACGTTTCATATCAAATGCCTGTCCCCCACCCTCTGCACAGTAAATGTGACTTTGCCTTGTAGCTATAAATCTGTACCCATCCTTGCTTCCTTGCCTTTCATCAAGTCTTTTCTCCACTTCAAAGCCATTCACACAATATGATTTCTGGATGACAACTTCTTCAGCCTCCTAAAACTCCAGCACGAGTTCATCTTTTATCTATCCAAATGCCTGCTAGACACTCCATAAACTCCTCAATATCATCGTATTTAAACAAATTCCTTTTCTGGTTTAAGTAGGTGAAAATATGGTCCAGACAGATAAAACATGTGCAAGGGTCCAAGGAGAGCCTATGGCTCCTCTGGGGCCCTGAAAGTAGTACAGACTGGTCTAAGGTTGAAAGAGGTAGAGCATAGTGAAAGATAAAGTAACAGGGTTAGCAGGAAGAGTCTTGTAAGTCAAGATGAGGAATTCATACTTTATCCTCAAAGCAATAGAGGGAAAGCATTAAATAATTTTAAGCAGAGGATGAGTATGATCAGATTTGCCCTTTAGAATCATCACTGACTGAAGACATGGAAAACATGTAGTAAGTTGTGCAACAATGCAGGCAAAAGATAGTGTCAAAAGACAAATTGGAGTCGAGTTTGCAGACATAGCATTTTATTTGGAACACCAAAATTTTGCTGCAGTACAGGAAACCAGATCACTTGCAAGAACAGAAGTAGCTTCAGGGTTCTAGGGATGGCAAACAATTTTTACAGACATAAAAAGGAAGTTAGTTTAACTCCTATTGATTGGACAAGGGTTTATCTGTCTTATAGAGGCAGGTATAAGACAGGTGGATTTTATTTTATATTGGGTCAAATGTGATGAACTAGACTCTAGTTACTAGAGCCTAAGTTGGCTATCTGGGCTAGCTGCCTTGGAGGGGATTTCAAATTTCAAAAGATATCAAGAAGAAACTCAAGAAAGAGTTTAAAGAGGAAGAATGGCGTAATTTTTTTTCACTTTGAGGGGTCCCAGAACTTTTTTTTTTTTTAATCAATTTCTCCCCTTTTGGTCTTTCCCTAGGTTACAAGGGCTTGACCAAAGATGTTATTAGTCTCTTATTCACCACTAAATGTCTGTTATGTTTCATTGCTACTTTCATGGGTTAGCTGAAGTTCAAGACTGTCATCATGCCATTCATACTGGTCTTGTACCCTTAGCTGTGTCAACTGTTAGTGGCTGCATGATAGCATTTAAGAGGAGAGAGGTCAATGAATGAGGGATACTATGAATAGGATTAAGAGGATAACAAATACCCCTACTAGGACATCTCTGTGTCAAAGTTCCCATGACCCTAAAAGTCAACCAAAAAGAGACTCAGACCAGTCAGATTCAGAAAGTCTGTAAGATGATTTGGCTGCTTCTACAGCATGATCTTCTGTAGCCACTACCTCTTGGTAAACTTTGTCTTTACTGTTATTTACAAATACACAGCACTGGGTACAAATTAGTGCACACACACATTTTGGGAAGCCAGAATATAGTCTAACACTAATCAATTTTGTAGTCACTTTGCAAAGTTCCGATACTTCATCAGCTAATGAGCAGATCACCTGCCCTAGTGAGAGATAGATTTCTCCAACTCTAGAGCTACCTTTTCTAATACTATCTGTAACTTTATAGTATATCTTCCAACATAGGAAATAACTGCCCTAATAACAAGAGGAACTATACCAAGAAGTGAATACCCCATTAGTTTAGCCTACCTTTATGGGATTTTCCATGATCCATTTACAACACACTCTGTTCTGGCAAAGGTCTATGAGTTTCTAGAGTATGGAAAAAGGTCATAAGAGCCTTCATGTTTCCAATTTTCCCCTTTGGAAATTTATCATAAATAACCATTTGAGGAACATCATAAGGTCTATAATAGAACTAACCCAGTTTATATGTAGTGCTTTGTCTTGTCCACATACAAAATAATGGTCTTGAAGAGCTTAATAAGGGTATCTATTACCCTTAAGGAATCAGATATTGGTGTGTAGAGTTAATTGGGTGTAAACTCCACAAGGAGCATTGTGGTGGTTTGAAACTGTATGCATCCCAGAAAAACATGTTCTTAAATCGAATCCATTCCTGTGGGTATAAATCCATTTTAAGTAGGATCCTTTGAAGAAGTTAACTCAATTAGAGTAAGATCCACCTCATTCAGGATGGGCATAATCCTATTACAGTAATACTTTATAAACATAATGAATACAGAGAGGCAGAGAAAGTCACAAAAGCAAGAAGCTAAAATCAACAAAAACCAGGAAGAAAAAGGAGAGACCAGCAGATCTGCCATGTGCCTTGCCATGTGGCACAGGAGCCAAGGATCTCTTGCAGCTGGTCTTCAGGAAGAAAGTATAGCCTTGATGATGCCTTGATTTGGGCATTTTACCAGACTCTAATAATAAGAAAATAAATTTCCATTGTTCAAAGTTTCCCCATTTGATGATATCTGCTTTGACCAGCCTAGAAAACTAAAGCAGATTTTGGTACCAGGTGAGTGGGGTGCTTGCTGTAAGAAATAACAAAAATGTGGAAATGGCTTTGAAATTGGTTAATGGGTAGAGGCTGGAAGAATTCTGAGCTGTTTGATAGAAAAGGCTTAGACTACATTTGAAGACACTTGGTAGAAATATGAACACTAAAGGTACTTCTGATGAGGCCTTAGACAAAAAGATGTATGTGTTTTTGGAAATTGGAAGAAAGACAAGTTTTGTTTTAAAGTGGCAGAGAATTTGGCAAAATTGTATTCTGATGTTGGATGTAAGGCAGAATTTGAAAGTGAGGAGGTTGAATATTTAGCGGAGGAGATTTCCAAGCTAAAATTGGCAAGTGCAGCCTGGTTTCTCCTTGCAGCTTTTAGTAAAATGCGAAAGAAAAGGGATAAGCTGAGAACTGAACTCCTGAGCACAAAGAAACCCAGAAATTGATGGTTTTTAAATTTCTGAGCTTCTAGAAAGTAAGTCCCCAGAGAATAGTGCTCTATGTGAGAATTTAATTGAACATGGATCCATGCAAACATTTCAGTGCAAGTCAAGATCAGAGGTATAGTTATCCAGGAAGGATCTGTGGAAAGTCCTACTATCTGATGGTTTGGACCCCTGTGTACTACATGCAAAACCAACAAGTTTTTTTGCAGGATCTCTATGAATGGAACTAAATGTGACTGATTAAAGAAAAAAACATTTCAAAGACAGAACCATAGAAACTGAGGTCTGGACCAAAGACATCTTTTTGGGCCAAGAGAGCAAACCCACCCAGGTGTGTGGAAAGGGTGAGTCTGCCCTGGCACTTGGAGAGGTCAGGCCTTCCACCCCATTGTTCAGAAGAGTGCTGCCACTCCAGTCTTCAGAGAGGATGGAGCATATTCCCAGAGGGATTGCAGAGAGTCTGGCCATCACTCCAGTGTTCTGGGAGGGTTGATCCTGTGCCCCAGGTCTTGCAGAGAGCCTGGGTCTCACCCCAGTGTTCTCAGAGGGTAAAGCCTTCACCCCAGTGTTCAAGGAGAGAATGACTGCTGCACGAGCACTTGGAAAGGGTGGGAATGATGCCCCATCAGACCTGGAGGGCAAACATCATTCCATAAATGACTCTCAGAACTTGAAATCTAATGGAGTATGCCCTGCAGGGTTTTGGAATTATTTGGGACCTGTGGCCCCTATTATCCCTCTAATTTCTCCCTATGGGAATGGGAATGTTTATCGTATGCTTGTCCCTTCTTTGTATATTAAAAGCAGATAGCCTATTCTCTAGGTTTCACAGGTCCACAGACTTGAGGGAAATTGTGCCCCAGGACAGAACACACCTGTAATCAATTTTGATGTGACTTAGTATTGTTACTGAAATGACTTCAGGCTTTTGGGATTTTGTGATGGAATGAATGTATTTGCATATGGAAGAACATGTCTTTTTGAGGTCCAGAGGGTGAAGTGTGGTGGCTTGTTCTTAAATCTAACCATTTTTGTTGGTGTAAACCCATTGTAAGTAGGATCTTTTGATGAGGATATTTCAGTTAAGATGTGACCCACCTCATTCATGATGGGATTTAATCCTATTACTGGAGTCCTTTATTAACAGAATGAATACAGAGAGAGACAGAGAAAGCCACAGAAGCAAGAAGCTGAAATCAAGGAAACATGGAAGAGAAAGGAGAAACCAACAGACTCTGCCATGTGCTTGCCATGTGGCAGAGGAGCCAAGGATTGCTGGCAGCCAGGCTTTGGGAAGAAAGCATTGCTTTAATGATGCCTTGATTTGAACATTTTCCTGGACTCTAATCATAAGAGAATGCATTCCCTTTGTTTAAGCCAACCCATTGATGGTGTCTGCTCTGAACAGCCTAGGAAACTAACCATTATCATAACCACCATCATCTTCATTGTTACCTGATATCTTAGTCCCATTTAATCAACAGTTTCCTTTGCCTAGACCTTTCAGCCCACCAGAAGTGTGTGCCTTTATATACTTATGTTATTAAAACCTTGGGCTGGGGAAGCGGATGTGGCTCAAGTGATTGAGCTCCCACCTACCACATGGGAGGCCCCAGGTTTGGTTCCCAGTGCCTTCTAAAGAAGATTAGCAAGACTGCGAGCTGATGCAGCAGGCTGGCACGGTGAGCTGACACTACAAGATGATGCGACAAGACACAAGGAGGAAAACATAATGAGAGATACAACAAAGCAGGAAGCTGAGTGGCTCAAGTGATTAGACATCTCCCTCCACACAGGAGGTCCCAGGTTCAGTTCCCAGTGCCTCCTAAAAGGAAGACATGCACACAACAAAAAGATACAGCAAATGCAAACAACAAGGGAGGTGGGGAGAAATAAATAAAATAAATCTTAAAAAAAAACAACCTTGGTGTGTGTGGAGAAAAATGGTGTCTCTAAGGTGGGTCTGAGGGAAGCAGACTTGGCCCAATAGATAGGGCATCTGCCTACCACATGGGAGGTCTGCGGTTCAAACCCCGGGCCTCCTTGACCCATGTGGAGCTGGCCCATGCACAGTGCTGATGCACCCAAGGAGTGCCGTGCCACACAGCTGGTATTTTCCCAATGACTTAGACTTTATGGCCATCACAGCTAAGGGAAGAACCCTTGGCCAGGGTAGAAAGAGGGATTCAAATAATTTAGTTAATTTAAGTTTTAAGATACCATTTGTTCTTTCTACTTTCCTGACAATTGAGGACGGTAGGGCAGTAAATCTTTAGGGTAAGACCATGCAAAGTTCCTTGATTACAATTCCAGTAAATTGGGAGCCTCTATCCCTTGAGAGAATCGCAGGAATTCCTCAGGTGGGGAAAACAAAGTCAGTAGTTTTTAGCTACTGTTAAGAGCTGTAGTCTTGTGACAAGGAAAACCTCTATCCATCCAGAAAATAGACATATGATAGGATATTCATATCCTGTAGAAAAAAGGGGTAGCTGTATAAAGTCTGTTTGCAGATGTCCAAAAGGGCCTTATGATCGACATATTTGATCCTGTCCCACCCACCTTCTGCAGTTTTACCAGGGTTATGTTAATTGGCAGGTGGAACATAAATTGTAAGCTCACCTTGCTTCTTTAAAGTATCATTATTTATTTATTTATTTTATTTTTGCTGAAGATGAAGCTCTAATATAGAGCTGATTGCAAGCACTTTCAGAGAAGCATTAGAGTAAAATAATGTAACTGACAAGGAAATTTGGTTGGTTTTTTGGCATGTAACTTTCCTTAAGAATAACTGAAATTATGACCAATAAGACTATACTGTTGTCTTATATCACGCAGATCAGTATCAGGACATATCATGGACAGTGAAGACATTGTCAAATCTCTAGGAATTTTATATACTCTCCAAGTATTTTTAAGTACAATGATTTTTTTTTTTAATGGTTGAGTCATCATCTTATTGGTGCGTCACTTTGCTGTGTGGGGGCTGCACCTCTCTGTCCACGCAGATCTGGGACACCTTTTTTCTTTTTTTATCAGGGTAATGGGGCTCAATTGTTTGAGCCACAACTGTTTCCCTAAATCTGCTTTTTTTAAAGATTTGTTTATTTATGCCCCCAACACCTCGTTGTCTGCTCTCGGTGTCCATTCACTGTGCTTTCTTCTGTGTCGGCTTGTCTTCTCTTTAGTTAGCATAGGGAACCAATCCTGGGACCTTCCGGAGTGGAAAAGAGGTGCTCAAATCTCTTGAGCCACCTCAGCTCCCTAGTCTGCTGCCTCTCTTATTGTTTCTCCTCTGTGTCTCTCTTTTTTCTTTAATAACTTTAAAAAAAAATTTTTTTTTAATTTATTTCTCTCCCCTTCCCCCCCGCCCCAGTTGTCTGTTCTCTGTGTCTATTTGCTGCATGTTCTTCTTTTGTCCGCTTCTGTTGTTGCCAGCGGCATGGGAATCTGTGTTTGTTTTTGTTGCGTCATCTTGTTGTGTCAGCTCTCCGTATGTGCGGCACCATTCCTGGGCAGGCTGCACTTTCTTTTGCGCTGGGCGGCTCTCCTTATGGGGCGCACTCCTTGCGCAGAGGGCTCCCCTACATGGGGGACACCCCTGCATGGCAGGGCATTCCTTGCGTGCATCAGCACTGCACATGGGCCAGCTCCACACGGGTCAAGGAGGCCCGGGGTTTGAACCGCGGACCTCCCATGTGGTAAATGGACGCCCTAACCACTGGGCCAAGCCCGCTTCCCCTCTGTGTCTCTTTTTGTTGGGTCATCTTGCTGCATCAGCTCTCCGCTTGGGCCAGCTTTCCACTTGGGCCAGCACTCCTGTGCAGGCCAGCTCTCCACCTGGGCAAGCTTGCCCTCACCAGGAGGCCCTTGGAATTGAACTCTGAACTTCCCATATGGTAGATGGGAGCCCAATCGCTTGAGTCACATCCGCTTCTCCCTAAATCTTAATGTTGATCATGATAAATAAAATTCATTTCCACAAACCTACAACTTTCTATATCCATGAATGTTTTGTCCTACACTTTCCTGTTTTTCATTCTGCAGCAACTAGTCAATTTACTTAAGGAAGAACTTCCTTTACTTAAGGAAGAACTCATTCTGCAGCAACTAGTCAATTCAGTTAAGGAAAAACTACTCATTTTCCCTAAAAAAAAAAACCTATCCTACATATCTTACATATTTAAGTTCCCAAATAGATCTTGGAAATGGTCTTTAAGTCAACATCCTACAAAACATAGTTACTCTTGAAATAAAATTTGCCAGAATAATAAGTCAATTTGGTTAATTACAAATTTACATTTTTCATCATTTTAAATATCTAGTAGATAAAATACTAGCTTATTTGATGAGTAAATCTGTATAAATTAAGAGAATAAAATTGTAAGCTTGTATTGTACTCATCATTGATAAATCAGAAAACATAGCTGTTTTTATTTAACTAACACTACTAAACTTGTCCTGTTTGCCAAAGGTTTATCTAGATTATGTGCGCTTGAATTTTTAAAATATTTGGATTTAATTCTATGAATACTCTTTTTACATTGAAAGTATTCAAAGTTCAGTTTCCTTAATTTCTTGAACTTAAACATATTAATTTATATATAACCATTTATTTATCTTTAGGCAAATGAATCAAATTAATAAAGCTCTGTTAAGGATTTTTATATGTTAATTATGTATTACCATTCAGATGTAGGAAAATGTACGTCAAACATACCTACAGACACATAGAGAGGTTATCACTTTAATTAAAAATTTTTCAATCATGAGTCAGACATAAAAACACAGAAACACAGAAATCTAAAACTCACTAGTATATTTTAAAGAGCTTTCTCTCCTTGCTCCACTCTTACATTTTTATCAGAATTTTTACTCTTGGCAGATGGGATAAACTGAGGTTATTTAACATAAAGCCTAAAACTTTCCCATTGTAATTTGTAGATGAGACTTTTAAGATTTTCTTTGCCCTGACATGTAATCTTACAAAACTTTGCCCTATTTCTCAGGCCTATTTGGCATTCAGATTTATTATGGAAAGAGAAATCTTGGGGAGTGGGTGTAGCTCAATGGTTGAGTGCCCACTTCCCATGTGGGAGGTCCTGGGTTCAATTCCTGGTACCGCCTAATATTTTTTTTTTTAAAGATTTATTTATTTATTTAATTTCCCCCCTCCCCTGGTTGTCTGTTCTTGGTGTCTATTTGCTGTGTCTTGTTTCTTTGTCCGCTTCTGTTGTCGTCAGCGGCACGGGAAGTGTGGGCGGCGCCATTCCTGGGCAGGCTGCTCTTTCTTTTCACGCTGGGCGGCTTTCCTCACAGGCGCACTCCTTGCGCGTGGGGCTCCCCCACGCGGGGGACACCCTTGCGTGGCACGGCACTCCTTGCGCGCATCAGCACTGCGCATGGCCAGCTCCACACGGGTCAAGGAGGCCCGGGGTTTGAACCGCGGACCTCCCATATGGTAGACGGACGCCCTAACCACTGGGCCAAAGTCCGTTTTCCCTAATTTTTTTTTTTTTTTTTTTTTAATTTTTTAAGGAGGAAAGAAAGAAAAGAAAGAATCTTGTAGGTCTGTTTCTAGGTCAATCCAACCAACTTTTGCCATCCAAAGTTTAGCATCTGAGATTCTGACCAAAATATGTACAAGCTGATAAAGGTCAGGTAGCACTGGATCATATGCATATAAAATAATTCTAAATTCTTATATGAATATTTGCTGGTCTTATTTGGGGAAATCTTTAATTATAGCTCTTAATTCAGTTCAGGTCCAAAGTTTAAATTCTGCTCTACAAGCACCAGTTTCCATAGAAGGCTTAATCTTTAAAGGAGTCTGGACTAGGTCATTTTCCCTCAGGGGGTCAAGAGGAACCGGTTAGGGCAGCTATGGGGGAAGGGCTGGGTAGGAGAAGATGGGGGAGCTATAGGTTTGGTTTGGAGCTCTGTTCCCCTTTGTTCTACTTTTGGCCTTTTCTTTTTCTAATAAAACTTTAAATGAAGCTGGAGGTAAAGGAGTACCTAACTTGGATCCCTTTATTTATTTATTTTTAAGGTGCCTCTCAAGTGCATGATTTTATTCCTATAAAGTTTCTCAAAGTGGCCCTTACACAAACAAATCATCCTTAGTCAGATCCACCTGTGAACAGAAAGTTTACAGGTTATAACATAAGAAGCAGTTTTAGTAGGAGTTGGAGAGAAAGATTAAGAGCAAGAAAAGCTGCATTCAGATGAAATGTGTCTTCGCCCTGGGCTCAGCAATTTGGATATGCTCTGACCTCAGCTGTATCTCCAGTGAGTGAAGTTCCAGAGTGTCTGGAACTGAGCACAGGTAGCACAATGGGTAGAAAAAGAGGCTCATTTACACAGATGCAAAAGGACTGACAGACAACTCTTCATGTGACCCAGGTTGGGAGTCAGCTTATGAAGCCTCAAGGGTTTCCAAACCCCATCAACAAATTATAGAGAGCTGGAGGGAGAAATGAAACGAAACCAAATGGAAGGTCTGATGATAGATCTGAAACCAAATCCAAACCAAGATACTTAAACCAAAGCCTAGAATAAAAGGCAAGTGAACTCCATGCAAATTGCAGAGTTCAAATGTAGGAAGGGGTTATCTGGGGGGTGCAGAATCATGGAGATCAGAAAGCAGACACAAGAGGGTCTGTTGTGGAAGCCACAGCCCCAGAGGGCACCTTCTGTCTTTTGGTGGGTCCTCTAAACTTATTGAAAAACAAATCAGAGTTGAGTTTGCAGACTACAGCATTTTATTCAGGACACCAAGTTTTGCTGCAACAAAGGAAACCAGATCACTTGCAAGAACTGAAGTAGCTCGGGGGTTCTAGGGATGGCAAACAATTTTTATAGACATAAAAAGGAAGTTTGCTTGATTCCTATTGATTGGATGAGGGTTTGTGGGTCTTACAGAAGTGGGTTTAAGACAGGTAGACTGGGGAGTGGAAGTGACTCAAGCAGTTAGGTGCCTCCCTCTCACATGGGAGACCCGAGTTCACTTCCCAGTGCCTCCTAAAAAGAAGACAATTTGCTCGCAGGTGCAAACAATGGGGGTGTGGGGGGAGGATAAATACATAAAAATAAATAAATCTTTTAAAAAATTTAAAAAGACAGGTGGGCTGGATTTTGTATAGTGTCAAACATAATGCACTTGTAGCTTGATTGCCTCTCTGGGTGAGCTGCCTTGGTGGGGAGACCAGTCTAAGATTGAAGGAGGTAGAATTCAATGAGAGATGAAGCCGCAGGGTAAGCATGAAAAGTCTTTTAAACCAAGATAAAGAATTAGTAGTTTACCATCAAAGCAATAGGAGAGGAGCATTAAATAGTTTTAAGTATAGGACTGATATGATCACATTTTAAAATCATTAGAATCATCACTGGTTGCAGAGTGGATTGAAGGGGCAAATTATGAAGTCATGAAAAACACGTAGTAGATTGTTGCAACAATGCAGGCAAAAGATAGTTTGACAATAGGGCTAGTGGGTCTAGAGAGCACGGTATGGATTTGAGAGATGATTAGGAGATAGAAAAGGCCACATTTGGTAATTGATTAGGTAGCCAGCACAAACCACCCTAAAAGGGCAGGTAACTGTAAAATGAGATTACAGCATTTCTGGTTGAGAATCTTTCTCTGAATTGTTAGAATTTTCCTCCTCTGTTTCTCCAGTGATTCACTCGCTTCAGGACCTCACTGGGTGGATCAACCAGTCTCAAGAGCACTGCTCAGGGGTTAAATAAAGCCTGAGGGTGTGTCTTTGCTAGGTGCTAGAATGCAATATATCAGAAATGGGTAGGTTTTTGCAATGAGGACTTACTAACTTACAAACTTAGAGTTCTGAAGCCATGAAAATGCCCAAATCAAGGCATATTCAGGTGATGCTTTCTTCCCAAAGACCAGCTACTAGTGATCCTAGACTCCTTTGTCACATGGCAAGTTACATGGCAAGGAATATGGTGGTGTCTGCTGGTCTCTCCCTTCTCTTCTGGGGTTCCTTGCTTTCAGCTTCTGGTTTCATGGCTTTCTCACTGTTTTTCCATATTCATCAGGATTATAAGCAACTCTAATAAAAGGCTTAAAACCCAACTTGGGCCTCACCTTAATTGAAGTAACCTGATCAAAAGGTCTGTAACTGAAGTAACCAAATCAAAATTTCCCACCCACAGGTTGGACACACACAGGAATGGACCAGAACATGATTCTTTGGGGTACATACAGTCTCAAACAACCACAGGTGTGAGTGGATCTATGACACTGGCTGATCTGTCGATTGCCCCATTGTAGTGGACATCCTCTACACAGTTAGCCAAATATCTGAATTCTTAATTTGTACATAACTTTACCCTGGCTATAGTTGATGGGACCCAGGCTGTGTTAATCAGAGAATCAGAGTTTCTTTCACAAATATTTGGAAGTAGTATACAAATAAGAAACGGTTTTCTCCAGCAGTTTGGATCTGCAACATGGAACTGGTTGTGGCCAGCATCCATCATGAGGGCTGAGATGCAAAGAAAGTCAGTTTTCAGGGAGCCAAATAAAGATAAAAGGAATTCCCTGAAAGAAGCAGGAATGAGAAATGGAAAGAACACTAGTGTCAGTTAATCCATTGAGTTCAGGATATCCTGAGGTCCATTTGTCTCTATTCTTATGGTCAGACCCACCCCTACCCTTTGCAGAGCCTGGGGCTAGAATATAAATGGAGCCCCTATCTCAAATGTCTAAATATTTAAAAGTTTTAGATCAAACCAGCAAGCTGTTAAATAAAATATATTCAATCTTCCTACTTTGACAACTACACTTTCATGTAAACCTAGAAGACTAGGTTCAATTTTAGAATTCAGGGATCCTCAGAATTCTGCCACAACAAAGAGAACTGACCTTTTCCCACTCCTGGCTCCATCCTGCACTGTAACTGGTGGAGCCTTGTGCACAAGGCCAAGCCCCTTCCACCACCCCATTACAAACAGCTGCCCTGGACCACCCTTCTGGTCTAAAGGTGCTCACACTAGCAGTGCTGTCCATCCTTTTGTTTTCTTTTTTTTTTTAAGATTTATTTTTTTAATTTATTTCTCTCCCCTTCCCCTCCTTACCTCCCCCCCACCCAGTTGTCTGCTCTCTGTGTCCATTCGCTGTATGTTCTTCTGTGTCTGCTTGCATTCCTGTCAGTGGCACCAGGAATCTGTGTCTCTTTTTGTTCATCATCTTGCTGTGTCAGCTCTCCGTGCGTGCAGCGCCACTCCTGAGCAGGCTGCACTTTTTTCACACTGGGTGGCTCTCCTTATGGGGCGCACTCCTTGCGCATGGGGCTCCCCTACGTAAGGGGCCCCTCTGCGTGGCACAGCACTCCTTGCGCACAACAGTACTGCACATGGGGCAGCTCATCACATGGGTCAGAAAGCCCTGGGTTTCGGGGAAGCAGACTTGGCCCAGTGGATAGGGCATCCGTCTACCACATGGGAGGGCTGCAGTTCAAATCCCGGGCCTCCTTGACCCGCGTGGAGCTGGCCCATGCGCAGTGCTGATGTGCGCAAGGAATATGCCCCATAAAGAGAGCCGCCCAGCGTGAAAGAAAGTGCAGCCTGCCCAAGAATGGCACTGCACATACGGAGAGATGATGCAACAAAAAGAAACACAGATTCCCGTGCTGCTAACAACAACAGCAGTGGACAGAATAAATAAATAAAACCCATCTTTAAAAAAAAAAAAAAAGCCCTGGGTTTGAACCTGGGACCTCACATGTGGTAGGTGGACGCTCTATCTGTTGAGCCAAATCTGTCCTTGGAAGAAGATATTCGGGGAAGAGCCTATACAGTTCCTGGAGACAAACTTGGGGCCATTTAAGCAGAGAATTCCAGGGTCTTGGATACTCAGAACATGATCTACAAATGGAAGGTGAGGGCTCTGGGTAGACAAATTCCCTTGGCCCTGTGGATTTCTTATCTTGTGGAAAAGAGTGAGCCCAGAGGAAAGCCAAGGCAGGGCCTTTTAGACATGGGGTCAAGAGGAGGGGATTCTCTTGTCCAGGTCTAACGGAACTGCTTATATAAATTCCTTGCTTACTTAAGCAGTTTCTAACTGGATTCTGCTACTTGTGACTCAAGAATTCTAACTAAGTTTCTCTCCTTTACCCTCTGAATCTCTTTCCAGTTTCTCCAAGGGACCTGAAATAGTACCTGGGAGAGGGCTTCTTCATCAGCCCTTACGGCTATCAATTGAGCCAGAAGCAGGGAAGTAGCTATTTCATGGGTTCCCCCATCAAGTGGTAAATTAGATTGGTCAATCACTTTGGCTTTCCTCACCCACTTTCAGACTATACATTATACCTCCAATTAGTTATTTTAAATTTAGTGGGCAGTCCCAAATCCTAAAATATTATTTCATTCTTGCATCTTCTGACACTGCACTCAGGCATCATATCAGAGTTTATGGGCCATGCCTCCCATCTGATTTGGGAGTCCTCCAAAATGGGAAGGGTGGTCAGATGCTGGACAGCCAAAAATGTCAAATGTACTTGTAGCAGTTTGATATAGTTAAGAATTCCAAAAATAGATACTGGATTATGTTTGTAAACTGGTCTGTACCTGGGCATCATTAAATTATGATTAGGGCTTTGATTGGTCATGTCAGTAGGGTGTTGAGTCCCCACCCACCAAGGGGTAAAAGACAGATAAAAAACATGGCAAAGGACAGAGTTGGGGCTTTGATGGTGGGGCTTCCATGTTGGAGTTTTGATGCTGGAGTCTTGAGCTGGAGCCCCAGGAAGTAAGCACATGAGGAGCTTGGTTGTAAGAAAAGAGAAGTTAGCCCCAGGAAGAGAACAACGCTGATCCTGGAGAGAAGCAAGCCCTGGAAAGAGAGGAACACTGAATCCAGAGAGAAGCAAGACCCAAGAAGAGGAACCCAGGAAGCCTGAACTCTGGCATATGTCAGCAGCCATCTTGCTCCAATACGTGGCAAAAGACTTTGGTGAGGGAAGTGGATTGGCTCAACTGATAGAGCATCCACCCACCACATGGGAGGTCCAGGGTTCAAACCCAGGGCCTCCTGACCCATGTGGTGAGCTGGCCCATGCACAATGCTGATGTGCACAAGGAATGCTGTGCCATGTAGGAGTGTCCCCCGCATAGGGGAGCCCATGCACAAGGAGTGCACCCCCACAAGGAGAGCCGCCCCACATGAAAAAAGCACAGCCTGCCCAGGAGTGGCACCGCACACACAGAGAGCTGACACAACAAGGTGATGCAACAAAAAGAGACACAGATTTCCGGTGCTGCTGACAAGAATACAAGCAAACACAGAAGAACACACAGTGAATGGACACAGAGAGCAGACAATGGCAGGAGAGAATAAACAAACAAACAAATAAATAAAATCTTTAAAAAAAAATAAGACTTTGGTGAGGGAAGTAAACTATGATTTATGGCCTGGTATCTGTAAGCTCCTACTCCAAATAAATACCCTTTATAAAAGCCAACAGATTTCTGATATTTTGCATCAGCACATCTTTGGTTGACTAATACAGTTCTCTACAACCTCATTAATCAGGTCTAGGAGCCATCGCCCTTTGAAGAGCCCTGATCCTCTCCTTGGGAGGCGTTGAATATTTCCTTTGGTGACTCCACACACACACTTGGCTTGGGACCTGACAATCACTTCTCTCTCCAACTCTATACTCACAACTCAGATAGTAATGACCTGCCCTGGTTCAGATGGTCAAATGCCTCCATAAGCATGGTGTCCGTGGTTGAAGACACCTGCTAGACTTGCCTTTGCCCTGACTTAGTGGCCTCTGAGTATAGCTAGTAAAGGTAAAGCATCAGGATGCTCACAGCGAAACTCAGGCTGATAGTGGCCAGTTACTAACTAGTCTAGCATTAGGAAACACATGGGTAAGTAGAGTGTAATCTAGGACATGAAATGTGCTCTCTCTCAGAACTTAACTGTGATTCCCCACTTTTGAGCCAGGAACTCTTTTTTTAAAAAATACAGTGTCACATAGTACAGTACATGGTATCTACCCTGATGCCTTCAAAATTGGCATCAGTGTGGGAAAGAAGCCTGAATTTAGTAGCTCACCAAGGTTACCAAGTCTTTGAATCCCCAAGAGTTCAAGGGAGTAAAGAACTTGACACTTGACTTCTATACCTTCTATACCTTATGCTAACTCTTCTGAGTTGGTAACCTGGGTCTTCCCTGATAATGCCAAACTAGAACACTAAAGGATTTTGTAATCCTGGAAGAGTATTGTAAATATACACGTTTCTAATATTTTTAATCTTCCATAGGGTATGGAACCAGCTATTAATAATGGAGATCTTTTCAACGGCCTGTGTAACATTATATGTCATCATCTTTTATTGAGATTGAGCAAAATCACGAAGTTATAAAGGGACAACTTTAGGGCTGAGTCTCTCATATGGTCTATTATCATTGCATTAGCATGAATTTTTCATTTGTGAGTGACAGAAAACTAGCTGAAAGCCAAAGGGGGTGGTGGTAATGGAATAGTCTTATTTCTGACACAGCTGATTTGAGATGCTCAAACAATATCAGCAGGAACTATACTCATTCTCAGTTCCCCTTCCCTCTGATGTTTCCCCAGGTGGTAACAAAGATAGCCTCCAGCAGTTCCAAGTTGACATTCCACCTGTTTAGTAGCTCCAGCAGAGTTGAAGTTTCTTCATATAATTACAGAAAAATTCTGCAAAATGAGTCTCATTGGCCTAGCTTGGGTTAAGTGCTCATTCCTAAACCAATAACTGACTCCATTTAGACCATGTTTGGGTTATGTCACCCCTGGAAGCAGAGTGTGAGGTCAGCTGCACCCAGGCAACATAGATTGGGAATAGGAGAGAGAAAGTTCCTCAGAGAAAATCTGGGCAGACATAAAATAAGTTCACTACTCTTGAAGAACCATTGCTCTACTCCTCCAAGGTTTTTACAAATACATAAATGAATAAATTAATTAACACTTCCATGTAAATTCAAATGACTAATCATTTTTTCCAGCAAACTCTTAGAAAGTAACAGGGCTTCCTGAAATCCCCATCCCTTCAAATTGGTAAACTTAAACAAGATAGATAAAATCCACACTGTTTACATCCTCTGCAGCTGTGGGGATATTATAATATCTGTTCTGCTAGTCATTGCTGGAAAAACTAACTCCATAGAAGTGGCTAAGCCAACCTGTACAAGGAACACAATGTGCTGGTTTATTTTAGAATGTCTACCAGAGCCAAGAAATCTACACAAACCCAGATCCCACCTAAATTTTTTTACTTTACTATCACAAAAGAGAATCTATGAGATTTGGAAGCCAAGATGATACAGTTAATCAGTAGTCCTTCAAGGTGATTTCAAAAATCATACATTTCAGACAACACAGACTGCTTGCAACATTTTCTAAAGGATCCTCTAGCTTGTGCTGCTTACCCTAAAGCCCAGTCACGTCCCATTCTTGTAGAGAGAAACTATTTCTGTGATTCCATGACATTTTCTCATTCCATCCTTTGGATTTTAGGGAATTCTCCAAATTAAGCTTTAAGTTAAAGGACCCAGAGTAGAAGTAGAGAGGATGGAAATTTTTAGCTCTTACCTGCCTTGATATTTCTGTGACTTCAACACCAGACATGAAGATGAGAACATCCAGATGCTCTGTCCCTGCATGTTTCAGATAAATACTTTATAGAGTTTGGATCCAGTCCCCACCAATGTATCTACCTCTTCTGAACACTTCTTGGACCCAACAGAGACCACAGATTTTTCACTTCTCCCCTTATGTCCACAAGAAACTCAAGCATCACAATCAGTACTCAAACCACATTTGACCCATTCCATTCTCATGATGGGAGGTGGCTTCTGAAACCACCATAAAGCACCACTTAGGACTTAGTGATTTTCTGATTGTTCCCTTCTTCCTGAATTCCTCCTTCCACAAGATAAAGATGGAATCTTTACCTGACTAGGGCCTCTTCTTGTAAGGGCCAAAGACAGCTCAATTCCCTACTTTTAATGTTGCTCTTTAACCTTAGGAATACTATAGCAGGGATTTCTTCTCAGCATTAGCTTCCCAGGAGCCTCCCTCTCCTCACCCCTCACCCTCCAGCTTTTCCCAATGTTCTGCCTTTTAGGCGCTCAGAAGTGTCCACTCTCATATCTCTTTCCCAAAACTATGAGCTGCCATCAGGGCTTTCATCTGTCCAGTGAAGTCCTCATATATAGTGGTCATGGGTATCCACAGGCACCTTGATTGATTGAGTTTCCCTCTTTCCATTACTTGAGCTGCCTCCCTCCTCTTTTTCTCATATTAGTTTCAACAATTGGAGGAATTTAAAAGATCATCCTGAGTCTTGCAGTGGGAATTTTCCCCAAAGCCTTACCCTGAGACATCATTCAGCCTCACTTGTTCTAGGGGTGACCTGGTTCATACTGTTTGGACCTCTGGCTCTATTTCTTCTTCCTTCTATAAGATTGATGCCAATATGGAAGTAGGTATCTTTTCTCCTACTCTCTGATAGAGAAAAAGCTTTGAGCAGCCCTGAGGTTCTAAACCCTCCCCACTAGTAATTTGGTGAGAGTATTCAACACTTAGCCAACCTACATGGAGGCCTTTGTTGCATTAAACACTCCCCATGCCAGGATTGGAGGTTCTGCCATCACGTCACATCTGATGTCCACCATTCTTACAACATGTCAGTAAAGTGCTCCAGTCATGAGCACTCTACCTCCATGCTAGGGGTGGTCTTCCCCCAAATTACTCTCAACTTTTGGATCCTCATAAATCTTCAGATTAACTGAACAGCCTTTCCTATCACTTGTTCCAGTAACTAGGACAATGATTCTGGTGGCAATTGAGATTTTTTTCACATAGGAGAACTTCTGAGTATATTCAACATTGCAACTCTATTCCCTGGAATAGCAACTAGTTAACATCTTTAGCAAACTTGAGTAAAGCTTTGCTTCTCCGCCCCCAGAATACCTTGTTGGGCCCTCTTTATCCTGCTCAGGGACCTAATAGAAGTCTGCTTGGTTTCTTCAACTTCAAGTTCATCACAGTTCTTTTGAATCCCACAAATCATGGAGGTTTGTGGAGGTCTATTTTCACCTCCATGTACCAAACTTTTTTTTTTTTAAGATTTATTTTTTATTTATTTCTCCCTCCCCACCATTGTCTGCTTTCTGTGTCCATTCACTGTGTATTCTGTGTCTCCTTGCCAGCGGTACTGGGAATCTGTGTGTCTTTTTGTTTTTGTTGCATCATCTTGCTGTGTCAGCTCTCCATGTGTGCAGTGCCACTCCTGGGCAGGCTGCACTTTTTTCGCATAGGGCAGCTCTCCTTGCAGGGCGCACTCCTTGCGCGTGGGGCTCCGCTATGAGGCGGACATCCTTGAGTGGCAGGGCACTCCTTGCGTGCATCAGCATTGCTTCTGGGCCAGCTCACCACATGGGTCAGGAGGTCCTGGGTTTGAATCTTGGACCTCCCATATGGTAGGTGGTCGCTCTATCAGTTGAGCCAAATCTGCTTCCCTATCAGTAGGGCCAAATCCGCTTCCTCTAATGTTATCTTGGTCATTGTCCTAAACATCATTTGGCTTTATTTCTAGAGGTAGTGATGAATCCATGATCTAGATAAAAACTTTAAGAAGATTCATAAAAAAACAAACCACATGTCCCCAGCCTCACTGCCCTGTAACTATGAACTGAGATTATATTATTTAATAACATTTTTATGCCCAAGTTTTTCTATTATGATTGCCTAGTTACCTATTCACAAAAATTAACCCTGCCTCAAAGTGTCTTTCAGCTATTCCTGAGAGTCCTTAAGAATAAGTTCCTCAACCATTGGTCATCTTGCCACCATCTACTTTTCCAGTTTCTGTGGCAAATGATTCCTAGGAGCTTGCCACTCTGTGGAACACAACCATCTCCAATAGTGACCACCAGCTCTATCCTCTGGGAAGGACACTGATTTTTTTGAGCCCTAAAGTCCTGTCCTGGCTGCTCCCCCACTGAGGAGGGATTGGAATCCCTACTGCCCCCTTGAGGAAGGTGTGACTTACAACTGCTGTCTTGCTTTTTCCTCCTTCTCTTCTTCTATATTGTTAGTGTCCCAAGATTGAGTAAACCATCCTTATTTATTCCTTAACTTCTTGTTAGAATTGGTTGTTGAGAGTGAAAAGGAGGGGAGAGTCAGGGATGTTTGTGCGTCCCTCTAACTTACTTTTCACAAAAGTATACCATCACTACATTATCATTACTTTTTCCATGTCTGCCTTCCTCTCTAGACCATAAAGTCCTTATTCAACACAGTGTATGACTTATATTAACCACTATTCAATTCTTATTGACTGAGTGAAATTCTGTGATAGCTGTACATACAAAATACTAAGAGGCTATAGAGGGAAGCGGATTTGGCCCAAAGGATAGGGCATCTGCCTACCACATGGTAGGTCAAAGGCTCAAACCCAGGGCCTCCTGACCCATGTGGAGCTGGCCCACACGCAGTGCTGACACACACAAGGAGTGCCGTGCCACTCAGGGGTGTCCCTCGTGTAGGGGAGCCCCATGTGCAAGGAGTGTGCCCTGTAAGGAGAGCCACCCTATGCAAAAAAAGTTCAGCCTGCCCAGGAGTGGCGTCGCACACAGAGAACTAATGCAGCAAGATGATGCACAAAAAGAGACACGGATTCTGGGTGCCACTGACAAGCATACAGGCAGACACAGAAGAACACGCAGTGAATGGACACAGAGAGCAGACAACGGGGGTGGGGGGGTGGGTATTAAATAAATAAATAAATAAATCATTAAAGCAACAACAACAAAAAAGGGGTTATAGAGAAAGAAACAATTAAATTTCCCTGGAGAGGATGAGAAAAGCAATACAATGGAAATGCTATTTAGGGCTTGGTCTTTAAAGATAAATAAGGGGAAGCGGACTTGGCCCAGTGGATAAGGTGTCCGTCTACCACATGGGAGGTCCGTGGTTCAAACCCCGAGCCTCCTGGACCCATGTGGAGCTGGCCCATGTGCAGTGCTGATGTGCGCAAGGAGTACTGTGCCACACAGGGGTGTCCCCCGCGTAGGGGAGCCCCACGCACAAGGAGTGCGCCCCGTAAGGAGAGCCGCCCAGCATGAAAGAAATTTCAGCCTGCCCAGGAATGGTGCCACACACAGAGAGCTGATGCAGCAAGATGACGTAACAAAAAGAAACACAGATTCCCGTGTCGCTGACAACAGAAGCGGACAAAGAATGCAGCAAATAGACACAGAGAATAGACAATGTGGGGGAGAGGGGAGAGAAATAAATAAAATAAATCTAAAAAAAATAAAGATAAATAAGAGTTTACCAGGCATACGTGAGAAAGTTAGTGTACAGGCGAAGCTGCTAGAATACAGAGACCTAAACTACAGTATGTCAAACAAGACAAAAGTTTATTTTTCTCTCATTTAACAGTCCAGAGGTAGGCAGATTGTCCAGATTGGGTAAGAAGCTCTTTTCATGTATCTTGCTAAAACTCAGGGAAATTCTATTATTTAAAAGAAGAAGAGGGAAGCAGATTTGGCTCAACAGCTAGAGCGTCCGCCTAACACATGGGAGACCCAAGGTTCAAACCCAGGGCCTCCTAACCATGTGATGAGCTGACCCACACGCACTACTGATATGCGCAAGGAGTGCTGTGCCACGCAGGAGTGTCCCTTGTGTAGGGGAGCCCAACACGCAAGAAGTGCGCCCCGTTAGGAGAGCCACCCAGTGTGAAAAAAGTGCAGCCTGCCCAGGAGTGGTGGCGCACACACAGAGAGCTGACGCAGCAAAAAGAGACACAGATTCCCGGTGCCACTGACAAGAATATAAGCGGACACAGAAGAACACATAGCAAATGGACACAGACAGCAGACAACTGGGGGTGGGGGGAGGGCAGGGAAGGGGAGAGAAATGAAAAAAAAAGGAAGGAGAGAATGGTTGCTGTCACACTTAACGGAACAGACTATGCTTGTTTGAATAACAACTGTTCAGAATGCCAGGAAGGTAGAGTATGAGGGGCAGAAATGGCAAGGGATGAGGAACAGAGATAAGTGGTGGCCTGATTTTAAATCTTGTGTCTGTCTCTCACCTTGTCTCCTACCCACTCCCCCAACACACCCATATATACACTCACACATCCATACATAGAAGCTCTGGCCTTTCGTCTCTCAGGATCAGATTGCCTCAGGGCCTTTATACTTGCTATTCCCTCTACCTAGACTACTACCCCCATCCCCATCTTCACATACTGCCTTCTCTTCATTCAGGTCTCAGCTCAAATGGCCTTCCCTGACAGTGCTAACCAAAGCAATCCCCTCTATGCCAACTTTAATCCCAGTACCTATTTTAATTTCTTACTAGCACATATCACCATTTGAAATAATTTTATTTACATTCTTATTTATTTTTATTGTTTATAGCCTATATTTCCTTCTAAAAAGCAAACTTCACAAAGTCAAGCATATGGTTTATATTAATCATTTCTGTATATCCAATGCTTTACAGCATTTCACAACTGTTTGTTGAATACATTTCATTTAATTCCTTTTTTCTTTTCTGTTGTGATTTAGGCTCCAGGGTTTTCTCAAGGTTATAGGTGTTTCAGGTTCTTTCAACACACTCACAGTGTCTGAGTCATCAACCCTCCATCTTTGATCCAAGATTTTCACCAAAACATAAGTTTGGACTTTTAAGTGTTTCACCATCTTGAATGTATTTAGTGTGCCAGAGTACTTATTAGACACAGTTATTCCAAAATAATTCATTTTCATGAATTTACTTTAAAATGTGAGATTAGGCAGTGCTGTGTCAGCCCATCGGCTAGAGAGCCCCAAAACAAACCCACATATATATGCTCAATTGATTTTTGACAAAGGTGCAAAGGCAGTTCAATGGTGAAAGGATAATCTTTTCAACAAATTGTGCTGGAACAATTACAAGTCCATATGTGGAAAAAAAAAAAAAAAAGAACCCCAACATACACTTCATACTTCATATAAAAATTAACTCAACTGATAAACCCAAAATAAGAACAAGGCCTAGAGCAACTTTGTGCCTGGGAATTTCCTTCTGTCAGCCTTCATGTTACTCAAATGTGGCCAGTCTCGAAGCCAAACTCAGCATGTAAATGCAATGCCTTCCCCCCAGCGCGGGACATGACACCCGGGGATGAGCCTCCCTGGCAACGAGGGACCACTATCAACTACCAACTGATGATGCAACTGGAAAATGACCTTATACGGAAGGTTCAATGCGGATCAGCAGAATATCCATGTCTACATAAAATACCATGACTTTAAAATGCTGTTTGACCTAAAGTAAGGGGGAAATGGAAAGGAGAAATGAGTTTATATGGCTACGAGTTTCTAAAAAAGAGTCTGGAGGCTGGCAGAAGGTTTGCCCTCATGCACAACTGAGCAGAGTCAGAGAGACAGATAAAGCAGATACAACCCCCAGATATTGGTTCCTTTGAGGGCTAAAGAGACCCATGGGAGTTATGGTCATGGCCGATGGGGTTAACTACCAGGGCAGATGGCCCCTCTTTGGAAATGGTGTTTATGTGTGATGAATCTGGACTCAGATGGGATCTCCCTTCATAAGACTTTCATGCTAATGTGCTGGAGGTGCAGTTAATGTTGGGGTTTAAGATATATTTAGGGGATTTGAATCTCTGGACTGACAATGTGATAGCCAGATCCTGAGCCTCAACAGACTCCAGCACCTACAATCTGATTTATTGGACTTACCACACTCAGCTAAGATGGAGTTGAAGAAGGACAACCACCACACCATGGAGCCTAGAGTGATTACAACTGAAAATGGGAGGATTGCATCCAGCATCCAGGTGGAATCTGACCCTCCTCTTGACATAGAGGTGCAATGGACACAACCAATCCAATGTCCACATAGAAGAGGTGGCATTGGATTGGGAAAAGTGGACATAATGGACAAAGGGTATGGGGAAAGGCAGGAAGAGATGAGAGGTGGAGGCGTCTTCGGGACATGGAGCTGCCCTGGATGGTGCTTCAGAGGTAATCACCGGACATTGTAAATCCTCACAGGGCCCACTTGATGGAATAGAGGAGAGTATGGGCCATGATGTGAACCAATGTATATGAGGTGCAGAGGTGCCCAAAGATGTACTTACCAAATCCAATGGATGTGTCATGATGATGGGAACGAGTGTTGTTGGGGGGGGGGGGAGAGGGGGGGTGGGGGGGTGGGGTTGAATGGGACCTCACATATATATTTTTAATGTAATATTATTACAAAGTCAATAAAAAATAAAAAAATTAAAAAAAATTAACTCAAAATGGATCATAGATGAAATGTAAAATGTAAAACCTAAAACTATAAAACTTCTAAAAAAAACATAAGGAAAAAAATTTGTTACAGCGGGCTAGTAAAAAATTTCTTACATGGGACACAAAAGCACAATCTATAAAAGCAACTCTGAGATACACTGTTAAGAGAATAAAAGACAAGTCATAAACTGAGACAAAATATTCACATATCACATATCCAACAAAGGACTTAAATCCAGAAAACACAAAAAACTCACAAAATATTCACAAATTACATATCCAACAAAGGACTTTAATCCAGAAAACACAAAAAAACTCAGTAATAAGAAAACAAACCATCCCATAAAAAGAAAGAAAAAAAAAAGATAATGGACACTTCACCAAAGATGAGGTATGGATGGCACATGAATAGATACTAAACACAATCAGTCATTAGGGAAATGCAAATTAAAATCAAGGAGTGATTTTTTTCTACTACAGTTCTATTAGAATTGCTAAAAGTGGGGAACGGACTTTGGCCCAGTGGTTAGGGCGTCCGTCTACCATATGGGAGGTCCGCGGTTCAAACCCCTGGTCAACCGGGCCTCCTTGACCCGTGTGGAGCTGGCCATGCGCAGCGCTGATGCGCGCAAGGAGTGCCGTGCCACGCAAGGGTGTCCCCCGCGTGGGGGAGCCCCACGCGCAAGGAGTGCGCCCGTGAGGAAAGCCGCCCAGTGTGAAAAGAAAGAGCAGCCTGCCCAGGAATGGCGGCCGCCCACACTTCCCGTGCCGCTGACGACAACAGAAGCGGACAAAGAAACAAGACACAGCAAATAGACACCAAGAACAGACAACCGGGGGGGGGGGGGGGGCGGAATTAAATAAAAAATAAAATAAATCTTGAAAAAAAAAAAAAAAAGAAAATGGCAAAATTAAGACTGCTGAGAATATGAAGCAACTGGAACTCTCATGAATCTTTGGTAAGAATGCAAAATGGTATAGCTACTTTGGAAAACAGTTTGGCAGTTTCTTTAAAATTAAAAATGCACTTACCATATGACCCAGAAATTCCCATCCTAGGTACTTATCCAAGAGAAATGAAATTTACGTTCACACACAAAAAAAACTGTACATAATCACAAAAAAACTGGAAACAACCCAATCTCCTTTCACTGGTGAGTGGATAAACTATGATATTTCCATACATTCAAACACTACTCAGCCATAAAAAGGACTGAATTACTGATATTCTCAATAACATTGATGAATCTCAAATGCATTCTGTTAACTGAAAGAAATAAAACTCAAAGGCTACATACTGTATAATTCCATTTATATGCTATTCTGGAAAAGGCAAAATTATAGGAACCGGAAACAGTGACGGCCAGGGGTTGGGATGGATGGAGAGGCTGATTACAAAGGGGCAGTAAGAAGGATTTGGGAGCGATGATGGAACTGTTCTGTGTTGATTGTGGTGGTGGTTACATGATTGTATACATTTGACCAAACCAAGTTTTCAAGTGGGGCAATTCTGCCTTCCAGGGGACGGTTGGTAATGTCTGGAGACGTTTTTGTTGTCACCACTTGGAGGGGGAATGCTATTGGTATCTAATGGGTAGAGGCCAGGGATGCTGCTAGACATTCCACTACGCAACAGGACCGTCTCCAACAACAAAGAATCATCTGGTCCAAAATGCCTATAGAGCTGAGGTTGAGAAACCCTGGTCTAAACCAGGGCCCAGCAAACTATGTATAACCAAATTCAGCCCACAGCCTGTTTTCATATGGCCCATGACTTAAGAATGGTTTTTACATTTTTTAAATGATTGGAAAGAAATCAAAAGAAGATTTCATGACAATTAATGAAATTTGAATTTCAGTGTCCATAAGTAAGGTTATGCTCATTTGTTTATGTATTGCCTATGGCAGCTCTGAGTTTCCAAAGCAGGGTTGAGTATTTGTGACACACTGTATATCCACAACGCCTGAAATATTCACTCTCTGGCTCTTTACAGTAAGTTTGCCGATCCTTGGTCTAAACCCATAGAACTGTAACCCCCAAAAAAGGTGGGGTGGTAAATTTTACTTATGTAAATTTTAAAAGGCAAATTAAAAAAAAAATTCATTCCCCTTCCCTGGTCCCCCTGTTGTCTGCTCTCTGTGTCCATTCACTGTGTGTTCTTCTGTGTCTGCTTGTATTCTCATTAGGCAGCTACAGGAACCAATCCTGGGACCTTCCGGAGTGGGAGAGAGGTATTACTCTCTTGTGTAAAAGACAAATTTTATTTTCTTTTTTGAGGTAGCAGGACCGGGGATTGAACCTGGACCTCGTATGCAGGAGGCCGGCGCTCCACCACTGAGCCACATTGGCGTCCCTGAGTTGGCTCTGGCATCCGTCTGTTCGTTGGGGGTGTTTTCCTATGTAATTTATTTGCTTATTATCTGCTTGCTGTGCTTTCTTTTTTTTTTTTAATTTTTTACATTTTAAAAATTAAAGTTAATAGATCACAAAGAATGCTAGATTTAAAAAGTGTTGTGTTTTCTTTAAGAGGCACTACTGGGAACTGAACCTGGGACCTCCCATGTGGGAGGCAAATTCTCAATTGCTTGAGCCACATCCTCTCCCTCAGAAGGTAAATATTAAAATGTGAAATTATAGATGTTCACACTGAATTACCATGAACTGTGCTTACATACTTGTTTCTGTAAATGTGCACATCTTCTGGGTTTTCTTATAGAAGATACAGCTCACAATACTTTTAAATAGTGAATAACAGCAATTTATCACTGGCTGGATTTTGATATGAAAATTTTCTTTTTAGAAAAAATTATATGCAACAACTCTGACCTTGAAGAATCTCATTCAGTCTCCTGGACACAGAGTGCTCCAGAGAAGAAATATGTGGCAAAGCAGCTAATACCCCTTGCACTTGTCATCAGATCAGTAACAGGGTCTGCCTGGGTCTTTCTGAGCCCTGACTGCCCCTGGACTGAATGGGGTATTTATCACACTGTCATGGATAAATCAGCTGACTATCATGCACTGGGGCCCAAGAGCCTGTCAATTAGCTTCTGTCCCTTAGTCCCTGTCCAAACACACAAACGTTCTGGCCCTGGTACCGCAGTCACGTTATCAGTCTCCTCCACACCCTGGAAGCGTGATCAGGCATGAACTTGCTGTATCCTACCATCCCTCATCTCCACCTGGACAAACTGTCAGATAATTAGCTAAGGTGGGTAAAAATGCTTGAAGCTGAAAAATGCTCAGCTGGACTATTACGATAATCATCTACTGGGCCCCCTCCCTCCAATTCCTTCCACCCCAAAGTCTTCCCACAGAACCCATTGCTGTCTGTCAGTGGGAAAGCTTGACCAGAGGTGAGTGAGTGACCACGCATGTTCCAGACTGGTGCCCCAGCCCGCGCCCTCTCCCCCTACGTCTCCTCATATTGGTGCTGTGGATTCAGTCAACTAGAATCATAAATTAAATTCTAAAGCCTGGGGTCTGGATTGATTTCCTGTTTTAAAGGAACTGACTGAGTGGCAGATCCAGGGTCACCCTAGATTATAAAAATTTGGGTGATCTTTGAGTCCATCTTCAGTTGGATGGGCCATTTAGAAAGTCAAAACAGCCTTTTGAAATGATTATGTGGGAACACATTATTTGCTTCAAGTTTACAGAGCTTTGAAGATCACATTCTCAGAGCCAAAGCTGACACTCTGGAGCCATGAGAAATCTCTGTTCAGAAAGTTGATCCCTCAAGCACAGGGTGTTGGTTAAAGTACCCCCAAGCTGCTGAAGTTTCGTGCAGTTTTCAGATGCCTAAATTAGGAAGGTGTGCAGGGCAGGCATATATTACAGCCATCCAGCTCTCCTTTCTGGAAGGTATTTCCATGCAGTGAGACTAAAATAGCTGACTTCGACCTCCCAAAGCACAATATCAAAAGAGTTAACAGCACAATTCTCTTGTAGCCATATATGGCAATTCCTGTGTGTTCTCTGCCAATCCCCAGGGAGCAGCTAGAGCATCCCTGTTGCCCCTGCATCTCTGTCATTCTTCCTTTCCATCCTCATTCCTCATCAGTACTCACCAGGCCAGCTGCAACAGCCTCCTCACTGGGTCCCTCCCTCTCTGCTGACATGAAGCTTTCTCCTCTGCTGCATCCAGACAGATCATCCGAAAACGCGATTGTGACCATATCACTCCCTACCTAGAAATTCTTTTTGACTCTCCATCATTTACAAAGCAAGTCCAAACTCTCTAGCTTGACAATCAATTCCCTTCAAAATCTGGTCCCACTCCTCACCTTCCAACACACTATGCTTATACTTCCCCACTTGGGACATGGACATGCTCACACCTTTCCCCTCTCTCTCCACCTCATCACTACCCGTGAAAAATCCTTTCTTCAAAGGCCGTTCAAATGCCACCTCCTCTAGGAGGCTCCAGGAGCCACCTCTGAAAACCCAGAGCACTTTGCTAGTTTTCTCTTGGGCCTGCTCTGTTTTATATGGTGCCTATTACATACAGATGTGCTGTCTTCCATGGGACAGTGGTCATCTTAAGAAACTCCTGTAACTTAGTGTGTAGCATGTAATAGGTGCTTGATAACCATTTATGACTAATGAACAAGCTGCAGCAAGCAGGTTATAGGCTAACAAGAGCATCAATCAGAGAAAAAGAACTAGGATGAAGGGAAGACCCACAACCATTAGCAAAAAATAAAGGGTGGGAAGCGTACTTGGCCCAGTGGATAGGGCGTCCATCTACCACATGGGAGGTCCGTGGTTCAAACCCTGGGCCTCCTTGACCATGTGCAGCTGGCCCATGCACAGTGCTGATGCGTGCAAGGAGTGCCCAGCCACGCAGGGGTGTCCCCCGTGTAAGGGAGCCCCACGCGCAACGAGTGCGCCTCGTAAGGAGAGCCATCCAGCACGACAGAAAGTGCAGCCTGCCCAGCAATGGCACCGCACACATGGAAAGTTGACGCAGCAAGATGATGCAACAAAAAGAAACACAGGGAAGTGGACTTGGCCCAGCGGTTAGGGTGTCCGTCTACCACATGGGAGGTCCGCAGTTCAAACCCCGGGCCTCCTTGACCCATGTGGAGCTGGCCCACATGCAGTGCTGATGCGTGCAAGGAGTACCCTGCCACGCAGGGGTGTCCCCACGTAGGGGAGCCCCACGCACAAGGAGTGCGCCCTGTAAGGAGAGCCGCCCAGCACGAAAGAAAGTGCAGCCTGCCCAGGAATGATGCCGCCCACACAGAGAGCTGACACAACAAGACAATGTAACAAAAAAAAGAAACACAGATTCCCATGCCACTGACAATGACAGAAGCGGACAAAGAAGAACATGCAGCAAATGGATACAGAGAACAGACAACTGGGGTGGGGGGAGGGGGGGATTGGGGGGAAGGGGAGGTAAATAAATAAATCTTAAAAAAAAAAAAAGAAACACAAATTCCCGAACCGCTGACAACAATAGAAGCAGACAAAGAACACGCAGCAAATAGACACAGAGAACAGACAACTGGGGCTGGGGGTGGTGGAGAGAAGGGGAGAGAAATAAATAATAAAATAAATCTTTAAAAAAATAAAAATAAAAAATAAAGGGTAATTGACAATGTTGAAGACTTAGCTGCCATCTTAATAACAATGGTTTACCTTACAGGGCATGGGCATTGGGGTAAACATTACCTCATTTACCCATCATATCCACCCTACGATGTAGGTGCTACTATCATGTCCATTTTATAAATTAGCAACTGAGGCTGAGGGAGGGTAAGTCCATTCTGTTGCAGCCACTAACCTCCTTCTTGGCCTTTAAACACATCCTGCATACTCCCACCTCAGAGGCTTTGCACTTGCTCTACCCTCTGCCCAGAACATTCTTCCCCCACGTATCTGCAGTGCTTCCTTCTTCCCTTATTTAGGTCTCTGTTCAGATATTACCTTATCAACAAGGTCTCCCTATCCACCCTAAATAAAATGGCAATAACACTCCACGGCACTCTCCTTTTACCTGCTTTATCTCCACAGCACTTACCTCCATCTATACTATATAATTTATTTATTTGTTTAGTCAGTTTCCTCCCACTAAATTATGAGTCCTATGGTCAAATAGCTAGTCAAGGGCAAAGCCCAGGTTCAAATCCTATTCTGACTCCAAAGCCAGATGATAAAATTATTATAGTTATGTGGGGCAAAGTGAATAGACTTGGTCTTCATGGCTGCCAAAGACAAAAACTTTTGATCATTAGGGAAGGTTTAGAGAGACTGATTATGTGGATTTTTTTTTTATTAGAGAAGTTGTGTGTTTACAGAACAATCATGCATAACATACAGGATTTCCATATACAACCCAACCAACACCTTGCATTGGTGTGGAACATTTGTTACAACTGATGATAGCACATTTTTATAACTGTACTATAATTAAAGTTCATGGTTTAACTTAAGGTTCACTATTTGTAGCGTAGTTCCATGGAGTTTTAAAAATTTTTATTCTGTTACCATAAAAACAGTCTAACATTTTCCCTTTTAATCATATTCAGATATATGTTTCAGTGATTTAATTGCATTCACAATCTTGTGCTACCATCATCACCATCCATTACCAAAACATTCCCATCATTCCAAATAGGAATCCTGTCATTTGAAGCCTTAACTTCCTATTCCCTATCCCTACCCTATCCCCGGGTAACCTATATTCTAGATTCTGACTCCACGCGTTTGCTTATTCTAGTTGTTTCAAGTCAGTGAGATCATACAATATTTATCCTCTTGTATCTGGCTTCTTTCACTCAACATGGTACCTTCAAGGCTCATCCATGTTATCACAATGAATGAGTGTTCCTTGATTTTGTTTAGTTTTTTTAAAAGATCTATTTATTTATTTATATATTTAATATATTTCTCCCCACCCCCTTGTTGTTGTTTTGCCTTTGCTTTGTCTGTTCATCTTCCTTGTTTCTTTAGGAGGCACCAGGAACTGAACCCTGGACCTCCAATGGGGGAAGGAGCGCCTAATCACTTGAGCCTCCTCCGTACCCTGCTTTGTTGTGTCTCTCATTATGTTCTTCTTATGGTGTCAGCTTGCTGTGCCTGCCCGTTACACCAGCTTGCTGTCTTCTTTTTTTTTTTTTTTTTTTTTTAAAGATTTATTTATTTATTATTTAATTTCCCCCCCCTCCCCTGGTTGTCTGTTCTTGGTGTCTATTTGCTGCGTCTTGTTTCTTTGTCCGCTTCTGTTGTCGTCAGCGGCACGGGAAGTGTGGGCGGCGCCATTCCTGGGCAGGCTGCTCTTTCTTTTCGCGCTGGGCGGCTTTCCTCATGGGCGCACTCCTTGTGCGTGGGGCTCCCCCACGCGGGGGACACCCTTGCGTGGCAGGGCACTCCTTGCGTGCATCAGCACTGCGCATGGCCAGCTCTACACGGGTCAAGGAGGCCCGGGGTTTGAACCGCGGACCTCCCATGTGGTAGACGGACGCCCTAACCACTGGGCCAAAGTCCGTTTTCCCTGCTGTCTTCTTTAGGAGGCACCAGGAACCAAACCACGGACCTCCCATGTGGTAGGTGGGAGATAATTGCTTAAGCCACATCCTCTTCCCTGATTTTGTTTTAATAGTCCAGTTGTTAGCTGGAGTTCTCTTTTTTTTTTTTTTCATTTCTCTCCCCTTACCCCCCCCCCCCATCTTGTTGTGTCAGCTCTCCATGTGTGCGGTGCCATTCTTGAGCAGGCTGCGCTTTCTTTCGTGCTGGGCGGCTCTCCTTATGGGGCGCACTCCTTGCGCGTGGGGCTCCCCTATGCAGGGGACACCCCTGCATGACAGGGCATTCCTTGCATGGATCAGGGCTGCGCATGGGCCAGTTCCACACGGGTCAAGGAGGCCTGGGGTTTGAACCGTGGACCTCCCATGTGGTAGGCAGACACCCTATCCATTGGGCCAAATCCATTTCCCTTTTTTGGGGTCTTAAGTACTGTTTTTTGGAGGCCAGACTGGAGTGGTTCTACCAGGTCAATGATTTGGTCCAATCTAACCAATCTTACTGGTGAATTCCTCTACTGATCAAAGTTTCTCCTTCACTAAATCAGTGGAGTTTGGCCGTTGTTATTGTTTTTACCTGCCTGGACTTCATTTCTTCTTCTTTTGGTTACACTTCTCCAGTTTTCCTTTGGGAAACCCTCCTCCCCCATTTTGGTCCCTATAGTTCACTTGGCCCCAGTCTTAACCTGAATTCCAGCAGTAGGCATTGAGACCTTGGCCTGGCCAATTATCACAGTGATTGGTTTGGTGATGAGAACTTCACCAAGTGGGTCAATGAGACAGTCTTTTGCTAGAACAGCTGAGACAGAGGCCCTCTCTCCTGGCAGGGTTTAGGGGTAGAGGAATGAAGCTGAAGAATGTAGGCCTGGAGCCAGGTGGTAGCAGTCTTTGCCATTCCAGGGGAGAGCCACCTAGCCAACATGAGATAAATGGTGTCAAGAAACGGAGAAGAAACCCCCAGATATTGGTTCCTTTGAGGGCTAAAGAGACCCATGGGAGTTATGGTCATGGCCGATGGGGTTAACTACCAGGGCAGATGGCCCCTCTTTGGAAATGGTGTTTATATGTGATGAATCTGGACTCAGATGGGATCTCCCTTCATAAGACTTTCATGCTAATGTGCTGGAGGTGCAGTTAATGTTGGGGTTTAAGATATATTTAGGGGATTTGAATCTCTGGACTGACAATGTGATAGCCAGGTCCTGAGCCTCAACAGACTCCAGCACCTACAATCTGATCTATTGGACTTACCATACTCAGCTAAGATGGAGTTGAAGAAGGACAACCACCACACCATGGAGCCTAGAGTGATTACAACTGAAAATGGGAGGATTGCATCCAGCATCCATGTGGAATCTGAGCTTCCTCTTGACATAAAGGTGCAATGGACACAACCAATCCAATGTCCACATAGAAGAGGTGGCATTGGATTGGGAAAAGTGGACATGGTGGACGATGGGTATGGGGAAAGGCAGGAAGAGATGAGAGGTGGAGGCGTCTTTGGGACATGGAGCTGCCCTGGATGGTACTTCAGAGTTAATCACCGGACATTGTAAATCCTCACAGGGCCCACTGGATGGAATGGAGGAGAGTATGGGCCATGATGTGAACCATTGTCTATGAGGTGCAGAGGTGCCCAAAGATGTACTTACCAAATCCAATGGATGTGTCATGATGATGGGAACGAGTGTTGTTGGGGGGGGGGGGAGAGGGGGGGTGGGGGGGTGGGGTTGAATGGGACCTCACATATATATTTTTAATGTAATATTATTACAAAGTCAATAAAAAAATAAATAAAATGAAAAAAAAAAAAAAAAGAAACGGAGAAGATATATTGCTGGAGGCTGTTTGAGCTCCTAGGTCTAGCTGCCTGGATTTTCATTTACATGAGGCATCAAGTTCCTCCTTTTTGCCTAAGTCAGTTTGAACAGGTTTCTGTTATAAGCAATCAAAAAAGTTCTATCACACACATGGTTTTGCATGATGTTCAGAAAAGGCAAATATACTGTAAGTTCTGAAGGTTGAAAGGCTCTTCACTATCCCTGCTTTATATATAAATCTTCTCCATATATTTTCATCTTTATCAATTTAGCCTCTGCATAATTCCAAAGATGGGGTACCCACTACCTTCAGAACTAATCTTTCCCATCTTTGAAGAGTCAGCTCTAAAGGGAATTATTTCCCCATGAACTAGAAGAACTAAACTACCCCTCAAGCCTAAAACTAAAACAAAGGATGGGCTTTGTGGAAGAATCGAATCTGATAGACCCAAATATTTTAGACAAATCCATGGCTATACAAAGGGAGAAGTTAAAGAGCTGAATTTAAGGCTAAGCTTAGGAGAAAACTTAATAGTTTGAATAAGATAATGGTTTTTTGAGTGTTTTTTTAATGATTTATTTTATTTACTTATTTCTCCCCACCCCCTCATTGTTTGTACTCACTCTCTGCTCTCCGGATCTGTTTGTTGTGTGCTCGTCTTCTTTTTAGGAGGCAATGGGAAACAAACTCAGGACTTCCCGTGTGAGAGGGAGGTGACCAATGGTTTGAGCCACCTCTGCTCCTGCTTGTCGTGTCTCTCATCGTGTTCCCTCTTTGTGTCTCTTCATTGCATCATCTTGTTGTGTTATCTTGTTGCATCAGCTTGCTGTCTTGCTTGTATTCTTCAGAAGGTTCTGGGAACCAAACCTGGAAAGTCACATGTAGTAGGCAGGCCCCCAACTGCTTGGGCCACATCTGCTTCCCAAAATAATGTTTTGTTTATTTGTTTTTGCTTTTGAGAATTTGGGGGCCAGGAAGAGAGGGCTAGAGAGAGAGGAATACAGAAAGAAAAATTAAACTACATGACAGTGGTAGAAAGGCTTTTAAGAAAAAGAATATCTAATACCAAATTTAAGAGGTTTTCTGTGGCTATGCTAAGTCCTCTCTGTATGACGAATCTCAGTAAAGTTTGGTAACAAATGCCTTTGATAAGTGATATAGTGTGTGTGTTTTAGTTATGGTTGAGGACCAGGTACAGGACAGGGTTGATAAAGTGCAGGACAGAGATAATTCATAAGCTAAATTCAGATAGTGGAAACTGGGACTCAGAGTCAGAGGTGACCATGACATTATTGCCTTGGGGATTTACAATAATCTTTGAGCCAGTTTTGGGAATCTTTGAGAATGGGAATTTGAGGTAATCTCTAGATCTTAAGAGGCAAAGAGGGGAAGTGGACTTGGCCCAATGGATAGGGCGTCCACCTACCACATGGGAGGTCCTCGGTTCAAACCCCGGGCCTCCTTGACCCGTGTGCAGCTGGCCCATGCACAGCCCTGATGTGCACAAGGAGTGCTGTGCCATGCAGGAGTGTCCCCCGCGTAGGGGAGCCCCACGCGCAAGGAGTGCGCCCTGTAAGGAGAGCTGCCCAGCGCGAAAGAAAGTGCAGCCTGCCCAGGAATGGAGCCGAATACACAGAGAGCTGACACAAGATGACAAAACAAAAAGAAACACAGATTCCCGTGCCACTGATAAGAATAGAAGCAGTCACAGAACACACAGCGAATGGACACAGACAGCAGACAAATGGGGGGATCGGGGCGGAGGGAGAGAAATAAATAAAAAATAAATCTTTAAAAAAAAAAAAGACAAAAAAAAAAAGATCCATTTTTCACTTATCAAATTAGCAAGAGTTTTGTAAAATGTTAATACTCAATGCTATGCCACAAGACAGGCACATTCATAACAGGGTAATGGACTATAAAATGGCACAACCTTTCTGGGCAGCATTTGGCAATACATACCAAGATTCTTAAAAACAGATTTATCTTTTGACCTATTAAATACACTTCCAGAAAAACTTATAAGAAAATAATCTAAAATATAGACAAAGATCTATGCATAAAGGTTTTGCTCACAGTATTTTTTTATGATAGCAAAAATATCAGAAATGATCTATATGTCCAAGAATAGGAGTTTGGTAAAATAAAATAAGGTAACTTCATGCTGTAGATGATTAAGCAGTCATTAAAAATTTTTTTTTTAATTTTAAATGATAGGGGACATTTTTTATAATTTTGTTGAATAAAAACACAAGATACAAAATTGTCTATGCAGTATATTAGCCATGTAAAAAATTACAGCTGTCCAGATATTAAGTATATATTAAAATATATTAAAATGTTAGTAGTGTTTATCTCTTAATAGTTGTTTTATATGTTTTTTTCTTTTTACTTGCTTGGATTTTCCAAGTTTTCTACAATAAACAAATATTATTTAAACATTCTTTTGAAAGTTACCCCCTTCTCAACTCCTAAGAATTTGGCCACCCCCTCACTACATCAGTCTGCCTCAACCACTTGGATACCTAGACAAAAACACTTGGTGGATGACAGATAATGGTTATCAATATTTTTAATCTTAAAACTTTTCCCCAATCATTTACAGAAAGATCAGTTTTTCTTGTAATTGCCACTCCTCCCTCACGCAGAATCCATCGCTTCATCACATGATGCTTTTTTTGAAAAGTAAAACAAAACCTGGAACAACACTGTATTAGTCAGCCAAAGGGGTATTGATGCAAAATACCAGAAATTGGTTGGTTTTTATAAAGGTTTCTATTTGGGGTAGGAGCATACAGATACCAGCCCATAAAGCATAAGTTACTTCTCTTACCAAAGTCTATTTTCACGTGTTGGAGCAAGATGGCTGCCAATACCTGTGAGGGTTCAGGCTTCCTGGGTTCCTCTCTTCCCAGGGCTTGCTTCTTTCCAGGCTTAGGGTTCCTCTCTTCCCGGCGCCCCAGCTTAAGGCTTCAGCATCAAACTCCAACATCAAAACTCCAAAATCAAAACCCTCCAACTCTGTCCTTTGCCATGCCTTTTATCTGTGAGTCCCTACCCACCAAGGGTGTGGGCTCACCACCCTACTGGCACAAGAGGTTTACCTGATTACTTAATCAAGTAAACCTCTGAATCCAATACAATCTAATAAGCCCAGAGGAAAAGATCAGTTTACAAATATAATCCAATATTTCTTTTTGGAATTCATTAATAATATCAAACTGCTACAAACCACATAAACTTTTGTTGATGACTATGAAAATGACTAGGCACCAGGCTTCTGCTACAGTGAATTGTCAGCACAAAAAGGATGCCTAGGTTAATTTAAAAATGCCCCCATTCTGGGCCTATGGGAAATGTCTACAGAAATACCAGTCTGTGACTTTTTGGGCTCTGTGGGCACATTTTCCAAGAGGTCCCTCAGAAGATAAGGTCTCCCATCTCTCTGCCAGCAAACACTGATTTGCAGGCTGGGGAGAAAGAAAAGAAGATTTTGCTTTAATCACTACACAGATGGCACCACCTCCAGGAAGCTTTCCCTGCCTCTTTCCCCAATCCTCACTCGGCTTTCAAATTGTATTGCTTCCCTAGTGCTTTCCCAGCCCCTCTCAGAGCAAATGTTGTCTTTCATGATATGGCTGCTGTCAGCTGATATTAGGGGAAGACATCACGTGGACCTGCATTCACCTCCTAGTTCTGCCACTCTGTTCCTGAGCCTCAAGACCCTCAGCTCTAAGATGGAGACAGTAGTAATCTCAGCAGCATGGAACACACCCACTCCCAGATCTCTCTTTGGAAACAGTCTCACAACCTGGTCCTCAAGCTCAAAATAACACGACTGTGCCCAAAGAAACCAGAACCACAAAGGAGGGCCCACCAGACCCTGCCACCCACCCACCCACAGCCTCCCCACCCAGACCTCCAGCGGCCGTAGCCAGGGAAGAGACAACCCGGAGTGTAGCTAATGATACCCTCCCATCTTCAGGACAGAGTAATGCCAGGTGGGGCTGCAGGACCCCAATTATTTAGGGTCTGTCCATGAGTGTGAACACAGGCATGTCTAGAACTGAACTGAGCTTCCCCCAAATGTGTTACTCCTCCTGTGACCTATCTCAGGAGTATCGTCCTCACACCTCCCTCTCAATTATATCTCCCATTTGACCTGTCACCAAGTCCTGTCACTCCCATTCCTCAAATCCAGCCATTTCTTTCTGTCTCAGAGCCACTGCTGCCGTTTCCCGGGGCCACTGCTGCCATTCAAGTCATTCCTGGGGCCACGGCCTCCTCCTCCTAGGTCTGCCTGCCTCACACTGCCCCACGGGAAGCCTATCTCCTCCTCCCTCTGCAGAAAACCCCTCAACAGCTCTTGCCATAGAAACCAAATGCACTGCACTAACTTCATGCTTGCCATTTTGCCCCAGCTTTCAACCTCATCTCTCTCCACTTCCTGATTCACTCTGTAGTTTCCACCAGTTTCACAGTACTGTTTCTTACCTACTCATATTTGAAGACTTAGCTTAGATTTCCACTCTTCTAGAAGAAATTTTGCTCCCCTACACACACACCCCTAAACGGGGCTAAGTGTTCTTCCCATTGATACCACATACTGAGCACTGTCCCAAGAATCTCAGAGGACCTAACTCATTCACAATAAACCCTGTGCCTACAGATCAAGAAACTGAGGCTTGGGGAAGTCAGCAAAATTTCCAAGGCCATCTATTGTCTCAGCAGAGCTGTAACTCAGGAATTCAGTTCTATCTATTTTTTTTTTTTTTTTTTTAATAAAAAGAGCTGTATTGTCTTTTTCTGATTTTACCAAGAAAAAAAGTAAAAAGCACTCCTCTTTTTGTCAATTTGGTGAACATCCTTGGTCTGGTGTGCAGTAGGTGCTCAATAAATTCCATCACTCTGTGTCTAACATACATGTTGATTTTGATAGCATTTTCCATAAACGGTTCACATTATTCATGCAGTTCTGTTTCGTCAAAGCTGGGGCCCTGGAGTGTCCCATCCCACCCTCACCACGCTCCCTCTAGCATGTGGCTGTTAGGCCCCTGGAAAGGCTTGTGAGCCTGCCTGGCTTCCCTGCGAGAGGAGCCCCTCGAGGGTTCGATCGAATTCGCCCTCAGGGTCAAAACCCCCGGACTCAGGGAGCCACTCTCAGGGATAGGAATTTCCTGCATCTCCCAACCCCCCGCCCTCGGGCCCCTGTCTAGCCCTAAACCTTCTACTCTCTCTACCATAACCTCAGGCGGAAACCTCGAGACCGGGGCCGGCCTCCAAGGTGCCCTCAACCTGCACTCCTCGTCGGGCTCTGGATGGCGCCCACCCTCCCCATTTCCAGGAAGGGCTTCCGGACTCGGCTTCCTTCTCGGAGTACCGCGTCCCAGCCCCGGCTCCTCACAGCCCCGCCCCCAGGCCAGGCGGCCGCCGCGGGACTCCCACCCTCACCCCCACCCCCGGCCGCGTGAAAAGGGCGGCGACCGCCGCAGGGTCCCCTAGCGGGGCCGGCACGCCTCCCCGCCAGCGCCCTTGGGTCAGGGCCCAGAGCGCACCTCCAGCCAAGCACTGGCGCCGGGTGCGCCCCGCTTTACGGAAAGAACGCCGGCGAATAAATCCGGAGCGGATTTACATCACAGCAGCCCTGGGAAAGCTGAGGTGGGGGCGGGGAGGGAGGCATGGGGCCGGGGCCGCGAGCTGCTCTAGGGAGATGTGCTCACCCGCCCCTGAGTCGTCGCGCGGGAAGGCAGCAGTGGGATGGCGGCGTACCCTCCACTCTGGCTGGGCTTGGGTGCTCATGGAGGAGGGGAGGCCGAGGCTTTGTGTGCATGTTTGTCCCTTGGCTTAAAGGAAAAAGTTCTGGAAGTGGTGAGGGGTTCAGCAGCCCGAACCCTGCTGGTAAGGTCTCCCAGACATCGTCTCCTCAGGTTCCCCTACCTAGCACCTGTGGGGGGCCTTCATCTCCTGGGTCCTGCACCTTCTGTGGCTCCTCTGGGCCGGCCGAGCACAGACAGTCCCGACTTCATGTCCTGTCTTTGGCTAGACTATTGCCCACTAGACTCCTACTCCAGCTGCATGGGCCAGCCTTGCAGGATGATTCATCCATCCCACACAACCCTTTAGTGCCTCTGCTCATGCTACTTCTCAGTCTGGAAGGTCCTTTCTTCCTTGGTATCTGCTAAAATGTCTGTTTTTGAAGCACAGCTCAAAAGCCACCTTCTCTATGAATCTTCTCTGAAGCCTCTGCCCCACCTCTCTGAGCTCCCATTGTATGAAGTCTGAACCTCTCTTTTAGCCCTGACACCTGTCTTGGTCTATCCAAGCTGTTTTCTCCATTAGACTGCAAACTCTCAAGAACAAGGACCAGACCTGATTAAACTCCATGTCCCCAGTGCCAAAGGGAGTGCCGGGCACAAGGCGGAGTCATCCGTGCTGCTGTGTGACCTTTGGCAAGTCCTGATCCCTCTCTGGAATTCCTCCCCACCCTTACTGTAAGGAATATGGAAGCCTCCAGGGTTGCCTCTAAGTCTTGACCCTACCATCCAGTGACTCCCAACCTCTTATGATGACCCAACCTTGGGAGGGGCAGGAATACAGCTGAAATCATCCTACCTCCTTCCGGGCAGTTAACTGAGGCGGTTGTACAAGGTTACTGAGGCTGGTCTAAAAGATCTGAAAGGTGCTGGGAAACTGTAAGCAGAGTCTAGTGTCAACAAAGCATGATATGATTCCCCCCTGCCCTGAGCTCTGGAGGCCTCACCAGCTAGCAGCTTCAGCAAGGGGGTGGGGAGATGGCAACAAGCCTATCCCAGAAAGTAATGAAGCCCTCACTTACCTCTCTTCCCTAACATGCATGTACCTTATCTCCAGGAGGAGTGGCAGCAGCCCACAGACCCCTTGAAGACCAGCTCAGTACCACCCCACTCTACCCACATATCCTCCCACCCTGTCTAGCTTTTTCCAGTCTGAGCTGAGACTACCCAGAGTTCCCAATAGAAGGCACCCCGTGTTTCAGCTTTTTTCAGACCACAAGACATAGCCTCTGTTGTACACTTCCCTGGATGGAACGAACCACCTCTCGGGGCCAGCCACCTTGACCACTGTAGGGCATTTCTCCAGGAAATGCCCATCTGTGGACTCTTGTTTCACCTTTTGATGCTACACAGAATAAAGCTAATCTGAAACTATAGCCCTCAGATTTAAACAGTCCTGGTTGAGATCCCAGTCCTATTATTCCCTACCTGGGTGATCTTAGACATGTTATTTACCCTTCCTGAGCCTCAAATTCTTCATCTATAATATGGGAGCAATGATGTATATGCACAGGGTGCTTGTGGGCATTATATAGTTTATGAAAACACCCAACATAGGCATATACAGAATATCAAATCTGAGCATTGCTTATATTCCCTATTCCCTCCATTCTCCCTTGAAACTGCCCGACACCTTCTCTGGAAGCTGGGAATGGAGATGTCTGAAGTTAGAAAATCAGGACTGTAAAATACTAAAAGCTGCACTTAGGACCCCACAGTAGATTTCAAAGGAGAACAAAGGAAGTGTGAGATCTCTCTGGAGAAAGGACAGGGTTTGGCAAATGTCACACAGCAGGTATAGGTAGGTATAACAGCAGGTAAGCAGGAAGAAGGATACAAATGTGGGGTGAGGGTAGAGGTTGGAACTGAGGTTTGAGCTGGATCCAAGGACAAGCAGGTGAGCAAGAGGACCTCCAGCTGACATTGTCCCATTTCCCATGCCCAGCAGAGCCTGGCATTTGCCTCTCTCTGGAGCTGCTCCTTCTAGATTCCTGAGTTTGCAGTAGTTTCCCAGAAATGCTAAGTAAACATCCCCATTGTTTGCTGAGTAACCGGCCCCACAGATCAGACAAGGGTCTCCATACATAGTGCTGGCTAGAGGCTGGCTCCTTCTGTAGAGATACTCAACTCCCCCAGGCACCACCCAGGTGCGTACCTCTACAAGTTCCCCTGCCAGGGCCTTGCTGAGCGCTCTGAACCCACCACATGGAGAAGGACATAGCCTTGGTGTACACCATGTTGCTCAGGGCTCAGGATCTTCTTTGGAGAGAGCTTGCTGCTCCCAGCAGCCCCCCAAAAGTATTCTATATGGAGTATTTTCTCCTTGGTAACAAAAAAAAAAAAAAGCTAGATATGGGTTGCCATTCCAATGTGATAAGAAGTCTTACTAACCTCTGGAAATGTCCTGGGCTGATAAAAAGTTAAATCATGGGGAACTGGGCTGGTATTTTATGCTGCTTGACCATTCTTTATCTAGGTTGCCTTTTCTTAGTTTACATAGTTCCTCTCTCTCTGTCCCTCCTGTTAGCCCTCTCCGCCTCAGGAAAGAGGAATGTGTCCTCATGGATGAGGACTGTCTGCTGTCTGTTTTATTGCAGGCATCCTACCTCATTGAGCTCTTGTGTGCCAGCCTCTCTACTTCCTCTTCCTTCTTGGAGTTCATGTGTGAACTCCTTTGCCCATCCCCAGTGGGGAATCCTCTGGTTTAGACATCCATCTAAAGGTAGGAACTTCACTGACTTCTCAAGACTTAGAGTTCAAGGATACTCTAACCTTGTGACTCTAGAATTCTGGATTTCTAGACATCTGTGGACGCCTGTGAATATACAATTACATGATTTTTTAAATTGTGTTTACTTAGTTTTGTTATTGACATAGTGACATCAGCCAGGATTCACTTGGCCTGGATTTTTGTGTTTTCCAGAGGCTACATTTTTCAGCTCTGAGCTTCCTTCTCTGGATTCTCTGAAGGCAGAGGAGAGATGGCCAGATAGGACAGGCAGAACATTCTCATCTCCCCTGGGGCTGCGGGAGGTGGGATAGTACCCAGGGCAGCCCAGGCCCAGGCCCAAGCGCTCAGTCCACCCTCCACCTCCCCCTAAGCCCCTCATTTGGGCTCCAGTATGTGAGGGTAGCAAGAAAAGCTGGCCCCTTCAGTCTTTCCAAACAGTTTTCCTTCCTCCCTAGCCTGCTATAGGGCCAGGACCAAGAAGGTTACTAGGAGACGTCCTAGCCTGCCTGAATGGATGCCGGGAGCCAGTGGAGGAACTATGGGAGATTCCCTAGGGGGCCCTGAAGGTGAGGAAGGAACAGAGACCGGAAGTGGGGTGGGGCCACTGGGTAAGGGTGGGGTGACCGGTATTGCATTGTGGCGCTGGAGCTAGGCTTCCGGCCATTGACCGATTGGTGACAGGGGACCTGCACATGGCGCCCTGGGGCAGTCTGGTCCGCCCCTACCCACTGAGTCAGACGCCCAGGAAAATCCGAGGGCCAGGAATTGCGGTTGGGAATCTCAGAGTCCTTTCCCCGGATGGCTTGACTGAGGTCAAGAAAAGGAACAGGATTTTCCAAAGATCACACTGGGGCTTGGGGAAGAGCAAGGCCTCGAACCCCAGGCTCCAGCTCCGCAGTTGGAAGGGTCGTGGTATTATAAAATGCTCCCCTGACCCGCGTTTTGGCGGGACGCCAGGCTGGAAGACAGGCCGCCCCAGCTGCCTCCCGGACCCCTCCCCCAGCCTGAGGCGCGGCCCGAGCTGCCAAACCCGATTTTCCTGTGGCTGCCCGAGGCTGGCTGGAGCGGGAAACCCTTCTCTTGGCATGGGCCCCTCAGCCGCCACCGTCCTCCTTCCCCTTGCCTGAACCCCCGGGCCTGCTCCTGCGCACCTGCACCAGTGTCCCAGCGCCACCGCCACTTCCTGCACCGCCCGCCTGCAGCGCCCCCTGGGCTGCACCCCGTGAGGCGTGGGCCGGTCCCGCCTTTCTCTGGGCCTCAGTTTTCCCCCCTATAGGTGGGGGACAATGGTCTGCCTCCCAGGGCCCAACTATGTGTCCTCGCAAAGAGGCACTTGGCTAACAGTGGGCGAAGTCAGCACATTCGGATGGTGGGTTGGTGCCCTGTGGGGAACACAGCTTAGGCACTGAGAAGGAGGCACTGCTCTGGAATTCTGGAGGCAAAGGGTACAAGGTAAGGGGGTGTGCCCCCTTCTGGCTTCCGGAGTTATATCCCACCTATGGGAGAAGGAAGAGCAGAGAGAGAAAGAGACTGAGAACGTGATCCCAGACTAAGTCCTCCTGTTTCAAGTTTTCAGAGCCCTGGCCACAGTATAATGTGTGATCTAGCCGTTTAATGTCTGTCTCCCACGAGTTGTAACTTCTTAAGGAAGAACTCCCATTGTCTGGTTCACTGCTGTCTCTCGAGAATTTAGTACCCTCCCTGGTGCATAACAAGCACTCAGTATTTCTGGAATGAATGAACAAATAAGTGGAGACTGAAAATCAGAAGCTGAGGCACTCTGGGGGTTGGGGACCACCTAAGTCAGCTCACCTGACCCAGGGCCCTGCCTTAGGTTGTCACACTTCCCAAGCCCCCTCTTCTGTCCTTCAGGGAGCTTTGGTGGGGTGGGAGGGAGTGCGCTGTACCCAGTCATCCAGGGGGTCATCTAGACTGAGGTGGCAGGTGCCCTCTGGCTGCGGCTGTCTCTGGGATCCTGAAGGGGGAGGAGAATTGGGAACCTGGAGGGGGAGGGGCAGTGGAAGAGCCATCATTGCAGATCCAGCTAAAAATAGCCAGAGGAGGTGATGTCATCCGGTTCCCATAGCTCAGCACCCCCTTCACTTGTGCACACACTCACAGATACACACAGACACAAGCGTGGGCATACACATGCACACACAGACTCTCATAGGGGAGGGAGGTTTCTGGGTCCCAGGGCCAAGGGGGCAGGGAAATCTGGTGAGTGTGCGTCTGCACTTGGTATGTCTCTCTGAGTGTCTGGGTTTGCGTGAGTGTCATCGCATGTGCCTGAAACCACATGTTTGTGTGCCTGTGTCCGGGTGCATGCCTGTTTGTGTGTGTTCATTTGTAGACGTGTATGTGTTGTTACATGTGTCATGTAGGGGGTCTATGTGCATTTGTGTCAGCACATATATGTTTCAGGGCATGTGCCTGCATGCATGTGTGTGTTTGTTGCATTGTGTGAATGTGAGCCACTTATATTTACTGTCTGCATGTGTCTGTGGACTGTGTCAAATGTCTTTATATGTGTTCGGCTCCCTGGTGGGCCTTGGGCACCAGGCCAGCCCACCTTCCAGGTCTGAGTAAGGTCCAGTGGCCCCTCCCCCCCCCCAATACCCTGGGGAGCCTCAGCCCCTACCCAGCACTGTCTGGGCAGAGAGTGTGAGTGCCTTTTCTCCCTCTTCCCCCACCCCACCCCCAGGATCCCAGTCTCTGGCAAGTCTTAGAGTGGGAGGACACAAACACAATTCATTTTCTCCTCACAGGCAGCAAAGGACATTAGCCAGGCTTCCTGAACCCCAGGGGCCTGACCAAATGTCTCCAGGTTCACTCCCACCCCCAACCATCAGGGAGGGGAGTGCTGGAACTGGAGTCAGATCTGGGACACTGGGACACACATTAACCCATGCATAAAGCCACAAGTGGAGACCCACACAGTGTTCCCAGCCACGGAGACACAACCCCATGAAGACACGCCCCACAGAAAGCCAGTCACACCCGATGACACATGGGTGCACACTGAGAAATCCAAATGGAAAATCCCCAGGCCAGAGAGCTTAGCACCCTCCCCCATTTCTGGGCTCAGACTCAGTCTTGCCCTCCCCCGCCCCCAGCCCCAGTTCAGCTGCCAGTCTTCAAAAACACTGATTTGGAGAGGGGCCAGGGGTATGTGGGGGGGGTAGGTGGTGGCTTGTAGAACACCCTCCGTAGAAGCTGCCTTCCCTACCCTCACTCGTTGAGGCTGCCTCCTGGTCCCCTCCTGACCTTCATTCCTCTCAGTGGGGCCAAGGCTTTCTCTCTGGCACCCCCTCCAAACACCTTGACACACACAGCTGGCCATGGAGGCACAATCGTTTACAGAGGCACATTCAGCCACATCTGCTCCCGTTTCTCATGGTCTCTCACACACACTCTCAAAAACACACACCAGCAGCTATACCTCCGGGCTGACCATCGACAGGCTCACGGAGGCGTGGCCACCTCACACTCCAGCACTCAATCGCGTACTCCCCGGACCACTAAAATCTTTGGTCCTGTCCCTCTCTCATCTGTGCCTCCTGCCTTTCTCCCCAAGGACCTGGCTCTTTATACTTTCCCAGGTGCTCACAGAGACCTTTCTCCCTGTATAGATGAGAATAAGGCAACAGGCGCAGAAACGACTGTATTGGTCTGCTGTTCACCTCCCACAGCCCCTGGGAGGGGCAGGTCCCAAGCAAGCCAAGCGTCTGGGCTCCATGTTTCTAGAGAATCAGAAAGCTCCCAGGTTGGCAGAGGCGTCTGAAAACTGAGGAGAGGAAGGAGAGGGAGGTGTGACGTGGCAGCAGCTCTGCAAGCCCCACTGCCCCTGGGATTCATCCACCTCCCCGAGCCCTTTGCTTCCAGCCTCTGGGATGCCTGTCATCAGTAGTAGTTCACTCCCCCCCCCCTAGAGTCCCTAGGCAGCCCTGTTTTTCCAATCCCTCACCCTGGGCTCGGCCCCCAACTAACCTCGCGGTGGGAGGATCCACACGCTGGTGGTAGCAGTGTCAGCGTTGTTGGTGTTATCAGCAGCCATGGTGGCAAGATCAGTGGCGGCAGCGGTGGCAGCTGGGCTTGGCGGTTTCTGCCGGTACCTTCTGCGGCTACACTTGAACATACTAGGGAACCTGGTCCGGGGCCGGCCCATACCTGGCCCGCGGTAGGGGGAAATCAGGCCCCGGGGCCGAGGGGCACGGACAAACTGAGAGGGCCCCATGGGTAGAGGGGGTGCTACAGTGTGCCTGAGGGGTACTGCTGGCCAAGGCAGCTGAGGCCTCTATGACATAGGGAGCCTGCATATGCTGTAGCCTGGCCCCTCCCCATGGGTCAGGGGTGCTCACAGTCTACTCCATGGGTCCAGCCCATGAGCCAGCCAACCTCGGCTTGACCCCTTGGACAAAGATGCTCTGAAGAGAGGGGACAGCACTCTCATTCTCTCACTCATCCACATTCACGCCATTAACAGTGTTTACTGAGCACTTACTATCATATGTACAGGAAATACTCTGCTGAGTGCTTCACAAACATTCTCTTAATCTTCAAGAACCCTACCAGGAGGTTCTATCATTATCCTTATTTTATATGTAATGAGATATAAAATCAATGAGGTAAAATCACACAATTAGAGGCAGGCAGGGGTTTAAATTAAGATGGCCTAGGTCCAAAGCCAGAGCATTTAACTCTTGCTATTCTGCACTCATTCATTCACTCAAGAAATATTCACTGACATCTTCAACTGTACTGGGCCCTGGGAACGTAGCTGAATATGACCTGGTCCCAATTATTCCTGAGATGGTAGAGAAAGCCACGTGGACAGTCAGTGCAGGTGAAGAAACGGCTAGGTCCCCTGGGAAAGTAACAGGTGCCACCCCTGGGTTCATCTCCTTTCTTGTAGGAGGCAGGAGAGTCAGTGGCTCCACCCAGCCTTATACTGAGTTGTTCTGAGACTTTGGACTTCCCCTTTCCCCTCCATACCTCATCTCTCTCTCCCTTTCCTACCCTACCTACCAGCCCCCTTCCCAGGCCCAACCTCTACTCTCCTCTTGAAGGAGCCTGCTGGAAGTCTGTGGGATCCCTCAGTACCACCCCCACAGACCTTACACTCCCCCCACCCCCCGGCGTCTACTTCTGCCACCCTCGATGTTAAAAGATGATCTTGCCCCCATCAACTTGTAGCCACCATACCTCTAAACCCACCTGCCTCTGCCCCTCTGCTTCCTCAGGTTCCAGACCAAGGCCTCCTCTCCTGATCTTTCTGGAAGCCAGTCCCTCCTGCCTCCTTAAAGCCTCCATCAATCTAGACAAATCTGCTTGGTGGTTAAGAAATGGACTCTGGAGCCAGACTGACTGGCTCTGCTACTTATAAGCTGTGTGATCATGGCAAGGTACTTAACCTTTCTGTGCCTCCATTTCCCCATATTTAAAAAGAGAAAATCTATCTCATAAGGTTATTGTGAAGGGAAAAAAGGACTTAATATATTTAAAGCATTTAAAATATGACCTGGGCAAATATTACTGTTATTAGCCCATCTCTCTTCTGTCTCTTCAGCTGCCTCCTCCCACTACAAAACAAAACAAAACAAACAAAACCCACCTTGCACATCCCACACTTCCTCTGACTGTGGCACTCTCCTTTCTGACCTTCTCACTGTGTGGTAATTCTTTATCAATGTTCCAGGGTGGGGAGGAAATCGCAATTTAAGGCCTCATAACTATCTTGTTATATAGACCAGGAAACAGAGGTTTGAAACCAAGTTTAAGAAATGTCCCCGGGGTCACCCAGTTAAATGACAGAACTCAAGAATTTGAGCCCATGGTCTGAGTGACTTGAAAGCCAGAACTTTCCCAGTACCTCTACCTCAGGAGTGTTGGAGTGGGAAGTGAGACAGGCAGCCAAGGAAGGATTACTGAAGACGGGAATTACAGAGCCTTGGAAGCAGAACTGGAGTGGGGGCATGGGGAGCGGCTATTCTTTTGTGGGCCCATGTCGCCACCTGCTGGCCGAAGGCAAGAGGCGGGCAGAGTACTAAGGGAAGACGGAATGAGGGAAGAAAAGAAAGAATGGGAAGGGAGAGGAGAGAGGAGGAAGAGGAGAAAATGGGGAACTTGGGTTTTGTGGAGGGAAAAGGACCAAGAGCTGTTTGCTACTCAGAAGAGGGAACAGAGGCTGCCAAACCTTGGTCATTTCCTTGAAAGTGGTGTATGCGTATATGTGCTTATGTGTGTGTATGTATGTGTGTGTGTGTGTGTGAGAGAGAGAGAGAAAGAGAGAGAGAGAGAAAGAGAGAGAGAGAGACTTGTTCTGTTGTTTCTGTTGTTCATTGCTGGGAGTCAGGAATCAGTCCACAAAGAGTTCAGTGTGTGTGTGTGTGCGCATGCACGTGTGCGCACACACTCAAGAGCCCTAGTGTTTGTGTATGTATCTGTGTGTTTATTGTGTGAATATATGGGTGGCAGCTTGGGCAGATGTGTGTGCCAGGGAGATTTGGGGTATGTGTGACTGTACTGTAAGATAAGAAGCATATGTGCACTGTCATGGTGGAGGGCACAGAGAAGTTCTAGAGGGGTCATTTGCTGCACCCCCAGACTTTCCTCTCTTCTAAAGACAGGAGGGGCGTTGTCCATGGTTGATGTTGCCAGGTGGTGTTGGCTGCTGTTGTGGCTGTGGCGACAGATTCCTAGGCAGCAGAGGGCAGCAGGGCAAGGGGAGGTGGATTGGCTGCAGGTGGGGCAGGTGGGCAGGCAGAGGGAGGCCTTTAAAACGCCTGCCCCGCCTGCAGGTGAGCAGTGGTGTGTGAAAGCCAGCCCTGTCCCTCTGCCTGCCCGCTTAGTGGCTGCTTCCTGGAGCTGTTCTGTTCCTTCTGGAGACTCAGCCGTCCCCTCTTCTAGAACTCAAGCTGCCAAGAGCCCTAAACAGGTGATGGCCCAGGGTAGGGATTATCCCATGAAGGGCAATCAGTCTAAAAACAGGTTTGGGGAGCTAGAAGGGCAATGGGGAGAGTACTTGAAGGGTTTGGGCTGATTTGGGGAGGGGCCCAGGGCATACAGGTACCAGGGAGGGGTATGGTGTGACTTGAGTCTGGGGGTCAGGCTGGGCGTACAAATAGAGGAAGCTGGTATTAGAATCTCAGAGTATCAGGTGCTGGCCAGAGGACCTAGATAGTATAGAACAGTAGGGGTATCAAGATGGGGTTGGGAGAAATCCTAAGGTATCAGAGTCCAGGTGCAGGGGAAACTGAGTGAGATATGGGATGTGGGTGCTGGGGTCTGGTATGTCAGGGTGCAGATGCAAGGGACAACTGGGGCAGAGGTGGGGGGGAGGCAAGGCCCTAACTCACACTTGTCTGTCTCCCAGGAACCACCATGCAGTGCTTCAGCTTCCTTAAGGCCATGATGACCATCTTCAACTTGCTCATCTTTGTAAGTATGGGGGGTTGTGGGCTCTTGGGAGCTTCCTACAGGCCTACGTCACAACCTGAGCAGACCCCAATCCGCGGGATGGGAGACTGCTCTGCCAGAGACTCTGTTCAGCAAGTTTCCCCTTATGAGTGGGGTGCAGAGGTCTCTCCACATGCTGAGTCCTGTCCCAATAGCAGCCAAGGTGCCCACACAGGGAGGGGTGGAAATGATCAGGGGGATCTCCTCCCTTCCAGGAAGTTTCAGCCCAGGCTTAGGGCAGGATGGAGCAAAGGTGAGTCTCCCTTTTTATAGGCACTGGGGGTCCAGGGAAGGGAGGGGTTTGTCCAAGTTCACTTAGTGTGGAAGGGAATTCAATGGCCTTTGTACAGTGGGAGGAGAGGGCCCAGAGACATCAAAGAGCGGCAGAGCAGAGGATCTACCTCAAGCAGCCCGCATTCACTCAATAAACATTTACTGCCCAAGATCAGCCAGGTGCTGGAGTGACAGGTAAGCAAGGTCTTTCTCTCCCCTCTAGGATCTCAGGTCCAGCAGGACAGATTTTATGTCTGGACTTAGCCCAAGGACTATGGGAGCCCATAGAAGGGGCTTGGAGGAAATAGCTGAGGCTGGGAATTTGTACTGGGTGGGATGAAGAAGGGGTTTATAAAGCGCACATAAAATCTCAGAGGTAATGAAACCTGATCTTGTTCAGTAAACTAGGAAACAGGTTTCAGAAGGATTGAGGTGTGAACCCCTGGAGATAGTGATGGAGATAGGGAGAAGTGGACAATGTGGACAAATCCCTCAGATGGTGGTAAAGGGATGGAAGAAGGGGCAAGGGAGACACAGGTCTTTGAGATAATGTTCATATCTCTGGCAAGAGCATCCTGGGGGATCTACACAATAGGGTTGCAGCTCAGTTCTGAGTTGAAGGTAGACATTTGAAAGTCATGTGCCCAATGACAGTCATTGAAGTGTAAACTTTGGAAAACCCCAACATATAAGGGAAGAGTGGAGGAATAGCCTCAAGAAAGATGTGGAGAAGGAACAGTTGGGGAGGAGGGAGGAAAACAAGGAGAGGCAGATATCAGAGAGGTCTAAGAAGATTGGACTGAGAAGTGTCTACTGGATTTAGCATAGATGTTACCAGGAAACTTGAAGCCACAGTAGAGTGAGTTAGAGTGAATAAAAGGTGAGGAAGTGGAGACACATGGTGCATAGACAAGTTAGGAGAAATTGGAAGGGTTGTGGGGGGTATATTTTCTTCCCAGGTAGCTTCTTTTGGCTTTAGGGAACTGGCTTTATCCATGTATCTGGAGGAAGCAACCAAATTCTGGAGAGTTGGGGAGCAGGGGCTGTGCCCCGAGGGGGTTAAAAACAAATCCGGTTTGGTTTCTGGCCTCTGTGGCCCAGGACTTGCCAGGCTGGGTAGGACAAAGTAGGGCAGGCTTCAGACTCCTTGAAATTTGACCCTGTGGCTGGAAGCCCAGCTTTCTGTTCTTGGGCAAACATGCCTGGGATCTAGCCATAATCTGTCTCGTCATTCTAGGGTCCAGCCTCAGTTTCTGAAGATGAAAATTGGGAAATGGGCACCAAGTGGTGTCAGGTTGATTTATCCCCTGAAGCCCTAGGTCAGCAAGGCTTTGTTCTAGAAGCTGTGGGAGCTGGGGAGCGCCGTCCCCTATCTGGAACTTGGGATTCCCTCTGAATTTTGCGTTGAGCCTCTAAGAGAGGCTCTGGCTGTACACCCCCTCAGGTGTCTCAGTTTCCCCTTGGGAGGCAACTAGAGGTCTAGAATGGATGAGGGACAGGCTTAGAGTCAGATCCTGGAAGGCAGCCAAGTGGGGCCTCAGGGTAAATGTCTCTTAACCTCAACTACCACCCTCTCAAAGTAGGGAGCAGGTGTAAACCTCAGGCACACTCCTGTTGCTAAGGTGATTGTTTAGCCTGCTCAATGCTACCACCCCTCTGCTTCCACCTTTCAGAGGACAAAGATGTTCTGGGCACCTATAGCCCAGAAAGGAAATTGGGGGGGGAGGGGGTCTGGGCCCTCACCTGCCTGTTTCCACTCCTAGTTATGTGGCAGGACTCTGGCAGCAGATGAGGGAGAACCTTGCTCCTCCCCTCATCCTGTAGACATTTCTAAACTCCCGATTCCATTTATATCTATCCAGTTATGCTGCCTGGTGCTGCCCATGGATGTCCCAGCTCCCAGCTTTTTGGCTATAAAGAATGTTCCCCAACTTGTAGGATTAGGATGAGTTTCTAGACACTCTAGCCCATAAGGGAGGCAACTTCTAGGCTCCAAACTCCCTGGCTTAACTGTGGGAGGGGAGCTGCTTGTTGGTGCTATTTTAAGGCCTGCCTGACTTCTCTGTCCCCAGCTGTGTGGTGTGGCCCTGCTGGGAGTGGGCATCTGGGTGTCGATCGATGGACCATCCTTCCTGAAGCTCTTCGGGCCGCTGTCGTCCAGTGCGATGCAATTTGTCAACGTGGGCTACTTCCTCATCGCGGCTGGCGCTGTGCTCTTTGCTCTTGGTTTCCTGGGCTGCTACGGTGCTCAGTCTGAGAACAAGTGCGCCCTCATGATGGTGTGTCAGACCCAGCTCCACAGGCCAATGACCAAGGCCCAGGGCCCCCTCACCCTTGACACTAGGTCCTGGGGATCCCCAAACCCTGCTCTGGACTCCAAGGGTCTCTGCAAAAGGGGCCCCTGCCTCGTTTTTATGGGGGATGGGTTAGGGCAAAGAGGGCCTGAGGGACTGGCTCTCCCTAAAATCTAGACCCCTGTTCCCCACTCAGTTCTTCTTCATCCTCCTCCTCATCTTCATTGCTGAGATTGCAGCTGCTGTGGTCGCTTTGGTGTACACCACGATGGTGAGAAGCTGGGAGAGAGCAAGGGAGGCAGATCGGGCAGGGTCCTGGACGTGGGCCATGGCCTGTGATGTGAAGGGCCACCTTCCCGGTCAGTCCCTAAACACTGGCTTGCTCCACCCAGGCCGAGAACTTCCTGACACTGCTGATAGTGCCCGCCATCAGGAAAGACTATGGGTCCCAGGTGGAATTTACCCAAGTGTGGAACAGCACCATGGAAGGGGTAAGGTGGGCTGAAGAAGATCTTGGGGTGGCAGGAGGGAAGCAAGACCCCACTGACCACCTCCCCTCCTTGCCTCCAGCTCAAGTGCTGTGGTTTCAACAACTACACAGATTTTGAGGGCTCTCCCTCCAATGTGAAGAGCCAAGCTTTCCCCCCATTCTGTTGCATCAACAATGTCAACAGCACGGCCATCGAGCCCTGCACCAAGGAGAAGGCTGAGCGCGATGCTGTGCAGGTGTGGGGCTGGCATGGAAAGGTGGAGGGCTTCTTAGCTGGTCTCGGACTGCTAGGTGGGGGTGGAAGGCAACTGCTGACTATAGATGCTCTCTCTGCCCTCCCCTAGGGTTGCTTCAATCAGCTTCTGTATGACATCCGAACCAATGCAGTCACTGTGGGTGGTGTGGCAGCTGGAATTGGGGGTCTGGAGGTAAGGGGATGAGGAGGCTGAGGTTGGGCCTGGGATGCCCCCACTGGGCCAGGGCTGGAAGCTGCTTGACCCATCTCTGAGGCCTCTTTGAAGGAGACAGGCTTGTAACAGAGCTCCAAGTAGGATGGGTATCCGGGGGTCAGGAACTAAAGCTTCAGGACCCAGCCTCCCTAATCACGTCCCCTTCTCTCGTTCTTCCCCAACCAGTTGGCTGCCATGACGGTGTCCATGTATCTGTACTGCAATCTGAAATAGGTCTACTTCTGCCTTCACCGCTGCTGTTGCCACACTGGGGACTGGGTAGAGGCACCCTGGCACTGCCAAGTGGCAGCGACTGGGGTGGGGCAGGATCCAACTGTCACCTGGGCTGGAGCAGCCCAGCCTTGCTGGTCAGGACTTGGGCCTAAAGACCACCCTTTTCAGGCTATGCCTGACTTTTCCTTTAATTTGTGGGGTTGGGGCCCACCTGTTCCAGACCCTCTAATGTAGCCCATTCTCCTACCCATCCCCCCACCTATTCCTTAAATTCTTGACAGCTCCTCAGGCCAAGGAGGGTTCTTGGTGATCCCAGTACTCCACTGGGGGATGAGAGAAGGGTGCCCTGTAGTCCCGGCATATGCAACATTAGCAGGGCTACTGAGCAGATGTGTAGAAGGGACTTCAGAATTTATAATCTAATTAAAATGTATCCATTTGGACTCTGTGTATTCTTGGGGAGAGGGACCCAACTTGCCTGAACTAGTTTCAGATTCTTGTGACGCTAGAGCCTCAGGAGGTTCCTGGAAAGGTGGAAAGGCAGTGGAAGTAAGCGGCATGGGAGTGGGCGGCTATTACTCTCCTTCATTTGAATTCCAGGCCTGGAAATTAGCCTGAGAGGAATGGTGCACTAAGGTGGAGGCTGGGCTGGTCTGCCTTCTAATGAAGTAGGAGGACTTTGGCCTGAACTCACCCCCTCCTAAGTGGGGGCAGCTGACTGGAAAGCTATGAAAATAACAGGCTCCCCTCAAGTGGGGGGAGGAGAGCAGAATTATTGCCAAAGCAATGGGAGCAGGTTACTCTTTAGGCTCTGGGAAGCCCTCTGGGATACCCCATGAGTCCAGGCTGCCCCCACTTCCTCTGAGGCAAAGCCTCAGACCTGTCCCTGCTTGGGAAAATCTTGCAAAGGACTTCATTTATTCTTGGTCTTGGCCTGGCTGGTGCTTTACAGATCTGATCTCTTACTTAAGCTTCACAACCCCTGTGCTCTAAGAGAGGAAACAGGCCCAGAGAGACCAAAGGACTTGACCCAGTCCAAGCTTTCAGTGAAGAGCTGAGCCTGCATTCAGACCCGACTGACTCAGGGGCCTGGTTTAGTCCTGGCTGACATGGGGACAGCTCCTCTTCAGGGCACCTGGCTAGAATGTCCCAGACATGGGACATTGAACCAAGTGTAACAGTGCTAAGGAGGGAGGCTATGGCTAGAGGACATGTGTGTTATCAAGCAAGCTGAGCCTGGCAAACCAGTCTCCCTCCACCCTTCCCCTCGACCCCTGGATCCTTCTTCCTGGACTTTTCCAGAACTACTACCCCTTGCTGAGCCCAACGGCCTGGTCAGAGCCATACAGTGCCTCTGGGAGCCCAGTGGGGGCCAGGCAGGGAGAGAAATCAGTCCACCTCACCCCTCCCCACCACACTGTGCCTCTAATAACATATTACCCTTCCCCTACATGCCTGTGTGGAGGTTGCAGGGACGTGTTTGCCCAGGGCGGGCCTCCACCTCAACATGGCTTAATTACTCTTCAACTTGGCTGTGGTGCCACCTCAGGCAATATATCTCTACTTCAGCAAACACTGGGTGGTGAGAAATGCCCAGGCCATACACTGCCCTTGCCACCACCGAGCTGGGCTCCAGGCACTACCGGGAGAGGCAGGGGTAGAGAGCAGCAAAAGGGCAAGATTTCCCATCAGTTCCTGCTTCCCTGGCCAAGGCTCTATATAAGGAGCTTACCAGGTTCACCTTGAAAGGGCTCTGCAAGCAGACCCCCTCTCAAGAGCTGCTCCTCTCTCCCTCTCATCCTAAATCCTTTACAGATCTCTTAAATGTCATTTGCCTTGCCCTGGGCTATCTTTCCCACTCCCCACCCCCAGACCATCCCATCCATTTCCAAAGGCTTCTATTACTATCTTAGATCTAACCTCTTTGGGTCTGGCTGAGAATCTGATGAAAAACATGGCCTGTCTCTCCAGAAATTTTTCTGGACATGGAATTCTGCATATAATGCATCCTTGCTCCTGTCCCCATCTATAGCCTGGTCCTTGCCTCCTCAACAATGCTGCCCACTCTCCTCTCATTCATTTTTTTCCTATCTCAATTAAGCTGGCCTGCTCTCCTACCCCCTCCCCAGAGCCCTAAGCATCCCTTTTGGCTCTCTCCCACTTCATCTCTAAGGGCAGGGCCTGGCCCAGATAAGGTAGGTAGGAGCCAGGCTGGTGGTTAAACAACAGGGAAGGGGTGTGAGGTGGCTTTTCCAAGCCCAAATGGGGCGGGGTTAGGCTCAGGCTTGCTTGTACTAGGGTGGAGCCTGGAGAAAAACCTCAGAGTTTCAGTCTTGGGCATCCCCTGGTGGCCAAATGGCCCCAAATCGAAGATAAATCCTGTAAAGGACAGTAAGGAAAACTCGCCATCCATTCTTGTCTCTTCTCTCTTACGCACGCATACACACATGCACACAATCACAAGACATATATCCCTCAGAGGTTTTCTCCTTTTTTTAATCAATGACCACCTCATCCAGCTTTGGAAACCTGGACAAAGAGGAGGCTGAGAGGAGGCCTGGTTCAGTGTCTGAGGGTCTCCAAGTGAGTCTGCAGTCAGCATGTGGGCCCTGCTGGGCCTGTCCATGAGGTGGGCACAGCAGTTTCCTGAGTAAGAGCCAGCCCCACCCTCAGGGCAGCACCCCATCCCAGAAAGGAATCAAGAACCCCCAGGGCCTTCAGACTCTGGGGCAGTCAATAAATAGGTTAGGTTCTGAGCCAGGCCTGGGAGGAAGGGTATACCAAGGGCAGGATCAGCTGCTAAGGGATCCCAATGATTCCCAGGTACTATCCTGCCTTTCCCCAACAAGGAAGTAAATAAATAGACCTCCAACTCAGGAACAAGGGCGTTGGAGCAGGGGAATCCTCCCCTTGGAGTTAGTAATTAAGTTTCATGTTAAAAACAAACCAGCCCCAGACCCTGCCAGCATCTACAAAATCCTACAGGATGGGGTGAAGGGCTAGCCTGCCTGGGGGTACACAGTACCCAGCCCTGCAGGGTCTTGGAGGCGGTCTCATGTCTGCTCTGCAGCTCCTGGGGCCCCCTCCTCCTTTGGGGGTGGCTCCAGAAAAAACGGGATGACCGATGGTGGCTTCTTCACCCTAGGAAGATGAGAGTGTATAGGAAAAAGGTTATTAGTTATGTCCGCCTATCCGACTAGACCCCCATTTCACAGGGCAGGGAAGTACTCACGAGTAGGGGGAGGCTGGCACCCCCACCACTAGAAAGTGGTTCTTCTTCCGAAACAACCTCCATAGGCCCCGGTGGTTGCCACGCACATCCAGGTCCCAGATATGGAGGCACTGGGGGAGGGGGCAAAGGCATGGGTCAGGGAGCTGTGGGGAGGAGGCATTAAGGACCCTTTGGCCCAGGCCCCTCCCCTCCTCAGCAGCCCTCTCAGTCTGTAAGGGGTAGCATCTTCTGGAATAGGGATTTGGACAAGGAGGTAAGTAGGGGGTTCTGAGGATGTGAGGAAAGAATTCTGAGATAGAAAATTGCAGAACAAAGCCTCCCTGTGTCCTGGGGCAGGAGGAGAAGGGGGACTTCTCCATGGGCTCAACGTTGGGGCACCTTGGCAAGCTGGGTCCAGGTGGTGAAGTCATCATCTTTCTCCATTCGGATGAAGGCCACATAGGTGTGGCCCTCCGTGTCTGGCAGGAAAGAGTCTTCACAAGGATTCTTGCTGTGGTCCAGGACCTTGGCCTCGCTGCAGCAGAGGGTGGGGGAGTCAGGCCAAGACATGGTCTGTGCTTAGAAGGTCCTGAGCTTGGTTTAATGCTTTGCTGTCACAGGTCTTGACATTCTTAACAGTATCTGAATAAGTGACCCTGCATTTTCATTTTACACTAGGTCCCACAAATTATGGGGCCAAGACCCTCAACATTTGACTCGTCCCCACTCCCTGCCACGCACTCCAATACCCTAGGCCATACCTGAGCAGCCTGTGGATTTCCACTTCATAAGCTTCCTTTTTCAGACTGAAGGGGAGAGAGAAATGGGTCAGGGTAGCAGGCAGCCCCTCAGAAGCTATGGGCAGCTCTGCGCAGGGGAAGGGGGCACAAGGCGATTGGGGCGGCAGGGCTGGGGTAGATGCACAGGGCCCAGGGCAGGAAGGGACAGTCATGACTGGCCATCAGGATTCCTAAATATCCTCCCCCTTGCCCTGCCCCCAGTCCACCTGTCCACGTTCCTGAGCTGGACACCTGGAACCGTGTTGAACTTGTGCTTCTTGAAGTAGGCCTCCTGCAGTGGGTGTGAGGGTGGAAATCAGGGCCTTGCACGGTGTGACCTACACCCATTCATTCCCATTCCCCCACACAATGTCTACAAGGTGCACAGGTGAACTCCTGGACCTGTAAAGCTCTCTTAATTTCCTCCAGTCTTTCCTATCCTCTTTGTAGCGTCCTTGGCAGGTTCTTCTTAGCTTTGATTTGGACTCCACCACTGTCAGAGAGCTCATGCCCAACCAGGCAACTCATGCCACTGATGCCTGAGCTGGTCCCTGTCCCCAGTGGTTCTCCCTGGGCCTGCTACTCTGTAGCAGGGCTGGTGGGCAAAGGGACAGGCTGGGCTGAGAGGGAAGAAAGTGCTGTGACAGGTCCTAAGTGACCTAAAGTGAGTGCCTGCTCCTCTCTGGGAGATAAGTGGAAGTCTTTCATTAGTTGGCCTCTGAAATCCCTCTTGGCTTCTAGAAGGTTCCAAACTGGATACTGTCCAGGCCTTTTGGCCTCCTTAGTCATAACTTGGAAGCTGACCTTCTGGACACAGCAATGTATTGGGGGAATGGGTGCCTTCTTGCTCATCTTGGGCTGAGCTTTAGAACCAGTATTTGCAAGGATAGGTAGTGACAGAGTTGAGTTTGCAGGGCTGGAGGAGTGCCTGGTGGCAGAAATACTCTTCCTATACCCACAGTCTAGTGCTAAGAATAGTAATGATAAAAATAATGACAGCCAACCCTTAAATAATGCTCCTAGTTCAAATCGCTTTACGTGTATGAATGCATTTAAACCTCGCGACCTCACAACCCTGTGAGGTAGGTACTATTATCTTCATTTTACAGATAAAGAAACTGGAAGCACAAGGAGGAAAGTAATTTTCCCAAGGTTCCATGGCAAGTGAGTGGCAGATCTAGGATTGCTCTAGAGTCTAAGATCTTGAACTCTATACCATACTATGCCTCCTTCCCCAACAGCCCTGCTCCCACTCACATGGAAGTAGCCATTCATGTTGAGGCCGACAATACCAAAATGGTAGGACCGGGAAACGTCAGGGATGATGCACTCTCGGCCCCGGCGTTGTTCGGGCATCCGCATCCACATGTCCCAGTCCCAGAGCTGAAGGCACGGAAGACTGATGGTCAGAGGATTTGAGCTGGTAAGGGACCCTAACCACTCACCCTGCCCTGTGAGGCACCTTCTCTGGTGTGGGCCACTTGGGCTCAAGTTCCTCCTTGTATAAAGACTTCCTGAGCACCCAGCCTAGCCCAGGCATGGTCTCCACGCGGTACAATAGCGCTGGGTCCTCAGCTGTGTGTTCATACCCCTGGGGACAAGGGGCCATGGTGGGAAGTGTTAGCTCAGGATGTCTATAAAATCTTCAGCGGCTAACCCCTGACCACCCAGCCTACCTGGTCATTCCAGGCCGAGATGCAGTACAGGCTGTCGTCCTCCTCCAGCAGGTGAATAGATTGGCTTAGGAAGCTGAGAGGCAGGGTCCACAAGTTTGGGGAGGGAGTCACACAGTAATGTCGGCAGAATTGGTACTTAGGAGTCATGTCTCCTTTCCCCAAATCTCCAGTGTCCATTAACGCTTTCTACCCTCTGCTCCACCTGCCATCCTACCTTTGCTCAGTCTTTTACCCTACTTTTGAGCTCGCTTCTTTCAGAAAGTTCTCCAGGATACCTCCCTGCCTTCCTTCCTGGAGAGCCAGTCAAGCAAAGAGGCTCCAAGCAGCTTGAAGGAACAACAACGGAGGACACCCCCCCTCACCTGAAAAAGTCCACAGCAATGTCCAGGTCCTCCTCCAGAACCACTGCAAACTTGGCCTCCTGCAGGAAGAAGGAGACAACATGATCCCAAGTGGCCATGGCCATCTCCATTCTCCTGGTCTCCTCTACCCACCCCACTTCTTAGACAGCAGTGCCCCCATTTTTTCAGCTCAGAAAGATGAGACCAAGAGAGGGAAAGAGTTTGCCACATGACAGGACCAGACTTCATGCCCACATCTCCCCTCCCGGGCCCAAGTGGAGCTCCCCTTGCTACTCACCGGAAACAGGTTGAAAGTGGCAGTGAGGCTGGCCTTGTAGTGCTGGGGGGTGGGGGAAGGGGTGGAAAAGGGCACATGAGCTCTGGGGCAGAGGGTGGAGCCAGGCACCTGCCCCTCCCACCCTTGCTTAGGCAGTACCTGAGACACACGGGCATTCTTGATGCTGATGGGAGTGTGCTGGATGCCCCTCAGACCAAACAGTGCCACCACATCCATCGGTTCCTGGAGTTCACGGGCACTGATCAGCGTGTGACGCTACCCGCCCCCGCCCATCTCTGAAGGCCCTGGCACACCAAGCCCTTCACCCCAGAGCCTTGGTGTGGGCTGCCTCCCTTGCCAGGCCTCGGCAATCACTACTGCGCAGCACCCACAGCCCTGTGCTCTGCTCCATCCCAGGCCCCCCAAGTCCCAGCTCACCTCATAGTAGCCATCGATGAAAACTGTTATCATCTGGGGAGACACCCCCTGGGCCGAGAGCAAAGAGCGCAGCATCCTAGGGAGCCCAGAGCTGGGTTAGGTAGGGCCTGTGCTTGTCCCCCCTCCCAACTCAGGGCACCCCTGTGATTACAGATGGGCCCGGACTCCCCATATTCATCCACACAGGGATGGGCCTAATACCTGTTGCCTTTCCGCCCACCTCAGGTAGATAAAATGGGGTTCCCACTCACTAAACATCCTCCTTGTTCAGTGGTGGGCACAGCTCACTCCCAGACTCACCTGTACAGGTAATTGGGCCGGTTCCCTGCAATGACAGCCACAGGTACATTGAGAACCTTGTTGCCTGGAAGCTGAGAGATAATAGCCTTTTAGCTTGTCTCACTCCCTCTCCAAACCAGGGACCCTATCTAGGGAAGAGTTCAGTGGGTAGTTCCGTGGGCAGGGCACGTCTCCAGTCCTGGCCCTTCAGACACTCAGGCCAGCACCAACCTCGGGTCTTTGCTCTCATGGCCTGACCATTCCCTCCTCAACCAGGATCTTTCCTAGGGTCCCCTGCCAAGCTGCGAAGGAGTCCCAGCCTCACTGCTTAATGCCCTGCTCACCGGCTCAGGGCTGAACTCAATGGGCGTGGGGTCCTTGCAGCTGCATACACTCCCGTAGCCCTCGACTTTGCTGCAGAAACGCCGGCGGCGACGGTTCAGCTCTGTGTCTGCCCAGTGGCACTCTGCCTCTGAGGGAGGGAATGAGGATGACAGGATGGGGGCATGAGGTCAAGGGGGTGTGGAGAGCCCTGGGGCTCACAGTTAAGGGAATTAAGTCCCATGAAGAGGACCAGATCTAGTGGAGGTCCTCAGCAAATTAAGGCAGGTTTGTGCCCAGATGCCCACCCACAGCCTGGAGCCTACCCCCACCAATCATACCTTCCGCTGAGCTCAGTGGCACATCTGTTTTCAACAGAACTGGGTCTCCCCAGGAGGAGAGGGCAGGTGACTTAGAATGTTTCTCCCCAAGGACAGGACCTGGCAGGAGTGAGGAGCAAGGGGGGCTCAGGCTCCATTTTAGAGTGTTCTGCCTCTCTCTGCCCATAGTTATCCCACCTAACATTGGTTCCCATTTGCCCCCCACCCCACCTCCCAGGGCTTTGCTCCTCCCAAGTCCTTGATAATATAGGGTGGATGGCCTGTGGCGTTGGCACCTCCTTTTCGTCCCACGAAGGCCCAGGTGTCCCTCCAGCCCAGGGCAGGGCCGGCCTGGCTGCCCAGGCTCCTCAGCAGAGCCTTGGCAGTGTCCTTGAGGTGGAAGGAGCCCTCATCCTGGGGGACCAGAAAAGGTGGTCAGCTGGCTCAGAGAACACCATGTGTCATGCACCATGTAAAATCCTTCACCTATATTAGCTCATTAAATGAGCACAACCCCCTTCTGTGGTTACGGTCATTTCAGAGAAGAGAAAGTTCGGTTTAGAGAGATTCAGAGATTCATCCAAAGTAGCCCAACTAATAAGTCCTTACCATGATCCCACCTGATCTACGTATCTGTCCCCTGCTACCTGTCCGCCACTTGCTTTTTCTAACTACTCTTCTCCTCTCCTCCCTTACTCTACTCCAGTTCCACTGGTGTCTTTGCTGCTCCTCAAGTATGCCAAGAACTGTCCCATCTCGGGGCCTCTACACTTGCCATTCTTTCTCTTCTGCCAGATAGTCGCCTGGCCCACTCCTCACTTTCTCCAGCTTTTTGCTCATACGCCATTTGCTTACAGAGGGCTTCCCTTTCCAAAACAGCATCCCGTCATCACCCTTAATTTTCTTCATATAAGCTATCTTTTTTGCACTTTATACAGCCATGTGTTAGGCTGTTTTGGGGTTATCTCCCTCTACTGGAATGTAAGCTCCATGGCGTAGGGACTTTATCTTGTTTTCCACTGTATCCCTAACACCCAGAGCAGGGCCTAGCACACAGCAGGTGCTGAATAACTATTTGCTGAATTAATAAAAATGATAAGGCTAGGACTGGAACCTGAATCACCTTCCGCCAGAGGCTCTTCCCACTATGCTCTATTAGGGCACAGAACGGGGTTGGAGCTAGGGACATAGGGGATGAGACCAGAGAGGCGTCACTGACCTTGACAGTACAGATGAGCACGCGGCCGGGTGCCACCATGTTGAGGAACAGCACCATGGCCTCATCCTCATGAGGTGAGTATGTGTCAAACACACGCTTCGCCATCACGTGGCCCTAGCAGGGGACACACTTCTCATGAGCTGTTGTCTCCAGCAAGGAGAACCCTGCTTTAGCCCTCTGGGCCCCCCACACCTAGAACCTCACCGTGGCTTGGTTGAGGACGATGACATGGATGCCCCGGCCCTGCTCCCTGGCCTCGTCCTCCAATACCTACAGGGTGGCAGAGACAAAGACCGACTCTTCACTCTGGCATTCAAGATCTCTCTGTCTTAGGGGCACTTTAAACTCCAGCTGCTCAAAACCTTCCCTCCTGCCTTTTCCTTTGCTCAGTTTTCCTCTAACCCAGCTTGAAAGCCATCTCTTCCAGGATGCTATCGCAGCACCCCCATCAGAAGAGATCGCATCTTTCTACAACTCTCTTTACCCTTGGCTTTTTTTTTTTAAGATTTATTTATTTACTTATTTCCCCCCTTCCCCTCCTCCCACCCTGCTGGTGTTACTGTCTATGTTGTCTTCTCATTTTCTCTCCTCTAGGATTCACCGGGATTCAATCCTGGAGACCCCTGATGTGGAGAGAGGTTCCCTGTCAATTGTGCCACCTCAGTTTCTGGTTTCTGCTGTGCTTCACCTTAACTGTCCCCTTGTCTCTCTTTGGATGTGTCATCAGCTTGCTGTGTGATTCACTTGCACAGGCACTGGCTCACCATGTGGGTACTCACGCAAGCATGCGCTCACCACGCGGGCACTCACATAGGCACTGGCTTGCTGCATGGGCACGCTTTCTTTTCTTTTTCACCAGGAGGCCCCAGGAATCAAGCCTGGGTCCTCCCATATGGTAGGCAGAAGCTCTATCACTTGAGCCACATCCGCTTCCCTACCCTTGACTTTTGTGGCTCTTAGGGCTCTTAACTGTCTCTGCCTCATCCTGGAGATAACATACTCCTCCATCAGACTGAGCCCCTTAAGGTAAGGCCAGGTCCAATTACCTCCAGGTTCCCAGTGCCACAAAGGCACCAGGAAGTGGTTTTAAAATAAATGACTGAATGATCTGCCCACTAATACTAATTATCACTTTTGAGATTCCACTAAATTTAAGACATTTCAAATTCTTTTTATTTAACCCTGGCAAGTAGAAATCATTAGTGTCGGTCTACAGATGAAGAACTGAGGCCTCCAAAGTCACCCAGCTAGAAATGAGCAGACTTGCAGTTCCCACTCAGAAAGTAGACCCCAGAGCCAGTGGGCTACAGCCTAAGTAGAATGGATTGACTGGTCACCAGACCCCAGCCCACTCACCGTGGTGCCATCCACTGCAACATACACTTTGCTACGACTGGAGTATACCTCCACGTCCAGGACCCGCCGGAGGCCACTACCTCTGCGCCGTGGAGGCTCCAGGTGGCCCAGGGCCTCATCTGTGGGGGACAACAGGGATAGAGATAGTCTCCCCAGCAGAATCACCCTCTTTGGAATCTGCCTGCCTCTCCAGCCATGAGATCCCAAGGGACCCCCTACCCCATCCTCAGCCTGGCCCCACCATAGTCTTGCTCCGGCTCCAGGTCTTCATTGGCCTCGCTGATTGCTCGCCGTGTGTCCAGGATCAACTTGATGTTGACGATGACAGTCACCAACAGGAAGAGCACTGCCCCTGTCTGAGGGGAGGGGTGGAGACGACTAAAGAGGGGCACCTTCTCCAGATCATAGAGGGTCTTCTTGAAAGGAGGGCCCTGTCTGCAGCAAGGACACAAGGAAAACTTGGGGCCTGTGTTTCCTCCCTCTGCCTGCCCAGCTTTACTGACCCAACTGGAGCCCAAGTTCTTTGGCTACTCCTCTAGGGAGCCTCCCCGGACCCTCCCCGCTCCATCACGGCCCTCCCTACCCGGAGCTCTTCTATTCTTCCATTTGGAGCCTTGATTTCCTTGGTCCCCTCCTCAGTTAGTTCTTAGAGTTGGAGCCAGTCCCAGAAAACCAAGGTGGGAATGATCAGAAGACCTGGGCCCCAGCCTTGACTGGCTGACAGGTGACCCTGGTCAAAGCCTTTCTGATCAGAATTCAGGTTTCTATCAGAAGCTTAGGAGGTTGGACTCGGGTTCTGATTCTGAAGCTGAACTCTGGGCCCAAACTACTACCTGGTGGGAACTTGACACGTAGAGGTATTCCCTTTCCGGGCTGAGGGGCAGCCAAGGTGGGTCTCAGTGCCCAAATTCTAGGCTGGGGTAAAGCTGGGAAGAAGCCCGTGGGAGGTCTTGGGACATCCCTATACCTGACAGAACCTCCGCAGGGCCCGCTGGTTGGTCAGTTTATACTTCCAGGTAAGATACCAGCTCCGCTTCTTCCGGGCCCCAAAGGGCTTGATGAGGGGGCTGGGCTTCCAGTCGTCCATGCTGGATTGGGGGTGTCACCACTGTCCTGGCCAACCCATGCCTTCAGTAATCTGAAGGGACCAGAGGGTTACATGGGGTAAGGTGCTCCTCCCAAAGTCTGATTGATGCTGTGGGGAGATGAGGGATGGCCTTCTCTACAGAGATCTGTGCTGTGTGACCTGGGAAAGTGGCTTAACTTCTCTGGGTCTGATAGGAAAACCTTCAGAGGGGTCCTAACACCTGAAAAATCCCCTGGGGCTGGGGGAACTATCCCAGGAAGGGGCTACTCAGGGTCCCAGGAGTGAAGGCCTGATTATCAGTTCAAGGCCCTGAAAGCCTTCAAGTCCCTGGAAAGGTGCAAGCCCCAGGCCTTCCCTGGCCTGGGGTGGGCACAGGGCAGCGACTCCCCAATCTTCCAGCCCCTCCACCCTCGCCCCCTCCTATATGGCCCCATTCTTCTCCGCCCCTGGGCTCGGAGCCACTCGAACGCTTGGGGGATTCGTCCCGGCCGCGCAGCCCCTCCCGGACGCCCGCCGGGACGCACTCACGGTTCAGGGAGCCCGGGCCCGGCTGGGGCCCGACTCCGGCGCGTAGAGCTCGGCCGGGCGCGCCGCGGCCTCCGCCTCCTCCATGCCGCGCACGGCCCCGCCCCGGCCCGCCTCCCCGCTTCCGCCGCCGCCGCGGGGTGAGAGGGCGGCGGGCGGCGCTTAGGTCGGCGGCGGGCGGTGTGGGGCCGGCGTGTCCCCGCCAGGCCCTCCGCAGCTTCGCTGCCCCGCCGGCAGGTGAGCCCCTCAGGGGTGTCGCTCGCCCCCCTGCACTACCGGAAGGGAAACCCGTTTCAAGTCAGAGTTCTAGCGCTTTGGACCAGACCGCACGGCACGCCTGGGTCCGACGGGCCACAGGCCTCGCCGGCAGCCCTTCGCGCAGGCCTGGGCTGTGCTGGGGAGGGCAGCGCTCCGGACTAGGATGTGCGTGGCCGGAGGAGGAGAAAGCGTCTGGATAAAAAAGCTGGTTCCACCATTTACTTTGACCTTGGTGGGCAATCACTTCTCCTCTGTCTAGTTTCCCTTCTCTTTGAAATGCAGATACACTTACAGATGATGGTCACTCTGTGCCAGTCAGTGTTCTAAGCACTTGACTCATATTAACTTTTTTGCATTCCTAACAAGTTCCTAGGTGATAGTGATGCTTATTTGAAGTGAGTGGGTAGTCATGGAACAATTTTAAGCAGGGAAGTGATATAATAAACAATGTCTGTTAAGAGAACCGTTACTCAGACTCCAGCACCTACAATCTGATCTATTGAACTTACCACACTCAGCTAAGATGGAGTTGAAGAAGTTCAACCACCACACCATGGAGCCTAGAGTGATTACAACTGAAAATGGGAGGATTGCATCCAGCATCCATGTGGAATCTGAGCCTCCTCTTGACATAGAGGTGCAATGGACACAACCAATCCAATGTCCACATAGAAGAGGTGGCATTGGATTGGGAAAAGTGGACATGGTGGACGATGGGTATGGGGAAAGGCAGGAAAAGATGAGAGGTGGAGGCGTCTTTGGGACATGGAGCTGCCCTGGATGGTGCTTCAGAGGTAATCACCGGACATTGTAAATCCTCACAGGGCCCACTGGATGGAATGGAGGAGAGTATGGGCCATGATGTGAACCATTGTCTATGAGGTGCAGAGGTGCCCAAAGATGTACTTACCAAATCCAATGGATGTGTCATGATGATGGGAACGAGTGTTGTTGGGGGGGGGAGAGGGGGGGTGGGGGGGTGGGGTTGAATGGGACCTCACATATATATTTTTAATGTAATATTATTACAAAGTCAATTAAAAAAAAAAACCAGTAAAAAAAAAAAAAAAGAGAACCGTTACTGTTTTGTGGAGAACCATTGAAAGGATACGAAAGGAAGCCAGAAGACCAGTACGATTGTTTTGGAGCTCTCCATATTCCATCTGCTTCCCAAATGATGGGATGGTATGCCCCAAATGTGAAGAGTACCTGTCTTAGGAGTTGAGGCAATGGGTGATCTTTCCTAATAAGTGTCACAATACGTTTTATTAGCATTTAAAAAAGTTGTCGGGAAACGGACTTTGGCCCAGTGGTTAGGGCGTCCGTCTACCATATGGGAGGTCCGCGGTTCAAACCCCGGGCCTCCTTGACCCGTGTGGAGCTGGCCATGCGCAGTGCTGATGCGCGCAAGGAGTGCCGCGCCACGCAAGGGTGTCCCCCGCGTAGGGGAGCCCCACGCGCAAGGAGTGCGCCCGTGAGGAGAGCCGCCCAGCGTGAAAAGAAAGAGCAGCCTGCCCAGGAATGGCGCCGCCCACACTTCCCGCACGGCTGACGACAACAGAAGTGGACAAAGAAACCAGACGCAGCAAACAGACACCAAGAACAGACAACCGGGGGAGGGGGGGGGAATTAAATAAATAAATAAATCTTTAAAAAAAAAAAAAAAGTTGTCCCTTGGGGTTCCTTCCTGACCTCTCCTCAAACTCACTCTCCGCAGAAGATCTCACCCATTTTCATGACTTCTGTTACCATCTAGATTCCCAAACTCATATCTGCCACCCTCTCCTCTCTCCTGAACTCCATGCTGACCTGAGTGTCCAGCTGCCTGCTGGACATCTCCATAGACCCCTTCAACTTAACAGGGTTCCTGCTGGAACCATTTCCTCCCACTCCCAGACCTCTTCTAGGGTTCCTTTTTTTAGTGAATCACATCAGGCCAAACAGCTGGGAGTAACCCTTGCTTCCTCTTCTACCTGGGTCTGTTTCCTTACACGGTATTCTCCACACAACACAATGGCTAGCACGTAGTAGGCTCTCCGTAATATTTGTTGAAATCATCCATTCTTTGAACAAATATTTATTGAATGCTACCATAAATAAATTAATATACTCAGTTACCAAGTCCTGTTAATCATATTGCCTAAGGAGCCCTCCATTCTGGTCTAATTCTTCTCCAACTTTACAACCAACCCAGGTTTCAGTTTCCTGCCTTCCAACTGGTCTCCTGGACTCTAGATTTTTACTCCTCCAATACTTTTCCCTTGTAAAATCAAGGGTAATTTTTCAAAACTGCAAATCTGTTTTTTGTCAATCTCTGACTTAAAACTCTCCTATGGTCAAGAGATATTGTCTAAGGAACAATATGTTACTTAAAATCACAATTGTAACCAACCATTAGATGAACTAAAGACAATGATGGGACCAATGGGGAAAAGGAAGTACTGTTTAAGAGTTAAATCCATACTTAATAGAAAGCCAGTGGACAACATTTAAAATCAAGAAATGTATTAGTGGTATACTGATGCAAACTGTCAGTAATAGTGTGGTATATGGGAACTTTGTATTTTATGCATGATTTTTTCCTGTAACACTACAACTTCTCTAAAAAAAATAGTGGTAGAAGTCTACTGTTTAGGGTTATGATGTATGTACCAGAAAAAAAAATAGCTAAACGTTTTTACCTCTGGGAAGTGGAACCAGAAGTAGGAAAAGGTAGGGCAGGGATAAGTACTTTTTCATTGTAAACCCTTCCATAACCATGGACTAAATTACTTGGATTAAAAAACAAGTTAAAACAAACAAAAAAGTTTTTCATGGTTCTCCATTTCTCACAGAGTAAAATCCAAACATCTTAAAGCTGTCTTGAACAACTAGCTACTTAAACTGTGTTTCTAGAACCAGCAGCATGGTCACCATCTGGGAGCTTGCTGGAAATGCAGAATGTCAGGGCCATCCCAGACTTACTGAATCAGAATCTGCATTTTAACAGGCTCTGCAGATGATTCATAGGCACAGTCAAGCTTAGTAAACATCAGTGTACAAGATCCGGTAGGATCTGATCCATGTAGATCACTCCAGCTTCAAAGTTGGTTGCCTTCTCACTGGCCAGGAAGACTTTATTTTTGCTTCTTCTGTATAAATTCTAGTTACTGTGGCCAGTATTTGGTGTGTGCGTGCGTATGTGTGTGTATAGCTAAATTCTAGCCGCTATTTTCAACCCAGCTCCTCAACCCCGGGAAGCCTTCCAAAACCCTCTGCAGTCCTCTGCTACCACTGTTCATTAAGCTCTTACATCTCGGACCAAGTGTGCTTAGCCTTCATTCAGCAAACATTTATTGGCCGCCTGATGTGTGCCAGTTTAAATTCAGTGGCAGAATGGGGAGAAGGCGCAGAGCTTCAGCTATCAATCCAGGATCTCCCAGCCCCACGCATTCCAGGGCTAGAGGTTGAATGCGCAGCACTCGAATACCTATTCGACTCTGCGCGGCTTTTCTGAGTGTTACGGCGCCCTCCTCCGCCCCCGCGCCGCGCGGGCGGGGACCCACCCGTTCGGCTCCACTCTGCAGTGGCGCCGGCGGCGAAAGGAGGACCCGCGGGAGCGGGACCCCGGCGTCCGGTCTCCCAGCCCCGCTCAGGCTTGGGCCCGCATGGAGGGGGCCGCGGAGTCCCAGACGCCTGACCTACGGGACGTGGAGGGCAAGGTGGGCAGGAAGACCCCTGAAGGGCTGCTCCGCGGGCTGCGAGGCGAGTGGGAGCCGGGCACCACGGGCGCCCTCCTGCTCCCAGGGGCGCCGAGCTCAGGCCACGGCTTGGGGGACAAGATCATGGCGCTGAGGATGGAGCTGGTGAGTGTTGCCTCCACGGGACAGGGCGGGTCGGAATTCCCACCTTTGGGATGGAAAGGACGGACTGACGTCCTCGGAGTGGGGTGGAGAGGAGGAGTTGAAACTCCTCACTTAACTCCCCGGGATCCCTCCCAGATCAATCCTTAAAGCCCGGGGCCGAGTTACAGTGACCTCCATTAGTTACCCCTCAAGGGTGAGTAGGATGTTGAGGGGTCCTGAGGCCTTGGGGTGGGAGGCGCAGGCTATAGGAAGTTTTTCTGCCAAATTAGGAGGGGGGGCGTTAGGGCTGAGAACCAGCTGAGAACCTAGCACTGCACACGCCTGTCCCTGCCCCTTCTTATGGAGCAACTAGGTTTTTATCCCCTGCAAACCCAGAGCTTCTTGAGTACTGAGATGGAATTTGGTTCACCTGAGGCCCCAGTGTTTACAACAGGATTCAGCACAGAAGAGACTTGGGTGACGGGCATATCTGCTGAAAACTGCCAGCACCAGGGGTACCGAAAACATTTCCCCATCTCTGCGGAAAATATTTGAAAGTTCCTAGAACCATGGCGGGCACAGATCAGGCACACTGTCGGTGCTGGTTCCTCACTTCTGACTAGTCTCCCCACGGGCACACTGGATATTTGGATCTCATCCGTCCCTCCTTGGTGAGAAGAGGAAGAAACAGGAGGCCTCCCGCATCCATTGCTGGTGCTGCTAGTCTAGATTCTGAGCCAAAAGGACAACTAGGGCCTTAGTTCCGGTGAAGGGAGTGATTTACACCTGCTACCACTTTGTAGCCAGCTCTGGAAACCTGAGGAATTGCCAGCCGCTCCCTGGCCCTGAACCAGAAGCCTGCAGTGAGTTTGTCAGCTAGTAAGTCTTCCTGGAGCCCCACTGTGTGCCCCCCTCTGTGCTAGTCCTGGCTGGGAGGACACAGGGCTGTGGGCAGAGAAGTCAGAGAAGGCTACCTGGGGGAAAGACTTGAATGCCAAGTGTGCATTTGACCTTGAAGGTTGGGGGTGAGTGCAAAATGCCTTTAGAGCAAACTGTGACTCTGTCCACCTAAGCGGGGGCTGGCTTTGCCTCATCGGACAAACTGGAGTTCAAGGCCAGGAAAGAGCCTACCTAGAGTACCCTGCTTTGAAAGTACATGTGCCAGGCATCGCACAGAGATCTTTACAAGATATTCTCTTAATTCTCACAGCAACCTTAGTAGGCAAATAATATTTTATAGATGAAGAAACTGAGGCACAGAGAGGTTAAGTAACCGTGAAAAGTCATACAAAAAGTAAAAAATAGAACCAGGATTTGAACTCAGATAATCTGACTACACTTTACATCTTTACCATTAAGATGTGCTTTGGGTCAGATACTCCGAACACATTATGTCATTGAAGTGAGAAGCATAGGCATCATTTTCCCATTTCACAGATGAGAAAACACGCTTAGAGGTCCCCTGCCTGAGCTCTCACAGGGAGTCAGTGGCAGAGCCACACCTATTCTTTCTTTCCTGCCTTTGATAGTGAACTTTTAAAGGGTTCATTTAACTTCTGATTTTTTTTTCTTGCTGTATTCATGACCCCGGGCTGGCCTGGGGCCTGAGGCTGCCCATGAAGGGTCAGAAGAGGGAGAGGTCCTCTATGTATACTCACAGATCCCTGCCCCATTCCTTTCTCCCTCCTACGGTCAGCATCTCATTGATCTCTCCCACTCTGCCATGCCTTGGCCTTGGCCCCCCCCCCCCCCCCCCCCCCCCCCCCCCCGGCAGGACAGGGGTGGAGCAGGGGATTTCCCTTGGAGCCACTGGTAGCAGAACTGAGCCAAGCCCTCTAAGGACTGTCCTTCAATTGTCCCTCTTTCACCTGTCCTTGAAGAGAGGAGTCAGGCTTGCCTTTGAGGCCAAGGTTAGCCCTGCCTTTAGGTCTCTTTCCTCTAGTTTCCCTCCCCTACAGAAAGGTTGAGTAAACCAGCCAAAGGCTAGGATATGTGTATATGTGTAGGATGTGTGTGTGTAACAATGGCAATTCTCCACCCCTTTGTCCTCCCACCCAAAGAACTGTTGCTATGATTACCCGCCCCCACAGAGCAGTTGGAGACAAAGCTTAAGTTAGGCAAGGGGGGTGGGGAGAAGGCATGAATTTGAGTCCTGGTTCTGCCCCTGAATCACTTTATGATCTTGAGCAGGCCCTGATCTCTCTCCCAGCCTCAGTTTTTTGGAAAAAACTGGGGGTGGGGGGTAGAAAGAAGTGTGGAACCAGGTGATCTCTAAGGGCTCTTCTAGGGATAATAGTCTGAGAATCTCAGTCCAATACCAGGAAACTGGGAGGTGGAGTGAGATCTCCAGGCTTTCCTCCAAGGCCTGATTTGTAAGGAGCAGAGGGAGCCATACTCCTTGAGCCCAGGACTGGGCAGAGTCTGAGATGTATATGTTGAGGGATAAAGAGTTTGAATCTCCCTGGAAAGAGAATTAGGTTGGGGTAGCCTTTGAGGCTACATTTCTCCTGAGCTGTCCTCTTCTCTGTTTCCAAAGAGATGATGTGAAATTAATGTGTTTCTTTTTCTGGTAAGAAAGCTTCTCCTTCTATTCTGGGGGTGATGCTGTCACAGTCAAGGCATCCCAGTGTCACAGGACCTTTGAATCTGGTTCTCAGATTCATTTCCAAGCCCCTGGAACCCTGGGGAGCACTAAAACAGCCAAGGATAATAAAATCAAGAGAATCATAGAACTAGGCTAAATATCAGAAATGAAATGGGCAGTTCCTGCTCTTAGGAGGATTACAGTCTGGGTTGGGGAATGAGGGAAACAGACTAACCACCCTAGTACAGGATGATAAGTGTTGTTGGAACACCCAGAGGGCTTCCTGAAAGAGTCTTGATCAAGAATCACATGGTTGAGTTTGTGCTCGGGAAAGGCCACTTTGAAATAGAGGTGAGTACATGCTGTTTCCACTGGTTGGAATGCCTCTCCTTCTCTTTGCCTGCCTAAGTTCTACTTAATCTTCAAGTCTCAGTTCATGTCCCTTATCCTAGAAAGCCATTCCTGACCTCCCTTGGTTGGGTTATGGACCTGTAGGTACCCTCAGCAATCTGTTCAGCAGTTATTCCCCTAACTTTTGTAACACTGAATTTTAAGTACTTGCTTCCATGTCTTATCTTACCCATCAGACTGTGAACCCTCTGAGGACAAGAAAGGGTGTGCTTTCTTCCTTCCTCTAACATAATACTTGACCTATAAGGAACACTCAATAAATTATTTGTCCCATGATTGGATGGATTAATTCCATATTGAGGAAGGGCAAGAAAGACTTCTTAGAGGTGCTGGCATTTTAGCAGGGCTCTGAAGAATAGATAAGGTCATTGGATATTCCAGTTCAAGATGGCAGATTGAATACATGCATTTATATCCATTCCCTCCTGAAACCCCACTTATAAGCCAGTAACTGAATTATTTTTAGAAGGCATGAAGGGAAGCGGACTTGGCCCAATGGACAGGGCGTCTACCACATGGGAGGTCTGTGGTTCAAACCCCGGGCTTCCTTGACCCATGTGGAGCTGGCCCATGTGCAGTGCCAATGCACGCAAGGAAAGCCGTTCCACACAGGGGTGTCCCCCACGTAGGGGAGCCCCATGCACAAACAAGGAGTGAGCCCTGTAAAGAGAGCCACCCAGCACAAAAGAAAGTTCAGCCTACCCAGGAGTGGTGGCCACACACACGGAGAACTGACAAGCAAGATGATGCAACAAGAATAGACACAGATTCCTGGTGCTGCTGACAGCAATATAATGGAAGCAGACATGGAAGAACACGCAGTGAATAGAGAGCAGACAACTGGGGTGGGGGGTGGGGAAGGACGGGGAGAGAAATTTTTTTAAAAAACTGATAGAAGATGATGGGAACAAAATGTTAGAATCTGAAAGGCAGAAGGAAGAGTGGTAATTAGCTTAGTAGATCCCCAAAAAGCTGAATCCCAAGGCAGCAATAGGGAAAGCTGAAAAGTAACCCTTTTATAAAACCCTCTGAAGTCTCAGGAATTGGGTATTTCTGGAACTGGGGGTGTGAGTGTGGATGAAAACAAAAGAATTAATTAAAATTCTCTTTTAAGAATCATACTCTAAGCCAGTCATCAAATTCATATAGAATGGCAAGGGGCCCCAAATAGCCAAAACATCTGAAAAAAAGAAGAACAAAGTTGGAGGACTCATACCTTCCAATTTCAAAATTTACCATATACATGAAGTAAACAAAACAGTGTGGCACAGGCATAAAGATAGGTATATGGACCAATGGAACAGAATCGAGAGTTCAGAAATAAACCAACACATCTATGGCAAACTGATTTTTCAACAAGGGTGCCAAGTTCACTCAATGGGGAAAGAATAGTTTCTGCAACAAATGGTGCTGGAAAAACTGGATATCCACATGCAAAAGAATGAAAGTAGACCCCTACCTCACACCATATGCAAAAAATGAACTCAAGATGGATCAAGGATCTAAAAATAAGAGTTAAAACTATAAAACTCCTAAAAGAAAGCACAGGGAAAAATCTTCAGGACCTTGTACTAGGCAATGGTTTCTTAGATATGACACTGAAAGCACAAGCAACAAAAGAAAAGGATATTGTCAAAAAAGTGAAAACAGAATGGGAGAAAATAGTTGCAAATTATATATCTGGTGAGGGTTTAATCTGATTATATCAACTCAACATCAAAAAGACAAACAGGAAGTGAATATAGCTCAGTGGTTGAGTGCCTGCTTCTCATGTATGAGGTCCTGGGTTCAATCTCTGGTGTATCCTAAAAAATAAACAAAAACCCAAAAAAGATAAACAACCTAATTTAAAAATGGGCAAAGGACTTAAAGAAGCATTTTTCTAAAAGAAATTATACAGAGATAAGCACATGAAAAGATGCTCAACATCTTTAGTCATTAGGGAAATGCAAACCAAAACCATAATGAGATACCATTTTACACCTGCTGGGATGAGTAATTATTAAAAAAGCAAACAAACCAAAAAATAACAAATATTGGTAAGGATATAGAGAAAGTGGAACTCTTATGCTTTGCTGGTGGGAATGTAAAATGGTGCAGCAGCTGTGGATAACTGGTTCCTCAGAAAGTTAACCATAGAATTACCTTATAATCCAGCAATTCCATTCCTAGGTATATACTCCAAAGAACTGAAAGCAGGAACTGAAGCAGAAACATGTACACCAATGTTCATAGCAACCTTACGCACAATAGCCAAAAGGTAGAAACAACCCAAGGGCCCATGAACAGATGAATGGATAAACAAAATGTGGTATTTCCATATAAATGGAAATACTATTCAGCTATAAAAGAAATGACGTTCTAGTACATGCTACAACATGGATGAGTCTTGAAACATCATGCTAAGCAAAATAAACCAGATGCAAAAGGACAAATATAATATGATTCCACTTACATGAAATATTTAGAATCAGCAAATTCTTTGAGATAGAAAGTAGACTAGAGTTACTAGAGGTTTGGGGGAGGGTAAATGGGAGTTATTTCTTAATGGGTAAAGAGTTTCTGTTTGGGATGATGAAAAAGTTTTAGTAATGGAAGGTGGTGAATGTAACATTGTAAAAGTAATTAATGCCATTGAGTTGTATACTTAAAAATAGTTAAATTTTTTTTTTTAAAATGAGACCAGACAAATAGTGACCAGAAGTGTTTGTGGGATGTTGGGGGAGGTTGCCTTACAAACAGAACCTGAGAGGTGGTAAGTAAGACACCTAGGCACCCTAGTTGACTGACCTGGTTCCAGAATCCTCTGAAGTATGATTAGGGGCTTACGTCAGCTGGGCAAGACAGGGACTAAAATTTTTATTATTATTATTATTATTATTATTAGGTAAGGAATAATCCAGCTAACAGACAATTAGATTCTAAGTAGTATTACTTTAATTACTATCTGTTCTAATTAACTTTTGACTGCTCTTGCAACTAGCCTCTAGAGAAAACATCGTTTCCTTTTATTCCTTTATGAAATAATAAAATGGCCTGTGATGACTTTCTTGGAGGGGGTGGAGAGGGGAAAGAGAGGAGAGAGAGGGAGAGAATCATACTCTAAGATCCTTTCCCTAACTGTGCAAACAGGCACCAGCCACTCCTTCATCCTAGCAGAACGCAGAGATATAAGTCTTGCAAAGAATAAAACAGAAGGTTTCTGGACTGGGAGACACAAAGCACAGTTGAGGGCAAGCGGGATTAAGTAAAAATGTAGTAAGTATTATGAAATGTCCCTCCCAGCCTGCTCTCCTAGTTGGCTCCTGGGATGGTAGCCTTGATTAAATGTACTGTCTAGTGGGGAGGCTGGAACATTCTTTTCTGGGGAATATGACTAGCATAAGAGGGGGGAAAATATTTCCCCCTCTTTCATGTTTATGGTAAACTTTAGGCCTCACCTGACCAACCAGCCCAGCTAGGTCACCCTATTGTGAGGCTCAAGGTTGACAAGCCTCACATATATACAGAGTTTCCAATCAGTTCTTTAGAGCCCCCTCTGCAATGTGAGCAGACAGCTAAAGCTCATTAGAAATCTCATGAGACCCTCTAATCCAGGGGTTCTTAACCAGGTAACTTTGAGATTACCCAGTAAACTAGATTTACTCCAGTACAGACATGGAGACTGATGTGGATGGAGGAAGTCCTGAGTCCCCAGCCAGTGAGATTCTGACCCGCCTAAGTTCTGGCCAGCTCTTCCCTCCCTCAGCCCCTGCTATCAACACCCTAAAGAGGCTGGACACCCAGAGCAGCTGCTGCTTGCTTCACCAGCTCTGGCCTCCTTTTGGACCAGTCTGTATACTGATTACCACCTGGTCCTTTATCAAGCTGTTTGTTGACTGTCTCTTTGTCTCACTGGTGAATCTGGATCGCTGTCCAATAGTTAGTGTCCTAAATATGAAGTTCAAAGCTCAGTGGAACCAAATTTTAATACTTAATATTTACTGAAATCTTACTTTGTACCAAACACTGTACTGAATACTTAATAGACAGTATTGCAGAATCCTCACAAGCCCCTCTTTGAGGTGAGTGATTTAGCCCTATTTTACAAACAAGGGTTTTACAAACTGGGGTTTTAAAACTGCTTCTAAAGCCCACACCTTCCAAACCATTCTATTTTCATGCTTCCTGAAATACTGGAATATTGGGAAAGTCAGGGACCCAGAACCTGGGGCTAATCCCTTCTCCCACTCTCCCAGGCTTACCTGCGAGCCATCGACGTGAAGATCCTGCAGCAGCTGGTGACCTTGAACGAGGGCATCGAGGCGGTGCGTTGGCTGTTGGAGGAGCGGGGGACGTTGACCAGCCACTGCAGCAGCCTCACCAGCAGCCAATATAGCCTGACAGGTGGGAGTCCTGGTCGCTCAAGGCGAGGCAGCTGGGACAGTCTGCCAGACACCAGCTCCGCTGACCGGCTGGACAGTGTCTCCATTGGTAGCTTCCTGGACACGGTGGTTCCAAGTGAGCTGGATGAACAGGGCCCCTCTGGGATTCCCCGACCCGAGATGGACTGGTCAAAGCTTATACCCGGTGGGGAGAGGGCCAGGACTGAAGTGGATCTGACAGCCACCAGGCCAGGAGGCTTGAGGGTTGGACAGAAGCCCTCAGGGGCGGGGATTCAAGACAAACCACCAGAACTGCCAGAGGACAAGAGTGCCAAGTTGGACTTTGAGGCCCACTGGTACTGGGGGCAGTGCCAGGACGATGTTACCTTCTTGTAATATTTCTACCCTTTTATATTCTTGTGGCTTTTCTCTTCCCTAGGCTCTGGTCTCCCTCAAAATGTACTCTCCTTCAATCTGGGACTAGGAAGAGGCTGCATTGAAATCAGTACTCCATGGTTACCATGGAAACCTGGCCTCACCATCCCTCTAGTCCCTGGGGAGTCTCTTATCTTTACCTGCAGAGCTATTGTCACAGAACACTGACTCTAGGCATAGCTTGTGGCTCCTGGTATGATGGTATACCCTGCCCCCCTCCACTAGGTAAGGATTTGAGGAATTTAGGACCCTGCGGGATCATTGGTGAAGACACAGGGGTGTAATTACCTCACCCAACGTCTAGGAGCTTTGGCCCGCATCCTGGCCAAGATGGAGGATTGAGGAGGGACATGGAGGTCAGGGCCAACTCTCCATGGATTGGCCCTCCCAGAAGCCTTTGGGCTTGGCAGAACCACCCTTTTCCTGTCTGTTGAGTGATGTCACTTCCTTCCAGGATAGACTAAGGCTTTCTACTTTCTGTATCTTTGGGTAGTGGGTGATAAATCAGTATGGGTGTGTCTAAGCCCCTGCTGCTAAGTGAGACCATTGCATTACTTTCAAGATAACATTTCTCATTTTAACCACTTTCAACTATACAGTTAGTGGCGTTAACTTTGTTCATAATGTTGTGTTGCCATCACCACCATCCACTACCAACAACCATTACTTCTCGTGAGCGGGAACACATGACGCCTCCTGGCAGGAGTTTCTCACTTTCTGTCAGCTGCTTGTATTTCTTTTCAGAAAGGTTCTTACTTTTTAGAGTGTCCCCATTTTATCTTAGAGGGCCTCATTTTCTCTGTGGCTGCAACCTTTTCTTTGGTTCCAGTACTCCTATCCCTTTGCTTTTAGGGAGGAAAGCTCATAGGGGACTCCTCTCAGAAAAAGTCATTTTGGTCCACCCCTGCCACAGTTCCCTGTCTTACCCTGTCCCTGGGTTGCCCCCATTCTTCCATCCTGGCTTCAAATCTGCCTGCCCAGAGGTTTAGCTTTTGTGTTTTCATACCTTCTCAGGTTCCTCTTCTGGCCTCAGGCCTTTCATAGGCACAAAAATTCTATCCATCTCTTCCTACTGCTGGGAAGCCCCAGGAAGGGAAAAGCTGGAGGTCTCAGCTCTAAGAGTATACCAGATGGGGGAAGGGTCGTCTTCTTTGACCCTGAGCTTCCCCTTCCCCTGCCCTGCCTGGCGCCTTCCACCATTTAGTCACATTATTCCTGTGGGAGGCTGGGACACAGGAATCCCCTTGTCTGGACAACAATGGGGTCATGGCAGGGAAAGACAGAGGCTCTTTGGTCCCAGAGCCCACATCCTGGGGTGGGGGAGGGAGGAGTGAGGGAAAGGCAGCTCCTTCTTCCCTTAGAGTCTAGACTCCTGGGATCTGAGGAAGGAACAGGGGACTGGCTCTGATGGCATGGGTCCCAGGGCCCTAGTGAATTACACCAAAGAAGGAATTCAGGGAAACTGCCAATTCAGGGCTCAGGTTGAGAACGGGACCAGAGGGGGTGGGGACAAGGACTATGGCTGATGTCAGAGAATGAATTATTGGAGATCAACTCTTTAAACCCTAAGTAACTGTCCCAGTCCCTATCTTTCCTGGACCCTGAAACTAAATTACTGAAAAGCAAAAAGGAGGGAAAAGGATGTCAGATATTGTCCTTAGTTATTCACTATGCCCTCAGGGCTGTGAGATAGAAATGTCTCCCCCAAATAACTAATAACTGCTGCAGTTTCTGTACTTTGAATTCTGTGCTGGACAAGGGAAGGAAGTGAAGTTGATTATCTCCACCTCTCTCAACCCTTCAACTCTTGTTCTGCAACTCCACCACAATCCTTCTGGGCTGTGGCTTTTCCCTAAAGATCCTTCCCCCCTCCTTTGAAATCTCCAAAGTATTTTTAGTCTTTCCTTCTCTGCTGCCCACCAGTCTTCTCTTATCAGCCCTGATCCTGGGGTTCCTGACCTCGCCTCGGGCTGGAAAAATCAAATACCCAGGTCCTGTCCCTTCTCTGTTGCCAATTTGAATGTGCTCTTGAGTTCAACTTGGAAGCCTAAGAATTCCTTAGTTTCCCTAGTTGGTTTAGTTCACATACCTCTAAGCTGAAGAAGTTGCCTGCCCTCTTGTGGCCACTATGCAGCAATCCTGGGGCACCTGGGTGGAACCTTGAGCTCAAATAGTCTTTTAGACCAGTCACCTCTGCCCAGACAGAGAGACTGAGGCACAGAGAGGGTAGACTTGCTCAGGGTCACCCATTATAAATCTGTGGAAATGCCCAAATGAAAGAGCCCAGATCACCTGCCTACCTGTCCTTGGCTCTATCCACTTAGCCAGATTGCCCCCCAACCAGCCAAAACCACCCAAATCCAAAGGGAATAAAAATAATTTTCCTCCTCTTTGAATGTTTGGTTTCTCATTGCCACCATAGAGAGGCAGTGCAGTCTTTAAGGAAAGAATTATAGGCTCTGAGGAAAGAAAATCCTGGGACTGGACTGGGTGCAGGGTGCAGTGCTGTGGATGGCAAAACCCAGGAAAGTCAATCCTGGACCAAGAGTTTTTCCTGAGAAGAGATAGAGGGGCTAGTAGATCCAGAGATGGTTGGGGCAGGACTCAGCATTTCCATTCCCTAGGTAAGCTGGAAGGTAAGACTGAGGGTGGAGAACCGTGAGATGAGGAAATCCAAATGGGTCCAGTGGAGTTGGGGAGCTCCGCAGGTTCGTTGGCTAGGCCGCAGAGGGTGTGGAGGACCGGAGAAGTGGAGTGAGTGGGCAGCCTGGGCTCTCCAGGTAGGTCTGGGTATCCTGTACTTATACCTTAGACTCCATTTCACTATCAGCAAGACCCAGGAACCCCAGTTAACACACCTGCCCGGCTCTTTCTAGGTCACAGGGAAGAGCTATTTTAGGGGTTCAAAAAAGGAAAAGGTAGGATTAGGGAGAGAAATATAGAGAAACCAGAGAGAATGAGATGAAAAGGGGATATTGCAAGTATGCTCAAAGGAAGCATACTGCCCTCCAAGAGGCCGGGGGATTTTGTCAGGGCTCAGGGTGAAGGCAGAGGTGAGAGTGCTTATGGCAGCTGCAGAAACAGTGCCTGGGAGGAAGAGGCGGGTGCTGGCTTGGCTGGGTCCATCAAGAAGACATGGAAAGGAACGGAGGGAGGGAGGGCCATGGGAGTGAGTAAGTATTAGGGCCTATATTTAGGAGGGTGGTGAGGTTGGGAACTGGACTGACTGGGAGCTCAGTGAGCGCTTCAGTGGGAAATGCTTGGGGATTGTAGTGGACTACAAACACTCTGTATGCACAGTGCCGTGGGTCCTCCACGATAACTGTTGAATGAATGGAAATGGAGGAATGAATGGGAATGTGGAAACATAAGGAGATGTGCCTTACAAAAAAAAAGTAAGTAGGTTGAAGATCATTTACAAATAAGCTAATTTAAAACATCCGATTTAATTCTTAGCAACCCCATGAGCAATATGTGAACCCAGGCATTATTAATAATGAATTGTTGCTGAGACGCAGATTAAGTAATATGTTTAGGGCCATATCGGTAATAAATGAGCTGGTACTAAGTGACCTAGGGCAGTCTGACTGCCCATGCTTCCAGGAAATCTTCTCTGATGACCTTCCCCCGACACACAGCTTCCTCTCCTAGGAGGACAGTTTAGTGCTGCCCACTGGTAGCGGCAGTATATTAGTTTCCTATTGCCGCTGGAATAAATCACCACAAATTTGGTGGCTTAAGGCTACATGAATTTATTATCTTACAGTTCTGGAGGTCAAAAGTCCAGTATCAGTTTCACTGAGCTAAAATCAAATTGGCATACCTATTTTTATTCTGGTGGCTCTAGGGGAGAATCTGTTTCCTTGCCTTTTCCAGCTTCTAGAAGCTGCTTGCATTCCCCGGTTTGTGGCCTCTTCCTCCAATTTTAAAGTCAGCAGCATAGCATTTTCTCTCCTTTCTGACCTCTGCTTCAGCCTTCACATCTTCTCTGTGTAACTCTACTGTCTGCCTCTTAAAAGGACGCTTGTTATTACATTGGATCAACTGAAATCCAGGATCATTTGCCTATCTCAGGATACTTAATTTAATCCTATCTGCAAAGATCATTTTGCATATTTACAGGTTCGGGGGATTAGGACATTGGGCATCTATTTTGGGGGGTAAAGGTCAGGAGGGAGCATAATTTAGCCTACCATGGGCCGTGATGGAGGGTGCGTAGGAGGAATGTAGGCCCAGAATGAGCCTCTATCTTCATTTAGCCTCCCTTACCCAGGAGTGGGGGGTGGTGTCAGGGAGGAGGGGGCTAGGTTCAAGCCCCATGTCTGGAGAATAGCGAGTTAGCTTCTGTACCACCACCAGCAACAGCCAAGGGTGAAGGTCAGACTTGGGAGAAATTCTCACTTTCTGCTGGAGCCCCTTTCAGGCCTGGGCCCTCCCTGGGACCAGAGAGAGGAACGGGGTAAGGGCGCAGGTTTCCAGCAGCCTCTGTCCTCAACATGGCCTGGTCTCCAGAACCTTTCTGTGCTCCTGCTTCTCAAGGCAGATGGTTATATTCCCAGCAAACTAGCCTGGGCTTTTTCTGGAAAATGTAGATTAGCTGTCTCCTTTTTAAATTATTTTTTTAAAATTTCTTGGTAGTTAAACTATGTTACTCAAAGCATGGTGAACTCTCATCATCAGTTGATACTAGATCCTTTCTTGGTTTATTTTCTTCTTTTGATCCCTGATCCCTATTCTCATTCCTCTCCCTGACATAGGTGTACAGTCCAATGTGTTTGGTATATGTTTTTTTGGATATATATGTATGTTTGAAAAAATATATAATATTTATGAACTTATGTGTCTTAATATATAAATGGTGTACTTTTACAATAAATTAACTTCTGTAACAAATTGCCCCCATATTTCAGTGATTAAACACAATAAAGATTTATTTTTCACTTATTCAACAATCTAGCACAGGTGTTCCTAGTTGGACAGCTCTCCCGCACTGTCCATTTTGAGTACCAGACTCCCTCCATTTTCGAGTGGTAACAGCCTAAGCCCTGCATCATAGTTTCCTTTCACCCTTTTGCTAAATTATTTTAGCATCCATCCATGACCACTTTCTGCATTGGTTATTTCATTGAGGATTGTAAAACAGTAATTTTCAAGTCCTGTCATTCCATCTTCATTTATTAGCTACAATTCTGTATAGAAAAACATTTTCACATCCTGTGGGACCATTTGGTTACCCTGAAATAAAGTTCATGCCAGAATGGCACTTAACTCTTTTAGAGGAGTAAGTTGGTTTCCTAGCAACTTCTAATGGTGTTCAATGATTTGTTTTGTTTTTGTTTCTCTCTTTGTAAATTATTATTATGAACTTGTAATTTTTATATATGCAATGTCTTTTAATCATTTGCAGTTTTTTTCTATTACGTACAATTTCAAACATATACAAAAATAAAGAAAATAATAGTACGAGTTTCCATGCACCCATCACCCAACTTCAGTAATTACCAGTCTTAGTTTATTCCATTAACGATTTTCCCCCAATCAAGATTATTTTGAAGCGAAACCAGATATACCAATTCATCCATAAATGTTTCAGTATATATCTAAAAGATAATGACTTTTTAGTACTGAAATCTTACCTAAAAATAGCAATCATCCTCATATAATCAAATGTAGTTGGTATTCAAATTTTCCAATTTTCTGATAATCTTTAAAAAAAAAAGTTGTTAGAATTGAAACCCAAATAAGGCCCATGCACTGCAATGGTCAATAGATAGTTCTTTTAAGTCTCTTAATCTGTAGGTCCTCTCCCTCTCTCTTTTATTCCTACATTTTTTTTTTTTTTGGAGGGGGGGTTGTGGGAAAAAAAAAGTTATTTGTCCTGTAGAGTTTCCCACAGTCTAGATTTTGATTATTGCATCCCTATGATGGCATTTAACTTGTTCCTATGCCCCGTGTTTTTCCTATAAATTAGTTGGATTTGGAGACTTCATCACTTTCAGAAAAATGTATATATTTCAGAAAAATATATATATATATATTTTACTTTTAGGAACAATGTATTTGACAAGAATATATCAGTGGAGAGAGTGTAGCTCAGTGGCTGAAAAAAAAAAAAGGAATATAGCAAATGTGGTCTTTTGTAATTCCACAAGAAGGTACTTCCATGTCTGGTTCTCTCTTTTTGGTGTTAGCAGCCCCTGATGATTGTTGTCTAGATGCATTATTGTTTTTTGTTTTATTTTTTAAGATTTATTTATTTATCCTCCCTCTCCCCCTCATTGTTTGTACTTGCTGTCTGCTCTCTGTGTCCATTCACTGTCTGCTTGTCTTCTCTTTAGAAGGCCCAGGGAACTGAACCTGGGACTTCTCACATGGGAGAGAGGTGCTCTCTGCTTTGTTCTCATTGTATTTCCTCTTGGTGTCTCTTATTGTATCATTTTGTTATGTCAGCTTGCTGTGCCAGCCTATTGCGCCAGCTCGCTGTCCTGCTCATCTTCTCCAGGAGGTACCAGAAACCGAACCCTGGGGAAGTGGATTTGCCTCAACGGATAGAGCATCCACCTACCATGTGGGAGGCCCAGGGTTCAAACCCAGGGCCTCCTGACCCATGTGATGAGCTGGCCCACGTGCAGTGCTGATGCATGCAAGGAGTGCCGTGCCATGCAGGGGTGTCCCTGCATAGGGAAGCCCCACGTGCAAGGAGTGGACCCTGAAAGGAGAGCCACCCAGCGCAAAAAAATGTGCAGGCTGCCCAGAAATGGCGCCATACACATGGAGAGCTGACGCAGCAAGATGATGCAGGAAAAAGAGACACAGATTCTGGGTGCTGCTGACAAGAACACAAGCAGACACAGATGAACACACAACGAATGGACAGAGAGCAGACAACTGGGAGAGAAATAAATAAAAAATAAATCTTAAAAAAAAAAAAAGACTACAATGTGAAGGCTGGGAATGTTCATTGCTATTTAGTTGTCATAGCTCCTAGGCCTTTTCAATAGTCAGAACCAGGAAATACATATTTTTAGAAAGAGAGGAAAAATTGTGAGTATTCATGGATGTTTCCACTGCAAATTTAAAATTGCAGGTCTTAACTTAAAAAACAAATTATACTTGTGTCTTTTTTTTTTTCTTGTTTTTTTTTTCTTATACTGAAAGCCTTGATTGCCAACCACATTTACATAAGTACTTACCTGCTTTATCATACAATATACATTTCTTGTTCGATTTTGATATTGTAAATATCTTCTAACCTATCACCGTCTGTTAATATGGTGTCCTTAATTGAACAGAAATGCTTAATTTTCTAAAACATGGTTGCATTTATTTACTTACCGTTCTTTTTAGATAAAATTTATATATGTTAAAAGCCCACAACTTCTCTAATTAAAAAAGGGGGGCATGGGTGTTGCTTATCAACATTCTTCGCCAAATTTGACATGGTTAGACTTTTCAGTGTTTGCCAATTCAGTGGATATGAAATGATACCAGTTGTAAAAATAATTTGTTGTTCTGGGATAACTAGTAAAGTTGAATGTTCAGCTTATTGGTCTTTTTTATATTCTCTTCTGTACTAACTTCATTACATTTGTCCTTTCCTTTTCAATAGAAAATCTTTTTCAATAGAATATCTTTTCCCAATTGATTAGGATTATTATTTAAATATGTTCTGAATATCAATCTTTGCTTGGTTAAGTGTATTTTTTCCCCATTTTTATGTAGTATTTTTTTTCTTGGTTACTGGTACCTCTATGTGTGTGTGCACTAAAGTTTTCCAATTCAAGTTTCCTTAGGAACACGGCTTAATTCCTTGGCTCTGTTTCCTGTAAAATTTGTTTTTTGGCTTATTCATCTTCCAGTATCACAGTATATTACCTATAATTTTATAATAAATTTTAATACTTGGCAAAACAAAAAATATATATATATATATATGTTGAAATGCACAAATATTAGCTAGGATTTTAACAAATGGTTGTACCTGTGTAACCAATACTCTTGTCATGATATAGAGCAGGGGTTCTTAACCTTTTTTGATCCATGGACCTCTTTGCCAGTCAGGTGGAAAACATGGACCCATTACTAAGTCCACCCTATATTTAATAAATATATCACACCTGCACCAACATCTCCCCACAAGAATGATGTTTTTTGAATTTTCAGTTCAAGTTCATGGACCCCCAAAAATCTTTCCATGGACTCGGGGGGACCCCTGGTGAAGAACCCCTGTTATAGAGCATCACCTTTCCTCTGGAAAGTACCCTTGTCTCCCATTAAGTCAACTCCCTACCCCTTCACAAGCAACCACTGTTCTGATTTTTTTTCACCTTAGTTTTGCTTGTTCTAGAGCTCATATATGTAGAATTATATAGTGTGTGCTCTGTGTGAGGCTTCTTTCACTCAGCAGAATGCCTGTGAGATTGATCCATGTTGCTGCCTATATAATAATTCATTTCTTTTTGTTGTCAAGTATGAAAACACTTCCCTGCCTTTGTTTTTTTTTTTTTTTTTTTAATCCCTTCTGTTAATGAATCTTTAGGTTATTTCCAATTTTTGCCTATTATGAATAAAGCTGCCATGAACATTCATGTATAAATGTTTTCATTTCATTTGGATTAACATTTAGGAGTGGAATTGCAGGGTCAAAAGATAGGTGTATTTATAACATTATAGGAAACTGCCAAACTACAGTCTCCTCACCATTTGGTGGTATTAGCCTTTTCAATTTTACCCATTCTAGTGGTTGGTAACTCATGGTTTTAATTTACATTTCCCTGAAGACTAAAAATGTTGGGCATTTTTTCCTGTGTTTATTCACCATTTGTACTTCTTTGTGAATTGACTGTTTAACTGTTTATCTATTTTTTATTGAATTTGCCCATTTTAAAAATTGTTTTGTTTTTTTTTTAAAGATTTATTTTATTTATTTCTCTCCCCTTTCCCCCCGTTGTCTTCTCTCTGTGTCCATTCACTATGTGTTCTTCTGTGTCTGCTTGCATTCTTGTCATGTGGCACCAGGAAACAGTGTTGCTTTTTTTGTTGCGTTATTTTGCTGCTTCAGCTCTCGTGTGTGTGGCACCACTCCTAGGCGGGGCTGTGCTTTTTTTGCCTCGGTCGGGGTGCACTCCTTGCGCATGGGGCCCCCCTATGCGGGGGGCACCCTTGCGTGGCATGGCACTCCTTGTGCACAGCAGCACTGTGCGTGGGCCAGCTCCACACAGGTCAAGAAGTCTTGGGTATAGAACCCCGGTCCCTCCATATGGTAGGCAGATACTCTATCAGTTGAGCCACAACTGCTTCCCTGTTTTTCTTTTTATTGTTGATAGTAGGAGTTGTTGGCGGCGGACTTGGCCCAGTGGTTAGGGCATCCATCTACCACATGGGAGGTCCACGGTTCAAACCCCGGGCCTCCTTGACCCGTGTGGAGCTGGCCCATGCACAGTGTTGATGCGCGCAAGGAGTGCAGTGCCATGCAGGGGTGTCTCCCGCGTAGGGGAGCCCCATGAGCAAGGAGTGCGCCCTGTAAGGAGAGCCGCCCAGCGCAAAAGAAAGTGCAGCCTGCCCAGGAATGGTGCCAGACACATGGAGAACTGACACAACAAGATGACTCAACAAAAAGAGACACAGATTCCTGTGCCGCTGACAACAATAGAGGCGGACAAAGAAGACGCAGCAAATAGACACAAAGAACAGACAACCAGGGTGGGGGAGGGGAAGGGGAGAGAAATAAATAAATAAATAAATCTTTAAAAAATATATATAGTAGGAGTTGTTTATATATTCTGGCTAAAAGTTTTTTGTCAGATACATGTTTTGTGAATATTTTCTCCCAATTTGTGGCCTGCCTCTTCATTTTGTTTTTTTAAGATTTATTATTTATTTATTACCTGCCCACCCCACCACTTGTTTTGCACTCACTGTCTGTTTTTTGTGTCTGTTAGTTGTGTGCTCGTCTTTTTTTTTTTTTTTTAGGAGGCACCAGAGACTGAATCCAGGACCTCTCATGTTGGAGGGAGGTACCCAATGGCTTGAGCTGCCTCCTCTCCCTTAATTATGTTTTTTGATGAGCAGAAGTTTTAAGTTTTGATGAAGTCTGATCAATTTTTTTCTTTTGGTTATTGCTTTCTGTGTCGTATCTAAGTGTAAATCTATTTCTGGGCTCTCTTTTCTGTTCCACTGATTTGTGTTTCTTGATGTTTTGTTTTGTTTTTTTCTTTTTTCTTTTAAAGATTTATTTATTTAATTCCGCCCCCCTCCCCCGGTTGTCTGTTCTCTGTGTCTATTTGCTGCATCTTGTTTCTTTGTCCGCTTCTGTTGTCATCAGCGGCACGGGAAGTGTGGGCAGCGCCATTTTTGGGCAGACTGCACTTTCTTTCGCGCTGGGCGGCTCTCCTTACGGGTGCACTCCTTGTGCGTGGGGCTCCCCTACGCGGGGGACACCCCTGCGTGGCAGGGCACTCCTTGCGCGCATCAGCACTGAGCATGGGCCAGCTCCACACAGATCAAGGAGGCCCGGGGTTTGAACCGCGGACCTCCCATGTGATAGACGTATGCCCTAACCACTGGGCCAAGTCCATTTCCCTCTTGATGTTAATATCACACTGTGTTGATTACTGTAGTGTTACAGTAAATCTTGAAATCAGGTAGTGTAAATTCTCTAATTTTGCTCTTTTTTACGATTGCTTGGGACTTTGCATTTCCATATAAATTTTAGTGTCAGTTTATCAACTTCTATTAAAAAGGCTGCTTGGCTTATGATTGGGATGGTGTTGAATCTATAAATTAATTTTGGGAGAATCAATAACAATATTGAGTCAATCTATAAACACAGTACATCTCAATTTATTGAGGGCTTACATTTTCCTCAGCAGTGTTTTATGGTTTTCAGAGTAGAAGTTCTGCACATCTTTTGTTATATTTATTCATAAGTATTTTACACTATTGTAAATGGAGCTATTCTCTTAAATTTTTGTCTTCCAACTATTTGATGCTAGTATTAAAAATAAGATAGATTTTTAAAAAATGACCTTCCATCCTGGGTACTTGCTAAACTCACTTAATAGTTCTAATATTTTTTGGTGGTGTTAATCCCTTAGGATTTTCTATGTACAAACTCTTGTCATCTGTGAACAGGGAATGTTTTACTTCTTTTCCGATCTATATGCCAAACTATTTTATTTTTCTTGTGTTATTGCACTGGCTAGGATCTCTGGTATAATACTGAATAAAAGTGATGAATGGACTTCCTTATGTTGTTCTCATTCATAAGGGAAAAGAATTCAGTGTATCATAATTAGGTAGTATGTTAGCCATTGGATTTTAGGAGATAACTCTTTATGACATTCAAGATGTTCTTTTATACCTAGTTTGCTGGGAGTTTTGGTTCTCAGTAAGTACTGAATTTTGTCAAACGCTTTTTGTGTGTGTGTCTATCAAGATAAACACATAGTTTCCCTCTTTCATTCTGTTTTTATGATGAATTGCATTGATTAATTATGAATGTTGAACCAAATTTGCATGCCTGTCCTAGACCCCACTTCCTCATGAGGTATTATCCTTTAATTATATTATGGCATTCTATTTGCTAATTTTTTTTAAGATTTATTTTTTATTTATTTCTCTTCCCTTCCCTGTGTCCCCCCCAACCCCTCCCCCAGTTGTCTGCTTTCTGTGTCCATTCCTGTATATTCTTCTGCGTCCACTTGTATTCTTGTCAGCGGCACTGGGAATGTGTGTCTCGTTTGTTGCGTCATTGTGCTGCGTCAGCTCTCTGTGTGTGCCATACCATTCCTGGGCAGGCTGCACTTTTTTTGCGCTGGGTGGCTCTCCTTACAGGGCATATTCCTTGCACATGGGGCTCCCCTACGCAGGGGACACCCCTGCGTGGCACGGCATTCCTTGCAGGCATCAGCACTGCACATGGGCCAGCTCATCACATGGATCAGGAGGCCCTGGGTTTGAACCACTTTCCTGCTAATATTTTGTTACAATTTTTATATAATGATATTCAGGGATATTGGCTTGGAGTTTTCTTTCTTGTAATGTCTTTATCTTGTTTTAGTACCAGTGTTATCCTGGCCTCAGAATATAAGTTAGGAAGTGTTTCCTCTTCCTCTGTTTTCTTTTTTTTTTTTTTAAGATTTATTTATTTATTTAATTTCCCCCCCTCCCCTGGTTGTCTGTTCTTGGTGTCTATTTGCTGCATCTTGTTTCTTTGTCCGCTTCTGTTGTCAGTCAGCGGCACTGGAAGTGTGGGCGGCGCCATTCCTGGGCAGGCTGCTCTTTCTTTTCATGCTGGGCGGCTTTCCTCACGGGCGCACTCCTTGCGCGTGGGGCTCCCCCACGCGGGGGACACCCTTGCGTGGCACGGCACTCCTTGCGTGCATCAGCGCTGCGCGTGGGCCAGCTCCACACGGGTCAAGGAGGCCCGGGGTTTGAACCGCGGACCTCCCATTTGGTAGACGGACGCCCTAACCACTGGGCCAAAGTCCGTTTCCTATCTTCCTCTGTTTTCTGAAAGCATTTGTGTAAGACTGGTAGTGTTACTCAATATTTGATAGAATTCAACAGTGAAAATTCCTGGACCCACATTTTCTTTTTTCCTTTTTAAAGTATACTTTTTAAAAATTAGAGAAGTTGTAGGTTTACAGGAAAAAACACGCAGAAAGCAGAGTTTCTATATCACCCCCCCCAAATTAATACCTTACATTAGCGGGGTACCTTTGCTAAAACTGTTGTAAGAGTATTCCTTTAACTATACTATTATAGTCCATAGTTTACATTAGTATTCGCTGTGTTGTACAATCCTAAATTGTTGGGTTTTAAAATTTTTACTCTAGTAACCCATATACAACTTAAAATTTCCCCTTTTAACCATATTGAAATATATGTTAGTGCTATTAATTACATTCACAATGTTGTGCTACTATTACCACCATCCATTTCCAAAAATCTTTCCATTATCCCAAACATAAACGCTTTACCAACTAAGTGTTAACTCCCAATCCCACCCCTACCCCAGCCCCTGCTAACCTGTATTATAGCTTCTATGAATTTGCTTATTCTACTTATTTCATAACAGTGAGATCATACAATATTTGTTCTTTTGTGCCTGACTTATTTCACTCAACATGAGTCTTTAAGGTTCATTCATGTTGTTGCATGTATCAGATCTTCATTCCTTTTTACAGCTTAATAACATTCCCTTGTATGAATATACCATGTTTTGTTTATTCATCTGTGCATGGATACTTGGGTTGCTTCCATCTTTTGGCAATAATGAATGATGCCACTATGAACATCTATGTGCAAATATCTGTCTGAGACCCTGCTTTCAATTCTTTTGAGTATATACCTAGGCATGGGATGGCCAGGCCATGTAGTAATTCTATACTTAATTTTCTGAGGAACCACCAGATTGTCTTCCATGGTGGCTGCACCATTTTACATTCCCACTAACAATGAACAAGTGTTCCTGTTTCTCCACATCCTTCCTAACACTTGTTATTTTCCATTTTTTAAAAATAGTAGCCATTCTCATGAAATGCTACCTCATTGTAGTTTTGATTAGCATTTCTTTAATGGGTAATGATGTTGAGCATCTTTTCATGTGCTTTTTGACCATTTGAGTACTTTTTTTGAGAAATATCTATTCAACCACAGTTTTCTTTATGGGAAAGTTTTTAATAATTTCTATTTCTTTGAGAGATATGGAGCTATTCAGATTTTCTATTTCATTTTGAGTTAGTTTTGATAAGTTGTACTTTCCAAATAATTTGTTCATTGATATAAGTTGTTGAATTTATTGTTATAAAGTTGTTCATAGGGAAGTGGATTTGGCTCAACTGATAGAGTGTCCGCCTACCACATAGGAGGTCCAGGGTTCAAACCCAGGGCCTCCTGACCCACGTGGTGAGCTGGCCCACGCATAGTGCTGATGCACACTAGGGGTGCCATACCATGCAGGGGTGTCCCTGGTGTAGGGGAACCCCACATGCAAGGTGTGTGCCCTCAAGGAGAGCCATCCCGCGCAAAAAAACTCAGCCCACCCAGGAGTGGCAACGCACACACGAAGGGCTGATGCAGCAAGATGATGCAACAAAAAGACACAAATTTCTGGTGCTGCTGAATGCAAGCGGACACAGAAGAACACAGCAAATGGACACAGAGAGCAGACAACTGGGAAGGTGAGGCAGGGAAAGGGAGAGAAATAAAAAAAAAATCTTAAAAAAAAAGTTGTTCATAATATTCCGTTATTCTTTAAAATAATATTTTAATTGTAAAATAAAGCACAAGTGTAGAAAAGCATGCAAAATGAACACAAGGTTTAATGAATTATTTTAAGTTGAGCTCTTATGACCAACACCATGTCAAAAATTAGAACCCACCTGTGGTGATTTGAAACTGAAAAACATGTTCTTAGATTTAATCCATCCCTGTGGGTGTGGACCCACTGCAAGTAGAGCCTTTTGATGAAGCTACTTCAGTTAAGGTGCGACCCACCTCATTCAGGATGGGTCTTTTTTTTTTTAAGATTATTTTTTTATTTCTCCCCCACCTTTGTTGTTTGTGCTTGCTATCTGCTCTCTCTGTCCATTCATTGTGTGTTCCTCTTTTTTTTAAGGAGGCACTGGGAACCAAAACTGGGACCTCTCACGTGGGAGGGAGGCGCCTTGAACCACCTCTGCTCCCTCCTTGTTGTGTCCCTCATTGCATTTCCTCATTGTGTCTCTTCATTGCATCATCTCATTGCATCAGCTTGCCACACCATCCTATTGTGACAGCTCTCTGTCTTGCTAGTCTTCTTTAGGAGGCGCTGGGAACTGGACCTGGGACCTCCCATGTGATAGGAGGGTGCCCAACTAATTAAGCCACATCTGATTCCCCAGAATGGGTCTTAATACTATTACTGAAGTTCTTTAAACAAGAATGAAATTCAGACAGAAGAAAGAGAAAGTCACAGAAGCAACTAGCTAAGATCCATGAAGCCTGGAAGAGACCTGGAAGAGACCTGGAGAGACCAGGAGATGCTGCCATATGCCTTGCCATGTGACAAGCTAAGGAGCAAGGGTTCCTGACAGCCAGCCTCACAGTACCACATCTTGGGGAGAAGGCATCGCCTTGATGATGCCTTGAGTTGGACATATTCCCAGTGTACTAGTCAGCCAAAAGGGATGCTGATGCAAAATACCAGAAATCTATTGGCTTTTCTAAAGGGTGTTTCTTTGGGGTAAAAGCTTACAGTTACAAGGCTCCAAAGAGTCCAACTGCAGGTACCATAAGAGGTCCTTCCTCACCAAATGTCTGTTGCCACGTATTGAAGCAGGATGGCGAGGTTCAGCCTTCCTCTTCTTCTTAAGGCTCAATGGGGCAAGCTTCTTCCAATAAATCTCAGCTGTAGGCTGGAGGGCACATTTCTTTCCAGGCTTAGCAGCTTTGTTCTCTTTACAAGGTCAGCTATAGACTATCAGGTGAATGGCTCATCTTTCTTCTCGGGGTCGCAGGATCAAAGTTCATTCCTTTTTGGTGTCTGTGGAGCTCTCTCTACTCCTCTCTGTGTATGTCTCCTTGACTGACTGTCTATTTGTATAATCCACAGAAGGGATGGGGACTGTTACACTCTACTGATATGGTCGAATCAAACCCCTAATCTTTTTTTTTATCCCCCTCCCTCTACCCTGCTGTTTTGTTGTCTGTGTTCATTTGCTGTGTGATCTTCGGTGTCTGTTAATTTTTGTCTTCTCTTCTCATTTTCTCTTCTAGGCTTCACCAGGATTCAATCTCAGGGACCTCCAATGTGAGAGAGAGGCTCCCTGTCGCTTGGGCCACCTCAGTTCTTGGTTTCTGTTGCATCTTACCTTAACTCTCCCCTACAGCTCTCTTTTGTTGCTTCAGCATCTCACTGCATCACTCACCGCTTGGGCCTGGCTCACTGTGCAGGCATGCCTTTACCAGGAGGACACAGGGATGGAAACTGGGTCCTCCCATTTGGTAGATGGAAGCTCAGTTGCTTGAGCCACATCTGCTTCCCTCAAAGCCCTAATCTTAATGTAATTTAATCAAAGACATCTCAGCTGAATCTTTTTAAAAAAGGTTTATTTATTTAGTTAGTTAGTTCTCTCCCCTCCCCCCCCCCCCCACCCCGGTTGTCTCTTCTCTGTGTCTATTTGCTGCATCTTCTTTGTCCGCTTCTGTTGTTAGCGGCACGGGAATCTGTGTTTTTTTTTTGTTGCATCATCTTGTTGTATCAGCTCTCCATGTGGGCGGCCCCATTCCTGGGCAGGCTGCACTTTCTTTCGCGCTGGGCTGCTCTCCTTATGGGGTGCACTCCTTGCGCATGGGGCTCCCCTACACTGGGGACACCCCTGTGTGGCAGGGCACTCCTTGTGCGCAAAAGCACTGTGCATGGGCCAGCTCCACACGGGTCAAGGAGGCCCGGGGTTTGAACCATGGACCTCCCATGTGGTAGACGGACGCCCTAACCACTGGGCCAAGTCCGCCACCTCAGCTGAGTCTAATACAATCAAAGGGTATCCTGCCCAGAGGAACAGACTTGTTTACAAATATAATCAAATATCCTCTTTTGGAATTCATAATAGTATCAAACTGCCACACTCAGCCTCAAAACCATAAGCTAATAAATTCCCTTTGTTTAACATAACCCTATTTCATAGTATTTGCTTTGAGCAACCTAGGAAACTAAAACACCGCCCAAAAGTTCTGTCTGTTTGCCCCACTTCAATTATAATTGCCCTCCTCCCCTTATTTCCCCCTAGATGGCTCCCTCGTCTGTCTGCTCATTGTCTGCTTGCTTTCTCTGCTCATTTCATCAGCTCGTTGAATCTACTCATTTTCTTTAGGAGGCATTGGAAACTGAACCTGGGACCTCCCATGTGAGATGCAGGTGTTCAACTGCTTGAACCACATCTGCTCCCTCCCTCATTTTCTGACTTTATCGAATTCATTTCCTTCCATCTTTTTTTTAATAGTTTTATCCTCCAAATGTGCATTCCTAAAAGACATGTTTTTAAGTCTCTTAATCTAGAAGGTTCCCTTTTCATCCCTTTCTTAATTCCTTATAATTTATCTGTTGAAGAACTTGGAGCATTTGATTTTTTAAAAAGATTAATTTATTTCTCCCCACCCCTTTGCTGTTTGTACTTGCTGTGTCTGTTCATCTTTCTTGTTTCTTTTTTTTTCTTAAGATTTATTCAATTTATTTATTTCTCCCCACCCCTTTGTTGTTTTTCACTTGCTGTGTCTGTTCATCTTCCTTGTTTTCTTTAGGAGGCACCAATAGCCAAACCTGGGACCTCTGATGTGGGAGAGAGGTGCCTAATCGCTTGAACCACCTCCACTCCCTGCTTTTGTTGTGTCTCATTCTGTTTTTCCTCCCCACATCTCTTTTTTAATATGTTTTTTATTTATTTTGAAAAAATACTTAGTTTACATTAAACATTACATTAAAAAAATAAGGGATTTCCATATACCCCACCTCCCACACCTCCCACTTTTCCCCATATTAACAACTTTTTTATTAGTGTGGTACAATTTGGAGCATTGCCACTAAGCATGGATTACAGTTTACATTGTAGTTTACACTCCCACTCAATTCTGTAGGTTATGGCAGGATATATAATGGCCTGTATCTGTCATTGCAATGTCGTTCAGGACAATTCCAAGTCCTGAAAATGCCCCTATATTACACCTCTTTTTTTCCCTGACTTCAGCACCTCCAGTGGCCACTATCTCCACATCAATGGTATAATTTCTTCCATTGCTAAAATCAAAATAAGTCTATAGTAGAATACCAGTAAGTCCACTCTAGTCCATATTTTATCCGAATCCTGAGGATTCTGGGATGGTGATGCTCACTCCACCTCTAATTGAGAGGCACCTTGATCCCAAACAGCTGATGGATGGGGCCTCTTGCTTGCAGTTGTAGACTCTCTCAGTTCTTTGGTGTGCTGATTGTCCATCCTCACCTCCTTGTTAGTTGTCCTGGGTGAGTCTAAAGAACTGGAGAGTAGGTGTTGCAACTCCGCTGAGGCTCATGGACAGCCCAGAGATTCAAGTCTCTTGGATTGGATGTACACTTACCAACTCCAGCACCAGCTACAGGTTCAAATAAAAGGGACAGAAGAGGCATGTGTAGAGTCCAACTCTGTCACACTTGGGAGCACAAACTCCAAAGTAGGACCCACTGGCAAGGCACCAAATTCCAGAGCTATCTGCCATGACCATAGGACCTGGGTGTCTCCAGGGCCTTCTCCCCACGTCTCTTGTTTCATCATCTTGTTGCATCAGCTCACCGTGCCTGTCCATCTTGTCAGCTTGCTGACTTATTTAGGAGGCACTGGGAACCTCTTTTCCCTGCTTTTGCTATGTCTCCCATTATGTTTTTTTATTCCCCCCTTTGGCTTTTTTGCTTGCTGTTTGTTCTCTGTTTCCATTCACTGTGTGTTCTTCTGCATCTGTATTTATTTTTATTTATTTATTTCCCTTCCCTTTTGCAGCTTGCTTGCTGTCTGCTCTCTGTGTCCATTTGCTGTGCGGTCTTCTGCATTGTTTTTTTTTGCTTGTCTCCCTTTTTGTTGCATCACCTTGCCACAGCCGCTTCTCTCCCATTATGTTTTTTCTTCTTGTGTCTCTTGTTGTGTCACTTGCCACACCTGCGCATCATGCCAGCATGCTGTCTTCTTTAGGAGGCACTGGGATCCGAACCAGCGACCTCCCATGTGGTAGGTAGGTAGCCCAGGCAACTGAACCACATCTGCTTCTCCCTTGTTTCTTTAGGAAGTACTGGGAACCGAACACAGGACCTCCAAGATGGGAGGGAGGCATCTAATCACTTGAGCCACCTCTGTTTCCAGCTTTCTCGTGTCTCTCATGTTTTTTCTTCTTGTGTCTCTTGTTGTGTCAGCTTGCCATGCCTGCCCCTCATGGCAGCTCGCTGTCTTATTTAGGAGGCACTGGGGAACTGAACCAGGGGCCTCCCATGTGGTAGTCAGGACTCAATTGTGTGTGCCACATCTGCTTCCCAGAGCATTTGATTATAGAGTTTACCACAGTCTGGATTTTGATGATGGCACACATCAGTGGCAGTACTGACATGTCTCTGTCTTTCCCACAAACTGACAGCTAGATTCAGAGGCTGGATCAAACTCAGACTTGATCACTTTGGTAAGACTTTAGGAAGTATATAAATCTAGTTGTCTGTACTCGTGATTTTTTTCCAGGAATTAATGCTAATTGCCTGTATCCATGAATTCACTGAGGATTGAAAGTCGGTACCATCCTAATAATATACATTTTTTATTTATTAGTTGAAATACTTTTATAAAGAGAAACATCCTCTCATCTACTACTTGGTTATTGAGTAGTACAGTACACATAAGAAAGTTCAGAATAAATGCTTGAATTCTTTCCCTTTTCTTACAAGTTTTCATGATAATGAATTGGATTCCTATCATGCTCAGAAGGTGACCATTTTAAATAATATATCATGAACTTATGGATTTATATATATTTGATGGGTTTCAATCAATTTTAATTGTTGTCATTATTGAATGTAAACTGTCCCAACTTAGGCCAGTGGAGCCTCTTTATATTGGCTCCTGGGTCTCTTGATATGACCCTAGTAATTTTTAATAGCTTTCCTTGCTATTTGGTATGACAAAATATTCCTTGGCTATCTTGTACACTTTCTGCTCTAGACTGAAATCAGCCATTTCTCCAAGAAGCCTGGTTTCCTTTCTTTCGGTGAGATATTGTATTTCAAGACCATATCTACGGCGGCGGACTTGACCCAGTGGTTAGGGCGTCCGTCTACCACATGGGAGGTCCACGGTTCAAACCCCGGGCCTCCTTGATCCATGTGGAGCTGGCCCATGTGCAGTGCTGATGCGCGCAAGGAGTGCTGTGCCACACAGGGGTGTCCCCCGCGTAAGGAAACCCCACGCGCAAGGAGTTCTCCCTGTAAGGGGAGCCGCCCAGTGCAAAAGCAAGTGCAGCCTGCCCAGGAATGGTGCCACCCACACGGAGAGCTGACACAACAAGATGACACAACAAAAAGAGACACAGATTCCCGTGCCGCTGACAACAACAGAAGTGGACAAAGAAGATGCAGCAAATAGACACAGAGAACAGACAATCGGGGTTGGGGGCAGAGAAATAAATAAATAAATAAATCTTAAAAAAAAAAAAGACCATCTCTATGGAAGTGAATGTAGCCCAGTAGTTGAACCTGCTTCCCATGTACAAAGTCCTGGGTTCAATCCTGATGTCTCCTGAAACAAACAAAAAACATATCTAGGTGTTTTTGGTATACAGAGCTAGGATATAAATATATTCACACAGACACACACTCCTCATGACACATTTTGATACTTTCAATACAAATCAAGACTAAAGAGTTTTTACTTAATTTCTTCTCTAGCTCCTTTTTTTCGTACTGGGAGTCCTGGTTTTCAGGGACACAGGAGATGACAGAATTAGAATATTCCATAACAACTAATTTCTTTTATTTCATATTACACACAAAATACTTAGAATACCAACAGTAACACTACCAACAATAGGATTACTGAAAACATCTTAAAAGTATTTTGTTAATACATTTCCCATTCTCCATCCACTTTACTTTAAAAAAATTGTATTAACCTTACATTGTCAGAGCATATAGTCATTATGTGTTATATTCTGTCCTTCTTAGCCCGTAGGCAGTCTTAGTTCTATAAGTAACCTTATAGTTAATGCTCACACTAGTCCTTAAGGGTGCTGCTCTATTCATTTGCATTGTTTGAAGTTTGTTCTGTAGTGGTTTCCTCAGGAAGGGTGCATTGGAACAATATTCTCTGAGCTCTTACATGTTGGTAACAGTTTTCTGTGCCCTGTATACTTCAAAGTCAGTTTTGCTAGAGTTACACTTTCTTTTCTTGAGTCTGTTAAATACATTATTACATTATGTTCTGGCATAAAGTGTTGCTTTTGGAGAGTGTAATGATAATCTACTTTTTTGCCTTCTAAGTTATGTGCTTCCACCCCACCCCACCCCCCGGATGTCCAATGAATTAATTTTTTTTAAAGTTTAGCAATTTTATTAGAATATGTATTGGTGTTACTCATTTTGGGTCCATATATTCAGGTTTGCAGTAAGTTCTTTCAGTATCTTTATTTCAGGAAAATAAATAGTATGAATAGTATTTAGCATTTGTTCTCTCTCTCTCTTTTTAGATTTATTTATTTATTTCTCTCTCCTTCTCCCCTCCCCCCCGCAGTTGTCTGTTCTCTGTGTCTATTGGCTGCATCTTCTTTGTCCGCTTCTGTTGTTGTCAGCGGCATGGGAATCTGTGTCTCTTTCTGTTGCATCATCTTATTGTGTCAGCTCTCTGTGTGTGCGGCGCCATTCCTGGGCAGCCTGAACTTTTGCGCTGGGCGGCTCTCCTTACAGGGTGCACTCCTTGCACGGCTCCCCTGCGCGGGGACACCCCTGCGTGGCACATCACTCCTCGCGCGCATCAGCACTGCACATGGGCCAGCTCCACACAGGTCAAGGAGGCCCGGGTTTGAACCACGGACCTCCCATGTGGTAGACAGACGCCTTAACCACTGGGCCAAGTCCGCCTCCCCAGCATTTGTTCTATTCCTTTGCTTTTCTTCTTTAGGGACTCACTATCTATATTTTTTATCTTCTTTGTTTATTTTCAGTATTTGTCATTGTCTCTAATCCTTTTTTTTAAAAAGATTTATTTCTTTATTTCTCCCACACACACCCTTGTTGTCTGCTCTCTGTGTTCATTTGCTGTGTGTTCTTCTGTGTCTGCTTGTCTTCTCTTTAGGTGGCACTGGGAACTGACCCTGGCACCTTCAGGAGTGGGAGAGAGTTGCTCAAGCTCTTGTGCTACCTCAGCTCCCTGGTCTGCTGCTTCTCTTATTGTCTCTCCTCTGTGTTTCTTTTTGTTGCATCATATTGATGTGCCAGCTCTCTGGTCAGGCCAGCTTGCCATGTGGGCCAGCATTCCTGGGCAGGCCAGCTCTCTGCTTGGATCAGCTTGCTGTGTGGGGCAGCTTGCCTTCACCAGGAGGCCCTGGGAATTGAACCCTGGACCTCCCATATGGTAGACCAGAACCCAATTGCTTGAGCCACATCTGCTTCCCTCTAATCCTTTTTCACTTTTAATTTCTGTTTGATTTTTTTTTTTAACTTTCCTTTTTCACCTATTTAAAGCATTGTCTATTATGTTTAGTCACTCTCGAGTAGATTTTATTTTGTTTTCCTTTCTAAAATGATTTTATTTTATTTCTAATTCTTTCTAAATTCTATCACTTCATTTCAGAGTTTTTCTAATTCTGGTTTATGTTGTTCCTTCATATATATATCATATTCCTTTTTTTTTCTCTCTCTTTATTATTTTTTTAATGTTACATTAAAAATATATAAGAGGTTCCCATATACCCCCACCCCCCTCACACCACTCCTCCCACATCAACAACCTCTTTCATCATCGTGGGACATTCATTGCATTTGGTGAATACATTTTGGAGCACTGCTGCACCACATGGATCATGGTTTATATTGTAGTTTACATTCTCCCCCAGTCCACCCAGTGGGCCATGGCAGGACATACAATGTCCAGCATCTGTCCCTGCAGGACAACTCCAAGTCCCAAAAATGCCCCCACATCATATCTCTTCTTTCATATCATATTCTCAATACCTTTTAGGTTGTTTTCAAATGGTAGGTTGAAGGTTTTTTCATTTTGTTTTGTTTTAAGTATTATCATTTTTTGAGCACCCACCATATTATACAAGCTTTCTAGGAATTATTGGTAATCCATACAGCACCCCTTCAGAATGGGATTTTTGTGTTTTTTTTTTTAGGAGGTACCTGGAATTGAACTGGGTACTTCATAGATGGGAAGGAGGCACTTAACCACTGAGCTACATCCACTCCCTGTAGGTTGAAGTTTTGTGGCATATCTTTCTGGTGTGTGCTTCCCCCCACCCCCGAGATGACTCCCTCATCTGTCTGCTCATTGTTTCCACTTGTTGTCCGCTCATTGTGTCCACTAGTCTTCTTTAGGGGACACTGGGAACTGAACCCAAGACTCCCCATATGGAGGCTGGTGTCCAACTGCTCGAGTGATACCTGCTTCCTGCTCATTGTCTGCTCATTTTCTCACTCGTGTCCTTTGAGGCACCAGGAACCAAACCCAGGACTGCCCATGTGAGAGGCAGTCCCCTAACTGCTTGAGCCATATCCAGTCCCTCTGATGTGTTTTTATTGTGTATAGGATGTTATTCTTATGGTTTTAATAATAATTTTATCTGGGATTTGATCTCAGAACCTTACTATTGCCAATTTTTATGTGAAATTAGTTTCCCTGAATTTATAGAATGAGGTGGGGTTCAGGAAAGCTTTTATAGCATTGCAGAGCTTCTTTTTCTGTTGTTTTTATGTGGCTTGTTTTCTGTAGCCTGGGATAAACAGGAAATCCTCCAGGAATCCAGGGCTCACTCGACTGCAGAGATGCCAGGTTTTATTTTCTGGAGCCTCTCCTGGGGGTTGGACACACATGACAGAAGGATGGGGATAGAATAGGGAGGAGGCAAAGCAGTCTAAGACCCTTAGCTCAATAGGAGTCTCTCCCCAGTAACCTCCCACTACTCTTCCAGTGTCCTGTTGTCACTACCCCCATGTATCCCACTATGGCAGTTTGAGATTATTTTACGAATCCCAAAAAGAGAAAAATTATATTTGTAAACTAATCTATTCCTCTGGGTATGGTACCCTTTGATTGCTTTAAATTCAGTTAAGGGGTCTTTGATTAGATTACTTGATAAGACCACTTTAGGATTTTTTATTGGATTTCGTCAGTGAGGTGTGACTCAGGTTGAGTTTCCACCCTTTTGTTGGGTCTGATATAAATGGAGACACATAGACAGATAGACACAGGAAAAGGAAGCTGCCATGTTTGATCCTGCCATGTAAGAGAGGCCTAGAGGGTAAGCACGACGTCTCAAGAGGCTGGGCCAGTGGAAAAGCTCAAGAGGAGATCAGCCCTGCTCGATACTTAGTAGCTTACAACTGAACTCAGGAAGAAAGCAGAACAGCTGAGATGGATATAGGAGGACTGTAGAGAGACAAACCCTATGCCTGGTTGCCCTCAGCTGAGCTTAAACCTCAGCAGAGATCGGGAGTGATCTTGCTTCAGCATGTGGCATCTGACTTTGGTGAGAAAGCACTTCTTTTTTTTTTTTTAATGTATTTTTTATTTTTAAAAGATACATAGATCACACAAAATGTTACATTAAAAAATATAGGAGGTTCCCATTCACCCCACTCCCTACACACATACCCCACTTTATCCATATCGACAACATCTTTCACTAGTGTGGTACAAGAGAAAGTACTTCTGATGGTGCCTTAATTTGGATATTTTATAGCCTTGGAATTGTAAGATTTTATTCCAAATAAATCCCCTTTCTAAAAGCCAACCCATTTCTGTACTTTGCAGCAGCAGCCCTTTGGTAAATGAAAACACCCACTTTTCAGTAACATGAAACATGCCCAGGACACATCCTGCTGTTACACACATTTATGCTTTAACACACAGCGCTCTTTCTTTCTGATACCTTGCCTACCACCAGTTTATTATTACATTACTATAATATTTACCATGTTAATTATTTCTCCTTTATAGAGTAGCTCAAACATCACTTATAGATAAAAATAGTATGGGAAGCGGTAGATGTGGCTCAAGCAGTTGAGTGCCTACATCTCACATAGGAGATTCCAGATTCGGTTTCGGTGCCTCCTAGAAAAAACAAAACAAACAACAAGCAAAACAGATGAAAAAACCAGCTCGGGGGAGCCGATGTGGCCCGGTGGTTGAGCACCGGCTTCCCACACACGAGGTCCCAGGTTCAATCCCTGGCTTCTGGCACCTCAAAAAAAAAAAAAAAGTAGGGACTTCCATTTCTGGGAAGATGGGTGTAGAGGCGTATTTTCCCCTCCCACTAAGTACAACTGAAACCCCTGGACATTTAGATAAAGCAAACAAAAGATTCTGAATGAAAGAGAGAAGAAGGAACAGCAGGTAGGGCCTTCAGGACCTGAGGAACAACATGGTGGTGCACTCCCTGGGTTTTCTTCTTGCCTTATAATCCCCAGACTAAGAAATGAAGAAACTGGCAACCCAGAAATGCTAGTGGATGTAGACCAGAAATGCCCCAACAAAAGCCTGCCTTCTCTAGCCAAAGGAGAAGGAAAGGGACAGCTTAGCAAGAAGGAAAACTAGTAGACAGTAAACACTCTATTCCAGCCACATTAGGAGCTGGCTTTCCCATCCCTATCCTGCAGTAACAAGTAGTCCCCCACCTCAGCTGTCAGCGGAGGTTGGACTTCCAACCATACTAGGCAGTGACTAGACAGTGCTCCCTCCCTTTCCCCACCAGACCAGTGCTAAAAAAAAAAAAGCTGGGTAAAACAGAATTTTGAATAAGATCTAGAGCTTCATAATATAATATGAAAGGTTTCAACTTAAAAAGAAATCACTCACCATACAAGAAAGAGGAAGATCTCAACCTAAGTGAAAAAGGGCAAATTAATAGGTGCCACCACTGAGGTGACAAAGATGTTAAACTAACCTGACAAATATTTTAAAACAGCCATGATAAAAATGCTTCAGTGAGCAATTATGAAAATGCTAGGAATTAATGAAACTAATGAACAGAGCCTCAGCGAAGAAACAGAAGATATCAAGAAGACCCAAACTGAAATTCTAGAATTGGAAAAAATAATAACCTTGATTAAAAAAAATAAAACCCTCAATGGATGAACTCAAATGCAGAATGGAGGGGACAGAGGAAAGATTCAGAGAATGGTAAGATAGAACAATAGAAATTACTCAACTTGAATAACAGACAAAACAGACTGGAAAAAAAAAGTCTCAGGGACCTGCGGGACTACAAGAAAAGATTCAACATTTATGCCATTAGAGTGCAAGAAGGAGAGGTGAAAGAGGGCAGGCCTGAAAAAGTACTCAAAGAAATAATTTCTGAAAATGTCCAAAATTTGCCAGATTCAAGAAGCTCAGGCAGTTCCAAAGGTATAAACACAAAGAAATTCATGTCAATACATATCATAATATCCCAATTAAACTTCTGAATAATAATGACAAAGAAAAATTTGAAAGCAGCCAGAGAAAAACTGACACTGTACTCATGGGTGAAAAATAATTCAAATGACAGCAAAATTTTCATCAGAAGCCACAGAGATCAGAAGGAAGTGGCACAATATTTTTCAAGTGCTAAAAGAAGAGATCGTCAACTAAGAATCCCATACCCAGAAAAAATATACTTCAGGAATAAATGGGAACCAAGATATTCTTAGATGAAGGAAAACTATAAAAAATTGTTACCAGTGATGAACCTAAAGAAATGGCTAGAGGAAGTTCTCTAAACAGAAAGAAAATGATAAAAGAAAGATTCTTAGAACATCAGGAAAGAAGAAAGAACACAGTAAGGAAAAATATAGATAGTACAGTAGGTTTCCCTTGAGCTTTCTAAATTATGCTAGCTGACTGAAGAAAAAATTATAACACTGTCTGATGTTGTTCTAAAGGTTTGTGGAAGAAATAAATACTTAAGACAATTATAGGGAAACGGATTTGGCCCAGTGGATAGGGCGTCCGTCTACCACAGGGAAGGTCCACAGTTCAAACCCCGGGCCTTCTTGACCTGTGTGGAGCTGGCCCATGCGCAGTGCTGATGCACGCAAGGAGTGCCGTCCCATGCAGGAGTGTCCCCTGCGTAGGGGAGCCCCACGCACAAGGAGTGCGCCCCGTAAGGAGAGCTGCCCAGTGCGAAAGAAAGTGCAGCCTGCCCAGGAATGGCACTGCACACACAGAGAGCTGACGCAGCAAGATGACGCAACAAAAAGAGACACAGATTCCCGTGCCGCTGACAACAACAGAAGCGGACAAAAAGAAGAACACGCAGCAAATGGACACAAAGAACAGATAACTGGGGCGGGGGGGGCGGGGGGGGAGAGAAATAAATAAACACAAATCTAAAAAAAAAAAAAGACAATTATATTATAAACCTGGGACAGTAAAGGAACATAAAGACAGGTGAGAATTCTATGCTTCATTTGAACTGGTAAAATGATGACACCAGTAGATTGTGAAATGTTATGTATACATAATGTATTATCTAGAACAACCACTAAAAAAGCTATAAAAAGAGATATACTCAAAAACATTAGATAAATCAAAATATTCAAGGAACTTATAGGGAGACAGGCAAATGGAAACAAAAATGAAAGAACAAACAGAAAGCAAAAAATAAAATGGCAGATTTAAGCCCTAATATATCAATAATAAAACATGAATGGTCTAAATACACCAATTAAAAGAGATTGGGAGGAAGTGGATGTGGCTCAAATAACTGGGCTCCTACCTACCACCTGGGAGGTCCATGGTTCAGTTCCTGGTGCCTCCTAAAGAAGACAGCAAGTTGGCATGATGGGCAGGTGTGGCAAGCTGACACAAGAAGATGACACAACAAGAAATACAAGAAGAAAAACATAATGAGAGACCCAACAAAGCAGGGAGCAGAGGTTCCCAGTGCCTCCTAAAGAGGACAAGCAGGATGGCAAGCTGGTATGACAGGACTGATGCATCAAGATGATGCAACAACAGACACAAGAGGAAAAACATAAGGAGAGACACAACAAAGTAGGGAACAGAGGTGGCTTAAGTGATTAGGTGTCTCCCTCCCATATGGGAAGTCCTGGGTTTGGGTCCCAGTGCCTCCTAAAGAAACAAGGAAGATGAACAGACATACCAAGTGCAAAGACTGAGGGGGTGGGGAGAGATAAATAAATAAAATCTTTTTAAAAAATAAAAAAATAAAAGAGATTGGGCAGGGGAGAAGATGTGGTTCAAGTGGGTCAGCACCTACTTCCAGTATGGGAGGTACCGAGTTTGGTTCCCAGTGCCTCCTAAAAACAAAACAAGAAGCAAACAAACAAAAAAAACCAACTCAGGGGAGCCGATGTGGCTCAGTGGTTGAGTGCTGGCTCCCCACATGCCAGGTCCCAGTTTCAATCCCCGGCCCTGGTACTTCAGCAAAGAAGAGAAGAGAGAGATTGGGGAGTGGATGTAGCTCAAGTAATTAAGTACTTGCTTCCCATGTAAAAGGTCCTTGGTACCTCCTAAAAAAAACCAAACAAACATGAAAAAAACAACTTTCTTTGAAGGAGTGGATGTAGCTCAAGTGGTTGAGCAGCTGCTTCCCATGCATGAGGTCCTGGTTTAATCCCCGGTACCTCCTAAAAAAAAAGAGAGATTACAGAGTGGATTAAAAATCATGGCCCATGGGAAGTGGATGTGGCTCAACTGATAGAGCATCCGCCTACCACATAGGAGGTCTAGGGTTCAAACCCAGGGCCTCCTGACCTGTGTGGTGAGCTGGCCCATGCGCAGTGCTGATGCATGCAAGGAGTGCCGTGCTACGCACAGTGTCCCCCGCTTAGGGGAGCCCCACGCACAAGGAGTGCACCCCTCAAGGAGAGCTGCCCTGCGTGAAAAAAGCGCAGCCTGCCCAGGAGTGGCACTGTGTACACACAGAGAGCTAATGGAGCAAGATGATGCAACAAAAAGAGACACAGATTCCTGGTGCTGCTGACAAGAATGCAAGTGGACAAAGAAGAACACACAGCGAATGGACACAGAGAGCAGACAACGGGGCGGGGCGGGGGGGCAGGGCGGAAAGGAGAGAGAAATAAATAAAAAATAAATCTTAAAAAAAAATAATCCATGGTCCAACTATACCATGCCTACAAAAAACTCACTCCCTATGTAATATAGACAGGTTGAAAGTAAAAGGATGGAAAAAAATACATCATGCAACCATTAATCAAATATTTATTCTTGTGTAAGCAACAGAGCTGAAAAATATGTGACGCAAAAACTAATAGAACTGAAAGGAGAAAATGACAAATCCATGATGAGAGTTGGAAACTTCAATAGCTCTCTCAGCAATTAATAGAACTAGACAGAAAATCAGAAGGATATAGAAGAATGCAGCAATACCATCACCCAACAGGACCTAATTGACATTATACCAACACTACCAAATAGCATCAGAATATATATTATTTTGAAGTGCTCATGGAATAAGTACCAAGATAGACCATATCCTGGGCCATAAAACAAACCTCGTCTAAAAGAACCAAAATCAGATGGAGTGTGTTCTCTGATCACACTAGAAACCAATAACAGAACTTTACAACAACAGCAAAAAAATTTCCAAACAATTGGAAACTAAAAACCACACTTCTAAATAATCCATGGTTCCAAGAGGCCAAGAGGGAGTCTCAGGGGGGAAAATACATGGAACTGAATGAATGAAAATACAATATATCAAATTTTGTGGGACACAGCTACAGTAATGCAGAAAGAAAAATTTATAACAATACGTAAATGCATACATTAGAAAAGAGGAAAAAAACTCAAATCAATAATCTAAGCTATGACTTTAAGAAATTAGAAAAAGAAGAGCAAAGTAACCAGAAAGTTAGCAGAGGGAAGGGAATAAAAGATAAGTGCAGAAATCAATGAAATTGAAAACAGAAGAAAAATAGAGAAAATCAATGAAGCAAAGGGCTGGTTCTTTGAAAAGATCCATAAAATTGACAAATTTCTAGCAAGACTGACAAATTAAAAAAAAGACACAAATTTCTTTTCTTTTTTTTTTTTTAGTTAGTACCAGGGATTGAACCCGGGACCTCATGTGTGGGAAGTAGGTGCTCAACCACTTGACCTATATCCACTCCCCGCAAATTTCTAATATCAGGGATATCATCACAGATGCTACAGACATCAAAAGTATAGTAAGGAGGGAAATGGACTTTGGCCCAGTGGTTAGGGTGTCCGTCTACCACATGGGAGGTCCGCGGTTCAAACCCCGGGCCTCCTTGACCCGTGTGGAGCTGGCCATGCGCAGTGCTGATGTGCGCAAGGAGTGTGGTGCCACTCAGGGGTGTCCCCCGCGTAGGGGAGCCCCACGCGCAAGGAGTGCGCCCCGTAAGGAGAGCCACCCAGCGTGAAAAGAAAGTGCAGCCTGCCCAGGAATGGTGCCGCCCACACTTCCCGTGCCGCTGACGACAACAGAAGCGGACAAAGAAACAAGACGCAGCAAATAGACACCAAGAACAGACAACCAGAGGAGGGGGGGAATTTAAATAAATAAATCTTTAAAAAAAAGAAAAAAAAAAGTATAGTAAGGAAATACTATGAATACTTCTACACACCTAAATTTGACATATTAGATGAAATAGAGATCCCAGAAATCTACCCACACAAATATGCCCAACTTTTTTTTACAAAGTTGCAGAAATAATTCATTGAGGGAACAATAGCCTTTTCTTTCTTTCTTTTTTTTTAAAATTTTGATAACCACCGAGGTAGGTAGTGTTTCTTTCTCTTTTTTTAAAAAGATTTATTTATTTATTTATTTATTTATTTATCTCCCCCCCCACCCACCCCAGTTGTCTGTTCTCTGTGTCTATTTGCTGCGTCTTCTTTGTCTGATTCTGTTGCTGTCAGCGGCACGGGAATCTGTGTTTCTTTTTTTGTTGTGTCATCTTGTTGTGTTAGCTCTCCGTGTGTGCGGCGCCATTCCTGGGCAGGCTGCACTTGCTTTTGCACTGGGCGGCTCTCCTTACAGGAGAACTCCTTGCGCTTGGGGCTCCCCTACGCGGGGGACACCCCTGCGTGGCAGGGCACTCCTTGCGCGCATCAGCACTGCGTGTGGGCCAGCTCCACATGGGTCAAGGAGACCCGGGGTTATGAACCGCGGACCTCCCATGTGGTAGACGGATGCCCTAACCACTGGGCCAAGTCCACTTCCCCCAATAAATTCTTTTCACTACCCTAACTTAAAAAAAAAGAATCCTCAAGACACAACAGTCATAAAAACAATTCAATTAAAAATAGGCAAAAATGTAGACCCATTAGCATTAGTTTTGTTTTGTTTTTTTTCTTCAAAGAGAAGGGAGAAATCACAGATGTTAACATGAAATCTTTGTAACTGGTGACAAATTTTAAAAAGTTTAAAAACGTGGGTCAGAAAAAATCCCCTGTAGGCCAGACTTACCCTGCTGGTCACCACTTTATAATCTCTCATAGACTCTTCTTATTTCTCCCCACCCCCTTGTTGTTTGCATTTGCTGTGTCTGTTTGTTGTGTGCTGGTCTTCTTCTTAGGAGGCATGGGAAACTGAACCTGGAACCTCTGATGTGGGAGGGAGGCACCTAATTGCTTGAGCCACCTCTGTTTCCTGCTTTGTTGTGTCTCTCACTATGTTTCTCATTGTGTCTCTTGTTGCAAAATCTTGTTGCGTCAGCTCACCGTGCCTGCCCAAGGCGTCAGCTCACTGTCTTACTTGTCTTCTTTAGGAGGCACAGGGAACTGAACCAGCGACCTCCCATGTGCTGAGTGGGAGCTCAGCTGCTTGAGCCACATCTGCTTCCCTCTCAGGGACTCTTGTTTTATTACCAAAACATGGAATTGTCCAACAGTCAACTTCAAAATTAGCATAGTCATCACTTTTTAATTGGAGAATATATTGTAATTCATTCTTTGGTCAGGTATGCTTAAAATATCATCTACCTGCATCTGTTATGAAGATGGAGCAGGACTCTTATGACTGCTTCTCTCCAGGAGCTGTGGAAAGGAATTGGAAGGAAATAAACATGGGCAAAAGACGTGAAGACATATTCCACTGAAGATAATAAGTAGAAAGCAAATTAGTATATGTAAAGATGTTTCAGCATCTTTAGCTATTAGGAAATTAAGACCACAATGAGGGGAGCGAATGTAGCTCAAGAGGTTGAGCACCTGCTTCCCACGTATGAGGTCCTGGGTCAATCTCTGGTACTTCCTACAAACAAACAAATGGAAAAACCAACAATCATTGGAGTGGACATAGCTCAGTGGTTGAGCACCTACTCCCATGTAGGAGGTCCTGGGTTCAATCCCCAGTACCTACGAAAAAATAAAAAACACAGTGAGATATTACTTCACGCCCATCAGAATGGTTAAAGTAAAAGATGTTGGTGAGGATGTAGAGAAACTGGATGACTCCTGCATTGCTGGTAGAAATGTAAAATGGTGCAGCCACTCTGGAAAAGTTGGGCAGTTTTCTGAAAACTAAACATGTAACTACTATACAACCCAGTAATTATGTTCCTGGGCACCTATTAAAGAGAAATGAGGACTTATGTTCACACAAAAAATTTCTATATAGCAAATTTATTCATAATAGTTAAACACTGAAAACAACCCAGATATCCTTGAAAAGGTGAATAAACTATGGTACATCTATAGTATAGGATACTACCCAGGATACACACAAAAATCTGGATGAATCTCCAGAGAATTATTCTCAGTGAAAAAAGCCAATTCTAAAATGTTAGATACTGCATGATTCCATTTATGTAACATTCCTGAACTGTTTTTAAACAATTCTTAAACACTTTTTAAAATTATAAAAAGAGACAGGATTATTGGTTACCAGGGGTTAAGGGCAGGAGATGAAGGTGGGAGGAAAGTGGGTGCATCCATAAAAGGGTAACATGCTCCATCTTAACTGTATCACTGTCAATATCCTGGTTGTGATACTGTACTAGTTTTAGGGAAAAATGGGTAAAGGGTACATGGGATCTTTCAGTATTGTTTCTTTTTTTTTTCTTTTTACATATTCATACTATATTTACTGAAACCGATGTACAGATATTGAGACAATAGCTTTCAAACAAGGTAACATTTGGGTTTACATTGTGGTTTATATTTTAGTGTAGCTGAGCGAGAGGGTTTCGTCCTCGCTCAGGCCCAAGAGTCAGGGGGGCTTGCTCCTGCCGATCAGCCGGTGGGGGGTGCCCCAAGAGGGAGCACTGGTTCTCCAGGCGTGGGGGACGCGCGGTTGGGGAAAAACCACGGAGACCGCTTGAGCGCAAGAACAGGTCTGCTTTATTACGGAAGTACACTTAGCTATATAGGGTTGGGTAGAGGGAGGGGCGTGATGAAGGGAGGGTTGGCTAAGGGGCGGCTGTGGACAGGCTGAAGCTGATGGATAGACCTGAGGTAAGCAGTTACTGGGGAAGAGGGCAGATTGTAGGTTGGCAATATGGGCGGGACTGGCGGGAAGGGCGGCGGGGGCTGAAAGGGGAGGAGGGGTGGAGAGAGGCGGTAACAATTGCTCCTTTTGTTTTAAAAGGAAATAGAAGCAACAAGTTTTGGCGCACACGGTGGGTGTGAATGGCTCGGCGTGCGCAGCAACAAAGACAAGGATATGAGGAGGAGGAGGAGGAAAAGGAGGTCATAGGGACGGGCACTGGGATAAGACGAGGGGTGGGGGGAGACCACGAGGACCGGCCGGTCGTGAGCGGACAACATAGCATCTGGCCAGGATGCATGTGCCCGCCATTAGGGTCGGCGCACGCCGGCGCCTGGCGCGCGCCGAGCCTTGCCAGCGAAACGGGCCTGTGATGCCCCTGTACCCCTCGCCCGAGGGGGAGGAGTAGTTGGGGAGAAGTAAGGAGAGGAAGACAAGAAGCTATAGGCGTGTGGTCTGGAGTAGGTGGCGCGGATGGAAGGGGCGTGGTGGACGGCTGGGGGGGGACTCAGCGGTGGCGAGGTGTTGGTAGTGGACTTGTACAAAGGAGCTGAACACTGCATTGAGTTGGTCTTTGGCAAGGCGGACTATTCTCCTGATGGCCCAGGGGCCCACGGTGAGGGCTAAAAGGATAATGATAAGGGGCCTAGGAATGGGAGCAGGTACGGGAGGAGAGAGTGAAAGAGTGTAGAGGAGTAGCTCACGTTGTTGCGTTCTCTTTGGCGTCGCTCCAGGCCTTCGCGGACTTTTTGTAGGCTATCTTCTGCGAGGCCCGTGGTATTGGCGTATACACAACATTCTTCTCCAAGGGCGGCGCAGAGCCCCCCTTCTTTGAGCAGGAGGAGGTCAAGGCTGCGACGGTTCTGGAGAACGACCTCAGAGAGAGAGTTAAGGGAGTTTTTTAGATGCTCAACAGCTTCTTGGAGATAGGTAATATCTTGATCGACCGCCTGCCGGAGGGAGGAGAGAGAGGCGGATTGCGTAGCGAGGGCGGCGATCCCTGTGCCTGCTCCAGCGAGACCTAAAAGGGTGGCGACGGTAAGGACAGCAGTAACAGGCTCCCTTTTTTGAAAGTGGGAAGAGAGGTGGCGGGTGTGAAGAGAGAGAAAGAATTCATCATCTCCATGGAAAAGGACTCGTGGGGCGAGGAAAATAAGCAGACAGGTTTCCTTAGAGGCATTTAGGGTGGCGATGTTGAGGCAGGGGGTTAATCCCGTGGAGGTACAAAGCCACTGGGAGGTGACTTCCTTGGCATCTAAAGGCCAGACAATGGTGTGTGGCGGGATGCCATACGTTTGTATGGAGAGAAGTACTAGGTCAGTGGCCAACGCGATCCAGGCCCTTGTAAAAGGGCAGGTTTTCGGGAGTTTGCTCTTTGACATATGCAGAAAAAGGAGAGGGCCATCTTGCCACAAGAGACCTGTGGGAGTGATTGGCGTTGGCAGAACTAAAGCCAAAATTGGAAGGTTAGGGGAGAACCGCTCCAGGCGGCACTGCTGCAGAGCGGCGCTAACTTGCTGGACGACTTCTCAAGCAGCAGGAGTGATGGTGATGCTGCGGGTGGCTGCAGTTGGTGGGCTGTCGGTCTGCAAGAGCTCGAAGAGGGGTTGCATCTGCGCTGTTGTGATGGGCAGCGCCGAGCGAAGCCAATTGATTTGTCCGCAAAGTTGTTGGAGTTCAGTCAGCGTCATCTTGTGAGAGACATGAATTTGTGGGCTTGTGGGCTGAATGAAGTGATGAAAATGAAAGCCCAAAAATTGAAAAGGAGGTTGGAGGTTTATTTTGTCTGATTGCATGGTAAGTCCGAGGCTTGAAAGGTTTGTCATCACTGCAGAGAGCAGGTCATTGAGGAGCGCGCTGGAGCTCGCTGCTAAGAGAAGGTCATCCATATAGTGGAGAATGTATGTTTGCTCTGGATGAAACTTTGAGCGCAGCGGCTCAATGGCATGGTTAACATAGAGCTGACATATGGTTGGGCTGTTCCGCATACCTTGCGGTAGCACTCGCCATTGGAATCGAAGCGCTGCGCCCTGGTTGTTGGTGCGTGGGACTGTAAACGCAAATCGCGGACAGTCTCGCGGGTGAAGAGGAATAGAGAAAAAGCAGTCCTTGATGTCAATGGTTGCTGCATGAAAATGTTGGGGGACTGCAGTGGGGTGCGGGCATCCTGGCTGAGGTGACCCCATTGGTTTGATATGCTTGTTGATCTCGCGGAGATCGTGGAGAAGGCGGTATTTGCCAGTGCTCTTTTTGCTGATGACAAAGACTGGTCAATTGTAGGGACTAGTGGATGACTCTATGTGCCCTGCCTGTAGCTGCTCTTGGACGAGGGCGGAGAGAGCTTGTAATTTGTGAGCTGGTAAGGGCCACTGCTCGACCCAGATGGGCTCCTCTGTGTCCCATTCCAGAGGAATAGGGTCAGGTCTTGAGATGTGAGCAGTGGCCCCTAGTAGGGGGGGGGCAGCGCAGCTGAGAAGGCCTCTGTGGTAATTCGGGCTTTTAACTGGCTGAGGACATCTCTCCCCCACAAGATGGTCTGGACAGACGAAAGGACGAGTGGGCGAATTTGGCCTTCGTGGCCTTCCCGGTCGCTCCAATGCAGAGGCTGGGACGTTTTCCAGGAGGTAGCGGCTCCCGTGGCGCCGATGACTTGAGGGCCGGTCTCTAGGGGCCAGTGATTGAACGCAGCAACTTCGAAGGGAACACAGGAGACTTCAGCGCCGGAATCCAGGAGCCCATCAAGCCATTGCCCATCGATTTTAAGCTCCAATGAGGGTCTCTGGCAGTGCGTGATGGGCATTGTCCACATTATGGCTTGGGAATTCTTCTGGGGGCCTCTTGGGGGTGGGGCTGAGGCCTGCCCCGCTGGGAGTTTAAAGGCTGCTGAGGACTTTGGACAGAACGGCAGTCACGGGCCCAGTGATATCCTTTCCCACAACGCAGACACGGCGTAGAAGGGCCCCTTGGCCGTCGCATTGGCGGGTCTGAGCAAGGCGCTGGGCCTGGCTGGGAGCACTCGCGGACGAAGTGGCTGGGCTGGCCGCACCGAAAGCAGACGGAAGTGGGGGCGGATGAAACAGCCATGGCAGAGGCAAAGGCAGCGGTGAGTGTTTTGACTTGTGGGTCGACGTCACGGCAAGCAAGGACCCATTCGTGCAGAGCTTTGTCGCGTATGGGAAGGACTACGGCCTGGAACGGCGCAAGGCACCCGTCTATGATAAGTTCTTTGGCCAGCGCAAACTGGGCGTCCTCGCTAGAAATTTTTCCCTGGCAAGCTTCCAGGACGCGGGCGACAAATGCGGAGAAAGTCTCATTAGAGTCTTGAAGCAGTTGCGCGAGCTTGGTGGGCTGCTTGGTGGAGACTAGAGAGAAAGACCGCTGGATGAGGACCTTTACCCGGTGCCAAAACCCTGGGTCAATTTGGAGGTAAGAACGAGGGTCTGCATAATTGTTGGTCCCCATGTATGCATCGGAGGGATCGAGGACGCCAGCTTGGGCATTCTCCACGATTTGCCGGTCAACAGCCGCTTGGTAATGGGCGCGCCATTCAATAAATTGACCCGGCGTCAGGATGGTATGGGCTAGTGCAATCCAGTCATATGGGAGAACGAGTTGGGTCCCCAACTCCTCAAGTAGTTGCTGCGCATAAGGGCTGCCAATTCCGTCTTCCTTCACAGCTTTGCGGAGGGTCCTGACCTCTTCCGCTGTAAAGGGTAGCCAAGTTTGGGGTCGCTGCGGCGTGGGCTGCGGATTTAGCGGATACAGCTGGGGGGTTTGAGAAGATGTGGCACCGGGGACTGATGGAGCAGCCAAGGCAGGTGAAGGGCTATTGCCGTACGGCGGCGGCAAGGGATAAGCGGAACACGGGTAAGAAAATGGCGGCTTAGCGGCTTCCGGGCGACAACAAAATGGCGGCGGGACTCTTCTGGGCGCCAGCCAAGATGGCGGAGCAGCCACATCCGGTGGCGGACAAAATGGCACGAAGGGCGCTTCCGGTTTAGCGGAAGATGGCGACCATGCAGCTTCCGGGCCCAAACCGGATGCTGACTGGGCAGGAAGAGGCGGGTAGAGGCGGGAGGAGGAGGATACCGGTGGAGAAGAAGCCGGATGTGCGCCATCTTGGGCAGAAGTGGGGGAAGAAGGCGGAAGTCCGCCATCTTGGGGAGTGGCAGGAGTGGTTTCTGTCTGCTGCGGGGAGCTCGGGCGGGGAGGTTCACGCTCGAGAGCAGCAGCAAGTTGGTTAGACAGAGAGTCAGTGTCGGCGGACTCATCGGGATCACAGTCTAGAGGCCGTTTGGGAGAAGCTTCATAAACGGCTTCGGTCGGAGCGCCAAGGAGACAGGCGCGAGTGGCAACGAGAACGGGTAAGAGGCCTGCTGGGAAGGTGCGTTTCTCGTGCTCCATGGCGGAGGTGACTCGATCTATGAGTCGCGAGTATGTATCCGGGCTCCAGAGTTGGCAGGTGGCGAGCCACGGATTAAAGGGGAGTAAGAGGTCCCAGTACTTTTGGAGTTGCCGCAAAGAGACGCGGACTCCATTGGCATCTAGCAGGGCAGCAAGGGCCCTGACTTGTGGCGCCTGACGCAGCGACAAAGAGGCGCCCATGACGGGATAGGAACGGGACGACGGCAAGGGGTCCCTTGGGGCTTGTCCGGGCGAGGGGTCCCTACCTGGAGAGGAGGACGATCACAGCAGCAGCAGCAGCAGAGAGGGGCCGGGGGAGGCGCCGCCACGTTGGGCGCCAGTTGTAGCTTAGCGAGAGGGTTTCGTCCTCGCTCAGGCCCAAGAGTCGGGGGGGCTTGCTCCTGCCGAACCGCCGGCGGGGGGTGCTCCAAGAGGGAACACCGGTTCTCCAGGCGTGGGGGACGCGCGGTTGGGGAAAAACCACGGAGACCGCTTGAGCACAAGAACGGGTCTGCTTTATTACGGAAGTACACTTAGCTATATAGGGTTGGGTAGAGGGAGGGGCGTGATGAAGGGAGGGTTGGCTAAGGGGCGGCTGTGGACAGGCTGAAGCTGATGGATAGACCTGAGGTAAGCAGTTACTGGGGAAGAGGGCAGATTGTAGGTTGGCAATATGGGCGGGACTGGCGGGAAGGGCGGCGGGGGCTGAAAGGGGAGGAGGGGTGGAGAGAGGCGGTAACATTTTAGACTACACAATTTTCTAAATTTTTAGTTTTCTTATGTTTTACATTATGATTTACATTTTAGCCTATCAGCCCCTATATATTTTTGGTGTAATTTTACATGTCTTCTATCCATCCTTGCGTACTCTTGTGGAACACTTCTATTACCCACACAGATACAATGGTTCCATCTATTCAATACCTCTTTCCCCCTCCCCTTAGGGCCCACAGTGACAGTCAATCTTCATTGCTTGAAGGACCATGTTCAGAGATACTTGCAACTGTGTTGAGGGCTCAGTATTATTTCTTTTTTTTTTTAAGATTTATTTATTTCTCTCCCCTCCCCCCCAAACCCGGTTGTCTGTTCTCTGTGTCTATTTGCTGCGTCTTCTTTGTCCGCTTCTGTTGTTGTCAGCCGCACAGGAATCTGTGTTTTTTTCTTTTTGCTGTTTCATCCTGTTGTGTCATTTCTCCGTGTGGGCGGCACCATTCTTAGGCAGGCTACACTTTCTTCTGTGCTGGGCAGCTCTCCTTACGGGGTGCACTCCTTGTGTGGGGGGCTCCCCCATGTCGGGGACACCCCTGCTTGGCAGGGCACTCCTTGGGCTGCACACGGGTCAAGGAGGCCCGGGGTTTGAACCACGGACCTCCCATGTGGTAGACAGATGCCCTAACAGCTGGGCCAAGTCCGCTTCCCAGTATTATTTCTTAAAACTATACGTGACTTTACAAATGATCTCAAAATAAGAATTTTAAAAAAATCAATAATATTAAACATTTTTATTCCTCACCCACCCCCCAGCCCCATAATAATAATTATTACAGGCACATTTACCATGAAACTAACTAAATATAATTCAGGGGCCCACCTGCAGACCTTGGGAGTGCTGGGAGTTATAAGGATTTGTAATCAGAATATTCTAGTTGGGGAAGAAACCAGGCTGCAATAGGAAGCATTATTAAGAAGCATTTCTGATAAATTATTAAAGAAGTTTCAGAAGAAAGGGACCTAAATCTCCAAGTTTCCATAATTGGGTGTTTGTTTTCTCATTCTAAATAAATATTAACCTTTATATCTAATTCTGTGTTCTTTTTCTTAAAAAAAAATTCAGGCTCCACAAAACCCATCTCTGCACCTCCTAAGGACTGCGTGGTGTCTTAAGAACAAGGACTTTGGAAACAGCCTAAACTCAAATCTTGGCTATACTAACAAGGTGTGACCTTGGACAAGTTAATTAGTTCTCTCTACCTGTTTCCTCACTCATAAAATGTGTACAATAATAAACGTTATTGTTTTGAGCATGAAATACTTTATTTTTAAGAGGTATGGTATATTTAAGTACCTGGTAGTGGAACCAGTGTGTACCCTTAGCATTATTAGTGAGCAGCTAGGCTGTGCCTGGCATTGTGTGGAGTACTTTAGACACATTAATTTACTTAATCCTCAAAATAATCCTGGCGGGGAGGTACTATTATAATGCTCACTTCAGAGATGAAGAAACTGAAGTTTTCAGAGACTAGAGGTTAAGTCTTTGGGATCAAGTCCTGACTCCAAAAACCACGGTTTTTTCAATAACGATTTGGCCTAGGAAAGGCAGGCCGCTTCCTTCAAGACATTCCAGTCCGAGAAAAGTCGTCCTGGGGGCTGCTACTGCCTGGGCTGACCCGCCGGACTCCAGCTCCCGGTTGGGTGAGGTCTGACTCCAACCCCGGATCCCGGCTCCAGGTGCCGCATGGGGGACGTTCAATCAGCTCCAAAGTCCGAGCTAAATTCGTAAAAATAAGCCGCCTTTCATAATCCAATTCTGCAAACAGGTGGCAACTCCTCTGCAGCCCAGCCCGATGCAAATCCTCATTTCGCCGCCTGCTGGGCCAAGTCTTGCGCCTCGGACAAATCACAAGCGATCAGATTTGGACGCCCGCCCTCAGGCACCAAACTCGGCCCCGTCCCGCTCGCCCCGCCCCTCCGCTTCCGCCGCTGTTGGCCCCAGCCTTCCACCTAAATCCCGTCCCTGGTACGTCCGTTTAGCCGCTCCACCTCCAGAGCCGTCGTCCCCTGGTAGCTTCCGCTCTAGGCCCGTCCCTTTCTTTGGGCGCGAGCGCCGAACGCATCGAACGCAGCCAATGAGTGGTGCGGCGGGAGCTCCGCGGGAGGTTCGATTGACGGGGCCTGGCGGGCCGGGCCGGCTGTTAACGCGCGCTTTGGGAAGAGAAAGGTTAAACGGGAGGTGCTCGGTCCTGAATTTGTTTCTGCCGCTCCTTTCAGCCCCTCTTGGGATTCCCCTCTCAGTCCAACCTGGGGCCTTCTCCCTGGCCCAACTCGATCTCCCTCAGTCCGGGCTTGGGGACCGCGTCCCAGAACTGGGAAATTCCCCTTCTCCGGGCTCGGGCGCCTCGCCCTCCCCAGGCCTCGGACTTCCACGTCAACTTCTCTTCTCGCCTGAGATTATCACCCCCACCCCCCCGCAACTACCACTCCCCTCCCTTCAGCCCGATCTGAGGCTATTATCCAGATTCTTCTCTGCCCAGCCTTGGGTCCCCACCTGCTTCCTCTTCCCATCCCAGAGATAGCTCTGCTTTGGCTCCTTATTTGGCCTGGTCTCCCATCTCGCCTAACTGAAGACTGACACTCACCCAGTTTGAGTCCAAATTCTAGGACCTGGCTGGACACCACTCCTCCCCCCACCCCCATACATGCCTCATGGTTTAATTTGCCCACCCCCTCAATAATATAGCAGTCCCCTGCTTTACAAGGTCCTGGTCCTGCATTCTTAGCTACTGATTGCTTTTGACCCTTTGCTGATGACTTCTTGAAGTTTTACCTTCCTGGGCCCAGGATGGTAAGTGTGGGCCTAGGGAGACTCTCTGGGTCTAATGGGTCCAGGCTGCAGCATGCCTGCAGGTGCTTAATTTCTATTCTTCCCTTACAGAGGAGAAGCTTAGCTCCCAGCCAGCTGGCCAAGAGGAAACCTGGAGGCCAACTGTCTGATGATGAAGACTGGCAGCCTGAGGCAGTGGTGAGTGAGTACTCTGCCCTCATGGGAAGGTGGGGATGCAGGACTATTTGGGCAGAAAGAAAGCCTGGACTAGGTTTCTGGGGTTACCCAGTCACCTCCAGAAGCCTCTTCCATGTATTTATTTATTTTAAAAGATGTATTTCATTTATTCCCCCTCCCCCGCATCATTGTTTGTGCTTGCCGTCTGCTCACTCTGTTGGTTGTGTGCTCGTCTTCTTTTTAGGAGGCACTGAGAACCAAACTCAGGACCTCCCATGTGGGAAGGAGGTGAACATTGGCTTGAGCCACCTCTGCTTCCCATTTTCATGTATTTAGTAAACTTTTAATGAGTACTTACTCCGTGTCAGGCACTGAACAAGATAAATGAAATCTTTGCCCCGAAGGTGCTCCCTAGAAGCTAACAGAGCTTTATTTCTGCTGGGAAGGGGTATCTCAACGCCAAAGAGCTGGTTAAATTAGGTCTTTTGACTCCCTTGAGAACAAAGTGCTCTCCAATAGCAACTTGCAGCCTGTTCTTTTGCTCTTTGTTCCCTGCCCAGTGTCACAGTGTTCTGGGCCTACCTTAGGGTCCCATGGTCACTTGGGGACCTGAGGGATGGCGCCCTTTCAGTCCCTGCTCATGTTCTAGTATACAGTATGTTCTAGCTTGGACTGTATTTCCTGCCTTGGAGGCTTGTTGGGCTGGCTCTGGGCAGGACTTATATGAATAAAATAAATAGGACATACAGCATGTCCTACAGAGAGAGAGGGCAGTTAGAGAGGAAAAGCCTTGGCCGCCGGAGCTTTGGAGTAAGGGATTATTTAAGGAAGTACTAGAAGGGAATTTAGGGCAGGGTCAGAGATGAGTAAAGGAATGTAGAGAGGGGAAGGGACCTAGCATTTTTGTTGCAGGTGTGCCTTATAGGACGACTGGAGGCTTAAATACCTTGGTGAGTTGGTACAAGTGGGTTCTTGCTTGATTGTTTGGTAGGGCTTGTTGCACTGCTGGCGTGCTGGGGGCTCCTCTACCTGTGAGGGAGGTACATAGGCTGCTCTCTGCCACTTACGTGGGTCTCAGACTTGAACTTGGGACAGCACTCTGTGTACCTACATCATGAACAGTGCTGTCTGCAGCTGGTTGGCCCTAAAAATGTTTTTGGTGCTAGTGTCCTCACCAAGGTATGGACTGGGGAGTAGCCCCAGTGGCCTGGGAGTTGAGGGACAGTTGTGCTCTTGCCTTTTTGGGAAATTGAGGGAGGCAGGCAACTGGTTGTTTGGTTATTCCTTAGGGCTTTTGGAGTGGAGATTTGGGGATGGACAGCATGACTTCATGCTGCTGGTCAACCTGCCCTTCACAGGTCCACTTCATTCACCTTTTCTGGTGCCTGTTCCTCAGTGTAGGTAGGTTATTTAACTTTGGTAAGGTCCCGTTCTCGCACCTGTTAAATAAGAATACTAATCAGCCTATGTCATAGGGTTGCTGTAAAGATGATACAAGATAATGCATGTGAAGGACTTAGCCCAGCACCTGGTACTTAATAAGAACTTTGAGTGTGAGGTGCTGTTATGGTGATCTTTGTAATCTTCCAGACTTATGTCTCCCCTAATTCTCCCTCCTAGACTCCTAAGAAGCGGAAACCTAGCAGTGAGAACCAGACCGCGGAGTGCTTCCTGTCTCCTTTTCGGAAACCTTTGACCCATCTAACCAATCGACCACCCTGCCTGGACAGCAGTCAACATGTAAGTCAGAACTGCAACCCACCTCGGTGTATGTGTGCCCATTTGTTCCACCTAGAGACTCCTGCCTCTCTAAACTTCCTCTGTGGTCTAGAGAGTAAGTGACCAGGGACGCGGACTTGGCCCAATGGATAGGGCGTCCACCTACCACATGGGAGGTCCGCTGTTCAAACCCTGGGCCTCCTTGACCCATGTGGAGCTGGCCCATGCGCAGTGCTGATGCACGCAAGGAGTGCCCTGCCTCGCAGGGGTGTCCCCCACATAGGGGATCCCCACACGCAAGGAGTGCGCCCCGTAAGGAGAGCCACCCAGCGCGAAAGAAAGTGCAGCCTGCCCAGGAATGGCGCCACACACACGGAGAGCTGACACAACAAGATGATGCAACAAAAAGAAACACAGATTCCCGGTGCTGCTGCTAAGGATAGAAGCGGTCACAGAAGAACATACAGCAAATGGACACAGAGAGAAGACAACTGGGGGGGTGGGAAGGGAAGAGAAATAAATAAAAAATCTTAAAAAAAAAAAAAAAGAGTAAGTGACCAGCAGACAGACTTTGGTGCAGGCTTTGGGCCTACCTGCAGCAGTTGGGCCTGGAGGAGACCTGGCTACTTCTTTAGAAATACGTGCCTGACTTTGAGTCCCCTCTTGTTTGTAATAATATGGGCAGCGAATCCCACGTGGCCCAGGATTCTGTTGAGGACACACAGGGTAGAAGAGGGAGAACGCCCTGGTGGGATGTTGATGGATCCTTGTGTCCTCGCAGCCTATGATTTGCTTGTAGCTTTAAGAGGTACCAGAGCCCTGTAGCTTTCATGTGTATCCTCTGGTAAAGTCAAAGCTAATTATTGCCATGGCAGTATCTGTGCATTATCTTACTTCTCATTTTTTAAAATGAGGAAACTGAGTTCTCAGAGGGAGTAAGTAATTTTCCCAAGGTTACAGAGTAGTCAGTGGATAGAGCAGATTTGCCTAGCTCCAAAGCTTTTTCTCCAAGATTTATGAGGGACATTTTGAAGAGAAAATGGGAATATGTTGACGGGAGTATATAATGAAGGTTAGTCATTTGTGTATTCAGCAAACATCTAAAAGCATTTTTATACAATATTTGACCAATACAAAAGAATGTGTAGCATATGAAAGTTATAAAATACAAAATAGAACAAACATCTGTGAACCCATCACTCCCTTGCTTTTTGTGATAGTTTTACCATATGTATGTAATTCACTACGTAGTACATAGTTTAATTTTTTATATATTTTTTCATTAGAGAACTTGTAGGTTTACAGAAAAATCATGCATAGAGTTCTATTTACTGCCCTGTTAATACTTTGTATTACTGTAATAAATACATTACCAGTTGATGAAAGAACATTTTTATAATTGTGCTGTTAACTATAGTTCATGGTTTACCTTAGGGTTCTCTGTATTGTATAGTTTTAGGTATTTTTTTTTTTATTCTAATGTATATAAAACCTAAAACTTCCCTTTTTAACCATATTCAAACATATAATTCAAAGCTTTTAATTATGTTTTCAATGTGGTGCTACTATCATTATTGTCCATTACTGAAACTTCCGTCAACACAAATAGAAACTCTGTACAATTTAAACATTAACTCCCTATCCCATATCCCCACCCTGACCCATGGTAACCTGCCCATGGTAATATGTTTAAGATTTAGTAAAAGGCAAAAGATTTATATGATCTGAAGAGAAACCAGAGTATAAGATTTAGAAGTGGAAAGACGTAGATTGACTGCAGGTGAGAAGAGGGAAAAATTGAAAATCAATTTGAGATTTCTAATTTGGGCAAGATAGGTGAATGGTGGTGCTATTCACTGAGATAGGAAGCACAGAGGAGGAGCAGGATTTGGTGGGGAGATGAGCAAGACTGTCTATGGTACTTTTAAGGGCCCATGAAAATGTTTTAATTCCTTTTTCAATCTGAAGGGAAAAACTGAGGACATATTAATAAATCCAGCCTGGCTTATATTCATCTCTATACCAATGAATATAATTTTTAGTAATATTTTTATGAAGAAAGTATCCCAAAAGGCAAAAGTGCCCAGAGTCCACAGAAGTCATAGTGCAGCCCTGGAGATGAAGACTAGCTTTAGACATGAGTTGGAGGTGCCTGTAGGATATCCAGGATTGGAGGCACTTGCATAGGTGGGTATGGAGCCTAGGAGAGAGGTATGGCCTAGAAACAGATTTGGAGGTCATTAGCATAATGAAAGCACTTGGCACTTTGGAAATGTATTTGAATATCCAGGTAGTGTGCAGAGTCCAAAGAGCTGAGGACCAAGTCTAACCGAGATGAGCACAGACTTTTATGGGGATTAGACAAGGAAGAACATGTTAGGGCTGGGCATGAGGTCCCAGAGATGGGAGTCACTCGCAGAGAATATTTGAGAGGGAGTGGCCAGTGTTGTCAGGTTAAGTAAGATAGAAACAAGTAGTTAGAGTTAGTGTAGGCCACAGGTGATCTTGGGTAAAGTCATTTCTGGGGAGTGAAAGGGACAGAAGACAAGGAGTAGAAGATAAGGATGGGGAGACGTGCAGTTTTTTTTTTTTTTTTATAAGAAATTTGCTTATGAAGGGAGGGGAGATGAGTCAAAGGAAGTTTTGTTTTACGGTAGGAGAGAGTTAAGCATTCTTTAAATGCTGAGGAAAAAGCTAGTAGAGAGGGTGAGGTTCAGATAAGAAGAGATCAGGCATAACTGATAGTGAATCCCTGCAGAAGAGGGATGCTTTGACCTTGAAAGGGCTGAGGGATACCCTCTAATAGCTGGAAAGGATGGTCTGTAGGAATTTTCAGTAGCTAAATAAGCAAGGAGTGAGAGCATGGTCTCTTCCTTGCCTCTGCCACAGACTCTGGTGAACATTACCAGACCAGATCCCTGGTATCTGACCATTCCAAGTTTTGCAGTCTGTGCCTCGCAGAAGTTTTTGGCCAGAGGTCATCATATTCCCCAACGTCAGTTATATAACCTGCACTTCTCCCTGCAAGGCCTGTGGCTCCTGGTTCTATTGAGTCTTGCTGTTTTAATTTGAAGCATAAATTCTTGGTTAGTCAGAGTCTCAAATGTAGCCTTCTATATTAATATTAGATACTTATTTAATAATTTCTAATCTTAAAATAATATTTCAGTTTTAGAATTGAAAGCTGAATTGATGCCAAATTAGAAAAGAAGTTAAAGTCCCTCTCCTTTTTCTTCTCCCTTGACTTAAGGATAGCTATTTGGGAGCATCTCTCATATATGAGTTTCTGATTAGCATTGCTATTCATAGTTTTATAGCAATCATTTTAATTATAAATAGACAAATAAAGGAGGATTTGAACCTTTCTCCCTACTTTGACCTTGTCATGTTATTTAGTGTGATAATGAAGTTCAATTCTCTGCATTCCTTTTTTTTCTTTCAACAGATCACAGAATATTCATTATATTTTTCCTATTTAAAATACATTGAGTTTGTAGAAATTTATCATGATCTATGTATGTGAAGAGATGGGTCAGAATACAAAGGTAGAAATATCAGGGCAAGACTGCCTTGCTTTTTTTCCTATTAAAGTACCTTTTTGCTACAAGGGAATTTTTTCATTACTGCTTTTCCACTATGTATTCCCATTAAATCTACCTTTAGGGTTTCTGTTTCTTGGTTTCTCCTTGCTCTTTTGGGTTCCAGCTCTGGTTCTGTTGACATTCACATGTAATTGTAATTCCCCAAGACTTACGATATGTGTGTGAGGTGGAACTTTTCCTGGGAGTTGTCAGAGTCAGTACAGCAAGTATAGACTTTCTTGCTTCCTTTGCCCCTGCCCCAGCCCCATAGTCCAGTGCTGATCCCAGGCTGAAGTGCTGGCACAGGGATTCCTGTAGGCCCCAAGGTGGAGGCCAAACACCCTGCACCAGGGTCACCTTTCTCCAGGACCTGTGTGTGTCTGCTTCCTGTCACCCTTGTCCCACTTGCTCTTTTTTTTTTTTTTTTAAAGATTTATTTATTTATTTCTCCCCACCACTTTGCTGTTTGTACCTGCTGTGTCTGTCTTCCTTCTTCCTTCAGGAGGCAGCGGGAACTGAACCATGGACCTCCCATGTAGTAGGCAGGAGCTCCATTGCTCGAGCCATATCCGTTTCCCTGCTCTTTCTTGAGGATGGGCCTGGCGTCTCTCTCATGTCTCCTCTTTCATGTTTTTTCCTCTCCCATACCTTCCCATGGCAGTAAGCTGTTGGCTTTGGGCTGAGCTGAATGGCTGCGTGCAGACAGATTGTGTTCAGAGGCCACTGTTGACAAGTACAGGGCCTGGAAATCAAGAAAGTCCTGCATCTGTCATGACTGTGTGACTTGGGAAAATAACTACCCTGAGTCTCAGTTTACTCATCTATAAAATGGAGAAGTCAATAATATATAGATCTAATAGGGCTGTTAGTGAAGATTAAATGATGATATGAATGCAAGGGGTTTAACTATGTGGTACTCATCATTAACCATCACTGTTGATGTTTTATCTGTCCTTACTATCATTGTTATTTTACTACTATTGCTCCTGTTGCTTCTACTACCACTATTCTTTGAAGGGTTCATTAGTCCCCAAGGATTAAAGTTTTAGATGTAGTAGGCAGAATTGATGTGACAAAAAAAGAACTGGGTATACTTGGGTGTAGCCCTATAGAACAGCTATTGAACCCAGACATTGGAGCTCCCTGTTAGTACCACAGTTGGGTAGGTGTGGGAATCCTCACTGGCATGGTCTTTCATGAGCAAATGGTCTCTGAACCTTGTGGTTGACCGAAGCAAGGCACTTGCCAGTGTCACTTTGCTGGCCCTGGGTGTCTGCAGAACCTTAAAGATGGAAGCTGTTGTATGAAACCAAATGTGGAGCACCTCTTACATTCTGGATACGCTGGGTGACATGTAGTGAAGATACATTGCTTTGAATGTGTTATGAGGCTTAAATAGGCATTTTAGACTGCCTTTATAAAAATGCTGTCGTATAACATTTCTAATCAGTCCTGAATCCCTGTTTCTCCTTTCTTTCTAGGAAGCATTTATTCGAACCATTCTGTCAAAGCCTTTCAAAGTTCCCATTCCAAATTATCAAGGTAAAATGGAGACTTTGCTATTTTTTAGATCAGTCTTGTGTGAATGTGCCTGAATAGATTTAAGACCTCTGCTATTGTAAAAACAAGCTTAGTTTAGAATTGAAGATGCTAGTCTTGTGGGGGGCTGTGAATGAGTGGCTCTCCTGAGGCCTGCACAAAGGTAGTGTTTGGTAGCTTCAGTAAGGGCTGCCAACACTAACTGCACAAAGGTAGTGTTTGGTAGCTTCAGTAAGGGCTGCCAACACTAACTGTTCCTCATCTGGAGAGCTGCAGTGACTGATGGGCCTGGACTCCATTCTGTCCAAGTTATTTCAACAGCATCTCCTTTTGGAGGTGGACTGTGTGGGAGGCCTGGATTCTGTAAGGGTTTTTCCCATCCTATGCAGGACACAACACTGTGCTAAAACTGGGGCTGGGGAGGGAGGAGACCAGCTCCTAAGAGCTCTCAGATTTGAAAGGCCCCTTTAGGGTTTCAGACTTTTCCAAGATTGACTTGAGTTGAGATGAACAAGACATGATCCTCTAGAAGTTTGCAGTTGAATGATAGAAACAAAATGGGAAAAGCTTTGATCTAAGGCAGACTGGGATAATGGCTAAGCCGAGGTGCCCAGATCAGGTATAGAGAAGTTCTGAGAGAAAAGGGTTTATATGGGAGCTCAGGAAAGGTTATATGAAGGAGAGGTATTTGTGCTGGGCCTGCTGTATCTCCTCAACAGAGAGACTCAGGTGACAGATTGTTGGTTTCTAGGTCCTCTGGGCTCTCGGGCATTGGGCCTCAAAAGGGCTGGGGTCCGTCGGGCCCTACATGACCCCATGGAAGAAGGTGCCTTGGTTTTGTATGAGCCTCCCCTGCTGAGCGCCCATGACCTGCTGAAGCTCGACAAGTATGTGCACTGGTATTTCTTGAGCAGTTCTAGTCCTTTGTCAGAACACATACCTGAGAGGGAGGAGGGTATTTTGATGTGATTTTCCCCTTGGGATCAGCATATGTTTCCAGAATGCTATCATAGCTACTGTACCATTTAGAGAGTGGGTAATGGGGGAAGGAGAGTGCTCAGACAAGAAATATGGTCATGTCCAGTTGGTTGAGTCTCCTCACCACTTCTGTTGCCCATTCAGGGGAACAGAAGGAGCTGAGGTGATTCTATAGGGAACATGTCCTCCCCGCTCCTAACTTTAGAGTTTGCTGAGAAGGAATTTACTCTGGTTTGGTGCCCATGCCAAAAAGTCCTCTCTCAGGCAGCTGCCTTTGTTTCCTCTGATTTAGCAGGACACAGCTTCCTGAGGGTGTCTGAGCTTCATGTTTTCTTTCATGTTTTTCCTCAGGGAAAAACTCCCTGTCCATGTGGTCGTTGATCCTATTCTCAGTAAGGTCTTACGGCCTCATCAGAGAGAGGTAAATGGGGGTGGGGTGTGGTGTGGTGGAGGGTGGGAGGAATGAAGTGTGGGCTAGGAAACTGACCCTGGGAGGCTGCCATCCCTGGGCCAGCAGCAGTGTGTGTGGCCAAGGTGGCTGAGAGCTGTTACTCTGCAGGGAGTGAAGTTCCTGTGGGAGTGTGTAACCAGTCGGCGCATCCCTGGCAGCCAAGGCTGCATCATGGCTGATGAGATGGGCCTGGGCAAGACGCTGCAGTGCATCACATTGATGTGGACACTTTTGCGCCAGAGTCCAGAGTGCAAGCCAGAAATTGACAAGGCAGTGGTGGTGTCACCCTCCAGCCTGGTGAAGAACTGGTACAACGAGGTTGGGAAATGGCTTGGAGGGAGGATCCATCCTCTGGCCATCGACGGAGGCTCTAAGGAAGAAATAGACCAGAAACTGGGTATGGAACCTTAACAAGAGGTCTGTACACTTCTGACCAGCCTGCTGCTTTCTTTTTATGTGTATGATCACTTATGGTCAGGATTAAGAGCAATGCAGGTATGGAAAAGAAGAAAATTCCCATTGAAAATAGTTGAAAGAGTGGGTTATTTCTGGGCTAAAGTAAAGAACTGTCAAACTGTTTCCTTCAAGATAATCCAAAAGTTGGGCATTGAGCTTTTAATTAATTCCTTGGGAATATGCCTTTTTATGTTTCCTTGACATCTTCCCTGTTGTAGATGGATTCATGAACCAGCGTGGAGCCAGAGTGCCTTCTCCTATCCTCATCATCTCCTATGAGACATTCCGCCTTCATGTTGGAGTCCTCCAGAAAGGGAGTGTTGGATTGGTCATATGCGACGAGGTACATAACTCAGCAGTCTGGGTGGTAGGAGAAAAAGCTGTCAAAATCTCCTCACTGAGCAATGTCATCAAGGGCTATGCTAGTCATTGGGGAATGCTGATAGGCAACATGGCCTGAACAGGGAAGTTACCACTCCAAGTTTTCATGTTTCCAGCACTTACAGTGAATTCCTCACAGCTGACTCTTTTATCCAGAACATACCACTTCTTCATGGTAACTCTTAGGTACAAAAGCCTTGGTCTGCATAGTAATCCTGAGGGAGGGAGGACAAATCAGAAAACTTGGGATCAGCTTTGGCTTTGCCACTTGCAAGCATGACTTGAAGCAGATAACTGAATGTCTCTGAGATTCTGTTTCTTTATCTGTAGTGTGGATGACACAGGGTTTACCTGAAAGAGACATGGTGAGGATGAAGAGAGAGGATATGGAGAGGCTTTTTGTGATGTGGATGAATAGGGGAGGGATTGACTCATCATCTCAGTTTTCGAAATTAGGAGACTGAGGCTCAGGGAAATATAGTAACTTGCCCAAGTTCACCCAGTAAGTAAATAGTGAGCTGGGACTTAATCCAGGTCTGTGATTCTAGTCTTGGTGCTCTTCCCTATCCTCGCTGCCTTGGATATAGCTGAGAGCTTGGTGCAGGAAGCAGCTTGGGCAGGTATGGAAAGGCTATCCCTGTAAGCCTTGTCCAGACTTGCATATGTTCCTTAACAAGTGCTAGGACACAAAGTAAGCCAGAGGAAAGATGCTGGGGAAATTCATTAAAAAACAAGAATGCTATCACAGGGCTCATGCTCCAGAGAGAGAAATGGTGGTAGTTAGTCTTGGTATCAGTTTTTGTTTTTAAAAATGATAAATTATGAACTCTGGAATGATCATCAGAAATTCCATAGCAGCTTATAAATAGGAGCTTTGACAGCCTTTCATCTGGCCAAATATTTGATTTGCTGCAATGCCAGGGGATGGTGGCAGGAGCTGGGTCTGGAACCTTGACCATAGGGATCTGGGTTTCCCTTCTGCAAGACTCCCAGGGTCGTGTGGCAGCCCCTTTCATTCCCTCAGCTATTTATCAAGTGCCTGCTGTGTGTCTGGCCTTGGGGATCCCATGATGCCTGTCCTCAGGGAGCTTAAGTTTAGAGGGATCCAACTGCTGATACTCCTTTCCCCAGGACCTTTTTGGGAAATTCTTCACAAGTTTCAAGTCTCATTTCCCTCTTCAGCTTAGAAGTATCAGCCTTCTGTTTCAGGGCCAATGCTTGGTACTTCTGGTCATTTTTTAAAAAATAAAAATTCTTTAATTCTTAAATAGTGGCTTTGGCCTTTAATTCTTTAATTCAATAAGCATTCACGGAGTAGTACTCATGCAGGGACATATACCCTATCCCTATAGGGACATGTCCCTATGGTACCCTGTCCCTATAGTACCCTGTCCTATACACTAGAGTTATGAAGGTGAAGCTGCATTGTCTCTGCCTTAAGATGTTCATGCCTAGTGAGGTAAAATACAGTAAAGTGTGATTAGTACTCTGTATATGTAGTATTGGATGAGCGGTAGAGTAGTGCAGTGCCCAGGCTTTGGAGTCACACAGACCTGAGTTCAAATTCCAGCTTTGATACTTTCTACTGGTGTGATCTTGGATAACTCTTCATCTCTCTGAGCCTCAGTTGCTTCATTTCTAAAATGGTAATATAATGTCCACTCATTTGATTGTTTGGATTATAGAAGAGAATATAAAGTGCTTAATATAGTGTCTGGCATGTTTAAAGTGTTCAATAAATAATAGCAGCTATTTTTATGCACTGAATGCCATAGAAGCACAGAGATGAGAAGGCCCAGCAGCCTGGGGTGATTGTGGAAGTCTTTGCAGAGGAGGTGACATTTGGGGAATTTACCTGTGGGATAGCATTCTAGGCAGAGGAATAGCATGGGCAAAGAGAAATATGGGGAAAAATCAGCATTAGGATGGTTAAGGCTTCCTGGAGCTTCTAAGCATGACAAGCTGTGGAGTCTCTCAGAGATGTTGGCAGGGGCCTCACTGAGAAAGACTTTGAATGCCAGGTTGAGGAATTTGGACTTGATCCTCTAGAAGGGAAAGTCAGTGGTGTCTGTTTAATTGCATTGTAAAAAGCTGCTTAGAGGGAGCAAGGCTGATTTGTTTAATCATTCTTTAACTGGTGCTTGAGTTTTGTGTGCCTTGTGCCCAGTACGGGGCTGAGAAGGGGCAGGATGTAGAGAAGGCCTGATTTTGCCCATGAGGTTCTTGGGGAAAGTAGTGTCCTTTTAAATTTTCTTGAGGAAAAATTGAAGAGAAAGAAGTAATAGGTGTGTATCTTGGTGGACAAGAAGAATAGAGATTGGGGAAGATATGCAAGGGAGGCAGGAGGCTCTTTAGATGTATATGCTGTGGGCATTCTGGTGGAAGGAGAGGAGGAGGAGCCAGGGCCATGTCCCATTAGCACTGACAGCTCAGGTGAGGGCTTCTAATTCAGAAGGCATCTGGCTCAATGGGTTCTGGGTTGGTTGGGCTAGTGGGGAGGGTGTCCTCCTTGAAGGTCTGTAACATGGCCTTATGATCTTCAAGGAGGATAAGCACGCTGCCAAGGCCCTGGAGGTTGGGGCAAGGAAGGGGATGGGAGGGAGCAGAGGGAATCCTTGTTTTATGGATGTAGCACTGGACTGGAAACTTAAGGTCGATTGCTTGAGCCTGACCTTTCTAAGCAAGCAGGTAAACTCTCTCTTGCTGTCTCCTGCCCAAATCCCTAGGCCCCAGAACCTGTAATGTTTGTGACTCCCCTTTTCCTGTCTGCACAAGACCCTGCTATCACATTGTGCCCAGGCCTGAGCGAGAATTAATTCCCTTGCAGGGGCATAGGCTCAAGAACTCGGAGAATCAGACTTACCAGGCCCTGGACAGCTTGAACACTAGCCGACGGGTGCTCATCTCCGGGACCCCCATCCAAAATGATCTGCTTGAGTATTTCAGCTTGGTACATTTTGTTAATTCGGGCATCCTGGGTAAGAATTCAGTCTTGTCTGCCTCATTGGAAAGGCCTTGGCCTTGTAGTATAGCTCCAGCTGAGTACTCTTATAGGAAGACTTCTCTTGCCATTGAGTAGCAAAGCCACTAGAAGGCCTTAGCTCTGCTGAACAACTCAGCAAGGTCCGCTCTGGCTCAGGGGCTACGCAGGACCTGGTGTCACTATAACCCGGGAGTGAAAATATTACCCTCCAGTCTTTTTTTTTTTTTTTAATATATGGGAAACCTGTGCTCAACCTCTTGAGCCACATCTGCTCTGCCCCCAGGCATTTTTGATCCTCATGTGCTACCTGCCTCACAAGAATTTTGGCCTCAGAGCAGACTGTTTTGGGCAGTCCTTTTACATAGACATTTGTGAAAAGGTTTACTAGTGGCACCTCAACTTGCCAGTACTTAAGAATCACTTTAGGCAGAGAACTTACTGAGTAACAGAATTGTCACAAAGTGAACACATTTGTGTAACCATTACCAGATCAATTACTACCACTATCTTAGAAATGCCCTCTCCCCCAATTACTACCTTTTCCTTTCTCCCCAGAAGGAAATACTCTTCTGATAGTAGAGATTGATTTTTGCCTGTTTTTGAACTTTATGTAAATAGAATCATACAGTATATATTCCTTTGCATTTGATTTTTGTTCAACATGTTTATGAGATTCATCCATGTTATTGTGTGTAGCAGTAATTTGCTCTTTTTTTTTTTAAGATTTATTTATTTATTTATTCCCCCCCCCCCAGGTTGTCTGTTCTCTGTGTCTATTTGCTGGGTGTTCTTTGTGCGCTTCTGTTGTCAGCGGCACGGGAATCTGTGTTTCCTTTTATTGCATCATCTTGTGTCAGTTCTCCGTGTGTGTGGCACCATTCCTGGGCAGGCTGCACTTTCTTTCACGCTGGGTGGCTCTCCTTACGGGGCGCGCTCCTTGCGCGTGGGGCTCCCCCATGCAGGGGACATCCCTGCGTGGCACAGCACTCCTTGCGTGCATCAGCACTGCACATGGGCCAGCTCCACATGGGTCAAGGAGGCCCGGGGTTTGAACCGTGGATGTCCCATGTAGTAGACGGACGCCCTAACCACTGGGCCAAGTCCGCCACCAATTTGCTCATTTTCATTGCTCTGTACTATTCCACTTTATGAATATATCAAAAGTTAGACAATTTAGTTGTTTCCAGTTCTTTAGACCTTTGAATAATGCTGTGATGACCATTCTTTACATACCTCTTTGTGAACATAGTATGCATTTCTCTTGGGTGTATACCTTAGCTTGGGATTGTTGGGCCATATGTTATGCATGTGCTCAGCTCTAGTAGGTACTGCCAAACAGTTTGCCAATGTGATTGTACCAACAAAGATTGTACCAGCAACTTCTACATTAGGGATTGACAGACTTTCCTAAAGGTCTAGTAAATAAAGGCTTGTATGCCATATTGTCTGTGTCACAACTTCTCAATTCTGCTGTTGTAGCATGAAAGCAGCCATAAGTAGTATATAAATGAATGTGCACCACTGTGCTCCAGTAAAACCTTATTTACAGAAATAGGCAGCTGACCTATAGCCATAGTTTGCTGACCCCTGCTATGTATCCCTTATGTCATCATCAATAGCTATTTTTTGTTTGTTTGTTTTCAATGTTACTCATTACTCGTTCTGGTGGGTATTTAGTGATATCTCTGCATTTGCCTAATGATGAACGAAGTTAAACATCTAATATCTTTTAATATGTTCATTGGTCATTTGGATATACTCTTTTGGGAAGTGCCTGGTCTCGTCTTTTGCCCTTTTTTTTGGGGGGGGGAAGGGTTATCTGACTTTTTCTTAATGTTTTGTAGGAATTCCTTATATATTCTGGGTATAAGTCCTTTGTATTGTGAATATCTTAAGAACAGAAGTTTCTAATGTTATTGTAACCCTGCTTACTGATCATTTCCTTTATGATTAAGTGCTTTTTTGTGTTCAAAGAAATCTTTGCTTACCCCATGTCAGGAAGATATTTTCCCATATTGTTATAGATTTATTGTTTAACCTTTCACATTAAAACTGGGGAGTGAATGTGGCTCAAGTGGTTGGGTACCTGCTTCCCACATGGGAGGTGTCAGGTTCCATTCCCAGTGCCTCCTAGAAACAAACAAAAAACAATAAGCATACAAACAAAGTAACCAACTCTGGGGAGCCCATGTGGCTCAGTGGTTGAGCGATAGGTTCCCACATATGAGGTCCAAGGTTCAATCCCCAGTTCTGGTACCTCACACACACAAAAAATCTATAATTCATCTAAAGTTGATTTTTACATATGGTGTGAGGTAGGGATCAAGATTCATCTTTTCCTATCATAATGGATATCCAGTTAACCCAGCACTGTTTATTGAAAAGACTGTCCTTTCCCCTTTTCCATTTTTGCAGTGCCGTTTTTGTAAATCACATGTCCATTTATGTGTAACTCTATTTCTGGACTTTATTCCATTGGTCCATTTATCTGTCCTTGTGCCAGTACTTACCTGCTTTAAGACTATAGCTTAATAAGTCTTAATATTGTTTATGTGAGTTTTCTAACTTTTTAATATGGTCCTAGCTTTTCTTATCTGGCAACCTTGCTAAATTTAGTGTTCATTCTAATAGTATGTATAGAATCTCTGGGATTTTTCTTTTTTCTTTTTTTTTTTTTTAGGAGGTACCAGGGATTGAACCTGGGACCTTGTACATGGAAAGCAGGTGCTCAACCACTTGAGCTACATCTACTCCCAGGGATTTTCTACATAATCATGTCATCAGTAAACAATGACAGTTTTATGTCTTCTAATTTCTTAAAATGTTCATCTCTTTCTTGTTTTATATACTGGTTAGAACCTTCATTACAGTGCTGAATAGAAGTGGTGATAGCAGGCATCCTTGTCTCATTCCTCATCTCGGGAAAAAGGAGAGCTTTCAATACTTAACTGTGGAATAAAATGTTTCTTTTTTTTTTTTTTTTTTAAAGATTTATTCATTTATTTCTCCCTCCCTCATTGTTAGTGCTTGCTGTCTGCTCATCTTTTTAGAAGGCACTGGGAACTGAACCCAGGGCCTCCCACGTGGTAGGGAGGTGCCTAATCTCTTGAGCCACCTCCACTCCTTGCTTGTTGTATCTCATTGTGTTTCCTTGCTGTGTCTCTCACTGCGTCATCTCACTGTGCCAGCCCATTGACGGCTCACTGTCTTGCTTGTCTTCTTTAGGAGGCACCGGGAACCAAACCTAGGACTTCCCGTATGGTAGGCAGGAACCCAGCTGCTTAAGCCATATCTGCTTCCCTCCTGTTGGGTTTTGTAGTCATTCTTTAACAGGTTAAGGACATTTTCTACTATTTTATTATTACAGTTATAGGAGATTTTTGGTTTTAAAGATTTTTTATTTTCCCTCCTTCCCCTCCTCCCATCCTGCTGTTTTTGCTGTCTGTGTTGTCTTCTCTTCTCATTTTCTCTCCTCTAGGATTCACTGGGATTTAATCCTGGAGACCTCTGGTGGGGAGAGAGGTTCCCTATCAATTGCGCCACCTCAGTTCCTGGTTTCTGCTATGCTTCTTCTTGACTTTCCCCTTGTTTCTCTTTTTGATGCGTCATCATCTTGCTGTGTGGCTCACTTGCGCAGGGCACTGGCTCACCATGTGGGTACTCACGTGGACACTCGTGTGGGTACTGGCTTATCACGTGGGCACTCATGTGGGTACTGGCTTGCTGTATGGGCACGCTTTCTCTTCTTTTTCACCAGGAGGCCCCAGGCAGGTCTTCTTATATGGTAGGTGGAAGCTCTATCAGTTGAGCCACATCAGCTTCCCTATAGGATTTTTTTTTTTCTTCTTCTTTATTTTCTTTTAAATGTTACATTAAAAAAATATGAGGTCCCCGTATACCCTCCACCCCCCCACATCCCACTTCTCCCACATCAACAACCTCTTCCATCACTGTGGCACATTCATTGCACCTGGTGAATATATTTTGGAGCATTGCTGCAACACATGGACAGTGGTCTACATTGTAGTCTACACACTTCCCTATTCCACTCAGTGATCATGAGTAAGTGTTCAATTTCATTCAATGCTTTTTTAGAAAGCATATCATGAGCATATTTTTCCCCTGTTATAGTATAAATATGGGAATTATATTGATTGATTTTCAAACATTAAATCAACCTTACATTCCTGGAATAAATAATAAATCCAATTTGATATGGTAATATCTTTTTTAGATACTGTTGAACTTGGTTTGCTAATATTTTGTTTAGGACTTTTACAACTATACTTATCAGAGATATTGGCCTGAAATTTTCTTTTCTTATAATGGTTTTGGTTTCAGGTTTTGATATCAAAGTTATGCTGGCCTCATAAAATAATTAGGAAGGGTTCCTTCTTTTTATTTTCTATGGAAGAGTTTGTATAACATTGGTAATGCAACTCAGTTTTTCCTTAAGTGTTTAGAAGAATTTACCAGTGAAGTAATCTAAACCTGGAGTTTTCTTTGTAGAAAGGTTTTAAATCATGGATTCAATTTCTTTGTTAAAGGACTATTCAGATTTGCTCTTCTTGTTTCTGTTTTGGTAAGTTTTTTGTTTTCCTAGGAATTTGCAGTCTCTTTCATATACATTTTAAAATTTATTATCAGAGAATTAGCTTTTGAATGTTTTAGAATCTGTAGTGTGACCCATTTCTTCATTCCTGTTATTTTTGTGCCTTCTCACTTCCTTTTCTTCTTCCCTCGATCAGTCTTGCCATAGGTTTACCAATTTTATTAGTGTTTTAAAAGTACCAACTTTTGACTCTGTCATTCTATTTAACTTCTTGAGATGGATACTTAGATAATTGATTTTTCAGCCTTATTTGTTTATTTATTTGAGGGACAAGAGATTTAACTTGGGACCTTGTATGTGGGAAGCTGGTGCACAACCACTGAGCCACGTCGGCTCCCCTGTTGGTGTTTTCATTTGTTTTGCTTATTTGTTTTTTTTTAGGAGGCACTGGGAACTGAACCCAGGATCTCCCATGTGGGAAAAAGGTGCTCAACTGCTTGAACCACATCTGCTCCCCTATTTTTTATTTTCTAACATAAGACTTTTATGCATGGCTGCATTCTACAATGTTTGATATGTATGCTAAAATCTGCCACTGTGATTGTGGATATGTTTTTTTCTACTATTGCTTTTTTATTTTTATTTTTTTAAGCAAATCAATTTTATCAATACATAATAAAGAATACAATTCATCCAAAGTGTATTATCAGTGGTATTTGATATAATCACATAGTTGTGTATTTATCATTTCATTCATTATTAGAGCATTTTCCTTATCTCAATAAAATAATGAAGAAAGAAAATTCTTCACCTCTCAATCTATTATATTTCCCCTGCTGTACATAGCTGCTATTTCTGGCTATTGCACAATTATTCATTTATTTATTAAGCAGTTATTGAGATATATTCACATACCATACACTCTATCCAAGGTATAATCAGTGGTTTTTAGTATAATCATAATGTTGTGCATTTATCACCTTTCTATTGGGTTTTTGCTTGCTTGTTTTTAGAAGTACCAGGATTACCTTTCATTCCTTTTACATTTAATGTAATTAGTAATATAGCTGGGTTTTAATCCATTATCTCATCACTATTTGGTCCTTTAGGTCTTTGCTGCTCTGATCGCTCTCTGATTCCTTGAAAAAGAAATTGCCTGTTTTTGTTCAGCTTTGTTCTTGGCAGGGAGGTTGATCCGTAACAAACTAGTCTACCTTTTCTGGGGGAAGATCTTTCTCTCTGTTCTTTAATTCTTTCATTTTTCCTTCTCTCTTGTGCTCAGGGACTGCCCATGAGTTCAAGAAGCATTTTGAGTTGCCAATTTTGAAGGGTCGAGACGCAGCTGCCAGTGAGGCAGACAGGCATCGAGGAGAGGAGCGACTGCGGGAGCTCACCAGCATTGTGAACAGGTAATGGCTGCGTGAGTGTTGGGCTCAACAGCACCCTTCCTGAGGTCCCCGCACATTACCCCTAAAGCCATCTGGGGCCAATCCTTTGGAACCTCAGCCTGTGTAGAACTGTCAGGGACTGGGATTCTAGGCCACTGAATTTCGAAATGAAGGGATCTTGCAGGTCAGCTCACTACTTTCCTCCTGGCCTGGGCCCTGTGCTTGGTTTGGGGCTGCCTACCAACCTGCTGAGGAAGCTCTAAACTGATGCTTTTGGACTTCTGAGCAAAATATCTCTTGGAGTGTTGCTAGTACTGCAGAAGCTTCTGTCTATGTCAGACCTAAAGCACCAGTCTTCCCTTCCCAGGTATCATAACCTTTCTGTGACAGGAAGAGTAAACCTAAAGAATGGGTATAGAGCCCAGGCTAAGAGGGCTTCTTTTTCCATGGAGGCCACATTAGTCCAGGGGCTAGGTACATCCTGACTCCTCTGTTGTAGGCTTGCACACTTGGTGGTTTATATCCTGATGTGTCCTGCTGTCCTTCACAGCTTTCAGGTCTCTCTCCCTCCCAATTTTAGATGGCAAGGAGAGTCAGTGTGTTCCTAGGAGCTGCTTCTCAGGTGCCTGATCCCTGTTGTTCCTGGTCTGCCAGGAGGTATGGGCTTAATTTCATTGAGCCTTGGGCCATGTGGCAGGCATTTGAGCAAATGCAAACAGAAACTCCCCTGAGGACTTAGTGATTTGCAGCTTGCTTACCTGTTGGAACACCAGGCTCAGTTGGAAACCTGGGCCTCTCTTGAAGACCAGCCAGCCTGTTGAAGGGGAAGAGAAATTGTTAGTCTAAGGTAGACTGTTTGGATTTGTTCCCATGGCTGAAACCCTTATATATATATATCTTTGCCACAGGGCCGTGGTATTTGAGACTAGAAAAGAGAGTCAGTCTTGGTCTTTTGAGTGTAGCTATTATTCCAGTAGTTATGGCAGTTTTATAAGCCACTTGCTTTTTATCCTCTTCTTCCCAGGTGCCTGATCCGGAGAACATCTGATATCCTCTCTAAATATTTGCCAGTGAAGATTGAGCAGGTGGTTTGTTGTAGGTACTAAACTCAACTGAGGGGTATGGAGTGGGTGAGTAAAAGCTTAGCCCCTGAGGCATGGCTGGTCTCTTAAGGTGTCCTCAGAGGGCAGAAGTATGGTCCAGCCTTTCCCCACTGACCTAGCTATCTTGTTTCAGGCTAACACCCCTTCAGACTGAGTTATACAAGAGGTTTCTGAGACAAGCCAAGCCAGCAGAAGAGTTGTGTGAGGGCAAGATGAGTGTGTCTTCCCTTTCTTCTATCACCTCGCTAAAGAAGCTATGTAATCGTGAGTTGGGCCCATTTCCTGGGGTCCTCTGTGAGAATGAGCAAGGGAAGAAAGGCTCCTTTGGGTAATCCACTCACCTTCACTAAAACTCGAGTCCTCTTAGAGGCCACATGTGATTCCAGCCCTTCCCAAGACATGAGCCCTACATTGTGTACTGTGTAAACCCGACCCTTTGCTTTGTAGAATTCAGTTTATTCCCTTCCCAGACCATGCTTGATGTGATACTTGGGGTATGTAGATGAGTATGTGTGTGTGTGTACGTGTGCACGTGTGTGAATAAATGTGTGCATGTAGACATGCACATATATGCATATAAAATGTTGGGGAAGAGAGAAAAATAAGAAGGAAAACTTAGTTTCTCCATTATAGTTCTGCTTGTTGCTGGGAAAACACACTAGTGATCAAGATTGTCCACCTAAGGTCCTAGGTGTCACTAACTGCAAACTGGGACCGAGGCAGACCTTTTGAGTTAGGCTTCTAGAGGGAATTCTAGTGAGCATTAAAATGGAACTTTCAGAAGACAAAGTAGCTTGCATTCTCCCTGCTGCCCCCACCCCCAGACCCAACACTGATCTATGACAAGTGTGTGGAAGAGGAGGATGGCTTTGAGGGTACCTTGGACATATTCCCATCTGGTTATAGCTCCAAGACTCTAGAGCCTCAGCTGTCAGGTAAGCCCTTTCCTACCAATTTTGAACTTCTCTGGAAGAAGGGTGGAAGAAGGGTGGGGTTGTTCTCTTTGTACTAGAGCTATCCTTTTTCCTTCCTCTCTTTTTTTCTAACTTTTTCTTTAATATAAAAGATAGCAGTGCATATTTTACATAATATTTTTTAAAAATACTAAAAACTCTCAAGGAAGTATTTAATGAAAATAACAAATATACTGAAGGGTATCAATGGCTACAAAATTAACAATAACAAATCAATATTGATGGCTTTTTCATTAATATTTGGAGGGTGGACCGAGAAAATATAAAATAGAATATGGGGCAGGATATTGGTCCTGGGCTTCTGGGAGGGCCCATTGGGGTTTGATGGTTGCTGCTCTTTCAGGTAAGATGCTGGTTCTTGATTACATCCTGGCGGTGACCCGGAGCTGCAGCAATGACAAAGTAGTGCTGGTATCCAATTACACCCAGACACTGGACCTCTTTGAGAAGCTCTGTCGGGTCCGAAGGTAGGGAAGAGCTTGCTTCTCTACTGCCCACTTAGGAATATTAGGTATTCTGATGGGTGGATGTGGGTCAGATGTGAGTAAAAAAGAGACTTCTCAGGAATTGTCTGTTCCCTTTTTTGCTGAGATGGCCCTAGGTCCATCTTTAAGCAGAACAGTTCCCTGGTTTTTTAGGTACTCCCAAGGATAGAGACCTGGACCTTAGCTTCCTGCCCCTCCCTTTGGGTGTTTAGGACCTCAGGCTGTACATGAATAGCCTCAGGCATGGTTGATTCAGTCCCTTCAATAGCTCTGGCTCCAATGGGCTCTGCTTCCTTCCTGGGTCTTGATCTTTGGATTCCTCTTCAGGTACTTGTATGTCCGCCTGGATGGCACGATGTCCATCAAAAAGCGAGCCAAGGTTGTAGAGCGCTTCAACAGTCTGTCGGTAAATGCACAGCCCTTCCCTCCATACCTGCCTATGCCGTAACAGCAGAATTAAGGATTGATAAAGAAGCTATAAGGGTTTTTTTTTGTTTTGTTTTTTTTCTTGTGGGTATGGTTGAATTATGCTGGTTGGTGACAGCTGGGTGGGAACTGATTTTTTGTGGGCTGGAAAATTGGTCCGTGGCAGATAAATTAGTGGGTCTGTCAATGGGTCTGAACCATAGGAGCACAGAGGCATGAGGGAAAAGAGCTGACTGCGCTGAACAGAATCCCATATAGGCTGTAAAAAGTTACTCCCTTACTTCCTATCTTCCCAGAGCCCTGACTTTGTCTTCATGCTGAGCAGCAAAGCTGGGGGCTGTGGCCTCAATCTTATTGGGGCTAACCGGCTGGTCATGTTTGACCCTGACTGGAACCCAGCCAATGATGAACAAGCCATGGCCCGGGTCTGGCGTGATGGTCAAAAGAAGACCTGCTATATCTACCGCCTGCTGTCTGTAAGGATGGTGATAATGGTCAGATAGGGGCAGGTTATGGACCAAGACCTTTAGGACCACTATGGATTGTTTCTCAGTGCTTTTCTTTGACTCCTCTGCCTCTAGCAGTGGCCAGGCTATGGGCTTATCTTCTAGCCATTGATTCATCTGTTCTTTCTCCCCTTTCCCTCACCTTATTCCTCCAAACCCTTCTTACTATGCCCTCTGGACCCTTGTTCAGTGGTAAATCCCCTTATGGTCTCATTCTTTTCACAGAGCACCTGCTTTCCCACATACCCAACTTCTGTGCCTCTTGCCTTGTAGTCTTCACACCCCATGTTCCATAGAGCTAAGAAGTGGTATAGGCATTCTCCAAGTTTTCAGTTACCACTTTCAGACCATCCATCCCAAAATTCCTCCTCAGAAGCTCATGTCTGACTTGACAACTTTTCTTCCTTGTTGCAGTCATCTACCCTGTGCTGTTTTCCTAATTCCTCAGTGACTTTGGGCTCAGTCTTTCTTCAAATTCAGCTATCATCCTGGCTGACTTCAAGGGCCAGCATTCTGGCCTTCATGCTTCCTTGACCTAATGAACTCAACTCCCACTCATCTAATTACTCCCATGATCACACTCTGGAACTTGTCAATACCCAGTACTTTTAAGAGCTATCATTGTACTCTCACTCCCTAACCTTCTTTCTCTGTCTTCATACTCACTACATCTTCTTCAACCTAATGTCCCTAGAAATCCCCCACCCTCACCCCATCTCCCAATCCATCACTCCCCATCCAGCTTGACTTCATTTTCTGTCCAGCTGTTGTTACTGTGCATCCTTTCAGCCCCTTTCCCTAATACGCACTCCACTTGGATAATTCCAGCTGTTTTTGGCTTCTACATCAGCTAAATTCTGCCCTTAGTGGACCACCACCAAATTCTCATTTCCTTCAACTACTTCAGGCCTTTACCACTTCCCTCAAGTTTCTTACCCAACCCTGTCCCTTATAACTTCTGCAGACCCCTTGTTTTGTACTTCAGAGAGAAAATGTAGGCTTATCAGGCATGAATTCTTTCACCTTTCTTCATCTGTTCCATAAATGTGTATGCAAGAGGATTCCCTTCCTCTCTGTTCAAGGCTCCCGTCCAGCTCTGTTCTAGACCCCATCCCATACTTTTTCTTGATCAACTTCTTCACCTTGTTTAAATGAAAATTTTCAACCTCTGTCCAATCCTATATTCACTGTCAAGTTTTTCTAAAGCAAACAGATTAACTTTTTTACCTCCTTTTCTTTTAGTTACTCATCAGACACTGGCAGTGTGGCTTCTGGCCCTTTATGCCATTGAGTCTGCTTTTGCATGGATGACTGATTTCCTAATTGCCAAAACAAGAGACTGTTGTTTTGTTTTCGCGTCACCCTCGACTACTACTCCCTTCTTAAAATTCTCTTCTCATTGGAAACTCCATTCTGGGTCTCCGACCTCTGCTTTCATATATGTTGATTATTATGTTGATGAGTTTCTAACTAAATTTTGAGCTTGGCTTTCTTACCTGAGCTGTAGATCTGTATTTTCATCACTACTATACATTTCCAACATTTCCATTTGGATGTTTTATGAGCATTTTAGATGCATCATGACTAAACTTGTTCTTCTGAATTCCATCATTTAATGGCTCCGTTATCCACCCAACCCAAACTTGGTAATTATCCCACTGAGCTGGTCTGTCCCCTAACAACTAGATTCCTACCAATTACTACTGATTTCACATTCTTTAATTTCATCCCCTGTTAAGACCATAGCTATCCCTCAATTGGATATTGCAGCAGCTTAATTCTTTACCTAATATTTACTCAATCAGTGAGACTCCGGCTTGGTGTAGTCGTCTGATGAAGATGGTGGAGATGAACCTAGTTCACCCTAAAGGTGAACTCAGCCAGGCACCCTCCATTGGTACAGAAAATAACTGGGTGGGCAGACAAGCTCAGGTGATGTTCCCGACACTAGGAAAATGAGGCTCAATTGAGCAGACAATGTATTGCTGTAGAACTCTTATTTTCCATCCATCTCCCCCTTCACTGGGGTGGCTGTAGTTTCAGCCCGTGGGTTTCCCTGCTTCCTCTGTATGAGGATGACTAAGGTTCCCCCCCCCATCCCTCCCTCCCCCCCAGGCAGGAACCATTGAGGAAAAGATCTTCCAACGTCAGAGCCACAAGAAAGCACTGAGCAGCTGTGTGGTGGACAAGGAGCAGGATGTGGAGCGGCACTTCTCTCTGGGCGAATTGAAGGAGCTGTTTACCCTGGATGCAGCTAGCCTCAGTGATACACATGACAGGTAGGTAAAGAATGCCCTTGTTGGCCTTTATCTCTGAGCTCCTTGTACAGCATGGAGGTAGGCTCTGCAGTGACCACAGCCCTGTCTGCTGCCCCCAGGTTGCGCTGTCGTCGCTGTGTCAACAACCACCAGGTCTGGCCTCCCCCTGATGGTTCCGACTGTACCTCAGATCTGGCTCAATGGAACCACAGCACTGATAAGCGGGGGCTCCAGGATGAGGTACTCCAGGCTGCCTGGGATGCTGCCTCCACTGCCATCACCTTCGTCTTCCACCAGCGCTCCCATGAGGAGCAGCGGGGGGTCCACTGATAACCAGCCGGTCTGGGTGTAGTTGTGTGTGGGAGAGGGAGACAGGGAAAGGGGGTTCCCTGCCTCACAGGGCCCTACTGTGTTTTGTTCTCTGGGAGAAAGTCATCAAGAAGGGCTGCATGATGTTTGCCCAAAATTTATTTTATAAGAAAAACTTTTTTTTGGTTTAAAAAAAAAAGAAAGGAATAAAGGTATGAAAGGGACTGAGGCCTGGGAGCAGTGTGATGAGCCCAGCTGGGAAGAGGCCTGGTAGTGGGCATTCCTACACTTCTCTAAAGCCTGGGTACCTGCTTAAGGAGGGAAAGCAGGAACCCTGGGGCAGGGGGAGAGGGACTGTTCTCAGTGACTATAATGATCACTGTAATTTCCTGGCCCAGGGTTCCCAGGGTACTGAATAAGGGGCCCAAAGGCTCTAAACCCAACTCTGGGAATACCTTTGCTGGGCCCCCATTAAGACCTCCAGGACCTCAGTGCAGGGGGGAAAGGAAAGAAGAGAAAAAAGGTAGCAGAAAGAGAAAGAGTTGGTGGTTAGGGGTCTGGGCAACCCATGTCTCAGCCCCTGCAAGCTGATGGTACCGAGCATGGGCCTGTGAGGTATGGGCCCCATCACATGGTGCTGACATAATCTGCGAAGGCCTGGGAGGAGTCCCATGAGTCGCTAACCACGTGGCAGGTTGCCCGGAGCCGCCGGATGGCTTCCCTGGCTGTGACTGCATCCTGGTCCAGCCAGTTCTGGAAAAGGCGCAGGTGACCAAAGGCTCCACGGCCCCAGCGCTCCAGCCGCTTGGCGAATTCCAGAAGCCCATCTGGCTTGATGCAGTTGGAGCTGGTAGGGGCGAGATGGATTAGACACCTAGGAAGCGACTGATCCCTGGTCTATGTCCCTGTAGCCCCATCCCTTCATCCCTCCCCATGTACCTGATGTCCAGCTGACACAGAGAGGAGGATGAATCCTCTGAGAAAACATCTGCCAGGGCCAGCAGGCCAGCGTTCCCTGGGGAGGAGAGAAGCGCCTGTCATCCTTCACCTAAGACCAGAACAAGGATATCCCAACCCAACTCTGGCTGGGAAAGAACCCAGTCCTGCCAGTTTCTGAAGCCCGAGCACACAAATATCTACATTTCTACCCCCATGCTCCCAGTGGAGGGGGCCATGCCCTTACCCACGGAGTTTCTGGGTCAAAGGCCTTGTCCCCACCCCCCCCTCCCCTGGGTCTGGCTCCCACCCAGGCGGTTCCCTGGCAGCCGAAGGCCCTTCAGTGTGGAGTTGCCCTTCATAGCAGCAACCATCTCAGGCAGAAATTGGGCTGGGCGCTTCTCAAACAGGCGGCAGAAGGAGAAGGTAATCTCTGTCAAGAGAAATTAGAGTGAATTCTGATGGCTGCACTAGGACTGGTGCTGCCCCTCCTAATCCTAGCAGTTGGCCCTAGCAGGGGGTGTTGATATTTCATAGTGGCCCAGAAAGAGGAAGGAATTTGTCCAAAGCCCTAAACAAGGCTGGAACTAAATCAGGATTCAAACCAGTAATTGAATATTCACTGTAGGGGAGAGTCTCTGCACGGCCAATTTTCGATTCACTTCCTTCTTTCCCTCTCCATCCACTTAGCATCCTTTATACAGGGGTTGGGATCAGAGAGAAGCCTATGAGGGGAGCCTGGTGCAGCACATTTACCCTTCCCCAACACCATTTCTGTCAGTCCCTGAAAGGTAAGAAAATATTCTCAGTGAGACTCAAAGTGAGTAATTTCCCTCATTTAGTAGAGAAGTTGAGTTTGGGGCCTTTTAGTAGGAAGGTCGTACAGATTCTATATACATTTTATAGATGAGGACACAAGGCCAAGAAAGGACAGTGGTTTGCTCATAGTAAGACAGAGGCAGTCACAATGAGAACTCAGGAATGTTCCAGGTTCTGAATGGAACCTCACCTTGAAGAGTCAGATTCTGTAGCAAAAAGAGCACCTCACTCTGACAGTCAGCCAAATTCATGTCATGGAAGCTCAACCTCTTCAGGGCTAGGTTGTATTCTAGATGGAAGGCGGAGACAATGGGCCATGAGCATTAGCTTAAACAGAGAACAATGCAAGGTCCCCATCTATCTCCCCCCTTACCATTCTTTCTAGGTCCTACCTTTAAGTGTCTGCAGCACAAGCCCAAAATCCTGGGGAGAGGCAAAAGTGGCACTATCCAGGGACAGCTGCTGCAGAGAACCTGAGGCCTTCAGTACAGAGCAGAGAAGTGGGGCTGGTTGGGCTCCCCGTGGAAATCCCATCTCCAACTGCTCCAAGCAGTTTTCTGGAAAAGACAGGGAAAGAAGATTCCAGTTGGTAATCTGTATATTACTCTCATAGCAGATCTAATCCTTTCCTTAAGGATTCACTAAGAAGTCATCTATTCATCTAACTACTTGTCCTTGAATGCCTATTGATATATCAGGCACTGTGCTAGGTTCTGAGGATAGAGCATTAAATGCAAGATTTGGCCTTGCCGTCACAGAACTTTTAATCCAGAAGGCTAGATTACTCAGACACAAGCAAATAAACAGAGCTTGTAGAATGGTGGGATAAGAGTCATACAGGACCTAAGGGAACATACGAGGCAACCTAATCTAGTCTAAAGATCAGTTATGTTCTTGGTTCAGACTCTTCCTGGAGGATGAGTTACCAAACTGATCCCTACTGGGTTCATGGTGGTCTGGGCCCTCTCCAGTTTAAGATTATCTGAAAGGAAGGCAGACTCTAAAATGGGGAACAAAGCCTAGATTAGCCAGGAATAAGTAACAGTAGGTCTGGATTTGAGGTCCTCCCCACTTTACCACACAATGTTCTTGTACATTTTTGTTGAGATACATGCAGTGCCTCACCTGGTATCTCCTCATCCCCAATTATGTGGCTAGGGGGCCCTGCATTCCCTGGCACAGCAGGGTTGTCCCGCTGGCTGGGGTGGTCGACACGAATAGAGAGGACCCGCAGCAGAGGCAGGGCTCGCACAATGGCACGTGTCAGCTCCAGGATGGGCAGTGGTGAGAATAGGTCACTTAGATGCAGGGCACGGAGGCGACATCCAGCCTGGCCTGACAGGGCCCGTAGGCTGTCCAGCAGGCGGAAGATGTTAGAGCCCAGGCCTATGGCAGGAAAGAGATTAGGTCAGAGTCATGTGGGAGCATAAGCAAGAACAAAGCTATGCAAGGATAACATATTCAAAGACAATTCCAAGTATTTCTATTCATTACTACCACATCTCTTGAGCTCTGGATCAAGTTATTTAGAACCATTTGTCTCAGCTACTCATCCACTGTCTCGCTTTTTCCTCAGGTAACCAACAAACTGATGCCTACTATACTGGGCCATGCCCTCAAGAAGCATTAGTCAGGGTAGAGTCATAAAACAGAAGATGTGGTGGGGCAACATGTGGCTCCAGCTATTGATAGGCCCAGACAGCAGCAGAAGTCTCTGGACTTCTAGGTTTTGAGTAGTTTGCTGAAGAAGCAGGTCTTTGAAGGAAGGAAATATTGGACATAGGGAGAAGACACAGTCAAAGATAATAGCTAAGTGTGTGGGGGTGGTGCATGAAGGTGGCTCAGAAAAGAGCTTCTAGAGGGTGGAAGTATGCAGCCTGTGTTGTGGAAGGTCCTGAAAGCTAGGTTAAAGAGAGGGCTTAACAGGTCACGGGGAACACCTGAAACTGAGCAGGAGTGTGACAGTGACCCACAAGGGAATACTTTAGATGACTCACTGGGTGGGAATGAAGCAAAAAAGGAAAACCATATCCCACAGATGAGAGGATACTGAAAGGTTAGGGTAGTTTAATGCCACAAAACAATTTCCTAGGAACTCACTCCCTACGTTTTATCTCATTAGATTGAGCAGGCTCCTGTTGATTCACTGAACTAAACTTTACCCAATACCTACTAAATACCAGACACTCTGCTAGGTACTTGTGAGCAGATGTTCCTGCCTATATAGCCAGATAACAAAAGCATGATAGAAACTAGGGAAGTAGAGTACCTAACACCTGGTCTAGGCTGCATTAGTGAAGGCTTTCCAACTGAGTTTTGAAGAACAAAGGAGACAAGGCTAAAGGGAGGGAGAAGAGAGTGGCAGAGAAAACTCAGCATATATTAAAGGCCTGAAGGAAAAAGATTGGCAGGATCCAAAAACTGGAAAGTATTTAATGTAACTGGTGGGTAAAGTATGAGTGGGAAAGTGTGCATGATGGTAAGCAGGGGTGAGAAGATGAATAGCCTTGTTAGCAGTATGGTGACAGGAAGCCATTTGAAGGGTTTTTTTGTTTGTTTGTTTGTTTGAGGTACTAAGGCTGGGGATTGAACCCAGGACCTCATATGTGGGAAACCAGGGCTCAACAACTGAGCCACATTGGCATCCCTGAGTTGTTTGTTTTGCTTTTTTTTTGTTTAGGAGGTACCAGGAACTGAACCCAGGACCTCCCGTGTGGAAGCAGGTGCTCAACTGCTTGAGCCACATCCACTCCCCTGAAGGATTTTTAAGTGGAAGGAATGGCAGAATCAGATCTGCATTTTTACAGAATGCTTGAGCTGCAGTGTAAATAATGGATTGTATGGCTAGAGTAGAGTCAGGAGGAACTGCTGAAAGGTGAGACATAATGGTAGCTTGACTTAAGGAGGTGGAGATAGAGAAAAAAATGCCTTTGAGAGACAGTGTAAAGATAAGACATGTTGAACAAATAAGATGTGTAGGGTAAAGGAAGGGGTTTTACCCTTCTTGGGCTACTGAGTCAACTGTGATGTTGCTTACTGAGAACAGAAGGATCACTATAAATGGAAGAAGATGCATTCAGGTTGGACACAGGAGTTGGGAACCCATGGTTTCCCAAACGATGATGGATAAATAAGTCTGGAGAAAGATCTGGGCTAATGTCATATAAAGGGGAGTCTTCAGCATAGAATTAGAAATTAAAGCCATGGGAGTGGATGAAATTGTCCAAAAGGTATCTGGCAAAGTAGGAGAGCTCTGAAGAACTCTGATTATGAAATAAGAGAAGTAATGTCCAGAAATGGAGGAAGAAAAGATTATAAAAGGTTATAGTAGTATAAACAAGAAGAGGATGTTTCATAAAAGACAATACTTCATACTAGCAAATGTTGCCAAGAATTAACATAAAATGAGAACTTTGAAGTGGCTGTGAGAGAAGTGGAGACAATACAAATAATTTTTTTTTTTAAGGAGGTATCGAGGATTGAACCCGGAACATGGGGAGACGCACTCACCACTTGTATCCCCAAATAATTCTTTAAAGTAATTAAGGAATGTGGGATTGAGAAAGGCAGTGGTGGTAGTTGTACTTAACTCTACAGAGTTGCTGTGAGGATTAAATTAGTTAATATACAGAGTACTTAAATATGCATGTCATACTAAGCAGTATATAAAAGTTAGCTATTATTAAGGCATTTGAGAAATAAGCTTTCCTAAGAAGGTGGTAGGGTATGAATCCAGAGCACAGGTAGAAAAATTAGCCTTAGATAGTATGGCCTTTTCTACATGGTGAAGGAGGAAAGGATGAATGCAGATGTAGCAGAGTTGATAGGTTTATTAATAAATTGAAGGAGTTCATGTGTGATGGCTTTTATTTTCTCAGGGATGCAGGAGGTGAGGTCATGTGCTGGGAAAGAAGGGAAGGGTTTAGATGTGGCACAGAAGGAAAGGGAGCTGAGGGTATAACCACAGTGAGTGTTCACATGAGGTTGACAAATGTATAGCAGCACCAATCTGCACAGTGGTATGACTTTTCTCTAGCAGTGCCCACCAATCTAGGCTTACTGTAGTGTTTAGCCAAGTTTGAAGTTTTGCTAGCTGGGCACAACCAGGTGGAAAAGGACAGTCTGCTTTGCAGGATGCTGGTCCGATAAAAAAAGATCCTGTCCCACACCACCTGTCTGTACAGTTGGTAAGATCCTACTCCAGCCCTGGCTGGGACTATATATACTAGACTGCTCCCATCTTGCCCTGGATTGCCTCCCTTATCTATAATATACCCATTCTTCAGATTTCAGCTGATTCATCTCATTGTCCCTCAGGAGTCTCTGCTTCTAACCATAAATCAAGCCAAGCCTATAGCCCTCATGTTCCTCTTCCCTAGCACTAACAGTCAGCCTCTATTTCATGAGTGTGCCTCCAGCTTTCTGGTCATACCCCCTATCCTTGCCCCCCACAACCTCCCACAGGACTGACCACAGAGCTGGTCCTATTGGGAGACCCAGACCCAACCTCTGCCCCTCCAGGACACTCACCATTGTAGGAGAGTGTGAGACTTTCCAGAGACACCCAGGAGCTCAGCAGGTGGCAAAGTGTCAGAGCTGCTTCTGTAGAGAGTGGAACTGTGAATAGCTCCAAAGTGGAGATGCTGCGGAATCGCTGGGAGGCCTCCAGCACTGGAAGCCCCAGGCAGCTGGGATCTGACCCATCCAAAGCTCCACAAGCTACTTCTCCTATCTCCATCTCTTCACCATCCTCTTTCTCGCCAGCCACAATGAAAACAAAGTCATACAGGTCTTCAGACTCTGCACCAGATCCCTGACGGGTGCGAGTACCCTTCTTTCCTGTAGCTCGCTTGAAACGCTTTAGGGGCTTAGGCTGGGGGGCTGAGCTAGCTGGAGCCCGTTTGGATGAGGATGTGGAAGAAGAGGCAGAGGAGGTGGTAGCTGGAGCAGAGGGCGGGGACTGCAGCTCCCTTTTAGGGTCTGTTCCACCTGTTGTCAGGTTCTCCTGTGTGCTCCGGCGTGTTACCCGAGTGGCAGGTGCAACTCTGGGCATCTGCTTGGCTTCACTCTTCCGCCGGGTGGCCATCAGAGCTGCAGCACATCGCTCAGCAGCATCCCGGCGAGGTCTGCGTGAGCCCAGCAAAAGGGACCCTTCATCTCTGGATGGGGCCCGGCCTCGGGAGGCTTCTCCGCAGAGGCGGCAGGGTGGGCCACCAGGGCCTGGCTGCCAGAAGCCAGCACTCATGGTGAGGATAAGAATGAAAAGGGCTGACTCAGGCACAGGCCAGGAGTATAATGATACCTGGCTAACAGCCCCATGGTGAATGAGCTGGTGCAAGAGCTGCCGAAGTGACTGCTGAGCAGCCACATCAGAGAACAACAGATGGCGGAACTTAAGGGTATGCAGGGAACTGGCCAGGGTCTCCAGAACCCTGCGGTTGGGTTCAGCCACTAGCTCAGTTGCACCCTGCAGCATGTTACAGATGGTAAGCTGCCGGACATGGCGGGAGCTGTGCAGAAGAGGCGAGAAGCGCTGGTCACAAAGGCGCCTGTCAGAAGACACATCAATGGTCCCACGTAGAACATGGGAAAAGAAGGCCTCCATAAACTTGGCTCGCCAACAGGTCACACTCTGCAAGCAAGAACATGCCAGACAGCCACGATTCTGAGTGTTATCCATGGACTGTTATCACTGACATCCTCTGAATTCTTTCCCCCTTCCATCAGTTAGCTATTTACTGAGCCAGGCAACGTTCTAAGTAATTTATATAAATTCATTTAATCCTTTGAAATCTGTATTACTATTAGCTCTATTTTACAGGTAAGAAAACAGGCATAAAGAGGTTGCTATCCCCTGTGGTCCTACAGGTAAGTGGAATCAAGATTTGAAGCCAGGGGAATCTGGTTCCAGAGTCCACATTCTTTTGCTGTAGTACCTCAAGCAAAGCTTCACTCAATCCTGTAGTTTCTTCCTTGTTTGTTTCTAGAACCTGGTCCTAGCTTTCCATTGTTAACACCATCTTTTTTTCAGCCCCTTACCACCTTACACCTGACCATTTCATTAGCTTCCCTGTCCCCTTTTCCCTTCCCCAAACTACTCTGTGCAAGCTCATTCGATTCATCTTTGTAAAACACTACTTTGATTATATTCTGCTTTTTTAAAAAAATGTCTGCCCACTGCCTAGAGTTAATTTGAGGTTCCTCAACCTGATTGGCAAAACCCTCCACAACTGGCCTCTGAGAAGCTTTATTTCTTACATGTTGCTCATGTGAATGCTTTGCTCTGGCCAAATTGGTCACTTCAGTGACCCAAACCTGTCTTTTATGCCCTTTCCTACATCTCCCAGAAATGCTCTCTTGCCAGACCAAAAAGGCTCTATTAACATTTCACCACTTGAAGGCAGGCAGACTGACTTCCTCACTGGAATTCCTCTGATACTCTGACTGCTCAGATTTAAGATATTGGTGGACAGTCTCATGGTGTTGAGCCTCTTTGCCTGTGTATATGTCTTCTTATCCCAAACAGATTCGAAATTCCTAGGGAGTAGGAACTAAATCTTAGATTTTTTTTTTCTCCAAGCCAATACATTATTTGCTTTTATTGGATATGGGACTTCATCAGACTAGTCTGATGTTTAGAAGAACTCTGCAAGTGGTTCTCAACCTTTGGTGCACATCAGAATTTCCTGTGGCACTCCCCAATAATTCATATAGCCAGAGATTCAGACTTGATTCTGTTATGTTACATCTGGGGTGTGATCCAAACACCTTTATTTTTTTAAGACTCCCCCCAAATGATTCTGACATACAGATCAAAGGTTGGGAATTATTGTTCTCATCCCCAAAAAGAGGTACAAAGAGAGGTACCAGGCCCCAGTTTCTAATTCAAGATATCTCTAAGGCTCCATCCTCTCCTAAAGTGCAGAAGAAAGTCTGTTGATTTATACTCTGGACCTCTCAACCTCTTTTCTCTTCTGTAAAATATGGATAACATCACCTGTTTCACAGGACTGTTATGAAGATCAAATGAGACAATGCAAGTGAAAGCAGTTTGTAAATTGCAAATACAAAGTAAATGTCACTGCTGCTGCTGTTGCTGCTGCTAACACTAATGATAATTAGCCCAGATGGATAATGTGAAATGGGCTTGACAGAGGCAAAGCTTGTTAAGAAGGATGCTTACTCAGCCTGAAGCATAGGTAGTGGGGGCCTGAGGTTCCCCAAGACTAAAACTAAAACTTTGGTTCTTACCCTGCCTCCATGCATTCCCCAATACCAGAATGACCCTCAATTTATGTATGAGGCTCTAGGCAGGACTTGGGTCACCAAGAATGTGATGGCTGGGCCCCTACTGCTCAGGTAAAAGTGTCATTACCCTAGACTCTGCCTGCTGTGTTAATTAGGAACAACATCTTCATGTTTGAGCTAACTGCATTTAGCAACATTAGGGTCTCACTAGCTGTAGTACAGGTGCATTGTGAGGGGGAGGGGGCAGGGCAAAATATCTGCTAACCAAATCTCTTCTAGCCTTGAGTGGAGGCCAAGAAGGTTTGCCTGAGTCCTTTGGGTTCTACCTTACCTTATCACTTTTACTAATGTTTGCTGGCCCACATCCACACCCTTGAAAAACACTTGCAGGTGATCCTAGCAAGACTTTTAGCGCTCAAATGAGATAAATGGTTAAAAAATCTGGGGCTGAAACATGGACAAAAATGTGAACCAAGACGTTATGGCTGTTAATGGCTGATAATGGGAGAGAATATTTGAAATCTGAACATCCCTTGATATGTGATAACTGCAGTGAGAAGCAGCTTGGTAGTGTGATTAAGATCTTTACATCTGTAAAGTGAGGAAAATAACTATAACCACATCATAGAGTTGTGAGGATTAAATGAGTATAAGTTATAACTTCAATGGCTTTTTATAATGAATTAACGCCATGAGCACATTTTTTCCGCCATTACTACCTTTAAAAAAACTATGCTAACACTTAAAAGCTGAAAAATACTTGAGAGATCTAGTTCAAGCCACTCTTTGTGGACTTGTACACTATAGCCCAGAAAATGCTAAGTCATTTAAATACTTTCTTTTGGGTGAGGGTAAGAAAAAGGAGGGACCACCAATGAGGTGAAGTGACATCAGTCTACAACAATCTCTCCATTCTCAAAGGGTTGGCAACTCATGCTCTGGTAGTAGAGAGATGTGCACTTAAACTAGGAAGGACTAAACATTTTCCTGAACTGAATTGCTAAAGCCATTAAATATTACTATATACTGTCCATTGTTTTCCTGATAACAGGAATGTTTGTGGAATGATAACTGAAAACTCTTGTGTTAAGCCACATTAACTCTTTGGAGTATTTATCTTTACAGCATTGAGATGATTCCAGACATGCTCAAATACTGTGCTTTAAAAAAAAAATTAGGTCACCATGTCTTTAATATTGTACAGCATGATTTTATTAATATTTTGAAAATATGGATATGCCATAATCCAATAATTCCTATATTGTTGAAAACTGTTTCTACCTTTTTGATATTAAACTTTGCTGTAATGAACAATTGGAACTCTTTAAGAGGATTATTTCAATTTTTGCATACTATAAATTCTGAGAAGTAGAATTTGAACATTTTAAACACTCTTGACAAATAAACCACCAAACTGCCTACCAAGGAAGTTATAACAATTTTTCTTCCCCCCGATAGCATATGAAAATGAAAGTTTTACTCACTCCTGGCCAACCTTAGGTATTATCTTTTTCAATTTTTAAATTTTTTAAATTAAGCAGTATTATTGAGATGTATTCATTACAATCTATCCAAAGTGCATAATCAATGGCTTTTAGTATAATCACAATAGGCATTATTTTTTAAAACAAAAATCAAGTAAAAAATGACTATTTAGGAGGTGAAATCTTATTATTTCCATTTTTTCATTAATGAGATTGAACATTTTTCATTTTAACAGAGGATTTTTATATGTTCTATGAGACTTGCCCAAATCTTTATTCATTGTATTCTAAGATGTTCATCCATCGTATTCTCTGTATTCCTCTGCTTTTCAAAAGTTGCAAGCATCTTCCTGTTTACCTTTAAAATTTTGTTTATAGAGATATTTATGTGGTTATATACTCTAGATTTCCTTTTTTGATTCTGCCTATTTACTAATTAGAATTCTTTCTCCATCCTGATTTTAGGTAATCAGCATCTTTATTCTCTTTTAGTTGTTTTGTGCTTTACTTTCTACATTTTAATCATTAACCCACAGAGATATTATTTTGGAGTGTATTATAAAGTGAAACTCTTAATTTTTTCCAAATTGTTAAACCAACTGCTAGAGAACCACTTATTGAATAATCCTGCATTTCCCCATTTATCCCCAGAATTTCTATTCTCTTCTGCAGATCTGTTTATACACATACATTAGTACTACACAGTTTGAAATACTATTGCTTTGTAAGCATTCAGGGGCTATGCCTATCTTGCTTGCCATGGTATCTCTAGAACCTAGCATAGTGCCTGAAACTGAACAGGCTCTTAAAAATGTTTTTGAATTATGAATGAGGGAAGGGTTACTGTTGTGTGTGGGAGGCAGAAGAGGACACTCTTTGGAATGGATATGCTCCAAGATAGGAGCTCTGACTATGTGACTCTTGGGCCACCAAGCCTGGTGCCTCCTAAATGTTCTAAGCCCAGAAAACAGGATAACAAACATTCTTTTCTAGGGAGCCTAAGGTAATGTTGGGAAAAGAAAGTTTTCTCCAAGAGAAAATTGTTAAAATCACCAGCTAGTCAACCACACTGCTTGTGAATCTGATGTTTCTTTACACATGGCAGAAAGGTGTTACTGTTTTCTAATATTCTGAAGTCTACTTCTTGTCCTCATAGGGCCCAATTCCTATAAATAGTGCCTGAGGATCTAGTTGGGCCTTAGTGTCATCATTCTGAACTCCAGGAGTCAGTCTAGATCTGGAAGTGGAAAACCTGAAGGATATGGGGCTGAATGTTATTGATCGCAGTGAGTCATCAGAAATTAAACCTCCAATTCCAGACACTAGCTTGTTTTCTTTGTTGTTATTTTCATTTGGCCTCATTCACCATATAAAGTCGAGTTCAAATACTACTTCCTAGGAAAGCCTTTCTTGCTTCCTTCTCCCTGAGCCTCCTTGTTACCCTCTATCTTTAGTAAACTTGTACTGAACTTATCTGTCTTATCACTTACTTGGATAGCAGCAAAAGAAATTCTCCTTAAATGAGAGTTCCAGTGAGTTATAGCTGAATCAATTAATAATAGATTCTCAGGGCTAAAGGACTCCTGAAGGTCATCTTATCCAACCCCTCTTCCAATGCTTGAATTCCCTATACAATACCAAGTTATCCAGACTATTTGAACACTTAGTGATGGGAATCTTACTATCTCTGGAATTAGCTTGTTTGCATCCCTGATACTCAAGAGTTTAAAAAATTTATCCTCCTTAACTTCTACCCAGAGCAAGTCTATTAATCCCTCTTTCATGTGACAAATACACTCCTTGTTCCCCAAGTCTTCTCTTCTTCAGGAAAAAAAAACATCCCCAGTCTTCCAAATGTGGCTCACATGATATGGCTTTGACTTTTCTCCATATTCCAAAGGTAGCCTGACCACTGTAGAGCCAGACAGGACTATTTCCCTTGTCCTTCAGGCTATTTTATATTTACATTAGTGCACACAACTCAGGGTACAGTCACAGTAGCTTCAGCACACTGTCAACTAAACTTCGATGTCTTTTTCATATAAACAGATGCTAAATCAGGACTCTGCCTGCTACCCTGATGCCATATAATTGGACTTTTTTAGACTCAAGCAGATTTCAATTTCATCTTGTTAGACTTGGCCATTGCTCCAGCCCTGTCAAGACCTCTAGGAATCCTGGTTCTATCATCCAGTGTGATCACTACCCTCCCCTGTTTTGTGTAATCTGCAAAGATGGTGAATAAGTAAAGTCAATGACAAATGCCAAATGGGCCAGAATCCTATAACAAGCCATCAGAGCCCTCCCGAATCCATTCCATCCCTACCCCTGTACTTTACCAATGTCTAACTTGTGTTTGTGTGCTATTCCTGCTTTCACTGTATAAAGTCAGGCCAGAGTTCACCTAGTGCCTTAACTTACCTCTAAACTGGAAGGCCTGGTCTTCATCAGCTCATCCCAAAGCCGACGCCAGATGGCCTGAGTGGAAAGGCCTGTAGGGAGTAATATTACACTTAATTGGTTGCTCCCTGGCCACTATCTGTAAAGTACATCAGCCTTTCAAATTGTCCTTGTCTGGGTTCATAGGAGCAATATAGCAGGGTGATTAACTCTTAAGAGCATTGACTCTAAAGACAGAATGCCTGGGTTTGATTATCAGCAACACTACATTCTAGCTGTGTGAACTTGGGCATGTTGCTAAATCTCTATGTACTTCAGTTTCCTCATCTGTAAAAGGTGTTAACAGTAGCTAGAGTTGTTGAAAGGATTTAATGAGTAAATGAGTTCCTCTAGATAAAGTGCCTAGGACAGTGCTTGGCACAGAAGGGTTAGATTGATGTTAGCTGTTATCAGGTGTGCCCAATGAAGGCTTTAGGAAGCAACTTAGTAAAATAGAAAAATTCAGAAGATCTGGTTTGTAGTTTTGGCTTTGCTATTAAATGTGTGCCTGACTCACTGTTATCGGTATAATAGGCATCATATATTTGCCTTCTATTTTACAAGATATTCTGAGGAATCAGTTAGGAACAAGTTTTGAGTATGAAGAGTATGAAGTTCTCTACAGGTATCAGGTGTAATGTTTACCTGAAGAACATGATGGTGCCTTGCTCACAACACTGACTAAGAGGGAAGCAGATGTGGCTGAACTGATAGAGCATCTGTCTACCATATGGAGGGTCCAGGGTTTGATTCCCAGGGTCTCCTAACCGGTGTGGTAAGCTGGCCCATGCGCAGTGCTGCTGTACACAAAGAGTGCCGTGCCACGCAGCCACCCCATGTACAAGGAGTGCACCCTGCAAGGAGAGCCACCCCACGTGAAAAATGCACAGCCCACCCAGGAGTGGTGCTGCACACATGGAGAGCTGATGCAGCAAGAAGACAGAACAAAAAAGAGATGCAGTTTCCCAGTGCTGCGGGATAATGCAAGCAGGTGCAGAAGAACACACAGTAAATGGACACAGAGAGAAGACAACAGGAGGGAAGCGGAGGGAAATAAAAAACCAAACAAAACAAACCACTTACCTTTCTTGAGGGCAGTTTCTTCAATCCTCTCCAAGTAATATATATTGAGCAGAGGTAAGATGCTTTGCAATATTGGGCCTGGGAGGGCTACAAAAATCAAAACACAAAATTTACTCCCCCCCACCCCCCAGGGTTCCAAGCATTATTTATCCTATCAGATAGGAAAAGAAAACAGAAGGGCAGACTGATTTAACAAACGGAGTCTGTAGAAGCTAACTTAAGTCTGTTCCAAAATGTGGTTCACTAATCTGCAGTCACTCAGTTGGTGGTTGGAATTTCAGGGCCAAGCACTTCTTCAAAGCTGAAATAATCCTATAAAGCAAGCTGGTATACCCATTTAGGAGATGGTCAGTTCAGTTCTGCCCGAACAGAATGAACCATTCTGCATTAAGGAGGTCCTCTTGCAATATGTGCGCCCTATAAACTCCAGCTTCCTGCTTTGCCTCCTATACTTTGGCCACACGAATTTTTTTCATTTACTTAACATACTATGCTTCTTTCTGCCTCTGTGCCTTTGTTCGTGCTGTTCTCTCTGCCAGGAATGTTCTGGACACTTCTAACATATCAACTACTTATCTTTCAAGTATGACATGCCCTTTATTAAGATTTTACTTTCCAACTCATTCAGATCAACCACTTCCATTCTTTGGGTCCCCACTATACCCTGAACTAGTACTTTTCTATGAAGAGAGATAATTAGGCTCTACACTCAAAATTCAACATATCTAAAAAACAAAACTTGTTTCTGCTGACTTCCCTTGTTCTGAGAGTCACCATAGTGACTAAAGGGTTTGGTCTCTAGAGGTAGACAAAACTGACTGAAATCTTGTCTGTAAATCCTCGGGAAAATTATTTAACCCCTTTAAGCTTCAGTTTCTTCAGTTTTAAAATGGGGATGATAACTACCTCATGGGATTGTTGTGGAAATTAAAGGGGCTCTCATTTGTAATCTGTTTTAAGATAAGGCCTGACCACAATAAGCTTACTAATGTTGAGTATAATTCCTCTCCTGCCAATAGCACCTCTGTCCTGCCAATAATGGGTCTAAGATCTTGGAGCAAAGCATATCAAAGGAAAGTTCTTTAAAACTTCCATTACAAGATCTCCTTTTATCTTTACTTATGGAAAAACTGAATCTTGATATCCAAGCATCTAAGACAATTCTTTGTACACATTAGTTAATATACTTGCTGAATGAAAGTATTAATTCCCTGTTATTACATTAACGTAGACCACATCACCATTCATCTGGACTATTTTAACAGAATTCTAACTGCTCTTCTTGACCACAGCCTCTCCTCAGTTTCTCCCCATTGTGCTCTTGGTGATGTCATCCCCTCTTCAAAACCCTTCAAAGACTATATTGCCATAAAGATCAAGTCCAACCCCACAGCCTGGCATTCAAGTCCCTTTATAACATACCGTATCCTACTTCCTGGCCTCTTCTCCCACTACACTCTTTCACAATCAGCGAAATTTCCTCATGTACCTTTTCCTGCTTTCTGCCCACTTTTTTCCTCCTCTCACCTATCAAAAAGCAGTGTTAGTCTTCTATCTCCAGGAAGTCTTTCCCGGCTGTCAGCCCACATTGAGGTCTTCCTCCAAAATAGCACTGCTTTAGCAGGTCTCTTATTTGGCCCTTTCTCTTAAGAGGGCTTACTTGATCTTTTTCTGTGTGTGTTTACCTGTCTATGCCTATAGGATCTCCCTGTCTCCCTCCTTTCAGCCTGGCTGGGAGTTCAAACAGCGATAATGATGGATCACCAAGTGGTGGGGATGGGAGAAGTGGGAAAGGAAAATTCAGTAAACTGTTCATTAAGATTGTTTTAGGGGAAAGAGGCAACAAAGAAGTTCTTCCAGAGCCTTGCTCACCCTGTCCCCCTCACCCCCCTCAGCATCCTTCCAATATGGTTCCCTCTGTTTAGCCATCTTCTCTCACGGCCATATGAATTCCCATCCCCTATTATCCACAAACTCCTTTCCTTTCTCCATAAGCCAGGCTTCTCCTTGCTTCCTTTCCACCTACATCTCTAATGCTTCCTCTTCCTAACCTGGGGTCTCCACACACAGTCCTCTCTCCTAGCCAGGTTCAGCATCCCAGAAGCTCCAGGCCAACACTGCCAGACCCTCTCTGCCTTCGACATTACCCTCAACTTTTCTCTCATTTCCCATGGGTCAACCTGACTCTTCTTGGCTGCTGGCACCCAGTGGTGACAATCCCTTTCCCCCACCAGGCCTGCCTGGGGGCTTCTAGCAGCCTCCTCTACTACACAAGGCACTCAGGCTTCTTCAGGTCTGAGCCTCATCCCTACCTCACCAGGGGCCTCCACACTCCTTCCTATCCCATTCCAGGGCCTCCTTGACCACTCTCCAGTCTTGGGGCTTATTCCTGGAGCTCCCACAGCCCCCTTCCCCCAAACTCCAGGGTCTCTTCTCCAAACCCACCTTTTCAAGGTATAACCCAAACACCCCACCTAGGGAGCTCAAGGCCTTAACTCTGGCCTGACCAGGGGCCTTCTTCCTGGCAAAGACACCACCACCAGCCCTGAGGCCTCCTAGTACCATTCTCCCTCTCCACTACACCTCCAGGGCCTCCTCTCCTGCCACCCCCTGTCCAAACCTGGGCCCTCAGCCTGGCAGGATCTCCTCATCCAACTTCAGCCCTGGCCTCTGGACCCCTCCCCCTCACACCACCAGACTGTCAGGCCTAAGGCCTCCTTATCCTCAGTGCAGTCAGGCCTGCCTCCCAGAGCCTTAGCTTTCCCCTCTTTTACTCAAGTCGCGTATCTGAGTTTCCCTCAGCTGCCGGACTGCAACCGGCCTTACCCACCCCACAGCTGGGCCTCCTCTCCTCCGCGCCCGCTGGACTCCCATGCCGACTAGCCCGGCTAGACAGTCGGGCCTTCTCGGCCCTTCATCCCGGCGTCCTGGGCCGCAGGCCTTTGGTGCTCTGCCTAGGCACCCTCAACGACGACGAGCGGCCCGGCCGCCCTCGGGCCTTCTTTCACTCCCATCTGGACCAGGGCCTCCTAGTGGCGACGCGCCCCTCTCCCATTCGGTCAGTGCGCCTGGGGCCTCCTTGTCGCTTTTCGCCTGTCCGTCATTCCAGCCTCGCTCGCCGCTCGCAGACCCTCACCCGCACTCGGGCCCTTCCTAGACGCTCGGGCCATCCAAGTGGCCTCCGGCGTTCACTGCCAAGCCTGTCCCGTCAGGCGCTCTACCAGTTTGGCACCCCAGGTCCCGGCCGTCAGTTCGCTCCCTTCAGCCCTGGGCCGTCGGGCAGGCCCAGGCGCCCGGGTCTTTCGGCCTCTTCCCCCAGCCCCATTCTCGCGCTCTCCTATCTACTGGGCCGCCCCGGTCCATTCGTTTAGCCTCCAAAGTCTCGGCACTCACGGTGTGTCAGGCAGATGCCCAAACCCCGGGCCGTCAGTCAGGTTCTGTGGCCCCGGGTCTTTTACGCCGGGCCTCCCAACCTCGGCCCCCGTCCCCAGTCCCCAGCAGCCGGGCCATCCTGGCTCGTCGGTTCCAGATCCTACACTACCCAGTTTGGACCAGTCCGAGTGTCAGTTCGGTGCCCAAGGCCCTGGCCCATCAGTCCTGCCTCTGTCGCCCGGGCCCAACCTGCCTCGCCCCAGACCCGGCCTCCTGGCCTCGCCCCCGGTGCCCCCAGTCAGGCCGCGGTGCGAGTCCACCTGCTGACTTGGTCTCCGTCATTACTCTGCCCAACCCGGCCAGTCACGGAATTCATGCTCCAGCCCGACAATGTGGCTTCCATTGCCCGAGGCTGGGCCTCGCCCCGGGCCTCTCGGCCTCGCCCCCCGCGCCCCCCGGCCGCTGGGCCGCCCCCGCTCGTAGCCAGGGGTAGCCTCTTACCCCGCCACTTACCCCACACTCCGCTCTCCAGAACCCCCATATGGGCGCTCACCGCCCGCCCGCACAGCTCGAACAGGGCGGGGGGAGCGCTGGGGCCCGAGGCCGAGCTCTTCGCTGGCGCCGCCTCCCGGGACGTGGCCTCCATGGTCGTTGCCGCCGCTACCTCACAGAACCAGCAACTCCGGGCGCGCCAGGCCTCGGGCGCCGCCATCTTGGGGAGGTGCGCGAGCCCGAGAGTGTAGCTCGCGGACCGCCATCTTGAGAAGGTCGGCAATAAGGACGGCTCTATTAGCGATGTGGGTACGAATAGTAACTACGCTAAACGAATATCGCAAAAATAAGGATACTTTCCAAGTCTTTTAGGAACTGATATCTTAAATCAAAGCCTAGATCAATATATTTGGGTCTGGAATGACCAAGGCTATATATGTTAGCAAAACCTTCTCAGGTGCAAATACCAGCCACCCCTACCCTCTGCTTTTGGCCAGTAGTACATGCCAATCGGAGCATGTGTTCGCGAGTACGATGAGTATGCCGCACTTCCGGCCAGACAGCCGGATATCCGTCGAGTGACCCTTACAAGTCCTTCTTGATCCTGAAGTGGAGTTGGTGCCGCTGTTGTGCTCGCGCTTAATCCAGAACCTGAGACGGACATGGGGCTAGAGGATGAACGAATGATGCTCACCGGAACCGGAGATCCCAAGGAGGTAAGGCAAGGCGATCGAGTAGACCCAGCGTCCAGCCTGCCAAAATATGCCTGTGGCTTTCTTGGCCCGGGTTTCCCTCCTGGTTTTCAGGGTCAGGAGAAACTGGTTCCCTCGACCCTCCCTCAGAATTTATTGGGTGACCTTGGGCAAATAGATGACTAGTCTCTGGGTCTCGGCTTCCCCATTCTATGACTGTGGTGAAGAAGATGCTGTAACCATTGTATAAATAGTATTCATATTTTTAGCCGATTAGGTGTTTTGAGGCCCTGGTTTGACAGGTTTGGGGAGCATACTGACCAAACCTAGCCCTCATTCCAACTTAGGAATCCCCACCACATCTATGGAAATTCAGGAGATCTGGCCTTGCACTAGTTTGTGAGAAAGTGGTTTCTTGGTGAGAGTGTACGTGTGAGAATCTTTGGGGACTTGTGTAGTATAATTCTATGATGAAAGAGGGAGCACTTTCCCAGAGTAGGAAGGCAGATAAGGTAACCAGTAGTTATTGACTGCTTACTATTCCAAGTGCTTTATATGTATTCATTTAATCCACGCAATATTCCTATGAAGAAGGTGCTGTGTACTATTGCCGTTTTACAGATGAGGAAACAAGCAAAGAGAAGTTAAATATCTAGTTTAAAGATAATAATAAATGGTAGAGGCAGCTTTATTTCCAGTCTCGTTTTCTTTTCTACTCATTTGTTCACTGGTCACTTTAGGGTAGCCATTCTGATTTCATAATTCATAATAATTAGAAACTCATTTATCCCATAATGATTTTTCCTAGTCTTGTTTCAAGTTTCCAGTATACATTTTTTGTTTTTTAAGAGCAAGTTTAAGAATTTATACCTGGGAAGAGGATGTGGCTCAAATGATAGAGCATCTGCCTACCATTTAGGAGGTCCAGGGTTTGAACCCAGAACCTCTTGGCCCGTTTGGTTAGCTGGCCCATGCACAGTACTGATGCACACAAGGAGTGCCATGCCACGCAGGGGTATCCCTGCATAGGGGAGCTCCATGCACAAGGAGTGCACCCTGCAAGGAGAGCCACCCCATGCAAAAAAAAAAGCACAGCCTGCCCAGGGGTGGCACCGCACACACAGAGAGCGGACACAGCAAGATGATGCAACAAAAAAAGAGACATAGATTCCCGGAGCCGCCGAGAATGCAAGCGGACACAGAAGAACACACAGCAAATGGACACAAGAGAGCAGAAAACGGGCAGAAGGGGGAGAAATAAATAAAATAAACCTTAAAAAAAAAAATCATACCTCTACTGCCACAGTAAACATTACCTCAAATAGCAGAGCCCCTGAGGACTCTAGAGATATCCAGGAACTATAAACAGGGCAGACAGCTCAGGAACTTGGCACCCGGTCAGTGGGTCAGCCTTTGGAATTTATGCTCCCTAGTGTAACAGAGTTAGACTAATTTATAGGTTCTCTACACATGGCTCTCCTGCCCCTTTTATTTGAACCCATAATTAGCACTATACTTGATAAATATATGTCCCAGGGACTTAAGTCTTTGGTCTGGCCATGTGCTAGTTGAGCCCTGAATTTTAGCAGAGTTGCAATACCTACTCTCAATTTCATTGGACTCACCCAGGACAACTATCAAGGAGACGATGATGAATAAAGCCCATCCCAAGGAACAGAGTGTCTGCAACTGCAAGCAAGATAGCTCCATCCATCTGCCCCATGGGATCTAAGCCCCATCTCAGTTAGAAGCAGAATGAGCATCACAATCCCCAAATCCTCAAGACTGGGAAATGAGCAATGGACTATAGTAGACTTATGATTCTACTATAGGCTTGCTATTATTCCAGCAGTAGAACTCTTTTTATCACTGATGTAAAGGCAATGGCTGGGAAGCGGACTTGACCCAGTGGTTAGGGCGTCCGTCTACCACATGGGAGGTCCGTGGTTCAAACCCCAGGCCTCCTTGACCCGTGTGGAGCTGGTCCATGCGCAGTGCTGATGCGCACAGGGAGTGCCGTGCCACGCAGGGGGTCCCCCGCGTAGGGGAGCCCCACGCGCAAAGAACACACCCCATAAGGAGAGCCACCCAGCACAAAAGAAAGTGCAGCCTGCCCAAGAATGGCGCCGCACACACGGAGAGCTGACATAGCAAGATGATGCAACAACAAAGAGACACAGACTCCTGTGCCGCTGACAGCAACAGAAGTGGACAAGAACAGGTAGCAAATGGACACAGAGAACAGACAACGGGGGGGGGGGGGGATAAATAAAATAAATCTTAAAAAAAAAAAAAGGCAGTGGCCACCAGAGGTTCTGAGGGATGGGAGAGGGAAGAATAGGTATAATATGGGGGCATTTTCGGGACATTGGATTTGTCCTGCGTGACATTGCAGTGACAGATACAGGCCATTGTATATTTTGTCATAACTTAAAATAGTGAGGGACAAAGTGTAATCTGTAATGTAGACTAGTCCGTGGTTAGTAGCAGTGGTTCAATATGGGTTCATCAATTATAAAAAAAATAAAATACTGGTAGTAAATTAGAGTGTGTTTCATTAAAACCTCACCAAGGTTAGGCAGTGTATAATTTTTAATAAATGATAACTTAATAGGGTAATTATTGCTTTGTTTTAGTTAAATTTTTTATTGCTAGAAATCATTTAATATTTACTTTTGAGTTATCTACTTGTATCATTGATCATTTATATCTTTTGTGGGAGGAGGAAAAAAACCTTGTTTAATGAAAAACTAGGATTTATATACTAATTAGCATCTCCATGTTTGGAACTGACATTTGCCAATTGTGAGACGAAATAGCCTGGGTTATAGTTGAACTTGCTTTAGCCCTCAGGTTAAAGGGGTAAAGCAGGTTGTGTGAGCTTTGATCCCTTTCCTGAAGGACATGGTAGAGGATGAAGCAGGTTTTTTTGGAATTTTGAAAATATGAGGGGTTGCTGAGCTTGTTCTTTTTATTCCTCCATGCCTTTTCTTTCCCTTCCCCCAAATGTAGCCACCTGCATGCACAGGCAGGCAAAACATTTTGTTCCTAATAGATTGTTGAAACACTGATCAGACCCTGCTCTGTTCTACCTTCAAGTTTATGCTGATACTCCCACAGAGACTATTTTTACCCTGCACCCCTTGGAAGAAAGGAAACTAAGTTTGAAGTCATGCCCTTGAATCAGAAGTAGATAGAGGGTGGGAGGCATAGGGAGTGGGGCATATGGGAATCCCTTATATTTTTTTGCATAACACTTTGTGTACTCTATGCTTTTAAAAAATAAAAAATATGTTTAAAAAAAAAAAGTAGATAGGTAGAGCCTGGTGTTCCTAAGTCCATCTTTGGAGTTGTGTATACCTTTTGGGCACATATATTGATACTTAGTTTACTCAGGGTCTTGGGAGTTCAGCAAGTCAAAATAACAGTAACTAGAACTATTTTTAGTTAAACTCTGGTTAAAATCCATGAGCTTTCCCAAAGCTTCTGAAAATAGTCAACTATGTCAAGTTGGACAAGGACTACTTTTAGTGACTTCCATGGCCCAGCTCAAAAGTAATAACATTGTCCAGAAAAATGGTGACTGTTTATGATCTATTTTGAAATTGCCAGAGAAGAGAGGTCTTTAACTTTCAGACTGAAAGTGTCATAAATTGTAGATTTTAAAAATAAAGTTATTTTTAGTTTGTATATATATTACTTGAATAAGAAAAAAACCTTAGGAAACATAGGGCTGTACAACACAAAGAGTGAATCTTAATGTAAACTATGAACTATTTTTTAGTAGTACAATTGCAAAAATATTCTTTCATCAATTGTAACAAGGGTATGATACTATTGCAAGGTGTTAATAATAGGGGGGTATACAGAAACTCCTCTCTGCATGATTTTTGTGAACTTACAACTTCTTTAATAAGTAATAAAAAATATTTAAAAAACAAAAACAAAAAAACTGGTTAAAAAGGCATTTAGGTTTGAGGGATCACTACCAAATACCAGCTGAAGATGGAACTAGAAAATGACCTTGAATTAGAGATTCAATGCGGATCAGCAGAATATCCCTGTCTACATATAATAACATGACCTTAAAATGCTGTTTGACCTAATGTAAGGGGGAAATGGAAAGCAGAAATGAGTTTATATGGCTACGAGTCTCTAAAAGAGTCTGGAGGCTGTCAGAAGGATTGCCCCTGTGCACAGCTGAGCAGAGTCTGGGAGACAGATGGGAGTGGATGCAATCCCCAGGTGTTGGTTCCTTTGAGGGCTAAAGAGACCCACGGATTCTATGGTCATGGCAGACAGAGTTCACTGCCATGTCAGATGGCCCTTCTTTGGAGCTGGTGTTCCTGCGTGATGGAACTGGACTCAGATGGGATCTCTTTTCATAAGACTTTCATCCTACTTTACTGGAATTGTAGTTGGTGTTGGGGTTTAAGATATATTTAGGGGATTTGAATCTCTGGACTGACAATAGGATAGCCAGGCCCTGAGCGTCAACAGACTCCAGCTCCTACAATCTGATTTATTGGACTCACCTCACTCAGCTAAGATGGAGTTGAAGAAGGACAACCACCACACCATGGAGCCTAGAGTGCCTACAACTGAAAGCAGGAGGATTGCATCCAGTATCCATGTGGAATCTGAGCCTCCTCCTGACATAGAGGTGCAACAGACACAACCAATCCAAGGCCCACAGAGAAAAGGTGGCATTGGAATGGGAAAAGTGGACATGGTGGCTGATGGATATGGGGAATGGCAGGAAGAGATGAGATGTGGAGGTGCCTTTGGGACTTGGAGTTGCCCTAGATGGTGCTTCAGGGGCAATCACCGGACATTGTAAATCCTCCCAGGGACCACTGGATGGAATGTGGGAGAGTATGGGCCATGATGTGGACCATTGACCATGAGGTTGCAGAGATGCCCAGAGATGTACTTACCAAATGAAATGGATGTGTCATGATGAAGGGAGTGAGTGTTGCTGGGGGGGGAGTGGTGGGGCGGGGGTGGTGGGGTTGAATGGGACCTCATATAATTTTTTTTTTAATGTAATATTTTTACAAAATCAATAAAAAAAATTTTTAAAAAGGCATTTAGGTTTGTCCATTTGCATATTCAAAATTCAAGTTTAAAGTTTAAAAAAAAAAAGCTTTCCTCTTTGACCTTAGTTTGAGGTATAAGGACTAATTTTATCTGTTTATGGCAACTCTGGGACCTACCAAAATCTAGACTAAAGAAGGCTTAAATTTAAATTTCTATTAGGAAATGTCTAATTATTGTTCGTTATCTAAACTGGAGTTATTGTTTCAAGAGGCTGTTCTGAATAATCAAATCATAACAGATATGAAAGTGGTTTATAAATGTAGAGTGTTGTATACACTTTAGTTGTTAGCTAATGAAAGTGAGATGTGTCTCTCCTGGTAATTATATCATCAGTGTGATGGGGAGTATATATGTCATAAAATTGCCCTCACATTAATTTTGTTTTCCTTTTGTAGGAGGAAGAGGAGGAAGAAGAATTAGTGGTAAGAACTATCTCTGGTTTGGAACCATCACAGTAAAAGCAGGAAGTTTGGGCTGCATGAATCTTTACAGGCATTTTTAAGAATATTTACTTAACACTTTGGAGTGTTAAGAATATTTACTTAACACTTTGGAGAAAATGGGGATGCAATAAGCCTGCAAGACTTTTCTCCACAGCTCCTGTTTGGAACTGTGGGCCTAGGAAACTGAGTCTTTTCTGGGTTTGCTTAGGCCTTCTCCAGTCATGGTGCCAGGGAGCACAACAGCGTCTTGATGACCTGGCACTCTGTCATCTCTTTGTGGTTTGATAAAGAATTCTGGGAGGAACCCTTCTCAGGTAGTTTCTCTCTATGTTAGCTTAGCCTGTCTAGCTGGGCAGCTGTGGTGCATAAACATGGTTCCCAGATGAAGAGAACTGAAATTTACAGACATGACATCCCAAAATTCTGTGTTAAAATGTGAGGCCTCCTGTAGATCTGCTTCAGGTTTGGCCAGGTCTCCTTTTCCAACCTTGTTTTTTTCAGATAGCACTGAGGCTTTCAGTGCATACTGGCAACCTTGGAAGGCAGGAATGTGAAACTCTCCCATACTACTTAGCATCAGAATTGAATGGGAGACCCCATTTTGCCATTTCTGGAGGCAGTATGGCTCTGCCAGCTGGCCTTCTGCATGGTAATTCTGAGGCAGCATCTTGGTTTGGTGATTGTATTAATCAAAATATATGGACTGGTAGATGTTCTCCTAAAACCCCCTTTTTGTTCTTCTACTGTGTTCCTCCTTCAGGATCCTCTAACCACAGTGAGAGAGCACTGCGAGCAGCTGGAGAAATGTGTAAAGGCCCGGGAACGGCTAGAACTCTGTGATGAACGTGTCTCCTCCCGGTCACAGACAGAAGAAGATTGCACGGAGGAGCTCTTTGACTTCTTGCATGCCAGAGACCACTGCGTAAGTTATTCTGAAGTTAGGGGATGGCTCTTGGTGGCTGGGGAAGACTTGCTGCTGACAACTTTTCTATCCTAGGGCCAGGTCCATCAATAAGTGTTTTCTTTAGGCCCAGTATGTGCCAGGTACATTGCTGAGCACTTTACATTAATAATCCCACCAAATCCTTATTGCTTCCACTGAAGATACATATCATTATCTCCATTTTACAGATAAGAAACAGACTCAGAGAAGAGAATTGGTGTGCCTAGTTGCACTGATAGACAGTGGGGAAGCTGGATTTTGTATTCTTAAACAGAATTTATATTCTATCATGCGTCTTGTACATAGTTCTTGGTCTAAAACGTTTTGCTTTTTTGTTTCAAAGTAAATTTGTTTGACTCTTTTACATAAGATAGTAAGATATTTTACATGAAATTACACAGACAATGTTTGATATGGTTGCTTATGTTAAAACGAATGGGGTAGCCAATAAGTGCATGGAACGATGTTCAACATAATTAGCCAATAGGGAAATATAAATCCAAACCACAATGAGAAATTATGTTACACCTACTAGGATGGGTATAATCAAAAAGACATAATAACAAGGGTTGGTGAGGATGTGGCGAAATTGGAAACCTCGGGCATTGCAGGAGGGAACAGAGATTGGCACAGCTGCTCTGAAAAACAGTCTGGCAGTTCGTCAAAATGTTAACCATAGAGTTACCTATAACCTAGCAGTCCTACTCCAAGGTAAATATCCAAGATTATTGAAAACATGTGTACATGCAAAAACTTGTACTCTGATGTTAATAACATTATTCACAGTAGTTAAAAAGTAAAAACACAAAAGAAAATTAAAAATGCAAAAAAGTAGAAACAACACAAATGTTTATCATTTGATGAATGGGCAAATTATGGTATATCCATAATTTGCATAAGCTGTTTGGCAATAGTGAAAGTGCTGACCAAGATCATTTTGATACGGGTGCTTTCGGTAGCCAGGGCCGTGACTCGGGCCATGGGGCAGGAATTTGTAGCCAGCCAGGCAGCAGCTGACACCCCAGGATGCTCACTGACAACAATCTCCAGCCACATCCAGCCTGTTTGGTCTCAGCCTTCAGGCAGCTTAGCAGATGTTCATAATCTCCAAGCTGACCCTTGAGAGGAGATCTAGAAGAACTATGAACATTTAAGGTGAACGATGACTCTCTGGGTGGCTCCTTCTGCCTACAGATAAAGGTGGTCCAAGCAAAGGAGCACTTCAGTGAAGAACTCAGAATCCAGGCCCAGGAGGACAGAGAACGGACAGATGCCCAAAACATAACTGCTTGACCCACTCCTCACCACCTCTAATTTCTAGCTTGGAAATAAATGTCTTTCCTGCCATAAAGTACTGATATATCCTACAATATGAATGAACCTTTAAAAAATTTATGCTAAGGGAAAGAAGCCATGTACATGGAACCTAAATTATTAAATGATCCCATTTATATGAAGTGTATAGGCATATTGTGATCTGCTCCCTTCTGATGATCTCCCCTTGCCCCTTGTTTTTTTATTCATTCAACAAATATTTGAATACTTTTATGAACCAAGCCCTGAGTTAGGATTTGGGAGTGTAGATATAAATGAGATAGAAATGGTCCCTTCACTGAGATTATGAGCCAGCATAGGAGACAGGAGGAGAGCAAACTAGTAATAAACTGCTTAAGTCTCTTAGGTATAGCTTTCTCAGGATGGCCTTCACTGACTACCCTGTCTAAAGTTGCTCCTACATTCCTCACCATCAGAAGTTACCTGATTTGTTTTCTTCATTACCCTGAAATTTCATAAGATGCAGAGATGATGCCTTGTTCACAACTGTATATCAGCACCTAGAACAGTACCTGGCATGTAGAAGGTGCTCTATACATATTTGTTGAGTTAATAAGTCTGTAATAGGGATTGCATAAGACTGTGTAGGAAGAGGACAGGAATAAGAAATGACATGTAAACAAAATTCTAAAGGAAGACTAAAAAAGTTAGGTGAAAAGAGTGGGAAAGAGAGTTCCAGATAGAAGGGAGATAGTATTTAGGTAACTGAAGTGTGTTTGCTAGGGCTTGAGTGTGGTGTGGGTGTGTAAGACGGGGATTCTAGGTCATAACGGATCTTGTAAGCCATGACACTAAAGTTGTCAGTTGATGATATTCTTTTTCTTTCCCTCATCTAGGTGGCCCACAAACTCTTTAACAGCCTGAAATAAATGTACAGACTAATTTACCCCAGCCTTCATCACCTGGACATCAGGATATTTCCTCATGGTTTTGAATATACCATTTGTTTCTAATTTGTGTACCTGTAAGTTCATGTGAACCTCATGGATTTTGGCTTAGGCAAGTAGCTTCTGTGTAATCAGCTATAATTCCATCTGAATAAAATCCACTGTTCTGCAGACTGCCTCCTGTCTTTTTTTCTTAATTAGAAATTTTCAAACATGTATGAGTAGATAGAAAAATATAATCAACTTCCATGTGACCATCACCTAGCAAGTATCTATCTCTAAAGGATAAGAACTGTGATTTTTTATTTAGCTATCACACCATTATCACATTTAACAAAATACGTAATATTTCACAGTATGTTAAGTACTATATGAAATGATTAACTAATTATTATCATTAAATCTCCAGTCCTTAGGAAAAGTGTCTTTTGACAGTTTTGGGGTTTCCGTATCCAGTGAGATTCCTTTTCTTCAAAAATATTTAGAATGGTTGTGAGGAGGGTGTAGGGTTGGGTGGGGAAAGTATTGGATCCTGAGCAAGGTGAGAAAAGGGTACCTAGGTAGACGATGCTAGCAGTGAGAGATTGGTTACATACAGGGAACTGATCCAGTAAGTAAATCTATTAAGGTTAATAGGAGCTAGCACCCTCAAAGAAGGGAGTTATAAATACAGAAAGAGACAAACTAGAGTGAGGCCTATGGAGTTGAGTTGGAATTAAAAGTATTGATATGAAGTAAAGTATAGATGCCAATGTATAATTATGTAGGGAATACATATATTCTCTATCTTTGTTCTCAAAGAGGGCTTTGGTCTCTAATAAAAGGAACCAGAGCTCTTTGGAGAAATGCTGATTCCAGAGCTAGAGCAGGGAAAATAAAAGATGTGCCTGGAACATTCTGTTCCAGAAAGAAGTGCTCAAATAGCGAGAGACTTATAAAAAGTATACAAGCCACTGACCAAATCTGAGATGATTTGAACATTAAAATATATAATGATAGTTCTGGATTATGACCCATTGAATAAAATAAGAATCCATATTAAAAAATAGAAAAGCAGATGTGGCTTAACAATTTGGGTGCCTACCTACCACACAGGAGGTGCTGGGTTTGGGTCCCAGTGCCTCCTAAAAGAAGACAAGCAGACAGCGTCCCCACCACAACAAGCAGATTCCCCAAGGCAGCAGATACTGCAGCCCAAGGGAGTGGATGTGGCTCAGGCTGTTGGGCATCCCCTCTTGTGGGAGGTCCTGGGTTAGGTTCCCCGTGCCTCCTGAGAAGGCGAACAAAGAATGAGCCGACAGAGGAGAGAACCATCTAGGGGAGGGGAAGGATAAATAGAAAAAAATCCTTAAAAAAAAAAATCAGTTTAAAGTTTGGTGAGGAAGGGGATACTTATTAATTACAAAGGGAGAAAGTGCCACAGAGAAGCACCATAAGTGATGGAAGCCAACATCACTTGGAGGACAAATCAAAACTACCACCTACAGATTACAATGAGAAGAGCACAGCATCACTGATACCTGAGAAGATGAAAAGCTGAATCAATCTAGGTCAGTACTATCCAAGAGAACTCTTTACAATGATGGACATGCTCTGTGCTGTCCATTGCAGTAGCATCTAGCCACACATGGCTACTGAGCTCTTGAAATGTGGCTAATGTGACTAAGGGACTAAATTTTTAATTTTTAAATTCAAGTAGCCATGTGAGGCTAGTGGTTACCATATTGCCCGGTGCATATCTACAAGTTACAAATTCAACCACCCAAGTGATAATGGAAGGAAGCAGGCCCTGTAGACACTGGAATACTCTGGCCAGCCATTGCTATGTGGGAATGCAGGCCCACTGTTGCCTGATCTCTTAAGGATCTGGAAATGCAATAATTTGTTTTTAACTGGTGGGTATATAATAAACTATATTACTAAGAATAAAATCAATGAAAACCACAATGGTCAAGACTATAGCAGGGGGTGATGGAATAACTGGGACTGGACATTACATTCTACTCTAAATTACTAAAAAACTGAACAAAATATATAAAGTAACTGATTTCATGTATTGGATACCAAGCAGCTCAGGACTGAATCCCTGAGAGAAGGGAAACAAATACGGTGAGCCCTAAGATCCCCAACTTTCTGCTTGGAGGCAATTTTCTGATGGCAGTGCAGGGAAGGATCACAGAGAGTGATGGTCTCACTGACTTGTGGAGACAAACATCAGAGTTCGGGGAGGCTGAGGAAACTGGAATGTGAAGGGCAGAGAGAAGGAATTATCCACTGAAAGAACTACAGAGTTATGCATAGAGTATGAGTCAATCTTGGGAAGCGGACTTGGCCCAGTAGTTAGGGTGTCTGTCTGCCACATGGGAGGTCCACGGTTCAAACCCCGGGCCTCCTTGACCCGTGTGGAGCTGGAGTGTCCTGCAACGTAGGGGTGTCCCCCGCATAGGGGAGCCCCATGCGCAAGGAATGCGCCCTGCAAGGAGAGCCACCCAGCGTGAAAGAAAGTGCAGCCTGCCCAGGAATGGCACCGCCCACACGGAGAGCTGACACAACAAGATGACGCAATAAAAAGAAACACAGATTCCCGTGCCGCTGATGACAACAGAAGTGGACAAACAAGACGATGCAGCAAATAGACACAGAGAACAGACAACAGGGGGGTGGGGTGGGAAGGGGAGAGATATAAATAAAAATTAAAATTAAAAAAATCTAAAAAAAAAAAGAATCTGCTGGATGTGTATAGGATGAAACTCCACATAGCCAGGCAAGGAGCTACTAGGTAGCTGTAAACTGAACAATTCCCAAAGCTAACAGAGGGCTGGGAGATGTTTGAATTATTTATTTTTTCTTGCTTTTTTTGGCTTGTTTTTTGGGTTTTTCAAATAGATGTTTGGGGAAAGCGGACTTGGCCCAATGGATAGGGTATCCGTCTATTACATGGGAGGTCCACGGTTCAAACCCCGGGTCTCCTTGACCTGTTTGGAGCTGGTTCATGCGCGGTGCTGATGTGTGCAAGGAATGCCTTGCCACGCAGGGGAGTCCCCCAGGTAGGGGAGCCCCATGCACAAGGAGTGCGTTCTGTAAGGAGAGCTGCCCAGCGTGAAAGAAAGTGCATCCTGCCCAGGAATGGCGCAGCACACACGGAGAGCTTATGCAACAAGAGGATGCAACAAAAAGAAACACAGATTCCCTGTGCCGCTGATAAGAAGTGGTCACAGAAGAACACACGGTGAATGGACACAGACAGCAGACAACTGGGGGGGGGGGGAGGGAGAGGGGAGAGAAAGAAATAAAAAATAAATCTTAATAAAAATAAATAAATAAAAAGATATTTGAATTTTGACCAGCTAATGTGGGGAGTTCTTGGTGGACACTTGAAACATTGAGTGGAGACTCCAGAAGAGGATGCCTCAGAGTAAGGCTAACCTAACCCAAGGGAGAGGCTACTCTTGACATGCCCTAACACATCTTAAAAATAAGTCTTGATTAGAGTGGACTAACTGATATTCTACTATGGAACTATTGTGATTAGTAATGGAAGAAATTGTAGCACTGATGTGGAGAAAGTGGCCACAGTAGCTGCTGAGGGTAGGGAGGGGGAAGAAGAGATATGTGGGGCATTTTCAGGACTTTTTTTTTTTTAATCTCATTTATTTGTAACTTCCTTTCTGAAGTTCCTTTCTTTTTTTTTTTAAAGATTCATTTATTCATTTATTTATCTCCCCTTTCCCCCACCCCCCACCCCAGTTGTCTATTCTCTGTATCTATTTGCTGTGTCTTTGTCCGCTTCTGTTGTCGTCAGCAGCACGGGAATCTGTCTCTTTTTGTTGCATCATCTTGTTGTGTCAGCTCTCTGTGTGTGAGGCGCCATTCCTGGGCAGGCTGCACTTTCTTTCGCACTGGGCAGCTCTCCATGGGGCGTGCTCCTTGCGTGTGGGGCTCCCCTACATGGGGGACACCCCTGTGTGGCAGGGCACTCCTTGAGCGCATCAGCACTGCACATGGGCCAGCTCCAAACGGGTCAAGGAGGCCCAGGGTTTGAACCGCAGGCCTCCCATGTGGTAGACAGGTGCCCTAACCACTGGGCCAAGTCCACCGCCCCATTTTCAGGACTTGGAGTTGTCCTGGGTGGTACTGCAAGGACAGATGCTGGACACTGTATGTCCTGCCATGGCCCACTGGATGGACTGGGTGAGAGTGTAAACTATAATGTAAACCACTATCCATGTGGTGCAGCAGTGCTCCAAAATGTATTCACCAAATGCAATGAATGTCCCACAATTATGAAAGAGTTGTTGATGTGGGAGGAGTGGGGTGAGGGGGGTCGGGGGTTTATGGGTCCTCATATTTTTTTAAATTAACATTTAAAAGAAAATAAATAAAACCATGGGGGAAAAAAAGCCTTGAAATGATTGAGCTGATTCACAAAATATCCTGGCTGCCTGCCAGAACAAAGTCCAAAACATTTTAAAGGAAGACAACAAAATCTAGCATTCAATAATGTAAATTTCACAATACCCAGCATTCAACTTGAAAAGGCTAGATATGCATAGAAGCAGGTAAGGGAAGTAGACTTGGCCCAATGGATAGGGCATCCGCCTACCACATGGAGGTCTGCAGTTCAAACCCCGGGCCTCCTTGACCCCATGCACAGTGCTGATGCGCGCAAGGAGTGCCCTGCCACACAGGGGTGTCCCCCGCGTAGGGGAGTCCCACGGAGTACGCCCCGTAAGGAGAGCTGTCTAGGGCGAAAGAAAGTGTAGCCTGCCCAAGAATGGTGCCGCACACATGGAGAGAGCTGACACAGCAAGATGACGCAACAAAAAGAAACACAGATTCCCGGTGCTGCTGACAAGAATAAAAGCAAACACAGAAGAATACACAGCGAATGGACACAGAGAGCAGACACTGGGGGCGGGAGGGGGAGAGAAATAAATAAAAAAATAAATCTTAAAAAAAAAAAAGGAAGCAGGTAAATGGAACCAGTAACCAGATAAAAGGATAGCCATTAGAATCAGAAATAACAAAGATGATAAAATTAGCAGATAAGGACTTTGAAACTGCTATTAACAAATATGCTCAATGAACACAATGAGAGAAGTGGAAAATATAGAAAGTAATCAATTGGAACTTCTGGAGCTTAAAAACATGTAAATGAAATAAAAATTCACCAGAACATAGATATCTTTGTCCAAGAAGCACAGGGTACTCCCATCCGAAAAAAATCCAAATAGATCAACTCCAAGATATGTACTCATCAGAATGTCAAAGGCCAAAGACAAAGAGAGAATTCTAAGAGCACCAAGAGAAAAGCAATGCATAACATATAAGGGATATCCAATAAGATTAAGTGCTGATTTCTCACCAGAAACCATGGAGGCAAGAAGACAGTGGTCTGATATATTTAAGATACTGCAAGAGAAAAACTTCCAGCCAAGAATCTTATATCCAGCAAGACTGTCTTTCAAAAATGAGGGTGAGATTAGAATATTCATAGATTAGCAGAAACTGAGAGAATTTCTAAGCAAGAGACCAGATTTTTAGGAAATACTAAAGGGTGTGCTGGAGCCTGAAAAGAAAAGACAGGAAAGAAGGGCTTGGAAGAGTATCTAGAAATGAAGATTATATTAATAAAAGTAACTAAAAGTGTCAAAAAAGTGGTGAAAGTAAAATATGACAGATAAAACTCAAATAGTCAGGAACAAACTTAACCAATGATGTAAAGCACTTGTATTCAGAAAACTGCAACTCAATGTTAAAACAAATAAAAAAAGCCCTGAATAACTGGAAGAACATTCCATGCTCATGGATTGGAAGACTAAATATCATTAAGATGTCAATTCTACTCAAATTGATATACAGATTTAATGCAATCCCAATAAAAATTCCACCAACATTAAAGAAAAAATTGAAAACACAATCATTAAATTTATTTGGGTGGGTAAGGAGTGCTGAATAGCCAGAAACATCATAAAAAGGAAAAGTCAACCTTCATCTCCAAACTTTAAATCATAATACCTACCTATAGTGGTAAAAACAAAATGGTACTGACCTAAAGACAGACACAATAGACCAATGGAATCAAATTTATGGTTCAGAAACAGACCCTCACAGGTATGGTCTGGTGATTGTTGACTTGCCTGTCAAACTCACACAGCTCGGGCAGAACAATCCATTTAACAAATGGTGCTGAAAGAATTGGAAATCCACAGCTGAAAGCAAGAGGGCCCCTATCTCATACCTTATCCAAAAATTAACTCAAAATGGATCAAAAAACTAAAAATAAAAGCAAGAACCATAAAGCTTCTAGAAGAAAGTGTAGGAAAATATCTTCAAGACCTGGTGGTAGGTAGTGGATTCTTAAAGGAGATAAAAGGACTCAGTGGACTACTGATGTTTAATGTATGTAGAAGTTTCAATTAGCTTTACTGTAAAATTGTGGAAATGTATAGAGTGGATGGTAACACACAGTGAGTAACAGCTAGTTTATAAATGCGAATGTGACTTAAAATGGTAGTCTAGTTATTTAAATGCCAATTAACAGAATGCTTGAGAATAATCTAGGAACTGGATAGCACAGTATACCAAGAGGGGTGAGAATTGTGGTTGATGGTACAGATTCAAGAGCGTCCTTTGTTAGCTAGAACAAATGTATATCACTACTGCAGAGTGTTGGGAATGTGGAGAAGCATGGAAAAAAAAGAGCTGGAGTGACTTATGGACTGTGGTTAGTAGTAATAGTGTAATATTCTTTTATCTATGCAAAAGATGTACTGTGTTGATACTGAGGCAGTATGGAAAATGTGAGCCAAATGTACATTATGGACATGGCAATAATCAGATGATATTATTTTATCTGTAGCAAACAGCACACCATATTGTGGTGTGTTGGTGAAGGGGTATTGTTTGGGAATTCTGCACACGTGCATGATTGTTTCATAAGTTTACAACTTCTGTCATAAAAAAAACATACTTAAAAAATAATAATAGGGTGGGTTGGGGGAAAAACATACCAGATGTAAGATAAGAACTGATTAGTAGTAAGATTTTGACAGTATTCTTTCATAGTTTGTAACAAATGTCTCATGACAATGCACGGTGTTGGTGGAGGGTTGATGTATGGGGCCCCTGTATGATGTTATGCATGTCTGCTTTGTAAGTTCACAACTTTTACTATACACTTAATTGTTTATGTATGTTCATATATAAATGATATAAAGATAATAATAATTGGATTGGTTAGGGGAAAAATACTTTGTTTAGTAGTAATATTTTGACAATGCTCTTTAATCAATAGTTAAAAAGGTTTAAAAACAATGCAAGTTATTGGTGGTAGGCTGAGATGTTATATATGTTTGTTTGATGTTATATGTTTGTTTTGTAAGTTCACAACTATTATACATGTATGTTTATGTATGAGTGATATATTTCAATAAATTTTTTAAAAATTCACCAGACAAATTTAACAGGAAAGTATTAACTGCTGAAGGAGGAAAAATCCAGGTACTGGAATGTACTTGAAGACACAGCAACAGGAACTGTAAAAACTGAAATGCAGAGAGAAAAAAATATTAAGAATAAATTAAAGACAGTATAAGCTGTGGTACAATATCAAACTGCCCAAAAAAGTGGGGAGGTCATTAAAAAAAGGCAGAAAGTTTTCAAATTTGGTAACATTATAAACTCACAAAACTCAGAAATTAAAAAAAAAACCCAAACAGAATAAACACAAGGAAAATTACACCAAGTCACAGTATCTCCAAATTACCAAAAACCAGGAATAAGGAGAAAACCTTAAAAACAATTAAGGAAAAACAATATAGATGCATTACATACAAAGGCACAATATAAAATTACCACACCTCATAAGAAACATCTTCATAAAGTGCTGAAAGAAAATATTTTGAATCTAGAAATTCTGTATCTAACAAAAATATTTAAAAATGAAAGCATAAACCAGCACGATGCACGCAACTCATTCTCAAATGTTTAGAAAATATGTAGATAGAATGATATAAATAATGTCGTAAAAGGTTAAAAGTTGCTAAATCTGGGTACTGGGTAGGGAGTATTTTGGAGTTCTCTGTATTGGTTTTGTATTATTTTCCTGAAGTGTGAAATTATTTCAAAATGAAAAGCTGTGTGTGTGGTTGTTTTTTTAAATGTTTTATCACGTAAATACAGTTTAATAGTCTTGGGGGAGAGGTGAAGAGAAAGCCTTCCACGTGGGAAGGGCTCTTCGACCGCATTACCAGCTCGCAGGTAAAGTCATTCTGTCCTCTAGTAGCGAGCCCATGGGCTCCACTCCGTCAGTGTCCCCGGCGCGGAGCCGCTCCGCGAAGGCGATGGCTTTCTCCGGCCGCCTCACGCTCCCGGGATGCCCACGTCCACAAGCGCCAGACGCTCCAGGTGCTCCACCCCCTCCCGAGCCTGGGCCACAGCGCTGAGGACCAGCCTCGGCCGTGAAGCCCCGCCCCCGCCGAGCGGGACCGGAAGGCTCAGCCGCACCGCCCGCCTCCACATGTCTTTCGTTCTTGGCCTGCTTAGTGCGCCCTTAGCCGTTTTTGTTGTTGTTGTTTGTGTGTTTTATTTTTTAAATAAAAGCAAAATAAAGACGTTTTCAAGCTAACAAAAACTGAGAGACTTCATTTTCAGCAGACCCGAACTACAGGAAATGTCAAAGGAAGTTCTTCAGGGAAAACAAAAAGATACCAAATGGAAGCTTTGATCAACACAAAGGAAATAAAGAGTGCCAGAAAGGTAAATTCGTGGGTAAATATAGTAAACATTTTAACTTATTTTTTAATTTCTTTAAGAGATAGCTAGCAATTAAAAGAACAAATTAAGGGGAGTGGATGTAACTCAGTGGTTGAGCACCTGCTTCCCATATACAAGATCCTGGGTTCAATCTTCCGAACCTCTAACGAAAAAAAAAAAGAACAAATTAAGTAGAAAAAAAGAAATAATAAAGAGCAGAAAAGAATAAAATAAAAAAGAGACAAAAGAAAAAAAACCAGTGAAACCAAAATCTGGGTCTTTTTTTTAAAAAAAATCAGTTATGGATTGAATTGTCCCTTAAAAAATTCTTCAAATCTTAACCTTGGTGATGTGAATGGGGCCTTACTTGGAAATAGGGTCTCTGAAGATGTTATTAATTCAGATGAGGCAAGCTGGATTAGGGTGGGCCCTCATCCAATATGACTGGTGACACAGACAAGGACACAGAGGGAAGAGTGCCAGGTGGAGATGGAGATGGAGACAGAGAAGCCTCTACAAGCCAAGGAACGCTAAGGACCGCTGGCAAACTCGAGAAGCCAGAAGAGGCAAGGTAGGATTCTCCCCTTCAAATTTCAATGGAGCATGGCCTTGCCAACATCTTACAGGCTTCCAGCCTCCATAAACTGTGAAACAATAAATTTCTGTTGTTTTAAGCCATCCAGTTTGTGCTACTTTGTTTTGGAAGCCCTAGGAACCTAAGACAACCAGTAAAATAGGCAAAACCTCTACAAAAGTGAAAATACATAAATTACCAATATCAGAATGAGAGAGCACACATCACTTCAGATCTACAAACCAGGGATCAGCAAAATTTTTTTTGTAGAAATGGCCAGATAGTAAATATTTTCAGCTTTGTGGGTCACACTATCTCTGGTATAACTAAATAACTACGCAATTCTGTTGTTTTAACACCAAAGCAACCACAGACAATACAAATGAGGAGTGTGGCTGTGTTCCAATAAAACAATATTTTTAAAAAATATTTTATTTATTTATTTATTCCCCCCCCAGTTGTCTGTTTTCTGTGTCTACTTGCTGTGTGTTCTTCTTTGTCCACTTCTGTTGTTGTCAGTGGCACGGGAATCTGTGTTTCTTTTTGTTGCATCATCTTGTTGTGTCAGCTCTCCGTGTGTGCGGCACCATTCCTGGGCAGGCTACACTTTCTTTCGCACTGGGTGGCTCTCCTTACAGGGCGCACTCCTTGTGCATGGGGCTCCCCTATGCGGGGGACACCCCTGCGTGGCACGGCACTCCTTGCGTGCATCAGCACTGCGCATGGGCCAGCTTCACACGGGTCAAGGAGGCCCGGGGTTTGAACCACAGACCTCCTATGTGGTAGACGGATGCCCTAACCACTGGCCAAGTCCGCTCCCATAATAAAACAGTATTTACAGAAATACAGTGAAGGCCTGTAGGCTGTACTTTACAGACCCCTGCTATAGACATTAAAAGGAAAAATATTGAGAACTTTACGTGAAGAAATTTGACAATTTAGATGAAGTGGACAAATATTGCATAATTTCACTTACATGAAATATCAATAGTAAGCAAATTCATAAAGACAGATGGTAGGTTAGACGTTACCAGAGGCTTGGAGAAGAGGCAATGGGGATTTATGGCTTAATGGGTATAGAGTTTCTGTTTTGTGTAAAGGATGGTGGTGTTAGTAGTATAATATTATGAATAAACCTAATGTCACTGAATTGTACACTTAAAAAAAGCTAAAATGGCAAATTTTATGGCATATATGCCACCACAATAAATGACAACATGGAAAAAAACCTGGAAATGACCTAAATGTCCATCAATAGGCAAATGGAAAAATTGTGGTATGTACATACGATGCAGTACGAGTCGGCGATAAAAAGGAACAGCTACTGATACACTGGAAAATAATGATGAATCTCAAAAATATGCTGAGCAAAAGAGGCCAGACATAAGAGTATATCATACATGATTCCGTTTCCAAGAACTTCTTGAAAAGACAAATGCAAATGATTCCTATCCAAAATAATGTAAATGAATTTTGTCCTATAGAGATGGAATTGATTTCCATCTGATAAAAGAGATAATCCTATCCATTACAGTTGATTACCCAGTAGATTATTTTTTTAAATATTTATTTATCCCCACTCTCGTTGTTTGTACTCTCTGCCTGCTCTCTGTGTCCATTTGCTGTGTGCTCTCTATGTCTACTCGTCTCCTTTTTAGGAGGCACTGGGCACTAAACCTGGGACGTCCCATGGGGAGAGAGGCACTCAATCATTTGAGCCACCTCAGCTCCCTGCTTTGTTGTGTTTCTCATTTTATTTCCTCTGTGTCTCCTTGTTGCACCAGCTTGCTGCACTAGCCTGTCAGCTTGCTTGTCTTCTCCAGGAGGCAGCAGAACTCAACTGGGACCTCCCGTTTTGGTAGGTGGGAGCACAATTGGTTGAGCCACATCCACTACCCTACCCAGTAGACTTCCTACCCAGTAGATTAATCAACATTGTGAGTATTAGTGAATTTACTTCAGCATTCCTTTGGCTGATTATCTAAATTTCTGAAACTCAAATTCTTATTTAAGGAAGTCTTATCATCTTACTGGTTCCTTCATTATTTAGGATAATGGATTGTTTTAGTTTTACAGTTTGCTCAAAGCAAATATCACGAATTGGGTTGAGTTAAACAATGGGAATTTATTCACTTATGGTTTTGAGGCTGGAAAAACATCTAAATCAAGATGACACCAAAGCAATTTCTCCCTGAAGACCTGCTGCCGAAGATGTGTGGCTCCTCTGTCACATGGCAGTATCTGTTGGTCTCTCCCTTCTCTTCTGGGTTCCATTAATTTTAGCTTCTGGCTACTCTATCTGTGGCTTTCCCTTTCTTTGCATTTTGTTTTCTTATGAAGGACTCTAGTAACAGGATTAAGACTCATCCTGATTGAACTGGGTCCCACCTTAAGTAGGTATCAAAAGGTCGTACTTACAATGGGTCCATGCCACAGGAATAGATTAATTTTCCCCCTATAGAATTATTTATTAGTAGCAAGAACTTGTGAATAATAAAAATAGACAGTAGGAACTAGATTACATTATGATACATACATTAAATTTAAGAACAGGTTTTTCAGAGCAACTGTGATGGTTTGAAGCAGTATGGACGAGAGAGAGAGAGAGAGAGAGAGAGAGAGAGAGAGAGAGAGAGAGAGAGAGAGAGAGAGAGATTTTTCTCAGCCTTGGAACTTTTAAGCTAATGAATCCTCATCGTAAAAGCCAACCCATTTCTAGTATATTGCTTTTGGGAGCCTAGTAGACTAAAACAGGGACATACAGCTTCAAACCACCTCATGGATAAATTGTTTATTAGGAAGAATAAAATCTTTGGCATGTGTTCATTTTATATTTGCATAAGAGTCATGTTAACCTTTTGAGAATTATAATTTAGTGCAGATATTAAAATAATAAATATATTTCAGATAGTAATAAATGATAAGAATAAAAACAGAGTAAGATGACAGCTATTAACTGGTGGTGTAGTATATACCATTTTAGATAGGGTCAGGGAAGGCCATTCTGAAAACACTGGGCACTAACCTGAAGGTAATTAGTTGAGCAATCCATGCATATAGTTATGTGAGGTAAGGCAAAGGAAACAGCAAGTATAAAGGCCCTGAGGCAGGTCTGTGCTTTAATTTTTTTTTAAGATTTATTTTTTATTTATTTCTCTCCCCTTCTTCCCCCCCAGTTGCCTGCTCTCTGCGTCCATTCGCTGTGTGTTCTTCTGTGTCTGCTTGTATTCTTGTCAGTAGCACTGGGAATCTGCATCTCTTTTTGTCCCATCATTTTTTTAATGTTACATTAAAAAAATATGAGGTCCCCATATACCCCCTACACCCCTCACCCCACTCCTCCGCCCATAACAAAAACCTCCTCCATCATCATGAGACATTCATTGCATTTGGTGAATACATCTCTGAGCAATGCTGCACCTCGTGGTCAATGGTCCACACCATAGCCCACACTCTCCCAAGTCCACCCAGTGGGCCATGGGAGGACATACAATGTCTGGTAACTGTCCCTGCAGCACCACCCAGGACAATTCCCACCCCCGAAAATGTCCCCATATCACATCTCTTCCTCCCACTCCCTACCCCCAGCAGCCACCATGGCCACTTTCTCCACACCAATGCCACATTTTCTTCGATTACTAATCACAATAGTTCATGAATAGAATATCAGTAAGTCTACTCTCTTCCATTCTCTATTCCTCCATCCTGTGGACCCTAGAATGGCCGTGTCCATTCCACATCTATATCAAGAGGGGGCTTAGATTCCACATGGATGCTGGAGGCAATTCTCCTGCTTTCAGTTGTAGGCACTCTTGGCTCCCTGGTGTGGTGGTTGATCTTCTTCACCTCCATGTTAGCTGAGTGGGGTAAGTCCAATAAACCAGAGTGTAGGAGCTGCAAGTCTGTTGAGGCCCAGGGCCCGGCTATCACATGGTCAGTCCAGAGATTCAGGTCCCCTGGGTATACATTAAACCCCAGCACCAACTACCGTTCTGGTAAAAGTAACAGGAGAGGCTTGTGGACAAAGATCACATCTGAGTCCAGCTCCATCACACAGAAACACAAACTCAAAAGTAGGGCCAACTGACATAGCACTGGACTCCATCTTGTTGCATCATCTTGACGTGTCAGCTCTCCATGTGTGCGGCACCGCTCCTGGGTGGCTTTCCTTATGGGGCACACTCCTTGCACGAGGGGCTCCCCTATGTGGGGGACACCCCTGTGAGGTATGGCACTCCTTGCGTGCATCAGCACTACGCATGGGCCAGTTCACCACAGGGGTCGGGGGGGCCCTGGGTTTGAACCTTGAACCTCCCAAGGTTGCTCTAGGTGGATGCTCTAGCCCTTGAGCCAAATTAGCTTCTCTGTGCTTTCATTTTTGAGAAACAGCAAGGCAGATAAGGTAACTACATACTCTTCCCAGTCCTCCACGCCTTAGGGTAGATGAGATTAGATTAAAAAAAAAAAAAAAAGGAGAGTGGGGACAGCCCATGAAGGGCCTGTCAAGTCAAAGCAAGGGTTTTGAATTTTAGATGAATGGGGAAACTATTAGAGGAGAGGAGAAGCATGATCTGCTTATATTTTTAAAGTATTGTGGGTTTTATGTATGTGGAGAATAGACTACAAACTAGGGTGCATGTAGAGAGACCTGTCAGGAGGGCTGACCAGCTCAGCAATAGGTTGCATGAAGGGAAGGCAATGCAGAACTGAAGAAATGAAAGGACAAAAAGAAAGACAAAAGAGAGGAAACAAAGATGGGACCAGGGGGCTTCACAGCTTCTAAAACTGAGAGCCTCAACCCTATTTTCGCCATCCTATTTATTTGAAAGCTTAAGGAGCAGCTGTGGGCTACAGGAAGCAACTTGCAACATTTACAATAAGGTAATTTACAACAACAGGAGGCAACTCAGAACATCTTGTACAATAACAAGAAGCAACTAATAGGTAAGCCAGTTTCCCACAACACAGGAGGTTATAACAGTCCAGTTGGAAGCAAAAGAACTGCGGCTTGAATTAGGTTGGTAAAGGTGAAGGGGAGGGAAGATAGAGTCAAGATTTGTTGATGGATTGGAACATAGGATATGAGAGAGAATAATGCCAAGATTTGGTCATAGCAACTGGAAAAATGGATCATTCCACCAAACTGCTCTCACTAAGGTCACTGTCATCAAATCTAATGGTCCCTATATAGTCATTATTTTATTTAGTTTATAAACAGTATGTGACAAACTAAATACCACTCCTTCTTTCTCAAAGCTCTGCTTTGGCTTCTTTAGCCTCATTTTCCAGTTATCTTTCTCTCACTGTTCATCCTCACTTTCCTTCATGAGCTCTTCCTTCTCTGCCCTAAACTGATAGTGTTCCTCCAGGTTCTTCCAATAGGTCCTATTCTTTTTATTTTTTTGAACAGAAAAAAAAAAAAAGCTTTATAGAGATGTAATTCACATACTAAAAAATTCACCTATGTAAAGTGTACAATTCAATGGCTTTTAGTATATTTACAGATTTGTGCAATCACCTCAAACTAAGTTTAGAACATTTTCATTAATAAGTCCTATTGTTTAGATTTATACTATGAGTTCTATGAGAGGATGGATGTGTGTTGTATCCTCTCCATCTGGTACAGTGACTGACACATAGTAGTCACTCATTGTCCAATGAATGAATGACTACATCCACTTCCCAGTCCTCTACTCCTATTGTCCACTGACCATATATTTTAAAGAAGGTACCAGAGATTGAACCCAGGACCTCATATGTGGGAGGCAGCTTCTCAACTACTGAACTACATCTGCTCCCCAATTACCACTTTTATATTGATAATCCCAAATGTCCATTTTCCAGCCCAGACCTCTTTTCTGAGATCTTTATATCTTCATGTGGATGTTCTACAGGCATCTCAAACTCAACATGTCCAGGACTGAACTCACCATCTTCTCTCATCCTTAATCCTCCTTTTGTGTCCCCCACAATTCAATAAATGGAACTACTCAAGCCAGAACATTTGGATTATAGACCCATTCCTCAATCTAACCCTCAGTCAACAAAACCTGTAATTCTCTCTCTCTCTCTTCTGAAGAACTGCCTTTATTTATTTGAAGGAGGTGTTGGGAATTGAAGCCGGGGCCTTGTATGTGGGAAGCAAGCTACACCTGCTTCCCATGTAATTCTCTCTCTTGATTGTAAATGGAATTCATTCCCTTCTTTCCATCCTCACTGCCGCCACTCTAATCCAAACCATCATCTTCTCTCACCTGACCTCCCTCCTCTTCTCCCACCCACTCCGATCATCGGCTGTCAGATGACCATTTTATAAAACACTTATCTCCCGCGGGGTTTCCATCAACGATATAGAGATGGGCGGAGCCCCGGGAAGAGCATCAGACATAATTCCCTCCCTTTTCCAGCTCCCGAGGGGGCGCACCGCCGCCCCGGAACCCGCTGGTCGTCCGCTACGGTTCCGGCCGGAATTACCCGGTGGCGCACGCGGACATGGCTGCGCTGGTGCGGGCAGGTCCCCGGGAGCTGCTGAGGCGTGCGTTCCTCGCCACGGCCCCGCGGAGACATCGGCACAAGAAGAAATGGGTAAGGTCAGGCCGGGGGCCCAGGAGGGAACAGCGGCGGCGGCGGCGGCGGCCTTTCCCGAGCATTTTGGCCTCTTTCCTTTATCCCTCAATGCGTATCGCTAACTCCGCTTCCTCCCTGCTGCCCGACGGTGAGTGATGGGCTCTGCCCGCGCTTTCACTTCAGCCAGTCTTCGGCGGTGCGGGGTCTCCTCCGCGGCCTTCTGACTCCGCCTCTCTAAGTGACGTCACCACTCGCCCTCGTTCTCGGCGTTAAGTCACTGCTCTTGCTGCCCAGCGCGAGGTTACCTTCCCCTTGGGCCCCACTACCCCTTCCACTTCCCTCCCTCCTCCCCTTCCTCCCCTTCTTTCCTACCCCCCCCCCCCCCCCCATGACTGCCTCTCCTCCTTTCCTCCTCGAACTTGGAGTCCCGCCGCCCTCACCCCTCCGAAAATGCCTTAAAGATCCCTCCTTCCTTACTCCTGGGTCGCCGCCGCCCTCCGGGAAAGGATTCAGCCCCGTCCTCACCCTCGAGCTGCCTCTGGCGCCCAAAAAAGGTTACAGCGACCACCCTGCCCAGGCTCCCAGGCTTTCCCCCAAACCAGCCAAAAGGTGCAGCGACTCCTCTCACCTCCTGGGCTCTTCCCCCGTCTCCAGGGACTGTTTGTCTGGCCTTGCCAGTCAACCTGGAATTCCTTTCCCAACCGGCCCACCGGGACAGATTCCCTCCCCGCCATCACCTCCCTCCACCCCACCACCCTCTCTGTGCCTGGGGAAGTGTTCCTTTGAACCCAATTCTCCCCCACTCCTCACTAGGCCTTGCTGCCGCGGACCCAGCCTCTCGGGCTCACTCTCTCCGAGCCCTAATTTTGACCGATTCAGCCTTATGGCGTCGCCCCCTCTCCGTCCGCGGAGCCCTTATTGCAGCTGGATCAGGCCCCCGAGATTGCCGCGTCCCTGTCCCCGAAGTCCGCACTTTGACCGGAACACTTACCTCTGTTACTGCAGTGAATACTCTTCAGCCCCGGGAACCAGCCCGGGGACCTCCCCTCCCCTTCGTCATCATCCCCCAGGAATTGGTCCTTTGACCATCCCTTCCCGCAGTCGTGTGTCCTTGGAAACTGGCCCCATGATTTCACCTTCTCATGTGCATCATCAGACCCCAGGAACTGGCCCCTTGACCTCCCTTCCCTTCAATGGGCCCCTGGAGACTTACCCCATGATTTCTCCTCCTCTTACTCATCGCCCCCTGGGAACTGACCCTGTAGTTTCACCTTCTTTTGCTCACAGGCCCATGAAAACTAGACCTATAGTCTCCCCGTCCCTTTCTCACAGGCTTTTGGAAACTGGGCCTGTGATCTCCCCTTTGGCCTCTCCTCTGTCCTCAGGGAGGAGTTATAATGACCCTGCTCTTTCCCCAGAATCTCTCCAACCCCCCAGCAGCTTTTATTGTCGCTGCTTTAAGCCTTCAGACTCTTGTGAACCCAAACCACAGCTTGACCTGTCCCTGGGGAAAAATTACTGTGGCCCCCCACTTCCTTCTCCTGCAGGCATCTCTGATCTTCCCAGCCTGCCTCAGGAGGGCGCTCATCAGGACGCCCATCTTCCCCCAGAAGCCCACATACCTGCCCCTGCGGGCCCTTACTGTACCATCCACCTGCCCCTAGGGAGTACTTGTTCTCCCTGCCCACCCCAGTCCCAGACCTCCAGTAAGCCTTATTTGGGGTCCATGCTCTCCTGGGAGACTGGTGGGAGCTCCTACCTCTTCCTTACTCCAGGCACCATGATTTCTGGTTCCCCTTCCTCCCAGGAAACCCCCCTTTCCCTCTCCTCCCCCCATCCTTATTCTGCCTTCCCTTTCCCTTCATCCCTGAGCAATCAGTTTATATCTCCACCCCAGTCACCCCCCCGCAGAAGCTATAATGAACCCCCTCTCCCCACCCCAGTTTCCCCCCAGGTGAAGTTCCTCAAATCCTCAGAGTTGAGACAGTCACGTGCCTCCCACAGGCATCACCCCAAGGTTGCCTCTCCCCATCCCACCCTTCCTGACCAACCTGGGCCCACAAAGGCCAGCACCTCTCTACCACCTCCCTCTTGTCCCTCCAGCCTCTCCATTCCTTGTAAGGAACCACCCATCACAAATCCCTCAAATTCCTGCCCCAAAGAACTTCCTCCAGGGACTACCTTACCCACTCTAATCCCTAGAATCCTCAAAACTGTCACCCCCACTTCCCTTCCCTTCTGTCTTCCTTGTGATCCTGCCATACGTCAGAGTAGCCCCCATGGAGTCCCCATAGGATCCCCCTGCAGTACTCATATGTACTCTGTGGTTCCCCCTACCCCCCATCCCTGCCCACTCTCTGGTTCCCCCAATCACTCCACAGCCCCCCCTCAGTGTCATAACCAGCCCCTAGTACCTCCCTGTTACACCTACAGCACTCCCAGGCCTCCCCCCCAACCCCATCACCAGCCTGTGGTGCCCCCTTGTTCTACCCACTTCTATTCATTTATCCCTTTGAGAACACCCTTTGACCCCAAAAATTTACCCATTGCCCCCCGAGCTCAGGTCTGCCCTGATATTATCCCCTGTGGCCTCCATGTCTACTCAGTGGCATCACGAGGCTCCCCCAAAGAGCCCCCCCAGATCCCTTACAGCTGCCCTTTGCCTTCCAAGAGTTCCAACTGTTCCACTAATCCCAGCTGTAGTTCGACAATTATTAGTGACAGCCAGAGTAATGACAACCAGAGCAAGAGTACCCTCCCAAGCAGAAGTGGGAGTCCCGTTAGCCAAAGCAAAAGTCAGAGCCCAAGCAGGAGTCCCAGTAATACTAGAAGTCTGAGATGGAGCAAGAGTCCTCATGAAAGCCTCGAACAGGATCAGAACGAGAATCTCCACCCTAGCAAAAGCCAGGGTCAGAGTGAAAGTACGAACCGTAGCGTAAGTTGGAGCCAAGAGTCCCCACCTTAGCAAAAGTCAGAACCAGAACAAGAGTTCCCATCTTAGCCAAGAAGAGAGCCAGAGCGAGAGTTCCCAGCATGGCAGAAGTCAGAGCAAGAGCAACAGTCGTAGTTGGAACAAGAGTCCCTGCCTTAACAAATGAGGGCCAGAGCAAGAATTCTGACCAGACCGAAAAATCCAGAGCAGAGCTCAAGTCACGAACAGTAATGAGACTGCCAGCTATAGCAAGGATCCCAGCCGTGGCAATCAGTACCAACTTGTGAACTCATTTGGGGTCTCTATTTCCCTTTTACTCTACCTTTATGTTCTTCAAGCCCAACTCATGCCCTTCTCTGCAACCCCAATAGCAGTTGCCATTTCAGCTAACACCTCATGAGTTCTCATCCTGCCTTCCTGAGTTCAGGAAACTCCCAAAATGACCCTCAGCCCTATGATTCTGAGCATTATGGCATATGCCTTAGGTAAGTACCCTTATCTCTCCATCAAATGTGGAGGGTTGTGATTTTTTTTTCTAATCTCCCTGAGTGTTCTGTTGTGATGCTCGTGGAAACTATTGGACATGAAAGTGCTTTGGAAAATAGGACTGTTCAGAGGGAATAGGCCCTTGTTTGTAAGCTTGAATCCTCTAGGACCTTTGTAATTTCTCCCAGCCTTCTGTAGGCTTTCAGGATTCCTTTCTTGAGTGCTCATTCTCCAAGTTCCTCTTCCTCCTAAGCCTCAGGGAGTGCCCACCCTCTTGTTGACGCTCAGGTGCTATTGTGAGAACTACAGCTTCCTTTCTTTCTCAACCATGAAATGGGAAGGCCAGCTCCCCGCTACATTTCTATACCACACTTCTCTGGCAGGTAGAGGCAGGATGCAAAAGCAGGAGTGAGCATTCTCTGGATCCAGGTTTGTCCAAGGGCTCTGAGGTTTTTATGGGTTTGGGCAGTAGGGGGTTGAGGCCAAGGTAGGAAGACTAATAAGCCTGTTCTTGTCTCTTTAGGCTTCCACAGAGCCCAAATTTCCTGCCACACGACTGGCTCTGCAGAATTTTGACATGACCTATAGTCTGCAGTTTGGGGATCTTTGGCCATCAATCCGGGTCAGTCTCCTCTCAGAGCGGAAGTATGGTGCACTGGTTAATAACTTCGTTTCTTGGGATCTTGTGATTGCTGAACTGGAGCAGCTGAGTGCCAGGGACTTTGTGAATGAAGCCATCTCCCATTCGGAACTGGAGCCTGAGAATAGCCAAACTGCAGCATCAGCCCCTAGTTCCTGGGCCTGCAGTCCAAACCTTAGATGCTTCACTTTTGCCAGAGGGGATGTCAGCCGCTTCCCTCCTGCCAGGTAGGATCTGGAGCTATGACTGAGGCTGTCCTGAGTGCTAGGTGGAAATACATAGAATGAAACAAACCTCCTGCCCTTCATAATAGTGATCATAATATTTGAATATTTACTGAATGCTTATATGTACTAGGCATTTTTCTAAGTGCTGTACTTACATTATCTCCTTTAATTTTGTTAACAGCCCTTTTACAGGGTAATGCCATAGGGAACTGAGGTACAGAGAAGTTAAAGTACTTGCTTGATTTAGGTTCCTTAGTTAGTAAGTAGTGAAGCTAGTATTTAGACCCAGGTGCTCTAGCCCCAGAACCTGCCCTTTGAATCTGCTCTAGTGCCTCCTTTGGAAAACAGGTACCCCTTTCAGGAGTATTCACAGTGCCCTCTTAAGTTAAAATGTGTGTTATTCATATCTGTCTTCTCATTTTGTCCTGATAGCCACCCTTTAAAGTAAACTTCTGGTATCTTCAAGTAAACGTCTGGTACCAAAGATAACGTGGAAATGGAGCTTAGGAAATGGAGCTTAGTCTAGGGCACAAAGTTAGTATAAAATCCAGATAAAGAAAGCAGAACTTCCTGTCTCTTGATCCAGTGCTGATATATGTACATGCCTGAAAAAAAATCTAGAATCTGGGGAGTGGAGGTGGCTCAAGCAATTAGATACCTTCCTCCCACATCGAAGGTCCCAGGTTTGGCTCCCAGTGCCTCCTAAAGAAACAAGGGGGAAGTGGACTTGGCCCAGTGGTTAGGGCGTCCATCTACCACATGGGAGGTCCACGGTTCAAACCCTTGGCCTCCTTGACCTGTGTGGAGCTGGCCCATGCGCAGTGCTGATGCATGCAAGGAGTGCCCTGCCACACAGGGGTGTCCCTGCGTAGGGGAGCCCCACGCGCAAGGAGTGCACCCCGTAAGGAGAGCTGCCCAGTGCGAAAGAAAGTGCAGCCTGTCCAGGAATGGCGCGCCCATACGGAGAGCTGCCAGCTGACTCAACAAGATGATGCAACAAAAAGAAACACAGATTCCCGGTGCTGCTGATAAGGATAGAAGCGGTCACAGAAGAACACACAGAGAGCAGACAACTCGGGGGGAGGGGAAGGGGAGAGAAATAAATAAAAAATAAATCTTTAAAAAAAAAAAAGAAACAAGGAAGACAGACTCAGCAAGTGAAAAACAACAAGGGGGCAGAGAGAAATAAAAAAATAAATCTTAAAAAAAAAAAAAACAAGAATAAAAATAAATAAAAAGAAAAGTAAAAAACAAAAAACCCACTCTAGAGTCGAACACTAAACTGTACTTGAGAAATTGAGAAGGGGAAACTTCAATGTTGTAGGGTATAGGACTTGATCTTTGAAGGATTAATTAATTCATTCAAACCAATCATTATTTTCTGTCACATGCCAGGTATTTTTATGTGCCTGGGTTACTGGTACACAAGCCCTCATGGAGCTTATAGTCTAGTGAGGAAACTAGAGCTTACAGTCTATTAAAAAAAACTGCAGGGCAGTGGACTTGGCCCAGTGGTTAGGGCGTCCGTCTACCACATGGGAGGTCCGCGGTTCAAACCCTGGGCCTCCTTGACCCATGTGGAGCTGGCCCATGCGCAGTGCTGATGCGCGCAAGGAGTGCTATGCCATGCAGGGGTGTCCCCCACGTAGGGGAGCCCCATGTGCAAGGAGTGCGCCCCGTGAGGAGAGCCGCCCAGCGCGAAAGAAAGTGCAGCCTGCCCAGGAATGACGCAGCACACATGGAGAGCTGACACAAGATGACACAATGAAAAGAAACACAGATTCCCATGCTGCTGACAACAACAGAAGCGGACAAAGAAGACGCAGCAAATAGACACAGAGAACAGACAACCGGTGTGTGTGGGGGGGAGAGATAAATAAATTAAATAAATCTTTAAAAAACAAAAAAAAACTGCAATTACAATGAGTGCTAAAAGAAGTACTAGATATTATGAGACTGTGAGTTCTTAAAATTAGGAGATCTAACCCAGATTTTTTTGAGGAAGTGAAATTTGAGCTAAGACCTGAAAACTGAGTGGGATTTAATAGAACTGGTGGCATGGGGCATGGGAGTGGAGAAGAAAGGTTAAATATGAGGCTACAAAGGTAGGCAGGAGCCAGATTGTGAAGATATTAAAGGGTATGTGGGATTTTGGACTTTTTCTCTAAAAGGAATCCATGAAAGGTTTTAGGCTGGGGGATGACATGATCAGATTGAATTTTTATTTTTATTTTTTTAAAGATTTATTTATCCCCCCCTCCCGCCCCTCACCGCCCTCATTGTCTGCTTTCTGTCCAGTCGCTGTGCGTTCTTCTGTGTCTGCTTGGCTTCTCTTTAGGTGGCACTGGAAACCAATCCTGGGACCTTCTGGGAGAGAGGTGCTCAGTCTTTTGCACCACCTCAGCTTTCTAGTCTTCTGTGTCTCTTATTGTCTCTCCTCTGTGTCTCTTTTTGTTGTGTCATCTTGCTCTTTCAGCTCTTGGCTTGGGGCAGCTGCCACGTGGGCCAGTACTCCTGCACAGGCTAGCACTCCTCTGCGGACCAGCACTCCACTCGAGCCAGTTTGCTGCACAGGCCAGCAGTCTGTGTGGGTCAACCCTCTGCTCAGGCCGGCTTGCCCTCACCAGGGGCCCCAGGAATCAAACCCTGGACCTCCTGTATGGTAGATGGGAGCCCAATTGCTTGAGCCACATCTGTTCAGTTTTTAAAATTACACTCTGCCTTCTGTGTGGAAAACAGATTGCAGAGGGGCAAGGCTAGAAATGGGAAGATTAATTAGAAGGTTTTGCAATAGTTCTGGGTGTTAGCTTGAGGGAAGGCTGCATGCTTAAGTGAAATGAAAGATGAGGCTAGAAAAATATACAGGGATCATTTGTAGGTACTTTGAATGCCAAGAGCTTATAGGTTGAGGGAAGGAGAGTTTTCTGATTACCCAGAGTTGCTTGCACATGACTGGGACTGCCAGGGCTGGATGGCTTTGGACCATGTGCCCTTTTAGGACATACTGCTGTAAATGGCCAAGATCTGTTCTAGAAAACCACTGAAAAGGGTTTCTGAGTAGAGGAAAGGCAGTAGTCTCAGTGGTTATAGACATGGATTTTGGAGTCAGGCAAACTTAATTGAATCTTGCCTTCATTTATTAGATGTGGCATTGGGTGACTGAGCCTTGTCTTCCTTATCTGGAAAATAATATTAATAGCTAACACTGTAGCTCACTATGTGTTATCTGTTCTAAGCACGTATATTAATTCATTCAATAACCTATTTGGTCGTAACTCTTATTACAAATGAGGAAACAGGCACAGAGAAGTCGAATAATTTGACCATATAGCTAATGAACAGCTGAGTGGGGTTTGAGACCCAGGCAGTCTGGCTTTAGAATCCAGGCTTTCCTGCCTTACAGGGTGGTAGTGAGAATTAAGTGAAATGATGTATAGTAAACACCTAGCTAGCTTAGTGCCTGCACTATAGTACTCATAAATAGTACCTCTTTCTCTCCATGTTATTCTCATCAGAGTTATGGTTCAGGAAAATCATTTTAGTCTTTGTGTGTTGGAAGTAGATTGGGGCAGGATTGGAGACCAACTCAGAGGTAGTTGCTTTAGGCAGAACCATGGGGCTTATGAGGTTTCCTAAATTGCCTGAGTCACTTGGCACCTACTTAGAGTGAGGCACAGTCAGGATGGAAAGATACCCTGAGAATAGTGAGGGAAGCAAACACAACAGACTTCTGGAGGTTGTCTGTCCTTTCACCAAAAACTAATTCTTTCTCTCTCTGTCTCTGTCTCTCTTTCTCTTTTATATTCTTTTGCCTTGATGGGCTCCCTATAATCAAGGGTATCTTAACCTCTCAGGAGTTCAAGAATATTCATGGAATCCAGAAACCTCCTGAAATTGTCTGAAAAATTGTGTGTGCCTTTTTTGGAGAGAGAGACTGTAGCTTTTAGCAGATTCTTAAAACTTGAACCAAAAAAGGGATTAAGGAGTGATGCTTCCAAAGGGAAGGGATTTGATTTAATGAGGATGGGTTTTATGAGTCAGTGCTGGTATAACAGCAATTCTGTGTTTTTCTCAGATTTCTCAATCTCATTGGTCTCCTTTGTGAGGTGTGAGGCACATGGTTCTCACAGACAATCCAATCGTGTTTTGATTTTGAAAAGATCCTCTCAGCCCTCATTTGTGAATGCTGGAGGTGTCACAATCTCAGCACTGGGAATTGTAGGTCTTGCTGACCCCTGGTGGTGCTTTGTCTTATGTCTTGTCATGTCCTTCTCTCAGACCCTTCCAGTCAGGACAGCAAGTTTTCTCCAAAAAAGGCACACACAGTTTTTCAGAAATTTCATGGGGTTTCTGGATTCCATGAATATTCTTGAACTCCTGAGAGGTGTGGGTAGAGAGAAAGGGACAGCCAACAACAGTGTAACTGGACATAGAAAGACTCCCCACCCCCAGGCCTGTTGTCATAGGGAAGCTGGGGGTCAGCATCAGTTCCTCTGCATGAGACACAGTCAGTGGAGACAGACTCAAGAAGAGAGAAAACGGTTGCTGCTACTCTTCCTGCCTCATCACTCTCACTTGGACTCTTACAGCAGTCTTCTCCCTGGTATCTCTGTCTCTAATTTTGTTTCTTCTATCCCACCTAGCTTTCTAAAACTTAGATCTGATATGTCATTTTCCCTAAAATTCTTTGGTAACTGCCTGCAGGTTATACTCCAAACTCCTTAGTATAGGGCTCAAAACCTTTTACAACCTGACACAGTCTGCTTACCAACCTCAATCTCTTGTACTTTGTTTTTCTTCCACTGATCCTAAAAGAAGGTATGAGTTAAGAAATAAGTTAACGAAAAAAAAAAAAAAGAAAGAAAGAAGCTATGAGTTTGCATGGTTCTGTGACTTTGCTCATTCTTATTTCTTCTACTTAGAATGCTCCTCTTATTTACCTTGTAAAGGCCTTTTCCTTCCTCAGGCCCCAACTCAGGTAACTCTGACAAACACAATTGTTGGCGTTTATTTCTAAACCCACAAAACACTTTGTATCTCAATGTGTAACCCAATAAAACTGATTTCCTCCTATGTGCCAGACCCTGTATTAAGTGTTTTACAGTGAATATAGCAGGCAAAATCTTTCCTGTGGAGCTAACATTCTAATGGGGCAGGGGGTAGGAAAAATATATTTATAATACATCTCTACAAATAATGTGAATAATAGGTGAGGGATGGAAGGTGATTGGAGCAGAGAGTTGCTCTCTTAGAGTGGTCAGAGAATGCCACTCTCTTTCAGATGAAGTAACTTTTGAGGAGAGACTTGAAAAAAGTAAGGGAGCAAGTCATAGATATTTGAGGGAAAAGTGTTGCAGGCAGAAGGTATAGCATCTGCAAAAGCCTGAGACAGGAGCATGCACAGCTTAACTGAGGAAGGGAAGGAGGCTAGAGTGGATGGAAGGGTGAATGCAGACCCAGAATTATTCTCTGGATCTGTATAGAAGAATGAGAGTAAGTGGGTGGGTCTGAGAAATAAGAGTTTCTGCTGAGCAGGGCTCAGTAGTAGCCCCTAAGGGTACAGACTTGGTGGCTTTGACTCCCAGTGGGTGACCTGACCTGGAATTTGACACCATGGTCTCTCTTTCAGGCTCAGCAGCCTAGGTGTCTTGAACTACTACCTGATGGATGCTGCCTCCTTGCTGCCTGTCCTGGCCCTTGGCCTGCAGCCTGGGGACACTGTGCTTGACCTGTGTGCAGCCCCTGGGGGGAAGACACTAGCATTGCTTCAGACTGGTTGTTGCCGTAAGTAAGTCTTGGGCAGGGAAGACCCACACTTTGTCTCAACAGTGGCACACTGAATGCCTCTCTGGTCTCAAGATCAGAGGGGGAAATAGTCCTTGCTAACTGGTATATATTTTTTTTGCCTTTTCAATTATCACCTCCCTTCTTTGTCAGTTGGCCTGGGAAGAATGTTGTTAAGGTCTCTGAAGGCAGATTAAAGCAGAATCCTAATCAAGCACATGACTCCCTCACCCCTCTGCCTCTGCTTACTTTGTCTCCAAAATTAAGTCCCATTTCCTTAGCCTGCCAACTGAAATAAGATCTGACTGCATCTGCCCTTTATACCTTTATGTGACACCTTTCCCCAGGCTTTGCTTTCTTCAGCCACAGCCCACTACTCTGTCACCTGAATAAGCCTCCACCTTTGCTCCTGTTGTGTTCTTTTTAGAATGTGCCTATCCCACCTCTGTTCAGTCCAAACCCTTTTAGCTCACATGCGCCACCTCTTGGAAATCTTTCCTCATGACCTCTGCTGGCAAGTTCAGAAGGGCTGTCTCCTGGGTTCCCACGCTGTGGGTATCACCCTTGTAACTGTTAGCAATTACCCTTGTGTCAGAGCTTTCCTGGATATGCATCTTTGAATTCCTTGGAGATAGGCCCAAGTCTGGCTCATCTTATTAGTGTAGCCCAACCTGGGCCTTTGTACTGTGATTACTCACCTCAGTCATCTTCTGGCCAACTTTCTGCCTTAAAACAGGGGACCTGAGAAAATCCACAAGGGGGTTGTGGTTTTTCCACTCACCTTGGAGTTCAGCCCTCAGGCTTGCCAAGTGCCAGAACCTTCCTGTTGGGTCTGGACTCTTCCAGTTCTAGTCAGCCTGCTTGCACAGTTTGAGTTAGTCTCTAGCCCTATAACAGGACCCATGGGTGACTCAGAGAGGTGTTACACTTGGTCTCAGCCTTCTGAAATTCCAGAGGGAGAGGTGAAAAGATGTTGACATGGCTTAATGATTCCACTGCAAGAAAACCCAGATTGTTTGCTGAGCTGTGCTGATCTGACAGTGCTCTGGGAATCCATCCACAGAAGGGTGGTGAAAGAGGGTAGGGTTACACAGAAGAGGAGGAAACTTGAACTAAGAGGAGGGAGAATGACAAAGGAAAAATAATTGAGAGTTCTAAAGGCATGCTGAATTACCAATACCCCACTTCATCCCAGCTCCTCACCCAGGTGACTCCTTGATCCCAGGAAGATGGAATCACATTGCAGAAAGGAAACGTAAGAGTTTACCTATTCTAGCCCTCATATTTTATGGAGGAGGGAAACTAAGCTCTGGCAAGATTAAGTAACTTAACCTAAATCTTACATGAGTAGGAGGTAGAACAGAACTGGAACCTAGCTTTCTTGTTTTCAGTCCATATCCTGCTGCAAATTCCTTTAGAGCAGAGAATTAAATTTTTACTTATTTGAGTGGCAACACTAAGCTGGATCTTCATTGTGATCATTCCTGTTAAATAAGGTATGTGCTCTCTAATTCTTCAGCACCATTCCCACCCCTTCCTATGACTCCTGGACTCTGACACCAGGTTTTAATTATCTTTTATCACCAAGCTTTTAGTAGCATTTTTATTAAACTAGGGCTAAGAGCAAGATGAGGTATTTCTTGAACTCATGTCTTTCAAAAAAGGAAAAATGAAAGGTAGATGATGAGTCAGTTAGGATTAGATTTGGTTACAGGCAATAAAAAACCCAAATAACTACTTTAAAGAAGGAAAGTTTCTCTTTTCCATAAGAGAAACTGGACTATAGGTCCAGAGCTGGGAAGGAGACCCCATATCATCGGGGATCTGGACTCCTTTCTTTTGACAACCTATTTTTTTGCTGGCTTCCATCCTCAGGATTACCTCATGGTCTACTCTAATATGATTACTGTACCTCCAGACATCACATTCAAATTCTAGGCAGGAGGAGAGGACTGGGAAAAAGAGGCATATCTCCCCATTGTGTCAGTTCCTTTTAAACATCTTTCTAGAAGACCCACACAATACTTCTGCCTGCAACTCCTTGACCAAAACTTAGTCATAAAAACATACCTAGCTATAAAAGAAGGCTGGGAAATGTAGTCTTTTAGGGCACATTGCCCTCTCCAGTAAACTTGGGTTTCTAGTCTAAGGAATAAGAAAATAAATTTTGGGTGAATAACCTGTCATGTCTACTAAAGATAAAGAGAGTTGCATGATTTAAAAAAAGTGGGAGAGAGCATATTTTTTTTAAAGATAAATATTATTATCTGATCTACTGTATTTATATAACCTTCCTGGACCCTGTAGGTGTTTACCAACTTTGCAATCCCTGCTGTAAAGTGTCTGGTACTGTGCCATGCATATAGTAAATGTCTTCTCTCCACCCCGATCCCGCACCTGTGGTCTGCATTGATTGGCTTTGCCTGGGGATTGGTGTGACTCTCCATCAGCGCTGATACTGGTAGGATGTTTCACTGGGCCATGGCCTTTGAAATTTCTTTATTCTCATAGGCAATCTCGCTGCCAATGATCTCTGTATTTCCCGAACAAGCAGACTACAGAAGGTCCTTAACAGCTATGTGCCTCAAGATATCAGAGATGGGAATCGAGTTCGAGTCACCTCATGGGATGGCAGAAAGTGGGGAGAACTGGAGGGGGACACTTATGACCGGGTGAGTGATTCCTAACTTAGGATATCCAACCAGCCAAATCTGACTCGGAGGGGTAGGATCTGGCTCTGAGGGGCAAGATCCAGCCTCTGTGTTTGAACATGTAGGACAGTTTCTGGACCTGGCCAGCTCTCCATGGTTAACAGGAGAAAACAGCCATTCTCAGACTTGTCAGTTTAGCCTAGATGAATGGCTCCTCTCTTCATTAGAGACAGCAGCAAAAAAGAGCTTGAACCTCACCCAATGGAAAAATGTTATTAGGTTTATTTTGTTTCTCAAGTCACTTGGTTGCTCAGAGACCCTTGTGAAGATAAGTAAAAATAAGTTTATTTAATTTATTATTTATTATTGTTGTTTTATATATATATATACCATAAAATTAGCCATTTTAGCCGTTTTTAAGTATATAATTCAGTGGCATTAATTACACTTACAATGTTGTACTGCCATCACCGCCATCCATTACCTAAACCTTTTCATTCTCCCAAACTCTGTGCCCATTTAGTAGTAACTCCCCATCCCCCCCTTCCCCCTCCCAAACCCTGATAACCTCTAATTTACTTTCTGTTTCTTTAGACTTGCTTATTCTAGATATTTCATATGAATGGAATCATACAATATTTATGCTTTTGTGGCTGACTTGAGGATACCTTCAAGGTTCATCTGTGCCCTGTAGCATGTATCAGAATGCCCTTCCTTTTTATGACTGAATAGTATTTCTTTTTAATTACTAAATTTTAAAATACATTTCTAAACAGAAGGGCCAATTGGGTCATAGTTTCTGCTTATCTCCATAGCAGAGCAGTCCACAAAGACACAAGTAACACTGATTTTTTTCTCCCCATAATCAGGGATGAAAAATAAATAACTTGTTTCTGAACCAAAAGCACAACCACAAGCAGTTTAAAATGTTTCACCATTAATATGGTCCTGGCAGAAATCATGTAGAATTTTTTTTCCTTAAAAAAATTAAAAAAAAAAAATTTCCATTAAATTGTTTTCTACCATGGCTATACCATTTTACATTCCCACCAACAAGGCATGAGAGTTTCAATTTTTTCATATCCTTTCCTATGCTTTCCTTTCCTCTTCTTAAAAAAAACCAGCTTATCCTAGGGTATACAGTGGTATATCATTGTGGTTTCAATTTGCATTTCCCTAAAACTAATGATATTGAACATCTTTTTATGAGCTTATTGGCTATTTGTATATCTTCTTTGGAGAAATATTTATTCAAGCCCTTTGCCCATTTTTAAATTGCATTATTATCTTTTTACTTTTGAGTTGTAGGAGTTATTTATATATTCTGGATATTAAACCCTTATCAGATATATGATTTGCAACTATTTCCTCTCATTCTGTACATTGTGTTTTCACTTTTTGGATTATGTCCTTGTATACATGAAACTTTAATTTTGATGTCCAATTTTAATTTTGATGTCCAGTTTATCTAATTTTTCTATTGTTCCTTGTGCTTTTGATGTCATATCTAAGAATCCATTGCCAAAATAAAAGCTCGTGAAGATTTTCTGCTATGTTTTCTTCTAAGTATTTTATAGTTTTAGCTCTTATATTTAGGTCATTGATCCATCCTTTCTTTTTTCTTTATTAGAGAATTTGTAGGTTTACAGGAAACTCATGCATAAAATACAGACTTCCCATATACCACCTTTTTATTAATACCTTGCATTAATGTGGTACATTTGTCACAATTCATGAAAGAACATTTTTATTCCCACAGCTAACTACTTCCCCTTCCTGCAAATGACTGTTCTTTATATTTTCTTCTGTATTCTTTGAAATATTCTTTGTATATACAAATATAAATGTGTGTTTTTAAAAACAGGAACGGTAGCATATTATATGCACTATTCTGAGCTTTGTGTGTGTGTATATATATATATTTTTTTTTTTTTTCCATTTACTAATGCATCCTGGAACAATCTTTTTTAGTCCTATAGAGCTCCTTCATCCTCTTTAACAGTTGGGTTATTCTATTTTATGAATGTGCCATATAGTTTGCAGTGATTATCCTTGAACTCATATGATTTCCCACAAGTGCAAGTATGTTTTTAGAACAAATTCTTTGAAGTGCTGGATAACAGTTTATGTACATTTAAAATTTTGATAGAGATTGTGGTGGTTAAGCTAGTTTCACTCCTTCTGGTAATGCATAGAAGTGTTTTTTCCACATCCTGTAAACACTGGTGTCAAATTTTTTTGTTTTTGCCAATCTGACAGTATCTAATATATGCTTTCTTATTATAAATGATGTTGAAAGTCTTTTCATATGGTTGTTTTTTCTTTTAATCTGCATACTCTAAAACATTTATTTAAAACATATACTTTAAAAAATATAAAAAATATGTAGCTGTTGTCTCTGTCTTGTCATCTGATTTATATAATCCGTCTAGTTCTCACCATCCTGACTCAGCCACTAACAAAGTGAAAGAAAGCTCAGAGCATCTTGGAGACACCTGAGAGAACAGCATCTTACCTGTGTAGGAATCCCTTATTCAGCTTTCTTGACATGGAATTGCAGAACAGAGTAGAGAGAGCATGACCGCTACTGTTAGCCTAACCTTTTTCTGCATCGCTTGGGCAAGCTGCTTGATTTCACTGAACTTCACCCTCTTCCCTTGTGAAACAGGAAATGCCTACCACATTGGATTGTTGTGAGGATTTAGTGAGACTGTCTAGGGAGAGCACTTAGCATACTACCTGGCTATGAAGATTAGACGGATGATAGCCATTGTAGTACTTTGATATAGTTATGAATCCAAAAATAGATATTGGATTATGTTTGTAATCTGGTCTATTACTGGGCATGATTGAGTTATGAATTAGAGCTTTGTTTGGGACAGAGTTGGAGCTTTTGATGTGAGGGTTCTTAATGTTGGAGTTTTGATGTTAGAGTTTGATATGCTGAAGTCTGATGCTGAAGTCTTAAGCTGGAGCCCCAGGGAAAGAGACAGAACTGTTCGCCTGATAATCTACAGCTGACCCTGTATAGAGAGCCTCATAGTCTACAGCTGTCCTTGTGGAGAAAACAGGAGCTGAGCCCAGAGGAACCCAGAGGAACCCAGGAAGCCTGAACCTTCGCAGATATCAGCAGCCATCTTGCTCCAACATGTGAAAACAGACTTTGGTGAGGGAAGTAACTTATGCTTTATGGCCTGGTATCTGTAAGCTCCTACCCCTAAATACTCTTTAAAAAACCAACCAGTTTCTGATATTTTGCATCAGCACTCTTTGGCTAATACAGCCATTATCATTATTCAGGCTATCCTTGCATACTTCTATGGACAGGGGCTTCACTGAGGTTCTCTTGAACAACCTCTGATGTTGAAAGTTCTTCCTTTTGTTGAACTAAATTATGCGATTGTATGGTATATGATTTAGTATAAGGATTCTGGAGTCAGACTGTTTGGATTGGCCAGAGAAGTTTGGGCAAGTTACTTAACCTTTTCAGTTAATCTTCAACTTCTTCATCTGTAAAGTAAGAATAATAGTAATGCCTATCTCTTATGTGAAGATTAAATAAGAACACAGGTAAAGCATTTAGCACAGTGCCTGGTGTATAGAAAGAATTCAACATCATTATCACCATCACAGTCCTTATTGTTATTATTATTTTTTAATTTATTGAAGTATATCACTCATACATAAACATATGTAAACAATAAGGATATAGTAATAGTTGTGAACTTTCAAAACAAACATACACAACATCATACAGGGCTCTCATGCCTAACCCAACCACCAATACGTTGCATTGTTGTGAACTTTTTTTTTTTTTAAAGATGTATTTATTTTTCCCCCTTCGCCTCCTCCTGCTCTGATGTTTTTGCTGTCTGTGTTGTCTTGTCTTCTCATTTATTTCTCCTTTATGATTCACCAGGATTCGATCCTGGAGACCTCTGATGGGGAGACAAGTTCCCTGTCAATTATGCTGCCTCAGTTCCTGATTTCTGCTGCACTTCACCGTGACTCTCCCCTTGTCTCTCTTTTGATGCAGCATCATCTTGCTGCGTGACTCACTTGCATGGGGCACTGGCTCACCATGCAGGCATTAGCGCGGGCACTGGCTTGCCGCATGGGCACGCTTTCTCTTCTTCTTTTTCACCAGGAGGACCCAGGAATCGAACCCAGGTCCTCCCATATGGTAGGCAGAAGCTCTGTCACTTGAGCCACATCCACTTCCCTGTTGTGAACATTTTTAAGTAATGATGAAAGAGCAACCTCAAAATATTACTACTAACCAGAGTATCTTACATTTAGTGTATTTTCCCCCTAACCTTCCCTATGATTATTATTATTTTTATATCATTTATACATGAACATACATAAACAATAAGTGTATAGAAAAGTTGTGAACTTACAGAGCAAACATGCATAACATCATACAGGGGTCCCATAGATCAATCCACCACCAGCACCCTGCTTTGTTGTGAGAAACTTGTTACAAATTATGAAAAAATATTGTTAAAATCTTATTATTAACTATAGTTCATACCTTACGTTTGGTGTACTTCCCCCCCAACCCACCATGTTATTATTTTTTCTAAATATATTTTTATTACAGAAGTTGTGAACTTACAGAACAACCATGCACACGTGCAGCATTCCCATACAACATCCCTCTATCAACACACTACCCTGTGGTGGAACATTTATTACAAATTATAGGATAATATCAAGACTATTACCACCAACCATGGTCCACAGCCTACGCTTGGCATGCTTCCTCCATATTTCCCCATCATCAACACAGTACGTCTTTGGCATAGATACATGAATATTACAGTATTGCTCTTAATTACAGTCCATAAGTCACTTCAGTTGTGTTTTTCTCATGCTTCTCCACATTCTCATCACCCTGCAGTAGTGACATACATACATCTGCTCTAGCTCATATAGGACACTCTTGCATCTGTACCATCAACCACAATTCTCATCCACCTCTGGGTTTACTGTGTTATTCAGTCCCTAGATTATTCTCTAGCTTTCTTTCAATTCACATTTACATCCCTAGACTACCCTTTCCAGCCACATTCCCATTTATAAACCAGCTCTTATTCACTATCATGTGTTACCATCAGTTCTATACATTTCCACATGTTTACAGTACAGTTAGTTAAAACTTCTGTATACATTAAGCATCAGTAGTCCATCTCAGTCCTCCCCTTGTTTCCTTTAAGAGTCTACCACCTCCCATCAGGTCTTGAAGAAGTTTTCCTACATTTTCTTCTATAAGCTTTATTGTTCTTGCTTTTATATTTAGTTTTTTGATCCATTTTGAGTTAATTTTTGTGTAAGGTGTGAGATAGGGGTCCTCTTTCTTTCTTTTGGCTATGGATATCCAGTTCTCCCAACACTATTGGTTGACTGGACTGTTCTGCCCGAGCTGGGTGGGTTTGACAGATTTGTCAAAAATCACTTGACCGTAGATGTGACGGTCCGTTTCTGAACCATCAGTTTGGTTCCATTAGTCTATGTGTCTGTCTTTATGCTAGTGCCATGCTGTTTTTACCACTGTAGCTAGGTAATATGATTGAAAGTCAGGAAATGAGAGTCCTCCAACTTCGCTTTTCCTTTTTAAGATGTTTCTGGCTATTTGGGACCCCTTACCCTTTCAGATAAATTCGGTAATTGTGTTTTTTATTTATTTTTAAAATGCTGGTGGAATTTTTATCAGGATTGCATTGAATCTGTTTATCAATTTGGGTAGAATCTTAGTGATATTTAGTCTTCTAATCAATGAGCATGGAATGTTCTTCCAATTATTTTGGTCATTTTTGATTTCTTTTAACAATGCATTGTGCATTATATTTTTCTGAATACAAGTGGCTTACGTCCTTCGTTAAATTTATTCCTAAATATTTGATTCTCTTAGTTGCTATTGTAAATGGAATTTTTTTCCTGACTTTTACCTTAGATTGTGTGTTACTAGTGTTTTTTAAAGTCTATTTACTCTGATATAAGTATGACTACTCTGTCTGTTTTTTTGATTACTGCATGCGTAGAATATCCTTTTCCAGCCTTTCACTTTCAATCTCTTGGGTCTAAGGTGAGTCTCTTGCAGACAGTATATAGATGGCTCACATTTTCTGCCAGTCTTTGTCTTTTGATTGGGGAGTTTAATCCATTAACAATCAATGTCGTTACTGCAAAATGTTATTATCACCCATTTTTTACCTTTGGGTTTTATCTGTCATATTTTATTTTCAACACTCTTTTGAGACTTTTAGTTACTTTTACTGATATAATCTTCATTTCTAGACTCTCTTCCAAGACTCCCTCTCCTTTTTTTTCATTTCAAATTGTAGCACACTCTTTAGAATTTACTGCAAGGCCAGTCTCTTTGTTATAAACTCTCTCAGTTTCTGTTTATCTGTGAATATTTTAAACTCACCCTCATTTTTGAAAGACAGTCTTGCCAGATATAAGATTCTTGGCTGGATACTTCTCTTGCAGTATCTTTTTTTTTTTTTTTTTTTTTAAAGATTTATTTATTTATTTAATTTCCCCCCCTCCCCTGGTTGTCTGTTCTTGGTGTCTATTTGTTGTGTCTTGTTTCTTTGTCCGCGGCACGGGAAGTATGGGCGGCGCCATTCCTGGGCAGGCTGCTCTTTCTTTTCACGCTGGGCGGCTTTCCTCATGGGCGCACTCCTTGCGCGTGGGGCTCCCCCACGCGGGGGACACCCTTGCGTGGCAAGGCACTCCTTGCGCGCATCAGCGCTGCACATGGCCAGCTCCATACGGGTCAAGGAGGCCCGGGGTTTGAACCGCGGGCCTCCCATATGGTAGACGGACGCCCTAACCACTGGGCCAAAGTCCGTTTCCCTCTTGCAGTATCTTAAATATATCATACCACTGTCTTCTTGCCTTATGGCGTCTGGAGGCTTATCTTGTTCCTTTAACGGGGCCAAATCTTCCTCTTTCTCTGTATGGATTATAATTTTTTGTTGGTATCTTGGCATCTGGCTTACTAGATTTATTTATTCTGGGTGCAGTTTCTCTCTTTAGTTTAGGGCTTTCTTGCCCTTTCTCCCTTTGCTGGTTGAGTAGTAGGAGATGAGGATGTAGGTAATGGTATAAGCTGCGGAGGCTGAAGCTGCCTGCATTGCCCCAGGGACTGATGAAACTTTTCCCACCTTTCTCCTTTGCCAGGGATAGGGACAGAGCCTCAACTGTGTATAATAATCCAAGTCATGCAGGCCTAGACTGCAGTTGCTTAGAGAGACTGATGAGGCTTCACGCCCCTTCCTTCCCTGCTTGGGGCAGGGATAGAGCTGCTGGTCTGGGCAGCAGTCTATGCTCTACAGGTCCAAATGACTGCAGCTGTGCCGGTAGACTTGCGACTATTCAGTCTGTCCCAACAGAATGTACCTGCAGTTACTCTGAGAGGCTGGTGTAGGTCCTACCAGCTTCCTCCCTGCCACAGGTAGGGCTGAAGCCCAGACTAGGGCTGCAGATTGATCTGAGTGGAAAGAAGCCAGTCCCTACCAGCACAGTGATTTTCAGTCCGTTCTGCTGATTTCAGTCTTCATGCTGGGGGCAGAGTAAAAATGGCAGCTACCAGCCTCTTTACAACTTTGACAGGTTCAAACTTTAGCTATTCTTAGGGTTATACTTTAGCAAGCTGAATTTACTAATCAGTAGATGAAGTCAATGGCCAATTGTCTCTTCCTCCCCTGTTTTTGGGAAATGGAGCTTCCAATTCCAGTCACAATATCTCCTGAGGTGGTTTGTGCTGCTAGAGTAGGATGATCAATGGCCTCTGTGGCATGGTCTGTATTTTCCCAGGGAGGCTGGTGCAGGTTCCCCCAGTTTCCTCCCTGTTGGAGGTGGCTGGGGCTTAGGCGAGAGCTGCAATCCGATCTGGGTGGGAAGAGGCCGGTCCTTACCAACACAGTGAATTTTCAGTCAGCTACTGGCCTCTTTCTGACTTGAACAGGTTCAAACTTTAGCTGTTCTTAGGGTTATACTTTAGCATGCCAAAATTACTTCTTAGTAGCTGAAGTTGCCATCAGTGGAGGATGGGCACCAGCTTCCATGATGTGGAATGCTCTATTTAACAACTCTTCTCTGCAGATGGGTAGTCGCCTCCTTCCATTCTTTTAGGAGCCCCCAAACAGGTGCTTTTGATAGCGCTGGGTGATTACTAACTGCCCTGTAGCACAAACTGTCTCTAGAATCTCCTTACTCTGCTGCCATCTTGCTGGTTCTGTCCTTATTATTTTTTTTTCCAGTCATTGATTCTAGTTATGCCCTTGGAACAGTATAGAATGAGCTGCCTGCCTTTTCATTTGACAGTTCTTCAGACATTTGAAAACTGCTTTAATTTCTTGAAGTTGTCTTCACTAATTTATTTGTTCAACATATAGTTGTGGGGAAGCAGATGTGGCTCCAGCGATTGAGCTCCTATCTACCATATGAGAAGCCCAGGGTTTGATTCCTAGGGCCTCCTGGTGAAAGCAAGCTGGCCTGCCCTGTGAGCTGGCCTGAGTGGAGAGCTGGCCCATGTGGATTGCTGGCCCATTTGGAGTGCTGGCTCATGCAGAGGTGCTGGCCTGCTCAGGCGTGTTTGATTATGCAGCAAGATGACCTGAGCAGAAAGTTGGTGAAGCAAGATGACACAACAAAAAGAGACACAGAGGGGAGACAATAAGAAATGCAGCAGACGAGGGAGCTAAGCGGGCGCAAGTGATTGAATGCTCTCTCCAACTCTGGAAGGTCCAATGATTGGTTCCCGGTGCTACCTAAAGAGACGACAAGCAGACACAGAAGAGCACAAATACACACAGACAGCAGACGGCAACCATGAAACAATGGGGTGAGGGGGAATAAAGACATGATTATTAAAAAAAACAAAAAACAAGTAGTTGTGTATAGTCTACTATGCATTAGGTAAGTGTTAAGCACTTGAGATGCAAAGAATGTGACTACAGGGCTCCCTACACTTTTGTTAACTCCAACCCTCCGCTAGCTTCAACTGGCCATCAGCTGGAGTGAGGACAGGACTCCAAAGCTCTGTGTGTTCATCGCAAGACACTTAACCTTTGTGCCCCGCCCACACTCACAGCTTTCTTTTTTTCCACCTAACACATTGCAATTATACTTTGCTCATCCCTATATATTAAAAAAAAAAAAACTTTGCCAGTCTTTGCAGATCAACCTGAATGCTCTCCTTCAGAGATTATCCACACAATGAGTTTAGACAATACATTAGCCTTGTTGAGTCATTTCCTTTTAAATGTTATTCTTGTATACTACACAGAGTTGGGTTTTGTTTTGTGAGCCAATCTGTAAAATTTATTATTTTAATTGCTGATTTAAGTAATTAGTACTACTGATGTATTTGGTCTCCGCTCTGTCAGATTATTTTACTGTATTTTATTTACTGTGCTTCTTTCACTGTGTGGTCTCTTTTCTTTCCCTATTGTTTTTCTTTTCATTTTCTTCTGTTATTTAGGACAGTTTATATTTTAATTCTACATTAGGCTATATTTTAATTCTACATTTGTTTTGCTTGTTGTTCTTTTGTTTGTTTTTTTCAGGAGGCACCAGAACAGAACTCAGGATCTCCCATGTGGGAAGCACGCGCTCAACTGCTTGAGCCACATCTGCTCCCCAACATTATGGCTTTTTATTTATTTATTTTAAAGATTTATTTTTTATTTATTTCTCTCCCCTTCCCCCCCAGTTGTCTGCTTTCTGTGTCCGTTCACCCTGTGTTTTTCTGTGTTTGCTTGTATTCTTGTCAGCAGCACCAGGAATCTGTGTCTTTTTTTTTTTAAGATTTATTTTTTATTTCTCTCCCCTCCCCCCCGCCCCCCACCCCAGTTGTCTATTCTCTGTGTCCATTTGCTGTGTGTCATTCTTTTTGTCTGCTTCTGTTGTTGTCAGTGGCAAGGGAATCTGTGTTTCTTTTTGTTGTGTCGTCTTGCTGCATCAGCTCTCTGTGTGTGCGGCACCATTCCTGGGCAGGCTGCACTTTCTTCTGTGCTGGGTGGCTCTCCTTACGGGATGCACTCCTTGCTCGTGGGGCTTGGTAGATGGGTGCCCTACCCACTGGGCCAAGTCTGCTTCCCCAATCTGTGTCTTCTTGTTGCATCATCTTGCTGCATCAGCTCTCTGTGTGTGCAGCACTATTCCTGGGCAGGCTGCGCTTTTTTCACACTGGACGGCTCTCCTTATGGGGCGTACTCCTTGTGCGTGGGGCTCCCCTATGTGGGGGACACCCCTGCTTGGCATGGTACTCCTTGCATGCATCAGTACTATGTGTGGGCCAGCTCATCATACAGGTCAGGAGGCCCTGGGTTTGAACCTTGGACCTCCTATGTGGTAGGCAGACGCCCTATTTGTTGCGCCAAATCCACTTCCCATCGCTTTTTGTATCTGTCTAGCTATCTATCAATCAATCTATCTGTATTTTTACACAAAGACAATTATTTAAGATCTTTATTAATAGGTGCTTGTAGTTTGTTGACTTCTCTGAAAAAAAAGTTGTAAACTTTTATTAGAAATAAAAATGAGGTTCTTAAAAATTCAACTTGACCAGATACGAAGAACTTAGAAAACTTTAAAGGTGTATTGAGAAAAATCAGGCTTTAAAACAAACAAACATTTGTCATTACCAAAAAGAGACATATTTAGGTAAAAGTAGAAAATATGCCATGCTGCATAGATAATGCAGATAGTTCTAGTTATCTGGCCAACGGACAAAAAGCAAGCACTTAAGGTCTTTAGTTCTAATCTTTTGTTCATTTCTTATTGCTGGAATTTCATATTCATTTCTTCTTATTGGATGACAAAACTGGATGTTTGTAGAGATGGTAAACTGGCATTTACTCAGCCTTGGGAGCAAATGATTACTCAGCAGGTGGATCTGCTGCTTTTGTCTCTCCCATTTTGTGGTTTAGGGGTTTTTTTTGGGTGTCTGTGTCAGTAATTGAAGTTGAGGTGGCTGCTGACCTTGGGTCTCATCTCAATTTTCCTTATCTTCATTGCCATCCTTTCTAGGCTGTCTTTGGCAAGGTCTGTAACCCCTATATATTTTCTGTCTCGTTGGTCTTCTTTGTCCGCATCCTCCAGAGTGCTGGCCTGTTCAGAGTAGTGCCCCGTGCAGGTGTGCTGCCCCATGCAGGAGTGCTGGCCCATGCAGAGAGCTGACGCAGCAAGATGACACAACAAAAAAAGACACAGAGGAGAGAGAATAAGAGATGCAGCAGATCAGGGAGCTGAGGTGGTGCAAGAGAATGATCACCTCTCTCCCACTCCAGAAGGTCCCAGAATTGGTTCCCAGAGCCGCCTAGTGAGAATACAAACAGACATAGAAGAACACACAGCGAGCAGACAATGGAGGGAGGGGGAGAAATAAAAAATATATTCCACTCCCCATCCCACCCCCACTCCTCCCACATCAACACCCTCTTTCATCAGTGTGGCATTTGTCAATTTTATTGAGTTTTTCAAAGAACCACCTTTCTGTTTTGTTTATTCTCCAATTATTTTTCTATTCTCTTTTGTTTATCTCTGGTTTTGACAGTTTGAATTTGGTGAATCCCCCCAAAAATATTATGCTTATTAACTAATCTATTCTTGTGGGTGTGTTAGTCTTTGATTGCATTAGATTCTCTTTAGATCACTTGGTTAGATTGCTTTTTTTTTTTTAAAGAATCTGCCCATTTTATCTTTTCAATCTTTTATTTTTTTATTATTTTTAAATCCCGCCCCCCCCCACTGTCTGCTCTCTGTCTATTCGCTGTGTGTTCTTCTGTGTCTGCTTGTATTCTTGTCAGTGGCACTGGGAATCTGTGTCTCTTTTGTTGCGTCATCCAGGCTGTGTATTTTTCATGCGGGGTGGCTCTCCTTATGGGGCACACTCCTTGCACGTGGGGCTCCCCTATGCAGGGGACACCCCTGTGTGGCACAAGCACTCTTTGCACACATCAGCACTGCGCGTGGGCCAGCTCACCACATGGGTCAGGAAGCCCTGTGTATGAACCCTGGACCTCCCATGTGGTAGGCAGACATTCTATCAGTTGAGCTAAATCTCCTTCCCTCAAGGAGTGGACTAGGATTGGACTATGTCAGTGAGGCATGACTCAGGCTTAGTCTCCACCCTCTTGCTGGGTGGTACATAAATGGAGACAGGGAAAAAGGAAGCTGCCATATTGATCCTGCCATGTGAAATAGAGGACTGCAGGAAAACAGAAGCCCCAAGAGACTGAGAGAAGTCCTGGAGTCTGGAACCAAAAGAGCACAGAGGCAAAGAAAGAGGCCCCCAGTGGGCTGGGACCACAGAGCAGCTCAAGGGTGAGGAGATGAGCCCTGCCATATGTCTGATTTGCCACTTGGCAGGACACTGGATCAACAGTAGCTGACTATGGTGAGAAAGCATCTTTGATGGTACCTTGATTTGGACATTTCATGGCTTTGGAACTGTAATCTTTTACCACAGATAAATCCCCTTTACAAAAGCCAACACATTTTTGGTACTTTGCAGTGCCAGTCCTGTGGCAAACAAGACAGTGGCCTAAACCTTAATTATTTCCTTTCCTCTGCTAATTTTGGGTTTGCTTTTGCTTTTTTAGTTATTCAAGATGTAAAGTTAGATTATTAATTTGGGATCTTTCATCTTTATTAATATAGTCATTCATAGCTATAAATTTTTCTCTGAGCACTGCCATTGCTGCATCCCATAAATTTTGGTATGTTGTGTCTTTGTTTTCATTTGTCTCTAGGTATATTCTAGTTTCCCTGTGATTTCTTTTTTTTTTTTTCAAGATTAATTTTTAAAATTTATTCCCTCACGCTTGTTGTTTGCACTTGCTGTCTGCTCTCTGTTTCTGTTCATTGTGTGCTCATCTTCTTTTTAGGAGGCACTGGGAACCAAACCTGGGACCTACCCATGTGGGAAAGAGGTGCCCATTGGCTTAAACCACCTCCACTCCCTGCTTGTTGTGTCTCTTATTGTTTTTCCTTGTTGTGCCTCTTCATTGCATCATCTTATTGCACCAGCTCGCTGTCTTGCTTGTTTTCCTCAAGAGGCACCAGGAACCAAACCCGGGACTTCCCATGTAGGAGGCAAGTGCCCAACTGCTTAAACTACTGCAGCTTGCTGCAGCTTGTCTTCTTTAGGAGGCACTGGGAACTGAACCTGGGACTTCCCATGTGGGAGGCGGGCACCCAATTGCTTGAGCCACATCCACTCCCTGATTTCTTTTTCTGTTTTTTTAAAGACTTATTGATTTATTTATTCCCAACCTCCCCCCCCCCCTTGTTTGCTCTCTGTGTCCATTTGCTGTGCATTCTTCTGTGTCTGCTTGTCTTTTCTTTTGGTGGCACTGGGACCTTCTGGAGTGGGAGAGAAACCCTCAATCTTTTGCACCCCCTCAGCTACCTGGTCTGCTTTGTCTCTTATTGTTTCTCCTCTGTGTCTCTCTCTTTTTCTTTTTTTTTGGTGAGTGAAACTATGACTGGCAGCCTGTACTGTGTCTCTGTTTGTTGTGTCATCTGGCTGCGCCAGCTCTCCATTCGGCCCAGCTTGCCATGTGGACCAGCAGTCCTGCAGGGGTCAGCACTCCTGTGCAGGCCAGCACTCCACTCAGGCCAGCTCACGATGTGGGCCAGCTTGCCTTCACCAGGAGGCCCCAATTATTGAACTCTGGACCTCCCATATGGTAAACGAGAGTTCAGTTGCTTGTGCCACATTTGCTTCCCCGATTTTTTTTTTCTCTCCCTTTCCCCCACCCTCCTGGTTTGCTTTGTCCATTCACTGATCTTCTGTGTCTGTTTCTTTTTGTCTTCTCTTCTTGTTTTCTCCTTTAGGCTTCACTGGGATTTGATACTGGGGACCTCCGATGTGGGAGAGAGGTTCCTTGTTGCTTGCACCACCTCATTGCCTGGTTTCTGTTGCATCTCACCTTATTCTCCCTTGCATCTCTCTTTTGCTGCATTATCATCTTGTTGCATCCCTTACTGCACAGCCCTGGCTCACTGCTGGCCTGGCTCGCTGCACAGGCACACCTTTACCAGGAGGCCCCAGGGATCGAACCTGGGTCCTCCCATTGGTAGATGGAAGTCTAATCCCTTGAGCCACATTCACTTCCCCCTGATTTCTTTTTTAACCATTGGTTGTCTAAGAGTATGCCATCTAATTTCCACGTATTTGCATATTTTCCAGTTTTTCTACTGTTATTGATTTATAGCTTCATTCCACTGTGGTCAGAGAGGTTACATTTTAAAATTTAAGTACTTTTACATTTGTTGAGACTTTTCTTGTGCCCTAACATATGGGGTGTGTTAGTAATTTTTTGACTGAATGCCAAACATTGTATGAAAAATTGTGGAGATAATCTGAGGGTCTGGATGGTGTTATCTTACTTTAGGGAGGATTTGCTTTTGCTTCAGGCAGATAGTTAATTCAATCAGAAATTAAGATGATTCAGAACTGGACTTTGTGTGAACTGTTCTGTAACTGGATTTTGTTTAGGTTCTTGACTGTGCTGCAGAAATGAATTTCAAAGCATGTCGGGTGAGTTAGGCCAGTAATTTATTAAGGTAGGGAGGGAAGAGAAATGGGACAAAATAACAGATCATGGTTCCCAGGTAGAGAGGAAGGGGCTAAAAAGTGATAAAGTGGGCTGATTTACAGATTACAGTTCCCCATTATAGATTATAAATACCCAGGTTTTACTTGCATGTTCTTCATGACAAAGGAAAAACGGCAAGAGCAGGGCGCAGAAGGCAGGAACAGGCACACGAACTGGCACCAGGACTGACACCAGGACAGGGTGAAGGCAAGAGAGCAAGAGAGCGTGGCACTTTTTTTTTGGTTAGTTTTAATTTATTTTTATTATCTTTTTTTTTTTTTAAAGATAAATAGATCACACAAAAGGTCCTTGCTCTTTAAACCATTAATTATTCCACCCCTTTGCTAATGGCAGGGGAGGAGTTCCAGCTGTTTGCTGTTTGTGATTGATTACTCCACCCATCAGTCCCCCAGGAGGGCCCAATTATAAAGTCCTTGGGGAATATCTGGGGCTTCTCCTGGCTTGTGGAGGAAATCTTGTTCTGAATGGCAGGATCTTGTGTGTGTGGGGGTCTTCCAGCAGCCATCTTGGGGTTATTGATGTCCAAGTGGACTCTTTGCCAGGTTCCAGATCCATCCATTGATCCTTATCTTACTAGAAGCTTCAGTTCTATTTCCAGTTTACCTCTACACCTAGGTTAATGAACTTCAGGTGTCCAATTCAAGGCATGAGGTTTTTAATTTACTCTAGGACTCCCTCTTCCTTGGCTTGGACTCAGAATTCCAGTTTTTGTCCTCTCAGCTATTTCTGGCTCCCTCCCTATACTTTTTCTCTGTGAGATCTTCCTTCCCACATTCTTTCTTCCTTGTTAGATTACTTATGATTTCAGATAGAATATAAAAAATATTTTGTTAAGCATTTCTAGTTGCACTCAGCAGAAAGGTTGGTATGTAACAAGCAATTCTTCCTTTACTAGAAGTGAAAATATCTGATTTTGTTTATTGTCAGTTTATGATCATTGTTTAGTTAATGTGAGAGTGCTGTTTTTTTTTAAAGATTTACTTTTTATTTATGTCCCCCCCGCCCTTTGTCTGCTCTCTGTGTCCATTCGCTGTGCTTCTATTCTTCTGTGACCGCTTCTATCCTTATCAGCAGCACCGGGAATCTGTGTTTCTTTTTGTTGCGTCATCTTGTGTCAGCTCTCCATGTGTGCGGCACATTCTTGGGCAGGCTGCACTTTCTTTTGCGCTGGGCGGCTCTCCTTACGGGGTGCACTCCTTGTGCGTGGGGCTCCCCTACATGGGGGACACCCCTGCGTGGCACGTTCGGTGGGGGCAGCATCTGCTCATCTTCTTTTAGGAGGCACTGGGACTGAACCGAGGATCTCCTGTATGGTAGGTGGGCACCAACTAGTCGAGCCACATCCACTTCCCTAATTTTAAGATATATTAAATGCATGGTTGTGACTCCAAATTGCCATTTAGTATTTGTTATAATAGCATACAAAAAATGTTTTCCCTTCCAACATATGGAATTTTAAGTTGACATTCAAGATATCAAAGCCTTCCATAATCCAATATCCCAGTATTTTCTTGTTGTCCCCCAAAATAAACAACTAACAAATGATTTCACCTCTTTAAAAAAAGCATTTGTACTTTAAAAATGGGGTGATATGGGATTCCAGTCTCCTTAAAAATGTTTCTAGAGCTACAGAAAAACTTGCATTTACAAAATAGTTGATAAAATTATTACTCTGGATTGTACAAGAAGGGAGATCCAGGGGCCAGTGAGAAGTCATGGTATATGATATTATTCAGAATTGGCTTCTTTTTCTCCCACTTCATAAGAGGCTGGACTCTCCTCATTTTTAGTTTCTCCATTTCCTGCAGGTAAATCTTAAGTTCTTGGTTAGCTACTTGACTGGTTTTCACTTATTTCACTTTTCCCTTTGATTGCACTTTTTTGTCTGAAGATCTGTCTTTTCCTGCTGACTTCTCTTTGTTTCATGAACATTTTCATAGGAGCAGGTTTAGCTGAAAACCTCTCAGATCTCATCTTGGGCTCCTCCTTTACTCCCCCTATCTGCTAAGCTGAGCTTCTTCTTGGGTGTCTTGGCAGCAGGAAGAGCATGCATTGAGAGACTTTGGGAAGCTGGGCTGCTGCTGCTCTTCCCTCCACCTGAGCTGCTGGGACCCATGGCAGGGGCAGTGGAAGAACTTGACTGGTGGACACAGAAAAAACACCAAGTGAATACGGCACCACTCGGGGAAGTCATGTGAAGATGGAGGCAGGGTAGAGTTATGCATCTACAAGCCAAGGAACTCCAGGGATTGCTAGCAAACATCAGGAGCTAGAAGATGCAAGGAAGAAACTCCCCTATAGGCTTCAGAGGAAGCATGGCCCTGCCAACACCTTGATTTCAGGCTTTTCATCTTTAGAGCTGCGAGACAATAAATTTATGTTGTTCTAAGCCACTTAGTTTGTGGTACTGTTACCAGCCCTAGGAAACTAATACTGACCATGGTACCATGAAGTGGGGTGCTCCTGTAACAAATACCTAAAAATGTGGCACTGGCATTGGAATTGGGTAATGGAGAGGCTGGAAGAATTTTGAAGTGCGTGGTAAAAAGAACCTAAATTGTCTTGAAGAGAGTGTTGGTAAAAATATGGATGTTAGAGATACCTCTGGTGAGGTCTTAAAGGAAATGAGGGACATATTATTGGACAATGGAGTTTGTCAATCCTTGTTATGAAGTGGCAGAGATCTTAGCTGAATTCTGTTCTACCATTGGGTAGAAAGTAGAACTTGTAAGCAATGAATTTGGATATTTAGCTGAGATTTCCAAGTAAAGCATGGAAGGTGTGGCTTGGTTCCTCTTGGCTGCTCATATATATATAATTTTTAAGATTTACTTATTTATCCCCCCCACTCCTGTTGTCTGCTCTCTATGTCCATTTGCTGTGCATTCATCTGTGTCTGCTTGTCCTCTCTTTAGATGGCACTGGAAACCGATCCTGGGACCTTCTGGAGTGGGAGAGAGGTGCTCAATCTTTTGTGCCACCTCAGCTCCCTGGTCTGCTGCATCTCTCATTGTCCAGCACTCTGCTTGGGTCACCTTGCCACATGGGCCAGCACTTGCGTGGGCCAGCTTGCCTTCACCAGGAGGCCCCGGGAATCGAGCCCTGGACCTCCTGTATGGTAGACAGGAGGCCAGTCACTTGAGCCACATCCGCTTCTCTTGGCTGCTTATAAATGTGAGAAGAAAGAAATAAATTGAGGAATGAATTATTAGCAAAAAAACCCCAGCACTTTATGATTTGTAAAATTCTTAGCCCATCCAGGGGTAGCATGCTCTGAAAACAGGGCCAAGAGTGTGGCTGAACAATTGTTTGCTAAAGAGCATAGGCATATGACTTATGGATTCAATTAACCATCCCAGCAGATGTCAGGAATAGAGATGGGGGAAGCGGATTTGGCTAACTGATAAAGCATCCGCCTACCATATGGGAGGTCCAGGGTTCAAACCCAGGGCCTCCTGGCCTGTGTGGTAAGCTGGCTTATGTGTTAGTGCTGATGTGAACAAGGAGTGCCGTGCCACGCATGTCTGTTCCCTGTGTAGGGGAACCCCATGCGCAAGGAGTGCACCCTGTAAGTAGAGCCACCCCACATGAGAAAAGCACAGCCTATCCAGGAGTGGCGCTGCACACACGGAGAGCTGATGCAGCAAGATGATGCAACAAAAAGAGACACACATTCCTGGTCCCGCTGACAAGAATGCAAGCAGACACGGAAGAACACACAGTGAATGGACAGAGAGAGCAGACACCGGGGGGAGGAATAGAGATGGGGTTATTTAGGAAAAATCTGTGGAGTACCCTCTTGTCTTATGGCTTGGATACCCTGTGAATTGCAAGGGAGACCTACAAGGTTTTTGAGAATTTTATACCAGCAGAAACATCGCCAGCCTGGACTAAAAGGGACAGATGAAATGAAATGAAGGAAGAATGGCTCTAAGGGCAGAACCAAGGATGCAAAGACCAAAAAGAGTGAGGTCATTTCAGTGTGTGCAGAGGATAGAGCATCAAGCCGCAAAAGATTATTCTCAGGACTTGAAATCTAATGGAATTTTCCCTGCTAGTTTCAGGCTTGTTTGGGACCATAGCCCCATTTTTCCTTCCAATTTCTCTCTGTCCTATGCTTGGTCCACCATTGCATTTTGGAAGCAGATAATTCATTTTCTAGGTTTCATGGGTCCACAGATGGAGAGGAATTTTGCTCCAAGATAGACCATGCACAGTCTCACCTGTATATGATATAGATGATTAGAAGATGAGATTTGGGACTTTTTTTTTTTTAATTTGGGACTTTTTGAGTCATATTTAGATGAGATTTGGGAATTAGAGTTGTGCTGGAATGGGTTAAAACTTTTGGGGATATTGGGATAGGGTGAATGTATTTCAAACATAGGAAGGATATGGATTTTGGGGGGTGAAGAAGGTGGACTGTTATGCGTTGAATAGTACCCCTAAAAAGATATGTTGAGGGAGTAGATGTGGCTTAAGCAATTGGGTGCCTGCTCCTACATGGGAGGTCCTAGATTCAGTTCCCAGTGCTTCCTAAAGAAGACAAGTAGACACATGAGGGAGCCATCTTGGGGCAGAGGGGGAGTGGGGGGAATAAAACTTAAGTTTTAAAAAGATACATTGAAGTCCAAACCCTCAGTATCTGTGAATGACCTTACTTGGAGATAGGGTCACTGCAGATATTAATTAGGTAAGATGAGGTCATACTGGAGTAAGTTGGATCTTTCATCTAATCTGACTGGTGTCCTTTTAACAAGAAAGACACAGACACAAAGAACACCGTGTGAAAATGGAGACACACATGGGAGAAGGCAAGACTTTTCTCTAGATTGATATCAATTACTTAATTATAGTTATTCGTCGTTTTTGTTGTTTTCTGACCAGTTTCCCCACTCATTGTTTCACACTTGTCTACCAGGTTAAAATAGAAGCTTTATTATGTACACTGCAGTGGAGGTATGGGTATGGGCAGAGGAAATGCTCCACCAAACCTATCAAAGCGGGGGCCTAAAATACCCTGACCTAAGGAGAAGGAGGCTGTAAGGAACTCTTAAGACTTTTCCCTTTACTACCTTGGGCAGGTGCTGGTGGATGTGCCCTGTACCACAGATCGTCATTCTCTCTATGAGGAGGAGAACAACATCTTTCAGCGGTCAAGGAAGAAGGAGCGACAGATGTTGCCTATGCTGCAAGTGCAGCTTCTTGCGTGAGTGATGGATTTATAAAAATTGAGCACTTTGTGCTAGAGTGCTCTAGGAGTTTGGTCACCTGGGGGACTGCCAAGACCATCACCCATAGAGTGGTCATCAGGCTGGGAGACTGCCTAAAGGAGACAGACATCATAGGGTGGTCCTTCTCTGGAACATAGAAACCCTATCTAATAGGATATACTTGGCAGGATGAGCTATGTGGATTTATTATGCTCTCTTATGCCATGCTATTCCCAGTATTGCTGAGTAGCGCATGTTTTAATAATAGCTACTAAAAAAACTTAAATAAAAAAGGCTACTGAGGTCAAGGCTTTCTGGGGCTGGGGTAAGGGCTCAATCCATAGCTAGCATCAGACTTGGCTATGACTAGAGTCAGAGCTGAGGGGATCGTTTCAATAAGTCTTATAGGAGGAGAAATGATGGATTAAGGTAGGGTTGCTCCCTGCCTTAAGAATGACTTCAGGGAGTGTCGTTGTGGAAGGGATTTAAGAGACTGACTCAGCTGCCTATCCCACAGTAGACTCAGTAGTCTTCATGCTCCCTGTTTTTTCTTCCACTGCTGAGAAGATCACTAATTATTGCTTCTCTTCCTTTCAGGGCTGGACTCCTTGCCACCAAACCAGGAGGCCATGTTGTTTATTCTACCTGCTCACTCTCACACTTACAGAATGAATATGTGGTGCAAGGCACTATCGAGCTCCTGGCTAATCAATACAGCATTGAGGTTCAGGTGGAAGACCTGAATCACTTCCGAAAACTCTTCACGGACACATTCTCTTTTTTCCCATACTGCCAGGTGGGGGAGCTGGTAATCCCAAACCTCCTTGCCAATTTTGGGCCTATATACTTCTGCAAAATGTGCAGGCTGACATAGTATCACCCTGTCCCTCACAAAGGGTGTAACCTGTTAGAGGGTACTGAAAACTGAGACCAATGGCAGAAATGCACTCTGGGTCCTATCTCCATTCTGTTCAAGTTTTCTGTGGTTTTTAGTAATAGGAGGAAGGAGTTTTTCTGTCCTACTTTCCAGATGTGGTACATCAGGAGGTTTTTGATCTACCCATGACTCCCCACCTGTGTCCAAGCCTATGCTAAATGTTCTTGCCCCACTAGGAGCTTAGGAGGAGGAGCTGGTGGGCAAGTTCACACATTAAACTATAATCTTGGGAAGAAACATTTAGCTAATAAAATTGTTGAAGCTCCTTGGAGCTGGGGCCTCATGTCAGTCCAAGTACTGTTGATTCCATTTGTACTAGCAGTTGCTGCTGAGCACTGACTCCTAGGGATGGTTGCCCAAAGTCCAGGGATATAGCCTGGTTATAGGCCTCTGGTTATAGAGCCTTCCTCACACTTGAGGTGAGTTCTACCTGCTCAGTCTTGTGATCAGCCTACGAACCCAAACAAGTCTACCTGCATATGGTAGACTGTTAATCTGCTTGCTTACTCACACTGAGAAAGCTCTCCGGAGCTAAATAATTCCAGCTTTTCTTCCTGGTGCCATCAGCACTCTTGCCCAAATGTGGCTAGGGAAGAAGCCCTGCTTCTGCCAGAAGGCTATAATACTCTTTGTGTATTTCTTCCTTTGTTAATTCATCCAGCAAGTTTTCCTTGAGCTCCTGTATGACAGTTAGCTAAGGAGCTGCTGGAGATGTAGCAGTTGGGATTGTGGGAGATAGGGCCTCCTTATTGTTCAAATGGCAGCTCTCCTCCTGCTTTATGAGCACCTAGGAACCTCCTGATGTCTTTTTTGTTATTTTGGGTTTGTTTTGTTCCTGATACACAGCTGAGTTCTGGTGCTAGTCCTTTGGCTCACTGGCAAGTCTCTCACACCTTATACAGCATGTGTTTAGGGATAACAGTATGTCATTTATTGACTTTTATAATTTTAGCCAGACAATGGGACTCGTTTAGTGGCAGGGATATTAAACAATGCTTTTGGTCACTTGCAGATATTGTTTTTTTTAATTAAAAAAAAATTTTTTTTTCTGAAAAACTGGCCTTGAGCAGAAAAGGGTGCACAATTTTAGAATACTTGGTTTCCTCTTCCTCTTTCTGCCATTCCCTTTGTCCTTTATGCTTTTTCTACTAATCCTTGCTTGGGTACTAAAGGTAGCAGCTGAAAGGTCTTTGGATGAGGTTAGTTTCTCCTTTCTTGGGATTTGCATTTTAACTAAGGGTTCTGGAATACCTCCAGACTCAAAATCTAGTGCAGCTAGGAAGATGGAGCCCCAGGGAGCTTGGCTGGTGCTCTGAGTAGGACCCTAACCGGCCTCCATGTGTGGCAGATAGTCCCTGCTTGCTGTTTACTCTGCACTTGGTGTTTGCTGAGGCTGGCAGGCCTAAGGTGCCTGGATTTCTGCCCTTGGCCTCCTTGGTGCTAATAGAATGCTTAGGAGTAATAATTCAAGAAAGGGGGAAACGGACTTTGGCCCAGTGGTTAGGGCGTCCGTCTACCATATGGGAGGTCCGCCGTTCAAACCCTGGGCCTCCTTGACTCGTGTGGAGCTGGCCATGCGCAGTGCTGATGCGCGCAAGGAGTGCCGTGCCACACAGGGGTGTCCCCCGCGTGGGGGAGCCCCACGCGAGTGCGCCTGTGAGGAAAGCCGCCCAGCGTGAAAAGAAAGTGCAGCCTGCCCAGGAATGGCGCCACCCACACTTCCCGTGCTGCTGACGACAACAGAAGCGGACAAAGAAACAAGACGCAGCAAATAGACACAGAAAACAGACAACCAGGGGAGGGGGGGGGGGATATTAAATAAATAAATAAATCTTTAAAAAAAAAAAAAAAAAGAAGAAGAAAGGGTCTCCTGCCCTTGGGGTCAGTCTATTTGGGGATATATAGACCCAGCTAAGGAAAGCAGAGAACAGTTTGATTATCTCCTATAATTGAACATTCACCTATCTTTCAATCCAGTCATCCAATACTAGGAATAAATCCAAGAGAAACTCATACATGTACGTAAGGAGACACAAGAATGTTCATAGCAGCACTCTTCACAAGACAAAAACCTAGAAACAATCCGAATGCCTGTCATCAAGACAGTGGATAAATAAACTCAAACAATGAAATGTTACACAGCTGTCCAACGAACTATAGTGACATAACAATATGGATGAATCTTAGCAATAAAATATAAAGTGAAAAAAGTTAGGTGCCAAATGATTAAATGTAGCATGATGCCCTTTTTAAAAAAACAACTCTTTTCTCTTTTTTATTAAGTTATTATTTACATATAAATTCATCAATTTAAAATATACTTTTGATGAATTTTATAATTGTATATAATGTAACCACCATCACCACCAAGATATAGAATAATTCCATCTCTTAAAAAAGTTTCCTTGTACTCCTTTGCACGTGATCCCCTTCTCCCATCCCTGTTCCCAAGGCAACTACTGATTTGCTTATATCACTATATTTTGCCTATTCTAGAGTTTCATCGTGTGGAAGACAGTTGATTTACAGCTGGAATGAAAAGTTCCATCTTTATTTCTGGCCATACCTGGTGTCTGGTTTATTGTTCTTGGCCAAGATAAAGGCATTGGGATTTATGATGTGTTGTTAAAGTCTGAAAGTCCCCATTGACCCCCAGGGTCACTTTTTTTTCTTCAGGTAGCAGGGGCTAGGGATTGAACCCGAGACCTCATATTAGGAAGCCATCGCTCAACCACTGAGCCACATCAGCTTCCAAGTTGCTTTTTCATTTGTTTTGCTTGTCGTCTTTTTTTTTTTTTTTTAAGATTATTTATTTATCCCACCCCCCCTTTGCTGCTTGCTTGCTCTCTGCTCTTTGTGTCCATTCTCTGCACGTTCTTCTGTGTCTGCTTGACTCCCTTTGTTACGTCATCTTGCTGTATAAGCTCTCCGCAGGCACGCGGGTTAGCTTGCCTTCACAAGTAGGCCCTGGGACGCAAACCCAGGGCCTCCCATATGGTAGACGGGAGTCCAATCAGTTGAGCCACATCCACTTCCCTTGTCATTTGTTTTTGATTTTTCAGGAGTCATTGGGAACTCAACCTGGGACCTCCCATGTGGGAGGTGGGACCTCAACCCTTTAAGCCTTTTCTGCTCCCAGGGTCACTTTCTTTACTGATGATTTGCAAGTGACCTAACCAGTTAAGTGTGCCTGACTTGATTACAGGATTACAGGAGCATAAACATCCTGCTGGGCACTTCTGATTTGAGCTCTTCCAAAGCCAGGATTCTTCACATATTTCATGGTGATTCAATCCAAAGACAGTGGGATGCCATCATGTGCAAATAAGGATCCTGGGGAGTTTGCACATGGGGTATCTCTCCAGTTCCTCCTGCTTGTATGCATTCTCTTTTTTGGTGAGATCAGCTCAGTGATAGGTTGGCTCGAAGGGAAGGCAATGCGGAACTTAAAGAAATAAAGGACAGAGAGAGAGACACGAGAGGAGATAAAGATGGGACCAGGGGACTCAAAGCTTCTGGAACTGAGAGCCTCAACCCTAGTTTCCACCTCATATTTATTGGGAACTACCAAGCAGCTGTTTGCTATCAGAACTGCAACATCATTTACAATAATAGGGAACAACTGCAACATCTACAATGGAACAGGTGCAACATTTACAATAAGGAACAGGTCATACAAACTTCAAATTCAATCTAAACTCTTTTCCCCACATTTCCCCGTTTTTGTTTTTGCACATAGGGGGTCACACAAAAACTAGATATATTCCAATAAGTGCTCTGCTAGATAAAATACTTTTCCAATGCTTGGCAACATCTAACTTAAGGCTAGAAAGTCCTGAACCAGCAGCCAACCAGAATCTGGAATGTGCTGACCCATAAGGCATTGGTTCACTGATTAACAAAGCTTCCTGCATGATAGTTTCACTTTTAGGTTTGAACAATACTCATTAAATTTTTTCTCAATATATTCAGTCCTGGGATTGTTCAAACTTAAAACAAGAGATTTACATATACATTCAACAAGGTACATCTAATTAAAAATTTTTTTGTTGTTGTTGAGGTACTGGGTATTGAACCTGGGACCTTGTATGTGGGAAGCTGGCACTCAACCACTGAGCCACACTGACTCCCCAACAAGGTACATTTATATATCACAATTCATCAAGTCACTTAAGTACAAAATATGTTATATTAAAGTTGTGATTAGTATTCAAGCATTTTAATACATAATCCATAACTGCCACAACAAACAATAAGACAACTAGCAGACATAAATAAACTTTCATTTCTCATGGGCTTAAGATTCCCAACCAACAAGGCTATATAGGCCAGTACTTGATAAAAAATGATCTTATTTTTCCCAGTTTGTATAGAGCTCTTAGCATCTTCACTGGACCGGGGGCCACATCCAATTCACAGGCTAAGTCAATATCCACCTTCTCTTTTTTTTTTTTTAAGATTTATTTTTTATTTATTTCTCTCCCCTTTCCCCACCCCATTGTCTGCTCTCTGTGTCCATTCACTGTATGTTCTTCTGTGTCTGCTTGCATTCTTGTCAGTGGCACTCGGAATCTGTGTCTCTTTGTTGCATCATCTTGCTGCATCATCTCTCTGTGTGGCACCACTCCTGAGTGGACTGCACTTTTTTCGCGTGGGGCGGCTCTCCATGCAGGGCACACTCCTTGCGTGGGGGGCACCCCTTGCGTGCCTCAGCACTGCTCACAGCCCAGCTTACCACATAGGTCAAGAGGCTCTGGGTTTGAACCCTGGACCTCCCATGTGGTAGGCGAACACTCTATCAGTTGAGCCAATCTGTTGGAGGTCCTTCCACTCCTAATTAACACAAAAGATTTTTAGTATTCCAACAATATTACAAATTCTATTAACATGAGAAAGCACTGTACTTTATCAATTACAGTAGATAGTATAGTTTTGTTTTATCCATCCAAACAACATTAAATAACTTGATAGAGTAGCGGGGACCTTACAGCTTGTCCCAATTGTTTGCCTATTCCATTGTCTCTGATGTTTCTTAGTAGGGTCACTGCCACAGGTTTCTTCTATGCAGCCAGATTCATTGACATCAGGCCAGGGCAGAAAGCCTTGAAGAACTGCAAAAGTCCATTGTTGACCTTTTCACATAGTTTTTGCACTTCCTGTATTTGTTTAGGCTTTTACTTTTACAAAACACATTATCTCACTGAATGTTACCACAGTACTTTTACAACTTGGTATATGGATACTAGTTCTGTCCCGTATATCTCCATTTCTAATTTTATAAAACCATTTTATTTTAGGACAAAATACACCTTATTAAATTTCAGTTAGCATTCCTACAAACCTTTTACCTTTTTCAATATTCGCTTAACTTTTACATCTTTCGTTTTATTCTATGAAGAAAAATAAATTATTCATTTCAAATTACGAACTTTTTTTATGAAGAAACAGTAATTCTATCAATCAAGACTTATAACTATAGCGATCTCATTAACATTTTAAACTTAGGTAATAATATACACTGACAATTCTTTCTTTTCTTTCTTTTTTGAACAATCGCACACACTGAAACAATTACAACACTGACATTGAACACACAAACACAAAAGCAGCTCTAGCGCTCTCGGGCTGCCCTATCTTCTGCCTTTTCTCTGTTTCTTTCCTCTAACTTTCTTTTTGTTAATTCTTCTTGCTTTCTTTTATAATCCAACATTACTTTTCCAGTTCTCCTCCTCTCAATTTCCTTCTTAATCTCTTTCTGTCCCCAAGTCATACTTGCTTTATGATGCCATGCTTGAACAAGTTCTATAGTTTAAATACTTTGATGTAAAGCCATTCTACTCTTCGGGATGAGACCCAGCCGTGTAGTTTCCAGTGTCCGTCTCTCCATCTGCATAACTGGAGGTTCTGGGCTCCACGGGAACTTTCGTCATCTCTTGGCGTTCACGATATGGCTTTATCTGATTAGCTGGTACCTACACAGGACATACTCTGTCTCCTGGGGAAATACAGGCAAACCCTCAAGGACTTCGAAGGCTTTCCAGACCACTCGGGGCTCTGCGCCATTACACCAACTTTATTTTTATTATATTTATTTATGTTTGTCTTTATTTTTTTAATGTTACATTAAAAAAATACGAGGTCCCTGTATACCCCCCACCTCCCCACCCCACTCCTTCCCCCATAACAACAACCACCTCAATCATCATGAGACATTCATTGCATTTGGTGAATACATCTCTGAGCATCGTTGCACCTCATGGTCAATGGTCCACATCATAGCCCACACTCTCCCACAGTCCACCCAGTGGGCCATGGGAGGACATACGATGTCTGGTAACTGTCCCCACAGGACCACCCAGGACAACTCCCACCCCCGAAAATGCCCCCACATCACATTTCTTCCACTCCCTACCCCAGCAGCCACCATGGCCACTTTCTCCACACCAATGCCACATTTTCTTTGATTACTAATCACAATGTTCATGAATAGAATATCAGTAAGTCCACTCTAATACATACTCTATTCCTCCATCCTGTGGACCTTGGAATGGTTGTGTCCACTCCACATCTTTATCAAGAGGGGGCTTAGATTCCACATGGATGCTGGATGCAATTCTACTTTTAGTTGTATACACCAACTTTAGTTTCGCTCAAGGCGATCCTTCTTCCCTTCAGGTCCCTGTTCGGGCACTAGTTACTGCAAGCCTTCTTCCCTTCAAGCCCCATGTTGGACCAGTTGCTGTGATCAGCTCAGGAATAGGTTGGCTTGAAGGGAAGATGATGCAGAACTTTATGAAATAAATGACAGAAAGACACAAGAGAGGAGATAAAGATGGGACCAGGGGACTCAAAGCTTCTGGAACTGGGAGCCTTGACCCTAGTTTCCACCTCGTATTTATTGGAAACTACCAAGCAGTTGTTTGCTATCAGAACTGTAACATTATCAACAATAAGGGAACAACCGCAACATCTACAATAGAGAACAGGTCATACAAAGTTCAAATACAATCTAAACACTTTTCCCCACACTTTCTCTGTATCCTTTGCCTTTATTATTTTCTATTTTTCTTTTTCTTTTTTCCAGGAGGTACTGGGGATTGAACCCAGGACCTGTACATGGGAAGCAGGTGCTCAACCACTTGAGCTACATCTGCTCCCCTGTCCTCTGCCTTTATTTTTTTTTTATTGACTTTGTAATAATATTACATTAAAAATATATATGTGAGGTCCCATTCAACCCCACCCCCCCACCCCCCCTCTCCCCCCCCAACAACACTCGTTCCCATCATCATGACACATCCACTGGATTTGGTAAGTACATCTTTGGGCACCTCTGCACCTCATAGACAATGGTCCACATCATGGCCCATACTCTCCCCCATTCCATCCAGTGGGCCCTGTGAGGATTTACAATGTCCGGTGATTACCTCTGAAGCACCATCCAGGGCAGCTCCATGTCCCAAAGACGCCTCCACCTCTCATCTCTTCCTGCCTTTCCCCATACCCATCGTCCACCATGTCCACTTTTCCCAATCCAATGCCACCTCTTCTATGTGGACATTGGATTGGTTGTGTCCATTGCACCTCTATGTCAAGAGGGGGCTCAGATTCCACATGGATGCTGGATGCAATCCTCCCATTTTCAGTTGTAATCACTCTAGGCTCCATGGTGTGGTGGTTGTCCTTCTTCAACTCCATCTTAGCTGAGTGTGGTAAGTCCAATAGATCAGACTGTAGGTGCTGGAGTCTGTTGAGGCTCAGGACCTGGCTATCACATTGTCAGTCCAGAGATTCAAATCCCCTAAATATATCTTAAACCCCAACATTAACTGCACCTCCAGCACATTATGTCCTCTGCCTTTAAATAAAAGTTGTTTGGGAAGCAGATGTGGTTCAAGCAATTGGGCTCCCGTCTACCATATAGGAGGTCCAGGGTTCAATACCCAGGGCCTTCCGGTGAAAGCAAGCTGCCCCATATGGCAAACTGGTCCACACAAAGTGCTGGCCTGTGCGGAGTGCTGCCCCACACAGGAGTGCTGCCCTGTGCAGGAGTGCTGCCCACGCAGAGAGCTGGTGCAGCAAGATGATGCAGCTAAAAGAGACACAGAGGAGAGATAATAAGGGATGTAGCAGACCAGGGAGCTGAGGTGGCGCAAGAGAATGATCACCTCTTTCTCACTCTGGAAGGTCCCAGGATCGGTTCCCAGAGCCACCTAATGAGAATACAAGCAGACACAGAAGGAACACACAGCAAATGGACAGAGAGCAGATGGAGGGAGGAGGGAGAAATAAAAATCTTTTAAAAATTAATAAAAGCTGTGAGTATGATTTGTGAAGTCTGGTGAATCAAATATCTTGGGAATTTTTCCACATATAAATGGAATCATATAGTACATAGTATTTTTTTCTTTTAAGATTTATTTATTTCCCCCTCTTCCCCTCCTCCCACCCTGCTGTTTTTGCTGTCTTTGTTGTCTTCTCATTTTCTCTCCTCTAGGATTCACGGGGATTCAATCCTGGATTCCGCTATTAGGGAGAGAGGGTCCCTGTCAATTGCACCACCTCAGTTCCTGATTTCTGCTGTGCTTCACCGTGATTCTCCCCTTGTCTCGCTCTCTCTCTTTTTTTTTTAAAGACTTTATTTAATCCACCCCCCCCCCCCCGTGTCTGTTCTCTGTGTCTATTTGCTGCGTCTTGTTTCTTTGTTCGCTTCTGTTGTCGTTAGCGGCACAGGAAGTGTGGGCGGCGCCATTCCTGGGCTGGCTGCACTTTCTTTCACGCTGGGCAGCTCTCCTTACGGGGTGCACTTCTTGCACGTGGGGCTCCCCTACGCGGGGGACACCCCTGCATGGGGCGGCATTCCATGCGCGCATCAGCACTGCGCATGGGCCAGCTCCACACGGGTCAAGGAGGCCTGGGGTTTGAACCGCGGACCTCCCATGTGGTAGACGGATGCCCCAACCACTGGGCCAAGTCCGTTTCCCCCTTGTCTCTCTTTTGATGCATCATCATCTTGCTGCATGACTCATTTGCACAGGGCACTGACTCACCACGTAGGCACTTGTGTGGGCACTGGCTTGCTGCATGGCATGCTTTCTCCTCTTCTTTTTCACCAAGAGGCCCTGGGGATCGAAGCCAGGTCCTCCCAAATCTTTTGTGTTTGATTTCTTTGACTTAGTATAATGTTATTGAGATTCATTTTGTTGTGTATATTAGTATTTTGTTTCTTTTCCTTGCTAAATTCTGTATAGGATATTTGAGTTGCTTCCAGTTTTTGGCTATCATGAGTAATGCTGCTAAGAACATTAATATACACATTTTTGTGTGGACTTTTTTTTTTTAAGCAGTTCACATCATTTACTCACAAAAACTCCACTGGAGTCGAGGATAAGGTGTTGTATTCTACTCCAAGAATGAAGTCTTCAGTTAATGTCTCAGGTGGTATCTGACTAACCAGTCATTGTAAGAATGCAGGGCCCATAACTTGTCTACTACATAGGTTTCTGGAAGCATCAAATGAATAACCATGCTGCCAAATCCACACAAATCCAGTCACCAGTGTCCTTCCCTTCAGTCTTTTTTTTTCCCTTTAGTCTTAACATGAGACACACTTGTATATTTTCACAAAAGTAGGCCATGGCATGTAAGTGTCTGTGGAGATCCCACTCCCAATCACAAAATCTCTATATTTCATCTCTGGATGAGGCTTAATTACACAAATATCTTTTGCATTTTTTATCTCACAAGTAAAACCAGCACATGGATGTTAAACTTGGGACCAGTATGATCTGTTGTGCCAGACTCTGGGTGCCCCTTGCTGGCTTCCCTGTCTGCCTGCTCCTCAATCCGTGAACCGACGATATTCAGGCAGCACAAAGCTCTGGGGAATAGATAGCAGGTTGCCATATGGCTAGCAGCCAAGGCCGAGGGAAGGACTCTGCACCACAGAAGCACCCTGAACCAGCATGCTCCACAGCTGCCTGGAAATTTTTTTTCTTACTCTTGGGTAAATATTTAGGAATTGAATTCCTGGATAATATGGCAAATGAGTGTTTGACTTTATAAGGTACTGCCATACTGTTTTCCAAAGTGGCTCTATCATTTTGTATTTCCATCAGCAATGTATGAGAATTCCATTTGCTCCACGTCCTTGCTAACATTTAGTATTGTCAGTCTTTCTTTAGCCATTGTAGTGGGTGTATCTTAGTAGCTAATTGTGGTTTTAATTTGCATTTCTCTGAGGACTAATGAAGTTATAAATTTAATACAACTAAGAATTTTAAAACATTTTAAAGATTTTATTTCTTCCCACCCCCTTGTTGTTTTTCACTTGCTGTATCTGTTTGTCTTGTCTTTTTAGGAGGCATCGGGAGCTGAACCCAGGACTCTGATGTGGGAGGGAGGTGCCTAATCACCTGAGCCACCTCCACTCCCTGTTTTGTTGTGTCTCTCACCATGTTTATTCCTCCCTGTGTCTCTTGTTGCATCATCTTGTGCCAGCTTGCCGTGTCTGCCCATCATGTCAGCTTGCTGTCTTCTTTAGGAGGCACAGGGAACCTCAGCTCCCTGCTTTGTTGTGTCTCTCATCATGCCTTTTCTTCTTGTGTCTCATCGTGTCAGCTTGTTGCACCAGCTTGCCGTGCCCGCCTGTTGTGCCAGCTTGCTGTCTTTAGGAGGCACCAGGATCCAAACCAGTGACCTCATGTGGTAGGCAGGAGCCCAGTCACCTGAGCCACATCTGCTTCCATAAAACATTTTAAAAGAACATATATGCAGTAAAATTACATAAAAAGGAAAGAATGGTTATCACTGTGGGATTCAGGATAAGAATTCCCTTGGGCAGGGGGATAGCATGGAGCTAGAGGGAATACATAGTTAGATATAGATTAGTGTTCTGGCTTTCACGTTAGAAGCTTATTACATTATTATTAATTACTTACTCAATTGAACTAAGTTAATTAAAAATACATGCATAAGACTGTGTCATGAACAAGGATTATGATTAATCCAATTTTGTATACCTGAAGCCCAAAACCAGTGAGTAGGGAACCAAGCACAGCAGAATATAACTAGTGCTAAATGTGGGACTGTGGGAGGGGCGATGACTGGAGACCTGGAATCTTAGCTTGTTGGTTCCATCCTGTTCATGAGTTCCTCTTGTGATGCACAACAGCCCAACTTTAGCAGAGGACCAGGTGTTGGGGCAGCCATGGGTTATGGTAGAGCAGGGGTTCTTTTTTTTTTAAGATTTTATTTCTTTCTTTCTTCCCACCCTCTTGTTGTTTTTCACTTGCTGTGTCTTGTTCGTTTTCCTTGTTTCTTTAGGAGACACTGGTAGCTGTGCCCGGGACCACTGATGTGAGGGAGGTGCCTAATTGCTCCCTGCTTTGTTGTGTCTCATTCTTTTTTTTTTTAAGATTATTAATTTATTTTAAATTTATTTCTCCCCTGCTCCCCCCCCCCCCCCCCCCGTCTGCTCTCTGTGTTCTTCTGTGTATGTTTGTATTCTTGTCAGCGGCACTGGGAATGTGTCTCTTTTTGTTGCATCATCTTGCTGCATCAGCTCTCCGTGTGTGCAGCGCCACTCCTGGGCAGGCAGCACTTTTTTTGTGAAGGGTGGCTCTCCTTACAGGCACACTCCTTGCGTGTGGGGCTTCCCTATGCAGGGGACACCCCTTTGTGGCAGGGCACTCCTTGTGCTCATCAGCACCGCGTGTGGGCCAGCTCACCACATGGGTCAGGAGGCCTTGGGTTTGAACCCTGGACCTCCCATGTGGTAGGTGGATGCTCTATCCGTTGAGCCAAATCCACTTCCCTGTTGTGTCTCATTCTGTTGCACATCTCTTGATGCATCATATTATTGAGTCAGCTCACCATGCATGCCCCTCGTGTAAGCTTGCTGTCTTCTTTAGGAGGCACTGGGAACCTCTGCTCCCTGCTTTGCTATGTCTCTCATTATGCTCCCTCTTCTTGTGTCTCTTGCTATGTCAGCCTGCCGTGCCTGCCCATTGTGCCAGCTTGCGGTCTTCATTAGGAGGCACCGGGATCCAAACCACTGACTTCCCATGTGGTAGGTGGGAGCCCAGTCACCTGAGCCACAGCTGCTTCCCATAGAGCAGGGGTTCTTTTTTTTTATTTTTTTTAAAGATTTATTTATTTTAATTTCCCCCCCTCCCCTGGTTGTCTGTTCTTGGTGTCTGTTTGCTGCGTCTTGTTTCTTTGTCCACTTCTGTTGTCGTCAGCGGAACGGGAAGTGTGGGCGGCGCCATTCCTGGGCAGGCTGCACTTTCTTTTCACGCTGGGCCTGGGCGGCTTTCCTCACGGGCGCACTCCTTGCGCGTGGGGCTCCCCCACGCGGGGGACACCCTTGCGTGGCACGGCACTCCTTGTGCACATCAGCACTGCGCATGGGCCAGCTCCACACGGGTCAAGGAGGCCCGGGGTTTGAACCGCGGACCTCCCATATGGTAGACGGACGCCCTAACCGCTGGGCCAAAGTCCGTTTCCCGGTTCTTTTTTTTTTTAAGATAGTATTTATATATCCCTCCTCCCTCTATTGTCTGCTCTCTGTGTCCATTCACTGTGTGTTCTCTTGTATCTGCTTGTATTCGCATTAGGTGGCTCCAGGAACCGATCTTGGCACCTTCCAGAGTTGGAGAGAGGTGATCATACTCTTGTGCCACCTCAGCTCCCTTATCTCTCCTTTGTGTTTCTTTTTTAAAGATTTATTTATTTATTTCTCTCCCCTTCTCCCCCTCCCCCCCCAGTTGCCTGCTCTCTGTGTCCATTCACTGCGTGTTCTTCTGTGACTGCTTTTATCCTTATCGGTGGCACTGGAAATTTGTGTTTCTTTTTGTTGCATCATCTTGTTGTGTCAGCTCTCCATCTGTACAGTGCCATTCTTGGGCAGGCTGCACTTTCTTTCGTGCTGGGCTGCTCTCCTTATGGGGTGCACTCCTTGTGCATGGGGCTCCTCTACACGGGGAACACCCCTGCATGGCACGGCACTCCTTGCAGGCATCAGCACTGTGCGTGGGCCAGCTCCATATGGGTCAATGAGGCCCAGGGTTTGAACCATGGACCTCCCATGTGGTAAGCGGACGCCCTATCCATTGGGCCAAGTCCACTTCCCCTTTGTGCCTCTTTTTGTTGCATTGTCTTGCTGCACCAGCTCTCTGCATGGGCCAGCATTCCTGCATGGGGCAGCACTCCACATGGGCCAGCTTACCAGATGGGCTAGCTTGCCTTCACCAGGAGACCCTCAGTATCGAACCCTGGACCTCCTATATGGTAGACGGCAGCCCAATTGCTTGAGCCACATCTACTTCCCTGAGCCACATAGGCTTCCCAGAGCAGGGGTTCTTAACCAGGGATCCGTGGAAAGATTTCAGGAGGTCTATAAACTTGAATTGAAAAAAATCAACTTATTATCTTTATTTTCTCTGACCTTTAATGTTGACTGTCATAAAACTATCTGCTGCTACATTCTGAGAAGGGTTCCCTAGTTTTCACTTGACTGGCAAAGGGGTCTGGAGGACAAAAAAAGGTTAAGAACCCCTATGATAGAGAGAATTGGGATCTGGGTTTTCATGTTTTTGGGGTCACAAATTAGTTTGAAAGGTTGATAAAAGCATTGCCCCTTCACGGGGAAAAATAGCATTTTATGTATAATTTCAGGAGTTTGGGTACTCCCTAAACCCTTCTGTAAACCACAAGTTAAAAACCTTTAGATTAGGTCTCTGGATTTGAAGGCCTTTAGAGAAAGCAAGGGAAGGCAAGCAGATTTCCTGTGGCCAATTCAAATCACAAGTCTCTCCTCTACAGCTATTCTTTCTGTCCTGCATTTTTCATCTCCAAACACAGCACCAACACCCATCCACCCTGCTGCCCTTGTTTCCTAACAAGAGCAGTGACAGTAATCACTCTTATATATTAAGCAATAACTGAACCAGGCTTATGCAGAAAACATGTAAAAATTCATGATGTTTATCTTTACAAAATTCCTAGAAGATAGGTACTACTTTTTGTTCCCTTTTAAAAGAAAGGAAGCATTGACTACTTAAATTTCTTTGAAAAAATGACATACAATCTGAAGTTTCTTACTTGAATGTTTTTTTAATCTCTTCCCTTCCTTCCTACTGTTCCTGCTTTAGACCAGACCTTATTATCCTACTGAATAATAATAGCCTCAAAATTGATTTATTTGATTCTAGCCAGTCTTAAATACTTCTATCCTCTCTCCTCCCCTAAGCCACCCCTTATCTGTCCTGTGGTAGCTGACCACAATAATCCCTCCCATCCTGGTATGCATGCCCTTTGTTTTTTTTACGCTTTTTAAAATTAAAGTTAATAGATCACAAAGAACGTTACATTAAAAAACATAAGAGGTTCCCATATAACCCACTCCCCACTGCATGCCCTTTGCAATGTGGCTTGCCACTCCCCCCATAAGAGATGGAGTCTATTTAGCCACCCCTTGGATCTGCCCTGACCTTATGACATGCTTTATTTTTTTTTTTTAAGATTATCTAGATTAAAGCTCAACCTGATTCATTTGGGCCACACCTTAACTGAAGTAACACCTTGAAGATCTTTTTTTTTTTTTTTTTTTTTTTTTCACCTTGAAGATCTTTACAGTGGATCCATACCCACAGGAATGGATTAAGTTTAAGAATATTTTTTTCTGGAGTACATAGCTCCAAGCAACCATAGGGCCCATTTCCTTGATTGGCCCAGTGTCCGGCATCACATGGAATGTGTGTGAGTGTTTATCTGGCTCCCTTTTACCACTCCCCTTTTCTCCACGGTTGAGAGACTGTGATTCATCCATGTCTACCTTACAGGGGTACCCTTCCCACTTCTCTCAAGGACAGGTTCAGTCTGAGATACCCCACAAACATCCAGGGAAAATGTTGGGAGTGGGCAGCTACTACACTGGGTCTGGAACCCAGGGTAGAGGTTTAGGCTGAAAGGAGGTTTCAGTCTTCCGGATACTGGAGGCAGTTGAAGCTGTGTGAGTAGATGAGCTCTTCCTGGGGATAGGTGCAGAGAGAGAGAACAGAGCACAAGGCGCGGGAGCAAGCAGGGGCAGAGGAGCCTTTCCAGGCAGCTGAGGGGTGGTTCTGCAGGTGGAGGCCCAGCCAGGAGAGAGGACGGTGTTTCAGCAGGGTCAGGGTTGCCACCCTCTACCCTACTCCACAGAGCCTCCCTTCCCTCAGCAGTGAGGGCAGTACTGCCTGGTGGTTAAGAACATGCCTCGGAATTAGACCCAAGTCTGAATCCCCACTTACCCACCTGTGTGACTGAGGGAAGTCATTTAACTTCTGTAGTCTTCAGTTTTCTCATAGTCAAATGAGGATAATAAAAAACGTCTTCCTGCTAAGGCTATTGGGAGGATAAATAAGATATAGTACAAAGCCCAGTGACAGAGGCTTAGGCAGGAGTAGCACTGTGTGTGTGTGTTGTGTTTTCCTCAAGGGGAGGGTTTCAGGTTCCCAGGCCTCCCCGTCAGGCCTTCTTTCTGCTTCGCGTTATGAAATCCAGAAGGGATCCCTCCGTCATGGAGAGGGTCACCCTGGGGAGGCCAGTCTGTGGGAGGTGACAAAAAAAGAACAAGTGAAGTACTGGGTGTTTTGGCCATAAAGAAGAGACAACCGGTCCGCGAGGGGAAGGGGAGGGGGCAGCAGGTGGGAGCCCTGAGAGGAACTTCCTGTGTCCGTCCCTGGGTGGGGCCCCGAAAGCCCCGCGCTGGGGAGAGCTAGGGTTCCCTGCGGGGCATGCCCTCTTCAGGAAAGATGCTGCTCAACTATTTGCAAGGCTAATACGATCTGCGGGCCCAGTCTTTCGCTGTTCCCTGTCCCCTTGGTCAGCAAGTCCCGCAGGGGCTCCCGTGTCCTCAGGGAGGTGGGGCTCTGCGGTGCGCCGGGCCAAGACCGGTTCCGTGCTCTGGTGCCGAACCGCTACCACCTGCGGCTTCCGAGGGACCTTGCTTCGCGTGGGCGCCCTTCCCTGCCCCTCCTCCTCCGCCTGGCCCGGGGCCCGGAGTGGGCTTGACCCTGAGGCCGCGGGTCCGCTGCCAGGCAACAGCGCGCTCCTCCCCCACAGCCCTGGAAGGAGGGATCCGGGGCCGATCCAGGCCGGGTTTTGCGGCGGAGCTGTCGGGCCGCGCGGGCAGCGTCTTCGCCTGTCGCCCTCGGTAGTGGTCGGTAGCGGGGCATCATGGTGCTTGACGAACTGTGGGTCGCGCTGCCTTGCGCCTCCGGGGCTGCCCTGGCCTGCATCTTCGTGTCTGCGACCTTGGCCCTGCACTGGTCCCGGCGCCGAAAGGCGCAGGGTGCGGCGGCCCGGGCGCGACAGAGGCAGCAAGCGTCCTTGGAGACCATGGACAAGGCGGCGAGGCGCTTCCGGCTACAGGTGAGCGTCGGGGGTTGAGAGTTACCGGTGGGGGAACGTTTCACTGCGCGGAGGGCCTGAGGGGCGGCGGGCAGCGCAAGCGTTTAACATGACGGAGCCGCCCCTCGCCCGAATGCGTTCCTCACACATTCTGAGCCAGATGGGGGCAAAGGGAGAAAAGGAAACTAAAAGGGGTCGAGCAGATGACCCTGGGTCAAAGAGGAGCCTTGCTTGGTGCCAAAGAATCTCAAGATCACTGATTATTAAACGCCAAAACGCCAAGCTTGAGAGCCAATAGGATGCTAGCGTTTAAGACTTTGAATTCATGGATTAATGAGCAGGGAATCCAGAAAGCTTGAGTTCCCCCTGTTAATATGTACATGATGATCCTAAAAGGAGGCAGAAAGGCACATGCCCAATTGTACAGGAGTTAATGGCAGAGCCGGGCTGCATTGGAAGTTGCCCCAGCTCCTGCCACCCAGGTTGTCTCATTCAAGCCTTAGCAAGCCCCATCTACGAGCAGGTTTAGTTCCAAACCTTCTCTGGGTCATCTGTCAATAAGCTTTCTCAGCTTAAAGTGTGTGTTTGGAGGGGAGGGTTCGAAAGGGACTTACCTTCCAGGGATATGAAACGCTGGACTCAAGCTAAACCCTGGAGAGATTGGGGAGAAAGATGAGAGAGGGAAGACTTACCTGAATGTTATTGGTGGTATGTGTTTGGTAGGGCTTGGATCTGACAGGTGGGAGGACTTTTCAGGTAATGCGGACAGCAGTAGTCAGGAGGGCATTCCTAGGTAGAAGGCACAGAGGGAGTCATAGAAAACTGGCATTTTGCAGATGTTCAGTTGCAGCAAGTGATTTTCCAGTTGAGGCAGAGCTGGAACTAGAATTTAAGTGCTCAGCAGGACTATCCCCCCATACCCCAGCCTCACTCCAGTAGCAAGGAGCAGGGAAGTGGTATTAGGAAGGGAGCCTGGGGCCTTGAATGCAGTGAGGTTTTAGCTGAATGTAATCATATGAATTTATTTTACTCCATTCTCTGGCCAGGATATGTCACATTGATTTATTTATTGAAATCCAATGTATCTGGTTCCAGCCTCTTCTGCTCAAGCTGACTGAAAAGTTCACCATCAGTTAATTTTTAGGGCTCCCCCTCTCAAATTGAAAGGGCCCTGGGGTTCAATCCAAAGTGGCCACTTCTACCTGAGCACAAGTTCTTCCCTTTTAACCCTTGTTCTCTGTCTGGGCTTTGGAGGTAGCCCTCTCAAGGATCCTCATTATAACCTCTGGCTTAGTCTGGAGACCCTCAACTGCTCTCAAGGTTCAAGCTTTGGATTCTGCTCCTTGATTTTCTGTGGAACCAGCTGAATTCTGCCAGCTCCAAAAGCTACTTGGGGGGTAGGGGGTGGGGGTGGCAGGTGTTAAAATCTGCCCACAGTTCCTACTTCCAGAAATCCAATCCTAGTCTCAAGAAAGCCACCTGGCTGGCAAGGGTGTAGGGTGGTGGAACTTTGATACTGAGCAGGTTTTTTTCTCCAGGGTCTTTAAAGCCAGTTCCTGGGGAGTGGATGTAGCTCATTTGGTTGAGTGCCTGCTTTCCATATATGAGGTCCTGGGTTCGATCCCTGGTACCTCCTAATACCAAAGGAAATGAACAAAAAAGCCAATTATCAGTGGGGAGGGGATGTAGCTCAGTGGTTGAGCGCCTCCTTCCCACATCTGAGGTCCTGGGTTCAATCCCTGGCACCTCCTTTAAAAAAAAAAAAAGAAAGAAAATGTTAAAATCAATTCCTGAGACACTGGGATTTCAAAGAAAGTTTTATTGGTTGTGCAAGCAATGGAGCACAGTGGCCTCATGGCTCCAAACTACCTCCCTGATCTACAAAAGTTTAATATTTTATAACATTGGGATGCTAATGAGTAATTGGGGTGGAGCTAAACACAGGCTCCTTCATTAATAAACATTAAGGAACTCAATAGGACAAATGGTGGTGGGGTAACAAACTAAGGTCAGTCACAAGGATTTGGGATTGGGGTCTACAGAACAAAGGTCATTTACAAGGTCTTTCATGCAGGTATTAAACAGAGGTAGGTGGATTGGTTACCATCCCAATAGTAAGCATACACAAAGGTGAGGATAAGTCTAGACCAACCATAAATGGGTGGGATCACTCTAGACAGCTACAGTAATTTCAGGTATTAATCTTTTGCTATTTTATAATACAAAGGCATCTATATAATGATTTAATAATCATAATTATTTGTTAATTCTTAACCCTTGGTTGCAACTTTAAATCCAAGTACCAGGGAAGTGGATATGGCTCAACTCATAGAACATCTGCCTACATATAGGAGATCCAGGGTTAGAACCCAGGGCCTCCTGGCCCATGTGGTGAGCTGGCCCACACACAGTGCTGCCATGCGCAAGGAGTGCCGTGCCATGCCATGCCGTGCAGGGGTGTCGCCCATGTAGGGGAACTCCATGTGCAAGGAATGCACCCTGCAAGGAGAGCCGCCCTGTGTGAAAAAAGTGCAGCCTGCCCCAGAGTGGTGCTGCACACATGGAGAGCTGACGCAGCAAGATGACGCAACAAAAAGAGACACAGGTTCCCGGTGCTGCCGAGAATGCAGGTGGACACAGAAGAACACACAGTGAATGGACCCAAGAGAGGAGACAACAGGGACGGGCTAGGCAAGGGGAGATAAAGAAATAAAAATAAATCTTAAAAAAAAAAAAAATCTAAGTACCAGTGCCTCCATATTTTCCCCCTGGAGCAACTGTCCTTCATTATTATTATTTTAAAAATTTATTTATTTATTCCTCCTCCTCCCTCATTGTTTATATTTACTCTCTACTCATTGTGTGCTCATCTTCTGGGAACTGAACCCCGCACCTCCCATGTCGGAGGGAGGCACCCAATGGCCACCTCTGCTCCCTGCTTGTTGTGTCTCTAATTGTGTGTTTTCCTTGTTATGTCTCTTTGTTGTGTCATCTTGTTATGTCATCTTGTTGGGTCAGCTTGCCACACCAGTCTGATGCATCAGCTTGCTGTGTTGCTCATCTTCTTTAGGAGGCACCAGGAACCGGACCTAGGACCTCTCTTGTAGTAGGTGGGTGCCCAGCTGCTTGAGCCACATTCATTTCCCCTTCATTATTGACCCTGGAATACCAAAAGCTGTTTCTACACCCTGGGGCAAGGGATCCTTATCTCCTCTCAGTACACCAAAGTTTGGCTGTTCCTTCAGGGGAAATGGAAAATTGCATTTTGGTTTTCTGAGGAAGAGGGTGGAAAAAGGAAGAAGTAGCACTAGAGCCTCTGTAGTTTTGACCTGTCAGCAAAGGGGTGGAGTCTTTTTTTATTTTTTATTTTTATTTTTTTAATGTTACATTAAAAAAATATGAGGTCCCCATATACCCCCCACCCCCCTCACCCCACTCCTCCCCCCATAACAACAACCTCCTCCATCATCATGAGACATTCATTGCATTTGGTGAATACATCTCTGAGCATCGTTGCACCTCATGGTCAATGGTCCACATCATAGCCCACACTCTCCCACAGTCCACCCAGTGGGCCATGGGAGGACATACGATGTCCGGTAACTGTCCCTACAGCACCACCCAGGACAACTCCAAGTCCCGAAAACGCCCCCACATCTCATCTCTTTCTCCCACTCCCTACCCCCAGCAGCCATCATGGCCACTTTCTCCACACCAATGCCACATTTTCTTTGATTACTAATCACAATAGTTCATGAATAGAATATCAGTAAGTTCACTCTAATCCATACTCTATTCCTCCATCCTGTGGACCTGGAATGGTTGTGTCCACTCCACATCTATATCAAGAGGGGGCTTATAAAAAAAAAAAATTAAAAAAAAAAAAAAGAGGGGGCTTAGATTCCACACGGATGCTGGATGCAATCCTCCTGCTTTCAGTTGTAGGCACTCTTGGCTCCCTGGTGTGGTGATTGACCTTCTTCACCTCCCTGTTAGCTGAGTGAGGTAAATCCAATAAACCAGAGTGTAGAAGTTGCAAGTCTGTTGAGGCTCAGGGCCTGGCTATCACATGGTCAGTCCAGAGATTCAGGTGGGGGTGGAGTCTTGATGACAGCTCCCTTAGGGCGGTGGGACTCAGAGTGGGGAGATGGGTTAGCTGAACTCTGCCCCAGCCTTGGTATCTCTCCATTTCCCTTCCCTTTCTTGCATAAGTCCTGCCTGGTTAGCAAAGGGCACCTGAGCTAATCAGGGCCCAGAGCAGGTCCTGGGAGACTCATAACAAAGTTTGTTGAGAGTTAAGATACCTCCTGTCTTCCAAGGCATTGCCAGAATTAGGGTGGGGAGCGAGGTGGGGAGGGGCAACCTAAGCACCTTCTGAATCCTCACAAAATGGTTTTCCTCTCTCTAGATTCTAGAGCAACCCCAGAGAAAGGTGTTTCTGGTAACTCTTTTGAGCATGTAACAACCCTTGTCCATTTTTTCCCATCTTGCCCCCTGAATCATAGTTTGATAGCCTTTCTAGATAGGAAGAAACATCACAGAAAGCCTGCCTGCTCATACCTCTGTGTGCCTTAGTACATATGGCACATGAATTCCTTTTTCCACATCTCTTACAACACATTTGTCAAAAATCCCACTGGTCTTACAAGTGCCACTTCCTTCAACTGGTTACGACCTGTGGTTCTGTCTTTTGGCCTTCTCCAGGTAGACCTTGAACATGGATTGAAGGAGATCTGGTTATTGTTGAGACTAGTAGTAGTGGCTTACATGCTCAAATGCAAGAGAGATCTCAAATTACAACAAAAGTGATAAGAGCCATGAGAGAGAAGCGAAGAGCCGAAGAGCCGTAGAGGCAAATCTAGGAGACCTGAATTAGGACAATAGGTGGTTCAGAAGGAGAAAAAGAACAGCAGATGGAAGAGAGAAAATGAATTACACATATAGGGTAGCCACATGATTCCTTCATGTATTAGTTAAAAGTTCTCTGTACTTGCCTGTATCCTCTACACACTTACTTTCCCCCATGTTTGCGGATTGGATGTGATGTTGTTATTGGATGCCTCTGGTTTCTGGGCTTCTGGCTTATGTTGCATAAAGGAATTTAAGGACACACCATGGGGTAGGCAAGGGAGTAAAGAGTTTATTAAGAAACAAGAAAATGAGAAAAGTACACAGTCTGAGGCATGGACTGCAAGTGTACTGCAGGGTGAGTTTGTGCATGGGGCCCCAGTCAGGGTTTTTTAAAAAGTCTTTCTGGGGAGCAGTTGTGGCTCAAACAGTTGGGTGCCTGTCTCCCACGTGGGAGGTTCTGGGTTCAGTTTCCAGTGCCTCCTAAAGAAGAGGAGTAGATGCAACAAGCTGACACAATTAGCTGATACAATGAGCAGATGCAACGAGCAGGGAGAGGATGTGGCTCAAGCAGTTGGGCACCCACCTCCCACATGGGAGGTTCTGGGTTCTGTTTCTAGTGCCTCCTAAAGAAGATGAGCAGAAAATGAATAGACACAATGAGCAGATGAGTGGACGCAACGAGCAAACAACAAGCAGAGACAGTGAGCAGACAAGGAGCAGACAGACAGATTGAGGAGCCATCTGGAGGGGGAATAAAGTCTTTCCTCCTCCCCTTTCATAATGCTGGGACACGACCCCAGCTGTTTGCTGTTCTGATTGGTTGCCCCACCTGCCATGTCTTAGGGGACCAATGGTGAGGCCTTTTGAGGGTATCTGGGGCTTTCCCTTGACCCTGAATGGGATTCTCATTCCAAATGAGATTCTTGTGGCTGGTATCTTGAAGGACTTTCTGGCAGCCTTCTTCTGAGAAGGTTTCTGGGCGGGTTCTCACAGCCATGTTGTCTGTTGACCAGTGCCTTTCCCCTTTCACTATACTAACCTGCTTCAATGTGGTGAGGTCTCCTGGAGGTCCAGGCTTCTTTTGGGGCCTTGGGGAAGAGAAAATGTCTCAGTTTCCTGATACTAGGTGAAGATTAAAAAAAAAAAAAAAAAAATAGCTGTTAGCAACTGTGTCATCAACTGTCAGCATGGAAGAACCTGGGAAAAAATAAAACTCCTCCTGAGAGTGGAGAACTTGCTGATAGCTTATTGTTAATGTACACAAGGACTTTATGGGGAAACGGACTTGGCCCAGTGGTTAGGGCGTCCGTCTACCACATAGGAGGTCTGCAGTTCAAACCCCGGGCCTCCTTGACCCGTGTGGAGCTGGCCCATGCACAGTGCTGATGTGCGCAAGGAGTGCCGCGCCACGCAGGGGTGTCCCCCGCGTAGGGGAGCCCCACACGCAAGGAGTGCACCTGTAAGGAGAGCCACCCAGTGCGAAAGAAAGAGCAGCCTGCTCAGGAATGGCGCCGCCCACACTTCCAGTGCCGCTGACAACAACAGAAACGGACAAAGAAACAAGACGCAGCACAGAGAACAGACAACCTGGTGGGGGGGGGAGAATTAAATAAATAAATAAGTCTTAAAAAAAAAATAAAGGACTTTATGGGTACTTTGTGGGAAGGTGAGAAAAGATGGTGACTGGACTATTTTTATTTTTACAATGAGCACGTATTTATATAATCAGAAAACAGAATAAAGCAATGTTGCTGTTTTCATTGTGAGGTGCATTAGAAAGAAAACTACACCTGTAAGAGAACAGAAGCTCACCCGATTGTGGAGAAGAAAAGAATTTTATTAAGATCTTGCAAGAACAGACGTGCAACCTGGATAAAATGGCCGACTCACCAAACAACAAGAAACAATGACATTTATACCCTAAGCCTAACACAGGTCCCTCCCCTGTTTCCCACTGATTGGGCACTTCAGGGGTTACAGCCTATCTGATAGGTCTGAATAATATGTGGGTTCCCGCCCTGAGTTGCCGTTCCCATTCCCTACATTCTGGCAGCTTGGTGCCACTTTCAGATTTGGTGCTGCTTTTCACATTTGGCCCTGCCCTTGCTTTGGTGCCACCCTCCGCTTGGCGCCACTTTCAAATTTTGGGCACTGAAGCCACTAGAACTCCTTTCCCTCCCTCCTCCAACTGCAGAGCCAGTTTTGGGTTCACCTTCATATGAAAACCAAACTTAACCCTTTCCTTACAGGTGGGAAAGTCAAAGTGCAGAACTATGTGTACAGTATGATCCCTTTGTGCAGAAAAAGAACATATACATTTTTTTTTTCCTGTAAGGTTTCATCAGAAACTTAACTGTGGTTTCCTTTTCAGATGAGAGAGCAGGCAGGATGGACTGGTGGTGATAGTGGGCAGGTTTTCACTTTTCATTTTGTATAACTTTTTTTGTTTCTTTTTTATTTTTGTATATCCCTTAAAAAAATATCAACTGGGATTATCTGGTGTGAGTGAGGGGAAGAGATCATGGACCCATCTTTTTCTTTTTCTTTGTAGCTCCCTGTATTATTTTTTAAAATTTCAAGTAAGTGCTGTGTCATTGAGGACATCAAGTACAAGAACTGTGTGCTATGTGTGTGTGTAGAGAACGGTGTTCAGTTCTGGGAGTGTGGTGGGTGTGCGTGGGTGGTAGCAGGTGCACAGGAGTTTGGCAGGACCACGGCCTTGCAAAACCTCCTGGGATGAGCTTGTGACGTGATGGGTATATTAAGGGGAGAGGCAGGGCCTGATGGGCAGTGCTGTCTGGCCTTAGTGAGAAGGGTGGGTTGAAGGGGCATCGCTTGGACAGGACAGTGAATTAGGTGGCCCCAGTGTGTTCCAGGAGCAAAGGATGAGCCCCACTGAGGGTCTTGGTAGAGGGGATGGAGAAGTGACTATTTTCTGGAGCTCCTTAGAGAACGTGACAAGGGATTGGGAGGGAGAGGGAAGAGTCCAGGATGACTCCTGTTTTCTCACTTCAACACCTGGATGGATGGCAGGGCCTTTCCCTGAACAAGGAAACTTCCAGAAGCGCATGTAGAAAGTGAGGTAGGCTCAGACAGAGGGCTCCAGAGAGCAGGAGTAGCCCAGCAAGCTGGTTTGAGATTAGTTTGGTCAGGCTGGGTGAAGAGACCATGGGTTGGTAGAGAGGCGGGGGGCATATCTGATGGAGTGAAGTCGTGGGAGGGGACAGCTTCTCCCAGCGTCAGAGAGGGAAGAGGAGCAGGAAGGAGCAAGGAGAGGAGCCTGTCGGGAGCTCCTGGTTCTCCCCACATCTGGCTGCTTCTCATCTTTCAAGTCTTGGCAGAAATGTTGCCGCCTCAGACAGTTCTGCCCACTGTCAGTCCTCCTGTTCTTTCCATCACATTACTCCATTGATCTGCTTTCTCACATGTGTCATGATCTGTCATCATCTGTTAGCTTATTTATTTTCTTGAATGTAGACTTCTTGAAAGCGGGGACCTTGTCTGTCTTGGCTACCTCTAAATTCATAGTCCCTGTCTTAGTCCTTGGCACATAGTAGGTGCTCAGAATGTTTTTGTTGACTGGCTAAATAAATGAATGGTGGAAATAGCAGCCAGAGAGGCAGGAGGAAAACCAGGAAAGTGTGGTATCTCCATGCCCGGGAAGAAATTGGAGAGTCGGTGTGTGGTATCAATACCTTTAAATGCCTGTGAGACATGGAGCAAAATAAAGAGTCAAGTATCTGTTGGATTTGGCACAAAGAGGTCTCTGTTTGCTAGCTGACCCAATACCCCTGAGTAGGAAGTGGCTGGGTGCCTGCAGGTGGGGGTTGACCCCAGAGACTCTGAAAGCCTTTGAGGCCTGGCAGTCAGATCTCTGCTCAAATACACCACCCTCTCTGTATCCATGTACCTCCCAGTCACCATACCCTGCTTTATTGTCAAGTTACTTTTCGCTACCTAAAATTCTTATTTGTTTACTTATTTAATTATTTGCTCACCCCTAGCCCTGCACCCTGTATAAACTCCCCAAAAGTAGGGCATTTTAGATTCATGGGCTGCTCAAGCATATACCATGCAATGCGTTGGTTTAAACATTGGGAATTTATTAGCTCATGGTTTTGAGGCTAGAAGTCCAAATGAAGACATCATTAAGACAAGGCAACGCTTTCTTCCCAAAACCTGGTGTTCTGGGGCTGGCTGCCAGCAATCCTTGGTCCTTGGTTCCTCTGGCACATGACAGTGCACATGGCAGCCTACCCTGGACCCTCCATTCTCTTCTGGATTCCGTTAAATGTTAGCTTCTTGCTTCCTGTGGCTTTCTCTCTCTGTCCGAATTTCATTCTGCTTGTAAAGGACTTTAGTAATAGGATGGAGAACCATCCTGATTGGGCTAGGCCATTTTAAACTGAAATAACCTCATCAAAAGGTCTTACTTACAATGGGTTCACATCCACAGGAATGGATTAAGTTTAAGAACTTATTTTTCTGGGGTACATATACCTCCAAACCACCACACATGGACATGCCTCTTTTTAAAAATATATATATATTTAATTTATTTATTTATTTATTTATTTTAAAAGATTTATTTATTTATTTAATTTCCCCCCCCTCCCCTGGTTGTCTGTTCTTGGTGTCTATTTGCTGCGTCTTGTTTCTTTGTCCGCTTCTGTTGTCGTCAGCGGCAAGGGAAGTGTGGGCGGCGCCATTCCTGGGCAGGCTGCACTTCCTTTTCACGCTGGGCCTGGGCGGCTTTCCTCACGGGCGCACTCCTTGCGCGTGGGGCTCCCCCACGTGGGGGACACCCTTGCTTGGCATGGCACTCCTTGCGCACATCAGCACTGCGCATGGCCAGCTCCACACGGGTCAAGGAGGCCCGGGGTTTGAACCGCGGACCTCCCATGTGGTAGACGGACGCCCTAACCACTGGGCCAAAGTCCGTTTCCATTTAATTTATTTTTAAAAGATACTTTGATTACATAAAAGGTTACATAAAAAATATAAGTTCCTCTTTTTGAAAAAAAACATTTATTTATTTTTCCCCACTCCCTTGTCATTTGCATTTGCTGTGCCTGTTTGTTGTGTGCTGGTCTTCTATTTAGGAGGCACCAAGAACCAAACCTGGGACCTCCCTTGGGGGAGGGAGGCACCTGATTGCTTGGGCCACTTCCACTCCTTGCTTTTGTTGTGTCTATAATTATATTTTCCTCTCTGTGTCTCTTGTTGCATCATCTTGTTGCTGCCAGCTTGCTGCGCCAGCCTGTCATGCGCGGTCTTGCTCGTTTTTTTTTTAAAGATTTGTTTTATTTATTTACTCACCCCCCCCTTTGTTTGCACTCGCTGTGTGCTCTCTGTGTCTGTTTGCTGTGTGCTCTCTATGTCTGCTCATCTTCTCTTTGGAAGGCACCAGGAACCAAACCTGGGACCTCCCATGTGGGAGAGAGGTGCTCAATCACTTGAGCCACCTCAGCTCCCTGCTTTGTTGTGTCTCTCATTGTCTTTTTTTCTTTGTGTTTCCTTGTTGTGTCACCTTGTTGTGTCAGCTTGCCATACTTGCCCATTGTGCCAGCTCGCTGTCTTGCTTGTCCTTTCCAGGAGGCACCGGGTACCAAACCCAAGACCTTCCATGTGATAAAGGGGAGCTCGATTGCTTGAGCCACATCCACTTCCCTCGTTTCTTCAGGAGGCACTGGGAACCTAACCTGGACCTCCCATGTGGTAGACAGGAGCTCAATCGCTTGAGCCACATCTACTTCCTGACATACCTCTTTTGTTCACTGCTGTACTCCCAAGCCTAGTATAGTGCTTGGTACAGAGTAGGCACTTAATACCTCTCTCTGGAATGAATGAATGAATTGTCCCTTTCAGAGATGGCCTTCAGGTATAGCTCCAACCACTCAGGGCTGAGGTGATCAGATATAGGTGGACAGTCAGTGGACAGCCTATGTTGGGTGTGCAGAGTACTGTAGTTTATCGGTATGGTCCTAGGCAAGGCATTTTCCCTCTTTCAGCCTCAGATTCTCTATGTGCACAATGGAGTGTTAATAAGACTTCATCAAAACACGGAGCACACCAGCGCGTTGCCTGGCACACAGCAGGCAGCCATCCATGGTGGTTGTTTTGTAACAGTTTAATAACCAGCTTGCCCTACCTTCTGGAGGAGCTATATCTGCACTGTCCAGGGATGGCCAGGGCCTGCTCAACCTGGGCCATGTTTTGGGTATCAGAGCTGCGGGTAGGCATGTTTGTCATGAATTGGAATGTGACGGTGACCATCTGCTTGGGTGAGTGTGGGGGCTAAGGGGAATGGACTGCACGTGTCTGCTGCAGGCATCTGGGACCTAAGTGGAGTAGGGGACTGATTGGAGTGTGTCCCTCTCAGAACCCTGACCTGGACTCTGAAACACTGTTGGCCCTGCCCCTGCCACAACTGGCACAGAAGTTACGCAGAGGGGAGCTGTCTCCTGAAGCAGCACTCTTCACCTACGTGGGAAAGGTAAGGACAGCCAAAGCCAACCAACGATCCTCCTCCCCCCTCCTCCTCCTCCTCCTCTCTGTATTGGCTGTGGGGCAAACCTGGCCTGGTGTCTTTCCTGCCGAGGGCCATGGTGGAACTGCAGTGCCAGGAGCTGCCAGGGAAAGAAGGAGCCAGAGCCAGACCTGATAAGGTTGCCTGTGTGTGTATGTGTATGTGTGTGTGTATATGACACTGAGCATGTTGTCTTAGCCAGAAAGCCAGAAGCTTGGCTTTCAGTCCAGACTTTTCCTCCCACCCTTACCCCATTAGTTACCAAATCTGGTCTGATAGCTTCTTAATTCTGTCCAGTTCATCCCCTTGTGTCCATCTACCTTCAACTACCCTGTTCCTTTACTGCCAGCTCCCTCCATGACCAAACACCGGCCTTCTGGCCAGATGCCCTCTTAGGTCTCCATGTCCCTGACTGAATGCCAGTCAGCAGAACTGGCTCTTCTGCTCTTCTCTCTCTCCAGCATTATCCCTGGCCCTGCCCTCCTGGACCTTGGGGCATCAGCAACTCAGCGTTTCCCTGGTCTCTAGGGCCTGCTGTGCTCTGTGCTAGCTTTCCCTTTGCCCGAAAGCTCTTCCGCCTCTTCTTTCCCCTACTTGGTGCCACAGGCTCTAGGTCGAATCATCAGGGCTCAGAGTAGGAGTTGTTTCTTCAGGAAGCCTTCTCTGACCTCTCATTCCCAGCCCGTTAGGTTTCTGCTTCAGCACTCCCTTTCTAATAGCATATTTGTCATCACAATGTAGGGCTTTTCTCTTTCCTGTACAAGTGTGGGGTCTTTGTGGAAAGAGCTTTTTCATTTTTGAACTTAGGTGCTAAATACAATGACCTTCACATAGTAAGTGTTCAAGGAGTATATTTGAGGGAACGGCTGTAGCTCAGTAGTTGAGTGCCTGCTTTGCATGTACGAGGTCCTGGGTTCAATCCCTGGTACCTCTTAAAAAAAAGAAAGAAAGAAAGAAAGAAATATATTTGAAATGAAAGAAAAAAAGAGTGAATGAATGAATTGTGCTTTATGAACATGGCTTTGTATATGACTTCTTGAAGAAGTATGTGACAGTAAGAGTGATCACTAAGGTGAATATAAGTGTGATATGTCACGGTTACGACTGTGTATGAAATGATGTGAGTGCAGCTGCAAGTGGGTGAGAGCAAGAGAGAGAGAATGCCTGTGTGGAGAAAGGTCCAGAAACTCCTGGGCTGCGTGACACTAAAAGGAAGGACATATATATAATCTCAACAGATGGTGTTGCCTCTTCCCTACTCTACAATGTCCCTGAAAAGGTTCCTGTCCTTCCTGGTCATCCACAAGAGAGTGTTCTAGTCACAGATCGGTGTTCTCCTCTGCTGCTTTGGGTAGCCTGGGACGGATTTCAGGAGCCTGGGCCCAGGTGCCTGAGTGTAGCAAGAGGACCTGTGCCCTTTTTCCTGTGGTGTTTGACAGGAGCAGGAGGAGTACTTGCTGAAAGTTGCGCCACACTCTGCGCAGGCCTTTCCTTCTCTTCGGGCTCTGTTGGGTATGGTTTAAGGGCTCTGGAAATGTCCATGCCAGACACCCACTATTAGCACATCATTCCTTTCAGTCAAACTCCTCCACACTTGATCACACTTGGTATCAGTGAGTCACTCCAACATGTGGCTTGATTACAGATTCCAGAGTTCCTGGGAGTGGGGAGGCTTAGCTGGGACAGGCATGGGGCAGAGGAGAGAGTGCTGGGCTCTGGGATGTCAGAGTGGGGGTTCTAGGCCTGCTCTGTGGCTGACTCCCAATGTGACCTGAGATGGGGGTCTGCCCCTGTCTGGTTCCCACCTGCCTCCCTTGGGTAGAGTTGTGGCTTGGAAGAGGAGAGGAATGGCCAAGGGCTCATCTCCTGCTGGGGGCTTCTGAGGCTGCTATCGTACTCCCTGAGTGCCTTGGGGTACGCCCTGGTAGTGCGATCTCTTGCCATCTCAGAGCTGAAGGCAAGAGACAGGCAAGCTGGGGCCAGATGTTCCCAGCAAGGTGGGTGCTGGGCACTAGGCCATCCTCTGCCTCTGCTCTGAGCCATGGTGCTGATTACCCTTTCTCTTTCTCAAGAGCCAGCCTTGTCCTCTTTGTATTCATTCCCTCCTCCCCAGGCCTGGGAAGTGAACAAATGGACCAATTGTGTGACCTCCTATCTGGCTGATTGTGAGACTCAGTTGTCCCAGATTCTGGCAGGCCCAAAGCAGGGCCTACTCTACGGGGTCCCTGTGAGCCTCAAGGAATGCTTCAGCTACAAGGTACACTCTGCTTCCCTGAGAGCCTCAGTCTGAGGCCTCTGTTTCCACCCACCCCTACCCCCATCCCTGCCAGCTCTGTATCCTGGGTCACCCTGGGCCCTCAGGGGAGGCATGGTGTCCAGAGGCCTTGAGAAGGGACCATGGATTCCACTGGCCTTGGCCCTTGTGGTGGTGGGCAGGGGGCAAGGGACCTGGGCTACTGAAGGGTTCCTGGCTCATCAGTCCTGTCCTTCTTGGTGCCTGGCCTTCTTTCCAGGGCCAAAACTCAACATTGGGCTTGAGCCTGAATGAGGGCATACCGGCAGAGTGCGACAGTGTGATAGTGCAGGTGCTGAAGCTGCAGGGCGCCGTGCCCTTCGTGCATACCAACATTCCCCAGTCCATGTTCAGGTTGGATCTCCAGTGGGATGGGGCAAGGGTACCAGTGCCAGTATGACATGGGGCTGACCCATTCCTGCTCCCCTTAGCTACGACTGCAGCAATCCCCTCTTCGGCCAGACCATCAACCCTTGGAGATCCTGGAAGAGCCCGGGTGGCTCCTCAGGTGGTGAGGGGGCCCTCATTGGGGCTGGAGGCTCCCTTCTGGGGTTGGGCACTGACATCGGTGGCAGCATCCGCTTCCCCTCTGCCTTCTGTGGCATCTGCGGTCTCAAGCCTACGAGTAATCGCCTCAGGTATGGTGGAGGTGGGTGGAGGAAGCTTCTGGGCCCCTCGATGTGTGACCTTGGCCTACTTCCAACCTTTCTGGGCTTCAGGCAGAGATTCACTCACCAGATTCCTAGTTTCCAAAATTGTGAGGGTTCTGAACTGCTGTGTAGGTGTGGGGTTGGGCAGAGAGTGGCCTTTTACTGCTCCTAATATCTTTTGTTTCTTATCTAGCAAGAGTGGCCTGAAGAGCTGTATCCAAGGACAGGAGACAGGTGAGGTCTGTGGTTCCCTCAGCTCCCAGGAGGAGGATAGGGGTCTACCTGATCCACCTCTGCCCCTACTTCTCCTGTGGGAAGGGTTTGGCCTGCAGGCCCCTCTCACTCTGAGTTTCCTACCTGCTTGTGTCTGCTTAGTTCCTGGGCCATGACCCAGCCCCTTGCTTTGACCCAGCCCCAGTAACCACTGGGGCTGGGTGACTCCTCCTCCTTCCTGCCCCCATCCCTACCCCACAGTGAAAGTCTCAGTTGGCCCCATGGCCCGGGATGTGGAGAGCCTGGCACTGTGCCTGCGAGCCCTGCTGAGTGAGGACATGTTCCACTTGGACCCCACCGTGCCCCCCCTGCCCTTCAGGGAGGAGGTGAGCAGGGGTAGGAGGAGAGATGAACCTGGGGGTCAATTCAGTTATCACTGGTGCCCCAGAGCCCAGATGCAGCCCCCAGGTGGTATGAGCAGGCCTTGGAAGCCCTGTCTCCTGGAAACTGTCTCCCAGGAATCTGAAGCCAGGCTCAGCTGCTGCTGTGTGGCTAGCCAGCAGATAGAGCCCTTGTATGTATTTGGAAACACTCCCAAACTTTCAGACAGGGGCTGGGAGTCGCCTCTGCTGGCCCAGCCTCTGCTGCTTTTACTGAGAAATGGGAGTTAACACCCATGTCAGCGATGTTTGGCCCTCAGTAAACAGGAGACTTCTTGACGGCATTCCTTCCCCTATCCCCAGCATCCGGTATGATGCTTGGCATATAACAGAGTGAGTGAGTGGAGGGCAGTTAGAAGCAGAGATGTCTCCCTCCCAGAGGAAGCTGGTATCTATGGGTAGCATCGAATGCTGGCTCCAAAAATATCAGCCTCACAGCCATGCCTGGGGCGGAGGGGTTTCTCTGACCTCCGGGAGGCCTGCCTAGGGCTGACCTCTCCTTACCCCAACCTCTGTGTTTTGCCTCCAGGTATACACAAGTTCTCAGCCCCTGCGTGTGGGTTACTATGAGACTGACAATTATACCAGGCCCACACCAGCCATGACGCGGGCCCTGCTGGAGACCAAGCAATGCCTCGAAGCTGCTGGCCACACGGTATGGCTGCGGGAGCCTGGAAGTCCTGGCCTCTCCCCTCTCTGGAGGAGCCTTCCTGGTACCCATGGCCACCCCCTCCCTGGAATGCTCTCCCGACCTGAGTGTTTTGTGCTTGGGGTAGACCTGTGTCCCCATGCGATGGGTATACAGAGGGCTGATCCAGAGTATTGTGGAGAGTGGTTGATGGTGAACTCGGTCCTCTGCTGGGTGGAAGTGTGAGCATTGCAAAATTGGAGGGCCTTGTCAACTATGAGCAATAGTGCACAGCTATCCGGAGGTCCCCAGGCCCTGAGATGGGTTCTGGTCTGCTTATCTGAGGAAACTTTAACTGTGACTTTAGACTTCTTTCATGGTGTGTATGGTGTGTGTTCGACAGGAAGTTTTCATGGGTCAAGAAAGCTGATTTGTGGCTCCCTTAGAGCTCCCAAGCAGGCAGAGTTGGTCCAGTCCATCCTCAGGGCCCCCTGAGCAGTTTGAGGTCATGGGAATCAGAGGTTGCTAGTTCTGGGGGCTTTATATCCCTCAACCCTTACAGCTGGTTCCCTTCTTGCCAAGCGACATACCCCGTGCCTTGGATATCCTGTCGATAGGTGGGCTGTTCAGCGACGGTGGGCAGAGCTTCCTGCAGAACTTGTGAGTGATGCTGGGCTTTGCGGCCCGTGGTGGGATCAGGAGATGGGCAGACCCGGGAGTCCTGGGGCAGGGAAAGCAGCTCAGTGCTGTGAGCCCCACGATGGGCTAGCTGGGAGAGGACCAGGACAGGTGCCAGCTGAACAGGAAGAAGGTCTGAGAATTCTGGGACGGGACCTCACTGTCCCTGAGACTGTGCAAGTTGAGCCTGGGAATGTCTTGCCAGGGAGGCTTTGGAAAGATGCCAGGCCAGGGGGAGACTGGATTGAGCATCCATGGCATGGCTCTGAGCTGAGCTTTTTGCGAGGGAGGAGGTGACAGGGTAGTTACTGTCAGGGTGGGGGCAATTGAGAGACAAGAGGCAGGATCAAGGCAGGAGTGTGGGGTCTAGACATTATCTGTGACTCCAGGCTCTGCCCGACCTGAGCCTAGTCTTTCCCTTTTGAGGAGGACCTCCATTTTCCTCTCCTGTTAAGTGGGTGGGTTGGACCAGACCCACTTAAAGTAACTTTGCAGGGCTCATATTTAGAGAAACTGGTTCCCCTTGGCTGTTTTCAGTCTCTAAGAGTTGGCAGGGATGGTGATCAGACCTGTGAAGGTGAAGGCCTGGGCTGGGGTGACTGGTGCCCTTCAGACCATAAACCCACGCCTCTTTCTCACCTGTGGGGAAGCTGGGCACCTGCACTCAACCAAAGGGCCCAGCCTGCAGTGTTCTTCCCCTCCCCCAGTAGCTGAGAATGGTCCTGGCTTCAGTGGGAAGGGCTAGCCCCTCACCCTGACCTGGAAATGAGACATTTCCCCAAGATCTTGAGTCAGAGATAGCTTCCAAGACAAGACTCATGGGTGGCCCACGCTGGACCTCCCCACTTGTGCCGCTAGGTTGGCATCAGTATCAAGAGCAGGGGATGCTTTCCTATCAAGCCCTGGTCAGAGAGAAGCTGCCTTTGGTTCTTACTGTGCCAAGCTGGGTTGGCCAAGGAAGGAGACATGGAGCCCTGCCTTGGGGGAGCTCCCATGGCTGTGGGTAGAGCCCAGGCACCTGATGAATCAGCAGAAACAAGCCTCATGTTTGAGAGGAGGCAAATGAAGGGGCTGGACACCAGTGGTTCCGGATTCTGGTTTGGAGGGAGGGGAACAGTGGGGACACAGTGGGTGGGTAAGCCAGGAGGGATGCCTGGGGAGGGAGGGCTCTGGGCTGGACTCTTTGTCTCTCAGCAAAGGTGATTTCGTGGATCCCTGCTTGGGGGACATGGTCTTAATTCTGAAGCTGCCCAGGTGGCTTAAAGGACTGCTGGCGTTCCTGCTGAAGCCGCTGGTGAGGGGACAAGGAGTTGAAGGGACTGGGGTGGCGTGGGAGGGGGCCTCTGGGAGCCTCCTGTTGCCTTCCATGGCCTCTGGCTTTTTTCCCCCTCCCTTCACCCTCTCTTGGTTTGGGCAGGCGTAGCCTTCTCTTCTCTCCAGCCTCCACCCCCTTGCAATCTTCAGCCACCCTGCATGTGGAAAGGGGTGCTTTCCTGGAACCTGGGGGTGTGGGGGTGAGGGGGTGAGACAGAGGGAGGAGGAAAGGGTGGCTCAGCCTGAAGAAGATTGTTGCCAGGACTTAGTCGTTGACTCTGTGTTTTCCATTCTGTAGTTCCCAAGGTTGTCATCTTTTCTCAGCAGCCTTAGATCTCGGTAAGATTATTTCCTATGCCCAGATGCCCTGTCTCTGGGTCCAAGTGCTTTCTAACAGCAAGCAGCAAAAGACTGGAGAGAAGTAGCTTGCAAGGCTAGAAGTGGCTCAGGCAGGGTGGAACCTCTGTGGCCTTCAGGTGGGGCCTGGAAGTTCTGTCTCAGCAGAGGCAGGCAGCCTGCAAGGCCAGGTCTGGCTGGAGAGCAAGGGTCTGAGGGAGATCACAGAGTGGGAGAGGGTGAGGGCAGGGGGTAGAGGGGGAAGACTGACCTGACTGGGGCAGGGGTAGAAAGAACCAGGGAGGAGTTGGGCTGGGGAAGGGGTAGATGGATACCAGGGACCTGGTGAGAGATTCTACTCTTAGCGATTGGAACTGAACTGAGCTGTATCAGATCCCACCTGCCCCTTAGTGCCTCAAGCTGGAAAAGGAGCGCACAGACCACCCATTCTCATGCCCTGACATTCTGTGGTCTTCCTTTCTTGCCACCAGGCATTCAGGACTTTTGACAGTTCTGGCTCTCCTGTGTTCTGAAGGACAGCTAGGAATTAGGCCTGTTCTAGTCCTAGCTCTGTTATGGAGTCATGGAGTGACATTGGTTAAGTCCCTCTTGGGGCCTGAGTTTCTCACCCAGACAGTAGCTGGTTTGCACTTCTCTCCAGCACTACTTCCTTCCCAGGATTCCATAGCGTTTAGAAGGGTCCGTGGAGGAGTGAGATCCGGAAGGTGTAAAGGGTAGGGGGTCTGATATTGCTGACCCCATTGACAATGCCCATCATGGTGACTGACCTCACTCCCTCTGTCCAGGTCGGCTGGAAAGCTTTGGGAGCTGCAGCATGAGATTGAGGTGAGGCCCGAGCCCCTAAACTAGAGCAGGGCGGGGGATGCGTGGAGATGGACAGGGCACCTGCCAGCAGAGTCTCTTAGCTACTGGTCCCACTGGTCTCCTGGAGCCGCTGAGCATTCCCTCTTCCACTTCTTGTACCTACCTGTTCTCTGACCTTCATTGCCCAGACGCTGAGTCCCAGCCTGGGGCTTCTGATCTGATTGCTTCTTCACCCCTCTGGGGTTGCCTGTGGCCATGCACTAGGTGGCTCTGCCTTGACAGGAAGAGCTGCTTCTACGTTTTATGCAGGAGGCAGAACAAAAGATGCCCCATGAAAAGCAGCCACTACCTGCCTGCCAGGAGGACCTCCAGCCCATTATGGCTCAGCCCAGATCCAGGGGCAGGCACTGGGGCCAAAGCCACCCCAGCCGCAGTCCCTGCATTGCAGAGCCCACGTGGTGGGCTGGCTCTGAATGCGTCATCTGGTGTGCTGGTGTCCTCCCCAGCTGTACCGCAACGCCGTGATTGCTCAGTGGAGAGCACTGGACCTGGATGTGCTGCTCACACCCATGCTGAGCCCTGCTATGGACTTGAATGCCCCAGGCAGGGCCACAGGTGAGGCCTGCTGCCCCACCCATGCCCTTGCCACCCTGGCCTCATCCTGCGCCGGAAGAGGAGCCCTGGAGGTGGGCCCTGTCTCCCCACCCGGAGGTGCTCCCATTCGGCTGGCTGGAGAGATGGGTGTCATGTGGAATGCCCTGGGAGGGAATGAGCTGTCTCAGCACTACTGAAGTTAGGGAAGCTTTTGGGAATCTCAAGTTGCAGGGGCTGTGGCTTTGAAAGGTGGCGTTTGAAGACCAGGTGGAATTTAGGTAAGCAAAAAAAAAAAAAAAAAGGGAACAACATTTCGGGTGGGGTAAACTATATGGGCAAATGGACAGGGCAAGTATCAGCAAGGCCTCCAGCCCTGTCCTGCAGTCTGGATCCGTGAGCTTTGTCACTCAAATCTCAGCCCTGGGCAGAGAGCTTTCCCTGCCAGCGAGGGCAGGATGCCATTTCCCAGGGAAAAGACTGAGGCCCAGAAGGGACAGTCAGCACCAAAGGCCACACGGCCTGCGCCAGCCCCTTGTGATATGTTCCAGGGGCCGTCAGCTACACTATGCTCTACAACTGCCTGGACTTCCCTGCGGGGGTGGTGCCTGTCACCACGGTGACCGCCGAGGATGAGGCCCAGCTGGAACATTACAAGGGCTACTTCGGAGATTTCTGGGACAAAGTGCTGCACAAGGTGAGGCCGTGGGGCCTGCTCTGAGCCCCCACCTTCCCGTGAACTCACATCCGGACCCCACTGTGGAAGAAACAGTGTTAGTTCTCACTGGCCTTTCTTTCTTTCTTTTTTTTTTAAGTTACCTTTTTTTTTTTAAGATTTATTTATTTATTTATTTCTCTCCCCTTCCCCCCACCCCCAGTTGTCTTTTCTCTGTGTTCATTTGCTGCGCGTTCCTCTTTTGTCCGCTTCTGTTGTCAGCAGCACAGGAATCTGTGTTTCTCTTTGTTGCGTCATCTTGTTGTGTCAGCTCTCCGTGTGTGCGGTGCCATTCCTGGGCAGGCTGCACCTCACTGGCCTTTCTTTAAGCAAGCCCCCGAAGGCCGTGCCATGACCCTGCTTTGCCACCCCTCCTCTCCAGCTGGGACGCTGGACCCGGATGGGGTCCTGCCTTGCTAACCCCCATCCTGACACCTGTATCTCTGCAGGCCATGAAGAAGAGCATAGGGCTGCCTGTGGCCGTGCAGTGTGTGGCTCTGCCCTGGCAGGAAGAGTTGTGTCTGCGGTTCATGCGGGAGGTGGAGCAACTGATGTCCCTGCAAAGCGGCCATTCTGACTGCAGCGCACCTGTCTGCCTGGCTGCTGAGGACCTGAGGCCCACTCACGCTGCAGCCCAGCCTAGCCAGGGCACAGCTGCCCCGCTGCAAGGAAAAGTTTAGCCTGGGGCAGAGGCTTCCATATACCCCCCACCACTGCCACCAGGAGCCCAGGCCCCTTGAGTCTAGACCTTGTTCCCTCCTCTGGTCCCTGCTGTCAGCCCAACCCATCCCTCATGTAGCATCCAGTACCTATTACATGGGTAAAGGCCCATCAACAAGCAAGAAACGGTTCCTAATGTGTGTATTTTCTGAGCATCATTATTGGGGGTACTGGGGGTTGGAGCCTGCTGAGAGCATGGCTGGTTTGGTCTTCTAAAGCCCAGCTCCAGCCTTGTCAGTCTTCTGCTCCAAAACCTCCCCTGGTTCCCATCACCCACAGAACAGACACTGGCTTCTCAGAGTGGGTGTTACAACCCCTGACACCTCACCCCTGCCCCTCTTCTCCCACTTAGACTAAGCCCTACTTTGCTAGACCCTGCCCTTTTTCTTCTTCCTTCCTTTGCTCCTTCCCTCTGCCAAGCATGCCCTTTCTGCTCTTCTGCCATTGCATCCTTTAAGGTCCAGCTCAGGCCCCTCTTTTTCCACCAGAAGTGTCCCTTCTTCCTCTTAGCACCCAGAGTAAGTGGGCTGTTAACTCCCAGTCTGCCCTGAGTGGTGTGCATCTGTAGATGGGTCTGCTTCCTTTGGCACATGGGCTCTCCTTGAGGGCAGAGACCCTGTTGCTACATTTTTGTCCTTTGTGGTTAGCATCAGGCTGGGCACAGGGCAGCAGGGGAGTACCTCGGTTGAGCTGCAGGATGTCAGGAGTGCTGGCCTTGAGCTGATGCTGCTGGGAAGCAGAGCCCACCGGCCTGGGGTAGGTGAGCACCAGACAAGGCTGTCTGGCTGAAAGTTCTCACAGGGATGCCCAGGGACATGATTGCTCTAGCAAGGATTGTGATTCCTCCTGAAAGAGGAGGATCAATGTTGAGTCTAAAAGGTTTTCAGAGGCTAAGATAGGGGGTGAGGACATCCCATAAAGAGGGGAATACATGCCTAGAAGCCACAGTGAGGTTAGTAGGTGGGGGAGGTGTGCTGAATGGGTGCAGGAGAAGCAGCAGAGTTGTAGGCAGGACCAGATCAAGGTGGACTTTAGGGGCCAGGCCAGGAACTTGAATTCTATTCCAAAGACAGTGAGAAACACTTGAAGATTCACACAGGCACAGTGAGGGAGTAGATTTTGGAGGGGCAGAGGCTGGAGAAAGGTAAAGAGGCTGCTCCATGATCCCTCATCTGAGGAGGGGGCTTGAGGCCTGAGCTAGGGCAGTGGCCCAGGGGTGGAGAGAGGGGTGGTTTGGGAAATAACGGTTGGGATGGAGGTGAGCTGCTCAGCTCAGTCTCACCCCTGCCCAGGCTGCCCACTCACGTCTTGCCTTGCCTGGTGGGTGGAAGTGTGGCTAGTATGTAACAGATTCCAGGGGCTTCTGACCCTGCCAGCAGAGTCCCCGCAACCCTCCTTAGCCCCAATGCCAGCTTCCCTGCTTGTTGTAGAAGACATTACTGAGCCTGGACTCTCTGGGCGGGGTAGACCCAGGCCTTCACCTGGTCAATTTCAAATCCTTTTTCAAGGCAAGCTGTACTTCCAAGGCTGCCTTCACTGCCCTGCTTTTCCTGCCACTCCAGAATGGCTTTCCCCTCCAGGCTCTCGTACTCGGGCTTCCAGGCTGCCGTACCCAGTAGTGACTGCACTCTCTGCCAGTAGTGTCCCTGGGGGCAGGCATATGGCCACATGCCTTGGGGCTTCTTCAAGGGCCCAGCCCACATGGACACCTGGATCTGGACATCCAGGTCCATGGCGCATTTTGCTCTGACTCCTTTAACTGCTGCTCTATTATTACCTCCTATTGCTCCATAAAACCACCTGCCACCTACCCCATTTCTCTGTTACTGATATCCTTGTTTTCTCAGAAACAACTGGGACTTTGTTCCCTCAATGGTTTATTGATTCAGCCCTTGGAGGCCCTGAATGGCCAGCCAGACTCAGCCCTGTGCTGAGTGGCACTGGAGACCAATATTATGGTTCCAATCCTTAAAAGCCTCCTGAGGCTGGTAGGGGAGCTGGACATGGACACAAACACATCTGCACCAAGGTGATTAGGGCTGGGGAACAGGATGGCAAATGCCACCAAGGGAAGGGGGTGGTCGTCACTGAGACAGGCGTCTACTGCTTTTCATCTCCATGGGTATATTCTAGCCCACGCTACGGTCCTCTCTCTTCTGGACATTGCAATAACTTCCTAACTGTCTCTTTGCTTCTGTCCTCTCCTGCCTCCATATAGTAGCCAACGTGGTCCTTTAAAAGTGCAAAATCAGAATAACCCTCCAGTGCCTTCCTGTCCCACTTAGAATAAATCCAGTTTCTGCCTTGTGTCTTACAAGGCCCTGTGTATCATGGCTCTTACCCTGCTGTAGCCTTATCTTGCATGCTGCTTCTCTTGATCACTGTCTCCAGTCACATGAGCACTTTTGGTTTCTTGATCATCTCAAATTGGTACCTGCTTCAGTGCTTTTGTGCTAGCCGTTCCCACTGCTTGGAACACTCAGCTCCAATGTCACCTTCCCCAATCAGCTTCCCATCACTTTCTAACACATACTATTTGTACTTTCTTGATAGCATTATTATTGTCTGAAATTGTTTTTTTTTCTTCAGTCTTCTCCACTAAAACATAAGCTTCCTGAGGGTTGCACTTTGTTTTGTTCATTACTATTTTATTTTAGAGATTTATTTTATTTACTTATTTTTATCCATCCCCTCATTGTTTGCCCTTGCTGTGTCTATTCGCCTTCTTTGTTTCTTTAGGAGGCACCAGGAACTGAACCTAGGACCTCCGGTGTGGGAGGGAGGTTCCTAATTGCTTGAGCCACCTCCATTCCCTGCTTTGTTGTGTCTCTCATTATGTTTTTTCTTCTTGTGTCTCTTATTGTGTCAACTTGCCATGCCTGCCTGTTGCATCAGCTCACTGCCTTGTCTTCTTTTAGGAGGCCCTGGGAACTTCTGCTCCCTGCTTTGTTGTGTCTCTCATCATGTTTTTCTTCTTGTGTTTCTTGTTGCATCATCTTGTGTCAGCTCACTATGCCTGCCCATTGTGCCAGCTCACTGTCTTCTTTAGGAGGCACCAGGAACTGAACCATGGACCTCCCATGTGGTAGGCAAGAACTCAAATTGCTTGAGCCACATCCGCTTCCCCACCACTATGTTCTTGGCATGTAGAATGGTGCTTGGCAGGTGCTCAATAAATTCAGTGAGCATTAAGTGAGTACCTACAGGGACCAGGCATTGTGTTGGGTGCTGGGACTGCAGTGATGATGGAGACAGGCTTGGTTCCTGCCCTCTTGGAGCTGACATTCTGGAGGATGTTTGTTGAATAAATGAAAGGAGAAAGGGTAGCAGGCAGGTGTGCTAGTGAAGACCCCTAAATATTTAGTGCATAAAGGGAAAAGGTGGTTTTTGATGAGGAAAAGGAGAGAAAGGGCTTTCTGAATTCCTGGATTCACATTTACTAAGTACCTACTATGAGCTATCGCCCTTCTGGGCCCAGCAGGTGTTCTTCGTTGACCCTTTTGCTGACCACTCTGGTCTCACCTCCCTCCTCCCAGTGCTCACTTCCTGGCCACCTGGCCACAGGCAGTCCTCTGGACACTATATACCTCCTAATTCCATGCCCATTGCCCTTCCTGGAATGCCACTTCCCATATCTCTACCCAAAAACCTGCTCATCCAAGGTGCGAACGATTGTCCTCGTCCTACATCTCTGTGAGGCTGTGTTGAAAGGGCTTTTTTATGCTTCTGTGCTTGCTTGAAGGCAAGATTTCCTCATTTATATAATCATTGCAAGAACATGCATTAAGCAGTCTCACATGTGCCAGGCTTTGTACTAGGTGACCACAAATACTTTGGAGATAGAAGCAATATCCATGTACTTGTGCTATTCAGCTGACATATATTTAGAGAAGGTGTCTGCCATGCCTCTATCCACCCTCCCTTTCCACTCCCTGGGCTTGTGCTATGCAAGTTTAGGGCACAGAAAGATTACCTGCCATTTGTCCCTGTTTAGGCACAACTTTTAGGGTCATCTTGGGGCTCCAGCCTGTTGAGAGCCTTTGGTATTCTGGCTCTGTTGCCCACTATTTCTCCTCTGCCTCCCAACTTGCACATCTACAACTCTTTGAGGACTGGACCACTTCAACTTCATCCAAGTCAACAATAAATATATTGAGCAGATTAGAGGCAAAAAAAAGAGCCCTAAAGTGAGTCACTCCAGGTGACCTGCCAGGGCAAGCTCATTGCCACACACCCTTAAGAGACAGCCACATAATTAGTCACAGGTCTCCCAACCAGAACTATCTTCAGTTCACATTTCTTTGGGCAGCCAACCTTGGCTGGGCCCTACCAGATTTCCCACACGTGATTTGGAGTGATGACTGGGTAACTTGTGCAAAGTGAGACCATTTGGAGTCAGTGCTGCATGTGGTTTAACCTTGTAGGCCCAACACTCAGCTCTGTGCCTGACCCTAATGGGTACCCAGCAAAGGCTTTTTGAATGGACGGATGGGTGACTTGTTATTAGTGAGCCCATTATGGCCCATCCTGAGTACTTCCTCTTGCCCCCAACAGGTAATTTCCCAGTCAGTTCTTGACTCTCTGTCCTTTTCATATTTATTTTACCCACTGCCATGATCTTGATTAGCATCCTTAAGGACAGATGGCTCCCATTCTATACTTATTTCCTGATCTTCAGTTCCTCATCTATCCCTCCCCCCTGCCGCCCCACCAGTCCACCCGTCCACCTACTCATCCAACCAACCAACCATCCATCCATCTTATATATCCAGGAATATATTGAGTTCTTCCCAAAGAATGCTTTCATTACAAGTAAAGACAAACATCAAATATGTAATTACACAAAAACTCTTGCTAGAAATGCAATAACAGGGAAACAGATGTGGCTGAAGTGATTGAGCTCCCTCTACATGGGAGGTCTTGCGTTCGGTTCCCAGTGCCTCCTAGAGAAGATGAGCAAGACAGCAAGCTGGTGTGATGGGCTGGCATGGTGAACTGAGGCAACAAGATGATGCTACAAGGAGACATAAAGAGAAACACAACAAAGCAGGGATGGAGATGGCTCAGGTGATTGAGCACCTCTATCCCTCACAGGAGGTCCCAGGTTTGGTTCTCAGTGCCTCCTAAAGAGAAGATGAGCAGACACAGAGCATACAGCAAATGGACACAGAGAGCAGACAGCAAGTGCAAACAGCAGGGATTGGGGAGGGGGAATAAATCATTAAAAAAAAAAAAAAGCAATAATGCAGAAACACTGCATAATGTAAGAGTAAACCAAGTGGGACTGATCCAGCCTGGAATGTGTGTGTGAATATGAGTGTTTCAGGGAATGCTTCCTGGGGGAAGTGATATTTAAGCTGAGAACTGTGGTGTCACAGAGGTCAAGGAATAAGTACGTTTCAAGAACAGTGGATTTGACAGCTTCAAATTCTGCTGTTTTAGCTGTGAGGAAATAATTGGAATCAGGGCATAAACCAGACTGGATTAGGTTGAGGAGTGAGTGAAAGACAAGGAGATAAAGGTAGCAGGTGTAGATAGCTCATGAAGTTTGGCTGTGAGGTGGAGGAAAGAAATTGGGGGTAGTAACTACAGAGAGTACAGATTTCAAAGAACATTTTTTTTCTTTTAAGATGGGAGAAACTTTAGCATGTTAATGCTGGAAGGACCCAGCAGAGATACACAGAGGATAAGTAAAGGTAGGAATGGGTAGGCTCAACCCTTCCATCATTCCTTCATTTAAGGAATATTTGTTAAACACCTACCATGTGCCAGACATTTTGAAAAATGGAACTTATGAAAATTTTTGGAGAGGGAGGCAGGAAATAACTAATAACAGATAGGATCATTTCATCTACTGATAAGTGTAAAGAAATATAGTGGGGTGGTGTGGTAATGAAGGGGAGCAACTTGAGAAAAGGTGATGTAACAAGGTCCAGCTGCTGTGGTAGCAGATGCCGGCTGACATGGCCTGGGAGGTTGAGGCCAAGAGGGGAAAGCCAGTGATGGGGTAAGGGGAGGAAATGGTCAGAGAAGAGGCAGAGAACATGGGGAGTTCCAGAAGCCCCTTGGAGATGTCAGAGTCATAGTGTTAGAGGGCAGATGACCTTGGGACTACCCTTTAAATCATGACCAGTGGGTCAGATTGCTGGTTCTGTGGTCACTGCATGCTCAGACTCAACAGTAACCACCACAAGCATTTCCTTCCCCCCCAAATCTGCTGCTTCTCCTGACTTCCTGGTCTTGAGGAAGTCACCATTCTCCATGTCACAGTGACTGGCAGCTAAGATCACTAACTGCTCCTCTCTCCATCTCTGAGACAGAAGACTGGACTGAAACATCTCAAGAAGAGTGGAAGGGGGCAGCGGACTTGGCCCAGTGGTTAGGGCATCCGTCTACCACATGGGAGGTCCACGGTTCAAACCCTGGGCCTCCTTGACCCATGCGGAGTTGGCCCACGCTCAGTGCTGATGCGCACAAGGAGTGTCCTGCCATGCAGGGGTGTCCCCCACGTAGGGGAGCCCCACGTGCAAGGAGCGTGCCCGGTAAGGAGAGCCGCCCAGTGCGAAAGAAAGTGCAGCCTGCCCAGGAATGGTGCCGCACACACGGAGAGCTGACACAACAAGAAGACGCAACCAAAAGAAACGCAGATTCCCGTGCCGCTGACAGCAGAGGTGGACAAAGAAGACGCAGCAAATAGACACAGAGAACAGACAACTGGGGGGTGGGGGGGGGGTAGAGAAATAAATAAATCTTAAAAAAAAAAAAAAGAAGAGTGGAAGGTTCCCAAACCAAGTCCCCTCTGTTTTACTGCTCACACCTTGCCAGGTCTTTCCTGCTCTTCTGCTAGGAAGTCTCCTTGACCTCCCCATACTCACCCCCACCCCCACAGACTCCTTCCCACCACTGCTTTCACTGCCTGGCTTGTGGGTCCCTTCCCCTGGCCTCAGTTAAGTTAATTCCATAGGTGCGGTGGACTCAGAGGTGAACAATTGATAGTCCCTACCCACAGGGAGCTCCTATCTGATGAGAAAGTGGGAGATGATACTGGAAGAAAGAACCAACAGACTGGGGAGGCTGGAATGCCAGGATCAGGAGTACGGCCTTGCTTTGAGAGTTATGGGACTGAAGGCCAGCTGGGGGGCAGGGCAGGGGCAGGGTTGAAGGCTGTGGCCGATGCCTCAGCCCTCACCTCCTTGGCTCATCTTCCTGGGGCAGGAGCCTCAGCCCTGATGAGGGACAGAACGCAAGAGCCCCCGACTGCTCCCCCAAGCGTTCCCTCTTTTCCTCTTTCCCTGGGCCAATCGCCCCCTCAAAACTACCATTCAGGGCAAATGTGGCCTTTTTAGTCCACCTCCATGTATTTTTTTATGGGGAACAAAGAGCCTTGTGAACCCTATTAAGGTAATTGGCAATTATCCCAAAACAACTGGAAACCACAGGAACAGCTCCGTCAGGAACTTGTGGGGCAGAGTGGGTGAGTGGCTGGAGGGGCGGTCAGGGCCTCGTCACCTGTCCAGCCACAGCCTGGGCCCTTCGGTCGTCAGGCTCATCTCTGCCGAAGCCTCTTCCCCTGCATGGCCTCAGGGATGTGGGTTTTTGTCCTCACCAAGTTCAGAAGGGGTAAGAACTAGCTGGGAGGAGGAAGTAGCTCTCCCACACCCAGGGCCATGGCCCCCGCCTGCCTGGGCCCCAGTTGTGAGTGGGAGCCCTGGCTTCGAGGCTGACAGTAACGAGCAGGCGGGATACTGGAGGAAGCAGCTGATACATCTGCACAGGCTGCCCAGGGCCCGGGAAGGCCTGGCTGTCCCACATGCCTTACTCCCTGGTGCTGCTACTGCTGCTGGCCTTTCTGGGGGCTGCCTTACCCGGCAGGCTCCAGCGCGGAACACAATCCCCAGGGCACGGAAGCGTAGGGAGGTTGCGCTGCAGCAGATGGAGGCCGTGGCCCAGCGTCTCCCGCTGCAGGTGAGCCGGCATCAGCCCCTGGGGACCTTGACCCTCAATCACAATAGGTGGACCCTCCCTCAGGGCAGGGCCCCTCCCATTACTCATGCCCCCTTCAGAATACAGGGGTCCCAAGCCCTCCCCGGGCCTGGCTCTTTGTGTCGCTGGCAGTTCCTCCTCCATCTGCATCCTTTGAGCAACTTGAGGTCAGGGACTGTATATTTTCTCTATTCTCCCAGCGCGCAGCACCTGGCTCAGTCACGCGGCGGACGCTCACTTGAGGTATTTGTTAAGATAAACTGGTAAAGGCAATTGGAGGCAGGGAGCCAGGCCTCTCTTTCAATCCCTGAGCATCCCCAAACCCCGCTGAGGTAGGAGCCCTGGTCTGCACATTCTCCCTTTCGTCCCTACCCCGTTCAGTTTGGCAAATGTTTGCTCAGCACCTGATAGGCACAAGGCATAAGGGGTCACTGAGACAGGGCCCTCCCAGGAGGCTTAAAAAGGACTTTGACAGCTTCAGTGGTGGTATTTCAAGACATTCAAAGCACAGGACCAATCACTGTGGCTGGTCTGTGGCCTGGGATTAGCAAGTGAGATGGCTGAGCTGTGGGTGTGCCAGCAAAGCCTTCCTAGGTTGGCAGAGAGAAGGGCAGGAAGGAGGGGCACGGAGACAACCCTAGCCTGGGCCTGGGGCTTGCAGCTGTGTGGCCTGGAGGATGTAGCAGCCCCTTTCTGGGCTTTGGGGTTCCCAACTGGCCGTGGAGGGGAGCTCACAGTATCTCAGGGTTCCCTGCTTTGTCCCGATGGTGGCAGACTCCCTCTGAAAGCCCCTGGGGGGGGGGGGTGGGTATATAGGCAGGAGCCCCGGAGGTGGGGGTTGGGGGTTGGGCCTGAGGCGCTATCCCTGTGCTCGGGAGCTGCTGAGTGTCCTCTGCCGTCCCCTGGATGGTGATTGATGGCCCCAACGGGCAGCTTCCCTGCTCGAGCTGCTACAGTTGCTGAGAATGTGTATTAATATTAATTGGGGCTAATTAGTTGGATAAATCAATCCGCCCCCAGAGAGCAGCTACCCCTCCCCGGTTGATGGGGAGGACGTCTGGGCTAATGGGTTTGCTGTGGCGAATCAGCATGATGGAGAGAATTCCGGGGCGCCTGTGGAGGCCCCATCTGTGCGTGGCGGGGAGTTTAGGTTCCTTTACTATAAACACAAGGGTCTGCTTGCGTGTGCCTGCCGCTGGTGTTTGTGTTCTGGTCGGTGTGGACCCAGCTGTGGGCTGCTTGTCGCACGTGCGATGTGTGTGCGTGTGGCTGTGTCTGGCCGAGGGCCTATGTGCTGGGTTCCTGCTACTGGCTGGAGTGTATACGTGTAGATGTGCGGATGGTCTGGTTGCTGGGTGAGGGCACCTGGTTAGTATACATGTGGACGTCTGGGGTGTGTGACTGTTTGGCTGGGTGTCTGGTGAGGGTGTGTGTCCGGCTGGGTGGAGGTGTGGAAGGGGCTTGGGGCAAGTCACCCATGAGGTCTCATGGTTGCAGGCCTCTTGTCTCTTGGTACCTTCCCTCCCCAACCTTCCCAGTCAGGTCTCTTCTCTGTCAGGGATACCCCCAAGGCCTCAGGCATCCAGCCTTATGTTTCTGGGGGTGGTAGGAAGCTGGGACGCTGTTTAAACCCTCGCAAGGGGCAGTCAAACGAATCCAATTCAGTTCAGTTTAGCAGTTTCACTGAGGGCTCTTCTGTGTCTTGTCTTGTACCAGACTCTCGGGAAAGAGAGATGAATCAGACATCTGATCCAGACTTGCCTTAAAAAAGCCCTCTATCTGGATAGGATGGGGCAGAAACAGGTTCAGCAAACCTCAATGGGAGGCGGCTTACCCGAGTGTGGGTTAGGCCAGATGCGTGCGGAGCTGTGGGACTTGAGAGGAGGTGATGCGTTTTGTCTGGGGAGGATGGGTGTGGGGAAGGCTTCATTGAAGAGGTGGTGTTGGAGCTGAGCCTTGCAGGATGTGTAGGAGTTCTCCAGAAGGAGAAAGGCAACACCAGGGAGGGAAGAGTCTCAGAGAAGGCAGAGTATCTGTAGAACACATGAAAAAGAATGTGCCCATGACCCACAGGAGTAACCAGACAAGCTGTGTGAGGCCGGGTCCCTCAGGTCACACCCAGCCACCCTGAGGGTTGAGGGTTCTTATCAGATTAAGAATATTTAACAACCACTTTGGAAATATTAAGCACTTTATTACAAACTTTAAAAAATATTTATTTGTTAAGCCATGATGAGAGTCAGCGTCAGTTGAGTGGAGAAAGGGCCAGATGTTCATGGAGGGGGTGATTTGCTCAAAACTAAATTAGATGTTTAAACTGCTTTAAAATATCAAGCTGAGACTCAACTTCTATCAAATCCTGCAAATAATTTCCAAACTAATTTGTGGATCTTTAGAATTTGTGGGGATCTTTTGAAGTGGTTGTTGTCTTTGGCAGGATGCTCTTGTTTTTCGAAGCTGTCCCAATAAGTGGAGAGTCTTTAGGTAACTCACTAAGTACAGACTTTCTCATCAATGATATGTTGTTCCTTAGGCCAAGTCCTCTCTCTCAGCTTCTGCCAGACACTCAAAATTCTTGAGCTCTTCTGTTATGAGTAATACTATGAGATCTTACACCATCAAGCAGTGCTGTTGTCAGCTAAGCGGTAAATAATCATAATTAGAATATCTTCCTAATTGTGTTGTCCCAACACTTCAGGCCATGGGAGAAGTCTTGCGTAACATGGCCACTAAGACTGTGATCTCTGGGAAACGGACTTTGGCCCAGTGGTTAGGGCGTCCACCTACCACATGGGAGGTCCACGGTTCAAACCCCGGGCCTCCTTGACCCGTGTGGAGCTGGCCATGCGCAGCGCTGATGCGCGCAAGGAGTGCCCTGCTACACAGGGGTGTCCCCCGCGTGGGGCAGCCCCACGCGCAAGGAGTGCGCCCGTGAGGAAAGCCGCCCAGCGTGAAAAGAAAGAGCAGCCTGCCCAGGAATGGTGCCGCCCACACTTCCCGAGCCGCTGACGACAACAGAAGGGGGTGCCGCTGACGACAACAGAAGCGGACAAAGAAACAAGACACAGCAAATAGACACCAAGAACAGACAACCAGGGGAGGGGGGGGAATTAAATAAATAAATAAATCTTTTAAAAAGAAAAAAGAAAAAAAAAAAAAAAGACTGTGATCTCTTGCTGGGCTGCTTGGGTTTGAATCCTGATTCTGACATGTTTTAAATAACCTCCCTGGCACAGCGATGATCTTTTAACTTATTCATATCATATTTACTGAAACTGATGTACTGGGAGAAAGTTTTATGAAACACATATTTTGTATCAAAATATACAAAAGGCCTAAGAGCTCAATAAAAAGAAAACAAACCAGGCAACCAAGAAAATTGGAAAGTGACTGAACAGACCCCTTACCAAATTAGTATACAACTGGCAAATAAACACATATAAAGACACTTAACATCATTTATCATTATTTGAAAAGTAACTTAAAACAACAACGAGGGACACTACCCACCCATTGGAATGGCTAACATCCAAAGAACAGACAGTCCAACTGCTAGCAATGAACAGGAACTCTCCTTCCTTGCTGGAGGGAATGCAAATGGCCCAGCCACTTTGGAAGACATTTTAGCATGGCTTACTAAGGTAAACATATCTCAGCATGTGACTTATTAAGCACACTCTTAGGCATGTACCCAAATTTGTTTGATAACTAATGTCCACATTAAAAAAAAAAACAGCACGGATCTATTTATTGCAACTTTTAGTTGTAATAGCCACAAGCTAGGAGAAACCAAGATGTCCTTCACTAGGTGAATGGATAACCAAACTGTGGTACAACTATGGCCACATAGTTACTCAGCAGTAAAAAGAAAAGCGCTATATGCCACAGAAAGACATGGATGCATCACAAATTCATATTGTTAAGAGAAAGAAGCTGGTCAGTTAGGGCTACATAATGCATGATAAAGTCATGTCTGCTTGTTGATGGGGTATGATGTTAGGGACCTCTTTGCACACAAAACTGTGAGCTCCAAAAGTTGTCAAATAAAAAAACTCAGATATCTGAAAAAAAAAAAACCCTCCTTATGCCTTAACTTCCTCATCTTGACAATAGGGTGGTGAGTGTAATTATAGTACACAGGTGATTTAATCAGTATTTACAGGGGTGACTGGCACACAGCAGACACCGTATGCATTCTAGTTTTCATTTTTAAAATAAGACTTATAATTTTATTAATGTTGTTATTGTCCAAGGCAAGTGGGCATTTGGTGAGTTTCAATGAATTTGTTCTACTAGATGGAAGTGATGCTCAATAGGATTGGGGAAAGGGATTTGCTGGGTCCTTGAAAGCCCCCTCCTGTCACTGGAGTGCCCACTGAGTTGGCTAGCCCACCAGACACTTGCAGTGGCCCCCGTTCCTGCCCCCGGCCTCTTCTCCCAACCTCTTTTTTTTTTTTTTAATAGGAGGCACTGGGGATTGAATCCAGGACCTTGTACACGGGGAGCAGGTGCTCAACCACTGAGCTACACCTGCTCTCCATCCCCACCTCTCTTCAGCTCCTTGAGAGCCAAAATCCCCCAAAGGCTGCTATTCCTACAAGTAAACCATGCAAGGACAACTGTAGGGAAACCCAGCCTTAGAGGGCCAGGTGCGCATTTGCTCACAGGGTCTCTCCCCAGGGTGCCATTGCTCCTGCCACCGTTTCCTCTGGGTAGATACATAAGAACAGGGGTTGGTATGTGGCAGCCTCAGCTGTCTCAGGGGTGTGCCTTGGATAAGTGCTAGGGTGGCCCCTGGAAGTGCTTGCTGGGGCTCCTTGGGGCTGCAGGGAGCAGGGCATGGGAGCACAGGCTGGCCCTCCAACAGGGACGAGGGAATCAATTGCTGTGCCAAGATGCTCCCTGCTGTGCCGGGCATTAACTCTTTATCTGTAGGACTGTGAGGAGAGGGTGCTGTCCCAGGGCAGTGGCTAGGGCAGCTCCCCAGCTGGGTGCTCAAGGGCCTGACTATTTTGTTTTAAATATTTATTTATTTATCCCTCTCCCCGCTTGTTGTTTGCACTTGCTTTCTGCTCTGTGTCCATTTGCTGTGTGCTCTCTGTGTCTGCTTCATCTTCTCTTTAGGAGGTACAAGGAACCAAACCTGGACCTCCCATGTGGGAGAGAGGTGCTCAATTGCTTGAGCCACCTCCACTCCCTGCTTTGCTGTATCTCTCATTGTGTTTCCTTTTTGTGTCTCCTTGCTGCGTCATCTTGTTGAGTCACCTTGCTGCACCAGCCTGTCACACCAGCTTACCATCTTGCTCGTCTTCTCCAGGAGGCACCGGAAACCAAACCCGGGACCTCCCATGTGGTAGGTAGGAGCTCAGTCGCTTGAGTCACATCCGCTTCCCCTGACTTCTTACTAAGTGACTCAGAAGTATTTCATCATTTAACCACCGGTGCACTACAGAGATGCAGTCTAGCTGAATGCGTGCCCTGTCCAAGGAGACCATGTCCGGAACGTCCTGTCCTTGTGGAACGCAGGCTGGGGCACCCAAGTGGCAAAATGGCCTACCAAGTGGAGGCACTGAGTGGGGTGGCTAGAGCAGCAGGGAATGTGGGGGTGAGGGAGGGGCATGAAAGAGCAGGCTGGTGAGCTGGGCCCACCGGGACCCCTGCTGCTAAAGGACCTGGGACAGTGCCTGGCACCTGGGAAGTACTTCACCAAAAAACTCCCTCCTGGTTATGGAAAAGTCTTGGTAATGGGTCATGGTGATGGTAGCACAGAATTTTGAAAGTAGTTAACAGCACTGAATTATATATTTGAACATGGTTAAAGGGGGGGAGGGTGGATTTTTAGGTTATATATTTGTTCCTAGAATTAAAAAATGAAAACAACAACAACAACAGGAAGCAGATGTGGCTTAACTAGTTGGACACCTGCCTACCACACGGGAGGTCCTGGGTTCAGGTTCCTGTGCCTCCTAAAGAACACGAGCAGACACAGCAAGCAAAACAATGAGTAGATAGATGAGGGAGCTGGGGGGTGGTAAATAAAAACAACAACAACATAGGACTGCACAATACAAACAGCGAAGCCAAATGTAAACCAGGGACTATAACTAATAGTTCAATTAGAATAATATTTTTTCATGAACTGTAACACATGTGCCTCACTAATGCAAGGTATTAATAATAGGGTGGAATATGGGAACTCGGTATTGTATGCATAACTTTTCTGTCAACCTACAACTTCTCTTAATGGAAGAAAAAAATCGTTAAAAACAAACCAACCTCCCCTCCCCAAGAACAAGAACTGTCAGAGAGTAGCAGTTAAGGTTTAGATTACCCAGGTTTAAATCCAGTCTTCCTTATCTTTGTGACTTCAGGCAAGAGTGTTGACCTCTCTGTGCCTCAGTTGCCTTCATTGGTAAATGGAAATAATCATAGGAGCGAGGGTTTTTGTGAAGGTTTAATGAAATGTGCAGGTAAAGTGTTTGGCACAGTTCCCAGCCACACACAAGTACTCCATAAATGTGAATCCATGTGTATCTGTATGTGAACACATGTAATATGTTGATGGTGAAAGTCTTATAAACCTTACTGAGAACGATCTTGAAACTGTATTTGGACAGCAGTTGGGATCCTTCGTCAGACTTAGGTTTTATAAGGACCACCCAGGTGCAGTGAAAAGGCTGACCTGGAGGAGTGGTGGTCTGGAGAGGAAGGAGCAGTGGGATGCCCGGGGTGCCTCCTGAAGGCGCACCACACAGAGCTGAAACTCACTTCCCATCACCCAAGAGGGGTGGAGGGGCACTCCCCCTCCATCGTGCCCCCTCTGTAGAGCAAACACGAGGGGCAAGACCCTCCTCTGTGCCAGGCCCTGGGTGGGGCACTGGGGAGGCAGAAATGGGGAAAACATTGGAGCCCTGCAGGGCCTGTCATGCCTACCAGGAGACAGACCAGGAAGTGTTTTTACTGACACTACGGGCGAGCACAGAGAGGTGCTGAGCACATGGACGTGGGTGCAACTCTGTGTCCAGTGGAGCGTATGGTGTGCAAGGTTAAGTATGCGGGAGTGGACCCGAGTAGAGGGCCAGTCTTTGACACCTCCCCGCCTCACCCCATCTCTTCAGGAGCCAGGTCGGGACCCCAAGCCCATCCGGGCTACCCCTGGTGACTATGGCCCAGGAACCTCGGCCTGGAGAGCTGAGTCTGGAGTGTCCTCGGTGGCTACCTGGAGGAGGTGGGAATTAGGGGAAGGACCTGGACCTGGGCTCAGGCTGGGTCAGGACGTCGCCTGTCGTTCTGTTTACAGGAGTTGGGGTCAGGTGTAACTCCTTGGGGCTCACCTGGCTGGGCTGGGGGACACACCGCAGTCATCCGTCACCTCTATTCTGCTCCAAGCCAGAGTGTAGAAGGAGCTGGGGCCTGAGTGCCCTCACCCTGGGCCCCTCTCCTGGTCTCCCTCAATGTGTTCCTCAGGCACTGCAGGTGCACCCAGAGGTGAAGTGCCAGGTGGATTCCTGGGGGAGTGTGAGGAGCAACTGCAGGAGTTGCAGAAGCTCAAGAAGAGCAAGAGACCCTCTCTATGGGGTCCCCATCAGCCTCAAGGACACCTATGATTTCAGAGTGAGCCCTGAGGTGGATATGCACGTGTGCAGGTTTGTGTGCATGTGCACATGCCACTGAGCCGGTGTGCACAGCATTGGGTAAGTTAACCAACGCTGCGTGGGTAGAAAGTGGCAGAACTGGGGTTTGAAACCCAGCAGCCTGGCTCCAAAACCTAAACACTTCACCACCACACTCTGTATGTTCGTATACAGATACATGCCACCCATGAATTCTCCTAAGTGTGCAGCACTTGTGTCTCAGAGGGTGTGAGAATGTACATGAGTGGAGGGGAGAGTGATGAGAGCCTGCAGGCTGGGTAATTCCACCTGACCCCCAGGGCTGCAGATAATAGTCCCTTTCCTGCAGGGTCATTTTTTTTTTTGTCTTTATTTCTTTAATATTACATTAAAAAAATATTAGGTCCCCATATACCCCCCACCCCCTGCAGGGTCATGACCCTACGTGTGACCTGGCCCAAGGACGGGGTCACTGTGAAAGTGCTGAAGGCCCAGGGAGCTATTCCCTTTGTTAAGGCCAACATTCCCCACCTGCTGCTCCGGTCTCTGAAACGGGCAGGCTGGGGGCTGGGGCAGGGCCCAGGGCTGAAACAGCTCCTTTGAGGGTGGAGGGGGAGGTGGAGCCAGTCCTGCAGACCTCGAGGCCCGGGCTTCTTGGGCAAGGCTTTTCTGGCCCATCTTCTAATGAGAGGGTTGACCCCCTGGTCTCTGAGGGCCCTTGGGCTCTGAGGTTACATCACTGTTTCTATACCAGCTTGTCTCTTCAGGTATTCCTTGCATCTCCTAGTCCCTCTCTTCCCCATTCCACCTTCAGCGTATCATTTTTTTCTGAGGAAACTCTTCTCAATTCTGACAACAGAGCTGTGAGTTTCTTGATCCTAATTTTAGAAGCTGTGGTTGGTGAATGATCTTGATCTTCCCTGCAGCATAAGCCCCTCACCCCAGTCAGAAGGGAGACCAGGAGCGCCCAGCCCCAGGGAGGAGCTCATGGAACCATGGAAGCCCAAGGAGTCCTGGGGCTGACTCCTGAGGGTGGTTGGCTTCTCGTGGAGAGAGGGGTGGCCTGCCCCAGTTAAGTTCCGAGCTCCCCTTCTTCTACTTCCATCAGCTTCATATGCAGCAACCCCTTCTATGGGCAAACTCTGAAATCCTGGAACTTAAAGAAGACACTCGGGGGCTCCTCAGTGGATGAGGGAGCTCTGCTGGCTGAAGGGGGATCCATCCTGGCCATAGGAACTGACACAAGTGGCAGCATCCATGTACCAGCCAGCTTTTGTGGAGTCTATGACCTCCTGACCACAAGATATCACCTCAGACACTTAATGGTGGTGGTAGTGTGGATTCAGCCCAGCTGAGAAGAGTCTGGATTCTGGGATAATAGAAGGGCTGGCTTCAACTCCCATCCACTTAGCTCAATACTAGGGGAAGTAGGTAGACATAGAAGGGCTCCAGGATCTGCCTCCACTATGGCTAAACATACCATGTTTGGACTAGGTAGGGTGGAATGGGCCTTTTATTCATTCATTAATTCATCAGTTCACTCATTCAAATGCACATCTGTGCAGTCACCTACTCTCTTTCTTACCCATTTGTCAATCTGTCTATTTATCCTTCTAGTCTTCATCAATTTACCCATCCATGCAGTCATCATCCCAGTTTCTATCCATCAATCAATTTCACCATTCATCCACTATTTATTTTATTTAGCAAATGTTTATTAAGATGCTTACTCTGTGTCAGGGAGTCTACCAGGTGCTTGGGATACATCAGTGAACAAAGTAGACAAATATCCCAGCCCTTGTAAAATTTATATACATACAGACAGACATCCTTCCTTCTTTCTTTTCCTCCTACCCTTCCTTGTTCCCTCCCTCCTTTCCTCTCTTCCTCCCTCCCTCCATCTTCCAATTACACTGTGGTACCCCCTATATTGGGGACACCAAGGACTCTCAGACCCAGCCCCTGCCCATGTTGTGCTCTTAGACATCCAAATAGCTTAGGTAAAATGTGATCAGGACTGTAGGAGAGAGTCAAAACTTGTGGGAACTCATGAGATGAAGATGGCATTTTCTTCAAAAGGGATTTATTAAAAGCTTAGACTTTAGACTTTCAGAGACAGGGCCAGAGAAGGGAGGCTTCCTGGGGGAGGCAGAATTTGAGCTTGGTTTTGTGGTCTAGAAGGCTCAGGTTTTGTAAGGAGACTGGCAAGCAACTTAGCTTGAAGGGAGCAATCTGTGTGTATGGATGGGGTAAAAGGGGAACTATGAAAGGAATTAATTTTCTAGAGCCTTGAAGGGCAGACAAAGAGATCAGACTTGATGCTGTGGGCAGTAGGGAATCATAGAGGGGTTGAAGCAGCTCCTGTTTCTGTATGGTGGGCCCAGGGGAAGTGTCTTGGATGGATGTTTAAGCATCCTGGTACCCAGGTGCCTCCCCTCAGGTGCTGAGCTGAGCTCGGGGTGGGGGTTTTTACAGCTACTCTGGAGTTGCCTCTGCTCTCAAGGACAAGGAATTGGGTAATGTATTAGTCAACCAAAGGGTGCTGATGCAAAGTACCAGAAATCTGTTGGCTTTTTTAAAGGGTTTTTGTTTAGGGTAGAAGCTGACAGTTACCAGGCCATAAAGCATAAGTTACTTTCCTCACCAAAGTCTGTTGCCACGTATTGGCGCAAGATGATTGCGAACATCTGCGAGGGTTCAGCCACCTTCTTCCTCCTAAGGCTCTGTGGTCCCAGCTTCTTCTAATATCAGCTGTAGGCTGGGATAAGTCTCGTCTCTCTCCCGGGGCTTGTTCCTCTCCAGGCTCAGCTGTTCCAATCTCTCCACAAGGTCAGCTGTAGACTATCAGGCTCTCCCAGGGCCTTTGCCATGTCTATGGAGCTGTCTCTATTCCTCTGTGTTCTCCTCCTGTGTGTTTACTTCCCGGGGCTCCAGCATCAAAAATTCCAACTCTCTTCTCCACCATATTGTTTTCTCTGTGAGTCCCCACCCACCAAAGCCCTTATGATAATTTAATCAAGTAAAAGTGAAACCTCTGAAGTAAATACAATCCGATGTGTCCAGAGGAGCAGACCAGATTATAAATATAATCCAATATCTATTTTTGGGATTCATAAACAATATCAAACCGCTACAGGTAAGTCCCTGTCTGCACCTGTGGCCACACCCATTAAAAATGGCTTAGTCAGCCTTTCTCCCAAGGGTATTTCACCCAACCTCTATCTCCAGACAGATCAGCCCTCCTGTGATGAAAGTATCTGGGAAAAGGGCCTATATAACTTCCCCCTTCTACTCCAGTGACTCTGGTCCCAGTTAGAAGTGTTTCTTATTATCTAGCTTTAATCTCTCCTACTGGCCTCTTTTTTTTTTTTTTTAAGATTTATTTATTTATTTAATTCCCCCCCTCCCCCGGTTGTCTGTTCTCTGTGTCTATTTGCTGCGTCTTGTTTCTTTGTCCGCTTCTGTTGTCGTCAGCGGCACGGGAAGCGTGGGTGGCACCATTCCTGGGCAGGCTGTGCCTTCTTTCGCGCTGGGCGGCTCTCCTTACGGGGTGCACTCCTTGCGCGTGGGGCTCCCCTACATGGGGGACACCCCTGCGTGGCAGGGCACTCCTTGTGCGCATCAGCACTGCACATGGGCCAGCTCCACACGGGTTAAGGAGGCCTGGGGTTTGAACCGCGGACCTTCCATGTGGTAGATGGACGCCCTAACCACTGGGCCAAGTCCGTTTCCCCCTACTGGGCTCTTGATGGTCTGCACCACCTGAGATTCTCCCATCAGGCACCAGAGTTGCCGTGGTTGGTGTACCAACACGACCTATCCTCACCTCCTGACCCAGGATGGCACCAAGATGTCTTCCTTTGATCCTGATTATGACTCTTGGCCCTGTCCTTTGAGGCCAAGCAGTGGGGGTCTCTAGGGCAGAAAGTTTGAGAGGTATCTACCTCTTTCTCCTCCCCTATGTTTAGTGACCACAGTGGCTGGCCTCTTGACTAGGACGGGAAGAGTTGGGCACTGTACCTGTGGGCCCTACTGTGTGAGGATATGTACCAGCTGAACCCCCACTGCACCCCTCACACCTTTCAGGGAGGAAGTGAGCTGGGTAGGGGAACAGACCCGGTGGGCTCTTCTCCATCCTTTCCCATCATTCTTCATTGATTTGTCTGCCACCTGACCATCTTCTGTGAAGACCTCCTTTCTCACTCCAAGGTACAAGTGAGCAAGAAGCCCACCTGCCCAGGCATATTCATCTCCCACCCCTGTTGGATATCAGCTGCTTTGGCCTCTTGGCCACCTGAAGCCATAACGGTAATTGCCCCCAGAGAGAGGCTCCAACATCAAATATCCAACACACACAGGCAGATATTTAGAAGGCATGGTTCAGAAAGCTGGATATCTAGCTAAACTGAGTTTTTAACCTTCTGGTTGATCCTGGCCAAATCACAGCTCTTCTTGAGACCCACTTGCAACTCCTGCCCTCTGGTTTATTGGACTTACCCTGGCCAGCTAAAAGGGAGGTGAAGAAGGTCAACCACCCCACCAGGGAGCCAAGAGTGCCTACAACTGCAAGCAGGAGAATTGCATCCATCATCCATGTGGAATCTAAGCCCCTTTTGATGTAGAGGGGGACTGGACTTAACCATCCCAGGGTCCACAGGATGGAGGAATAGAGTATAGATTAGAGTGGACTTACTGGTGTTCTTCTGGGGAACAATTGCGATTAATAAGGGAAGAAATTGTAATAGTGATGTAAAGAAAATGGCCACAGTAGGTGCTGAGGGTAGGGAGAGGGAAGAAGCGATATGATGTGGGCGCATTTGCAGAATTTGGAATTGTCCTGGGTGGTACTGCAGGGACAGATGCTGGACATTGTGTGTCCTGCCGTGGCCCACTGGGTGGAATGGGTGAGTGTATACACTATAGTGTAGACCACCTTCCATGTGGTGCTGCAGTGCTCCAAAACGTATTCACCAGGTGCAGTGAATGTGCCACGATGATGGAAGAGGTTGTTGATGTGGGAGGAGTGGGGTAGGGGGAGTGGGGGGTATATGGGGACCTCATATTTTTTTAATGTAACATTTAGAAGAAAATAAAGAAGAAAAAAATGAAAAATAAAAAAATACAATGCAAAAGGTAAATGATACAAACAACAAACAATATTGGACAAAAAGAAGCAAGAGAAAAGGTGAGTATTCAGTATTATTCAATTTATATGACACTCAGACATATGGAAGAAAAATAATAAACTGTATCACTTAAGGACATATAGAAATGAAAATTTCTAGAGCAATAGAAGGAAAGCATCATTCCAAATGTCAAGACAGGGAGTGTGATGAGGGCAGTGGGGTTGGAAAGGGTGTGGTGTGACTTCGATGTTCTGATTCTTGACATGTGTGATGGCTATTTGGGGTTCAGTATGAAGTATTTACTTAAAAGTAAATTTGTTTCTTTTCTCTGTAAAAAAAAACTCCCCATTAGTACAATAAAGAGGTTAGACTGAAAGATCGATCTAGACCCTTCATCTCTAGCAGTCTTCATTCATTCAACAAACATTTATTGGTACCTACTATGTGCCAGACTTTCATCCTAATGCACTCTATAGAACGACCATTGATCTCCCCATTTTATAGATGAAGAAACTGAGGGGAAGTGAAATGACTTGTCTATGATCTAGCAACTGGCCGAGCTGGACTTTGAGCCCTACCTTATCTGGCTTTGGAACCTTCTCCATAGGAAGAGCATATGTTTATCATCCAACCAATGTTTGTTATCTGATTCCCTATCCCTACCCTAGTATTATTAATCTGTAATCATTGTCTGCCATACATTATTTTCCCCTACTGATCTCTCCATTCCTGACAGTTCTTCTTTAGCTTAAAGATATTTGTATCTATTCATCTACCCATGTACCTGCCCACCCACTCAATCCTACTCACCCACCTATACATTCAAACTTTTACCACCCATCCACCCATCCATTCACCATCTTATTTATACATCCACCCACCCATTCATGAATCTACCTGCCTGTTCATGCCATCGACCCAATCACCCATCTCCCCATCCATCCATCCATCCACCCATCCATCCATCATCCTTCCAGATGTTTCTCGAGAGGACCCAGAGCCTGAACAGCATATGGGGAGATCCCAAGGAATTCTTGGGGAGCCCTGTGGATTCCTCCCTGAGTAAGGAAAGCTGTGGCTCAAAGCTCTGGCCTAGACTAGAAGTCTGACTTCTGCAGAGTGAGGCCTCCCTGCTCTAGTCCAGTCTCCCCAGAGAATAACTCAGTTCCTTCTGTCCTCAGGTGTACTCTAGTACTACCCCAAGATTGGCTCTTATGACTTAGGCTGCTTCACCCAGCCATCCCCTGGCATGGCCAGGGCTGTGAGGCTTACCTCCAGTCTGCTCCAGGATGTAGGACACCAGGTAGACTCGCTTGACCCTGGTGGGGAGGGAGGTTAGACTGGTGAGAAGATGCTGGGCTAAGCCCTCCTTCGAAAGGGGCCCAGGGAGGAGGAGGTCCAGGTCTGAGTTTGGGCTGCTGAGATAATTGTGCTCCCCCTAAGCTTTCTGGAGAAGACTGAGAGGGGTGGAGGTAGCCGTAGGGGCAGGGTGAGTCCCACCCTGAGAAAAAGGCATCATGATTTTGTGGTGAGGATTCAGGGCTTCATGCTTATAATTCCTTTAGCCTGGGTCTCTGTTGCCTCCACCAAATAGCTGGAGGGAGTTCTCTGTCCTCAAAAATCCTATCTCCTTGGCTCCAATTCCCCTTTGAGAATTGCTGACTGGCCACATGCCTCTCATGTAACCTTGGACTTGTCTCTTAACCTTTCTGGGCCTCAGATTTCTCCCACATGGGCCATGAAGATTGAACAAGTTCATATATGTAAGGCACGTGTCACAGTGGCTCCATCACAGCCAAGCACACAGGAAATGAAGACTACTCTAATTCCATCTGTGGTATATATGACTTGGCATTTTCTCCCCCAACACTTCCAGTTCTTTCTTCTTTCAGTCTCAGCAAACTTCCATTCCTAAAGAGTTAAAAAGCAAGCCTTGGGAACTGGTTGTGAACTGGTAACTGATAAGTAAATCTTGTTACACTGCATTCTTTAGAAGTTCTGCTGCTCTCACTTGCCTTCCCCATCTGCACATGGACATGCGTTACAAAAGACCTCTCTGTTTTGTGGTGAGCACAGAGGATCAAGCTCAGGCGATCAAGAGTTGTTGAGCGGGTGGCTATTGCAGGACAGGGACGCATGTAGGCGTGCCTCACTGAGGAGCTGCAGTGAAGGGAGATGGATGGCTGTGGGTGGGAGGCTGTTAGTCTCTTTGTAGATAACCTAAACTGTTTGTGTCCTGACTTGTGGGTGTGGGACAGTAAGAGGCTGCAGTCTTGCCGTTGGTGACCATAGCAACGACTCCAGTCCTGGGAAACAGTTTAGCAGTGCAAACTCTATAAATTTTAAATATTCAGGAAAATGCAAACCAAATGTGCTAAAAGCTTATCTAAAATGTATAAAGTCCATGCCAAAAGCTTACCTAGGATGTGGAAGATATATGCTAATTCAAGCCTATTGAGCACTGAAACAAAGAACGATTTGGCCCTTCCTCTCTGTATAAAAGGAACTCAAAATTTTTGTTTGGGCTTGGGTTTGAAATAGGAAACTCCCAAGTCCCGCCGGCTGTCAATAAATCATCTTTATGCACAAATAATGTAACCTCTCTCAATAAACCATCTTTATAAGCAAATAATTGAGCCTCTCTCGACTTCTACAATAGGGCATCCCTCTTTAGATCCTAGAGGCAGAGAGAGAACAGGGTGGGGTGGGAGGAGGTTGAGGTGGTGACTCAGCCTCTGTCCGCACACGTCTCACCCTTTTCTATCCTTGTAGAGAGCACAGCATCCCACACCTGTCCTTAGGGCGTCTGTCTGCTGATACAGGGGCCACCCTTCTGCGTGGGCACTCATGGGTGGGAAGGGGAGCTTGAGAGGAGTGAGGGCTTGAGGGTCTCGGCCTGGTGAGGGAGTCGGGCCTTGCCGAGGCGCAGAGGGCTCCACGTCAAGGTGCCTGAGTGGCGTTGCTCTCTCTGGACCCCGTCCTGGGCAGGTGGGCTGCTTCCCTGTGGTTCTTGAAGCTGGGCTCCCCATCTTGTCTGACTCTAGGACGCCTGAGCTGGCCCGAGTTTTGAAGAGATTCGTGGAGTGGGGTGGGTGGCCAATACTCCGTAGGTCCAGTGCTTTCCTGCCCACAAGTGTTTTCCATGGAGTGGTGGGGGCGGAGTTTGTGGTTTGAGCTGGCGTCCTGTGGGAAGGGCGGGGGTGGGGCTCATTTAGATTTGGGGATCTAATTAGGGCCTTAGGGTTATGCTGTCACCAGGGTTCAATTTAAGTTTTGATTTGTTGGCTGGTTAGAGCTGGGGTTGGCTTTAAAGATAAGATCTGAGTTAACGCAAGAATGGAGTTAGGTTGGGGTTGAGGCTGACATTATGTTTTGGCTGCTGTTGAGTTTACCATTGAGGCTGCGTTTGGGGTTGGTTTGTGTTGAGGTTGGCGTTAAGGTTGGGCGTGAAGACAATTTTGGGTTTAGGGTTTGGATTAAGGTTGGAATTGCAGTGGGACTAGAGTTATGGTTAGAGATACATGTTTGAGAGATACACGGTTGGAGGGGATTCTGGTCTTGGGTTGGGTCTGCTGTTGGGTGTGGTGGGGACTGAATGTGAGATGCTAGTGGGAGTAGGGACTGGGGTGGCCTGAGGACTGACCTGGAGCCTCACAGTTTAGGGGAAGGAACCTGTGGCTTTTGGAGGAAACTGTGAGGCCCTGTTAATCAATAATCCAACCCCTTGGGGCTGGGATACATCATCCCCAAATCATTGCAGCTTGAAACGCTCCTTCCCATCCCTTTATCTCTGTCCCGGGAAAACCTGGCCCCTCCACAGATGGCTGAGTCTGGATCTCGTGGCTTGGGAGTCCTTCCTCATGCCTAATCTGACTCTGCCTGGCAGCACCTGACCTGCTCCACCTGCAGGACTATCGCAATAGTGCATAGCCCCCTGGCGACCCCGAGGCCTGGACGGGCCTTTTATATAGGCGATCCTGCCAGCACAGCACTGGGTCCTGGCGGGGTCCAGGCTGGAGAGCCAGGACTCCTGGGTCCTACTGCAGCCTCTGTAGCTCTCACCTCTGTCTCCATTCACTATTTTTTTCCTTGCAATTTAAAACACTAAGGTAAAACTAACCATTTTAAAGTGTACAACTCAGGGAAGTGGATTTGGCCCGATGGATAGGGCATCCGCCTACCACATGGGAGGTCCAAGGTTCAAACCCAGGGCCTCCTTGACCCGTGTGATGAGCTGGCCCATGCGCAGTGCTGATGGGTGCAAGGAGTGCCCTGTTACGCAGGGGTATCCCTTGCGTAGGGGAGTCCCACGAGCAAGGAGTGCGCCCTGAAAGGAGAGCCACGCAGTGCGAAAAAAGTGCAGCCTGCCCAGGAGTGGAGCCGCACACACAGAGAGCTGACACAGCAAGATGATGCAACAAAAAGAGACACAGATTCTGGGTGTCGCTGACAAGAATACAAGCGGACACAGAAGAACACACAGCAAATGGACACAGAGAGCAGACAACTGGTGGTGGGGGGAAGGGGAGAGAAATAAAAAGTAAATCTAAAAAATAAAAATAAAGTGTACAAGTCAGTGGTTTTTGGTATATTAACAATGTTGTACAACCATCATTGCTATCTAATTCCAGAACATTTCCATCACCCCCAAAAGAAAACACCATACCTCTTAGCAGTCACTTCCATTTTCAATTTGCTTTTTTTTAAATTGAGGAAATATTTTATTCTAGTTTTTAACTTAACATTTTGTGTGTGTTATGAAGACAAAACTACACTTCCACTAGAAAAGTCGTTGAAAAAGTTGAACAGACAATGTAGTGCATATTTGCTAAATGCAGGCAAACCCCTTCTAGCTCAATTCACTTTTTTTTTTTCCGGAGGTTCCAGGGATTGAACCAACCTGAGACATTGTATTAGTCAGCAAAAGGGGTGCTGATACAAAATACTAGAAATTGATTGGTTTTTATAAAGAGTATTTATTTGGGGTAGGAGCTTACAAATACCAGGCCAGAAGCATAAGTTACTTCTCTCACTAAAGTCTATTTTCACGTGTTGGAGCAAGATGGCTGCTGACGTCTGCGAGGGTTCAGCCTTCCTGGGTTCCTCTCTTCCAGGATTTTGCTTCTCTCTGGGTTCAGGATTCCTCTGTTCCCAGACCTTGCTTCTTCCTGGGTTCAGTGTTTTTCTCTTCCTGGGACTGGCTTTTATTTCCTCTCTGAGCTTACTTCCTGGGGCTCCAGCTTAAGGCTTCAGCATCAAACTCCAACATCAAAACTCCAACATCAGAAACCTTCAACTCTGTCCTTTGCCATGCCTTTTATCTGTGAGTCCCCGCCCACCAAAGGGAGGACTCAACACCCTAATAATGTGGCCCAATCAAAGCCCTAATCATAACTTAATCAATCCTAGGTACAGATCAGATTGCAAACATAATCCAATACCTAATTTTGGAATTCACAACCATATCAAATTGCTACAGACGTCAAACATGCAAAGCCGGCACTCAACCACTAAGCTACACCCTCTCCACTCAATTCACTTTTTAAATGAGCTTTATTGAAGTATAATTTACAAATAATAAAATTCACCAATTTTAAGTGCATAGTTTGATGAGTTTTAACAAATGTACGTAGTGTGTGATCACCACCACTATCAAAATCTAGTATATTTCCATCACCCTCAAAATTTCTCTCCTGTCCCTTTGCAGTTCTCCCCAACTTACTCCCATCCCCAGCAACCACTGTTCTACTTTCTGTCACTCTAGTGTTGCCTTTCTAGAATTTCATATAAGTGGAATCATCAGGTTTGAGGCTTCTGTGTCTGACTTCTTGCACTTAGCATATCCACGCACACCTAACATGCTCTTTGCTGCCCCCACTTCACATGGCGTCTTCGGTCCGGCAAACCTGAACCACAGGCCCTGAGGACAGGGCCAATGTCCTCTACCTACAGGTGCTGATCTCAGAGGTGATGCTCAATGCAGAATGAAATCCTATCCCAACCCAAGCCTGACTCCTCGTCCCTGACCTAAGAACATGTCTTCCCTGTGTCCCCTCATACTGGCTGGGTAACACACATCCCACACCTGGCTTTGCTTTGATGTCCCCTGTTGACATCACCATCACGAAGATGCTCTCTGCACAAAGGTGGCTGCTGCAGAAGAGCTGTCTTTTCAATCCAGGTTTGCAAAGCACACCCCCACCACACACTTCCCAACATGGAGTCCAGTAGAGTGGAGGACATGAGTGGAAATCTCTGCCAACCACTAGCCCTTCCGAGCCACCTAACCTGTGGAAACTTAGTTTTCTTCTTTGTACACTGGGAATTCCCATCTCACAGGGGTGCAGAGGACTCCAGGAATTAGCAAGGCAAAGAGCTCAGCACAGTGCCTGGCACTGAGGAGGCTTCCATGGTGCCGATTCTCTCCTTCCCTCCACCTTGGGGAGAGCACGAGGCAGGCAGGCCCAGCACTTCACAAGCAGGGCTCAGTTGTCAGGCTGACTCCTGGTCCTGAAGCTGCTACCCGGAGCCCAGAGGCCGCTGTTCCAAGGAGACCGGAAGGCAGCGCTCACCCACATTCTTTCCCAACCCGAGTCTTCTGGGAGCTGCCGAGGAAGCTCCTCCTGTGTGAACCTGTACAACATCCTGAACGTCCCCGTAGGCTCGGTGCCCATCCCCACTGTGACAATGCAGGGCGAGGAGGACCTGGCCTCCCACAAGGGATACTACGGAGACAATTTTGACAAAAATTTCTGGGAGATCAGTTTCCCTGTCCGTACCCCTCCCCAAGGGGCACAAACTAGGACTGATTCTTCCTTATTCCCGGGTGTGGCAGATGGGGACTGAGGTTGAAGTGGGAGGTGGGGCTGGTTATTCCTAGAGCTTAAGCTTTATCAATTCTGCTCTGAGGACACACCATTTGACCTCCACATCAGCCCTGTGCTTACCAGGAGAGAGCACTTTGCAAAATCAGTGGTCTTTTTTGTTTTTTTTTTTAACCCTTTTTAAAAAACTTTTTTATTTTGTACCTTTTTTTTTTTTTTTTTTAAAGATTTATTTATTTATTTAATTTCCCCCCCTCCCCTGGTTGTCTGTTCTTGGTGTCTATTTGCTGCGTCTTGTTTCTTTGTCCGCTTCTGTTGTTGTCAGCGGCACGGGAAGTGTGGGCGGCGCCATTCCTGGGCAGGCTGCTCTTTCTTTTCACGCTGGGCGGCTTTCCTCACGGGCGCACTCCTTGCGCGTGGGGCTCCCCCACGCGGGGGACACCCTTGCGTGGCAAGACACTCCTTGTGCGCATCAGCGCTGCGCATGGGCCAGCTCCACACGGGTCAAGGAGGCCCGGGGCTTGAACCGCGGACCTCCCATGCGGTAGACGGACGCCCTAACCACTGGGCCAAAGTCCGTTTCCCTATTTTATACCTTTAATAACTGAAAATGTAAACAATTAAATAATAAAAAGAAAACACAGTTGAACAAAAACATACATTTCTCAATTACATGTATTGGATACATAATTTTTTTTTAATCATACAATATGTTATACAATATATTTGGTTCATAGTTATGCAATCATACAGTATTTCTCCTTTTGTGGCTGCTTTGCTTTGCTCACCAATGTCCTCCAGGTTCATCCATGTTGTTATATGCTTTATGACTTCATTTCTTCTTACAGCTGTGTAATATTCCATCATGTGAAGACACCACAGTTTGTTTATCCATTCCTTGGTTGATGGAGACCTGGGTTGTTTCCAACTTTTGGCAATAGTGAATAATGCTGCTATGAACATTAGTGTGCAGATGTCTGTTTGTGCCACTGCTCTCAGTTCTTCTGGGTATTATATACTCAGTAGTGGTATTGTAGGGTCACGTGGCAAGTCTATATTCAACTTCTTTAGGAACTGCCAAACAGTCCTCCACAGTGGCTGTACAATTCTGCATTCCCACCAACAATGAATAAATGTTCCTATCTCTTCATGTTCTCTCCAACACTTTCAGTTCTCTGTCTTTTTAATAGTGGCCATTCTGATAGGTGTGAAATGATATCTCTTTGTCGTTTTGATTTGCATTTCCCTAATCATTAGTGATGTTGAGCATTTTTTTTTTTTTTTTTTTGCCATTTGTATTTCTTCTTTGGACAAATGTCTACTCAAGTCTTTTGCCCTTTTTTAAATTGGGTCATTTGTCTTTTTATTGTTGAGTTGTAACATCTCTTTATATATTCCGGATATTAAACCCTTATCTGACATGTGATTTCCAAATATCTGCCATTGAATTGGCTGCTTTTCACCTTTTGATAAAGTCTTGTGAGGTGCAAAAGTGTTTAATTTTGAGAAGGTCCCATTTACTATTTTTTCTTTTGTTGCATATGCTTTGGGTATAAGGTCCAAGAAACCACCACCTACTACAAGGTCTTGAAGATGTTTCCCTATGTTTTCTTCTAGTAGTTTATGGTCCTGGCTTTTACATTTATGTCTTTGATTCATTTTTAGTTCATTCTTATATAAGGAGTGAGATAGGGGTCCTCCTTCATTCTTTTGGTCATAGATACCCAGTTCTTCCAGCACCATTTGTTGAGATTGTTTTGTCCTGTTAACATGGACTTGGTAGGTTTGTCAAAACCAGTTGACCACATAGGTGAGGGATTATTTCTGGACTCTCATTTCTATTCCACTGATTGATGTGTCCGTCTTTATGTCAGTACCATGCTGTTTTGACCACTGAAGCTTTGTAAGATGTTTCAAGGTCAGGCAATGAAATTCCTCCCATGTTGCTCTTCCTTTTTAGAATGCTTTTGGCCATTCAGGTGCACTTTCCCTTCCAAACGAATTTTGTAATTGCCTTTTTTAATTCTGTAAAGTAGGCTGTTAGAATTTTGATTGGTATTGCATTGAATCCATAAATAAGCTTGGGTAAGACTGACATCTTCACGATATTAGGCTTCCAATCCATGAACATGGAATGTCTTTCCATTTGTTTACATATTTTTTTATTTCTTTCCAATCCATGAACATGGAATGTCTTTCCATTTGTTTACATCTTTTAAAATTTCTTTTAGCATTGTTTTGTAGTTTTCTGCATATAGGTCCTGTACTTCTTGGGTTAATTTAATTCCTAGGTATTCTATTCATTTTGTTACTATTATAAATGGAATTTTCCCTGATTTCCTCCTCAAATTGTTTAGCACTAGTGTACAAAAACACTACTGATTTTTGCATGTTGATCTTGCATCCTACCACTTTGCTAAACTCATTTATTAGCTCAAGTAGCTTTGTCATGGATACTTCAGAATTACAGGATAATGTCAGCCACAAACTGTGAGAGTTTTACTTCCTCTTTTCCTATTTGGATGCCTTTTTTTTTCTTGTCTAATTGCCCTAGCTAAAACTTCTAGTACAATACTGAATAACAATGGTGACAGTGGGCATCCTTGTCTTTTCCCCATCTTAGAGGCAAAGCTTTCATCCTTTCCCCATTGAGTACGATGTTGGCTGTGGGTTTTTTAATATATGCCTTTTTATTATATTGAGGAATTTTCCTTCTATTCCTATGTTTTAAAATGTTTTTTTATCAAAAAAGGCATTTTGTCAAATGCCTTTTCTACATCATTCGAGGTGATCATGTGTTTTTTTTCCCTTCAATTTGTTAATGTAGTATATTACATTGATTGATTTTCTTATGTTGAACCAATCTTGCATACCAGGAAAAAGTTCTACTTGGTCATAATATATAATATATTGATATACTGTTGGATATGATATACTGTTGGATTTGATTTGCAAGTATTTTGTTGAGAATGTTTGCATCTATGTTCATTAGAGAGATTGGTCTGTAATTTTCTTTTCATGTATTATCTTTATCTTGGTTTGGTATTAGGGTGATGTTGGCTTCATAAAACATATTGGGTAATTTTCCCTCCTCTTCAATTTTTTTGGAAGATTTTAAACAGGATTGGTGTTAATTCTTTAGAAATGCTTGGTAGAAGCATTTCTACCAAGTTGGGGGCTTTTCTTGCTGGGAGATTTTTGATGATGGATTGAATCTCTTTAAATGTGATTAGTTTGTTAAGTTCTTTTATTTCTTTTAGCATCAGTGTAGGTTGTAATGCCCCCTTATGATTCTTTTTATTTCTGTGGGGTCAGCTGAAACTTCCCCTTTGTTTCTGATTGTATTTACATGCACCTTCTCTTTTTTTCATTTGTTAGTCCAGCTGGGGGTTTGTCAATTTTATTGATCTTCTCAAAGAACCAGCTTTTGGTTTTGCTGATTTTCTTTATTTTTTATTTTTTTGTTCACATTTTCATTTATTTCTGCTCTAAACTTTATTATTTCTCTCCTTTGGGATTGGGTTACTGTTCTTTTTCTAGTTCTTCTAGATGTTCAGTTTCTAGTTCTTCTAGATGTTCTTTTTTAGTATAAGCATTTAGGGCTATAAATTTCCCTCTTAAGACTGCCTTTGCTGGATCCCATAAGTTTTGATAAGTTGTGTTCTTGTTTTCATTTGTCTCAATATATTTGCTGATTTCACTTGCAATTTCTTCTTTGACTCACTGATTATTTAGGAGCATTCTGTTCAGCCTCCACACATTTGCAAATTTACTTTTTTCCTGTCCATTATTGATTTCCAATTTCATTCCATTATGATCTAAGAAGGTGCTTGGTATAATTTCAATATTTTTATATTTATTGAGAGCTGCATTGTGACCTAACATGTGTTCTATCCTGGAGAAAGAGCCATGGGCACTTGAGGAGAACATATAACCCACTGAGTTTGGATGCAGCATTCTGTATATACCTGTTAGGTCTAACTCGTTTATAATAATGTTCAAGTTCTCTGTTTCCTTGTTCATCTACTGTCTAGTTGTTCTATTGACTGATGTGAGTGGGGTGTTGAAGTCTCCAGTGATTACTGTAGAGATGTCTATTTCTCCCTTCAGTTTTGCCAGAGCGTGTCTCGTACTTTGGGGCACCCTGGTTAGGTGCATAGATATTTATGACTCTATTTCTTCTTGGTGGATTGTACCTTTTATTAATATATAATGGCCTTCTGTATCTCTTATAACTTTTTTGCATTTAAAGTCTATTTTTTCTGAAATTAGGATAGTTACCACTGCTCTTTTTTGGTTACTATTTCCATGGAGTGTCTTTTTCCAATCTTTCAGTTTTAGCCAGTTTATATCCCTGGGTCTAAGGCAAGTTTCTTGTAAGCAGCATATGGATGGTTCATGCCTTTTTTTTTTTTTTTTTTTTTAAAGATTTATTTATTTATTATTTAATTTCCCCCCCTCCCCTGGTTGTCTGTTCTTGGTGTCTATTTGCTGCGTCTTGTTTCTTTGTTTGCTTTTGTTTCTTTGTCCGCTTCTGTTGTCGTCAGCGGCACGGGAAGTGTGGGCGGCGCCATTCCTGGGCAGGCTGCACTTTCTTTTCACGCTGGGCGGCTCTCCTCACGGGCGCACTCCTTGCGTGTGGGGGCTCCCCCACGCGGGGGACACCCTTGCGTGGCACGGCACTCCTTGCGCGCATCAGCGCTGCGCATGGCCAGCTCCACATGGGTCAAGGAGGCCCGGGGTTTGAACCGCGGACCTCCCATATGGTAGACGGACGCCCTAACCACTGGGCCAAAGTCCATTTCCCCTTTTTTTTTTTAATCCATTATGTCAGCCTATATGTTTTGACTGGGGAGTTTAATCCATTCACATTCAATGATATTACTGTAAATGAGTTATTTACTTCTACATTTTATTCTTTGGTTTTCATGTTATATCATATTTTTGTTCTTTTACTCTTTTGGTTATCCTTTCTGCTATTCTTTCTTCTATACTCTCCACCAGGGTTCTCTCTCCTTTTTTTTTTTTTAATAATTGGTAATGTATTTTTTAAAAAATTTCTCTCCCCCCACCCCAGTTGTCTGCTCTCTGTGTCCATTTGCTGTATCTTCTTCTGTGACCGCTTCCATCCTTATCAGCACCACTAGGAATCTGTGTTTCTTTTTGTTGTTGTCTTGTTGTGTCAGCTCTCCATGTGTGCAGCGCCATTCTTGGCAGGCTGCATTTTCTTTCATGCTGAGCACTCTCCTTACGGGGTGCATTCTTTGCGCGTGGGGCTCCTCTATGCGGGGGACAGCACTGCGTGGCACGGCACTCCTTGTGCGCATCAGCACTGCACATGGGCCAGCTCCACATGGGTCAAGGAGGCCCAGGGTTTGAATCGCAGACCTCCCATGTGGTAGGCGGATGCCCTATCCATTGGGCCAAGTCTGTTTCCCTCTCCTGTCTTTTTATTTCAAGTTGTAAGCCTTCCTGTAATATTTCCTGCAAAAGTGGATTCTTTTTTGCAAATTCCCTTAGTTTTTGTTTGTTTGTGAATGTTTTATACTCATCTTCATATTTGAAGGACAATTTTGCTGGATAAAGAATTTTTGGTTGGCAGTTTTTCTCTTTCAGTACACTAATTGTATCATACCACTGTCTTCTTGTCCCTATGGTTTTTGAAGAAGAATCTGTGCTAAGTCTTACTGGGTGTCCCTTGTATATGATGGTTTGTTTTTCCCTTGCTGCTCTGAGAATTTTCTCTTTATCTTCGAAATTTGACATTCTGAGAAATATGTGTCTTGGAGTAGGTCTATTCAGATTTATTCTGACTGGGATAAGGTGCGCTTCTTGGGCATGTAAATTCATTTCTTTTGTGAGAGTTAGGAAATTTTCAGCTATTATTTCCTCAAATACTCTTTCTGCCCTTTTTCCTTTCTCTTCTCCTTCTGGAACTCCCATGACACATACGTTGTTGTATTTCATGTTGTCATTCAACTCTCTGAGCCCCTGCTCAATTTTTTCCCATTCTTCTCAATTTCAGCTATTCTTTCTTCTTTCATTTCAAGTCTGCTGTTGTATGCCTCTAATGTGTGCTTTTTTTCAAATTTTCCCCCCTTGTGGATTGCTTGCTGTCTGCTCTCTGTGTCCTTTTGCTGTGCGTTCTTCTGTGTGTTTGTATTTATTTTTATTTATTTCCTCCCCCCGACCCTTGCAGCTTGCTTGTTGTCTGCTCTCTGTGTCCATTTGATGCATGTTCTTCTGTGTTTTTACTCGTCTCCCTTTTTTGTTGCGCCACCTTGCTGAGTCAGCTCTCCATGGTGTGCAGGCGAGCCCACCTTCACAAGGAGGTCCCGGAATGCGAACCCAGGGCCTCCTATATGGTAGATGGGAGCCCAACTGATTAAGCCACAGCTGCTTCCCCCTAATGTGTTTTTTATCCCACTATCGTGTCTTTCATTCCCATGAGCTCTGTTACTTTTCTATTCAGGATTTCAAATCCTTCTTTGTGCTCACTCAATGTCTTGTTTTTCTTTTTTTTTTTTTTTAAAGATTAATTAATTTATTTTTATTTATTTTTAAATGTATCTCCCCCCCCCTTGTGGCTTGCTTGCTCTCTGTGTCCATTTGCTGTGCATTTTTTCTGCTTGTCTGCTGTCTCCCTTTGTTGCATCATCTTGCTTTGCCAGTTCCCCACAGGTGCAGGCTGTCAGCTTTCTGAGGGCGCAGGCCAGCTTGCCTTCAAAAGGAGGCCCAGGGATGCGAACCCAGGACCTTCCATATGGTAGATGGGAGCACAATCGATTGAGACACAGCTGCTACCCCTCAATGTCTTCTTGGTGTCATTTATATTTTTAACCATATTGTCTTTCAACTCATTAATTTGATTTTGGAAATATGTGTGCATCTCACTAATTAGTTCTCTCAAATCCTGCATCTCTTCTGGGGCTTTGATATATTCCTTTTCTTGGGTCATGTCTTCTATTTTCTTAGTATGACTCATAATTTTTTGCTGATCTCTAGGCATCTGGTTAGGATGTAGTTTACTCAGATGCTCAATTTCTTTTGCTTTTGTAGGGATTTAGTGGCAGGAGTCTGTGTGTTACTACTGCTCTCTGATTCTTGGTTTGACCTGAATTGTTAGGATTATCCCTGCTAGTTGCTCAAAACTGGACTCTGGATCCAGTAATTGACTGTAGACCCATTTCCTAGGACCTTTGAGAGGGAGAGTATAGGGGCGGGAAAAAGCCTCTCTTACTTATTTTTAATAATCTTGCATGCACTTTCTTGGTCTGCCAGCAGGTGGCGCTCATTGGCAGCTCTCAGTTCGATGCCTGGTTGGAGTGTATTTGTTGCAACACATACCAGATAATATGATAGAGCTTCCTGTCTGGAGGTTGGAGCCTTGTAATTCAAACTTTCTCTGAGACAGTTCTCCAGCCTTCTCTGGCAGCACCCTCCCACCCCCCCACACACCCCTTTTCCCGGGTAGGAAACACCTCCACTCCTCTCAGAGTCCTCAACAGGCAGTCCCAGTTAGTAGAGAAGATTGGGAGGGTGGTATAGCTATAGCCCCTTGCCGGCTCCCAAGGCGAACAATGCTGTGGGCCCCACCTGACCTGGACAGGCTCCTGGGACACAGCAGACCAACTTTGTGGGCCAGAAGCTGAGTCAGCCTTAGCCTGTGTCCCTCTCAGAGGCCTTATTTAGAGAATACTAAAGTGTCTTTCGTGTAGGGGAGGGTGCCAGCAGCAGCCACTGGTTTCAACTTGCAGTCCTGTCTTCATGATTCCCCTCCTTTGTCCCTCTCTCCTCTGGGTGGTGTTCAGCCTCCGCCTGGGGTCCTAAGCCCTAGAAGTTCTTTTTTCAGGCTATTTCAGTCTGTCCTTTAGCTATTTTTCTGGAGGAGAAGAGTCCCGTGTCTTTCGAGCCTGCCATCTTCCTGGAAGTCATTCTAGTGGTCTTCTTGATACTTCTGTAAAGAAAGTTGGTGCCAGAAGCAGGCAGGGTGGAAGAGGCCGCAGATCCCTGGTTAGAGTATATACGTGGTTGGACAGGATACCGCCCCTCTCTGCGACTCAATTCCTTCACTAGGAAAATGGGAATAAAAGCATCTACCTTGCAGGATTGTGCTGAAGTTTACGTTAGAAAAAGAGGATGAATCAATTAGAAATTGTCCAAAAATGCTACTGTCACTAATTTAGAGGTGGCTCCATAAAAGGAAATATCACCTGGGTTTATTTTACTGTAGGATCTAAGAATACAACCCTGACATTAATGAGAGAGGGAGACAGACTGACTGAAAAGTATGCCTATGTCTGAGTCAGACAGTAAGTCTGATTATAGTGCTAGTCACTCAGTGGAACTGCTGAAATTGGAGAAAATAACAATAATTATTCTATTTAATATCTCTGGAGCTACTACTTTGTTCCAGGAGCTGTTTAAAATTTATATATATAATTAATCCCACAACTGTCCTTTGTAGTAGGTTATCCTTGTTTTACAAATGAGGAAATGGAGGTCCAGAGAGGTTAAGAGACTTGACCAAAGCTGCAGAGCCAGTTGAAGTGGAGGAACAACACTTGAAGCCAGGTGGTCCAGCTCCAGAGTTAAAGGCAAAAGGGTATCACCCTCATAAAGCAGTGAAAACTTGTTGAATTTCTGCTCATATATTTGGATTTCATGGCAGGGTCTCAGGCTCATGTTCCTGGGCCTGTGTTTGAGATCAAGACTCGGGGCTCACCTTGCCCTGCAGAAGTGTAACCAGGCTGTGGACCAGGGATTTGCATATTCTTCTTTCCTTGCTGACTGGGTGGGTGCTCGTTCTATATTTCATCACATAGAGTCAGCTTGCTGGAGAATTGTAGCTCAAGTCAGAACGATCTTCCTAGGTTTCACTGAAAGCTGAGGAAGGCTGGACTCAGAGGTCCAGGACATATCTACCTTAAAACTGATTGGGGATGAGATGCTTGGACTAGTGTATAACCTAGGCCTGCCCTTGGTGCAGAGGCCCAGAGTGGCACGGGTGTTGAGAAGGGCCCAACAAGGGGCCTGTGAACAGGAAGTAGGCCCTGATCCTCTCTTCTGACAGGCTGTGGGAGGATTCGTGGGACTTCTGGTGGCTGTACAGTGCAGAGCTTTGCCGTGGGAAGAGGAGCTGTATCTTTGGTTCATGAAGGAGTTGGAGACGTTGGCTTAGAACCAAGGGGAACCCTACTGACAGCCCACTCTTCCCCAAGAGGCCTTCCTGGATCCTCACCCGTCTGCTTCTGGTGCTCCTTCCTGCCCATGAGTACTATACCTATCTCATGTTTCCTCCTCCTAGAAGCCCACTGGATTCCTTTTCATTATGTTTCCTCAGTGTGGATGCTCAATACATGGACTCCCCAGATTGGCCCAAGATGAGGAGCAGGGTGAGGGGTGGCCAGCCTCGTGGTCTCTGGTCTGGGATCTCCTGATGACCTTCTGTCCTCCAGCTGTTCTCTTCCAGCTTGGTCCCCCAGACACAATTCCAGATTTCAGCAGAGGGGGAAAAAACCCTAAACTGAGAGATTGGAGACCTGGGTCCATAGCCTGACTCTACCACTGGCTTGCTGTGCAAGAGTGGGCAAATCATTGTCCCCACCCCACACCTCAGTTTTCTCATCTGACAATTGAGAGGTTAGATTTGTTGGGCTCCATTGGACCTGTCAGCTTGACCGTTCTGTGAGCTGTGATTCCTAGGCACTGTGCTGATAAAGAACTTGGCATGGCTCCCACTGATGTCTAGAGAAAGTTCCAGACAGTAAAGTTGAGGGACTGAAGCCCACTCAGGCAGATGTGGGTTAAGACACAGACCCCTGGCTCACAGCCCAGTGTTTTGCCTATGAAGTGCTGTTTCCTCAGCCCAGCATTCAGTACCTTCCCCAGGCCTTCCATAGCCTCCTCTGCCTCCGTCTCCTCACAGGGGAGCCTTCTTACCAGCAAAACTGTACCTTGTGCTTCTGCCTCTCTGCCTTTGTTCACATTGTTCCCTCCACCTGAACACCTGCACTGTCTTCGCCATTCTTCAAGCCCTTTGTCAAATGTCATTGCCAAGAAGGCTTCCTGGATCTGTCCACCCTCCAATGACCTTCCCTTTTTCTGAGCTCTCTTGAGGTTCTTCTCACATCAAAACTTACTCTTTCCCATCCCATTCTTCTTGCAACCTTATTTCTAGCCAAATAGGTCAAGTAATGAACTCACAGTTACCTGTGGTTTTTTTTAGAAAGTTTTTTTCTCTCCTCTTCCCCTCACCCCCAGTTGTCTGCTCTCTGTGTCCATTCGCTGTGTGTTCTTCTGTGTCCACTTGTGTTCTTGTCAGCGGCACTGGGAATCTGTGTCTCTTTTTGTTGCGTCATCTTGCTGCATCAGCTCTCTGTGCGTGAGGCCCCACTCCTGGGCAGGCTGCACTTTTTTCGCGTGGGGCGGCTCTCTGTATAGGGTGCACTCCTTGTGCGTGGGGCTTCCCTATGTGGGGGAGACCCCTGTATGGCAGGGCACTCCTTGCATGCATCAACATGATGGGCCAGTTTCACCACAACGGACAGGAGGCCTTGGGTTTGAACCTTGGACCTCCTAGGTGGTAGGCAGATGCTCTATCCATTGAGCCAAATCCACTTCTCTACCTGCATTTGATAGCACAGACCTTACAGTGATGTCTCAGTAAAAAAAGTGGTATTTGTCCATCATCTGTTCATCCATCCATTCTACATTTGTTGAGTACCTCCTCTGAACACAACAGTGGAATTTCAGGCAGAAAAAGACTTAAACTTAATTGTATAAAGGCCCTATGAATTTGACTGCCCCAAACCAGAGGGGTCCCCTGATCCTACCCACACTGGAAGGAACTATTTGGGATGCCCAGGAGAGGGTCTGATGAAGCTATTGCTGACCTCACTTTGTCTGTCCTCCACCTCTTGCCAGAGTCTAAGATGTTTTCTGGAGAAGTCTCATGATTTTCCTTCATAGAGACTTACTAAGGCCCGTGACCAGTTCTGCCTGACCCGCCAATAAGATGGAGGCCTAAGGGATTTGGGAAAGGCAGGGAGTGGATGTTTTCTAGTTCAAGTGCCTCCTGTGTCCTCTCCGAGTGCCGACTGGCTACAACCATCTGTGCACCAGGGGGCAGCATTGAGCTTCATAACGCCCAGATGTGCAAAGCCTCCCCACTTCCTGCAGACCCACTGTCACCTGGATATCCCCAGCCCGCTCTCTTAGTCCAAACTCCCTTGAGCAGAGCAGATAGGGAAACTAGTTGGTGGGGAGATGGAGATGGGGGGATACAAGAATCAGCTGGGTGCTTTGGCTTTGGCTTAAACATTTGTGGCTTTTAATAGGTGGGGGCAGAAATCTGGTTTTGGAGGATATTAGTCTGGGGAAAGGGATAGCCCAAGGGGCTAAGTAAATAGGAAGCCCCAGCTAAGGTCAAACCGCACCCCGCCCCTGGCCCCCCTGCCCAGGATAGGATTTCCCTGGTTTCTCCTGAACCTATGCTTGGGGTCAACTAACCCTCTTCCTTCCCGCTCCCAGGTCATGTGCTGACCCCTGACCTCTGATTCCTGAAACACTGCCTGCCAGCGCCATCCTGTCATCTTCAGCTGAAATCACCCCCTGGTCCATGTGGCTGTGGGCAGGTCATCTGCTTCCACAGAGCCCCTCTCTGAGGTCCACGTGTGGGTGCGTATGGAACCTCTGGCAACGGAGCACCATCTCCACCGCTTCTCGCTCCCATTCCTTCCGCCACGGAGAGCTTGGTCTGGGTCCGCAGCGGGGGCGCACACCCTCAGGGGCCAGGTTCTGGCTCTGCCCCCTCTGCGACCTTGGACAAGCCTCCCGATTTCCGTAAGCCTCCGTTTCCTCATCTCTAAGACGGGAATAATGATCGCCTGTGACCCTGCTCCAGCCTGAGACAGACCCACAGAGGGGAAGGCGCAGGCGGGAGGGAGGGAACTTGGGCTCCAAAGTCCCCTTCAATCTGGGAGTCGCTGCGGGGTGAAAGGCCTGCTCAGGCTTGCATGCCTGTGCCCAGAATTCACAGGGAAGAGCCCCTCCTGGGGGAGCGTCCGGCCAGCCGAGGGATTTAGCACAGAAACTGGAAGAAATTCCCTGAATGAGGGGCAGTTCTGCAAAGGCCAGGACCCTTCTGGGAGGGTGTTCAGGTCTCGGCTCTGTGCTGGGAAGCTCTTCCTGGGCCTCAGTTTCCCCGTGGCTCCACGGGGAAGGGGTGGAGAAGGTGTCCGTCTTGCCGCCTCGTGCCCCCACCCAGCTGGAGGCTCTGACAGCCCGGGGGATGTCGGGACCCTTCCAGCCCACCCACCTCCCCCCACAGTCCACCATTCCGACCCAGCGTTCCGGTGGGCCCGACGGGCAGACCCGGCGGGGGCGCCCCTCCTCCCGCGGACCCCGACCGCCCCACCGCCCCGCACGGGCTCCGCGGCGCGCGGCTCCCTTCGCGGGCGCTCGCCGCTCGCTCGGCGCGGGAGCCGCCCCGCCCGCCGCACCTCCCCGGGCGCCCGCATTAAAGCGCATATGCAAGCCATGAATTATCAACTGAAAGGAGTCAATTACCGGCTCTAAAAACGAGTGTCTGCGCCCGGAGCGCCCGGGGCCATCCGCCTATTTACGGAGCGATTTCCCCCGCCCGACTGCGGAGGGGGGGCCTCGGGAGGGAGAGAGACGCAGAGAACCCGAGCCCGGGACCCGGAGGGAGGGAGGGGGAAACCGAGCAAGGGCCGGGCAGAGACAGCGAGAGACAGAGAAAGAGACGGGCACAGAGAGACAGAGAACCAGACGAGGGGCGAGCGCAGCGGCTCTCCGTCTGCTCCCCAGAGCAGGGGGTGGGGGGAGGTGGGGCCCTCGGACCTCGCAGGCTCTGCTCCCCCTCACACTAGCGTCTGTGAAGGGCCCCGGGCCCTCCAGGGCCGGGAGACGCTGGGCAGGAGGCCCCTAGAAGGAGGGTTTGGGGATAGATCTGGGGCTTAGGGAGTGATGGGGTGGGGGTGAGGTGGGGCGCAGTGTGCTGAGGAGCTGCAGGGCCCCGTGGTGGCAGGTCGCTTTGGAGGTGTCCAGTGCCGAGACAAAGAGTGACAGGCTGGGCAGCAGGACAGGAGAAGAGGGAGGAGGGAGGGGGGGACAGAGACAAAGTGAGGATGGACGGAATCTGATGTGGGGGTGCAGCCCCTAAGGATGGCAGAAGACAGAGGTCAGAATTTCCAGAGAGATTTTGTGAAACCAACCCCTGTCGGCCCTCAGGCCCTCCCCAAGCTGCTGTCAGTTCTGGAAATGCCCTGAGTGTCTGCTTGGAAGTGCCAGTTCCCCTGCTGGCCACATCTCCCGGCCGGATCCGGCTCAAGCCCTGTGCCCATCTACACCTCAGCCCCCCGCCCCCCCCCCCCCCACTAAGTTCCTGCCTGCCTTGGTCAGCCTTGTGCCCTACTGGAAAGAGCTTGATAAATATTTGCTGATGAAGGAATTAATGAGCTGGGCAAGAGGTTGGAAACTTGATCTGGACCTAGGCTGTGAGGAAGATGGGTGGGCCTGGAGTTTGGGAGGGAGAGGGCTCTGTAAAGCACTCTGCCGTCAGACCAAAGGCTTCAAGCAAAGGCAGGCAGGGGCAGCGCTGGAATGGGCTCGCAGGGCCTGAGCCCAGCCCCTGGCTGGGCAGGTGGCCTGGGGCCCAGGGTCACCAGCACCAGCGAGTCACCGCCAGCGTCCCACGGCTTTGCCCTCAGTGCTTCAGGGCTTCTGAATCCTAGGCCTCCTCTGGAGGGGAGGTAGGGGAGCCCAGGAGCTTTGAGGAAGGGGTTGAGGTGCTCTAAACTGGGGCAGGGGGGATGTCTGGGCTTGGGAATCCAACAGAAGCGTTCTCTTCCTAGCTGTGTGCCTCTGGCCAGTCTCAACTCCTGAGCTCCAGGTGCCCTACGTATAAACTGGGGAGAGTGCCATCCACCTTTACGGGGATGTTATCGTCTGCCGGCCCTTCCCCCGAGGGGGGAGGCGCTGCCTAAGGGGAGCATAAGAACAGCTACCCTGTGGCGAGGCTTACGCCCACTCCGCAGGTGGATTCTCTCTCTACACACAACCTTCTGAGGTTGCAAGTTCGCTTTGTAGAGGAGAAAACTCAAAGACGGGCAAGAATGGGGGGGGGGGTGGGGGATGGCAGCATCTAGGTTTGAAGCCAGGTCTGACTCGAGGGTGGGTCTTTTTTAACCCCTGCACCACGGCGCCTCCGGGAGTTGGCCCGTGTACCCCTTCCAGTCCGTCTGAGCCTGGCTCCACCGAGGGAACGGCTGCACGCAGGCAGGGCAGACCCGGTCCAGCAGGAGCGGCCCCCGGGGGCCCTGTTCCCGCCACGGCGTGGGCCAGGCGTGCGACCTGATGAGCCTGGAGCCCCGCCATGCCATTAGCGGGCAGCCAGAGGGGGTGTCTGCAAGCGCCAATGCTGGGGTTCCCGCGGCTGCACGCCTATTAGCGGCTGGTGGCTTCGCAGTGATTTATTGGGGCTTCTTCATTTCCCCTTGGTCTGCTATAAACATATTTATACCACCTGAGTGACCGATAAATTTCCCTTATGAATCCCGTTATCTCCCCCATTAACCATCCGTCACCTTTTATGCGGCCATGATGGGCCAGGCCAGGGCACCGGGGCTGGGTGGGAGGCCTGCGGTCCGCAGCCCCTGGGCCCAGTGAACTCTTCACCTCCCCCACTGCTCCCCAGACAAGGCGCTGCCGCCGCCTTTGAGCTGCCCCTAGGATGAGGCTCTGGACCTCAGAGCTGACTGGACCGGCAGGGCCTTGAAACATGGCCTCCTCCAGGGCCTCAGACTGGGGAAGTCCTTCTGGGGGCTAACCTGAGTCTCTCCTACTCTAGTTGGGGCTTCATCTCTTCTAAGTGAGCAGGAGCCTTCTAAGGATGACGCTGCTGCTCATCCCCCTCTCTGGGAGCTTCCTCTGCTCCCAGCCTTGCCCCTCTAAGAACAGCAGAGCACTAAGACACAGATAGATGTGGTACCAGGGCAACCAGATACCATCTGCCCTTTGCCCAGCACCTCATCTGTGCCAGTCCCTTTGCTTAAATGGCTTCATGTAAACTTCACCGCAGTTCTGGAGCTGGGCATTTATAGCCCCACTTGCCAGATGAGGACATAAAGCTCAGAGACAGTAAGTGGGAGACCCCAAGTTCACAGGGCCAAGGGGCAGAGCTGTGACTGGGGCCTCTGAGGCGCTAAAGCCTGTGCTTTCAACCAGTGCACTCTACAGCCTCTTCAAAGGCCCTGGGCTAGGCAGGGTTAACCCAAGAAAGATTTCCAGAGGGGAGGGCTACAGAAAAGGGGAGGGAGGAAAAGGGAAGGGGGGGGTACTTAGTGGAAGGCAGAGAGGAGAAGGTGGCTGGTGCTTCGGTGTGGGGAGTGAACTCTTCTTCTTTGCAGTGGGGGGAAACTTAGACTCCCGTTGCTGGGGCGTGGGGGGATGGGGGCAGGGTCTCTAAGAGCCCTGTGGTACCTGTCTTGTCCACATCTGGCACGACAAGGGAGCCTGGTGCAGGGCCAGCTGTGTGCCTGGGGCCAGGCCTGCCTCTCTCTAGGCCTCAAACTTCTGCCTGGATGTGGAGGGTTCTGCTCTTTGAGTACCTGGCAGGTCACTTTCCTTGGGAAATGGCTCTGTGTGTGTGCGTTTAAGGGGGTGCCTGGGAGTCCTGCTTCCCCGGCTTGCCGCCCTGGTACCACATCTATCTGTGTCTTAGCTCTCTGCTGTTCTTAGAGGGACAAGGCTGGGAGCTGAGGAAGGGGAGAGGGGGATGAGCAGCAGCATCATCCTCAGAAGGCTCCTGCTCACTTAGAAGAGATGAAGCCCCACTAGAGTGGGGGAGACTCGGGTTAGCCCCCGGAGGGACTTCCTGAGTCTGAGGCCCTGGAGGAGGCCACGTTTCAAGGCCCTGCCTGGTCCAGTCCGTTCTGAGGTCCAGAGCCTCATCCTAGGGGCAGCTCACCTACAAAGCCAGCCAGGTCTGCCAACAGAGCTCTTCTAGAATTAGGAGGACCCATACTCTCCAACAGAAAAGAATATCAAGAGTTAGGTAGATCCAAGTCCTGGCATTGCTTCTCTAGCCTCTGGATATGAGCATAGGTGGGTGTTATCCCCATTTTATAGGTGAGGAAACTGAGGCTTGGAAAGGGAAGAGACCTGAGCAAAGAACCCAGCCCTGGGTTAAGGCACGGGGACTGGGAGGCAATTGGGCAGCACTAGAGCCAAGAGGCAGCAGAGCAGGGCTGAGGCGGGGGCGGAGGGCAGCCTTCTGGGTCTGGAGTGGCCCTGGGGTGGGGTGACACTCAGCTCTCTGGAGGATGTCCAATTACTCTGTCCCCAGCATCAGCATCCTGGGTGGTCTGAGGTGGAGGGAATTATGGGTTTAATTCCCCAGGGAAACAGATTCTCATCTGACAGCAAGGAGACTAGGGAGTCATCCTTGGCCTTTCCCTGGCCCCCATGGCCCAGAGGGAGGAGCTGGTGGTGGCGGTTTCAGGATCTAGTCCATCCCTGGGCTCCCACACCTCAGCACCTGGAGGAGACAGAGCCTGCGCTGGGCGGAATAAGTCCCTGGGCTCAGGCCCAGCTCAGCCACTGACCAGCTGGCTCTGACTGTTTCTGGGTCTCATCCTCTAGATGATCTCTGACGGCTTTTCCAACTCAGAGTCCAGATTCCATGTTACCATGTGCCTTGGGGATACCCCTGAAAAGGGGGGCTGGGGCAGGCAGGAACCACAGCCAGACCTCGAGGGCAGGGGTCTTCCTTACCGTTGCTCTCTGCCCACTTCTGTCTCCTGGTCTCTCCTGCGCCTCTCCCTCTTCTTTCCTCTCTGTCTGTCCATCTACCACCTGTCTATCTGTCTTGGCTGGCAGCTGCCTTACCCCTTCCCCATGTCCTCTTTTCTCTACAAGGTTGATCTCCATTGGAGGGAGTGTGTGTGTGAGAGAAAGAGAGAGAGAGGGAGAGAGAAAGAGAGGGAGAGAGAAAGAGAGGAGAGAGAGAAAGAGAGGGAGAAAGAGAGGGAGAGAGAGAGAGAGAGAGAGAGAGAGAGAGACAGAGACAGAGACAGAGAGAAAGAAAGGGAGAAAGGGTGCAGGAGAGCGCGAGCTCCCCGCTCCCTTTCCGGCTCCCTCCTGCCCTCTCCTCCCACACTCACACACACACTTTCTCTCAGTCATTTTCAATGTCATAAATTTCCACGTCTCTCTCCTCCACTCGGCTATTACCTGCGCCTCCGTCACCAGCCGAGCTCTTGCTCCCAGATGGGCTAGGCCATCTCCGCTCTGCAAATGACTCAGGGAGAGAGAGGCAGGGAAGGAGGGAGAGAAAGGGGCAGAAAGAGACAAGAGCTGGAGAGAGGGAGAGCAGAGTGAGACCAAGCAGACAGACTAAACAGAGAGGGAGAGGGAAGCAGCTCCAGGGAGGACTCGGCCCCCTCGTATTCCCTCCTCCAAATACAGAGGTCACTGCCACTAACCAGTGGCTCCGGGCACTTGGCGGGAGGGCGTGGGGCTGAGCGTGGGGTGGAGTCAGGGTCCATGCAGTGTGGGGCTCGGCCAGTCCTTGGGGCCCCTCAGCATCCCCCGCGGGCCTGCCTGTGCTGCCGCCACCTGGCATTCCCTCCCCGGCGGCCAGGCCTGGGGATGGCGCACCGTGGGGACATGGGGGGGTGTGTTTGGAGCCCCCAGTGATCAAACAGGACTGGCGCTGCCCTGGGGCCTGTGCTCCTCCATCAGACCCCAAGTTCCTGGGCTGAGGCTACCGCCTCACATCCGGGCTCCAGCCCCTGCTCCCATCTTCAGAGGGGCCCTGCGCCTTCTGCGGACTGGCTCTGCAATGAGAACAGGGCCAGCCAGCTGGCCTTTGGAAGGACGCATTTCCAGGAGCCAACGGGGGGGGGGGGGGCAAGGAGTGAGGCGCGCGGGGTATGTCCCTGAAGTGGGGGGGGGCGTCCCTGAAGGAAGAGGCAGGACTGGGGGAGGAGGGCCAGGGAGCCCAGGCTCCGGGGCTGCTGCTGGGAGGGACTCAGTGGACACCAGCTGGTGCAGCTGCTGGTGGAAGTGACAGCGACGCTGGGAGCTGCTGTGGGTGCGGGGAGGGTGCCGCCGGGCCTGCACTGATGCTGGAACCTCCTGAACGGTTTCCCTGTTCCTTTGATACAGTAGAATGATCTTTTAAAAACTGCAAATTTGACCATGGCACTCTCTTGCTTAAAACCCTCCCAAGACTCCACATCCCACTTACAAAACCTAGAGCCCTCACCCTGACTTACACGGCCCTGCCTGTTCTACCTGGTCCTTCTGACAGGGCCTGGAATGTGCCCAGGGCCTTTGCACTTGCCGTTCTCCTCTTTCCACACGGCTGGCTCTTCTTTCAGCTCAAGTGTCACCTTCAGAGAGGAGCTGACCCCGACACCCCCACCATCTCTATCACCCCGCTCATCTCTACTGCAGCTTTCTGAATATTTTGTGGCACTTCCTATACTTGATCATGAGTAGTTTCCTTATCTGTTTACTTGTTTATTACTTCTCTCTTCTGATGGATTGTACCTTCCATGAAGCCAGGAACCATGTCTCTATCCTGTTCGTCACCCAAGGACAGTACCTGCTACATCATGAACACTCAAGAAATATTTGTTGGTGAGTGGATATGGCTCAAGTGACTGAGCACCTGCTTCCCACATGGGAGGTCCTGGGTCCAGGGGAGCCAATGTGGCTCAGTGGTTGAGCACTGACTTCCCACATACAAGGTCCCAGATTTAATCCCTTGGCCTAGTCAGGTACCTCAAAAAAAAAAAAGTATTTGTTGCTGTTTGACCTCTAAAGTAAGGGGGAAATGGAAAGGAGAAATGAGTTTATATGGCTACGAGTTTCTAAAAAAGAGTCTGGAGGCTGGCAGAAGGATTGCCCTTATGCACAACTGAGCAGAGTCAGAGAGGACAGATAAAGCAGATATAACCCCCAGATATTGGTTCCTTTGAGGGCTAAAGAGACCCATGGGAGTTATGGTCATGGCCGATGGGGTTAACTACCAGGTCAGATGGCCCCTCTTTGGAAATGGTGTTTATGTGTGATGAATCTGGACTCAGATGGGATCTCCCTCCATAAGACTTTCATGCTAATGTGCTGGAGGTGCAGTTAATGTTGGGGTTTAAGATATATTTAGGGGATTTGAATCTCTGGACTGACAATGTGATAGCCAGGTCCTGAGCCTCAACAGACTCCAGCACCTACAATCTGTTTTATTGGACTTACCACACTCAGCTAAGATGGAGTTGAAGAAGGACAACCACCACACCATGGAGCCTAGAGTGATTACAACTGAAAGTGGGAGGATTGCATCCAGCATCCATGTGGAATCTGAGCCTCCTCTTGACATAGAGGTGCAATGGACACAACCAATCCAATGTCCACATAGAAGAGGTGGCATTGGATTGGGAAAAGTGGACATGGTGGCTGATGGGTATGGGGAAAGGCAGGAAGAGATGAGAGGTGGAGGCGTCTTTGGGACATGGAGCTGCCCTGGATGGTGCTTCAGAGGCAATCACCGGTCATTGTATATCCTCACAGGGCCACTGGATGGAATGGGGGAGAGTATGGGCCATGATGTGGACCATTGACTATGAGGTGCAGAGGTGCCCAAAGATGTACTTACCAATCCAATGGATGTGTCATGATGATGGGAGGGAGTTTTGCTGGGGGGGGGGGGGGGGAGAGGTGGGGTGGGGGGGGTGGGGATGAATGGGACCTCACATATATATTTTTAATGTAATATTATTACAAAGTCAATAAAATTAAAAAAAAAAAAAAAGTATTTGTTACCAGAATGAGAGATGTTGCTACAGCTGCTTCCTCCTGACCTTGGTTCGGGTGGGGACTGACCATGGCAGATGGTCTTCGGGTTGGTGTCCAGCTGCAAATTTGTTGAAATCCAGTGTGACAGGTTCTGTTCCAACAGGGAAAGGCATCTTGCCTTGATGTGGGGAATTTAGCCTGTGACCAGGATCAAGCCAAATAGAAGAGAGTTTTCCTTGACTAAAACCTGCACACTGGAGTCTCTCCATCTGCAGTGAACATCCTTACAGACGGACAGACACACAATCAACTCACCACAGACACGTTCTTAAACATGCACAGAGCAGCCCAAGGAGAGCTGCACTCAAGCTTACGCACAGGGTCCCCTATAAACAGAGGAACAGGCCCAGTTACACACAGTCCTGCTCATACCAGGCACAAATACACAGTACATCTGTGAAGTACACACACACACAAATATGAACTTACGTGTGAGGACACAGTCATAAAAACCAACATAATGAAACACTTAAAACAGAATCACTGGGGAAGCAAGCAGTTGAGCTCCCGTGTACCATATGGAGGACTGGGGTTCCTTCTAGGACCTCCTGGTAGAAAAGAAAAAAGGCGTCCTGGACCTGCGCGGTGCAGGCCCCTGCATGGCAAAGCGACGCACCAAAAAAGGTGATTTCGCAACCAGGTTAAAAACAAGCAAACAGACAAACAGTGGAGAGGACACATACTCACGTGCGTGCTTACTTCCTCATGAACTCCCACCATGGAGTAAGCGCCTGGGCTCTGGCTCCTCCAGCAGGGAGACCAGCACCCTGAGTGATCTGCTCTCCAGCCTCATCCCTGCACCTCCCTGACCCCTACCCCAGTCCTCATGGACTGGGTGAGACTCAGGCTTCAGGAGACTCCATCTGTGACCAGAGGCAGGGCTCAGCTGGGACTGGGGTCAGGGCTTGGTCTGTGGCCAAGGTCAAGGTTCACTGGGTGACTGGGGTCAAGCTCATCTGGGGCCAAGGTCAAAGGTCAGTCAGGGACTCAGATTTCCTGGAGGTTCTATGTCTCTGCTCTCAGAGGCCCCACCTCCCTGTGTGCCAAGAAGCCAGCGGTGGGCCAGGACTCAGGGTCCCCATTGTGGACTTCTGTGGCTGGTGGGAGGTGCGGGGGCGGGGGGGGGGGGGGGGGACCGGGCCCGGGCAGATAGCTGTGAGGTACGTTTCCATCTCCGCGGGTCGGGCGGGCGAAGCCATTTCCAATCTGCTCTCTATCATTTTCAATATCATTAATCCCAGACACTCTATTTTCCATGCCTGCGCAGCCAGGCCCCCCGAGTGTGCGCCGTGTAAAGTGACACATATTCATCACCGGCTCGTGGCGCCGGCGCCGACGCTGATACAATATTAGTGTTGCCCCCCCACCCCCACCCCGCTCGGGGCCCGCCTCCGCCCGGCTCCCCGATGGCACGAATCCATCACCTGGAGCCCGTGTCACTTTCCCCAGCAGCCACATTTGTTTGGGCACTTAGGAGGTAATTGTGGCACATTAGCCGGGGCGGGGAAGGGCAACAAGCTGCCGGGAGGAGGGGGGAGGCCGAGCATCTTCTTTCAAAGCCTGAACCCTTTCTGGTCTGGTCCAGCTCTTGGGTTCCAGCTGGGGTCCAGAGTCCTGGGCTCTTGCTCCGTCTCAGAGGAGTTCAGAGAAGGACCACTTGTGGGAGGTCAACTCCAGCCCCATCAGGAAGTCTCAGAAGAGTTCCCCAGCTCCCCCAGGAGCCCCAGAGTGGGGCTTGGTCCAGATGAGGCCCCAGCTTGGAGGTGATGGTTTTGACACATTTTCTTGCCAACCTGTCCAGATCCCAGCACTGAAGCTCAGGATGTGGCAACTCCAGGCCCCCTGGCTCCACTTCAAGCCCCCCATGGGAGAGGGAGGTGAGAGAAGGCAGGAAGGGGGCGACAGCCCAGCGCTTGGGAGCCCGCCTCAGGGAAACCCTGGTCGTGCCCTGGGAGCCTGGGTCTGAGAGGGGGTATCCTGCCCAGCCCGTAGGAGCCCTGCCCCGGGAGGCCAGGTGGAGGGGGTGGTCGCCCAGCCTTACACCAGAGCAGGGTGCTTGCAGGAAGCCTGCCTGTAGGCGGACAGCTGGACACAGGGACAGCCTCTGGATACAGGGAAGCCCCGATTGGCTGCAGTGGAGGGAAGAGCAGCAGCCGGGGTCACTGGTCTGGGCAGAGGCCAGGCTGTGCAGGGGCATGGGATCCCCTCCCCAGTCCACAGGGCTAACACCCATTAACCTCGTCAGCAGACAAATTGCCCGTCTTGTCAAATTCCCATTTAAAATGCAAACTCAATTTGACAGAGTAAACTGAGCGGAGGTGGGAGCGGATAATCCAGTGGAAGCTCATTAGCAGGACCCAATGAAAGGGGATGGCCAGCAAGGCCTGGCCTAACGAACCTGCGTGATGAACCTCCCGCTGCCTAACGTCCCCCCACCCGCTCGATACCTTGCCTTGCCCGCCCTACTGCCCGCTCCCCTCAAGGAGTCCCCGAGGCCACAGCAGCCTAACAGCCCCGCCGGGAAGGTACATCGGAGAGCTCTGGAAGCAGACAGAGCTGGGAACCAGCCCCTGCCCAGCTGCCTGTCCACTGGGTGGGCAGTGACAGAGTAACCTCCTCCCCCCACCCTGAGACTCTGCACGATTTCTCTTTACACTTAGGGGACCTGTGAGCTGGCGTTAACTCATTTTACAAATGAGACACTTGGGGTGCAGGGCTGATGCCCAGCTAGAAAGAGGCAGAGCTTGGATTTAAACCCCAGTCAGTCCGAGCCCAGCAGTCCCACTTGTAGTCATTGCTTTTTCTACTCTGCCTTCCTGGCTTGTAAAGGCTGTCCTCCCTCGGCTTCCCTGGTTCCAGCACTGTCACTAGCTGTGCAGATCTAGGATGTGACTTTCATTTGAGTCTCATTTTTCTCACCTGTAAAAAATGGGCAAACAATAGCTGCACAGCCTAAGGGGAAGGGGTAAAGAAAATTTTAGTAAGTCCTTGGTTTAATGAATACTAATAGCCACCCCTGCAATATCTGCAGACAACTTAGCCTGGGATGGGTGGGCAGGGATTGGTACAAAGGGGAAAGAGAAGCCAGGAATTCCCAGGAGGCAACGATGAGCAGACCATGGCCCATGTCCAGCTTCCCAGACCGGGACGCCCCTGGACTTGCACCCCTTCCTGTCTTCTCAGCTTCCTTTCTGGGCCCTCTTGGAGGGAAGAAGTCTGAGGATACTTACTCTCAGGGACCTGGAGCGGGGCTGGCAGGCTCTCCCACTCCTGGGACGGCGGTGTCCTTGCTGGGTGTGGCACCTGCCCCGGCACCACATGGGTCACCGCTCTGCCTGGCCGCACTGGGTGGCCTTGGCCTTCTCTGGGCCTCATCACTTGTCACTGGCATCGCAGCAAGACTCTCCTCACTGCCAGTCTCTGCCCACCCCAGCATTCCAAAGCAATGTTCCAAAGCCCATCATTTTTACTACCCTGACTTCACACTGCCCCCGGGGTAAAGTCCAAACTCTTAGCTGGCATTCAGGGGCTTACACAACCTGGCCCCAGTTTACCTTTCCCGGCTCTCCTTCTCGGCACAGAGTCTTCTGTCTCTGACTTTACCAGGCTGTGAGTCATCCCCTCATCTTTGGTGCCCACCCCAGACTCAGCACCTAGTCTAGGGGATCCTCTTCCACTTCAGTCCCTCCCACCCCTTCCCAGCTCACCTGGTTCCAGCGACAAGCTGGGTGGGATCCTCTGAGACCCTGGACCCTATGTGGGGGTGGAGGTGGGCTGCAGAGAAGCAGAGGCTGGGGGGGGTGCACTCTGTTTGCTGAGCCGTCCTCTGAGGCTGGCCTAATTCCCTTCCGAGTCAGCTGCCATCTTCAGGGTGGTGCTGAGGGAGCTGAGAGCCAGCGCTAATGCCTAAGAAAGTCGTGGATGGATTAGAAAGCGAGGGGGATTAGGGCCAGAGCTGGTGGCTGATGGGAGCCGGACCCCTCCTCCTGAGGAAGAGGAGGCTAATCCTGCTTAGCGGCTGAGGAGATGGCAGTCCTGAGGCTGGGGCGTCTTTCCCATTCACTTGGCCGCCGAGGCCCACCCAGCCCTCCAGGCAGGAGCAGTGTGAAGAGGACCCACCCACACCCTTTGTCCCCAAACTTTTGGTCCCCTGGTGTCCTCCCCACACCATCCTGCCCTGCTTTGTTCCCCCACACTGCTCTAGCCCTCCAGGTGCCCCCAAACCTTCTCGTCCTGCTACACCCACCCAAACTGCCCTGTCCAGCCTCATCCCCTTGCATTCATAACTACCAACATTCCCCTGAACTGAGACCCCCTTCCATGCTGCCTAAAGGTCTGTCCTGGGTACTGTGGTGCTGCCGGGTCCCCCCTGAGGGCCAGGCACTCACTCCTGCAGCTGCTGGGAGTGTCGCTGCTGACGGCTCAGGGGTGGGCTCCTTCCCGGGCCGTTTCGCTCAGTGGTCCGTCAAGGTCATGCCCCCACCCCGGGGTCAAGGTGGGAGCACAGTGGTCTGCCCTCCTACCTCAATCTGGGGCAAGTGAAAGACTGTCCCAGCACCACAGCTTCCTGTGGGAGTTACCTAGTCTGCTGCTGTAACTGCATCACAGAGCAACCTCTCCCTCTGCCAGTCCTGCTCCCCCATTGCCTCACGGGCATTGTTTCCAATAAACCTTCTGCACACACACCCCCACCCCATCCCTGCATGGAGTCTCACCCTTCAGTTTCTTTGAAGCCCCAGAGTTGAGGATGTGCAGATTAGGTTGGTCTGAGAAGGACCTGGACTCAGATCTGCTGCATGCCCACACCTCAGCTCAGGTTAGGACCAGCAGCCCCTTCCTGGGGAATTAACCCTCAGGCCCCTGGACTGAGGGGGAGGGAGTTCCTCCCCTGGGGAACCAGTCTGGAGGCAGACTTTGTCTGGAAAGAAAAAGAATGCTAGTGAGGCAGGTCACTTCCTGTGAGCCTGGGTGGAAAGCAGAAAAAGAGCTCGATTTGGGAGCCTGGTGTAGGGGGGCAGGTAGGTCACTGGAGGAGAGCTAATTCTGAGGGGGCAGCCTGCCTCTGAGCTGCCCCAACTGCCTACTCCCCTAGGCCCGCTGCCCACCATCCGTCCAGGCTCGGCTGCTCTCCCAGAGGTCAGCATGTGACGCCTTGAATGTGGGAGCCCCTGGTTTCTAAGGTAATGGTAGGGGTTGGGTGCAAGAGAATGATAGGAAGGACTCCCACTTAGCTCACCTGGGCCTGAAGTTATAGCAAGTGGGAACAGAGAACTTCCTGAATGCACGGGCCTCTGAGAAATTCTAGTCCCAGAGTAGCTTGAGAGCAGTGGATTGGACGGATTGACCTTTGAAAGTCAGTTTGGGATGCGGGGATCAGTCAAGGGGGACACTCCCACTCTGTGGCCTACCTCTGATGGACAAACGCTAATGACATTACTGGCAATTGAACAGAAACGAATAAATAATTCAGACTGGCCTGAAAATGGGAGAAAAGTACTTAAATGCTATTGACAACCGGGTCCCTGGCCTCATTACCCATGCAGACTCAGGCCTCCCCATCGACCCTGGCCCCCGATTCCTGATTCCTTCCAACCCCACTGTGGGCAGCTGCAGCCCCCCCCCTACCAAAGGGGCCCAGGTTGAGTGTGGGGAGGGTGCCCTGCGGAGACCAGATGGGGACTGAGGCTGGCCCCCTCAGGCAGCGACACCTCCAGAAAGGACAGCCGTCCCCCAAGCCCTTCCCCTTTCTCCAGCTCTGGCAGCAGCTTCTGTGCTCAGGACGGGTGTTCTTGGCAAGTCCCTCCCCGGCCCGGCCCAGCCCCGGTGCACATGCACGGGCGCACGAGTGCACGAGCTGCACCCACGTGCACACACGCCCTCAGCCAGCAGCTGCCGCATCCTCTGCCAGGACAGGAAGAGTGGTGACCCCCGGGGCGGCTGTCAGTCACCGGGCTCTCAGGGAATACAAACTCATTAAACGTTTCCCTGCCTTGTCACAGGGGCCCGAGTCCCTGCGTCAGGCCTGAGGAGAGGAGGAGGAGGAGGAAGCAACCACAGCTGAGCCTTTAAAAGCACCGCCTGGATTTCTGACCCCTGGAGAAGAGAGGAGGGGCTTACTGAGGGTGGGGATTGCCAACGAAGGCCCTCACCGCAAGTACCTCAGGAGCTGGGACCACCAGCCCTGAGGAATCCCAAGCAGCAGCCCTGCAAAGCAAAACCTTTTCGTTTTCTCTGAGTCTCTCTGGTTCTTCCTCAGCTGCCTGAGCCAGATTCCCCTTCATGGGGCCTCTTCTGGCAGGATCTGGTTTCTTCAGGGGGAACTAGAAAGATGCCCCTTCCCCGGGCCAAGATGTTTATGCCAGAGACATGGAGCCCCCCACAAGTCACCTGTCAGAAGCCAACGGCCCGCTGCCAAGAGATGGGGAGCCTCAAAGACCCTCCAGCCCAGCAGCGGGCAAGCTGCCTCCTGGCCGGAGCGCTCCCTGAGGACTGGGTGGTGGGGAATTGCAGAGGACTTGCTGTGCCCTGGGCCTGGGAGCCGCAGGACACGCTGATGGATGTGAAGGGCCTGGGCCCCAGAGTCCACCTCAGGCCAGTCCAGGAAATAGTTCTGAAAGGGACCCCATCCCTTTGCGAGCCAAACAAGCCCCTCTCTGGTTGCGGGCAGGTGGGCAGCTCCTTGCCCATCACTGGGAGTCCCTTGGCGCCCACACTCGCCACACCCTCCGCCGTCTCCAGGCTTCTGGCTAGGTCTTGGCCTCCCTCCTGGTCTCCTCCCTGCCCCCTGCCAGAATCCTGCCCTGACCAGGGCAGGGCTCCTCAGTGCTCCTATGCACAGTTCCCCGTCCTCCCCACCTCTGGAGCAGGCTACAAAACTCTGCTGTCTTGCCATTGTCCATAAGGGCCTTCCTCCTGGGTGTTTCTTCCCAGCCTGGAGTCCCACTGGGAACTATTCAACCTGGTCAGATCGACTGGCTCTCCTCAGTGCAACATCTGAAGGCACGTTAACAAGCCTAAAACTCAATTAGGCTTCAATTGCTTGGGCCTCAGTCAGAGTTTCTGTGGTGGGGACATGGGTAAGGAATGTGTTTGGGCTCTTAAGGGCCCTGCCTGGGTGGGAGCCCCCCCCTGGGCCTAATAGCGTCCCCCCAACCGTGCACCACCGCTCAGCCAGACTCACCGCTGTCCTGCCCAGTCCCACTGCTCTCCTGCCAGTCCCACTCTACCTTCTTTCTTTCCTGCTTACTCTTCTCTCCTGACTTCCTTCTTTTACTCCTCATCTCTCTTAAAAAAAAATAAGGGAAGCAGATGTGGCTCAAGCGATTGGGCTCCCGTCTACCATATGGAGGTCCAGGGTTCAGTTCCTGGGGCCTCCTGGTGAAGGCAAGCTGGCCCGTGCAGTGAGCTGGCCCAAGCAGAGTGTTTGGCCTATGCGGAGAGCTGGTGATGCAACAAAAAGAGACACAGAGGAGAGACAATAAGAGATGCATCAGACCAGGAAGCTGAAGTGGCGCAAGTGATTGAGCTCCTCTCTCCCACTCCAGAAAGTCCCAGGATCAGTTCTTGGTGCTGCCTAAAGAGAAAGATGAGAAGAGAAGACAAGCAGACACTGAAGGACACACAGTGAATGGGCACAGAAAGCAGTCTGTGAGCTCAAACAATGCGGGGGGCGGGGGGGGGGGGAGAATGAATAAATAAACATATTGCACTTAAATGTACACAACTCATATATAGTTTGAAAAAACTCACTGTAAAAATATAATGCAGAAGAATATAAAAAGCTCAATTTCCCCCTCCCCTCTTGCCCCATAAATCCCACTGTTAGTAATTTGACAGTTCTTCCTTCCAGATGTTTGATTCTATGCATTCTCTCTCTCTCTTTCTCTCTCTCTCTCTCTCTTTTGCACACACACACACACACATATACACACACATACACAGAATAGTTTTAAGTGTTTTTTTTTTTTTACATGTTCAAATTGGGGCTATACTCTTTGTATTGTTAAAAGACTTACTGAACCACTGAACGGCGTATCAGCTGCACCTTTCTCAGGACACATAGACCTACCTTCCCTTCTTCCTGGACCTGTGGTATCCCATAGCATGGATGCTTTAGAATGCATTTCATCAGCCCCTTCTAGAGGGACCTTCAGTTCCCAGGGTTTGGCAATTGTGAACATCATTGCAGTGACTGCCTCTGCACCTAAATCGCAGTGCCCAGAGGCCAGTGTTTTTGTGGGACAGATGCCTAAGAAGTGGAATTATTTGTCCCCAGGGGCTGTCTTTAACATTTTGATAATTACTGCCAAAAGGCCCTCTGCCTTCACAGCTTCCAAGGCTGTGCCATTCTATAATCCTAAGAGTCCCCGATCCCCTTGCCCTCATCAACACTTGGTGTTATCTTTTTGAAATTATTATTTTTGCCAGCTGAATAAGGGGAAATGGCATTTTGTTCTTTCATTCATACTTCTCTTTCCTGATTTCATCCCTCCTGCCTCTCCTCTCTCTCCTTTGGCTCCTCTCTTTCTTCATCTCCTTCTCCCTTCCACATCTCCTTCCTGCTCTTCTTCCCCAGGCTTCTCCTCTTTCCTCTCCTCCCCTCCCCACTCCCCTAGGTCCTGCAGTCCCGGGGGGAGGTGGGGAACCAGAGAAGCTATTGGCTCTGCCCCTCTAATACCCTGAGCCCCACTCGCCTCTTAACACCTCCCTGAGCCCGGGCCTCTAAGTCCCATCTCGCTCTCCGTCTCGTCTCTCTCTAATCACTAAGGCTTATTTCTGATTTTCTGAAGTGACAAGAAGCTGGGTTTGGGAGAAGGAAGGGCTTGTCAGCCAGCATCTCCAGGATTGAAGGAGGGAAGGATGCAGGGAGGGCGGCCTGGTGACGGGATGTGGTGGTGGAGACTCCAGCTAGGCCCTCCTTGCTCTGAACAGGTAGCCCCGATTATCCAGCCCCTTCTGCCCTGGCTTAAAGTGCACGTGCTTCGACCACTGGAACATCCTTTAGGCTAGATTCTATTTTCTCTGGTTTCCTCTATAAAAAGGAAAGTGACCCCGACCTCCCTCCAGGGAAGCTCCTGTGAACAGAACTTTACTCTTCTGATGTCCCCCCTCTTCCTTCCCCACCCCCACTGCCCTGCTGGGAGACGATACCGATACCCCCATCTCTCTGGCCCCAGCTCCTTGATCGTGGAGGTGGGAAAAGCCTCCATGCTGCAAACCCGTTGCCTCTGCTGTCCACCTCGTGGAAATCATCTTTCCTCTGTCCCAAATCCATCCCTCCAAAATCTCAGTGAATCTATATAAATTTAATTAAGGATAGCAGCAAATCTCTCGTCGCTTTAAAGACACGGAAGGTTTAAAATCTGTGCCGAGACTGAAGGTCTCAAGAGAGGTTGGATTGAGGGGGCCGGAGCTCATTTCAGGGCGGTACACTTGAGCCCCAGTTCTAGCTTCATGGTGTGACTCTGGATGCTCCCCTGGGTGTCCCTGAGCCCTGGCTTCCTCAGCCCCTCAGAACTCCTGGGAGGCCCAGCAGGAGCACGTTGCTCCCGCCTGGAAGTGTTCTCCCTGTGCTAATTTAATTACACGGCCTAACTGGGCCCAGGCTGGGGAGGTGGTTAATGGCAGCTGCAGAGACAGTGGGTAATCAAGAATTAATTAAGCGTTTCTGGGGATTCCTGAGTCTGGGCAGGGATTCCTGGAAGCGTGGATACGGCTGGGCAGAACATGGGACCTTTCTAGCTCCCCCCTCCCTTGCCCCTGCCTCCTCCAGAGTGGGAGAAGCAGAGGGCACTGTGTCTACTAAGGCAGTCAGTCTCTGATCAATGGGATACGAAACCACATGGGGCCAGCACTGAAAGGTCAACCCAGGAGCCGGCATGAGCAGGCTATGTGGAGCTGGACAGGTACCTGTGCCAGGGGATCTGGACATTTCTATTACGTTGAGGTTATTGCTCAGTCCAGGCAGGGCAGGTTGGAAAAGGGAAATGTAGGGCTTCAGCCTCTGGGTTTTGGAGTCAGGTAGCCCACAGTTTCAGTCTCAGATTTACCACTTGCTAATGGTGTGCTCTTAGGCAGAGGCCTGGTGACCTGCCCATCCCTCTGCCCCAACGCTTGTCACACAGGGCTTCATAGAGCTGGTTCCTTCACATCATTCAGGTTTCCACTGACACTTCACCTCCTTTGACCACTCAGTCTATTTTACACCCCTGCGCCCAAACCACTATCACATCACCTTGCCTTATTCTCTGCTCATTTATTTACTTGTTTCTTGCATGTCCACCTGCCTCCTCCCCTAGAATAAAGTTCCATCAGTCTGCCCCATAGCACTTGGGGCATAGAAGGTGCTAGACGCATCAAGAAACCCCTACTTCTTTCCTCACCTGCTTCATTTTGCAGCCCATAGGGATGCTGTGAGGAAGATTTAAGGAGGGGACACATGAAGCCCTGAGCAGTGGGCCTGGCCCCACTTGAGCCTCCACAAGGCGGCCGTACACGGCCGGCATCCTCCTCACTAGCCCGCGTCGTGCTCGAACCTCCAGCCCAGCGGCACTGGTCGGGGGAGGACGCGCCCGGGGCTAGGCCCGCCCGGACCCCGCCCGCGGCCCGGCTCCTTCCCAGGCGCCCCCGCGCCGCCGGCGCTTTGAAGTCCCAATCCGGCAAATAGAGTCAATCAATTATGAAGGGAACAATCTGGCGGCCCCTCGGGGAGCGGCGGCCGAGCGATCCCGGGGGATTAGGCCGCAAATCGCGCTGAGCCTCCCTAAGTGACAGCGAGAGAATCGCGCGCGGCGGCGGCGGCGGGAGCGGGGGAGCGCGGCCGCTAACCCGATTATGCAGATCCGCGGGGGTCGCGGATTAGGCCCCGGGGGCGGCTTCGCCCTAAGCGGCTCGGGGATTTGGGAAAAGTTTCCCCGGCGGAGGGGGCGGAACTCCCCCGGCGGCGGCCCGGGCTTCTCGCTGCCGGGTGAATGGAGGATGGTCAGACCGCGAAGAGGCGCGGAAGGGAGGCGGCGCGCAGCGCGCACAGCGCGCCCACGTTTCCAGGCCAGGCCGAGAGTTCCCCACCCAGGGCCACAGGGCACAAGCCACAAACACAAGCCCGGCGCAACGAAGCCTAGTGGACGCTGCGGGCTCAGCATCACGCACAAGCTAGGCCCACGATCACGCGCACAACACCGGCACGGTCCCACGAGTGCGCACACACGCTCGTACGGAAGCACAAACCGACATTCAGATGTGCTGCCCACATTTCCTGTGATCGCAGCAGACCCCCACCCCCCAGTGACACTGGAAGGTGCCTCAGTCCACACGATGGCCCATCTGCGTACAGGTGGCCAGGTGCCCAGCCCACACTGCACTGGGGACAGGTAGGTACTGAGGTGTGTGTGTGTGAGCCTGCCAGCACCGTCCACGTCCTTGGAGTTCAGGCCAGCTCTTGGGCTTCTGCACCAGGGGTCTTCTCGGGTAGGTGGGAGGGATGGAGGCCTTGGGCTAGGGACTCACCCGGTCCCCTTCTGGTTCTGGCTGGGTGGGGCAGGAGTGGCCACTCTACAGAGCTAGGGGTCCAAGACCTCTCAAGCCAGACTCGTTTGCTGTCAGGAAGGGAGTTTTCCCTTATCCAACGGGGAAAAGAAGAGAGAATCCAGCTCCAGAGCCAACCCAAGGAGGCATCTCAGGGAAGCCTATCTCTTTGTAAAATGTTGGACACACACAACGACTGGATAACCAGAGGCCATGGTTGTCACACACCCAGAGCCCCTGAGAGAGGCCAGTCCTCTGCATGAGCAGACAGTGCCGACAACTCTGCCAGGGTGGCAGGAAGAATTGCTGTGGCATGGAGAGAACTGTACCCATGCCCTAGGCAGTGACGGAGTGACCCTGCACTGACCCAATCGATGGGGAAGAGGGGTCAGGGTCAATGAGTCTTTAGCAGGCAGGGCACCAGCTGCCGCCCTCAGCTCCTGTGCTGTGTGCTCGTGTGTGCCTGTGTGTCCATCACACCCACCATCAGTGCTGCTGGGAAGAGGGTGGAGGTGGAGGGAGGAGTTAGCCCCAGTATCTGTGATCCATCTTGAAATGGTCTGGGCTGACCCCTGGGACTCTGGTCAGTGGTGGGGAAGGGGCATTATGAAGGTGTGCTCCCCGTATTTCAGGTGCTGGGAATGGTGGGGTTGGGAGGAGATTCCCTTCTCTGAGTAACTGCAGCCATTCCTGCTCCAGATTCTTTCGTCATAGATCCCTGGAAGAAGCCAGAGGAGTCAGAGGAAACCACACTAAACCCCCTTCTCCTGGGCACCCCTGGCCCACTGTACAAGACCTACCAGGCCACTTATGCCCCATTGTGGCACTTGGCCCCCCCACAGGGCAATCAGTTCCCATTTCCTGCTCAAAAAAGGATTCCTTTGACCACCATTGAGTAGGTGGCTGCAGGGACCAGACAGTGAGGAGGGGGTCGCCCAGTCAGGAGCACCGCCCAGGGATGCACAGGGGGAAGGAAGGATTCCCTGGGGTCCGAGGGGCTGGAGGGGATGAAGATGGGGAAGAGCACCCTGCACACATCTGGGAGCTGCCAGGTGGGGGCTCTGCAGCACCCCAGTGGTTCTTGGCTGGGCTGTGGCCCCTCCCACCCCCAGCCCTGCCCTGGTCCAAATCATGTTGCACCACTTCCTGGCTGTGCATCCTTGGGCAATATACTTAATCTCTCTAAACCTCAGGTCTCAATTTTTTCATCATTAAAAAGGGGATAATGGGAAACAGATGTGGCTCAACCAATTGGGCTCCCATCTACCATATAGGAGGTCCAGGGTTCATTGCCCAGGGCCTCCTGGTGAGGGCAAGCTGGTCCACGTGGCGAGCTGGCCCACGTGGAGTGCCGGCCCATGCTAGAATGAGGCCCTGCTCAGGAGTGCCGGCCAACACGGAGAGCTGGCACAGCAAGATGACAACAAGAGACACAGAGGAGAGAAAAGAAGATGTAGCTGAACAGGGAGATGAGGTGGCGCAAGAGAGTAATTGTCTTTCTCCCACTCCTGAAGGTCCCAGGATCAGTTCCCAGAGCCACCTAATGAGAGTACAAGCAGACACAGAAGAATACACAGTGAGAAGAATACACATCAGGGGGAATGGGGGGAGAAATAAATAAAAAATAAATCTTTAAAAAAAGAAAAAAGGGGGATAAAATAATACCTTCCTCAATGGATCTATGTGAGGGGATAAATGAGACGTAAATCATGTAGCAGAGTGGCTGGCACACAGTAGGTACTCAAACTGCAGGAACTACTATTATTGATAGTTCAGAATAGACAGACAGCAGAAAGAAGCCAAGAGACGATATCCCCACCACCACCCCCTCCCAAGGAGGGGGCGCTGGGGAGATCTTAGGGATCCACCACAAATTCCCCCTCCCCCATAGAGACTTATCACCTAAGAGAGCACAGAGGTGATGGGGAGCCAGGTCTGGGACCGCCTGCCCTGAGGGGTGGGTGAGCCTGAACTCCTTCTCCCTCCTTTCCCTCCAACTCCCAAGTCACGTGTGTGAGATGGGGGAGGACAGGAGAGGCCGAATCTGAAGTGACTTGGGTGGCTCAGTTGTTTCAGGCCAGAAGCCATTACCTTCCTGGAGAGAGGAGCCAGGGCGCATCTGAGGCTGGGGCGGGGGTGAGTGAGACTCCAGCTCTGCCCTGGGGCTTTGCTGCCCTGCCCCTTCTCCTTCTCTGCTCCCAGGAAGAGGCACAGTCCAACCAGCTCTTCCCCAGTCCAGACCCGCTCCCTATTGGCCCTGGGGGTGGGGGCAGGGGACCAGGAAGGAGAGAGGGGCCGCCATGATTGATTGAGTGCCTACTGGGTGCTAGGCTCCAACTATCTCCTGTTTACTTTGTACCCTTGACACAGCTGGAAAGCAGCAGGGACCTTTTCAAGAAATTCATCCAATTATCTAGCCTGGGGGACAGGATCTGGCTGTGGGAATGGGAGGATTTCCATATAGAGGGTGGAGGGTGGAAGATTGGAGGGAAGGGGTGGGGGCTAGAGACCCTGCCTGCCAGGTTTGGATAGCAAGTGTACTCTTTCATCAAGTCTGCCGGCCTATCTGGGGTGGTGCGGGCTAGCTACTGATGAGGGCTAAAGCACGCCCTGGAAAAAACACGCCTTCGCATCACCACCGGGTTCAAGCCCAGGGAAAGTGCTCACCTACCAAATTGCTAGCCTAGCGCCCACTCGAGGTAGAGGTAGCAGTCTAATGGGTCACCCCTGAGGGTGAGGTAAGGGGGAGCAGGGGTTGGCTCAAACCTGGGCTTGGGCTGTGGACACATCCCTTTTATTTTTTTTTAACTTTTTTTTTGTGTGTGGCAACATATACACAACTAAAAATCCCCCACGTTAACCCCTTCCAAGTGTACAACTCAGTGACATTAATTATACTTACCATGTTGTGCTACCATCACCACCATGTGCACACATTCTTCCCTGGGAACAGGATCGTGCCCAGCAGGTTCTACAGCCTGCAGAGCACCCTGGGAAGGCCTTCTTCAGCCTCTTCAGGAAGGGTCTCCCCACCTTGTCAAGTCCCAGGGACTCTTGGAGTTCTCGTCACCCCCATGCCCCCCTTGCTCCTATCCCCATGGCCTCTGCTGCTCTTGGTCTCTCAGTGTCTCCCTCTGTCTGACTCTCTCTCTGGGGGACAGTCAGTCTGTGTCTCTGTCTCTGTCTGATTCTATATCTCTCTGTCTGTCTCTGGGTCTCTGAGAGTCTCTTTGGCTCTGGATCCTCCTTGTCTCTGAATTTTGATGTCTCCTGATCCATCTCTCTCTCTGTCCCCAGGCTGGTCTTTCACCCCTGGGAAGCTTCCCAAGCGGTCTTGTTGGCTCAGGTTGGAAAGCTGCCGTAGCTCAAGGACTGAAAAGAGAGGGGAAGCAGGTCTGTGACCAAGGCTGGGAAACAGGCTTTCCTGGATGCCCAGTGGCCCCTCTGGGGGCTTTCTCCTCCAGAATCTATGCTTGGGGTCACAGTCTGGGTCAAGCCTCTGAAGGCTCCCAAAGGCTCGGCTTCCCCTTCAAGCTGTGTTTCAAGTGCAGGACCATGTCTTTATTCAGACAAGTAGCCAGTCTCACTGTGCCTGCCTCCTGTTTCTTCCATTTTTACACCATCTGGAGCAGTAGAGATGCTGTGTATAGTCAAGTTCTGAACCTGCCTCTAACAAGGTACATGGTACTGGGTGAGTTTCTCCCATCCTTGGTTCCCTCATCTATAAACTGGTGATGGTAACAGTCCCTCCCTCTCTGGATTGTAGTGAAGATAAAATGAGATAATGACAGTAAAGCACCTCACACAGGCCCTGACTCAAAAACTGGGAGTCATTTTCATTGCATTTCTCCATTTCTTGTTTCTCAGAGTCCAACACAGGCCTAGGCCCATAGGAGTCTTGTTGAACAACTTCTCTATTGTTAATTTCCTTTCTTTCTTTCTGGCTCCATTTCCAGAATGGTTTAAAAGAATCTCTTGAGCATCCTCTATGTGCCCAATCCTAAGCCTGGCTCTGCAAATGGTGACAAGCTCTGTAAACAATAATGAGATCTAAATATGGGGTTTAGCTCTGCAAATGGGGACAGTCTTTGGGGGCAGCCTTGGGCTCTGAAAATGGCAATTTGAGGAAGTGGATGTGGCTCAACTGATAGAGGGTTCACCTACAGTATAGGAGGTCCAGGATTCAAATCCAGGGCCTCCTGGCCCACGTAGTGAGCTGGCCCATGCTGCTGAATGCAAGGAGTGCCATGCCATGCAGGGGACGTGTCCCCCGTATAGGGGAGCCCCATGCGCAAGGAGTGCACCCTGTGAGAGCTGCCCCATGCAAAAAAAAAAAGCGCAGCTTGCCCAGGAGTGGCGCTGCACACATGGAGAGCTGACGCAGCAAAAAGAGACACAGATTCCCAATGCCACCAAGAATGCAAGCAGACACAGAAGAACACATAATGAATGGACACAAGAGATCAGAACAGGGGGAGAGGGGAGAGAAATAAAATAAATCTTTAAAAAAAAAATGAAAATGGCAACATGATCTGCAAATTATGATAGGATATGTAACAATAACAGGCCCAGAAATCAGTGATAAGATTTGCTCTGCAGATGGTAATGGGCTTTGCAAATACTGATGAGTTCTGTATATGATTTCAGGCTCTGCAAACAGTGACAAGATCTGCAAACTGCAACAGGCTCTGCCAACAACAGGGGTCTTGTAAATAGGGACAGGCTCTGCAAATGGTAATCAGGCTCTGCAAATAACAATGGAAATGGCAGATTATGATGGGCTCTGGAATGGAAGAGTAGTTTTCTTACTTGTAAAATCAAGAAGGAAACTGTAGGTCCCGGCACTGTCTCAGTACCATGGACAGCAAGATCGCCCCCACCCGCTTCCAAGTCCAACTAGTGCTCATCTGTCCATTTGGTCATTGGCGTTGGTTGTGTGTTGGGAGGTGGAGGATGTAATGGAGAAGTGGAGCACGGAGAGGAATGAGGCTAAGGCTATGAGGCTAAGGAATGAGGCTTTCAGTCTGTTGAGAAGACAGACTTTTCAGTAGCCAAAAGGAGGCATTGTGTCTGTGTTGACAAATCTGTTCCTAGCTCAGCTATTCGTGAGGTAGAAGGTATCTTTCCACATCACAAGCTCTCAGAATGCTAAAAGGGTGTTTAAACCGCACCAGGCCTCCTGGGGGAACTGAAAGTCAGCTTTGCAAAGCACGTCTTGCAGGCTCCAGCCGACCTTAAATTCTATCTGGCACCTGAATCGCTTCGTAGCAATTTGAATTTCTCTCTCTGTCCTTTCCAGGTCTGGCCACATTAGCAGGGAATATCCACACCTCTTGGTGCTCAGGACCTAGGGACGGGCAGAAGCAGGAACCTTTCCCGGATAGGCTGTGAGCCACAAGGCGGAGGACCTGATGGTGGGATGATCACCCTGGAGGCAGAGCTAGCCGTGAAGGTGGTGGGGGAGAAGAGGTGATACTGTAGGCAAAGAAGCAGGCCCTACTGGGAGACGGCCTGGCACAGGGGTGACGAGCACGGCCTGGGTCTGACTTCTGGCTCTGGCATTTGCTAGCTGTGTGACCTTAGGCAAGTCCCTGAGATTTTCGGTGCCTCCGTTTCTCCATCTGTAAAATAGGGATAAAAATAGTGCCTGCTTCATAAAGTTGTCATGAGGGTTAAATGAGTTCATATATATGAAATATTTAGAATGGGGCTTGGCACATAGTAAATACCACTTAAGTGACAGCTGCTATCACTGTCGGGGAAGGCAATGGAGGTGTTGACAGTGGAGGGGATGGCAGTGATGAAGTTAATAATGGTGAGACCAGGGTAATAATAATAGATAAGTTTTGTTGGGAACTATATTCCAGTACTATGCTAAGCACTGTATATACAGTAACTTGTTTAATCATTATAACACTATATTATCCCCATTTTTCAGATGGTGGGACTTAGGCACAGAGGGCTTAAAATACATGCCCAAAGGCAACAGAGCTAGTAACTGCAAGCCCTCTAGGGCCTGTGCACTTGCTAAACGGGGAGTTAGGGATAGCAAGTGTGAAAGCAGGCTCCGGGGTGGTGGAGGTGGTAATGGAGGTGGGCTGGGTGGCAGCTGTGGTGGTGAGAAGGGAGGAGGCGAAGGTGACGGTGCAGGGACCGTGAAGGGACCGTGAAGTCCAGCTGTAAGAATATCCATTGGCTGAGCTCCCAGCAGAGCTTGCGGCCGCTGAGGGGGCTCTGCTCTGCCAGGTTTCTCTGGGCAGGGGGTGGGGCAGGGTTTCTGGCCTTCTAGAAGGTTCTGCTTTGGAAGCAGGGAGGGCAGTAAGGAGCCTGCTTTCCTTTTAGCAGTGAGAGGCTTTAGGTCCCAGGCAGCAAAGTGGGGTGAAAACAGGCAGGCTCTCCGGGGGCACTGTGTGGCAGAGGTGTGGACTGGGGCTTCCCCTTTGCCCTCCACCTGCTTTCTGGGATTTGGCATCCTCTGGTCCCATAATTCCCAGACTGCCTGCTCCCTGCCAGGGCTTGATCGGCGCTAATGGAGCAGACAGCGGCAGAGGCAAGCCGCCCCATCCCACCGTAGAACTCTCCCGGCCTCGCCGGCCCACTGCCGGCCCTGGCCTGCCTCTTCCTCGCTGCTGCGCTGGGAGGAAGCCTTAATAGAGAATCCGCCTCTGCGCCGCCGCTCCCCGCCTGCCAGCCCGTCCCTATTATCAGCACCATCAGCGGCGGCAAATGACACTCTCGGAATCTTGACTCCAATCTGATGCCTGGTCCCCGGGGCCGTGGAGAGGCGCAGGATGGCCAGGCTGGGGGGGCCGGGGGGTGATGCGCGGTAATAGGATGTGGCCGAGGACGGTCTATTAGCAACCGCAGCACCCGCTGATGAGCCCCTCCCCAGCTTCTGGCATCCCCATGCTTGCTCAGCCAGACACAGCGGGAGGCCTGGGGCAGTGGGGGTGGGGGTGGGGGGAACAGCCGCTGGTTTGGGGCTGAGCCATCTCAAAGCCCCCTGAATGCTGGGCTCCCTTGGGGAACACTACAGCAGGGGTGGGGAGAGAAGTAGATGAAATGAGGCCACTCAGAGCCTTCCTTCCGACCATATGTCTTGGGAGAAAGAGGAGCAAGTGAGACACTTGTCCCCAGGGAGCCAGGGGTCTGTCTGAAGGTGGGTGGCTCTTCCCAACCCCACCTCTGAGCACCTGGAGCTCCAGGTCTGAAAGGAGCCTCAGGAGCCTCCTACCCAGTCTCCCTCCTGCAGCCTGTTCTTGAACCCTCTTGGCCCAGGAAGTGCAGAACCTCCCTGGACCACCTGTCTCATTGCTAAGTGCTCCCCCACTTAGAGTCCTGATCGGCCTTTCTTGGCACCAAGGGCCTGAAACCCCTGAGAGGTCCTCACCCCCAAATCAAGACAGCCCCAGAGGGGCTGAGAATAGGAGACAGAGAATAGGTCTCGGGTGTGCTTCCCCAGGCCTGGCCCCTCCTCACTGCCACAGACCCTCTGGCCTGTGTGTGATGTGTGTGTGGAAAGGGTTATAGAGGGCTTGGAGCAAGGTGACGAAGCCCCACCCCAAACACCCTGCTGAGATAGGGGAGAGAGTGGGCAGAGCCCTGGGTGCCGTCCTAGCCCAGCTTAGCTCCCGGCTGACCCTGGGAGAGTCACACGCAGCCCACCCCCTCTCCGCCTCAGGGCTCTTGCTGAGGAAAGGAGGCCCCACAGCTGGTCTCTGTCCAGAGGTTGTGCTGGACAAGTCCTTGGCAAGTAAATGCTTTGGGAGGCAGAAGTCATGAACTTGAGGCTGGCTTAATCAACACCCCCTCCACCCACACACATACAGCACCAAAGTAATGGGGGACACTGGGACTAAGAGTGGAAACTGAGCTTGCACCCTTCCCTCCCCTGGGCCTGGCTGTATGCTGGGATGTACTGCAGAGGGGTCAGCAGGCATGGCTCCGCCCTGTCCTGAGGGGACCTGGCAGGCTAGAAACCTAGCACTCAGGCCCACTGGACAGGGCTCCCTGCCTGAGTGAGGCTCCTAGGGCCAGGCAATGCTTGAGGAGTGGGAGAGAGAGGAGCCGAGGCCTGGCCTGGCAGCTCTGTGCTCACTCCCCACCCCCAGGTCCGGGCCTCCGACCACAGCTCTGAACTCAATCTGTTCTGCCCATTGCCCTCACCATGCCCCATAGTCCAGAGGCCATAGACATCCAAGCTGTTTCCCTCTGCTGAGTGGCCACCCTCAGTGTCCCCGGCGGGGGTCTGGCCATCAGTCACTGGACTGGCGGCCCTCAGGGCTGGACATGCAGGGCTGGATGTGGACCGGCAGATGACAGGCGGCAGGGGGCACTGACTGCTGCTCATGGGCCCCCTCTGTGTCCTCCTTTCGCTTTGCAGGTGCCCTGGCCCCTTCCCTCTTCCCAAGCTCACCTGTGCCTTCTTCTCTCTTGTCCCCTGACCTGCCATGTCTCTCCTCCCTCTCCTTTTCCCCCTCCTCCCCAGTCCTTGGGTCATTTTGGCCCAGGCTTACCTCCCACTCCTTACTGATTTTCTATTTCAATCGTTCTTCCCCCTAAGACCTTTAGGGACCAAAAAGCCAAGATCCAGCCAGTGAAACTCCTTCCCAACACCTGTTTCCACCTCAGTCCGGCCATCCTCTTTTCCAGTCAGCTGCCATTGGGAAATTGGGACCCCAAGGCAGGATGAGTCCTTTCCCCAACCAAGGGCACCTGGGGGTGGGAACCGAGAGTAGGAGACCTTGAGTGATGGGGGTGGGGGATACGTAGGGGTCCTGGCTGGGGTACCCTGGGGAAGGGCGCGATTCTACAGGTCAGGCAGCAGGGGTCGCCCAATCCTTGGTGACGTCTGATTTATCTGTTCTCTGAACCACGGCAGGAATAACCCAGAAAGGTAAGTGGTGAGTTTGCTGTGGGTGAGAAGCCCAAAGGGCCCTTCAAATCTCGGTCCCAGTCTGAAGTTGACCCTGGGTTGTTAACTTCTGAAGGAAACTTTTACCCCCCAGAATAACTCCTCTGTTAAAACCTTTCAGGGGCTGCCCATGCTTTGGCTTTAGAAGCCTGGGGGAGAGGAGGGAGAGGAGCCAGGGAAGTTCTCCAGGGGGAAGACTGCCTCCACCGTCCTCACCCTCAGGGAGTGGAGGGTCCTCTTTTTTTTTTTTTTTTTTAAAGATTTATTTATTTATTTATTTCTCTCCCCTTCCCCCTGCCCCCCGCCCCGGTTGTCTGTTCTCTGTGTCTATTTGCTGCGTGTTCTTCTTTGTCTGCTTCTGTTGTTGTCAGCGGCACGGGAATCTGTGTTTCTTTTGGTTGTGTCATCTTGTTGTGTCAGCTCTCCTCCATGTGTGCAGTGCCATTCCTGGGCAGGCTGCACTTTCTTTCGTGCTGGGCGGCTCTCCTTACAGGAGCACTCCTTGCGCATAGGGCTCCCCTACGCGGGGACACCCTGCGTGGCACGGCACTCCTTGCGCGCATCAGCACTGTGCATGGGCCAGCTCCACACGGGTCAAGGAGGCCCGGGGTTTGAACCGTGGACCTCCCATGTGGTAGATGGACGCCCTAACCACTGGGCCAAGTCTGCTTCCAGGTCGGTCCTGCCTCTTAAGTGGTCCCGTTTTGGGGTAGATAAGGAGGAAGATCTCCCTTCCAGGATGATGGATGGGGATACCACATGTTATGCATGATTAGTTTGTAGGCTCACAACTTCTCTAATAAAAAATATGTATATATTTAAAAAAAGACCTCTGCTCCAGCCCCACTAAGAGTGCACTATCCTTCATGCAGTGTCCTCCCCCCTCAGCACTCTCACACCTCCACGGGGGAGAGAGCAAGCCCCAGCCAAGGCAATCCCCAGGCACCCCCTACAGACCTCCTGTCCTGTGCCACAGAGGAGAGAGAGGAAACTGGGAAGAGCGGGCCTTCCCTGTGTGACAGTGTGGCTGTGCCTATGGGTGCATTAACAGTGTGTACATGTGTGTGCACTGGTGTATCTCTGCATGTGTGTGTGTGAGACAGAGAGGTCAAGAATTGTTCTGTTCTTCTCTGGGTGAAACCTAATATGGGTACTACAGTGCCCCTCCACCTCCCCACAAACTTCAGGAGGGCCCCCCAAAACACACTTCAGGGAGACCCCATACACACATACATACACACACACTTCAGGGAGGCCCCCCCATACCCACTCACACATACCTTGGGGAGACTCTTTCCCCCTCCCCACACACACAAACACTCTGTGGTGGTGGTGGGGGGAGACACTGAGACTGGATTTGAGGTCAGAACAACTATGTGTGACCGATACCAGGTAGAGCAGCCCTTGAGGCCAAAATTTGCCTTGCCTATACTACCGCCTTCCTTGCCTAGCGCCTGTCAGCTCACCACTAGAGTTTTGATCCTCAGGAAGGAAGGAACTGTCCCAGATTTGAATAATATAGTAACTACAGCTCTGGGATGAGACAGAGTAAGGGACCCTGTGCCTGGAGACAGAGAGCAGTAGGGGAGACTTTGGAAGAAAGCTAGACTAGATGGGGAGGGGTCTTTCAGATAGCCCTCCAGCCCGGAGAAGGAGGGATGGTCTGGTGCCGTCACTTCAGGGCATTGCCCGTAAACACCTTCCTGGGCCTCCCATGATGCTGGGAACTGGAACCGAGATACTCGGTGCACTGCCCCTGCCCCTCCCGCCCCAAACGGGCCATGGGAGGTTGGTAAATATCGTAATCAGATTAGTGGAGTGGAGACAGCAGAGGCCACGGTGGGAAAATGCTCTGGGCTGGCCTGGCCCCCATCCCCCTCCTGGGAATCCAACCCCCTTGCCCTGCCTGACACCTCCCCCCGTGGGCCCCAAAGCCATCCTGATTCCTCCGTGGCCTCTGCTGGCGGGGGTGACCCTGCCTGGCATGCCGGCCTCCTCTGGGCCTGGTGGAGATTTCTGCGCCTGGGTCTCCTCAGCCTAGGAAAGACATGGGGCAGCAGGAAGCAGCAGCTCTGCACCCAGCTCTGCTGATGGCTTGGCCCCAGAAAGCGAACCCTCTGGGGTACTTCTCTCAGCACACTGCGCCCAGCAGGGTCCCCTGCCCCTTCCTCTGGCGGTGAGGATGCACTCACCTGTGAAAATGGGATGAAGCCTCAGGATTCCGAGGTGGCCACGGGTGGTGGAGGAGCCCTCTGGGAGGCACAGTTTCAGTTGGAATCACTGACCTCCTCGGTCCTCTCCATGGTGAAGCTGAGCAAGATTCTGGGCCCGTGGGGTCCTGGAAAGCCTGGTCAGATGGAACTGAGTTGGGTAGAGTAAGCCAGACCCCAAGGTTAGGAGGGCTGGGAGAACAGGGGTTGGAGATGGGGTCCTGGGGAATGAAAATTGGAGAGCAGGGAGATTGAAGAGCTAGGAATTGGATGCTGAGCCTCTGGAAAGGTGGAGACTGGGGGGCTGAGGGTTGGGATTCTAGAGATGGGGGCGTGGGGATGAGAAATTAGGGGTCAGAAGATTAGGTGCTGAGGGGTTTGGGTCTAGAGTACCAAGGAATGGGATATTGGGGGGAGGGGCTAAAGGTCTGAGATATTGGGGATCTGGGGACTCAGGGTTTAGAACTGGAGACTAGGGCATCAGGACCTGAGGGGAAGAGGCTGAGGTATTTGGTTGCTGAGGAACCAGGGGCCTGGTGGAGCTGAACCCAGAGAGAAAGGAAGCAGAGAAACATCCTCATGGGCAGAGAGGGGTGTCCCTGGCTGGGCGAGAAGGGTCCCAGAGCAGGCCTCCCTCAGCTCCTGTGGCTGTGCTGGGGCCTGTCAGGGTGGGCCGTGGGCCTCTCCTTTTCGGGCTGTCAGAGCGGGTTAGGCTCGGGGAATTGGTTCTCTGGATCATCTCCTGGGAGCAGGCCCCTCCCGGCAGCTTTGTTCAGCGAAAGCGCAGGGATTAGTGGGGCTGCCCCCACACCACCTCCCGGCTGCCAGCTCCTGGCGCTTTCATCCCTGAAGGTCGCTAAAGCTTCAGCGCTTTGAGATTAGGCCCCACAAAAGGGCCTCTTGTGCTCCAGCCAAGCCCTAGGGGCAGGGAGGGGAGGGGGTCCCAAGAAAGCACAGGCAGAGACCCTGAGATAACCCCCCCTCCCTCCCAGGCATATCCTGAAGGGTCTCCCTGGCCAAGGGCCGAAGACCCCTCCCATACTCCCTTCAGAGGCTCTGTCCCCAGTGGGACCTGATGAGGGGCATCCCTGGCCAGTTGGGGATGACCCCAGGCCCAGCCTGCCTCCCCCAGCAAATCAGCATCCACCTGTGATCATCTTAGGGTAGAGGTGGATGGAGCAGTAAGGCAGGGAGGGCCAGGGGAGAGGCCAGGGCAGGTCTAGACCATAGACTAAGAACAAACATCTGTCAAATCCACTCATTGTGCAGATGGGAAGACTGACTGAAGCCCGAGGAGAGGAAGGGGGCTCGTCCGGAACGGCCCACATGCTCTGTGGCAAGCTCCCCCTTACACCAGGTGTTCAAGCCCGGGCAGGAGGTCTGCAGGTGTTCCTGATGGGGAGGGGGCAGTTTTGTGCTTCCTGCATAGAAGAGGGTGGTATTTCACATGTTTAGATTTCATGGGCCAGAAAAAAAAAGTGGGTTCTAGCATAGACTTGCCAGGTTTTAATTTTCCCATATAAGGACATTGGAGGAAAACCACCAACTGCTGTCAACATCATGTCATAAAAGTAAAGCTACTTCAGCATCAAAAAAGTAGAAAAGACAATCTCAGAAAAGAGAGGATAGAGCCTCACATTGAATAGATGTAGTTGGATGAAAAATTCCCTCCCCAAACCTTATTTTTCTTACTTCGTGGTGTTAGGGTGAAAACATCTTGGAACCCCTAGACCGGGTGACCTTGGACATCCTGCCGTCCAGGAGGGGCTGAGAATCCTGCATCCCATGCGCCCAGGTCTCCTAGATTGGAGCTCTGCCTACTCCTCCCTGCCAGGGATGGGGGAGGGGTGGTCACTTCAGGTCTGGCACTGGGAGGGCTGGGGAAGGGACCCCTGGCGCTGGGCCACTTGCTCAGGGACTCTGCTAAGAGGCCTGTCTTGGCTCTGGCCCCCTCATGGCCAAGGAGACTTACGATGAGGAGGGGAGGGAGCAGGCCTGGCAGCGGTCGATAGAGGAAAATTTCTTCCTGTCCTCTTGCCCATAAAATGTTTGTGGCCAACATGTTGTACAACATTCCCAGAGAGGCCACAAAAGGCAGTGCTGGGCCAGTGGGGTCAAATGCAGCTCATGGAGCCCAGCCTCTCTGCTCAGCTCCCGGCGGGGTCAGCCTGTGGGGCTGATGATAGGGACCTCCAGAGTGACTGGGATTGGTTTAAGGAACACGAAAGGTGCTCAATAAATCCCCTGTGAGAAAGTGAAACAGGGCAGGGCTGCCAGCAAGAGGTAAGAGATGATGGTAATGTCTGGTAGTTATGTGGCATTTGCATGGCGCCAAATGTTAACTCCTTTTCTCCTTTTAACAACCTGAAGAGGTGAGTACTATTATTTTTCCCATTTTACAAATAAGGAAGTGGGGCATAGAGGTTAAGTGACTCGCCCATGGTCAGTCACACAGTTAGTAGTGGCAGAGCCTGGATTTGAACCCAGGCAGTCTGGCTTCAGAATCCATGCATTTAACTAGTGTGGCCCTAAGCAAGGGTTGTCTCAGAGTTCCTGCTGTCACCTGGCCCAGCCCTCCCCACTTCAGGATGGCTCCATGGTTTTCCTAGGATTTGGGGCCATCAAGAGGTACTTGTCACCTAGCTGACACTGGGTTGAACAGAAGTATCCCCTTGCCTAGTTGTGGTGGTTTATAAATATACCCACAAATTCTTTGATACTTCTTTTAGAGAAGTGGAGCTTAATTCTCTTCCTCTTGAGTATGGGCTGGACTTTGTGACTTGCTTATAATGAATAAAATATGGCAGAAGTGATGGAATGTCACTCTCAAAAAGCTTCCCTTTTGTGTCCTCTGTCTTTGTCTCTGTCTTTCTCTCCTGGATCCCAGGCGCCATATAAAGAAGTCTAGGCTATCCTGCTGGAGAGGTTGTGTGGAAGGAAACTGAGGCACCTGAGCTAACAGCCAGCACCAAATGCCAGACATGTGAGCAAACTTTCTTGGAAACAGACCCTCCGACTCATTCAAGGCTTCAGATCACATAGCCCTGGACAACAGCTTGACTGCAACCTCAGAGAAACCCTGAGCAAGAACCACCCAGCAAAGCTGCTCCTTGATTCCTGATTCTTAAATTTTTGTTGCCTAAGCCATGAAGTTCTGGGTAAAATTTCATGCAGCAATGGACAACTAATATACTTGGCCAGTCTCATAGCTTCATAGTCTGGAATCTCACCAACAGAGCTTAACCCATGTCTCCCTACAACTCTGAGATAAGTAACAACTGGCTAATACTGATCTGCCAGATCAGATAACAGCTAGGCCTAGAGGATACCCCCAAACTGGTTAGGTGATACCATTCTGGAAATGGTAATATGGCCCCTTAATCACTTTGAACTCCTTCAAGGGCCAGGCCAGGGCTGGTCACCAGTGTATAGCTTTGACAGAGCCATATGGCTTCACGGCTTTCTTAGTGCTGCTTCTCTCCCAAAGAAACCACTCCTTGCTTTAGTAGACAGCAAGGGGGCATAGTTGTCATGAGGACGAGGGCTCGAGGAGAGCTGGACTCTCTGATCAGAACAGGGCCCGGGGCCTACAGACCTCATCTTTGGGCTCTGCCATTCCTGGGCTCTCTCCATTCCCTTTACTGCAGTGGCCACAGCCGTATTCCTGGGACCCCCTTGGCACCTTCCCACCCCCTCTCAGAGTTTCCACACTTATGTGGTCACTGACTCAGACTCAGGAGTTAGATTTCAGTGTCACTGTGTGCATGTGTGAGTGTGCGAGGGCATGGGGTGGGAGGTGTCTGTGTGTAGAAACGTGCTGGTGTGGCCTTCACGTAGCATGCATTGTAATTTATGGGTTTGTGACTGGGAAGGAGTATGTGTGCAGCTATGTTTCTGTGTGTACCTGGGAGAGTGTAATCATGTGTGAAAATGTGATGGTTTTATATCTTGGAGTGCAGGCCTGTGCACTTCAGTTGTGTGTCTGTGTTTGCTGCAGTTGGGATGCATATGTGTGTGTCTGGGTTTCCGTGGGCAGGTACCAGAGCCAGGAGTGCCTGGGCTGTGGTCCTCCAAGGGTTAAGGGAAACAGGCTCCGCCATAACTCTTAATCATAGCTTTGCAAGCTTAGCCAGTGCCCCTGTTGAAAAATGTTTCAAAAAGCAAAATAAATGGTCTTTTAGTTACAGAAGTATTGATTTTGCCCACATCTAGTAATAAAGAGCAAGTCACCTGTAGCTAAAACTCTTGTAAAATATATTTTATACTCTAATAGTCTGCAGATAGAGTCACCCGCTGAGCACAGATGACAAATCTCCCCAGCGCGGCCTGCGCCCCCCATATTTCACGTCAGGGACTCTGTGGTGGCGCAGGCCGCGACAGAGCTGGGCCTCCCCGCGGGTGAAGATGCAGCCTGGCTAGCCGAAGGAAAAGAAAAAGACCAGGTTCCTGGTACATGGCCCTCCCTTCTGTGCCCACCCTGGGTCCTCAGCACCAGCCTGCATCAGAGTAGAGACTTGAGACCACCTGCCCTGCAGATGGACACCCCCCACCCCAAGTCCAGACCCTTTAGGGGAAGCTCCCTCCCTAGGCAGGGCCATGTCTCTCCCCAGCTTTGGAGGCTGACATTAGCAGAACGTTGAGGCTACATCTAAGAGAAGGGTGAGCAAGGAACTGGGAGCTCCTTCTTTGGCTTGAAGCCCAGTTACCCTGGGAGGGCACAGACACCTTCACACGTGTGCCACATCTGGTTCCTTCATGTACACACAAAGGGACACACTTGGCTACACATACACAGACACAGAGGGGAACCCTCAGTAACTCCCACTCACATTCAGAGGGAAACACTCGACACCCCCGAGTGTGCCTGTACACACACATGTACAAACACTTGACTTCATGTATGCCCCCAGACACACACCCAGGTACACACTTAGTGCACACCCAGTCACTTCACACAGATCATGTATCTAAAGAACCAGACCACCTCTACTCCATGCAGAGCATTCATTCAAGAAACAGACTCCTGCCTGAAATGACCAAATAGTGACTTTGCTTTCAGGGATTTGAATGTGTGCTCTGTACACCTCTCACCACCCTTACTGCAGGTGGGAGGGGATGGGCTTAGAGCAATTACTGAGGTCCCTCAGAGGGAGTGCAGCTGAGAATGAAGCTCAGGCCTGGGAGGCCACACCCCTGGTTCCAGTCCTTCCTCTGCCCTGACCTGCTGTGTGGCTCTGAGTGAGGCACTGCATTTCTCTGAGCCTTGGTTTGCCCTCTGTGGATGGGGCCAAACATTTCCCTGGTGTTCACAGCCTTCCCTCAGAAAAGGCCCACCCAACTCACCATGTCCCAGGGCCTAGTTTTGCCCTCATCAGAGACAAGCTCTGGTGCCAGGGCCTCCTTGGAGAAGCGGGGGTGACCTCCCACCTTCTCCTTCCCCTTTACACACCTTGCCGCAGGCAGCGGCTGTGAGCCTCCACCAAGCAGAGTCTGCTCCATAGCGACCAGCCCCGCTTGCATGAATGGGGCAGTGGGGGGTAACCTTAAGGTTATTTGGGGGCAAAAATGGTCAAAGGAAACCCCGGTAAACTCAAGAGCACTGTAGGAGAAACCTCTCTCAAAACTGGGAATAAACAGAGGTTTCTAATCCCTGCTGGCAGTTGGGGGCAGATAGCAGCACTTCCGCTGGAAGTGAGGAAGGTTCTCGAGAAGGTGAGGGGATAGAGCTGGGTGAGGAAGGAACGGGCGGGGCACCTAAGGGGGTGAGTGGAGGCCTTTGGGATGGCCCGGGAGGGCCGGGGACGCGCGGTGAGGGGCAGTAACGCGTCAAAGGGAGGGGGCAGAGCAGGTAGCTGCCCCGCGCTGGGGCTGGGGTGGGGGCGGGGGTCTGTTTAAGCGGCGGCCGCGCTAATAACCTGTCCAGGAGATGGCTCGTGGCAAATTGCTTTGTTAGTCTTGTCAGCGCGGCCGGGGCCGCCGTCAGCGCGCGCCATGGATCAAGATGATGAATCGCCGCGGACGGCGCAGATGCGGGCAGCCCGCGGCCGGGCCCGGGGGTAGGGGTAGGGGGTGGAGGGGGCCGCGGGGGGCCGGGCCGCCGTCATTAACTCCCGAATTAGCTCTAAGCCGCCCACCACCCAGCCACTGCCCCCGCAGCGCCAGCCGTGGGACCCGAGTGGGTCGGAAGTGGGGAATGGGCCGCGCCGCGACCCCTCCCCCGCCCTCGAACCAGGACCCAGGCTCCCCGGCTCCGGGCTCCTCTGGGCGCGGGCAGAGTGGGCAGCCGGGAGGGAGCGTACAAGGGGCACGGTCTCACGTCTCCAGGGCCAGCCTCCTCCTTCACAGCTCGGAGGTTCCGCCCTGCCAGGCCGCGCGGGGGGTGGGGGCGGGGGGCCTGGAGGGCGGCTCCATTCGGGCATCTGGGACCCAAGCGCAGTGAGCAGCCCGGGAGGCTCAGAGTTCTGGCTCAAAGTATATGTCGGTGGGGGCTGAGGGACAGGTGGGGGGTTAGGCTTGACACTTGCTCTGAACCGAGCCTGGGACCCAGAGATAGTAGGGCTGGAGCCTGCCCTGGGACTTTAAGGGGACCCCTCACTTCCCAGACCTTTTGTCACAGACAACAGGGACCCCGTGCCCTCAGAGTTTCCAGGCAGGAAACTCTGGGCGCACCCCGTTTTCCCAAGTTCCCAAGTTAAATCATTCCTTGCCCAGCTCCTTCTTGGTCCGGTTTAGACATGTGCACCGCCCCCCCCCCCCCCAAATATACATATGCACACTGAGGAATTTACAAAAGCACATATACACGCATACAGTCCACATTCACACCTAAACCTATACATACTTGTTATACACAAATACAGGAGTATATGCCTGTGAATACTCATACGCATAACTCTCAGAAGGAGGAGTGCACGCAAACATAAAGCATATCCTGAAATGCACCACTGCCTCCACCCCCAGACCCGGCAGCCAGGGAACATCTTTTGGGGGTGGGTAAGCCCTTTGAAGGTGTCAGCCACAGGCGAGGGGAGGCTTGGGGAACAGGCTGGGGAGGGGTGCCCGGAACCATTTCCACTTCTTAGCTCCTGTCTAGACGGTGGCACCTAGACTGAATCGTTTTGTTAAATCAGTAAAACCCACCCACATTGTGGCGCGCCAAGCTTCCCACCGCCCCAGGTCTCCCTAAATGACACCTTCCCCTTCCCCCTCCTACCTCATTTTTCTCCCAGACTTGCAGTCCCAGAACCAAGTGCCAGGGATTTTATATATCCCACCCCCCTGCTGGAATCCATGACCAATTTAGAACCCAGCCCCTGCTTTGCATGTCTGTGGAAGTGCGTGGGGGTGGGAGTGTGATGTCACAGCAGCTCCCAGGATGTTGCTGTGAGGGTGGGCCTGGTCTAGTAGGGTGGGCTTCTCCAGATGACTGGGAATCAGTGTCTTTGTGGGCCCAGTGTGTGCCATGAGGTTTGGGGCATATTGGCCACCCAGCCACCACCTCCAGGCCTCAGTGATAGGCAGCTGGCACTGGCAGCAGCCTTGACAGCCCAGGATAGGAGGCAAGCAGGTTTCCTGCTCTGGGCTCAGAGTCTGGGGGGAAGACAGGTACATTCCCAGAGGAAGCACCTAGCTGAGCACCCCACTTTCTGGAGGCCACAGTAGCCCTTAACAAGCCAGCTATTGCTGTCCTCCACAGCCCTGCCCCCTAAGTCTGGACCTGACAGGCCTGGCCCACCTGGGTCCAGTCTGGGTTGGGATCTCCATCCCTCCAGCCTGCCCAGCAGCCTCTGTCCTGTCTGGAGGAGACTGGGGAGGGGTGGGTTGGGCTTGGGTTCCTGGGGAAAGAAAGAATGATGCTTCTTTTGTCTGGAGGTAGATCCCAAGTGGGGGCAGTGATTCTTCATTGGGGGGGGGGGCAGGGAGGTGGACCCACCTCAGCAAACTCTCCTGGTATCACCAAGTAAGGATTGCTAGGGGAGGGTTTGGGAGAGTGGTTACTCCATATGTATGCTACTGTGGAGGGACTTTGATGATAACTCCACCCCCAATCTGTGCAATCTGTGTGTCTCTATGTTCGGGCCCTCCACATGTATACCTGTATCCATGTCTGTGTGTGACTGATGGTGTGGATCTATAGGGGATTGCAGTTGTCTCCAGGGATGATCAGTGTGTATGTGTTTATATGTGACTGTGCTGGGGGAGGCAGCGGCGGGGGCGGGGGGTATCTCAGGCGTCCCGTCCCACCTTTTCCACGGTGTGTGTGGAACGCCTGGCAGTAGTCTAATTCTCCAGGCCAAAGAGACAGGCTTCGCTTCCCTTCCCTTCACTCCCCATTCCTTTCCTCCCCTCTTCTCCCCTCCCCTCCCTCACAGGGCCGGATCCCTGAAGAGAAATTAAAAGGTTAGTTTAAAGCCCCCGCCTCCCCTTTCTTGTCCCTTTAAATCGAGCCTAAACGGTTTTGCTTTGGCAGGAGAAATCTTTTCTGGAGCTTTGAGGTAGGGGGTGGGGGGATCCTAGTGGGAGAGAAGGGTCTAAGCAGCCTAATCCTCTTACTGCCCCCTCCTCTCTCCTCCCTTCTGAGGCCCACCGCTCCCCGTCCCCCATGAGGCACCCAGCCCCTAACTTTGGCTGGGGAGCAACCCTGACCCTCGAATCTGCCCATGGCCCCTGCTTCCCTCCCCCTAAGCCTGACCCCCTCCCTCAGGCTTAGACTCTAAAATCTACAGCAGCAGGCACTGGCAAACACCACCCCTTTCTCTTGCCTCAGCTCCTACACAAGCATCGCAGCTCCTAGGAGCTGACCTGGAGCTTTACCTACAGAGGGTGCGGTGTGCAAGAACCAGACTCCAGCGGTCCCAGCCCAGCCACCCAGACTCAGGCCATGCTGAACTCACAACTGCACAAGGATTCATTACACACAAAAAGACCCAACTCACGGCCATACATGGCCCCAGCAGAACCAGTCAGAAGGACACACTCCACGTATCACTCACAGTTGCAGTCACTGAGGCCAAAGACAGGTGGCAAAGAATCCCAGCCCATGCAGCACACATACCCCACCCCCCCACCTGGCCAAGTGCTTCTCCACACAGCCTCAGGCACAGAGCCTCCCAGCCTCCATAGAGTCACCTGCCACCTGAGTACCTGCCAGCTGTAAGGGTGTTAAGCTGACCCCTTGCATAACCCTCAGACACACAACTGTCATCAGGCCAGGCCTTGCTCACCGCTCTGACCAGAGAGCCCTTCCAGAACGCTGTCTTCCTTTGAACCAGTCCTGTCTGGAGAGAGAGGGAAGCTGGCAGGAACACGAGGCGCACAGGCCTGGGATTTTTCCAGATGTGGGCCAGGCGATGTGCCTGTCTGTCCCTGCGCGCCTGACAGGTGCTGTATACTGCATGTGAAACCGTGAGTCCAGGCTTCCCGACTCTTCTGAGCGCCATCCTGTGGATGGGCGTGAGGGTCCGCCTTGTGAGTTCTGAGTGCGGTTGTGGAGCAGTGTGGTGGCACCCGCGGGTGACTGGGCTGCGGGTGGTGTAGGACTGATAGGGAGTGCGTGTGTGTGCGTGCAGCTTGGGATCAACCTTGACGGGACAGTGGAAATGGGAGTCATTTGGGGTGCCCCCACAAGACATACCCTCAGCGCCCCACCTCACCCCAGTTTCTCTCTCCAGGGATCGGTCTGCGGAGTCTGCAGACCCGAGAAAGGCAGAGATCCCAGGACCGGGAGCCAGAGACGGAAAGATGGAGATTGGAAGGAGGTGACGGACGCCCCACTAACCCCGCGACTGACCGACGGCAGCAGGCTAGGCCGAGAGCGGCACCGCAGCACGGGCGGGGCGGGGGCACGGGCGGGAGCGGCGCGTGATTGGCCAGCCGCCGGGGCCACTGGGGAGCTCACGGGCCCGCACCGGCGCCCGGGAAACGCCGTTTAAAACTCCAGTCCCAGCCGCCGCGGCGCGTAGATGGCAGCGGCAGTGGCGGCGCCGGCCGGGGACACCAGGTGCGAGCGGGGCGGGGCCCGCTGGGCCGAGCCGGGAGGGGCGCGGCGGCGGGCCCGGGGCAGACCGGGTAGGGAGGTCGCGGGCGTGAGCAGCGGGGACTCCGGGGACAGCCTTGCTCTCTGACGCCCCGCAGTCCCGGACCGGTTGGGAGGATCGGAAAGTTTCAAGGGACCAGGGACTCGGAGACAGACAGACCCACCAACCGACAGACAGACAGAAGACTGCCCGGGAAGAGAGGAAGCGGAGGGAGCCAGAGAGAAAGGGTCAGAGTCAGAGGGAGATGCGAAGGGCGAGACAGCGGGAGCGATACCCAGGGCTGGAAGAGAGTCAGAGAGAACCGGAAAGCCAGGCAGGCAGAACGAGCGTAGAACCCGAAGTTCCGAGGCGGAAAGAGAGAGGGGAGCGAGCCGTGGGCAGGAACCGAAGAGGCGTGAGACCGAAGCCTCCACCCGCAGGGAAAGAGGCACCCGCAGAGAACGCTTCGGATCCGTCACGGTTTTGCCTCATTTGGAAGATATTACTTCGCCCCTGAAAAAAAATACAAAAAAGGTTTGGATATTAAGCGGAGACAAATCCTTCCCAGTTCGGAAGGGGGTGTCGGTGGGTAGCGGGGGTAATGCGAAGCAGATGCGGCCCAGGGCGTTGCGCAGGCCCCGGCCCCGGGGCTGGGGAAGGGCGCGGCCGGTGGCCCAGGTCCCCGCCCGGGGCGCGCAGGGGCTCCTATCTCCCCAGATCCCGTGTGCACGCAGCCCAGTGAACCCCGCGGCGCCGGGGCTTTTGCCCGGGATCTGGCTGGGGGTCTGAGCCATGCGGATCCTGCTGAAACCCCGTCGCTGCCAGCGCGCCTGCTCTGTCGGGATTAAGATTCTATACGAATTCTCCAACAGGGGTGGGTTCGGCACTCAGCCAGCTTCTGTCCTCGTAGCGGCAGGCCCCGGGCTAGAGCCCCCCAGGTGGGTGTTGGGGACGCAGCGCACCTAACCTCCTGGAATTCGTTTTGCCTCCCGCACTCTTGGCTGCAGTGCGTTGGCGAGCGTCGGCGGACGAACGCAGAGACTGGGGCCACCCTACCCCAACATCCCCACTGAGCGGCTCTGGCAGTGCTTCAGTGAAACCGTCAAGGGGCTGGGGAGGGAGCCCGAGGGTCTCTCCCTTTCTGGCCTTCCAGCCCGGTGCCGCGGCCAGGTCCAGGCCTGAGACAGACAGGAACGGGGATGGGCCGTGGCGGCAGGGGAGCCGCTGGCTAACTTTCTCTCGGGTTACAAGTTCCCCAAACCTGCGCAAGGAGCGGAGGCTGCACGCGCGGTACCACTGGGGGTACACCTAGGCTGATCGGAGTGGAGCCTCTTTCCCCCCAAATTCTCGCCGAATCTGAGGCCCCGACTTTCCCCCCGGATTCCGTTGTCATACTCGGTGGGTGGCGGGCTCGTCAGGGTTGAGTTTTGTCGGAGAAGGGAAACCTGGATTAGGGGAGGATCGGGATCCGCGGCCTTTTCGCCCTCTTTCCGGGTTTGTAATCTCCCCCAATGCCGGGAGCGCCGCGGGGCCCTGAGAGCAGTCTCTAGGGCAGCCTTGGTGGTTCTGGCCCAGGCCGGGGATGGTCTTTTTCGTTATAGAAAAGTCCGCAGAGTCTCCAGATTGGCTGGGCTAAGTGCAGATTTTCGGGAGCAGCTCCGTTTGAGGACGTCGGGGAGACAGAACGGCTTTACTAAGTCAATGGGCTTTAGGGGGAAAAGGATGTTTGCATCGCTGAGGTTGTTTGCACCCAAGTTGGGGAAACCGTGCGGTTTTACCATTTGCTGCGGTGACTGTGGGGTGGCCGGTGACCCTTCCCCTAGTTTGAGCTCCGGATCCCGTGCGCTGCAGGGCGGGTCGACCCGGCTCGGCATCCTCCTAGGAACTCTTGCTGCCTATGGTTTTAGGCAGGGTGGGGGTGGGGAGGTTTTTCAAATTTTCGGACACTCTCATTTCATCTTTCCCGTATCCCTTGGGGGGGTGGGCATAGGAGGATCCATCAAAAGGTACGGCGCTCTGGCCCAGATTAGGTGAATTATGTGCAAACAAGCTGTGCATATATGTGTGTTTAGGCGTCAGAAAATAATCGAAATTTGCTGCCTGGTGAGAGCAAATTATCCGGATAATTGACTCAAATCTCTTTTCCTCTGTGGTTGCGGTAGACATGGTCTTTGGACACAAAATGGTGCGAATCGCTACTCAGGAGGGGGGTAGAACACCTTCCCCCACCCCGCAGACCTCAGGAACACAGACTCCTGCAGGAACGCGGTAAGGTGGCCTCGGAGGCACAGACCGATGTTGAAAGAGTAACAGAAAGGCAAAAATGCGGAGGAGTGGAATCCCGCCCCGGGCGAAGGCCACGGCGAAGGCGAGCGTTCGCGGCCCCAGGATGACCCCTGCCCAACGGTTCAGCGTTCCCCGGGCTATGGGTGAGAGTGTCTGGGGGAATTCCTGCAACCATCTCTGCCACTTTCACTCTGCGATACTCGGTTTGATCGCGAAATGGGAGCCGCATCTCTGGTACAATACAAGCATGAATTGTGTTGGGCACTCGGCCGCGCATATCCACTCACACACTACCTAGCTGGTCCTAAGCAGGAAACAAAGTTTCTGGCGGACCTGTGGTCGCTGGTGGGCTCCGGCAAGGTCGGCCTGGAAGGGCAGGATCTGCGGGGACTCGCTGCGCCAGCCACCCCAAGACCCAGGTTCCGGGGAGCATTCTACCCGGTCGGGCGATTGCAGCGCACTTTGGACTCCACCTTACTGCGCAGGTGAGAGGGCACCAGACCAAGGACCTCTGCCCCCGTATCTGAGCTAATCCTGAGTGCGCCAGCATGCGCGGATGCTCACAGCATATATTTAATTTGCCAGCCCACCCAGGCTGACAGCCACACGGAGTCCGACACACGGGTTAGACAGTCACTCGGTCTATGGGTAGCACACTCAGACATGCACAGGTGAGGGTCACACAGGGTAGAGAGGGACACACAAGGAAAGACACACAGACAGATCTGCTGGACACACACAGAACCCCTCTGACACAGTCACATACACATATGGTTCAACTCGCAGGGACATTCACGGCCACCACACACACACCTCACTCAGGGCAACGCTCAGAGGTTCACCAACCGCGACCCGCCGCCCAAGGGCTCGAGCACCTACACTTCTGCCCGACCTGTGCGGTCCGCATTCGCCCCTCGCTCCCGGCCTAGCCGCTCGCTCCCCCTGCTGGGTCTCCCGTCCTCTCGAAGCCAGTCCCTTCTCCCCCCACCCCGCAGCCCCCCACCCCGCCCCTTCCTCCTCAGTCCCGCTCGGCCGCCCCGCGGTGCCCATGTAAATGACAGCAATAAATATCTAATCAGGGCCCGGGGCGACGCCGCCTTCGCCCGCCAAAGCCCATTACCGAGAGGGCGGGCGGGAGGAGTAGAGGGGTACTGGGAAGGAGGGGTGGGTGAGCTTCGGCAGAGCGTGTGGTCTCCTATGGACAATTGTCCCGCAAAGGGTATCCCTTACTCCTGGCCTTGAGCGAGTCACTGCCCCGCCCCGCGCCTCAGTTTCCCCTTCTGTACGGACACCAAGCTGGGCTCCCTGTTACCCGCTGTGGCCCTCCCACCATCCCGTGGACGCCCCTTCCGTTTGGCCATCCATAGTTCTTCTGACAATTTACTGCGGCCCCTGAACTCCGGGATGAACGGACAGACCCGCGCCCCGGCTCCGGCGTCTCTGGCTCTCCCGCTTTCCCGCTCTCCCTATTGGAGCCGGGTTTCTGGCGCCGAAAGGAAAAGTTCTCGGGATCGGCGGTCCCGGCCGCAACCCCTGGAGCGCTGTCTAGACCCCGCGGCACGCAGCTGCCAGGGCCCTGGCGCTCACCTGGTCTCGCGGCCCCTTCCGCCCTCCACAGCTCTGTCCCCCAGGGTTGCTTTGCTTCCCCGCTGCGGAGCATTTCTCCGTGTACCGCTCGGTGCGTCCTGGCGGAGCGCACTAACTGAGCTCTCTGCATCCATAGAACAGACCCTCTCCCTCCCCGAATTCCTCCAGCCGCTGGAGGCCCGGGCCTGCGCCCGGAGCGGCGGCGTCCGCGAGGGACTCTGCAGTCCCGGTTTAGGGACCGTGGCCCAGCCTGGGCCCGGGCGAGTCGGGAGCTCACGGCTCTCCGGGCCGAGCGATCCAGGCCTGCGGGGCGTCGCCTCGGTGCCTGGAAGAGTCCGAGGACTTCCCGTGCCCGGCCCTGGCCCCTACTCCAACCGAACTCGGTCCAAGTCTCGTCTGTGTTCCTTTTCGGCTCTCTAGCCGCATCTATGCTGGAAAAGGAAGCGGAGAATCAAGCAGATACTCTGATGGTTCGGCTCCCAGGGCCTGCAGCCTGGCCCTCGGCCTCCCGCGCCACTTGCCCGGCCCTCGGGAGCCGAACTGGATGGGACCGAGAGGGGGGAAAAACTGGCCTCCTATGTTCTCTCCCTCTTCCTGATGCATTTCGCTGCATTAAAATAATAACAGTGATAACTCCAGCCGCCTGATTTCTTCGCACCCCTCAACATTAAGCACCTCAGAAAACCGGAGACGGAAAAAGGAGAAGGTAGGCGGAGGGGCCTCTCTCAGTCTCAGCTCATTAGCCTGTGGGGGCTAATTACCCCAATTAGCGGCTGATTTATAATTAATGGCTCGAACCAAGGGATAATTGGATGTTAATGGATAACAGTTCGTGTAGGGAACTAAGTGCCCTGGCTCCTCAAAGCGGCCACAGTCCGGGTTCTGTCCCAGGACCCAACTCCAGTCCCTGGAGTCCACCTCACGGGACCCCCTGCCCTGTCCCCATCCCTGAGCAGTGGGGAAGGGGTGAGAATATCCTTCCAGGTATTAATGAGCTCAGTGCCCTATCCCGTCGGACCCTTGGAAAGCCACATACCACAGACTGCCCACCTGCCAGTCATCGTTAGCTCCAATTCCAGGACTACTTTGGGGTCTCTCAGCTGAACCCAAGGGGGAATGCAGGAGATTTGGCAACCTCAACAGCCCATTCCCTCCTCATATGTATCAGATAAATGGGGCGAATGGTGGCAATGTGGGGGTCATGGTGCGTCTATCAAACGCTATGGGGCGGAGGGGCATGGCCAAAGTGGGAGCCATGGCCAGAACTTGGTGAGGGTCTGTGGAAAGGTCAGTGTCACAACTAATGGCCAGGAGGTGGCTCCACTTCTGGTGGGGACACCACGTCTTCCCTGCAGAGTGGGCGGGGGCTCTGGACCTCAGCTCACTCCTTTTTGGGGCTCACAACTCCCAGAACTGTCTGCCCCTACCCCCAATCCCACCCCCACCCCAGCATTTGTCCTCCTTGAGGTAAATGACTTTACCTGTCTGGGCCTCAGCTTCCTCATCAGTTGAATGGGAATTATGAGGTTGTGAGGATCAAATGAGATGCTGATTGTCAGGTGTCTGTCAGGATATCTGGTAAAAGTGATTATTATTATACTTCAGATGAAGGGCAGGCAAATGGGTAACTACAATTCAGTGAGTTAATGCTATTATAGGAGTTTAAAGAAGTCACCTGACCCAGCCAGGGAAGGGTTCCTGGAGAAGAAGGTCCTTAAGCCTAGTGTAAGAGATCAGAAGTTCTCAGGTAATGCTGGTAGAGGGACAGGGTTCCCAGGGTTTTATAAGAATAGTGGTGTCTCGATGGTGGCTGGGTGGGTAGTGGTCCAGTGGGTTACGAGTGAGCTCGAGGAGGAAGTGGAGATGATGAGTTTGGAAATGTCTCATGAAATTTGGCTCTGAAGGGCCCAGAGATAACTAGTCTGAGAGATGGTGTTTTAGTTTCTCTGCTGCTAAAACAAATAATATACAATGGGTTGGTTTAACAATAGGAATTTATTGGCTTGTGGTTTGAGAGTTAGGGTTCTTGGCTCTTCTATCACATGGCAATGCACATGGCAGTATCTTCTTTCTCTTCCGGGTCCCCTTGATTCCAACTTCTGGCTGCTCCTGTGGCTTCTCTTTGTCTGCAGACCTCCAGTAAAAGGATTAAGACCCATCCTAACTCTTTTGGGCGAGACTTTAACTTAAGTAACCTCTTCAAAACGTCCTATTCAAGGTGGGTTCACACCCACAGGATTAAGATTAAGAACATGTTTTTCAGGGGTACATTACTCCAAGCTGCCACAGATGGATTTATTTGTTTTAAGTAAAGGAGATGGAAACAGGGTTAAGTGTGCATAGGTAATTGCAGTGAGGTCAGATTTTGGCAACGCAGGGGATGGGGATCTGAGGGAGGTGGCCGTGTCCCAGATTCCCCAGCTCTTAGACACCCAGAGGCAAATGATGCCACATTTCCAGCCATTAGTCATTATACGTGTCTTTCTCTAGTGATGTTCCTTGGCCATTCCCTGTGACTGTGTGGACTACAGTGAATCACTGAGTTGTTCATCCCTGGGCACTACCCATCCCAGGAAAGGACATGAAAGGGGATGATCTGGTTCCTGGCACGGGAAGGAAGAGGCTGGTTCTGGGGCTTTTTGCACCTTGAGTGCCTGATACTGACAATGGAGATTTGGGGAACCTTGGAACGTTTAGCAGTGACTTGAGAATGGATCTGGGGATATTGGGGCCCCTGTAAAATAAACAGCATCTGAGAGGGAACAGCTGGGGATGTCCTCATCTCTTGTCTGCTTCCAGAGACCTGTGTCTGCCGAGTCCTCACTCAGATCAAGGCAGGGACCTCGGTACCCCTCACATGGTCTGCTTCCAGCCCAGGATCCTGGCAACTCTGAACTAATGACAGCTGTGGGAATAGGGGTGCTTATTGGTGCGAATGCTCAGCCTTCTCAATTCCAAAACAGGTCAGCTGCAGGTGATTTCATCTCTCTGAGCTTCAATTCCTCCTCTGTAAAGTGGGACTGATAATTGTGTTTGCCTTCATAGAAGTTAACGAGGTTACCTGAGTTGAGTATGTGGCATGTGCCAAGCATAGAACTTCTCTTAAAATCTTAGACCCATCAGCCCAGAGCTGGAAGACTTCTAGGTCATCTAGTCCAGTTATCCCCGCCCCCAACGTGCACACACACCTATGCACACATGCATACACAGGGGAATCCCTCCTCCTTGGCCTTCCTCACAGGTGACTGGCAACCCTGGGCTACACACTTCTCATGACAGAGCTCTCTCCCCCTTGGGGCAGCCCATTGGGTCAGTGGCAAAATAGAAGAGGTCGGAGATGCAGGATCCCACCAAGGCCACACAGAAGCCTGGAGTTGGGGTGGGAGCTCTGGCCTGGTGCTCCTGGTTCATGTACTTATGTTTTTCTACCTGCCTGAGTACAGGGCCTTTTGGTCTTCAAACTGCAAGGTAGGAGGCCAGCTGTAGGGGCCTGTCTCCCCAGAGGGTCACCTGGACTGAAGGGGCAGCAGTATTTCTCAGGGAAAGAAGTCCATGGCAGCAATCTACCCTCAACCCCTCCTGCTGCCATTGAAACCCTGCTCTAGGTCTTGCCAGGCCTCTTGATCATACTCTGGAGGTAAATACCAGATAGGTCTCAGAGACCTGAATTCCTGTCTTTACCACTTGCCAGCTGAGACACCTTGGGTAGGTGACTTTACCTCCCTGAGTATCCATTTTCTCATCCACACAATGGAGGTAATTCTGTCCTTGCATTGAAGCTTGTTAGGCTACGTACTTAAAAGTAAGTGGCAAATGTCCAGTAAAAGGTAGCTATCATCATGAATGACACAATGTGTCTCACCGTGCCTGGAACAGAGGAGAGAGATGCTCAGTGAGTGTTGGTTTCCTTCCAGTCCTGCTTTCTTTCCTTTCTTTTAAACAAAGTTGTTCTGTCCTATTCCTTGCTGCATGTGGGAATGAGGAGAAAGTAAGGGAGAACTTAAAGTTCAGAAAAAGAGAGGGAGAGGCGAGGGATACGAGGTTGGGCTGTGGGGTGGCTGAGCTGGGCAGGACTGAAGGGTCCACTTTCCTTTTAATCAAAGACGCCTCGCATGCGGTTTCCTGGCAGTGCTGCCGTTAATTTATAAAAAATGCCCCCTAATAAAATTCTGCTTGATTCTTCGATTGGCTGGGCATTAGGCCGCAGCCGGCAGCAACGTGGGGACATAACGGATGCATTTGCAGATTTGGAAAATTAAAGCCATCTATATGGCGCCTGTGGCGGGAGATCCGCCGATCTGCTTGCTTAATGAAATATAAAGATTCTTTTAACCAATGTAAGCACAATTCGACAGCTTGTGAAACGCAGCCGCGCCATGATGGATGGCTCTCCTGGCTCGCCAGGAATTGCGGGGCGGCACCTTTTAAATATATAATTGATTCTGTTTGGAGTGTGCAGTGGGCTGAGCCCATGCAGGGGCCGGGAGTGCAGGGCCCTGTTTGGAGGCTCCTGCAGGTCGCACAGAGCCAGGACCATGTGGTCCTTGGCCTCCCAGTAGGGCCCCCCAGCTCTCAAAACTGGATGTGGATGGGCTCCAGCTGGTAGCCTGGCCGTGGGCCCCAGGGGCAGGTCGGGACTGCCCCTACTGCTGGGAAAGGGCCCACAGGGCAGGGTTTCCCCCCAAGCCAGGTCTGTAATCTGGGCACAGAGGAGATGGAGATGGTGAGGCTACTAAACTGAAGTGTCCCTGCCTCCCTCATCATCTCTTGGTCAGTGGTTCTTTCTCCAGCATTTATTTTTTAAGCACCTGCTGTATATCAGGCACTGTGTCAGGTGTTACAGAAACAAAAATGGATAAGACCAATCTATTTTCTCTGTGTTGCTCTGACTTTCTACCTCTCTGTGTCAACTCCATCTCAGTGCTTTTTACTTTTTCTTTCATTTTGGATTTCTCTCTTGTTCCCTATGGGACCGTGTTCAGGGGTGGAAGAGGCACAATATGCTGGCCCAGCAGCAGGAGGTAGTGGCCACATGACTCCTGGGGGATCTGTTTAGTGTATGGTCACACTCACACACACATTCATTCACCTGCCTCCTGCTTGCAGACATGCACATCCGCAGAAACATAGAAACACACCCACATGGAGCACACACCGTTACGCGGCTGATCCTGGTTAGGCTATGTGCGCACACATGGCCATGTATGGCCACTGAGAGGAGCTGCAGAGATGCGACTGTGTGGTACCACACGTGTGCGGCTGGGATGTTAACTAGCATCCACAGACAGGAGCCTCTCTGCCGCTTCAGAGGAGATGGGAGGCCCTGATGTCTAGCTGGAGTGAGGAAGAGGAGTGTGGGGCTGGAAAAATTTGAGCTCACACACATCCTCATCACACACCACACACACACATACGCAAACATGTGCATGCCGGGTGCTTTTTCTTTGCTGTCCTCCTACTGCCTTGGATCAAATCAGAGAGGACATAGGAGAGGGAACAGAATATGCTGGGTTAAGAGCCGGCATGACTGGGGCTGGGAAACACTAGCTGAGGGCGGGAAGGAGAGGAGGACTTCACCTGTGGAAACCTGTTCCACCACTTCCTAGCTGCCTGGCCTTTAGCAAATTATCCAGTCTTTCTCAGCTTCCATTTCTACATCTGTAAGATGGGATAATAACAGTCCCCACCTCCTAGGGAGTTGGGAGGATTGATGGAGATGTCTGACGCAATCAGAGGCATTTAATAAATATTTGTCACTGTTCATTCATCTGATCCTCATCTCCTGAGCCCTGCCTCTGTGCCAGACCCTGGGATCTGGGCGGGGGTGGGGGGCAGTGTCCAGAAATGCAAGAGATACGTTTTCTGTCCTCGAGGAGCTCAATCTAGTGAGGGATGCAGAAGCATCATCAGAGTACTCCGATTTTAGGTGCTACAACTGAGAAAACTCAGATAAGGTGCTTAGTGTGGCGCCTGGCATGGGGTGTCCAGTAAACGGTAGCTCTCGTTGTTGCTGCTGCTGTCATCATTGTTGTGGTGACCTAAGCATAGTTACTGGGAGTCCGGGGAGGGGAGAGCTGCTTTCTCAGGATGGGTTGGGGAAAGCTCCATTTTCTAGTGGTTTGAAGTGGGCCTTGATGGAGGGAAGGAGTTGGATAGGTGAAATGGGAGAAAGGAGAATGAGTTTCAGGGCCCAGCAGGAGGAAAGGCAAGGAGGTGACAGGGGGGAGTGGCAAGGAGTCTGGGATTGCTGGGTGCTGGAGAGGGGTGGGTGGAGGCTAGGCTGGAAGTCTTGGAGGCCTTCGGAGGGCCAGTGGACTGGGGCAGTCAGGGGACCGAGAGAGGCACCTCTGCTGGCTTCTGTTAATAAAGACATGTCGTGCATGAAAAACTGTGAGATCAGCAATAATTAAGTCAATTAAAATGTCACTTACCCCATTAACAGCAGTGACTTTTAAAGCAACAAAGACCCTGAGTTTGATGGGGGTGGGGCATTCCAGCCTAGGGGGGTGGGGCAGGGGGGGATGGATAAGATTACTTCTAAAAGCTATTCCCCTTTCTCCACCTGGAAGCCTGTGACACCCTTTGGAACCAAGCCAGCGCCTGGCTCCATCCCCACACCTATTGGAGCACATTTCCTCTTTTTTTCCCCTCCAAAAAAAGAAAAGAAAGAAAGAATATAAATGTGAAAATCACCTGTAATCTTATCTGCTATTTCCCAGAGATAACCTCTGTTAACATTTCAGGGTCTAACCTTCCAAACTGTTTTCGATGCGTATTTATACTTACATTATGAAAATGGGATCAGATCATGCATACTATTTTGGTCCCTATTTGTGAACATCAGCACAAACAGGCTTGGCTTTAAACGGTGGCACCGTATTCCACTGTGGGTGTGACTGTCCCCTCATTTACTGAACAAATCCTGTCTCGATGGACAGTTAAGTTTCCAATTGTTTGCCATCATAAGCAGTGCTCTGTGATAAATATTCCTATTCACAGATTTCTGCATACTTGTAGGATAAAATTCTGGAAATGGAATTCTTGAGTCAAAGACGATACCCTTTATAAAGGCTTTTGATGCAGGGAATGAAAGACCTTTCTTTATTATAGTTTCCCACTCCCCTAGATAACCCTAGTTAATAATTTTTTCCCCCTATTTGCCAATCTATTAGTGACAAGCGGTATCTTATTGTTTCTATTTGTATTTCTTTGGTTACAAACCAGGCTGAGCATTCTGCCCTATATCAGTTGGATATTGTGTTTCTTCTTAATAATCTGTACCTTCATTTACTTAGCCCATCTTTTATTAAGGTGACCATCTTGTTATTGATATATAAGAGCTCTTTTTATATTCTGAATATTCTCTTTTATTGCTACCCTATTTATGTTTATCAATTTTGTGATTTCTTGTATGTGGTAAATATTTTTCCAGGTTGGCTCTTTGCCTTTGAGCTTTGTTTATGGCATATTCTGTTACACAGATGTTTAAACACTTTGTCATCATGTGTATCTTTTTTCTTAGATTTCTGCTTTGAGATCTTGCTTCTGATGCGTAGAGTAGTCTTCAGTATGTGAATGTTGTTGGTGGATGTTAATCAAAATCTGTCAACCCAGCCCTGAGTGACTTGTGTGTCCAGCTGCCAGTTCATCATCCTTACTTAGAAGTTGGGTCCACACTTTACACTTACCATGTCCCCCCACAGTCCTTGATATCCCATCCTCCCATACACATTCCTCCCCTAGTTCTGATTCAGGAAAAGGCATATCTTTACTCAGTTGCTCAGACCAAAAACTGAAGGATCATTCTTTCCCCACCCCCTTCTTTTCCTTATAACTAATCTATCAGCAATCATGTCGATTCTACCTTCAGAACATGTCCCGCATCCAGCTGCTGCTTTCCACCTCTGCCATTCCACTCTAGTGGAAGCTACTGGACACTGCAGTGTGTCTCTACTTTCTTTCTTGTCCTTCAACAGTCTGTTCTCCATAGAGCCAGCCACACTGAACTTTTAAAAACAAATCATGGGGAGTGGATGTGGCTCAAGTGATAAGGCCTCCACCTACCATATGGGAAGGCCCTGGTTTGATCCCTGGGGCCTCCTGGTGAAAAAGAAGAAGAGAAAGCATGCCTGCATGCGAGCCAGTGCCCGTGTGGTGAGCCGAGTGCCTGCATGGTGAGTCAGGTGCCCACGTGGTGAGCTGAGTGCCCACACGAGTGCCCATGTGGCAAGCTGAGTGCTCCCATGGTGAGCCAGTGCCCGCACAGTGAGCTGAGTGCCCATGTGGTGAGCCAGTGTCCACGTGGCAAGCCGAGTGCCTGCACAGCAAGCTGAGTGCCCATGCAGTGAGCCAGTGCCTGCACAAGTGAGTCATACAGCAAGATGATGAAGCAACAAAAGAGAGACAAAGGGGAGAGTGAAGGTGAAGGGCAGCAGAGACCAGGAACCGAGGTGGTGCAACTGACAGGAACTCTGACCACATCAGAGGTCCCCAGGGTCAAATTCTAGTAAATCCTAGAGGAGAAAGATGAGAAGAGAAGATAAAAAGAGAAATAGATATAGAAGATCACACGACAAATGGACACAGACAGCAAAAACAGCAGGGTGGGAGAGGGAGAGAAAAGAGATGAAATCTATTAAAAACAAACAAGCCATATCCCATTATTCCCCTGTTCAAGACCCTCCAGAGGCATCCCATCACACTCAAATAAAATCCCAAGGCCTTACAATGGGACACGAAGCCCTCTGGGATCTGGCGCCCTCCTCTCTCTCCCCTCAGCTTCCACACTCCCCCCTCTCCCCCTACTGTGCTCCAGTAGTCCTGGTTTTCTTGCTGTTCCACAGAAACGCCAAGCTTGTCCATGCCTCAGGGCCTTTGTCCTTGCTGTTCCCTCCACCTGGGAAGCCCACTTTTATTCTGCCTCTCTGCCTTATTTTTCTTGAGAGCACTTATTCCTTTCTGACATTATTATACAGATTTATTGTTGTCATACGTGCCCCCCTCCCCTGAATGTAAATTCCATGAAGGCAGGGACTTCGCCACGTGGTAGGTGGCACGTCATAGATGTTTGCTGAACAACTGGTGTGGAACGTGTGTGTGTGAGTGTGCTTCTGTGTATAGATGTGTCTGCCGCATGGCTAGATGTAAGAATGTCTGTATGTAGAACTGTGGGGACAGTGACACTGACTTTGTTAACATTGCCAAGTTTGTGTGTGAAGGAGACGGCTTTTGCGATTGCCTGGCCAGGAATGCCTGCATGTGTACGTCTGCGTGAAACGTGTGTGTGTTTGTGTGAGGCTGTGGGCGTTCGGGTCTGCGCCGCCTGTGTCTCCTGGTGAAGGTGTGGAGCTGAGATGCCTGGACACATTCTTCCTCTAATCAAATGGCCCTGCCACGGGGCCCAGACGCCCCCTTTCATCTCCCTGGCCCAGGTAACAGGAAACATCTGTGTGTCTTTGGGAGCCTGCAAATGTTTGAATCACATTCCCAAAACGGCCTTGAGGTGACATTTCAGACTGAAGCAGGGTGGGCGGGTGCTGAGATGAGGACTATGAGGGTCTGGAAGAGGTGTGGGGTGGTGGGGTCTTGGTGGTCTCGAGCTGATCCGAGTCACGTCACTAGGAGGGATCGGCGGAGACAGGCTGCTAGAGCACTCTGACGGGTGGATGGTTTCCTCGGAGCCGCCGGCAGCTACGGGGCTGCAGCAGGCAGGGCAGCCCTGGACAGGCTGTATGACCTCACCCTAACTCTCGGGGGGCCCACCCATAAAGGGGGCCTGTGGTTTTTGTCCTGCTTGCTTCCTGGGGCTGTGGTGGGACTGAGCAGAGCAATGGCAGTGGATGTGTAACAGTCATAACAATAGCGTTTTTGTGTCTCTGCAGCGTGCTGGGGTTTTAATCCATTATCTCATCTGATCATCAGAGTGACTGCCTCAATGTCCCCATCCCAGCCCTGGACTTGGTGCTGAGTGGGCCTTAATAGGTGCTTGTCAAATGAGTGAATAAATGTGTGAGCGAATGTACAAATGAGTAAGTGTCTGGGTGATTGAATGAAGAGATAACAGCATAAAACAGCAAATGAATTGGTAAATCACAATGACCAACATCACTGAGCACACACTGTGTCACAGGTCCTATTCTAAAGGGTTCTCTAAATCCTTGAAACAACCCCATGCTAATACCCCCATTTTGCAGATGGAGATACTGACGGTTAGAAAGGTTAACTGGCTTGCCCAAGGTTGCAAAGCTCCTACGTGGTGGGATTGAGAGTCCAGCTAGCTGGTCTGACTCTGGAGCAGGGCACTAAGTCCCACAGTAAGTCGGTTCTGATGAGGGACTCAATGAACGAGTGAACGAATGAACAAATAAATGCAGAAACCGTCCCACTCCAAGCCATGGGTAGGACAGGCTACTTTTGGATGAGGAGCAGAAGTTCTTAGGAGTGAGGTAGACACGCAGGGTCTGAGTGGGTTTGGAGCCTCCCACCAGGGTGGAGTCCGGCAGCCCTGCCTCACGTCCCCCCTCTCCCTCCCCTCCCTGCAGGTGGATGCCGCGATGCAGCACTACGGGGTGAACGGCTACTCGCTGCATGCTATGAACTCGCTCAGCGCCATGTACAACCTGCACCAGCAGGCGGCCCAGCAAGCCCAGCATGCCCCCGACTACCGGCCATCAGTGCACGCGCTGACGTTGGCCGAGCGCCTGGCTGGTAAGAGCCCTGGGGATGGGAAGGAGGGGCACCGGGAAAGTTCACTTTGGGAGGCTCAGGAAGACCCAGGTCACTTAGCAAGGCAGAGAGATGCCAGTTGACATGCAGGCACCCCCATACGCCAGCAGTGTGCTGGACACTGGAGCTGTCCTTCGTCTTCAGATTCCCATAACAACCCCGTGAGGGAGGTAGAGGTATGTATTCACCCATCCCACAGATGAGGAAACTGAGGCAGGGGTCACCTAGTGGGGCAGCTGACTGAGTGGTCTCCACTCCCTCCCTGCCCCCTGGTACCTGCGTGAGCTTTGCCAAGGGCCTAGACCAGGGCTCACTGGGGTCTGGGATTAGAGCCAGTTTGTGAGGGGTTCAGTTACCTCCCTCCTCCCCATTTAGGGTGATATGGAAGATGCCCCAATCCCTGCAGAGCAGGGGGAGGATCTGCCGCCCTGCGCAGACAGCCCACGGTCCACTTAGGTGGTGGTGGAAGGCAGCGGGGAGAAAGGTTACTGTCCAGCCCCTGGGGACGAGGCAAGCAGAGGGCTCAAGGCTAGGCCCCAACCCTAGGCAGATGTCTGTGTTACCAGACACATGGGCAGGACTGTGGAAGACTCACCAGCCTGCTCTCACTCTAAGCCTTCAGTGGCTGGCATCTGGTCTCTGTACTTTCCTCCTTGGAGAAGCAGCCAGAAGGGCAAGACTAGGTACATCAAGCCTTTCTGAGCTCCAGGGTCTCTGCTAGAGCCAGGACTTATGTTCAGGAGACCCAAGAGCAGGAGCCTCAGGTCTTGCCATCAAAGACTCACAGGCCAACTGGGGTGATGAAATGACACCCTGAGGACGCGGAATCGAGTGCCAGTGCTTGCAGTGCAGTGAATTTTGTCTGCCCAGCCAGACCTCCCTCAACCAGACCTTGCAGATAAGTACCATCCTGGTCAGGGGCTAGTAGTCTGGTGCTAAGAAAGTCTCAGTATCCAGAATCTAAGGACCATAAGGCATTGGAACTTTTGTGACATGAGTGTACCTATTATTAGCCTCATTTAATCTCAGGATATTAGTCTCATAGTATCCTGGTGCTTTAAGGGTCTCAGGTCAACACTCTCCCCAGAGCCAAGTGAGCAAGACTCTCTGTCACATTCCCGCCAGCCATTCACGGAGCTGAGTTAGAGCACTGTGGTCTTGATGCTGGATGATGGGTGGAGAGATCCTGAAAACCCAGCCCTATGGAGAGGGGAGGAGCGATTTCCAAGGAGAAATGGCCAGGGCCCAGCTCTGGCAGGAGTCTGGGTGTCTGCAGTGGGTCAGAGCAGGGTAATATTCAAAACTCATTTCCCATAATTAAATGGGCCCCCTCTCCTTGCCCTCCAACGGCTGTACATTTCAAGACATCATCTTGGAGGCCCGCTATGGCTCCCAGCACCGCAAACAGCGTCGCAGCCGCACGGCTTTCACAGCCCAGCAGCTCGAGGCCCTGGAGAAGACCTTCCAGAAGACCCACTACCCAGATGTGGTGATGCGAGAGAGGCTGGCCATGTGCACCAACCTGCCTGAGGCCCGGGTGCAGGTAGGGCCAGGTCCCCTAACTAGACCTTGCAGATGGTCTAGCCCACCAGTTGGCTTCCCATCGTCCAGGAGCCAACACTTCATCCCTCAGTGCCCAGGTGCAACCATGTCTCCAAAAATGCCCAGGGTAACAAGAGGAGAGTTTGGGAAGGGGCTGAGGGTGTCTGTTTCCTAGAGGGGAGGGGGCAACGCTATCACCTACATGCCCTCACAGAGCACCGTGCTTCACAACTTCCCCTCTCTCCTCCCCACCTCGCCTGCCCCTAGGTGTGGTTCAAGAACCGCAGGGCCAAGTTCCGAAAGAAGCAGCGCAGCCTGCAGAAAGAACAGCTCCAGAAGCAGAAGGAGGCCGAGGGCCCCCATGGGGAAGGCAAGCCTGAGGCCCCAACCCCAGATACCCAGCTGGAGACTGACCAGCCCCCGGGTCTGCCCAGCGGCGACCCCCCTGCTGAGCTCCAGCTGAGCCTGTCCGAGCAGTCGGCCAGTGAGTCGGCCCCCGAGGATCAGGCGGACCGTGAGGAGGAGCCCCGGGCAGGCGAGGAGCCCAAAACTGCGAAGAGCCCTGGGGCTGAGAGCAAGGGGCTGGGCTGCAAGAGGGGCAGCCCCAAGGCAGGTGAGACTTGGAAGGTACTTCCAGAGAGCCGGGGGTCCCAGCTGAGGGAAAACAGCCCCCGTCCCTTCCTGGGGGGGGCCTGGGTGTCTGAGATGGGCAGGGCGTCCCTCTGGCGGGGGCCTGGGTGTCCGAGGTGGTTGGGGCGTCCTCCCTGATGGGGGCCTGGGTGTCAGAGGTGGGCGGGGCATCCCTCTGGTGGGGGCCTGGGTGACTGAGGTGGACAGGGTGTCCTCCCCAGCAGGGGCCTGGGTGTCCCAGTTGGGCTGGGGCAGAGGTGAGAGTAAAGCCTTTGATGACTGGCCCTCAGGGCATGACCAGGAGGACTGGGTGGAGTAGGTCCTGGAGGCCGAAGCCAGGAGGTCCCCTTGGGTTGCTCAGTCATGGGAGTCTAGGGGGTCCTGGGGTAAGGCCTCGGTGGCAGGGGAGGGGCACTTGGGAAGCTCATGGGAAAGAACTATCAAAAAAGAAAGCAATTTGTCAACGAGTGTGAGAGAATTTCTGTATTTTAACAGCCAGGGCGGATGTCCCAGTGCCCGTTGGGTGTGTCCCGCACGGGAACCAGGTTCCACGCACAGCAGAGACTTGGAGCTGGGTTTAGGGAGGGCAGCTCAGACACAGACCCCACAGCCAGGCAGGGAGGAGTTAGGGGCTGTGAGCTGAGAGCTGGAGGGAGGGATGGGAGCCATGGACAAGAGGGGGAAGGGGCGATGATGGCCCTTGGAAAAAAAAGGGTCAGACGTGGGGGCCTTGGCAGGGTCCCTGGAGCACCCCCAGGATGCCCAGGTCCCCCCTTCACAGAAGTCCGAGGGAGGCGCCGCCAGGGGACGCCCTGGCTGGGGCGGGCGGAGGCGGTTTTAGCCAAGGCCTGCCTTGCCTGCAGCGCCGAGGGGTGGGAGGCTGAGGGAGCCCCTCCTGACGGGCCGTCCCCTTGTCCTGAGCGCTTGGTTTGGGTCCTGTGCTTGCAGATTCCCCCAGCGGCCTGGCCGTAGCTCCTGCAGCCCCGGGGGGCGGCCTCCTGGGCCCCTCCCACTCCTACTCCTCGTCCCCGCTGAGCCTCTTCCGCCTGCAGGAGCAGTTCCGCCAGCACATGGCGGCCACCAACAACCTGGTGCACTACTCGTCCTTCGAAGTGGGGGGCCCAGCCCCGGCCGCCGCCGCCGTGCCCTACCTGGGCGTCAACATGGCCCCGCTGGGCTCACTGCACTGCCAGTCCTACTATCAGTCCCTGTCGGCAGCCGCTGCTGCCCACCAGGGGGTGTGGGGGTCCCCGCTGCTGCCCGCGCCCCCCGCAGGCCTAGCACCCGCCTCGGCCGCCCTGAACAGTAAAACCACGAGCATCGAGAACCTGCGGCTTCGGGCCAAGCAGCACGCGGCCTCTCTGGGACTCGACACGCTGCCCAACTGACTGCCTGGCTTCTTGGGTCAGGGGTCTTGGGTACGGCACCCCCAGCCCCATGGATGTGCCCAGACGACTGGCAAGGAGTTGACCCTAAGAGCCCACCCTGGGGCGTGGGGGCCTGCTCCCCGCCCCGCCCCTGGAGCCCCAGTCTAAGGTGAAGCCCACACCCACCCTCTGCATGGCCCTGCTTGGACCCCGTGGAGGCCGAATGGGGAGGAGGTAGGAGGCTGGGGTGTGCCCGGCTTTGCCGGGGGCGTGAGAGGCTCTCACTGGCCAGATCCCCACCTCCACGTCCCCTCCTCCCTTCCCTCCCACCCCTCCTGCCCCATAGTAATTTGATGTGTGGAATGTGCTATATAAATATAAATACATAAAGCTCTATTTTCAAGCTCCCGCCTGCCCCAGGCCCCCCTCCCTGCTCCCATCCTGAGCCCCTCTTCCCACTGCCACCCTTGCCTGCAGTGCCCGCAGCGCCCTCTGGCTCTCCCTCCTTTCTCTCTCTCTTTCTCTGTCCTGTTCCCTGTTGCCCTCTCTCCATCCTCTCTCTTCTGCACCCTTGATCTTGCCCCATCTCTTGGCCCTGCCCTGGCTTCTTCCTTTGATGCTGGCTGTGTTGGTGTCAGCTCCCAAGCTGAGCTCTGTTTGGAGTTGTGGTCCTTTGGTTTTAGTAACTGTATTTCTTCCTGTCCCTCTCCTCTTCTCTGTCTCCACTTCTTCCCTGCCTGCCTCTCTTCTGCCCCTCACACCCCCCCTTGGGCAGCTAGTCCTTTCCATCCCCAACAGAAACAGGAAGGCCCTAGCAGGAGCCCCTAGGGCTGCAGACAGAAGGTGGCCCTGGTGCCACACCCACCCTCCCCCCAGCCTGGCATCTGGAAGGGGCTGTGAGTCATGTTTTCTTCTCTCTCCCCAGCATCGAGGTCCCAGTTCCCAAGATTCGGGGGGAGGGGCCTGGAGGCGGCAGTCAGGCTGGGCCGTCGGTGGGATGGGCAGCACCCCTGCCTGCAAATCCCGCACAGAGGCCTGCTGCCCGCTCAGGCAGGACGGCTCAGGCTGACCCAGGGAGTGCCTCCCAGCCCTGCCATGGGGTTCCAGACCTCTTTTGGGTGAGACCGCTCTGCGTAGTAGGAGGGTATTCTCAGAGAGAAGGTCTCTTCGGAGGAATGGGGCAGCTACGACTCTCCCACGACCCAGCCTCCAGGTCCGCCGTTACTGTCTGATCCAGGAGTACGTCTGAGCCAGGACTGAAGGTTGAATTTTGGCTCTCTGTCATGGGAATGCGAACCAAACAGCAATCTGGTGTCTCAGGCTTCCATTGGCTCCCCAACCCAGGGGCGATTGTGGAAATAAGCTTGTCACTGGCCCAGAAAGGTGTGTTTCTGTGCGGAGTCGGGCAGCCCAGCTCAGCAGCCTCCCTTTCAAGCAGTGTGACCTTAGGCAAGTCCACAGCCTCTCTGTAAGATGAGCTGTGCAAGTCCACAGCCTCTCTGTAAGATGAGCTGTAAGGTCCTTTCCAGAATAACAGCCTGCATGTCTGTGCTCACAGCCTTGCCAGACGGAAGTCCCTAATTAAACCATCACCACAAACAACAAAAGGCTCTCAGAAGCACAAGCTATGAATTAGAAAATTGCTTTTCCCTTGCTGTGAGGCAATGGGTGCTGATGCTGCCACAGTCTCTGGCCCTCTGTTTCCCAATGAGTATAATGGGTGCCTTCTGCTCACACAGTTTGGATGTGATCCTGCTTTTCCTTGAGTTGCATTGCTAGCCTCTGCAGTCACCCCATCTCCATGCCACTGGATGGTCTGGGGGCTCTGCTCAGGGTAGGGGGAAGGGGATGGGTTTGGACAGACTCCTGGTCGTGAGCCCTAAGCCTCCCTGGCTCACTACCCACCCCTACCCCCTGCTCCAAGGAGTTGCCTCTGAAAACTGGGTAAAGATTCTTTATCTTATCTCCTCTTCCATTGGGAAGAGAGAGGGGTCTGTTGGGGCCTTGGTGGGATCGGATTGCAGGGCAATCAATACCCGCCATCCTTGGGGGCCGGTCTGGGTTGAAGAAGAGGGAGAAGGCCTTGGATAGGAAAAAAGGTGAGGGGGATTGTAGCCTGGGCTGGGAACACTGAGCAAAGGAGTGGAGGGTGTCATGGCTGGAGCCAGGGTCCCTCGGATCTTTTTGTCAACATTTCTCCCATTCAGTTGACCCAGTTCCATAAGCTTGTTGCCCAGACAATGCAGGGAAGGGCGAATGTGGTCCCCGCTTCCAGGTGAATCTCCACCTAGTTTAGGGGATGCTGAGAGCAGCTAGAGAGCAAGAGGAAAGCATCCTTGCAGGTGGCACCATGAGTCTCCCACAGGAATCAGACGGCATGAGCTTGGGGTGGACCCGCCGCACCAGAGCCTGCAGTTGAAGAGAAGCATCTCCCAGACGTCTGGGCCACCCACAGGGCTGAGCGCCTGAGGTTCAAGTTCTGACTGTCCCTTCCAGGAAAACCTCGTTGCTCGCCTCTCCCTCTTATTCGAAGTCTCCCTTTTCCTGCTCCTCACCTCCCCAGAGCATGGTCCAGGGGCCTGGGACCCCACCCCACTCTGCAGCTGGTGGGCTGCACAGACTGCGTTCCAAACCAGCTGTTTTGTGACCATTTGTGCTTAGAGGTCGTGCCAGCCCATGGCAAAAACACTGTGTACCATATTTATTTATTCTGATAGTTGGAAAAACAAGACTCCAACCATCCCCTCCCCGGCCCTATCCCTGCATAGTGCAGCATGACGCTCTCTCCTGTGTATTCGTTCCTCCGTCTGCCTGTCCGTCTGTCTTCCTGTGACGTTGTGACCTGTTCTTTGTCCTACTTGGCTAATAAAAGAGGATCCAGCAGCACAGACCTCAGCCCACGTTCATTCCCAGGGGAGCCGCCTGCAGCAGCCTGAGCACATGGGTGTCTCAACGTCTGCTCGCTGCGTCGCCTCGTGGGCCAGCGAGGGAGGAGGGGGGCTGCCTTGTGATGGGTCACTCCTGTGCTGGCCTTGCAGCTCTCTCCATGGCCCTTGCTGATCTGGGGCTGGCGTGCCCCTCTGGAGTCGTTGTGGGGGAGCAGAGGGGCTGGGGTGAGGGGGGGGGTCCATCTTCCCTGGGCTGTTTGGACCTCACCCAAGCACCCGTGGCAGGGACCATCTGGGGGGTATTCGGCCCAGAAAGAGAGCCTCAGGGGGCTGGGTCTGCAGGACGGAGAAGGGCAGGGTCTTCTGTGGGAAACTGCAGGTGAACCGGGGCCAACGGGGAATGGCAGGAAGGCCCGCTTGGATCTAAAGCCAGAGCTCTTCTCCAGTGGGATGGGCGGCCTTAGGAAGGAGGGAGCTCCCTGTCCTCAGAGGTGAGCAAGCAGAGGATGAAGAAGGGATTTCTGCTATGGCTGGCGGGTTGGATTAGATTTACCAGGGTCCTTCCAGCTCCGGGGCCTGATGTGTGTTTGTGTGTTATAAGATTCTGTGTACACATGACAACCTGTACCATGAATTCATAAGTATTGTGTGTATTGTGTGTGTGTGTGTGTGTGTGAGAGAGAGAGAGAAAAGTAGGGGGGAGAGAGCATAAGCGTGAGACTGTATACATGGGCAATAACTGCAGAAAAAGCGCACAAAGAAGAAGTTCTGTTTGCTGTGAAATCCTGCTCCCTCCTGAATTTGAAGAAAAAAGTGATGCGAAGAGCTCCCCCACTCAGTCCTCATCGCCCTGGCTCCGCCCCAGCCTGCTCCCAGGAGTTCCAGAGTGTCTGCCCAGGCCCCCAGGGGCAGAAGGGGTGCAGCATGCCGGGGGGGGGGGGCCTCTGGCTCCAGAACAGCGGAACAGTGTGCCTGCTGCTTCCCAGGGGCGGGCACCTCGGGCCACAAGCGGCCCGGGGAGGGCCCTGACCTCCCCACTTCCCAGGTCGCTGCGGGCCCTGGGAGACATTCCTGTCTCCTTGTGGGGCTGAGGATTAGGGCGGGGAACATGTCCCCCACCTTCCCAGGAGGAGCCGACAGATCAGATGTCTGCCCCAAATCTCCCACTGCTCCCTGCCCCCCTCATCCGCTGCGTGCATGCATGCCTCCTGCATACCGCAGGCCTGCCTTCCACCCTCCCCCAGCCCCTGGCATAGAGGGTGCCTGGTAACCCCGCAATTCCAATCACTCCATCACTCAGCACCTCCTGAGTCCCTGCAGTAGGCCTGGCTCTGTGCTGGGCGCTGGGTGCATGGAAACAAGCGAGAAAAGCATGGTGGTCAAGACAATCACGACATAGGGTGATTTGGGGTTCAACAATAGAGAACTGTGGGAGTACGGAAGAGGAGTCCCTAACTCAGCCTGGGTGATCAGAAAGGCTCCTTGGGGGACTTTTGAGCTGAATCTCAGGAGGGCAAGGGAGGCGGCATCTTGGGAGAAGGCTCGGAGCGTACAAATCCGCCGACCCAGCTGACTGGGGAGCCCCGGAAGAGCAAGGGACCTGTCTGGGTGGGGCTTGGAGGCCGTGGGAGGTGCTGTCAGGGGCTGCAGATGCACAGGGAAGCCGGGAGTTTAGACTCAATCCCAAAGGCTATGCAGGACATGGAAGCTATTCCCAGTGGGGGGGGTGTGTGTGATCAGACTCGCACTTTAGAAAATCCCCCTCCCCGCCACACCGCACCACAATATACCTTTGCTCATGGAGGGTGGGTTCATGGGAAGGAGCTAGAGGCAGGCAGACCAGAGAGGAGGCCACGGTCTTGTCCTGGTGAGAGGAGGGGGCAGCGACCTGGGCTGGGGGAAGGGGAGCAGGGAGCGGTGGGTGAGAGATTTAGGAGGTGGTGTTACCATGGCGACTGCTGGCAGGGGAGGGGTCAAGGGTGCTCCCCGGTCTCTAACTTGGCAATAGGGTAGTCAGGGACCGCTGGGGTGGGGAATGAGCCTGATCTCAGCTTGGACCTGTTTGCTGTATTTAAGGGGCCTACTCAAGGACAGAGGTTGGGAGGCACGGATTGGAGGCTGTCTCGCTGCAGGCTTCAGGTTTAAATGTACTTGACAAACACCCGTATAGCACTTCCTCTGTGCCAGGCATTTTACAAATAAGTCACTTAATCCTCACACAACTCTATGAGGTAGGTTCCATTATTATCCCCAGTCACAGATGAGGAAACTGAGGCAAAGAGAGGTTAAACGATTTGCCCAGGTCCACACAGCTAGTAATGGGTGAGCCAAGTTACAAACCTGGGTAACCTCAGAAGCCTTGCTTTTCACCTTGGGGGCTGTCAACAGAGAGAAGGCAAATGAAGCCTCATTACTAAATGAGACCACACAGGGAGGGACTGGGACCTCAGTGAAACACTGAATGAAGCAAAGAATTCTACCGATGGAGCCCAGCAAGCGCCTGCCTGTTTGCTGTTCACTGTGGGCAGATCACTGCCCCTCTCTGTCCTCAGTTTCCTCTTCTGTCAAATGGGAATCATTAACAACGTCCAACTGCCTCTGGGTGGCTCAGGTGAGATAAAGAGGCTGAATGAAGCCTTGGGGGAGGACAAGGGGCTGGCGGGCCATGTGCCCTTCGGGCAGTAGGTGCTGAGGGAGCCCGTGGTGATTGAGATGCAAGAGGAAAGGGGCTCCCCGAGGAACCTCCTTTCTTGGGCCTTCACTTCAATGTTTTTTCAGCCCAGGATCTGGTCCCTTAGGGACCCTTGCGGAAGGGACACCTGCGAGAGGGTCCTGGGGGATGGCCAGGCTTGCCCTCCCTCCCCACCCAGTCCTTTCCCACAGAGCTGCCCCCTGGGCTGCCCCCCGCCCAGCCACCCCCTGGAATCTCATTCTCCTCCTGCTTCTGGGAAAGCCGATTAGGAGGCGGCCTCCTGCCCGCCCCCCTGACAAGTGTGTCTGAACTTCCAACAAAGGCCCTCAGAGCGCTGCAGAGGGAGGGCCCAGGCACCCGGAACCTGACACCACTGGCCCGGGATCACCCCAGGAGGCAGGAGGCAGGGGGCACGGCCTGGCTGCGGAGGTGAGGAGCCTGCTCTGTCTGTGCTCTGCTCACCCTCGGGCAGGCAGGAATGTGTCCCTGAAGGGGATCCGGCCCCACAAGGGCCTGGGGGTTGGGGGGACTGGCTGGGGGGACAGCTGCACCTTGAACCCCCTCATCACAGGGGAGGCAGCACAGGTCAGCACCCAGGGGTGCTCCACAGGGTTTGCCTGCTGACTCCCCCACACTCAGCCACGTACGCAATTACACACATACACCCACCCACATTCAGTGTCACACACAGTCTCTCTCGCTACTTCTGCACTGGGCCACACAATCCCACGGTGTCTGTCTGTTTCTCGTACTCCTGTATCAAAGACACCCCAGCGCACCGTCAGATGCCCACGCTCACATCTTCCTCCTCCTCAGTCCCTTCAGACGCACCGGCACACGGTGGCAGCGCTCCCCTCACTCGCAGGCATGCGTTCTTCCTGGCTTGCTCCCACCCCAGGCAGGCCCACCCCACGCTCCGCGTGCCAGCAACCCTCGTTCACACAGGCCTCCACGCCCACACTGCCAGGCGGCGCCAGGCGGGGGCTCGGTGGTCGCTGCCCCCGCCTGCTGGAGAGCCGGCCCAAGCGCACGCGGGAGTCAGACCCAGCCCTGGCTGTCGCTGCTGCGCCCACGTCCACGAGCCTCTCCTCCACCCCAAGGGGCTGCCCTGAGCCCACCTCCTCACTCCCTGTTCCCTCTCCCACGGCCAGCTTTATGGGTGCAGTTGCACAGGGCCCCGGACTCGAGGGCCCCGTGAGGCTCTGCGGTCGCCATTTTGAAGTACGGAATCATTTTTTTTTTAAATAAGGGGTCCTGCATTTTCGTTTTGCACTGGACTCCACAAATTACGTAGCTGGTTTCACTGCCTTATCACAGTCTCCCTCAGTCCCTCAGTCAGGCAGCTGCAACAGCCTGACTCACCCAGCCCTTCAGAATGCCAGGCTCTGCCGAGAGCCCTCAGCTTCCCTCACCTGCCCGAACGCACCTGCTTCCTCCTCCAGCTGAGGATTTCCTATCCCCCTCCCTGTCCACCAGGGTGGAGGGAACCACCAGAAGCATACCACACTTCCGTGTATCTCCTCCTACCGTGGCCTTGGGGCTCAGTGTCCTCATCCGTAAAATGGGGCCAATGGTAACACCTCCTTCAGGTTCTTTGTGAAGATTAAACGAGACAACACCTGTAAAGTACTTAGCACATTTATTAAGTGCTCAATAAATGGGTGTTGTTATAATCATTGCTATTATTATACTGTCACCAGTGTGGGCAAACCATAGACTCAGTCCCATGGCCCTCATAACACATATCGTCTAGTGAGTAAAACAGACATTCCTCAGATAACCACACTTATAAATGTCAAGTAGCTGGGGTGAATGAGAAGTACGCAACCCTGACCTCAGTGGATTACAGCTAACAGCCATCTGGGGCTGGGATCCGGGATCAGTCTAAGACAGGGACAGGGATCAGTATGGGGACGGTCTCAGCTCAGTTAGGGGCCAGAGCAGGGCTCAGAAGGGGCTAGGCCTGGGCTAAACTTGTGCCTAGTCAATTCCATTTCTAGCACTGACTCACTGTGGGAAGTTTTATTAAAAAGTTCTAGGCTTCTGTGAATCTCTGTCTTGCCATCCGTAAGATGGGGAGATCAGTCCCTACCCCCAGACCTGTGGGAATTGATTGAACTCTGTGATGGGAGCCAAGGATTAAGCTGCTGCAGCAAATGACTCCAGCCGGGCCCCCCAGGGCTCTCCTCCCCTTCCAGGCCCGTGTCTCCAGCTACTGGAAAATGCCACCTCAGCCTGGGATCCTTTCCAAGAGGAGTTTGGAGATTTTGCAAAGCCCTTTGAACAACAAAGGCCACAGGAGCGATATTTCCTCCTGAGGCTGACCGACCAGTGGCTCCTTTATCTGGGCAATCAGGCTTGAAGAGCTGTTCTTGGAAAGAGCTTGTGTGGGGCGTGTGTGGGTGCGCGGGTGCGAGCGTGTGCGCACAAAGCCGCTCTTTGTCGCCTCCTCCACCGAAGTCGGGCCGACAGGACTGTGCGCCTGGGTTCCCCACAGGTCCCCCGTCCATCCCCCCGCCTTTTCATAGCAAGTGCTGGGCAGCCAGGAGGGAGGAGACACATTCTTTTTCACCTTAAGATTCTTGCACAGGAGAGAACTCCAGGAAAGCGGGGCCCCGGGGCCTCAGGAAGAAGCGGGGTAGGTGGAGGGGAATGCTTGGCAGCAGGGGAGAGAGACAAGGCAGGCTGGGGTTCTTCTAGTGGGGTGAGGGCCTCCTGAGGCCCCAGGGGGCCCTCCCCAGCATCCGCAGCCCCTCTGGGGCCAGAGACCTAGGAGATGGCCCCAGAGGCTGGCCTTGCCCAGGTTCGCCCTCAGTCGGCCTGGGTAAGGCCCCTAGACAAAGACCGCGGCCCTCCAGCCTCCAGCCTGCCTCTGGGCTGTGTGATACGGGGTAAGTCCCTCTCTGGGCCTCAGTCCCTATTTCTTAAGTCGGTTTTACACACTGACTTAGGTCTCCCCCTTCCCCGACTCCAGGCGGACTACACTGGGAGGGAGCGATAGATACATAGGATGGACTTTGAGGGAAACGGACTTGGCCCAGTGGTTAGGGCGTCCGTCTACCACATGGGAGGTCCGCGGTTCAAACCCCGGGCCTCCTTGACCCGTGTGGAGCTGGCCCATGCGCAGGGCTGATGTGCGCAAGGAGTGCCGTGCCACGCAGGGGTGTCCCCGGCATAGGGGAGCCCCACATGCAAGGAGTGCGCCCCGTAAGGAGAGCCGCCCAGCGCGAAAGAAAGAGCAGCCTGCCGAGGAATGGCGCCGCCCACACTTCCTGTGCCGCTGATGACAACAGAAGTGGACCAAGAAACACAAGATGCAGCAAAAAGACACAGAAAACAGACAACCGGGGGAGGGGAGGGGAATTAAATAAATAAATAAATCTTAAAAAAAAAAGAAAAAAAGAAAAGAAAATTTAAAAAAAAATTACATTCTTAAAAAAAAAAAAAAAAGGATGGACTTTGAGGAGCTAGAGCTGCAAAAGATAACCTTCTCCCTGCCTCCTCAGCCCCTTCTCCCCCATTCCAGCTCCCAGGACCCTGCCGAACCCAGGGGAGTGGACAAGGGTGGAGGTGGGCGAGAGGACTGCCTCCAGAAGGGCCAGGCTTGTCGACCGCCTGGGAATTTCTGCTACAAGTTCTCAGAATAGACATCCTTAAGGGTCTCTAGTTCAGTCCCCATCTGGAGCAAGGGTCACGCACACGCAGCCCCCGCCCACAAGCGTGCGGGGAAGGGAGCTGACAATTCCAGGGCTGGCTCCTACAGGAATGCCTGTTGGGAAGTTCTTCCTCATGTTGAACTGATACCTGCCACCCAATAACCTCCCTGTCCCAGGCCTGGGGCCACACAGAATATCTGCTCACACTGTCCTGGGGCACCCAGCCAAACTGGATCATGTGGTGTTACGTACACTCACCATGCCCACAGCTCCTGCTGGTCCCTTCTCCTGGGGAAAGCCTAATCATGCTTCAGAACCCATCCACCTGCCACTTCCTCCAGGAAGCCTTGCCTGATTACTCCAGGGAAGAAGGATGCCTCCTCCCCTCCTGGACCCTCCTCGGCCACTGTGTTCAGCTTTCACTCTCTACCAGATGGGGTGCCCCCTGAGCAGGCAAGAGTCTGGCTCAGAGCTGGTGTTCAGCCAATACCAACCTTGTCAAATTGACTTGTAGGAGTACCATGTATGGGACAAGTCTGCCTGGAGCCTCGGGGAGCCCGGCTGCTGCCTGGCCTTGCTGTGTGTTCTGGGCATGCCCTGGCTCTCTGGGGCCCTTTCCTGCGAGGAGGTTGGACAGCCGGTCTCTCCAGGCCTGCCTTGGGCAGCCTTGGTTTCTGAGTTCCCTGCTGGTTTTCTCTTCCCTGTAACGCTCGTGTTTCCTCAGCTGCCCCTCCCAGGACCTCTTGCCATGCTGGATACTCCCTGCGTGGGTGCAGATGGGGCTCAGAGGCATTTAGTGGCAAAGGCCTAGCAGTGGTCCCAGGAAGTGGGAGAAGGGTCTCCTGGTCTGGCACCCAGGTACGAGGCAGCACCCTCTGGCCACGAAGGGCCTCCCCCTTTGTGGGCTGTTTCACTCATGGCATCCTTGGGGGATGAGCCTGGTCTGAGTTTAGGGGCTGCACCCCAGTCTTTGTGAGGTGGATGGGAGGGGGCTCAGTCCACTCACTCCTGTTCACTGAGCACCGTCTCTGTGCCAGACCCACCTCAGGCACTGCGGATACGACACTGAACCAGACAGTCCCTGCTCCCAGGGAGCTTATGTGCTAATGGGGAGGCAGACAGTAAATAGATAAGCAATGAAATAAATACTTTTGGGGTGCTGATTAAGGGTTATGAAGAGACTAACATAGGGAATGGGGTCAGGGCTCAGTGCACGGCTGCAGCAGGGGTTCAGTCGAGGAGACAGATGGAATGACTAGGACAGGCGAATTGACAGCCAGGTGGACAGCCAGCCAGCCAGAGAACAGCCGGTGAGGAAAGAGGCTGTCCTAGGCCAGGACCGAGGCTCCTTGGGGAGAGGGGGTGGGGCGAGGAGGCGGGATCTATTAGGCTGATGACTTCAGGCCTAATCCCAGGCCGGGCTAGGGGGGTGGGGGGGAAGCACCCCCCACTGAGGTGTAATTTCACGCTGAAGAGCCTGATGGGGCGTCCCAGGGACTGATCCTTTCTGGATCAGAAAACGCACTTTCCGGCATAAGAGCGATTAATGCCTTAACCCTCCGCGGGCTGGCCCTGGGCTAGCCCCACCCATGCCATCTCCAGGCCCTGGGGACCTAGCTCACCCGCCTCCCCTCCGGCCCAGCTAACGCCTGGTCCTGGTTATGTCTGCAGAAAGCCGGAAACTGTAGCCAAGGGAAGCCAAGCGACTTCTGTCCAGGACCCTATTTCCCTTGCAGACCCTCGTGCCCCCCAGAGGCGAGCTCCTCAGCCCCATCTGCGGGTTCCTCCCATCACTCAGCTCGAGTTCAGTCTCTTTCAGGAAGCCTGGGGTCTAGTTCAATCTCCTGGCCTGCTCACAGGCTGGAATCCCCACTTCGCAGCCTTCCTGCACGCCCTGTGATGGGCAGCTCACTGCCTCCCAGCGTCGCCCACCCCAGTGTGACACAGCAATAAAGCCATAGCTTAGAGGCTTCCTCCGCCTCTCCGCAGAGGAGGCCGGGGCCCCTGGACACTCACAAGCCATGTCTCCAGTAACATCCCAGAGGCACTTCCGGCCAATTTTGTCCAAGGGTGGCAGTTCATGGCAGTCCTGCCTCTATGCCCTCTCCTGCTCAAGTCCTCTTTTTCTCTCTATCTCTGTTCAAGCACCCACCAGGAAATTATCTTACCTCTTTTTTGGCTCTGACGTGTTTCATAGCCTCCGCTTGGGGAAGTCCCCCTGACACCGCCCTGTCTAACTTCTACGAAGCCCGAGGCAGCCTCTGCAGGCTGCTCTCCCCTCCCAAGTCCCCGGGGGTAGGGGAGAAGGGCAGGGGCTGAGCTGGGCCTCCCCTTAGCTCCCCTGGTCTCTAAAACCCCAGCCCCATTAAAAGAAAGCCCCTAAATGTTATTTACACTTCGGAGTCTTAAAAACCATTAACAAAAGCCACTTAATTCAATTATCTTCCCGGCTGGCTCGGTTCTCAGCGGCAGAGCATGGGCCTCCCCTTACCACCCCCCTCCCCACCCCCCTGTCATTGTGTTGGGCTAATGAGGTAAACTGAAGCGAGCCCTGTCCCCCCTGACAGGTTTATGAGAATTTAATAAAGCGTGGCCGGGACCAAATGAGTTGCCTCAGCCTCGGAGAGCTCATTGTCTTCGGCGTCAGCGTTTTTTGACTCGAGTCGCCCCCTCCCCCGCCCCAGCTCCTGTCTGGCTGGGCCCCCACCCCTGGCCTCTGCCTCCCAAGGTAAGCTGGGAGGCTGGTGTGCCCGGCAGAGGCCAGCTTGGGCCCTGCGGCGGCAAGGCACCAGGCTCAGCCCTAGGTAGAGCGGAAGTCCAACTGGCCGGAGGTCAGGGTTGGGGCGGGGACCTCGGCTGTCCTTCAGAGACCTCCCATCCCTCTCACAAACAGACCCCAGGCACATACAGGTGCCTTTGGGACCTCAGGTTCCTACTTCCTCCTACGGGACTCTGTCCGCGCTGCTGTCCCACGGACCCTGCCGGTATGAGGCCACTGGTGCCCCCCTGGAGCATGACTCACTTTTCTTGCCTGTTTGGTGACCAGCCAACATGAGCTCCCGGAGGGAGGCCCAGAGCCAGGGTGCAGGGTGGGCACAGAGGGCCCTCAGCCATGGCCTGGTCTCACATTCTTCCACAGGACGTCACTTTCTCCCCACACTTTCCCTGGAAGGTGACAAGCAGCGGGGTTCATCCAGTGAGAAGGGCCTTGCCACGGGAATCGGCAGCACGGGTGGAAGGGGCTCCCTGTGTGGAGGCTTCCCAGATAGGCAGGCAGGCGGAAAGGCTCCATCCCCAGAGCGCCAGGGCACTTGGGGAAGGCCTGATTGCCCCGTTTCTCATATGTCCTAGAGAGCCTAGAACCAGTCCTTCTCTGCCTGGACTCTCATGGGTCCAATGCCCAGGAGTTTCTGGATCATTTGGAGATCCAGGATACCTTCTCTCTCCCCCAAACATATTTCCAGGACTTACTTCCTTCTGGGGCAGAAGAATTTTCTGGAACGTCTTTTGTCAATGGGGTGGTCGGGGAGCAAGTCTTAGGGACCAAGGCTCAGTCTTTGCCCAGGGCCGGGATTCAGAGTATGGGTCAGGGTCAAAGTTCAGCCTGAGACTAGACTTAGGGCTCTATGACCATGGTCAGGCTCCATCTGTGATCAGAGTCAAGGCTCAGTGTATGGATCAAGGTAAGGGCTGTTTATTCTCAGAGCTTAGTCTGTGATCAGGGTGAGGGCTCAGTCTGTGAACAAACTTAGGGCTTAGTGTGTGATCATGGGCAAGTATGTGTTCAAGTCAGGGTCCCATCTATGATCTATGTCAGGAATCAGTTTAGGGACTGGGTCAGGGCTCAGTCTAAAATTAAGATCAGGGTTTGGTATATGGATCAGGGTCAGGGTTCAGCCTGTGATAAAGGTCAGAGTTCAGTATAAAAACCAGAAAGTGTCAGGGTTGAGTATGACCAGGGCCAAATTCAGTCTATGATCAAGGTCAGGACTCAGTATGAACTGAGATGAAGGCTCAGTCCAAGATCACAATAAGAATTCAATCTATGACCAGACTCAGCACTTATTTGTACCCTGGAGCTGAAGGTGCTGCTTAGCAAATTTGAACAACTTCACCTCTACCCTACTGGGATTCCCCAGGGCCTGAGCACCTATAGGAAGAAAAGCCAAAGTTGTGCGGGGTGGTTGGCTGTCATCTCTATCCCGTCATGTGCTCAGGGTGCCCTCTGGTGGCATTCTCTGGAAGTGCCGATTTCCTCAGACTTGGCCCGTTTGGCCATCCTCGGCCTCTGGGATCCTACTCCTCAGGTCAGTCCACATCAATGCCCATTTAGATAGCTCTACATTCCTGCCCCTCCCAGCCCTCCCACCCCCACCCCATAAGGTAGAAAACTGAGGAATTGGCATGGGGAACTTTGTGAGTACACACCACCTAGACAATTCAGACACAAAATTGTTTCTCCACACTCGTAAGCTTTTCTCCCTTCCCACCCAGAATCAGACATCTTTTTTTTTTTTTTTTAAAGATTTATTTATTTATTTAATTTCCCCCCCTCCCCTGGTTGTCTGTTCTCGGTGTCTATTTGCTGCGTCTTGTTTCTTTGTCCGCTTCTGTTGTCGTCAGCGGCATGGGAAGTGTGGGCGGCGCCATTCCTGGGCAGGCTGCTCTTTCTTTTCACGCTGGGTCGCTTTCCTCACGGGCGCACTCCTTGCGCGTGGGACTCCCCTACGCGGGGGACACCCCTGCGTGGCAGGGCACTCCTTGCGCGCATCAGCGCTGCGCATGGCCAGCTCCACACGGGTCAAGGAGGCCCGGGGCTTGAACCGCAGACCTCCCATGTGGTAGACGGACGCCCTAACCACTGGGCCAAAGTCCGTTTCCCCAGAATCAGACATCTTGACAAATCTCTATTACTGGGGACCTGGGGCCTCAGCCATGTGATGAGATGCACACTTCTTACTCATTCATTTGTTCAACAAATATTTATTGGGCACCTACCTTGTGTCAGGTGGGCATTGAGATATGGCAGCCCACAAGAGAGAAGTCCCAACCTCTTGGAGCTCACACCCCACTTACCCCAGTCCCCAACTCCTAGTTCAGAGCCCTCGTCAGAAGGTTGGCCAAGATTCAGAACTGGGAAGCTGAGGATCCCTTCTCTCCCCTAGATTCAGAGGTTAGACTAGTCAAGGTTCTCCTCATATGCCACAACTGGACCCATGTACCAGTGGCTTCTAGATCTGCATCCTGAGGGTGCTCCTCTCTCCAGAACTCGGGCTGTGGCTCCAGTTCCTAGGGGACAGCTCCGCAGGCCAATAGGCATTTCTCCGTACTAGGTCACCTGAGCATCTGTTCTTCCATAAAACCAAAATTCTAGAATTGCCTTCTGGATTCCTCTCTTATACTTCCCCTGGACCCCTCCAACAGGGAAACCCGTCCATTCTACCTCAAAAATGGATGTTGAATCTGCCCACTCCACAGCTCCCACCATAACTCACTTCTGCAGTAACCTTATAACCCGCCCCCATGTTTCTCCTCTTGCCCCTCAACAGTCTATTTTCCACAAAGCAGGCAGAACAATCTTTACAATCATAAATCAGATCATGTCAGTTTCCTGCTTAAAGCTCTGCGGTTGCTCCCATACCACCAAGAATAAAATCCCAGCTCTGTGCCCTGATTTACCAAGTTCTGCATGATCTGAGCACTGCCCCCTCCCCCTCATCTCCCACTTTGTCTCTCACCTCTGTCTCTACAGTCCTTCTTTTTTCATGCCTCAAACAAGCCAAGTTCATTCTCACCTTAAGCCTTTTGCACTGGCCATTTCCTGAAGCTTGAAATGTTCTTGCTACAGACCTGTGCATGGCTGACTCTTGTAATTCAGAGCTCAGCTTAAATGCTACCCCCTCAGAGAAGATTTCCCGAAGCATCCAAGTCCCTCTATCATACGTTCTCGTTGTAACTTTCTGCATGGCACAGTTCAGTAGAGGACTTCTGTCTTGTTTGCTTACTCATTTCTTGCTGCCTGTCTCCCCCAAGGTGAATATATACTCCACAAGAGCTTGTCCATCACTATATTCCCAGCATCTGATACACAGTAGGGCTCTGTACTTATTTGAATTGATCTAGTAAACAGCGGTTCTAAGTGGCCGCCCTCATTCCTTCTAGTGCAGGAGTTCTTAACAAGGGATCCTGAGCTTGAATTGAAATTCAAAAAAACATTATTCTTGTAGGGACATGTTGGTGCAGGTGTGATATATTTATTAAATAATACACAGTATAGTGGACTTAGTAAGGGGTCCGTGGTTTTCATCTGACTGGCAAAGGGGTCTGTGAAACAAAAAAAGGTTAAGAACCCCTGTTCTTGTGGGAAGAAGGGAAGGCACCTGAGTTCCTGGTCCCTTAGTGGGCTCCCCTGCCCAGGCGAGCAATAGCTCCCTAGGAGGAAGGGCGTACTGTGCCACCCTAGCTCCCCAGGCCCTGGGGAGCACCCTTTCTTTCAGCAGGACCAGCTGTATCCTCCACTGTTCCCTGGGTCTCTGGCGACAGCCTGGTGCCTCGATTCTCAGTCTCAGGACTGGGGGAGGGAGTGGCGGGGGGGGGGTGGCTTGCCTTCAGCCCAGGGCCCTTCTGCAGCAGTCACCATCCCTGCTCAGACTCCTCAAGGTCAAGGAGCCCAATACCCCCGTGGGCCAGAATGGTGTCCTATGCTCGACAGAATCCTGCCTCCTCATTGGGCCCCCTCAGGCCCCACACCTGCCCCCAGGGCCTGGAGCCTGCCTGGAAGTGGCCCGCAGAGATGTGGAGACACGAGCACATGCCCCAGCCTCGTGTGTGCAGAGCAGGGCTGCTCTCAAGCCGCGTTAGCTCCTCAGTGGCCACACTGCCTGACCCTCAGTTCTCACCCGGCAGGGGTGTGAGGGGAGGAGGGCCCTTGGGTGGCAGGACTGGAGAGAGATGGGGAGATTTTGCTGGGGTTGACTGGAAAGTGGGTCTGAGGGTCCTGAGGTACAGAGAATCTCTCCTGGGGTGCCTGTGGGGAGCAGGCACAATGGGATGAACGAGGACTTTCAGCTGGGGCTGCAGTGAAGGGACTCCAGGGAGCCAACGCACCCCTCCACCCCCTCATCCTACTCACTGCTCCTTCCTTCTGCCGTTCCGTGGACCTTGAACCCTTATCTCACGCTCGTACCTTCTTTTCCGCAGCCAGGCTCTCAAACCAGGGTCTGAAAGTCTTCTGAGTTTTGGGGGTAGAGAGGAGTTCTGATGATGTTGTTTCAGGCACCTGCCAGCAGGTGGGAAAGGGATTTGTGCTGGGCCCGACATTCCAGGGCTGGTATATGGGGTGGTGGGCGGAGGTTGTGGGAGAAAGGTGGTCCAGGCTACACCCCAAGATGCATCAGGGTCAGGGCTCAGCCTGAGCCCCTCTGGCCTCCTTCTCCACCAAAGCAGCAGGTGGCGTCTGAGGCCGCAAAGAAATGAACCAGGAGCGATGAACCAGGCTGGGGACAGGGCCTTCCTGACAGACACACACACAGTGGGAGGAGGGAAGTGTGCTGAGAAGAGGTCATCAGCACTCCAGGGTCTGGAAGCATCAGAGGTTAGGGCCCAGTGACCCATGTGAATTAATAGCCATGACCTGCCCAGCACCTGTGGATAGAAGTGCTCTTCTCCAGGTCAATGGGAGGGGGAGGCAGAGGCAGAAACGGGAGCCCCCCCGGAGACAGGAAGGAGACAGAGCCCCAGGGCTGACAGGAAGTACCTGGGCTGTGGGAGAGGAGAAAGGGAGGCTGATAGAGCCAAAGGTGGATGGGCAGGGGCTTACAGCCAGCAAGCGAGAGTGTGCCAGTGTGGCCACCTTCACTGGGCACTGTTTGCCTCGGTCCCTGCAGGAAGAGGAGGGGCTGGCCTGGGATTGCAGTGTCTTGCCTCCAGTCTCCTGGTTTTTCCCTGCAAGGTATACCCCAGCCCTCTACTAGATGCGCTTGCCCACTTGGAAAGACTACAGGAGGGCCCAAATTCTGCAAACCCAGCCAGTCCCTCACCATCGCCACTGGGTGGCCCAACACTCAGACCCCCACGTGCACGTGTGATCTCAGTGTTACCTAAATGCTCCTACACCCCCATCTCCTACATGTGGCCACGCAATCTCACCCCCAGTCACACTCATATGTTCACCCAGCCCCCCCAATCTGACACACCTGTTCCTCCAGACAATCGCGTGGTCTCAGATACACAGTCTTTGTTTCACACACACCCTTCTCCACTGGGACCCCTTTCTAGGACTCCAAGGGGGACTTGCGTTAGGATGCTGAAGAACTTAGCCATGGGCTGGGGGGGTCCCCAGGATCCAGGGCACTCAGCCAGGGGCTCCACAGTCAGCCCTTCCCTCCCCACCCGCACCACGGCCGAGGACAGACCCCCAAAGTAGCTTTATTGAGAAGCGAGGCACAGCAGAAATGCACGGTGCAGCACAAGCAAGGGAGGCGGAGGGCGGCGCCGGTGACAGCGAAGGTCATGCTGAGACCTTCAGGGAGGGAGAAATCCTCTTGCCACTCACCCCTTTTGGGGCTCCCGCCTCAGCTCCCCCCACTCCCAGTCAGGCAGAAAGAAGCAGAGAAATGCTCAAGCCAGTTCTACCCTAGGGACTACTCAATTTAAGTCAGAACCCCACCCACCCACCCACATCAATCTCAAAATGTCCTGCTGGGGAAGAGCAAGGAGGGTGGTGACGGGCAGGAGAGGGAGCTGGCCTTCCACAGTGTGCAGGAAGGGGAGACAGCCCAGGCCGACACCCCCGCTCGGGCCCTGGTAGACAGCCCCTCGGAGTGCCTGCTTCTCGGTTCAGGGTGCCCAAATACCAAAGGGCTGGGGGCGGGGAGTTGGGTGTCAGGGATTGCTGGTCCAGGGGCTCAGACTCATCAAGGTTGTGGGGGAGGTGACATAAGGCCAGCAAACCCCACCTAAGAGAGCGAGGTTCTGCTCCCCCTTCTGCAGGGGTGCCCCAACGCCATCACCATATTCTCCCCTCCAGAAGTTCGGGAGATGGAATGCACCTGTGCCCACCACGATGGAACCCTTGTGATACTTCTTCTTAAATGGCACTGAACGGCGGGAGCCTGGGCAGCGGAGCCAGGGGCGGAGGTCCCGTCCGCTAGGGGGCGGGCCGCTCCAGGGGCAGGTTGTCCCGGCCTCCTTGGCCGTGCGGCGCGCAGGCGGCTGCGGGCGCGAGGACGTCCAGGGCGAAGGCGCCGGGGCTGGAGCGGCCCGAGGACGCGGCCGAGGCGGCCGGGCTCAGCTGCACCGCCGTGGTGTCCTGCGCCGTGCGCTCGCTGCTCTCCATCTCCAGCGCCACGGGCCCCGCGTGGCCGCCGCCCTGGCCGGAGCCCGCAGCGGCCGCGGAGCGCGCGCGGCTGGCGGGGCCCCGGCGGCTACACACGCAGCAGGCGGCGAAGAAGCCGAGCGCCAGCACGAGCAGCGCCGGCCCCACGATGAGCGGCGCGTTGGGCCCGGGCAGGAAGGAGGCGAAGGCGCCCACCAGCGTCACGTTCACGCCCGCCAACAGCACGCACAGACCGCAGGCGCAGCACAGCGCCGGCGACGGCAGGCCCAGCAGCTGACCCTGTGCGCGCCCCGCAGGAGGCGCCGCGGTCGGGAGACCCTCGCTCTTCCGGCGGGGCGGCATCGACCTGAGACGCCAGGCGCGCGTCAAGCTCTCCCCTGCCGCCGGCCACCACTAGCCCGCATGCCAGGGGCCGGGCTCACAGTCGTCCTGTGGGCACAGAGCAAAAGGTCAGCAGGCCCCCAAAGCTGAGACAGCTGAGCTGAAGTCCAACCCAAGTCTCATTTGGTGCCTGGGAGTGCAGCGGTCACCTTGGCTAGCCCTCTGCCTCTGCCTCTGGGAACAACCCACTCCATATGGGAAGAATTTGCCCATCATTTCCCTGCCCAATCCCAGGAGTCCCTCATGGCTAATCTTGCCATCCTCTGTCCCTCCCCACTTCCTCTTGTCCTCCCAACAGACACAGACCCTTTGCCCCCTCTCCTCCAGGAAGCCTTCCTGGGCTAATTAAATAAATGAGTAAATGGCTTGTAAAGTGCCCAGCCAAGTGTCTAGCCTGTTCTAGGTGCTCATCCAATGATCATTACTATCAGTAGTTGTCCTAATTAGAGAGCAGGTGGCAGCTCTTGGGATTTAAATGACTCCCCTCCTTCTCCCAATTGGAAGAGGACTTCGAGATCTTCTGTGGTTCAGCTTCTCCTTGTTCAGATGAAGAAACTGAAGCTCAGAGAGGTCTAGCAATTGGTCCAAGTCCCAGGCACAGGACCTTAGTGAAATGCTGCCTCGCCTAGGCAACCCCCGCTAGGCTCTTGTAGGCGTAGCAATTGCATTAACTTTCCTGAACTGCCAGTGAGGCTCTGGAGTAAGTGACCACATGGGAGGGAAGAGCTCCTGATGCTGCAGGTGGCCAGCAAGAAGGGACAGTCCCCACATACGCCAGATTGGGCTGTAGCAGGCCCAAGGCCCCTGGGCCCTTTCCAGCCTGGGCATTCATTTATTAGATTCCCATCCCAGCCCCTGCCCACTCACAACTCCCCAGAGTTCTACCGTTGAATCTGGATTCCAAAGACAGTTCACTGGGTGCTAGAATTCCTTTCTATAGCCATGTCTGCTTCTGGGACTTACCGCCCTCTTTTAGAATTCTGAGAATGCATGCAGAAGCGAGGGTAATGTAACTGGAGTCTAGGGATTTATGACCCCTATTTGAGGACTGTGTTTTGTAACATGAAATTGCAGGTATAAAGGCTCACAAAAAATGAGCTCATAGCTAGTGGGTTTTGTTAGAATTGTGGCCCTGAGTGGTGATGGGAGAGGGCAGTGGTGAGATGGTCCTACAGGTGGGAATAGAACATGCAGGGAGTGGCTTGGACAGGACCTGGACTAGTGGCCTACCTCTCCATATTTCAGTATTATCACTGTAATGCGGGACTAATAATAGAACCTATCTCATGGTGGATAGTGAGAACTGAATGCTTTATGTTAAAGTGTTTAGAACAGTGCCTGGCACTTAGTAAATATTCAATGGATATTTGTCATTGCTTTTGTGGTTGTAGTTAGAGAAGGGTGGTGGGATCTCAGATCTGGGAAGTGAGGCATGTTGGGTTTGAATACAGAAGAGCTGATGTGTCCCCCACTGGAACTGTCCTTCCTGAGTGCCCAAAGCTTGTATATACAGTGGGGTTGGAAGCTTAATGATTGACTGAGTGAAAACAAGGGCTAGTGCACCTGCCAGTTCAAATCCTCAGCCGGCCCAAGCAGATCAGAGGACCACCTCCAGGCCTGGCCAGGGCTGATGACTCGAGGGCTCCCTCCCCTGGGGCCATGGCAAGAGGCTGCACTGCGACTCGAACCAGGAGCACCTGCTGCCACACTGAGCTGACAGGAAGTCAGAAATCCCAAAATCCTGGCAAAGGAAGCACTTGTTGACCTTTGAGAGCATCTACAGACCACATAGTCCTCAGGAAGCTCCATCTTGGTATGGTCCACCTGCTCCCTTTAACCTGTAGCTATTGGCCTGCCAGGCAGGAACAGCAGCCACTGAGGTGGACCACACTTGATACTTGCAAAGCACTTTCACATCCACAATATCCCCTACTTATTACTAGGCACATTTTACAACTTGAGGAAACTGAAGCTGAGGGAGAGGTGTGTGGATTGGGCTCGGACCGGCTGTTCTAAATGGAAAAAAGGACGTCTCCAGATGAGAGTCAGAGAACAGGCAAACGTGCTTCATTTTAAGGAGGGCTGATCCGCTTGAGGGTGAGGAGGTACATCCCAGCAACCCTCAGGAGGGGTAGGGAGATTTCCAAGTCTCTACCCTTCCAAGCCTCTCCTCTACTGCTCATGCCACTACAGGTGACATTGGCAGGGTCTTCCCTCACCCAGAGGGAGGCTCAGCCTGAAGCTGCGGGCATCCTGATGGAGGGGATGGAATCTGGCCCTTCACCTCACCTCACCAAAGACCCCTGAAAGCTGACGTTGGACAAGCGTGGGGGAGGCGTCGGGTGCCCAGAGGGGCTAAGTCTCTATTTTCTTTTCCCTTGTAAGGAAGACTCTATCTTTTGTGTTTCAGTGGTTTCAGGTGCCCAAATTCCAATTTTTGACTCTCTAACTGCATGGCCACTGGCTCCCATAAACTGGCAAATGCCTTAAGGGGAAAAGTGGAACCAAATATTACTTCTCTGCACTTCTTTTCTCTCCAAGATCTGGGGTCCTCATTTTTTCCTTTCCAAGGTCTTGGCCCCTCAAGTCCTTACTGATTTGTAGCACCCCAAGCCTTTAACAGGTTTTTAAAAATTGAACCCAGGACCTCATACATGGGAGGCAGGTGCTCAAACACTGAGCTATACCAGCTCCCTAAACAGATTTTTCAATTGTTCAATTCAGCCTTTTTAGTTGTTCTCTGCAGGAGAGTTGATCTGATACAAATTAGTCTACCTTAGCCAGAAACAGAAGTCTAAATGAAAATCTGCAATCAGCAATTTCAGATTGATATCTAACATTTGTGCTAAACTTAATACTTCACATTATCTAATTTTATTTTTGTGACATGAAATTAAGTATTACTACATATCTCCATTTTATAAATAAGGAAACTGAGGCACAGAAACTCACCTAAGACTACTCAGTGGAAGTGGTGGTGCCAGAATACAAAGCCTGACCCAAAGCCAGAGCTCCTGATGTGAGATAGCTCTCAATTTAGCAGCATCTCAATAAATGTTAAATGACTGAACGGCAGGGCATAGGGCTCTCTCTGTACAGAAGTTCCTGTAATTAGCATTTACACTGCTTAAATGTAAACAGCACAGGACATGGTATATGTTCTCTGTCTCTCAAGGAAGATAAATTCAGTAGGCTCCTTCCCTGGCTGGGCACATTCAATTCAACGGAAGCAAAGTCCTGTCCAGGGGCTGAGCTTCCAAATGCTAGCTGCCAGTGAATGACTCTTACCTGCTCCTGGCAGCCAGAGCGGAAGCTACGTTTCCACCTAGGCAGAGAAAGGGCCAAGGGCCTTTGAGTGCTGGGCTTAATCCTGAAGTTGCCTCCATCCCGGTTAATTGGGATCTGGGGTGCACTGGTGTCGAGGTTGCTCAGCCATTGCAATTCAGTTTGCACCACCATTTCCCTCTGGGGGACTGTAGCCCTCCAACTGTGGCTGTTGCTGAGGTCAGCCCTGCTTTGTTGGGGGTGCTCTGGCTAGCTGTGTTGTGGGTCATCGGTACTGTTCACTAACTATTTTCTGTTCTCCCCTTTTGGGCACATGGTAAGACTGCACTTCCTGGCTGCTTTGTGATGAAGTGGGACCATGGGACTAGTTCTGGCTAATGAACTGTGGCATGTGTCACTTGCAGGCTGGAGTATTTAATTACTGAAGCAGAGCCCTCTAAGCTGAGCTATTGCTAGTCCCAATCCTCTAGGCCCTTTCCACTTCAACCCACTGCCTGAGCAGGAAGAAAGGTCACTGCTCTGAATCTTGAGTTGTTAGAACTGGAAGAGACCTTTGCTTGCATGAGTATCCTGAGTGGCTGAGCCTGGAGATGGAGAAACTGAGGCTTGGAGTGGGGAAGGTCATGGAGAGCGTGCAGCCAAGTCAGGACAGAACTAGGCCTTTTTCTCTCCCACTCGGGCTCTGAACACCGCCATTCAGCTGCCCTTCATCCTGGCCAAGCAGCTCACCCCCCTCTGAGCTGTTCCCTGACCCTGACCCCGCATCTGCTCTATCTTCCCCTGGCTAATTCCAGCTCAACCTTCTGATGGAAGCTTCAGGAAGTCCTTAACTCCCCAAGCAAGGGTTCCCAAACTCCGGACTCCCTTCCAGCACTGTGACTCTCTGGGTCCAGTGTGCAGCCCCCAGGGTCAGGAGTACAGCCATCTGGTTTACTGCCATATCCCCAGCGTAATGCCTGATGTTCCCCAGGTCAGATTAAAGATTAGAGTGGACTTACTGGTATTCTACTATCGAAGTATTGTGACTCTAGCAATGGAAGAAATGATATCATTGATGTGGAGAGAGTGGCCACCGGAGTTGCTGAAGGCAGGGAGAGGGAAAAAGAGGTGTGATAGGGGGGCATTTTTGGGACTTGGAGTTGTCCTGAATGATACTGCAGAGACACATGCAGGACATTATATAGTCTGCCATAACCCACTGAATGGACTGGGGGAGAGTGTAAACTACAATGTAAACTATAATCCATGCCGTGTAGCAGGTGCTCCAAGATGTATTCACCAAATGCAATGAATGTACCGCACTAAAAAATAAAAAAATAAAAATAAATTGTGGAGGGAGGAACTGGTCAGAGAGGGCGCCGATGGCTGTCTCCTGCCCTCCCGGCTTGTCTCTCGGTTTTCAAGTCGCTTTGCACCACTTCTCTGGGATTCCGGATTCCCTCCTCGCTTTGGGCCTGGGGTGGGAGTAGCAGGCCGGGAGCCGCGTGAATTCTAGGGCAGATCCTTACTGAGTTCAGAGGGGAGGGGGCTGGGTAACGGGCAGCCTCCCGCGCTGTGCGTCTCCGCTTCCCGTCTCCCTCCCTGTGTCCTCGGGGTCTTCGGAGACCTCAGTCTCCAGGCCCCAGGCCCCCGGCCCCTCCCCTCAGAGTTCAGAGCGGGGCTTTCCTTAAAGCACCCCCTTCTCCCCCGCCCTCTCCCTCCCTTCCCCTCCCTTCAGCCTCCCCCGCCCCTGGAGCTCTCACTTGCCTGAGCGGTCCCGAGGACACTTCCCCGCAGGTGCGGACCCGCCTGACCTCCGAGCACCCAGGGCCAGCGGGAGGGAAGGAGTCCGCGAGAGCCGGAGCCGAGCCGCGAAGGGCGCGGGGGGACCAGCCCGCGTCCGCCGCCCGCAAACTTAGCGGGGAGGTGCGGTGGGGGCGGCGGGGGCCGCCCTGGCTGCGGGCGGGGTTCGCCCTGGCTGCGGGCGGGGGTCCTGGGCGGAGCAGCCTGGAGCTCCCGGCTCCAGCCCGCGGGCAGGGGGCGGGGGTGGGCGGGGCCCCGCGAGCAGCCCCCACGCCGGGCGCGCGCCCCTCGCGGCTGCTGCGGGCGGGGCGGGCCGAGCGAGCGGGAGCCTGCGGGAGCCGCCGCGGGCCCCGGGGCCCTTCCCGCGGCGTGCGGGTCGGCTCCTCGGCTCCCGGGCGGAGCGGCGGTCTCCCCCGCACCCGCCCTGCCCCTCCGCCCCCTCGGGGTCTCCCGGGCGCCCACGCGGCCTCCAGGCTGGACTTGCCTAGTCTGGGGTGGACAGGGGGGACTCACTCACGGCCTGGGCAGAGGGACTTTTCTAGGGTTAGGGGGTGTTCTCGCGCCACTCCCCCGTCACCTCCACCGCCGCCTCCCGGAGAGGGCTGTGGCCGGGAGCCCCTTCTGGGGCATGTGTCCTCCCCCGCAACAGGATGTGTGGGAGCCTGTTGGGAGGCAGCGCCAGGTACAAGGCTGGACCGGTCAGCGAGGGGCCTGGGGGGCGCCCGCGGCGCTGACCTTCCGGAGCGGGAGGAGCCCCCTCCAACCTCCCGTTCATAAACCCTCCCCGATGGTGACTCGTGAGCCAGGCCCTTCATCCTGACGGCGGCCCGTGAGGGAGCTGTTTCCATGACCCCCAGTTTATAGGCGAGGAAACTGAGGCCCAAGGCCCACAGCCTCTTGCCCAGATCCTGGGGGGAGTGTGTGTGGGGGCAGAACCAGGCTGTGAGTCACATCTCCAGACACTTCAGCCTCTCCTCATCCCTGGTCAGGGTTGGCCCAGCAGGGGCGAGCCTTGAAGGGGGCTTGGGGCCCTAGCAGCCTCCAGGAACCCAGCCCAGGGCCAGGACAGCTGCAGAACGGGTGTCAGGACAGGGCTGACTGGGAACTGATTTCAGTCATTGAACAGGTTACAGGAAGAGCCCCTCTGAGGAGCATCCACACCCGCTGCCTCCCTCCCCTTCCCTCACCCTACCCCCGAAGTATGCCAGGGTTTTAGAGCTGCTCAAAAGTGAGAGCACTTCCCACTGCCACTACCCACATACATGCCCCCTCCCCAGCCCCTCGCCCAAAGTGTGGAAGGAAGTGAGGCGTGTACCCCCAGCCACTGCTGGGGCCTGGGCTTTGGAGACACACTTGGGAGGGTGTTTCAGAACGCCCACCGCAGGGGGACAAAAGAGGAGCCAGTTCATAGCAGCATTGTTCACTATCGACAAAAGTTGGAATCAATCCAAATGCCCATCAACAGACGAGTGGATCAATAAAATGTGGTATATACACACAATGGAATACTACTCAGCTGTAAGAACCAATACACTACAATCGCACGTGATAACATGGATGAACCTTGATAATCTTATGTTGAGTGAAGCAACCCAGGCATTGAAGGACAAATACTATATGACCTCAATGATATGAAATAAGTTAACTGCCTCAGAGAGCTAGAGTCTGGAAAAGTGGCTTACAGGAAATTGGGGGGTGGAGGAAGGATGTGAGTTAATGTCTGCAGGGGTGGAATCTGTGATGAGCTGGCAGTAAGTATGAGCACAAAGAAGGGACAAAATGGGGCAAGGGGTTACCTTCGGGTGGGGTTTTCTGGGTTTGAGGGGGGCTGGGGATGGGAAGAGGGGTAATATTGTCCAAGAAATAGGTGGGAGGGAGGGGCAACATACGAATATGGGAGAGTGTCAGAAGTTCGTTGAGAACTAAATGTTGAGTAAAACGTATCAAAGTATAAGTAGGAGGGTTACCTGGTTAGGACGCTCAGGGGGTATGGTCTGATGCGTGACGGACTCCGGAGGGAATAGCTGAAGGCTCATTTTGCCAAGGTGGGTTCTACCATTGGGTGGGGTGGACCCATATCCTGGGGAAGACTAATGCCGTTGAATAGAGAGAACTGTATCTCTCGTGAGAAAGGACGGCTCCCAGGGTATTAGATTGGCAGGCGTTGTGGGCCCTAAGGGGAGGGGAAAATGGATGTGGAATGGATGGAACAAAGGTAAATAAGGGGGCAAAAGAGGAGTTATGTGAGAGTACACGGGGATGAATATAAAACAGCTAATATTACACCAAAAACATATAGGGGACGACAGACTAATAATGAAAACCATAAGACAAAACATAGGATAACTAAAAAATTTAGAAAACTGTACAGCCTAAAATATGGACCGCATAGTAAGCACAAATGTCACCTTGTTTGAAAACTATAGTGTTGGAATCTGTACATCAGTTTCAGGAAATATGATATGAATAAGTTAAAAGATTATTGCTGTGCAAGGGAAAAGGTTTTATGGTGGATCTGGGGAAATACTGTATATTGTATATATGAATTTCAGTGATCTAAGACTCTTCTGAAGCCGACATTATGTTGGGATTCACTTTACGGGAAGTTTTGGATCACAGAGTGGTTCAACAATGGCAGCGGAGGAATACTGATATGGGATGTTATTGACAGGATATATATGGTTGACAGGGAGTTATACAGGGCATATGCCCAGGGTATATGGTAATGTCTATATATACTCATAGTGGAAACAAAAACAACAGCTGGGGGGGTACTGGGCTCCTGGCCGGGGGGTCACTGTTGTGGGCCCTGGGAGAGCAGCGGCAATCCTCCAGGTGCAATGGCAAGAACCAGGAAGGAAGGAGGGCCCAACAGTGGGCTCGTGATACTAATGGTTACACTTTTGAGCCTATACACCTGCAATAAGAACAAGGCCTAGAGTAGCATTGTGCCTGGGGGTTTCCTCCTGACAGCCTGCATGTTACTCAAATGTGGCCATTCTCACAGCCAAACTCAGCATGTAGATGCGATGCATTCCCCCCAGCGTGGGACATGACACCCGGGGATGAGCCTCCCTGGCACCGAGGGATCACTACCACATACCAGCTGAAGAAGCAACTAGAAAATGACCTTGAATTAAAGATTCAATGCGGAACAGCAGAATATACCTGTCTACATATAATAACATGACTTCGGGAAGCTGTTTGACCTAATGTAAGGGGGAAATGGAAAGGAGAAATGAGATTATAAGGCTGTGAGTCTCTAAAAAAGAGTCTGGAGGTTGTCAGAAGGAATACCCCTATGTACAACTGAACAGAGTCTAAGAGACAGATAAGGTAGATACTACCCCAGGTATTGGTTCTTTTGAGGGATAAAGAGATCCACGGGTTCTATGGTCATGGCAGAAGGGGTTCACTGCCATGACAGATAGCCCTTCTTTGGACCTGGTGTTTCTGCGTGATGGAATTGGACTCAGAGGGGATCTCTTTTCACAAGACTTGCATGCTACTTTATTGGAATTGTAGTCGGTGCTGGGTTTAAGATATATGTAGGGGATTTGAATCTCTGGACTGATAATATGACACCCAGGCCCAGAGCCTCAACAGACTTCAGCTCCTACACTTTGATTTATTGGACTTACTCCACTCAGCTAACATGGAGTTGAAGAAGGTCAACCGCCACAACATGGAGCCTAGAGTGTCTACAACTGGAAGCGGGAGGAGTGCATCCAGTACCCATATGGAATCTAAGCCCTCACTTGACATAGATGTGCAATGGACACAACCAATCCAATGTCCACAGAGAAAATGTGGAATGGGTGTGGGAACGGTAGCCATGGTGGCTGCTGGGTGTGGGGAACGGGAGGAAGAGATGAGATGTGGAGGCGTTTTCGGGATGTGGAGTTGTCCTGGATAGTGCTTCACGGACAATTACGGGACATTATAGATCCCCCCAGGGCCCACTGGATGGAAAGTGAGAGAGTCTGGGCTATGATGTGGACCATTGACTATGGGGTGCAGTGATGCTCAGAGATGAACTTACCAGGTGCAATGGATGTGTCATGATGATGGGAGAGAGTGTTGCTGTGGGGGGAGTGGGGGGCGGGGGCGGTGGGGTTGAATGGGACCTCATATTTTTCATAATGTAATTAAAAAGAATAAATAAATAATTTAAAAATAAATAAATAAAACCAAAAAAAAAAAAAAGAGGAGCCAGAGGCCCAGGCCTTGAGAGCTCCCATCCAGCTTCAAGGGAACTTTGAACCCCAACTCTTCCCTGAACAGACACAGCCCTTGCCTTCTCATGTGTTCATTCTCAGTTTATTCTACCCCAGTCCCCAGCACTGGGCCAGGCACTGGGATATGAAGACAATTCTGATCCAGGCCCTGCCTTGGAAAGATAGTGGGTGTGCGGGTGGAGGCACCTCTCCACAGTTCAGGCTATGCCCCTCCAACACCCTCCTTCCTGGGGCATCTCTTCGGAGCTCTGGAGAGGTGGGAGACCTGGATACAAGGCCTGGCTCCGTGACCTGTCACCGCAGGACTTGGATGAGTTCTTTTTCCTGCAGGGCTTCAGCGTTCCCACCTGTACAATGAGATGGCCCCTCCTCCTTTTGGTTTGGTTTTCCACCTTCCACTGGGTATCTTGTGTGCCTGACCCTGTGGCGCCCCACTCTCAAGAGGTAGAAACAGACACCAGTCACTCAGAGTGATTTGTGCTGTGATGGAGGGAACCTTCGAGGCTGTGGGAGCACAGAGAAGTCAAGGGAGGCTTCCAAGAGGAGGTGACATCTGCACTGATACTTGAAGAAAAAGACTATCTAGCTTGTCTTCTGCTCACCAAAAACCAAGGCAGAGGCCACATGGAGCAAATGTTTCTGTAGAGGTCAAACAGCTCTGCTGTGCCTTGAGGGTGCAAGTGTCTGAAGATGTGTGGGGAGGTACACTTCTGTACAGGCCCTCACACCTGGGCCGGGTTCTCCTCAGCCCACACCCTGTGGGCAGAAAGGGCCTTGAAGCAGCTTTCCAGGGAAAGCCTAGGGAACTGTTTTTCCATTAAATTTAAGTCACGAACATTTATTGGGCACCTACTGTGTGCCCTGCCCTGTGCTAGGGATTGGAAAAGGGGCAACATAAAATAGGTGCTTAATTGTTGTTTTCCTGAAAAAGTAGACTCCATACCTGGTGGAGGGTGTCAAGAGAGAGGAAGACATAGGCAAGCCAAAGTGGTGGAGGAGAGCATTGTGGGGGCATGGGTTCTTTGAACTAGGCCTTCGAAGATGGGGAGTTTTGATAGGTAGAGTGGAGCAGGGAGAGCCTTCCAGAAGAAGATAGCAAAGTCTTGGAAGCAGGAATGTGTTTAGATTGTTCAGGAAATGGCGAGAGGGTGGAGGAGAGGGAAGGCTGGAGGTGTTGTGTGGCACCAAACCACTGAAGTCTTGAATGGTGGCATTAGGCACCAGGAGTCTCCGAGCAGGGATCAGTTCAATCCCCTGACTCCCAGGCCAGGTAGGTGCTTTACTTGGGCCCCTGGCATAGCGTGATCATTTTGTGCCTCTGTGAACCTCTCTCTTCTAGGTATGGAGAGCCCCTGAGAACACGTCCCCAGCTGGTTCACTGCCCCTGGGACCTTTCCCCAGTTGTCAGGAGTTTTCAGTATGCTGAGAAGCATGTGGCCCAGCCCCTCTATCTGGCCAGTTAGCTCTAGAGACCCCAAGGCCAGGACTTGGGTGGTGAGGGGTTCAGCCAGAGTCCCTGTGGGTCTGTGGTCCACTCCCATGGCCAGAATGAAGCAAGGGACTGGGGCATCCCTGGCTGTAGAGGGCCCGGGACCCCAGATTCCGGAGGAACCAGCCAGTAGATCGAAAAGGGAAGGAAACTGAGGTGCAGTTCAGGAAAAAAACCCGGAGAGCCTGGAACCAGGAGGCCCCCACGGGGGCCCTCCACAGCTCGCTTTAGGCCTGCAGTGCCATGGGCATCCACTCAGGGGGTCTTGACCCCGACAAAGGCAGGTCTGGCTTCTCCAGGGTCTGGTTCATCTTGGGTTTGGGTCTTTGAATTTGGACTCAGGAGGGCTCAGATAGGAGCGGTAGGCAGCAGGGAGGGCAGGGTGGAGGGCACGGGGCCAGCCCCTCAGCCCTCCTCAGCTCCCCGGCCTCCTGGCTTCAGCTTCTCCAGGGTCCTGCTCACGGTGGACAGGCTGCTGCGGGCTCCTGCGGGGAGAGACCAGGGTCAGATGCTGGCTGTGTGGACGGATCCTCATGGAGCCATCAGGGTCAGGTAGAATGGGACGAGAGGGCCATCCCAGAGGGCAGTTTCAGCCCAGTATAAAGAGGCACCAGTGGTCAGAGCAGCCCTTGGTGAGGGTCACAGCCCAGTGAGGGGCATTGGACAGGACCCTGGAGCCAAAGGTTGGCTTGAGTTTTGCTGGATTACTTCCCAGCTGTGTCATCTTGGGCATGCCTTTTAATCTCTCTGTGCCTCGGACATTCCATCTGTAAAGCGGAGGCTAGTTGTAGTATCTTTCTCACACTGCTGTTAAGAGAATTAAAAGAGCTGGTATCTGTAAATTCTTAGAACAGTGTCTGAAATGAGACTTCTTGCTGGAGAGCAGCAATCTGCCACTGGCCGCAGAGACTGGGCTGGAGTCACCTTTGAGAAACTCCTGCCCCGAAATTTTCCAGTGTGAGGATGGGGATCAAGAAGATATCCAGTTTCAGGTACCAGCTCAGAGAGTCATATTCCACATTGGAAGAGGTTAGAGGGAAAATAAACTGGGGCATGGCACCTCGGGGAGGGGAGGGGTATGAGTGCCCTCTGCCCCAGGGTCCATGCTGAGCATGACAGAGAAGCCCGGAGGACAAATGAGGAAATCGGTTCAACGTGCGGCAAGAAGGGGTTTAACAAAACACCTGGGAGAACTACCCAAATATCCTGATTCCTGAGATTGGGGAAGCCCCCTCTGTATCCCCCCACACACCCCCACCCTCACCCCCACCCCAAGGTGGTCCCACAGAGCTCTTCATGCAGAGAGGGAAGATGAAGATGGACTCTGGGATTTCTGGAACTTACCTTCCTTATTACCATTGGCGCTGGATCCTCCCTGTCCTTGGGCTGGCCCCGGATGGGGGTGGATTCTCAGGTTCCCTGCCAGATGAGACCACCCCAAGCCCCCTGGTGACCACACCACTCCCGAATTGCGCCCAGCCTTGGGAAGGGAAGTTCTTCCTGCTGTTTAATCTCCCTCCCTGCTGCTGTCCTTGCTCTGCTGGATTCCTTCAGGTCCCCCATATGATCTGGGCTGATGTGGGGCAGGGGGAATGGGTCCATGAAGAAGGTGGCATTTTTTTTTTTAGGAGGTGCTGGGGATTGAACCCAGGACCTCGTACATGGGAAGCCTGCGCTCAACCGGCTTAACCGACTGAGCTCCATCTGCTCCCCTTTTCTTTTTTTTTTTTTCATATTTTTTTCAAGGAGATGGGGCTCCTAGGGAAGACTAGGGGATAGGGAAAGTGCCACAGGATTGGTGAAGATGGGAGTCTGTGGGAAGCCGAGATGAGGTGGGGGGCTCTGAGGATGTCCTGGGGTCTTAGGGGAGATAGAGGCCTGCATGGGAGCTCAGGGATCGAGAGGGGAGATCTGGAGGGTTGGGGGAGATGGAGGATTTCTGGTGGGAGATGGGCGTTCCGGTGCTCTGAGCTGGTCCGGGCACCTTTGTGGCAGGCAGCAGACTGGATTCTGCTGCACTGTAGTCATGGCAACGCTTGCAAAACCCAGATGCACTAGAAACTCCAGCACAGCCAGGGGCAGTCGCACACGCGGGCTTGGCTCAGCGGCACAGTGGGTCTCAGACCTGCGGACGGAGGATCCCGCCCAGTCCTTGGCAGAGGGGCTGCGGGGGGTGGGGGAGGAAGACTTACCTATTGTAGGCAGGAGGTGGTCCAGGTTAAACCGAGACTTCAGGAAGGGGTAGGCAAAGATGAGGAGCCCTGAGAAGAGGGACACAGAGGGCTTCTGAGATGGGGAGGGGCCTGGCGCGTGTGAGGTGGGTGGGAACGAGGGGGGGGTAGTTTATGAGGGTGATATGGGAGTGCAGAGTGGGGGCTGAGTGTGAGCCTGTGAGTGAGTGAGTGTGAGGCACGGCTCGTCCCTCCCTTGTGCCTCAGAGGGGCTGCCTGGGGCATTCTGTCCCTGGCCCCAGCAGCCACTCTGGGGAGCGGGCAGGAAGCAGTACCCCTCTGGGGAAGGGGCCACGGGCTGTGAAGGCCCCAGGTGGCTGGAAATGGGCCCAGCTGACCCCACCACCACCAAGTCTCCCTGCCCACCCTCCCTTGGGGTGCACCCTCAGGGCAGGATTACAGTTAGGCTGGGGGTTCCTCGTATGCCCTCCCTGCCCGGACCTGGGGAGGGCACGGCAGAAAAGTGGGTGCTGCCCTCCCCCTTCCCACTTTGTCCAGGACCCAAGTGCCTGGAGCCCTTGGCTGGAATTCACAGGTCCAGAGGCCCAGAGCCCACCCAGCCTGGCGCCTCTGGTTCTGCTTTGGGCCCAGGGAGGCTGGGTGGGGCCAGGGAGGGTCCTCAGATCACTATGGGGATAATAGCAGAACAGGCCCTGATGGACAGGTGGACAGATGGCTGGACAGAGAGATACTCTGCTGAGACATACAGAAAAGAAAAGGAAACCCCTTTGTCTGAGCTGGATTCTCTCTTGGCCCAAAGAGGGTCCCACTGGCAACTCTGTCCTTTTCCTCATCCCCATCCCCTCCACCTCAAACAGGCTGTGAATTCTGTCACATGCCCAAGAGCCTGGGGCTTGGGGGCTGGAGAGCCAGAGGGCGGGCACCCAGGTCCCCCTTCCACAGCCCCCTCACGCCCAGCAGCCCACGGCAAGGAGCCCGCCCCAACCGCCCCCTCCCCAGCCCCTGGTGGCTGCTGTACTCACTCCCCCAGCCTCCGTTCTCCCCAGCGCCATTCCTGTCGCCCTGTCTCTCGTTCACCTGATGACGCCCCTGCCCCCCCCCCTGCAAGAGTCTCCTCCTCCCTACCCAAGCCCAGCACCCGCTCACCCAGGCCGGCGGCGCCAATAAAGACACCACCCATGGCAGCTGCGGCCTTGGACACGGAGACGCCGATGATGATGCTGCCGGCCACCAAGCCGAGGGCCACGCAGGCCAGCTGCAGGCAGCGGAAGTCCCTGCTGCTGATGGGGACGTCCATGCAGGCCTGTCCCGGCACCGCCTCCAGCCAGCGGGGCCTGTCCCCAGATGTGCCGGAGGTCTCTGTCCTCTCGATGCTCCCTGTTGCAGGTGCGCCGTCAGGCTGGGGCTTCCTGGGCAGCAAGGTTCTGGGCTGGGAAGCCTTTGGCTTTATCGGCAACCCTCTCTCGCAGCCGTCCTCCTGGGGTCTCTACCAGCTCTCGCCCAGCCTGCTCTTCCTTGCCTAAAGGCCTCTGAAGCTGGAGGTCACTTTGCGCTGCCTGCCCTTGTTCCTGCCTTGGCAATCAGAGTTCTGGGGAGCGGGACCTGCCCCCAGGGCCCCCCACTGCCGGCCTCCTCCCAGGAGAGCTCCGCCCGAGCTCCCCTGCCCAGGACATCTTGCCCCTGCCCCCTGGAGACCGTTCGGTTGCCACCGAGCTTCGGCCAATTAAAGTTTAAAGTGATGGGCGTGGGGTGGGGGCGGACATTGGTCAGAGGACAGGTAGGCTGCCGGGAGGTGCTGCGTTATTCATGAGGGTGCAATGTGAGCTGCTGCCCGGGCCCTGGAGGCCCACGGGGACAGTGAGCCCAGGTGCCACCGGGGATTCCTGAGGGGGCGGGGAGAGCTGGCGGCTTCGCACGGGGCCAGCAACCAGAGCCATGAGGAGACTCCTGGTCGCACACTCAGGGTCCACTCTGCTGTCCTCTGTCCTTTGGCCTGGAGGCACACCGGGGGCCTTGGGGACTCTGAGAGAGCCATGGAAGGAAACATGTTCAGCGCTTGAGAGGGAGGAACAGAGACTGGGAAGAGGGCCCAGGGAGAGGTGTTCCTTCAAGTCCACACTCTACCCCTGCCCCTGCCTTCCTCTGACCCAACCTTGGGGCCTCCAGGCAGGGCTGAGGGCTCCTGATTTGAGGCTTGATCTCAGGGGACCCCATCCTGCTCAGGTGGGCTTGGTACCTGCTCCCTTGTGTTGCCCCAAATGAGAGTGAGCCCTTCCAGCCGCCCCAGGATCCCTGGCTGGGGGCTGCCAGGAAGAGCAGTGGTGGGGGCAGGGGCATGGAGTAGAGGAAACCATGTGCAGGGGAGGGTGGGGAAGGGGGCTGCCGGGGGCTGGGAACAGGACATTGGGACCTAGTGGTTGCCTCCCGGAACCTCTACCCCACCTGTCTGAGCTACGGGCGCCCCCTCGAGGCTGGGCAGCAGTAACTCAAGCCCTGTCCCCACCACTGAGTTCCGGCTTGACCAGTAGTTGCGTTCTCTGGCCTTTTATGAAACAGGGCTCTGTCCCCCCAAACCCATATTCTGACCTTGGCCCCAGCCCTGCACCCAGGCACATTCCCAGGACCCCCGTCCAGATCTCACTGGCCTCTTCTTGGAGCCCCCTTTCTGGCCCCACCGCTTCTGCAGGTGGAGGCTCCACATCTGCTCCCCTCGGCCTCCACAGCCGCTCCCCGCCCTCGCCCTCCCTTCCCCTCTGCTGCCCTCCCTGCTCTGTCTGCTGGGCCCTGACTGTCTGGAGAAAACCTCCTCACCCCTCAGGCGCCTGCTTGGCCAGCCTCCCCCTGCGAAGCCCCTGCTGGTCACCCCCGAGGGTGGGCGGCCGGCCACCGCTCCTGTGTCCCCACACTCCTGCCCTTGTTCTTTGTTTTCAACCTGCCTGGTAGACTGAGCCCCTCAGGGAGCACCCGCGCCACCTTGGCTATGCTGCTGGACACAAGGACCGGGCTCCGGGAGCGGGCCTGGACCTGCGCGACCGCTTGGGGCAGCAGAGAAGGGCTGTGGGCCCCGGGGAGCCGCCATTTCCTCCCTCCCTCCTTCCTTCTTTTAATAAAGAAAAAAAATTGTGCTTCAAGTAATATGTTCAAAGCAATATGTAGAATGCAGAAATTAAAAACCTCTTGTGGAGCTACCCCTTCAGAAATAACCTCAGGAGGTTTGGTAGCTTTTCTTTCAATTTTCTTTTATTGTGTGTGCGCATACATATACACACAGATCTTTTTCTGTACAGTCTACAACTTGCTTTTTCTCACTGAATGTAGTTTCAACATGGTTTTGAATCAGAAGATGTGTATCTTCCTGCGGAGGATGAGGTACTGAGTATTTACCTCGCTTTTCCCCGCGGGTAGAGGGAGGCAAGGGAGAAGGGGAGGATGGCTGCTGGAGGAGCCGCCCACAGCGTCCCTCAAGCTGGTTTTCTGGCTCTTCCTTGCCTCGCTTCCATCTTCTAACTGCTTTTATTTCTTTGTATTTCCTCTGAAGCTTACATGATTTTCTTAAGCTTCCTCCCACATCACACGCTAAGTTGGCCACTGTGTAAACTATACTCTCTGACGTTTCTATTTTTTTTTTTAAGTTTTAAAAATCTTTATTCAATTCCAATATAGTCACTCCGAGAAAAAAACAAACTAGACCAAACAGATACCCTAAATTGAAAATCCTCACATACAAACCCAGTGTCATTACCCAGAAAAATAGTTTAAAATAAACTGTACGATCGATGTTTATTTAATACAAGAGCAACAACATTTAGACCCCGAAGCCCCCACCCTCTCTCTCCCTCCGCCTCCCCCCCTTTTACCCCCCAGAGGTCACATGCTCTTTCTCTGCTGGGAAAGTGTAAGGCGTGTTTGCCCCCTCAGTGGTGTGAGTGTGCTCTCCTTGTGTCCCGGGGGCTCCCTTTATCTTCTCCCCCGATACTTGAAGGTGGACACAGGTGCCCAGCCTCTGTGTTTGGCCTGTCAGCAGCTGTAAGGATGTGTGTGTGTATACGGGCCCTTGGGCCGGTGAGGTCTGTGGATGTTGCTTCTCTCCTCTTCCTTTGACCTCTGCCATGTCCTATGGGTGTGCCCTCCGCTTTTAGATTTTTCCTGCTTTCCAGATAAGACTCCTTCCCATTGCAGGCTCCTTAAGGCCCTGTGAGTACTGCTTTGCTGTGGCATCAAATCTATTTTAGGGTCTTTTTAGAAATTAAATTTTTAAAAATTTTACAAACCACTCTGCCTTCCCACCCCTACATCCTTTCCTCCCCCAGTCACTTCTGCTATGCTCTCTATCTCTGAAAATTTGCTATTTCTCGTCATCTAATTCTTGTCCTTAGGTGTCTTGCTTTTTCACTGAGCATAGTATGTTCAAGTTTCTTCCGTGTTGCAGCATGTCTCATCACTTCACTCTTTCTTATGGCTGAATACTATTCCAGTGTGTGTATGGCCCACATTTTGTTTATTCACTCACTTTTGGATGGACACTTGGGTTGTTTTCATCTTTTGGCTGTTGTGAATAATGCTGCCATAAACACTGGTATACAGGTACATGTTTGAAACTGTGTTTTCACTTCCTTTGGGCATATACCTAGAAATGAGATTTCCAGGTCATATGGTAATTCTGTGTTTAACTTTTTCTGGATCTACCATATTGCTTTCCATGGTGGCTGCACTATTTTACATTTCTACCAACAATGCACTCAAGTTCCAATTTCTCCACATTCTCTCCAACACTTATTGTTTTCTGTTTTGAAACAACAGCTATCCTTGTAGGTGTGAAGTGGTATCTCATTGTGGCTATAATTTGCATCTCCCTAATGGCTAATGATGTTGAGCATCTTTTCATGTGTTTATTGGCCATTGTATACGTTCTTTGTAGAAATGTCTATTGAAGTCCTTTGCCCAATTTTCAATTGAGTTGTCTGTCTTATGGTTGTTTTGTTGGAGGATTTCTTTATATATTCTGAATATTAAACCCTATGGGATACATGGTTTCCAAATGTTTTCTCTCATTGTGTTTGTTGTGGAATTAGAAAGAAGCTCAATTATTTGAGTATAGAGAGGCCAGGACTCAGGAATGATTTTGAGAAGGAAAAATGGTTTATTGACGGCCGGCCGGACTCGGGAACTTCTGTTTGAATCCCGAGCCCCGAACAAGATTTTCAAACGTCTTTTATACAGAGAGGAAAGGCCAAATGGTCCCTTTGTTTCAGTTCTCAATAGGCTTCAATTAGCATATATCTCTTCCACATCTTAGGTAAGCTTTTAGCATGGACTCCAGATAGTCTAGATAAGCTTTTAGCATATTTACTTTTTGCATTTCCCCTAAATACTTAAAGTTTATAGCCCTTGCATTGTTAAACATTTCCTGGGACTGGAGCCCGCTGCCACTGTCCCTAAGGGCAGGACTGCAGCCTCTTACCGTTCCACACCCACAAGTCAAACAACTTAGTTATCTCTGAAGAGACAAAGAGCCTTCCACCCATAGCCCACATCATGTTGATTGTCATTTTACTTTCACGGTAAGGTCCTTTGACGTACAAAAGTTTTAAATTTTGATGGAATCAAATGTGTTGTTTTTTGCTGGTGTTTTTGGTGTCATACCTAAGAATCCAATGCCAAATGCCAGGTCATGAAGATTTGCTCCTATGTTATCTTCTAAGAGTTTTTTAGTTTTAGTCCTTACATTTAGTTCCTTTATCCATTTTGAATTCATTTTTGTATATGGTGTGATGTTGTAGTCTAACTTCATTCATCTGCATGTGTTGAAGAGACTTTCTTTCCCTGCTACATGTACTTAGAACATGTCAAAAATCAATTGGCCATAGATGTGTGAGTCTATTTCTGGACTTTCAGTTTTGTTCCACTGATCTGTCTATCTTTGTGCATTTTGAAATCTGGAGTCCTCCCACCTTGCTCTTCATTTTCAAGATTTTTTTTTTTTTTTTTTTTTTTGCTATTTGGGATCCCTTGCAGTTCCATATAAATTTGAGGATTGGTTTTTCCATTTGTACAAAAAAAGGCTTTTGGGAATTTTAGTAAGGATTGCATTGGATTTGAATATTGCTTTGGGTGGTATTGAGATATTAACAATGTTAACTCTTCGAATCCATGCATATGGGGTATCTTATCATTTATTTAGATCTTCTTTAATTTCTTTCAGCAGTGTTTTCTAATTTTCAGCATACAAATCTTTTGTATCCTGAGTTAAATTTATTCTTAGATATTTTATTCTTTTAGAGGCTATTTTAAATGGAATTGCTTTCTTAATTTCCTCTTTGAATTTTTGTGTGTGTATGTGTTGATCTTGTACCCTACCATGTTGGTGAATTAATTCACTTATAGTTCTAATAGTTTTCTTTTTTAAAAAATCTTTTTAAAAAAGATACATAGATCACACCAAATGTTACATTAAAAAATATAAGAGGTTCCCATATACCCCATTCCCCACTCCCCTCCACTCCTCCCACATTAACAACTTCTTTCATTAGTGTGGTACATTCATTGCATTTGATGAATACATTTTGGAGCACTGCTACACAGCATGGATTATAGTTTATGTTGTAGTTTACGCTCTCTCCCAGTCCATTCAGGGGGTTATGGCAGGATATATAATGTCCTGCATGTGTCCCTGCAGTATCATTCAGGACAACTCCAAGTCCCAAAAATGCCCCCATATCACACCTCTTTTTCCCTCTCCCTGCCTTCTGCAAATGCTGTAGCCACTGTCTCCACACCAATGATATAATTTCTTCTGTTGCTAGAGTCACAATAATTCTATAGTAGAATACCAGTAAGTCCACTCTAATCCATATTTTATTCCTCCATCCTGGGGATCCTGGGATCGGGATGCCCACTCCTCTTCTAAATTGAGAGGGGACTTAGATCCCACATGGCTGGTGAATGGGATTCTCCTGCTTGTAGTTGTAGACTCTCTCAGTTCCTTGGTGTGATGGTTGGCCATCCTCACTGCCTTATTAGTGGACTTGGGTAAGTACAATGAACTGGAGAGTAGGTGTTACAACTCTACTGAGGATCAGGACCCAGCTGGCACATGGATAACCCAGAGATTCAAGTCTTTTAGGCATACACCAACCCCAGCACCAACCACAGGTTTAGTAAAAGTGACAGAAGAGGTATGTGTAGAGAAGTCACATCTGAGTCCAATTCCATCACACTCGGGAGCACGAATTCCAAAGTAGGGCCCACTGTCAAGGCAATGAACTCTCAGCTATCTGCCATGATCATAGGACCTGGGTATCTCCGTAGCCCTCAGGAACACCACTACCTGGGGTTATATCTATGTTGGCTGTCTCTGAGATCCTGTTGAGATGTGCATAAGCACAACCCTCTGATGACCTCCCAACTCATTTTGAAGTCTCTTAGCCATATAAACTCATTTGTCTTTACCATTTCCCCCTTTTACTCAAGGTCTTTTTCTAGTTGCATCACCAGTCAGTGCTTGGTAGTAATCCTTCGGTGCCAGGGAAGCTCATCCCTGGGAGTTATGTCCTGCACTGGGGGGCAAGGTAATCCGTTTATATGCTGAGTTTGGCTTAGAGAGTGGCCATATCTGAGCAACATGGAGGCTCTCAGGAGGTAACTCTTAGGCACCCTGTAGCTCTAGACCAAGTTGAAATTTTAAGCACACAGGCTCATAAGCATAGTCATCAGTATCAAGGGTCCATCATTGAAACATCCTTCTTCACTGGTCTTTGCCCTTCCACTTGGGGGATTGTTGCTGTTCCATTAGGGAATGCAGCAGAGCTCCCCAGGATGGGAACTCAGCACTCCCTCAGTTGTCGTGTAAAACTCTACCCACTATGTCAATACCCAACGAACATCCAAATATATCTATATATCCTATATACATGCCCTGGAAAACTTCCTCCCACCCATTAATAGTTTTCTTATAGATTCCTTTGGGCTTTCTTATATATAAGATCATGTTACCAGCAAATAGAGATAGTTTACTTCTTTCTTTCCATTAGGATTCCTTTTTTTTTCCTTTTTCTTGCCTAATTGCTCTGGGAAGAACATCTAGTAAAATATTGAATGGCAGTGGTTAAAGCGGGCATTAAGTCTTCCACCACTGAGTATGATGTTAGCTGTGGGTTTTTCATAAATGGCCTTTATCGTGTTGAGAAAGTTCCCTTCTATTCCTACTTTTTGGAGTGTTTTTATTAAAGGGCTTTTCTGCATCTATTGAGATAATTATGTGGTTCCCCCCCCCTCTTTATTCTATTTATGTAGTGTATTACATTGATTGATTTTCATTTTTTTTTTTTTTTTTTCACACCTAACTCCCCTTTGCACATGTTTGGCAACTGCAAACAATTCAACCCAGCCATGAAACACGACCAGGAAGAGCTGCCTCTAACTAATGTGAGTATCTGCTAAGATAGGTGCAAACTGAACGTTTCCTTTAAGAGCCTCTAATGAAGACCAATTCCTTTTAAAAAATTTTTATTCTGAAATATTTTCAAACTTACAGGACAATTATTAAAATAATATAAACCCCATCAAGAGAATCACCTCCTAGACACCCAGATCCACCAATTTTAACATTTTGCCACATTTGCCACATCATTCTACCTATTGAGGGCTCTATCTACTTATCAATGTTCTGAACACTTGCGTGTAGGTTGTATATATTATGCTCCTTGAACACTTAATACTGCCATGTACATTTCCTGAGAACAAGGATATTCACTTATTATTATTATTTTTTTCTCTTTTAAAGTCCTTTATTTTTAGTCACCGATGAGCTGACTGCATGCTTTTTCAGAGAAGCATTAGAGCAAAACAGTATTACTGATAAGGAAAGTTGGTTGTTTTCACAACCTATAACACTCTTCTAAGAATATCTAACAATACCATACTCATGCAGATCAGTATCAGGATATAAAATGGATGGTGTGAACATTGTTTAATTTTTAAGAATTTTATACAGTCTCTAAATATATACATGAATAATGTTTCACTGATAAAAATCCCACCAACAAAAGGTTAAAAAGTACCTTTAAAATTTTTATAACACTTCCCAAACACTTCTTTTTTTTTTTTTTTCATTTTTCAATCGATATTTTTTATTTTTCTTTTTTTTTAATATTTATTTATTATTATTTTTTTAATTACAATAAAAAAAATATATGAGGTCCCATTCAACCCCACCGCCCCCGCCCCCCACTCCCCCCACAGCAACACTCTCTCCCATCATCGTGATACATCCATTGCACCTGGTAAGTTCATCTCTGAGCATCACTGCACCCCATAGTCAATGGTCCACATCATAGCCCAGACTCTCTCACGTTCCATCCAGTGGGCCCTGGGGGGATCTACAGTGTCCCGTAATTGTCCGTGAAGCACTATCCAGGACAACTCCACGTCCCGAAAACGCCTCCACATCTCATCTCTTCCTCCCGTTCCCCACACCCAGCAGCCCCCATGGCTACCGTTCCCACACCCATTCCACATTTTCTCTGTGGACATTGGATTGGTTGTGTCCATTGCACACCTATGACAAGTGAGGGCTTAGATTGCACATGGGTACTGGATGCACTCTTCCTGCTTCTAGTTGTAGACACTCTAGGCTCCATGTTGTGGTGGTTGACCTTCTTCAACTCCATGTTAGCTGAGTGGAGTAAGTCCAATAAGTCAAAGTGTAGGAGCTGAAGTCTGTTGAGGCTCTGGGCCTGGGTGTCATATTATCAGTCCAGAGATTCAAATCCCCTACATATATCTTAAACCCAGCACCAACTATAATTCCAATAAAGTAGCATGCAAGTCTTGTGAAAAGAGATCCCCTCTGAGTCCATTTCCATCACGCAGAAACACCAGCTCCAAAGAAGGGCCATCTGTCATGGCAGTGAACCCCTTCTGCCATGACCATAGAACCCGTGGGTCTCTTTATCCCTCAAAAGAACCAATACCTGGGGTTGTATCTACCTTATCTGTCTCTTAGACTCTGTTCAGTTGTACATAGGGGTATTCCTTCTGACAACCTCCAGACTCTTTTTTAGAGACTCACAGCCTTATAATCTCATTTCTCCTTTCCATTTCCCCCTTACATTAGGTCAAACAGCTTCCCGAAGTCATGTTATTATATGTAGACAGGTATATTCTGCTGTTCCGCATTGAATCTTTAATTCAAGGTCATTTTCTAGTTGCTTCTTCAGCTGGTATGTGGTAGTGATCCCTCGGTGCCAGGGAGGCTCATCCCCGGGTGTCGTGTCCCACACTGGGGGGAATGCATCACATCTACACGCTGAGTTTGGCTGTGAGAGTGGCCACATTTGAGTAACATGAAGGCTGTCAGGAGGAAACCCCCAGGCACAATGCTACTCTAGGCCTTGTTCTTATTGCAGGTGCATAGGCTCAAAAGTGTAGCCATTATTATCAAGAGCCCACTTTTGGGCCCTCCTTCCTTCCTGGTTCTTGCCGTTGCACCTGGAGGATTGCCGCTGCTCTCCCAGGGCCCACAACAGTGACCCCCCGGCCAGGAGCCCAGTACCCCCCTAGCTGTTGTTATTAATTGTTTCCACTATGAGTATATATAGACATTACCATATACCCTGGGCATATGCCCTGTATAACTCCCTGTCAACCATATATATCCTGTCAATAACATCCCATATCAGTATTCCTCCGCTGCCATTGTTGAACCACTCTGTGATCCAAAACTTCCCGTAAAGTGAATCCCAACATAATGTCAGCTTCAGAAGAGTCTTAGATCACCAAAATTCATATATACAATATACAGTATTTCCCCAGATCCACCATAAAACCTTTTCCCTTCCACAGCAATAATCTTTTAACTTATTCATATCATATTTCCTGAAACTGATGTACAGATTCCGAAACTATAGTTTTCAAACAAGGTAACATTTGTGCTTACTATGTGGTCCATACTTTAGGTTGTACAGTTTTCTAAATTTTTTAGTTATCCTATGTTTTGTCTTATGGTTTTCATTATTAGTCTGTTGTCCCCTATATGTTTTTGGTGTAATATTAGCTGTTTTATATTCATCCTCGTGTACTCTCACATAACTCCTCTTTTGCCCCCTTATTTACCTTTGTTCCATCCATTGCACGTCCATTTTCCCCTCCCCTTAGGGCCCACAACGCCTGCCAATCTAATGCCCTGGGAGCCGTCCTTTCTCACGAGAGATACAGTTCTCTCTATTCGACGGCATTAGTCTTCCCCAGGATATGGGTCTACCCCACCCAATGGTAGAACCCACCTTGGCAAAATGAGCCTTCAGCTATTCCCTCCGGAGTCCGTCCCGCATCAGACCATACCCCCTGAGCGTCCTAACCAGGTAACCCTCCTACTTATACTTTGATACGTTTTACTCAACATTTAGTTCTCAATGAACTTCTGGCACTCTCCCATGTTTGTATGTTGCCCCTCCCTCCCACCTATTTCTTGGACCATATTACCCCTCTTCCCATCCCCAGCCCCCCTCAAACCCAGAAAACCCCACCCGAAGGTAACCCCTTGCCCCCATTTTGTCCCTTCTTTGTGCTCATACTTACCCCCAGCTCATCACAGATTCCACCCCTACAGACATTAACTCACAGCCTTCCTCCACCCCCTGATTTCCAGTAAGCCACTTTTCCAGACTCTAGCTCTCTGAGGCAGTTAACTTATTTCATATCATTGAGGTCATATAGTATTTGTCCTTCAATGCCTGGGTTGCTTCACTTAACATAAGATTCTCAAGGTTCATCCATGTTATCACGTGCGATTGTAGTGTATTGGTTCTTACAGCTGAGTAGTATTCCATTGTGTGTATATACCACATTTTATTGATCCACTCATCTGTTGATGGACTTTTGGATTGATTCCAACTTTTGGCGATGGTGAACAATGCTGCTATGAACATTGGTGTACATATATCGGTTTGTGTCCTTGTTTTCAGATCTGATGGGTATATACCCAGCAGTGGTATTGCTGGGTCATATGGCAAATCTATGGATAATTTTTTGAGAAACTGCCAAACTGTCCTCCAGAATGGTTGGATCCTTCTGCATTCCCACCAGCAATGGATGAGTGTTCCCCTTTCTTCACATCCTCTCCAGCATTTGTATTCTACTGTTTTTTTCATGGCTGCCAATCTTATGGGAGTAAGATGGTATCTCATTGTAGTTTTGATTTGCATTTCCCTGATAGCTAGGGATTTGGAGCATTTTTTCATGTGCTTTTTAGCCATTTGTATTTCTTCTTTGGAGAAGTGTCTGTTTAAATCTTTTTCCCATTTTTTAAATGGGTTGTTTATCTTTTTGTTTTCGAGATCTATGAGTTCTTTATATATGCAAGTTATAAGTCTCTTATCAGATATATGGTTGCCAAATATTTTCTCCCATTGTGTGGGTTCCCTTTTTACTTTCTTGACAAACTCCTTTGAGGTGCAGAAGGCTTTAATTTTGAGGTAGTCCCATTTATCTATTTGTTCTTTTGCTGCTCGTGCTTTTGGTGTGATATTCATGAAGCCATTTCCTATTACAAGGTCCTGTAGATGTTTCCCTACACTGCTTTCTAAGGCCTTTATGGTCTTGGCTCTTATATTTAGGTCTTTGATCCATCTTGAGTTGATCTTTGTATAAGGTGTGAGATGGTAATCCTCTTTCATTCTTCTACATATAGCTATCCAGTTCTCCAGGCACCATTTGTTGAATAGGCCATTCTCTCCCAGTTGTGAGGGTTTGGTGGCTTTATCGAATATTATATGGCTATATACATGAGGTTCTATATCTGAACTTTCAATTCGATTCCATTGGTCTGTGTGTCTCTCCTTATGCCAGTACCATGCTGTTTTCACTACTGTAGCTTTGTAGTATGTTTTGAAGTCAGGAAGTGTGATTCCTCCTATTTCGTTTTTCTTTTTCAATATGTCTTTGGCTATTCGGGGCCTCTTTTTATTCCAAATAAATTTCATAGTTAGTTTTTCTAGTTCCTTAAAGAAGGCTGTGTTGATTTTTATTGGGATTGCGTTGAATGTGTAGATCAGTTTTGGTAGGATAGACATCTTAATAATATTCAGTCTTCCTATCCATGAACAGGGAATATTCTTCCATTTATTTAGGTCTTCTTTGATTTCCTTGAACAATCTTGTATAGTTCTCGATGTATAAGTTTTTTACCTCTTTAGTTAAATTTATTCCTAAGTATTGGATTTTTTTATTTACTATTGTGAATGGTATTTGTTTCTTGATTTCCTCCTGATCTTGCTCATTATTGGTGTATAGAAATGCTACTGATTTTTGCGCATTGATCTTATAACCTGCGACTTTGCTAAACTCATTTATGAGTTCTAGGAGGTTTGTTGTAGATCTCTCAGGGTTTTCTATATATAGGATCATGTCATCTGCAAATAATGAAATTTTGACTTCTTCCCTTCCAATTTGAATGCCTTTTATATCTGGTTCTTGTCTCAGTGCTCGAGCCAGTACTTTCAAGACAATGTTAAATAGGAGCGGAGACAATGGGCATCCTTGTCTTGTTCCTGATTTTAGAGGGAAGGATTTCAGGATTTCGCCATTGTAAACAATGTTGGCTTTAGGTTTTTCATATATACTCTTTATCATGTTCAAAAAGTTTCCTTGTATTCCGATCTTTTGGAGTGTTTTTATCAGGAAGGGTGCTGTATTTTGTCAAATGCCTTTTCTGCATCTATAGATATAATCATGTGGTTTTTTTCTCTCAATCTGTTTATATGGTGTATTACATTGATTGATTTTCTTATGTTGAACCATCCTTGCATACCTGGAATAAATCCCACTTGGTCATGGTGTATAATACGTTTAATGTGTTGTTGAATACGATTAGCAAGTATTTTGTTAAGTATTTTTGCGTCTAGGTTCATTAGAGAAATTGGTCTGTAATTTTCCTTTCTTGTGGTGTCTTTGTTTGGCTTTGGTACTAGGGTAATGTTGGCATCATAGAAGGAATTAGGCAGTGTTCCTTCTGTTTCGATTTTTTGGAATAGTTTCAACAGGATTGGTGTTAGTTCTTTCCGGAATGTTTTGTAGAATTCACCTGTGAAGCCGTCTGGTCCTGGGCTCTTCTTAGTTGGGAGATTTTTAATGACTGATTCTATCTCTTTGCTTGTGATTGGTTTGTTAAGATCATCAATTTCTTCTTTTGTCAGTATGGGCTGCTTATGTATTTCTAGGAATTTGTCCATTTCCTCTAAATTGTCATTTTTGTTGGAATATAGTTTTTCAAAGTATCCTCTTATGATAGTCTTTATTTCTGTGGGGTCAGTGGTGATATCACCTTTCTCATTTCTTATTTTGTGTATTTGCATCTTTTCTCTTTTTTTCTTTGTTAGTCTTGCTAAAGGTTTGTCAATTTTGTTGATCTTCTCAAAAAACCAGCTCTTGGTCTTGTTTATTTTTTCAAGTGCTTTCTTATTTTCTATTTCATTTAGTTCTGCTCTTATCTTTGTTATTTCCTTCCTTCTTCTTCCTGTTGGGTTACTTTGTTGTTGTTTTTCTAATTCCTTCAAATGTGCAGTTAATTCTTCAATTTCTGCTCTTTCTTCTTTTTTGATATATGAATTTATGGCTATAAATTTCCCTCTCAGTACCGCTTTTGCTGCATCCCATAAATTTTGGTATGTTGTGTTATCATTATCATTTGTTTCAAGGTAGTCATTGATTTCTTTTGAGATTTCCTCTTTGACCCACTGTTTTTCTAAGAGTGTGCTGTTTAATTTCCAGATTGTCGTGTGAAGTCTGGGTCTCTGTCCCTTGCAAATTTCCAGCTTGACTCCACTGTGGTCAGAGATATTGTTTTGTATGATTTCGATCTTTCTGAATTCATTAAGCCTTTCTTTGTGGCCTAGCATATGGTCAATCTTGGAGAATGTTCCATGTGCGCTTGAGAAAAATGTATATCCTGCTGTGTTTGGGTGTAATGATCTATATATGTCTATTAGATCCAGCTCTTCTAATATACTGTTCAAATGTTTTGTTTCTTTAGTGATTCTCTTTTGAGATGTTCTGTCCAGAGTTGATAGTGGTGTATTAAAATCCCCCACTATAATTGTAGATGCATCTATTCTTTCACTTAGTTTTTCCAGCATTTGCCTCACATATTTAGAGGCGCCCTTGTTAGGAGCATAAATATTTATGATTGTTCGATCTTCTTGACAAATTGTCCCTTTCACTAAAATATAGTATCCTTCTTTGTCTCTCACAATTGTTTCGCATTTAAAGTCTATTTTGTCTGATATTAATATAGCTACTCCTGCCTTTTTTTGTTTGTTGTTTGCTTGTATGATTGTTTTCCAGCCATTCACTTTCAACCTCCATGAGTCTCTGGGTCTAAGATGTGTCTCTTGTAGGCAGCATATAGATGGGTCATATTTCCTTATCCAGTGTCCCAGTCTGAATCTTTTGATAGGTGAGTTTAATCCGTTGACATTCAGTGTTATTACGTTTAGAGAGTTATTTATGGTAGCCATATTTTGGTTGGATTTGTGTTTGTTATATTTTGTTTGTATTATTTTATTTTCCCCTTCTATTTTTGTCTTTCTTGTTGCTTTTACACTCTCCTCCATCTCTGACTGTCCTGTTTTTTCCTTTCTTCCTGCAGAATTCCCTTAAGAATTTCTTGAAGGGGAGGTTTCTTGTTGATATACTCTTTCAGTTTCTGTTTATCTGTGAATATTTTGAACTCTCCATCATTTTTGAATGCTAGTTTAGGTGGATAGAGTATTCTTGGTTGGAGATTTTTTTCCTTTAGTACCTTGACTATATCATACCACTGCCTTCTTGCCTCCATCGTTTCTGATGAGAAATCAGCACTTAATCTTATGGAGTTTCCCTTGTATGTGATGGTTTTCTTTTCTCTTGCTGCTTTTAGAATTTTTTCTTTGTCTTGAGCATTGGATAATTTGACAAGTATATGTCTTGGGGTGGGCCTGTTGGGGTTTATGACCAGTGGAGTGCGCTGTGCTTCTTGGATATGTACATCTGTCTCTTTCAGTAGATTTGGGAAGTTTTCATTCATTATTTCCTGCAACACTCCTTCTGACCCCTTTCCCTTCTCTTCTCCTTCTGGAATGCCTATAATACGTATGTTTGAGCGTTTTGCGTTATCATTCAGGTTCCTAAGTCCTATCTGGATTTTTTCTACCTTTTTATTGACCACTTCTACTATCTGTTTGATTTCCAATGCACTGTCTTCCACATCACTAATTCTCTGCTCTGCCTCTTCTAGTCTGCTGATATTTGCTGCAAGTGTATTTTTGATTTCTTGAATTGTGGTGTTCATTTCCATCATATCTGTTATTTTTTTGCGCATGTCTGCAATTTCCCCTCCAAGTGTTGTCTTCACGCTGTTAACCTCTTTCATTACTTCATCAAATTTGTCGGTGATAAATGTTCTGAGATCTTTCATTGCTTGTGCGAAGTCCTGCCCCCCTTCCTGATTTTCAGTTTGTTGATTGGATTCAGCCATGTTTTCCTGATTACTGGTTTGGTTTGTAGATTTTTGTTGCTGTCTTGTCAACATTTTTTCTTGACGGGTTTAATCCGTTCCTTAGCTTCTTTGTCTAGTCTTGGAGATTAATTAGCTGTTGTTTTTGCGTAAGTGTTATATCTTCTCTTTGTCACTTTGTTCTTCTTATTCCAATTTCTTATTGCTAGTTAAGCTCACTTTAAAGGAAAGTATTAGTGCTGGGGAAAGTCAATTGTGTAAGGAAGGAAAAAGTGTGAAGTAGTATTGGTGATATATGTTTACAAAGCAATAATATGAGTTCTGGGAGGATGGAGGTTAGATCATGTAAATTGTGTAGAGTTATAGTAGTAGGAAAGTACCTATAATGAGGTAGACGACTGAATATGGGAGGAATGTGGTACGTACTAAGAGGCTATTGTTTTCGTGAGAGAGGGAAAGAGAAAAGAAAGGTAATAGTTTCAGGGACGAATACCAGATGGAAAACTAAACAAAGGTATTAGAAATTCAGAGTTAGACACTTTGTGGATCAAAGAAAGGGAGATGGAATATAGGAGAGATAGCAGATGGTGGAGGATATCAAGTTGTAGGGGAAAGGGGATAGTGTAGATAGGCTAAATCTATTCACAGAGAAATGAGGCAGTGGAGGGTGAGGAAACCCAGCAAATGTGAGGTATTTCCTGTAGGACCTATTGTATTGTTAAGGTAAAATAGTATAAGAAGAATATTGGGGACAAGAAAGAGAGGATTGAAAAAAAAAAAAAAAAGAACAACAACAACAACAACAAAAAAACAAAAACCAAAGAACAGAAACCCCGCCGCCAGGCTCGGCTGGGCTCAGCTGGGCTCCGGTCCCCCGCCCACCGCCCGCCGCAGCTCGGCTGGGCTCGGCTGGGCTCGGCTTTCCCGCCCGCCACCCGGCGCGGCGCAGCGCGGCTCGGCTCTCCCGCTCGCGGCGCGGTGCAGCTGGGCTCGGCCGAGCTCAGCTGGGCTCCGCCCCTCCGCCCGCCGCGGCTCAACCGGGCTCGGCCGGACTCGGCTACCCTGGCCGCCGCCCGCCGGGGCTCTGCACGGTGCTAGCTGCCTCGGCTCCACCTACCCAAGGAGGGAGTCCTCCACACGTAGCTGGGATCTCCGTGTATATTTCACAGATGGATCCTCTCTGTTACCTTCCCTCCAAATCGATGTCCAGACACCTCCGGACCAGGAAAAATCCTGAAACAGCCGGTGCCAAAGAGTCTCCGACGCCTCCCAGCCAATTCCCCCCAGGAGCTAGTAACCGGGAAGTTCACTCAGCCGCCATCTTGCCTCCCCCTCCTGAAAAGTCCCCTGATTTTCATATGTTGAACTACCCTTGCAATCCTGGGATGAATCCCACTTGGTCACAGTGTACAATCTTTTTAAAATGTCTTTGGATTTGGTTTGCTAGAATTTGTTGAAGATTTTTTGCCTCTATATTCATAGGGGAAATTGGTCTGTTATTTTCTTTTTTCTGATGTCTTTATCGGGCTTTGGTATTGGAGTAATGCTGGCCTCATAGAATGACTTAAGAAGTACTTCTTCTGCTTGAATTCTTTGGAAGAGTTTGAGAAGGGCTATTAATAATTCTTCTTTAAATGTTTGATAGAATTCAGCAATGAAGCCATCTGATCCAGGACTTTTCTTTGGTGGAAGGCTTATGATTATTGATTCAATCTCTGAACTTGTTATGGGCTTATTGATGTTTTCTATTTCTTCTTGAGTCAGTTGGGTAACTGATGTATTTCTAGGAATTTTTTCCATTTCTTCTAGATTATCTACTTTATTGGCCTGCAGTTGTTCATAACATTCACTTGTAATCCTTTTTATTTTCATAAAATCAGTAGTAAGATCACCACTTACATTTCTGATTTTAATTACTTGCATCTTTCTCTTCTTTTCTTTGTCTGTCTAGCTATGGGTTTGTCAATTTTATTAAGTTTTTCAAAGAAATCACTTTTCGTTTTGTGGATTCTCTTGATTACTTTTCTAGTCTCTATTTTATTTATCTCTGGTCTAATCTTAATGATTTCTTTTCTTCTGGTAACTTCAGGTTTACTTTGCTGTTATAATTCTAGTTCCTCAAGATATAAAGTTAGGCTATTAATTTGAGGTCTTTTAGATATAAACACTTAAAGCTATAAATTTCCCTCCGAGTCCTGCGTTGATTGCATCCCATAAGTTTTATATGTTGTATCTTTGTTTTCATTTGTCTCAAAGTATTTTCTAATTTCCCTTGTAATTTCTTCTTTAGCCCATTGATAGTTCAAGAATGTACTATTTAATTTCCACATATTTGTAGAAAGAAATTCCAATTTTCCTTCTTTTTTATTTAGATTTATTTATTTATTTATCTCCCCTTTCCCCCCTCCCCCACCCCAGTTGTCTGTTCTCTGTGTTCATTTGCTGCATGTTCTTCTTTTTGTCCACTTCTGTTGTTGTCAGTGGCACAGGAATCTGTGTTTCTTTTTGTTGCACCATCTTGCTGCATCAGCTCTCCGTTTATGTGGCACCTTTCTTGGGCAGGCTGCACTTCCTTTCACGCTGGGTGGCTCTCCTTACAGGGTGCACTCCTTGCATGTGGGGCTCCCCTATGTGGGGGACACCCCTGCATGACACAGCACTCCTTGCATGCATCAGCACTGCATGTGGGCCAGTTCCACACAGGTCACGGAGGCCCAGGGTTTGAACCATGGACCTCCCATGTGGTAGATGGATGCCCTATCCACTGGGCCAGTCCACTTCCCTTTTCCTTCTGTTTTTAATTTCTAGCTTCATTCCATATGGTTAAAGAGGTTACTTTTTTTTTTATTGAAGTATATCATTCATACACAAACACACATAAACAGTAAGTGTATAGTAAAGATTGCGAACTTACAAAATGAACATAAATAACATCACACAGGGGTTTCATATATCACCCCTCCACAAACTCTTTGCATTGGTATGAAACATTTGTTACAAACTATGCAAGAGCATCATCAAAATATTACTACCAACTATATTCCTTATCTTACATTTGGTGTATTTTTTCCCCAACCCATAATATTTTTCTTTCTTTCTTTCTTTAATATTACATTCAAAAAATATGAGGTCCCCATATACCCCCACCCCCCTCCCTCACCCCACCCCCCTCCCTCACCCCTCCCCCCATACTATTTTTTTTAATGTATTTTTGTTACAGATATTGTGAACTTGCAAAACAATCATACAGATGTGTAGATTTCCCATACAACTCCACACCTTGTTGGAACATTTGTTACAGATTATGAGATAATATCATCAGACTATTACCACCAATCATGGTCTATAGCATACATTGGGCACACTTTTTCCATACACCTCCATTATCAACACAGTACAGCTTGGCATTGATGCAAGAATATTATAGTATTGCTGTTACCCACAGTCTGTAGGCCACAACAATTGTAGTTTTCCCATGTTTCTCCATATTCCCATCACCCTGCAATAGTGATGTACATCTGCTCCAGCTCACAGAAGGACTCTCTTGCATTTGTACCATTAACCACAATTCTCACCTGCCTCTGGGTTCACTGTGTTATTCAGTCCCTAGATTATTCTTTAGCTTTCTTTCTATTGACATTTACTTCCCCAGACTACCCTTTTCAGTCACAATCCCATTCCTCTACTAGGAATATATCCAGAAGAACTAAAAATTATGATGCAAACAGACATCTGCACACCAATGTTCATAGTGGCATTGTTCACAATTGCCAAAAGATGGGAACAATCCAAGTGTCCATTCACCAATGACTGGATAAACAAAATGTGGTATATACATATGATGAAATGCTGCAATAAGAAGAAATGAAATTGGGACATATGTGATAACATGGATGAGTCTTGAAGATATTATACTAAGTGAAGTAAGCCAGATACAAAAGGATAGATACTGCATGGTGTCATTAATATGAACTAAATACAAATAATAAAAACATGGAGTTAAAATGTAGAGTATAGGTTTTAAGGAGATAAGAGGAGGGTTGAGAAGAACTATGGATGCTTAATGTATGTAGAAGTTTTAATTAACTTGACTGTAAAAGTATGGAGATGGAAAGAGTTGATAATAGTAACTGGTTTATAAAGAGGTTACTTTTTATGTTTTTGCTATTTTAAAATTTACTTATACTTGTGTGTGTCCTATCACTTAATCTATTCTAGAAAATGATCCATATATTCTTGGAAAAAAAATTCTGCTGTTGATAAGTGGAGCATTCTATGTATGTTAGTTAGATCTAGTTGGCTTATAGTGCTGTTCAGGTCCTCTATTTCCTTATTGATCTTTTGTTTAGATGTTCTCTCCAGTATTGAGAGTGGTGTATTAAAATCTTATGCTATTGTTGTAGAACTGTATGTTTCCCCTTCAATTTTGTCAATGTTTGCCTCATGTACTTTGGCCTTCAGCAGTTAGGTTCATATCTGTTTATAATTATTAAATCTTGTTGAATTGACCCTTTTATCAATATATAATGTCCTTCTTTGTCTCTTGTAACAGTTTTTAATTTAAAGTCTCTATTAATATAACCACTCCTGCTCTCTTCTAATTACCATCTGCATGAAATATTTTTTCCATCCCTTTGGTTTCAACCTATTTGTATCAATAGAGCTAAGAGGGGTCTTTCGTAAACAGCATATAGTTGGTCATATTTCTTTATCTATTCTGTCAATCTCTGCCTTTTGATCAGAGAGTTTAATACATTTATATTTAAGGAAATTATTGATAGGCCAAGATCGACTCCTGCCATTTTGCTAAAATTTTTTGTAAGTCTTTTAACTCTTTTGTTCCTCCTTTCCTCCATTGCTCCCTTCCTTTTTGTTTAGATGATCTTTATTTTTTTTAAAAGATTTGTTTATTTATTTATTTCTCTCCCCTCCCCACCCCACCCCCCGGTTGTCTGTTCTCTGTGTCTATTTGCTGCATCTTCTTCTTTGTCTGCTTCTGTTGTTGTCAGCAGCACAGGAATATGCGTTTCTTTTTTTTGCATCATCTTGTTGTGTTAGCTCTCTGTGTGTGCAGCGCCATTCCTGGGCAGGCTGCACTTTCTTTTCTGCTGGGCGGCTCTCCTTATGGGGCACACTCCTTGTGCGTGGGGCTCCCCTACACAGGGAACACTCCTGCATGGCAGGGCACTCCTTGCACACATCAGCACTGTGCATGGGCCAGCTCCACACGGGTCAAGGAGGCCCAGGATTTGAATTGCGGACCTCCCATGTGGTAGACGGATGCCCTAACCACTGGGCCAAGTCCACCACCTAGATGATCTTTAATAATGAGTCATCAATTTAAAATTACTTTTCCTTTCTCTTTTGTAGATTACTTAAATATTGTCTTTATGGTTACACTTAGCATAGTAAATCTATTACAATTTAGTTTGCATTGAGTCTAACTTGATTTCAATAGCCTACACATACATAGTACCTCTGTCCCTCCATTTCTCCCTTTTATATTGTTCTTGTCACAAATTACATCTATATGTATTGTGTATTGTATGCCCAGTAACAAAGATTTATACTTGATTTTTATAAATTTAAATTTTAAGCCTTATAAAAAGTAAAAGACAGCATTAAAAATGGAAAATGAAATAATACTGGCATTTATACATATCCGTGTTTTTGAGTATCTTTATTGCTTCATTACCAGCTTTGTGATATTGTCTAGTGTCCTTTCTTTTCACCATGAAGAACTCCTGTTAGCATTTTCTGTGAGGTAGGTCTAGTGATAATGAACTCCCTCAGTTTTTGTTTGTCTGGAAATGTCTTAATTTCTCCCTCATTCCCGCCCCCCCCACGCCCCAAGATGGCTCCTTTGTCTGTTTTCTTATTCTTTGCTCATTGTTTTTGCTAGTCATTTGTGCTCGTTGTTTGCTCACTGTTTTTGCTTGTTGTATGCTCATTGTCTGTTTTTCCTTTAGAAGGCACCAGGAACAGAACCCAGGACCTCCTAAGTGGGAGGTGGGTGCTCAACTGCTTGTACCACATCCACTCCCTGCTTTTTTTGTTTTTTGTTTTTTTGCTCATTGCATTTTGTACTTGTTTTCTCTTTGTTTTTGCTCATTGTCTGCTCATTGTTTTTTTTGTCTTTTTTTTTTGCTTGATGTCTGCTCATTGTCTTCTTTAGAGGGCACCAGGACCTCCCATGTGGGAGGCAGGCACTCAATTGCTTGAGCCATATATGCTTCCTCTCTTCCTCATTATTGAAGGACAACTTTGCCAGGTATATTTTCAGGTAGCAGTGTTTTTCTTTCAGCACTTTTAATATTCCTTCTGCTGCCTTCAGGCATCAGTGGTTTCTATTGAGAAATCAGGTTAATTTTAACAAGTATGTCTTATATGTGACAATTCACTTCTCTCTTGCTGTTATTTTTTTTTAAGATTTATTTTATTTATTTCTCTCCCTTTCCCTTCCCCCGCCCCCCCCCCCATTGTCTGCTCTCTTGTGTCCATTTGCTGTGTGTTCTTCTGTGTCTGCTTGCATTCTTGGTGGCTCCAGGAACCTGTGTCTCTTTTTTTGTTGCATCATCTTGCTGTGTCAGCTCTCATGTGGGTGGTGCCTTGGGCAGGCTGCACTTTTTTCACATGGGGTGGCTCTCCTTGCGGGGCACACTCCTTGTGCATGGGGCTCCCCTATGTGGGGGACACCCCTGTACAGCATGGCACTCCTTGCACATGGCAGCACTGTGCTTGTGCCAGCTCACCACATGGGTCAGGAGGCCCTGGGTTCGAATCCCGGACCTCCTATATGGTAGGTGGGCGCCGTGTCAGTTGAGCCACATTCACTTCCCTCTTGCTGTTTTTAAGATTCTGTCTTTGTTCCTGGCCTTGGACAGTTTGATCATAATGGGTCTTGGTGTAGATATGTTCTGGTTCATCCTGCTTGTTGTTTGTTTCATCAGATTTGGGATGTTTTCTGCTATTATTTCTTCAGGTATTGTTTTCTGGCCTTTATTGTTCTCTTCTCCTTCTGGAACTTCTATCATGCATCTATTAGTATACTTGATTATATTCCATGGGTTTCTCAGGCTCTAGTTCCTGATTTACCACCTTGTTAATTTCAGTCTCTTTTACCAGCTCTTTCATTTTTCTATTGGAGGGAGCCATTTGTAAAACTTCCTACTCTGCCATTTTGCCCTTAAGGTCTTCATTTCTAAAAACAGGCTCTCCTTGGGTATGGGGTGGGGACCGAAGGAGGCTAAGGTCACCAAGCTGAGCTTCAACTGAGGATGGCACTGCCAGGAGCTGGGGAGGCCTGGATGGAGATGGAAGTGAACCCAGAAGCTGATCAGAGAGGAGAGGTGACTGCAGAGCATGGGTGGGCCCTTGAGCTGTGTTTCTAGCCCCCATAGAGAGGCAGCTTTAGTGTTGGGCATTCCCTAGCCATGGCTGCCAATGTCCCTGAGCCTCGTGCCAAGGACATCAAATGACAGCCCATATCTCTGTCACAGGAAATTGATCCCCCACTGACTAGATTTAGAAGGAACCATCAAAATAATTGTCCATGAAAACGTGTTCCCAAGATGGTGAGATATGGGAATCTGAATGCCCCCCACAGAGCACCCCCCTTCTTAAGTGTTTGCCTAACTGTGAACCAGGCAGGGTGCTGTGCCGGCTCCTTTCTTTGCCCTTTGCTGGGGGTGTCTGCCACACCATCAACAAGACAGAGGCTCCTTTGGGCCATGACTCTGGCCCTGCTCTGCCACCTACACTCTGTGGGACTCCACACCCCTCCCTGAGACCCACTTTCCTCATCAGGCGGCTGGGGAGGGGATGGCAGAGCCTGGAATCGGGGATGCTTGTGCATTCATTGCAAAATTCCAGACGAACACTCCAGCCTCCAAAAACTGGAGACCAGATTCTAAATTTGAGTTTTTCCTCCGTGTTGCAAGTTCTTCAGGGCACAGAAAAGGTTAGGGGAGAAAATCTGGAGGAAAGGCACATTAAGACACATTAAGCCAACAGTTACAAAAGCACAGAACCACAGAGCCATCTCAGCTCCTTGATTGAATATATGGGAACCTGAGACACAGGGAGGTGGAGGGATTGCCTGAAAACCCTTGAGAGAAGCTAGGTGTCCAGACGCCCTGCTCGGCTGGGAAGTGTTCTAAATCATTTGTGCCCTGAATTTCTATACTGTGTTATGTGAGGTGGGAGGAATTGGTAATCCCACCCTCAGAGGGATGTCTTTGTGTTCAAGACAATCAGTCATCCTTTCCCACAGGGCAGCGAGAGCATCAGTAAAGCTACCAAAACCTTTGTGATGCCTGCTCCTCCGTCGATTACAAACGGAGAGGGAAAGCTTGCCAGTTCTTTCCCAGCATGGATTTCAATTCTTTCCTCAGCGTGGATCTATCGTCTCTGAGAAGGAAAATGCATGTCTGTCCTTGGGTGGTGTGCTTGATATAGTACTTAAAGGAGCCTCTGTCTGTGGGGGACACATATGGAAGCCCAAGGCACTAAAGCCAACCTCCCCAATCCGTTCCCCACCCTCACAAGCAGCTGAGCCCCCACTGGACAGGACTGAAGCCTGCACAGTACTCAGGCTGTGGCCAGGGTCAGGGCTTGGCTAGGCCAAGGGCCCATTTCCTGAGTTCCATCGCAAGCTCTGTCCTCTTTGTCCCCTGGTGAAAGGCAAGGGCTCTTTCCTTCTCAGAAGCACCAAGTCCAAAGCACAGTGTGGAGGTGGGGAGAAAGACTGGAGAAAAGGCCCCAGCTTGGTTTATTTTCCTCAAGAGGTGAGAACCCTGGAAAAGAGTGTGATTAATTCAGTGATCTCCTGGGGGACGGGCAGCTTTCCTGGACCATTAGGAAGCTGAAGCCAGGGAAGCGGCTTCCAAGGCAACTGCTACCATGGCAACAGGAATGCCAGCCTTGGGGGGACCTCGCTCCTCAGCCCCCTCCAAACCTGAAACATCTGGAGCAGCTGGCATAGGACCAAGACACTGCTGTTTGTGGAGCTGGGACTGGCGAGGCCCCAGAGCTCAGGCAGGTGGACACAGGAAAGGAGGAAGGCTTGAGGATCTCCATACACCGGGCCCTCAGACGGGGCTCAGACGCGCAAATTCAGCTGGCTGCGACCAGCTCTCCTTCTAAAGCCTCCCCCAGGGGTCAGCCCCAGAGCTGGGCAACAGGCTCCTGTAGTTCTGGTTCTGGGCTCTGGGGGCCCAGAGCCTGCCTCGGTGCATCTGCTGCATCTGCCCCTGCCCAGCAGATCCAGGTGCGTAGCCTGGTGCTCAGAGAGGCTCAGGGGCTTCCCGGGGTCACCTAGCAAATAGAGGCTGGGGCAGGACCACAAACCAGGTCTCTGGTCCCAAACCTTAGGCTCTTCTGCATCAGAGTCTCCAGCCCAGAAGGCCAGAGCATCCTGTCAGCAGAAGGATCCCACAGAGGGCCAGAGGACTGGCCCATCCCGAAAGCCCCAGATCCATCTGCAGACCACACAAGCCCTTCATAGAGGGCCCCGGAGCCAAAGGGAGAAGGCTCGTTTCCATCATGGGACTGGGTGTTGAACAATTCTTCCCCAGCAGACAGTAACAAAAACAACAAAAAATGTAACAGCTAACATTCACTGAGCACTTACTGTGTGTGCCTAGAACTGCTCTAAACGCTTAAGATTTATTAATTTACAACTTTCACAACAGCACCATGAGGTAGGCACTATCATCCCAGTTTATAGATGAAGAAACTGAAACCCTCAGAAGGTAAGTAACTCACTTAGGGCTCCAACTCGTAAGTGGCAGAGCTGAGATTTGAACCTGGGCAGTACGGCTCTGGGTCCTGAGTCTCTCTGGGGTCACCTAAGCTAAGCCAGGAAATCTCAGTTCCACCATTCCTAGCTGGTTGTTTTGGGCCAGCTATTTTTCCTTTCTCTGCTTTTTTTCAATATTAAGTGGAAGTAAAATAATAGTATCTACCTCGGAGGACTGCTGTGAGAATTAAATAATGCCTGTAAACTTCTTAAGAGAGAGTGTTAACTAGTGAGTGCACAGTGCCAGCTAAAAAAACCAAAATAGGTACAATAGCACATACAAAGAGTCATGGAGGATGAGGGGGCTTTGCCAGGTGGACATGGGTAGGAGGAGGGGCGGTAGAAGGCACAGCATGGACCAAGGCCCAGGGGCACGGGAACCTGGCTGGAGCTGCCTGCAGAGCAGGGTGTGAGCACGGGAGATGCTTGGCCCAAGAAGCCATCTTGAAGCCATAGCTCTGCTGAGCCACCCTGGACAAGGGCCGGCCAGGCTGGGCCTGGGGGCTGGGGATAGCACTCAGATCCTAGTTTGCCCCCAAGGGGCTGGGAGACTTGGGGCAAAAGACTCAGCATCCTCAGGCCTGTTTTTCCAGCTGGTCCTACTGCAGGTAGATGAAGGGACATGAGGATGGTGAGGGTGACTGCAAAGGGAAGACTGTGAACAAAAGGTACGTTTTCGTCAATATGGAGGCATTCAGGGCATGAGGTTGCTGGTAGCCTGGCTCACTCCCTGCCTCCAGACCAAATAGCCCCTGAGCCCATCCCCTCTCCAGTCTTCCCAGGGAGAAAAGCTGCCAGCAGCACCCACCTTCTGCCCTGACACTTACACCAACTTCTTGCAACCTCCCTAGGAACATATAAAGTCCCTTCCCAATTCAGCCCCACCCCATCCCTCTCCAGCTTGGTTCTGAGGATTACAAAGAAGATAGACAGGAAAGTTCGCTGCATGATGTACAAGAAGGCAGCGGATGGGCGGTACCATTTTTCTTTGCTACCAGCTCTGGCAGGACCAACACAGTTGCAGTTGCTCAAAGGTCCTCAGTAAAGCCTGGCAATGATTTTAGAGGAGAAATCTGTCCCCTCAGGGTGGATGGGCCGGGCTGGGTATAGAGGACATTTATTAAAGCCTTTTTTGAAGTCTGCTGTGTAATTGTTGCTGCAATACTATGTCCTTTGCCTTGTGCTCCGGGTCAAATTAGATGCTAAATTTAGAGGTCCTGACAAGGGGCCTCTCTTCCCCACCTCGCTGGGCTTAGCCCCAGTCCAGAGGCCTCGCACCTTCACCAGGTTTTCAGGTAAAGAAACCACCAGAAAACCACAGCTAGAATTTAAAATAGTTTTATTAAAACAAGCGCAATTTGTAAGAGCAGCATCTACTGTCTGCCTGAAATGTGCAAATCTGTTTATGCAACTCCACAGCTCAGCTTATCTGACAATGGACACACCTCCACGCTTGGGCACAGGCAGCACACACTGCTCGGGCCAGGGCAGCGCAGCTGCCCCCGCTGTGGGGCCTGCCTGGCCTGCCTGGCTCCGCCTCAGGCACAGAGCTCCATCTCACTGCCCAGGCCCCTGCCACGCTCCGGACCAGACCCAAGGGACACGGCGGCAGCAGCGGACACTGGGGCTGTCTCTCAGTTGTCCATTACAGGAACAGCTTAAAACCAGTTGGAGTAACAGGGAACAGCAGATTAAAACCCAAACGGACATTTAAGGAGGAGTAAGCCATTGCACACTCTGGGAAGTCCATGGGCGTACAGTGGGAGTTTAAAACCCCATTTTTGCTGGAAGAGCATGGTTTAAAAAACAAAACAAAACAACCCAAACTTTTAAAAAATAAAATAATACTGACTTTAGCAGCAATTGCAAACAAGGAAGATGATAAATGAGGGACACATTTCGGTCACAGCGAAGAAAGATTATGTGATTCTCTGTGCTGTAGACTGGAAGACTGATCTGGCTTCCCGAATGAGGAAAGCTCCCTGGCTTTCCCGGAACTAGGGGGATGCTCTGCTGAGCCAAGGGAGAAGACAGGCAAAGAGGACATCCAGAGGACAGAGGAAGGTGGGAAGGACCGTCAGAGGAGGCTGACGGTGCATGAGCGAGAAGAGGCATGCGCTGCCGCCTCCCTCAGCTGACGCTTCTCAAATCTGGCTCCCTGAGGCCACTGCAGCCAGGAGAGCTGGCTCGATGCTTGCTGGGATCCCAAGGCCGTTGAGCAGGTGGGCAGGAGCCCAGCAAAGAGAAATCCCTGCCGCAGGCAAATACGCAAAGTGACAAGTGACTGCTTTCCTTTTCAATGACGACCCCTCAAAAGCTTTTTCCTCAAGGACTCCAGGGGGAGGGGGAGTTGGGTGGGAACCTCAGCGCCTTTGTGGATGGGAAGACCTGAATGGAGCTGCAGATCGGGTCCCTCTGCCTGCTCTGCAGACTCTGACGTCACAGGTTTCTAGGGGCAATACCTGGACAGGCCTAGGTGTGACAGGAGAGGGTCAGAGTGCAGTGGGTGTCGGGCACAGTCCAGCATCTCCATGGCGGCCAGCTTGGGCCAGGGCCCGCCGGCGGGCCAGGCGTGATTTGGAAGGAGGGGAGAGCTTCACGGCGCACAGGCCCTCAGCCAGTGCCTCTGCCAGTTCGTTCTCCTCAGGCTGAGACAGCTGCAGTTCATTCTCCTCGTGCTGAGACAGCTGTCGGTTGAGGGCTATGGCCTCGGCTGCAAAAAGCGTCAGGTCCATTGTGCTGCTATTCCTGCACGGGCAAGGGGAAAGGTGGGAAAAAGAGAGGGACAGGACTCAATTGGGGTCAGCCAGGCCAGCTCCCATTAGCTGCTGCAGTTCTATACTCCCACAGATTTTTCTGAACCAGGATGGGCTGCTCTTTCCAAAGTAGTTCTTGTTTGTGTTCGGAATCTTACTTTGGAGGTTGCCTTGGCTCTTCTGGGAATGACCTTCAAGCCTCAAGTAAAGTCCCTGGACTTAACAGTCAGGGCAAATGCCACCTTCTATTCAGAGCTACCCCGCCCCCCCCAAAGCGCCCTCAGCTCTGCTTGCATCTTTACCAGAGGAAGCGACATAGCACATCACGCTCACCTGTGTAAATACCCCTCTCCCTGTGGGGGAATGGGGCTCCAAGCACAGGGGCTGTGCCTTTTGTTGGTATCCCCAGAACCCAGCTCAGGGCACTTTAGGTTTGCTGAATAAATCTCCTAAGGTGGATCTAAGGTTTGGAAATAGCCACAAGGACTCTGGAGGCAGCTCTAGAGAATAAGGCAGGATCCCAGCACAGCAGTGACAACATTTTGGGTCAAAATGAACTGTGACTTTAAAAGGTGTAAGATGAGCTTTCCTGTACAATTTTCCTTTGGGTTCAAAGTCCAACTCCCAAGAGTACTGTGTATGGCCTTGGGCTAGTTAATTTGACCTTTCTATTCCTCAGTTTTCTAATCTGTAAAATGGGGATAACAGAAGTACCTCTCTTTTACATGTATCATGAAGATTAAGGGTGTAATATATGTAAAGATCTTAGCACCATGCCTGGCATGTGGTAAATATTTGATACATGGTGACCATTATTATTATTATCAGTGTATGTGACAGTTGGTCCCACTGCCTTATAGTGGCGCGATACCTGCTACTTTAACCAGCCTGCAGCAGCAGCAGCAAAAAACCACAGTGTGCATAACCCACAGAATAGGTCTGTCTTTGGGCTGTAAATGTGATTTCCAGTTACAGGCAAGCCTAGTTCTGATGGGTCCAAGTGGATATGCAAAACAGGTATTTCTCTCATAAACAGCAAGGAGAGACTCTAAGGTGCTGGAGGGTCGGGGAAGCCATCTAGGTGGAGAAAGAGAAGGAAATAGATACACAGTAGAGGGAATGGGGGTGGTGGGGGGAGTAGGGAGAAGGGAAGCCTGATAACCCCTTTAGAAAGAGGATGCCTGAGCCTTGAGAGGGCTCCCTGCCCCCCACCCTCAGCGTGTCTGAGAGCTTGAGGAAAGGTCAAAGCCAAGGAAAGAAGGGCATTGGGTTGGGTGACATATTTACCTCTGGAGAACTTGTGGTGTGGGGAGTCCCCTTTCTGGAGCTTGCTAGAATGGGAAAGACAGATGTGTGGGTAAGCACTGCTCCCTCCTTCCAAGAGCTGTCCCCACCCAAGCCAACACAGGGCAGGTTACCCAACAAAGGAACTTGACCTGCCAGCAGCGAGACCTTCCAAGGAGAGAGCAAGCAATGTACAACCTGAAGTCACAGCTCTCTCTTCAAGGAGAGCTCCTCCGCCCCAACCCCAGCAAAATCCTAATCTTCCTTCAAGACCCAGCTCAAGTCACTTTCCGGTGCAGCATCACCCTACCCTGCTACCCTTCCCTCCCAGTCCCACAGCAGAGGTGGATCCTTGTCCCTTGGTGCCACTCACATTTTTTATAAGCACTTATCATACTGTCTGTACTTTGTTCCCAACTACCTCTCCCCACATGAAGACAGGGCCGGGGTCTTACTCCTCCCTGTACTGCCAGGGCCTGGCATGTGGCAGGTGCTCAGTGAAGACAGCAACTCTTGGGTGGCTGGAGACTAACCATGTGGAGACTGCGCCTTGGGCTGGGTCCCCATCGGTACCATGGGGCTGGCTACTCTTGTCCCCCTCCTCTAGCCGCATTGGGGCTGGCCAGGCCCTGGCAGACAAAGGAGACATGGTAAATCAAGGTGGGTCTGAAAGAGCTCATGGAAAGGCAGAGGTCAGGTATTCTGACAAACCACAGAGGATTTTAAAAAATGTTTTCTAGTGAAGACACTGGATCGCTAGCCTGGGGGAGGGCACCACCATCTGCCTCTCAGGCCAACTGGACCCAGACACCCAGGACTATGAGGAGAACCTGCTTGCCCCAGATGCAGCTACATGGCAAGCAGGACAACAAGGTCTTGCTTCTGGGTGCCTTCAGCTAATGACCCCTGGATAAGGGAATAATACTACAGACCCCAAATAACACCACCAGGTCGAGTCCATTTACTTCCTATGCTCAGACTGAGGCTGCTATGCCACCTCCGTCCAGCTGCCAGCTGCCTGGGCTGCTACTCAGTACTTGATGTTGTGACAGCTTCCTCACAACTGTGCTGCAGGCCTGAAGAGCTGGAGTGCCACCCCTCCCTGGAGTCACTCACCCCCTGCACCCATGGGTGCTGCAGGACCTGGGCAGCACTGAGTCTCTGCTTTGCATCTCGAACCAGGAGCCTGGAGATGAGGTCTTTGGCCTCACTGGAGATGTGTGCCCAGTCTTTTTCAGGAAACTCATACTTGCCTTCCTGGATGCTCTCAAACAGCTTGTTCTAGGGAAAGAAGATTCCTCCTGAGGCCACAATGGCCAGGGGATGGACAGGATGTGCCTGTCATTGATCTGATCACCCTGAGTCTAACTAACCTCAGCTGAAGCTGCAGCTCATGCCGTGGGTAAGCCACAGACCAGGGCCCTTCCCCAACCCCCCACTACCCCTAAATCTTATCAAATTACACAGAATACCCATGGCCGGTCTGGGTGGCTCTGCTGCTTAGAGGGCTGGATGGGTAAAGGACACGGAACATCACCAACAGAATGAAGTTCAAATTCCTTGGCTCCTCATAGAGGGCCCTCCATGAACTGGCTCCAGGCAACCTTTCTAGTCGCTTCTTCCCCACCATCGACTTTATACTTCTACTTGTCTTCCTTTCACATACATAGTTGTTTCATACCTCCATGTCCCTCCTACTTGAATTTCTGGTACCCCTTCTCCTGGATAATTTTTATTCATCCTCTAAGTCTCAGCTCAGGCATCATTTTCTTGAGCAATCCTCCCCTAAACTCCTCGCTGGGCTGAGTACCTGCTTATCTCTGACTAGCCTGGGACTGCCCTTTGATGGAGGTCGGAAGAGGCACTGTTAAACCCCTTCAGGTCAGGAACAACCTCAAGCCCAGTCCTGCTTGACCCCCCAGACACACTGAGCCCCCAGGGCTTGCGGCCTGGGCCCTGGGGCCACGCTCACCTGGCACACCCGGCACACCTCACCCCGGTCCCAGCCACAGTCTGCCCCGCAGTGGCCTACAAACGGGGGGTAGCCACTGAGCATGATGTAGAGGACCACGCCCAGGCTCCACAGGTCACAGCGCTTGTCGTAAAAAGTGGCCTCATCCGTGAAGACCTCCACCACCTCAGGGGCCATGTACTCTGCAGAGCCACACTGTGGGGGAGAGGGACAGGGCAGAGGAGAGAGGCTTAGTCACAGGGAGAGGGGATGGTGAAGAGCAGAACATCATGGGAACTGAGCAAGAGGATGGCGTGGTAGAGCAGGAAGGTGTCATGAGAGCCTGCCAGCCACTCACCTGATACTACCACGGTACTTGGAAAAGCCAGGCCAACTGCTCGTTTGTAAACTGAGTCCTATCATTCCCCAGGATCTACCGGATTGGCTCCAAGTTGCCTTCTTTTTTTTTTTTTTTTTTTATAGGTTATCAGAACTTTTTTTTTTTAAAGATTTATTTATTTATTTAATTCCCCTCCCTCCCCCGGTTGTCTGTTCTCTGTGTCTATTTGCTGCGTCTCGTTTCTTTGTCCGCTTCTGTTGTCGTCAGTGGCACGGGAAGTGTGGGCGGCGCCATTCCTGGGCAGGCTGCACTTTCTTTCGCGCTGGGGGGCTCTCCTTACGGGGCGCACTCCTTGCACGTGGGGCTCCCCTACGCGGGGGACACCCCTGTGTGACACGGCACTCCTTGCGCGCATCAGCACTGCGCATGGGCCAGCTCCACACAGGTCAAGGAGGCCCGGGGTTTGAACCGCGGACCTCCCATGTGGTAGACGGACGCCCTAACCACTGGGCCAAGTCCGTTTCCCCAAGTTGGCTTCTTATCTTTCAGGTCTTTCTCCAGTAGGCAGAGACCCTTGGTCATAAATTCCAGGAATCTTTCCCTGTCTCAGCTCTCTATAAACACACTAAATGTACAGGTGCTTAAATATATCAGGAGCACTGCTTTGGGAGGGAGATCTTTGGAGATCCAATTTCATAAAGTAAGGATTTTTCTTAAGTGAAGTCCCGCCAAGCTTCCCTGCTAGCTCAGAGCATGGGAGTATAAGAATTTAGAATCAAGAGACCATCACAGCAAGAAGACGTCTTATATCAAATCCAATCTACCTGCCTCTCCCATTCATCGGTGGGAAAACCAAGGCATAGAATGAGATGGGGATTTGTCCAAGCACATCAGTGGTAAACCCAGGACCAGAAACCAGGATTTCACTTTCCTATCCCTGCATAGAAAACTGCTGATAAGAATCAAATAAATTCTTATTTCTCCCTTCCTCATTATTTCAGGTTCACCAAGAGACAACCACACTACACATATACACACAAGTCATTTGATGGGAAGATGGTAAGTAGAGAAAGGACATTTTCTTTTTCTTTGTTATTGGCAATTAGAGCTAATGACTTTGAGAAGAAGGCAATCCAGTGTATCGGAAGCTAATATAGAAACATTCCTAATAGTGATCCTTGGAGTAACACACAATACAGGCATACTTAAATGCATGTCCTAAAAAAAGATTAAGAAAATTCACTTATGAAGCATGCAAATCTCAAAAGATTCATAACAAGAGATGTCTTATGATGAAGTATTTCCCAGTGGCACCATCTGGGTGTGAAATGTGAAGTCAAAAAAGCAACAGAGGGAAGCGGACTTGGCTCAATGGATAGAGCGTCCACCTACCACACGGGAGGTCCACGGTTCAAACTCAGGGCCTCCTGACCTGTGTGGAGCTGGCCCACACGCAGTGCTAATGTGTACAAGGAGTGCCATGCCACACAGGGGTGTCCCTCGCATAGGGGAGCCCCGTGCGCAAGGAGTGCGCCCCGTAAGGAGAGCCACCCAGCACGAAAGAAAGTGCAGCCTGCCCAAGAGTGGTGCCGCACACACGGAGAGCTGACGCAAGATGATGCAACAACAACAACGACAAAAAAGAGAGACACAGATTCCCAGTGCTGCTGACAAGGACACAAGCGGACCCAGAAGAATACACAGCGAATGGACAGAGAGAACAGAGAACTGGAGTGGGGAAGGGGAGGGAAAAAAAAAAAGGCAACAGGGTAACTTAGCTAGGCAATCCTAGGTGTAGAGAGCCCAGGACCTCACGGTTCTTGCTAGAGATTATCTACTTCCCACAGTGGGGGAGGACTGCTCCCGACTCTCTATCTGTGAAGGTGCCATGACTTCAGCAAAGGAAATGGACTCTCAGAGCTACCTATGTGCGCATATGAGAACGGGCTGGCCTGGGCGTAGTGTCTGCCTACACCTGGGTCGGGAGTCGGGGCTTGGTTTGTGCTTACAGATACAAGTTTTTGTCTCTTCATTAGCAGAGAGAACCCACCCTAAATTAAGAGCTCTCAGGTCAGTTTCCCTAGCAGCTAAGCACTGGCTCTGTGGGGTGAGAGCCTACCAACATAAAGCAGCGAGCCAAATGACAATTGAGGCAGCAGGAAGTAGTGTTCATAGAAACATTCGGTATTCCCCTCCTCAGCTTTCTGTTGTGAACTTGATGCTTTGGGTCAGGGGGCACTCCAGATGTACAGGAGCCTGGAAGGGAGTGGCACAGGGTGTCACGTCATACATACTGGAGTGGTCAGCTCTGGTGTGGTGATGGGCATGCAGGAGTTGTTCAGCTTTACCCCACTGCCCAAGTCAAAGTCACAGATTTTCACTGGAGACACCTGAAAACATAAACCAAAGGCCATAAATGTAAGAAACTAAAGGACATTAGGAGATGATATGATTATATGGGTGCCTAGTTTATGGCTAACACACCAAAGCCTATCTCTCATGTCATGTTTATTAGCCTTGGTTTAGCTAGAAATGCCTGAGAATTTTCCCCCAGGTGTCCTCCTCCCCATTTATTTCCCTCATAAGAAAAAAAGGTGTGAACTATATGGTTTTAAATTGTTGTGAGCTTAGTATAAAATAAGGAGTAAACCTATGGAATTCTTGCCAGCAAACAATGGTACAGGTTGCAACAGAGAAGTTAGAAGAGTTCACACATGCTCCTGAAAGGCAGACTCCTTGTCACCCATTCAATGAAGGGCAAATTAGCTTTGTAAAGTGAAACCTTTGACCATGTCAGGTGCTGGACGGTGACCAATTTTTCCCAGTTTGTTGTCTGGAACTCTGTTGATTTTAGCACCGAATGTCCTATATCCCAGGAAACCCCTCAGTTCTGGGCAACCTGGGATGGCTGGTTACTCTAGGTGGCCTTGACAAAGCAGCCAAACCCACCAGAACTGCATGCCAAGTCTGAGACCACAGCCAGGGTGACTCATCTCTGCTGTGAGTGGGCGCCTGAGAATGGCCTACAGGGTTGGCATCACAGAGCCAGCCAGGCCATCTACCCACTGGGGAAGCGTGGGCAAGTCTCTTAACTTTCTCTCTCCCCCTTCTTTCCTCCCTCTTCCTCTCTCTTTCTCAGTTTCTCTTAATTTTAGTTTTATCCAACCACAAAAAGGTTAATTTTAGTTTTATCCAACCATAAAAAGGAGGCAACAAACTTGTACCATGAAGATCAAAAGAAACAAGGGACATGAAAATACACTGTAAGCCAGAGCAATATAACAAGGTGAGTTCTGGGATCAGATGACCTTAGTTTTAATGTAGGTTCTACTACTAACTAGCTGAGTAATGGGCAAATTCCTTAACGTCTCTGAGCTTCAGTTTGCTCATTCATAAAATGAGGATAATAGTATCTAGTCATGAGAGTTTACAAATGAAATAAGGTACTTGGCCCAGTACCTTCTACAATGTAAGTACTTAATAAATATTAACTCTATTATCAATTATCATCATTATAATGATAGATCATAAAGTTCTGTGCCAGAAGTCACAAGATATTATTTAAGCTAATACATTAATTACTCTTCTTCACAAAAGACTGGTAAGTAGCAGGTAACCCATATAGTCACAGGCAGTTATTTCTTATTTATCAGCTACGGTTGAGTCCAGACCAAGACACATTTACTCATACCTAGGTATGCCTGTAGATGACCCAAAGCACCAGGGGCCTAAATCCCTAAGAAACAGAATGTGCCAAATTCACACACACCTATGGAAATGCAGCTTCCACTTACTAGTAGATTGAGTTAAGGCAAAATTTAAAATAGATTTGTTCAATACCAAGCACAAATGTTTTCCTTTTAATGGATGCTTTTGGAAATAAAAGTGGAAACAGAAACCCTTTTCAAGAACTTGTTAATTATTCCTTCTAGCTGCGGACATCATTTGGCATATATACCATGTCATAAACATCATTTATAAGCAGAAATATGCTTCATATAAGATTGAGTTGTTGTTTATGACTCACATCACATGCTCTGACAGTAAGTGCATTGGACTGGAAAACATTAATTTTGTGCAGGTCTCATATATTTTACAAACTGTCAGGCCTAAGTCAATCACACTGATGATAAACAGCAAAGGAGGGACAAAGATTAACTAAACTAGGAATGTAGGAACATTACATATTAGGTGTATCATGCTCATGTGTCCATAATAATCTATTCAAGTCGGTACAGGGTGGTTTCTCTGAATCAGTGTACACTGTAAGATCCCAAATCAGGCCCTAAGTACCTTTTCTGAAGATTCACACAATATATTTTCCGGCTTCAGATCACGATGAGCAATGCCTGAAATGACAAAGAGCAAAGAAATGGTTAACATGCATATAATTACCAAACAGTCCACACACAATTAATTTTTTTCAAATGCTGTTGTTCGCAGATTAATTCCCAATTATGGTACATTAAAAAATCAACGAGCTGCAGGAGGCAGAAGTAACCAGAGACATAAACCAAAAGCACAGTTGATTCTGCAACTTCTTTTGAAGCAGGGGATTTAGAAGTCTCTTGGTAGGGATAAGAAGGGCTAAATGAATCCTCGTCAGTCTACCTCTCAGCACTGCAGTGACAATCAAGAATAAGAAAGCCTAATACAAAGCAGAACCAAGAGTCTGCAAAGGGCAGTGCTTGGAACAGCAATGCAGAAATAATTAGTGCCTTGTTTAAGATCACCTCAGGGGGCTTAGAATGCTCTACCTCATTTCTTCTTGTGTGGCCGATTAAATAAAAAAAGAATTCCTTCAGTGGGACTCCCTGAGTTTTTTGAGGATCAAGTATTAGTTAACAAATATCCCAAAGGTTGCTTCATTTCCTTCTCATCTGCTCTTCTTGTCCACGACAGCCTGCCAGGAGCAGAGCAGACCCTGCCTTTGGCCCAAGGTTGCTGTTCTGAAGAGAAGCCTCGCCTGCCTTTTGGCCTGGACCTCTCTATCCTGAGGGAGACTTGCAAATAGCAACTGATTCCAGGAGGTGTTAAAAGCTGCTGACCTGGCCAACAAGGCACCTTCTAACCAAAGACAGGGACAAAGAACCAATTCCTAGGGACATGGAGTTCCCGCAGCTTCCATGGAAACCTCCATTCCTCTTTCCTCCTGCAGAATGCACAGACAGAAGGGTTGGAGAGCCAAGCTAGAGCCACTTACTACTTGGAAGTACTGGAAAGCAGCAGGGGTTTTTCAGGGGTAAAGGGAGTAGGTGGGAAATGCAGAATCTGTTTCACTAAAATTCCCTTGATGATCAACTGCTTAGGTAGCCCTCCAGCTCCACTAGGAGGCAAAGGCCCAGGCCACCTGAGGCACTTCATGAGACAGGAAAACCTGTGCTGCAGCATAAGTAACTTCATCAGTCACCTAATTGAATGAGAACCCAGGGCAACTCAGTCCAGGCTGCACAAATTGAGTCAGGCTACAGCTCACCGCACTAAAAGTGAAAGATATTTTCCATTATGGCAAGTGTTCCCACAGAAGGATCATGAGCCATATGTGCAACCTTACTCTCCAAATAGGTGACAACAGCCCAGTCCCCCAGCTTGAGAACCCAGAGCCCTGCTGTAATCATGGGCCATGAGCATACCAGCCATCGAGCTGCTCCGGTTCATTTCCCAGAGGTTACGCTGCAGTGTGTCCAGTATTTAAAAGTAAGGAACTTGTTTCAGGGCTGACCCATTCTTGCCCAATTCATCTTCCCAGTGTGAAGTTATTTAGAAAACAGCCAAGTTCAGCTGGAAATCGTTTTTCATCCCCTCTAACTTCTACTCACATGGGCAGCTGGCTAGCTAGATGTTAACAAGCACTCCGGAACTCCTAAGATACCACCAGCTTCCATTCCCTTTAGTGTATTCTTGTAAAAAATAAATAAAAAATACAACTGCCTTTACCCCCCTCCAAGGTATGGATCTTGTAAAAAGCATGACCCAGTTTTGTAATCTACTGAGGCAGCTTGTAGTTGTAGAGCAGTTGTAAATCTTTGTCAGGCAGGTGTTACCTGCATGCATCCCAGCTTTCAGAAACAGAACTGCTGCTATTCATCATGCTGCGGAAAGTACAGGCACCCCCTTCGAGGAATTCTCATCCCAGTGCAAGTCAGGCTCCCAGTACAGGCACTGACAGTATGGAGAGCTCTTTTCAGCCACTGGAGGACATGGGGATGGAACCAGTGAACCTGCACCTTCCCTGTACAGGCCACCCCAGTCTGCACTGTATTGCTGGTACATGGAGGGATGCGTGAACCACGTGCTGACGGATGGTCCTGAGCGCTCCCAGCCAGTGTGGCAGGCCAACATCCACAGCAGCGAAGGGAAGGGCGCTAAGTCACAAACTGTAGTTTTCTCTACCCCAGCCCCCACCAGGCAGAATGCTTAATTTAAGGGAATTAATTATTAAGAATAAAAATGCCTTTTGCCTGGTGGGGGATGAGGGTGGAGGAAATGACATTTATTGCACTACTATGTGCCAGGCACCACGCTCCATCTTTACTACATAGACACACTACATCCATGAGGCACACAACTACTTAGATGAGTTAATATGTACAGAAGGCTCAGAACAGTGCCTAGCACAGAAGGGCTATATATGTGCCCACTACTGTTGATGATATTGTTCTCTCCCACTTCTCAACCATAACTCTATGTAGCATTATTACTGAAAGGGAACTTAGCTGGAAAAAAGATGAAGCCAGAATTCATTATTTCCATTGGCACTGTACTGCTGTTAGCTTAGGCAAATTTTTAAAAATGTGTGTAATATTCGAACATATTTATGGAAATGTAAAAACACTTAATTTGCAAAGAGCTTTAATTCACTACAAAAGTTCTTAAGTAATCTGCCCTAGGAAAGGGACTGTAAACTGAACTGTAATTCAAACAATAGCAACCTACTATTTACCACTGTGATGCTCAACAGAGACCTCAAACTTACCATGTTAGTAGAAAAATGCATTTTTCATGTGAGACAGATATAAAACTACATATATACTATCATGCCAATTTTGAGAAAGAGAGATACAGGTAATGTATTTTAAAAGACCAGAGAAGGGGGAAGCGGACTTGGCCCAGTGGTTAGGGCATCCATCTACCACATGGGAGGTCCGCAGTTCAAACCCCGGGCCTCCCTGACCCGTGTGGAGCTGGCCCATGCGCAGTGCTGATGCGCACAGGGAGTGCCGCCCCACACAGGGGTGTCCCCTGCGTAGGGGAGCCCCACGCACAAGGAATGCACCCGTAAAAAGAGCCGCCCAGCACGAAAGAGGGTGCAGCCTGCCCAGGAATGGTGCCGCCTACACTTCCCAGTGCTGCTGACGACAACAGAAGCGGACAAAGAAACAAGACGCAGCAAATAGACACAGAGAACAGACAACCGGGGGAGGGGCGGAATTAAATAAATCTTTAAAAAAAAAAAAGACCAGAGAAAGAATATCACCAAATATATAATAGAAAATATTTAAAATATTTATTATGAATTTTATATTCTTAGGAAGAAGAAAGGGAACACGATCCACACAAATTCACATAGATACACATTCACACATACCTTGTTCAAATGGAAATTTATTCTTTTTCCTCCCTACTCTTCCTCTGGTATTGTTATCCTGGTTAATAGTTCCACTGTCTACCCCCATCCAAGCCAGAAGCCTAGCACTGCCCTCTCACCCTCATGGGTGGACATGTTCAAATCCTGAACTACCTGGGAAGCGGATTTGGCTCAATGGATAGAGCGTCCGCCTATGGTCCAGGGTTCAAACCCAGGGCTTCCTGACCCATGTGATGAGCTGGCGCACGTGCAGTGCTGATGTGCAAGGAGTGTCGTGCCACGTAGGGGTGTCCCCTGTGTAGGGGAGCCCCACACACAAAAAGAGTGCACCCCATAAGGAGACTGCCCAGCATGAAAGGAAGTTCAGCCTGCCCAGGAGCGGTGCTGCACACATGCAGAGCTGATGCAGCAAGATGACGCAACAAAAAGAGACACAGATTCCTGGTGCCACTGACAAGAATGTAAGTGGACACAGAAGAACACACAGCAAATGGACATAGAGAGCAGACAACTGGGGGGGGGGGAGGAGGGGAAGGGGAGAGAGATAAATAAAAAATAAAAAACAAACCAAAAAACCCCTGAACTGCCTGCCAGCTGCTCCATCTCCTGGACCAAGCCTGCCCCCCCACCCCTCTTCCCCTGGTACCCAGAGGCTGGCCAGTCCAACCCAGCCACCAGGGCAGAAGCCCAGCTCACCTTTGGTATGCAGGAAGTCAAGGGCAGCAGCGACATCCCGCACCACTCGGCTAGCTTCTCGCTCATTGAAGTGCTTCCGCTTCTGGATGTGGGCCAAGATGGAGCCTGGGGAGCCAAGGAGACAAAGAGGAATCTTTTTCAGGGTCTAGTAAGACTAACTTCTTAGAGACCAAGGTTTCACAAGTTTGGGAGCTTCCTGAGGGTGGGGACCTAAGCTCATTCATCACTACATGGCCAGCACCAAGAGTGGTGCCTGACACAGAGGAAGTGCTGGCATATGTCTGTTGAACAAAACTGGACTCCTATCTTCTGGACTTACTATGATGAGCCCAGAAGGGAGAAAGAACAACCATTTAAGGGGCCAAAAAATTTGAATGCCACTGGGGCAGATGTGCCTTCTGAAATCAGAGGGAACTCAAAGTGAATCCATGTGGGGCTAAGAGGGCTTCTCTGCAGGAACATTGCCCCCTTGGCATCTGTCAGATCAACACAAGAGCACAAGCCTTCACATGGAAATATCACACCCTCACCAGATAGGGACAGGTCTAGAAAAGGGAAAAGACCTGTTCCCCCGCCTGAATTTTCCCATTTATTACTGTTAGTATTTTATTGACAATGGCTAACATTTATTGATGCAATACTAAGTAAAATTTTCTCCTCACCACAACTGTACAAAATGGGTAGTGATGCTATCCCCATTTTAGAGATGGGGAAACTGAAGCCAAGAATGGTTAAGCAACTTGCCCAGGATCATGCACCAGTGATGGTGGAGCTGGGATATGAACGCAGCAGGCTGACCTTACAGCCTGTGCAAACCTCCTTTCAGCAGGGCCCGTGGTCCACCTGCTGTGAGGATGGGCTGCCCTGAGCCAACCTCACTCTCTTTACCCACTGGGTCTGGCCTCAATGGAGCTACACTCTAAGCACTATGGCTTCAGGTGACCCCAACTGCACCTAGCATTTAAAACATGTAATTCAAAGCTCTAGTATTGTTGGGCAGTGCAGGGGACAGACACAGGCATGGACATATGGTTTGGCTCTATGTGGTCTACACTCACTACTAGAAGCCAGAAATCTGGGCTGAAAATGACACGTTTACTCATTATCTTGTTTGTTTGTTTGTTGGCATGGGGAGGAGATGAGAGAGGAATGTAAGAACTGCTAAAGATCATTCACTCACTAGATTAAGTAATCAAAGTATCCCAGGAAATAGCTCCTGGCTAGGCTCTAGCTTGCTCTACTGTAGTGACCTTTGTGTCCAAATTCCTTAAAAGGGAAGGTGGGAGTAATATTCCACATATTTTCTAAGAGAGCTGTCAGCATACCCAATTGTTTTAATAATAATAATGACAGCCAACACTTACTGAACTCTTAGTGCCTACCAGGCACTATGATAAGCATTTCACATGAATTACCTCATTTAATCTTTATAGCAATCCAGAGGTAGGTGCTATCATTATCCCAATTTTACAGGTAAGAAAACTAGGGAAGGGTAAGTGACTTGCCAAAGGTCACATACTAATAAGCGATCGAGTTAGACTTAAACGTAGATTTATTGTTGTCTAAAGCTCCCATGACCACCAAGCCCCTCCATGTGGTTCTCCACTCAGTTCCAGACATCCTCCCTACCCTTCACCTTGCAAATGTGCCCTGGGGTAGGGTGAGTGACTCGGAGAAAAAGGATCCTCTATCTCCTCTCTCTCTCTCAGGAAAGCAACTTAGAATACACATCCCAGGGTTTATATGAGTGAGACGGCAGTAGTGCTGGAGGTCAAGAGGGGAATCTTCCTATCTGAAGGATAGCTCCGTGCTCAGGTCTCCTCTCTGTCCTGGATCTGCATTCCAAACAACAGGACCTTCCTTTCCTCCAGGGAGCCTTTTGCAACCTCACAATGTATGCAAGAGCAGCCTCTACCCCATAATTAATTTAAATAGCAGACATGTCAAAGCAGGGGATTGATAAATTGAAGACTAAATGTATCTGTATATGATTCCTATTATAATGAAAAGGCATTTATAGAATGCCCACACAGGTGACATTCTAAGCTCTGCAAAATGCTAATTATCATCCTTCCCTCCGGCCTCCCTTCTCCCAAATCAAGGGCAGTTTTTAAGTCCTTCATCCTTTTTATTAGCTTGACTCGTTTTAGAAGTCTCTGGGATTCATGATGGATGATCATCACCCTGGGTCTTAATCAGAAGTCCGAACACATACAACAGTAAGTACCTCCTTGTAATTTCTCAAAGACCAGGTAAAACCTTGTGTCATCTTCAAAGAACTCCATCAGCTCCAAAATGTTCCTTAAACAGGGAAAAACAGGAGGAGAGGGGAAAGGTGTGGGGGGGATGGCATTATATATTCAAGTTTGCTTACAAGTTTACAATGAAAAAATACGCATAACTCTGTAGCAGGGCAGAAATCAACTTGAAATCAAAATGCTTATTAAAGACCCATGTTTGAGAAGTAGCCAATGGTGTTAGCAAGACTCAGGTCACCTTATCTTTCCATAATGTTTAGTCTCTGGTGTTTTCACCAAGTCTGTGCTGTCAAACCCCAACCCTAAAACCCACTAGGTAGAGTTATAAAAAAGTCCCGGTCACATTAAACTGAATAAAATCTGCAGCCGACTGGAAGCAATTGCAGCTAATAACACTGAATAGTAGGTGTGTGTCCTGGAGGCAAGCAGCAAATAATTACTTGCCCTCCCTCTTGCCCATAAATCACGGGGCAGTATTTACATTGCCTGGAGAAAATGGAAACATCTGTCAAATAGACTTGGGGCCTAACATGGGCACTGCTAGACCCTAACTGCTAAGCGCTGCTTAATGAAATGGCTGCGTTCCTGGCCGCTGTAGCACTTGTGGCCTTCCCTGGTGAGCACTCTCTGTCTGCCCGAGTATTACAGTGCTCTGCCAACAAGGTCGTCTTGTAACTCAGTAGGGAAGCCACCGGCCTGGATATTGGAGGTGTTGGGGGCTTTTTTCCTTTTAAAGAACGAAATAAACCAAGTAGAGTCTCTAATGCTGAACTAAGAAGCTGCAGGGCTGAAAATAAAAAATCTGTCCCTCATAAAAAAATGCTGACCACTTTGGGAGACACCAAGCATTTACTGGTGTGAAGGCGTCCAAATAAGATGGCCAAAATGGCCTAATTTGAAAGAAGATTGTAGAGGCAGCGCCTGGAGTTAAATCAACAGCAGCCCCCATCCTCCAAGCTTAATGACAAAGCCATCAATACCAGGCCACTGGCTCCCTGCTGACCCTGCCATGGGGGTGGGGGGCAGAGAGTGGGAGGCAGAGACTTAGAGGTGACCCTGATTTAAAGCCACAGTGGGAGAACTACTCATTTGGAGGTGGTGGTGAGCACACTAAGACTGGGCTAGAGATTACCTTGGCCCAGTTATCAAGCAGAGTGTCAGACAAGGTTTTAGGACCCTTAGTAGTATCTGTGCATATGAAAATAGGCTGGGAACAGAAACAGCAGCAAATACTCTCAGCAATTCTCATCCTCTTCCTCTATTAAAGCAGGCCCCTAAAGATTTCAACTAGGCAACACTTAGCCTGGTTATCAAAGGCTAAAGAAATACAGCCCCATTTTTCCCTAAATGGCCACTGCTTCAGATCACTCACTCTTCTAACTAGCCTGAATCGCTGAAATTCACAGTATTTCAGCCTAAACAAAGGACAGACTTGTTTAATACTGTTGCTCCTCCTCCTCTCCCCATTCCCCACCTCCCCTCAATACTAAAAGAGGAAAGGAGGTGTGCAGTTGTGGGCAAAGGAGAATAAAATGCTGGGGTCAGGAGATGGTAAGAAACAACTTCATTTTCTGGGGCCAAGCATCCCCCCAGAGAAGCAGCAAGTAACCAACATATACTCACTTGTTTCCTTGACACTGATACAGTGTCTCCACCTCTCGAAATACCCTACTCCGACTGTGCCCGGCTTGCTTTTCGATGATCTGTTGGAAGAATAAGATGTGTCACATAAACTCACATCTCCTCAAATCATCCGCTCAGCAGGAACCCTTTGGGAGGATGCGAGGCCAAATTCAGTCCAAATCCTATTTCAAGCAGAAGTCTGGATTAGGCCTTGGTGACTTTGTGGGTACTGTGGCTCTGTCAGCAAAGCAGTAGATTGGCCCCAGGGCTTTCCAGTCCAGCTGAGCCTGTTCGACTCTGGCCCAGTATAACACCAAGAAGTGTATGAGCAGCTGCCCCCTGGTGCCTAGGGAAACTGAGGCAGCCAGCATGCCAAAGCTCTCCTTCCAAAGGGCAACTTTTTCTGCCTCAAGGGTAAGAATTTAAAACCTCTACTGATAGATCTTCTGATGCTGGAAGAAGAGTAAGGGGGATGAAGGACACAGTGGAGAGGAACTAAAGCTTCACGGTCCAGCTCAACCACCACCCCGACAACTCCCCCAGGCAGAAGGAAGCCCTTCCTCTTCTGAGAACTTACTTTTTGGCAGACCCTGTATTATGGACTTTCCCTTCATAATCTCCGTTTAGAAAGAGGTTAAACAGTTTGTCCACAGACCTTTAAGCAACAGGGCTGGAATTAAGCCCAAAGCTTACTCCAAAGCCTTTGCTATCCTATCCCAGCATTTGCTGATAACCTAACACAGAGCACCTAGAGCAGAGGTTCTTAACCTTTATTGTTCCACAGGCCCCTTTGCCAGTCAGGTGAAATCCACAGACCCCTTACTAAGTCCACACTATACTGTGTATTATTTAATAAATATATCACACCTGTACCAATACGTTCCTACAGGAATGTTTTTTTGAATTTCAGTTCAAGCTCACGGACCCCTGTTGAGAACCCCTGAGTCTTTGCCTCTTCCCACCCCCCGCCACCCCAATACCTGAGATGCTTGTCAAATACTACCTGAAGAAATAGATGAGCCAATAGATGAGCAGGGACTGCTTGATGCTGAAAAAGCTCCATGGACCACTGCTGTGGACTCATTTACTGAACGGTCAGAGAACTGTGTGCTGGGAATAAACTCTAGTGAATTCATTCATTCACGAGGTGTTGCAGATCAAAGAACTTTCTAGCAGGAAAGCTATCCAGCAATGACAGTTTTTTTCTGAGGAGGTAACATATTTCTGCTACTGGAGATATGGGAGCAGAACATGGACAACTATTTGGTGAGTTAGAGGTGAAATTCAAGACCAGACTATCTTGAAATTCCATTCCAACTCTGAGACTCTAGAATTCATCAGGTGGATGTTTGTGGGGAAAGCTCATGTATTATTAAGTCTTGCTGGGAGAAGGAGCCCAGCTCTAGGGAGCTTTCAAAGACTAGGGGAGACACGAGACATGGGCAGAACTGCTGAAACGAAAGAATTGCCAAGCCAGGGACCAGTGTTTGCCCAAAGATGTCAAAGGGCATGGAGGAAGGGTCAGGATTTCCACCTGTGATCCAACCTTGAAGAAATAGATCTGTCATCCATAAATTATATTCTAATCTTTGAAAATCAATTTAGATTTGTGATTTTTACCACACTTAGGAATATTTTTTTTTAATTACTTGCAATTTATCCTGATCTGTTTCCAAAAAGGATCCAGGGTAGTTCTTTTGTTATCATGTGAAACAACACTCCAGCACAAAAGAACATGGATTAACAAAAGTGATCTTTATAATCCACAGTTGGGACTTCTGTTTCTTCTTGGACAGAAGAGAAGCTGCTTCTTTCAAGAGCAAATTTGGCTGTGCTTGCCAGTATGAGGAAGTCCTTAGAGGTACCTCAAGTTGATGATTTGAAATAAGTTTGAATTGCCTCAAGTTTATGGTACCTTTTCTCTAGATCAGTGGTTCTCAGCCTTTGGTAGGCATCAGAATCACTTGGGGAACTTGGTAAAAATACTAAGACCCAGGCCCTATCCTTTATCAAGAAACCTGGGTCTCCAAGGTCTTTGTTAGCTCTCCAGGTGATTCAGATATACACTAAAGTCTAAAGCTGCCCTGCAGTAGTGGTTCTCAAACTTTAGCAAGTATCAGAATCACCTGGAAAGCTTGTTAAAATTCACATGGCTGGTCCCCACCCAAAGTGTCTGATTCAGTAGGTCTGGGGTAAGGCCAAATAATTTGCATTTCTAACAAGTTCTCCTGCTGGTACAGGGACCACACTTCGAAAGCCCTGTAGACTCTCCCTTCTTCCACGTGGAGTAGGCAAATGAAAGTGTAGGGGGTTTAAGTGAGCCACTCCAAGGCCATGTGGCTAATGAAAGACAACAGTAGCTCAGAACCCACATTTCCTACCCCAAAGCTGAGAGCCCAGTCACTAGTTTTTATCCTCGTACAGAAAAATATACATCATCTGTATAGGATTTTTAAAGTTTTAAAGTGTCTTTATCTCTATAAGTTCATTTAATTTTCATCTTTTTTTTTTTTTTTAAAGATTCATTTATTTATTTAATTCCCCCCCTCCTCCGGTTGTCTGTTCTCTGTGTCTATTTGCTGCGTCTTGTTTCTTTGCTCGCTTCTGTTGTCGTCAGCGGCATAGGAAGTGTGGGCGGCGCCATTCCTGGGCAGGCTGCACTTTCTTTTCGCACTGGGCGGCTCTCCTTACAGGGCGCACTCCTTGTGCGTGGGGCTCCCCTACGCAGGGGACACCCCTGCATGGCGCGGCACTCCTTGCGCACATCAGTACTGCGCATGGGCCAGCTCCACACGGGTCAAGGAGGCCTGGGGTTTGAACCGCGGACCTCCCATGTGGTAGACGGACGCCCTAACCACTGGGCCAAGTCTGTTTCCCTAATTTTCATCTTTATAACCATCCCAGGAGACAGGAAAGGCAGGTATTATCTTAATTTTAGAGATGTGAGAATGGACACTCAAGATGGTTCAGTGACTTGCCCAAAGTAACACACAGTATTAGTTTGTCAAAAGATCCAGGTAGGCCTTCTAATTCCAAATAGGGTTGGCTACTTCCTGAAGCTGACTTCATTTGTTAGGAGAAGCAGTTTTACTATGAGCCAGGCATTGTTCTAAGCAATTGACACATGTTCACTCATTTAATCCTCACAATGCTATATAGGTTCTATTATTACACCTATTATTACATCTATTACTCCACTGAAGGACAGAGAGGCTAAGTAACTTGCCTAAGATTACACAGCAAGTAAAGAAACTAAGATTTGGATCCAGTGAATATAGCTCCAGAGCCCCTATTCTTATTGAGCTGCTATATTGCAGGATATAAAATTCATTTGGTTTAGGACACACTAGGAATGACTATTTGCAAAGTAAAGCCTGATCCAGAGAAGACACTTACTTTGACAGCATATTCTTTGCCATTCTGCAGGCTCACAGCACCTTGAACTTTGGCATAGGCTCCCTCGCCCAGCAATTCAGAGGTCAGCTTGTACAAATCTAGAGGTGAAATGGATGAGAGGAATAACAGGATGAGTCACCCCTTTGCAAGCGAAGATGTCACTCATGTCACTCTGCTTTCCTGGTTTGACATCAACTCAGGCAGAATGACTTCTCCAGTGAAGGAGAAGACCAACAGCTTTCCCAGCCATCTCAGACCTCAGTTTCCCAACAAGAACACACAGAAGGAATCCTGTTTCTCTTTTGCGATGAGGTCAGCAAAAGGGTTTCTATTTAGCACATACTCCCTGAGCACCCGCTATGTGCCAGACAGCATGTTAGACTCCTAATAGTGATAGAGTGAAGAATAAAACATAGTCCCTATCCCCTGACGGTCACAATCCAGTTGGGGGAACACTGCCAGAATAAACCAGGCAGTGGTGAGTACCATCACAGAGGAACAAGATAATGTTAAAAAGCAGAGGGGGAACCAGACTTGGCCCAATGGATAGGGCATCTGCCTACGACATGGGAGGTCCGCGGTTCAAACCCCGGGCCTCCCTGATCCAATGTGGAGCTGGCCCATGCGCAGTGCTGATGCACACAAGGAATGCCCTGCCACGCAGGGGTGTCTCCCGCGTAGGGGAGCCCCATGCACAGGGAGTGTGCCCTGTGGGGAGAGCTGCCCAGCATGAAAGAAAGTGCAGCCTGCCTAAGAATGGTACTGCACAGTCGGAGAGCTGACACAAGATGATGCAACAAAAAGAAACACAGATTCCCAGTGCTGCTGGTAAGGATAAAAGTGGTCACAGAAGAACACGCAGTGAATGGACACAGAGAGCAGACAACTGGGTGGGGGGAAAGGGGAGAGAAATTAAAAAAAAAAAAATTTTAAAAAAAGCAGAGGAAGGGAAAGATGAAATCTGTTCAGAGAATCTGGGGGATCCTCGTAGAAGGGATACAATTTGAATGGGCATTCATCTAATCATTTGCTGAGCACCTACTATGTGCCAAGTTCTTTGCTAGGCATTTGTGACACAGAGGAGAACAAAACACTGTTTTACTTTATACCACATACAATGAAAGTAACTGGAGGTCTATGAAAAACGTCCAGAAGTCACTCATATGAAATAAGAGACATAAACAGGGTGTAAACAAAAGTGTGGAGGTTTTTAAGGTACTGAGACAGGGTGGTTCTAAAAGAGTAACAGGCCTGGGTTGAAAGCAACATTTAGGTGACCTGTCCAAGCTCACAAATAGCACAAGTTCTTTGAGGACCTTCCAAAGGAAGACATATGTCCACTATGGCCTCTGCCAAGCTGGGTTCCTCTCTTGGCCTCCACTCTTCAGTGTTTTCCTCTTGAAGCAGCCTACCATTTAAACCCACAGACTGAGGAGAATACTTTTTAAAACATGAAATTAGATTTTATCTCTTAGTTATGAAAAGCCCTGTAATTACAGAAGTTTTCCTTAAATATCAGGGAATACTCTCTTGTGTTCACTGAAAGTGCAAGACCTGTTGATATGGAAACTTTAGTCTTGGGACTTTTGCCCCCCTCCTTCCCTTGCATCTACTGTTTGAATTAAAGATAAACAACCACCACTCTGCACTAAGTGCTTTCTTGGCCCCATCACTGTTTGGTCTTGCAACTGTTTATAAGAACAGATGGCACACTGTTGTTTGCAAAATATTTTAAATGACATATTTCTCACAATGGACATTTTGGCATTAGCCTTTTACACATCAGGATAGGTAGGTGGCTGGAGGTCCAATACTCCTCACTCATCAAGAGCTTGTTTTTTAGACCCACTCTTCGAAACAATCAATTCACTAGTCTAGCTGCAATGCTGGAAAAAAGGGCTATGAAGGGAAGCTTAAAATAGATGAAGAGAAACATGTTACTTTATAGGAATAGCTACTGATCCTTTCAATCCTCTGCAGTAGTGTCCAGTGGTTATTTCACCCATTACCTGCCTCACATACAGGGAATGTTCAAAAAATGTTTGATAATCCAGCATCGTGTGCCCTGAACACAACATGCACCCTCTAAAATGGAGTCAAATACATACAAGGCCCTGCAGCCTTTAGAAGGCAAATTCTTTGCTTGTAGAGGATTTAAGTTTCATTTGCACTCAGCAGACCCTCCACAAAGTTGGAGGGAAAGATCACATATGAAAAAGAAGCTGAAACACACCAGGCAATCTCACTCCAGGTACAGCTCTGAGAGATTGGTCTTGGTCTTTCTGTCCACCTAGCAGGTGCTCCAACCACTCAAGAGAGGCCTGGGCATCATCTGAGCACTTCTCCCATCCCTGTCCTCTCTCTATGTGTCCCTCCTTTGTGTAAACCCTCTCACCTCTGTCTTTCATCACTGATCACACAGATAACATGAGGGGTCTCTAAGATGATGCATCCTTTGATCTACACCCATGGGCTACCAGCCTGCTCCCCACAAGCTTGGGTAGACAAAGGCCCAGATCTAGGGGAGATGTGTGACTAACCTTCAAATTTTCCTGGCAAGGAGTCAGTGGCCCGGGTCTTCCGCTTTTTCTTCTTCCTCTTGTCACTTTCTGCGATGGGAAGAGGTTCACTGCTGCCCATCTCTAGGAGATAAGAGGAGATGTAAGGGAAACATTACTGCACTGATCAAACTGTAAGTTCACCCAGAAGGGGAGAAAAGGGAAACCCAGGAGTTTTACACTGATGGTTTTTAAATATCTGTGAGAACTATTGATTTATTTTGACCCAGGAGGCAAAACTAAAGGCAAAACCATTATAGGAGATCATTAACTGTGTGAAAAGGAACTCAGATGGGCAGGCTAGATTAAAAGAGGATAGCCAAGCTCATTAGCACATGGATTTAGAGCTGTCACCAGTCAAACTCTATTCCCTACACAGAACAATGAATCTACAAGCAGAAGCCCACCTGTGACATCCTCCGCACCAGAAAGGCAGGCACAGGGAGCTAAGCAAGAATAGGGGGTGAGGTGTGTGGGGGCTCCATGCTGATGAAATGATAGGCTCAGTAGAACATCCTGGATGTACACAAGGAGGTAAGAGTCCTTCAGTGGAATTGTGAAGGAAACAACAAGGGCTGGGGATGGGGTTGAGAATGGCCCCAAATTACATCATGGTCAAGAGCTTGTGAAGTACCTGTGGAGTCCACAGTGTCCTCTCCCCTCCCCAGCAACTTCATTCAAGAGAATGTAGATGTTTGCAGTTGACAGGTCTATACCAGGCTGTTGGATGAGGGTGCTTATTGCAAAAGCATTATTATCCCTTACTGGCAAGCACCTGGTCCCCCAATTTAGAGGGTGGATTTGTGAGGCAGACATGCAGACATTGGGCAGTCTGTGCAGGAAAGGGTAGGGACAGAAAGAATAAGCAGGAGACTGAGACAGGGAAAGAGCAAAGGAGGAATAATGAACCAGGGCCCTGCCGCTGGATTGTTTCTGAGACACTTCAGTAAGGGCCTTCCCCTGTTAAAGATAAATTACTTAGAGAACATGGCATGCCCCTGATCCAGAGTGGAGCCTTAATACTCTTTGCCTGCAGTTAGAAAATAATAAGATTTCTCTGAAGTCTCTGGGTCTAAATCCCCACCAGGGTGATTAAACCTTTATATCCCTCTAAAATAGAGGCTCTCGAGTGCTGATAGGGCATACAGTGTGAAAGACTTTTAGACCAACCTTCAATAAACAGAGGCTCTGGCTGTTGGATTTTTTTTTTCTTGAGAGATTTAAAAATGGAAGCTGGCTCTTTGCCCATTGAGAGGAAAAGTCCTACTCTCGTCTCTGAGGACCCTGGCTGAACATGATCAGAGAAATGGCAAATCTGCTCAGGAAGACTGATTAACACTGATACATGTCTATAGGCTGTTCTTAGAAGCAAATACACAACAGCTATTAGAAGAGAGCACACAGAAAGGCACTTTCAACGCTACAATCCAGAAGGGATGATTAAGAGCCAGGTGTCTGACAGCTCAATTTTGGTGCATTCTTCTTTCCATTTTGGGAATCTGATGACAGATCCTTCATATACTTCAGAATAGAGAACAGACTTAAAAAACGGATAAAAGGAATCCACAGAGGATCTCAAAATGATACTCTAGATTCACTTGGGGGGTCTCAACACCAGGAATTTTAAGAACTAAATCTAAAGATCAGCACCCAAATACCCACCTTCACCAAGTTAAGCTAAAATGAACATTTACTGACCACAGTGAGAAATTTTATAGAAATAAGACCCAGAAGGAGCTCAGGGAGGGGGAACTCATCATTGGGGCAGCAGGCTGAGAAGGAGGTTCCAACCCCCTCTAGCAGTATGCCAGGAACCACTGTCCCTCCTGCCCTGTCCTTGTGTGCAGCCTGGTGTCAATGCTCATCCCACCTATTTTCTCATCAGCACTGCAGGCCAAGTGCAGATTGAACAGATTTTGGTTCCACCTCTCTTTCTCCTTCCCTTGCCCACACTGACAGAGGACCTAAGGACAAACAAAATAGCTGAGAGACAGGCAGGTGGAGGGGCAGCAAGAGAGCCAGCAGCACTATAATTCACAGGGGATGCTCAGACGTACTTATGACTCTAGCTAGAAAACCCTGTTAGCAGCAATTTATACTTGTTTTGTACCACAGCAGGGCCGAGGGAGCCTCTTGTGGAAGAAGCATACCTTTGAGCACTGCTGCACATTCAATATTACATTTTATGGTTTCACATACAAAAAGATAGAGTACCTGGTCTATTCTGCATGGACTTCAATGGAAGAGGGTGCGCCAGAAGGGACAAATGGTTAAGGCTTTTCTTGAAAACAGGACTTGTTGAGGAGGGTTGTTTTGAAACTAGGAAGGAAAAATGTAGGAAAACAGTGAAGTGAAAGGAACATTCTTAGACTTCCCTGTTTACATGGGGGCTGGAGGAAGATCTTATACTTTTACCAAGAGGTTGACAGCTCCCCAGTTGGAGCCTGTCCACATACACTATTTAATCAGAGAGCCCATTTGCAGGGTCTGAGGGACCTTACTTCATTTATGCATGCAATCATTTGATAAACGCTTCCTCAGAGTGCAAGGCCTCACAGTTAAACTGGGCCTTGGGCTCACCCACTTCCCTTAGCCTAGAATTCTCAGTCATCAAAACCCAGCTCAAAGTCTCCCCCCTTTGGAGCTCCCTGATAACTCCAGATGCAAGACTTGCGCACTTCGAAAATCAGTTGGGCATTATGCAAATATATGGTATTATGCACAGAACTATGTCAGTGCTCCATCCTCTGCTCCCAAGAAATCCTGCTTAGAACTATTAGAGCATGGGTTTTATTTGACCTTGAGCTCTTCCCAATGGTCCTTAAGGCCAGGATTGTCTGCAGTGCATATGTCTTTCCTACAAGTTATGGCACACTGTTAGACACATATCAGCCATCAGTGTACATCAGTGTACACTCAGAAAGTGTAGACTGAAATGCAAATTACATGAAATGAAGCACATACTAAGTGTTAAGGGCAATGTACGCCATACAAGTGCACACACTCAAAGAAATATGGGTATGCCTTTGTCCTGCACATAATGCAGAGTAAGGCTATTCAGTTCTATGAATTCCCTGACAAACTGCTTCTTAAAAAAAGCCCTAGGACCTAAAAGGTCCCTTACTTTTTAACCGGAAGCCTGGTCCTTGTTATAGGATTGAGCAATGTGTTTGTTATTTCAGAGGAGGAAGTAAGCACTTTTTTTAGGAGGTACCAGGGATTGAACCCAGGATCTGGTACACAGGAAGCAGGCGATCAACCACAGAGCTATATATGCTCCCCATAAGTGCTTTTTTAAAAAATAACAAATCAATTTTATTGGCACATATTAACAAAACATACAATTCATCCAAAGTATACAATCAATGGTATCTGGTATAATCACATAGTTGTGCATTACTTACTTCAATCATCATTAGAGCATTTTCGTTATTTCAATAATAATGATAATAATAAACAAAAAATAGACAAGTAAATAAGAAAATTCTTCACTTCTAATCTCTCTCTCTTTCCTCTGCTGTACATAGCTTCTATTTCTGGCTATTCTTACACAATTACTTATTTATTTATTAAGCAGTTTTACTGAAATAGATTCATATACCATATGATCTATCCCAAGTGTATAATCAATGGCTTTTAGTACAACTGCAATGTTGTGCAGTCACCACAAAAAATTTTAGAACCATTTCATTACTCCAAAAAGAAAAACTCCACACTCCTTAGCATGCTTTCCCCAGTCCTACGTAACCACTAATCTAATTTCATCTTTTTGTGTGTGTGAACTTTAGGCTCTTTTTTCTTTAAATTTCTCTCCCCTCCCCTTGCTCCCCGAGTTGTCTACTCTCTGTGTCCATTTGCTGTGTGTTCTTCTGTGTCCGCTTGCATTCTTGTCAGTGGCGCTGGGAATCTGTGTCTCTCTTTGTTCATCATCTTGTTGTGTCAGCAATCCATGTGTGTGGTGCCATTCCTGGGCAGGCTGCACTTTTTTCACACAGGGCAGCTCTCCTTACAGAGCGCACTCCTTGTGCGTGAGGTGCCCCTACACGGGGGACATCCCTGCGTGGCAGGGCACTCCTTGCGCGCATCAGCACTGCGTATGGGCCAGCTCACCACAGTCAGGAGGCCCTGGGTTTGAACCCTGGACCTCCCATGTGGTAGGCGGATGCTCTATCAGTTGAGCCAAATCCGCTTCCCTAATTTCATCTTTATAAATTGATATACATTTTATATAAATGGAATCATGCCTTATGTTATACAATATATTTAGTTCATAGTAGCACAATCATACAGTATTTGTCCTTTTGTGTCTGGCTTGCTTCACTCAACATAATGTCCTCCAGGTTCATCCACGTTGTCATATGCTTTACAACTTCATTTCTTCCTATAGCTTCAGAACATTCCATTGTGTGACTACCAGTTTATCCATTCAATTAGTTGACGGACACTTGGGTTGTTCTCAACTTTTGGCAATCATGAATAATGCTGTTAAGAACATTGGTGTGCAGGTGTCTGTTTGTGTCACTGCTCTCAGTTCTTCTGGGTATATACTAAGTAGTGGTACTGCTGGGTCATGTGGCAAGTCTATATTCAACTTCTTTAGTAACTGCCAAACAGTTCTCCACAGTGGCCGTACCACTCTACCCCGTAAGCACTTTTAAAAGTTTTCAGACACTTCTGCTGCCTCCAGCCCTTTCCTTCCTCTTCGACTATACTCAGCCACCTCCCTTTTGTGTGCACTGGTGGGGGTGGAGCTGTAGAGGAAGCGCAATGGGCTTGGAATCACCAGGGAGGCACATCAGGTAAAAGTCCTGGTTCAACTATTGCCAGACATAGCACCAAGGCCAAGTTACTTTGCCTCTTTGAGTTCTAATTTCCTAATCTATAAAACAGGTTTAAAAATAATACCTTTCCTGCCTACCTCATAAGGTTGCTGTAAGGACCCAATGATATACTTAATATAAACATGCTTCAAAAAACATATGTGAGGACTGGATCTGGCTCAAGTGGTTGAGTGCCTGCTTCCCACATGGGAGGTCCTGGGTTTGGTTCCCAGTGCCTCCTAAAAACAAACAAAAACAAAAACAAACAGCAAGCAAACAAATGAAAAAACCAGCTCAGGGGAGCTGATCTGGGTCAGTGCTTGAGCACCAGCTACCCACATAAAAGGTCCCAGGTTCAATCTCTAGTCCCCAGTACCTCAAAAGCAAAAAAACAAAAAAACCCACAAAACATATGTGCATGCACAGGCATGCTTACACACATATGAACACAGCATAGTAGAAGGTCTAGAAGGAAATACCCAAAAAATATCAATACTACAATTTTAAAGACTGCTATGTGCCATGCACTGTGTTGGGTATTTTATATATATCATCTCTAATTCTTACAATAAGTCATTAAGGTGAAAATTTTCACTATATTTCAGGTGAGGAAATGGAGGTTCAGAGGTTAAGTAACTTACCAAATGCCAAACATTTAGTTAGTTTAAGTTTAACTGGGATTCATACTTTATGCTGCCCTTTCAGGTCCAGATGATTTTTTTTTTTAAAGATTTATTTTTTTATTTATTTCTCTCCCCTTCCCCCCACACAGCTCTCTGCTCTCTGTGTCCATTTGCTGTGTGTTCTTCTGTGTCCACTTCTACTCTTATCAGCAGCCTGGGAATCTGTCTCTCTTTGTTGCATCATCTTGCTACATCAGCTCTCCGTGTGTGCAGCGCCACTCCTGGGCAGGTTGGATTTTCTTTTGTGCTGGGTGGCTCTCCTTATAGGGTGCACTCCTTGCCTGTGGGGCTCCCCTACGCGGGGGACACCCATGCGTGGCACGGCACTCCTTGCGCGTATCAGCACTGTGCGTGGGCCAGCTCCACACGGGTCAAGGAGGTTCTGGGTTTGAACTGTGGACCTCCCATGTGGTAGGCGGATGCTCTAACTGTTGAGCCAAGTCCGCTTCCCAGTGATTTCTAATCTATAGTATTTTTTTATAGACAAAAGTGTCTCCCCATCACCCCATCACGGGTGATTTTATTTTTTCATTATTTTTCAGACTTCTCCAAATTGTGTACAATGAAATTTATTATCTTTATAATAATGGAAAACAATAAATGCTATTTTTATTTTATTAAGTGCTATTTTTAAAAGGAAATACTTTGTAAAAACAAAGCAATTGCACTGAGCATTTAAGACTGATACACCCAAGTTTAAATCCTGGCTCTCCACCACTGTATGAAATCTGGCAAGATACTTAGCTTCATGAGCATCAGTTTTTTTATATATTAAGTGAGGATAAGGTAATGCCTTAATGCCTGGGCTGCCTATATCAGGCTGGCTGGAGCATAGAGGATGTGGAGTATGACAAATCAGCTAAAGGGTAAGCAAGGGCAGATCATAAGCAGTCTCATCATCAGTATTCTCATCATTATCAATAATTATAATAAATGCTTCTGTTCCTAAGCATATGTATATCCTATTTTCTCCATTAAAATAGGAGTGGGGATGCATGTTCATATTCTCCTTCCTTTAAACCTTTTAGTCAACAAGTACTGATTGTACAATAAATGTGTATTAGTCAGCCAAAGGGGTGCTGATGCAAAACACCAGAAATCTGCTGGGCATTGTAAAGGGTATTTATATGGGGTAGGAGCTTACAGTTATCAGGCCATAAAGCATAAGTTACTTCCCTCACCAAAGCCTTTTTCCATATATTGGTGCAAGATGGCTGCTGATGTCTGTGAGGGTTCAGGCTTCCTGGACTCCTCTGGACCTAGGCTTTGCCTCTCTCCACAAGGTCAGCTACAGATAGGAGGCTCTCTAGGTTTTGCCTCTCTCTACAGGGTCAACTGTAGACTATCAGGCGAACAGCTCTGACTCTTTCCCTGGGGCTCCAGCTTAAGACTTCAGCATTAAACTCCAACATCAAAACTCGAACATCAGAAACCCTCAACTCTGTCCTTTGCCATGCCTTTTACCTGTGAATGCCTACTCACCAAGGGGTGGGGACTCAATGCCCAATTAAAGCCCTAATCATAACTCAATCAGGCCCAGGCACAGATCAGATTACAAACATAGTCCAATATCTATTTTTGGAATTCATAACCATATCAAACTGCTACAAAATGTAAGGACACAGATTCAAGAATCAGCCTGGCTTCTGCACAGGGAGAGAGCCTCAGAGAACTCACACAGTGGATAGGATGGGGCCGAGGGGTCTCACCCAATAGGACTACAGCACCAGCACGCAAGTACCAACTCACTGTTCTCCCCTCAAGGTGGCCCTAAGGTCCACCTTCTGAAAGAATGAGTTATTTCTTTGTAAAGTCTTACAAGCCACAAAGTCACCAGATCTGTACTCCATATATTGATAGAGCCTACAGAGAACTCATCAGCTCTTACATCTTGTATTGTGAAACCAAGAATGAAAATTCTTCTCCCCTAAGAACTTGACTTTTACTGACTCAGTTCTGCCAACATGTCTCACACTTCTCTTTCAACCACTCCAGAGTTCTTTTCAAGGTCTTAAGTCACTCCTCTCTTTTCACCCAGTAAGAGGTATTTCCCTCAGCCACAAGAGCTTTCTAGAAGAGGAATAACAGTGACAGTACAACTGCTGATTCAACTGCCTTCTCAAGTCATCAGGGCCCCTGGCTGAGGGCTCCCAAACAAATGGAGAGCTTTGACAGTAAGAGTAAACTAAAAGGAAATGAAAGGAAGTGGTATGGACACTCCTAGGAAGGAGGCCAGGACCAAGAAGTGTGAGAGAAAGGAGGAAATGAGGCGGGGCCCAGAGAGACTAACTCCAGAAAATGTCCTTGCTTGCAATAGTAGTAGCACTTACATGGTGCTTACTACCTGCCAGGCAAAGTCCTAAGTACTTTACAACAAATACTCCACTTTACATATACTTATTTAATTTTCACAACTCTATGAAGTAGGTATAATTATTACCCACATTTTCCAGATGAAGAAACTGAGGAACAAAGGGATTAAGTAATTTGCTCATGGTCACAGAGTTAGTAACTGGCAGACTGGAACTGAAATACAGATAGTCTGGTTCAGAATTCAAGCACTTAAACTGTTACATTATATTTAAACACTAATGCTGAAAGGCAGAAAGGGGTAGATGGTAAAAATTAGCCAGGTACCAAGAGGAATGCTTTTATTTAGAAATCGTAGCACAGAGCTTCCCTACTGATGGTGCTGTGAATGAGATATTGATTGCCTTGTCAGGTCTACAGTCCTGGGCCTCCTGTTTACTCAGGTGGGCCAAACAATATCATTTCCTATATGTGCTATGATGTCAAAAAGGTTGGGCAGTACTGCACTGGCTTACATAAATACAAGGGCATTATTACCACATCATTATTATTAATCTAAAATCTAACTTATCAGGTCTCTTCTTGCTCTGAGATAGCACTGTATTTTGTATTTTATTATGAAAGATGAGCTACAAGCCAAAGTCCATCCACAGTATTTAATAGCAGTTCTGGTATCAGATACAGGGCTACCTTCTTCTTCTGTCTCATCCACGTGTTGGCTGATTTGGTTTCTGACGGTACTGGTGGCATAGGTAACTTAGCATCCCCCAACTCTTATACCCTTTCCTTAAACTATAAGCTAGATTCAGCTAGTCACAAGACATGCCTCAGGAAACAACTGCTTGAGAATAAGTAGATCTTGAAGTCGGTAAGACTCTTAACTATCTGATCTTTCTCTTCTTGCATAAACAATATGAACATCTGCTTCTTTGATTGTCATTAGTCATGTGCACTCCTGCATGCCTTGATAAACATCTTTAAACATATGTACTTTTAATCTTGAGCAAAGTACTGCATTCTTCTACAGTTATGCTCATGTCTCACTTGCATGTAGCAACCATGATAAAAGACCCATCAACTTCTTGGTAGGCACAGATGCTTGAGCTGGGAACTGTCATCTCTCTTCTCACTGCCAAGGACGAGGACCCCACATAAAACTCCTAACAAATGCTCATTTACTCGCCAAGCTGGACTGGTCTAAGTCTTTCTTTGGTCTGACATATCCCTCTCAATTTGGGAAGCTGTCATCCTATACAGTTCCTCGCTATATTCTGGACAGTATCCTTACTATGTAGGAGACAAGGGGACAAGGTCAAGGAAAGGGTATACTTAAACAGAAGCTAACCAAATTTAACACGATTGATGAAAGAACCCATGTGTGAAATTAGCTTGATCAAAGGATGGTTTGTCTGCAACTGTGATTCCAAGGGACTAAGGTAAAAAAAAAAAAAGTTCATTTATCCATTGGCACATTTCATTAAAAAATATTGAAAAATCACATTCATTAACATTACCACTGATCTCATCAGAAAAGTCTTTAAGTATTAGGAAGTTTTCAAGCTCCCAGTGGTGGATGGACATTTTTCAAAATTTTATTTTTTTGTTTGAAAGCTCAAATTCTACCATAGGTAACAATTGTTAGTTACCCTTCTTAAAATAGTCTTAATTCCTTCATTTTCGAGAAAATGCTGAATATGTAAGTATGAATACCTACAGTTTTTCTGTCAGACGTTCTTTCAAATAAATACGAAAACAGCAGCTAGTTCAGACTGCAATTCAGTCACATGAGTGCTCTTCCTTGAGACAACCAATGTACTTGGGCCTGCAGCAGAAGTGCTTTATGTGCACTTCATTTTATTACATAGAAAATTAAAAAGATGTATTCAAGGGTTGAGGTTTAATCAAATTAATAATTTTTACTGCTTTATCAAGGACATTAAGTGAAAATGGCATTTAAAAAAAACAAAAACAAAACTGAGTATATGGAAGTGAAGACTACAATGACTACTAGTACAGTTCAATGCCACTGCCTTGATTCCTGAGAAGGCACCAGCAGTTTTACCTGCTGTTGCATTGACAACAAATAACATCTTCATACTATTATAAATATAGTGACCTTGCAGATCCCTGGAAGTGCTTCGGGGACCTCCAACATCTACAGACCACACTTGTGAACCAGGCTATAGGAAACGACTGTGATACAACTAGAGCTGTACTTTAGGGCCATTAATCTGCCTGTGATGTACAAAACCAACTGGATGCTGGAGAGAGAATGAAGAGCTGAGTGAGGTGTTACAGAGTGAGGGAATGGAGCTACAGAGGCAGAGTTGGTCCTAGTCTTCCCACACAACTAGAGATGGTACAGGAGTCAAAGACCACCAGCCTCCTTAAAGTAAGGGACACTGTCTATTTTCTCTCTATTCCCACTACCTAGAATGGATCCAGGCACAGGAGGAGACCTCAATATATGTTTATAAATCATGTGTTTATTAACCAAAGTCTGGTAACCATAAGAACAGAGGTGCCATTAAAGAAGGGAGGAATTCAGGAAAGAGCTGGTTTGGGAGTAGGGAGCAGGAGAAGACAGCAGTGCCACTAGGAAGCTACAGATGTATGGGGCTGATATACAGCAGTGAAAGAGTATGAAAATGTACAGATGAGGCTAAAACCACTTTCACCCAGCTCTCATCTAACCCAAATCTACAAATGAAGCATGATTTATAATCTGCCAGGCATGACTGAAACTCAGGTTAGAGTGTAGCACAGAATACTTCAAAATGTCATTATACATGTTATTGTATAAGTTAAAAAAAAAACAACCAAAAAACTTGAAAAGAAATATCCCAAATTATTAACACTGGTTATCCCTGGATAATGAGATTGAGTGGGTGTGAAAATTTCACTTTTTACACTTCTGGCTTATTTATTTTTTTGTTACAACACAGTTGTTTTAATTTGGTAATTAAAAGTACATGAATAAATTTTACTTACCGCACAGTTTTCCTTATAACCCTCTCTGCAATTTATTTCTTATACTCCTCCCTGATGCCCTAGGCACACCAGCCAGCCCAGCAAGCCTAGCCACCCAACTTAAGACTGAAAAGCAGTATCTGACCCATCCCTTCCTCTGATCTCTTCCTCTGGAAATATCAGATAATTTCAACTCGAAGCAACCTAAAAAGAGTAAATTGGACATCCAATCTTACCTATGTTTGCCCAACTTCTCAGAAGTGAATCTTTTGTAAACTTGGAATTCCAAATAATGCTCCTGTGAGAGGGGCTGGTGTCTTCCAGCAACAGGAAGTGTTCTCAGTGGTCTCTGTATGTAGCAAACATTCTTCAGCTCTCCATCTGCTTCTGCTTCATCGTATCTGTAACAAAATCCTTCAAAAAAGCGGAAATAGAAAGGATATCAAAATGCTGACTTCTTTAAGAGGATCAGAGAAGATAAAGATCAGCTGAAGCGTTCCCCGAACCTATGTGTTACACCAGTAAGTACATGTACACAAGGCAATCACGGATTTTCCCAGTCTTTACAATCAGCCATTTCAGCATGTAAGAAGTCTCAAATAATTTAAGGGTGTGAGTTTAAAGATTCTGCTCCCACTGCAGAATTCCAGGTCCAAAAAGATGAAACCAGACCTGGATGACAGAGATGGACAACTCTGTTGGCTCTGTGGCATCTAAGGCAGAAGGCAAAAGCCCACTTCTTTTAGAGATGAATGAACTCTGACTTCATCTCTTAGTGGTTGGGTCCAAGTCTCATAGGCAAGAAACAGTACAGTCAGAAAGATAAAACAGGTAAGCATATATGGGTTAAGCAATTGAGCTCCCACCTACCCCATGGGAGGTCCCAAGTTTGGTACCTGGTGCCTCCTAAAGAGAAGACAAGCAGACACAGACAGCAATGAGAGGAGAGTGAGCACAAACAATGGGGCATGGGGAGGGGGGGAGGAATGAATAAATAAAATAAATCTTTAAAATAAAAAAAAGATAAAGCCGATGATATGAATGGGAACAGGATGCAAAGTTACTGCTAGTTTTCAGTCTACTGGCTTCATTTTCTGTATGTCCATTGCTGTTTTTAATCCCATAGCTCTGGCTATCGTGTCAAAAGTTGCTTTGTCAACTTCTCTATGAAATAAATATGTACTTCTCTTTTCCAGTGGAAAAGCACTGAACTTGCAGCTTAAATCTGCCTTGTGCCAAAATTTCTACAGCTTTCTAACCAGAGGCCTATGTGTTTCATCATTGCCTCAAACCACGTGCCCCAAACTGGACTTATACCCAGTTCCCACCCACTGCCTCCTTCCTCCTGATTTCTGTTCTTCTCTATCAGATTACATCATCCTGCTAGCTACTTGGCCAGAGAACCCTTAAATCATGTAAAGGTCTTTCTCCTCCATTCTCATAAGCTCCATGTGCTCACCCTGTCAAACTTCTCATGCTGTTCCCTTAGCCTGGTAAGTAGCTCCTTGAAAAATAACTCCTGTTTATCTTTCAAGGTCCCTCGCAAATGATTTCCTGATGAAATGATCTCCCACTTTTTTCCTACTTCACCTAGCATTTAATCAAACCCACAGTATACCATTATAACAGTTACAGCTAGCTATACACATGCATACGTGGCTCTCCCACTAAGCCATAAGTTCCTCAAAGGCAGGGATGTATCTTTTTCATCTCTGTATTTCCAGCATCTAACATAGTATGTGGCACAGAAAACGTCTCTAATAAATACCTGAATGAATTACTTAATCTAGAAATTATCTCTTTATTGTCCAATAAAGATGTTAGGATATGGGATAGTCCTTCTTATGCTTTTTACTCCCAAATAAATCTCTGAGGCCCAGTGAAACTATTTCCAGGGTCCAGAGAAGCTCAGCTTACACTCCCTCTTCCCTTCCTACCACCACAATACCTCCAGGGACAGCCTCGAACACCTCTGAACTCTAAAACTTTGCCTTCATTCTTGCCATAAGTTTAAACCCTACTTGGTCCCTTCTTGTTGCCTATAGTTAGGGGTTGGTAATTTTTTTTTCTGTAAAGGGCCCCTTAGTATAAATATTTTAGGTTTTGCTTTTCATATTGTCTCTATTGCAACTACTCAATTCTGTCTTTATAAAATGAATACAGCCACAGACAATAATATATAAAAGAATGATTGTGGTTAAATTCCAACAAAACTTTATGAATATTGAAATTTGAATTTCACATAATTTTTGCATCACAAAATATTAATCTTTTGATTTTTTCCCAACCATTAAAAAATGTAAAAACACCCTTAGTTTGCAGGCCATACAAAAACAGTTGGCAACATGGCCTATGTGGCACAGTATGTCAATCCCTGGTCTACAATTTAAAAAACCCTCAAAATTCCTTTGTGGATTTTTACTTTATACAGAATATTATTCTGCCACTTGGAGCCACTCTAGGGCAGGGAAAGTAGAAAGTGCATCAGCTTTCGAGCTATTCAGATGCTGGCCCTACCATCTACAGCGAGGAAGCACTAGGCTCATATTTAACCTCTCTGTGTTTCAGTGTTATCATCTATAAAACGTGGGCAATAACACCTATTATCACAGGGTTGCTATAAGAACTGAATAAGCTATTATATACATAAAGCTCATGACACAATGCCTGGCATATAGCAGGTACTCAATGAAGAGTAGCTGTTTATTTTAGCTTGTGCTAAGACTTTCCCAGATCAGCTGTGGCTCTGGAAAGCAATCTAGTTCCCTGAAAAGGATAACTAAACAGAAGGAAGAAATAAACTGATAGAAGGGAGGTTTTCAAGATACATGACCAGGATTCTAAGTGTCTGGTTAGCCCTGATGATTTCTGGCACCATCCCAAATTCCCTGGGCCTCTTTTCCTCCTTAGCAAGAATTCCTGATTCTCACACTGCCTATAGTAACAACTTAGCTTTCCTTACCAAATACCAAAATGAGCCCTGGAACTCTCTATTCATCCCTACACCTTTTCCTGATATAGGTCACCTCTTCCTACATAGGTTGCCTGCAGCTGGGTCTTATACAGGCTGAGCCCAGCCTAATTCTCTCTCAATTCTTTTTTTTTTTTTTTTCTTTTCTTTTCCATTTTAACAAAATTTTATTGAAGCATATCATTCATACATGAACATACATAAACAATAAATGTATAGTAAAAGTTGTGAACTTACAAAACAAACATGCACATCATACAGGGCTCCCATACATCACCCCACCACAAAACCTTGCATTGTTGTGAAACATTTATTACAAATTATAGAAGAGCATCATCAAAGTATTACTAACTATAGTGCACATCTTACATTTCCCCCAACCCACCCTATTTTTTTTCCCATAAACCATACAAGTTATCTAAAGTGTATAATGACATTTGGTATAATCAGAGTTGTGCAGTCATCATTTCAATCAATAGAGCACTTTCATTATTCCCCCAAAAAGAAAAAAACAGCAAAACCCAGCCACTATCATACCCATATGTTAGTGCTACTAATTACAGTCTGTGATGTTCTTTCACCATTTCTATTCATTTTCAAACAAGAGATTTCCTCCTCAGCTTGCTCATTATTATTGTATACAGATACTGAGTTTTGCATGTTGATCTTGTATCCTGCCATTTTGTTGAAGTCATTTATTAATTCTAATACATTTGTTGTAGATATTTAGGAATTTTCTAATCTCACAGATCATGTCATCCATGAATAGTGAGAGTTTTACTTCCTCTTTTTGGATGCCTTTTATTTTTTCTTCTTGTCTAACTGCTGTAGCTAGAACTTCTACCACAATGTTGAATAACAATGGTGACAGTGGGCATCCTTGTCTTGCTCCTTACCTTAGAGGGACAGCTTTCAACGTCTCCACATTGAGCAAGATGTTAGCTGTACAATTTTCATATATGCCCTTTATCATGTTAAGGAACTTTCCTTCAATACCTATCTTTCCAATTGTTTTTATCAAGAAAGGATGGTGCTGGGAAGCAGATTTGGCTCAACTGGTAGGGTGTCCACCTACCATATAAGAGGTCCAGGGTCCAAACCCAGGGCCTCTGACCCAAGTGGTGAACTGGTCCACCCACAGTGCTGATGCACACAGGAGTGCCATGCCACACAGGGGTGCCCCAAGCATACGGAGTGCACCCCGTAAGGAGAGACGCCCGTGCAAAAAAAAAAAAAAAAAAGTGCAGCCTGCCCAGGAGTGGTGCCGCTGACACAGCAAGATGATGCAACAAAGAGAGACACAGACTCCCAGTGCCGCTGACAAGAATACAAATGGACACAGAAGAACACACAGTGAATGGACACAGAGAGCAGACAACTGGGGTGGGGGGTGGGGGCAGGAAAGAGAAATTTTTAAAAAAAGGATGGTGGATTTTGTCAAATGCCTGCATCAATTGAGATGATCATTTTTTTTCCCTCAACTTCAATTTGTTAATGTGGTGTATTACATTAACTGATTTTTTAATGTTGAACCACCCATGCATACAGGAATAAAATCCACTTGGTTGTTTTGTATGGTTCCTTCAATATGCTGCTGGATTTGATTTGCAAGTATTTTGTTGAGAATTTTTTCACTCTGTTCATTAGAGAAATAGGTCTGTAATTTTTTTCTTGTAGTATCTTTATCTGGCTTTGGTATTAGGGTGATGTTGGCTTCATAAAATATTGGGGATAATTTTTCCTTCTTTTCAATTTTTTGGAAGAGTTTAAACAGGACTGGTGTTAATTCCTCTCAAAAGGTTTGGTAGAATTCACCTGTGAAGCTATCCAATCCTGGACTTTTCTTTGTTGGAAGATTTTTTTTTTTTTTTTTTTTAAAGATTTATTTATTTTATTTAATTCCCCCCCCTCCCCTGGTGGTCTGTTCTTGGTGTCTATTTGCTGCGTCTTGTTTCTTTGTCCGCTTCTGTTGTCGTCAGCGGCACGGGAAGTGTGGGCGGCGCCATTTCTGGGCAGGCTGCTCTTTCTTTTCACGCTGGGCGGCTTTTCTCACGGGCGCACTCCTTGCACGTGGGGCTCCCCCACGGGGGGGACACCCTTGCGTGGCACGGCACTCCTTGCGTGCATCAGCACTGCCCATGGCCAGCTCCACATGGGTCAAGGAGGCCCGGGGTTTGAACCGCGGACCTCCCATATGGTAGACGGACGCCCTAACCACTGGGCCAAAGTCCGTTTCCCAATGTTGGAAGATTTTTGATGATGAATTCAACTTCTACTTGTGTTTGGCTTGTTGAACTCCTGTATTTCTTGTAAAGTCAATGTAAGTTGTTTGTGTATTTCTAGGAATTTGTCCAATTCATCTAGGTTGTCTAAGTTGTTGGCATACAGTTTCTCATAATATCTTCTTATGATTTTTTAATTTCTGTGGGGTCAGTTATAATGGTTCCCCTTTCATTTCTGATTTTATTTACATCTTTCTTTTCTTCTTTGTTAGTCTAGGTATGGGTTTGTCAGTTTTACTTATCACAAAGAACCAGCTTCTGGTTTGCTGATTTTCTCCATTTTTTTTTATCCTCAATTTCATTTATTCCTGCGCTAATCTTTGTTATGTCTTTCTTACTGTTTGCTTTGGGATTGGTTTGCTGTTCTCTTTCGAGTTTCTCCAAGTGTTCAGTTAGGTCTTTGACTTTAGCTCATTCTTCTTTTTTAATATAGGCATTTATGGCTATAAACTTTTCTCTCAGCATTGCCTTCACTGTATCCCATAAGTTTTTTTTTCCTCTCCCCTTCCCCGCCCCCAGTTGTCTGCTCCCTGTGTCCATTCACTGTGTGTTCTTCTTTGACTGCTTCTATCCTTATCAGCGGCAACGGGATATGTGTTTTTTTTTTGTTGCGTCATCTTGCTGTGTCAGTTCTCCATATGTGCGGCACCATTCTTGGGAAGGCTGCACTTTCTTTCGAGATGGGTGGCTCTCCTTATGGGGCGCACTCCTTGCGCGTAGTGGAGGACACCCCTGCGTGGCATGGCACTCCTTGCATGCATCAGCACTGCGCCTGGCCAGCTCCACACAGGTCAAGGAGGCCCGGGGTTTGAACCTTGGACCTCCCATGTGGTAGGTGGATGCCCTATCCATTGGGCCAAGTCTGCTTCTCCCCATAAGTTCTGATATGCTGTGTTCTCGTTTTCATTTGTCTCAAGATATCTATTTCTCTTGCAATTTCTTCTTTGACCCACTGATTGTTTAGGAGTGTACTGTTCAGCCTCCACACATTTGCAAAATTTCTCCTTTCCTAATATTGATTTCCAGTTTCATTCCATTATGATCTGAGAAGGTGCTTTGTATAATTTCAATCTTTTTTTTTTTCTTCAATATTTATTGAGCCCTGCCTTATGACCCAACATGTGTTGTATCCTGGAGAAAGATCCATGAGCACTTGAGAATGTATAACCCGCTGATTTAGGGTGCAATGTTCTGCATATGTCTGTCAGGTCCAGCTCATTAATCATATTGTTCAAGTTCTCTGTTTCCTTGTGGATCTTCTGTCTGGTTATTCTATCTATTGATGTGAGTGGTGTGCTGAAGCCTCCAGCTAGTATTGTAGCTGAGTTTTGCCTCATGTATTTTGGGGCACCCTTGTTAGGTGCATAGATATTTATGACTGTTATTCCTTCCTGGTGGATTATCCCTTTTATTAATATATAGTGATCTTCTACATCTCCTAATACTCTTTTGCATTTAAAGTCTGTTTTGTCTGACCCTAGTATAGCTATCCCTGCTCTCTTTTGGTTATTGTTTGTGTGAAATATCTTTTACCAACCTTTCACTTCCAATCTATTTGCATCCTTGAGTCTATGGTGAGTCTCCTGCAGACAACACATGGATGGCTCATGTTTTCTTATTTATTCTGTTAGCCTGTTTCTTTTGATTGGGAAATTTAATACTTTAACATTCAATATTATTACTGCAAAACATTACTTACTTCAACCATTTTATCCTTTGGCTTTCGTATGTCATATCTTATTTTTGTCTGCTTTTTTACCCTTTTGGTTTCCCTTTCTGATAGTCTTCATTTCTACATGCGTCTCTCTAGTCTTCTCTTTCCTGGCGTCATAACTTCCTTTAATGTTTCCTGCAGAGCTAGGGTCATATTATCCAAGAACCCTCTTAGTTTCTGTTTATCTGTGAATATTTTAAATCCACCTTTATATTTGAAGGATAATTTTGTTAAAGAATTCTTGGCTGGCAATTTTTCTCTTTTAGTACTTTAATTATACCATATCACTGCCTTCTTGCATCCATGGTTTCTTTTTTTTTTTTTTTTTAAGATTTATTTTATTTATTTATCCCTCACCCCCCTCATTTGAGCTTGCTGTCTGTTCTCTGTGTTCGTTCATTTTGTGCTCATCTTCTTTTTAGGAGGCCGTGGGAACCAAATCCGGGACCTCCTGTGTGGAAGGATGTGTCCAGTCGCTTGAGAACTGTTTGTTGTCTCTCGTGTTTCTTGGTTATGTCTCTTCATTGTGTCATCTTGTTGTATCAGTTCACTGTCTTACTTGTCTTCTTTAGGAGGCACTGGAAACCGAAACTAGGACCTCCCATATGGAAGGTGGGTGCCCACAACTGCTTGAGCCACATCTGCTTCCCCTCCATGGTTTCTGAAGAGAAATCCACACGAGGTCTCACTAGACATCCTCTGTATGTGATGTTTTGCTTCTTCCTTGCTGATTTCAGAATTTTCTCTTTATCTTTGGCATTTGAATATGTGTCTTGGTGTGGGTCTATCTGGATTTATTCTAACTGGAGTACACTGTGCTTCCTTGATATGTATATGTATGTCTTTCATGAGAGTTGGGAAGTTTTTGATCATTATTTCCCATAAGCTATGTTATTTTCCAATCCAAGGTTTCAAATTTTTCTTTGTGCTTGCCCAGTGTCTTCTTTTTTTATTTTTTTATTTTTTTATTTTTTATTTTTTTAATTATTTATCAGTGTCTTCTTAATGTCTTTTATTTCTTTAGTCATGCTGTCCTGCAACTCCATGATTTGATTTGGAGATCTGTATGAACATTAGTTGTTTCATAGTTGTTTCAAGTTCTGTGTCTCATCTGGAGCTGTGATTTGTTCCTTTGTCTGAGTTATATCTTCCTTTTTCCTAGTATGACTTGTAATATTTTGCTGAACTCTAGGCATCTGATTATGATGCTGAGTTAAGTCTGATGTTCGGTTTATATCTCTCGCCTAGGGATTTACTATTAAGTAACTGTGTGCTGTCATTTTTCTTCAATTCTCAGTTCAACTTGTCCTAGATATTTATGGCTTCCCCTGTTTAACTGCTCACCCCAGTAATGGGGTGTGCTCCAGATTGCCTCTTTTATTTATTTCTTATTATTCTTCCCTCTTTGTGTGTACTTTCATGGACTTCCTGCAGATGGCACTTTTCAGAAGCCCTCTCGGCTCTGGGCCCAGATGCTAGGGGGAATGCATTCACTGTAACCAGTTCTGGGCAGGCAGGAGCAAAAGCAATGTCCTTAGTGCAGGCCAAGCCTGGCAAACAAACTTTCTCAGAAGCTGCTCTCCTCCTTTTGACAGCCATGCCACCCTCCCTCTGTGTCCTCAGCAACCAGCCCAGGGCAGTAGGGAGGACATATGAGGAGAAAAATTGTCTTTAGCTCCCTACTTGCTCTAAGGACAATGTTGGGCCCCTGCCTGGAAGTATGAGACCCCTCCAATGAGCAGACCAGGTTCACTGGCCAAAATCTAAATTTGCCATAGGCTGTGTCCCTCTGTTTCCCTTTCTTGTGGAAGAGGACCCCTGCAATCCTGTCAGTCCATAACTGCCTGCCAGGGGCCAGTGGACCCAGTGCTGCTTGCTCCAAAAGTGGTGGGATAAGTGCCAGCAGCTGCTGCTGCAGCTTTACTCACAGGATTTTTTCCGGCCAGCCAAGATTCCTCCCCTCTGCTCCTCTCTCTTTTGGGTGATGTCTAGCCTTCCCCTGTTGTCCTAAGCCATAGAACAGTTTTTCAGACTGTTTCTTTTGTCCTCTAGATAATCTATTTTTCTGGGAGAGAAGTGAGCCCTCTGCCTGTCTAATCCTCCATCTTCCAGGAAGTACTCCTGTCACTTTCTCTCTCAATTCTTAATTTATTTCCCATGGTGTGAGAATATTTCTCCAGAGCCTGAGAACTAGACTTTCTATAGAAGTTTTTGAGCAAAACAACCAAGTATTCAAACAAGGGGTCCACCACATTATTTTCCAGTCATAAAATATCTACAGGGAGAGATAAGACTAAGGCTATGGCTTCTCTGTCCAAACCTACTTTCTTACTCCAAAACTTCTAACTGGAGTCCAGTGCCTCAGGAATAACCAAGCTCCTGTGTGGTCACTGAGGGTCTCCGTAATCTTACCCCAGTCCCCACCTCCTGTATTATGTCTTACCACTACTCTACAGAAGCCTTAACCTGCAGTCCAGTCATCTGATTTCTCTAAATGATTTCCCACACTTATGCGTAATTCAGTCACAGCACCTGTAACATTTTATTGTCAATCTCCCCCTAGAGAGTATGAGCTAAGACCAGGGCAGAGACTGCACCTAATTCATCTTTGGGTCCCCAACACCTGGCACAGGGCCCAACACCAGGTACATATTCAAATGTTTATTGAATGCATGGAAACAACTGAAGTTATTCTTCCCTTAAACTGTTTTAGTTGGACTCTTATGAGAGGACTGAGTACAGACTTGGTCACTGCCAAGAGGTAGAAAAACTGAAGAGAAAGAAAAGAAGCATGGCCAATGTGATCCAAGCAGTGGAAAATAGGTTTTAAGAGCGAGGTGAAAGAAACCAAGGCTTTTAAGTCTGGGAGAGAGAAGATGAGGCATACTTAGTTCTGGCTTTAAGTGCACAAAAGGCTATCATGAGAAAATCTTGATCTCATCCTTCCTTCATCATCAGAAGGAACTTTTCCATATTCATGGAAAACGACAGGAAATGGCTTAGGTTAGGGCCAGGGGGTGTTTAAGCTGGACAGAAAGAAGAACCAAATTAGGCACCACTGGTCTAGAGTTACTATTGTACATTTTGGCAAATGAATTGGAGGGGTCTTGCTTTGCACTTCTGGTGATGCTGTGCAAAGAATCATAAATATGCTGCCCTGTTCTGTTCACTGTGGAGAAAAGTAGGTGAAAACACAAGTCAGGTAAGGTTTTCAATGAACCAATTTTTAAACTATCCTTTTCCTACAGACACTTTCCGTTACATCATGCTTCAAAATCCTGTGAAACTAAACAAGAACCTGGTATTTCAACAAAAACAAATAAAATAAAAAATAAAAGAACCTGGTATTTCAAAGTGTCCTGGTAGGGCAATGGAAAGAATAAGAGAATTAGAGTAAGTCAGTAAGGAAAAATGCCCTGATAAATGTACTTTCTATAAAACAATACCTTACTGGGCATTAATCATGATTTTTAATATTATTACTATTAAAGCTAACATTCAATGAGCACTACTATGTGCAGGCAATGTGATAAGTGTTTAATGTAAGTTACCTCAGTCCTCATAATAACACTGTGAGGTAGGTAATATTCATATTCCCATTCTACAAATGAGGAAACTGAGACTCAGGGAGATTAAATAACTTGTCCAAGTCACACAGGTAGCAAGTGGCACAGCTGGATCTCAAACCCAGTCTGGAGCCTACACAACTCTCTGCTGTCTCCCTATAAGAAGGATGAGAAGGCTTGAATTTAAACCCTAGTCTCTCTGAATTCAAATTCATATTTTCAGCTACTTCCTTACATTGCTCCAAATAAGGAAGAGCAAAGCAATATATGGAATTAGCAAGAGAAGATACCTCAGACGTGAGCCAAAATACCCCCTATATAATGGGCAAAGAAGCTGAGTTTGAGGACTCACAGACAAAAATGAACAGAACCATGCCTTGAATCCCAGCCCTTTGATGCCATTATAGATTCTTGTTGAATTTGAGGATGACAAAATGAAGGGACAGTATGTGCCAAATGGGCTACCTCCCCAGACAGACACTTTCATAATGAATATCTGGCATTAGAACCTGTGCCTGAAATACAGGGGTACCAGCAGCTTCTGTAAAATGATTCTAAGAGTCTGCTAGCTAAGATGGCAGTGCACTGATTTATGGTACTGCAGGAGCTGCTAAAATGCTCACATATTAAATCAATCAAGCAGACCTAGACTAGGCAGCTTCCATACCAGACAAGTGGTTCACAGTTTAAGCCCAGATTGGACTATTCCAGCATCTCCACTGATGTTCTCATTCTGGGACCTTCTCTGCTCCCGTCTGACCTCCATCCTGCAGCCACAGTAAACACTAGGAAGTTACAAACTTCCAGCCTTGCAGCATAAAAGAAAGAATATAGGTCTTTTAAGCTGACATTCCTAGGTTTGAGCCAAGCTCTGCAATTTATTAGTTGCATGACCTTGGGCAAGCCCTGTTAATCTTTCTGAGGTCTTGGTTCTTCATCTTTAAATTAGGGGTAAATATCCCTATATTACAGGATTGTGAGGAATAAATAAATTATAGTGTGTAAAGCATCTGACATATTGCAAGCCACAAAACAAAGTAGATACTCAATAAATGTTAGTGTTCTCCCCATTATTCTCTACATTTTGGCTACAATCCACCATTTCAGTTTATCTCCACTCATCACCAACTCCACTCTCCCTCTCCCTCTCTCTCCCCCAACACACACACACACAGACACACACAGACACACAACCTCTAGACCATTGCTCAAGCTGCTGCCTCTCTCTTCAAGGCCCAGCATCAATTCTCCACTTCAGGAATCCTTCTCTAGACCCCTGTGGTCATGTTGGGAGTGACTTCTTCTCCCACACTCCCCCTTTGATTACATTTCCCACTACATTTACCACAGTATGTCTGATTTTAGTTATTTATGTAATTATCTATCTTTCCAACTGCACTGGTGGGAGAAGGCTCCAAGAAGACAATTCCTTACAGGGGGAAATGAAATATTGTTTTCCTCTGTGCATATTCCTCAATACTGGAATCTTACACATAGCAAGAGCCCACTATATGTTTATTGAATTGAGTAGTTCCACCCTTGACTGGGAATTGTACAGGAAGATTCTGGACTGAGTTTATTATAAAACTATGCCCTTACTGCCTTGACTCAACAAATACGCTATTTTCGAGGTATATTAATATTCCTAACCTAAGACCAATTAGCACTCATTCCTTTGACCATTCTTTCAACACACTCTAGAATCCCCTCGGGACATCCCTCTTGTATGCAGTCGGTTAGCGCCAGGAGTATACCTCTCACTCATGGAGGCAGGGTGCGATCTGGAAGCAAGCTCTTTGGAGAACTGTTCCACCACACTGGTTAGGAGATAACTGCCATTAAAACTAATACTAAAAACCAGTGTTGTGGACTCAGAAAATAGATCTGAATCACTTCACTCTGTCTTGTTTCCAAGTCTATAAAACTGAGTTTTGAAATGATACATATAAAGCACTTAAAGCTTTCCGGCACATAATAAGTGCTCAATAAATGTCAGGTATTATATTGACAACATAGCAGACTATGAAAAACAGAGTCAGGATGCTTTACTTCTGTACTGTACTAACTTGTGAAATCTTTTTTTTTTTTTTTTTAAGATTTATTTATTTATTTAATTTCCCCCCCTCCCCTGGTTGTCTGTTCTTGGTGTCTATTGCTGCGTCTTGTTTCTTTGTCCGCTGCTGTTGTCATCAGCGGCACGGGAAGTGTGGGCGGCGCCATTCCTGGGCAGGCTGCTCTTTCTTTTCACGCTGGGCGGCTTTTCCTCACGGGCGCACTCCTTGCGCCGTGGGGCTCCCCTACGCGGGGGACACCCTTGCGTGGCACGGCACTCCTTGCGCGCATCAGCGCTGCGCATGGCCAGCTCCACACGGGTCAAGGAGGCCCGGGGTTTGAACCACGGACCTCCCATATGGTAGACGGACGCCCTAACCACTGGGCCAAAGTCCGTTTCCCCTAACTTGTGAAATCTTGATCAAGTTTTTTTCCCCTATCTGGGTCTTTCCCCATCTGTAAAATCAAAGAGGTAGTACCAGCTGGTTCTCAAGCCTCTTCCAACTTCAACAGCATGTATATCTATGATCAACAAAGAGCCTTCTGTTCTATTTGCGGAGGCTGTTGGCAAAGAAAAATGTGAATTTGTAGCTAATGATCTCCAGATGGAAGTCACCACTATTTCCCAAGGTCAAGTGCAGAGCAACTGATTAGCAAACCACCTGTGAGCTTTCCCTTGGGTCAACATCATACCCAGAGCACCATCTCCCTCACCCACCCCAATAAAGCTCACAGCAAAGACAAGACAGGATCCTGAAAACACAGGAGCAAAGAGGGATCCCACCTTCTGCAGGATTCCTGCACTTTCTTACATTTGATGCTTGTACTTAGGGTATGATCAATCTAAGCCAGGGCCCTCCTTAGGCACAGAGAGAAGGAAAAACACAAAGCCCCACTCTGAAAATGACCAGCTCATAAAACAGAGACCAAAGCAAGTAAATAAAAAATGTTCCTGAATCATTCAACCACAAACACTGCAGAGGCCTACTATGTGTCAGTCCTGTGTCAGGCAGAGGAGGGATGAAACACAGTCCCTGCCATCAGTGCACCTAGAGTACATATAAGGTGACATACCCCAAGGAAGACTATGATCAGAGCTATATTCAAGGTTCAGCCTCTTCTACGGAAGGTTGGAGGAGAACTAGCCCAGCAGGCGGAATCAGAGAAGCTTCACCACGGAGGTTCAGAAGACATGGGCCTTGAAAGATGAGGAGGAGAGAACTCCAGGGAGAGGGACTATAAGCAAAGTTTGGGACAAGAACACGCAGGGATGTTTGAGAAACAAAGATTAGTTTATTTTGACTGGGGCACAGGGTGCAGGTTTGGGAAAACAAGGAAATAGGGCAGGAGAGAAGTTTGGGAACAGATTATGGAAGGACTTGTCTATAAGGTTAAGGAGTCCAAACTGTACTTTGTGAGCAATAAGGCTCCCCAAGGTTTCTAAGCAGAAATATGCAGCGCTATAGCATGATTAGAACAGTATCTCAGGAAGACCATATGCACCCTGATGAAGACGATGGAAAAGGAAACAAGTTACTATAGGACCACATAACAGGATACCATGTGATTTTCCTAAGCATGTGCTGGAACCCAATAACTCCTGTTCACAGAGCTTCTGTCTCCCAGGGTTCTGCCTTATGCAATCTGGGTTTAAGAGGTGCTCACCAGCCAGGTTCTTGGACCTGCAAAATCTGCCACAGCATTAGAGTAATGCTCCCAAAGTCAAGAACCCAACCAAACTTCGGGTTCACAGAAAGAGAAGAGTTGAAGTGGGAGAAGTTGGGGTGGTGGGCAGGAAAGTCTCTGGCACAGCTCCATATAAAATACAAACCCTAGGTCTCTTCTGCACATCACTTCCAGTTAGCCCTCTTCAGAGAGGCTGAAGCTAAGGGTAATGGAGCTGAAAGCACCTGGCTAATGGCTGAGGATCCAGTGAGACAATATACAGAAACTGCCCAGCAGGCACCTGGCACACAAGCAGTGGTCTATAAGTCTTAGTTCCCTCCTATAAATATCACTCAGGCATGTCAGCAACTCCAAGGCCTCTCTAAAGTACCCCAGGCCAAAGTGACCCACTAGTTCCTAGAAATCACCGCGACTACATATTGAACACCTATTATATGGCAGGTGCCACAGTTGGTGACTTACACGTAGGCGTAGTCAAATTTCACATTTTCCAGAGGAGAAATTGAAGCTCTGAGAGAGGAAATGACTTGCCCAGGGACACAGAGTTAGGATCTGGCAGAGGTGAGACGTGAACCCAGGGCTGCCCGACTCCAAAGCCAAGCACCTCCAACAACACTTAATTCCTGTCACCAGCGCTGGCCTTTGCTCTGCCACTGGCCATCTGACAGGTGATTTGGAAGATTTCTGAGAACAGAGACTGAACCACACGAGATTGCCTCTCCCCCCTGTATAGCCACTTGCATGTCAGGAGATTTTATAAATACTGTAAAAATAAATGTAAAGTTAACTTTAAAATAACGTAGTACACAGATATTATCACTTCCTCACACGAAAAACTTTCCGAGGTGCCCTGCCTGAACCCTGTTTCAGGACATAGCCTGGACCCTGATCCCTGATAGGAAATGAGCCTCAATCCAGCCCCAGACTGAGCCCCGACCTCAGATAGGGACCGAGCCCCACCGGGGACCCACGGGGCGCCTGACCTCTTCACAGACCGAACCCCGGAGAAGAGTCCGAAAGAAGCGTCCCCTCCGGCTGTCCCTCACGGAATCTGGTCGTCACTTCGGGCCGCTCTGAAGGCTCTGACAGGCTCTGTCTGGACACACGGACTCACCCACAGACCCTCTCTCCAAGCTTCATTTTGCCCGGAGGGATACCCGGCTGCCTTGCCTTCTCCTCAGCTGACTCCCCGCGGCATAGGTCGCGCGCACCCCAGCCTGAGGATCGCCCCGCTGAGAACGCGGAAGAGGCGGGGCTAGACCCGAGGGGAGGGCCTGACCAAGGCGTGGGGGGCGGGGCTGCGCCTGCGCCCTGAAGGCCACTCTGGGGAGCCGGGGAGGGCAGGTTAAGTGGACCGCGCCGGCGCGCGCGGCGAGGGGCGGCGAGGGGCGGCGAGGGGCGGCGAGGGGCGGCGAGGGGCGGCGAGGGGCGGCGAGGGGCGGCGAGGGGCGGCGAGGGGCGGGTGGAGCTCAGCCTTGCACTCCGGTTTTCCGGAGTACGGCGGCTGGAAGCGAGGGGAGCGTTGGGGGCGGGATGTCACGGAGCGACGGGTGTAATTAACGTTTATTGAGCGCTTCTGCAAAGCCAGGAGGAAATTTTTTTTTTTACTTTTGGGGAAACGCGGCCAATCCTTTCTAAAACGGGGCTAATTTTGTAAAAGCTCTTCAAAGGTTTCGGTTCCAATAGTTTCACGAGTTTCTCTTTTTGTAAAGTATTGACCCCAGTAGCTAAAAATAAAAATTTGAAAGCTCGTTTCTTAAAAACAACTACAAATAAACTAATATATCAACTAGTGCCCCACCTGTCCCCAGGCTGCAGGTATGAAGAGGGGATGAAAGTGTTGGCTTGGTTTTTATGTTTGTTTGTTTTAAGGAGGTATGGGGGATTGAACCCAGGACCTCATACATGGGAAGCAGGGGCTCAGCTACCAAACTACATCAGCTCTCCTGGCATGGGTTTTAATTTCGGCCCTCACTCCCGCCAGGTGCCTCCTTTGTGAAATGGAAGTAAAACATCCTTTCCCTGCCTGTCACCGGGTTGTGAGAATCTGGTGAGCAAGTCTAGTAAAATGAGCCTCTTGAACTACCTTCCTATCCTCCACCTGACAACATTTGTTCCCTTTCCCCTTCTGATTTTAGTCTCCTAAAATCCAGGAGGCCTGAATAAATTTAGGGAACATTCAGGGCTTTTCTAGGTTTTCCAGTCTGAGTGAAGAAGACTGGAGATGGGAATGTCTCCCAACAATCTGTGCTTAGTCCTTTCCAGAATCCCCCAGTTCAGCCAGAAGACCTCTGTGTATCCTGACCTCTCCCACCCTTCGCATTTCAGACCCACCTAAGCTTCAAGTCCTCATAGGCCTTGCTGGCCTGTTCCCCTCCCTGTTCCCTAACTGTCTAAGCAACCAGCTGGTCCTGTGTTCCAATTCATGTTCATAAATTTGCTATATCCCCCACATGGCAACCAAGTTTAGCTGACGCTAGAAAAGGGCTCTGTGGGCTCAGAGGAGGGAAGTGTCAAGGAGAGCTCCCCCAAAGCAGGTGGAAACTCCCGGCTTGGGGCTTCTGGAGGGACAGGGGCTATGTGCGGCAGCAGAAAGCCTCACTGAGGAGTTGCAGTGCTCATTAGAGTCAAGAATGGAGGTGCATTCTTCACACAACAGGTGGGTGTTCTGCTCCGGGTGGGGAGAATGGCTCCCTCATTTCTTGCTCCAAAGATTTCTACAGGCCTTGAGCCCACAGGAAAACAAAACTCTCTCACCTTGACTGCCCAAAAAAGCAGCCCCTGTACTCTCAAAAGATGGCCTCCCCATGGACCCTCTTCTGCCTGGTTTTGCCCTGTGTGGAGACTTTTCTCTGCATCACTGATGCCCCAGCTTTTTCGTCTCTCCCCTTCTTTCTCTCAACTTCTATCTATTCTTCTCTAAGCATTCCTCTTTGATCCTCTCAAAACACTTTTGTGAAGGCTTCCTTATGTATTCACAGGCATTCATGTAAGGTGCAGGCCTTGGGCCACGTGTGAATCAACCTGCACTGCCACGGTATACTTCAAAACAACCAAAGTCCAGTGCCTGAACTTTGTAGCAGTCTGAGCTGTCCAATGATTGAAGAAGTAGTGAGTGACCTGTTAAGAGTGTGCAAGCTGAGTCACCTTTCAGAATGTTGGACTGGGGTCTCTGGTGAACTGGAAGAAGAGGCAGCAGAGTAAAGGGCCTTCCAGATCTTGGAGGAGTGAAAGGAAGGGGGCCAGATGGGCCAGGCAGCTGGCCAGAGACAAACTTGATTCAACAGGCTATGATATGTCAAGCACTTAAACCTCTACCTGGCACCTAATGAGCATTAGCTATTATTATTATTGTGATTGGTTCACAGACTTGTAATGAGGGACTTAGAAATCAATCAGTTCTCCATGTCCATGGATGAGAAAATTGAGGTCTAGAGGGGGACAGGGTCTTCCATGGTATCTTAGGGATGGAACTCAGGCCTTTGCACAAGACCAGATTGTCACCTTTGCAGATGAAGGGGAGGATTCCAGAGGGGCCTTTACTGATTTTTCAGAACCAAGCTGTCCTAGCAGCTTGTGGGTTAGAGGCAGTGGAATGACACGAAAACCTCAGCCAGGACACTCAGGTGTCTCCTGGGGAGTAAGCTTAGGAATCAGCCCATGTCCTACCGCCTCCACTTTGAGGTTCAGCCAGCATCCACCAAATGCTTCCTCTTGGGAAAGGGCTGCTCAGCTGTGACTGGGGTTGGGACTGTATTTCTGCCTTGTCCCTTAACATAGTAGCTCCAATAAATCACCCAGATTGGGGGGATGGGGCCAGAGAAAAACCAGGGCTAGGTCCCAGAGCTAAAACAAGGAAAACCTTCCCGCATCAGACTGAGTTCCAGGAAGGCAAAGGCCAGCCCTCCTTACCCCAAAGGTCTTAGCCCAGCCTGGTCCAGAATTCCCAAAGCCCTGAGAAAACCTCAGTGTCCCCACCCTGGAGAGCTGGGCCAGACATGACCACACCAGCCAGCTCTCCACACAGTTCAAGAGCCTGAGACAAAAAGGCCTCCCTGCCCCTTCTGGCTCGACTCTGTCCACTGCTTGCCCAAGAGCCATGTGGCACCCAGACCACAGCTTCCCACCAATGGCTGCTTTAGTTTACATCCTTTATTTTACAAAAAATAACAATAAAGTCTTCCTTCTGTTTCACAAAAATAGATTTCACCACCTCCCTCCCCCCAGTCACCCTGGCCACAGCCTAGACTCCACATTCCAAGCCACAGTTGACCCTGGGGGAAGCTCTGACTCCTCTCACTAAGAGCCTCGGCAAAGCTGCTGGGCCAGCCTGTTACCTTTGGGAACTGCTCTGGAGGCTGCCCTGGGAGACCCATCTGTTTCCTCAGAGGGCAAGCAACTTGGAGAGGAGCATGATTTTGGAGATTTGGTTCAGCAGACCACCCCAGCGTAACTGAGGGTTGGTGGGACACTCTCGTATTGGGCTAGAAACCCTTGCTCAAAGCAGAAATGGTTGTGTCCTGGAGAGGGGCTGTCAAACCTTCTCTTCTCAGGCATCTCCCTATTCAGTAACTGACAGGCCCTGGGCCGGGAGCCGGGACCTGAGGTTTCCAGTTCAGCTCACCAAGGCCTCACTGTGAGGCTTTCGACCATCACTCCCTCCTCCCCTCCTGGCCTCAGTCCCTCCTGTGTGAGAGGGTGAGACTGGATGATTCTCAGAGTTCTCTGGCTCTCCATCCTAGCCTCCTAACGAGGAAGCTCTGAGCCCGTTCCTGCCTCAGTTTCCCCACCCATAGGTCTGGACACAGGTAGGGTGTGGGATGCTGAGAAACGGAGTGCTAAATGAACATCCCAGTCTCTCTGTGGATAGCTGTGCTCTGGGCTCCAGTCAGCTGGAATGTCTTGGTGATGGTTGGAAGGAGGCAGGTACTTGCAGGCTGTGGGCTCCTGGAAGAGTCCATTTACTGGTTATGTAGTCCTCAATGTGCTGGAATGGGAGACAAGACTCCAGAGTTTCCCAACGCTAGTTCTAGCAGCTCCTTGGGCTAGAGGATTATTTTGTGTTGGGCTTAAGACCTTGAGAACCAGGTCTGTTGGCCTGGGAACTAGATTGGAGTGTATGATTCCCAATTTAAGGACCAGGCAACTTTTGTGGACATGAGGGATCACCTCCTCTCCTCCTGTCCCCACAGGTGGTTAAAAACAGGCCTTCAAGGAGGCAGAGGAATGAGTAAAGTGACATTTTTTGGGGCATCTCTGGCTGAGCAAATCAGAACCTGTGTCTGCAAAGGGCCAGGCACTCAGGCAAGGCTCCCTTCCTACCTGCCCTCAGCAGGAAGGTTCCCACATAGAGATACTTCTGTAACCACATTTTGTCACTCATGCACATGGCCAGATACAACCAAGCAGGGATACAGATATGTCTATCATCACGCCTTCAGTGTTCATAGTCTGATGGTACCTGTCTCTTCATTCATTCATTCATTCATTCATTCATCATTTTATCTAATATTTATGGAGGTCATATTATATGCCAAGCAGGCTTTAAGGCGCCTATTCTCACAGACACACCCCACAGTCAAACTCACATGTGCACACATATGCACATTATTCTCTGTACTCATTCACATAAGCTGCTCACTCTCTTACACCTTTTTTGTCATTACCTCAGCTATATCCACATACCCCAAATGGGCTTGGGAACCAGTATGAAAGAATCAAGTATCAGAGAAGAAACCCATCCCAACCCCAGGTCTCATTGCCAGAGGTTCCCCCTTTCCTTCTATTGGTCTACTCTGAAGCTCCTTCTCCTTCTCCATTCACAAGCCACGTGGGCAGACTCCTGAGAACCACAAGTCCTGGGGCTTTGGGTATGTGGAAGGGGTCCCAGGGCCTTCAGGATCCTCTACCACCATGCTCTTGAGGGTCTCCTCCCCCTGCCACCCTGTGTTTAGATGGTCCGTCTCAGAGGCAACAATGTCCAGGTCGGGGCTCAGTGACAGATCCGCTCTGTCATCTCCCTCTGCAGAGACACAAGGTGGGGAGTGGTCGGTTAGAACCCAACCTGTCTGTCTAGCTCCTTCTAAAGCGGCGGGGCCCGGCAGCTCCTCTGTCGGAGCCTGCGCCTTTCCCATCCACCTCCTTTCCCTGCAACTCCAGCCTGCAGATCTAGACATTTGAATGAATGATATTTGAATGAATTATCTATTCAAGTACAGAATCCACTGTTCAAGTACAGAATCCGCTGTTAAATGAATTGCCTTCTCCTAATTTATCCATGTTATCTATGAGCCACAAGTTTACTGGAATTTCTTAAAGAAGGCAGCCTTTGTGCCTGAACACACACTGAGGTTAGCCCAGTGTGGGAGCTGGGGGGAGGGCAGCGGGGGCTTGGCCTCACCAGCGGCTCCAGTTCCCTTTGGTCCACCAGGCTGAACTCGCGGATGAAGTAGTAGAAGTGCTTGTAGCAGGTGTTGACGTGGGCCTCAGCGCCCATGCTTAGGATGCTGTCGAAGTGGTGGATGTAGACGTGGACAAAGACACGGAAGAGGCGGGTCAGGATCTTAGTGCAGACCTGCTGGAAGTTCTTGGGGAAGGGAATTCCTGCGGAGTGGGAGGGGCAGAAGTGGAGCAAGGAATTGGCATCCTGGAAGCCTTCAGCCAGGATGGCCTCTTCCCCCAATTCTCACCATACTACTTCCCTTTGGAAACAGAAAGATAGTGGTTCACTTTTCTTCCATACAGTGAAACACAAATCTGGCTGTGCCTCTCCACTGCTGAAATACAAATCATTTTCTATACTTTCTTATTGCCTAAAGCAGGGCTTTGCAAACTTGTTGGGTGTTACTGACCAGCCCTTCTTAGAATAGGATGAAAACTATGTCCCACACTCTCCCCAAAAGTAGGTGTACCTGCAGGTTTGCTCACATCACACCCTTGGGTACAGTTCCAAAGGGAGTTGCTCAATATCTAGGGCCCCTTTCAAAAAAAACAACCCATGCCTTCAAGAGTAAGTCTTCACTCTCCAGCATGGTGCCTGCTCAAGGCCAGTCATGATCTGACCCTGACCTCCCTTCTCCTCCTACTCCTCTTCCCAACATTCACATAGCAGATCCCAGACCCCCAATCCTGAGAGTTACCCACTCTTCAAGAACTAGTTCAGGTAGCCTCCATCCCTTCAAAAATTCAGTAACACTTCTGAAGAAACTTCCACTCATGAGCCAGGCCCTGTGCTGGACCTTCTGCATCCTGCCTCTAATCCTTACAACAATCTTGCTGATGGGTATTATGCTTAGCCATTCTAGGTATGATAAAACCAAGGCACGTAAAGGACTCAAATGCTCAGCCTCCCTTAGCATTCGGATTTCTCTCCTTGGGACCAAGCCAGCCTGCCCCACCCCTCTCTGCTCCCAGCCCCTCCCATGGCCTCAACAGGGACCAGCATGAGGGCAGGTGGGGGGGCGGGCCCAGGGCAGAGGTGGGGCCGTTGTGATGAACACGGTGTCATGCCTTCTTGTCTCCTCAGTGCACACCCCCTCCCTGCTGCCCTGGGTGGGGAAGAGGGCCACAGTCACTCTCCTCCTGTCCCCACCCTCCCAGCATATGCTGCCCGGGTGAGATAAGGCCCATGCAGCCTGGGTCTGACAAGGGGAAATTTTGTCCTCAGAGCCCCATTCGGAAGTGGAGATAGCATCTGGGTCTACACACTCCCACCCCCTTCCCTTTCCTGGGGCCAGGAGTCAGAGGGAACTCCCAGGAGGCAGGAGACCCAGCCCAATCAGGGGTACCTGCTGTGAACACCTTGGGCACCCCTTCCGGTGCCCTGGGACCTGAGAGATTCTGAGAATCAGTGTCTATGGTCCGACTGGGGTGGTCCGTGGAGAGGCACTCAAGCTTGGGACAAGAAGAGCCCCAAACTGGGAGTTAGGTAGCCCTAGCTCCAGATGCCTGACCTTCAGCAAGACACTCAATCTTTCTGAGCCTCAGTTTTCCTCTTCCACAGATGGGAAGGAAAACCCAGCCCCTCTCACAGAGGTGCTGTATCAAATTAAATGCCTCCTCTGTGAAATGGGCTCCTGCTGGCTCCCTCCCTGCCGGGTGGTGCTCACCCACACGCGTGGGAAAGACATCCTCGTCGTTGATGAGGCCTTCAATCCAGTCCATGAGCAATGCCATGTAGCGCGGTGCCGAGAGCTTGGCGGGCCGCCGGTACTCACGCTCGTCCTGCCAGCGGTACTCGTAGCGGTGCCCGCCGGCCATGACGGGACAGCTGCTCTCGCTACAGTGCTCGGCCATGGTGCCGTAGATGAGGTTGATGCGGTTGAAGAAGTCCACCACGTGCACGGCGATCCAGTCTTCGATGTTCTCGCCCGGTGGCAGCCTCACCACACTGCGCAGGTCCAGGCCCGACTTGAGCGAGGCTTGTGCCTTCTTGTACAGCTCAAAGCGCTGTGTGCCGGGCTCGAAGCGCTTCCGCGGCCGGAACGTCTTATCTTTGGAGAACACCTGTTTCAGGCACAAGGCCATGGCCACGGATTTGGGGATGTCCTACCTGGACAAGGAGAGGGAGCGTGGTGGTCAGGACTTACCAAATGGTTCTGACTTCCCAACATGTCACTTCCCTCCCACCTCGGGGCCTTTGGTCAACCTCTGCACGGTGGCCTGGACACTAAATTGGCCTCAAGCCCTGAGTCCAGCACCCCTGGCCCTTCCCAGGCCTTCTGAGTTCCCCCTTCCAAGCCTAGAACCCGCCATCTTGTTGTGTTTCCCCTCTGCCTTCAGTCTCTCTGACGGAGACTTGCTGTTGACCATTAAAGAGGTTGCAGAGGCTCTCCTGGCAGGCTGGCCTGGAGGCAGAGGCCTGGACAAAATGACCTTGGGGAGCCCCCATAGGCCAGCTGGTGCAGCGTGGGAAAGCCTGGCTTCATTGTGCTGGGGGGAGGGCCCCCCTTCAGCTTCCTCTGGGATATCCTGTAGTCCATCTTGCCACCGGGGATTCCCAGGGAGCAGGAAGGACTTTTCTACCAAAAATGTCCTTTCCGTTTTTTTTACCCTGATAGAAGAATGGGCACTCACGCGACCAGCTGGGCAGCCTCTGGGTGGCCGCAATCGCTGAAGGAAGGGGGAAATTATAAGGTCCAGGAGGGCACTGCTTCCTCTGCCAGTGGCTGGTAACCATTCGCTCCAAGCCTGCCTCCTCCAGCTCCAAAACTGAGCCAGCCACTGGCCCCTACCCCTGCACCTGACACTCAGTAGACATTCTTAGAGCACCTCCTACGTGCCTGGCACTGGGTGGTAGGAGAGTACACTTGGATCTAGAACTGACGAATTTGCTTTGCCTCCTAAATTCCAAGGATCCCAGATTCAAAACAGACTTTGAGGACAGCGGTCAGAGCCCCAGGCTCAGAGGTGGGAGTCCTGTGTTCTAGTCCCAACGCCACCATTGACTTGCTGGGTGGCCCCCACAGAATGGCATGAATTTGGCCCATGCAACCTCCCAGGTCACTCCTAGGAGTTTCTGGGTATCTGAGGATAGACACCTCATCTCCCCTGTGAATGTATGAATTCTTGGGAAATACAGGCTATGGGCAGTGACTGGAACTTAGCCAGAAACGGAACACTGACCCTGATCTGAGCTCTGGCCCCAGGCTGAACTCTGATCTGACCCTAACCCTGGCCAGTTTGTGTTCTGACCTTAGCCCTAGACCAAGGCTTGGTTACTGCTACCAACAAAGCCTGACCTGGGCCTCAGACCGACTGGTTGACCCTGGAGCATCTTCCTTCCTCACATCTCTGATAACGTTGGGACACGATTGGGGAAGGGAGGCTGGGAACAAGGCAAAAACTGCAAGAAACCAAAGGCATAGCACAGTAATGGTGAGGGTCCCTTCAGGCATGAAGTCCAGCTGGTGGAGGAAATGTTTGGAACAGGGGTTCTTCTCTGTACCCCAAAGAGGCAGGCCAGAATGAGGGACAATCTGCTGAAAAGAGGGGATTTGGGAAGGTTGGGAAAGGTCTCCCAGCAGGATCTTGTCCTCTTGAAAAAACAAACACAGGTGCCAAAGGCCATTTTATCCATCCCCTGCCCCACGACTTCTCACCCAAAGATGTCCACAGCAGTTGTCTTGAGTTTCTTAGCCCAAGAGGAGGCAACGTTCTTGCTTTACTTGCTGCCTCCATTCTGAATTCTGCTTGTGGCTTCCCAAAGCACTCCCACTGCAGCTGGATGGGGTTCCTGGGCTCTCAACCTTCACATGGCCCTTTTACAGTTACAGACAGACCCTCTCTCTGGCATTCAACACCTTACCTTTCCTTTCCTGCCCCATTTCCCGCCTCCCTATACTAACGACCCTGGGCCTCTTCCCATTCCCTGCACACATCCCACACGCTCCCGCCCCTGCGGGTTTTCTTCTGCTGGTCTCTGCCTGACTACACACGGTCCAGCTTGAATGCTGCCTCCTCCCACTGCCCCCTGCTCATGCTTCCACTGGACCCAGATCTCCTTCTCCTTGGGGGGAGGCTACTCTTGTGCCATTGCTGCCCCACCCTAGCCCCTACCCCCACCCAAAGCCTAAGTCAGGGCTCCGCACATAGTCGATGTTCAGCTTTAAGGAAAACTTAGAACTAAGAATCTTAGAGTAGGAATATTCCTGAGAAATTCAATCCACTTCTTGTATAATCTTGTGGGGAGCCTGGGACCCAGAGAGGGGCCTTGAGAAGTCTGGGATCACACAGCTAGTTACAGGCAGAGCTGGGACAAGGTGGGGCAAGGCTCAGTCCCTCACTATGAGTAAAGGACTATTTTCCTTCACCTGCTGGTCTGGTAGAGAGAAAGGCAGAGGAGAGGCGTAGAACTGGGGAGAGGCATCTTCCCCAACGAACAGACCATCCTGCTCCCTGTTCTCCCAACACACCCACTACTCCCCACAGCAATTTTGGCACTCCGACCAGTGAACTTGAGTCTGGGTCTGTTCCCCAGGAAAGGATAAGCTTTTGGAGGGAGGGGGGTTGGACACAGGGCAGGAGCCTTTCTATCCAAGCAACTTGTCTCCCTCCCTCTCCTGCTCCCACAATGCACTCACAGACTTGCCTACTCTCCCTGCTGGGCATCTGGGCTTTCCAAAGGAAGACGGCAGGGTGGCCCTGCCTGGTTCTGACATTTAGCCGCTTCTGCCACCTCCTCAGTCTGGTCCAGGTTCTCAGCCAGTGGATGGCCCCAGTTTGAACCCAAGAATCCAGCCTGGGGCTGCACGATGTGGGAGGAGCAGTGCTTGCCAGAGATCCAAGAGACAAGTAGAAGCAGAGACTCCACGGACTTCCCCGCGGGGCTCGGCCGCCCACGCCACTCCCCGGCGGCTCCCGCTGGGCCTCCCCCCGGTGCCCCGCCCCGCTCGGGCCAGGGCGGCGGTAGGACCCAGAGGAGCTGGCCTGACACTTCCGCTCTCGAAGACACGCCCCCCTCAGTCACTGCCAGCCCCGAGCTCGACTCTAGTTGCTCAGAGCCTCAGACCCCGGGCCGGCGACTGCGCCAGCTGCCTTCGGACCGAGGTCGCCTTCGGACGGTGCCGCGCGGGGACAGTCCAGGAAAGGGAAGTGGAAGCAAGGCGCGGGCGTGGGCGCGGCCGGGGCGCGGGCGCGGGGCGCGGGCGCGGGGCGCGGGGCGCGGGCGCTCACTCACGGGCTCTGCCTCGGTGGGTCGCTCGAGTCCTCCTCCGGCCGCGGAGTCACATCCCGGGCGCCGGGCCGCCCCGCTCCGCCGAGGCCCCTGCGCTGCGGGTCCTCCTGCCCGCCTCTGCCAGCCCTGCCTGCCCAGCGGCCGCTCTCCCGCCCCAAGGCGACGCCGGCTCCGCCCCGGCCCTCCCAGACCCCGTCACGCCGCGGCCAGGGGGGCGGGGAGGGGGCGGAGGAAGGGACTCCCCCCTCCCCAATACAAAGGCTCAGTCCCGCCTTTCCGGAAAGTCCATGTCGGTCTCCCAGCTTCCCGTGGGGCAAAGGACTAACTGAGCAGCAGGCCCTCTCGGTGTCTCCTTGGACCTTTACCAAGGAGGCAGCCTCAGCTTCCTCGACTGTAAAATGGGAACAAGCCCAGCTTCGCGACAGGGATGGCACAAGAAGTGACAGACTGGAGCAGAAATAAAAGAGCTGCTAGATAAACGGTTTCCTTGCCCTCTTGGAATCATGGGTCTCACTTGTCCATTTGTTCAATAAGGAATAAACTCTGTCTTGATCACTCCCATAGCCTCAGCTCCTGGCACAGTGCCAAGCACATACCAGACACACAATACTCATTGGCAGAATGAATGAATGAAGGAATGGATGCCCCAGGAAGCAGGATCTGAGCCTCTAAGCCCCAGCACTGGCCCCTAAGACTGCTCAGTTCCTAGACTTCACCTCCCCCACCAGGGCTGGGGGCCCTGATGAGGTTGTTACTCCTCACCTGAAGTCACACCATTTCCCACCTCCAGACCTTTGTCCAGGCTGTCCTCATTTAGGAATGCCTTCTTGCCCTCCTTCCTTCCAACACTTCAAGACCTCATCTCCCCTCCCTACTTTTCTACCTCTGTCCCCACCCCTGAGGACATTCAGATATCCCATATCTGCACGCAATACAGTCTGGGGCCCCCAGGCCCAGGGACTGGTTGAATGACTGCATCATGGGGTGGGAAGGAAGTTTGGAGGCTTTGGAGGCTGGGAGGACCAAGGCAGAAGTCACTCTGGAAAGGGGGGAAGCAAGAAGGTGGGGGGTGATAGAGAGCAGGGGGCTGGAAGTGGCTCAGATGCCCTGCTGGGCTCCCCTTGTGTCTGGACCCACTGTGTTCCAACCCAGCTCCTGAAGAGCACCGGTTGGGGCAGCCGCAAGACTAAAGAACACACTTGGCACTGAGTTAGACATTAGCTTTAATTTGTAACAGGTGAACCCCAAATCTGATTTCCTAGGAACAACTCTGTGAAGTTTCTCTGCTTTTCTAGCTCTTGAATTCATTCCACTTTTAATTTATACATTAAATGACATTAGCTTTATTGGGACTTATGGATAGAAGAGAGTCTCTCTGGTCCAGAGAATGAAGGTAGTGCTTTACAAAAATGTGAGAAAAGGAGGGGCAATACAAGGGGTCTCAGAACAAAGACATTCCTTAGGGTATGGGAACAGAGTTTCTGCTAGTTAAATGAAGCACACAAATGGGGTGTCTGGTGATGTGATACCAGGAAGGGAGTATACAACCTTGAGAAGATGAGTTTACAGTACCATCTGTACATTCTTTTCTTCCAGGGAGGCTTGTAGCTTTTTAAACTAGTGTCCAAGTCATGCCAGCAGCGACATGCTTTGGGCTGTGTTTCATTTAAGGAGAGGAAGTCTGGGTGTGCTGGGCTCCTACAACCCCTCCCCCCGCCCCCAGCAGCCACTGTTGACCATAGGACACACATTGTATCCATATTCCACAGCAACAGTATAACAGACAACAGAATAATACCAGTCCACCAAAAACTAGTAGACCTATGAAGACATGCTGCCAGGACCAGGAAAGGAATTAAAACATTCAGATAGGGAAACGGACTTGGCCCAGTGGTTGGGGCATCCGTCTACCACATGGGAGGTCCGCGGTTCAAACCCCAGGCCTCCTTGACCCGTGTGGAGCTGGCCCATGCTCAGTGCTGATGCGTGCAAGGAGTGTCCTGCCACGCAGGGGTGTCCCCCCCATAGGGGAGCCCCACGTGCAAGGAGTGCACCCCGTAAGGAGAGCCGCCCAGCGTGAAAGAAAGTACAGCCTGCCCAGGAATGGCGCCGCCCACACTTCCCCTGCCACTGACGACAACAGAAGCAGACAAAGAAACAAGACAGTGCAAATAGACACAGAGAACAGACATCCGGGGGAGAGGTGGGGGGATTAAATAAATAAATAAATCTTTAATGGGAAACGGACTTGGCCCAGCAGTTGGGGCATCTGTCTACCACATGGGAATGGGAAGTCCGCGGTTCAAACCCTGGGCCTCCTTGACCCGTGTGGAGCTGGCCCATGCGCAGTGCTGATGCACGCAAGGAGTGCTGCCGCACGCAGGGGTGTCCCCCGCATAGGGGAGCCCCACGCGCAAGGAGTGCACCCATAAGGAGAGCCGCCCAGCGCGAAAGAAAGTGCAGCCTGCCCAGGAATGGCGCCGCCAACACTTCCCGTGCTGCTGACAACAGAAGCGGACAAAGAAACAGGATGCAGCAAATAGACACAGAGAACAGACAATTGGGGGGGGGGGGGATTAAATAAATAAATAAATCTTTAAAAAAAAATCTTTAAAAAAAACAAAACAAAAAACATTCAGATAGAGGGCCTGTAGCTACTTTATCAATGTGCTGTATGTGCTCTTGCAGATGATTTAGAGCTTATGAAATATTATGGGAGTGATCAAGAATATATATACAACATGACCATTAATGAGGGCACAGGTCCCACCTTGTGCCATAGTAAGAATATTTAATGCCTTTCTAAACCATATATACAGCATAAAGATTTAGACTTATTCACCTGCTCCTTTACAAGGGAAAAATATATTTATGAGTCTTATGGTAAGGCGGTAGCTGGATTTCAGTTTTAAGGAAAAGGTTTTGTTCCAAACTTGCTGATGGGTGTTATATTATGCCAGCAAAGTGTTCCATGCCGTCCAGTTTGCAGGAGTGACAGTCCAAGGAAGGGCAGTAGCAGCCGATGATGTCAGGTCAGTGCAAACCCAGCACTGAGTTCAATTGTGGGCATGAGTTGCTGAAGCCCACTGCAGGAAGGTATAGGCTAGGGCACTATAGGCAAAAGGAAAGATGTTTTTGGGGAACAATAAGGGCAGATCATGCTGGTCTAACAGTATACAAGCAACATTTCCATTAGTAGATAACAAAGTACCAGGTAGGGGGGTTTATGGGGGGTTTCCAATATCATACATTTTCCACTTCTAAATTTTCTGAGTTTTCTTTGGAGACATCAAAAACTAGTTTAGGCATAAGAAGAGTCCACATAGATATACATAGAGCCCCAGCAGAAATAGGAGACCCTGGATTGCTAATAAAGATTTTACTTGCATTTTTTATATAAACTGTGGTCTTAAAGCAATGTTTTGGGTGACTCCTATCCCCCATGGGCTTAAGATTCCCAACCAGTGAGGCTGCATAGGCCAGTACCATGGCCAAAAGACCTAATTTTTTCCAACTTTGTATAGTTTGAGGCATAGGCAACAATATATTATTACTACTTCCCCTTTTGGGCTAGAAGGCGGCTGGGCCCTTTAACTAGAATTCTCAATGCTGCATCTGCCCTGCTGTTAGTGTTTTGTTTTTTTTTTTTAAAGATTTATTTTATTTATTTCTCTCCCCTTTCCCCATTGTCTGCTCTCTATATCCATTTGCTGTGTGTTTTTCTGTGTCCGCTTCCATTCTTGTCATGCGACACCAGAAACTGTGTTGCTTTTTTGTTGTGTCATCTTGCTGCGTCAGCTCTCTGTGTGTGCGGCTCCACTCCTGGGCAGGCTGAGCTTTTTTCGCACAGGGCTGCTCTCCTTGCGGGGCACATTCCTTGCTCATGGGGCACCCCTACGCAGGGGACACACTTACGTGGCACAGCACTCCTCGTGCACAGCAGCACTGTGTGTGGGCCAGCTCACCACCCAGGTCAGGAGGCCCTGGGTATCGAACCCTGGACCCTCCATATGGTAGGTGGACGCTCTATCAGTTGAGCCACAACTTCTTCCCTGTTAGTATTTCTACTGGAGCAAGAGCCACAGCCTACAATGCTGAATTAAATGGGTAAAGGTGGGATATAGCTTCTTAGTCCATTGTTGTAAGGATCCATTGTCACTTTTTATTTGTTCTTTTAAAAGGCCATTCATCCTTTCTGTAAGAACTATGCCAGTGGGATTATAAGGTAGATGGAAAGTCCAAGCAAAATCTTGGTCCATCGCCCAAGACTCCATGAGGTAACTGGTAAATGGAGTTCCTTCATCACTGTCAGTTTGGGCTGGCACCCTACCTAGGGCACTTACTTTATCTAGGCAGCAAATGGTAGCCCACTGGTTGACCCCTACTGGGAAGGCCAAAAAGAGTCCTGTGGCAGTGTTTTCAGCAGTGAAAGCATATCTAGTTCCTGACAGTGGGAGGGGACCAATGTAATCCATTTGCCATCATGTTACTGGAGTTTATGCTTGGCCAATATGTCCTATTCAATGGGGTAATTGTCATGGTTATTGGAGTGAGCATGATGGATACTCACGGGTGATGTCCATGAGCTGTTGGTGAGTGACAGGCAGCTCTAACTGCTGGGCTAAGTACCACAAGGTCTGGTAACCATGATGTCTACCTTTCCTGTGGAGCCACTTGGCCACTTCTCAGGCCTCAATGGTATGGCTCCACATCTTTGAGGGTATCTGTCTCAACATTCCCATGAGGGGTGTTAGAGGAGTGGGCAGGGATATGATAAACAGTTATCTGTCATCGCTGGCAGGCATCCCAGATATCCTTCCATATCTTTCCCCCACAGAGGGCAGCCCACAACAGTCTATTATTCCTGTTTCCAAGGTGCCGTCCTGATGGTAAGGCCTTTGTATACTGTCCAACTATCAATAGTATAACCAATCACATGGCTCTTAATTTAACCCATTGAGTGCTTTGCATGGTGCCCTTTTACCACCAAATAGTGTCAGTGCTGGGATCACAGCCACAGCCATTCACACGGGAGGCTGACCACTAGTCAAACTGTCTGTGCACCATGTATTCTCTGGAGCTGTTCTTAAGCCTTCTGTAGTGGGCACTTCAATGGCCACCTTGGGGGTTGTAACTTGGGCTGAAGAATCTTCCATATAAGACACTCAGCCTTGGATCTCATGCGTCTCAGTACTTCATGGGCTAGAACTGAAGACACTGCACTGTAGCAGGTAGGCTTTCCACTTTGTTAAAGTACTTAATTGAGCACTACCAGAGTGAGGCTTATTTCCTGTATCCTCAATCCACCCCTGGATAGGTATGGCAGTCTTCAGAGTGACCAGATGTCTTTGGGTTAACTCCTCCACTAGCAACAGGGTGTGGTATGCTGCACACAGTTGCTTTTCTAAGGGGCTATATCATAATTCATTCTCTTTCTACAATTGTGATAAAAACCTGAGGGGTACTCATTTAGCATGTTGTCTTTGCCACAACCCATCTAAAACCAGTATTAGGGCTGGCCATGTCTAATTCACAGGGTAAGTCAGGATCCACCCCCCTTAGTGCTTGAGGCTGTGCTATTGCTCTCTCTGCTTCTTCAAAAGCAACTTCTAGGGGTCCTCCCATTCCCATACATGAACTTTCCTGATTAACATACACAATGGTTTTAATATTTGAGCTAAACAAGGGATGAATGGTCCCCAGTACCTTAACAATACCAGAAAAGCCATCAATTGTTTTGGAGTTTGTGGAGTGGGAAAACATTGTACTTTATTGATTATTGCAGAGGATATAGTTTTTGTCTTACCTGACCAAACAACACTCAAGAATTTGACAGAGCAGCCGGGGCTTTGCAGCTTGTCCTGATTGATTGCTTCGTTTTCAAGATGAGATACTACTGTCTCTGGTGCTTCTTTTAATTCTGAAAGAGAATTACTGGTTAACATAATATCACCAATATAATGAAATAGAGTTATAGCCACAGGTTTCTTCCACGTGGCCAGATCTTTTGCCATGAGGCTGTGACATATGGTTGTCCTTGGGGAGGTACCATAAAAGTCCATTGTTGGCCTTCCCACATGAAGGTGAATGCAGGTTGGCTTGACTTGTCTAAGGAGATGCTAAAGAAAACATTAGCAAGCTCTAAAACACAGTGATAGTGACATAACTGTGTACTAATTTCTTGCAATAAACTAGCAATATTTGGAACCTCTGCTTCAGTGGAGGTGGGGCAAATCAGAAAAGTATGAACCAAAGCATCCATCTCTTGATTCCCAGGTGGAGAGGTAGTTTCTGTGACATATAACATCTTTAAAATATTTAAAACCATGATAAATAACATTATACTGTTATCTAATGTTATGAAGAAAACATTATTAAACCTCTAGGAATTTTATTCAATCTTTTAAGTATTTATATGAACATTTTACCCATACGACTTTGATTAATAGAATGTTAGAAAATCCCATTTAATTTTATAATGCTTTCTAAACACTTTCCATTAAACTTATAACATATTAAGTGAGCTTAACTATTTTTAGTACTTCTTAAAGGTGAAAGAACAAATATTTTTCAATAGTCAGGAATTTAAAAAATATACTTTTTAGTGTTTGACTTTGAGAAAACAAAGTGTTAAAGGGTGTTAGATTTGAACATTATCTTCACTTTAACAGAGAACCAAATTTTAGTTTTTCACTAGTATACTATTTGATACCAAAGCTTTAAAACTTTATAGATAGACCCATTACATCTTACTCAACTTTGACCACAAAAGTCCATTTTCCGTGAACCTTGAGCACTTTCTATATCCAGCTTTTGTCTCATGTTTTCCTCTTTTCAAAGTAACCAGTCATTTTATCTTAAGACAAAATTACTTTCTTTTACCTTAATAATAATAATAAAACCCACATTCTATATACCTACATAGTTAAGTCACAAAAATGATTTTGGGAATTGTCTCCAAGCAAGCATCTTACAACATAGGATTACCATCAACACTTCAAGTTTGTCAGAGTAATGACTCAGTTAGGTTACATTCAAACATAGCTTTTCTTCATTTCAAATACCTAGTATCATGCAATACTAGAACATTGATAGCTCACAAGGATCTTTAGTTTATTATTTATCAGTTTTTCAGTGAGATATAATATGAATCATTTACAAGGACACATTTCTGAAAGTTTTCTGGAGGCAAGTTGGCAGGGAAGACTGGTTGCTATCAGGGCTAAGCCATGATTGAATTGCAAGCTTACAAAGCAGCTTGCATTTATTTATATATATATATATTTCCCTCCTTTACTTTCAGAGTTGTCCAGTTTAAAAGTTACTAAAATTTAACAGCACTAATTTTATCAATGTGGCTATCCAGGCCCAATTAGAATTAACATGGAAACAGAACAGAAAACATTAATGTTCCTAAGTTTTTCTACCTTTCCAGCAGTTAAACTAATTCCAACGGCCCCCACTAGCACACAATTGCACCATCCAGGTGGCAAGAGGTTTGCGGAGTTGTTGCCAGAATAATTTTCCCTATCTCAATTATTTCTCCAGTGGAATATTTTCTTACAAGTACGGTTTCACTGACAAGAACCGTGTTTATCAATCCTGCTTATGCAGGATGTTATAGCTATGATTTAGCCTTCCTTTGCATAAGCATTCTAACATTAAGATTTAAAGATTCTTCTATAGTTTTCACATCTGAATCACTATCTTCTTTTTCTAAGAGGTGCACAGAGACCTTTGCCACTTGTTCTGCCTCAGTAGCCACCTGTAAGGCTTCTAACAGGGGCCAAGCTATAGCCACAGCTATCTGACAGTCTCCCTTTTTCTTATTTAAATGCAGCTGCTCTGCTACCTGCTGGAGCAAAGCCAGTATACCTGCTAGAGTCTTCAAGGCATTCCCATATTCTCTTGGTGGTCCCCACTCATCCAGGTGGCAGGTGCCCCTCCCCACATGGATGATATAGGCCAACCTGGGATTTCCCCCATGAATTCTCCCTTCCCAGAGCTCATGCCCACCATTGCTGGTGGTCCTTTGGTCTCCTGTCCGGCTTGCAATTGTTCCAGCCCAGTTCCTGAAAGCACGGGTCAGGGCGGCCACAAGACTAAAGAACACCCTTGGCACTGAGTTAGACATGAGCTTTTTGGGACTCAGGGACAGGAGAGACTCTCTGGTGGCAGCAGTCCAGAGAATGAAGGTAGCACTCCACAAAGAGGCAAAAAAAGGAGTGGCAATTTAAGGTGTTTCAGAACAAAGACATTCTCTATGGTATGAGAACAGAATTTCTGCTAGAGTTACATGAAGCACACAAATGGGGTTTGATGTTATACCAGGAAGGGCATATACAACCTTGAGAGAATTAGAGTTTACAGTACCATCTGTACATTCTTTTCTTCTGGGGAGGCTTGTAACTTTTTAAAACTAGTGTCCAGGTTGTGCAGGTGGCTATGTGCTTTGGGCTGTTTCATTAAGGAGCAGAGTCCCTGCGTTCCCACATGCTATTCTGTTGAGCATCTATTTTTGCCCCAGCTTAAAGTTCTTTGTACTTTTATGTTTGAGTCTTAACTCTGCTCCTAATGCCCTATAAACTAATATTTGCATATTCTAGTGTGCTGGGACAAACTCAAATATAGTTCTTCACTTTTTCAATATCCTAATCAATATCCTTTATCAAGAATGCCTTTGTCCATGATGAGCTGGGAATTGGATGATGAAGCTCACCCACTAGCTGACCTCAGGAGCTGACAGATCAGCAGGACACAAACATAAAAACACACACAACACACACACACACAAGCAACTCAACAAGTTTAGAACTCTGTAAGAACTCTGTTATCCAGAAGTGAGAGCAGGGTTATGGACTGATGCACTTTGTAAGAGTGGTTATCTGCAGGAAACATATGGAACATCCAAACTGGGTATTTTGAGGAGTGCTATTGCCAAAGGGCTGGCAATAGCAATGTGTTGCTGTCACTCGTAGGCTGAAGGAGTAAGGAGAGGAAGAGGGAACTATGAGGAGAGGGCTGCCTGACAAGCTGTGGCCTAAATTTGAGGGGTACACTGGGAAGAACTGGAGGTCAATCCAGAGACTCACTCTCTTCCCATGAGCTGATCTCTGGCCAGGTTGCCCTGTTGGCTGAATCCTAGCAGAAGCCAGGGACAAGGGACCCTGTTGATGTAGCCCAAAGAGCTTGGGTCCCTGGGACATAAAGCAGGGTGACAGAGGGTGGAGAGGGCATCTAGAGGGGCATTGGAAAATACTCAGCATAGTGGGGAGGGATCAGGGCTGACTTCACAGATGAAATGACTTAGAAACTACTTAAGCTTTCCTTATCATTTGATTCTAAATATTTCATGATTTCATTGTAATTTCCTCTTTAACGTATGGATGATTTAGAATTGTGTTTTTTAGTTTCTCAACATATGATAGGTTTATGTTTTTCTTTTTCTTTTTTAGATTTATTTTATTTTAATTAATTTCTCTTACCCCACCCCTGCCCCCAGTTGTCTGCTCTCTGTGTCCATTCACTGCGTATTCTTCTGTGACTGCTTCTATCCTTATCAGCCGCTCGGGGAATCTGTGTTTCTTTTTGTTGCGTCATCTTGTTGTGTCAGCTCTCCGTGTGTGCAGCACCATGCTTGGGCAGGCTGCACTCCCTTTCACACTGGGCAGCTCTCCTTACGGGGCGCACTCCTTGCACCTGGGGCTCCCCTACGTGGGGGACACCCCTGCATGGCAGGGCACTCCTTGCATGCATCAGTACTGCACATGGGCCAGCTCCACACGGGTCAAGGAGGCCCAGGGTTTGAACTGCAGACCTCCCATGTGGTAGATGGATGCCCCGTCCATCGGGCCAAGTCTGCTTCCCTATGTTTTTCTTGTGGACTTCTTATATTACATTGTGGTCAGAGATTATGGTTTGTAAAATTCTTTGTAATTTGATGTGACTTCCTCTATGGCTTTGTGCATGGCCAGTGTCTATACATGTGAGCTGGATTTTATAGGATAGGCAGGAGTTTGCCTGGTAAAGAGTAAAAAGCACAGAATCTTACATTGTGGGAAATAAAGATGATGCATTGTGAAAAGACTTCAGAAGTTCCAGGTCATCTGCAGAGCCTCTAGATCAGGGGCTCTTAACTTTTTTGTTCCATGAACCCCTTTGTCAGTCAGGTGAAAACCACGGACCCCTTGCTAAATCCACACTATATGTGTATTACTTAATAAACATATCACACCCACACCAACACATCCCCATAAGAATAATGTTTTTAAAAAAATTTCAGTTCAAGCTTATGGACCCCTGTTAAGAACCCTGCTCTAGAAGTATACTTCATTATAAGCTGAGAGGCTGGCAGGTGGGATGGAGGCAGGAGAAAGGGTTGGGGAAGGCCAGAGAGAGAGCCCAGATCCCTCAAACATCTTGCCCCTTCCTGCCACTCTCAGCTTGGGCTAAAGAGACCGTGTTCATCCAGGAGGCTCTACTGGGGCTGAGAAGACTTTGGAGAAGAAGGTTCTGACTTTGCCACATATAAACTGTGGTGTTGCGTTAGCCCTGTTTCTCTGATGACACCCTGCAAACCTACAGCACTATACATCTACACAGGATTGAGCACAAGTGGTTCCCCAGGGGCTCAGACAAAGCATACCTCTGAAACTTGGTGGGGGTGTGGGGAAATGTGGGGAGGATATGTCCAGCCAGGAGTCAGTGAGGACCTGGGCATAGCCCAGGCACGTGACCCCCTGACAGAAGCTCCTGTTCTGGTTCTGTCACTGTCTGGCTGTATGTTTCTGGGAAAGCCCCTGCCCCTTTCTGGGCCTCAGTGTCCCTCTCTGTACCACAAAAGCATCTTCCAGCCATACCATTCCAAGTGCCCTATTAGAGCCAGCTTCCTGCCCCTGCTTTCACTGAGCCTATACCCAGTGGCTCCACTGATACAGAGTGGCCTCTCCCTGAGGTCTCCCAGCCTCTCCTGTGACAAAAAAAAAAACAAAAAAAAAAAACAAAAAAAAAACCCTATCCATCCCCACATCCCCCCAAGGAATGAACTTCCACACTCCCAGCTCCCCCAGTTAGGCACTTGGCAGCTCCTGTAGCCTAATGGGGCCCCATACTGTTTCCCATGGACAAGTGTCTATTTCAGCTCCTGCCTTTCCCTGCCTAGGAACTGGGATCTCTCACCCAGAATCTTCCATTCATGGCAGTGAAAGGAACTGAAGAAGCTTAAAAGACAAGGTTTAAAGGAATATGACAGAAGAAGACAAGGTTGAAAAGGATGCATGCATTCAAATTCTGTGTGACTTGGAGAAGGCATTTATTCTCTTGAACCTATTTCCCCTTCTTTAAAAGAGAAACAACAACAACATCTGCCCCACAGAAGGGCCATCAGGATCAAATGCTATAGCCCTTGTAAGCAGCAAAGACTGTGGCCAATCTGTTTCGGAGGCATTGCCTTGAAGGTCCTAGAGGGCAGTAGGCAGAGAACCAGGACAATATGAGGAGATACTTGGGACACGATGCTGTCCACCCAGGCAACCTGGATGTTCATATTCACCTCTCTGGTGGTGTGCAAGCAGAGGTGGCACAGTCCCTATGACACGGGCTTCAGAGGGTTTGGGACCTCTGAAGAGCAGCTGGGGTCCTCTTGGCTCAGAGAACTTCAGACTTCACCTTACTTCTCCAGCTTTAGGGTCTTCCATCTTGGGAAGGAGACCTCTGGAGGCTGTGGTGGAAGTCTGGTATACTAAGAAGTGTCTTAGGACAGTATCACAGCTCCCCTGACCTGATCCTCAACATGGCCAGCTTCTGACCATTTGGGTTAACACCCAGCACAGGGGTACCCCAGGAATGGAGGTGGTAGTGGGGGGTTTCACAAGTGTCCAAAGCTCAGCCCTCCATAGACCTCTCCAAGAAGGCTGCACAGGAGGTTCTGCACAGCCTTTCCCTCTCCTCCTCTGCTGAGGTACCTGTGCGGCTGCCTGCCTGGAGCACTACCCCAGTTCAAAGCCCTTCTGTTATGGGAAACCTCAAGTTGCCCCATCCCCATGACATTCTCCACAGCATTGTGTCTCCAAATGTGTTCAGTAACTCCTGCCTCAAAGCCACCAGTGGGTGTGGAGTGGTCATCACAGTGCTCCTGCCAATCTGATTCTGACCAACTCTATTTTTTAAAAAATTATTTTAATTGTATTTTTTGAAGATACATAGATCACAAAAAATGTTACATTAAAAAATATAAGCGGTTCCCATATACCCCACACCCACCCCACTCCACTCCTCCCACATCAATTCTTGAGATCTAATTACCAGTTACAGTAAATCCTGGGAATAGAGAAACATGTGAAATTATACTACAGGGAAAAGTCAGAAAAATTCAGAATGAGAAAAGTTCTGTAAGATAAATTCTCAAAAAATAAAAGGCAAGAAAATAAAAGAGGGAAGGGAAACCTACAGTTACTTAAAATGGAATACTACTCAGGAATTAAAACCCACCAACTATTGACAGTTGCAAAAATTTGGATGGGTATGAAGTTCTTCCCAAAGTGACAAAATTCTAATGATGGAGAGCAGCTCAGTGGTTGCCAGGTGCTAGGGTTGGAAGGAGGATGTGACTATAATAAGGTAGCATGAGTTTCTGTGGGTGACAATCAGTTCTGTGTCCTGAATGTAGTGGTGGTTATACAATTCTATACATGTGATAATGTTGTGGGAAACTGGCTTACCTATTTGTTGTTTCCTGTTAATGTAGATGATGTTGCAATTGCTTTCTGTTATTGTAAATTACCTTATTGTAGATGTTGCAAGTTGCTTCCTGCTATTGTGGAAGATGTTGCAAATTGCTTCCTGTAGCAAACAGCTGCTTGTTAGCTTTTAAATAAATAAGATGTGGAAACTAGGGTTGAGGTTCTCAGTTTCAAAAGCTGTGAAGCCCCCTAGTCCCATCTTTGTTTCTTCTCTTGTGTCTTTCTTTCTGTCCTTTTATTTCTTCAGTTCTGCATCGCCTTCCCTTCATGCAGACCTATTGCTGAGCTGGTCTCAGCAACTGGTGCCCGCACAGGGACTCGAGGGGAAGAAGAGCTTCAAGCTAAAAGGTGTTATCATGGTGCAGAGCCCCCAGTGGTTTAGAAGGCCTTCCAAGTCCTTGGTGAGTAAGAACACTCTCAGGTATTCTAGCAGGGTTATGATGGGAAATGGAGATAGTTCAACAAAATATCACCCGTGTGTCTGTCTCCTCAAACAACTCCTCAAGGCAGGAGGAGCCAAGGTCAGCGAGTCTCGCATTTTAGCACTTTCACGGATTATAAAAAAATATTGCTCATGGTCCCAGCAGTAGGAAGTTTAGAATTAGAAGACTGGGAAAGAGTAGGAAAAGAAGAAAATTACATGTACAAGGTGTCCCACTCCCTGTTACTATTTGGTCCAATTGGATGATTAAATCTGTTTTGGAACCTTTGCAAACAGAAGATGAGGAAGAGAAAAAGAAAAATAGAGAAGGTGAGGAAGTTCCTCTCTCTGAATATTTTGATATTAAATCGAAAGTCAAGAAGCCGAACAACAGCTCAGTAACACCTTATATCAGGATTGAGTCCTTGCCTGATATGTATGCTTTGCTAGTATTCTTACAAAAAGTGTTTAAGCACACAAAAAGGTTTATAGGCTAGAATAACTTTACCTTAAGTATTAAACGAAAGAAAGGACTGCTTTTGTGTTTATCTGTTTGTTCAGTGTCAGTGTGTGTGTGGTAATTGTTTCAGTGTGTGCTGTAATGGTTTTTGTGATTGTTCATTGTCAGTGTATATTTTGATACCTCCGTCTGGTGATATAATTTGATAAATAAAATTTTCTAAAAGAGCTCTATTAAAAATAATAATAATAATAAGTGCTTATATTATTACCTAAGTTTAAAATGTTAATGAGATCTCTACAGTTGTAAGTCTTAATTAATAAAATGCATATAGCAAGTTGTAAAAGTATTGTGGTAGCATTCAGTGAGATAATGTGTTTCGTAAAAGTAAAATAATCTCGAATGAATACAAAATGTGCAAAAACTGTGTGAAAAGGGCAACAATGGACTTTTGCAGTTCTTCAAGGCTTTCTGCCCTGGCCTGGTGGCAAAGAATCTGGCTGCATAGAAGAAACCTGTAGCAGTGACCCTACTACGAAACATCAAAGACAATGGTATCTTAAAGACCTGGAATAGGCAAACAGTTGGGACAAGCTATAAGGTCCCTGCTACTCTATCAAATTCTTAAATGTTGTTTGAACTATACCCTCTGCTGTAATTGATTGGATAAGACAAAACTATACCCTCTGCTGTAATTGATAAAGTACAATGTTTTCTCATGTTAATAGAATTTGTAATATTGTTGGAATACTAAAAATCTTTTATCCCTCACTGAGATGTGTTAATTAAGAAAGGTCCTTCATGGGAGTAGGAGGACCTCCAGCAGGCTGTGATTAAAAAAAAAAAAAGAGAGAAAGAAGGTGGATATTGGATATTAACTTAGCCTGTGAATTGAATATGGCCAGCACCAATATTGGCTTTAGGTGGGGTTTGTGGCAAAGGCAACATTCTAATTGAGCACCCCTCAGGCTTTAGTCACAATTGTGGGAAAAGGCAATAAGTACAATATAGAAAAGCAATTGTGTGCAGCACAGGAAGCCTGCTAAAAGTGAAAGGCTTAGCCCAATAGTGTCTGGTTACTCTGAAGACTGCTATCCCTATTCAGGGGTGGATTGCAAATGCTAAAAGCAAGACAAAAATGATGGGCTGTTGTGAATCATCCTCTATGGGAGAGAGATCTGTGGAAGAACACCTGGGACACCTGCCAGCAGTAACTGTCTGTTATGTCCCTGCCCTCTCCTCTAATATCCTTCTCAGGACTGTAGAGGCAGATGCCTCATGAAGATCCAGAGCCATACAATTGAGACCTGAGAAGAAGCAGAGTGGCTCCACCGGAAAGGCAAACATCGTGAGTACCAGACCTTGTGGTGCCTAGCCCAGCGGTTCCAGCCGCCTGTTGTTCACCAACAGTTTGTGGACATCATCCATGACTGTCCTTCATACTCACTTCAGTGACTGTGACATCAGTCCCCTCCTCCTCTTGGGAAGGGCAGGATGTGCTTTCACTGCTACAGACACTACATCGGGACTCTTATAACAAGCCAGCTATTGTTTTCTGCCTGGAAAATGAGTCCTCACAATGACCAACTAAGCTAATTTCAACACTGAGTTGTGGCCTCAGATCCAGTGAAGATGCTAAGAGCAGGACCAATGAAGGCATTGAAATTATGTGATAAACTTCCAGCTGCTCCACAGCCCAAAATAGGGAAGTAACAATAATTTGTCATTGCCTATGCCTCAGACTATATGAGTTTGGGAAATTGAGTGAGTACTGGCCTATATAGCCTTGCTGGTAGGAAATCTTAAGCCCATGAGAAAGAAATCATCTGCTAGTTGAAAGTTCGTATAATCTGCTATAGTTATGGATTATGTATAAAATGTTCTCTGATTTGACATTGTTACTTAAACGATAAGCACGCAACAAGCCCTTTGGGGCATGAGGCAGTAAGAAACTACCTAATCTGCCTTGTTGCTTTATAAGAACAAAAATGGGGATATGCTGTGGGAAACTGGTTTACCTATTTGTTGCTTCCTGTTATTGTAGATGATGTTGCAATTGCTTCCTGTTATTGTAAATTACCTTATTGTAGATGTTGCAAGTTGCTTCCTGTAGCGAACAGCTGCTCATTAGCTTTTAAATAAGTACGATGTGGAAACTAGGGTTGAGGCTCTCAGTTTCAAAAGCTGTAAAGCCTCTTGGTCCCATCTTTGTTTCCTCTCTTGTGTCTTTCTTTCTGTCCTTTTATTTCTTCAGTTCTGTGTCGCCTTCCCTTTGTGCAGACCTATTTCTGAGCTGGTCTCAGCATGATAAAAAATTTCATAGAATTCTATACAAAAGGAAAAAAATGAAAAAAAAACATGAGTGTTTATAAAACCTGGTGAAATTCAAATAAGGTCTGTAGTTTTAATTAATTGTATTAACATCAATTTTCTCATTTTGATAATTGTGCTATGGTTATATAAAATGTTATCATGGGGGAAGCTGGCTGCAGTGTACACAGGAACTACTATTTTTGCATCTTCTGTGTGAACCTAAATTTAAATTTAAAAAAGTGACAAGAGACATATCAACCAATTGTATGTTGTGGATCTTGTTTGTATTACAATGTGAACAAATCAACTAAATAAAACAGTTATGAAACAACTGGGGGAATTTGATTATTGACTAGATATTTGATAATATTAAGGAATTGTTAATTATTTTAGCAATGTTTTGCTCTTTTTTATCTTTTAAATTTTTTATGGGAAGGAGATGTGGCCCAAGCAATTGGGCTCCCATCTACCATATAGAAGGTCCAGGGTTCGATACCTGGGGCCTCCTGGTGAAAGCAACCTGGCCCAAGTGGAGAGCTGGCCCACATGGAGTGCTGGCCCGCATGGAGTGCTGGCCCAGGTGGAGAGCTGGCACAGCAAGATGATGTAACAAAAGGATACAGAGGAGAGACAACAAGAGATGCAGCAGACCAGGGAGCTGAGGTGGCGCAAGAGAATGAGTGCCTCTCTCCCACTCTGGAAGGTCCCAGGATCGGTTCTTGGAGCTGCCTTATGAGAATACAAGCAGACACAGAAGAATATATAGTGAATGGACACAGAGCAGACAACTGGGTGGGGGCAGGGGGATAAATAAATCTTTTTAAATAAATAAAACTTTTATTGTAGATTTTACGTGCACAGTAAAGTTGATATATGTAGCAGTTTGGTATTGCTTATGAATTCCAAAAATAGATACTGGATTGTGTTTGTAAACTGGTCTGTTCCTCTGGGCATATTAGATTATATTAGATTCAGAGGTTTCACTTTTATTTGATTAAATTAAGATTGGGGTTTTGATTTGGCCACATCTCTGAGAGTCCACACCTTAGTGGGTGGGGACTCACAGAGAAAATGACATGGCAGAGGAGAGAGTTTGAGTTTTGATGTTGAAGCCCCAGGAAGTAAATATACAAAGAAGCAGAACACAGAGGAAGAGAGACAGTTCATTAGATAGAATCCTGCAACCCCAGGAAGAGAGACGAGCTATTTGCCTGATAGTTTGCATCTGCAGAGACCAAAGCCCTGAGCAGCTAAGTCCGGACAGAAAGAAGCCCCAGGAAAGAAACAAGACTTATGCCAGCCTACAGCTGATACTGGAAGAAGCCGGGACCACAAAGCCTTAGGAGGAAGAGGGAGGCTGCATATCAGCAGCCATCTTGCTCTAACACCTGGCAACGACTTAGATGAGGGAAGTAACATGCTTTATGGCCTGGTAACTGTAAGCTTCTACTCCAAATAGATACCCTTTATAAAACCCAACAGATTTCTGGTACTTTGCATCAGCATCCCTTTGACTAACTAATATAATATATAATTTTTTAATGATTTTTTTTAAGGGGTTGGCTTTTTAAATAAATTTGTCTGAGGCAGGTCTCTTGTGGACAACATATAGATGGCTCATTATTTTTAAATTCACTCTATCAGTCTATGTCTTTTGATTGGGGATTTCAATCATTAACATTCAGTGTTATTGCTGTAAAGGCATTACTTAACTTCATTTCTTTTGTCTTTTGTTTCTCTGTTGTCATATCATTCTTTTTTTTTTTAAAGATTTATTTTCTATTTATTTCTCTTTCCCCCTCCCCCGCCCTAGTTGTCTGCTCTCTGTGTCCATTTGCTGTGTGTTCTTCTGTGACCGCTTCTATCCTTATCAGCAGCACTGGGAATCTGTGTTTCCTTTTGCTGGGTCATCTTGTGTCAGCTATCCATGTGTGCGGCACCATTCTTGGGCAGGTTGCACTTTCTTTCACGCTGGGCGGTTCTCCTTACGGGTGCACTCCTTGCATGTGGGGCTCCCCTGCGTGGGGGACACCCCTGTGTGGCAGGGCACTCCTTGTGCACATCAGCACTGTGCATGGGTCAGCGCAACATGGGTCAAGGAGGCCCAGAGTTTGAACCGCGGACCTCCCATGTGGTAGGTGGATGCCCTATCCATTGGGCCAAGTCTGCTTCCCTGTTGTCATATCATTCTCTTGTCTGTCTTCTTAGCCTTTAGTTTACCCTTCCTAATAATCTTCATTTCTAAACTCTTCTCCAAATCTCTCACCCTTTTTTTTTTCCGTTTGTTTCAGACTGCAGCACACCCTTTAGTATCTTTTGTAAATCTTTTGATAACATATTCTATCAGTTTTTGTTTGTCAGTGAAGATTCACCCTCGGTTTTTTTGGTAATATTTTTATCGAAGTATACCATTCATACATGAACATATATAAACATTAAGTGTATAGTAAGAATTGTGAACTTACAAAATAAACATGCATAGCATCATACAGAGGTTCCATACATCACCCCTCCACCAACACCTTGCATTGTTGTAATATATTGGTTACAAATTAATCAAGAGCACCATCAAAATATTACTACTAACTATAGTCTATATCTTACATTTGTTGTATTTTTCCCCAAACCCACCCTATTATTTTAAACAAATCAGTTTTATTGATATATATTAATAAAGCATGCAATTTATTCAAAGTGTACAATCAATGGTATTTGGTATAATCACATAGTTGGGCATTCATCACTTTGATCATTTTTAAAGCATTCTTATTATTTCATCAATAATAATAATAAACAAAAAACAGACAAACAAACAAGGAAATTCCTCCCTTTCAATCTTTGTTTCCCCTGCTGTACATAGCTGCTATTTCTGGCTATTCTTGTACAATTATTTCTTTGTTTATTAAGAAGTTTTACTGAAATACAGTCACATACCATATGATCTATCCAAAGTGTATAATCAATGACCTTTTTCTTTTAGCTGTTAAAAAGTCCTTTATTGTAAAATTGTACAATAAATAGAAAAATAGATTGAAAGTATATTACAAATTTTAAAAGAGAGTGCAAGGCCAAGTTAGATTTCATATAATCAATTATAATAAATAGTATGCAACAAACTATAAAAATAAATAATAATTCTAATATAATAAACATTAATTATAACAGTTCTAATTTTTATATTACATCTTTACTGAACATAATAATCTCTAAGAATGAAATAAATTATTGGTTTATTTATTTAATTTCCATTTAGGCCATAATTCTTTCTGGATAATCAAATTCCTATTTGGGAATTTTTCACATCTTATTGGAATGAATTACAGCAGATAACAATATGCCAACTTGTAATTTTATGAGGCAGAAAAACTCAAAATCTTTTTCAATAGTAGCCATGCTAAATGGTTATTGATCCAGATGGATTATTTGAATTAATGAGTATGCATAAGAAAGATATGCATATTTAAAGAAAAATGAAGTAGCCAAAAATACATCTCTTCTTCAGTCCTCCTCAATTAAAAGCAAGTGTTTATTTTGTATGAAGAAACTTACAGAATACTGATGATAGGAACAATTTGCTACTTGAACTGAGTAATTATTGTTTATATACTATAATATTGTTACTTTACATTTATCTGGTCTACTCCAGCTCTTTTATTTCTCTCTCTATATATTTTTTATAGTTACATTAAAAAAAATGAGGTCCCCATATACCCCCCACCCCCCTCACCCCACTCCTTCACCCATAACAACAACCTCCTCTATCATCATGAGACATTCATTGCATTTGGTGAATACATCTCTAAGCACCGCTGCACCTCATGGTCCATGGTCCACACCATAGTCCACACTCTCCCACAGTCCACCCAGTGGGCCATGGGAGGACATACAATGTCTGGTAACTGTCCCTTCAGCACCACCCAGGACAGCTCCAACCCCCGAAAATGCCCCCACATCACATCTCTTCCTCCCACTCCCTACCCCCAGCAGCCATCTTGGCCACTTTCTCCACACCAATGCCACATTTTCTTTGATTACTAATCATAATAGTTCATAAATAGAATATCAGTAAGTCCACTCTAATCCATTATTCTATTCCTCCATCCTGTGGACCTTGGATTGGTTGTGTCCATTCCATATCTATGTCAAGAGGGGGATTACATTCCACATGGATGCTGGATGCAATCCTCCTGCTTTCAGTTGTAGACACTCTTGGCTCCATGGTGTGGTGGTTGACATTCTTCAACTTCATGTTAGCTGAGTGGGGTAAGTCCAATAAACCAGAGTGTAGGAGCTGAAGTCTGTTGAGGCTCAGGACCTGGCTATCATATGGTCAGTCCAGAGATTCAGATCCCCTGGGTATATCTTAAACCCTAGCACCAACTACAATTCTGGTAAAGTAACAAGAAAGTCTTGTGAAAAGAGATCACACCTGAGTCCAGCTCCATCACACAGAAACACCAAGTCCAAAGAAGGGCCAACTGACATGGCACTGAACTCCATCTGCCATGACCATAGAACCTGTGGGTCTCTGTAGCCCTCAGCAGAACAAATACCTGGGGTTGTATCTACTTTATCTGTCTCTGAGACTCTGCTCAGGTGTGCATAACCCCTCTGATAACCTCCCAGCTCTTTTTTAGAGACTCATAGCCATATAAACTCATTTCTCCTTTCTATTTCCCCCTTTTATTCAGGTCAAAAAGCATTTTTAACTCCTGGTATTATATGTAGACTGAGATATTCTGCTGGTCCGAGTTGACCCTTTTATTCAAGGTCATTTTCTAGTTACATCATCAGCTGGTACTTAGTAGTAATCCCTCGGTGCCAGGGAGGCTCATCCCTGGGAGTCATGTCCCACACTGGGGGGAAGGCAACACATTTACATGCTGAGTTTGACTTCGAGATCCAGCTCTTTTTTTTAAAAGATTTATTTTTATTTATTAATTTCCTCTCCCCCTCTCCCTTCCCCTCCTTGCTGTTTTTGCTTTCTGTGTCCATTTGCTGTGTGATCTTCTGTATCTCTTTCTCTTTTTGTCTGTTCTTATCATTTTTTCTCCTCTAGGATTCACTGGGATTTGATGCTGGGGACCTCTGATGTGGAGAGAGGTTCCCTGCCAGCCACATCACCTCAGTTCCTGGTCTCTGCTACACTTCACCTTGACTCTTTCCTTCATCTCTCTTTTGTTGGGTTATCATCTTGCTGTGTGACTTAGTTGTGTGGGCACTGGCTCACCACGTGGGCACTCAGCTTGCCACACAGGCACTGGCTTACTACATGGGCACTGGTTCACCATGTGGGCATTCACGTGGGCACTTGGCTTGCCGTGTGGGCACTTGGCTCACTGTGTGGGCACTTTCTTGCCACGCATTCATGCTTTCTCATCTTCTTTTAAACCAGGAGGCCCCAGGGATCAAACCCGGATCCTCCCATATGGTAGGCACAGAAGCCCTATCACTTGAGCCACTTCTGCTTCCCTTCAGCTCTTTTTTGGTTACTATTTGCATGGAATAACTTTTTCCAACTTTTCACTTTTAACCTGGTTGTGTCCTTATGTCTGAGGTGAGTCTCTTGTAGACAACATGTAGATGGCTCATATTGTAAAATCCATTCTATCAATCTATGTCTTTTGATTGGGGATTTCAGTCTATTAACATTCAGTGTTATTATTGTAAAGGCATTACTTCATCCATTTTGTCCTTCGGTTTTCTGTTGTTATACCATTCTATTGTCTATTGTCTGTCTTATTCTCCTTTAGTTTACCCTTCCTAATAATCTTCATTTTTAAACTCACCTCCAAATCTCTCACCCTTGTTTTTTCCTTTCAGACTGCAGCATCCCCTTTAGTATCTCTTATAAATCTGGTCTTTTGGTAACATATTCTATCAATTTTTGTCTGTCTGTGAAGCTTTTGAACTCACCCTCATTTTTGAAGGACAGCTTTGCCAGATACAGAATTCTTGGCTGGCAGTTTTTCTCTTTCAGTACCTGAAATACATCATACCACTTTCTTCTCTCCTCCATGGTTTCTAATGAGAGGGCTACACTTAATCTTAGTGAGTTTCCCATGTATATGATGCTTTGCTTTTCTCTTGCGCTTTCAGAATCCTCTCTTTATCTCCGATATTTGTCACTCTGAATAGTAGGTGTCTCGGGGTAGGTCTATTTGGATTTATTCTGTTTGGGTGCATTGCCCTTCTTGGATATTGATAGTTATGTCCTTCATAAGGGTTGGGAAGTTTCCAATCATTATTTCCTCAAATATTCTTTCTGCTCCTTTTCCATTCTCTTCTCCTTCTGGGACACCAATAATGTCAGTGTTTGTATGTTTCACATTATTGTTAAATTCCCTGAGACTCTGTTCCATTTTTACCATTTTCTTCTCTTTTTGTTCATCTTTTCCAGTTCAGATGTTCTGCCTTTGAAGGCATGAACTCTGTCTTCAAGCAATTCAAATCTGCTCCTATGTGCCTCTAATGTATTTTTTTAAAGATTTATTTTTATTTATTTCTCTTCCCTCCCCCCCACCCCAGTTGTCTGTTCTCTGTGTCCATTTGCTGCGTGTTCTTCTTTTGTCTACTTCTGTTGTTGTCAGTGGCATGGGAATCTGTTTCTTTTTGTTGCGTCATCTTGCTCTGTCAGCTCTCTGTGTGTTCAGTGCCATTCCTGGGCAGGCTGAATTTTCTTTCGCGCTGGGCAGCTCCCCTTACAGGGTGCACTCCTTGCACATGGGGCTCCTCTACACAGGGGATACCCCTGCATGGCACAACACTCCTTGTGCGCATCAGCACTGCGCATGGGCCAGTTCCACACGGGTCAAGGAGGCCCAGAGTTTGAACCGCGGACCTCCCATGTGGTAGACGGATGCCCTATCCATTGGGCCAAGTCTCCTTTCCCCTCTAATGTATTTTTAATCTCATCCATCATGTCTTTCATTCCCTTAAGTTCTGTTACTTTTCTTTGCAGGCTTTCAAATTGTTCTTTATGCTCTCCCAGTGTCTTCTTAATATCATGTGCTTCTTCAGTCATATTTTCTATAAATTCTTTGAAGTGATTTAGGAGAGTTGTGTAATTATGATGGATTAATTGTTTTAAATCCTGCATCTCCTCAGGATATTTGGTTTTATCTTTTGGCTGGGCCATCTCTACCTATTTCCTAGTCTGGCTTGTAATGTAGCACTGTCCTGGTCTGCTAATCCCCAAAGCAGGTCCCTCAGATGGCTTTTGCGTCTTCATTGTTTTTGTGAGAACATTCATCTCTGCCTGTTAGTCTGTTGCCATCTTCCCACAACACTCCATGTTTTGCTTTTTAGAAGTACTTGTCTTCTAGAGATATAAACAGAAGTACTGATGGATAAAGTAATATGAAATCAGGGATTTGGAAGGAAAGTGGGTGGAAATTTGAATGAAACCAGACTGGAATGTGCTGAACATTTTTGAAGCTTGGTGATAGGTACATGGGGGTTCATTTTACTATAAGCTCTGCTTTTTTATATGTTTGAAAATTTCGATAATAAAAAGTTTAAAAAAGAAAACATACAAAAGGTATATTTCTGGCTTCTCTTGCAGAGATCGTGTTTATCTGTGGGGTGGGACCAGAAATCTGCTGTTTATTGAGCTCCCTAGGTGATGTTTATATACTACACTAAACTTTCTTTCTACAGGATCCAGTTTTATATATCACTTGTGGAGTGGAGTGAAAATGGGGTGGGGTGGGGGCTTCCAGAGGTCTGGGGTGATGTCTTCTATTAATATTAATAATAGTAGTGAATTATTGTCATTTTAACATCTGAGAGACAGAATAGTGGAGTAGAAAGAACATATCTATTTTGTACATTCAATAAGTATTTTCTTAGGATCCTTTAGGTATCAGGCCTTGCCATATAGCAGATGCCACTCTTGCTATATGGATGATGACAAAGGCTTCAGTCTTCTGAGAAGCTTCTGAGAAGCTGTCCCACTTCATAGCTCAGAAGCGTCATTAGTGAGCAACAGGCTAGGGAGGAGGAGGCTCTCAGAGGGGAAGTGGCCTTGGGTATAACTTAGTCTAACCACCTTAAAGTTCATGGGAAAACTAAGGCACAGGGAGAGAAAGGGATTGGCTCAATGATTAAAAAAAAAAAAAATTCAGTGAACTTTCCATATGCCTGTGCTTGAGAGACAGTTTCTCATTTTTTTCCCTCTCACCAACCCTGAAAGGTTTAATTAAGCAGTTAATTAAGATTTTCTTCTCTCTAGAGGAGGCAGGGAGAGAGGGAAGGAATAGAGAACAACAGTTTCATCAAGGGCGAGAAGGGACTGGAAATGTTAGGATGATGCCCCCAACTCTGCCTGCAGCTCTCTCTGGGAGAAGAACCCCTTGGTCCCACCTTGGCCTCATTTCTGGCAGGTGGGATAATTGTGCTCCCTGAAGACAGGAAGCAGTAATCCAGGCAGTGGGTGGAGCCCACTTCTTGATAGGACTCACACTGTATTTAATGGAGGCTGCGGTCCGCAGCAAGTATAGGCTGTGTGACTTCCTGCAGTTGTTATCCAGCTTGTCTTAGAACCCACATCAGTTTGCATTTGGGGCTTTTTCAGGAAGCAGCTGGTGTAACTTGGCTTTGTCCAAAGTTAAGTGAACTAAGAGCATACTCTCTTCTTCCAGGAAGTCTTCCTGAGTTATACCAGATGCCTGGAACCAACCCTCTTCAGGAGGGAGCCCTTGACACAGAAGTACTTTGCAGATGAGCTCCTTGCCTAGGCCCATGACTATTTTTGTCTTTGTCTTTGGACTGTAAACCTGAAAAGTGAGCTTTAATTTATTTTACTTCCCTCATGGCACCTTGTAGCAACAACTGACAGTTGTAAGGAAATTTCTGGTTTACAAAGTGCTTTCACCAATCTGGTCATTTTTATGCTCCTATGTGAGGTGAGTACTGGCTCCAAAAGGTGAAATGACTTGGTCAAGAGGCACGGCCTAAAAATGGCAGAGCTGGGACTCAAATCCAGACCTCTTAACTCCACTCACAGGGCTTACACCCTGCCCTATACTGCCTGAATGCCTAGCAAATGTACTGTTTAAAAGTTATCTCACATAACCCACCCAGTAAGTTAGGGAAAGGAGAACAAACCACTTAGAAAGGGGGCTAGATACTTTTTAAAAAATGTTCTCCTGGGAAAGTAGCTCATAATACAGACATTTGTATCTGAATCCATGTTAAAGCAACTAATAGCATTAAGTACCTTGACCTTCCTCAGTAACCTTAACACTACCCTGGATTTCTCTTTTTTTTTTTTTAAGGAGGTACTGGGGATTGAACCCAGGACCTCACAAATACAAAGCAGGTGCTCATCCACTGAGCTATACCCGCTCCCTGCTCTCTCTTTTGATACCCTTGCAAAATCTGCTGAGGAGAGTTGTATTCTACTTATTCTACAGATGGCAACTGAGGGAGAAAGTCATTCAATGTGAGCCAAGGCTAGGAAAGGAGAGAGATAGTAAGGAGACCAAGTACAGAGAGAAGAGGTTGAGGAAACAGAAGGCAGGCTGAGGGTCTTTGGTTTCTAGAGTGGAGGCTGCCTCTGGGAAGAAGGGACATGGCGGACCATCCGTGAGAGGCCCATAGCTTCCCTGACCTTGACAGTAATTCTCTCTCCACAGGGCCTTCCCAGAAGCCACAGTGCAGGCTGTTGAGTCTGAGACAAACTGAGAAGGGTGAGAAAAGGCCAATCAATCCCAGTGCCAATGGGGTGTGAGTCTCCCAGCAGAGCTCTGTAGCTAAGTCTCCATCTATCTCCCATCCTTGCTGCCTGCTTGGCTCTTCATATATCATCCATTTCTGCTTGCTCACTGTGGGTGAGAGAAGCACACACAAGATGATTGGAGAGCTTCAAACTGCACAGGCAGCATACTATTCTCCATGCAGCTGCAGGGGCCATGCACAGACAATTCAGTATAACAGATAATCCAGCATTTGGCTCCAGGGATCATGAGCCTGGGGGAGTCTTAGTTCTCAAAATCAAACAAGGAACATCTGGACTCCAGACTCCAAGAGCCTAGAAAGGCCTCTGCTTTCCTCTCTTGCTCCACTGAGGTCTTCAGACAAGGACATGCTGGGAACAGCTAGTATTATCTCAGAAATCTTCCCTAGAGGCAGACAATAATCACATCCTTAATTTTCAGATATTTTCCACTTGAGCTGCCTGGGACGAAAATGCAAAGAGAAGTTTGAAAAAAGAGAAGGAATGTTGCTACTAATGCCCTGTGTGACCTTTGGGGGGTCACTTCACCTGGTTTGGGTCCTTTTTCTCAATTGTAATAAAAATAAAATTACTCTTTCATTGTAGGAATCCTCAAACCAGGCTGAGCTTCAGAATTACCTGGGGAGAGTTTAAAAATAGTTTCTCAGGCCTCACCCCAGACCAACAGAATGCATATCTTAGTGATGGAACTCAGGAATTGACATCTTTGAATGTTTTTGATGCCCAGCCAGGTGAGAAAATTATAGGTTATTTGACTTTGCTCTCTTTAAGCTGCAAATAGTTATCTCTAATGAGGTGACAAGGAATTATAGAAGTAGAGGTCTGTAACTAGGAGTAACTATCTCAGATAAGCCACCCACCAATAATCAGTCAGGACTTGCACCTTTGCCCAGAGCTCCAAGTGTCACCTGGCTCCTGACTCAGATGTCGGCTTCCAGGATCTGGGTCTGCCCCCACTGCCTTACCCAGGACTTGAAGAGAGAAGTACTGTTTAAGAGGGGAGACAGGGTGTTCACTCCAAACTGTATGATCTTGTCTGGGCTTATCCCAACCTTCCCCTCCTTACTCCTACCCTCCAGCTTGTGAATCCAACTGTGAGACTTTCAAATTCCTATTGCCTGCCCCCTGGTCTGGTATGATTACTACTGCTCAAGCTTCTTTGGATTCCTAGAAGAGAATTTCTGAAAACGGCAACAGGGTGCAGGAAAAATAGCTCAATAAAACATGTATTCTTGAAGCAGGTCTATGTTTGAATTCCATTCCAGTAGTAAGAGATGTGTGCCTTGAAAAGGTAAAGTCTAGTACTTAATCTGTTATTATTTTGCATTTTTATTACATGTGAAGCATAGTGCTAAGCACTCTACACATATCATTTAATCCTTTTCTTAACTTTTGAGATAGGACTATTATTTTATTTATAGACAAGAACACAGAGGCTCAGTAAGATTGAATACATTTGTCCAAGGACAGATATCTGAAAAAAAGGCAAAGTTGGGATTCTTACTTTAGACCTGGTTCTTAACATCTACTATGCGGTCTCCCTAGTGTCCTCATATAAAATGAGAATACTATTACCTTCATAGTGTTGCTGTAAGTATAAAATGGAAGAAATTTAGTTAATTGGAAGCAAACATCTCAGAGTGTCTGCTGGGAGTTATGCAACAAGTGAGGTTGCACAAAAACACCTCTCTGCTCCCTTCCCTTCCCTTTCCTACAAAACCAGCGTCAATATTTAGGATCTGTCAGCTACTTCTCAGTTGATCAAAGGCAAAGCAAAATGGAAGAGTGAATGTGGCCTGAAGGAACGAGAATGCAAGGTGGGGATTCATGTGAAATCATGAAACTAGGAATAACAGTAACGACAAAAGTGAACTGGGGCTCACGGCAGTCTACGAGTCAAACATGAGCCAGCAGTGATGTTTCACCATTCTACAAAGGGGAGCTTTTTGGGTGAGTGAAGAGCTTGAGGGGACACCACTTACCTCTGATTACTGCCATAGCAGACGTGGAAGAGGACAAAGGAGAAGTATATCTGTTGAGAAGGGCATAGGTTCTGGGCAACAACATCAAGATTCAAGTCAAGATGCAATGGAAACACTGGGCTGAAATCAGTCAGATGAAATGAAATAGGGATATATGTAGAGACCCAAAAGCCAAAAGTTCTAGGTAAGAAAAGCCATGTTTGGCAGCTAGGGGTGGGGGTGAGGGTGGGGAAGGGGAAGGGAAGTCAGTGATGTGAAAGTGAGTGGCAGTGGGGAGATGAACACATGGTGGGCCATGCCAAGGGACTGCCACCCAGAATCCACTCTGGCCACTCCACCAGGCCATCTTGGATTCAATTCCAGGCCCCACACAATGAAGAAGACTAGTGAGCTGGAGTCTATCCAGAAGCAAATGAGCCAGACAGTGAGGAGTTGGGGTTTTGTGTCTATAAGAAAAGATTGAAGGAACTAACGTTGCTCAATCTGCTAAAAGGTTCCAAGGGAATTTTATTTTATTTTTTTACACTTTTTAAAATTAAAGTTAATAGATCATAAAGAATGTTACATTAAAAAGCATAAGAGGTTCCCATATAACCCACTCCCCACTCCCCAACTCCCATCATTTTTGTAAATTGTATTTTTTTTGAAGATATATACATCTCAAAAATTGTTACATTAAAAAACATGAGGTTCCTGTATACCCCCCACCTCCCCACCCCACTCCTCCCATACCAATAACCTCCCTCATCATTGTGGCACACTGATCACACTTGGTGAACACATTTTGGAGCACTATTGCACCACATGAATAATAGTTTACCCTGTAGTTCACACTCTCCCCCAGTGCATTCAGTGGGTTATGGCAGGATATATATAGTCCAGCATCTGACCCTGCAGTAACATTTAGGACAACTCAAAGTCCCAAAAATGCCCGCACATCACATCTCTTCTTCCCTCTTCCTGCCCTCAGCAACTACTGTGGCCACTTTCTCCACCACAATGCTACAATTTCTTTTATTACTAGTCATAATAGTTTTATAGTAGATTATCAGTAAGTCTACTCTAATCCATATTTTATTCCTCCATTCTGTGGACCCTGGGATGGTGATGCCCACTCCACTTCTAGATCAAGAGGGGGCTTAGATTCTACATGGATGATGGATGGAATTCTGCTTGCAATTGTAGGCACTCTTGATTTCCAAGGGAATTTTAGAGCAGTCTTCACACATCAGCAGGAGAGGCTGTTAAGTAGAAGAGTGAACAGATTTTCCTGAGAGGTTCTAGCTATGGATGACAGAATGGGATCCAGTGAGGAGTGAGAGGGAGGCTAGCTCAGGGTGGGGAAGAGCTTGCTATTACTCAGAGATGTCTCAGCATGGTACAGTCTGGTTAACAGGGGAGAAGGCTCTTCAAACCTAATGGCTTGGTAATGCTGTAGAGAGGGCTACTGTGGTGGGCAGGAGGTTAGACTAACCAGGGTTTTTTCAAACTTTCTTGGAACTGTTTCTCCAAATGACAGCTTACACTCAGTAAATAAAACACGGATTCTCTGGTTGAGTTGGGGATAAAAGACTCTTAGGGTCCTTATATGTGAGGAACTGCTGGGATTTCTTAAAGTACAGTTTGAAAACTAGTGACTGGACAGTCTCCAAGGACCTTTTTAATGCTAAAACTTGGTAAGCCAAGACAGGGGCTTGAACACGCAGGCTGGTACTTTAAAATAATTGCCTTCCTCCAAAAGTATGCTCATCAATTCTTTGTGCTTACAAACTCTGGGCTTGACTACCACCTTGGAGGTCCCTTGGCTGTTTTCCATATGTAGTGTCGGCAATAAAGAACAAGCAAAATGGCTACTGCCTGGAGTTGGAATATAATCACAATGTGTTTTTTAGGGCTGGATCTCATGGTATAAGGGATGCTAGTAGACTCGGGAGGTCTGAATTTAGTGGTAATTCAAGAGGAATTTATTCAGCATCCACTAGGTACCTTGTCTCTCTGCCAAGCTTCACACTGAACACTGGGAATACAATGTCCAGTACGACACAATACCTGACTCCAAGGAACATCTAGTCTAGTAGGGGAGACAGTCTTGTAAATGTTTTGCAGTCTGATAGGCCTTCCATAAAGGCTTATCACAACATCCTGGGAAGCTCAGAGGCCACATGACCCAGGCATGGGCAGCGGGGAGAAGGGCAGATGTCAGGGAAGGCTTGCTGTAAAGAAGCTTCAGTGGAGCTTGGAAGGACAAATAGGAATTAACTTAATGAAGGGGAAAGGTTATTTGGGGCAGGCAAAAGTACTTGAAAAGGTAAAAACAGGTAGGAGGAACACAGTGTATTCAGGGAAATGCTAGTTGCCCAGAATGGCTGGAGCTAAGGGCATGGGTAGGTGCCTAGCAAAATATGAGTCTGGAGAAGTCATCAGAAGCCAAGTCCTGAAGCTCTTGTGAGCTGATGCAATGTGTTTTGGACTGTCCTGAAGGTTGTGGGAGCATGGAAGGATTCCTAAGTGGTTTGATATTCTAGTTTCTGAGGCCTGAAGAGTTCAGAGGCAGTCTTTTTCAAGTGTATGTGAAGGATGAGCCAGCTCAGTGGACATCACAAATGATACTCTTAGTCTGGAGTGTGGACTGTCCCCTTCTATTCCTGGATTGGCGCCTGGTGCAGACAGTAACCTTTGTCAGATCATCTCTTCCCTTTCCATACCCCAACTCTTGCAGAACGGGGATAAAAATGCTGCCACCAACCCACCACATCAGGAAAATTGCCAAAACCAAAGTGCTCCATGCAGCATAAAACAGAGCACACACACACATGCACACCTTCCTTAGTTAGAACATAATGTCTTTTGAAATAAAGTTTGGAGGAATCAGAAACATATAAAGCATCCAATTTTGTTCTTTAGTTACCAGAGGGAAAATGGCCAGAGCTCTGTTTCTCAGAGCAAGGGCTGGTTGAAAAGTCTCCCATGTCTTTTTTTTTTTTTTTTTAAAGATTTATTTATTTATTTATTTAATTCCCCTCCCCTCCCCCGGTTGTCTGTTTTCTGTGTCTTTTTGCTGCGTCTTGTTTCTTTGTCCGCTTCTGTTGTCGTCAGCGGCACGGGAAGTGTGGGAGGTGCCATTCCTCAGCAGGCTGCTCCCTCCTTCGCGCTGGGCGGCTCTCCTTATGGGTGCACTCCTTGCGCGTGGGGCTCCCCTACGCGGGGGACACCCCTGTGTGGCAGGGCACTCCTTGCGCGCATCAGCACTGCACATGGGCCAGCTCCACACGGGTCAAGGAGGCCCGGGGCTTGAACCGCGGGCCTCCCATGTGGTAGACGGACGCCCTAACCACTGGGCCAAAGTCCGTTTCCCTCCCATGTCTTTTTAAGACTCAAGTTGGCTGCTGCAGTTGGGGTTAGGGGTGACTGGAAAGTTGCCTTCTTTTCTGAGAGCTAGAGCTGAGGGAGAGCAGGACGGTGTGAGGGGAGTAGCAGCACATCTCACCAATCAGTGGTTTCCTACTGACCTCACAGCGGTGTTGATTTAATGAAGAAAATCCACGTAACAGGCTTATTGTGTCCCAGTACATTGTACGCCTTCAGTAAACCTTAGTGATGATAGTTAATGTGCAAATATTGTGAGGCAAAGTCTGAACTCAAAGAGCCTCCTGCCTCTTGCATGGGACACATATCCTTTGAGACCTTAATACTATCTATCTGCTATTCCCTTTTAAGCCATAAATTCTTCATGGGCAGCGCTGCATTCCCAACAACACCCTGTAGCACTCCTTAGCCTTTCTTGTCCCCCCTTTTGAGATGGCACTGGTCAGACTGCCTTTCAATGGAATTAGTCTTGTCAATGTCTTGCCTTGCTGAACTAAAAGTGCCCCAAGGGTAGGGAATGAACCTTTAAATCTGTGCCCAGGGAAGTGGATGTGGCTCAACTGATAGGGCATCCGCCTACCACATGGGAGGTCCAGGGTTCAAACCCAGGGCTTCCTGATCCATGTGGTAAGCTGGCCCATGTGCAAGGAGTACCATGCCATGCAGGGGTGTCCCCTGTGTAGGGGAGCCCCATGTGCAAGGAGTGCACCCTCACAAGGAGAGCCACCCAGAGCGAAAAAAGCGCAGCCTGCCCAGGAATGGCACCCCATATAAGGAGAGCTGACACAACAAGATGACGCAACAAAAAGAGACACAGATTCCTGTGCCGCTGACAAGAACAGAAGCGGACATAGAAGAACACACAGCGAATGGACACAGAGGGCAGACAACTGGGGCGGGTGGGGGGGGGAAGGGAAGGAGGGGAGAGAAATTAAAAAAAAAAAGAAAACCTATGAGATAAAGTTTGCTCTTTAAAATGGAGTGAAGAATGCCGGACATTGTAAATCCTCACAGGGCCTACATGATGGAATAGAGGAGAGTATGGGCCATGATGTGAACCAATGTATATGAGGTGCAGAGGTGCCCAAAGATGTACTTACCAAATCCAATGGATGTGTCATGATGATGGGAACGAGTGTTGTTGGGGGGGGGGAGAGGGGGGGTGGGGGGGTGGGGTTGAATGGGACCTCACATATATATTTTTAATGTAATATTATTACAAAGTCAATAAAAAATAAAAAATTAAAAAAAAAAAAAAAAAAAAAAAAATAAAATGGAGTGAAGAATGACCTGCATCTCTGAAATTCTAATCTTTGTTGGTCTTTAAAGGGAGGTCAGTGCAGGGGGAAGTAAGAAGAGAGTTGATATTTATTAAGCTGTACTGTGTTCTTCATATTAGTTAATTTGATTTTCACAAAATAAGGTAGATACTATGATCCTTACTTTACAAATGAAGAGACAGAATTATTTAAGTAACCCATGACATTATAGAGCTAATGAATAACAACACTGACATTTAAACCTAGATTCACTTAATTCTAAAGCCTGTTTATTTTCCTTGCATCATTTTGGTTCCAGGGAACAAATTTACTTTATTAAATGCTAAAATTTTCTTTTAGATCTTTGTGAGATCTCTTTAGGTAAACATAAAGAACAGCTAGACAATACTTTGGTCATGTCCACTGTAATTATCTATAGACTCATCTTTCTTTGTCAAGTAGGGATTTAAGGCAAAGCTAAGAGGAACAATAGAATGAATACCAATTTCTTCTTTTTCCATCATTTTTTCACCCTCTGGTTGAGATTTAAGGAAAATGTATTATGGCTAGGAACTGGGTCCATTTGGAGGGAAAAGCAAACAGATCTTAAGACCCACCAAAACAACCCCATAAGATGTCAAAGATTCATGGGCCTTATTAGGTCAAGTAAGTCAGAGGGCATTTTAGGGAGATGGGAAGGCTGATAAGACCCAAGTTTCCCAAAAGATGAAATGTCAGGACCAAAGGAATGTCCAGAATGTGCATGAGGAAACAGCTTAAGCTTTACAGACATTGTGAAAGGCTAATAGCTTCTCCAGGTTAAATACACATCGTCTTTCTCTACACACAGACTCAGAAGTACAACAGAATACACAGCTCAGAAAATAATAGGAAGTCCAATCCAATTTTAAAGAGCTTGGGGACAAGTCCAACCTATTATATAAAAAGGTTTCTGTAATGAAAAAAATAAACAAAACAAAGACCAAAAAAAACCCACACACAGGAACTGAAAATACAGTTTAAATTCCCACTCACTATATACAGGGTCATCCAACAAAATCTTAGGCAGAAGTGGCAAACAGAGAGGAGCAAGTTAGATCAAGAAAAGGAAAGGCATAGTAAAAGCGGTAGACAACAATCCTAGCGGATACCTGGGCCTTGGACTCAGAAGGCTAGAATGTTAAATACCACCCTTTTCTCACACTGAGCTTGGAGCTACAATAGCAACACTACAAACCAAAAACGGATTTCCAACACCATAGAGCTCCTTTTTAATTTTTTTTCCTTTCTAATTTTTGGCATTGGAAACAACTGGTTAGAGTACTAAGACTAGTTTCAATGAAATCAGCCCACAACAATGAACCATGGACAGCACAAGCACATAGCTTAATTTTTACTGTAACAAAGATTGTAAACGAAACTTTATTTTATTGCTACATTTTTTCTATACTCAATCTAGGAAAATTTGCTTCCACTCACTTTTTCATATAATATTGGCACTGCTTGAAGTTGTTTTTAAAAAATCATGCAAATCTGGATTGATACAAAAGTATTGGTTTATTTATACTGCACTGATTCACCCCTTCAAATACAGTTTCTAACAGGCAGAGTTGGAGGAGCAAGTGCCACAAACTAAGGTTTAATAACATGCAGACACTGTACCTGTATATCTAACTATACTTGAAATACCTCTACAAAGTAGCTACATTAAAAGGCTGCTCTGGGGAAAATCTGGATGCAGTCTTTACCCTGATGTAAATATCTGGCTGTTCTAGAATCTAAACAAGGGTTATTGTCTTTGGGTGGCCAACTAATGAATGGGAAGAGAATGTAAAAGCCACATTTAACTATAACGGATCTCCAAGATCATAATCCTGTTACAAGTTCCTAAAGATGAAGAACTGATTATATGAGAGCTGTGAGGACAAATGGCCAGATTGCAATTGCGCTGTTACACTGTGTAAAATCAAGTCAACCATCCCAAGGATCCTTGGCTGTCTCTTGTTATGACTTCAGACTCTTACAAGGAAACTTCAAGTATGCTGAGAGACAGTTATCAGAATGTTTGAGTATGATTGTGCCTGAATATCAAGTACAATCACTTCTTGCAATAAGCACACAGGGCAACTCATTATGGACTGCTCAGGATTACAAGCTGAGCTCTCTGGAGTTCAAGTGGGTAGGCTCTAGAATATCCTGGGCTGAGCAGACACTGTGTGGGGCCACCTCTTACAGTTCTAAGTCTTATCCTGGTTCTGGGCACATTTCAGTTCTGCTCCAAGTCCACTTTGCTCCAGTTCAGCGATAACAGACATATATTTGAACTCATTTGGTCTGAGGTTAAAGGTCTCCACTAATCCATAGGTTTCTTTCCGATCAGTGGCATAGAAGAGTTGAACTTGGTTGGCAATGCATTGTGCCTCAGCAACATTCTGTAAGACAAAAAGAGTAATTATGTCCTTCCCTGCTCAGGGCTATGAAAGAGTCCTTTGGCAAGTAGGGGCTCTGACCCAGGAGTCATTGTTACCAGAAAGCTTCCCTGACCTCCCATATCTGGTTTAGGTACCCCTTCTCTATGTACTCAAATCATCCCATGCATACCTCTATCATAGTATTTATCACCATATTGTATTTTTCTTTTTGTCTATCTTCCTCAGAGATAAGAGTATGACTTCACGACAATGCAAAGTGTTGGTGGTAGGGTAATGTTTGGGAGCCCTGTATGTTGTTTTGTAAGTTCACAACTTATACTATATACTTACTGTTTATGGATGTTCGTATATGAATGATAAACTTCAAAAAAATAGGAAAAGAAAAAAAAAAACTTCAAAAAAAAAGGAAAAGAAAAAAAGAGTAGGGCTTGTTTCATATCGAGAATACTATATGCCCTGCATGTAATGGCATCTGGTGAATGTTTGCAGAATAAATTAATGTATGTGCTCACAATTTCTCTGTTCATTCAATTCTTTGATAACTGTTTAAGTCTACTGCATGGGAATAAAAAGAGTAAGAATTACCCAGCTCCAAGAACTGGTGTATGGGTGAGTACTAAGTTTCTGACTAACCAGGCATCCACTTGAATAAAATGTGTTCCTCATACCACCTCAGTCAGAAAACTAGTGTCAAAGTCAGTTGTGGTGGTTTTAAAATCTATCCACAAATTCTTTGATATCTCTCCCCTTTGGTGGAACCCAATTCCCCTTTCTTTCACCGTAGGCTTTACTTAGTGACTTGCTTCTAACAAATAGGCTATGGAAGAATGACAGAAAATGACTTTCACTAACATGTATATAAGATATTGTAGCCTCTGTCTTGCTAACTCTCTTAAATAACTTGCTCTTCAGAACGTCAGTTGCCATGTTGTGAGGTCACTCAAGCAGCCCTATGAACAAGCCTACATAATGAGGAAGTGAGGGCTCCTGCCAACAGCCACAAGAGTGGGATTGGAAGTGGAAACTCAAGCCCCAACCAACCCTCAGATGACTGCATCCCTAGGCAACATCTCTTTTTTTTTTTTAAAACAATTTTAAAAAATCATATTCACAATTTATACAATCCTTCTGAAATATACATTCAATAGCTTCTGGTATAATCACTAAGTTGTGCAGTCATCACTGCAGTCAATATTAAAGCATTTTTATTACTCCAAAAAGAAAAACCTCCTACCCCTTAGTAGTCACATCTCAATCCTTCAATCCTTCCCTTGCTAAATAACAATTAACCCAATTCCATCTCTGTAAATTTATTTATATTTACATTTTGTATAGATGGAGTCAAACAGTATATAGTACTTCCCCTTTTTAAATAATTGATGGGAAGAATATTAATCTATTACTATTCCCTACAGTCCATAGTGTGCTTTAGGTGTATTTTTGCCAATAAACCACCCTGTTATTAACATCTTGTAATAGTAACGCATTTGTTCTGTTTCATGGAAAAACATTCTTATATTTGCACTATTAACCACATTCATTGTCCACAAGATAGTTCACTATACTATACAGTCCTATGTTTCATCCTTTAGCTTTCCTTCTAGTGTCATACATGATTTTAAAAATTATCCCTTTCGTTCCTGGCCGGGGGTGCTCTGTCGTGGTTCCTAGGGGAGCAGCGGCAGTCCCCCAGGTGCAGCGGCAAGGACCGGGAAGGAATGAGGGTCCAACAGTGAGCCCCTGATACTAATGACTATGCTTGTGAGCCTATATGCCTGAAATAAGAACAAGGCCTAGAGCAGCACTGTGCCTGGGAATTTCCTCCTGACAGCCTTCATGTTACTCAAATGTGGCCAGTCTCAAAGCCAAACTCAGCATGTAAATGCAATGCCTTCCCCCCAGCTTGGGACATGACACCCGGGGATGAGCCTCCCTGGCACCGAGGGACCACTATCAACTACCAACTGATGATGCAACTGGAAAATGACCTTGAATTGAAGGTTCGATGTGGATCAGCAGAATATCCCTGTCTACATATAATAACATGACTTTAAAATGCTGTTTGACCTAATGTAAGGGGGAAAAGGAAAGGAGAAATGAGTTTATATGGCTACGAGTCTCTAAAAAAGAGTCTGGAGGCTGTCAGAAGGATTGCCCTTATGCACAACTGAGCAGAGTCTAAGAGACAGATAAAGTAGATACAATCCCCAGGTATTGGTTCCTTGGAGGGCTAAAGAGACCCATGGGTTCTATGGTCATGGCAGATGGGGTTCGCTGCCATGTCAGATGGCCCTTCTTTGGAGCTGGTGTTTCTGCGTGATGAAACTGGACTCAGATGGGAACTCTTTTCATAAGAATTTCATGCTACTTTACTGGAATTGTAGTTGGTGTTGGGGTTTAAGATATATTTAGGGGATTTGAAGCTCTGGACTGACAATAGGATAGCCAGGCCCTGAGCCTCAACAGACTTCAGCTCCTACAATCGGATTTATTGGACTCACCTCACTTAGCTAAGATGGAGTTGAAGAAGGACAACCACCACACCATGGAGCCTAGAGTGCCTACAACTGAAAGCAGGAGGATTGCATCCAGTATCCATGTGGAATCTGAGCCTCCTCTTGACATAGAGGTGCAACGGACACAACCAATCCAAGGTCCACAGAGAAAAGGTGGCATTGGAGTAGGAAAAGTGGACATGGTGGCTGATGGGTGTGGGGAATGGCAGGAAGAGATGAGATGTGGAGGCGCCTTTGGGACTTGGAGTTGCCCTGGATGGTGCTTCAGGGGCAATCACCGGACATTGTAAATCCTCCCAGGGCCCACTGGATGGAATGGGGGAGAGTATGGGCCATGATGTGGACCATTGACCATGAGGTACAGAGATGCCCAGAGATGTACTTACCAAATGCAATGGATGTGTCATAATGATGGGAGTGAATGTTGCTGGGGGGGGGGGGAGTGGTGAGGTGGGGTGGTGGGGTTGAATGGGACCTCATATATATATATTTTTTAATGTAATATTTTTACAAAATCAATAAAAAAAATTATCCCTGTCAATCACTATCATACCCATATATTAGTGCTGCTAATTACAATCACTATAATGTGCTATCTCTATCCATTTCCAAACATTTACAAGTAACCTTCTTAAAAATTCTGCACAAATTAAGCCTCAGCTTCCCATTCTCTATCCTTATTCTATCTTCTGGTGATCTATATTCTAGCTATTAACTTCATGAGTTTGCTCATTTTATTTAGTTCATATTAGTGAAATTATACAATATTTGTCCTTTTGTATCTGACTTGCTTCACTCAACATAATGTCCTCCAGGTTCATCCATGTTGTCATATACATCATGACTTAATTTTTAAAAAAAGATTTATTTATTTATTTAATTCCCCCCCACCTCCCACCCCCACCCCCACCCCCACCCCCGGTTGTCTGTTCTCTGTATCTATTTGCTGCGTGTTGTTTCTTTGTCCGCTTCTGTTGTCGTCAGCGGCAAGGGAAGTGTGGGCGGCGCAATTCCTGGGCAGGCTGCACTTTCTTTCGCGCTGGGCGGCTCTCCTTACGGGGCGCACTCCTTGCGCGTGGGGCTCCTCTATGTGGGGGACACCCCTGAGTGGCACTACACTCCTTGCGCACATCAGCGCTGCGCATGGGCCAGCTCCACACGGGTCAAGGAGGCCCGGGGTTTGAACCGCGGACCTCCCATGTGGTAGACGGACGCCCTAACCACTGGGCCAAGTCCGTTTCCCGACTTCTTTTCTTATAGCTGAATAATATTCCATCATATGTATATACCACAATTTGTTTATCCATTCTTCGGCTGATAGACATTTAGGTTGTTTCCGTCTTTTGACATTTGTGAATAATACTGCTATGAACATCAGTGTGCAGATGTCTGTTTGTGTCCCTGCTTTCAGTTCTTCTGAGTATATACTTAGTAGTGAGAATGCCAGATCATATGGCAGATCTATATTTAACTTCCTAAGGAACAACCAGTCTTTCGCAATGGCTGCACCATTCTACATTCCCACCAACAGTGAATAAGTCTTCCTATTTCGCTACATTCTCTCCAACACAGGTAGTTTTCTGTTTTTGTTTTTGTTGTTTGTTTGTTTTTTAAAATAGTGGCCATTGTAATAGGTGTGAAATGATATGTCATTGTAGTTTTGACTTGCATTTCTGTAATAGCTAGTAGTGTTTACCATCTTTTCATGTGTTCTCTCTCTCTCTTTTTTTTAACCACCTATACTTCCTCTTTGGCAAAAATGTTTCTTCAAGTCTTTTGCCTATTTTTTAACTGGGTGTTTTATCTTTTTATTATTGAGTTGTAGGATCTCTTTATATATCATACCCTTATTGGATATGTGGTTTCCAAATACTTTTGTCCAAAATAGACCCTAGGCACCATCTTTAGCGCAACCTTATAATAAACCTTATCCAGCGCTACCCAGCTAAACTGCTCTGGATTCCTGACCCACAGAAACTGTGAGGTAAAAAATGATTGTTTTAGGCCACTACATTTTGGATTAATTTGTTATACAGCAATTGATAACCAATATACCAGCAAAGCCCCAGAGAGAACAATAGACTCTGATCTAAAGCTAGTAGCAGGAAAATGTTGACCAGACCATTCTGTTACAGAGGTGAAGGTCAGGACAAAGGCTACACTATCAAAACCTTACAAAAGAATATTTAACTGCCTCAATCAAGACAGTGGAGTGAGAAGATCCAGGGCTCTGTCCCCAACAGAAGCTTTGAACAGACAGACACCTTTCTCAAAGCTTCCAGGAAACAATTAAAGAATTGCATTAACAGGGCGAGCACCATATCAAGAAAACAAAGGCAACTTAGAAGTGGTAGGAAAGCTGGACTTCCAGGAAGATGGAGGATTAGACAGATACAGGACTCACCTCTCTCCCAGAAATATAGCTAGAGAACAGGCAGAAACAGCCTGAAGAAAATGTTTTAGGGTTTAAGGCATCAGGGAAAGGCAAGACACCACTCGAAAGAAAGTGGGACAAAAGGGAAAGAATCTCAATGGGAAAACTCTGAGTAAAACCTGCAGCTGCAACTGCCCATTTGAATATTCTTGCCCCTGGCCGATGGCTATGGACCAGGTGGACTGCAGGGATCCATCTCCCCAGGAAAGGGTGGAGAAGAATGCAGCCTAAGGCTGAATCAGCTTTTGGCCAACAACTTTGGTGGGCTGTGTTCCACGAGCCCTTCCAGGGCAGGTGGGGCCATGCTGCTGTTTGCCCTGAGAACTGGCAAGGGGCTAAGAGAAACTACTCTTAGAAATACCCTCCTTACTGACTGGGAGAGGTTTTTGAGGATGCAGAAGGGAATGGATATATTTCCTACCTAGGAAAAGGGAGGGAGCTGCTGGCAAAGAAAGGAGAACAGCCTTGAGAAAGTTTGATTTGTGAGGTTCTGAATAGTCTTAAGGCAGGAGGCTCCCCTGTCATACTGTTGCCATTGGTGGTGCAGCACACACATTCCCACCAGGGATTGAACTGAGGGCTGCCAAAGATAAACATCTGCTGGTTGACCAAGGAAGTGCATGCAAGGAAATTTAAAAGTATATAAATGAGAGGCTTTTTCAGGACTTACAAGCCTCCCACCTGAGGGCCCTTGGTAGCACATCTGCAACACATTAATGAGCCCACGGTCCATATCTGAACAACTAAACAGGGATACTCCTAAAGACCTACAACAGGTTGAACCAAGAATCAAAGAACAGCAGTAACACAGAGACTTCTGCCACTAAAGCCCTATACAAGAGAGAGAAACTATGCATCAGAGAAAATTCACCATCCTAATTAGATACCTAGACAATAGTGAAAAATTACAAGCCATATTAAGAAAATGGAAGATATGGCCCAAACAAACAAATATATCAAAGCCCCAGAAGAGACATAATTTGAGATAACTAATCATTGAGATTTATACAAATCTCCAAAATCAAATTAATGAGATGAAAGACAAGATGGCTAAAGAGATAAAGGACACTAGAGGACACTGGGAGGGCACAAAGAAGAATTTGAAAATGAAGAGAAAAATAACAGAGCTTATGAGAATGAAAGACATGATAAGTGAGATAAAAAACACATTAGGGGGGAGCTGGTTCTAGCTCAGTGATTGAGTACCAGCTTCTCACAGGAGGTCCCAGGTTCAATCCCTGGTACTTCAAAAACAAAAACAAAAACAAAAAACAAAACAAAAAAACCACATTAGAGGCATGTAACAGCAGACACGAAATGACAAAACAAAGAATAAGTGATGCAGAAGACAGAACAGCTGAAATTGAAGAAGAACAGAGAGACAAAAGAATGAAAAAAAATTGTGCAGGGGCTCAAGGAATTGAATAATAAAATGAAGCACAACAACTTATGTGTCACTGGAGTTCCAGAAGGAGAAGAGAAAGGAAAAGGGGCAGAAAGGGTATTTGAGGAAATAATGACTGAAAATTGCCCAACTCTCATGTAAGAAATGAATTTACATGCCCAAGAAGCACAGCATACCCCAATCAGAATAAATCTGAATAGACCTACTCCAAGACACATATTACTCAGAATGTCAAACGTCAAAGAGAAAAAACTGAGTGCAGCAAGGGAGAAGAAAGCCATCACATAAAAGGAACATACAGTAAGACTTAGTGTAGATTTCTCAGCAGCATCCACAGAGGCAAGAAGACAAAAGTTATTATGCAATTAAGATACTGAAAGAAAAAACTGCCAGCTGAGAATTCTCTATCCAGCAAAATTGTCCTTCTAACATGAAGGTGAGTTTAAAATATTCACAAATAAACAGAAACTCAAGAGTATTCACAAAAAAAGAATTAGGCTTTGCAGGAAGCAGTAAAGGGAGTGTTACAGCCTGAAAGAAAAAGACAGGAGAGAGAGACTTGGAGGAGAGTGTAGAAGGGAAGACTATCAGAAAGGATAACCAAGAAGTAAAAAGACAGATGGAAATAAGATGACATATGAAAGATAAATAATAAAATGATGGAAGTAAATAATGCATTTATAGTAATATCATTGAATGTGAATGGATTAAACTCCCCAATCAAAAGAAACAGACTGAGAGAATGGATTAAAAAACATGAGCCTAACAACAATAGCTGGAGACTTCAACAACAACTCACATCATTAAATAGAACAACTTAGACAGAAGACCAACAAGGAAACAGAAATTGAATAATATGATAAACGAGCTGGACCTGATAGACATATATAAAATGTGGCATCCCAAATCAGTGGGGTTATACATTCTTTCAAGTGCTGATAGATCATTCTCCAGGATAGACCTAATTTTGGGTCATAAAGCAGGTCTCAATAAATATAAAAAGGATTAAAATTACACGAAAGTAACTCCTCTGGTCATAATGGAATGTAGCCAAAATCAGTAACAGCAAAGAGGAAAATTCACAAATGTGTGGAGGCTAGACAACACACTCTTAAATGATCAGTGGGTCAAAGAAGAAATTGCAAGAGAAATTAGTAAATATCTCAAGACGAATGAAAATGAGAACACAACTTTTCAAAATTTATGAGATAAGCAAAGGCAGTGCTGAGAGGGAAATTTATAACCCAAACACCCATATTAAAAAAGAAGAAAGGGCTACAATCAAAGATCTAACTGAACAACTGCAGAAACTGAAAAACAAGAAACCATTCCCAAGGCAAGCAAAAGGATAGAAATAATAAAGATTATAGCAGAAATAAATGAAATTGAGAACAACAAAAACTAGAGAAAATCAACAAAACCAAAAGCTGGTTCTGTGAGTAGATCAATAAATTGACAATCCCCTACCTAGACTAATGAAGAAAAAAGGAGAGAAGATGCAAATAAATAACATCAGAAATGAAAGGGGGGAAGTTACTGCTGACCCCACAGAAACAAAAAGGATCATAAGAGGATATTATGAGAAACTGTATGCCAACAAATTAGATAACCAAGATGAAATGGACAAATTTCTAGGAATGCAACAACCTACAATGACTCTACAAGAAATACAGCACTCAACAAAGCAATCACATTTAAAGAGACTGAATTAATCATCAAGTCTCCCAACAAGGAAAAGTCCAGGATCATATGGCTTCACAGGTGAATTCTATCAAGGATTTTCAGAAGAATTAACACCAATCCTACTTAAACTCTTCCAAAAAATTGAAGAGGAGGGAAAATTCCTCAACACATTTTATGAAGCCAACAGCACACTAATACCAAAGGCAGATAAAGACACTACAAGAAAAGAAAATTACAGACAAATCTCTCTAAAGAACATAGATGCAAAAATTTTCAACAAAAAAATACTTGCAAATAGAGTCCAACAGCTTATTAAAAGATTTACATACCACAACCAAGTGGGATTTATTCCTGGTATGCAAGGGTGGTTCAACATAAGAAAATTAATTAACGTACTACACCACATTAATACGTTGAAGGAAAAAAACCACATGATTATCTCAATCAATGAAGAATAGGCATTCAACAAAATGCAGCATCCTTTCTTGATAAAAACACTTTGAATGACAGAAATAGAAGGAAGGTTCCTCAATATGATAAAGGGCATGCATGAAAAGTCCACAGCCAACATCGTATTCAAAGGGGAGAGAGTGAATGCATTCCCTATAAGATCGAGAACAAGACAAAAGAAGGCCCACTGTCACCAGTGTTATTCAACATTGTGCTAGAAGTTCTAACTAGAGCATTTAGACAAGGAAAAAAAAAAGGCATCCAAACTGGAAAGAGGAAGTAAAACCCTCACTATTTGCGGATGACATGATCCTATATTTTAAAAATTCTGAAATCGTTGGTGGACTTGGCCCAGTGGTGAGGGCGTCCATCTACCACATGAGAGGCCCGCGGTTCAAACCCTGGGCCTCCCTGACTCGTGTGGAGCTGGCCCATGCGCAGTGCTGATGCGCCAAGGAGTGCCGTGCCACGCAGGGGTGTCCCCCGCGTAGGGGAGCCCCACGCGCAAGGAGCGCGCCCTGTAAGGAGAGCCGCTCAGCGTGAAAGAAAGTGCAGCCTGCCCAGGAATGGCGCCGCATACACGGAGAACTGACAAAACAAGATGATGCAACCAAAAGAAACACAGATTCCCGTGCCACTGACAACAACAGAAGCGGACAAAGAACACACAGCAAATAGACACAGAGAACAGACAACTGGGGCGGGGGTGAAGGGGAGAGAAATAAATAAATAAATAAATCTTAAAAAAAATAAAAAATAAAAATTCTGAAATGTCTATGACAAAGCTACTTGAGTTAATAAACAAGCTCAGCAAAGTGGCAGGATACAAGAGCAACATGCAAAAATCACTGTTTCTATACACTAGTATTGAACAATCCAAGCATAAAATCAGGGGAAAAAATTCCATTTATAATAGCAACAAAAAGACTCAAACCTAGAAATTAATCTACCCAAAGTTGGACCTATATTCAGAAAACTACAAAACAATAATGAAATATAAGAAGACCTATACAAATGGAAAGACAATCCATGTTCATTGATTGGAAGACTAAACACTGTGAAGATGACTATCCTACCAACTGACTTAGAGGTTCAATGCAATATCTATAAAAATTCCAACAGCCTACTTCACAGAAATAGAAAAGGCAATTATCAAATTTATTTGGAAGGAATAAATAGCCAAATAGCCAAAAGCATCCTAAAAAAGAAGAGTGATGTGGAAGGACTTTTACTGCCTGACCTTGGAACATATTACAAAGCTACAGTGGTCAAAACAGCATGGTATTGGCATAAAGATAGACACACTGTTCAGTGGAATAGAATTGTGAGTCAAGAAATAGACCCTCACCTCCATGACGAACTGGTTTTGACAAACCTACCAAGTCGATGTTACTGGGACAAATCAGTTTCCTTAACAAATGGTGCTGAGAGAACTGGATATCCATAACCAAAAGAATGAAAGAGGGCTCCTCTCTCACTTCCTATAAAGAATCAACTCCAAATGGATCAAATACCTAAATATAAAGGCCAGGAACATAAAACTACTAGAAGAAAATATTTTAAAAAATCTTGAAGACCTTGGACCCTGAATCTAAAGCACAAGCACAGCAAAAAAAAAAAAAAAAAAAAGATAAATGGGATGTCTGTAAAATTAAACACTTTTGCACCTGAAAGTACTTTGTCAAAAGAGTGAAAAGGCAGGTTACTCAATGGGAGAAAGTATTTGAAAATCACATACCCAATAAGGGTTTAGTCTCCATGATATATGAAGAGATGCTACAACTCAACAATAAAAAGACAAATGACCCGATTAAAACACGGGAAAAAGTCTTGAATAGACATTTGTCCAAAGAAGAAATACAAATGGTGAAAGAAACACATAAAAAATGTTCAACATCACTAGTGATTAGGGAGCTGCAAATCAAAGCTACAATGAGATATCATGTCATACTTATTAGAATGCTGCTATTAAAAAGACAGAAACCTGTAAGTGTTGGAGAGGATGTGAAGAGATAGGAATGCTTATTCACTGTTTTTGGGAATGCAGAATGGTACAACTATTGTGGATGATTGGCAATTCATAAAGTAATTGAGTATAGATTTGCCATGTGACCTGGCAATACCACTACTACGTATATACCCAGAAGAACGAGAGCAGTCACACAAGCAGACATTTTCACACCAATGTTCATAGTGGCATTATTCACAATTGCCAAAAGATGGAAACAACCTGGTGTCCAACAACTGATGAATGGATAAACAAATTGTGGTGTGTACATATGATGGAATATTATGCAGCTGTAAGAAGAAATGAAGCCATAAAACATATGACAACATGGATGAACCTGGAGGACATAAAGCCAGACACAAAAGGACAAATATTATACAATTGTACTATTAAGAACTAAATATATTGTGTAAACTCATGGAGTTAATAACTAGAATATAGTCTACCAGAAAATAGAATGAGGTTAGAAAATGGAAAGCTGAAGGATAATCTATGAAGAATTGGTAGAAAGGTTGTTCTTAAATTTTTGGAAATGAATTGAAATGGTGAATGCACATTATAGTGTTTGTAACTAGCAGTGCCATTACATGGGTAGAACAGTGGTTGAAAGGAAAAGTCTAAGGTCAGGTATATTACTAGAAGGAAAGGTAAAAAATGTAACATGGGACTGTATGGTAGAGCGAAACCTTGTGTGAAATATGAATATGTGTAATATTGTATATATAAGTCTGTTTTCTTTGAAACTGAACAAATGAACATAAATGTTACAAGATGTTAAATCAGGCAAAAATACAGCCAAAGCGAAATATGGGTGGTAGTGTATATTAATGTTAATAATCTTCCATTAATGGTAAAAGGAAAAAAAGGAGCTACACTAAGTAAAAGAAATTAGCCAAAACATACTACATATTGTTTGACTTCATCTATACAAGATATAAATATAAATAAATTAGAAAACGGAAACAGAAGAGTAGCTATGTATGGTAGGGGAAGCATAAAGAGGTTGAGAGGTGATTATTAAGGGGTAGAGTTTTTTGTCTGTTTTTTGTTCATTATTATTATTGGAAAAATGAAAATGCTCTAATAATGATTGAAGTGATGCATGTACAACTATGTAATTATACCAAATACCACTCATTATATACTTGGACGGATTGCACACTTTGGATCAATTGTGTGTTTTATCAATATGTATCAATAAAATTGATTAAAAAAACTGGTAGGAAAACTTCCCAGGAACAAAAAGTCCACAGGTATATTTTTCCAATTATTCCAAGAATTAACACCAATCCTGCTTAAAATCTTTCAAAAAACTGGAGAGGAGGAAACCCTTCCTAATTCATTCTATGAGGCCAACATAACCTTAATAACAAAGCCAGATAAAGATATAAGAAAATAAAATTATATACTAATAATACTCATGAATATAGATGTAAAGATCCTCAACAAAATACTAGCAAACTGAATCCAACAGCACATTAAAAGTGCACCATGCAGCGGTGCTCAGAGATGTATTCACCAAGTGTGATGAATGTCTCATGATGATGGAGGTAGTTGTTGTTATGGGGGGAGAAGTGGGGTCAGGGGGTTAGGGGTAATATGGGGACCTCATATATATATATTTTTTATAACAAATTTTTTAAAAAAGATTTATTTATTTATTTCTCTCCCCTCCCCGCCCCCACCCCGGTTATCTGTTCACTGTGTCAATTTGCTGCGTCTTCTTTGTCTGCTTCTGTTGCTGTCAGTGGCACGGGAATCTGTGCTTCTTTTTTTCTTTTTAAGATTTATTTATTTATTTTTATTTATTTCTCTTCTTTTCACCCCCCTCCTCTCCCCTCCAGTTGTCTGTTCTCTGTGTCCATTTGATGTGTGTTCTTGTTTTTTTGTCCACTTCTGTTGTTGTCAGTGGCACTGGAATCTGTGTTTCTTTTTGTTGAGTCATCTTGCTGTGTCAGCTCTCCGTGTGTGCAGCACCATTCCTGGGCAGGCTGCACTTTCTTTTGCACTGGGCGACTCTCCTTATGGGGCGCACTCCTTGTGCGTGGGGCTCCCCTACGTGGGGGACACCCCTGTGTGGCACGGCACTCCTTGCGCGTATCAGCACTGCGCATGGGCCAGCTCCCCATGTAGACCTCATATTTTTTTAATGTAACATTGAAAAAAAAAAGTGCGCCATGATCAAGTGGGATTTATGCCAGGTATGCAAAGGTGGCTCAACATAAGAAACTTAATATCATATACCACATGAATAGAAAGAAGGAAAGAAACCATGATCATCTCAATTGATATAGAAAAGGCAAATGATAAGACACAGCACTCCTTTTTTTAAAAAAGATTTATTTTATTTATTTATTCCCTGCTTCCCTTGCTGTTTGTACTCGCTGTCTATTCTCTGAGTCCATTTACTGTGTACTCTCTGTGTCTGCTCATCTTCTCTTTAGGAGGACAACCAAACCTGGGATCTCCCATGTGGGAGAGAGGCACTCAATCACTTTAGCCACCTCTGCTCCCTGCTTTGTTGTGTCTCTCATTGTGTTTCCTCTTTGTGTCTCCCTGTTGTGTCATCTTGTTGCATCAGCTCACTGTACCAGCCCATTGTACCAGCTTGCTGTCTTGCTCATCTTCTCCAGGAGGCACCAGGAACCAAACCTGGAACCTCCTGTGTGGTAGGCGGGAGCTCAATCATTTGAGCCACATCCACTTCCCAGGACCCCTTCTTAATAAAAATTTTTAGAAAACTAGGAATAAGAGGAAATTTTCTCAACATCATCAAAGGGATATATGAAAAATCCCAGCTAAGATCATACTCATTGGCAAAAGACTGAAAGCTTTCTCTCTAAGATCAGGAACAAGACAAGGATGCCCACTGTCACCACTGTTATTTAACATTGTACTGGAAGTTCTAGACAGAAGAATTAGGCACACAAAAGAAACAGAAGGCATCCAAATTAGAAAGGAAGAAGTAAAACTTTCCATATTTGCAGATAACATGATCCTATATATAGAAATCCTGAAAAATCCACAACAAAGCCACTACAGCTAATAAACGAATTCAGCAAATTGGCAGCATATAAGATGCACATGCAAAAGTCAGTGATGTTTCCATAAACTAATAGTGAACAATCTAAAGAGGCAATTAAGGGAAAAATGCCATTTACAATAGCTACTAACAGGATAAAAATCTAGTAATACATTTAACCAAGGATATAAAGGACATTTACATGAAAAACTACAAAATATGGCTAAAAGAAATCAAAGAAGACTAATAAATGGAAGGATATTTCAAGTTCATATATTGGAAGACTATCGTAAGATGTCACTTCTGTCCAAATGATCCAAGGAGTCAATACAATCCCAATCAAAATTCCAACAGCCTTTTTGGCAGAAATGGAAAAGCCAACCATAAATTCATATGGAAGGGAAAGGGTCCTGAATAGCCAAAAACCATCTTGAAAAATGAAGGAGGACTCACACTTCCTGATTTTAAAACGTATTATAAAGTCACAGTAATCAGAACAGCATGGTACTGGCACAAGGAGAGACAAACCAACAGAATGGAATAGAGAGTTGAGAAATAGACCCTCACATCTATGGCCAAAACTAATTTTTTTGTTTCTTTTTTTAGGAAGTACCGGGGATTTGAACCTGAGACCTTATACAAGTGAAGCAGGCACTCAACCACTGAGCTATACCCACTTCCCTAAAACTGATTTTTGATAAGGATGTCAAATCATTCAATGGGGGAAAGAAATGGTGGTGGAAAAACAATATTAATATGCAAACGAATGAAGGTGGATCCCTATCTCATATCATCCACAAAAATTAACTGAAAATAAATCAAAGGCCTAAATATAAGAACCAAAGACATAAAACTCCTAGAAGAGCACATAGGGAAGCATCTTGAGGACCTTGTATTAGGCAATGGTTTCTTAGACCTTACACCAAAAGCACAAGCAACAAAAGAAAAGAAAAACAAATAAAATGGGACTTCATCAAAATTAAAAACTTTTTGGCATCAAAAAATTTCATCATGGGGAGTGAATGCAGTTCAAGTGATTGAATGCCTGCTTCCCATGTACCAGGTCCCTGGTTCGATCCCAGGCCCTGGTACCTAAAAAAAAAAAAAAAAGAAAAAGAAAAAGAAAAAAGAATTCATCAACAAAGTAAAAAGATAACTTACCAAATGGAAGAAAACTATCTGGAAATAAATATCTGGTAAGTATTTAACAGTCAGAACTAAAAAGAACTCCTACAACTCAAGAACAAAAAGACCAAAAAATCCAAATAAAAAATGGGCAAAAGACTTGAATAGTCATTTCTCCAAAGATATACAAATGGCAATAAGCACATGAAGAGATGTTTAGCATCATTAGCCACAGGGAAATGGAGATAAAATACACAATGAGGGAAGGAGAAGTGGCTCAAGCACTTGGGACCTGCCTACCACACGGGACCTCCCAGTTTTGGTTCCTCCTAGAGAAAAAGAGTAAGAGAGTGAGCTGACCTGATGGGCTGGCATGACGGGCTGGTGCGGTGAGCTGACGCAATGAGGAGACACAAAGTGGGAACACAATGAAAGACACTACAAAGCAGGGAGCAGAGGTGGCTCAAGCGATTGAGTGCCTCTCTCCCACATGGGAGGTCCCAGGTTCAGTTCCTAGTGTGTCCTAAAGAGAATATAAGCATACACAGAGTGCACAACAAATGGACACAGAGAGCAGACAGTGAGTGCAAATAACGGGGGGTGGGTGGGAGAGAAATAGATAAATAAAATAAATCTTAAAAAACAAAAAACAAAACCACAGTGAGATAGCATTTCATACCCACTAGAATGGCTACTATTTTTTAACATGGAGAATAACAATTATTGGGGAGGACATGCAAAAATACCAATGCTCATTCTTTCCTGGTGAGAATATAAAATGATGCAGCTGCTATGGAAGACAGTGTGGTGGTTCCTCAGAAAGTTAAGTGTAGAATTACCACATTATCTGGCAATCTCACTTGTAGGTATATACCCAAATGAATTGAAAGCAGGGATTTTAAACAGGTATTTGCACACTAAAATTCATAGTGGCATTATTTACAATTGCCAAAAGATGGAAGTAACTCATGTATATCAACCGATGAATGAACACAATGTTGTATATACATACAATGTAATGTTCAGCCATAAAATGGAATGAAGATTGGATATATACAACAACCATGGATGAATCTTGAAAACATCATGTTGAGTGAAATAAGCTAGACATGAAAGGACAAATATTGTATGAGCTCACTGATATGAAACAATTAGAATGAGCAAACTCAGAGACAGAAGCTAAAATATAGGTTACCAGAGGCTGGGTCAGGGGAGGAGAATGGAAAATTAATGTTTAATTGGCACAGAATTTGTTTGGGCTGATGGAAAAGTTTTGGCAATGGGTGATGGTGATGGAGGTACAGCTCCATGAATGTAGGTAACACCACTGAATTGTATATTTCAAAAGTGATAAAAAATGAAAATCTTAGGCTGTATATGTTAACATGCACACACACAAAAACCCCATAGAACTATATAACTCAAAGTATGGAATCTAATGTAAACACTGGACTAAAGTTAACAGCATAATTATAATATTGTTTCATCAACTGTAACAAAAGTACCATACTGATGCAAAATGTTAATAATAGGGAAAACCGTGTGTTGAGAAGGGGATATATGGAAACTCGGTATTTTCTGCATGATTTTTTTGGAAGCTTACAACTGCTTTAATTAAAAAAATAAATAAAAACCAAACAAAGTGGTAGGAGTTCCTGGTGCCTAGGCTACCCCTCCTCTTCATCCTCTCACCAGCTCAGTGCAGAGCCTGCCCAGGCCTGGTCCTGGATCCCAAGTCCTGGTTTGAGGGAGCAGAGTAACTTGTGTGCACATACTGGGAGCATATATGTCTGGTCCAATTTTTCTGGTAGTGGCTTGAGAGAATAACCAGGATACTTGTTGCAGGCTCACCACCCCAGAACTTGCTAGTTCACAGAGCTCTCCTACAGAACACTGTGGGAAATCAGTCAGGTTGTGGCTATTTGGGACAAGGCATTGCTGGCTATAGGACATACAGTGTAGTGCCTGGGACCATGAGGAAATGATTTTCTAGGGAAGAGAGGACATTTGTATATGCATAAAGAGGGGCATTCCTAGAGCCACATGTGCATGCTCAAGACCAGACACATGCACAGAAAAGATCAGGAAGCCCCCTGCCACTTGGGCCTGGAGCTATTCTCTAAACTCAGTATATAGCAGGGGTTCTTAACAAGGGGCCCATGAGCTTGAATTGAAATTCAAAAAAACATTATTCTTGTGGGGACGTATTGGTTTGGATATGATATATTTATTATATATAGTTAGGGGTCTATGGTTTTTACCTGAGTGGCAAAGGGGTCCGTGGAACAAAAAAAGTTAAGAAAGTCTGGTGCATACATAAGTTCTAAAGGAATGCATTCACACAGGTCAATGTGCAGAGAAAGATGTTTTCTTTTTTTCCTTCTTCTCCTGATACTCAAGCAAAACAGTAAAAATACTACCTGGATACAAGCTTAAGAAATAGACATCTCAGAGTTTAAATTCCAGAAAAACACAATAAAATATCAAAATGTCCAGGCTTCAACAAAATATTACAAAACATACAAAGAAAGAGGAAGTGATGACCCAGGCAAGGGAAAAGAGTAAAGCAGTAGAAAACATCAGTGAGGAAGATCAGACCTGGGACAAACCAGACAAAGACTTTTTAAAAAACATTCCTAAATATGCTCAAGGAGCTAAAGGAAAATATGGACAAAGAACTAAAGAAAATCAGGAAATGGATAGATGAACACAAAGAAAATATCAGTAGAGTGATGAAAAGGAACCAAACAGAGCTAAAGACCACAGTAACAGAAATTAAAAATTACCTAGAGGGGTTCAACAGTAGTTTGGAGTTGGCATAAGAAATAATAAGTGAACTTGAAAAGAAGACAATTGAAATCACCCTAAGGAGCAGAAAGAAGAAAGAATGAAATAAAAAGTGAATAGAGACTAAAAAACCTATGGTATACCATAAAGTATACTAACAGTTGCATTATATGAGTCCAGAAGGAGAGGGAAAAAAAGGCAGAGAGAACATTCAAAGAAATAATGGCTGTGAACTTCCCAAAATTTACAAAGCCATGAATATACACAATAGGCTAAAACGAAATATACCTACACTGCATCATGTTATAATCAAACCTTTGAATGCCAAAGAAAAAGAGAGAATTCTGAAAGCTGCAAGAGAGAAACAACATGTCACACATGAAGGAGCCTCAATAAGATTAAATGCTGATTCTTATAAAAAACTGTGGAGTCGGGAAGTGGGCTTCGCCCAGTGGATAGGGCCCAGTGGTAGGTCTGTGTTCAAACCCCGGGCCTCCTCGACCCATGTGAAGCTGGCCCATGCGCAGTGCTGAAGCAGGCAAGGAGTGCCCTGCCACGCAGGGGTGTTCCCCATGTAGGGAAGCCCCACGTGCAAGGAGTGCACCCCATAAGGAGAGCTGCCCAGTGCGAAAGAAAGTTCAGCCTGCCCAAGAATGGCACAGCACACACAGAGAGCTGACGCAGCAAAATGACGCAACAAAAGAAACACAGAATCCCATGCCGCTGACAACAACAGAAGCGGATGAAAGAAGAACACGCAGCAAATGGACACAAGAACAGACAACTGGGACGGGGGGGAGGGGAAGGGGAGAGAAACAAAAAAAATTTTTTTTAATTAAAAAATAAATTGATTTATATATTAAAAAAACAACTGTGGAGTCAATAAGGCAGTAGGATGACATATTTAAAGTGCTGACAGCAAAAAATTGCCAACTAAGAATTCAGTCTGGCAAATCTATCTTTCAAAAATGAGGAAGCAATTAAGACATTCCCAGATTAACAAAAGATGAGGGAATTTTTCACTAATAGACCAGGCCTGTAAGAGATGTTAAAGTGAGTTCTGCAGGTTGAAAGGAAAGGACAATAAACAATAGAACGAAGATGCATGAAGAAATAAAGATCTTTGGTGAGGGTAATGACATGGGTAAATAAAAATGCCAGTATTATTGTATTTTTGGTTTGTACCTCCACTTTTACTTCCTACGGGATCTAAAAGGCAAATGCCTAAAATGCAATGATAAATCACTGGTTATAAACTCATAATGTGTACACATTTAATTTGTGAAGACTATAATAAAGGTGGGGAATGGAGGGGTATAGGAACATAGTTTATACATATTATTGAAGTTAAAATGGTACCAAAGCAAATGAGATTATTATAGATTTTCATGTTAAATTGAGGTTCCAAGGTAACAACAAAGAAAATACCAGAGAATATGAAAACTCAAGGAGACAGAAATTAGAATGCAGGCTGCCAGTGTCAGGGGGTAGGGGGAATGGGGAGTTAATGCATAATGGGTATAGGGTTTCTGTTAGGGGAGATGGGAAAGTTAACGAACGATGGTGAGGGTACCACAATATTGTGAATGTGTGATAAATGTTACTAGGTGGTATGCTTGGGAGTGGTTGAGATGGGAAAGTTTATATTGTATATATGTTTCACAATTAAAAAATAAAAAAAAAAGAGAAAGAACTAAAGAGACAATGGCAAATAAATGGAATACATAATCCTGGATGGGATCTAGCAAAGGAGGAGAGAAAGCTCAAAGGGATATTGCTGCAACATGTAAAAAAATTGGAATATAGACTATAAGCTTTATATCATTGTTAAATTCCTTGAACTTGATAATGGCACTTAAGGTGGTCACATAAGTAAATATCCTTGTTCTTAGGAAATCTACATGGCAGTATTAAGTGTTCAAAGAGCATGCTACATATAATCTATTCTCAAGTGTTCATATAATATGATAGACTAGATAGTGGGAAAGACAGATGAATAGAGATGGATAGACAGATACGATATGGCAAATGTGGCAAAATGTTAAAATTGGTGCATATGGGTATTTGGGGGTGTGGAGAATAGAGATATGTTGGATTTCTCTTTAGGGGGGTTGTATTATTTTTGTAACTGTCCTGTAAGTTTGAAAGTATTTCAAAATAAAACGTTAAAAAAGAAAAAGAAGACACACACATATGGGAAGTGGATGTGGCTCAAGCGCTCCCGTCTACAACATGGAAAGTCCCAGGTTTGGTTTCTGGTGCTTCCTAAAGAAGACGAGTAAGATAGCGAGCTGACGTGACAGGAAGGCATGGCAAACTGACGCAGTAAGATGATGCAACAAGAGACACAAGGAAAACATAATGAGAGACACAATAAAGCAGGGAGCAGAGGTGGCTCAAATATTTTGGTGCCTCCCTCCCACATTGGAGATCCCACTGCCTCCTAAAAAGAAAACCAGCACACAACAAACAGACACAGCAAATGCAAACAATGAGGGGGTAGGGAGAAATTTAATTAAATAAATTTTAAAAACAAAACAAAACACATACACACAACAGCTCTTACTTTCACTTACTCATTATCATTGTGTTCAAATGGCCAAAATCAAATCCCAAAAGATAATGAAAAATTCCCACTAAAAACTGACTGTAAAAAGTGTTGTTGGAACAGACTTGGCCCAGTGGTTAGGGCGTCCGTCTACCACATGGGAGGTCCGCGGTTCAAACCCCGGGCCTCCTTGACCCGTGTGGAGCTGGCCCATGCACAGTGCTGATGCGCGCAAGGAGTGCCCTGCCACGCAGGGGTGTCCCCCGCGTAGGGGAGCCCCACGCGCAAGGAGTGCGCCCATAAGGAGAGCCGCCCAGCGCGAAAGAAAGTGCAGCCTGCCCAGGAATGGTGCCGCCCACACTTCCCATGCTGCTGACAACAACAGAAGCGGACGAAGAAACAAGACGCAACAAATAGACACAGAGAACAGACAACTGGGGGGAGGGGAATTAAATAAATAAATAAATAAATCTTAAAAAAAAAAAAGTGCTATGTTTAGCCACAGAGTGATGAAGACAGGTTTATAAATACCACAGGCTGCTTCAGCTCTATTCCCTCCCATAGGACTTTAAAGTCATTTCTTACAAGCAAACAGTAATCTCTGGGACTGCTTCCTCAATCAATAGTCTTTTTCCAAAAGGCTGGTTATTTCACATTAATAGAATTTTAGAGCTGGAAAGAGCCTCAGAGACCACCAGTCCTCATTTAATAGGCAAGGAAACTAAGGCATTTGATGTTCAGGGATACGTCCAAGGTTATGTGTCTAACAAGCGGCAGAGCCAGCACCAGACCTCAGTCTTCTAGATTCCCAGAGGTTCCCTTCACTTCAGCCTGCTGCTCCTTCTGGTGGGGCAAGATAATTAAGATTTATCAAGGTGGCTCTACCTCATCAATTTTACCTTTCTTAGGTTCAAACATGTTTCAAGAGCAAACCATTTCTAAAGCAGGTGCATTGCCATAATATAAGGCAGATACCAACACTCTCTGAGCCCCTGAGCTCAAGGGCTCTGAGGTTTGGGGTGGTGGGGAATCAGGGTAGTTTCAGCTGTGTTCACTCTAGAATAGTTCTGTTCAACTATTCTAGAGTCCTAGGAGATTTGGCGAGGTGACTCCACTTGTGTTTTAGCTGTTGTATCCTGTATTTTACATAGTAAGATTTTGTTTGGATAAAGGGTTACTCCCCCTACTTTAAAAAGAAGTTTGAAGACTTCGTTTGGGTAGCGACTCCTTTTGGCTAGGTACGGAGGTAAAACCCAGGGACATATGTTCATCTGTCTGTCTCTCATGGCTATGGAACCCACCCTGTAACCCCCTTGCCTCTTGTTCTCTTGACTCTCAATGTGAACTAGCAATCTATTCCCTTTCCAAGACCCAAAAAGATAAACACACTAGCTCCCTGTGTTTCTCAATATAGTAACAAACCTGATTCCTCCCTCTCTCTCAATCTTCTTACTTACTGTCATTTTATCAAGTCTTGCCTATTTTATCTCCTACCTATTTCTGGGGCCATTTTCTCTCCTCCATCCCTACCACTAATGCTCTCGTTCAGATCTTCACTACCTCTTGCCTAGACTTTTGAAACTCTCTTCTAAATGATCACACTGACCAAGCTAGAATTGCGGAAAGTATAAGAAAAAGTCATTAAGGTTAATCATTTTGAAATTCAATGTGAACAGGTCACTCCCTAGTCAAAACATTTGAATGACTCTTCTGTGATATCAACATAAAGCAATCCTGTAAACACAATCCACCAAACTTTAGTTTTATAAACCAGCTGCAGCAGTTTGATGTTATTGATGAATTCCAAAAAGAAATATTGGGTTATGTTTGTAAACTGATCTTTTCCTCTGGGCATATTAGATTATATTGGATTCATAGGTTTACTTGATTAAGTAATTATGTAAACTTCTTGTGCCAGTAGGGCACTGAGTCCCCCCCCTTTGGTGGGTGGGGACTCACAGATAAAAGGCATGGCAAAGGATGGAGTTCGAGGGTTTCTGATGTTGGAGTTTTGATGTTGGAGTTTGATGCTAAAGCCTTAAGCTGGAGCCCCAGGAAGTAGCACAGAGAAAAGAGAAGCCAGCCCCAGGAAGGGAGGAACCCAGGAAACCTGAACCCTCGTAGATGTCAGCAGTCATCTTGTGCCAACAGGTGAAAATGGACTTTGATGAGGGAAGTAACATGTTTTATGGCCTGGTATCTGTAAGCTCCTACCCCAAATAAATACCCTTTATAAAAAACAGTCAATTTCTGGTATTTAGCATCAGCATCTCTTTGGTTGGCTAATACACCAGCAATACTAAACTGTTTGTAATTCCTCAAACCATTTTATGCCTCCTAGTATTTACTTACACCTTTCTCTCTGTCTGGAACATTCTTTCTTCCTTCCTTTCTTTCTAAGTTTTGTTGGGATAACAAATATAAAACATAAAATCTGCCATTTTAACCATTTTTAAGTATAAAAGTAAGTGGCAATGATTACTTTTGAAGCATTGTGCTACCTTCACTACCATCCATTACCCGATCTTTTCCATCATCCCAAACAGAAATCTGTACCTATTAAGCAAGAACTATTTTTTCTTTCCCCCAGCCTCTTGTAACCTCTAATGTACTTTCTGACTCTATGAATCTTCCTATTCTAGATATTTCATATAAATGGAATCATACAATATTTGTCCTTTTGGGTCTGGCTTATTTCACTTAGCATAATGTTTTCAAGGTTCGTCTGTATTACGCACTTATCAGAACTTTATTCCTTCTTACGGCTGAATAATATTCCATTGTATGCATTTCCATATTTTGTTTATCCTTTCATCTGTAGAAGGCCACTAGGTTGTTTCTATATTTTGGCTATTGTGAATAAAGCTGCTATGAACACTGGTGTACAAATATCTTTCTGTTTGGGTCTTTGTTTTCAACTCTCTTTTTTTTTTTTTTTTTTTTAAAGATTTATTTATTTATTTAATTTCCCCCCCTCCCCTGGTTGTCTGTTCTTGGTGTCTATTTGCTGCGTCTTATTTCTTTGTCCGCTTCTGTTGTCGTCAGCGGCACGGGAAGTGTGGGCGGCGCCATTCCTGGGCAGGCTGCTTCTTTCTTTTCACGCTGGGCGGCTTTCCTCACGGGCGCACTCCTTGCGCGTGGGGCTCCCCCACGCGGGGGACACCCTTGCGTGGCATGGCACTCCTTGTGCGCATCAGCACTGCGCATGGGCCAGCTCCACACGGGTCAAGGAGGTCCGGGGTTTGAACCGTGGACCTCCCATATGGTAGACAGACGCCCTAACCACTGGGCCAAAGTCCGTTTCCCTCAACTCTCTTGATATATACCTAGAAGTGGAATTGTTGAGTTACATGGTAATTCTATGTTTAACTTTTTGAGGAACCACCCAAATTGTTTTGTACAGTGGCTACACCATTTACATTCCCACCAGCAATGCATGAGGATTCCCATTTCTCTACATTTTTTGTAGGTGTTTCTCTAACATGTTATTTTCCATTTTTTCAATAAGAGCCATTATAGTGGATGTGAAATGGTATCTCTCTCTTTTTTTTTTTTAAGATTTATTTATTTCTTCCCCCCACTCCCCCCACTCCCATTTTTTTGCACGCACTATCTGCGCTCTGAGTGTTCTTCTGTGTCTGCTTATCTTCTCTTTAGGTAGCACCGGGAACTGATTCTGGGACCTTCCGTAGTGGGAGAAAGGCGCTCACTCTCTTGAGGCCCTTAGTTCCTTGGTCTGCTGCATCTCTTACTGTCTCTCCTCTGTGTTTCTTTTTGTTGCATCATTTTGCTGTGCCAGCTCTCCCCATAGGCCAACACTCCTGCACGGGGCCAGCATGTGGTGCGGATCAGCACTCCACATGGACCAGTTCTCTACTTAGTCCAGCTGCCATGCAGGCCAGCTTGCCTTCACCAGGAGGCCCTAAGAATTGAACCCTGGACCTCCTATATGATAAGTGGGAGCCCAATCGCTTGAGCCACATCTGCTTTCCTCTTTGTCGTTTTCTTTTTTTTTTCTTTTAAAGATTTATTTATTCATTTATTTTTAAAATTTATTTATCTCCCCTTCTCTACCCCCCTGCCCCTGTTGTCTGCTCTCTGTGTCCATTTGCTGTGTGTTCTTCTGTGTCTGCTTGCACTCTTGTCAGGCAGCACTGGGAATCTGTATCTCTTTTTGTTGTGTCATCTTGCTGCATCAGTTCTCCATGTGTGCGGTGCCACTCCTGGGCAGGCTGCGCTTTTTTCACACGGGCAGGCTCTCCTTGCAGGGTGCACTCCTTGCACGTGGGGCACCCCTGCATAGCACAGCACTCCTTGTGTGCCGCAGCACTGCACGTGGGCCAGCTCACCACATGGCCCAGGAGGTCCTGGGTATTGAACCCTGGACCTCCTTATGGTAGGCAGATGCTCTATCAGTAGAGCCACATCTGCTTCCCCTCTTTGTCATTTTGATTTGCATTCCCCTAATGGTTAATGATACTGAGCATCTTTTAATATGCTTATAGGTCATTTGTTTATCTTTTTTAGGGAAATTTCTGTTCAAGTCCTTTGTCCATTTTTTAAGCTGGATTGGCTTTTGCTGTTGCACTGTAGTTCTTTATATATTCTGGATATTAAACCCTTATCAGATATAATTTGCATATATCTCCCTCTCTTAGGTTGTCTTTTCAATTTCTTGATAATGTCCTTTGATGCACAAAAGTACAGATTATTTTCTTCTTTTTTTGCTCGTGCTTCTGGTGTCATATCTAAGAATCCACTGCCAAAATCCATGATCATGAACATTTTCCCCCAATTTTTTTTCTAAGAATTTTATGGTTTTAGGTCTTAAATTTAGGTTGTTGATCCATTTTGAGTAAAATTTTTTTTTATGTTAAGAGGTAGGAGTTCAACTTCATTCTGTTAATGTGGAAGTCCAGGTTTCCCAGTATCATTTGTTGAACGGACTGTTCTTTCTCCATCAAATGGACTTTATACTCTTGTCAAAAATAATTTGGTCATAGTTATGTGGGTTTATATCTGGACTCTCAGTTCTAATCCATTGGTCTACATATATATCCTTATGACAGTACCACACCATTTTGATTACTATAGCTCTGTAGTACAATTTGAAATCAGGAAGTGTGAGTCCTCCAACTTTATTCTTCTTTTTCTTTGGTGATCTGTGGCCCTTTAAAACTTCATATGAATTGAGCACTGGCTTTTTCCCTTTCTGCAAAAAAGGCTGCTGAAATTTTGATAGGGATTACATTGAATCTGTAGATCACTTTGGGTAGTATTAATATCTTAATAACATTGTCTTCCAATCCATGAACACAGAATGACTTCCAATTTATTTAAGTCTTCTCTAATTTCTCTCAGCAATGTTTTGTAGTTTTTAGTGTATACTCAAGTCTTTTACCTCCTTGGTTAAATTTATTCCTAGATATTTTATTTTTCTAGATGCTAGTGTAAATGGAATTGTTTTCTTGATTTCCTTTCTGGATTGTTTATTGCTGGTGTATATAAACACAACTGATTTTTGCACATTGATCTTGTACTCTGCCACTTTGCTAAATTCGTTTATTTGTTCTAGCAGTTTTCTTGCAGATTCTTTGGGATTTTCTAGATATAGGATCATCTTTTACTTCTTCCTTTCCATTTAGATGCTGTGATAGTCCGAAGTGCTTTTATGAATCCCAAAAAAGAAAAAGATTATGTTTTTGAACGAATCCAATCACTCCCCTTTGATTGTACTATGTCAGTGAGGTATGACTCAGGTTGAGTCTCTGCCCTCTTGCTGGGTCTGATATAAACGGAGACACACAGAGAGAGTAACACACAGGAAAAGGAGCCCTACCATTTTTATCCAACCACATGAAAGAAAGGACTCCAGGTTCACCCACAGCTGAGGTCAAGGAGAGAAGCCCCGAGAGTCTCAAGGAGCTGAGGTCCAGGGAGAGATGACTGATTGGTCATAGCTGAGTTCAAGGAGAAACTAGCAAGAGATCTGCAGACCTGCTGTCTTGCCTGATCACACGTGGCAGGACACTAAGATCAACAGTACCTGACTTAGGTGAGAAAGCACCTCTGATGGTGCCTTGATTTGGACATTTCACGACCTCCGAATTGTAAGCTCTTACCCCAAAAAAAAATCCCCTTTATAAAAGCCAATATATTTCTGGTACTTTGCATTGGCAGCCCTATGGCAAACTAACACAGATGCCTTTTATTTCTTTTTCTTGCCTTACTGTGAGGGGTAGAACTCCCAGTACAGTGGTGAAAGTGGGTGTTCTTGTCTTGTTCTTGATCTTAGTGGGGAGATTTTAAATTTTTTTTGATTGACTGTGATGTTAGCTGTGGGTTTTTCATAAATGCCCTTTATTATGTTGAGGCAGTTCCCTTTTATTCCTTGTTTTCTGAGTGTTTTTATCACAAAATGATGCTGAATTTTGTCAAATCCCTTTTCTGTGTCTATTGAGATGATCATGTGGTTTTATTTCTTCATTCTATTAATCTGGTGTATTACATTAACTGATTTATTTATTTATTTTTTTTATTTAATTCCCCTCCCCTCCCCAGTTGTCTGTTTTTTCTGTGTCTTTTTGCTGCATCTTGTTTCTTGTTTTCTTGTTTCTTGTTTCTTTGTCCGCTTCTGTTGTCGTCAGCGGCACGGGAAGTGTGGGCGGCGCCATTCCTCAGCAGGCTGCTCCCTCCTTCGCGCTGGGCGGCTCTCCTTATGGGTGCACTCCTTGCGTGTGGGGCTCCCCTACGCGGGGGACACCCTGCGTGGCGCGGCACTCCTTGCGCGCATCAGCACTGCGCATGGGCCAGCTCCACACGGGTCAAGGAGGCCCGGGGCTTGAACCGCGGGCCTCCCATGTGGTAGACAGACGCCCTAACCACTGGGCCAAAGTCCGTTTCCCCTACATTAACTGATTTTTAAAAAACGAGTATTTATTGTTGAATATCTACTCTGTACCACATTACCAAGTACTTCCTTTTTTTTTTTTTTTGAGGTACTGGAGCCAGGGGTTGAACCCAGGACCTTGTATGTGGGAAGCTGGTGCTCAACCACTGAGACACATTGGCTCCCAAGTTGTTTTTTTCATTTGTTTACTTGTTGTTTGTTTTTTTGTTTTGAGGAAGAACTGGGGACTGAACCTGGGACCTCCCATGTGGGAAACTGCTTGAGCCACATTCACTCCCCTAATTGTTTTTTGTATATTGAACCACTCTTGCATTCCTGGGAAAAATCCCACTTAGTCTTGGTGTATAACCCCTTTTAATATGCTATTGGATTCAGTTAATATAATATTTTGTTGAGGATTTTTCCTTGTATCTATATACATAAGAGATATTGGTCTTCAATTTTCTTTTCTTGTGCTTTTCTGGCTTTGGGATCAGGACGATGCTGGCATCATAGAATGAGCTAGGAAATACCCTCTCCTCTTCAAGTTTTTGGAAGAGTTTGAGATGGATTGTTTATTCCCTTCTTTATCTGGCTAAATTTCATGACTGAAAGTTCAGCACAGGTTGTCATCTCCAGGAAACCTTCTCCCTCCCTCTGGGCCAGGGACCCCTCCTTAATGCTTCCCCATCCTGTGTGCATGTCTCTATCCCAGCACTTACAGCATTCCAGTGAAATCATCTGTTGCTACAAAAGTGGAACCAAACAAGGCTAGGCTTTTTAATATTCTCCTCAAAATCTTCAGCATTAAATTTAATTAGCTCAGAAGAAACCTGTAGTTTCCATATATCTCCATTCATTTGAGCCTAGGCTTTACTGTTTTGGATACTACACTCCAAATACATATTTTGTGCATGAGTATTCAGGGGACTATAGTTCTTAGTACATGTCTACATTTTCCATTGCTATATCATATAACTCTAAAATAAAGTCTAATGTATTTAGTTCTGTACTACAGTAGATCCTCACAATCGTGGATTTATACAAGGCAAATGTATATTCTGATAACACTATGGAATATTGTAAGACTAGGAAGCAAATTTTAATGATAATTGTATAACAGTTTCAGACCACCAGAGTGAGGTGACAAAAATGCAACTAGGGTCTACTTTTAAAATGGTTAAATGCTGTGGTTTGCTGAGAATCAGAATCTCTATGTCATTCACTCCCACAGTCAAATCTTAAACCTTGTCAGTACTGGTAACTATATTCACTCCAATCTCAATTTCAAATATCCACACACTGTCTACTATTTCCTATTTTTCTAGTTCACTGCCTCTGGTACCCCAACTACAACTATCCTTTAATCCTACTAGGACCCACAATTTGTGGTCCCTCTAACCTTACTTATATTTTTACTCTCCTCTTTACTAGGCTTCCATTCCATGGTGGATAATTATAACTATTCCCTTTGATTCACTTTTTTTTTTTAAAGATTTATTTTTTATTTCTCTCCCTCCCCCTACCTCCTAGTTGTCTGCTCTCTGTGTCCATTCGCTGTGTGTTCTTCTGTGACCGCTTCTATCCTTATCAGCGGCACCGGGAATCTGTGTTTCTTTTTGTTGCGTCATCTTGTTGTGTCAGCTCTCCATGTATGCGGCGCCATTCTTGGGCAGGCTGCATTTTCTTTCGTGCTGGACAGCTCTCCGTACAGGGCGCACGCCTTGCGCATGGGGCTCCCCTACGCGGGGTACACCCCTGCATGGCAGGGCACTCCTTGCGCACATCAGCACTGTGCGTGGGCCAGCTCCACACAGGTCAAGGAAGCCCAGGGTTTGAACCACGGACCTCCCATATGGTAGGCGGACGCCCTATCCATTGGGCCAAGTCCACTGCCCTTTGATTTACTTTTAACTTCTTAGTCCCTCTCTTATTTCATTATACCACTTGGCTAAACCATAACCCTAGTTAAATCCAACTCTCTTCCTTCTCTCTGTGGCCGTACCTGCACGGCCATCCTCTCTACCATTATCCTAGATATGGATCAGCAAACATTTTCTCTAAGGGATAATATAGAAAATATTCTAGGCTTTATGGACCATACAGTCTCTGTTAAATCTACTCAACTCTGCTGTTGTAGCATGAAAAGCTGCCACAGATAAGATGTAAACAAATGAGCATGGCCGTGTTCCAATAAAATTTTATTTATGGACACTGGAATTTGAATTTCATGTACTTTTCATGTTTTGAGATATTATGCTTTAGATTTTTTCCCAACCAGTTAAAAATGTAGAAAACATGCTTAACTCATGAGCTATATAGAAACAGGGAGTTTTAGACTGTAGTTTGCTGACCACTATCTTAGATAACAATTTCATACTCTCTCTTTTCCACTCTAAAATCCAACACTTATTCTTCTATCTTTACTCTTAGCTAATGGCCTTGCTTTCACTTCACAAAGAAATCAGAAGAGAATTTCCACAATTATTACCATCTCTATCCATTCAACTGTATCTGTGTTCTTACCTTGGCTTCTTTACTGTTATGGATAAACTTATCCTAGTCCTGGCACAAGTCAATCTCATTCCCAGACTTGTCCACTCAAAAATCTACTTCAATAATTCTCCCCTTTTTCTCCTGCATTATCATTATTTCCCTCTCTACTGGATCTCTCCATCAGCACACAAATGTGATGTTATTCCTCCCATGTTCAAAACAAAACAAAACAACTTTCTCCCTCACTTCTTCCCCCTCCAGCTAATACCCTATTCTCTCTCTTCACAGAAAAGCCCTTGAAAGAGTTGTTTATGCTTACTTTTCTAATTTCCCTCCCCAATCTCTTTTAAAATCTATTCCAATCATGCTTTTACCCTGTCATTTCTTTGAAACTGCTCTTATATAGGCCCCCAATGGCTTCTGTGTTGCAAATCTAGTAAATTCTCAATCCTTATCTCAAGTGAGAGTTGGCCAGTTAAGCACTCCTTATTGTTTGAAATATTTTCTTCTTTTAGCTTCCAGGATAGTCTACCATTTTAGTTTTCCTTCTATCCCACTGACTATTTCTTCTCTATCTCCTTTGCTGATTCTTCCTTATTCTCCAAGGTTTAATTTTCAGACCTCTTTTCTTTCCTATCATCAGTTTCTTCCTTACTTTCTTTGTGACTTTTTACAGTCCCATGATTTTAAATATAATCTGTATGCTGGCACTCCCATATTTTTATCTACAGCATGGACCTCTTCCCTGAATTCCAGGTTCACATATCTAACTGCCTACTACTTGGATATCTAACAGGCACCTCAGATTTAATATGTCTAAAATTGACCTCCTGATCTTCCCCCCCAAACCTGTTCCTCCTGTAATCTTGTCTATCTTAGTTAATAGTGACTCCATTCTTCTGGATAGGATTCTGAGTGATTTCCAGTTGGGTATGATGGAAGGGAGACTCTAAGTGGAAGGAAGAATGGAAGAATTGGTACTGGACAGTTTCACAAGTAGTAGATATGGAAGCAGAGCCTCGACTGTGCCCTGGGTTTGGGGCCTACTGCTATTGTGAGACACTTAGTAACAACACTTTTGCTTTCCCTCTGTGTAGCTGAAAAGGCATTTGACAAAATACAGCACCCCTTCTTGATAAAAACACTCCAAAAGATCGGAATACAAGGAAATTTTTTGAACATGATAAAAAGTATATATGAAAAACCTACAGCCAACATTGTCTACAATGGCGAAATCCTGAAATCCTTTCCTCTAAACTCAGGAACAAGACAAGGATGCCCATTGTCTCCACTCCTATTTAACATTGTCTTGGAAGTACTTGCACGAGCACTGAGGCAAGAACCAGATATAAAAGGCATTCAAATTGGAAGGGAAGAAGTCAAAATTTCATTATTTGCAGATGACATGATCTTATACATAGAAAACCCTGAGAGATCTACGACAAAGCTCCTAGAACTCATAAATGAGTTTAGCAAAGTCGCAGGTTATAAGATCAATGCGCAAAAATCAGTAGCATTTCTGTACAACAATAATGAGCAAGATCAGGAGGAAATCAAGAAACAAATACCATTCACAATAGTAAATTAAAAAATCAAATACTTAGGAATAAATTTAACTAAAGAGGTAAAAAACTTATACACCGAGAACTATACAAGATTGTTCAAGGAAAACAAAGAAGACCTAAATAAATGGAAGAATATTCCTTGTTCATGGATAGGAAGACTGAATATTATTAAGATGTCTATCCTACCAAAACTGATCTACACATTCAATGCAATCCCAATAAAAATCAACACAGCCTTCTTTAAGGAACTAGAAAAACTAACTATGAAATTTATTTGGAAAGGAAAGAGGCCCCGAATAGCCAAAGACATATTGAAAAAGAAAAACGAAATAGGAGGAATCACACTTCCTGACTTCAAAACATACTACAAAGCTACAGTGGTGAAAACAGCATGGTATTGGCATAAGGAGAGACACACAGACCAATGGAATCGAATTGAAAGTTCAGATATAGAATCTCAGGTATATAGCCATATAATATTCGATAAAGCCACCAAACCCTCTCAACTGGGAGAGAATGGCCTATTTAACAAATGGTGCCTGGAGAACTGGATAGCCATATGTAGAAGAATGAAAGAGGATTACCATCTCACACCTTATACAAAGATCAACTCAAGATGGATCAAAGACCTAAATATAAGAGCCAAGACCATAAAGATCTTGGAAAGAAGTGTAGGGAAACATCTACAGGACCTTGTAATAGGAAATGGCTTTATGAACTTCACACCAGAAGCACGAGCAGCAAAAGAACAAATAGATAAATGGGACTTCCTCAAAATTAAAGCCTTCTGCACCTCAAAGGAGTTTGTCAAGAAAGTAAAAAGGGAACCCACACAATGGGAGAAAATATTTGGCAACCATATATCTGATAAGAGACTTATAACTTGCATATATAAAGAACTCATAAATCTTGAAAACAAAAAGATAAACAACCCATTTAAAAAATGGGAAAAAGATTTAAACAGACAATTCTCCAAAGAAGAAATACAAATGGCTAAAAAGCACATGAAAAACTGTTCCAAATCTCTAGCTATCAGGGAAATGCAAATCAAAACTACAATGAGATACCATCTTACTCCCATAAGATTGGCAGCTATGAAAAAAACAGAAGAATACAAATGCTGGAGAGGATGTGAAGAAATGGGAACACTCATCCACTGCTGGTGGGAATGCAGAAGGATCCAACCATTCTGGAGGACAGTTTGGCGGTTTCTCAAAAAACTAACCATAGATTTGCCATATGACCCAGCAATACCACTGCTGGGTATATACCCATCAGAACTGAAAACAAGGACACAAACAGATATATGTACACCAATGTTCATAGCAGCATTGTTTACTATCGCCAAAAGTTGGAATCAATCCAAATGTCCATCAACAGATGAGTGGATCAATAAAATGTGGTATATACACACAATGGAATACTACTCGGCTGTTAGAATAAATACACTACAATCACACGTGATAACATGGATGAACCTTGAGAATCTTACGTTGAGTGAAGCAACCCAGGCATTGAAGGACAAATACTGCATGACCTCAATGATATGAAATAAGCAAACTGCCTCAGAGAGCTAGACACCGGAAAAGAGGCTTACAGGAAATCGGGGGGTGGAGGAAGGATGTGAGTTAACGTCTGTAGGGGTGGAATCTGTGATGAGCTGGCGGTAAGTATGAGCACAAAGAAGGGACAAAATGGGGGCAAGGGGTTGCCTTCGGGTGGGGCTTTGTGGGTTTGAGGGGGGCTGGGGATGGGCAGAGGAGTAATACTGTCCAAAAATTGGGGGGAGGGAGGGGCAACATATGAACATGGGAGAGCATCAGGTGTTCGTTGAGAACAAAATGTTGAGAAAATCGTATCAAAGTATAAGTAGGAGGGTTACCTGTTTAGGATGCTCAGGGGGTATGGTCTGATGCGGGATGGACTCAGGGCGAATAGCTGAAGGCTCATTTTGCCAAGGTGGGTTGTGCCATTGGGAAGAGACCCAAGAAGTGAGAGGTGGGGTGGACCCACATCCTGGGGAGGACTAATGCCGTCAAATAGAGAGAACTGTATCTCTAGTGAGAAAGGATGGCTCCCAGGGCATTAGGGCAGTTGAGAAAGTCAGGCCCTGAATACTGCTGCAAGTATCTCTGGACATGGCCTCTCAGGAAATCGAGATTGGCTGGCATTGTGGGCCCCAAGGGGAGGGGAAAATGGATGTGGAATGGATGGAAACAAGGTAAATATGGGGGCAAGAGAGGAGTTTTGTGAGAGTACATGAAGATGAAGACAAAACATGTAATATTACTCCAAAAACATATAGGGGACGACAGACTAATAATGTAAACCATAAGGCAAAACATAGGATAACTAAAAAGGTTAGAAAACTGTACAACCTAAAGTATGGACCACATAGTAAGCACAGATGTCATCTTGTTTGAAAGCTATTGTCTCGGAATCTGTACATCAGTTTCAGGAAATATGATACGAACAAGTTATGTGAATATCACTGTGGAAGGGAAAAGGTTTTATGGTGAATCTGGGGAAGTACTGTATATTGTATATATGAATTTCGGTGATCTAAGACTCTTGTGAAGCTAACATTATGTTGGGATTGACTTTACGGGAAGTTTTGGATCTCAGAGTGGTTCAACAATGGCAGTGGAGGCGGGTTCTATGGTCATGGCAGAAGGGGTTCACTGCCATGACAGATGGCCCTTCTTTGGAGCTGGTGTTTCTGCGTGATGGAAATGGACTCAGAGGGGATCTCTTTTCACAAGACTTGCATGCTACTTTATTGGAATTGTAGTTGGTGCTGGGTTTAAGATATATGTAGGGGATTTGAATCTCTGGACTGATAATATGACACCCAGGCCCAGAGCCTCAACAGACTTCAGCTCCTACACTTTGACTTATTGGACTTACTCCACTCAGCTAACATGGAGTTGAAGAAGGTCAACCACCACAACATGGAGCCTAGAGTGTCTACAACTAGAAGCGGGAAGAGTGCATCCAGTACCCATGTGGAATCTAAGCCCTCACTTGACATAGGTGTGCAATGGACACAACCAATCCAATGTCCACAGAGAAAATGTGGAATGGGTGTGGGAACGGTAGCCATGGGGGCTGCTGGGTGTGGGGAACGGGAGGAAGAGATGAGATGTGGAGGCGTTTTCGGGACGTGGAGTTGTCCTGGATAGTGCTTCACGGACAATTACGGGACACTGTAGATCCCCCCAGGGCCCACTGGATGGAACGTGAGAGAGTCTGGGCTATGATGTGGACCATTGACTATGGGGTGCAGTGATGTTCAGAGATGAACTTACCAGGTGCAATGGATGTATCACGATGATTGGAGAGAGTGTTCCTGTGGGGGGAGTGGGGGGCGGGGGCGGTGGGGTTGAATGGGACCTCATATATTTTTTTAATGTAATTAAAAAATAATAATAATAATAAATAAATATTAAAAAATAAAATAAAATAAAAAAAAGACTTAAAAAAAAAACAAACAAACAAACAAACAAAAAAAAACAATGGCAGTGGAGGAATACTGATATAGGATGTTATTGACGGGATATATATGGTTGACAGGTAGTGTTATACAGGGCATATGCCCAGGGTATATAGTAATGTCTAGATATACTCATAGTGGAAACAATTAAAAACAATAGCTGGGGGGGGTACTGGGCCCCTGGCCGGGGAGACACTGTCGTGGACCCTAGGGGAGCAGCGGCAGTCCCCCAGGTGCAACAGCAAGAACCAGGAAGGAAGGAGGGCCCAACAGTGGGCTCCTGATACTTATGGGTATGCTTTTGAGCCTATACACCTGCAATAAGAATAAGGACTAGAGTAGCACTGTGCCTGGGAGTTTCCTCCTGACAGCCTTCATGTTACTCAAATGGGCCACTCTCACAGCCAAACTCAGCATGTAGATGCAGTGCATTCCCCCCAGCGTGGGACATGACACCCGGGGATGAGCCTCCCTGGCACCGAGGGATCACTACCACATATCAGCTGAAGATGCAACTAGAAAAGGACCTTGAATTAAAGGTTCAACACGAATCAGCAGAATATCCCTGTCTATATATAATAACATGACTTCAAAATGCTGTTTGACCTAATGTAAGGGGGAAATGGAAAGGAGAAATGAGAATATAAGGCTATGAGTCTCTAAAAAAGAGTCTGGAGGTTGTCAGAAGGAATGCCCTTATGCACAACTGAGCAGAGTCTGAGAGACAGATAAAGTAGATACAACCCCAGGTATTGGTTCTTTTGAGGGATAAAGAGACCCACGGGTCCTATACTCATGGCAGATGGGGTTCACTGCCATGGCAGATGGCCCTTCTTTGGAGCTGGTGTTTCTGCATGATGGAATTGGACTCAGAGGGGATGTCTCTTCACAAGATTTGCATGCTACTTTAATGGAATTGTAGTTGGTGCTGGGGTTTTAGATATATTTAGGGGTTCTGAATCTCTGGACTGATAATATGACACCCAGGCCCAGAACCTCAACAGACTTCAGCTCCTACACTTTGATTTATTGGACTTACCCCACTCAGCTAACATCGAGTTGAAGAAGGTCAACCACCATACCATGGAGCCTAGAGTGTCTACAACTGAAAGCAGGAGGAGTGCATCCAGTATCCATGTGGAATCTAAGCCCCCACTTGACATAGATGTGCAATGGACACAACCAATCCAATGTCCACAGAGACAATGTGGAATGGGTGTGGGAAGGGTAGCCATGGTGACAGCTGGGTTTGGGGAATGGGAGGAAGAGATGAGATGTGGAGGCGTTTTCGGGACGAGGAGATGTCCTGGGTGGTGCTTCACGGACAATTACGGGACATTGTAGATCCCCCCAGGGCCCACTGGATGGAACACGGGAGAGTGTGGGCTATGATGTGGACCATTGACTAGGGGTGCAGTGATGCTCAGAGATGTACTTACCAGGTGCAATGGATGTGTCACAATGATGGGAGAGAGTGTTGCTGTGGGGGGAGTGGGGGGTGGGGGCGGGGGGGTTGAATGGGACCTCATATTTTTTTAATGTAACTTTAAAAAAATAAATAAATAATTAAAAAAAAAAAAGAGAGAAAGGAAAAAGAAGTGGGTGTTGTAATGAAGAATTTCAGGGGGAAGAAGCACTTAATGTCCACTATTCTACAAATATCTTGAAGTTAAATCTGCCAGATAAATAAGACTGAAATGAGCACGAACTAGACAAACAATGCTGTGCAGTAATCACAAAGCTGCACCTGGCACCTTGATGTACACAAACAACAAACACGGTAGACATCATTAGCTATGGGCATATGGTTGATGCTCTATCCCAGTGATTCTGAGGAGAAAAGAAAATCACTATGTATATGTCAACAATGTGACAGAAGATAAAAAATTAAGAACCATCCCAGACTTTGAACTCTTCTCTACACTTAAGAAGCCATTTGTCTGTAATCTCTAACCTGAAATCTCTATTGCTAGATGGTTTCAGAATTATTGGATTATAGAAAGGTAATGAGGTGCCAAACTGTATAACTGTATATTATGCAACTCCCCATAAGCAAACACATTGATTTTTCCCTAGTAAAATGTATGACTATTTCATACAAATGGGATTAAGAAAGAATATAAATATCAGTTGAAGTAAAGGTTTAGCTATTAAAACTAAATGAGTTCAAGTCAGGTAAGGTTTTATGGCCACATGAGTTATGAAAAAACTTTGTTTTCAGAGACTTTTGGATTTCAGAAATGTGAATAAATGATTGAAGATCTGTACTAGCTTCAACTTGAAAGCTCTTAAATAAGATGAAATTATGTCAACTTTAAAGTATAAGAAACAAGGTACATGATTGTTTATGGTATTTCACCTCATGAGCTTTGGCAAATACCTCCCTCAGGGCCATTAGGAAAATACAAAGAGGTAAAAGTTGATTCTTACCAGAAATGTGGAGTCCATTTCTGCTGTCATCAGCACTATGCCTTTTTCTTCCTTAAGTTCAGGGTAGTGGTATAAAATCAGCTGGCTGGCTGCAGCTTCCCCTCGAGTCTGCAAGGAGGAACACATATCAAAGTTCAATAAGATACTTCCACAACAAACTGCAATTTCAGAGCAATAGAGAGACAGGAGGAGTTTCTGACTCTTAACAGTCCCTTGGGTGACTAGTGAGTTGAAAGTCTGGTGTATGGTAGGAAGGTCAGGACAGCCAAGGCATGGTGAAACTGACAGTTTGCAAGCTATTATTTGTGTCTTCAATTGGAAAAGGTTTGGCTTTCTTCCCAGAAAATGTTTACAGTTGGCAATGAATCTTTCATCTTGGCCATACATTTAAAACCTGAAAGGGCACAAGCAGCTACCAAATCAAGTTCTAAAGAAAGCAATGTGCCTGCGTAATTGCCACTTTTATGGACCAGTGCATTTCACAGCTGAAATCAACTCCCCTTAGCTTGCTCTAAAGACTGAGCTCTTCTAAACTGTAGCAAACAGCTGCAGAGTTTGCACATGGGCCAGATTTGTAATGTGCAGTTTTAAAATATAATCTGGGGGAAGGGGTAAGAACAATAGGAACATAATTTCATGAAGAATGGACAGGTCAATAGTTACCAACCTCAAACCCAGACTGGGAAGAGAGGCTGGTGTCAGATACATGGATTTAAAGCTCCATGCATCTGACACTAGCATATAGAAGGAAACAACTATATATAAAAAAAAACAAAAACAAAAACAAAAACAAAAAACCCTCCTGGGCTTCATCTCTAATATTTTTGCCAAGAGTTCTTTTAATTATCAAAACCTAACTACTGCTAGGGTATTATTATTTCAGCCTCTCAGTTCTCCTAAGTATACTTCTTACACTGATCATTTGATCTTAATTGTTTCTAGATCTTTCTCTTACACTTGTGTATGAATTTTGTGAGGGTAGGGACCTTGTTTTATAGCTCTCCAGGACCTAGCATAGTTCCTGACACAATAGCATAATGGCTAAGCTCACAGTCTTTGGAGTTGGATATCCTGGGCGCAGCCTCAGTTCTATCACTTATGGGCAGTATGAACTAAGTTCTCCAAACTTCCTTCTCTGCAAATAGAAATAATAACTATCTCATAGGATATTAGTGAGGTTTAACCAACAGAGTGTACAATAAAACATGGCACTTAGTAAGTAGTCCAATGTTGGTTATTATTATAGTAAATGCTCAATAAATATTGTTAAATGAATTATAAAATATAAAATAATGAAATGAAGAGCTGCCCCTCATCCTATTTTGCATCCCTTTCACATCAACTTCAAGGACATTAAAAATGCCTGTTTTTGGTCCTCAAATACAGAACACCAATCCTAGTCACAGTATTATTTCAAATTATGACATTTTAAAAGCTTAAAATACTTTGGATCTAACTTTTTAAGCTATAATTTAGGAATAAAAAAAGAAAAAGAAGGAAGCAAACAAAATAACATGAAAGCAATGCATCTAGCATCTTGGAAGACGCTGACTTGGTTAATGAAACATGTATAAGGCAGGGAGCCTTACTCAAAGAGATTACAGTTTGGGTTAAAAAAGAAAACCAGGGAGAAGATGTAGCTCAGTGGTTGAGTGCCTGCTTCCCATGTATGAGGGCCTGGGTTCAATCCCCAGTACTTTCTTAAAAAAAAAAAAAAGAAAACCATCAAAATTCATCCATGCTTGTTAAGTGAGACACATGCAGTAAGTGCTATAGAAGTTTGGGGAAGAGACAGGAGAGTGCCAGAAGTAGTCAGAGGTGTCCTGGGGGCTTTTCCAATTTCTAGATACTGAGTGGGACCCAGAAAACTAGGAACTTAGAGTAAGTCCAACACACAAAGCATACCAATTCATTAGTGCCACAGTAAATACTCCTGAGAATTCATAGATATTCTATGCCCCTGAGCATCATCAACAGTTCCTAGTCCAACCAAGGGCTAGGCCCTCTCTTCTCTAGGGGAAGAGCACAAGCTACCTACCTGAATATTTATAAGTGCAGTGAAGTGGAGTTCAGTACCTGTCCATTGTCCTACAAAGAACTCATAACCTTCCCTTCTTGGTAGTGCACATAGAAACTGTGGGAAACAGATACAAAAGGAGAGAAGTGAATGGTTGAAGTCATTTGCTCTATGCCCAAACACCTATACCACTCCCTCTATTTCTTCAATGTTTGGTTTTTAAAACATTTTCTAAAATTAAGAAATTCATGGATGATAAAATAACAAACAATCATGTATTTCCCAACCAGTCTAAGAAAGCAAGCATTAGAGATAAAACTGAAGCTCCCTCTGTTTCCCATTCTGATCCTACTCCAGAGTAACATATATCTATGTTTGGGTCTGTCATGACTATTCATGTTTTTAACACTGTTAATTTATATGTATAAATCCATAAGCAAGAAATATTGTTTGCATGTTTTAAATTTTTAAGTAAATCTTATCAAACTGTATGAATCCTTTTTTCACTTCATATGCTTTTGAGATTTATCCATGTTGACAAATGTAATTCTCATTCATATTCACTGCTGTATGGCATTCTATTGTAGAAATATGCCACAATTTACTGCTTCTCTTGATGAATATTTGGGTATTCTCTAATTCTTAAACTTTCTAATGCTGTTTAATTAACTTGTTCCTGTGGCATAGGTAACTTAGCATCCCCCAACTCTTACACCCTTTCCTTAAACTATAAGCTAGATTCAGCTAGTTACAAGATATGCCTCAGGAAACAAAAGCCTGAAAATAAGTAGATCTTAAAGTCAGTAAAATATTTGACCTTTCCCACTCCTGTGTTAACAATATAAATGTCTTTGATTGTAATCAAAGAAGTCATGTGCACTCCTGCATGCCTTGATAAACATCTCTAAATGTATATGACTTTAATATTGAGCAAAGGGGAAGCAGATTTGGCTCAACTGATAGAGCATCCATCTACCATATAGGAGGTCCAGAGTTCAAACCCAGGGCCTCCTGACCCATATGGTGAGCTGGCCCAAGTGCAGAGCTGATGCATGCAAGGAGTGCTGTGCCACTCAGGGGTGTACCCCGCATAGGGGAGCCCCATGCACAAGGACTGCACCTTGCAAGGAGAGCTGTCTTGCGCAAAAAAAAAAAAGCACAGCCTGCCCAGGAGTGGTGCCGCACATATGGAGAGCTGACGCGGCAAGATGACCAAAGAAAGAGACACAGATTCTCGATGCCGCTGACAAGAATGCAAGCGGACACAGAAGAACACGCAGCAAATGGACACAGAGAGCAGACAATGGGGGGGGGGGGGCGGAGAAGAAGGGGAGAGAAATAAATAAAAGACAAATCTTTAAAAAAAAATACTGAGCAAAGTGTTGCATTCTTCTAGAGTTTTGCTTATGCCTCATTTTCACGTAGTAACCAAAATAAAATATCCACTTCTCAGTATGCACAGATGATCGAGCTTGGAACTGTCATCTCTCCTCTTGCTGCTGCGGAGAGGACTCCATGTAAGCCTCTTTTTTTTGTTTTTTAAAGATTTCTCTCCCCTTCTCACTGTTGTCTGCTCTCTGTGTCCATTCGCTGTGTGTTCTTCTGCATCTGTTTGCATTGTCAGGCGGCACTGGGACACTGCATCTCTTTTTTGTTGCATCTTCTTGCTGTGTCAGCTCTCCGTGTGTGTGGCGCCACTCATGGGTGGACTGCGCTTTTTTCACGCGGGGTGGCTATCCTGTGGGGTGCCCTCTTTGCACATGGGGCACCCCTATGCGGGGGCGCCCCTGAATGGCACAGCACTCCTTGTGTGCAGTGGCACTGCGCGTGGGCCAGCTTACCACATGGGTCAGGAGGCCCTGGGTATCGAACCCTGGACCCTCCATATGGTAGGCGGACACTTTATCAGTTGAGCCATGTCCACTTCCCTCCATGTAAGCCTCTTAATAAATGCTCATTTACTTGCCAAGCTGGTCTTATCCCAGCCTTCTCTGGTCTGATGTATCTCTCTCAGTTCAGTAGGAAGCTGTTTTTTTTTTTTTTAAGATTTATTTATTTTTTCTCCTTTCCCTCCACCTCTCCCTCCTTCTCCCCCTGTCTGTGTCCATTCGCTGTGTGATCTTCTGTATCTCTTTCTGCTTTTGTCTTCTCTTCTCATTTTTTCTGGGATTCACCAGGATTCGATCCTGGGACCTCTGATGTGGAGAGAGGTTCCCTGTCTGTTGCACCACCTCAGTTCCTGGTTTCTGCTGTGCTTCACCTTGACTTGCCCCCTCGTCTCTTTTGTTGCATCATCATTTTGCTGCATGACTCACTAGCATGGGCACTGGCTCACCACGGGGCACTCAGCTTGCCACAGGGGCACTGGCTTGCCATGCAGGCACTCTCATGGGCACTTGGCTCGCCATGCAGGCACTCAGCTCACCATGCAGGCATTTGTGTGGGCACTTGGCTCACTGTGCAGGTACTCGCATCATTGCACAGGCACTTGGCTCACCACGTGGACATGCTTTCTCTTTTTTTTCACCAGGAGGCTACAGGAATCGAACCTGGGTCCTCCCATATGGTCCTCCCACATCTGCTTCCCAGGAAGCTGTTGTTTTATAACACCTCCTCGCTATACTCAGAACAATTGGTGTAACTGGCAGGATTTGTCAGAACAAAGCATGAGCCGGGTTGGGAATCTGTAGGGGAAATCCCAAGGTGGCTTTCAACCTCTATGCGGGGAGAGGTTGCCTGACTGCTTGATTGTTGCAGACCTCCTTGCGAGTATGGGGATGCCCCAAAAATGCCATAAGAAATAGAACGTATATTCCAAAAACAAAAGATTATGAAATTTAACAAAGATAATATAAGTGTGCTGCCGCAGCAATTGGTTGGTCATTGTATGGGTGGTACGGTTAGCAATAGCAGACTGTCTCAAGAAAGAGAAACCTGTAGGTTGAAGGAGGAAATCCAACTAGGAAGAGATAAGTGGACTTCCACCTCTGCTTTAGAAACAGGTCTCTGAACAGTTATATAACAAGGAGGAAGACTTGGAGACACTGGCCTGTTGTTTCTTAAAATTAGAGGTTGTAAACAAACGCAACCAAGGGTTTGGGTTATGTTAGCTAGAAAAGGCTGGGATCTGAAAACATGGAACCCCTGGGAAGATGAGGATAGCGATACTAATATAGAAATTATTGAAGAAGAGACCAAAATCCTCAGGCTCAGCCCCTTCCACAGAGGAAAACTAAATCCCAGGTACAACATCCAGCATAAGCAGGAGTGCTAAATGGTATACCTATTAATGAAACAATGATTGTTAGAGAATATTCTACTGGAGAACAGATTTAACTAAATTAGGAAAAAATCTTCTGGCAACAACCTAGGGAATCCCTAACAACTGGGTGGTACACTTATGGGACAGCTGGGCTGATGGAATCAGCCTACTGCTGGGGAAACAGAAAAATTGAGTAATATCACCACCAGTCCTGCCTTAAGGCAAAAATTGCAAACTTTGCAGAATCCCCCAGGGACACATTGCCTCATGAACTGGCTGATTCTAGCATGTTGAGTTATTTGGATGATACCTGGAGAACTCCTAAACCCATCCACTGGGTGGAGATGAAGGTCAGGCCACTCTACTGGAATTAGGAATGAGAGAAGCTATTTATGATAGATTTTTACAGGGCCCAACCAAATCATGTTTACAAGAGAAATTAGGGAGAAAATTATAAATTCTTGACCTAGGGAATGGCATGGTGCTCTAGTAGTCCTTTTAAGTCCATTGGTGACCCAAGAAAGATATGTAATAGGTGAAGCCAAGGCCGATTTGAGTGATTTAGACAGAAAGAAAGAGTGAGCAAGAAAGATAATGAAAGGACAAAAGACAAAAGACATGAAAGGAAAACAGCCCTCTCAGGGATCCACACCCATGGCTAAGGGTTGGTTAAATAACTGGCAATGGGAAGCAGACTTGGCCCAGTGGTTAGGGCATCCGTCTACCACATGGGAGGTCTGCAGTTCAAACCCCCGGCCTCCTTGACTCATGTGGAGCTGGCCCATGCACAGTGCCGATGCGCGCGAAGAGTGCCGTGCTACACAGGGGTGTCCCCTGCATAGGGGAGCCCCATGTGCAAGTAGTGCACCCCATAAGGAGAGCCGCCCAGTGCGAAAGAAAGTTCAGCCTGCCCAGGAATGGCACCGCACACACGGAGAGCTGACACAACAAGATGACGCAACAAAAAGAAACAAAGACTCCCGTGCTGCTGACAACAACAGAAGTAGACAAAGAAGAAAACACAGCAAATAGACACAGAGAACAGACAATGGGGACGGGGGGAAAGGGGAGAGAAAGAAATAAAATAAATAAATCTGAAAAAAAAAAAGTAACTGGCAAGTAACTATGGGCTGATCTTTCGAAAGCAGGCATTGATTAGAAGGACAAAGATAAGAAACCAAATATTTTGCTAATTGGTTTGTGGAAAACCTTAAAACCTTAACTGCAATTACCAAACGGAGTGCCAGCCCACGTAGTATTGCTGCCCCACGCAGGAGTGACCCCCTATGTGGGAATGCTACCCAGCATGGGAAAAGCCGCCCTGTGCAGGAGTGCTGGCTGATGCTGAGAGCTGGCACAGCAAGATAACACAATAAGAGACACAGAAGAGAGAAAATAAGAAGACGTAGTAGAACAGGGAGTAGAGGTGGCACAAGAGAATAATCGCCTCTCTCTCACTCCAGAAGGTTCCAGGGTCGGTTCCTGGAGCTGCCTAATGAGAATACAAGCAGACACAGAAGAACACTCAGTGAATGGACACAGAGAGCAGACAATGGGGAGACTGGGGGATTGGGGGGGATAAAAAAGAAAGCCTACTGGGGTTTTGATTGGGGCTGTGTTTAATCTAGAGATCAACTTGGTGGGAACCAACAACAATACTGAGTCATGTAATCCTTGAATACAGTACATCTCTCCACTTACTTAGTTCTTCTTTAAATTCTCTCAACTAAGTTTGAAAAAAATTTTGAGAACCCTAGAAATCATTACTGACAAGTCAGCTGGTCAACTGCACCATTCCCTTTCCCTTAGGTCTCTGGCAGCTCATTATATCAGCAACAACCTCATAATTGCTTTCAGGCACATATTACCAGGATAGCATGGCCAAAACTGCAAATGAAAATGCAATAAAACAGGAACTTAAAGGAAGATGAAAAGATTAAAGCCTCAGGTGCCTTCTAACATGCATTTATACTGATAGATTAAGATTCAGATCAGAAAGGGTTGAGATGTGACAGAGAGCTAAAAAGTCAGAGATATATTTTTTTCTTTATTTGTTTTTTTAATGTTACATTAAAAAAAATGAGGTCCCCATATACCCCCTACCCCCCTCACCCCACTCCTCCCCCCATAACAACAACCTCCTCCATCATCATGAGACATTCATTGCATTTGGTGAATACATCTCTGAGCACTGCTGTACCTCATGGTCCATGGTCCACACCATAGCCCACACTCTCCCACAGTCCACCCAGTGGGCCATGGGAGGACATACAATGTCCAGTAACTGTCCCTGCAGCACCACCCAGGACAACTCCCACCCCTGAAAATGCCCCCACATCACATCTCTTCCTCCCACTCCCTACCCCAAAAGCCACCATGGCCACTTTCTCCACACCAATGCCACATTTTCTTCGATTTCTACTAATCACAATAGTTCATGAATAGAATATCAGTAAGTCCACTCCAATCCATACTCTATTCCTCCATCCTGTGGACCTTAGAATGGTTGTGTCCACTCCACATCTATATCAAGAGGGGGCTTAGATTCCACATGGATGCTAGATGCAATTCTCCTGCTTTCAGTTGTAGGCACTCTTGGCTCCCTTGTCAGAGATATATTGAGCCAAACCCACATGATTTCATTAGGCTGCAAATCTTACTGATTATTCAATCAACATATGAGCATTCTTGTAAAATAAACAGAGTTCTATAACATATGAGATAGAATGGAGTATGATGGGATTGGTAAGAAAACACCCTTGTTTGGCTTTATTAGGAAGCATTCCTCATATAGTCACTGGAAACTTACTGTTGGACAGGACTGTGCCCGGGTCCAGATCAAATCAAACTTCTCTTCCTATAGATGAGAAAAGAATAAAATTAACTCACAAAACAAGAAAATACAAAAGGCCACAATTACATTTAAATTCACCAAGACTAAACTCTAGAATATATACCTAAAACAATCTTTTAAGTTTCCTCATTTACAAATGAACCTTATGACAGAAAGAGACGAAAAACCAGATGTATGGTATGCTATTAAATTTCAGAATTATGTGTGAAGAGTGGATGCTTTCATATGCCCCAAATTCTCCAGAGAACCCTGACAGGAGACATAAGATCTGTGTCAGATGGATGCCTGTAGCAGCGTTATTCACGATTACCAAAACTTGGGAACAATCCAGGTGTCCATCAACTGATGAATGGATAAACAAACTGTGGTGTATTCACAAGAAAGACAATAATGCAGCGGTAAGAAGAAATGAAGTCCTAAAGCATATGACAACATGATGAACCTGGAGGACATTATGTTTAGTGAAGCAGGCCATACAAAAAAGGACAAATACTGTATGATCGCTCTACTATGAACTAAATATATTATGTAACATATTGTATGACTGCATTTACATAAAAAGTAAATATATATCAATTTATAAAGATGAAATTAGATTACTGGTTATGTAGGGCTGAGGAAGGCATGCTTAGGGATGTGGAGTTTTTCTTTTTGGAATAATGAAATGGTTGTAAAATTTTTTGTGTTGATGAATGCACAACATTGTGATTGTACTAAGAGCCACTGATTAAAAAAATAAAAACAACAAAAAAGAAAAATAAAAAATAAAAGCCATTGATTACATATTTTGGATAGATCGTATGGTATGTGAATATATCTCTGTAAAACTGCTTAATAAATAAATAATTGGTCAAGAATAGCCAGAAATAGCAGCTATGTATAGCAGGGGAAACAGAGAGAGATTGAGAGGTGAAGAATTTTCTTGACTGTTTTTTGTTTATTAATATTATTGAAATAATTGAAAATGCTCTAATAATGATTGAAGTAATGAATGCACAACTATGTGATTTTACCAGATACCATTGATTGTACACTTTGGTTGAACTGTATGCTTTATTAATATGTATCAATAAAACTGATTTGTTAAAAAAAAAAATCTGTGTCAGAGATACAAGGTCAGAGAGTCAGTCTGAGGGAAAGCTGAGACAGTCTGTTCAAATGGGTCAGAGATCTAAAACATCATGAAAAGTGCAGTCCCTTTTGGCTGTTGAACTTATAAAGGGTAAGGGTATAGATGTGTAAGAGGGAGAAAAAGAAATTGCGATGTCCTCACAACAACCAGAGATCTGACTTTATTCTTCTGTCTATTAAGTTTCTGTTTTAGTCTCACATATACACATATAAACCAGTATATATTTGTGTGCTTGACATAAACTTTACCCGGGCTATTTCTTCTTCAGGGAAGAACAATTAAATATCTAGCTGACAACCCAGTATTTCAAATGCTTTCTTATGGTGGAGGTCAGCAGAAGGAAGCCAGCAGCACCCTTTCCTCAATGGTAAAATAGAGGCTGGTGACTATCTTCAAAAGCACAAGTTCAAGAAGGGAAAACCCAAGAAAATGCCACTTGCTAAGGGGAAATGCCAGAAAAAGAGTAGGAGGGGGAAACGGACTTTGGCCCAGTGGTTAGGGCGTCCGTCTACCATATGGGAGGTCCGCGGTTCAAACCCCGGCCTCCTTGACCCGTGTGGAGCTGGCCATGCGCAGTGCTGATGCGCGCAAGGAGTGCCGTGCCACGCAAGGGTGTCCCCCGCGTGGGGGAGCCCCACGCGCAAGGAGTGCGCCCGTGAGGAGAGCCGCCCAGCGCGAAAAGAAAGGGCAGCCTGCCCAGGAATGGCGCCGCCCACACTTCTCGTGCCGCTGACGACAACAGAAGCGGACAAAGAAACAAGACGCAGCAAACAGACACCAAGAACAGACAAACGGGGGGGGGAAGGAATTAAATAAATAAATAAATCTTTAAAAAAAAAAAAAAAAAAAAAAAAAAAGAGTAGGAGGAGGCTCCAGATCAAATCAGGTATAGGTCACAACAGACAAAAAGGGAAGAACGCTATGCTTGTTCTTGAAATCCCAACAGCTTGGCTGGAAAACACCCAAAAGAAATAAAAAAATTTGGAAACTGCTTGGCAACATGAACTTATACTATGTTCCTTTGTCAGAGGCTTGCTTCAAAGAGACCTTTTCTAAATCAGAAAGATGGAAAACAAGAGCCATAAATATACCATATAGAGCTTCCAATCTTAGTTCTCAGGGCACAATAAAAATCCTTAGAGCTGTAAATACAAGTTCTCAAGAGGCAATAAACATAGGAAAAGTAAAGGCAACTGCATGCTAAGGTTACAGCACTAACCTTCATGCTAGAACACTTTCATTTTCCCCTCCAAACTACTTACAGGAATAACTGCGTAGACTGTATCTTTCGAAGCAAAATACTGCTGCCAAATCTGTACAAAAAGAAAGAGTGTATGTGACATGTCAGTAATTTTTCCAGCTTATGCCAAGAAATAGTGACAGCTTCTACTGTTCAAAGTAATATGCTATTTAATAATAGGGAGAAGAAATCCAGTATAATGCTTTTAATACCAGTACATGATTACAAAAAGGATTTAATATTATCCACGGTTTTTGATTTTTCAACTGTAACTCTTAATAACAAATTCCTGTAAGAGAAACTGATTCTGTGACTTGTTAATCATTCCTTTCAAGATGTTTTTCTTTTTTTCCCCCCATCTCTTCTCTCCTTTTTCCCCCAAATCATACCTCTCAACCAACTGAGGACCTTCTCAGAGAGTCAAGAGAGCAGTGTTTCAGATCAGAGCTCAGGGTGTGGAGTTAGGTGGACCTAGATGAGAAGTACAGCTCCAGGAACTTATTGGCTATGCTACCTTGGGCATATCACTGAAAATCCCTAAATAACAAACACCAGTAAATGACAATAATATCAGTCTCACTGGAATGTTGTGAGGATTAACTGAAATAATGTGGGTTTGTGCTTACTACGGAGTTTGGCACAGGATAAGCAATACAAAAAAATGGTAGCTAATATTAGCTATTATTATCTCCTTCTAGGCAGGTTTTGAAATCCTGCTTCCAAAGAGTCTTCTGTATGAGGAAGAAATAGGCTCTGCTGGATCTGACTGTGATACATTCCTATCAGAAGACCTACCAAGTAATGAGGAGGACACAGTTGACCCTCATGAAGCAAATACCAAAAGGGAGAAAATATTCCCAAACAATCATCCATCATTCAACAAGCATTTTTTTCTGAGCATTTTTGGATTATAAGGCATTGGGGAAATCACAGGCAGAGAGACTGGCCTAGAGGGGGTTTGCTAACTTGTGAAAGAGACAGATTCATATGTAAATGACCTTATCATGAAGCAGCATAAGCAGCACATACTGAAGAGAGGTATAAAATACAATAGCTGTTTGTAGGATAACTTCTGACTGAAATGATCAGGGGAGATTGCATAGAGGAAGAGGCATATGGGCTCAACTTTGGAGGACAGGAAGAATTTTGGGAGTCAGAATGGGGAGAGGAAGACTTTCCAGTCAGAGACAGTAACATGTGCAAAGGCATGGAGGACAATAAAAATAATGATAGTAAGAAATATAAATATGGAGTATATAGATGATATAATGCTAAGTGATACAAAGCAAGACACAATATTGCAAATACATTATATCTAAGTATAATATAAAAGAAAAAATGTTCTTAAAACATACTGGAAACATCAAAATAATAACTGGGGGAAGTATAACTATGGTGATTTTTTTCCCTCTCCCTATTTTCTAATTTTTTTTTGGTAATTTAATTATATAACTTTTATAATAAAATCCATTAAATAACAAAGGTACAGAAGCAGAAATCTCTAAGATATAATAAGGAAATCTTGAGTTGTTGGATTTAACAAGCAGAGAACAAAATATATGTTGGAAAAGAGTAGAATGAGGTCAGAAATGTAGATTGAGGCTGGATTACCAGGGCCTTGAGAATCACTTGAAGGAGTTCTGACTTCAGTTAGTTACTGGAGGTTTTTGAGCAGACAGTAACACAGTAGGAGTTGAGAGTAAGGAAGGTGAATCTGGTGGCAGTGTGTAAAACAGATTGAAGAGGTGAGACTGGAGCCAGCACCAGTTCAAAAGTACTGCAGAACCACTATGATGATGGCTACCACCACCACTGCTACTGATGATGATGATGAAAAGCAACAGTAAATATTTATTAAAAACTTAACCATTTCCTGGGTACTGTGCTAATCGATTTATGTAGATTATAAAATCTCATTCTTCTACAACCCTTCAACTTGGTATTAATATCTTCCCATACTACAGACAAGGGAACTGAAGCTTAGAGATGTTTAATTACAGCCTTATGGCCGTTTGAGATTATTTTATGAATCTCAAAAAGAGATATACCTCTGGGATAGATTAGTTTACAAACTAATTCAGTTGAAGGGTCTTTGATTAGATTACCTATTAAGATTGCTTTAGGGAAGTGGATGTGGCTCAAGCAGTTGCTCCCGCCTACCACATGCAAGGTCCCAGGTTCAGTTCCCGGTGCCTCCTAAAGAAGATGAACAAGACAGTGAGCAGATGTAACAAGCTAGCTCAGTTATATGATGCAATGAGTTAATGCAATGAATAATAGCCATGAGAAAACACTAAGAGACACAACAAGCAGGAGCAGAGGTGGCTCAAGTCATAGGGCACCTCCCCCCCACATGGGAGGTCCCAGGTTCAGTTTCCAGTGCCTCCTAAAAAGAAGATGAGCATACAAAGAGCAGGGAGCAAGCACAAAACAATGAGGGATGGGGGAGAAGTAAATAAATAAAATAAATCTTGGGGAAAAAAAGATTGCTTTAGGGCTTTTTCAATTACTTCAGTCAGGCCTGACTCAGGTTGAATCCCCACCCTCTTGCTGGGTCTTGTATAAACAGACACTCAGACAGACATGGGAAGAGAGAGCTCTGTCATTTAAAAACAATTTTTAAAAAATATTATTGAAGTATAACATTCATAAGTGAACATACATAAACAATAAGTGTATAGTAAAATTTGTGAACCTACAAAACAAACATGTATAACATTATATAGGGGTCTCATACATCACCTCACCACCAACACCTTGCATTGTTGTGAAAAGCTCTGTACTTTTGATCCTGCCATGTGACTGAAAGGAGAAGCTTCAAACAGCTGAGGCCCCAGGGAGAGATGAACCATTTGCCTGATAGCTTACAGCTAAAATTGGAAAGAGGGCAGAACAGCTGAGACTGATATGGGAGGCCTGGAAAGAAACAAGCCCTATGCCAGGAGAGAGAGGATTACAGGATCACTTAAGCATGAAGCCTCAAGAGGCTGGGCCCATGGAATGCAAGAGGAAAGGGTGAGCCCAGAGGGCAAGGCTGAAATCTGGGCAGAGGCTGGTGGTCATCTTGCTTCACCACATGGCAACACATCAGGATCAGCAGTAGCTGACTGAGAAAGCATCTCTTTACAGTGCCTTGAGCTGGATTTTTCACAGCCTTGGAACTGTAAGCTTTTATTTACTATACTAGTTGGACTCTTCCCCACCTTCCATCATAATATTAAAAAAAAGGGAAACGGACTTTGGCCCAGTGGTTAGGGCGTCCGTCTACCATATGGGAGGTCCGAGGTTCAAACCCCGGGCCTCCTTGACCTGTGTGGAGCTGGCCATGTGCAGTGCTGATGCGCGCAAGGAGTGCCGTGACACGCAAGGGTGTCCCCCGCGTAGGGGAGCCCCACGCGCAAGGAGTGCGCCTGTGAGGAGAGCCGCCCAGCGTGAAAAGAAAGAGCAGCCTGCCCAGGAATGGCGCCGCCCACACTTCCTGTGCCGCTGACGACAACAGAAGCGGACAAAGAAACAAGACGCAGCAAATAGACACCAAGAACAGACAACCAGGGGAGGGAGGGAAATTAAATAAATAAATAAATCTTTAAAAAAAAAAAAAAAGTCAAACCCTAGTTATAAACTGACCCTCTAATTATCTTGTAATACATGCTGATGAACATAAGGAAGACCAGATGTGGGGATATGAACCAAATATAATAAATATTTTCTCATTACTGGGAAAACAAGTGAAAGCATTTGTCCTAGAGTCATAAAATTCAGTCAAAAAGGACCTCAGAAGTCATTTGGTCTGCCAGATAGAACCACAACAAATGATTTCATATAGTGAGTGCTTGGAAACTTCTAGAGTGAGAAGGTAGCTATTTCCCAAGGCAATTACATTCCAAAAGCTAACTTTCCCATCTGGGCCATTAATTCTATTTCCTCATGGATCTTGTGCCATCAACTATCACAAATTTCTTTTTAAAATTTCTCCTTTTCTACCAGTACCCTCCCCATATATCCAATTTATTCCACAACTTAAAAATCCCCTTCTCAACACTGACCCTCCTTGTACTTTTCCCACTGTCAACCAAATACTAAATTTCTTAAAATAGCTTATATTCACTTGAGCAACTCATGACAATTTTACTTTCATCCCTTCCCCTGCTCCCTCATAACACACCCAATGATCACTTATCAGACCTGAGCCAGCTTAGCCTCTGTACATCACATAGTGTAAAACACTTCCTTGTTCCATGACACTACCCTTTTACCTTTCTGATTCCTTCCACTGGCTCCTTTTCCTTTCCTAAGTCTCAATCATTGGTGTTCTCTAGGTTTCATGCCCCAGTACCCTATTATTCTTGTTTTCTCTCTCCCATGATTGCAACTCCATCTATATGTCAATGACTCCCAAAGTCATTCATTAACTGGAAAGACATTTACTGAACATATACTACCGAATATGCCAGGAACAGGGGACTAAGTCCTAAAAGACGCCATCTCTTCCCCTCATGGTCCAATTCAACAGAATTACAGTGTGACACACTCAGACCCCAGGGTGATTTGAGGACAAAGAAGAGGCATTTAATCCAGGTTGGGGAAGGAGCACTAGAGGAGAGCTATATCCTGAATAATGGATAGGGAGTTGGTCAGGTGAACAGGCATTAACAGGTAGGACAGAAGGAGATAAGAGACAAGTTCTAAGGCAGGGAATGACAGCATTAACAAAGGCATAGATGTCTGGGAGGAGGCATCATAGCCCAGGTGACTCCTTTAGTTGTTCTGCTTTGTCAACATTCTTTTAAAAATGTGGGGCCCAACTAAACACACTAATAAAGGTGTAGCCTAACCAACAGAGAGCACAAAAGTACTATTACTACCTAAGACCTGGGCAAAACACTCTATTAATGCGGCCTGTTTTCTTGGGGTTTTTTGTTTGTTTGTTTTGTTGTTGTCAAAACACTGTCTTTGGAGAAACCTTGAGGATATTCTGTTGAGTGAAATAAGCCAGATACAAAAGGATGAATATGGTATGGTCTCACTGAATTATGGAGCTGTACTATGAAGTATAGGTTGGTGGGAGATGGAATGTGGGATGAAAAGGGGAAGAAGGTGCTGGATGTATGTAGAATGTTTAATAAGGTCAAATGTAAATATATGGTAATGGTTGGACTTGATGGTAACACATAATGAATGTAACAAATAATGTTGATTTATGGATGTGACTATGGCTGAAACGAATAGTCTAGGAAGATTAATATTCGTTGGAGGATAATATTGGGAATGTAAAACAATGAATTTTGGAGTAGATGAGAACTGTGGTTAATAATATAAATACAGGAGTGTTCTATTATAGGGTATTAAGAATGTGATATATGGAAAAATATAACTAATGTAATTTATGGACTATAGTTAACGACAACATTGTAATGTTTTTATAGCAAAAGCAAAATTGGTACTATATTCATTCTAAAGGTTAAAAAAAAATATGGGGTTTAGGTTTGTAAGACTGATTAAGCATTTTTTTCTCTTCATTTTTTTCATTAATAAGTAGAACTTGACTATGTCGTTTAACTAATCCATGTTAATCTGTGTATCTTTCTGAATACTAGAGGAACAACTGAGTTGGCAGTTGGAATTAGATGAGATAAAAGTGCCTGAAAAAGAACTTTTTAGGAGTTAATGTTTTCATAACTTGTTGAACTGTCTTTTTCTGTTTTTTTTTTGTGAATTTGAAATAAAGTTGTTTATAAAAAACAACAACACACCAAATGCAATGAATGTGCCATAGTGATGTAAGACTCTGTTCATGTGGGAGGAGTAGGGTAGGTAGGGAGTGGGGTATATGGGCCCCTCTTATATTTTTTAATGTAATATTTTGTGTGATCCATGTATCTTTAAAAGAAAAACAGGGAAGTGGACTTGGCCCAGTGGTTAGGGTGTCCGTCTACCGCATGGGAGGTCTGTGGTTCAAACCCTGGACCTCCTTGACCCGTGTGGAGCTGGCCCACGTGCAGTGCTGATGCACGCAATGAGTGCCGTGCCATGCAGGGGTGTCCCCCGTGTAGGGGAGCCCCATGTGCAAGGAGTGCACCCCATAAGAAGAGCCGCCCAACGCGAAAGTGCAGCCTGCCTGAGAATGGCGCCACCCACATGGAGAGCTGACACAACAAGATGACGCAACAAAAAGAAACACAGATTCCCATGCCGCTGACAACAACAGAAGAGGACAAAGAAGAAGACACAGCAAATAGACACAGAGAACAGACAACCGGGGCGGGGAGTGGGGGTAGGCGGGAAGGGGAGATAAATAAATAAATAAATAAATCTTTAAAAAAAAAAAGACAGTAAAAAATTTGCTAAAAAATCAACAACAGTGTCTTCTTTTAAGGGCAGCATATTCTGCTTCTTAATTTAATTTGTGATAGCAGCAAATAGTTTATGAATCAACACTGAAATTTATGAAACTATATATTTCTTAACATGGTTGACCTTGGTTACTTAAAAATTTCAATGAACAGAAATTTGTATTTAAATTCACAGGTCTCCATGATAACTGTCATAGGATCCTGACACTTGGGCCTCACTTCTCTCTTCCCTAAATGACATGCTTCATATCCACGTTCCATTGGTACTTCTTCCCAAAGGCAGTTTTAAGTCTCCTTGAGACTTTGTATAAGCCACTATTAACAAAAGTTTAGAACCTTATGATGTTCTTATTTGTTGTATCTCTGTCTCTCCCCTAGACTAGAATTCTTTGAAGGTAGGGGATCCTTGCATTTGTCCATGTTTGGCACAGAGCCAGACATTTAATAGGTATTTATTAAATGCTTGCTGAAATGAATGATACAGAATGAATAATAAAGCATCCAACGGAAACCCATGGCAACTGGTACAATTTCCTGTAGTGGAATTTGATGCAGAGTCAAAAGACATGGGTTTGAGTTCCAGCTTGGGCACTGATGAAGTTACTTTATCTCTTAAGGTCACAGTTTTGTAATAGCACCTATTTCACAGGGTGATAATTTTGAGAATTTAATGAAATAATGCAAATGAAGTGGTAGGCACAGTACCTGACACATAATAAACTGCTTTCATTATTATTTTGATTCTCTCAATATACCTAAAATATAATTCATGGAATTATAGGGAATGCCAATAAGTAACTTATTATATTCCAATAAGTAGCTTATTATATTCTAATTAGAGAGAAAAGAACCACAACATATAAATGTAAATAGCAACATAAAACAAGATATATGAAATGACCAAATAGCTGAGTGCTTTGAAAGGAGTACAGTAAGCTTCCTGCATGCTATAATAATGTAGGGCTTTGAATACCAAGAAAAGGAAACTGGAAAGCCACTGAATATTTGTAAGTGGGTTACTAACATAATATTTATTTTTATTCATTTATTTAAAAACACAAATATAGCACTTATTCTGTGCTAGGCACTGTTCTAAGTGCTTTATGAATATTAACTCATTTAATCCCCCAAATAACTCTATGAAGTAGTAGTATTATCTCCACTCTACAGACAAGGAAACTAAGACACAGAGATGTTAACTAACTTGTCCAAGTCACACAGCTAGAAAGTGGCAGAGCTGGGATTTAAAACTGGCAGTTTGTCCTACAGTCTGTATTCTTAAGCAATACCTTATGTTTCTTCAAAATAAAAGTAGAATTTTAAGAAGACCCAAATAGTGAAGATCTGATAGGTGGAGTGGGAGTGGGAGAAAGGGAAGCAGGGGAACCTATTTGGAGGTGGTACAGGAATCCAGGTATAGAGCACTGATCATTTTAAATAAGATGTGGGCAGTAGGAATGAAAAAGAAAGGGCAAATGTGAGTTGATCATACAGGAGTGAGACCAAGAAAGACATGTTTTTTTAAATGCCATTGTTCTTCATGTAATTCATCATCGTACGTTTTATAACAACCTTTCATTTTGGCTGGAGAGAGATGTCAGGAAATGTTTGCTTCTTTCTACACTCAGGTTTGGTTCACAGATCACACATTTTCATTGATTACCTGTTTTATTTCTTCTGCAGTTTTGTCTTTTACCATCTCGATGTTAAAGATTGAACCAAGAGTCTGAAAGAGAAAATAAAAGGCAATTGACTCCCAGAATTAAAAAACAAAACAAAACACCCCAGCTTGATGCTATCTCTAACCCTTATATGAAGTAACGCATCAGGAAAGTGAGCCCCCATGCTTCAGCAGGTTTTCAAGGTTTATTCCTGGGTAGTATTTATAGGTTACTAGGTAATTCTCAAATGGTTGGTTTACCCCCAATGAGCTCTACAACACTATGCAGCTGGTAAGAGAAGGAAGCTTGGCTGTTACTTTAAATTTAACTATTCTATTAGGGAAGGCTCCTAAAAACAGTAAACATGTTTTAATTTGATCTTTTTAAGCTACACCCCTGAGAAAGGAAGGGTACTATTATATTCTTCATATTCCATCTAGCAGCACCCCCAGGATGCAGAGGATGCTAGGCATCAAGTCAAGAACACAAAAAAGTCAGAAACATTTCTCATCTCTAGAGTTGGAAAATCATCTTACACAAAACCACTGAACCACAATAAATATATTCAAATTTGCAGCCTCTTGTTATAGATGTTCCCTATGACTTCAGAAGTGGATCACTATATTAAACTGGAAACCTACCTTGTCTTTAGTGAATCCTCTACTCATAGGCTGCTTCCCCAAGGCATCTGTCTGAAATACATGATGAGACAAGGTTATTAATCTACACTTTACTCATAACAAAAAGACCACCAACCTAGGTAAGGTGCCTGAGATCTCATGGAATTTTATACCTGAAAACTCTATTTACTCCATTCTATTTAATAACCTTTTAGAATAGTAAAACTGTACTAAGAGTTATTGTTTGTGAGACAATTTTCCTCTGGATGTTTTTCCTCATTGATTCAGATTCTAAGATGCAGAGGTGAAAAGATTTCTCTCAGTCAGTAATCATCTACTAGTACTGAGAATCCATCCTATTTCTGCCACGTGGATATGAGGGACTCTTTCCGTGAATGAGGCCTACTTGGGATTCCTGTGCTCTGCATTCTGATCTTCACACTGAGCAACAGAAGATGAGAAATGGAAAGATGTATTTTCCATAGCTGTTTCTTACCTTTGATGGATAAGTACTTAGTACTTCCGATGGCAGGTATCCTCAGCAGACTAGAGACTTTTCTAGTCTCTGTTTTCTCCAACACACTAGATTTTTTAAAAAGGCTGAGAACAACTGATTATTTTCCCTCCTAACTACCTACTCCTGATAAAGGCCCCAGCCAGGAAGTCCTACTATTTTGATGGGTTGCCCTGAGTCTTCCACTCAATCTAGTCTAAGACTCTGCCTTTCAGAGGGAGTATAGTTTACACCTAGAACTCTGAGGCTGAAAAACTCTTTCTACGTAAAACTTGCTTTTCATTATTCTGTGCTTTAATGAATCAAAACCCTTCAAAAATGATAGCCATCCACAGAACACAAATCCAATAAAAAGCCTGATGCAGAAAAACCTGTTGGATACAAGCTGGTCTTTCTGGCCACATCCCTAACATACACAGAGCATTCTAATGCAGCCTCATCTGCATATATAAAACAGTCAAATAAGAGAGAACTGTTTTCATCTCATTTTCTTACCACTGACCCTCATATATACTATGAAAACAAAACAAAACAAAAGAAAAAACCCTCAATTTGCACAGCTGCCTTTACCTTTCAATTACCAAGGTCCCTGTATTATTTTTTTTTCCTGGCAATAAATATTTTAATTTCTTGTTTTGTTTTTATGACAAATAATTTTCAAATTTATTCTGGTTTTATGTTTTAAATACATAGTAAACCACAAATAGGTACAATCAAGACATTTCATCTCATAACCTACACTCCTGCCAGATCCTCCAATTTGCTGACTACTGGCAATGCAAGCACAGGGTAAGAGCGGAAGAATCTTTTTTCCCCCTCACTTTATTTTTTATTATCTTTTTTTTTTTTTAAAGATACATCGATCACACAAAATGTTACATTAAAAAATATAAGAGGTTCCCATATACCCTATGCCCCCACTCTTCCCACATCGACAACTTCTTTCATTATTGTGGTACATTCATTGCATTTGATGAGTACATTTTGGAGCATTGCTACACAGCATGGATTAAAGTTTATGTTGTAGTTTATACTCTATCAGGCCATTCAGTGGGTTATGGCAGGATATATAATGTCCTGCATCCATCCCTGCAATATCACTGAGGACAATTCCAAGTTCTGAAAATGCTCCCATATCACACCTCTTTTCCCTCTCCCTGCCTTTAGTAACTCCAATAGCCACTGTCTACACATCAATGATATAATTTCCATTGCTAGAATCACAATAATTCTATAGTATAATACCAATAAGTACACTCTGATGTATATTTTATTCCTCCATCCCAAAGATCCTGGGATGGGGATGTTTAGCCCACGTCTAAATCGAGAAGGGGCTTAGATCCTACATTGCTGATGGATGGAATTCTCCTGCTTGCAGCTGTAGACTTTCTTGGTTCCCTGGTGTGGTGGTTGACCATCCTCACCTCCCTGTTAGCTGACCTGGGTAAGTCCAACGAACTGGAGAGTAGGCGTTACAACTCTGCTGAGGCTCAGGGCCCAGATGGCACACAGACAGTCCAGAGATTCAAGTCTCCTGAGCATACACCAACCCCACTGCAAACCACAGGTTCAGTAAAAGTGACAGAAGAGGCATGCATAGAGAGGGCACATCTTAGTCCAACTCCATCACACTCAGGAGCATAAATTTCAAAGTAGGGCCTTGCCAGTGGGCAACTCCAGAGCCATCTGTTATGACCATAGGACCTGGGTATCTCTGTAGTCTTCAGGAGCACCACTACCTGGGGCTGTATCTACTTCGGCTGTCTCTGAGATCCTGCTGAGATGTACATAAGTGTGACCCCTCTGATGAACTCCTGACTCATTTTGAAGTTCTGTAGCCATATAAACTCATTTGTCTTTACCATTTCCCCCTTTTATTCAAGGTCTTTTTCTAGTTGCAACACCAGTTGGTGTTCGGTAGTAATCCTTCATTGCCAGGGAGGCTCATCCCTGGGAGTTATGTCCCGCATTTGGGGGAAGGTAATGCATTTACATGCCATTTGGCTTAGAGAGGGGCCACATTTGAGCAACATGGAGGTTCTCAGGAGGTAATTCTTAGGCACCCTGCAGCTCTAGGCCTAGTTGAAATTTCAAGTACACAGGCTCATAAACATAGTCATCATTATCAAGGGCCCATTACTGGACCATCCTTCTTCACTGGTCTTTGCTGCCCTTGGGGAGTGCAACAGAGTTTCCTGGGATGGGAACTCAGCACTCCCTCAGTTGTTGTGTGAAACTCTACCCCCTATGTCAATACCCAACGAACATTCAAACATATCTACATACCCTACATGCATGCCCTGGAGAACTCCCTCCCACCCATGAATCCCCCATGACCTCTCTGATATGAATGAAGCAAATCAAGTTGTCTCAGAGAGCTAGAGACTAGAAAATAGGCTTACAGGAAATAGGCAGGGAGAGGAGGGTTGTGAGCCAATGCCCACACGGGTGAAATCTATGATAAAGTGGCGGTAAGTAGTTGTGCAGTGAAGGGATAAGACGGGGGTATAGGGATACTACTGGGTTGGGCTTTGCAGACTTGAGTGGGGCTAGGGTTGGGAGGACGGGTCAGATGGTCCAAGGAACTGGATGGAGGCGGAGCAAGTGAACACAGGATATTGGCAGGTATGTGGCTAAAACTATAATGTTGAGAAAAAGCTTAGAAAATATAATAAGGGTTACTGGTTTAAGGTGTTTGATGAGGGGCATCTGGCACAGGGTGTACCTGGGGCAGGCTTCTAGGGAGTGTATGAGTGCTCATCATGTCATAGTGTTGTGGAGACCCATACAACGAGTGGGAAGGTGTTATGTCCCCATCCTGGGGAGGCCTGATGTTCTCAAACAGAGGGTACAGTGTCTCTCAAGAGCATGAGTGGCTTCAAATGGGCAAGGACAGACTAGTGTGTCAAGCCCTCAGCATTGTTGCAAGTATCTATGAATCTTGTCCTTCAAGCAGTGAAGATTGGTTGTCACTGTGGGCCCTGAGGGGAAAGGGAGAGAGGAATAGAATAGTTGGAAGAGGGAGTAACTGGGGGGGAATGGAAATATTCTGCATGATCCTGCAATGATGGATACAGGCCATGTTAAACATCACCAAAAATTTATAAAGGTGTATAGTCTAAAAAGTAAACCATAATGTAACCAAAAATTTATAAAAGTATACCGTCTAAAATTCAAACCATAATGTAAACCTTAATGGAACCATGGTTAGTAGCTATGTTTCAATATCTGTGCATCAGTTGTAGCAAATCTAACATCCACATGTAAAAAGATCATTGCTGGGGAAGGGGGAAAAGGATTTGACGTTGGGTATATGGGAGTTCCCTATATTCTATATGTGACTTTACCTAAAACTTTTTGAAGACATCAAAAAAAAAAAAAAAAAAAGGATGTAGACACATGAGGAAGAAATGGAAGAGCTTGCCTTGCCACTGTACATTCAGGGCAACACCTATTACAAGTGATGAAAGGCAAAAATTCAAAAAAATTTTTATGATATTTTTCAATTTTTTAATACCCCAATTTATTTTTACTTTTAGTTTTTCTAAATTACTATGTATCCTATTTCTAATCTTTAAACCTATCATTACTATTTCATTTTCCTATTAATTGAATTTGGCAATATATTAGACTTCATTTTTAAAGAAGTTTTGGATCACAGAGGGGTTCAACTAAGGCAGGGGAGGAGCACTGATGTGGGGTGTCATTGATGGGGGAAGACTTTCTTAGGCAGCACCATCAGGAGGCCTGGGGTAGAGAATCAAGGATGAGAGCAAGCTCTCATATCTGTCTCCATTCACATTTACCTGGGACCAGGGAGGTAGGGGACCCCAGGTGGCCATTTCAGAACCCTGGCCCCCTGGACTGAAGGTGAACAGAGAGAATCAGCTCCCTTTGGGGAGGGAGGGAGAAGCCACTTGCTCCTCCTACCATCACAGTTGAGGTGAAAACTTTTTAGCCTTATCCTTGATCCCTGGATGCCAGGCTCTTCCCACTGCCATGCGTATCTGGGTGCCTTCCTAAGGCTGGTGGTGGTGGCAGCTAGAGGGAAAAATCCCACATTTCAGGCCCTGGAGATTCAAACTTCAGTTTGCAGGAGGCACACCAGGAAGTCTGACAAACTGAAGCCCTTGACATCAGATTTCCAACTTCCAACCCAGCAGAATCACGTAGAGTGTGGTGGTGGGAGGTATCAGGTAAGTAATTTCCGGTCCCACTACAAAATTTTATTTTTGACTAGAATAGAGTATCATTGCAAATATTTTTTACAACAGAAAATGGAGGGTGTGGTGCAGAGAGCCTGGTCGGTCAATGCTTCAGCTACAGGTAGGCTTTGATGGAAGCCTTGCTATGGTCCCCACAGTCATAGAGGAGCTCATCCCTAGCCTCAGTCTCACAGAAGGCAAGAAGGATAAAGTGAGGCATGTTGCTGATGTGCAGTTTGGTCTGGCAGTTCCCACATTTGCTGTAGTTGATCAGTCTTCCCAGGTGATTCTTCTCTCTAGTTGCATCCGTGCAGTAGGTTTTGTTAAGATACTGAAAACAGTACATGTAGCAGCCTGTGGAGGGGTCCTGTGCATATAGAACCTCCAGCTTCTTGGCATTGCTGATCTTGATGAGGTCCCCATGGTTTTCCACCACAAACTCACCATGGGAGAGTTGCTTGGTGGCAATCACTGCCCTGCCTTTGCCATCGATGAGGTCAGTCTTCCTACTTCCAATCAATTCTCCTACTCTTTTCCTTTCTTCAGACTGCAGCTCAGCTTTGCTCTTCCTGGAGCTCTTTCAGACAGGGTAGAAATCTGTGACTTTGCAATTCTGTTGCTGTTCCCTGGAGCTTTTTTCTGCGGGGCTTGTTTGCCCTTGATGGGCTTTTTCAGAATTTGCTTGGTGACCACTGTATTGGTAGAATCATAAGATGAGGTGAGAGTTTTGGAAGGTTCTGCTGCTTCAGATTTTTGGTTTGGAAAAGGTACCAGGGGACCTCTCCTGGCATCTTTGATCTTCTGCTCCTCGGGCTTCATGGTGTTCTGTGTTGCATTCCCAGTGTTTCTCTTCTTGCCTTCTACAGGTTCTGGCTATTGGTTTCCCTTGGCATTTGACTTCATGATATGCGACTGAATTCTCTTCTTGAAGGGGGGAATGCATTCCAGAGGATTTATTCAGGCTCACATAGGAATAGATCTTTGACTGCCCAGTAAATACATTTTCTTCTAGCCATGGGCTCGCTTGGTCATGTCCTGGGATCTCCCAGGAAATCCCTGTATTCTTTACTCACAGTGTCCCTCTAATTCATCCTTTGCTTCCACTTACTCTCGTAGAAATAAGACAGTTAAGTCCCAAGTATAAGCTTATTGTAATTTTATCAAATCCAGGATACCACTGATTTTAAGGCGTACCATTATTTTATATATCAGAAAATTATGCCAATTAAAACAATGACACAACTCTCTCACTTCACATCAATTTTAAGACAACTTCAGAGATGTTAAAATGTAAAAAAAAAAAAAAAGTGAGCTTTAGAATAAATAAATTATAGAGGAAACTATATGCCAAAAATTTCAAGAGCACTCAATAAAAAATTTAAGTGACTGTATTACTGCCCACTATGGAAGCTTTGGAAAACTGTAGGGGCAATTTTTTTGTTGTCACAATAATTGATTAGATGGTGATACTTGCATTCATGGGAGGGGCAGGAGAGCCACCAGCAATGCTAGGTGAGCTGCAATTTTGCAGATGAGGTCTACATAATGAAGAATTTTCCCTAATCCTGTACAATTTCTCAACATCAAGACAAACATCCTTAATATGTGAAAAAACTTTTTAGAAATATTTGGGTCTAGAGCCTAACTCCATTTGCATTTTAAAAAACATGGCTTTAATAAACACTGACTTTTCCAGAAATGCAACTATTATATAACTTGAGAGAAGATTGTACATTGTGACATTTTAGGACACTGATAACAACATTGCTGGTGGTTTTGGAATCACCAACACAACACCCCTCTTCCAAACAGCATTTTGCTACTGCTATGTTTATGGTGATTTCACATATAGAAGAAACCATCTGACTACTCCATTAGGTCTCACAGTATAGTTCTGTATAATAATTTACATATTAAAATAGGTATTTTATTAAAAAATACTTTTCTTTATATTATGTTTAGGGCATCATATTGATTTTCATCCCCGGCCCCCACCCCCATGTGTGTAGGTGGGTTATATTTGTTTAGATTTCATTTCAGCATAGAGAAGGGAGAATTTAAAAACTTTTTTTATAAAATGGGGTACTGGGTCCCCTATTGTATGGAACCAATGACTCAAAGTAAAGAAAAGCTTTGGGAATAAAGAGTACAGGGCTAGCCACCAACCTTTCTCTATCTAGCTAGACGAGAAAGATAGTAAGCAAATATTTACCTAAGAGTTGTCATAACTTAAATTAAATCCCTACTTATTCTGAATCTTGTCACCATAAAGTTGAGTTTCTGTTTACAAAGAGGAACAAAAAGCTTTCCTATATAGCACGGAAGTTTGTAATGCAGTATTAGTTCCAAGAAGTACTAACTGATACTATGTTTATTATAGGAAATTTCGTGTTAAAATATTTGTGGTAGAAAGTTGTTCACATAAAGTTGTAAATTACGTTTGTCACAGGAGGGTGAATTTGCTCACCAACCCACTAATCTTGTGATGATTAACCTACTAACTACTGACTATCGACCTTGTTCTAATTAATTCAAGCAGTTATTAAAAGACTGAGTGGAGTCTCTTAAAAATTAGGATAACCATGGCAAAAGAAAAGTTACTTTCCAAGTAAAAGAACGTCTCTAATTTCACTTTAAAGCACAACCTATGGGAAGCGGACGTGGCCCCAGTGGTTAGGGCATCAGTCTACCACAGTTCAAAACCCAGGCCTCTTTGACCCGTGTGGAGCTGGCCCACGCGCAGTGCATGCAAGGAGTGCTGTGCCACGCAGGGGTGGCCCCTGCGTAGGGGAGCCCCACATGCAAGGCGTGTGCCCTGTAAGGAGAGTCACCCAGCACGAAAGAAAGTGCAGCCTGCCCAGGAATGGCGCCGCACACACGGAGAGTTGACGCAAGATGACACAACAAAAAGAAACACACAGATTCCCATGCCACTGACAACAACAGAAGTGGACAAAAAGAACATGCAGGAAAGGGACACAGAGAACAGACAACTGGGGCAGGGGGGTCGAGGAGGGGAGAGAAATAAATAAAATAAATCTTTAAAAAAAAACCATACAACATAGAATTCCAATTTTCTATTTTTACTAGCTTAGCTCAGTCTCCGGGAAGCTCACATCTGGGTTACTGTATAATCTCCCTGGTGCCAGCTTCTCCTGACTCCAATTTGTTCTGAACAACTTAGACGACTGGTTTTCAAATCATATGTTGTGATATCAATTTAATTGTGGCCAGCGTTTTTTTGTTTGTTTTATTGCGGGGGTGGGGGGGGGGGGCGGGACTGGTCTTTTATTTCAAAAAGAAATTCGTCAATTTTTAGTATCAAAACAGTTGCATTATTGGTTTCTCTTTCTCCCAAATGGTCCCCAAGAAACCACAATAACAGAAAGTACATTTTAAGCCAATAAGGTGCATGATGCACACCTAACACACCTCACAGAAACCTTACCAAAAAAGGGAACTGGGTGGGGAAAGGAATTGTAAAAGATCAGTACACTGCCACCAGACTGCAGAGAGGACTCAAAGCCAGATGGGGTAGCCAGTGCTCTCCAACCCCAAAGAAGCAAAGTTTCAAAATAATATATATATTAAAAAAAAAGTTTTATATAAAAGTTATTCAAGATTTCTCTAGTACTGACTGATCGAACCAAAGTACGAGATGGTACTTTTACAGACAGCAGCTTCAGACCCAGAAAAGGGTGATGAGAGATTTCATATGGCTAAATCAGCAGCAAAACGTTAATTTTTCTTTCCTTTTTTAAAAGGAGGCAGGAGAGTACATCAGTGGTCACCCAACATAAAGGACACATAATTCATTCTGTAAGTCATTGGGAAGGGGATAGAGAAAGGATGGGACAAAGATTTGGTCTCAGAGGTCTCACCATATTAATTTGGTAAGTTGGCCCTAAGTTACATTAAAGCTGAAAACCTGAAGAGCACTTTTTTTTTGGTGGGTGATGGGGGATAACTCCGGGATCACTTTTCTAGTTTGGTTGGTGCTTTGCATATTGCAATGAGTTTTCCCCTGCAATCTTCTGCGGAATGAGGCAGGTCCATCCCTCTTTTCCTCCTCTCTGGAGAGGGCAATATGTATTAAGCTGAAAAATTACCTTCCAAAAATAAAAGGATTAGATTGCTGCTTCAGAGCTGTGTAATTACAAATAGTTGTAATAATATAATAATTACAAATAGTATATACAACAAAAAAGGGAGGTAATTACAAAATGTATACATCACAACATGCTTTTAAAGACACTTGCACTGTGCTCACATTCCCTTGAATGTTCTCAAAGGTGCTCAGCCCCTAGCCCAGCTGCAATCTCTGGGAGAGTCAGAGACATTTTGGTGAAAAAGGCATGGGTGGTGAGAGGAGAAAGCAGACTGCCAGTTTGGAATCAGCCCTCAATTTAAGGTCAGCTTTTGGCAGGCTGGCCTCAGGTGTCAAAGGGAGGAGCAGCTGCAGGGCGTGACTGGAGTGCTCTACATCTCATTCAGATCAAGCTGAGCCTGGTTCAGCATTCTTTGTGTATAGAGGTAGTCCTCTTTGGTGCATTTCAGTTTGTCTTCCAAATCATCAACTGTCTTTTCCAGTTTGGCTACTGATCTCTCAGCAAACTCAGCACAGGTTTCTGCCTCCTAGAGTTTATCAGTAAGAACCTTTACCTCTTCTTCATATGTGTCTTCTTTTTGCAAGTCTCTTTCTTCAGCAGCACTCAGACACTTCAGATTCTGGTCCATCAGTCTGATTTGCTCATCCATCTTGCAGCAGCAGGACTCTGCCAACACAGCTAGTTCCTCAGTGCGTTCCAAGTCCCCTTCAATAATCACTAACTTATAGGCCACCTCCTCATACTTCTGATCTGCCGCTTCTGCAATGTGCTTAGCTTCTTTGAGTTGGATTTCCTAGAGTTCCATCTTTCTTCATCTTTTAAAGCCTGTTTTTCAATAACCTTCATACTTTTCTCACTCTCATCAGCAACTTTCTCTGCCTCCTTCAGCTTTTGCAGGGCAGTGGTCAGGTACTCCCGAATGCATTCTAGCTCCTCTTCAACCAGCTGGAGCCAATGGTTCAGAAGGCCACTTCGGCCTCAGCCCATTCTTACTCCCTGGGCTGGAAACCTCCCCAGGATTTTTTTAAAAGATGAAAAAGAACAGAAAATAATAAGAATATGGAGTAAAAGTAAGCATTGTTTTGTAAACATTTTGTTCTCGTTATACTCATACATGTGTATTATGAATTGCAATGTAAAATACATTTCTTACTGTGTGTCATGGTCAAAAAATTTGAAAAACACTGCATCCCATGACTCTTCTTAAACACTGTTTTCAAGATGCTCTTCCCTAGCTTTGATTCTTATTTAAGGAGAATAGCAGCTAATATGTATTAAGTACTTACTTTATGCCAAGGGCTGTGCTAAAGAGCTTTACATGTAATTATATAATTCAATGTTCAGCATATCTCTATTTTTTCCTGTTTTACAGATAAGCAAACTGGGTCACAGAGAAGTCATGTAATTTTTCTATAGTTACCTAGTAAGTAAAAGAACTAGGATTCAGTTTCTGGCATCTGGCTCCAGAACCCATCCTTTTAGCAGCTATGTTGCCTTGCCTCCATTCCCTACACTAAAATGCTTCACCTGTGGCGGTTAATATCTAACCTTTTTCCTTAGCCCTAATACTTCCCTCTCCATTTTAATCATGTAAGGCACCTCACCATCTCCTGAAACCCCCTTTATGTTTGAAGCTTTTTTTTTCTAAGCCAATTTCTATATATCAGACACTGCCAAACAATCTAGCACTCTGCCTGCTTTTATAAATAAAGTTTTACTGCAATACGGCATGCCCATTCATTTACTTATTGTCTCTGGCTACTTTTGCACTACAACAGCAAAGATGAGTAATTGCAACACAGACCATATGTCTCACAAAACCTATAATATTTACTATCTGTTTTTTTACAGAAAAAGTTCGCTAATCCCTGTTCTACATCAAAGTCCCACACCTTCTTCTCTGTTTAATCTAAACCCTAGGCCTAGGCCAGGTCCCACCTCCCCTGGGAAAATTTTCCCTGGTCTCTACAGTCCACGGCCCTGTGTGCCTTGCCTCACCTCACTAGACTGTACCCCCTGGGAGCAGGGACTACCCCTTTCATCCCTTTATATTCTCCACCATTACCATGTACCAGAAATAACAGAATATGCATTTGTGGATAGAGACTGAGCCTAATAAAGAAAGGATATGGTCAGTTCATTTATCTGACCTATCAATGAGCCCACTTCCAGAATAAGGGTCATGGGGGTATGAGTGAGGTGGATGGAACATTGGTGAGTCAACAACACAAACAGAAGGGGCAAGCCTTACCTTTTGTTCCACACATTTGATAAAGTCACCTTGCCTTGAATGCCCAACTGGCTGCTTCCAAAACTCACTGCGCTTCTCCAGGCGGGACTCAAAAGCAGCTGGGTCTGACCTGATTAAATATAAACCAAAGGTTAAGCCACCAGGGTCTTTTTTTATTTTGAAATAATAAAGCATCATGTTCTACCTCCACAAAGAGTGGACACAGACATTCAGCTAAAGGATTTACCTTTAGCTACTTATGCCTGGTCACAGACCTAGAAATTAAGTGGAAAAAGAAATCCCGTTATTCAACTGTTGTCAATCCCCAAGGGGTCTGTGTAACATTTTTTTCTCCTGCAGGCTATTTCCTAGGATGACACAGAGTCTGATCATTCAGAGGTACTTAGGATTAGAATTCTTAGTATGGAGGGAAGTGGATTTGGCCCAATGGATAGGGCGTCTGCCTACCACATGGGAGGTCCAAGGTTCAAACCCAGGGCCTCCTGACCAGTGTGGTGAGCTGGCCCACAAGTGTGCTGATGTGCGCAAGGAGTGCCCTGCCACACAGGGGTGTCCCCCACGTAGGGGAGCCCCAGGCACAAGGAATGCACCCCGTAAGGAGAGCTGCCCAGCATGAAAAAAGTATAGCCTGCCCAGGAATGGAGCCGCACACACGGAGAGCTGACGCAGCAAGATGACGCAACAAAAAGAGACACAGATTCCGGGTGCCACTGACAAGAATGCAAGTGGACACAGAAGAACACACAGCAAATGGACACAGAGAGCAGACAACTTGGGTGGGGGGAGAGAAATAAATAAAAAATAAAATCTTAAAAAAAAAAATTCTTAGTATGGAAAGAGTACTTTGAGGTCATCTGGCTAGATCAGGTAGGAATTCTACAGCATTCCTACTAGGTGTCAAGCATTCACACATGTAGTTCTTGGATATCTTTTATTATGAAAACATTCCAAGCCAAAATCCATTTCTCTTAACTTTCATCCTTAGGAACAAGAGAAAATGTCTAATTCCTTCTATATAAATCCTTGAAAAATCACTAATATGTCATCCCCTCAGTTTCTCTTTTCTTTTTTCTTTTTAAAGATTTATTTATTTGTTTCTCTCCCCTTTACCCACGACCCCGGTTGTCTGTTCTCTGTGTCTATTTGCTGAGTCTTCTTTGTGGGCTTCTGTTGTTGTCAGCAGCACGGGAATCTGTGTTTCTTTTTGTTGCGTCATCTTGTTGTGTCAGCTCTCCGTGTGGGCGGCGCCATTCTTAGGCAGGCTGCACTTTCTTTCGCGCTGGGCGGCTCTCTCCTTACGGGGCACACTCCTTGCGCTTGTGGCTCCCCTACGTGGGGACACTCCTGTGTGGCAGGGCACTCCTTGCGCGCATCAGCACTGTGCATGGGCCAGTTGCACACGTGTCAAGGAGGCCCGGGGTTTGAACTGTGGACCTCCCATGTGGTAGACAGACGCGCTAACCATTGGGCCAAGTCCGCCACCCAGTTTCTCTTTTCTATGTTAAATTTCTTCAGTTTTATTAGCCCTTCCTCATGTGATTTGTGAAGCTTTCCTCTGCAGACTTGCTCTCTGGACACCCTCTGGTTTGTCTATATCCTAAATAAAGTGGGGTGACTGGAGCTGGATCCAAATCTCCCTGCTCACCAAAGCAGAGTATGATGCAAAAACTCAGATACTGGGCTGAAATGAAGTTATGAGGGTACACAGTCTATCCTGCTGTTGGTTCACATTGAGATTGTGGCTGGTCTTCCAAAGCACAGAATTTAGCAAGAGTGCCCCAGCACTAACTAATCAGGGTTACATTTTTTAAAAAAGATACTTACATCACACAAATATGCAACTCTTTTGTAAACATCTGATGATATCCTACCTTTTTGGTGCTGGGCCCTAAGGCAGGCCCTGTCTTGACATTTCCCTTAACTTAGTCTGGATTCTGGTGGCCCTTCTTTGGCCCTGCTTCTCTCTCTCTCTTTCCTCCACCTTACCCTCATGTTCTTTTCTTTTTTGTATCCATACAGCTTTCCCTCCCATCTCTCCTATTCTTATCTCACTCAGCTTCTTCTATGACTTTTCCTTTCCCCTCTACTTTTCATTCAGTCAGAAAACTATACTTGCTATTTATTGCCTGTTGGTTGCCTTTCTGGACTCTGGGGATACAGAAATGAATAAGACATAGTGTCTCTCTCAAGGAACTTAGTATCTAGTGGAAGAAATAGACATGTAAATAAGTACATTAGAGTGCTACAGGTGTTATGATGAAAATGTGCTCAAACATTTCCAAATAGTTGAGATGGTTTCATGCCTCTGTACTTCTGCTATGTTGCTGCTCCCTCATTCTTTTGTGATAGAGCACAATAATCAAAAGAAGTTTTAGTAGTAGATAAGGTTAGACTGGCAAGGACTGAGGTATGAGAGCCTTGTACAGAACATGAAGGAATTTGGACATTATCCAGAGGTCACTGGGGTGCCTTGGAAAGCCCTCTCTTTAGAAGATAACAGAACATGTGTAAATGATGAGATTGATCTAGAATGGAAGGAGCAAAACCAATCATTCAGTTTATTTATGAATAAAATTGAATGGGACCTGATGAAGTGTTTAGAGTATGAGTAGATAACTCTTCTGAGGAGTCTGTGAAAGAGATCAAAGAGAGAAGCCTGGAGGGGAACATAGATCAATAACAGGTTTTTAAGGGAAGCGGATGTGGCTCAACAAGAGCTTCCACCTACCATATAGAAAGTCCAGGGTTCGATACCCAGGGCCTGACCCATGTGGGGAGCTGGCCCATGTGGAGTGCTGTTGCTCACAAGGAGTACCGCCCCTCACAGGGGGGCCCCCCACAAAGGAGTGTCCCTTGTGCAGGATTCCCCCTGTGCAAGGAGTGTCCCCTGTATAAGGAGTGCCACCCCACGGAGGAGTGCAGCCTGCCTAGGAGTGGTGCCACCCACATGGAGAGCTGACGCAGCAAGATGACACAACAAAAAGAGGCACAGAGAAGAGACAAATGAGACACAACGAACTAAGGAGCTGAGGTGATGCAAGAGAATGATCGCCTCTCTTCCACTCCAGAAGGTCCCAGGATGGGTTCCTGGAGCCACCTAATGAGACTACAACAGACACAGAAGAACGCACAGTGAATGTACAGAGAGAGCAGACAATGGGGGGGGGGAGGGGGAGAGGGGGCTGGATAAATTTTTTTAAAAAAAGGTTTTTAAGATAATATACTTGAGTTTGGCTGAATGCTAGTAGAAGAAAAATAAAAATATTCATTCATTCATTTATTCCATCATTCTTTTAAAAAGTGAGAAAGATCATTACAGTAGCAATGATATGGATGAGGGTGGAGGGGTCCAAGACCAGAAGTGGGAAAGATCAGTTAGGGGAAGACTATAATAGTACAGGCTGAAGATGACAGTTGAGTAAATTACGGCAGTGGAAGAGGAGAAGAGATATAACTCAAAGAAGTTGAAGTACAATCTTTGGTTTCCTCTCATGAGACAACTGTCTGCCTAAAGGGACTCATCCCTCAAGTCCCTTTTGTTTCTCCTTTGATCTCTTTCAGCTCTTACCTCTTGACTTCTTGAGACCCTCCCAAGCCCCCTCCCACCACCTCAACTCCCTCCATTTTCCAGGCCCTTCTCTCTGGAAGGTGACAGACAGAGTTAAAAACTCTGGTTTAAGATTCAGACAACCTAAATTCTAGACCCCAACCAGCTGTGTGACCTTCTGCAAGTCTCTTACTTTCTTACCGCAAGCTTCCTCATCTTAATGAGAGGATTCTGCTGATCATCCAATTGTGACACCATTAGTCTTTGATGCCCTCCTCCCACCCCAATCTCCTTTCCTTGCAGTCAGGGTCCTCAGCTAGGAGCTGTGGGCTAGGCCTCAACTGACTCAAAATGTGACCTTCAGCAATCAAGTCCTCTCTCAGGAAGGCTCCATTTCCCCATTTCTATAGTGGAGATAGGATTTTCTTGAGCTGCCTGCCTCATGGGGCTGTCATAAGTCCACCTCAGCATATTGAGCACAAGGACAACCGGAGAAAGAGCCAGAGATTTGCAGAGCCTCCCAGCTCCGACACTAAGTAGCTGTGTGATCTGAGGCAAGTGACCTAGCTTCTCAGAGCTTCAGACAGGCCACCTCGCAGGGCGGCGGTAAGGACGGTAAACGCCCCTCCCGGCAGAGGTCTGCGCCCTGCACCGCCCCGTCCCCCTCCCCCTCCCCCCAGGCAGGCGGCCCCCAGCCCGCACCTGCGCAGCTGCTGGATCTTGTCGCGGTAGCGGTCGTAGAAGGGGTTGGATTCGAGCTCGGCCCCGGCCGGGCTGCCATCGGCGTCCCCCGTGGTCCGGGCCGAGCGGCGGCGCACCGGGAACACACGCAACTGCGCGGGCGACACCAGCCCCAGGCCCAGGGCGCGGCTGCGCACGGTGCAGAGACCCCGGTAGAGGCCGGCCACCTGCAGGACGGCTGGGCCTGCGCCCCCCGCGGCCGCCGCCATGGCCGCCCCCGCCTCCTGCCCCGCAGGTGCGTCGGCCTCGGCTCGCTGCCCGCGCGCCTGCTCCATCGCTCTCTGGGTCCGCCGCGCCAGCCCTCCGGCACCGAGGTTCCGCGCGCCCAACGTTCCGGGAACCCGGGAGGGGCGAGGCGAGGTGGGGCAGGGAGGAGGGGGCGCACACCTCTGCCCCGTGTCCCGCGCGCTCTCGCTGCTCTGTGTAGGCCACGGCCCGCCTCCTCCGGGGAGCCCGCCCGGATTCACGCCCTCTCGCTCGGGACCAGCAGCCTGTGCGCGCCAAGTCTCTTTGAAAACCCGCGCAGACCTCCAGGTCCTCAAGGAGCTTGCTCCCAATTAAATTCTCTTGGCGTTCGCTATAGTAGCGGTCTTTCAGCATACAAGGGCCCTTTCATCGACTATAATCCCAGCAGCTGCTTCGCTTTTCTGAGCGTTTCTATGTACAGGATACTTTATCTGCTTCATACGCTGTGAGGCAGGTATTATCATTTTGCAGATGAGGAAACTGAGGCTGAGAGTCATTAAGTGACTCTTCCAAGTTTTAACCAAGGACTGAGCTCTTCCCAGGATGCCAGCTGCCTACGAAGCCTTGTCCCTTTTCCTTGACATCTTAAGCTCTAGTGAAATAGAATTACTCCCCTCTTCCAATAGACACCAAGATTTGTCCTTGATGAATCTTTATTCAGGCTGTTCCCGACTACTGGAATGTTCTCTTTCCCCCCTGAATCAAGTGTGAATTCCTGGTACTGTGCTAGGAACAGTGTAGTAGGCTCTGAAATTATTAAGACTTTCAAGTGTGCTGTCCTGTACGTGCCTCAGGGTGCCTGCAATTGCTGTTTTCTCTGCTAGGTTCCTTGTCTTCCTCTTCATTCAGGGCTCAGTTCACACGTCATCATTTCAAAGACACCTTTCTTGATGTACCTCCGTCACTTTTTACTCTTTATCTCATTCCTCTTTTATTGTTTTCATGGAAATGATCACTGTCTGATTCTTAGATACTTATTTTCGTGTTTCCATTAATTCCTGGAGTTTCTCTTCCAGGGTTGTGAGACAGACAATAAATAAATAGATGTTAGGTGATGATTCAGGCTACGCAAAAAAGCAAAGAAGGCTAAGAGAGCTAGACATAAGGGGACATGAGCAGAGAGTTGAAGGAAATGAGGGCATGAACTGTATGGGTATCTGGGGAAATGCCTTCCAGGCGGAGGGAACAGCAAGTGAAAAGGACCTGGTGTGAGAGCATGTTTATCCTGCTTGGGGTACATCGAGGAGGTTATTGGGGTGTAATGAGTGAGGGTAATAGCGGTAGAGAGGAGATAAAGGAGGTATGGGGCTGGTGGTGGTGCTTAGATCATTCAGGGCTTTTAGTTTTTAATCTGAGTGAGATGGGAAGTCATTATGGGTTTTGAGGACAAGAGTAAAATGATCTACTTTTAAAAGGATCACATCACTCTGGCTGCTGGTGAAATATAGGGCATAAGGGACAAGGATGGAAGGTCTCCTTAGGGTGACCAACTCATTCCAGTTTACTTGGGACTTTCCTGGTTTTAGCATGAAAATTCCATGTGCTGGGCCCTACAGGGAGACCAGAAATCCTAGTGCTGGATGGTGGGTGCTTGGACTAAAGTGGCAGTCCTGTGAAAGTGGTCAGATTCTGGGTATATTTTGAAAGCAGAGATTTTACTCAGTGAATGCAGATATGAAAGAATGAAAGGAGTCAAGGATGAGTTGAGGGTTTCTGGCCTGAAAAACTGGAAGGACAGAATTGCCATTTATGGAGAAGAGGAAGGCTGCAGCTGGAGTAAGTTTTGGAGAATGATCAAGAGATTGGTTTTGAACATGTTAGTTTGAGATACTTAATAGACTGGCAAGTAGGGATGTCAAGCAGACTGTTGGATATGTGAATCTAGAGCTTGGAGGAGTGGTCCAGGCTGGAGATAATAAAGTTAGGAGTTGTCATGAGTCTGGATGAAATCACTGAGGGCATGAAAGTAGAGAGAGTAGAGGGCTGAGGACTCAGCCCTAGGATCCTCCCAACATTTAGAGTTCAGTGAAAAGAGGAGAAACCAGGAGATACTGAGAAGGAGGAATGCCAAATGGAATCTGGAGAGAAATCTGTGCTAAATAGTACCCCAAGTTATAGAGTGGGGGACTCTACAGGGCACGAAGAGGCCAAGCTAGGACCAGTGGCGTAACCTCTAGGGAAGCTGACTTGATCCTAATTAGTGAGGGCCTTTCTGAGCTGTGCACAAATGGATCAAGCTGCCTTAGGACTTGGGTCACTTGCTTGGTGACCCAAGCAAGTTCAAGTCCCAGGGATTAGTTGCTGGGTAGGGAAGCTCTATCTCTAAGACTCAAGCATCTCAGAGTCCCTTGAAAATAGAAGGTGCTGTGATTCTGGGAAGCCAACTGAAGTGACTGTCATAGAGTAGGGAAGTTGAGTGAGTCTTGGAGGATAAGCTGATGTTCAGTGGGTGGAAAAGTGGGGAGATGGGAAGTAGATGTGGCTCAGGCAACTGGGCTCCCGTCTACCACATGGGAGGTCACTCGTTTGGATCCTGGTGCCTCCTAAAGAAGACAGCAAGCTGGTGAGATGGGCAGGCATGGCAAGCTGAACCAACAAGAGACACAAGAAGAAAAAACACAATGAGAGACACAACAAAGCAGGGAGCAGAGGTTCCTGGTGCCTCCTAAAGAAGACAGCGAGCTGACACAACAAGATGACACAACAAGAGATGGGAGGAAAACAAAGAGAGAAAACAAAGCAGAGAATGGAAGTGGCTCAAGGAATTAGGTACCTTCCTCCCACATCACAGTTCCCGGGTTTGGCTCCCAGTGCCTCCTAAAGAAACAAGGAAGATGAACAGACACAGCAAGTGAAAAACAAGGGGGTGGGGAGAAATAAAATAAATCTTAAAAAAAAAAAAGTGGAGGCACTTCTGGGTGAGGAAGCAGCATGAGCAAAACTTCAAAGATGTGATAAAGCAGGGTCTGTTAAAGAGGCTGACCTGGTCAGAAGGAAAAGGTGTGTGAAGGTTGGAGAGGAAGGTGAAGTTGGAAGGGGATGCAGGGCCAGATGCTGGGGAGCTCCCATAGGGCCAAAGACACAGGAAACACTTGTCAACACTTGTTGAAGGAAGGTAATCCAACAAAAGAGAAATTGGAGGAGCCAAGGAAGGAGGGATTGACCACTTTGTTCCACTGAGCAAATTATCTCCTGACAACATGATCATAGACTTCTTTTTTTTTTTTGTTTGTTTCTTGTCCCATTTACTTTTTTATTTTTATTTTTTTTTAATTTTTTAATTTTTTATTGACTTTGTAATAATATTACATTAAAAATATATATGTGAGGTCCCATTCAACCCCACCCCCCCACCCCCCCTCTCCCCCCCCCCCAACAACACTCGTTCCCATCATCATGACACATCCATTGGATTTGGTAAGTACATCTTTGGGCACCTCTGCACCTCATATACATTGGTTCACATCATGGCCCATACTCTCCTCTATTCCATCAAGTAGGCCCTGTGAGGATTTACAATGTCCGGTGATTACCTCTGAAGCACCATCCAGGGCAGCTCCATGTCCCGAAGACGCCTCCACCTCTCATCTCTTCCTGCCTTTCCCCATACCCTTTGTCCATTATGTCCACTTTTCCCAATCCAATGCCACCTCTTCTATGTGGACACTGGATTGGTTGTGTCCATTGCACCTTTAGATCATAGACTTCTTGAGAGCAGGGACTGCTCAATGCTCTGAGGCTCCCTGCCCTACTCCCCACTGGGGACAGGTATCCATCAATTGTCCCCTAAAGATCAGCTACGTAGATGAGCCCCGCAGGGAGCTAGGGCCCTTTCCTGCTGGAGGAAAACAGTTCAGTGGGTGAGTCAGTCTCTGATAGAAGCAGTAGAGACACCATGCTCTTGAGACCTCACTGGATAGAGCCCCTTCCTTCCACTGACCTAGGATCACTCTTCAAGCACCTCCCCTCAGAATGCTCAATGCTCAGAAGCCAGTGACCTCTCCCTTAGGGAACAATGGGGCCAGAGCATTCTGGGGAGTCCCATTGGTTGCACAAGGGCAGATGGGTGAGCTCCCTCTCCCCATAGTCGTCGACCAGTTATCAAGGCTCAAACTTATGGATTCCCAATGGGAGGACCTGAGTCTCCCTGGCGGTAAATGCTTCTCCAATCTCTCCCCCTTGCCTTGCGCCCTTAGCCTTGAGGGGTAGAACCTCAGGGAAGACCCTCTGCATGAATGGTGTGGTGGCTGCCTGCATGGAGGGGCCTAGGAAGTTAGAATATGGTCTTCTCCAAAAAACAGGATTTCTTGAGGGCAGAGATCTTGTCTCTCTGCCCAGCCAGAGGGGGTGCTCCAGGACAGTCACAGCTGAATGGTAAAGGTGTGTATGGTGGAATGGGATGGGAGATTGGTGTCCTTGTCAACTGGTGAACTTTTACTTTGATGGTGGACCTTGCTCATATGAGGCTTCTCAATCTGATGGATTGGATGGATTCTGGGTTGGGAACCAGAGGCTTGTGTAAGTCTGGGCAGGGTATGTCTCCTGTAGACCTTGCTTTCCTTTTCTGGTAAGGTGGCCTCTAAGCTCCCTGGATTTGAATGTAAGTTAATGAGAAGGAAGGGATGGATAGAATGGTTAAATGGATGGAATGACTGATGAATGGGTTAAGTCAAGGAGAGGAGTATGAAACAGCTCAGGCCTCGTGCTAGAGCTGTTAACCAGCCTGCCTCTTTTTCTTTTTTTACTGCCTTAGTGTGGGTCTCTCTGTACTTTGGATTCCTGGGGCTGTGTTCTGTGGTAACTGGAGGCTGCATTCTCTTTCTGCACTGGAGGAAGAACCTGCAACGGGAAGAGCGGGCCCAGGAGTGGGTGGAGACCATGAGAGCTGCCACATTCACCTACAGCCCTTTGCTGTACTGGATTAACAAGAGACGGCATTATGGCATGAACGCAGCCATCAACACGGGCCCTCCCCCTGCTGTCACCAAGACTGAGTCTGAGGTCCAGAGTCCAGATCCACTGTGGGAGTTGGATATCCCCGAGGGCAGGAGCCATGCCTCCCACAACAACGGTCCCAAGGTGGAGGCCCCTGTCACACTGCAGCAGCCCCAATCCACCCCCATGCTGCGATCCCAGGCCAGCTCCCCAGTCTCAATCCCCATTTTTCAGGAGGTGCCCTTTGCCGAATCTCTGTGCAACCTTCCTCCCATGCTGAACCACTCTGTCTCTTTCCCTATGGCCACATGTCCTGAGAGGAATGTTCACTTTCATTCTCTTCCCACAATGTCTCATCTTCACATCTTCAGTGCCAAGCCTTTTGCTTCAGAATTGTAGCCTTCTCTCACTGAGGGTGGTATCTCATAAGTATCAAGGCAGCACAGGAAATGGAGCTAACCTCAGGGAGGTGGTGTTGACACAGAGATTGGAGCCCATCTGGATGTCAAGTTAATGAAAAGTTAAAAAAATAAAATAAAAAAATAAAATAAAAAGGCTAAAGCTCCTGTGTCTCGTTTGCTGTTAGAAAGACAATGTCCTTCTCATTACATGGGGCACTTTACAAGTCAAGCTGAAGGTCACTGAGTTTCACTGACACAAATGGCAACTGGACGGTTTGTAGAGGGCAGACATAGTAAACCAGCACTCTCAGATGTGCTCAATATCCTTCCATCCAGTATTTATTAAAGGTGAAAAATGTGGGGAGCCAATGTGGCTCACTGGTTGACTGCCAGCTTCCCACATGCAAGGTCCGGAGTTCAATCTCTGACTCCATTAATTCAAAGGGAAAAAAACCCCTAAAATTACACTCGAAATGTATCTGTAACTTGTCTTTCTCAAAGGGATTCATGGTCCCCCAAAAGTTAAGATCCATTATTGGGAGTATTAATAACTTATACCTTCTGGAAACGGTTCTAAAAGGAGAGAAAGATAATACCCTAGGCTATCTGTCCCAGTTTAAAGATGAGAAAGTACAGCTGTCCCAGGAAATTTTTTCCCTTTCACTTTGGAAATGAGCAAATCTTCCCACTCACTATATTTGTAAATGAGCTAAGCTTTATTTATAGCTAGTCCTCCCTGAGGCAGAGAGGTGCCCAGACTTTTTGGGTGGGGGTGGGGGATGAAGAGTAAGAAATTCCAGAATCTGGTAAACATGAAGTTTATTTTTCTCAAATTTCTCTGGGTGTGAAAAAGCTCAAGCTTCTATATAATCCCTTCTAGCAAATGTATTTCAGGCTTTTCCTTTTTTTTTTTTTTAAAGATAGTAGAGTATATGTGTGTGTATAATTACAAATATGTGCTTATATCGAATCTTAAAATATAAAACAGGCCTAAGTGAACTGCTCTGATTGGCAAAGGGGCAGGGGCTCACTCTTCCCTTTTCCCTACCCTCTTTCCCTCATGGCCGTGCAGATGCTTACTCTGAGCCCTGTAGACTTTGTTTCTTCAGGCCAAACTTTTATGATTTTTAAAGCAGATTCTTGAATGCTAGTTTTTTTATTTCTTAAAGATTTTATTTATTTATAGCCCCCCTCGTTGTTTGTGGTCATTATCTGCTCTTTGTCCATTTACTGTGTGCTCTAGTGTCTGCTCTTCTCCTTAGGAGGCACCAGAAACTAAACCCAGGACCTCCCATGTGGAAGAGAGGCACTCAATCACCTGACCCACCTCAGCTCCCTAGTTTGTTGTGTCTTCTCACTGTCTTTCCTCTTTGTGTCTCTTTTGCTGCATCATCTCACTGCACCTGCCTGCTGCTCCAGCTTGCCTTCTCCAGGAGGCACTGGGAACCAAACCTGGGACCTCCCATGTGGTAGGCAGAAGCCCAATTGCTTGAGACACATCTACTTCCTTGAATGTTAGTCCCTGCTTTCAAAGGGAGAAAGGAGTCAATGAAAATAAGGGTCAGAGCAAAATTTTTTTCTCTTAGTAATTTAGGGGGCTTTAGTCATAGACACGGTGACAGAAAAGGGAAATGTTTTATTCAGCTAAATTAAAATGGCTATTATTGTTAAACTCATAAGCAAAGCTCAAATCAAGTCCTGGAAACCTTGAATTCATTCTCTAAACAGAACTGAAATTGCTTATACATTATCAAAATAGCTCTATGAAAACAAAGTAGATTTACATTTCTTAATATGAGAAAACAAGGTAGGCTAGGTTCATATAACAAACAATACACGCTCTATCAAGTCTCAGAAACACCCAAATGTGTTGTGGTTTGGATATGAAAGAAGGGACCACATCTAGCTGGTGTGGGTAAGCAAACCAATGAGGTGTGTAGCAAACAAAATCTGTCACTAAAAGCATCTTAATAGAGGCCATTATGAGTATGAGTCTATGCAAGTCAAAATCCTCAACTGTGACCAGCAGGACTAGCAATGGAGACTCAGGGAGTTATGTCCAGCAACTGTAAAGTAAGGAAACTCCAATGGAAGGGAAAATAGCCAGCAGCAGGTGAAGGGTATCCACTCTCCAGCTTTGTTGTATCACATTTCTGAGGGCCAGGCACTCTCTGCCCTTAAGATGACACTATGATCATGCCTCAGCCAAGGACCTTCTTTTGGTTCTTCTCTTTCTATATCTCCCTGTTGCCTCTCAGATTTATAGGGAGGATGTTTAAGTAAACATTATATCAGATAGTACAACGCAGATGAATAAAAGGACCAAGAGTGGGGCTTTGGGTAATTGAAGAAAGAAGCAGTAGGAGCTGCCAGAGTTAAAAGTTAAGGGACTTCAAGGGGAGTGGATGTAGCTCAAGTGGTTACGTGCCTGCCTCCCATGTACAAGGTCCCGGGTTTGATCCCCAGTACCTCCTAAAGACAGACAGACAAATGAAAAAAAAAAACCAAACAACTCTCACTGGGGAGTGGATGTAGCTCAGTGGTTGAGCATCTGCTTCCCATGTATGAGAGCCTGGGTTCATTCTCCAGTACTCCTAAAAAAAAAAAAAAAAGACTTCAAAACACAACAAAAATGCCAAAGTCAACATCACTACTCAACCTTCCTCTGAGAGCTGAGTCATGTGGCAGGTGACTACAGCTTAACACAAGTTGCAGGTTGGATAAGAAAAAGCAACATAAAAATATAAACCCCAAGTTAAATACTGAACAGGAGGCTTATGGGGCTCTGTTCTTAAACTGATCAGTCTCGTCAACTTGAACAAAGAAATTCAAATGAGATACCCTACTTCTCCCTGGGAGATATGGTACTTTCTCAGGTCCTATGACAAAGATATTCACAGGTCTGAGAGCAAAGTATGATCATTTCTATTGAACTGGTAGGGGAGAGGAGAGGATGGTACTACACAGCTGGCCCAGGGATGATGCTAGCAAGACAAGCCTGCTAGGTGGGAAGAACATAAGATAAACTGTTCTAAAAAAAGACTTTTCCACTTACAGCTATTTGATGAAAAAGAAAAGTACATACAACAAAGAGTTAAGGTGCCCTCAAAGTATCTGCCTATGAATAAGAATTTGAAAGTAAAAACGACAAGCTACATTACCCTCCAGTATATTTCATATAAATCAGTTCTCAGAAAAATACCTTCCAGGTACAGACATACTATTTATGGTACAGTATATACAAACATAGCAGTGTAATTCAATTTATTGCTAGAATTTTATTTGGTTGTTACAAAATCTATAAAGGTGTATATATTAAAAAAAAAAAAAGAAGGGAGTGGGGGTGTGGTAGGAGGGAAGGCAGCCATAAAGAGTAAGAGCTGTCTTCCAAGTTACCTAAAGTGCCAGGATAATTTTATACTATATTTAACCTTCCCAAGAGAGTGAAATAGCTCAGATGGGCAAGGGAAATGTTGGGAAAAAACACTAAAAGCATAATCCATAATGAACTAAACAGACACAAACATTGGAAAAGACTTAATCTTGTTTAAACTAAATTTTAATACTTCTAGAAAAAAATTAAGGTTAGCTGACACCAAGCTGAACATTATGTTAAGAAGAAAAACAAAAAAACAAAAAACAGCCCTTTAACTTTTAGGAATGCAAGACTGCATCCATGGCTGATAGGGCAACTTGGACAGAAAGTTAAAATGGAAATAAGTTCTACTAAAGAAGGTTGTGTCATGAAAGCTTCTTCAGTTTCTCCCTGGACTTTGACCTACAGCTAAGTAAAGTTTGTGTTACCCAGTGAACGTCTTCTAGGAACAACACAGGTAGTCCAGACTAAGCACACAGGAGGCATGAAGGTATTAATCCTTCCAGTCCATGGACCCTCAGTGCCAGGTCCACAGTACTTAAATGGAGGAAAAATACTGCACTTGCCTGTATTAAATTTGAGGAAATGTGCAACCATCATATAAAGTCTGCTCCAGACTGGCCTGCTGCTGTTTGGCATCCTCCGGACAGAAAGTCTATTCTTAGCAGAGAATAAGGAAATCCAATATGACTTGATATGTGGTTAGCTTTGTTTCACTTAATCACCTTTTTGGCCTTAGGCCACAGAAAAACATACTGGGTTTTTGGTTAGTCCTAAGGTAAAAATCTCAAGGGGTGGAGTTTCCTAGGTCAAAATTAGAGGCACAGCTTTCTTCAAAAACTCCTGGGTGGCCAGGCTAAGACAGGCACTGAGAGACTTTCAGTCCTGCCATTCAGAATGGAGATGGTATCAGAGGTGGAGCCAGCTACAGCTTTAAGATAGACTTGGGTGGGTGAGGTGTGGGGGTAGATAATCTAGTTCAATTAGGGGAAGCAGGGATGTAGGGATGTAATTCCCTACCGGATAACTTTTTATGGCCATAAACCCTCAAAAAGGATTAAAAATGAGAAAAATATCCAAATAGATGTCTTTGATTCACTGGTTGGAGATGTGGACATAGTTTCAGCTGCTACCCAGATCATATTAGCGATTTTTAATAAGTCATTTGTTCACCTTCTGTTTAAAACCATTTTTTCCTACTTCTTACAAAATATGCACAATTATTTCTTACATTTAAACTATTTACAAACAGAAAAGGCCTATCTTTTAAAGAAAAGACATTTTCTGAGTCTCTATATAAAGTGCAGCTAAATTAAGGCAAATTTATGTGAAATATAAAAGGTGGCTTATTTTCTCTATATATACATTTTCCAGTTTTAAAAGATAAGGTCTCCTCTCAAAAAAAGAGAAAAAAAAAGGAAACTTTACTTTTTTTCTGGCAATTTTAAAATAAAAGATCTTAATGGTTTCAGGAAATCATGGATTTCTGAATGTCATATTATAAGTAAATAGTCTTTTTAAAAAAATTAACTTTTTATCATTATTAAAGTTGGCAATGTGTCTACCACAGTAGTTTGGAGGACTGAAGGATTGATGGGATAAGTAAAATGGCTGTTTTTGTTAGGTAGTCCAGGATATATATTCATTTTAAAATATGCCTGATGAAGCTAGACACCTAGAGCTACTCTTAGCTCCAGGAATGAGTATCTTCCATCTCCATCAGAATCAAACGCTCTTAAGCTCTGTGGTTCTGGTATAGCAGAACCGAGGGAATTCCAGATTTCCTGGAAGGTCAGCTTCCCATCCTCATCCTGGTCAGCCTTGTGGAATAAATCTTGAAGATCTATAAAAAAGGAATCACAAAGAAATGTATACATATAGGTACATTTAATTAACAGTTAAATAGCCTCAACCAAACTTAAAGCACTAAAAGAAAAACTACCTCACAGATTTTGTTTCCTAACGGTAAATTTTAAGGTCTTACCAAGTCAGAAAATCTAATTACTGATCCTTTAAGAATGAGAGGAATACTGTGTGGCATTGTCTTCTCAAAAGAGAAGCAATGACATATAATTGCAGGAATATTGAATGGACTGGGGAAGCAGCTGTGGCTCAATCAGTTGGGCTCCTGTCTACCATATGGGAGGCCTTGGGTTTGCGTGGGCCTCCTTGTGAAGGCCGGCTCACCCGCACACTGTGGAGAGCCACCAGTCTGGGCGCCATGGACTGCCACCCAGCCTGCAAGTGCCACGGAGTGCCACTGGCCCACAAGTTCAGCGGAGAGCCGACTCAGCAAGGTGACGCAACAAAAAAAGGGAGACAAGCAAAAAACACAGAAGAGCACACAGCGAATAGACACAGAGGGCAGACAGCAAGCAAGCCACAAGGGTAGGGGGGAATAAATAAAAATAAAATACAGACACAGAAGAACTCACAGAGAATGGACACAGAGAGCAAGACAGCAAGCAAAAAAGCCGCAAAGAGGGCCGATAAAATAAATAAAAAAATAAAAAATAAAAAAATAAAAAATGAATGGACTGGCTTTTTGTCCAGGACCTGTCCTTTAGATTTTCCAGATTTTATTCTAATATTGAAGGGGAAGAATTGCAGAGGCCTTAAGAACTACTTGATGGGAACTAAGCCTCTAAAATAGACTGTGATATTTCTTGTTGAATGACTATATGGGAATTGGAGGAGTAATAATCCCAAACACTCATATAGTTTCCTCAATTTTGATAGGAAAACCAAAGCTCAAAGAGGAAAGTAGCTTGCCCAACATCACATCACTCTTAAAGAGGCTAAATATGGACTTGAATACATACAGGTTCTCTTATTACCTAGTCTGGTACTCTTTCTACATGACATTGTCTCCTTGGACTCATAAATTAGGCAGCTCAAGAACTGGGGTCTCAAACCCACGATGAGCTATTACTTCATACTCACTAGTATGGCTAGAATCAAACAGTGCAAATATTGGCAAGGATGTGGAGAAATTGGAACTCTCATACACAGTTGGTAAGAATGTAAGATGGTACAGCTACTTTGGACATTTTGGCAGTTCCTCAAAAAGTTAAACATAGGAGTTACCGAAAGACCCAGCGATTTCATTCCTAGGTATATAACCCAAGAGAAATAAAAACATATGCCCAGGGGAGTGGATGTGGCTCAAGAGGTTGAGCATATGCTTCCCACATAGGAGGTCCTGGTTTTGGTTCCTGGTGCCTCCTAAAAACAAAACAAAACAAAAAAAGCAAGCAACAAGCAAACAAACGAAAAAAACAACTCAGTGGAGCCAATGTGGCTCACTGATTGAGTGTTAGCTTCCCACACATGAAGTCCTGGGTTCAATCCCCGGCCCCGGTACCTCAAAAAACAAACCAACCAACCAATAAATAAGAACATATGCCCACCCAAAAACTTGTATATGAAAGTGTATAGCAGCATTATTCATAATAGTCAAAAAGTGGAAATGATACAAATGTCCATCAACTGATGAATGGATAAACAAAATTAGGTATATCCAGACAAAATGGATGGACCTTGAAAACATTATGCTAAATTAAAGAAGTCAGACACAAAAGGCCACATATTGTATGATTCCATTTATATGAAATATCCAGAATAGGCAAATTCATAGAGACAGAAAACAGATTGGTGGTTGCTAGGGGATGGGGGAAGGGGAAAGTAACTGTTTAATGGATATGTAGTTCCTTTTAAGGGTGATGAAAATGTTCTAGAATTAGACAGTGGTGATGATTGTACAACCTTGTGAATATTCTAAAAACCACTGAATTGTACATTTTAATAGAGTGAATGTTATGCTACAGAAATTACATATGTATATATGTGTGTGCGTGTGTGTGTGTATATATATGTATATAAAAACCAGAGGGCTATGTATCTCTTCAAAGTAATAGTATTGTCTTAATTTTTTTGTTTTTTGGTAGATAAGAGAGAGAACAATACTACCAGTTGATTTGTACCTTGTTTATTTCCAAGATTCTATTTGCACCAATAGGATTGGAGAATTTATATCAACGGTCTCTTCTGGTGTTTTCTCAGACACCATAGTAACACTTATATAACATTTGTGTCTCTATAGAATGATATAGATTTAGTCTCTAATACCAGAAGGTCAATGGGGCTTATGTTTCTTTAAAAATTTCTTTCGCTTCTCAACTCTACACCTAGATTAAGTAGGTCTCCTGCTGTTTTGATATTCGGGAAGCACAGAAATGGCCTAAAGGAAGGGGAAACAGTTATACTACAAGGGACACTCCATCCAGGGGTTCTTGCAGACAAGCTTCTTAATTTGTCCTGGTTCTAATCCTAACCTAGCCCCAGCAATGCCTCTAATAAAACCTCAGAAGTTTTCTGAAAAGCCAGCAAAGCAGGTGGGATGCTTGTTCCCAATGCCTGGCACCAAATGGCTAGCTGGAATTTTTTGTGTGCATATGGCATGAGTTTATACATCACACTATGTACTTAGTAGCTATATGTATTCAAATAAAAATCTCATTACTACTTCAGGTCATTTAAAAAATCTAGTCATTAAAAAGTGTGTAAGACCTATGTTAGGAACTGAAGTACAAATGTTAAGATAGCTATTTCTTAATCTGTTCTTATGGTCTTTTCCTATTCACTCTTATCAATTCTTGGCATAATAATGGAAGAGTGGGAGGGGACAACTTGTGTTACTAATAATCACAACTCAATACTTTCCCTACTCTCCAGAAATCAGAAAGAAAAAAGATTGAAGATAGGGAAAAAAATAATTGCACTTAAATGGCTATATAATTTAAATCTTTTAAGCATTAATCCTAGCTTATAGATATTCATTCATTTAACAAATAGATACATATACCAGGCACTGTGCTAGCTGCTGGGAATACTAGAATGAACAAGACACAGTCCTTATTCATAAGAAATTAAATTTTACATCTCCCCAGGATACTATAAAAAGGCAATTATAACAGAATGACAGGTGCTGAACTGGGGAGAACACAAAATATTATAAGAGCACACAGCGGGCAAGGCAAACATGTTTTCTGTGAATTGTATCCTTCCCACTAATGTTCCCCTTGCTGATTGCTAGCAAAAAGGCTCCTCATTTTTGGAGAGCTCTGACAAACAAGGTCAACTTTTATTTTACTTATCTCAGTATTGTTATTTGTGTGTATGCCGTCTCTACTAAACTGTAATATCCTTGAGAAAAGTGAGACCATAGTATATACTACATTCTTTTTGCTTAGCATTGGGCCTAATTAGGTATTTGGCAAATGAATGAAGAGTCTAGAAAACATTAATAGGAAATAGAGAGTTTTGGTTAAGAGTTCAATCTTTGGTGTCAGGCTGCCTTGGTTTGAATTCTGTTTCAACCTGTTACTGACTCTGTGGACTTAAGGCAGTTTCCCATTTTTCCTATAAAATGGGTATAATATATGAATAGTTACGTATTATATATTATTATTCGGCCTATATGATATGATGCACATAAAGAATCTGGTCTATAGGAACTACTCAATAAATATTAGGTATATATTTTTTTACAAGTTAAAAACATTAAAAAGTTGGGAAACGGACTTTGGCCCAGTGGTTAGGGCGTCCGTCTACCATATGGGAGGTCCGCGGTTCAAACCCAGGGTCTCCTTGACCCGTGTGGAGCTGGCCATGCGCAGCGCTGATGCGCGCAGGGGGTGCCGTGCCATGCAAGGGTGTCCCCGGTGTGGGGTATCCCCCACGCGCAAGGAGTGCGCCCATGAGGAAAGCCGCCCAGCATGAAAAGAAAGAGCAGCCTGCCCAGGAACGGCGCAGCCCACACTTCCCGTGCCGCTGACGACAACAGAAGCGGACAAAGAAACAAGATGCAGCAAATAGACACCAAGAACAGACAACCAGGGGAGGGGGGGGGAATTAAATAAATAAATAAATCTTTAAAAAAAAAAAAAAATTAAAAAGTTATTACTTTGGACACTTTCCCTATTACCCCCAAGTATAAAAATTTACCTTCAACGCTAGAAATTCCTGGTAGGGAGATTGGTCTTAGTTGGGCAGTTTTCTCAATTTGATCTCTAAAAGGCTGTGAAAATTTTGGCAACGCTGATGGCTTTGATGTGAAACTCTGTACTTGCTCTGTAACAAACACAAATGTTGTTAGTATTATTGAATCTGACACCAAATTAAACTAGTATCAGTGTTGAAGGTCACCTTTTAGGAAAACGGTATATGAACTTAATAATTTAAGAGAAATAGTTGGAAATTAAGTAGTACAGAAACTACATGAAGTTACAGTCTTGAATTGAGATATTTTGTGAGCAAGTGATCAGTCAGTATTATATTACATTAAGGTTTGAAGCAGCAGTCCCATTGGAAGACCTTTAGATGGCAAGGGTTTATTTAAGCTGCAAGTAAGAAGACCCAGTTGTTGGACATTATATATCTTTTTGATACCCTAGGAGCCTTGTTATAAGCCAGGTCTGGGCGTATGTGCCACTAGACAGGCTGGTGCTAAAAGAGTACTATTATAAACGTATGTAGCACATGGTTAGGACAAGGATTCTCACTGTTGTTCTGTCTCCCCCTCAAAAGAGAATTCAAGATAAGTTGTATTGTTGTTCCAAAAGGAAAAATATTGGGGTAAGGGAGGTCAAAGCAACATAGTCCAACATCTTGGTTATGTCCTCAAAGGGCCTAACTCAGTGTTAGTTGATGTATCTGCTATTATTGATTAGGTATGTCCCTACCTAAAACCAAACACCCTTCCAACCCAATGATCCCACTATTATTTGTTAATGATTTTCAGAAGGACTAATATTTATTTTTAAATAATTCTTATGCACTTTGAGAAATGAAAATATTCTCAAAACAACATTTAGGGTTGGTTTAATAGACGCTATGACAGTAACATTTTTGTCTATAATTGGATGCAGACAGCATGGAGAAGTCTATTTCCAGCTAAACATTACCCATTCTTTCCTTAATAGACTGGAGTACAAATCATGTACAAAATGGGCTTTTTCTAAATGAAAGCAAAGTGTATCAGCTTCATCTCGGTGCACTCAGGCATCATTCATATGGCTCTATCAGTAATGCTGGAACACCTTTCCTACTCCCTATGTGGTAGGCAAGCTGCCCAAGCCTGCATGAAATATTCAGAAACCAGCCTTGCTCTCACCTTTATCAGTGTTCTCTGGAGGCCTGTTGCTCTCAGGTTTGTTTGTGAGGGCACTGATCAACTGTAGTTTCTCTTTTATCTTTGATACTTGAGAATCTGAACTATCTTCTTTCTGCCCAAAACAAAGATCATGGGAGGGTTAAGGTGGGAGTAAGACCTCATCCAATTCCTCAGAGCTTATTTGGCATATAGTGCTTGCCCCTCAGTCAGTTCTCTATAAGGGCAATGAAGGAATGTATCAACAAACACTAGAGATATCTTTGGTACTCAGTGTTGATGAAGGCCTAGCTGGATTTGAGGCTAGACTATTAAAGGAACATTATGCCACAGATGATCTGATTCACTGTGAACATTAGGCAGATGGGGGAAGGCATGCACGTTTCAGCAGGAAAGGAAATGTAGCCTTGTTCAGGTTCCTATGCTACACCCATTTCCTAAATGAATAAGATATTTTCTAGGAGCTATTTTACACTCACTAAATAGCTTTCCTGAATATCTTATTTCACCTTGTGACCAGGCCACTTTAGGCAGTTTTATGCTCTTATCACCTTAAAAAACACACAAAAAAAGGTATCAAACACAAACAAACCACAAACAAACAACTTTTCCTCCACGGTGATGATTCAGCTGGTAGCAGGAACGATTAGGAACATGAGGAAGGAGCTATAATATTTCTAAGGGAAAGTCTTACTCATTATGCCTTTTTAAAAAAAGTTTTTTCCCCCATACCCTGTCTTATTCCCAGGAGGATCTAGAGTGGCATATAAAATTACATTTATTTATAAAAAGAAAGAAGTCTGGTTTCTATAAGAAGTCTGGTTTCTATGTGGAGGCTAGTGTGAAAGGGCCTGATCCTATGTTAAAATATCAACTCATTGCAGATTTTTTTTTTAATATGTATTTATTACTCTCCTATCTTTATTTCAACCCTAATAATTACTATATCACTCATGATTTATTAAGGGGGCTAAAATATGTAACTAAAACAAGGTAAGGTGTGATAAAAGTCATGTAAAGGGTTCAGATACTAAACGCTTGAAGAATTAATGGTAAGGATGATAAGAAGTACATTGGTTAGGATGCATAGATGAGTTAGGACAAAGGATCTAATACATTGGGGTGACAGTTAAAATAACAAAAGGTCTGAAAATAAAGTCAATAACTCAGGCAAAAGTATGTACTGGCTATGTTTTGTTGTGATATTTACTGATAAATTTGAACTGTTGCCAAAATCATTACTACTTTCCAAAAGTAACTATTACTTTTTTTGCGCTTAACATTTATATCTGGTTCTTAAATTTTTCTTGTCATTTTCTAGATGAGGTTTTTAAAAATAAGATATTTGCAGAGGCAATCAGAAAACACACAAAAAAGCCTAGCTTCTGAAACATTAAAATCATATGCACATGAAAATATTATTAAGAGAGAGGGGAAAAGGGGGAGGGCATTGGGTATATGGGAATCAACTGTATTCTCTATGTAACTTTCCTGTATCCTAAAGCTCCTTTGATGATAAAATGAAAAAAAATAAGACACTGGGGAAATATATAGAAGAAAATGTCACTGTATATACAAGACAACAGATCTTAAAGTGATGAAAGATAGAATGTCTAAAGTTTATTATTTCAAATTGTTTGAATTTTTTTGGATTTTACTGGTTATTTTAAAAATTTTCTGTTTAATTTTATTCGGTTATTTTGTTGGCTTCATTTTTGGAGAGGTTTTTGGAGCACAGTAGGGTCACATCTGTGGCAGGAGAGGACAACTGGTGGGGGGTATCAGTGATGTGGGGTTGTATGGGAAGGGGGTCAATGGGGATATGCCTCTATGACATATGAATTTGTTTAAGTGTTAATGAGATAATGTCTTGGTGGGTGGAGAGCCACATAATAACCAGAATACTGAATTCCTATCCTGGGGAGTTCTTTTATGTTCTCTAATAGGACAGCAAGAATTCCCTGAGGGCAAGGGCAATGTCTAGCGAAGGAAGACAGATCATTATGCCAGGCTCTTGACATTGATGATTGTATAATAATCATTATTCTTTTCTTGTGGAACTGAAACAGCCTAGTATTATATACTGCCTAAGAGTTAACTCCTGAAGGCCTCCCTGTTGCTCAAATGTGGCCTCTTCTCTAACCCAAACTCAGCATATAAACACACTACCTTCCCCCCAGCTTGGGACATGACTCTTGGGGATGAGCCTCCCTGGCACAGAGGAATTATTACCAAGCACCAACTAGCAATGCATCCGAAAAAAGACCTTGACCAAAAGGGGGAAATGGTAAATACAAATGAGTTTTTATACCTAAGAGATTTCAAAGTGAGTTGGGAAGTCATTCCTGATATTAAGCTTATGCAAGTCTCAGCAAGATCTCACTGACTGCCACAGTAAACAGTGCCCCAAACAGCAGGGCTCCTGAGGGCTCTAGAGATATCCAGAAACAGGACAAACAATAGGAATTTGGCACCTTGTCAGTGAGCCTTACTTTGGAATTTATGCTCCCCAGTATAAAAACAGAGTTAGACTCATTTATAGGTTCTCCACACATAGCTCTTCTGCCCCTTTTATTTGAACCCATAATTAGCACTATACAAGATAAATATATGTCCCAGAGGCTTAAATCTTTGGTCGGCTCATGTGCCAGTTGAGCCTTGAATTTCAGCAGGGTTGCAACACCTACTCTCCAGTTTATTGGACTTACTTAGGACAACTAACAAGGAGATGATGATAGATAATGCCCATCCCAAAGAACAGAGAATGTCTGCAACTGCAAGCAAGATAGCTCCATTCATCTGCCCCATGGAATCTAAGCTCCCTCTCAATTAGAAGCAGAGTGGGCATCACCATCCCAAAATCTTCAAAATTGGGGAATGAACAATGGACTAAAGTAGACTTATTATTATTCTACTATAGATTTATTGTTATTCTAGCTATGGAAGAGCTCTTACCATTGATGTAAAGGCAGTGGCCACCAGAGGTTTTGAGGGATGGGAGGGGAGAGAATAGGTATAATATGGGGGCATTTTCAGGACACTGGATTTGTCCTGCATGACACTGCAGTGATGGATACAGGCCATTGTATATTTTTTCATAACTTACAAAATTGTGCAGAACAAAGTATAAACTATAATGTAAACTCTAGTCCATGGTTAGCAGCAATGCTTCAATATGGGTTCATCAATCTTAACAAATGTACCACACTAATGAAGGATATTGTTAATGTGGGAAAGGTGGGAGGGGGAAGGGAATGGAGCATGCGAGAATCCTTCATATTTTTATGTAACATTTATGTAATTTAAATCCTCTTTAAAAATAAATAATGAATTACATATATATATATATAAAATAAGGCAAAAATACTGTTACAACTTGCTCCTGGGGATCACAGAAGTTGCAAAAGAGACAGTCAGGTAGTGAAAAGCAGCATTAGCTTTCATGTGGCTAAACTTTTTTTTTTAAGCATTTTTTATATTAATAAAAACATCAGGAAATAAAAAATTTGAGTTCCTTTCCTTGAAAACATGTATCTGATTTTAAAAGTGTGCTCTGGTATCTACTGTGGTCTGTTTCATAAATTAAAGTGACTTTTTGAGGAAGTGATTTGGAATTCTTCTACAAACAATGCCCTTCTTCAGTTTGCTACAAGTATTTACTGAGCAACTACTAGATGTCAAATAAGCACTGTGCCCACCTCTGGATATATGAGTAAGCAAATCAGGAATAGAATCTTACAATATAGAGGGTAGCTCATGGAGCTTATAATATAGAGGGGAGAACAAAACATACATTTAAAATAATTGGTGAATATTAAGGGGTACAGTTTTTTGTCTGTTTTTTTGTTTATTATTACTATTAATATTCCACAATGACTAAATTATAAATGCACAACTACATGATTACATCAAATACCATTGATTGTACACTTTGGATAGACTGCATGTTTTATTAATATGTATCAATAAAGCTGATTAAAAAATCATATGTAAGGGGTGTGGATATAGCGCAGTGGTTGAGTGCCTGCCTCACACATATGAGCTGCTGGGTTCAATCTCTAGTACCTCCTTAAAAAATGAAAATAAAGACAGAAAGCATTAAATCAAAAGCTGCCTCTACTATGGTTCTAGTCCAAGTTTATTTCCTCTGAAACTCTCAAACATAATGTGCATCTGAGATATTTTAGGCACTCAATCATAATCTTTCTGGTTTTCCCTTTATCTTAGCTCAAGGTTCATAATATTAAACAACACTCTAATCCCAGAGAATGGTATAATCAAATATTTTCTGGGATATTAAAGCATATCACAGATTGCATATCTTTTATCTTGATAATATGTCTGGGAGGAACAGAGAAGGGAAGGTATAGTGTAAAGGGAACTGGCTAAAGCTTAGATGTACCAGGTATGTATTGAGACTGCAATCTAAAATTATAAGAAAAAAATTTTAGGTTAGCCACCATTTTTAGATTATCTATGACTCTGTTCCCCATCATTAGTTCAGATAACTTATTGTCTTAGCTTAAAAGTCATTTCCTTAGAGGAACCTTCCTGATTTTAACACCCTTATCATAACCCATGTCTTTCCTTTGTAGCACTTATTCTTGTGATTATCTGTTCAGTTATGTGTCGATGTTCAGTCCCTGGTACCTCCTTAAAAAAAAAAAAAAGTAAAATTAAGACTACTTGGTTCAATTATGTATTGCTGATTTTCTGGCTGATGGACTCTGAACTTCACTAGAATAGGGTAGTCACTCCAGCTCCAAGCAAAATGCTTGGCAAAGGGTAGGAGTGTGAAAAAGTATTTACTGATCTACTAATTCGCTATTTATTTTGTCTTGAAGTTTCAGGAAATGAGGCAACAGGGTTCCTATTGAGAAAGAAGCAGTAGCTCAAGGGCACAGAGATGAAACGTATTTATATTTACTTCAGGGTAAGCCTCCCATTATTTTACCTTTATGCTTTGGGTTTTTACTGTATCTGTTCTGTTGATCACTTCATCCAAAGATTCTCTTTTCAGAGTGGCAGCTCTATCACCTATCTTAATAGGCAAAGTAAGGGCAACAAGCAGAGAAGATTAAAGGCAAATATCAAAAAGCTAAACAGCATCTAGCACTTTTCAAACAATTTGGGCAAACGTTTTTAACAACACTTCCAACAGAAATACTAAGGAATAGGAAAACGGCAGAAGAGAGGGAGAAAGACCATAGAGAAACAAAGCGACAGTGGTGCTTCTAGCTGTTTAAAACTTTGAAGTATAAAAGCTGAGAGAACGTTTACCCAGAACCATGCTGGGCATGCTATTGGAGGGAAACAGTAGGACAGATGGATGCTATTACCAGTTTTCTCTGCTGGAGAAAAATAAAGTGGGGAGAAGGGCAGTAAGGGGAATTTGGGAGTGGTTAAGTTTTCACAATAAGCCTGGAAGATAATACACCAAATTATCCAAAATTCCTAGCATCTACTTAGCTTGAGTTCAAAAGGGCTTTTAAAAATAAGACTCCTTTAATCTTTGCAGGTTTGTAGTAAATTACACATCCCTCTGTAGCAGGAGGGGGAGCAGGTCTTCCTACTCCACCCTTCAAAGCCAAGGATGTCAGGCAGCTTGCCAAGGCTCCACTGTGACAGAGCCAGTCAAATGTTGCTTTCCATATGCCAGAGTTTGACTTTATTTGTGGGCTTGCTTCCAGATTTGGTGGATACTTGAATTTATAGAATAATTTCCTATATTTGGTTTCTATTTTCTTTTATATGCCTGTGTCCTTGCTGTATGAATTTTTTAAGGGTGGGCCCTACAACTATTAAAAACTAATCCACATGGAACCTAGAACAATATTTATGTAAAAGGTGATATGATACATACGTGCACACACATTTTACTTATGATAATATGAAAAACAGTAAATACCACACTGTCCACCAGCATCAATGCCATAACTGGCCATTCATTTTCCTCATCTGTAAAATGAGGGGCTAGACTCGAAGACCTCTTACATTCCTGCCAATCCTCACTGGTAGGGAGGAGCTGTCTAACTTGATCTGTTTCAAATGGTTTTCCTGACATTATATGCAAAAGGATTCCCCTAATATGCAGACAGAATCAGGGTAAGTGTGAAACTCAAGATCAGGCTTAGAGAAATGGCAAAAGATCCTTTGGTCATTGTCATTGTCATTGCTTCTACACATAACAACTTGAAAAAAGAAAAGATCAAGAAGGCCTCACTTGGAAATATGTGCTAATGCTTCCCTACCACAAGGATTGCTGGTAACATGATAGGAAGCTTCTCATTTCTGCCAACAACTTGTGGTGAGGCTTTCATGGGCAACTTAACCTGTCCACATCCCCCTGTCCAAATCAGGACTAATAATGCCTCTGCCATTCACATCACAGAGCTCATGTCAGGATTAAAGGAGACATGGATTAAGCACAATACAAGTGTGTAGCCTATCAAATATGCCGGAAGACGTTTTCAAAAGGTTGTGGAATGTCATCCATGTACAGACAAAACACACCGCAACACAGAACACACCACAAAAGACCAGAAAAAGCTTACCGTGCTGAAGGACAGGTTCACTCTCTTTTCTACCTTGCTCACAGCAACGAGATCACTTTCTATCAGGTTGACTCTCTGGGTAAGATTACTGACTGTCATGTTCATCCTCTCGAGTTTAAGATCATTCTGTCTCTGGTATCCCACTAGGGCGCTGTTTACCTCCTCTAAATTGTTGTGAAGGTACAGGATATCCTGGAGTGGAAATAAATCAAGTTGTGGAACCCAGCTAAAGATGTTATGCTAGTCAAGAAGGCCAGTAGCGCTCAACGACCATTATTATGCCAAGTTACTGAAGTAAACTCCTTTCCTGGTTTTGAGCATTGATTGTTTGTCTTTGCTTTGTTTCTCCCACTCTAAATTGTTACTGGATTATTCCCTCTGGAATCGTTTGACCTCAGTTAGACAGGAAGGGGAAGAAGGGAAGAGGACTACCTACATGATTCACTCTCTGGTGCCAGAAAACTGAGAGCTTGGGAATTGATTTCCCAATGTTTACCACACCTCCTGGCAGGAAAGCTTGCTGGGTTATTAACTGAAAGGCCCATTAACCTAATTTGTCAGAACAAAACTACCTTAGGAACAATACCAATTACTGAATTGGCTCATGTAACAAAACTGTAACAAGTAGTGCATTATTTAGTACAAGATTCAATTATTTTTATTGACATCCTCTAGTACTGATTGCTACTTAAAAAGGAATGATGACTATAGGTTTTAAAGGACATTAAACTAAAGGCAGGAATTTATCTTAGTGAAGATTTCCTTTATTCTCTTTAATGTGACTCTGAACCCAACATCCCTTTTCCCCCTACTTGACTTCCAGCCTTATTTTCAAGAATGTTTTCTAACATTCTTAGCATTACTGTGGCTAAAAACAGCCATCATTTTGAATTAATCTGCTATTCATCCATTTTTAAGTTGCTCAAATGACTATTTTTCATAAATAGTTTCAGGATAATCTGGTCATTCACTGTCTTTCAAGATGTGAGATGGAATTTACTCCATTGATCAACAGGCAGGGGAAAGAAAAGTGCTAAACAAGAGACAAGACAGCATTTTGGACCCCTAAGATACCAAGGCACATCCCTCTCTGCTTGGATCTTAGGCAGGCAAATAAATCCATGTGACACCTGCTGAGCAGCCAACAACGCTGAGGTCAAACTATTCGGGTTGCCTCCATAGCTCACTGTGGTCATAGGGTGCAAAGCTAGAGACAAAAGTACCTGTTTCAAATTCTCACTGTGGGTTTTATTGTCGAGTTCTGATGTAACTGAAGGCGATGGTGTGATGTGGTTGCTTCCACTGGTCTCCTTCAAGAATTGCTGATTCTGGTCAGGAAAAGAGATTAGTGTTGGTCACAAGTAATTACCAAGTTTACTTAACCATCTGGTTTGGTCCTGGAACATTCTGGCATCTCCCTGCAGGCATCCACAGATTAATCAACAAATATTTCCCTGGAACCTACAGTGTGATCAGTTCTGCACTAGGCCCTGGGGCACCTTTGGGGACGCTCAGCCTGAGCATGGGGCTGGACCAGCAGCACCAGACTACCAAAGGGAACTGAGATCCTCTTAGCATGTTTCTCAGTCTCTGAATGGAATGAACTCTAGAAACCAGTTCTCCCCTCCCCCATCAACTGTTTCCCCAGAGAAACTATAGAATCATTATAGCTTTCTAGGGACCAATTCAGCCTGAACCTGGGCTAGTGCCATCATTTCCCCAGGACTAAGGAGGTTGGGATATTCGAAGAGCAGTCACTCATGTAACCATTGGCTTTGGGCACTGAGCACAACAACCAATTATGCACATTATTAGTTTCACTCTAACAGCATATGTCAAGATTTGTGTTTGAGACTTACCCTTCTTCTCCCATTCCTTCCCCATTGCTCTATCTTTCTTTGTAGAGACTGAAGGAAAGCATGCTTATAAAACTTTTTTCCTTTAGTGAGAAAAACTTTCCCTGGCTTAATCCCTCAGAGAGTAAATTATGACTTCTTCAGTGTATGTGTGCCAAGTAGGAGGATTACTATTGGCACCCATGGCAGTTTAAAAGAGGCAGATTTGATTAGGATAGAATGCAATTGGTGGAAATAAATTTTCCTCAAAATCTGAACTCCTAGATATTGATCAATTCAGCTTTTTCAGGAAACAAGAGGCAACAATAAAAAGCAGAAGTTAGGAGGGAAAAAATGAGTTCTAGAAAATGGAGGGCTTTGAGTTAAGAAAAAGTATTTTAGGAAATACTAACTTACGTGAGAAAGGCTCAAAAACTTTTAAATAATAGAAGAACAGCTGAGCTAGAGAGAACTTTATTATCATCTAAGTTCAACCCTGCCCAAGGTCACATAGTTACTCAGTGGCAGAAATGGAACTTCTGCCAGGTGTCTGACACCTGGGTCAATGGTTTTTCTTTTGGGTCAGCCCTTTTAAATTTCAGTGAAGAGGTCTGATTCTGAAGAAAATGAAAAACCCTCCCTTCTAGAGTTCTCTAGTGTATCCTAAGTCTCCTTGTACAAATTGCCCAACTCACGTGGAATTCTGAGGCTTGAAAACATGTGGAGCAGATCCAGAAAATAGTGGATAAGCCAGGGAACTCGTGTGTGTCCTGAATGGTGTGATTTCATGCACATATTACTCATCTCCCTAGCCAGAAAATGAGGGTTGTGCCATCATTTTTTTATCTTTCCTAAGTCCTTCATGGAGCTGAATATTCATTAGTGATTAAGGCCTCTAAATGACTGCAGGCAGCTTACATGTGCAGCAGCATTAAAAGATGCAGAGACATTTGAAAACAACTTCTGAGTATTCCAGGGTTTGCTTCCTGTCTCGGTTATCTGTTGCTGCATTATAAATCATCCCCAAACTTACTGGCTTAAAACAACACTTCATTTCTTGTCAGGATTCTATGGGTTGACTGAGCTTAGCCGGGTGGTTCTGCTCCACATGGTGGAGGCTGACATCACACAGGGTTTATTCACCTGGGAGTGTGGCTGGGGCTAGAAAATGTAAAACGGCCTTTCATCCTCTAGGGCTCCTCTTCTCATGTCCTTTCATTACTCAGTAGCCTAAGAGTTCTGTCCAATTTCCTGACCCACAGAACAGTGAGAAATAATTTGTTTTAAGCCAGTAAGCTTTGGGATGTTTGTTATATAGCAATAGATAACTGAAACACTTGCCCATTTCCCTCCTTCTTTTCCCTTTTCCTCCCTATCACTCCATCCTAGGGAAGTATATCTTATCACTGTGTCTCCTCCAGTGCCATGGTTACAGAAAAACTCAGCTTTCATTTCAATCCACCATAATTGCTTAATTTACAGATTGTAGAAAGATTAATATTGCTTATGATATCTTTTGGAAAGGTGCATAGTAGGATCTGTTCAGATATGTGGAAAATTGATAGCACTACTGTTACATAGAAAAGGGTGAAGAGGAGCATGCTAAGACTTTCTGTAGCATTTGTAGATCTCCTTACCATATCACTCTGCAGTATTTCTATGGTTTTCTTGTGTTCATCCACGGTCTTCTGTATTGCCTCCACAGCAAGATGGACACTATTTAAAGTATTGCCAATGGAAGCTACACTCTGAACAGAAAAATGTAATAAGGTCAGTATTCTTTCCTTCTTAAAATTCTTAATAACTCTGAGATATAAATGACATACAATAAACTACACATAATTTAATAACTTCGTAAGTTTTGATGTATGTATACACCTGTGAAATTGTTACCACAATCAAGATAATAAACATCCAAAATCCCTAATAGTTTCCTTATGCGCCTTTGTAATCCTCCTTTCCCTTCCCTAGGCAACCATTGATTAATTTCTATCCCTAAACCTCAATTTCTATTTTCTAGAGCTTTTTTTTAAAAGGTTATTTATGACCCCCCCCATTCCCCCCATTGTCTGCTCTCTGTGTCCATTCGCTGTGTGTTCTTCTGTGTCTGCTTGTATTCTCATTAGGTGGCTCCAGAAACCGATTCTCGGACCTTCTGGAATGGGAGAAAGGCAATTACTCTTTTGCGCCACCTCAACTCCCTGTTCTGTTACGTCTTCTTATTCTCTCTCCTCTGTGTCTCTTGTTGCGTCATCATGCTGCGCCAGTTCTCCAGATCAGCCAGCATTCCTGTGCAGGGCAGCACTCCTGTGCAGGACAACATTCCCATGTGGGGCCGGCACTCTGCATGGGCCAGCTCGCCCCCACCAGGAGGTCCTGGGCATCAAACCCTGGACCTCCTATATGGTAGATGGGGGCCCAATTGGTTGAGCCACATCTGTTTCCTGTTCTAGAGTTTTATATAAATAGAACTAGTGAGTGGATATGTACTTTTTTGGTGTGGCTTCTTTCTCTCAGCATAATTATTTTGAAATTCAGCCAGGCTGTAGCTACTCTAGCATTCCAATGTAATGATAAAACACAGTGCTTACATATTTACCAGTTGATGGACATTTGGGTTGTTAGCTTCTACAAATATCTGAGTAAAAATTTTGAGGTGGGCATTATACTTTCATTTCTCTTCATCATATGCTTTCTTATCATCATGCTATCCAGAAGGTGAATGTCTAATCATATGATAGGTGTATGCTTAACTTTTTAAAAAATGCCAACCTTCATTTCAAAATGGCTATTTTACATTCGCATCAGCAGTGTTTGAGAGTTCCAACTGCTCCGCATCCGCACTAACACTGGCATGGCCGGCCTCTTTAATTCCAGCCATCCTAGTAGAAGTGTAGTGGTAAGTCATTGTGGTTTTAATTTGCATTGAAAAGTGACCTACTGAAGGTCAGTGTTTTTAAGCATTTCAAATATCTTCAAACTATGAATTTAATTTAGCTTATACTGACATGATGACATGATTAACAGAAAACGATACATATACACAGACATATCTAAGTATACATAAAGATATGTCTCTGTCTCTCTATAAATGTAAAACAAGAAACTGTCCAAATTTAAAGGACTTTTCCTAGAGGAAAAACAAGCCTCCTTTCTTAAAGAAAAGACACTAGTTTATAAATCTGGGATCCACAGATAAGATTCTCCCAAAAATAGCCTCTGTCAAGCCTTGTGGTAGGCAGGCTAATGGATGGAGCTAATGCTGCAGACTGCCACTTGTATCAGAAGCAAATGACTCGAGCAAAAATAGGTGGGAATCTTATGTTTGATGCAGAGATGAAGGAAAAATTGCATTTGGCAGCATTTGTTCTTCCTAAAGGTACATCCAAAAGAATGCTATTTTGTGGTGGACTTTGGCTCTTTATTATGCCATGCTAACAATTTTATGGGGTCACATTAGTATTTTTAAACCAGTTACTTTTTTACACTGACACTGGTAAACTGATGACATTTTTCAAAATTAAAAACAAACGGAAGAAAAGACAAAAACAAACAAAAAACAAACTGCTTGACGTTCCAGATCAACTAAGAGGGCAGCATAAGATGCTCCAGAGTACTCTTCACCCATAGAATCTTTCAACAGCTAGCAAATTTGGCTGAGGGATCTTCCTCAAAATTCCAGAAAACAGTTAAAGGGTTGCAGTAACTGGGAAAGTGCTGTATCAGAAAAATACACCTTTAAAAATGGCAGGTGAAGCTCGTGGTGCCCTTGCTGGCCCTTCCCTCACCTTTTCTTGGTGTGGTGTGGAGCCAGGCGGTGATCCTACTGTGGGTACTGGCCCTGAGGGAGAAGAGTAACACCTATGTGCATGCTGAGGTGCCTACAGGCCAGTGCCCATCTACTCGGTGGCAGCCTGAAAGACTGAACTAAGAAACTTGTCTTGGGCTCACTTTCAGAACTTGCCTGGCTGGCAGGAGTTTGTAGACAACTCAAGCAATGTAAGAAACAAAAGTCAAAGGGGCCTGGGTCAAAGGATTACCTGCATTAAGTTACACAATAGAGCACTGAGGAGGGGGAGAAAGTCTTTTTCATAGGAAGTAGAGGGGGCATTCAAATTCCTGTAAAAGGGGAATTCCTAAGGCCAGGAGCAATCAGAACAAGAAGCAGGATAATAAGCAGGCCCCACCCAGGATCAGAAAAGACAGAAAGGACCATGACTTCATTTTCACCTCAGACTGATCTCCCACATCAACAATCTCTTTCATCAGTGTGGCTCATTCATTGCATTTGGTGAATACATTTTGGAGCACCACTACACCACATGGATTATAGTTTACATTGTAGCTTACACTGTCCCCCAGTCAATTCGGTGGGTTATGGCAGGATATATAATGTCCTGCATCTGTTCCTGCAATATCATTCAGGACAACTCCAAGTCTCAAAAACACCACACCCCTTCTTCCCTCTCCCTGCCCTCAGCAACTCCCATGGCTACTGTCTCCACATCAATGATACAATTTCTTTAGGACTGATCTTGATAGGAGGGTTAAACTCTGAACAGGGCTATCAGTCAAAGCAGAGGCAATTTGCAAAGACTGTGAAAGGCACTTTTTGCCTTGGTTTGTTTGTCTCTGTTAGCTCGTGGAACTCAAGGAAATCTCTGTCATATCACTAGCTGCATACAAACTTAAGGAACAAACAGCTTAGGGACCAAATCTCAGTTAACACTAAAATATTAAATATACAGTATGCAACAAAAGATTACAAGACAAAGAAAGAGAAAATGATGGCCCATCCAAAGGAACAGGATAAAAATCCAGAAACCATCAGTGAAGAGTACCAGAATGAGGACGTACTGGACAGAGACTTAAAAAATGATCTTCAATATGCTCAAGGAGATAAATGATAACAGGAAAACAGTGAATGAATGAGAATCAATAATGAGATCATAATTTTTAAAAGGAACCAAACAGAATTACTGGAGTTGAAGACCACAATAACTAAAAAATTCCCTAGAGAATTTTAACAGCAGATTAGAGCTGGCAGGAGAATCAGTGATCTCAAAGAAAAGACAAATGAAATGATTCAGATTGAGGAGCAGAAAGAAAAAAGAATTTTAAAAGAGCAAATAGAGCCCAAGAAATCTGTGAGATACCATCAAGCATACCAATATATACATATGGGAGTACCAGAAGAAGAAAGGGACAAAAGGAATAATTCAAATAAATAATGGCAAAAAACCTTCCCAAATTTAATGAAAGACATGAACATGCACATTCAAGAAGACTAACAAGTCCCATACAGGATAATCTTGAAGAGAACCACGTCCAGACACATAATAGTCAAACTGTCAAATACCAAAGACAAGGAGAAAGTCTTGAAAGCCTCAAGAGAAAAGCAATGTTATGTATAAGGGAGTTCCAATTTTTTCATGAGAAACCATGGAGGCAAGAAGGTAGTGGGATGAATACTTAAATGAAAGAAAACACTTGCAACCTGAGAATTTATATCCAGTAAAGCTGCCTGTCAAAACGAGGGAGGGGGTAAGCAGATGTGGCCCAAGCAACTGAGCTCCTGCCTACCACATGGGAAGTCCCAGGTTCGGTTTCTGGTGCCTCCTAGAGAAGACAAGCAAGACAGTGAGCTGGTGTAATGAGCAGGTGCGGCAAGGTGACTCAATAACATGACGCAACAAAGAGACACAAAGAAGAAAGACAAAGACACAACAAACCAGGGAATGGAGATGGCTCAAGCGACTGGGGGCCTTGCTCCCACATGGGAGGTCCCAGGTTTGGTGCCTTTTGGGGAGAAGATGAGCAGAAAAAGAAAGCACCCAACAAATGGACACAGACAGCAGATAGCAAGCCCAAACAACAAGGGGGAGGGGAATAAATAAATAAAATAAATCTTAAAAAAAAAAATGAAGGAGAAAGCAGATGTGGCTCAAGCATGGGCCTGCCTCCCACATGGAAGGTCCCAGGTTCGATTCCCAGCACCTCCTGGAAAAAAAAACAAAACAAAACAACAAAACCAACTTAGGGAAGCTGATATGGTTCAGTGGTTGAGCACCAACTTCCCATATCTAAGGTTCTGGGATTTGGTACCTCAAAAAAAAAAAAAAGGAACAAGTAAGACATTCCCAGATAAAAGCTGAGGAAGTTTACAATCACTAGACGTGCCCTACAAGCAATGCTAAAGGGAGTTCTTCATTACTGAAAGGAAAGGACACTACATAGTGCATTAAAGTAGCATAAACAAATAAAGACCTCCAATAAAGACAGGTCTCATCAAATTACCATATGGGTAATTTTAAGTGCCATTACTACTGTATTGTTTTTTTTTTTGTATGTAACTCACTTTTTACTTCCTACAGCTTTTAAATGCAAATGCATAGAAAGTCATGATAAATCTATGGTTTTGGACATATGATGTATAAAGATATATGTATCAAATACAACAAAAGGTGTGAGGGGTGGAGGGGTATAGGAAAAGTGTATGTGTATGCTACTGAAGGTAATCTGGTATAAAATCAAACATGATATTATAATTTAGGACATTAAATTTTAGCCCCATGGTAACCACAAAGAAAACACACAAAAATATATATATAGAAAGAAATGAGAAGGAACTAAAAAATGATATGTTACAAAAAATCAAATAAATAAAATAGGCATTAATAGTAGATTTGAGGGACAAAAAATGTAAAAGATTTACAAAGATCAAATAAATGGCATTAGGAAGTTGTGCATTATCAGTGTTTGCAGAGATTGGGAATGAATAAAAAAATATGACCCAAATATATGCTGTTTATAAGAGATTCATCTTAAATTCAAAGATACAAATAGGTTGAAAGCAAAGGAGATGACCATATTGGACAAGTAACAAACTACAGAGACTTAAGCGCACACAGGTAGTGTGGACATAAAATTTAAAAAATTTGGTTTTGCTTGTGGCTTGGGAACTAATTTCTCACTCCTTTTGGAAAAACATATATTTATAGAGCCTGATATATATCAAATCAATATTTATCACACACTGACTTTTAAAGTCAAAAGATTCTAGAAGTTCTGATACATGCTACCATATGGATGAATTCTGAAAGCAGAGTGTTAAGTGAAAAAGTCAGACACAAAGAAACAAATATAGTAAGATTCTACTTACGTGAAATAGCTAGAATGTGCAAATTCATAGAGACAAAAAGTAGAGTACAGATTACGAGGGGGAAGGAAAGGGGGAATGGGTAATTAATGTATAATGAGTGCAGGGTTTCTGTTTGGAGTGACAGGAAAGTTTAGCTAATGGAAAGCATTGTGAATATGATTAATGCTACTGAATTGTATGCTTGGGAGTAGTTGAGATGGGAAAGTTTATATTATATATATGTTTCTATATGTTAAAAAAAGAGACTGAAGAGACAGTACCAATTCAATGCAATACATGATCCTGGACTGGATCTAACAGAGAAGAAAAAAAATGCCCAAAAGGCCATTATTGGGACATATGAACAAATCGGAATATAGACTGTTTTAATAAAATGTTTTTTGAACTTGATAACTGTACTTTTAAGGTGGTTACTCAGTGAATATCCTTGTTCATAGGAAATGTACACGGAAATATTAAGTGTTCAAGGAGCATGATGTATACAACCTATTCTCAAATGTTCCAAAAACAGAAAAATAGACAGATTGACAGAAAAAGGGACAGACGGATGAATAGACAAAATGATATAGCAAATGTGGCAAAGTATTAAAAATTGGTAGATCTGGGTATCTGGGGCATGGAGAGTGGAGGTATTTGGAGTTCTTTGTATGGGTTTTGTGTTATTTTTGCAACTGTCCTATAAATTTGAGATCATTTCAAAATAAAATTTTCCAAAAAAACAAAAAACAAAAAAAGTCTAAAGATTCTAGACTTGATTCTTCAACATTTGGGGTTTCTTTGCTTCCAAGTTCCTTCTTACACTCCCTGCTACAGGAGCTGATGTTTCTTGTGTTCCTTTTAGGCATCTTATTCTTCCTTCCTATCTCTATCCACTCTTGCCATCCAGCTCACAGGGTCCCTGAGTATTATTTATCTGGTTTGTCCCTGCCTCCTGTCTAGGCCTGAATCCTAGGGAACAAGCCAATAGAAACCATGAACTACAGTTTGCCTAGGCCCCAGAGTCCAGGATATATACCTAGGAGTGAATTGCTTAGAGGATTTGAATGTTCAACTTTATGAAATAATACAAAATTGTTTCCAAAGTGATTTTTACAATTTATACTCCCACCAGGAGTGTCTGAAGGTTCCCTTTGCTTTGCATCCTTACTAGTAACACTTATTATTTCCTGAATTTTTAATTTTTGCATTTCCCCAGTTCATTTTTTTTTTTTTTAACTTTCTCAAACATAGAAAAATAAGAGTTTTAGAGCAACTCTCATGTACAACAGGTCTGATTTCATAAAGATATTGTGAATGATGAACTGAAGAGGCAAGTGATGAAAAGCAAATTCAACATGTGCTAGCATTCAAGTCCCAACAGAGCAATTCTGGGACTCCCAGAGCCAAATCAAAACATACGAACCTACATGAATCAGGTTAAAGTAGCCTATTGCAAATTAAAATTCCAACTAACAAGACAAAGTTTGTTTGTTCTTGGGACAGCTAATTTCAAATGTCAGGCTTTCAAAGGATACTTGTAAGAAGCTATAGTTACAGTAATACGTTAATCTCAGTACCTACATACAGCACTTACCTTCTGCAGTCCCTCTACAGTGGCAGGCAGGCTAATTAAGTCTGAAGCCGACTTCACATTGGCTTTGAGGTGGTTTACTGCAGAAATCAAGAGAGTGATCTGAAAGAAAAAGAGTAACAAACAATGGAAACAGAATTTACAGAATACATGCTTCCTTTGCAAACTCTACTTTTGATGATGATGTCAAGGAACCCTTGGGCTTTATGCCTCTCTGTGATTGAGATATTATACCCTACTTGGATAAATTTGAAATCTGGTTGGCAGCAATAATTCTCCTTCTTTCCCTGCCCAATTTAAACACTAGCGTTAGAGAGGGAAAGGAAAGTATTGAATTTTTCCCTAGTCCTCGCAGCTACAAGATCCAAAAATTTTAAATGACCCAAGAGATGCAGTGATTATAATACAATCCTTCAGCAATGGACAGGAACAAAGCTAATGATCAAGGACATTTGAAAGATTTCATTTTGGTAAAAAATAACACCTTAGTTATTTACTGAACTTTAGATCTTGCCCAAGTGGAAACATATGTTATAAAGTAAAAGCCCATCATCACAAAATACAGTCTATAATAACTACCCTAACAACCTGAACAGCACTTTCAACTACTTGGGGATTTAGTTTTGGTTTAACAATGTGATTAATATTTCAAACTCAATAGCTCAAGCAAAGTACTACTTTGTACCCTAAAGGGGCTCAATAAATACCCGTTGACTCACTGACTAATGCCTTGAATGTGTTAAAATAGGAACTGAATCAAAATAAAATGTGGCCTCCCTTCTGCTATTTAGGGGTAGAATTCTAAATAGCTGGACTTGCAGCATGGAAAAATATTAGAATATGTAGACTGGCTATGTTTGATATGTTGACAGGGATGAGGAAGTTGAGGTATATCTAGTAAACAAACCAAAACAGAAAAACCTTAATTCAAATATATTTGAATCGCATAATAATGCAATATAACTGTGTAACTGGGCAGAAATAATGGTGAACACCACAGATTTTAGTGACCTTGTAGAGTAGGCATTTTAGTGTGGGGAGCTAATTTTATATAAGAAAAATAACAGATAGTGGGAAGTGTTAGGAAAAATTAAAATAAGGTAATCTGATAAGAATGATTGGGTAGCTACTTTAGATCAGTTGGTCATAGAAGGCCTCAATAAGGAGATGAAATTAAACTGAGATCTAAAATGATAAGGAATCAATCATACAAAGACTGGATGAAGTATATTTCAGGGCAGACAGAACTACTAGGGTAAACGCCCCACCCAATGCAGGAAAGAGCCTGGCATATTTGAATGGAAAGAAGGCCAGTGTGTAGCAGGAGAATGGTTTATGAGAGGGAGAGAAGAGGTAAGGCAAGAGAGGCAGGAAAGGGCCAAGGCAGGTGGGACTCTGTATATCTGAACAAGAATATGAATTGTATTTGAGGTGTGATGGGAAGCAATTGAAGGGGTATAAGTAGGCATAATTACGTGACTGGAGATTCCTTTTAGAAAGATTACCACAGCTTGTATGGAAGCAGGAAGACAAGTAAGTCTGGGCAAGAGGCAGTGGTGGCTGAGACTCGGGTGGTAGAAGTAGATGTAGAAATAGATTTGACACAATGTGCTGAGGGACTGAGTGTGAGCGGTGAGGGTAGATCTCTCACCAAGGAGCTTTCAATACAGCTGAGAGTGAGAACTAATGTGAAATAAACAGTAAGTATTAAATATACTTCTGAAAAAAGGATATTAATAAAAGCTGAGAGGGACACACTTCATTCAAGTGAGACTCAGCCTGGTGGAGAAGAGCTTTCTGAATAAAACAAAGCAGGCATTCTTTGTAGGTGGGAAGGGTGAGGGTGGTATTAGGGAATAGGTAGGGGACCAACAGCACAAACAGGCCCAGGGGTACTTTTTCTTTGTATAGTTCTCAAAGTGCCAGTGATTTATTTGTTTAATGATCTGACTAAGGATTCTCTCCTCCACTAGACTGTAAGCTCCATGTGATCAAGAACCATATCGGTTTTACTTTTCACAACACAGGCACAGAGACAGGCAGGCACTCAACCTGGATGAATAAATATTTGAAAAGGAACATCTGTGCCTAGGATGGACATGGAGAAGGCGAATCCAAGCAGAGTAGGGGGTAGGGGCTAGGATGTTAGACATAAGATTATATGAAAAGCGAACTCACTTTTCTCACCTATAAAAAGGTATAACAACCACCACCACTAGCACCATCTCAGAGTGGTATGTGATGATTTTAAAATATGCTCACAAATCCTTTGATAGCCCTTTCAAGGGTCAAATCTAATTCTCTTCCCCTTGAGTATGGGTTGGGCTTAGTGACTGCTTCTAGGAAACAGAATAAAGTGGAAGTGACAACACGCAACTTTGGAGACTAGGTCACAGAAGGCACTGTAGCATCTTCTTTGCTCTCTCTCTTGGATTAATCATTCTGGGGAACCTAGCTTCCATGTCTTGAAGACACTCAATAGACCCCATGGAGAAGGCCATGTTGGAAGGCACTGAGGCCTTCTGCCAACAGCCATGAGAATGAGGACCCTCCAAGTCCCAGTTGAGCCTTTAGGTGATGCCACCCTGGCCAACATCTTGACTGCAACCTTAGAGAGACCCTGATCTGGAACTACTCAGCTAAACTGCTCTTGAATTCCTGACCAACAGAAACTGTGAGATAATAGATGTTTGTTGTTTGATTCTACTAAATTTTGGGATAATATGCAATATAGCAATAGACAACTAATACAGGCTGAAAGGATTAAATGAACTATAACCAAAGCTCTTAGCACAGTACCTGGCATAAATGAAATATTCAGTAAGGATCAGCTTTTTAATAATGGTATTTTATAAGCATTAAACATGTACTTCTCTGTAAGAGTTCCAAAATACTGAGAATAATCATCAACATTCCAACTCTATCCATTTAAAAACAAAATGGATGTGAATCCTCAGACTACAGGGTGTTACTCGTAGCAAACTATAAATCTCTCAGGAGTAGCAGCTGCATCAAGGACATCTATATAAAGACAAAACAGGTATTCTCGTGTATTATTTATGGCAGTGAAAAGTAGAGAATTGTTGTTCGAGGGTTACCTAGCAGTATCTGTCAAAATTTGAAATGTTTTTATCTTTTAACCTGGCAATCTCAGAAATTTATTCTAAAGATTACTTGCTCATGTGCACAAAGACGTATTCACAAGGATACTCATGGCTTCCTAGCTTCCTTATTAGTGATAGGAAAACCAGGGCGTTATGTAGTCAGTGAACAGAGCAAGTTGGAGAACAACACATACTGAATGATCCATTTACATACACACACATATACTAACCTATAAATAAATATGTAAGTAATATATATTATTAAAATAAAACATTAAAAGCTATTATGATTTTGTAAATACACAGAAAGGGGACTAGAAAGATGCAGACACCTATAAGGACAGGAGTATGAGTGTGTATGTGTGTTTGTGTGTATGTGATGGGGCACACTCAGAGGTGGGGTTTGAAAGAGAATTTTCATTGTAGTTCTAGAAGTACTCCATGAAGTCTTACACAGTGAGAATACATTCATTCCTTACTTGTGGGATTTTAAAAAGGACAAAAGATAGGAAAGAAATATACACATAAGAAAAAAGCATCACTGAACTTTAGAAGGGGTCTGACAGATTTCCTTGAGTGGCCCTTTCCTCCATGCCCTCCACTGGGCTTCCAAGATGTCTTAACATGCCCAATCACAAAGTACTATAAAGGGGTCCCTCCCCCAGGAGTGTTTTACTTGATGCCCAAAAGTATGTGTACAATTGGCTCAATATAGAATACGGATATTCCAAATGCCTATCAATTGTGTGGTTACCTTTTGGCCACTTGAGGGAGTAACAAACTCCTTCTTTGACAACTGGCCAAATCCCAATGAGAAAACAGGCTGTGCTTCTGAGTGCAGAGTTCTAGGTGGAAACTAATCTCCCAAGTACTGCAAGGTATTGAGGCCATGGCAGAAATGTCTCAAGAAAAGCTAATGGCCTCACAAGGAGGTTGGCTGACAACTGCCATTTTGCCCAAAATCAGAGGAGTGGATGAAAGCCAATGCAAGCAGGATTAGGTAAAGTACTGTTCCACTTCCCCCATACACCAAATAGTCAAGGCTTAAGGTATCCCAGCTGCTTCACTGAAACGTGACAAGTAACTCTCCAATTACCAAACAACACTCAGGACCTCTTATTCACTATACACTGGTCAGATCACTAGGACTCACCCATATTACTATAAATTAGAAAGCCAGATTTCATCTTTTAATGTTCAGTGGAATAATGCCAAAACCTATAGCAAAGCTACATGTGTAAATGGAATGGAGAGATGGGGCATCCTCTCACTGTTGTTTCTGGGGATTGCTCTGCTCTGTTAGACACATTCTAGAATGTTAGATTCTAGATTGGATTGGATTAAAATATTTCAGAACTTATCGCTAAAAGTCATACTTTGTAATTCAAAGAGCCTAAAAAGTTAAATTAAAGAGAAATCATTAAGGAAAAAAAAACACATTCTAGCCAAAAAATGAGTCATGACTTTCATGCATATTACATGACTTTTCATTAACAAAATTAAAAACAGCTACTGTAGGCCATTTGCTTAATAGATCATTTTATCCTACAAAGTCTGAAATGCTGCTTTTTGCTTTGGGATTGAAATTAAGCATTCTTTAAATAATATTGAAAAAGTTACTAACACAGACAATCATCAATGATGAATGATTATGAGCACTAGAAGGCAACTGACATTACATTCTTTCAACATGTATCTGTTGAATATCTACTGAATCCTATAGAGAATATGAAGATGGGAGATAGAATGGGAAACTGGAAAGAAAACAGCCTCTCAGGACTTGAATATTTTAATGTTACCATTGCTACACAGCTGTGAAACCTTGGGCAGACTACCTAAACTCCTGGAGCCTCAGTTTTCTTCTCTGTAAAATGTAGACACTACCTCCTACCTACTTCATAGGACTATGGATGGGAAGAAAGGAGATCACAAATACAGAGCACCTAATAGTGCTCTGCACAAAGAAGGCATTTAATAGGTGGGCGGTATCATCTTCATTGCTACTATCATTATTATTATTGCTATCATTAACACCTTCATTATCATGTTTAAGGCTCAAAGTATAGAACCTTCCAGCATAATCAGATGCATACACAAATAACTATCACATAAAGGCAATTGCACCAAGTGTCAGAAAAATGTACAGAGTATTATAGGCGAAGGGCACTCAAGGTCCTCTTGATATAGCTCTTGCTGACTTACCTCATCTCTGGCCTCTTTTCACCAAAGTGTAGCTATAATGAACTAATGAAATTCCCTGAACACACTGCATTTCCATTCCTTTATGTTTTTGCACATACTAATATTCTCTCTGTCCACATAAATCACCCAGCTAACTCTTATTTGCCTGTCGGGACTCAGCTCAAGCCTCCTTAGGAAGCCTTACCTGATGCCCAGCCAGTCAGATTAGATACATACTTATAAAGGCACCCACAGTACTCATTTGGACCTATTAATGCTTATTGGTCTATTTTACAATTGTTTACTTTTCTATCTCCTCCATTTGACTGTAAGATCCTGGAGGGCAGGGAGCACATCTTTTTTGGTTTTGAATCCAAGGCCTTGCTAGCTCCATAAAAGCAGCTCAGTAAACACTTGTTGAATTAATGGTCTTCAAAGGAGGAGGAGACTTCCTATAATGGTTGAGATGGAATGAGTACAAAATCAGGTTTCATGAATAAAACAGAAAAGCAAATGAGATTTTAACTACTAACTCAAAGATTTTCATGGCAACTCATTTCAAACTGGTAGCTTTTTTTTAGGCTGTATTAACTAAAAATTACATTATGATAAGGACAGTTCTCAATAGGTGATATACTTCCTTGTTTAAGCCACTTTGAGTTGCTTTTTAAAAAATTTGCCACTAAAATCATCTTAACTGACACAGTTACCATGGATATAGAAACATGGTTAAATATTAATTTTATTTTCATACCTATCTTGGTTTGGGCAAATGCCTCTTATTTAAACAGACCATCAGAGATATGTAATATTAATTTTAAAAAACCACTCAGACTGTTGTACTCCCTTTGGAAACAATATAAAGCTCTACTTCACTGCCACCCGTCTGGGGCACATGCCATCAGACTTCCTCTACATCAGGTTGGTTTCAACAGTCAGTCCATTTATTTGTGAAGGGCTATTGAAGCTAAAATGGAAAAGGTTTCAGTCAATCTCTCCCAGTTTCATATATGAAGCCTGAGGACTGAAGTGAACTTTTCTGTATACCTGTCTTCCCGGGCACTTCTTGCATTAAAAATAATGGCCAGGCCAATAGTAAAACGATTCTTTTGTTTCCAGATTCCTTTAAAGAGAACTCAGAAACAAAAACATTACTAAAGCCTTGAAAATCTGTGTGTTCTCTAACCCTAAGTGCCAATTTCCCCTTTAACTCTTCCAATGACGTCCATTTACAAGAAGGAGATGGGGAGTAGACAGCTGACTTTGCCTCCTCACCCTAAAAGATCTCATTTTCTTTTCAGAATGGTAAACTCCATGACTAGGTATCTATATAGAATCCACATTTTCTACCACTGAGAGATGCTAGTGATCTCTTAGTACTTCAATATGGTCTATTTTCATCCAGATATAACATCTGTCCAAATTCTCAATTGTTCTGTGAATGCAATTAGGAGTAAGGTCACAGTTTACTTTTTTCTTTTTATAAAAAGGGGTGAATACTTGCTTTTTCCTAATTAATTATGGAGAGTCAAAGGATGACAATTAGTAAATATTAGTGCTGCAACCCATAAATTATTTCATGAATAATTTTTTAATGAAATAGAACACAAGCAAAAATAAATATAAGGGATCACACATATTAAGGGTAAGCTATTGTTTTCAGATACTTTTATTTCAGTTACATACATGCATGTATATGTTTACTGAAAGATGATGTAAAACATTTCTTACTGTGGGTCCCAGGTAAGCGCTAGAAAGCCACTGCTCCAAGCCATTCACTGATCTTTGGTTTTAAGTGCTAAGCTGCCCCACTCCTACGCTACTGCTGAAAGGTGGAGGTAGCTTCAGAAATATTTGCAGGTACTTACTTCTAGCACAGTGCTCCTGCCACTGGCTGATTCTAAGCTTTGTGGCTCCACTCTGAAGAAGAGAATACCCACTTAGCCCCAACAAGGACAACATCTCTATATTTAAGCACTTTGCAGGGTCACTGATTGGCTCTCTACCTCAACTGATTTTTTTTTCCCCCAATGCACATGTCTTTCCTAACTGGACTGGAAAAACTGAGGACAGTGGCAATTAGAGCACGCTATACATAGGAGATACTTGATCAACATCCTTTGAAGAAGCTGTTTTCCTGTGGCACAGTGCCTCTTCTCTAATCAACACCTACTGAGTTCTGGCCAATTTAGGAACTGTAAAAGTCTGTTCTAGGATTGCTTGCCTGGCCAAGGCATTTAACCAAGTCTGCATCTGTTCCTATGTTATTAGAGAACATCAGCATAAGTTAATGATAGCTTCCAGATTTGTTTTAGCATTGTATATCATGTATATAGCATTAAATCCCAAGATTTATTAATAGTTTTACTTGAGATTTAAATGAGCTCTCACTATCTAATAATAATAGGCTCTCCATATTTTTGGTAGTTAGATGATGCTCCTTTTTTTATCTGATACCTAAACTACTCCTTAGGAAAAGCTGACTCAAGTATTTCTAGTTCCCTCTACTTGGTTGACCTTCTCCTTTAAAGAAAAGGTTAACATTTAAAATATTTGGTAAATGCTTAACTATTACCTATTTTACCTGACTTTAATATTTTGGAATCATAGTATGTAAAATACCATTTTAAGAAATAAAACAATCTGAAGTGAGTTCTCTATACCTACAAGATCATACTTAAACAAAACTAAATATTTATGGCTTACAAAGAGATAAAAAGCACACTTTTGCTACCTGCTTATTCATTTCTGTGATATTTATCCAGACTTTGTTCAAGCCCAGCTCTCCAGATTCAATCTTCTCAAGTTGTTTTTGTTTGCTGAGCAGTTCCTCATTAAGTTTGGGAATTTCTTGGAATGAGCTTTTCTGATTAGATTCCACTAAAAACAAAAATAAGAACAATTATAAGTAGCTTTAGTTTCCCCATGGCTCCAAGATGAAAAAATGATCACACAGTAGGAAAGAAGAGAAAGAAGATGGATTATTAAAAGCTAATTCTGGGGGGATAATGACTGAATTCATACATATCAACAACTATACTGTTCATTTATTCATGGAAAGGCCAATCTTTCAGATTAAAGCTCCATTTTAACTGGGGTTATTGCACTATTGGCAATGCAATTTTCAACATTCCAGGTGGCTAAAAATTATAGTAAATAACATAGAAAGAACTGGATTTGAATCTCAATGCTGTAACTTACTAGCTGTGATTTTGACCCAATTATTTTAATTCTTTGAGATGGGTTTCCTCATCTGTAATAAAGAAATAAAATGTACTTTACGGAATTGTTAGAATTTCTAGAATGGCTGTTAAGCACTAAACACAGCTGGTCAGGCATACAATAAGTGATAAATAAATGTTAAGTGTTGACTAGCTCAGGTAAGGGAGCTTACTGGTTAGTCAATGAAGAGTTATCATAAAACTTATTCCCATCAGTGTTCAAAGTGACATTATGAGTTGAGTTATATCTTTAAATGTTTAATCTACTTGGCCCAACTGCAAGATAGAGTCTCACTACCTTTCAAATACAATGTTATGAGGGCTAAGATTTTTAATCTATTTCATAAACAGCAAACAGGGTTTTCTTAAACTTTAAGTCAACCCGAAAGCTCAATATGAATTAGAAGATAACAGAACATTCTAGATGAAGCACAAGGTGATATTTGGCCTTTTCTTTGGGAAAGTTTCTCTAGAATGGTTTAGAGATTTGTCAGCCTAAAGGCAGAGGCCTAAAAGAGAAATTATTTTCTCTTCTTTCATTGAAGAACATTTTTCCTTTTCATAAAAAATAAAATACTGATAATGTTTGGACCTCCATGATAAATCCAGCATCATTTTTTTAAAGCCCAAAACAGCCTCATTAGTTATTATATGCTTTCTTTAAAACCCAAAACTGGCATAAAGGACCAGTATAAAACAATTTACTAAAATGTAAGCTCCAAGATTTTGTTTTGTTCACTTCTGCACTCAGCACTTAGACCATACTTGACATATGTTAGGCATTCAATAAATACTTACTGATTGATAAATCTGGCCTTTGCTTACCTCCCACTCATACTTCTCATTGCTCCATTTTCTTCTTCAATCTACTTTCCAGACAAGCTCATCTTCCTGAGCACACCAAGTTCTAAGCCACAGTGATCCTGCACAAACTATTCTTTCTGCCTGGATGCCTTGCTTGCCTCTTCTTCATTTTTGCCACCTGAGCCTAGTTAATTCCTTTCAAGATCCAGCTCAAACAGCTGCACCTCCAACTTGGACACACCCCTTCTTTACCATCCCAAACTCTACCAAGCACTTAAAACACTGTGCTGCAACTATTAACTCATCTGTCTCCTCCACCAGACTGACAGCAAGCTGCTTGAGGACAGGGACCAAGCCTTAATTTGGTATATATTCCAAGCACAGTACCAGGTACACAGAAGCACTCAAATGCTTGTCCAGTGAAATAAATGCAGGGTATGAAATGGAGTTAATGTAACCATATTGACTTAACAAAGAAAAACACCCTCCCACCCCACACTAACAAATAAACCCCACAGAACTCAACAACGGAATACCCCTCCAAAAACTGGGGATGATAGTAGTAATAAATAAAAAGGTATCCTAACTTTAAGCAAGTCCACTCCCTGACTTCAGAATTATCAAGTGAAATTAGATATTTTTGCTCATCTTTCGTATTTGCCAAATGATTTCTTCATAAATAACAGACTTCCAGAAGTGCTTTTTAATGAAATCTTCGATTTACACATGGTTTTCAGGAACATATCTCATGCAGTTAAAAACATTTTACCCATCAGCCTAAATTAACCAGGCTTCACCATTTCACTGAGTTTCTTATATACTGTAAGTTAGATTGTAAAGAAAAACTTAATCCACACATCTGCCCTTCTCAGGTGGTCAAACATCCCAGGGAGAAGAGGTTTTCTCTCTCCTTTCTGTAATTCATACAAATTAAGTAGAAGATAGAAGAGGAAGAGGAAATAAGACAAACACATGATCTGGGCTACAATTATTAACTATTAAAGTATAGAGAACTGACAAGCCCTGAAGGCATTCTGGATCTTGAGGATGGCAGAAGCCAAGAGGGGATCATAATCATTTTCTGATTTGGGGCCTTTTAGGAGAGACAAGCCAAAGTAGAGGCACTTTTATTACATAAATGGGAGGAAGTGGAGCAAAGAATTTATGATTACTAATTCATGTTCCTTCTGCGGGGAAAGCAACTCATTTAAAATTTAGTATGTTAATCTCAAAAGAACTTGCCTAGTTCTTTTGATTTCCTAGTTCTTTTCCTTATCTTTCAGATCAGGAAAGAAATCTTCCTGCATACACCTTTTCAGACAGAATATATATAATGCCAATAGCAGTATTTTACATTTATATAATGCATTTGCAATTTCCAATAAAATTTTATGTAACTATTATCAACAACTTGTTACTGAGCTTCTACCATGTGCCCAGCCCTGCACTAGGCACCAGTGTATACGAAAGACCCTGAAGTTCCTGGTCTAGTGGGGAGCGAGGTATGGTCACAGAATTATTACACAGCGTGACAGGTGTTATGAGAGGAATGCCCAAAGTGTTTTGACAGCACAAATACATTTTTACATTTTATGGATGGGAAAAGGAAGGCTCTGAAAGAATAAGTAACTTGACTCAGGTTTTACAGCTAATAATGAGCAAGCCAGGATTCAAATCTTCTGCTCCTAGGAGCAGTCCTCTTTGTAGTATATTCCAGCTGGCACAGATACTTCCATCCTGTGTCAGTATGAAGTTCTTTTATGAATCCCAAAAGAAAAAGATTATGTTCTTCAACTAATCCATTCCTGTGATTGTGGGGCCCTTTTGATTGGACTACATCAGTGAGGTGTGACTCAGGTTGCATCTCTGCCCTCTTACTGCAGCTTGATATAAACGGAGACACACAGAGAGACACAAAGAAAGGAAGCTGCCATTTTTGATGGAAGCCAAAGTTTAAACACAAAGCCCCCAAGCTGTTAGGCTCAAGGAACAGCTCAAGGCTGAAGAGATGAGCCATATGCCTGACAGCACACAGCTGGACTTGGAGAAAAAAGCAGAGCAGTGGAGACTGAGACAGGAAGCCCTGAAAGAGACAAGCCCTATGCCTGGTAGCCCACAGCTTAAGTCTGGGAGACAGGAGATTCTGGAGGGGAAGGCAGAGACCTTGGCAGAGAACAGCCACCATCTTCACCACATGGCAGGACACCAGGATTATCAGTAGTTGACTCTGGCCTTCATTAGCACAAGACCATTTTTAAGTTCTGTACTAAATGACCCAACTACTACGTTTATTTTTCACTAGACTGCTGTCTTACACTAAACTGTTGCCTGTAAGACAAAAAAAAAAAAAAAAAAAAAAAAAGCTTGATTTATTAATACTTTCCCTCTCTTCCAAATTCTTTTCCTTCACTCTAGTGTTTTGCAGTTCAGTGACAGAGAGGGATGGTGGGAATAGTGTCTTCCTGGGAATAACAGCGTAGAGTTCTTTTGAAGTTCTTGACTCTGAAAAAAGAATACTGAGCTAAGACTCTAAGGCCAGTCAGTACTTTTAGCTTAAAGATCAAATTACTCCTTGACCACAAGGAAAAAATACCAAGTCTATCTGCTTTGCTTTCTATTTCAGATATTTCAGCAATACTTCCTTCTTTCCTCACAAGTGTATTGGAAATTTTATTGACATGAAGGACAGGGGGCTCTGAATTTCTCAAAAGGGTACTAAAGGCAAAAGCAGCTTGTCTTATTTTGAATTCATGACTTATGTTCTTTTGAAAAATGAGAAAAGAAAAATACTGAAATATATTTAAGCATAATTCAAAGGAAGACTAAGTTTAACAAGATTGACCCTGTTTAGTCAAGATACTGGTTTTTACCAAAAAACTCTTGGGCAAGTAGTCCGCAATGGTTCAGCCTGTGGACTGATGACATTCCATTCGCCACTTCTTTCCCCTATCAGGAAGTCCTGCTTACAGACATTACAGGTCCTGGCATTTCTATTGAAGGAAACCAAAGCCAACAAAGCAGCTGACTGACACTTCCACATCTGCTTCATTCAGCTGGCTCACAAATTAGTCAGAGTCACAGGGGAATGTTGCTCAGTGGTAAAGAGCAGGTCTCACAGGCCAGGGTACAATTCCTGGCATCCCGTGAACACAGTGTTTCCAAGGATTGCTATTAATAAGTGCTCAATAAATATTTGTTGACTGATTGACTGTCCAGTCTATTACATGTACTACATTTCAAATATGTATTTCCAAACAAAGAAATTCTATGAAAAGCCAGTTAAGGTATAAATTACATGGGTATCCTGTAAACATAGGCACAGAGCAGTCAGAAAAAGGAATCCCTGGAAGGGAGAATTGAGCAATGTTTTGAATTTATAAATAAATTACTGCTATATGTGATCAAAACAAACTGTAGCACAAGCATAGGAGGCCCAACTAATTCCAGAGAGATGAGGGCAGACAGTTGACTTCAGTGGTTATTTACACCTTAAAACATTGTGCCTGAGAACCTGATTCCCAAGTTATGATCACTACTTAGATTACAAAAAAAGCACTGGCCTTAAAAATACCTTGCAATACTGCTAAGCCAACCATTAAGGAGGAAAAATAACTTGAGTAAAAATCTCATTCTTTCTTATACTGTATGCTGATTCAACCAATTGACAGAACATACAGGTCAAGAATGATTCTGGCAGAGAACTGTGACCTCACCTAGTCCCATTTCCTGAATCAGAAGCTTAAGAAAATCAAAGTTAGTATTTCAACATTTTTTCAAGCAACATCAATGGGAAAATCATGAACACATTAACTAAGGATTTGCTTTCCTTAGGTCAGGTTCAGAACTTGAATAACTGCAGGTAGCACAGAGAAACTGGGGTGAAGGAAAGTTGGATGTTATGATTTCCTAGGCTTAAGAAGGGAAGTAAGGAAACAACTCTAAGACCAGATTTTTTTTTTTTTTAAGGTACTGGGGTCGGAGATTGAACCTGGGACCTCATACATGGGAAGTCAGTGCTCAACCACTGAGTCACATTGGCTCCCCTGAGTTAGTTTTTTCGTTTGTTTACTTGTTACGGTTTTAAAAATTTTTTAGGAGGTACTGGGACTCGAACCTGGGACCTCCTGTGTGGGAAGCAGGTGCTCAACCACTTGAGCCACATCTGCTCCCTAAGATCAGATTTTTTAATGACCTTGAGAAAGGCTTGTGGTCAGTTTCCTGGTGTGTTAATGCTGTTAAGGTTAGAGTATCTGTGAATACTCTACCAGCTGAACTGGTTCCTTGGCTTAGAAAATTAACCCTCAAAATCTAGAATCAAAGATCTCAGTGTTGCTAAAGGAAGGTAGTTAGGTGAAACCTGACTGAAACTACTATGCAAAGAGACCTTTCAGAAAAATTAGTTTGGATGTATAAAACACAGTTTCACAATTTAGAAATATAAAACTCTTCAACTTAAAAGAAAGTCCTTTAAACTTTAAAACTCACTCATGACACAAATATTTCTGCTGGTTGTATTATGTTTAAGTACTATTAGGGCTATTGTAAGCCTTTCACGAATATGTAATTTAGTTCAAAGAAGCATTAAAGTTTCCTAAAACTTTAAAATGACAACTCAACAGCATTTAAAGTTTTTTTCCATCAAACAGACAATGTCACAAATACAAGCATAGGCAAGGACAGGGAGAAATCTATTAGTTCCAGCTCTAAACTTGAAAACTGATACCCAGAAAAAGTTCCTCCAGAACTCCTACTAAACTTCTTTAGAACACTGACTCAGGGTGATATCAAAGCAACCTGTCGGCACTTGGAGAAATGTTCGCAGGTTTATAAAGCCACTGGGAACAGCAATGCTGTTACAGTATGGTTATCAACTTGAATCTGGGTAGCTGGCGGACAAGAGGACCAGGTATAAGTCTCAGCTCTGCCATACTTAACCACAGAACAACTTATTTAATTCTTCTAAGCCCCAGTTTTCTTAGAGCACAATAATAATTAAAAATAGTACCTATCTCAGAGGACTGTTTGGAGGATAAGATGATTTATTATTATTTGTGACTTGGCAGAGTAAGTACTCAATAAATGCTGGGTACTATCTTATTACCCATCCTTATGTTCCTATTCTGTTTTTCTTAAGGAGGAAATCACATGACAGACACTCCCATCCTTTCTCAAACAGCCCTAACGTGTTGTCATTGCCACTATATACTTGGGGAAGTTCAGGCCACAGATGGAGGTTAACCCAAACTTTGGACTCCTGGGCCTTAGCTCTTCCTTTCTGTAAATAAATGTTTATTGCAATGCCATTATTTCAGGTGCTATCAGTCTTTTGTTTGTGGATTTAAAAACAAACAAATGCTCAACTATTCAAGCTGAATAGAAAATATAATTGCTTCATCAGCATGGGCCATTTTGGCCTAGAACCTGGAAGAGACTCCAAGATTATACTTCAAAAGAAAAAAAAAAAACAAAAAACATAGCCACTTACTTGTTCTAAATTTTTCCTTGAGAGCATCCAGATCCTCCTTGAGAGCAACTTGCATCCACACCAAGCCAACACAGGCCACGACACAGGCCGCAAGGATGACAAAAGCGCAGAGGGGATAACAGATTTTGCAGCATCGTAAATACTGTCCCCTAATCATAATAACAAATTCAACCATGAGTACAAAAGTGATTATGGGATCAGCATTATTAGAAATAGTATGCAGTCGTATAATTATCTACTCTAACGGATAACTAGTTGATTTACCAGGGGACATAGGGTAATGCACTTAAGTCTAAGCAACAGGTTGAAAATGACTAGATAATATGATTTATGAAGAGTTCATCTATTGGTTGCAAAGGTTTCAAACTTCACATGAAACACAGGGAGTTCCTGAGGGCCACAGTCAGTAACCTGTGCACTGCAGCACACTGCCATCATCATCAATTTAGGAGGAAGGTCATTGAAGGCAAGCTAATGTTAGAAGAGTATAAAGATCAGTATTTCTCTGCAATTCTATCACTCTACTAGAATTTACCTATCTATCCATCTCTCTCTTTCAAACACACATTTGCTCCCTTCAAGGATGGTGTTTCAGTTTACTGGAACTTCATAACCTTTTTAGCAAGTTGTACTGCAAATGGAATGAAAGAAGTAAGTTCTACAGGTTTAAGTGGACAACTGGTGCACTCTAGCAGCTCAGAAGGAAGGAAACACAGAAAGAGGCTAGGTTTCACACCAAACTCCAACCAAAATTCAAAGTCTAAACTAAGCCACAGGGTGACAATTCCAGGATTACTTCTTCATCAGACCTTTATACTCCAAATCCAAAAGTTTCTTAACTACCTAATCTGATGAAGCTCCTTAGAAACCAAATTCTTCCTTTAAGAAAGTAAAAGGACACAGACATTCTAAACAAAAAATTCCTCAAACAGAAGATTCTCTCTTTTAGCGCCCTAACCTTCTGCCTTGCTTGTTTCCACATTCCCGGCAGAATCTTCTTTTCCTTTGGTGTGCTCTGAGATGGTCCAAGATCCCCTTTACGGCTCCCTTCAATCCTTCCTTATCCTGAGCCTCAATTCCCAATGTCCTCAAAACTTACCACTTGATTTGTCCAGTGGCCACTCCATCTAAAAGTGGCTTGGGAAAAAGTTGCCTCTTCTTTTTATCTCCTACCTCCATCTACTCTCACAGCTCATGCTTTCAGACTCACCAAGAGTGCAAAAAAGAAATAAGCTGCAGTCTTGAGGCTCCTATCTCACTCACTATTTTAGAGGCCTAGTCCCACTCTGCTAATCCCAATTTGGTTTTTCTGGGCTCTTGGCACATTCTCCAAACCCACATTTCTACCCTGGATTTGGAACTTTTCTTTCTATACTTAAGAGAAAGACCTCTAACATCCTTCATTCAAGATCTGCACTCACTGTCTCCTTAACACCTTTTCTCCTCTGTCTTCCAAAGGTCTACATCCATTTTACTTCCTGAGGAATCCCTTCTTTTTCCCTTAAATTTGCCCCTTGATAGTACAAGGGAATGCCTTTTCTTATCCCACCCCTCACGACTGCATGACTCACTTGACAAAGCGAGAGCGATTTCCAACTACACCAAATTCCTCTTCCTCCTCTGAGCTGGACTCAGAATATGAGTCAGGGGGCTCAGTGCGAAGCAGACGATGACCTGAGCCTTTCTTGGGCTTCTTTCTCCGGCTATCTGCAGCCAGGCCGATCAATGCATTGAGTTCTTTGCGCTTTTTCATCTTCTTGTGTGGGGTAAGTGGCGCACCCACTCCTGAGCTGCCAGGTTCGTACCCAACACCCAATTCTCTCGTTGCCTTGGAGTTGCCTTCCAGGGTGGGGAATCCTGGGCCAGAGCCCTCCAGTCACTCCCACCCAGGGGTGGGACTGACCAGATCCACTTAGCACTGGAGACTGGAGCCCAGAGTAAACTGGAACTCAGACGGTTGGGGGAAATCACATAGAGGTAGCAGAGAACTGGTGATCCAAATGGATAAAGCCCTGGGCATGGAGTGTCAGTTGGTTAAGAAGCTGGAAAAGGAGCAACCTTCCCCCAAAGGGATTAAAAAAAAAAAGCCAAGTCAAGAATGAGAGATTCTCAGCCCTGATAAGTAGGTAGTATTGATAAAGGTGTTCCAGGAGCTAGAGGAGCACACACCGTCAGGTGTTTTGGATATTCGGGGCTGGGTTTCCAATGGAGTAGGGAAAGAAACTTGCTCTTGAATGGGGGGAAGGGAAGAAGTGCACTACGAGACAGTGGCCTGGCAAAAGTGGCAGCAGGACGGAGCTCCTAGCGACTGCAATCCCGACACAGCCCCGGGCGCCGAGAAAATGCTGGAGCTTGGAAGCTCAGGTCTGAGATGATCACCGTCCTCCGGTCCCCGCCCTGAGTTTGAAGGGAGCCCGAGAAGGAGGAGGATCTAGAATCAGGTTCGCGGGGCTGTAGGCTGGGCCCGGGGGGCGCGGTGCTGAGGGGCGACCGCAGATCAGCCCACCTGAAGAACTCCCGCCCAGAGTTTAAGGTGTTCCGGCACCGGCGACTTTCGGCAATTCACAAGCGCTGCCCCCACTCCAGCCGCGACTCCGGTCCCCGTTCCGGCTCCGGCCGCGGCTGTTCCCGATGTCCTGGCGGCGGCGGCGGTGGCCGCGGGCTCCAGACCGGGGCCATCGCTCCAGCCCCAGCTCACTTCCCCCTTGGCAGTGGCCGCCAGCGCCGCCTGCCAGTAAACCGCGCCTCCATTGGGCTCCCGCCCGGTGACGTCACGCTCAGAGCGCGCGTGGTCGAGGGGAGGCGGGGCGTTAAAAGGGCCCTGGCTCCGGCGTGGGCTGGGTCTCGCACGCGGATTGGGCGAGGCCCGGCTCCCTGGAGGGCCACCTGGGAGCCGCCGGTCTCCTGAGCCGCGTCCTGGGGCACGCAGAGCAAGCATCCAGCTGCACGCCTGCTTGAGCAGTTCGTTGGCCGCAGGCCTCAATTGTGAGGGGTCCTAACCCTGCCTAGAGGCTCCGCCCCTCTGACTCGCAGGCTGCTGATTAGAAGTTCAGGCGTGTTTTAGAAACGACCGGTTGAGCCTATTCATTCAAGAAATATCATTTGATGGGAAACGGACTTTGGCCCAGCGGTTAGGGCGTCCGTCTACCATATGGGAGGTCCGCGGTTCAAACCCCGGGCTTCCTTGACCCGTGTGAAGCTGGCCATGCGCAGTGCTGATGCACGCAAGGGTGTCCCCTGCGTGGGGGAGCCCCACGCGCAGGGAGTGCACCCCCTAAGGAGAGCCGCCCAGCCGAAAAGAAAGTGCAGCCTGCCCAGGAAAGGCGCTGCTCACACTTCCCGTGCCGCTGACGACAACAGAAGCGGACAAAGAAACAAAAGCAGACAAAGAAACAAGACGCAACAAATAGACACCAAGAACAGACAATCAGGGGAGGGGGGGAAATTAAATAAATAAATAAAAATCTTTAAAAAAAAAAAAAGAAATATCATTTGAGACCTTACTGTGTGCCCGGGGCTGTGCAAACGCTGAAAAATAGAGCAAAGAACAAAACAATCATTGCCCCTGCCATGCAGCATTTGGGATATATGTTTATTTTAGTTGTTTATCTGAAATTCACATTTAACTAGGTGACCTGTATTTATACGCCAACCCTATACCTGTAGCTCCCAGGTATAGGCACTCTGGCAGAGGAGAAGACAATAAGCAAACATATTAAATGTCAGGAGGTCGTAAATGTTATGAGGAAAGTCGAAACCTGATAAGAGGATGGGGAGTGCCTCTGTGATAAGAGGTCATTTTATCAGACTTGAAGGAACTGAGGGAGCAAACAGTGCAATGGCCTTGAGGAAGGTATGGCCAGGAAGCCCTGGTGTGGCTGGACCTGAAGGAGCAAAGAGGAGGGTGCTAGGAAATGAGGTCAGAGCATTATCAGTGGCCAGATCTTTTAGGGCCTTATGGACCACTATAAGGACTCTGGGAAACCACTGGGGGCATTAGGCTAAGAGGAGACATGCTCCACCTTAGTTTTAAAAGATCGTTCTGGTTACTGTGTGGAAAAGAGAAGGGAGTGCTGGGGGTGAGGGTGGGGGTGGGGGAGGTCAGTAGACCAGCTTGAAGATAATTGCAACAGTACAGGTGGCAGCAGTGGAACTGGTGAGCAGAATGCTTTTTGAAGGTTGAGCTAACAATATTTGCTTATGGATTAGATGACAGGTGTGAAAAAAAGAAGAGGCGTGGATGACTCCAGGGTTTGGGAGTGGAACAATGAGGAATGGAATTGTGATTTTCTGAGAGGGAAAGAACAGGTTTGGGGCAAATATGGGTGGGTAGGAATTAAAAGTTCAATTGTGAGCTACTTAAACTTGAGAAGCCAATTTGATATTCAAGGGAAGATATCAAGTAGGCTGCTGTTTTTATATTGAGAATTCTGGGCAGAAGTTGGGGCCTATATGCAAATTTGGGAGTCACCAGATGTCGTTGGTATTTAAAGCAAATTGCTTTGAGCAACTTTGAAGAAAATCACCTAAAGTAATTTTTACAACTACATTCTTGCTATGGCAATCACACTCTTTGTCCTAGAGAATCTCACCCAAAGCCTAGGCCTGTGTCTTACGTTTTATTCCCCGTGTGTAGCCCAGAAGCAGGTACCTAGTAGCAGTGACCCAACAAATATGTGATGACTTTGTAAATGGGCAGAGTGATATAGAGGTATGAGTGGAGTTCTGGAATCAGGAGATCTGGGATTGTATCATGCCTCTGATATTAACTTTTTCACTGTGAAAGCCATTTATCTTCTCTGAGCTTCATTTTCCTCCTCTGTAAAACGAGATAAAGACACCTATTTCACAGGATGGACAGATGAGAAAGTGTTTTTTGAAGCCCCAAATCATGGTATAGACACTCCGTTTTTATTGTCCCCTTTTGTCTCTGATCTTGCTGCCTAATTCAGTAGCCACTAGCCACACATGACAATTAAAAATTACATTAAACAATTAAAATTAAATAAAATTTTAATTCCATTCCTCAGTGAAGGGGCCATATTTCAAGTGTTCAGTAGCCATATGTGGCTGTGGACAGGATAGATTGGAACATTTCTACAATCACAGAAAAGTTTTATTGGACAGCTCTCCACTAGAGCATCCCTGAAGGCCTGGGGAGGAATTGGAGAGAGTTTGGTGTGAGGTGAGTGATAAGAGGTGGCTAAAGACCAGTGTATCAGAGAAGGGAGTGGGGTGCCTCTGTATTAAAGTTATATTTAATCAGAGATCTGAAAGAAGTGAGGAAGGCCGCTGTGCAAAGCCTCACAGGGCTCTGTTCACTGATTTCAGGACCATTTCACAAACACATCCTGCCTTCACCAGAAGCCCCAGGCAAGAGAGTTGACTGCTCTGGGGCAGCTCTCCCCACTGCTGAGAAAACCTCTGCTGAGGGTGGGGTATGTGGCTCCCCCTGTGTGTAGATAACACACCCTCTCCAAAGGAACCAAGGAACCCTGAGAATGAGGCAGGGCCGAGGATGCATCACCGGCAGCCAGGGCTTCTGGTCAGCTATACCCTTTCCTCTCCATAGCTGGACACCTCCCACGGGAATGGCCAGTGGACTAGCCATGGCTTGGGGGGCTGGAAGAGTGGAACTGAGAGTGAAGGGAACAATTCTGTCAGATCTGTCTCTTGGTCTCTCTGTCTACCCATTTGTCTATCCTGTCTTGGGTAAACATCCCACAGGATGCTGTCACCCTTTGAGAGCTGAGCTCTTGAATCTTCTCTGGCCTCCTCCCTTGGACCTGGGACCCTTATGGCCAGGGATTGAGCCAACGCCTCAGAGGGTATGGCTCCTGCCCTGAGAGACCCATGTTGCCCCCCCCCCAATCAGGACTCCACAGGGGTGTGACCCATCTTTTCACTTGGGGATACTCATATGCCTGTCAGGTCCTGCTAACCTTTACAAAACTTGACTGAAATGCAGGGAGATGTGACGGAAAGAGACCATGTAAGCTTGGGCAAGTCACTTCACAGTTCTGCTGCTTCAGCTTTCCTGCCTGTAAAATGCCCGCCTTTCTGCTTTGGTCTGCCAGGTGGAGGCAGACCTGAAAGAGCTTTGTACATTGTAAAGTTGTCAGGCAGGGTGGGTGATCGGCTGCTAAGTCTTCCTAGCAGCCCTGTGAGGAAGGTGGGCAAGAAAGACGACTTCCCTGAGCTCAAATTCACCTCCTGTATAAGTGGCAAATCTTGAGACCCTGTTCTACCTTGCAAGAGTCCAGGGGGCACTTTCATTTGAAAAAATGGAAGCACTGATTGGGGGGAAACTTGCGTGGGGTCATGGTCAAAAATTGGATCTAAATTTCCTAACTGCTGGGTTGAAGCTCTTTCTTTAAGATCACAGAGACCTCTCTCACCTGAAGCATACGTTCATGTTTGAACTCTGACAGTTGGCAGCTGTGTGATCTTGGCAAATTACTGAGCCTCTCTGAGCCTCGATTTCCATTTTTGTGAAGTAGTGGTAATGATAGTACCCAGGGCTGGCCACTTCATTTGTGAGGCCTGGCGCAAAATGAAATGTAAGGCCCCTGGTTTCAAAAGCAGTAAGAAAGCTTTTCCCTTTTTCCTGCAGTTTCTCTCTCAACCTGTCATAGCTTTTTTTTTTTTTTATTACTATTTTTGTATCACCTCTAGTCCAGTGATACCGATGGGGTGAGTGCAGACCCTCACAGGTACCTGGGGCGCCTGTCCCATGACTTGACATGTACACCTGACTCCCACCCTCTCTGCACCAGTGTCCAGGACCCCCTTGGGATGGAGGGCGACAGTAGTTGCTGGGTGGGACGGAGGAATGGGCAGCCCCAACCCCATCCCCAGGAGTTGGGAAGTGGTGAGAAGCAGGACCACGTGTGAGTCAAGGGTCCATGTCCCTTGCTCCATTGTTCCATCTGTCTTCCCTGACAAAACACAAGTTCAAAGATAAAATTATAAAGAATCTTCGGATGGCGACCACACAGCATTAAGCCTCAAGTGTGTGGCCTCCTTCTGAATGAGCTTGCACTGATCTCATGCCATGAAGCCTGCCCTGATAGTGCCTACCTCGTGGCGTAGCTACAGAGCAGTACGGTGCCTGATACATAGTACACACCAGTTGTTCCATAAAAGGAGATGTTTAATTATTAAATGTGGTTTATTACAGATTTATTAAATGTGACATTGATGACGACCAAGCACTTTTCTTGTGGGAATGCATCTTTATTTACTTAATAGAAAACCCTGGAGGAAGCGGACGTGGCTCAACTGATAGAGCATCTGCCTACTATATAGGAGGTTCAGGGTTCAAACCCAGGGCCTCCTGGCCCATGTGGTGAGTTGGCCCGTGTGCTGTGCTGCTATGTGCAAGGAGTCGCCCTGCATAGGGGTGCCCCATGCGCAAGGAGCGCGCCCCACAAGGAGAGCCGCCCTGCGTGAAAAAAAACGCAGCCCACCCAGGAATGGCACCGCACACACAGAGAACTGACACAGCAAGATGACGCAACAAAAAGAGATGCACATTCCTGGTGCCACCTGATAAGAATGCAGGGGGACACGGAAGAAAACACAGCGAATGGACGCAGAGAGCAGAAAATGGGGGGCGGGGAGAGAAATAAATAAAATAAAAAAATAAATAAAGAAGTCTTACAACTCAACAATAAAAAGATAACCCAATTAAAAGCAAAAACAAAAACAAAACCCTGCTTCCATTTGCTATGGGGATCCTCTTTGCCATTATCTTTCTTGGTGCTTAGCTATGGTTAAAGCGGAGAGAAGGAGCAGAAAATTAGCAATTTTAAACACCCAAGAATCAGGTATTTTGTGTTAATTCTCACTGTGCTCTTCTGACTGCTGTAACTGAGAAGGAAATTGATGCTGAGTGAGTGAAAGAAGCTTGCCCAGGGATACAAAGTGAATCCGTGGCAGATGCTGGGGCCTGAATCTGGGTGTGTCTGCCTCTGAGGCCTCATTCCGCACCCAGTGTCAGGTGCCACGCGGGTGGGGCCTGCTGCCTGGGACCTCCAGCTGAAGCCTCTCCCCTCCCTGGGATGGCCTCGTTTACTTCCCCATGCCCCTTCCCCATTCTGTTTGCGGCTGTGCTGGCAGCTGCATCCTGTGCCCTGAGGAGGGGACTCAGGACAATGGGAAGGGGAAGGACTGGTAGTAGGAAAGGAGCCCTACACCCAGCTAAACAATGGCTTCTCTCCCAGTGGGTCTCAAGCAGCCGGAAGCAGCAACTGGTTCCCAGCATTATTGTGGGCAGGGGTGGGGGGCTACTCCTGTGGGATGCTCCTTCTGTTCTAACCTAGCCTACTCTGAATTGCTGCAAGTTTTTGTGACTCTGCTGCTTAGTCACCTCAGTTTCCCCTTCTGTAAACTGTCTTCAGCACCCAGAATAGGGCACAGTGCTTAGGGGACATCCAGGGCTATTTGCTGAGTTAAATTACTGGAGGAGTAGATGAGACCCTAAAGAGTTTATTAACAACATAAAGTTGTTAGTTAGAAGAGAGAGAGAGACAGAGACAGAGAGACAGAGAGACAGAGAGAGAGCAACAGAGTTTTCAGGATTTTTCTTGATCTCAGTGACTGCTTCCCTCCCTGCCGCCCTCTTCCTTCTCTCCCTTCCTCTCTCCCTCCTTCCAACAAACCTGCCCTGCATCAGTCCTACTGTGTGTGAGGTCCCTGGGGTGTGCCAATAACACCCCAGCTCTGCCCTGCAAGAGCTCCCAGGAAAAGACGATGGTCTCTAGGGATAAATGCCATAGAAGAGAGTTTTCCTGGGAAAAAAAAAAAAAGTCTGGGTGACTGTATTTATTTTGGGTGAGAATAATGAATTTGGGAGGAAAGATCCTGAGCCGTGGCCTCCGGCCCAGCCCTCCCTGCCCCCACTCCTGTTTGTTTATTCTGTGAAGGAGCCTGCAGCGGCGCAGGGAGGAGCCAGGCACCAGCGCAGCGGGGTTTGCCCCTGTCTCTGCTCTATAGCCTAGTGACTTTACGCAAGTTCCTTTTCCTCTCGGAGCCTGTTTCCTCATCTGTAAAGTGGAACAAACAATGCTGACTTCCTGGGTCTGTCTGTGCAAGGATTAACTTAACAACTGTGGGCACCAAAGGGCTTCAAGGGAATTGCTCAGTGCGTGAGCGGGCAGGGAGCCTGGGAAACAAATCTGAGAAATTTCATTTCAGTCAGGCCCGGGAGAGGAAGTAATGGGATGTGAAGGGCTTTTCTGACCAAGGAAGGACTGCCTGAGGGCCTGGCGTGTGTGTACGTGCATGTGTGCCTGCTTCCTCCATCAAAGCTGGGCTTTTGTGGGTAAAGGAGTGTTAAATGTGGTTAAAGGTGGGATATGCTGAGTCAGCGAGACCGTGTTGGAAAGACTCTCCCGGCCCTCTTGAGTCCTCTTCTGAGGGAACAACTCTGGTTTACTGGTTTTGTGTGACTTTGGTCCGATTGTGTGTGATACCAGCCCCTCCCTACCTGGGAAGACAGGCGCTTGGGAGATGGTGAAGCTATGCACAGCCTTGTGCTGCCCTCTGCTGGTGTCCTGGACAACTGCATATCTTAGAGGGGGAAACTGCGTTCACACAAAATGACCTTTCCTATACCCAGCTGTGTGTTGGTTGGTGGAGACATAAATAGACTACATCGTTTTCCTGCTGCTTAATAGCTTCTGGAAAGTTCACACTTCACTTAGTGTGTGTGTGTGTGTGTGTGTGAGAGAGGCAGATATATAAACAATAAAGCATGATATAAGGTATTGAAAGTGTAGGAATGGCTTCAGGGGAGGTTTTTTGAAAAAAGATGATTGTTCATTTATTCATTATATATTTATTGAGCACTTTATATATTCCAAATCTTGACCTTTGTGCTAGAGCTACAACAGGGAACAAAGTAAACAAAAATCCTTCCATGCATGGAACTTATATTCTAACGAAGAGAAATAATTCATAAATAAGTAAATATAAATTTTTATAGTGTTGGATGATAAGGAGAAAAATGAGGGTGGAAAGGAGGACAGGGAGTATTGTTGGAGGGATTGCACATTTTGAGAAGGTGATATTTCAATAAAGACCCAAAGGAGGGGAGCGAATGTAGCTCAGTGATTCAGCTCCTGCCTCCCACAAACGAGGTCCCGGTTCAATCCCTATTATCTCCTAAAAAAAAAAAAAAAAAAAAAGAAAACAAAAAACCAAACACCCAAAGGAGAGGAACTTTAGCTTCTGGACATGATTGAGTAACTGGTACTGGAAGTATCACTTGCATAAATAACTAGAAAACTGGACAAACATGAAATAATGGTTCATACATTGGACAGCAGTTAGCACAGGGCTATGATTCCTGAGAGAAGGAAATAAGCAAAATGAGCCTGATGATTAGTAGCATTCTGCTCAGAGGCGCTTTCCAGCAGAGCAGGGAGGAGAAGCTCAGGCAGAGCAGAGGTCTTTTAGTGTTGGAGAGGGAGAGAGTGGAGTTTGGGGTAGCTGAAGCACAGAATTTGGAGGGCAGAATACCAGAGAGGAATGAGCAACTCAGAAAAAGAGCTCCAGAAATTGGTATAGGGTCTCCTTGAGGTTTTATGCATGCATAGAGTGAAACTCTATGAGTCTGAGTCAACAATAAGTACTAGAAATTATAAGCTGAACGATTCCCAAAGTTCAGGTAAGGCTGAAAGACATTCAAATTCCAGCTGACAAGGTGAAGAGAATTTACTGAAACGTGTTAAAAGGCTGTTCTGCCTTTGGCATAACATCTCAATATTCACAATATTTTCCAATCAAGTCTAGATGAAAATAAAAATTATTACCCAAAGTTTAAAAAAAAAAGGGTCATAATGTAGTAGTAAGGCTAAACTAACCTCAGAGTAAAGCCTATACTGGAGAAACTCTATTCAATCTCAAAAACAAGCCTCAAAAGAATAAAGCTGATCCACAAGCTCCTTGAGTGCATGCAAAAACAAAACAAACTTCAACATTTTTACTTTACTAGAGAAGTTGTGGGTTTACAGAAAAATCGTGTATAAAATATAGGATTCACATTGCTGTGGAACATTTGTTATGATTGATGGTAGCACATTTTTATAGCTGTACTATTTTTTTTTGTTTTTTTAAATATTTATTTATTATTATTATTTTTTAATTACATTAAAAAAAATATATGAGGTCCCATTCAACCCCACCGCCCCCGCCCCCCACTCCCCCCACAGCAACACTCTCTCCCATCATCGTGATACATCCATTGCACCTGGTAAGTTCATCTCTGAGCATCACTGCACCCCATAGTCAATGGTCCACATCATAGCCCAGACTCTCTCACGTTCCATCCAGTGGGCCCTGGGGGGATCTACAGTGTCCCGTAATTGTCCGTGAAGCACTATCCAGGACAACTCCACGTCCCGAAAACGCCTCCACATCTCATCTCTTCCTCCCGTTCCCCACACCCAGCAGCCCCCATGGCTACCGTTCCCACACCCATTTCACATTTCCTCTGTGGACATTGGATTGGTTGTGTCCATTGCACACCTATGTCAAGTGAGGGCTTAGATTCCACATGGGTACTGGATGCACTCTTCCCGCTTCTAGTTGTAGACACTCTAGGCTCCATGTTGTGGTGGTTGACCTTCTTCAACTCCATGTTAGCTGAGTGGAGTAAGTCCAATAAGTCAAAGTGTAGGAGCTGAAGTCTGTTGAGGCTCTGGGCCTGGGTGTCATATTATCCGTCCAGAGATTCAAATCCCCTACATATATCTTAAACTCAGCACCAACTACAATTCTAATAAAGTAGCATGCAAGTCTTGTGAAAAGAGATCCCCTCTGAGTCCATTTCCATCACGCAGAAACACCAGCTCCAAAGAAGGGCCATCTGTCATGGCAGTGAACCCCTTCTGCCATGACCATAGAACCCGTGGGTCTCTTTATCCCTCAAAAGAACCAATACCTGGGGTTGTATCTACCTTATCTGTCTCTTAGACTCTGTTCAGTTGTACATAGGGGTATTCCTTCTGACAACCTCCAGACTCTTTTTTAGAGACTCACAGCCTTATAATCTCATTTCTCCTTTCCATTTCCCCCTTACATTAGGTCAAACCGCTTCCCGAAGTCATGTTATTATATGTAGACAGGTATATTCTGCTGTTCCGCATTGAATCTTTAATTCAAGGTCATTTTCTAGTTGCTTCTTCAGCTGGTATGTGGTAGTGATCCCTCGGTGCCAGGGAGGCTCATCCCTGGGTGTCGTGTCCCACGCTGGGGGGAATGCATCACATCTACACGCTGAGTTTGGCTGTGAGAGTGGCCACATTTGAGTAACATGAAGGCTGTCAGGAGGAAACCCCCAGGCACAATGCTACTCTAGGCCTTGTTCTTATTGGAGGTGTATAGGCTCAAAAGTGTAGCCATTAGTATCAAGAGCCCACTGTTGGGCCCTCCTTCCTTCCTGGTTCTTGCCGTTGCACCTGGAGGATTGCCGCTGCTCTCCCAGGGCCCACAACAGTGACCCCCCGGCCAGGAGCCCAGTACCCCCCCAGCTGTTGTTTTTAATTGTTTCCACTATGAATATATATAGACATTACCATATACTCTGGGCATATGCCCTGTATAACTCCCTGTCAACCATATATATCCTGTCAATAACATCCCATATCAGTATTCCTCCGCTGCCATTGTTGAACCACTCTGTGATCCAAAACTTCCCGTAAAGTGAATCCCAACATAATGTCAGCTTCAGAAGAGTCTTAGATCACCAAAATTCATATATACAATATACAGTATTTCCCCAGATCCACCATAAAACCTTTTCCCTTCCACAGCAATAATCTTTTAACTTATTCATATCATATTTCCTGAAACTGATGTACAGATTCCGAAACTATAGTTTTCAAACAAGGTAACATTTGTGCTTACTATGTGGTCCATACTTTAGGTTGTACAGTTTTCTAAATTTTTTAGTTATCCTATGTTTTGTCTTATGGTTTTCATTATTAGTCTGTCGTCCCCTATATGTTTTTGGTGTAATATTAGCTGTTTTATATTCATCCTCGTGTACTCTCACATAACTCCTCTTTTGCCCCCTTATTTACCTTTGTTCTATCCATTGCACGTCCATTTTCCCCTCCCCTTAGGGCCCACAACGCCTGCCAATCTAATGCCCTGGGAGCCGTCCTTTCTCACGAGAGATACAGTTCTCTCTATTCGACGGCATTAGTCTTCCCCAGGATATGGGTCCACCCCACCCAATGGTAGAACCCACCTTGGCAAAATGAGCCTTCAGCTATTCCCTCCGGAGTCCGTCCCGCATCAGACCATACCCCCTGAGCGTCCTAACCAGGTGACCCACCTATTTATACTTTGATACGTTTTACTCAACATTTAGTTCTCAATGAACTTCTGGCACTCTCCCATGTTTGTATGTTGCCCCTCCCTCCCACCTATTTCCTGGACCATATTACCCCTCTTCCCATCCCCAGCCCCCCTCAAACCCAGAAAACCCCACCCGAAGGTAACCCCTTGCCCCCATTTTGTCCCTTCTTTGTGCTCATACTTACCCCCAGCTCATCACAGATTCCACCCCTACAGACATTAACTCACATCCTTCCTCCACCCCCCGATTTCCTGTAAGCCACTTTTCCAGACTCTAGCTCTCTGAGGCAGTTAACTTATTTCATATCATTGAGGTCATATAGTATTTGTCCTTCAATGCCTGGGTTGCTTCACTTAACATAAGATTCTCAAGGTTCATCCATGTTATCACGTGCGATTGTAGTGTATTGGTTCTTACAGCTGAGTAGTATTCCATTGTGTGTATATACCACATTTTATTGATCCACTCATCTGTTGATGGGCTTTTGGATTGATTCCAACTTTTGGCGATGGTGAACAATGCTGCTATGAACATTGGTGTACATATATCGGTTTGTGTCCTTGTTTTCAGATCTGATGGGTATATACCCAGCAGTGGTATTGCTGGGTCATATGGCAAATCTATGGATAATTTTTTGAGAAACTGCCAAACTGTCCTCCAGAATGGTTGGATCCTTCTGCATTCCCACCAGCAATGGATGAGTGTTCCCCTTTCTTCACATCCTCTCCAGCATTTGTATTCTACTGTTTTTTTCATGGCTGCCAATCTTATGGGAGTAAGATGGTATCTCATTGTAGTTTTGATTTGCATTTCCCTGATAGCTAGGGATTTGGAGCATTTTTTCATGTGCTTTTTAGCCATTTGTATATCTTCTTTGGAGAAGTGTCTGTTTAAATCTTTTTCCCATTTTTTAAATGGGTTGTTTATCTTTTTGTTTTCGAGATCTATGAGTTCTTTATATATGCAAGTTATAAGTCTCTTATCAGATATATGGTTGCCAAATATTTTCTCCCATTGTGTGGGTTCCCTTTTTACTTTCTTGACAAACTCCTTTGAGGTGCAGAAGGCTTTAATTTTGAGGTAGTCCCATTTATCTATTTGTTCTTTTGCTGCTCGTGCTTTTGGTGTGATATTCATGAAGCCATTTCCTATTACAAGGTCCTGTAGATGTTTCCCTACACTGCTTTCTAAGGTCTTTATGGTCTTGGCTCTTATATTTAGGTCTTTGATCCATCTTGAGTTGATCTTTGTATAAGGCGTGAGATGGTAATCCTCTTTCATTCTTCTACATATGGCTATCCAGTTCTCCAGGCACCATTTGTTGAATAGGCCATTCTCTCCCAGTTGAGAGGGTTTGGTGGCTTTATCGAATATTATATGGCTATATACATGAGGTTCTATATCTGAACTTTCAATTCGATTCCATTGGTCTGTGTGTCTCTCCTTATGCCAGTACCATGCTGTTTTCACTACTGTAGCTTTGTAGTATGTTTTGAAGTCAGGAAGTGTGATTCCTCCTATTTCGTTTTTCTTTTTCAATATGTCTTTGGCTATTCGGGGCCTCTTTCCTTTCCAAATAAATTTCATAGTTAGTTTTTCTAGTTCCTTAAAGAAGGCTGTGTTGATTTTTATTGGGATTGCATTGAATGTGTAGATCAGTTTTGGTAGGATAGACATCTTAATAATATTCAGTCTTCCTATCCATGAACAGGGAATATTCTTCCATTTATTTAGGTCTTCTTTGATTTCCTTGAACAATCTTGTATAGTTCTCGATGTATAAGTTTTTTACCTCTTTAGTTAAATTTATTCCTAAGTATTTGATTTCTTTATTTACTATTGTGAATGGTATTTGTTTCTTGATTTCCTCCTGATCTTGCTCATTATTGGTGTATAGAAATGCTACTGATTTTTGCGCATTGATCTTATAACCTGCGACTTTGCTAAACTCATTTATGAGTTCTAGGAGCTTTGTTGAAGATCTCTCAGGGTTTTCTATATATAGGATCATGTCATCTGCAAATAATGAAATTTTGACTTCTTCCCTTCCAATTTGAATGCCTTTTATATCTGGTTCTTGTCTCAGTGCTCAAGCCAGTACTTCCAAGACAATGTTAAATAGGTATAGCTGTACTATTAACGGAAGTCCATGGTTTAACTCAGAGTTCACTGTTTGTGTAGTGTAGTTCCAGTATTTAAAAATTTTTTTTGTTCTGCTACCATATATAAATCTAACATTTCCCCTATTAATCACACTTAGATATATTTTAGTGCTATTAATTGTGTTCACAATGTTTTGCTTCTATTCCATCCATTACCAAAACATTTCCATAATTCCAAATAGGAACCCTATACATTTTATGCTGTAACTTCCCATTCCTTATCCCCACCCCATCCCTTGGTAACCTATAATCTAGGTTCTGACTCCATGAGTTTGATCATTCTAATTTTTTCATATCAGTGAGATCATACAATTTTTGTCTTTTGTCTGGCTTATTTAACACAACATGGTATCTTCAAGGTTCATCCATGTTGTCACATGTATCAGGATATCATTCCTTTTCACAGTGGAATAATATTTCACTGTATGTATATACCACATTTCATTTATCCATTCATTGGTTGATGGACACTTGGGTTGCTTCCATCTTTTGGGCAATTGTGAATAATACCATTATGTACACTAGTGTGCAATATCTCTTTGAGTCTCTGCTTTCAATTCTTTTGGCTATATACCACACAGTGGGATTGCCAGGTCATATGGAATTTCTGTATTTAGCTGTCTGAGGAGCCGCCAAACTGTCTTCCACAGAGGCTGCACCATTTTACATTCCCACCAGTAGTGAATGAGTGTTCCTCTTTCTCCACATCCTCTCCAACAATTGTTATTTCTGTTTTTTTTTTTTGTTGTTGCTTTTGGGGATTGAACCTGGCATCTTACATGTGGAAAGCACTGAGCCACATCAGCTCACCTGAGTTGGTTTTTCATTTGTTTGTTTGTTGTTTTGTTTTTAGGAGGCACTGGGAACTGAACTCAGGACCTCCCATGTGGGAAGCAGGAGCTCAACCACTTGAACCACATCCACTCCACCCACCGCCTTTTTTTTGAATAGCCGTCATTCTAATGGCTATGAAATGGTATCTCGGTGTGGTTTTCATTTTCATTTCCCTGCTGGATAAAGATGTTGAACATCTTTTCATGTGCTTTCTTGCCATATGTGTATCTTCTTTGGAGATATGTCTATTTAAATCTTTTATCCATTAAAAAAATTATGTTGTTTGCCTTTTTTTTTTATTTTTATATTATTTTAACTTTATTTTTTTTAATATTTATTTATTATTATTATTTTTTAATTACATTAAAATATATATATGAGGTCCCATTCAACCCCACCGCCCCCGCCCCCCACTCCCCCCACAGCAACACTCTCTCCCATCATCGTGATACATCCATTGCACCTGGTAAGTTCATCTCTGAGCATCACTGCACCCCATAGTCAATGGTCCACATCATAGCCCAGACTCTCTCACGTTCCATCCAGTGGGCCCTGGGGGGATCTACAGTGTCCTGTAATTGTCCGTGAAGCACTATCCAGGACAACTCCACGTCCCGAAAACGCCTCCACATCTCATCTCTTCCTCCCGTTCCCCACACCCAGCAGCCCCCATGGCTACCGTTCCCACACCCATTTCACATTTCCTCTGTGGACATTGGATTGGTTGTGTCCATTGCACACCTATGTCAAGTGAGGGCTTAGATTCCACATGGGTACTGGATGCACTCTTCCCGCTTCTAGTTGTAGACACTCTAGGCTCCATGTTGTGGTGGTTGACCTTCTTCAACTCCATGTTAGCTGAGTGGAGTAAGTCCAATAAGTCAAAGTGTAGGAGCTGAAGTCTGTTGAGGCTCTGGGCCTGGGTGTCATATTATCCGTCCAGAGATTCAAATCCCCTACATATATCTTAAACTCAGCACCAACTACAATTCTAATAAAGTAGCATGCAAGTCTTGTGAAAAGAGATCCCCTCTGAGTCCATTTCCATCACGCAGAAACACCAGCTCCAAAGAAGGGCCATCTGTCATGGCAGTGAACCCCTTCTGCCATGACCATAGAACCCGTGGGTCTCTTTATCCCTCAAAAGAACCAATACCTGGGGTTGTATCTACCTTATCTGTCTCTTAGACTCTGTTCAGTTGTACATAGGGGTATTCCTTCTGACAACCTCCAGACTCTTTTTTAGAGACTCACAGCCTTATAATCTCATTTCTCCTTTCCATTTCCCCCTTACATTAGGTCAAACCGCTTCCCGAAGTCATGTTATTATATGTAGACAGGTATATTCTGCTGTTCCGCATTGAATCTTTAATTCAAGGTCATTTTCTAATTGCTTCTTCAGCTGGTATGTGGTAGTGATCCCTCGGTGCCAGGGAGGCTCATCCCCGGGTGTCGTGTCCCACGCTGGGGGGAATGCATCACATCTACACGCTGAGTTTGGCTGTGAGAGTTGTTTGCCTTTTTTTTAATCCCCTCCTCTTGTAACTTTTTGTGTGCTATCTGCTCTCTATGTCCATTTTGCTGTACATTTTTCTGTGTCTGTATTTATTTATTTTCCCCTCCCCCCTTGTGGCTTGCTTGCTGTCTGCTGTGTTCATTTGTTGCTGGCTCTTCTATGTTCTTGCTTGTCTCCCTTCTTTTCATTGCATCACCTTTTTGCTGAGTCAGCTCTCCATGGCACTTGCAGGCTGGGTGGTGCTCTGCAGTGTGTGGGCGAGCCGACCTTCACAAGGAGGGCCCAGGATGTGAACAGAGGGCCTCCCATATGGTAGACGGGAGATCATCCGATTGAACCATAGCCGCTTCCCTGTTTGCCTTTTTGTTGCTAAGTTGAAGGATTTAAAAATATTTATTCTGGATATTAAATCTTTATCAGATATGTGATTTCCAAATATTTTCTCCCATTGAGTAGGTTGTATTTTCACTCTTGTGATAAAGCCTTTAGAGGCACAAAAATTTTTTATTTTGATTTTTTTTCTTGTGTTGCTTGTGTTTTGGGTGTAAAGTTCAAGAATCCATTGCCTAACATAAGGTCCTGAAGATGCCTTCCTATGTTTTCTGCTAGGAGTTTGATAGTTCTAGCTCTTATATTTAGGACTTAGATCAAATTTTAGTTGATTTTTGTATATGGTGTGAGGTAGGGGTCCTCCTCTTCCTCCTCCTTTTTTTTTTTTTTCAAATGAAGATCCAGTTTTCCAGACTCGTTTGTTGAATTTCCAAACTGAGTGGTCTTTGTCCCCTTGTCAAAAATCAGTTGACCGTGAATGTAAGTGTTGACTTCTGAGCTCTTAATTTAATTCCATTTGTCTATATGTCTGTCCTTGTGTCAGTACCATTCTATTTTGATCATTGTGCTTTTGTAATGAATTTTAAGATTGAGAAACATGAGTCCTCCAACTTCATTCTTCTTTTTCAAGATAGTTTAGCTATTCAGGGTCCCTTACCCTTCCATATAAATTTGATGATTGACTTTTTCTTTTCTGCAAAGAAGGTTTTTGGAATTTGGATTGAATCTATAAATTGCTTTGGGTAGGATTGACATCTCAATGATATTTAGCCTTTCAGTCCATGAACATGGGATGTTCTTCCATTTATTTAGGTCTACTTTGATTTCTTTTAGGAATATTTTGTACTTTTCTGTGTACAAGTCCTTTACCTCCTTTGTTATATTTTTTCCTAGATATTTTATTTTTTTAAGACACTATTATGACTGGATTTTTTTTTCTTAATTTCTTCTTCTGATTGTTCATCACATGTGTATAGAAACATTACTGATTTTTGGGTGTCAATATGAGGGATTCCATATGCCCCACTCCCTACCCCTCACACATTTTCCTACATTAACAACATCCTTTATTAATATGGCACATTTGTTAAAATTGATGAACACATTTTGGAGCATTGCCACTAAGTATGGATTATAGTTTGCATTGTAGTTTACACTCTCTCCTGTACAATTTTGTAAGCTGCAGTGAGATATATAATGGCCTGTATTTGTCATTGCAATGTTATTCAGGACAATTCCCAAGTCCTGAAAATGCTCCCATATTACACCTATTTTTCCCTCTCCCTCACCTCAGAACTTCAGTGGCCACTGCCTCCACATCAATGATAAAAGTTTTTCCATTGCTAGAATCACAAGTCTATAGTAGAATACCAGTAAGTCTACTCTAGTCCATTGTTCATTCCCCAATCCTGAGGATTCAGGGATGGTGATGTCCACTCTACTTCTAATTGAGAGGGGACTTAGATTCCATGGGGGCAGATGGATGGTACTATCTTGCTTGCAGTCGCAGACTCTCTGTTCCTTGGAATGATTGTTGTCTATCATCATCTCCTTGTTAGTTGTCCTGGGTAAGTCCAATGAACTGGAGAGTAGGTGTTGCAATGCTGTTGAGATTCATGGCTCAGCTGGCACATAGAAAGCCCAAAGATTTAAATCTCTTAGACATACACCTTATCCACTCTAGTACTAACTATAGGTTCAGATAGGAGGGGAAGAAGAGCCATGTGTAGGGATACCACAGCTGAGTCCAACTCTGTCACACTGGGGAGCATAAATTCCAAAGTAGGGCCCACTGACAAGGTACCAAACTCCTGAACTGTCTGCCCTGCTTATAGTGTCTGAGTACCTCTAGAGCCCTCAAAGCCCTGCTATTTAAGCAATATTTACTTTGGCAGTCAATGATATCCTGCTGAGATGTGCATAAGCATAACCTCTGGAATGACCTTCCAACTCACTTTGAAGTCTCTTAGCCATGTAAACTCAGTTGTCTTTACCTTTTCCCCCTTTTGGTCAAGGTCTTTTTCCAGTTGCAATTGCTAGTTGGTGCTTGGTAAAAATTCCTTGGCTCCAGGAGGCTCATCCCTGGGAGTCATATCCCATGGGATATGACACTTGAGAGATTCCTGCCCCTCTATTTGGGATCACAGCAGGACTCCCCAGGATGTGAGTTCAACACCTTCCTGCTCATTATGTGTCTCCACCCACTGATACAACACACTATGACAAGAAGAACCCTACACACTTCCTAGAAGCCTGCCCCAGGTGTGCCCTGTCCCACATGCCCCCCACATCCAAGACCAAGCCAGTAACCCTCCCCTGCCATATTTGCCAAAAGTACATTCCCAACATTGTAGTTTCAACCACATACCCACAAATCCATAGTTCACCTTCTCCTTCCCAGTCCTCCCCCCAGTTCCATGAGCAATCCAATCTATCCTTCCCATCCTACCTCCCTCACAGACCAGCACCACTCAACCCAGTAGCACCACTGCACCATGGTTATACCCATCCACTGCACAACTACACCCTTCCACCTTGTTATAGATTTTGCCCATGTGGGCATTAACTCACCATCTTTTTCTCTCTTTCTGTCTCCTGTAAACCTTCCTTCCAGACTCTAGTTCTATGAGTCTGCTCAATTTGCTCAATTCATATCAGCGAGGTCATGTAATATTTGTCTTTCAGTGCCTGGTTTACTTCACTCAACATAAGGTCTTCAAGGTTCATCCCTGTTATCCCGTGTGTTGATACTGCATTCCTTTTACAGCTGCGTAAGAACAAGTGAGTCAATTAAATCCATAGTCTTGGTTCACATACTGCACAAAGATGCAGCTAAAATTAGTTGTTTTAGGTAGATTACTTTTGTTTATAACTAGATTAGCATTTAAAAAATTCTTTTCTTTGGGTTATTCAGAAGATTATGCTTTTACAGTACACTCTTCTTTTTAAACAAATCAATTTTATTGATACATATTAACAAAGCATACAATTTATCAAAAGTGTACAATCAATGGTATTTCGTATAATCACATAATTGTGCATTCACCACTTCAATCATTATTAAATAATTTTCCTTATTTCAATATTAATAATAATAAACAAAAAACCCCAAACAAATGAATTCCTTCCCTCTCAATCTCTCTATTTCCCCTGCTGTACATAGCTGCTGTATCTGGCTATTCTTGCACAGCCATTTATTTGTTTAATAAACAGTTTTTATTGAGATATATTCTCATACCATATGATCTATCCAAAGTGTATAATCAGTGGCTTCTTTTTAGAAAAGGGCTTTATTGTAAAATAAATAGAAAAATAGATTGAAAGAAATTATAAATTTTAAAAGAAAGTGCAAGGCCAGGTTAGATTTACTGTAATCAATTATAAGAAATAGATAGAATAGCAATAAACATTTATAAATGTAAATAATAATTCCAATATAATAGAAATTAATTATAACATAAATTCTAATTTTTATATTATAGCTGTGACTATTGAACATAATAATCTCTAAGAATGAAATAAATTATTGGTTTAGTTATTTAATTTCCATTTAGGCCATAATTCTTTCTGGATAACCAAATTCCTATTTGTGAATTCTTCACATCTTATTGGAATAATTACAGCAGATAACAATAAGCCAATCCATAATTTTATGAAGCAGAAAACTCAAAATATTTTTCAATAGTAGCCATGCTAAATCATTACTGATCCAGATGGATTATTTTAATTAATAAGTATGCATAAGAAAGCATTATAGAAAAATGAAATATCCAAAAATACATCCCTTCTCCAGTCCTTCCTCCTCAATAAAAAGCAAGTGTTTATTTTGTATGAAGAAACTTACAGAATGCTGATGACAGGAACAATTTTCTAGTTGAACCGAGTAATTATTGTCCATATACTATAATATTGTTATTTTACATTTTATCTGGTCTACTCCAACTCTGTTTTGGTTACTATATACATAGAATACCCTTTACCAACCCTTCACTTTTAACCTGGTTGTGTCCTTACATCTGAGGTGGGTCTCCCGCAGACAACTTATAGACAGCTCATACTTTTTTAATCCATTCTATCAGTCTATGTCTTTTGATTGGGGATTTCAATCCATTAACATTCAGTGTTATTACTGTAAAAACATTACTTACTTCACCCATTTTGTCCTTTGGTTTTCTGTTGTTGTATAGTTCTGTTGTCTGTCTTCCTATCCTTTAGTTTACTCTTCCTAATAATCTTCATTTCTAAACTCTTCCCCAAATCACTTAAAGGATATTAAGAAGATACTGGTAGATCATAAAGAACAACTTGAAAGCCTGCAAAGAAAAGTAACAGAACTTATGGGAATGAAAGACATGATGGATGGGATTAAAAAATACATTAGAGGCACATTGGAGAAGATTCGAATTGCTCGAAGACAGAATTAATGACTACGAAGGTAGAACATCTGAAATGGAAAAGACAGGAGAACAGAAAGAGAATAAAATAGTAAAAATGGAACAGAATCTTAGGGAATTGAATGGCAACGTGAAATGCACTAACACTTGCATTATTGGTGTCCCAGAAGGAGAAGAGAATGGAAAAGGGGCAGAAAGAATATTTGAGGATTTCATTGATGTGAAGACAGTGGCCACAGGAGTTGCTGAGGGCGGGAAGAGGGAAGAAGAGATATGATGTGGGGACATTTTTGGGACTTGGAGTTGTCCTGAATGATATTGCAGGGACAGATGCAGGACATTATATATCTTGCCATAACCCACTGAATGACCTGGGGAAGAGTGCAAACTACAATGTAAACTGTTATCCATGCTGTGTAGCAGTGCTCCAAAATGTATTCACCAAATGCAATGAATGTGCCACAATGAAAAAAAAAAAAGAATATTTTGAGGAAAAAATGACTAAAAACTTCCCAACCCTTATGAAGGACATAAATATCAATATCCAAGAAGGACGACATATCCTAAACAGAATAAATCTGAGCAGTGTACTCTTAAAGGTTACTGATGAGGCATATATATGGCCATGGTAGGCTTAATTCGGCTAGGATTTATCTCTGCCTAAGTAAAAATATACACATCTATAATAAAATGTGGCACTACCTTCATTTTGGTGGTATGCTAAAAGAACACTTTAAAAATGACTGTTTTTTTCCTTCAAGACTTAGTTTTCTTTATGTGTTTTGTATGATCAATCCCAGGGATGGAGAGCTGTTGAGTACGAAAGGGTATGAGGGAATGTGGGTGGTATAAGACTGTATTAGCACGTACTTAAAAGGTAAATTTTACTGTATGATGTCAATAAACATGACTTAAAAAAAAGGGTATGGTGTTTAATTTCCACATATTCATGAATTTTCCATTTCTCCCTCTGTTATTGATTTCTAGCTTTATACTGTTGTGGTCAGAGAATATACATTGTATGATTTCAATATTTTTGAATTTATTGAGACTTGTTTTGTGACCTAACATATTGTCTATCCTGGAGAATGATCCATGTGCACTTGAGAAGAGTGTATATTCTGTTTTTGTTGGGTGAAGTGTTTTATATATATCTGTTAGGTCTAGTTAGGTTTAGAGATTCAGTCAAGTCTTGTAATTCCTTATTGGTTATCTGACTAGATGTTCTATCCATTTTTTTTGGTCATTGAATATGTGAGTATTTTATTCATTGTTTTTGAATCCTTTGCAACAGCAAAAAAAAAAAAAGGCATTTATTAAGATTGTGATAACTGTGATTTTCCTGTCGCTGTTTTTTCTTTTTAGATAATTTTTTCCCTTCTTTACTTTTCTTTTAAATGTTACATTAAAAAAATATGAGGTCCCCATAAACCCCCCAGTCCCCGCCCTCCATTCCTCCCTCATCAACAACCCCTTTCATCATCGTGGCACATTCTTTGCATTTGGTGAATACATTCTGGAGCACTGCTGCACCACATGGATAGTGGTTTACATTGTGGTTTACACTCTCCCCCAGTCCACCTGGTGGGCCATGGCAGGACATAGTGTCCAGCATCTGTCCCTGCAGTACCACCCAGGACAACTCCAAGTCCTGAAAATGTCCCCACATCATGTCTCTTCTTCCCTCTCCTTACCCTCAGCAGCTACTGTGGCCACTTTCTCCACATCAATGCTACAATTTCTTCCGTTACTAATCGCAATAGTTCCATAGTAGAATATCAGTAAGTCCACTCTAATCCGTACTCTACTCCTCCAGCCTGTGGACCCTGGGATGGTTATGTCCACTCCACCTCTATATCAAGAGGGGGTTTAGATTCCATATGGATGATGGATGCAGTTCTGCTTGCAGTTGTAGGCACTCTTGGCTCCCTGGTGTGGTGGTTGACCTTCTTCACCTCCCTGTTAGCTGGCCAGGGTAAGTCCAATAAACCAGATGGTAGGAGTTGCAAGTCTGCTGAGGCTCAGGGTCTGACTGTCACATGGACAGTCCAGAGATTCAGGTCTCCTGGATATACACTAACCTCAGTGCCAACCACAGGTCCGGTAAAAGTAAAAGAAGAGGCATGTGTAGAAAGGTCATATCTGAGTCCAACTCTATCACACTCAGGAATACAAACTCCAAAGTAGGGCCAGCTCACATGGCACTGAACTCCAGAGCCATCCGCCACGACCATAGAACCTGTGGGTCTCTGTAGCCCTCAGGAGAACCAGTACCTGGGCTTCTATCTACTTTGGTTGTCTCTGAGACCTTGCTGATGCATGCGTAAGCATTACCCCTCTGATGACCTCCCGACTCTTTTTTGGAGACTCATAACCATATAAACTCATTTGTCCTTTCCATTTCCCCCTTTTGTCAAAAGTCATAAAGCAGTTTTTAACACCTGATATTACCTGTAGGCCAAGATATTCTGCTGGTCTAAGCAGAATATTCAAAGTCCTTTTCTAGTTACATCATCAGCTGGTGCTTGGTAGTAATCCCTCAGTGCCAGGGAGGCTCATCCCTGGGAGTCATGTCCTGCACTGGCAGGGAGGTAATGCATTTATATGCTGAGTTTGGCTTAGAGAGTGGCCACATTTGAGCAGCATGGAGGCTCTCAGGAGGTAACTCTTAGGCACCCTGCAGCTCTAGGCCTAGTTCATATTTCAGGCGCACAGGCTCATAATCATAGCCATCAGGAGCACAGCTCATAATTGTAGCCATTAGTTGGACCATCCATCTTTATTGGTCTTTGCCATTGCACTTGAGGGATTGTTGCTGTTCCACTGGGAAATGTGATAGAGCTCCCCTGGCTAGGAACTCAGCACTCCCTCAGTTGTTGTTTTTAACTGAAACCACTATGAAAATATCCAAACATTTTTAAGTACCCTGTATACACGCCCTGGAGAACTCCCTCCCAACCATGTGCCCCCCTATCAATAATACCCCATACCAGTGTTCTTCCCCTGCCATAGTTGAACCTTTCTGTGGTCTGAAACTTCTTTAAAAATGAAGCCTAATATGTTGCCAGGTTCCATTAATAGTAAAATGGAATATAGTGATGGGTTTAAAGGTTAGATATAGAATACATACTAATTTAGAAAAATTAAATAAAGTAAAAATAAATTGGTGTATCAGAAAATGAAAAAATGAAAAACCTTTGTTTTTGACATTTTGCCTTTCATCACTGCTGTAGGTGTTGCCCTGTATATACAGTGGCAAGGCAATTTCTTCCATTTATTCCTCAGTGTCTACATCCTTTCTTTTTTTCTTTTTTCCTACTTATTGTTTGTCTTTACAAAAGCTTTATATCACAGTAATTCACATATACAAAATACAGTACTCCCACATATCCAACATCAAACCCTTTGTCCCTTCCCCAGCAATGATTTTTTTACATGTTCATATAATATTTGCTGCAGCTGATGTACAGATATTGAAACAATAGCTTTCAAACATGTTTCCATTTGGGTTTACACTATGGTTTATATTTTAGACTATACAATTTACTAAATTTTCAGTTATCTTATGTTTTACATTATGGCTTACATTTTAGCCTATAGACTTTTATACATTTTTGGCGTAATTTAACATGTCCTAGATCCAACATTGCATGACCTTGTGGAACACTTCCATTGCCCGACAGTTACACTGATTCCATCTATTCAAACCTCTTTCCCCCTCCCCTCAGGACCCACAGTGACAATCAGTCTTCATTTCTTGAAGAAACATATTCAGAGATACTTGCAATAATGTTGAGGGCTTGACATACTCGACTGCCCTAACCCATTTGGAGCCACCAATTCTCTTGAGAGGTACAATTCCCTCTGAGAACATCAGTCCCCCAGGATGTGGGTATACCTTCACTCTCATTGTATGGGTCTCCACCCAATGATATAACCCACTGTGACAAAATGAGCACTCATACACTCACTAGAAGCTTGCCCTGTGTCAGATGATCCCCCTTAAGGATCTTAAACAGGTAACCTTCCTTATTATATTTTCTAAAGAGTTTTCTCTATGTTATAATTTCAACCACATACCTGACAATCTCCTATGTTCAAATGTTCCTCCCATCTTCCCCCCAATTTCTTGGGCCATCTTACCCTTCCTCCCATCCCTAGCCCTCCTCAAGCCCACAAAGCCCCACCCAAAGGTATCCTTATGCCCCCATTCTATCCCTTCCCTGTACAAATACTTACCACCACCTTATCATAGATTTCACCCATGTAGGTGTCAGCTTGCAACCTTCCTCTACACCCCAACTTCCTTTAAGCCTACCATACAGTCTCTAGCTCTCTGAGACAGCTTTGTTTACTTACTTCATATCAGAGAGGTCATGTAGGATTTGTCCTTCAATGCCTGGGTTGCTTCACTCAACATAAGGTTCTCAAGATTCATCCATGTTATCACATGTGTTTCTGCTGTATTCATTCTTACAGCTGAGTAGTATTCCATTGTATGTATATACCACATTTTACTTATCCATTCATCTGTTGAGGGGCATTTGGGTTGATTCCAACTTTTGGCAATAGTGAATAGTGCTGCTATGAACATTGGTATGCACGTATCGGTTTGTGTCCTTGTTTTCAGTTCTACTGGGTATATACCCAGCAGTGGAATTGCTGGGTCATATGGCAAATCTATAGCTAGTTTTTTGAGAAACTGCCAAACTGTCCTCCAGAATGGCTGGGTCCTTCTGTATTCCCACCAGCAGTGAATGAGTGTTCCCATTCCTCTACAACCTCTCCAGCACTTGTAGTCTTCTGATTTTTTTTTATAGCTGCCAGTCTTATGGGAGTAAGATGGTATCTCATTGTTGTTTTGATTTGCATTTCCCTAGTAGCTAGTGATTTTGAGCATTTTTTCATGCACTTTTTAGCCATTTGTATATCTTCTTTGGAGAAGTATCTGTTCAGATCTTTTCCCCATTTTTAAAATGGGTTGTCTGTCTTTTTATTTTCAAGATATAGGAGTTCTTTGTATATGCAGGATATAAGTCTCCTGTCAGATATATGGTTACCAAATATTTTCTCCCATTGTGTAGGCTCTCTTTTCATTTTCTTGAGAAACTCGTTTGAGGTGCAGAAGGCTTTAATTTTGAGGAAGTCCCATTTATCTATTTGTTCTTTTGCTGCTCATGCTTTTGGTGTGAAGTTCATGAAGCCATTTCCTATTACAAGGCCTTGTAGATGCTTCCCTACACTGCTTTCCAAAGTCTATATGATCTTGGCTCTTACATCTAGGTCTTTGATCCATCTTGAGTTGATTTTTGTGTAAGGTGTGAGTTGGTAATCCTCTTTCATTCTTTTGCATATGGATATCCAGTTCTTCAGGCATCATTTGTTGAAGAGGCCATTCTCTCCCAGTTGAGAGGGTTTGGTGGCCTTGTTGAATACCATATGGCTATATATATAAGGATCTAGATCAGAACTCTCAATTCGGTCCCATTGGTCAGTGAGTCTATCCTAGTGCCAATACCATGCCATTTTCACTACTGTAGCTTTGTAGTATATTTTGAAGTCAGTAGTGTGATTCCTCCAATTTCATTTTTCTTTTTTAATATGTCTTTGGCTATTTAGGGCCTCTTTCTTTTCCAAATAAATTTCATAGTTAGTTTCTCTAGTTCTTTAAAGAATGCTGTGTTGATTTTTATTGGTATTGCATTGAATCTGTAGATCAGTTTTGGTAGGATAGACACCTTAATAATATTTAGTCTTCCTATCCATGAACAGGGAATATTCTTCCATTTATTTAGGTCTTCTTTGATTTCCTTGAACAGTGTTGTGTAGTTTTCTGTGTATAAGTCTTACATCTTTAGTTAAATTTATTTCTAAGTATTTCATTTTTTAATTTACTATTGTAAATGCTATTTGTTTCTTGATTTCCTCCTCAGATTGCTCATTACTGGTGTATAGAAATGCCACTGATTTTTGCACATTGATCTTGTAACCTGCAACTTTACTGAACTCATTTATAAATTCTAGAAACTTTACGGTAGACTTCTTAGGGTTTTCTACATATAGGATCATATCATATGCAAAGAGTGAAATTTTGACTTCTTCCTTTCCAGTTTGAATGCCTTTTATGTCTGGTTCTTGCCTCAGTGCTCGAGAAAGTACTTCTAAGACTATGTTAAATAGAAGGGTGATAGTGGGCATCCTTGTCTTGTTCCTAATCTTAGAGGTAAAGATTTTAGGATTTCACTATTGTAAATGATGTTAGCTGTGTGTTTTTCATATATACTCTTTATCATGTTCAGAAAGTTTCCTTCTATTCTGATCTTTTGCAGTGTTATTATCAAAAAAGAGTGCTGTATTTTGTCAAATGCATTTTCTGCATCTATGGATATGATCATGTGATTTTTTTCCTTCAATCTGTTAATATGGTGTATTACATTAATTGATTTTCTTATGTCAAACCATCCTTGCATACCAGGAATGAATCCCACTTGGTCATGGTGTATAATTCATTTAATGTGTTGTTGAATATGATTAGCAAGTATTTTGTTGAGGATTTTTGCATCTAGTTTCATTAGAGAGATTGGTCTGTAATTTTCCTTTCTTGTGGTGTCTTTGGCTTTGGTACTACAGTAATGTTGGCAACATAGAATGACTTAGGCAATGTTCCTTCTGTTTTGATTTTTGGGAAGAGTTTAAGCAAGATTGGTGTTAGTTCTTCCCAGAATGTTTTGTAGAATTCACCTGTGAAACCATCTGGCCCAGGGCTCTTCTTAGTTGGGAGACTTAATGGCTGATTCTATCTCTTTACTTGTGATTGGTTTGTTGAGATCATCAGTTTCTTCTTTCTTCAATGTAGGCTGCTTATGTGTTTCTAGGAATTTGTCCATTTCCTCTAAACTGTCCTTGTTGGCACATAGTTTTTCAAAGTATCCTCTTATGATAGTCTTTATTTCTGTGGGGTCAGTGGTGATATTTCATTTCTCATTTCTTATTTTGTGTATTTGCATCTTCTCTCTTTTTTCTTTATTAGTATAGCTAAGGGTTTGTCAATTTTATCGATCTTCTCAAAGAACCAGCTCTTGGTTTTGTTTATTTTTTTAAGTGCTTTCTTATTTTCTATTTCATTTAGTTCTGCTCTGATCTTTTTTCTTTCTTTCTTTCTTCTTCCTTTGGGTTTAGTTTGTTGTCTTTTTACTAATTCTTCGAAGTGTGCAGTTAAGTCTTCAATTTTAGCTCTTTCTTCTTTTTTGATGTATGAATTTATGGCTATAAATTTCCCTTTCAGTACTACTTTTGCTTCATCCCATAAGTTTTGATATGTTGTGTTATCATTTTCATTAGTTTCAATGTAGTTATTAATTTCTTTTGAGATTTCCTCCTTGACCCTCTGTTTTTCTAAGAGTGTGTTGTTTAACTTCTATATCCTGTTACCAAATCTGGGTCTCTGGCCCTTGCAGATTTCCAGCTTCATTCCACTGTGGTTGGAGAAATTATTTTATGTGATTTCAGTCTTTCTGAATTCATTGAGACTTTTTCTGTGGCCTAGCATGTGGTCTATCTTGGAGAATGATCCATGTGCACTTGAGAGGAATGTATATCTTGTTGTATTTGGGTGTAATGTTCTGTATATCTCTTAGGTCTAGTTCCTCTAATATTTGTTCAAAGTCTTTGTTTCTTATTGATTCTCTTTTGAGATTTTCTGCCCAATGGTGACAGGGGTGTATTAAAGTCCCCCACTATAAATGTAGAGGCATCTATTCCTTCACTTAGTTTTTCCAGTGTTTGCCTCACATATTTGGAGGCACCCTTTTTAGGAGCATAAATGTTTATGATTGTTCTTTCTTCTTGAAAGATTATCCCTTTCACTAATATGTAGTGTCCATCTTTGCCCCTCAATTGTTTTCCATTTAAAGTCTATTTTGTCTGAATTAATATAGCTACTCCTGCCCTTTTTTGGTCATTGTTTACTTGTAAAATTGTTTTCCAGCCATTCACTTTCAACCTCCTTGAATCCCTTTGTCTAGGATGTGTTTCTTGAAGACAACATATAGATGGGTCATATTTCCTTATCCAATCTTCCAGTCTGAGTCTCTTGACAGGTGAGTTTTATCCATTGACATTCAGTGTTATTACTTTCAAGGAATTACTTACATTAGCCATATTTTCTTTGGATTTGTTTCTGTCATATTTTGTTCGATTTTTTTTCTCTTTTTGTCTTTTTAGTTGCTCTTACATTCTCCTCCAACTCTGTCTCTCTTGTTTTTTTCTTTCTTCTGGCAGAACTCCCTTTAGTATTTCTTGAAGGGCAGGATTCTTGTTTCCATACTCTCTTAGTTTCTGTTTATCTGTGAATACTTTGAACTCTCCATCATTTTTGAATGCTAACTTTCCTGGATAGAATATTCTTGGCTGGAAATTTTTTTCTTTTACTACCTTGACTATGTCATACCACTGCCTTCTTCCCTCCATGGTTTCAAATGAGAAATCAGCACTTAATCTTAGGGAGTCTCCTTGTATATGATGGTTCTCTTTTCTCTTGCTGCTTTTAGTATTTTTTCTTTGTCTTGAGCATTGGATAATTTGACAAGTATATGTCTTGGGGTAGTCCTGTTGGGATTTATGTTGTTTGGGGTGCATTGTGCTTCCTGGACATGTACATCCATCTCCCTCAATAGGTTTGGGAAGTTTTCAGCCATTATTTCCTCCAACACCTCTTCAGTCCCCTTCCCCTTCTCTTCTCCTTCTGGGATACTTATAATGCATATGTTTGCACATTTTGTGTTGTCACTCAGGTCCCTAAGTCCCTGCTGGACTTTTTCTATCTTTTTATTGATCAGTTCTACTATCTGTTTGATTTCAGATGTACTGTTTTCCACATCATTAATTCTTTCCTCTGCCTCTTTGAGTCTGCTGTTACTTGCTGAGAGTGTATTTTTGATTTCTTGAATTGTGCTGTTCATCACCACCATAGCTGTTATCTTTTTGTGTATGATTGCAATTTATTCTGTATTCTCTCTAAGTGTTTTCTTCCAATTCTTAATCTCTTCATTCACTTCATTAAATTGGTCCCTAATATATTTTTTGAGAGCTTTAATTACTTGTTTGATGTTCTGCTCCTCTTCCTGGTTTTTAGTTTGTTCATTGGATTGGGGCATGTTTTCCTGATTATTAGTAGTTTTTGTTGCTGTCTGGTCATCATTTTATCTTGATGGGTTTAATCAGCTGTTTAGCTTCTTTGTCTAGTTTGGGGCTTAATTAGTTGTTGTTTTTGCATGCATGTTGACTTTTCTCTTTGTGACTTTGTTCTTCTTATTCTATTTCCTTGTTGTTGGTTAAGTTCACTTGAAGAAAATATTAGGGCCAGAGAAAGCAAAAGGAGTAAGAAGAGAAAATTAATAATAGTAGTATTGGTAGTAAATATTAACAGAGGAACCATGTGAGATCTAGGAGAATGGATATTAGACTCATGAAAGCTCTGTAGAGTTATAACTGTAAGAAAAGTAGAGTAGCTATAATGAGACAGTGAACTGAATATGGGGAGAAATATAGTGTGAATTAAAAGGCCAGTTGGTGCAGGAGAGAGGGAAAGAGAAAAGAAAGGACAATAATATAAAGAGTGAATATAAGACAGAAAACAGAACAAAGGTATTAGAAATAAAAAGTCAGAAAAATTGGGGGCCAAACAAAGAGAGGTGTAATGTAAAAGAAACAATAAATGATGGAGGATAGAAAGATATAGAGGAAAGGGGATAGTGTTGGTGGCCAAAATCAATACACACAGAAAAGAGGAAATGGAGGATGAGGAAATACAGCAAATGTGAAGTGCTCCCTGCAGCACCTAATGAATGAAAGAAAGAAAGAAAGAAAGAAAGAAAGAAAGAAAGAAAGAAAGAAAGAAAGGGGAAGCAAGCAAGGAAAAGAAAAAGAGAAAAAAGAAAGAAAGAAAAAAGGGCCTTGGGGGAATAAAGAGGAGAGAAAAACAAGAGGACAAACCAACAAGATACCAGACAAAGTTTCAGGCAAGGAATCCTCTTTGCAGTTAAATAAAATGTTTAGGAATCTGACGTTCTCCCTTTCTCCCTTCCTCACTTCACTCTCTCCCACTGCAGCAGGAAAGCTGCCTGAGAGGTCCGGTAGGAGATTCAAGTGCGCCCTTGTTGAACCAGCTCAGCACAGAAATCAATGACTCTTAATTTCCAGAGAGAGAGCACCCACTCTTCACCAGGAACCCCAGATATGCTATTGGAAGCTTGGAAAGCACCTCCTACAGTTCCTCTCCTTTGGTGTATTACAGGAGGGCTAGTGGATTTTCTAACTCCATCTTCTCCCAAACCAACTTTCCTATCCTAGGGTGTTTAGGTAAACTGAGCTTTCTCAGCAGATTTGCACTCCTTTGTTCCCAGGCTCCCCCCAAGCCAGCTGGTATGCTCCTCCAAGTGCAAAAAAAAAAAAAGGGGGGGGGAGGAGTACCGGAAAATTGAACCCACACTCGTTTGGCCCCTCTGCACCTCCCACCAAATCCTTCCCACTCATGGAGTCAGTACAAAACCAGAGGGCTAGGGTAATCCTGGGCTTTTGGGAGCGCTGGACTCCAGAAAGGGAAGTCCGGGATATTGCAGACTCAGGGTATGTAGGTCTGTGAAATGTAGGCTGCAGGGGCTTAGGGGACACGGACCTGGGGACCACGCATCTGGGGATCACGGGGCTTGGGGACGCCGCCACACAACCGACAGTTTTCAGGGAACACTGCGGCCGCCAGCCCTAGGGGGAAGGGTCCCACCTCCCGACAACTTCCGACCTCTGCGCTAGTAACCTGCAATTCTACCTTTAGCAAGCACTACTTCTCTTGCAGTCTCTCCAAATTGGCGTCTATACACCTCCTGCCTTGCAAGCCCCCAAAACAGCCTGCTCCGGCAAGATTCCAACCCTACTCAGCTGCTTCTTTGCAGGAGAGATTGTGAGGTGAACTCACTCAGACACCATCTTGCCCCGCCTCTAGATAATTTTTTATTGTCTTTTTTTAAAAAGATACATAGATCACACAAAATGTTACATTAAAAAATATAAGAGGGGAAACGGACTTTGGCCCAGTGGTTAGGGCGTCCGTCTACCATATGGGAGGTTCGTAGTTCAAACCCCGGGCCTCCTTGACCCGTGTGGAGCTGGCCATGCGCAGTGCTGATGCGCGCAAGGAGTGCCGTGCCACACAAGGGTGTCCCCCGCGTGGGGGAGCCCCACGCGCAAGGAGTGCACCCGTGAGGAGAGCCGCCCAGCGTGAAAAGAAAGAGCAGCCTGCCCAGGAATGGCGCCGCCCACACTTCCCGTGCCGCTGACGACAACAGAAGCGGACAAAGAAACAAGACGCAGCAAATAGACACCGAGAACAGACAACCAGGGGAGGGAGGGAAATTAAATAAATAAATAAATCTTTAAAAAAAAAAAAAAATAAGAGGTTCCCATATACCCTACTTCCCACCCATCCCCTACTCCTCCCCTCTCGATTTAGAGGTGGAGTGAACATCGCCATCCCAGGGTCCACAGGATGGAGGAATAAAATATGGATTAGAGTGGACTTACTGGTATTCTACAATAGAGCTATTGTGACTCTAGCAATGGAAAAAATTGTGTTAATGATGTGGAAACAGTGGCCACAGGAGTTGCTGAGGACAGGGAGAGGGAAGAAGAGGTGTGATGTGGAGGCATTTTTGGGACTTGGAGTTGTCCTGAATGATATTGCAGGGACAGATGAAGGACATTATATATCCTGCCATAACCCACTCAATGGACTGGCGGAGAGTGTAAACTACAATGTAAACTATAATCCATGCTGTGCAGCAGTGCTCCAAAATGTATTCACCAAATGCAATGAATGTGCCACATTGATGAAAGAGGTTGTCTATCCATTATTGAGAAAGGTATATTAAAGTCTCCTACTAGTAATGTAGACCCATAAATTTCCCTCTCAAATCTGTCAGTATTTGCTTCATATATTTTGGGTTTCTGCTCTTAGGTGTATATATATTTATAATTGTTACATCTTCTTGTTGAATTGTTCCCTTCATCAGTATATAATAACCATCTTTGTCCCTTGTAACTGTGTTTTCTAATGAAATTTTATTAACATGTATCATTCATACATGAATATACATAAAAATGTATATAACAAATGTTGTGAAGTTAAAAACAAATATGCGTATCATCATTCAGGGTTCCCATACAATACTCCCTTGTAACTGTTTTGACTTGAGTCTTTTTAAATCTGATATTAATTAGTATAGCTATTCCAGCTCTCTTTTGGTTATTATTTGCAAGGTATATTTTCCCCATCCTTTCACTTTCAATCTACTTATATCTTTGAATTTAAGAAGAAGCTCTTCCAGACAGCATATAGTGAGGTCATGCTTTTTTAATTCATTCTGTCAATTTCTGTTTGTTGACTGGAGAGTTTAATCCATTTAAATTTAAAGTCACTGCTGATAATACAGACTTACTTCTCCCATTTTTCTATTTATCCTGTGTGAGTCTTATGCCTTTTTTGCCCCTCACTTCTGTTAATGCCTACTCTTATATTTATTTAATATATTTATATATAATATATTTATATATATTAAATATATAATATATATATAATATATTTAATATATATATAATATATTTATATATATTAAATATATAAATATATTTATATTTGGTTTGCTATCAATTTAACTTTAATAGCATGTACATATACTTTTCCTTTACCCTCTGTCTCTTCACCTTTTTTTAAATACTTATTACCACTTATATCTTCTTACACGGTATATCCAAAAACATAGATTTATCATTACTTTTTATGCATTTACATTTTAACATCTGTAGGAAGTGGAGTTACATACCAAACAATACTCTACAATAACACTGGCACTTATAATTACCCAGAAGGTTACCTTTGTCAAAGGCCTTTATTTCCTTCTGCTGCTTTGATTCTCTGTCTAGTGTCCTTTCTTTTTGGTCTGAAGAACTCCTTGCTTGTAAGGCAGGCCTAGGGGTGATGTACTCCCTCGGCTTTTTTTAAATCTGAGAATGTCTTAATCTTTCCCTCATTTTTGAAATAAATTCTTGCCTGATGTGAATTTTTGACTGGCAGTTGTTTTTTTTCCCAGCACTTTAAGTATGTCAATACACTCCCTTCTTGCCTCCATGATTTCTGATGAGAAATTGGCATGAAATCTCATTGTGACTCCCCTGTATGTAACAAATGGCTTTTCTCTTGCAGCTTTTAGTTTTCTCTCCTTGTCCTTTGCATTCGCTAGTGTGATCAATATACGGCAGGGAGCGTTTTTTTTTTTTCATATTTATCCTGTTTGGTGTCCTCCGGATTTCTTGGATGTGCATTTTCATGTCTTTTGCTAAGTTTGGGAAATTCCCTGTCTTATTTCTTTGAATATTTCTTCTGCTCCTTTTTCTCTTTCTTTACTTTCTGGGACTCCCATAATGCATGTATAGTATGACTGATGGTGTCACAGAGGTGTCGTAGGCTATTTTCACTTTTTTTTATATTACAATAAACTTTATTTTAAAAGAGGTTTTAGATTACAGAAAAGTTACATCAAAAACAAGAGATTCCCATGTACCTCCCCATCTGGGAAGTGGATGTATCTCAAGCGATTGAGCTCCTGCCTACCACATGGGAGGTCTGGTTTGGTTCCTGGTGTCTCCTGGAGAGGAAAAGCAAGACAGCAAACTGACATGATAGTCAGGTGCAGTAAGCTGATGCAACAAAATGACATAACAAGAGACACAAGGAGGAAAACATAATGAGAGATACCACAAAGCAGGGAGTGGAGGTGCCTCAAGTGATTAGACACCTCCCTCCCACATGGGAGGCCCTGGGTTCAGTTCCCAGTGCCTCCTAAAAAAAGAAGATGAGCATTCAATGGACAGACAAAGCAAATGCAAAAACAACGAAGTGGTGGGGAAAATAAATAAAATAAATCTTAAAAAAAAATCTGGAAGTGGATTTGGCTCAACTGATAGGGTGTCTGCCTACCACATGGGAGGTCCCGGGTTCAAACCCAGGGCCTCCTGACCCATGTGGTGAGCTGGCCCATGTGCAGTGCTGATGTGTGCAAGAAGTGCCGTGCCATGCAGGGGTGTCTCCCGCGTAGTGGAGCCCCAAGCACAGGGAGTGTCCCCCTGCAAGGAGAGCCGCCCAGTGCGAAAAAAGTGCAGCCTGCCCAGGAGTGGCGCCGCACACACGGAGAGCTGATGCACCAAGATGACACAAAAAAAGAGACCCAGATTCTTGGTGCTTCTGGCAAGAATACAAGCGGACACAGAAGAACACACACAGTGAATGGACACAGAGCAGACAACTGGGCAAGGGAGGGAGGAAGGGGAGAGAAATAAATAAAAAATAAATCTTAAAAAAAAATCTTGCAATTGTGTGGTGTATTTGTTCAAATTGATAAATAAATACTAAAGTATTGCTACTAACCATGGTCTGTAGTTTACATTGTGGTTTACACTTAATTCCAATGCCCTATAAAAGCCCTATGTTCCATCTATTATTCCCCGTCCCTTCCCCCCCACAACCTCTGGTAACCACTATCTTTATAACAATGTTACATATTCTTCTATTACTACAATATTAAAAAGTTTTCTTTGTCCATGGTTGCATTCCCCCTTATGTTTGTTCATTCCTCAACCTTGAGGATTTGGGGATGGTGATGCCTGCTCTAGCCTCAGATTGAGAGGGAGCTTAGATCTTTTGTGGTAGTTGGAAGGAACTGTTTTGCTAGAAGTTGTAGATACTCTGTTTTTTTGGGAAGGGAGTTGTCCATCATCATCATCATTTTGTTAGTTGTCTTGGGTGAGTCCAATGATCTGGAGAATAGGTGTTGGATGCAACTCTTCTGATATACAGGGCTTAACTGGCATATGAAAAGACTCAAGATTAAGTCTCTGAGAAATTATAATGAGTATAGTGCTAATTATAGTCTCAAATAGAAGGTGTAGAAGAATCATATGTAGGGAAATTATAAATGAGTCTAACTAGTTACACTGTGGAAGTAGGTGGTCATATATTTCAAACCCACCAACAGGGTGCTGATTTCAAGGGATCATGTGCCTGGTCTATATTGTCTGGATGGCTCTAGAGCCCTCAGTCACACCCTTATTTGAGGATTTGTTCACAGTAGTAGTTAGTGACATCTGTCTGAGACATGCATAAGTGTATCCTCTGGAATGACCTCCTGACTCATTTTAAAATCTCTTAGCTATAAAAATTCTGTATTTGATGCTCCTCCTTTTGGTTAAGTTCTTCTTCTAAATGCTTCGCTGGTTTGTGCTTGGTATTAATCCCTCAGTGCCAGGAAGGCTCATCCCCGGGAGGCATGTCCCACGCTGGGTGTGGGGGAAAGGTAATGCAAACCTTTATTTGCTGAGTTTGGCTTAGAGAGAGGTCTTATTTGATTAATAAGGAGGTCTTCAGGAGGTTACTCTTAGGCAATAGTGTTTAGGTTAAGTTTCAGTTTTACAAGAATAAGGTTCACTGTTACATGTATTAATATTGAGGGTTTGACATATTGGTCTGTTTTCTTTGATTTGGCACTGCCTACATACTCAAGAGATTCTTTCCCCTCTATTTGAGAATGTAGCTGGACCCCCAGGATGGGAGTTTAGTATTTTGTGGTTTATTGTGTGGGTCTCCACCCACTGAGATAACACCCTATGATAAGATGAGCACATTCATATATCATAGAAGCATGCTCCATGTGCACCCTTACCCCCACTTCCCCCACCACTGACACCCTGCACTAGTGACCCTTCCCTGTCATATTTGCCAAAAGAACATTCCCACAATTGCATTTTCAACCACAGACCTCCACCTCCCCAGAGTTCACCTGTTCCTTCCTCTAGCTCTCTTCCCAGTTCCATGGATAGTCTAAGCCCCTCCCCCAGCCCTGCTCAACCTCACACTCCAGCATTGTCAACCCCACTCATCCTTGTGCCATCATCACCTCTATCCACTGCCAAACCACCCCCTTACAGGTTCTGTCCAGATTGAGAATTGGCTCACCACTCTCTACACCCTTTCTGTCTCCTGGTAACCTACCTTCTAGACTCTCTCTGTGATCTGTTCCATATGCTTAGGTCATATCAGTGAGGTCATGAAATATTTGTCCTTTAGTGACTGGTTTATTTCACTCAACTTGAGGTCTTTGAGATTCATCTATGTTGCCATGTGTATCAACACTTCATTCCTTCTTATAACTGAATAATATTCCATTGTATGCATATATCACATTTTGCTTTTCTATTCATCTGTTGATGGACACTTGAGTTGCTTCCAACTTTTGGCAGTAGTGAATAATGTGCTATAAACATTGGTGTGCATATATCTGTTTGTGTCCGTGCTTTCAATTCTTCTGGGTATTTATCTAGTAGTGGTTGGATCATATGACAATCTATAGTTAGCTTCCTGAGGAACTGCCAAACTCCACCATTCTACATTCCCACCAGCAGTGGATGAATATTTTCACTCCCCCACATCCTCTCTGACATTTATAATTTTCTGTTTTTTAAATAGCAACCAGTCTAAAAGGGGTAAGATGGTATCTCATTGCAGTTTTGATTTGCATTTCCCTAATAGCTAGTAATGATGAGCATCTTTTTTTTTCTTTAAGGTACTGGGGGCTGGTGATTGAACCTGGGACCTCGTATGTGGGGATCCAGCACTTAACCACTGAGCCACATTGGGTCCCCTGAACTGGTTTTTTTCTTCATTTGTTTTGCTTGTTGTTTGTTTTCATTTTTCCTGGGAGGCACCTGGAACTGAACCCAAGACCTGCCATATGGGAAGCAAACACTCAACTGCTTGAACCCCATGTGCTCCCTTGATGAGCATCTTTTCATGTGCTTTTTTTTTTTTTTTAAGATTTATTTTATTTATTTCTCTCCCTTCTTCCCTCTCACCCTCCCCCCCCGCCCCAGTTGTCTGTTCTCTGTGTCCATTTGCTGCATGTTCTTTTGTCTGCTTCTGTTGTTGTCAGGGACACGGGAATCTGTGTTTCTTTTGTTGTTGTTGTTGCATCATCTTGCTGTGTCACCCCTCCGTGTGTGCGATGCCATTCCTGGGTAGGCTGCACTTTCTTTTGAGCTGGGCTGCTCTCCTTATGGGGTGCACTCCTTGCACGTGGGGCTCTCCTATGCGGGGGGTACCCCTGTGTGGCAGGGCACTCCTTGCGCCTATCAGCACTGCACGTGGGCCAGCTCCACACAGGTCAAGGAGACCCGGGGTTTGAACTGTGGACCTCCCATGTGGTAGACAGACGCCCTATCCACTGGGCCAAGTCCGCTTCCCTTTTCATGTGCTTTTTTTTTTTTTTTTTTAAAGATTTATTTATTTTATTTAATTCCCCCCCCCCCTCCCCTGGTTGTCTGTTCTTGGTGTCTATTTGCTGCGTCTTGTTTCTTTGTCCGCTTCTGTTGTCCTCAGCGGCACGGGAAGTGTGGGCGGCGCCATTCCTGGGCAGGCTGCTCTTTCTTTTCACGCTGGGCGGCTTTCCTCACGGGCGCACTCCTTGCGCGTGGGGCTCCCCCACGCGGGGGACACCCTTGCGTGGCACGGCACTCCTTGCGCGCATCAGCACTGCGCATGGCCAGCTCCACACGGGTCAAGGAGGCCCGGGGTTTGAACCACGGACCTCCCATATGGTAGACGGACGCCCTAACCACTGGGCCAAAGTCCGTTTCCCCTCATGTGCTTTTTAACCATTTGTATTTCCTCTTTGGGAAAATGTCTATTCAAATCTTTTGCCCATCTTTAAAATGGGTTGTTTGCCTTTTTATTTTTGATATGTAAGATTTCTTTATATACGCTGGATATTATATTAGATCCTTATTGGATAAGTGGTTCCCAAATTTTTTTTAATACCCCCCCCCCGCAGTTTTTTGTGTGCTGTCTGCTCTCTGTGTCTATTCGCTGTATGTTCTTCTGTGTCTGTATTTAATTATTTTATTTCCCCTCCCTCTTTGCAGCCTGCTTTGCTGTCTGCTCTTTGTGTCCATTTGCTGCGGATTCTTCTGTGTTCTTGCTTGTCTCTCTTCTTTTTGTTTTGTCACCTTGCTGAGTTGGCTCTCTGTGGTGTCTGCAGGCCGGGCAGTGCTCCACAGCATCTGGGGGCTGTGCAATGCTCTGCAGCATATGGGTGAGCCTGCCTTCACAAGGAGGCCCCAGGACATGAACAGAGAGCCTCCCATATGGTAGATGGGAGCTCATCTGACTGAGCCACAGCTGCTTTCCGTTTCCCAAATATTTTCTCCAGTTGTGTAGGCTGCCTTTTCACTTTTTTATTTATTTATTTATTTATTTTTTAATTGACTTTGTAATAATATTACATTAAAAATATATATGTGAGGTCCCATTCAACCCCACCCCCCCACCCCCCCCTCTCCCCCCCCCAACAACACTCGTTCCCATCATCATGACACATCCACTGGATTTGGTAAGTACATCTTTGGGCACCTTTGCACCTCATAGACAATGGTTCACATCATGGCCCATACTCTCCTCCATTCCATCCAGTGGGCCCTGTGAGGATTTATTCACTTTCTTGATAAATGCCTTTGAAGCACAAAAGTTTTTATTTTTTAGGAGATCCCATTTATCTACTTTTTCTTTCATTGTTCATGCTTTGGGTGTAAAGTTTATGAAACCATTTCCTACTACAAGATCTCATAGAGGCTTCCCTATATTATCTTCTAGGACCTTTATGGTCTTGGCTCTTATAGTTAGGTTTTTGATCCATCTTGAAGTAATTTTTGTATAGGGTGTGAGATGGTGATCCCTTCTCATTTTTTTGGATATGGATAACTAGTTCTCCAAGTACCATTTGTTGAAGAGGCTATTCTGTACCAGTTGAGGGGACTTGGTGGCCTTGTTGAGTATTAGTTGGCTGTATATGTACAGGTCTACATCAGAATCCTCAGTTTGGTTCAGTTGGTCAGTATGTCTATACTAGTGCCAATACTATGCAGTTTTGACTACTGTAGCATTGTAGTATATTTTAAAGTCAGGTAGTGTGATTCCTCCCATTTCGTTTTTCTTTTTCAGTATGTCTTTTGCTATTTGGGGCCCCTTGCCCTTCCAAATAAATTTCATAATTGGCTTTTCCTGTTCAGTAAAAAATGTTTTTGTAATTTTTATGGGAATTGCTTTAAATCTGCAAATCAATTTGGGCAGGATAGACATCTTAATGATATTTAGTCTTCCAATCCATGAACATAGAATAGTCTTCCATTTATTTAGGTCTTCTTTGATTTCCTTTAACAAGGTTGTGTAGTTTCTGTGTACAAGTCCTTTATATACTTAGTTAAGTTTAATCCAAGATATTTGATTCTTTTAGTTGCTACTATACATGGAATTTTTAAAATTTCCTACTCAGATTGCTCATTATTAGTATATAGAAATGCTACTGATTTTTGTGTATTAATCTTATATCCTGCCACTTTACTGATCTAGTTTATCAGCTCTAAAATCTTTGTTGCAGATTTTTGGGGGCTTTCTACATATAGGATCATATCATCTGTAAACAGGGAACGTTTTGCTTCTTTCTTTCCAATTTGGATTCCTTTTATTTCTTTTCTTGCCCAAGTGCTTGAACAAGCACTTCTAATACAATGTTAACTAAGAGCTGTGACTGTTGAGACCAGCTCAACATAAGGAATGGCTTGAAAGGCAGGTGTTACAGAACTTAAGACAAAAGAAGTAGGAAAACATGGCAACAGGGGACTCAGAGTCTGAAGGACTAAGATCCTCAACCCAAGCTTCCACATCATATTTATTGACTATCTCAGGGATGGGGGTATAGTTATTTTTTATCCTTTAGGTAACATTTTGCAGACTAATCTCATTCACATTTTCCCATGTGTGCCATGCAAGGTTTAAATGTTTCTTTCTGCAGACAATTACAGGTTGTTCAGGACAGTGTTCCATCCTGAAAGGACCTGATGTTCTAAGGTCTGTACCCTCATTTGCATTATGGAAACATTTTAACCTCCGGCCATTTCTTCACATTTCTCCCTTTTTATTTTTGGAAAGTAATGAATTGTGGTTTCTTGTTATATTAATCCCCGGAGGGTTTGTTGCATGCATCTGAGGACTAAACATATACAAAACAGACAGGAACAGATAATTAATATACCTCCTTGAAGACCCCCTCCCCAACTCTTAGTCGCATATCATAGGGTTCAGGGATCTTAATCTATCCGCATTTCCTGATACAGTTTGTGAGGCTGGAAGCAATTGCAAATGAGCATGGTGAAAGCTTGTTACTTGGGCTTGTAATTGAGAAATATCTAAGTTTAAATTGTCTCTATGGCCACACAAGTGAGGTTTCACTGATTCATAAGGAATATCACTGCTATGATATACATAGGGGGTCACACAAAAACTAGGCATATTCCAATCACATTGCAGGTGTAAATGCATATTTATAGTTTGTAATTCTTCTTCCATGCTTAGAACTGCATTTTATACATAATTCATAACTGCAGTAGATTATACAACAACAAACAATAGGACTTCCAACTAGCTCATGGGCTAAAGATTCCCAACCAGCAAGGTGATACAGGCCAGTATCAGATCAAAAATGACCTCATTTCCCCCAATTTGTATAGTTTGAGGCATAGGTAGTGATAAATTATTGTTACTCCCCCATTTTGGGCTGTGGGACAGCTGGAAGTTTATCACATAATTTCAATGCCTTCATTGGTCCTGCTCTTAGCATCTTCGCTGCACCTGAGGCCAAAACTCGGTGTTGAATTTAAACTTAGTCCATTGTTGTGAGGATTCATTTTTTAGGCAGAAAATAATAGATAGCTTGTTATAAGAGTCCTGATGCAGTGTTTGTTGCAGTGAAAACATACCTTGCTCCTTCCAAGAGCAGGAGGGGACTGATGTCACAGTTATTGAAGTGAGCATTAAGGACACTCATGGGTGATGTTCACAAGCTGTGAGTAACAGGTAGCTAGAACTGCTGAGCTAGGTACCACAATGTCTGGTATCCACAATGTCCGCTTTTCTGGTAGAGCCACTTTGCTTCTTTTCAGGTATCAATGATATGGCTCTGGATCTTCATGAAAGCATCTGCCTCAACAGTCCTGAAAAGGATGTTAGAGGAATGGGCAGGGACTTGACAGACAGTTACCTGTCACTGCTGGCGCATCCCGATATTCTTCCAGAAATTTCTCCCCCATAGAGGGTGATTCACAATAGTCCATTGTTTCTGTCTTGTTTTCAGTATTTGCAATCCACCCCTAGAAAGGGATGGCAGTCTTCAGAGTAATTGAACACTATTGGGTTAAGCCTTTCACTTTCAGCAGGGCTTCCTATGCTGCACACGATTGCTTTTTTTATATAGTACTTTTGGCTCCTTCCCAGAATTGTGACTAAAACCCAAGGGGTACTTGTTTAGAATGTTGCCTCTGCCACACACCCCACCCAAAAGCAATATTGGTGCTGGCCATATCCAATTCACAGCCTAAGTCAATGTCCACCTTCTCCCTTTTTTTTTATTTTTTAAAGCAGCCTGCTGGAGGTCCTCCTACTCCCATGAAGGACCTCTCCCAATTAACACATACAATGGTTTTAATATTTGAACTAAGTGAGGGATGAAAGATTTTTAGTATTCCAACAATATTACAAACTCCATTAACATGAGAAGATTGTACTTTATCAATTACAGTAGAGGGTGTAGTTTTGTCTTACCCAACTAAACATTTAAGAATTTGATAGAGCAGAAGGGACTTTGTTGCCTGTCCCAATTGTTTGCCTATTTTAGGCTCTTAAGAGAAGACACTATTGTCTCTGATGTTTCTTTTAATTCTGAAAAAAGGATTACTGGTTAATGTAATGTCATCAGTAGGGTTTCAGCCACAGATTTCTTTTCTGCAGCCAGGTTCTTTGCCACCAGGCCATGAAAGATGTTTGGGCTATGCACACAGCCTTGGGGAAGCACTGCAAAAGTTCATTGTTGGGTTTTCCACAGGTAGGAGAATGTGGGCTGGCTTGACTTGCCTAAGGAAATACTAAAGAAAGTCTTAGCAAGTTTTGAAACAAAGTGATAGTGACACAGTTGGATATTAATTTTTTGCAACAAACTAGCAATATTTGGGACTGCTGCATACTACAGTGCTGTTACTTTAATTTATAAGAGGTTGTTTCTGTGACACATACTATATATATGTTTTTAAAAATTATTACAACCATGATTAACAACATTGTACTTTTGTCTAATATTATGCTGACACATTGGTAAATTTTAAAGTGTTTTATACACTCTTTAAGTATTCATATGAACTTTGTATTCACAACTTTAATTAAAAGGAGGTTAAAGAATCCTTTCAGTTTTATAACACTTTTAAATACTTTCCATTCAAGTTATAACATATTAAACGAACTTAACTATTTTATTACTTTAATTTTTTCAAAGTAAAAGAACAAATCTTTTGCAATAGTTTGAAATAAGAAGATACTTTTCAGGATTTGACTTTGAGAAAGCAGGTTTGAACATTATGTTCCTTTAAAAGTGATAAGACTTGTTTCTCTCTTTAAAAACAACAACAAGGAAACAATGAAGTTAAAAGTACAAGATGCTATTTTGATAAAGCAGACTTTTTTTTTATACTGATTATTCAGGAGAAAAACTCTTTATAAACTTTTACTAAAACAGACTAATGACTTGAGAAACAAAAACATTTAACTTTGTATTAATATACTATTTGATACTAAAGCTTTTATTTTTTTATTTTATTTTATTTTATTTTTTAAGATTTATTTTTATTTATTTAATTCCCCTCCCCTCCCCCGGTTGTCTGTTTTCTGTGTCTTTTACTGCGTCTTGTTTCTTTGTCCGCTTCTGTTGTCATCAGCGGCACGGGAAGTGTGGGCGGCACCATTCCTCAACAGGCTGCTCCCTCCTTCGCGCTGGGCGGCTCTCCTTATGGGTGCACTCCTTGTGCGTGGGGCTCCCCTATGCGGGGGACACCCCTGTGTGGCACTGCACTCCTTGCGCGCATCAGCACTGCGCATGGGCCAGCTCCACACGGGTCAAGGAGGCCCGGGGCTTGAACCGCAGACCTCCCATGTGGTAGACGGACACCCTAACCACTGGGCCAAAGTCCGTTTCCCGATACTAAAGCTTTTAAATCTTGATAGACCCATCAAATTTTACTCAACTTTAACCATAAAAATTCCTTTTCTGCACACTTGCTGCACTTTCTGTATTTAGGTTTTGTCTCAAATTTTACTCTTTTTTTAAATAACCAATCATTTTATCTTAGGACAAAATTATTTTCTGTTTCTGTAATAATAAAAACACATTCTATACACCTTACATACATAAGTTACCAAAATGATTTTGGAAACTGTCTCCAATTAAACCTTTTACAACATACAGTTACCATTAACACTAAACAAACTTGTTAAAATAATGATTCAGTTTCATTATATGCAAATATAACTTTTCTTTATTTCAAATACCTAGTAGCATGCAATACTAGAAATAGTCTTTTAGAAACAAGTTGGCAGGGGAGACTGGTTGCTAACAAGTTTTCCTGTTATAAAATTACTTTTTTGTTATTATTGTCAATTCAGTTTTTGTTTAATAATGACTTCTTAGAATTAGCCATTTAAACACTTTAATTCAAACAATGCTTCCACAAACTTCTTATAATTATTTATAACCATATAGACTACAATTATTTTATTTTAAGACAAATTTCACCTTCACAGAACACATTCCCTTACTTAAAGTTACCACAATACCTTCTACAACTTGCCATATGCATTCAAGTTTTGTCCTGCATATTTCCATTTTGATTTTATGAAAATTGGCCATCTTATTTTAGGACAAAACACAGGTTTTTGAACAAACGTATTAAATTTCAGTCAGCACTCCCACAAACTTTTTACCTTTTTAAATATTCATTTAAGTTTTACATCCTTCATTTTATCCTGTGAAGAAAAATAAACTACTCCTTTCAATTTAGGTAAGAACTATTTTTTATGAAGAGGTTTATAGTAATTTTGTTAATCAGGACTTACAATTTTCATCATTGTAGAGATTTTATTAACATTTAAACTTATGTATTAATATAAGCACTTATTTAATTTTTGGTCATTTGAATAGAACTCTTTTAGAAATTTTTATTTATCAATTTATATTACATTGTATGTCCTCCCATGGCCCACTGGATGGAACATGGGAGAGTGTGGGCTATGATGTGGACCATTGACCATGAGGTGCAGCGGTGCTCAGAGATGTTTCACCAAATGCAATGACTGTCTCATGATGATGGAGGAGATTGTTGCTATGGGGGAAGGAGTGGGGTGAGGGGGGTGGGGGGTATACGGGGACCTCATATTTTTTGAAGGTAATATTAAAAATATAAATAAAGACAAAAAATTTATATTACATCTGGAGGTATCAAAATATACACTGACATTGAACAAACAGACAGACACAAAAACAATTATAACACACCAACAGAAACACAAAGTTTACTAATTTGACCCATAATTCTTTCTCTTTTGGTATAGCTGTTTCCAAGCCCTCCATCATTTCACATCTTTGATTTTACTGCTTTTAAGATTTCTTCTGGAATCCATATTGCCTGTAACATGCAAGCTTGTTCTTGGAAATACTTTTATTAGAAATCACAACCAGTTAGGATAACTTGAGCAGCATAAATGCTATTAAGCTTTTATTTAGCAGTTTAGACAGTTAACGCACATTTTTTTGGATTACTACTCTTTAAAACTACAGTGAGACTTGAAGTTCAGGAGTAAGCTATTGATTCAAAACTGAAAATTCCTTTTAACACCTTGATAAAAGTTCTGCACTAATTTTATTAATTTGGCTAAATAGGCCCAATCGAAGTCAACATGGAAACTCAACAGAGAACACCAACATTGCCATGTTTTTCTCTTCTTCCAGAGGCTTAATTCTATCAGCCCTCATTAGCCCACAGCCACATTGTCATGTAGGCAGCAGGGGGTTTGCACAGTTGCTGCCAGAATATTTTCCTTATCTTAGTCAACACTTCAACAGAGTTTTCTTACAAGCATGATTTCACTAACAAGGGCCTTATTTAGCACATTTCCCTGTGCGAGATGTTGTATTTGCAAGTTAACCTTTCCTTACACAAGTGGCTCAACATGATTTCCCTCTGTTCTAGCTGGCAAGATCCCTTCTGTAAAGAGGAAATTTTGGGCTGGGTATTTTCAGGCACAGGTGTAAGGGGTGGAGGAAGAGAAGGTATATCAGTTTCCTCAAAATTAATTAATGGAGGAGCCGTAGGCAAAGACAGTTTAGAATCAAAACCTTCAGAAATTTTTATAGGGGAAGGGTCATCATGGACCTTTTCTTCATCTTCTTCTTCATCCTCTGTTTGTAAAGGTTCTAGGACAGACTTAATAGTTCACGTAGGCCAGATAGTAACAGGGGTGGAAGCCCCTTGAACATGTAATTTTAAAAATTCTTTACCAACTCATTCCCAATCAGTTACTTCTAAACTGCCTAATGTTGGGAACCATGAATGGTGAGCCTCAACAACCTGTAAAAGTTCCATAATATGGGACTCACTAGCTTTAGCTCTCCCACCTTTGAGGAGCTGTTTCAGGAGACAGACATATGGATGATACTTGGTTGTACTATCTGCATTTCCCATTGTAACCCTGTATAAAATACCTAAGAGTGTCCTTACCAGTTGAAGGCTTCAAGACCCTTACAACCACTTGAGGCTCTGCAATGATACACTAATTTTAGTTTCGCTCTGGTGATCCTTCTCCTATTTGAGCTGCCCCACTTTGGGCACCGGATGTTGAGACCAGCTCAACATAAGGAACGGCTCAAATGGGAGGTATCACAGATCTTAAGAAAGAGACACAAGAAGTAGGAAAAGATGGGAACAGGGGACTTAGAGTCTCAAGGACTAAGAGCCTCCACCCAAATTTCCACAGCCTATTTATTGAATACCGCAGGGATGGGAGTATAGTTACTTTTTTATTCTTTAGATAACATTTCCTAGAGTAATCTCATCCACATTTTTCCCATGTATGCTGTTCAAGGTTTAAATGTTTCTTTCTGCAAACAATTACAGTTTGTTCAGGACAGTGTTCCATCCTGAAAGGGCCTGATGTTCTAAGGTCTGTACCCTCATTTGTGTTATGGAAACATTTTAACCTCTGCCCATATCTCCCAAGTGACCATGGACTTCCTTGTCTTGTTTCAGATCTTAGAGGGAAAGGCTTTAGCATTTCACCATGGAGTATGATGTTAGCTGTGGGTTTTTCATATATACCCTTTTATCATGTTGAGGAAGTTTCCTTTTATTCTTATCTTTCAAAGTGTTTTTATCAAGAAAGGATGCTGTATCTTGTCAAATGCTTTGTCTGCATCAATAGAAATGATCATGTGATTTTTTCTTTTGATCTGTTAATGTGGTATATTACATTGATTGACTTTATGTTGAGCCATCCTTGCATGCCAGGGATAAAACCCACTTCATCATGGTGTATAATTTGTTTGATATGGTGTTGAATACAATTAACATGTATTTTGTTGAGGATTTTAGCATGTAAGTTCATTGGAGAGATTGGTCTGTAGCTTTCTTTTCTTGTGGCATCTTTAGCCAGCTTTGGTACTAGAGAAATGTTGGCATCATAGAATGAGTTAGGTAATGTTCCCTCCATTTTCTATGTTTTGGAAGAATTTAAGCAGGATTGGTGTTAGTTCTTCCTGGAATGATTGGTAGAATTCACCTGAGAAGCCATCTGGTCCTGTGCTTTTCTTGGCTGGGAGGTTTTTGGTGACTAATTCAATCTCACAACTTGTGATTGGTGTGATGAGTTCTTCTCTTTCTTCTTTTGTCAATGTAGGTTGCTTGTGTGTTTCTAGAAATTTTTCATTTTGTCTAAGTTATCCATTTTGTTGGCATACAATTTTTCAAAGTATCCTCTTATGATTCTCTTCATTTCTATGGAATCAGTGGTGATAACCCCTCTCTCTTTTTTGTTTTACTTACTTGCATCTTCTCTCTTTTTTTCTTTGTTAGTCTCACTAAAGGTTTGTCAATTTTATTAATCTTCTCAAAGAATCAGCTTTTGGATTTGTTAATATTTTCTAGTGTTTTTAATTTTTTTTAAATTCTCAATTTCATTTAATTCTGCTCTAATCTTTGTTATTTCATCCTTTCTGCTTGCTTTGAGAGATTAGTTTGTTTTTCTGATTTTAGTTCCTCCATGTGTGTGGTTAGGTCTTTGATTTTGGCTCTTTCTTCTTTTTTTTCAATCCCCCCCCCCCCATGACTTTTTGCATGCTGTCTGCTTTCTGTGTCCATTCACTGTGCCTTCTTCTGTGCCTGCATTTATTTATTTATTTATTTATTTATTTATTTATTTATTTATTTCTCCTCCCCACTTGCAGCTTGCTTGCTGTCTGCTATCTGTGTTCATTTGCTGCATGCTCTTCTGTGTTTTTGCTTGTCTACCTTTTTTGTTGTTGTGTCCTCTTGCTGAGTTGGCTCTCTGTGGTGTCTGCAGGCCAGGCGGCACTACACAGTGCTTGTGGGCCGGGTGGCTCTCTGCAGAGTGTGGGTGAGCCTACCTTCACAAGGAGGCCCCGGGACGTGAACCCAGGGCCTCCCATATGGTACACGGGAGCCCAGCTGATTGAGTCACAGCCACTTCCCTCTTTCTTCTTTTTTAATATAGGCATTTATGGCTATAAATATCCCTATCAGTACTTCTTTAGCCATAAGTATTGATACATTGTGTTCTCATTTTCATTCATTTCAAGGTAATTACTGATTTGTTTTGCAATTTCCTCCTTGACCCACTGATTGTTTAAGAGTGTGTTGTTTAGGTTACATATATTTGTGTCTATTCTGATTCTCTGCTGTTTACTCATTTCCAACTTCATTCCATTGTGGTCAGAGAAACTATTTTTCTCCTCTAACCCTCCCTCCCTCCTCTAACCCTCCTTCCTGTTTTTTCTTTTCAACCTGCAGGAATCCCTTTAGTATTATTTGAAGAACAGGCTTCTTATTGACAAATTCTCTGAATTTCTGTTTATCTGTAAATATTTTGAACTCTTTCTCATTTTTGAATGCTTGCTTTGCTGGATACAGAATTCTTGGCTAGCACCTTAATTATGTTATACCATTGCCATCTCACCTCCATGGTTTCAGATGAGAAATCAGCACTTAATCTTTTTGAACTTCCCTTTTATGTGATGAATCTCTTTCCTCTTGCTGCTTTCAGAATTCTCTCTTTGTCTTGAGTGTTTGACAATCTGATAAATATGCATCTTTGGGTAGGCCTGTTAGGATTTATACTGTTTGTAGTGTGCTGCACTTCATGGACATGTACATTCATGTCATAAGAATTGGGAAAAATTTCCCTTCTCTCCTTCTAAGATGCTTATAATGCATATGTTTGTGTTTTTCGTGTTGTCATTCAATTCCCTGAGTCCCTCCTGAATTTTTTCTATTTTTTAATCTATCTGTTTTACTATCTGTGTGATTTCAGATGTTCTATCTTCAATTTCACTAATTCTTTTCTCTGCCTATTCAAATCTGTTGTTATGTGCTTCCAGTGCATTTTAAATTTCTTGCATGTGCCTTTTATCACCATCAGATATGTTCTATTTTTATGTACGTTTACTATTTCTTCTGTATGTTCCAGTGTCTTTTTTTTTTTTTTTAGGAGGTACTGGAGGTACCTTTTAGGAGATATTGACCCTGGGACTTCATACATGTGAAGCATGTGCTCAGCCACCTAGCTACACCTGCTACAACCCCTGTGGTCTTAATATCCATATTCTAATCTTTCATTAAGTTGATTCATGGTATTTGTTTGAACATCCTTGGACAGCTGTTGCACATTCTGCATCTCCTCCTGCTTTTTTACTTTGTTCATTAGACTGAGCCATATCTTCCTATTTCTTAGTATGACTTGTAATTTTTTTTGCTGGTGTCTAGGCATCTGTTTATCTTGATGGACTTATTCAGTTCATTAGCTTCTCTTTCCACTCTAGGCTTTTATTTTATTTTGTTTTCTGTTAAGGGCCCTCTTTAACACTTGGTTCTGCTTACTCTAAATCCTTATAGTTGTTCATGTTCCTCTGAAAAAATATGACCATAAAAATATAAAGAAAGAAGAAGAGAAAAAGAATAATAAAAAAGAATGGAAAGGAACCATAAAAGAGCCATGAAGAAACACTTATAAGAATGAAAACTCATTAAAAAGAATAAGAATTTAAAAAGTGGAAGAAGAAGAAGAAGAAAACAAACAGGAGTAAAATAAATAAAATATAAAACTGAAAAGATGAGAGAAGAAGAAAGAAAATGAAGACCAAACAGAGAAAATAGAATGAAAGAAAAGCAAAGAATGAAGGAAAAAAAATGAAAAAAGAAAAGAAATAAAGGAAATAAGGGGAAAAAAGGAAAAAAAGGAAATAAAGGAAAAAAGAAACAGGAGAAAGAGGCCTCCCCTTCAGGCCACTAGCAACTGTCTCAGGCTACCAGTGCTCACAAGTCAGTCTCCCTGTGGCCTGCCCTCCACAGGTAAGATACCCAGATGTAGAGAAAAAAAATAAAGAATTTTTTGAAATAATAAAAATTTAAAAAACCTAAAAAATAATCTCAGTCTAAGTGCCCTGTAATAAGGTTGCTTGTCCCACATCTCCCCCTCTCCCAGGAGTCAGCTGGGTGACTGACAACCTGCTGGGTGGCTCTCTCACTCCCTTCTCTTCTGGGCCAGGTGGGCACCTGACCCCAGCTGTGTTTCCTGGCTCCTTTCTCACCCAGGCTGTTGGGTGCCTATCAGTCACTTCCTCACTGACCCAGTTCCTCTCTCTTCCAGGGTTGGTGGGTGTGACAGCCTGCCTAATCAGTACCTCTTCCCCTTTCCCTGGAGTCACTTCAGTGCTGATTGGCATCTCTCTATTTCTTAGAACTGGCTGAGATTCAGTCTGCCTTCCCTATCTGCCCTTCCCCCACTTCTCTCTCCTGAGCTGGCTTGATGCCAGTTCCCAGGCCTGTTTTTCCCACAGCTCTCCCACCTTGAGAGCCTGCTGGGTGCCAGGATGCACCCCTAGTTGCCCAGTGGCTTTTCTCACTCTTGGAACTGGCTGAGCACTGGTCTTCAGCCAAATTACTTCCCCAGCTTCCTTCTATGAACCAGCTGGTGCTGGCTTGCCTGCCCTATCTTCCACAGCTTCCCTCTCTTCCAGCCACCTGGGTCCTTCCTCACTAGCTGCACTCTTATTGCCCCCATAGTCCTGTGGCTTCTGCTGTAGTAGAGAAATCGGGTGTGCGCGGTATCGAAGGCCACGACATGAGAATACCGAGAAGGAAGTTGGTTTATTTCGACCGGCCGGGCTCGGCGGACTCTTGTCCTAATAAAAACCGAGCCCTGAACAGCCTTTTCCAGACCCTTTTATACAGAGGATATAGGATTAGGAAGACTAACAGTGATGGTAAACAGACCTTTGGTTAGGTTCTTCAGTGTTTGATCTTAGTATCAGATAGGTTATTTCCTCCAGGTGAGTTACATATTCTCCACATCCAAGCCAGTTTGGATTAGCATATCTTCCACATCGTCTGGAGGCAGCCCTGAATACACACTCAGTCTCACATCCCTTCTGAACATTCAAAGACTGTAGGGCCTATATTACTTATTTGGCCATCTTGGAGACTAGGTACTCTTGGAAATAATTTTGATTTAATGCACAGGCTATATCATATTCCCCCCTTTGAGGCCAAGCTTAAGTTATTAAGCTTCAGCATCACTATTGTCTGAGTCCCTCTGGACTGGCTGGTATGTATATAGAGCCATGAGATGGGCAGTTGTTTGCCTTTTTACTACACCATTTATTAGGGTGCGCATTCTGCTTATGATGAAAGGAAGGAGGCATGGAAGGATGGTGCATGCTCCTCTGAAGAGGGCAACTATTCCAAATAGAAGCTTGAAATTGTCTACTATTGACTGCCAGCTTCCAAAGGGGTTATTTATATTCCAACCATTCCAGGTTTGCACTGGGACATGAGCAATTTTTACTGTATTGCTTGTAATTTCATCAATAACCTTTCCAGTGTTATCTAATTCAAGGCAGCAGTTAGAGAGATTGAATTTTCCACAAACTCCCCCTTTAGCTGCCATGAGATAGTCTAGGGCAAGATGGTTTTGATAGATAGCATTCCTGAATTTAGTTTGCTCTTGGGCTAGTAAGCTCAGTGCATGGGCAGTTTCATTAGTTATTATTTCTACCACTGCTTGTAGGCGGATGATTCAGTTTAGCATATAGGTAGGGGTTTGGTAACCCCACATGCCATCCTCTGCCCAAGTTGCTGGCCCATAGTATTGGATTATGCACTCAGGGGGCCATTCTTCACCTCCCCAGGTAATGACAGCCCTTTTTTCCCTTATGTTTTGATACATTGGCTGGCTTAGCTCTTTCCCTTCTGTTAGGGGAATGAGGAAGAAGGAGGGTTAAGGTTAGAAGTAGGAAAAGCAGCCGAAGGGGCATTGCAGTGGACTAATCCGGATTCCTAATCTTCGGCTGTGCGTAGACCAATCAGCTTCCAGGGTGTGACTGGAGCAGGGCTCGGTGTTCCCTCCTCAATCTTCAGCTGTGTGTAGACCAGTCAGCGTCCAGGGTGTGACTGGAGCAGGGCTCGGTGTTCCCCTTTTTCGCAAGATGAGTTTGGTTGGGCTGTGGGTATCTGGAATACAGGCTCAGGACTCTGGGGCAGTTCGCTTGACTTGGCTATGGTGTATCCACGGGATGATTTCAGCTACCTTAACTGCAGTGGGGGTGGATAAAATGACAAGATAGGGCCCTCGCCATCGAGGAGTTAGTGGAGCTGACTTCCAGTCCTTGACCCAGACTGCATCTCCTGGCTTGTACAGGTGTACAGAGCTGCTTAAGCTAATGGGGGCCCTTTATTGGACCCAGTGATGCAGGTTATGTAGGGTTTTTCCTAAGCTTATCATCTGCTGAGCTATTGATAAGTTCCCTCTTTCTCTAAGATCCCCCTCTAGATTTCTGATTAAGGGAGGAGGCCTCCCAAAGAGGATTTCATAAGGAGTTAGGCTTAGTTTTTGGCTTGGGCTGGCTCGAATTTGTAGGAGAGCACTTGGAAGTACTTGCACCCATGTTAGCCCAGTTTCTTGGCAAATCTTGGCAATATAAGTCTTTATTGTATGATTCATTCGCTCTACCTTTCCTGAGCTCTGAGGATGGTAAGCGGCGTGCAGTTTCCATTGGATGCGCAGTGCCTTTGCAATCTTTTGAGTGATTTCAGAGACAAAGGCTGGTCCGTTGTCAGAGCCAATTGAGAGCGGTAGCCCATAGCGAGGGATAATTTCCCTGAGGAGAACCTTGGCTACTTCTTCAGCTTTTCTGTTCGAGTGGGGAAGGCTTCCACCCAGCCAGAAAATGTGCAAACAAGGACTAGGAGATATTTATAGCCTCCAGATCATGGCATTTCAGTGAAATCAACTACTAGATCTTCGAGGGGCATACTACCAATTCTCTGGACCCCTGGGGCTGTTGTGGGCCCCCGGCGAGGGTTATTCTTTGCACATGTCACACATCGTTGGCATACAGCATGGGTGATAGTGACTAGTCTTGGGATGTAAAAGAATCTTTCTAACACTTCCTTAAGATGAGTTTTTCCCAAGTGTGTGTTCTCATGGTAGTCTTGAACTATGGCTGCTGCTAATATTTGTGGCACAACTATTCTGTGACCAGGCAATGTCCACCATCCATTTTCCCTTTGTGTCCCACCCTCAGAGAGTATCCACTCTCTCTCAGCTTGAGTATATTGTGGCTCTTGGTGACTCAAGGGCTGCGGGGCAAGAACAGGCAGTGTATACTGGATGTTCTGATAATTAAGGGGTTGAGGAATGAGAGCAGTGGCCAGGTTTTCAGATAGGGATCCCTCCCATGCCACTCTTTTTGCTTCAGCATCTGCCCTCTGATTTCCCTGGGCAATGGGGCTGTGGCTTGTCTGGTGTCCCTTACAGTGCATTACAGCTACTTTGGCAGGCTCCCAAACTGCATCTAGTAGCTCCAGAATCTGTGTGCCGTATTTAATGCTCTTGCCTCCCGAGTTAATGAGTCCCTTTTGTTTATATAAGGCTCCATGCGCATGCAGGGTAAGAAAGGCATATTTGGAGTCTGTGTAGATGTTAACCTTGGCTCTGGCTGCAAGTTGCAAGGCTCGGGTGAGGGCAATGAGTTCAGCTTTTTGTGCTGATGTGTTATTTGGGAGGCGCTGCGCCTCTACTGTGGTCTCAGATGTTACTACAGCATATCCTGCTCGTTGATTGCTGCCCTGCATAAAGCTACTCCCATCTGTAAAAAAACTCCATGTCAGGATTTGCCAATGGCTGGTCTGGAAGGTTTGGCGGGCTGGAATATACTTCTTGCAATGTTTCCAGGCAGTTATGGGCTGGAACCCCTGGCTCTACGGGTAGCAGGGTGGCTGGATTTAGGGTTTTTACAAGTTCCAGCTGGATGGATGGGTTTTCACATAATAGGGTCTGATATTTAACCAGGCGGCTGTTAGTAAGCCAATGTGTTCCTTTGGCTTCTAGGATTGTGACTACTGCATGTGGAACCCGGACAATAATAGGCTGCCCAAGAGTTAATTTTATAGCTTTTACTGTAAGCACGGCTGCAGCCGCTACAGCTTGCAAACATGAAGGCCATCCCTGGGCTACAGTGTCCAGTTGTTTAGATAAATACGCTACAGGTCTTTGCCAGGAACCGAGGTATTGAGTGAGTACTCCTACTGCTATGCTTTGGCGGTTGTGAACATAGAGGTAGAACGGCTTACTGAGGTCTGGAAGTCTGAGACTCGGTGCTCCCATTAGAGCTTGTTTGAGAGCAGTGAAAACATTTTTCTGTGGGCTTTCCCAGAGCAGGGGACCCCTATCTCCCCCCTTTGTGGCTTCATATAAAGGGCGCATGAGGACCCCAAAATTGGGGATCCAATTGCGGCAGAATCCAGCTGCCCCAAGGAACTCTCGCAGCTTCCGGCGAGAATTGGGCTCAGGCAGACTACAGATCGCTTCCTTTCTTTCAAGTCCTAATTCACGGCGCCCCTGTATTATTTTGTAACCTAGATATTTGATCTGAGGTAGGCAGATTTGGGCCTTTTTCTTAGACATCCGATAGCCCTTCTGCTATAGATGTTTTAAAAGAGCATGGGTTCCACCAGCACAGTCCTGATAGGTGGAACTTCTGAGAATGAGGTCATCTACATACTGGAGAAGAAAACAGTTATGGCTTTCTGCCTTAAAGGATTTGAGATCGCTGGCCAGGGCTTGTCCAAAAATAGTGGGTGCATTTTTAAATCCCTGAGGCAATCGCATCCATGTCAGCTGCTGCCTTTCACCTGAATTTGGATTTTCCCATGTAAAGGCAAAAATTGGCTGACTCCTTGGTGCTACCCTAATGCAGAAGAAAGCATCCTTAAGATCTAGGCATGAAAAGTAGATTGCTGATGCGGGTATTAAGCTGAGCAGAGTATAAGGATAGAAACTGCAGAATGAAGGGCTACTACTGCCAAATTAACTGCTCGTAAATCCTGGACTGGGCGGTAATCTCCATCAGGCTTTTTAACTGGGAAGAGAGGGGTGTTCCACAGAGACTGGCACGGCTTCAATATGCCCTCACTCAGCAATTTCTGAATATGTAGCTGGACCCTTTCTTGCGCTTCGCGTGGAACTGGATACTGCCTTATGCTTATTGGACTGGCTGTAGGCTTTATTTCATTAATAATTGGAGGAATGTCGTGGGCCATCCCCATCGGGTTCCCCTCTGCCCATACTTCAGGCACATCTTCAAAGGGGAGCTGTATGGCCATGGATTTTCCAGTTTCACTGAGGCAAAATAGTCTCCATTCCTCCTGCAGAGGAAGGGTTAGCGCTACCTTCGGAAGGTCTTGTGGCCCCAAGGTAAGTGTGGATTGCCCTGTGGCACTAAAGGTAATTTGAGCCTGTAGTTTTGACAGCAGGTCTCGACCCAGGAGGGGGACTGGGCACTCCGGAAGATAGAGGAATTCGTGAGTGACCTCCCTTTCCCCAATGTTGCAGGTCCTGGCTTGAAGGAAAGGCCGTTGGGCACTTTTGCCAGTTGCCCCTACGATAGTGGCTTGTCTTTTTGATAGAGGCCTAACTGGCTTGGTCATTACAGAATGTTGAGCCCCAGTGTCAACCATCATCTGTATGGTGCAGCCCCCAATTTGAACTCCGACCATAGGCTCCTCGGGGCCAAGGGAATAGGAGCCCGGTCTGTCCTAATAATCTCTATCAGAGTCCTCCATTCCTGCCAGCCCAATGATCTGATTTGCAAGTTTCTTCTCTGAACCTTTACGGTCCCAGCGTTTGGGTCGTGATACCCCACTGGCCTTTCTGGCTAATGCTTTGGCTGTAGAGGCCGGGTCAAGTGGCCAGCTAGGACACTCTCGCTTCCAACGTCCATCCTCCTTGCAGTATGCACACTGATTTCGCCCTAGACGTGGGCCTTTCCCTCTCCTTGGGGCTGGGGCTTGCCAAGTTACCTTCCTTGTCATAGGAATGGACTTTTCCACTATGGCTTCCACCAGAAAATCTGCCTTTTTCCTCATCTTCCTAATTTCCTCCCTTTTTTGTTTCTTCATCACGGTTGACATAAACCTTAGGTAGCTACTTCCATGAGCTGAGAGATATTCATTCCAGCAAACCCATCTAATTTCTGCAGCTTTCTCCAGATGTCAGCCTGTGACTGGGCAACAAATGCTGCATTTACCATTGTTTGGATCTCAGGAGCATCTGGGTTAAAGGGCGTGTATACACGGAATGCCTCACACAGTCTCTCATAGAATTGAGCAGGACTCTCATCTAGAGCCTGTAGAATTTGACTGGTCTTTGCCATATTCACTGTCTTGTGGCTCCCCGCCTGGAATCCTTCAACTAATGCCCTAGTTTGTCTCTAGTCGGTTGAGCCCTACGGCGCTATTTGGATCCCACCGGGGGTCCTCCTCTGGGAACTGCAAGCGGGCATATTGATCACTGTCCAAAGTTCCCTCAGGTGGGTGCTCTCTAAGCCAGGTTAGCGCTCCCTGTGTGACCCGCATTCTCTCCTCAAAGTTCAATAAAGTCATTATAAGTTGTTTACAATCAGCCCAGGTGGGTCTGTGGGTCTGTATGATGGACTGGAAAAGGTCTGTCATGGCCTGAGGCTTCTCCGAAAATGGTGGGGTGTGGCTTTCCAGTTAAAGAGATCTGTTTTTGTAAAGGGCTGATAGATGAATGTCCGGCTTCCCCCCTGAACCTGGCCATCTGCATCGTAAAAGATTGGGGCCCGGGTTTCACCAGAGCAGGAACTGGAAAGCAGCCTTTTTCATTGCTCCCTCTGCCCCCGGGGCTCCCTGTGGTTTGAGCTGTAATCTCTTAGTATCTCCTCCCTGACCGATGGGAATTGCAGCTACATTGCTAGCATCAACCGGCTGTAAAGGCAGCTGGTCTGCATTTTCCCTTGCTGAAGGTGCCAAGGACCGCTGCGGAGACGGAGACGGTAAAAGCTGCTGTGGGGATGGCGTAGGGCTCTTAGGTGCAGATGGCAATAAAGGCAACTGCGGGGATAGTATAGGTGCCCTCTCTGATGGTGATAAAAGCAGCGGTGGGGATGGTGTGGATATCGCACTTTCCTGTGCAGATGACGACTGTGGGTCACTGCTTAGGGAGACTAGCTCATTTTCACTCCTTAGTATCGCTGGGGCGGGAGTCATTGCATAAGGTGGAGGAAATTCAAATTCATCTGGCTCTTCCAAAACGGGCGGATTAGCATTGGACTTGGGACGCACTTCCTCTGTGCCCTTTGCACGGTGATTGTTTGGTCTGGTCCCTGGGACGGCACTCCTCGGTTTCTGTATTAAGCAAATTCTAGCTTCCTTAGTCATGCACTTCCTTAACCAAGGCGGGTTTTGGCTCACAGCGTTTTTCTAAGCATCAATGTAGGGGAATTGGTCTGGATGCCCTGGATTTCCAGTCACTGCGTTGTGGACTCTACGGATGATCCGGGGATCCAAAGTGCCCTCCTGGGGCCAGCCCACGCCGAAAGTTGGCCATTCTAACTCACAAAGCATCCTAAGCTTTCCTGGCTGAAACCTTATGCCGTACATCTCTCCCTGGAATGCACGGGGGAAGTTTTCCAGCATACATCCTAACGGGGTTTTACTGTGTGTGTTTCCCATTTCCACCCTGTGCCGATGGTGTACAACAGTCACTCAAGCCTTTGGCTTCGTCCGTCTCCGGCCGCGTCCCTCGCGGGAACTTTCGGTGCCTCTTTACCTTAGCGGATCGGTATAAGCCCCCGATATGGAAGAGGGTCCCTTTGCAGGGACCCCCCAGACCGCCCTTGATAGTATGAGGTCACCACGGAACCGCGGATCGGGACGCCGCACTCGCGCCGCAGAAGCAATTTTCTGCGTCTCACTCAGTCGCCACAAGCACACGCACACAGCCACCCCCCTTTCCTTTCTTCGGACCTGGAGAGGAGATGGCTTCCTCCTGTATTCTCAGGAGTACTAGGGCCTCCTCTTTGAGAGTTGATCAGACTCCCTCCTAATTTCAGAATTAGGCCTTCCCTGCACTATGCCCCCGGGGATCTTACCAATCCGACGTGTGGAGCTCCTTGCTTCGTTCTCAGGGTCTCTTAAACCTCCCGGTGTCCCCGGCTCCTCCAGAAGGGCTCCAGCGAAAACCGCAACCTCTTTCTGGACTCAAATGGGGTGTCCAGGGGCGCCCAGGGCTGGGCTTCGCCCGGGCCCTCCCGGCTTCCCCGGAGACGTCCGGTAGGGGCAAACAACTGTTGCCGCCTCTGACCTTCTCAGCGCGTCCCGGCGGAGTCGCCAAAAATGTAGTAGAGAAATCGGGTGTGCGCGGTATCGAAGGCCAGGACATGAGAATACCAAGAAGGAAGTTGGTTTATTTCGATTGGCCAGGCTCAGCGGACTCTTGTCCTAATAAAAACTGAGCCCCGAACAGCCTTTTCCAGACCCTTTTATACAGAGGATATAGGATTAGGAAGACTAACAGTGATGGTAAACAGACCTTTGGTTAGGTTCTTCAGTGTTTGATCTTAGTATCAGATAGGTTATTTCCTCCAGGTGAGTTACATATTCTCCACATCCAAGCCAGTTTGGATTAGCATATCTTCCACATCGTCTGGAGGCAGCCCTGAATACACGCTCAGTCTCACATCCCTTCTGAACATTCAAAGACTGTAGGGCCTATATTACTTATTTGGCCATCTTGGAGACTAGGTATTCTTGGAAATAATTTAGATTTAATGCACAGGCTATATCACTGCCAGGTAAATCTGCCTACCTTCCCACAGTTTCTGGAGGAGGAGTGCAGCCTGCTCTTCCCTACTTCACCATCTTGGATCTCTGCTATTTTCATTTTTAACAATTCCTTTTTGTTTTTGTTCCTCAGCCTGACTCATTTCAAGTGTTTTGTCTTTGAGTTCACTGATTCTTTCTTCTGCCAGCTTTAATCTGTTCTTGAGGCTCCCTCGGCATTTTTCATCTCAGTTATTGTAGTCTTCAACTCCAGTAGTTCTGTTTGGTTCCTTTTTAAAATTTCTCTTCACTAAGACTCTCATAATGCTCCTTCATAGTTTCTTTATATCCTTTAGTTCTTTCTCTATATTTTCCTTTATCTCCTTGAGCATTTTTTTGGTAAATAATTTAATGAAAGAATGCCCAAATTCCTTTAAACACAATATTTCAAGTGACCATATTTTTGTCTGAAGTACAGATCTGAAATGTTACAAATTATACCCCAATATTAAACATAAATTAAGCAAACAGAATGAGAAAAAAATTCCCCTGACTTAACCTCCCTTCCACTCATTCCCCTCTCTCACTCACTTGCTTGAAATTATTTCTGTTTAAGACACCTAGTTAAATCTTTATCAGACAAGGTGGGGGGAAAAGGTCTATTGACAATAGGCTGACACTTGCCATGGGCCTTGGTAGGGCACTGTGCCCTCAGAGCAACCTGCTTTCTGCTGGGAGCCAGTCTGTTTTAGTCCATCCAGCTCAGATGAAGTGGCACCTAGTAGTTACTGACCTTTGAGTGTGGAGAGAAAAGTAAAGTAGAAAACTGTTTTCTTTTAGAGAGAAAGCAGAGGGAAGGCCAGCCTACAGCTCAGGAGCACTTCCGGCACCAGGCTGAGCAGGGCCTCCTAGATGTCCACATGTCCACAGCAGCTCACCTCCTTGAACCTCTTGCCTCTGTCATTGTGGCCGTAGCTACCAAAGAGGTCTCATGGAGAGCAAGAAGTGTAGGGAACTGGAGGTCTGAGACAGACAGACTGTGAGACATGCAATATGGCCATTATTGACTTTATTGGCCTGCTGGCTTTCAGCAGGACTAGCTTTAAGAAGAGGGGTAATATTGTCCAAGAAATAGGTGGGAGGGAGGGGCAACATACGAATATGGGAGAGTGTCAGAAGTTCGTTGAGAACTAAATGTTGAGTAAAACGTATCAAAGTATAAGTAGGAGGGTTACCTGGTTAGGACGCTCAGGGGGTATGGTCTGATGCGTGACGGACTCCGGACGGAATAGCTGAAGGCTCATTTTGCCAAGGTGGGTTCTACCATTGGGTGGGGTGGACCCATATCCTGGGGAAGACTAATGCCGTCGAATAGAGAGAACTGTATCTCTCGTGAGAAAGGACGGCTCCCAGGGCATTAGATTGGCAGGCGTTGTGGGCCCTAAGGGGAGGGGAAAATGGAGGTGCAATGGATAGAACAAAGGTAAATAAGGGGGCAAAAGAGGAGTTATGTGAGAGTACACAAGGATGAATATAAAACAGCTAATATTACACCAAAAACATATAGGGGACGACAGACTAATAATGAAAACCATAAGACAAAACATAGGATAACTAAAAAATTTAGAAAACTGTACAACCTAAAGTATGGACCACATAGTAAGCACAAATGTTACCTTGTTTGAAAACTATAGTTTCGGAATCTGTACATCAGTTTCAGGAAATATGATATGAATAAGTTAAAAGATTATTGCTGTGGAAGGGAAAAGGTTTTATGGTGGATCTGGGGAAATACTGTATATTGTATATATGAATTTTGGTGATCTAAGACTCTTCTGAAGCTGACATTATGTTGGGATTCACTTTACGGGAAGTTTTGGATCACAGAGTGGTTCAACAATGGCAGCGGAGGAATACTGATATGGGATGTTATTGACAGGATATATATGGTTGACAGGGAGTTATACAGGGCATATGCCCAGAGTATATGGTAATGTCTATATATATTCATAGTGGAAACAATTAAAAACAACAGCTGGGGGGGTACTGGGCTCCTGGCCGGGGGGTCACTGTTGTGGGCCCTGGGAGAGCAGCGGCAATCCTCCAGGTGCAACGGCAAGAACCAGGAAGGAAGGAGGGCCCAACAGTGGGCTCTTGATACTAATGGCTACACTTTTGAGCCTATACACCTCCAATAAGAACAAGGCCTAGAGTAGCATTGTGCCTGGGGGTTTCCTCCTGACAGCCTTCATGTTACTCAAATGTGGCCATTCTCACAGCCAAACTCAGCGTGTAGATGTGATGCATTCCCCCCAGCGTGGGACACGACACCCGGGGATGAGCCTCCCTGGCACCGAGGGATCACTACCACATACCAGCTGAAGAAGCAACTAGAAAATGACCTTGAATTAAAGATTCAATACGGAACAGCAGAATATACCTGTCTACATATAATAACATGACTTCGGGAAGCGGTTTGACCTAATGTAAGGGGGAAATGGAAAGGAGAAATGAGATTATAAGGCTGTGAGTCTCTAAAAAAGAGTCTGGAGGTTGTCAGAAGGAATACCCCTATGTACAACTGAACAGAGTCTAAGAGACAGATAAGGTAGATACGACCCCAGGTATTGGTTCTTTTGAGGGATAAAGAGACCCACGGGTTCTATGGTCATGGCAGAAGGGGTTCACTGCCATGACAGATGGCCCTTCTTTGGAGCTGGTGTTTCTGCGTGATGGAATTGGACTCAGAGGGGATCTCTTTTCACAAGACTTGCATGCTACTTTATTGGAATTGTAGTTGGTGCTGGGTTTAAGATATATGTAGGGGATTTGAATCTCTGGACTGATAATATGACACCCAGGCCCAGAGCCTCAACAGACTTCAGCTCCTACACTTTGACTTATTGGACTTACTCCACTCAGCTAACATGGAGTTGAAGAAGGTCAACCACCACAATATGGAGCCTAGAGTGTCTACAACTAGAAGCGGGAGGAGTGCATCCAGTACCCATGTGGAATCTAAGCCCTCACTTGACATAGGTGTGCAATGGACACAACCAATCCAATGTCCACAGAGAAAATGTGGAATGGGTGTGGGAACGGTAGCCATGGGGGCTGCTGGGTGTGGGGAACGGGAGGAAGAGATGAGATGTGGAGGCATTTTCGGGACGTGGAGTTGTCCTGGATAGTGCTTCATGGACAATTACGGGACACTGTAGATCCCCCCAGGGCCCACTGGATGGAACGTGAGAGAGTCTGGGCTATGATGTGGACCATTGACTATGGGGTGCAGTGATGCTCAGAGATGAACTTACCAGGTGCAATGGATGTGTCATGATGATGGGAGAGAGTGTTGCTGTGGGGGGAGTGGGGGCGGGGGCGGTGGGGTTGAATGGGACCTCATATTTTTTTTTAAATGTAATTAAAAAAATAAATAAATAATTAAAAAAAAAAAAAGAACACTTTTTATTGAGAGACACCCTGCTGGTTTGGGAGCATCATGGAATGCTGAGGTTTACTGAAGTGTAATAAGAATGACCCAAAGAACAGCTGTCCATCCCCAAGTCCATGAGAACCTGGTGAACTGTGGAGGTTTTGTATCTGTGCACATATACATACATATGGGAAGCTTAATACAACTGCTTTCATTACTCTGTAGTCATAACCTATATATAATCACCATTAAAATTCACTGATTTCCAGTACCCAATTTTAGAAGGCTCTGGCATTTTTAAAGCACGGTGAGGAGTTATAGACCTTAAGGTAAATTTCAGGATGGGATAAAACTGACATTACTCGCTGCCTAATACAAGCACTAAGTTCTATGTAGTCCTATCTGAAAGGAAAGGATTTCACTCACAAGTACTGTCACTCAATATCTTAACAAGAAACTAAGGCTTCTTTTGAAGGTTTTGGCATTCTCTGTTCCCTGGAAGGGTTTCTGATTGGTATAAGGAGAGGACAGTGAACGGTCCAAGGTGGATCAACAGTTCCTAGATGGGCCAAGAGGAATCCTGTCCAGGCCAGAACCCAGAAACCAGAAGCTAAGAGCTACTGTCAGCCACTGGTTCTCCATCAAATCATGGCAGCACAGCCCTATCCCTTCCACCCCTTCCTCAATCTAAAGCCCAGCAGAGTAGAAGTTCTTCTGGAGAAAGGAGACAGGAAGTAGACACAGATGAAGACCAAGCTGCTTCCCAAAGGCTTGATGCTCTAGGATACACCCAACAATATAGTTAGAGTGAGAAATTGATTTGGCACTATTTGAGGTAAGAATGGAACATCTTGGGAAAATCCAGGATGCCTACTTCAGAACTTTAACTTAAGAATAGGAAAGCACACCAGAATGCAGGTATATTCCCCTCTTAAAAATCTAGATGGATATTTTGGTTCTCAAGCTCCACCTAAAAACTTTTTAAAAACTTTAACTGTTTAGTATAGTGCACATGATAAGTAGACTTTAAAAGAGACTCTACATCTCACATGAGTTAAGAAATCATTTAAAACCATCTTCACAGAACATGGTCAATGCTGGGTTTTTCTGTGATATCTGAGGTTAAATATGAAACAAAATTGTGTGTTTCACTCAACACATAACCAATCAAACTGCATGCACATCTACAGGTTTATGTAAAATCCCTGATAAACCTGTATTTGACCTTTCAGAGAAGGGTATTTAGGGCTACTGGCTCAGCCTATATACTCCACCAAGGACAAAAACAACAATTTTTCTACTTCAGTAAAATTATGGGCAGAAATTATATAATGTAAAATAGAGATCCTTCTACAAGGTTTGAGATTTAGAAGAAGGGAAAACAGAAAACTTAAAATTGCGATGAAGCCAAAATAATTCCACCTGTGAAATCCTGAGATGAACTGTAGACCCTAAACATATGTATTTGGATCCAGGTTTGCCAGGACACTTCAGCCTGCTTCTAAACAGCTCATCATCAGCTTCCTGATGTATTCATAGAACAAAAACAGTGCCCCAGTGACAGGGAATGCATGAATCATAGTAGGCTTCAGTTCAGAATATAAGGCCATTATTCTTAGTTCATCTTTTGATCTCTGTGATTCAAAAAATGTTTGGCTCAACTCATAGCCACTGAAGAAGAAGAAAAAGCCCAGAACTTTTGAAGTAAAGTGCTGGAGAGACCATGGTAGAATCCCTTGGGCTCTTCACAACAGACCAAACTGTATTATGGCTTTTGGGCATCTTTTCGGATGTCCCCATTTCATACATGGTCTGTAGGCAGCACTGCAAGAGCTCAGTGGGACAGCACCAGCACAGCACAGGCAGAGGCTAAGGAGCCAGCAGTGGTGATCTGTAGGTCACTCAGCTTTGCCTACTTGTCCAGTCCAACCACCTTCCTCACTACCTGCTGGCAGAAACCATTGCACAGGAAGAAGATGGAGTTCTCAGCAATGTCGGCAATAAGCGCTGCCTGGTCCCCTTGTAGAAGGTGCACAAGCCCACCTGGGATTAGGTCCTGAGTCAGCAGTCGGTGAGCCCCCTGTACAGGCCAGGGAAGGTCTGCATCTTCACTTTCATCTTGTCAGATGGCTGCCCAGTCAGCACACATGCATGCCCCCTGAGTTCCCCACTGTGAGGTCGATGGCAGCTTGGTTAGTAGGATGGGACTTCATGTTCGCCCACTCGTCTCTTGGTTTCCAGGGAAAAGACCTCTCTGGAGATTATGATGGACACCTCACGCCCACCTCGCCGAGCACCTGGGTGGCTATGTATGACTTCACTGCCTCCTTTCAGTTCTCACTCCTGGCCTAGGGAGGCCACTTGACCCATGTTCTGGCTGAGGGCCACCCTTTGCCCCCACCCAGAGCACCCTGCAGCTGGGGGGGCTCCTTGAGCATTTTTAGTTCATTTATTTAAAGGCTTTGTTCTGTATGCCCACATTCTCATCTTTATTTGTTGGTATTTTCTGGATTTTTATCATTTTCCTTTGGGTGGACCATCATGTCCGATTTCTTTGTTTGTCTTGTAATCTTTTGTTGAACACTGTACATTTTAATATTTTAAAATGTTAACTCTGGGATTTAGTCCCTGAGATGTCTGTTTCTTGATTTTGTAACCAGATGATGATAAAATGGAGCTTTTCTCGACTGTCAGCTCTCATATCAGAAAGGTCTGTCCAAGGCGAATGTGGTGTGCATGGTTTTCCCTATCTCTCTGGGCTTCTGTCCTTTCCTGGACTTTTTCTTTTTTGTTATTGTTGTTTTGGAGTTTACCTGTTTATATGAGTTTGGTTGTCCCCTCGGTTTCCCAGGAAACAGACCTCCCTCTCCCAGGTGTTTGAAGCCAGCAGCACTTTGTTCCAGATTGTTCAAGCTGCTTTTGCCTGGAGGGCAAATTCTTGGAGGAGAATCATGCCAGAGAGGACTTTCCCATGTCAGTCTTTCTCTACCAAAACAGGGCCAGGCACCAACAAAGTGGGGGCACACTCGCTCCAAAGTGCATTGGGGAGTGGATCAGGAGGGAAACTGAGAGCTTCTCCAACAGCTCCCCAAGCTGAGCTTTCTTGGTCTGCCCAGAAAATGTAGCCCTTCAGCTAACTGTCCCCTGCAGCTCTGAGGAAGCATGGCATCTTTAAGTTTCCACTGCCACTGTCCCTGTCCTGGGAGGATTAAACCAATGGCGGCCACCATCTTTGTCTATGGTGGGATGAAACAATAGCTGCTGCTTCCTTTGTCTGGGTGGGTTGAAAGAATGGCTGCCCTCAAAACCTTGTCCCTAGGGATCCAAAGTCACTAATCAAAAGATGTGATCTTAGAACTTCCAGGAAGATGACAGACTAAAAGACATGGGACTCTCTTCTCTTCCAGAAAAATAATTAGAGGACAGGTTAAAATGGCCTGGAAAAAATCTTCTAGAGTTTAGGACACCTGTCAAAGGCTGAACACTGCCCAAAAGAGAGGGACAAAGGAGAAGAATTGCAATGGCAAAACTGTGAGTTAAAACCAGTAGCTGCTACTGTTGGCATGGCCCTCCTCCACTTAAGACACTTGAATTCTCAGGCCCCTAGGCTGGCTACAAACAAAGGGATCCACTGCTCCAGGAAAGGGGAAAGATAGGGACACAGCCTAAGGCCAACTCAGCTTTTGACCCACAAATTTATTCTGCTGTGTCCTGTGAGCCCTTTTAGGCTGGGTGGGGCTCTGCCATTCTTTGCCTTGGGAGCCAGCTGCGGACTAGAGAGATCTGTGGACTAGAGAGATCCAATGCTTTTGATCTCCCTCTCTACCTACCAGGACTGATTGTTGAGGATGCAGAGGGGAGTGGAAATGGGAAGGAGCAACCAGAGAAGGCTGGAGAACTCTCTGAGAAAGTTTAAATTACTAGGCTCTTAGCCTCCAGGTGGGACCTCTATCACATTTATTGGGTCTGTGTTGCAGCAAACACACTCTGACCAGGCACTGAACTGAAAGGGCTGCCAAAGAGCACCATTTGCTGACAGGCCAAGGAAGTGCATGTGAAAAAATTAAAAGTAAATAAGTAAGAGTGGCTTTTTCTGGCCTTTATAAACTTCCCCAAAGACCTAGGAAGGAGGTCTGCAACTCATTACTGGCTCCAGAGCCCAGTTTTGAGCCATTAACAGGTATAATCCCAAAGACACAGGTTGAACTTAAAATCACAGAACTGCAGTAATGCATAGCCTCCCATCACTAAATCCCTACAAAAGAGAGAGGAATTGAGCACCTGAGTAAACTACCTTCCTAATAAGATGCCTAAACAGCAGGAAAATTTACAAGTCACACAAATAAATTGGAAGACACAACCCAGGAAAAGGAATATATCAAAGCCCCAGAAAAGATGCAGGATTCGAGACAATTAATTAAAAATATGCACACAAATTTACAAAATTGAATTAATGAGTTGAAGATAATATGACTAAAGAGATAAATGACATCAAAAAGACACTGAGTAAGCACAAAGAAGAATTTGAAATCCTGAATAGAAAAGTAACAGAGCTCATGGGATGGGAATGAAAGACACAAATAGGTGAGATAAAAAACACATTAGAGGCATACAACAGCAGACTCAAAATGATAGAAGAAATAATAAGTGACACTGAAGACAGAATAGCTGAAATTGAAGAAAGAGTAAAGAACACAGAGAGAAAAGAATGGAAAAAAATTGAATAAGGCCTCAGGGAATTGAGTGACAGCAAGAAAAGCAACAACATATATGTCATAGAAGTTCCAGAAGGAGAAAAGAAGGGGAAAGTGGCAGAAAGAGTATTTGAGGAAATAATAGCTGAAAATTTCCCAACTCTAATGAAAGAAATGAGATGCAGCTTACCCCAATCAGAATAAGTCTGAATAGACCTATGCCAAGACACATACTGCTCAGAATGTCAAACATCAAAGATAAAGAAAAAATTCTAAGAGCAGCAAGGTAGAAACAAGCCATCACATTCAAGGGATGCTCTGTAAGACAGTGCGGATTTCTCAACAGAAACCATGGAAGTGAGAAGACAGTGGTATGATAAAATTAGGATACTGAAAGAGAAAAACTGCCAGCTGAGAATTCTTTATCCAGCAAAATTGTTCTCAAATATGAAGGTGAGAGTAAAATATTCACAAACAGACAGGAACTAAGAGAATTTGTTAAAAGGAGCCCACTGGGGAGTGGATGTGGCTCAAGAAGTTGAGAGCCTGCTTCCCATGAAGGAGGTCCTGGGTTTGGTTCCTGATGCCTCCTAAACAACAACAACAATAGCAACAAGCAAAACAAATGAAAAAACCAATTCAGAGAGTCAATGTGGCTTAGTGCTTGAGTGCCAGCTTCCCACATACAAGATCCCAGGTGCCTAAAAAAAAAAGGTCTCTACATTTTCAGGAAAAAAATATTAATGGAAACCTTAGAGCCTGAAAGAAAAAGACAGGAAAGGGGGATTTGGAGACTGGAGGAAAGTATAGAAGAAAGAAGAGCAGAAAGGATAACCTAAAGAATAAAAAGATGAAAATATGATATGACATATGAAAACCAAAGAATAAGATGGTGGAAGTAAATAATGCATTTACAGTGATATTATAGAATGTGAATGGATTAAACTCCCCAATCAAAAGATATAGGCTGACTGAATGGATAAAAGAACATGAGCTATCCATATGCTGCTTACAAAATACTCACTGTAGACCCAGGGATACAAACCAGCTGAAAGTAAAAGGTTGGAAGAAGATACTCCATGCAAATAGTAACCAAAAAAGAGCTGGAGTAAATATACTAATGTCAGACAAAACAGACTTTAAAGGCAAAAAAATTTATAAGAGATACAGAAGGCCATTACATATTAATAATAGGGCCGATCCACCAGGAATATATAACAGTCATAAATAAATCTGCATCTAAGTAGGGTGCCCCAAAATACATGAGACAAGCTCTGGATAAACAGAAGGGAAAAATAGACATCTTTACAATAATCATTGGAGACTTCAACACAGCACTCACAACATTAGATAGAACAACTGGACAGAAAATCAACAAGGAAACAGAGAACTTGAACAATATGAATAAACAAGTTAAACTGAACAGACATATACAGAATGTTGCATCCAAACTCAGGGGCTTATACATTCTTCTTAAGTGCCCATGGATCTTTCTCCAGGATAGACCACATTTTAGGTCACAATGCAGCTCTCACAAATATAAAAAGACTGAAATTATACAAAGCACCTTCTCAGATCATAATGAAATAAAACTGGAAACCAATAATAGACAGGAAAGAGGTAAATTTGTAAATGTGTGGAGGCTAAAGAACATACTCCTAAATAATCAGTGGGCCAAAAAGAAATTGCAGGTGAAATCAATAACCATATTGAGACAAATGAGAATGAGAACAGAAGTTATCAAAACTTATGGGATACAGCAAAGGCAGTCTTGAGAGGGAAGTTTATAGCCCTAAATACCTATATTTAAAAAGAAGAAAGGGCTAAAAATCAAAGATTTAGCTGAAAAAACTGGAGAGACTAGAAAAGGAACAGCAAACCAATCCTAAAGCAAGCAGAAGGAAGACATAATAAAGATTAGAGCAAGAATAAATGAACTTGAGAACAACAAAAACAACAGCAAATAGAGAAAATCAACAAAATCAAAAGCTGTTTCTTTGAGAAGAACAATAAAACTTACAAACCCCTAGCCAGACTAACAAAGAAAAAAAGAGAGAAGATGCAAATAAATACAATAAAAATGAAAGAGGGGAAGTTACTACTGACCCCACAGAAATAAAAAATCATAAGAGGATATTGGGGAACTGTATGCCAACAAACTAGAAAACCTAGATGAAATGGACAAATTCTTAGAAAAACACAAACAACCTACAATGGTGCTACAAGAAATACAAGAACTTAACATATCCATCACATTTAAGGAGATTGAATCTGTCATCAAAAATCTCATGAAGAAAAGTCCAGAACCAGATGGCTTCACAAATGATTTCTACCAACCATTTCAAAAAGAATTAACACCAATCCTGTTTAAACTCTTCCAAAAAATTTAAGAGGAGGGAAAATTACCCACACATTTTATGAAGTCAACATTACTGTAATACCAAAGCCAGATAAAAACACCACAAGGAAAGAAAATTACAGACCAATTTGTCTAATGAACATAGATGCAAATATTCTCAACAAAATACTTGCAAATTGAATCCAATGGCCCATGAAAAGATGATCAAGTTGGATTTATTCCTGGTATGCAAGGCTGGTTCAACACAAGAAAATCAGTCAACATAATATACCACATTAACAAATTGAAGGAAAAACCCACATGATAATCTCAATCAATGCAGAAAAGGCATTTGACAAAATCTGGCATCCTTTCTTGGTAAAAACACTGCACTTGATAAAAACACTCAATAAGATTAAAGCCATATATGAAAAACCCACAGCTAACATCATATTCAATGGGGAAAGATTGAAAGCTTTCCCTCTAAGTTCGGGAACAAGACAAGGATGCCCACTGTCACCATTGTTATTCAACATTGTACTAGAAGTTCTAGCTAGAACAATTAGACAAGGACAAAAAATTAAAGGCATCCAAATAGGAAAAGAGGAAGTTAAACTCTATTTGAGATGACATGATCTTATATTTAGAAAATTCTGAAATGTCTGTAATAAAGTTACTTAAGCTAATAAATGAGTTCAGCAAAGTGGCAGGATACAAGATCAACACACAAAATCAGTAATGTTTTTGTATATTGGCATTAAACAATCTGAGGGGGAAATCAGGGGGAATAACAATAGCAACAAAAAAATTATAATACATAGGCATCAATTTAACCAAAGAAGTACAGGACCTATATTCAGAAAACTACAAAACGATGCTAAAAGAAATCAATGAAGACCTAAACAAATGTAAAGACATTCCTTATTCATGAATTGGAAGACTAAATATTGTGAAGATGTCAATTCTACCCAAACTGATTTATAGATTCAATGCAATACCAGTCAAAATTCCAGCAGCCTAGTTTACAGAAATAGTAAAGGGAATTACCAAATTCATTTGGAAGGAAAGTGCACCCAAATAGGCAAAAGCATTCTATTCTAAAACAGAGGAATGACATGGGAGGAATTTCACTGCCTGATCTTGAAGCATATTACCAAGTTACAGTGGTCAAAACAGCATGATACTGGCATAAAGATGGACACATTGATCAGTGGAATAGAACTGAGAGTCTAGAAATAAACCCTCACCTCTATGGTCAACTGTTTTTTGACAAACCTACCAAGTCCTTGTTAATGGGACAAAACAGTCTCTTCAACAAGTGGTGCTGGGAGAACTGGATATCTATAACCAAAAGAACAAAGGAGGACCCCTATCTCACTCCCTATACAAGAATCAACTCAAAATGCTTCAAAGATCTAAATATAAAAGCCAGGGCCAGGAAGCGGATGTGGCTCAAGTGATGAGGTCTTTGTCTACCATATGGGAGGACCTGGTCTTGATCCCTGGAGCCTCCTGGTGAAAATGAAGAGGAGAAAGCATGCCTGCATGGCAAGCCAGTGCCCAAGTGAGTACCCGCATGGTGAGCCAAGTGCCCGTGTGGCAAGCCATGTGCCTGTGTGTGAGCCAAGTACCCATGTGAGTGCCTGCGTGGTGAGTTGAATGCCCATATGGTGAGCCAGTGCCCACATAGCGAGCCAAGTGCCCATGCGGTGAGCCAAGTGCCTGCATGAGTGCCTACATGGTGAGCCAGTGCCCACATGATGAGTCAGTACCTGCATGACGAGTCAGTGCCTGTATGGTGAGCCAAGTGCCCATACAGCAAGCTGAGTGCCCGTGCAAGTGAGTCACTCAGCAAGATGATGACACAACAAAAGAGAGTCGAGGGGGAGAATCAAAGTCAAGTATAGCAGAGACCAGGAACTGAGGTGGCACAATTAACAGGGAACCTCTCTCTATATCAGAGGTTCCCAGGATCGAATTCCAGTGAATCCTAGAGGAGAAAGATGAGAAGAGAAGACAATAAAAGAAATAGATACAGAAGATCACACAGCAAATGGACACAGACAGCAAAAACAGCAGGGTGGAGGGGAGGGAGAGGGAGGAAATAAATAAATAAATAATTTGTTAAAAATCCAGGGCCATAAAACTACTAGGAGAAAAGGTAGGGAAACATCTTATTTTATTTTATTTTTTTAAAAGATTTATTTATTTATTTAATTCCCCCCCCCCCTCCCCCGGTTGTCTGTTCTCTGTGTCTATTTGTTGCGTCTTGTTTCTTTGTCCGCTTCTGTTGTCGTCAGTGACACGGGAAGTGTGGGCGGTGCCATTCCTGGGCAGGCTGAACTTTCTTTCGCACTGGGTGGCTCTCCTTATGGGGTGCACTCCTTGCGCGTGGGGCTCCCCTATGCGGGGGACACCCCTGCGTGGCAGGGCACTCCTTGCGTGCATCAGCACTGTGCATGGGCCAGCTTCACATGGGTCAAGGAGGCCCGGGGTTTGAACCGCGGACCTCCCATGTGGTAGATGGATGCCCTAACCACTGGGCCAAGTCCGTTTCCTGGGAAACATCTTAAAGACCTTGTAATAGGTGTTGGTTTCCTTTTTTTAAAAATTAATTAACTAATTAATTTTTATTTCTCTCCCCTTCCCCCCCTCCCCCAGTTGTCTGTTCTCTGTGTGTATTTGCTGCGTGTTCTTCTTTGTCCACTTCTGTTGTTGTCAGTGGCATGGGAATCTCTGTTTCTTTTTGTTGCATCATCTTGTGTCAGCTCTCTGTGTGTGCAGCGCCATTTTTGGGCAGGCTGCATTTTCTTTTGTGCTGGGCGGCTCTCCTTACGGGGTGCACTCCTTGCGCGTGGGGCTCCCTTACGCAGGGACACCCCTGCGTGGCACAGCACTCCTTGTGCACATCAGCACTGCACGTGGGCCAGCTCCACATGGGTCAAGGAAGCCCGGGGTTTGAACCATGGACCTCCCATATGGTAGACGGATGACCTAACCACTGGGCCAAGTCCTCTTTCCGATGTTGGTTTCTTGACCTTATACCCAAAGCACATGCAACAAAAGAAAAAACAGATAAATGGGACCTCTTCAAAATTAAACACTTTTTTTACTTCACAGGACTTTGTCATAAGGTGAAAAGGCAGCTTATTCAATGGGAGAAAATATCTGGAAATCACATAGCTGATAAGGGTTTAATATCCATTATATATAAAGAGATCAACAATAAAAAGACAAATGACCCAATTAAAATATGGGCAGAAGCCTTGAAGATATTTATTCAAAAAAGAAATACAAATGGCAAAAAAAAAACCATGAAAAAATGTTCAATATCACTAATGATTAGGGAAATGCAAATCAAAACCACAATAAGATATTATTTCACACCTATCAGAATGGCCACTATTAAAATGACAGAGAACAAGTGTTGGAGAAGATGTGGAGAGACAGGAACACTTATTCACAGTTGGTGGGAAGGCAGAATGGTACAGCCACTGCGGAAGACTCTTTGGCAGTTCCTAAAGAAGTTGAATATACATTTGCCACATGACCCTGCAATACCACTACTGGGTATATACCCAGAATAATTGAGAGCAGTGACATGAACAGACGCCTGCACACCGATGTTCACAGAGTTATTCACAATTGCCAAAAGATGGAAACAACCCAGGTGTCCATTAACTGATAAATCAATAAACAAACTGGTATATTCACATGATGGAATATCATGCAGCTGTAAGAAGAAATGCAGTTGTAAATCATATGACAATATGATGAACCTGGCGGACATTACATTGAGTGAATCAAGCCAGACACAAGAGGACAAATACTATGATTGTGTTACTATGAACTAAATATATTGTGCAATATATTGCATGATTCCATTTATATAAATTGTAAATATAAATCAATTTATAAAGATGAAATTTGACTAGTCACTATGTGGGGCTAGGGAAGGCGTTCTAAGTGGTGTAGAGTTTTTCTTTTTGGAGTAATGAAATAATTCTAAAAAATTTTTTTTCACACTGCTAAAGCTTTATTTTTTTGAGGATTTTATTTTATTTTTTAATTATCTTTTTTTAAGTTAATAGGTCACACAAAACTAAAATTTTTTGTGATGATGAATGCACAACCTCATGATTATACTAAAAGCCATCGATTATACTTTAGATAGAGGGTATGTATGTGAATACATCTCAATAAAAGTTCTAATAAATAAATAAATAATTGTGCAAGGATAGCCAGAAATAGCAACTATGTACAGGAGGGGAAATATAGAGAGACTGAAAGGTGAAGAATTTTCTTGTTTGCCTGTTTATTATTATTATTGGATATATGTAGTAATTATTGAATATATATAATAATAATTATTATTATATAATGAAAATGGTCTAATAATGATTGAAGTGATGAATGCACAAGTATGTGATTATAGCAAATACCATTGATTGTACACTTTCGATGAATTGTATTCTTTAATATGTATCAATATAATTGATTTGTTTAAAAAAAAAGCCATTATCAGTGATTGCTATGCCCACCCATGGACTCAGGGAAGAGAAGTTTCATGTCCCTTTCTGTCACCAGTGAGCTGCCTAGGGGCCATATTCCACAGTGGCCTCTGCAAGAGTGGGGCATGGGCACCAGTATCTGCTGCTCAGAGAGAGCAATTTATTGTTCTTTACTGTAATTTATTGGTTTCTTCCTCCTGCCTTTCCCTGGATGCTATTTCAAAATAGTTGTTTTAGGTCATTCCTCCCTGTTTAGTGGTGGTTGTGGTGGAAGGACTAAGTCCTGTACTCCTTCATCTTCCCACAATACTCCCATTTCTGCATTTTAAAAGAAAATCAAATTCAGATCCTCAACAATGGAACACTTACAATGTTCAGCATTCAATAAAAATGATTAGACATGTAAAGTAGCAAGAAAGTATGACTAATAACCAGGAGAAACATCACTCTATATGTAGACCCAGAAATGAGATAAATAATGGAATTAGCAGTCATAGACTTTGAAGCAGCTATTTTAAATACATATGAAAAATTCAAAGGAAAACATGAACATGAGAAGACTAAATGGAACTTCTGGAGTTGAAAACCATAGTATCTGAACTAAAAAAAAAAAATGCATTTCTATCTTAACAGCAGATTAGCTAATGAAGAAGAAAATATCAGTGAACTTGATAACATAGCAATAGGAAATAACCAAACTGTAGCACAGAGAGAAAAAAAGACTAAAAAAGAAAGTCTAAGTACCTGTGAGACACTACCAAGTTGTCTAACATATGTGCAATTGGGTACCCAGAAAGGGTAGGGAACAGAAAAATATTTGAAGAAATAATAGCTGAAAAATTTCCAAACTTGATGAAGACTATAAATAATAAACTCAAGAAGATCAAAAAACCCTAAGTAGGATAAACTCCAAGAAAATGATATCAAGACACATCATAATCAATTTAATAAAAACTAGTGATGAAATAAAATAAATACCATAAGGAAAGAAAACATATACAGAGGAATAAAGATGAGTGATCATTGATTTCTCATTAGAAACGATTCAAGCCAAAGACAATGGAATAACATGTTAAGGAGCTGAAAGAAAATAAAAGTCAAACTAGAATCTATGTCCAGTGAAAAATATCCTTCAGGAATGTGGGCAAAATAAAGACATTTTCAGACAAATTAAACCTGAGAGAATTTGATGCTAACCACTAAATAGAAAAGATATAGATGCATGGCTAATAAGCTAATAGTACAAATAAAATGAAATTGTAAAAAAAAAAAAAAAAAAAAACTCAAACCAAAGGAAGTCAAGAAAAGAGTGGTAAAAACAAAGGATATATAAAAATTTGAGAGCAGTGGATAAAATTATATAGAGGGAAACTTAAATCAACAATATATAAAAAGGATAGGGAGGGCGGGACAAGATGGTGGCTGAGTGAGCATACCTGGTAATCTCTCCTGCAAAGAAGCGGTTGAGCAGCGTTGGAGGTTCTTCGGGACCAGGCTGTTTCAGGATTTTTGCAGGGCAGGAAGTGTCTGGACATCGATTTGGTGGGAAGGTAACAGAAAATTCGTGTATAAGATATAATTGAGACTTTATTACGCAGAGGTGGGAGCTGCATGCGGGACGCTCCCTCCTGGGGTGGGTGGAGCCGCGGCACTGGCACTGCGGTGGCGATTTCTGGAGGTTCTGCCATACTGGGGAATTCATAAGCCCTGAGTGGGCTATTGGGGGCTAACAGGACAGGAGGCCTTTGCAGACTGATATGGGGAGACAAACAGGAGTTTTATTGTGAAGCGGGGAATTTTTGATTGAGAATACAAATAATAGCACTTCCGCCTACAGCCCCACCCCCCCCAAGCCCGGCTGCCAATCTGCAGTGGACTTAAATTGCTAGCAATAAAGAGACATCACCAGGAGGCTGTTTCAGGGTCTGGCAGGGTGGGAGACGTCTGGAAGCTGATTAGGGGAATATTTTGCGAAGCGTGGGAATTTCGGTTTTGGACTCTGTTATCGGCGTTTCCGGCTGGAGCTCCACCCCCTGGCCTGGCTACTGATCTGTGTCATTAAATTGGCTGCAGTGTAGAGGCGCCCCCAGGTGGCCGTTCCGGGGGCTTACAGGGTGGGAGGTGTCCTGAAGTCAAATTGGTGATACATCCACAGAATAGACCCCAGTGAGTGAGTGAATTGCAGGGTTCAGACACATAGGATAGAGTTTGCGGATGTGACCTCACCCATAGGGCTGGCACCCAGCTGCAGGGATCCCTGAAGGCTGTGTTGCACTGCGGTGCTCCCAGGCTCCCTGTTAACCAGATTTGAGGTTGCCAGGTCTGAGTCCCCTAAACCCTCGTGGCCCACACCCCAGAGACTCACACCTCTTGAGTCCTCAATATCTCAGACTTTCCATCCTTGAATCCATCACACCCTGAGGTCCATCTGAGGTCCTTGAATATCCTAGCCCTCAACATTTGTGTTTTTTCTTTTTTGTTTTGTTTTTATTTTTATTTTATTTTTTATTTTTTTAATGTCCTGATTGCTAACATTGCATTATCTCCTAGTCTTTTCTCCCAGCATATCCCCCAAAGTCTTTTTTTTTTTTCAGTTATTTAGGATTTTTTGTTGTTGTTGTTGCTGTTGTGGTTGTTCTATATCTTTTTTTCCTTTTCCCTACTTGTTCCTCTCCCCTTACCCACCCCCTTTTTCTTTCTTCCTTTCTTCTCTTTTTTTTTTTCTCTTGTCCCTCATTTTCTTCTTATTTTATTTTATCTTAATTATACAATAGGTGCTGCAGGGAACACCTCACATTTGCTGGGTTTCCTCATCCTCCGCTGCCTCATTTCTGTGTGAATTGATTTTGGCTACCTACACTATCCCCTTTCCCCTGCATCTTGATATCCCCCATCATCTACTGTCTCTCCTATATTCCACCTCCCTTTCTTTGATCCCCAAAGTGTCTAACTCTTAATTTCTAATACCTTTGTTTTGTTTTCTGTCTTTTATCCACTCTTGAAACTATTGCCTTTCTTTTCTCTTTCCCTCTCTCATGAAAACAATAGCTTTTTAATTCATACCATATTCCCCCATATTCAGCTGACTACCTCATTATAGGTACTCTACCTACTGCTATAACTCTACACAACTTACATGAATCTAATATCCATCCTCCCAGATCTCATATTGTTGCTCTGTTAACATTTATCACCAATACTACTTTACACTTTTTCCTTGCTTACACTATTGTCTTTCCCTGGCCCTAATACTTTCCTTTAAAGTGAACTCAACCAGCAATAAGAAATTAGAATAAGAAGAACAAAGTGACAAAGAGAAGATATAACACTTACGCAAAAACAACAGCTAATTAATCCCCAAGACTAGACAAAGAAGCTAAGGAACTGATTAAACCCGTCAAGATAAAATGATGACCAGACAGCACCAAAAATCTACAAACCAAACCAGTAATCAGGAAAACATGGCTGAATCCAATGAACAAACTAAAAACCAGGAAGGGGAGCAGAACTTCGCACAAGTAATTAAAGATCTCAGAACATTTATCACCAACAAATTTAATGAAGTAAAGGAAGAGGTTAACAACATGAAGACAACACTTGGAGGGGAAATTGCAGACATATGCAAAAAGATAACAGATATGATGGGAATGAACACCACAGTTCAAGAAATCAAAAATACACTTGCAGCAAATATCAGCAGACTGAAGAGGCAGAGCAGAGAATTAGTGATGTGGAAGACAGTACATTGGAAATCAAACAGATAGTAGAATTGTTCGATAAAAAGATAGAAAAAATCCAGCTAGGACTTAGGGACCTGAATGACAATGCAAAACACTCAAGCATACGTATTATAGGCATCTCAGAAGGAGAGAGAAGGGAAAGGGGTCAGAAGGAGTGTTGCAGGAAATAATGGCTGAAAACTTCCCATATCTACTGAAAGAGACAGATGTACATATCCAAGAAGCACAGTGCACCCCAATCATCATAAACCCCAACAGGCCCACCCCAAGACATATACTTGTCAAATTATCCAACGCTCAAGACAAAGAGAAAATTCTAAAAGCAGCAAGAGAAAAGAAAACCATCACATACAAGGGAAGCTCCATAAGATTAAGTGCTGATCTCTCATCTGAAACCATGGAGGCAAGAAGGCAGTGGTATGATATAGTAAACGTACTAAAAGAAAAAAATTTCCAACCAAGAATGCTCTATCCAGCTAAACTAGCATTCAAAAATGATGGAGAATTCAAAATATTCACAGATAAACAGAAACTGAAGGAGTATGCCAACAAGAAACCTCCCCTTCAAGAAATTCTAAAGGGAGTTCTGTGGGAAGAAAGGAAAAAACAGGACAGGCAGAGTTGGAGGAGAGTGTAAGAGCAACAAAAAAGACAAAAAGAGAAGGGGGGAAAAAAACCAAACAAACAAAATATGACAAACACAAGCCCAATCAAAATACGGCTAACAGAAATAATTCCTTGAAAGTAATAACACTGAATGTCAATGGATTAAACTCACCTATCAAAAGATTTAGACTGGGGCAGTGGATAAGGAAATATGACCCATCTATATGCTGTCTACAAGAGACACATCTTAGACCCAGAGACTCATGGAGGCTGAAAGGGAATGGTTGGAAAACAATCATACAAGCAAACAATAACCAAAAAAAGGCAGGAGTAGCTATATTAATATCAGACAAAATAGACTTTAAATGCGAAACAATTGTGAGAGACAAAGAAGGATACTACATATTAGTGAAAGGGACAATCTGTCAAGAAGATCGAACAATCATAAATATTTATGCTCCTAACAAGGGCGCCTCTAAATATGTGAGGCAAACGCTGGAAAAACTAAGTGAAATAATAGATGCATCTACAATTATAGTGGGGTAAAATCCCCACTATACACCACTATCAACTCTGGACAGAACATCTCAAAAGAGAATCACTAAAGAAACAAAATATTTGAACAGTATATTAGAGGAGCTGGATCTAATAGACATATATAGATCATTACACCCAAACACAGCAGGATATACATTTTTCTCAAGTGCACATGGATCGTTCTCCAAGATAGACCATATGCTAGGCCACAAAGAAAGGCTTAATGAATTCAGAAAGATCAAAATCATACCAAATAATATCTCTGACCATAGTGGAGTGAAGCTGGAAATGTGCAAGGGCCAGAGGCCCAGATTTCACACCATGATTTGGAAATTAAACAGCACACTCTTAGAAAAACAGTAGGTCAAAGAGGAAATCTCAAAAGAAATCAATGACTACCTTGAAACAAATGATAATGATAACACAACATACCAAAATTTATGGGATGCAGCAAAAGCAGTACTGAGAGGGAAATTTATAGCTATAAATTCATGTATCAAAAAGAAGAAAGAGCAAAAATTGAAGAAATAACTGCACATTTGGAGGAATTAGAAAAAACAACAACAAAGTAATCCAACAGGAAGAAGAAGGAAGGAAATAACAAAGATAAGAGCAGAACTAAATGAAATAGAAAATAAGAAAGCACTTGAAAAGATAAACAAGACCAAGAGCTGGTTTTTTGAGATGATCAATAAAATTGACAAACCTTTAGCAAGACTAACAAAGAAAAAAAGAGAGAAGATGCAAATACACGAAATGAGAAATGAGAAAGGAGATATCACCACTGACCCCACAGAAATAAAGACTATCATAAGAGGATACTTTGAAAAACTATATTCCAACAAAAATGACAATTCAGAGGAAATGGACAAATTCCTAGAAACACATAAGCAGCCCATATTGACAAAAGAAGAAATTGATGATCTCAACAAACCAATCACAAGTAAAGAGATAGAATCAATCATTAAAAACCTCCCAACTAAGAAGAGCCCAGGGCCAGACGGCTTCACAGGTGAATTCTACAAAACATTCTGGAAAAAACTAACACCAATCCTGCTGAAACTATTCCAAAATATCAAAACAGAAGGAACATTACCTAACTCCTTCTATGATGCCAACATTACCCTAGTACCAAAACCAAACAAAGACACCACAAGAAAGGAAAATTACAGACCAATTTCTCTAATGAACCTAGACAAAAAAATACTTAACAAAATACTTGCTAATCGTATTCAACAACACATTAAATGAATTATACACCATGACCAAGTGGGATTCATTCCAGGTATGCAAGGATGGTTCAACATAAGAAAATCAATCAATGTAATACACCATATAAACAGATTGAAGGAAAAAAATCACATGATTATATCTATAGATGCAGAAAGAGCATTTGACTAAATACAGCACCCTTTCTTGATAAAAACACTCCCAAAGATCGGAATACAAGGAAATTTTTTGAACATGATAAAGAGTATATATGAAAAACCTACAGCCAACATTGTTTACAATGGAGATCCTAAAATCCTTCCCTCTAAAATCAGGAACAAGACAAGGATGCCCACTGTCTCCCCTTCTATTTAACATTGTCTTAGAAGTACTTGCTCGAGCACTGAGGCAAGAACCAGATATAAAAGGCATTCAAATTGTAAAGGAAGAAGTCAAAATTTCATTATTTGCAGATGACATGATCCTATACATAGAAAACCCTGAGAGATCTACAACAAAGCTTCTAGAACTCATAAATGAATTTAGTAAAGTCGCAGGTTATAAGATCAATGCGCAAAAATCAGTAGCATTTCTGTACACCAATAATGAGCAAGATCAGGAGGAAATCAAGAAACAAATACCATTTACAATAATAAATAAAAAGTCAAATATTTAGGAATAAATTTAACTAAAGATGTAAAAAACTTATACACTGAGAACTATACAAGACTGTTCAAGGAAATCAAAGAAGACCTAAATAAATGGAAGAATATTCCCTGTTCATGGATAGGAAGACTAAATATTATTAAGATGTCTATCTTACCAAAACTGATCTACACATTCAATGCAATCCCAATAAAAATCAACACAGCCTTCTTTAAGGAACTAGAAAAACCAACTATGAAATTTATTTGGAAAGGAAAGAGGCCCTGAATAGCCAAAGACATATTGAAAAAGAAAAACGAAATTGGAGGAATCACACTACCTGACTTCAAAACATACAACAAAGCTACAGTAGTGAAAACAGCATGGTATTGGCATAAGGAGAGACACACAGACCAATGGAATCGAATTGAAAGTTCTGATATAGAACCTCATATATATAGCCATATAATATTCGATAAAGCCATCAAACCCTCTCAACTGGGAGAGAATGGCCTATTCAACAAATAGTGCCTGGAGAACTGGATATCCATATGTAGAAGAATGAAAGAGGATTACCATCTCACACCTTATACAAAGATCAACTCAAGATGGATCAAAGACCTAAATATAAGAGCCAAGACCACAAAGACCTTGGAAAGCAGTGTAGGGAAACATCTACAGGACCTTATAATAGGAAATGGCTTCATGAATATCACACCAAAAGAATGAGCAGCAAAAGAACAAATAGATAAATGGAACTTCCTCAAAATTAAAGCCTTCTGCACCTCAAAGGAGTTTGTCAAGAAAGTAAAAAGGGAACCCACATAATGGGAGAAAATATTTGGCAACCATATATCTGATAAGAGACTTATAACTTGCATATATAAAGAACTCCTATATCTTGAAAATAAAAAGATAAACAACCCATTTAAAAAATGGGAGAAAGATTTAAACAGACACTTCTCCAAAGAAGAAATACAAATGGCTAAAAAACACATGAAAAAATGCTCCAAATCTCTAGGTATCAGGTAAATGCAAATCAAAATTACAATGAGATACCATCTTACTCCCATAAGATTGGCAGCTATGAAAAAAACAGAAGAATACAAATGCTGGAGAGGATGTGAAGAAATGGGAACACTCATCCACTGATGGTGGGAATGCAGAGAGATCCAACCATTCTGGAGGACAGTTTGGCGGTTTCTCAAAAAACTAACCATAGATTTGCCATATGACCCAGCAATACCACTGCTGGGTATAGACCCAGCAGAACTGAAAACAAGGACACAAACCGATATATGTACACCAATGTTCATAGCAGCATTGTTCACTATCGCCAAAAGTCGGAATCAACCCAAATGCCCATCAACAGATGAGTGGATTAATAAAATGTGGTATATACATACAATGGAATACTACTCAGCTTTAAGAACAAATACACTACAAACACACATGATAACATGGATGAATCTTGAGAACCTTATGCTGAGTGAAGCAACCCAGGCATTGAAGGACAAATACTACATGACCTCAATGATATGAAATAAGCTAGCTGCCTCAGAGAGCTAGAGACTGGAAGATAGGCTTACAGGAAATCGGGGGGTGGAGGAAGGATGTGAGCTGACGTCTGCAGGGGTGGAATCTATGATGAGCTGGCGGTAAGTATGAGCACAAAGAAGAGATAAAATGGGGGCAAGGGGTTGCCTTTGGGTGAGGCTTTGCGGGTGTGAGGGGGGCTGGGGATGGGCGGATGGGTAATATTGCCCACAAAATTGGGGGGAGGGAGGGGCAACATACGAACATAGGAGAGTGTCAGGTGTTGGTTTAGAGTAAAATGCTGAGAAAACCATATCAAAATATAATTAGGAGGGTTACCTGTTTAGGATGCTCGGAGGGGATGTTCTGACGCGGGATGGACTTCTGGGGAATGTCTGAATGCTTATTTTGCCAGGGTGGGTTGTACCATTGGGTAGAGACCCAAGTAGTGAGAGTGGGGGTGGACCCACATCCTGGGGAGGACTAATGCCATCAAATAGAGGGAACTGTATCTCTCGAGAGAAAGGGTGGCTCCCAGGGCATTAGGGCAGTTGAGCAAGTCAGGCCCTGAACACTGTTGAAAGTATCTCTGGACATGGCTCCTCGGGAAATGGAAATTGGCTGTCGCTGTGGGCCCCAAGGGGAGGGGAAAATGGATGTTGAATGGATGGAACCAAGGTAAATGTGGGGGCAAGAGACGAGTTTCGAGAGAGTACACAAGGATGGATATAAAACATGTAATATTACACCAAAAACATACAGGGGATGACAGACTAATAAGGTAAACCATAATGTAAAACATAGGATAATTAAAAATTTTAGAAAACTGTATATCCTAAAGTATGGACCACAATGTAAGCACAGATGTCACCTTGCTTGAAAGCTATTGTCTCAGAGTCTGTACATCAGTTTCAGTAAATATGATATGAATAAGTTAAAAGATTATTGCTGTGGAAGGGAAAAGGTTTTATGGTGGATGTGTGGGAGTACTGTATATTATATATATGAATTACTGTGATCTAGGGCTCCTGTGAAGAGAAGCTCAATAATTAGGAAAAAAGAAAAGAAAAAGATAGGATGTAGAATTTTTCCAAATCAATATGTATTCTATATCTAACCTTTAAACTCATTGCTATATTCCATTTTACTAGTAAGGGAACTTGACATTATATTGGGCTTCACTTTTCAGGAAGTTTTGGATCACAGAGTGGTTCAACAATGGCAGTGGAGGAATACTGGTATGGGATGTTATTGACAGGCAATATATGGTTGACAGGGAGTTATACAGGGCATGTGTCCAGGGTGCATGGAAATGTTTGGATATACTCATAGTGGAAACAATTAAAAACAGCAGCTGGGGGGGGGTACTGAGTTCCTGGCTGGGGGGGGGGGGAGGCTCTGTCGTGGTCCCTAGGGGAGCAGTGGCAGTTCCCCAGGTGCAACGGTAAGGACCAGGAAGGAATGAGGGTCCAACAGTGAGCCCCTGATACTAATGACTATGCTTGTGAGCCTATACACCTGAAATAAGAACAAGGCCTAGAGCAGCACTGTGCCTAAGAGTTCCCTCCTGACAGCCTCCGTGTTACTCAAATGTGGCCAGTCTCAAAGCCAAACTCAGCATGTAAATACACTGCCTTCCCCCCACGTGGGACATGACACCCAGAGATGAGCCTCCCTGGCACTGAGGGATCTCTACCAAGTACCAGCTGATGATGCAACTAGAAAATGACCTTGAATTAAAGGTTCAACGTGGACCAGCAGAATATCCTTGTCTACATATAATAACAGGAGTTAAAAATGCTGTTTGACCTAAAGTAAGGGGGAAATGGAAAGGACAAATGAGTTTATATGGCTATGAGTCTCTAAAAAAGAGTCTGGAGGCTGTCAGAAGGATTGCCCTTATGCACACCTGAGCAGAGTCTCAGAGACAGATAAAGTAGATACAACCCCAGGTATTGGTCCTTTTGAGGGCTAAAGAGACCCACAGGTTCTATGGTCATGGCAGATGGGGTTCACTGCCATGTCGGTTGGCCCTTCTTTGGAGCTGGTGTTTCTGCGTGATGGACCTGGACTCAGATGGGATCTCTTTTCACAAGCCTTTCATGCTACTTTACTGGAATTGTAGTTGGTGCTGGGGCTTAAGATATATCTAGGGGATTTGAATCTCTGGACTGACAATATGATAGCCAGGCCCTGACGTCAACAGACTTCAGCTCCTACACTCTGATTTATTGGACTTACTCCACTCAGCTAACATGGAGTTGAAGACTGTCAACCACCACCTAGAGTGCCTACAACTGAAAGCAGGAGGATTGCATCCAGTATCCATGTGGAATCTAAACCCCCTCTTGACATAGATGTGGAATGGACACAACCAAGCCAAGGTCCACAGGAAGGAGGAATACAGTAAGGATCACAGTGGACTTAATGATGCTCTATTCATGAACTATTGTGGTTAATAATCGAGAAAATGTGGCATTGATGTGGAAAAAGTGGCCATGGTGGCTGCTGGGTGCGGGGAATGGGAGGAAGAGAAGAGATGTGGAGGCATTCTCGGGACTTGGAGTTGTCCTGGGTGGTGCCCCAGGGATAATTGCCGGATGTTGTATGTCCTCCCATGGCCCACTGGATGGAGCGTGGGAAAGTGTGGACTATGGTGTGGAACACGAGACATGGGGTGCAGTGATGCCCGGAGATGTACTCACCAGACGCAGTGGATGTGACATGATGATGGGGGAGAGTGTTATTGTGGGGGGAGTGGTGGGGTGGGGGCGGTGGGGGCAAATGGGGACCTCATATTTTTTTAATGTAATATCTTTTAAAAAAATGAATAAATTGAGTAGAATTTGGGGAAAAAAATGAGTAAGAAGAGACAGTATCCAACAGGCCATGTGTGAATGCATTTGTAACCACAGTTACTGCCTCTAAAAGGGAAAAAAAGGACTTTCTAAACAAGAGAAGGAACAAATTTTGATAGATCCTTGTAGTTCATTCAAATAACATTGTTATTTGACACCAACTGTTCTTTAAAGCCATTTTCCTCAAAGTGTTTCTAGAAATTGCTGTAACATGAAAAAAAGGTTTCTGTTGTCAAACAAGTCTGCAGTATGGTAGGTCACACAATAATAAACAGTTTTCTTTCCTGTAAAAAAAAAAAAGGGATAGGAAGCAGATGTGGCTCAAGTGATAAGGCCTCCACCTACCATATGGGAGGACCTGGGTTTATTCCCTGGGGCCTTCTGGTGAAAAAGAAGAGAAAGCATCCCTGTGCAGTGAGCCAGTGCCTGCATGGTGAGTTGAGTGCCTGTTTGGTGAGCCAAGTGCCCACGCAGTGAGCTGAGTGCCTGTGTGGTAAGTCGAGTGCCCATATGGGTGCCCGCATGGTGAACTGAGTGCCCATGTGAGTGCCTGTGTGGCAAGCCAAGTGTCCACATGGTGAGTCGAGTGCCTTTGTGGTGAGCCAAGTGCCCACACAAGTGCCCATGCAAGTGCCCTCGTGGTGAGCCAAGTGCCCATGTGTGTGCCACATGGTGAACCAGTGCCCATGCGGTAAGCTAGTGCCCACACAGTGAGCCAAGTGTCTGTGTGGTGAGCTGAGTGCCCTTGTGAGTGTCTGCATGGTGAGCTAGTGCCTGCATGGCAAGCCAGTGCCTATGTGGTGAACTGAGTGCCCATGCAGCAAGCTGAGTGTCTGCACAGAGAGCCAGTGCCTGTGCAAGTGAGTCATGCAGCAAGATGATGACACAACAAAAGGGAGATGAAGGGAAGTGGATTTAGCTCAAATGATAGAACATCCGCCTACCACATGGGAGGTCCAGTGTTCAAACCCAGGGCCTCCTGACCCATGTAGTAAGCTGGCCCATGTGCAGTGCTAATGAGCACAAGGAGTGCCCTGACATGCAGGGGTGTCCCCTGCATAGGGGAGTCCCATGCACAAGGAGTGTACCCTGTAAGGAGAGCCGCCCCACCTGAAGAAAGTGCAGCCTGCCCAGGAGTGGCGCCCCACACACGGAGAGCTGACGATGCAGCAAGATGATGCAACAAAAAAGAGACAGATTCCTGGTGCTGCTGATAAGAATACAAGTGGACACAGAAGAAGACACAGTGAATGGACACAGAGAGCAGACAACTGGGGTGGGGGGAGGGGGGGAAGGGAAGAGAAATGAATAAAAAATAAATCTTTAAAAAAAAAAGGGAGACGAAAGGGAGAGTCAAGGTGAAGCACAGCAGAGACCAGGAACTGAAGTGGTGCAATTTAAAGGGAACCTCTCTCCACATCAGTGGTCCCCAGGATGGAATCCTGGTGAATCCTAGAGGAGAAAGACAAGAAGACTAAAAGAGAAATGGATACAGAAGATCACACAGTGAATGGACACAGACAGCAAAACAGCAGGGTGAGGGAGGGGGAAGGGGAAGGGAAAAATAAATAAATAAATAAATAAAAATTCTAAAAGAAACCCACAATATACAAAAAGGACAATATATCATGACCAAGTGGGGTTCACCCTAGAATGCAAACTTGGCTTATTGTTTGTAACTCACTGTTATGAATTGAATAATGTCCCCCATAAAGACTTATTCAAGTACTAACCCCCAGTCCTGTGGATGTGAAATCATTTATAAATAGGATCTTCAAAGATCCTATACATTAAGATAAAGCAAAACAGAGTCAGGGTGGGCCCTAATCCAATATGACTGGAGTCCTAAGCAGAGGAAATTTGGACACAGGGAGTAGGAGTGAGTAGTACACAGAAGGAGAGAGAGAGCCATGTGATGGTGGTGGAGACTGAGTTACAGATTGGTTGCAAGCAACCACCAGGATGCTACTGATTTCAGAGAAAGCATGATTCTACCAACAACCTTGATTTTGGACTTCTAGCCTCCAAAACTGAGAGATAATAAAATCCTATTATTTAAGACAACTACCAGACTTCCGAAAGATGGCATATTAGAAAGACATGGGACTCTCTTCTCCAGAAAAATAGCTAGAGGACAGGATGAAACAGTCAAGAAAAAGATCTTCTAGGGTTTAGGACACAAGACAAAGGCTGGACACTGCCTAGAGGAGAGAGAAACAAAGGAGGGAAATCATGACGATAGAACTGTGAGTTGAAACCAGTGGCTGCTGCTGGCACCCTCCCCTACACAAAAGACACTTCAGTATTCTCTAAATAAGGCCTCTGAGAGGGACACAGGCTAAGGCTGACTCAGCTTCTGGCCCACAAAGTTGGTCTGCTGTGTCCCAGGAGCCCTTCCAAGCTGGATGGGGCCACACCATTGTTTGCCTTGGGAGCTGGCAAGGGGCTAAAGATACACAACCCTCCCAATCTCCTTCTCTACTAACCAGGACTGATTGCTGAGGATCCAGAGGGAAGTGGAAGTATTTCCTAGCCAGGGAAAGGAAGGGGGCTGCCAGAGAAGGCTGGAGAACTGTCTCAGAGAAATGCTGAATTACAAGTCTCTAGCATCCAGACAGGAAGCTCTATCACATTGATCCTGTCTGTGTTGCAACAAATACATTCCTACCAGGGATTGAACTAAGAGGTGCCAACGAGCACCATCTTCTGGCAGATTAAGGAAGTATGTGCAAAAAAATTAAATATATATGGGAGAGGCTTTTTCTGGTCTCTATAGCCTCCCTCCCCAATGCTCTAGGAAGTGAGTCTACAACCATTAACTGGGCCCAGTGCTCAGTTTTGAGCAACCAGCAGGGACAATCCTAATAATTCAGGCTGAGCAAGAATCAAAAAGCAGTGGTTAGCATACAGCCTCCTGCCACTAAATCCCTAAAAAAGAGAACGAAATTGAGCATCTGAGTAAACTACATCCTGATCAGATGCCTAGACATCCACAAAAATTATGAGCCATACTAAGAAAAAAGAAGACATGGCCCAAAAAAAGAAATACATCAAAGCCCCTGAAGAGAAGCAGAATTTGAAAGAACTATCAGTAAGATGCACACAAATTTCCAAAATTGCATTAATGGCTTGAAAGACAATATGGTTAAAGAGATAAATAGCATCAAGAAGACACTGAGGGAAACAGTCATGGCTCAACTGATAGAGCACCTGCCTACCATATGGAGGGTCCAGGATTTGATACCCAGGGCCTCCTGACCTGTGTGTTGAGCTGGCCCACAGGCATTGCTGCTGCACACAAGGAGTGCCATGCCACTCAGGGGTGCCCCTGCATAGCCCTATACGCAAGGAGTGTGCCCCACAAGGAAAGCCACCTGCATGAAAAAAAGTACAGCCCACCCAGGAGTGGTGCCACACACACACAGGGAACTGGTGCAGCAAGATGACACAACAAAAAAGAGGCATAGTTTCCCAGTGCCGCCTGACAATGCAAAGGGACACAGAAGAACACACAGCAAATGGACACAGAGTGCAGACAACAAGGGCAAAATGAAGAGAAAAAAATAAATCTTTTTTTTTTTTTAAAAAAGAAGACATTGAGTGAGTGCAAAGAAGAACTTGAAATCTTGAACAGAAAAGTAACAGAGCCCATGGGAATGAAAGACACAATAGGTGAGATCAAAGACACATTAGAGGGAAACGGATGTGGCTCAACTGATAGAGCATCTTTCTACCATATAGGAGGTCCAGGGTTCCAACACAGGGCCTCCTGACCCATTTGGTGTGTTGGCCCATGTGCAGTGCTGCTGCGTGCGAGGAGTGCCAAGCCACATGGGGTGTACACTGCGTAGGGGAGCCCCACATGCAAGGAGTGTGCCCCACAAGGAGAACCACCCTGCACAAAAAAACCGCAGTCTGTTCAGGAGTGGTGCTGCACACATGGAGAGCTGATGCAACAAAAAGAGACACAGATTCCCAGTGCTGCTGAGAATGCAAGTGGACACAGAAGAACACACAACGAATGGACACAAGAGAGCAGACAATGGGGGGGGAGGGGAAGAGAAATAAATAAAATGAATCTTAAAAACACACACATAAGAGGCATACAACAGCAGACTCAAAATGGTAGAAGAAAGAATCAATGATACTGAAGACAGAACAGCTAAAATTGGAGAGAAAGGAATATAAAAAATTGAGCAGGGGCTCAGAGTTGAATGACAACATGAAATGCAACAACATATGTGTCATGGGAGTTCCACAAGGAGAAGAGAAGGGAAAAGGAGCAAAAAGAATATTTGAGGAAATAATAACTGAAAATGTTCCAACTCTCACAAAAGAAATGAATTTACTTGTCCAAGAAGCTCACTATACCAATCAGAATAAATGTGAATAGACCTATTCCAAGACACATACTGCTCAGAATATCAAATGTCAAAGATAAAGAGAAAATTCTGAGAACAGCAAGGAGAAGCAAACCATACAAAGGTCATCCAGTAAGACTTACAGCAGATTTCTCTACAGAAACCATGGAGGAGAGAAGACAGTTGTATGATACAATTAGGATACTGAAAGGAAAAAATTGCCAGCTGAGAATTCTTTATCCAGCAAAATTGTCCTTCAGATATGAAGGTGGGTATAAAATATTCACAAACAAACAGAAACTAAAGAGTTTGCAAGAAAAACCCCACAGCTAGTCTGTGGTACTTTGTTACTATAGCCCTGGCATCTAAGACATTTACCATATTAAGGAATAAGGGAGAAAACCAATGTGGTATATACATTCTAATCAGATGTCTAGACATTAGCAAAAAATTACGAGCCATACTAAGAAAATAGAAGACATGGCCCAAGAAAAGGGCCATATCAGAGTTTGTGAATATTTTATATTCACCTTCATATTTGATATATATACACACACCCACATATATATTTACCATCCATTCATAATGCAAACTTTAAGCAAATTAAGAATAGAAGGGAACTTCCTCAATGTGTTTTTAATCTAAAAAAAAGCTACAGCTAATACACTTAATGGTGCAAGATGAACTACTTTTCCTCTAAGATCAGGAAAAAAGCAAGAATATCTGCTATTACCACATCTATTCAACATTGTGCTGAGGTGCTGGTCAGTGTCACAAAGGGGGGAAAAGAATACAGTTAGAGAGGAAGAAGTTAAATGTCTCTATTTATAGATGGTATGATCATGTGAATTAAAAATCCTAAGGAATCTTTAAAAGTGCTGCTAGAACTAATATATTAATTTAGCAAAGTCACAAAATAAAAGTCAATATAGAAAAATCAGGTGCATTTTTATAAACTAGTAATGAACAATTGGAAAATAATATTTTAAAACAATACTGTTTACAGTAACATAAAAACATGCAATATTTATGGATAAGTTTCACAAATTATATGTAAAATCTGTATACTAAAACTACAAAATATTGCTGAGAGATCTAAACAAGACCTAAATAAATGTAGACATGTACCATGCTCATAGATTGGAAGACTAACTATGGTTAAAATGCCAATTCTTCTCAAATTCATTTATAAATTTAATGCCGTCTCAAGCAAAATGCCAGCATGTTTAGAAATTGACAAGCTGCCCTAAAATATATATGGATATGCAAAGAACTTAGAATACTCAAAACACTTTCGAAAAAGAAGAATGAAATTGGAAGACTACATTATTTGGTTCCAAGACTTACTAGAATATGGCAGTTACTAAGATACGAGGGAAATGAGGGACCAAATCATGTGCAAATATAGGGAGAAAGTATTTCAAGTAAAGAATAGAGGAAAGTGCAAAGGTCCTAAGACATGAGCACATGTGGCACATTTGAGGAACAGTGAGAATGCCAGTGTGGCTGCAGCAGAATGATGGAGGGAGAGTAACAAGGGATGATGTCAGACAGGTAACAGAAGACCAGATAACTTAGGACCTTTTAGGCTACTGTAAAGGTTATGGATTTTACTTTAAATGAGTTAAGGAGCTATTAGGCAATTTTGAGGAGTTACATGATCCTGATGAATGTTTTAACAGTATTACTCTGTTTGTCATGTCCAGAATAGAATGAAAAGGGGCAAGACAGAAGCAGGGGCATCGGTTTAGAGGCTACCGCAATAACAGACGATGGTAAATTTGGATGAGGGGCCTGTTGGAATTTCAGTCTAGTTATAGATCTGGAAGACAATAGAAATGGTGGGGATGGGTCATGAGAGAAATTAACAGTGTCTTTCAAGCAAGCACTTCAGAGCATTCCATTCTACTTTCATATGGTAAGAAAGGATTAATCTCTGTAGATGGAGTTATGAAGGCTCTTTTTCTCAGGTGAAGCAATTACAGATTCATTGGTCAATGCAAACTTAATCTCTTCAGACAGTGGCTGATTCCTCAGGGCTGACTATTAAAGGTTTATTTGCAAAGACTCAGCAGAATTTAGGATTTCAGTGTCCCCAACATCATCATGATTAGCCCATATGTCCTCATTCCGACTTTTAAGATACCATTTCTTCCCAATCAATGCCTTCACTTTAAAAGAAGATACCCTGCAAAGTCGGGAATTCAGTCTGTGTTGTGTTTCAGCTACTTGCATGAGATTCTGCATTAGGATTTCAGAAATCTTAAGAAGTCTGTGGCTACAAGAAATATGGCTTTCTTTCAGGCACACATAGAAACTTTCATGTCCATCATGTGACCCTTGAGTTAGGAATTTGAAGTACTGAGTACATCTTTTTCTTTAACAACTTTGTCCAGCATATTTAGGAACAACTAGCTAACATCATTATAGTTTTTAACTTCACAAAAATCTGCTAAGGTATCATTTACACTCAGAGCCTTGCTTCATATAATTATTTGAGTAGCATATCTCTATTGCAAATTCATGCCACGCACTATCAGTGCCCTCTTCATCATTGGAAATAGTCATTAAAGCTTTTCTTTTTTTCTTTTCTTCATTAATGCTTTTACATCTAATCAATTTAGAGAGTCAATTTCAAAAACCACAGGACCAACTCAGAAATTTCATCTATAAGATTCTATTTTTCAAGGATCATTCTTGGCACCAAAATATGTATTAGTCAGGGTTCTTCAGAGAAACAGAACTGACAGTGTGCATATTAGGAACTGGCTCATGTGACTGTGGGAATTGACAGTGCAAATTTCAAAAGTCAGACTGTAAGATGGAAACTCCAATGAAGCTGAATTCCCAGGACAAGATAGCTGGCTGAAGCAGAGGCAGGAATTCTTGTTTCTGACTTCTAAAATCCTCTGTTCTGGTTTTGAGACCTCCAACTCATTGGATGATGTGACTCTTCTCATTGCTGAGGGCAATCTCCTTTGTTAATTGTAGATGCAATCAATTGTAGATGCAAGCAACTCACTACAGATGCAAATTCATCTATGAAATACGCTCACAGTAACAGGACAATGATTGTTTTGCCTAACAATCACATGAAATTAACCACCATGGGGAGATAGAGGAGAATCATTAGAGAAGTAGGAGGAAATCTTTGCTATGAGCAAAGGTGTTTAGCCTCCAAGGCAACCAATATTATCAGAAATATGAGTAGGGGAGTTCATGAAGGGATTTGACTGTCAGGCTAGTAGCATCACTGGAGAGTTTCTAACGAAGCAGAATCATGTTCAAATTCATGGTTTGTAAAGATTACTCTGGTAACAAGGAGGGGATAAAATGGAGGGTAGGTAGGCAGGAAGAGAAGGAAGGAGGCAAGGACAATTATAAGGCCATCATATCTGATTATATCAGAGCCAATGCTTTCCTGATCTGGGGTTTTCCTGTACCTGAGCTCCTTGAGTCTGAACTTGTGAAAGTTTCCAGGTATTTCTCTGCCAAAAATTCCAGCTGGGCCTTCCGCGGTTGACCTAACACTGCCAGGAAAGGAATTGCTGAGGCCTCTGTCCGTGGTTCTGATTAGGAAGTCCCTCTCTTCATCATACATACATTCCCATCTCAGATCTCAAGGCTAGCACAGAATCAACAAGCCCAGTAACAACCTACACATGACCAGAGGCTCAGAGGCCTTGGGTTCTGTGTGTCTGGCTGCACTTCTGTTCAGATACCCCAGGTCATAGTTGCTTTGATGGTGTATGTTTGGCCAGCCAGATTGAGAAAGGCTTCATACCTGGGCCCTGACCTAGACACTTTCATGGTCCTACCCTACTGCTATGGATGGGGCTGCTGGAGGCTGCCAAGGACTTGCCAGGCTCCTTGGTCATGTTTTTCATGGTGGCCTAGCTTCCACTTTGCTCAGCAGTCATCCAGAGCAACCTAGCAGGCCTAAATTTCTGACCTTTTGTCTTTTGTACATGTTAACTTCCTGAAAAGCCCTTTCATACTTCCTTTTCTTGGATAAATCTTATTTACTCTTCAGTCAGCTTAGGTGTACCCAGCTCCTGAAACCCCTCCATGATTCCTCTCAGTGTCCTTATATGTCTCTTCCTCCTCTTTATCCTCCTCCTCTTAACTGACACCAATTACACAAAATTGGCTTATCAATAATCTTGGCTCATGACATTGTCATCATTAGTGCTGGAATGGACCTTTTTTCCCTCCTTCTTTCCTCCCTTAGTCTTTCTGTCCCTCTCTTCCTTCTATCCATCTTTCTTTAAATATCTTTTATAGTCTGTAGTAATTATTTTAATATAGTTAAATTTATCAGTCTTTTCTTTTTATAACTAGCTCTTTTTTTGCAAATTGTTTGAGGAATAGGTCCTATAATAAAATTATAAAGATATTAACTTATAACTTATATGAAATGTTTAAAAAATTTTATATTTTCTATTTTTTCCCTTAGTCCATTTAGAGTAGATTTTGAGTATGGAGTAGGATAGGGATCCAATTTTATTTTTTCCCATTTCTGTCATATTATATGCATAGGTCTATTTTGGGGCTGTGTTCTAGTCCATATCAGCCAATTTGTTCCATACACCAACTTAATATTTTCATGATTTCATAGTAAGTTCTGATATCTGATAAAGCAAGTCCTTCCTCCTTATTCTTCTTTTTCAACAATATCTAGGCTATTTGGGTCCTTTCATCTTCCATATTAATTTACAATCAGCTTGTCTAACTTCATTTTATAAAAAACCCTGTGGAGATTATGATTGGTGTTGCACTGAATCTATAACTCAATGGAGAATTAACCTTTTAACAATATTAATTCTATTTATGAACATGGTATAGACATTGTCTTCATTTGTTTATATCTTCTTTAATATCTTTCAGTAAAGTTTTCCCCGTACTTTTTACTTTGGAAAAATGTTGATCCTATAGAATAGCCACAAGGTAGACAGACGCCCTAACCACTGGGCCAAGTCCGCTTCCCCATGGTATTTTTGAAAGCACAGGCCTATTGCTTTGCAAAATATCATTCACTTTGTATTTGTATAATTGTTTCCTCATGATTAGATTCAGGTTAAACATTTTTTGGCAGAAATACTCTATCAGAGATGTTTATCTCAATGTGTCGCATCTGAAGGCAAACAATGTCACTTGTCTTATTATTGCTGATGTTAAATTTGATCACTTGGTTGAGAAGTTATCCCTCAATAACGTTTCATAATTATTTGCACAATTTTTTGTTACACAATTTTTTGTTACACAATTTTTTGTTACATTTATGTCTAAGCACTTTAGAGTTTTGTTGTTATTGTAAAGGGCATCTTTGAAATATTACATTTTCTATGGCAATTTTTCATTGCTGATATATAGAAATGCAATGACCTTTGTATATTGACCTCACATACAATACCTTTCCATACTCTCCTAATAATTGTAGAGATTTGTCTTTGATTTTTGTTCTGCTTTATATTATGCAATCATATAATGGACATATACTGCCGGTTTTATTTCTCCCTCTTCAATTATTTATGCTCACAATGTCTTTTTCACTTATTAGGCTGAAGTTTCCCTTTTGTACTCTTACAGCTCTTTGCTTCCCTCAATCATGGCATATTCTGTATCATTATTGTCTGATAATTTCTCTGTCTCCCTCACCAGCCTGATAATTTTTTGAGGATATAGATTGATTTGTATATGAGTCCACGATAAGCAATAATTCTTGGCACAGAATGAATGTTTTGGAATAATAATAACCAGTTATTGAATACTGTGCTATGCATTTTACATAAATAATTTCATTTAATCTTCCTAACAACACCATAAGATGGCAACAATTATCTCCACATTATAAATGAGGAAAATAATATTCAGAGGTTATGCAACTTACCAAAGGCCATATAACTAGAAAGAGGCAGAACTCGGATTTGAACTCAGATCTGATTCCTGATACTTTCATTTAATCATTATTCTTTACTGCTTCCCCAGTGAATGAATGAGTGACTAGATAGGAGGAAGGATGCAAGTGCCTCCTTCAATTTATAAGGGGTTGAAGGTCTCTTGGGTTCCCTCTTACTCTGGAGAGGTTTGTGCATCAAGGCTACTGGTTCTGGGCTACCTCTGGAAGTCCTGGTGGTCTTCCATCTTACATTCTGGGTCCCACCATCTGTCACTGGGATTAGTAATATGCTAGGGGTTTTGTGTCTAGCAGTGCCTTCACAGGGCACTTAACTAAGTCAGGTAATTTACAGTGTGGTCTAAGACCCATGGACCAGGGAGTGACCAGGCAGCAAATGGCTTAGGAGTCCCTCAAGGGCCAGACTCTGGTCCCTAAATTTGAGAAGCCCAGTTGAAGCTGAGCAAACAGCATTTGCAGTTCTGGAAGTAGCCAGACCTAAGACTCAGGGGCTAATGTCAGTGAGCCTGGTCAAGAGCCTAGAGGTGGTCAGAAATGATCCCCTATCTATAGCAATGTCTGTCCTACATTGTTGTGGAAAAACAGATATGTCTTGTCCAGGGGTGCTGAAATATGATTGGGGGAGATAATTGTGTCTCAGACTCAAGTCACATACTCCCTGCAATTGCAAATGAGTCTGATGGTTAGCACTCTGTAGCCTGGAAGCCGAGGTACAAAGGGAACCACAATATATGTAAGCATTTCAGTTCATGAAATCCATCAATTACCACAAGTTTTCATAAGTTTGTGCCTCGAATAGGCAGTTCTCAGGCAAATAAACCCAAGAAACAGTTTTTGCTACACTCCACATCCTTCTTTTTTTTTTCCACACCCTTATTGAAGATTTTTAATGACATCAAATAAAGAGGGCTCTTAGACATCTTGCAACAATATTTCTTTTTACCCAGGGTTTCCCAAATTTAATTGATCAAGGAACCCCTTCCTCCTTTTCTTCAAAGAAAGCATTAATATCCTATAGGACACCAGCATTTTGAGTGGTTCAGTTTGAAAAATGCTCATTTAGTTTTCTTCCTCACACAATTTTTTTCCCTGATGCTACTTCTAAAGAAGGACCAAGAATACCTCTGCTTCTCTGCCAGTTTATTCTTGTCTGTCTGTCTCAAACTTTCTCCATCCCTGTGATTCTTTGTCAATATCCATATTCTCAGAAATTGTTATAAGTTTTTGGGACCAGGATAAATTCCCCTGGTAGGAACCTACATGCAATGATCTAGCAAGTTTGACTAGGTGAAGTCAAAACAAAACTTCGGAGGTGAGGGCAACCGTGAAGCCCATCAAGGGTGGGCTCAGGGATTCCAGTGTCTTGAGGGCCTTATCAGAATACAAAGTGAGTTTACAGTTGGCGAGAGCTGTAGTTTTAGCCAGTTGGCAATGGCGACCTCTTTCCACCTTTCTTTATTTACTACTTCATGGGAGATGAGGTTGTGGAGGAAAAGTGGGATGATACCTAGTGACACAATGATTGGAGGCCTGCAGGTCATCCTGGACTTCAGACTCTCCCCTTTCAGAGCCCAACAACTGGGGCCTTAGAACATGCTGACAGAATGAATGGCAGGCATTTTTCTTGGTTCTTCCAGGCACACAGTCCCCATCCCACCTCTATCAATACCTGCTATGGAGCAAAACTATTCTCTATCACGAGACTGGAGCTCCTTAAGGGTTGGGCCAGCTTCTTATATCTTCTTGGGGTCTCTAGTCCTCATCATGGTGGGAAGAAGCACTAGAAAGTACTTGACCAGTAACATTTTGTGGGTAGTCAGTTTTTCTAAAAACTTCTATAGGCATAATCTTATTTGGGATTTATAGCAATTCTGTGAAACATGGCAGAGAACATCATTCGATTGTATAGCTAAAGAAATCAGGTTTAGAGAGGTGAAGTGATGTACCCAACTTCACACTGCTGGGTGTGGCTGGCAGTCTATTTGTTACACCATAGATGCTGCCTCTGATTTGATGAAGGGGGCTTCCTAGCCTGGGTAAGGGGGCAGGGAACAGTGTCTGGTCTTAGCATTCTGTGATTCTCTCCCCAGTGGAATCTCCTGTTGGAAAAGCACTGAAGAGGGAAGCACTGAAACCTTCTCAAGGACTGATGGGGGTTCATCCTCACTTTACATGCTCAGAGCCTTAGGAGAGTTCTAGGCAAATAACGACTGTCATTTCCTGAAAATCCCCTATGTGCTGGAGTCATTATTACATCCATCATTTCTAATCTTTCAAGCAATTCTGCATGGAAGGGATGACTATCTCCATTTTCCAGATGGGGAAACTGGCTCAGAGATGAAGTCATTTGCCTGAGGCCATGGAGTTTGTATACCTGGGGTTTTAAAGCAGTTCTGCTGATTCCAGAATATTGGTGCCTTTTGCTTAGCACACCTGGGACAAATGTTTATTGAATGAACTTGTGAAATAAGTTCTCCTCTCTCCCAGTCACCCTTCTCCCAGTCATCCTACTTCTCCCACTCAACACCACAGTAGGCTAAGTGGAGATCACCAGTCCAAAGAGGAAATTATGCTGCTCCCTGCTTCCCACCTGATTCCATCACTGCCCAGCATCTCTCATGATACCTTTTTTTCTGATGCTGCTTTTCAACACTTCTTTTCCATCCAGTGCTGGGACAGGAGCCAGGTGCTTAGGGCTGGAGTCTGAGATACCAGACTGAGCTTGGATCCTGACCTCTGGCCCCTACCCTTGCTGATAGTCCTATCTTGTTGCTGCTAGTTCTGCAGTCAGGTACCTCTCAAAAGCCACTGCACTAGTCCAAGTCTCTATCAACTCTTGCAAACCCTCCTCACTCATCTCCCATTCTCTAGTCTTTTCACTTCCCCCACATTAATCCACACATGACAGCCAGAGTGAACCTCACTGACAATGCCTCAATCTCATAAAACCTTCCAGCACTCTCCATGGCTAAAGCTCCACCTCCTCAGCCTGTCCTACAATGCTGGGCATAATCTAGTCCTGACCTACTGTTGGGGATTTAGTCACATCCCACAGAAGAGGCAAGTTCATTCCCAACCCCTGGTTCTGTGGGTGTGAACCCACTTGTAAATAGGATCGTTGAAGATGTTATTAGTTAAGGTGTCCCCAAAGAGAATGAGGGTGGACCTTAATCCAAAATGGTTGAAGTCTTTATAAGCAGAGGAAATTAGACATTGAGAGAGAATCCAGGAAGCAACCATAAGATACAAGTCAATGGAACCCAGAAGAGAAAGGAGAAGACAAGACCATGTGCTTTGCCATGTGACGGAAAAGCCAAGGTACCCCAAAGTTTGCCAACCTGCCAGAAGATACCAACACTGGGAAGAAGCAAGCCTTCTTGCCTCTGAAACCATGAGCCAATAAGTTCCTGTTGTTAAGACAACAGCATTTATTGTGTGTATTTGTTTTAGTAGCCTGGAAATGGAAACATCTCCCTCTCCAGTCTCTTTCCTCACTCTGCCCCCATCCTCATGCCCAGTGCCCCAGCTTTATTCAACAGCTGGCAGGTGGTCTTTGTAACCTTACTCACTCACATTACTTCCTTTGGTAGGGAATATTCATTTATCTTTTGAGACTCAGCTCAAGCAGCGTCTCTTCTGGGAAGGCTCCATGACTTCCCTTTCTCACCCCAGTTGGAAAAATACTCCTCCTCTACCCCTCTTTCTGTGGTCTCAGCTTTGGAAACACTTGACTGCCCTGATTTGTTCTGTGTTTTTTCTCTCCCACTCATCTGTGAGCTTGTTGAGGACAGTGATCATGTCTGCGATACCTTTGTGACCCCTGCCCTCAGGAATGGCTTGGTACACAGTAGTAGCTTAGCAGGAGTCAGTTGAATGCATGAACTTGACCTATGATGGCTTCACTGATGAGGCCCATGGCTTCAGAGTCCTGCTACTCCAATTTCATCCTAGGTGATGAGAAAACGTTGCAAAGAGGTCTGGAGAAACTCTTCTCAGTGTCCCTCCCGGTCAGGCTTCTCCTTCCTCTAGACACCTGTGGCTGTTTGAGATTATTTATGAATCCCCAAAAGAAAGATTATGTTTGTAAACTAGTCTATTCTTCTGAGTGTGATATCCTTTGATTGTATTAAATTCAAAGGATTCAAGTTTATTTAATAAAATCAATTTAGGGCCTTTGATTCTACCACATAGTAAGGCGTAACTCAAGTTGAGTCCCCACCCCTTGGTGGGCCTATATAAATGGACACTCTGTCAAGAAGACACAGGGGAAAAGAGAGCTCCTAGATGCCAGAGGAGAGAACTTTGTCATCTGACAGAAAAGAGAAGGAGCAAACAGCTAAAGCCTCTGGGAAAGACGAACCATTTGCCTGGTAGCCTACAGAGGAGAGATCAGGCAGAGATCAGCGGCCATCTTGCTTCAACACGTGGCAACTGACTTTGGTGAGAAAGCAACCATGAGTTGGACACTTTAGGGCCTTGTAACTGTAAGTTTACCCCAAATAAATACCCTTTATAAAAGCCAACAAATTTCTAGTACTTTGCATCAGTGCCCCTTTGGCAGACCAATTCAATACCCTTCCATAATTAGGGCACACTCTCCATCGCGCCATGGCCAGAGGGAGATCTCATCTTTGAATTCTGGCTTGGCTTAAATTTTGAGGCACATTCCTTCCTTAGTTCCCCAACTACTCTCCTCTCCAAAAGTGGGAGCATAAGTCTCTGTAAAACATAACTAGCAGTCTGTATAACTCTTGGCTTCCTGCATTCTCCTATTTCTGTCATTTATCAGGAGAGAGAGAGGGTGAAGGTGAGTCGGAGAAAGGAGAGAGCAAAGGTGGAGAGGGAGAGTAATACCTTATGTTCTAGGGCTTCCCTCTTCTCAGTGAAGTGGCAAGCACTGATTAAGCAGAGTAATTCTTCCTCTTCAGCTCTTGCTCTAGGGAAGGGGATGAATGATTGACTGTCAGGAACCTTAGCACCTCCTCTCGGGAAGGTCCTCAGGGGCAGCAAGCCCCAGGCATGTCATAAGAGGCGAGACACCTCCTGAAGAGGTTTGATCTCTTGTCTTTGCCTTTGGCAGGCTCTGATTCCCATTTTCTGCCCTTGTGTTGTCCTCTCCCACTCACAGACATATTTGCAATATGTATAGTCTGCTCATTTTATTGTTAGTCATTAAACATGTTGTAGAAGGATTCATTTCCAGTCCATCTATCCTGATTTTAATTTCCCAGTTAAAGTTTCCTGGAGCAGCCATCTCCCACCTCTGGGTGTGCTAGGAGAGTTCTGATCAGCCTCAAAGTCAATTCCAGATGCTCATTCCTAAGGCTGCATGTTGCTGGCCCCTGTCTTGTGGTGAGTCTCCTTTGAGAGTGTTTAATATTTAACACATTTATTAGATTGTAAGCAAGGGTGTGCACTCTGTGGAAACTGAAACCCTGAACAGTTCCAGTTGCCCTGGGTCACTCACTTACCAAAACACATGCCCACCCAGGGCAAAGGATAAGGTTTCACTGCCTAATAAGTGTGTCAGGCTGGCAAGCTGGTGTTGCTGCTTTAGGTATCCCATAGTACTCCAGCCTCTGGGATCACCTGCCCTTTGCCACTCAAGTGGAATCACCTGGGCCCCCATACAGTGGGAACACTGATGTCGCACATTCAGTAATTTCAGAGCACCTCAGGGCTAATGTTACTCCTGGTGAACTCTTAGTCTTTTGTTTTTTTTTAAATTATTTTCACCTGTTTCCACTTTTTTTTTTTTTTTTAAGATTTATTTATTTATTTAGTTTCCCCCCCTCCCCTGGTTGTCTGTTCTTGGTGTCTATTTGCTGCGTCTTGTTTCTTTGTCCGCTTCTGTTGTCGTCAGCAGCACGGGAAGTGTGGGCGGCACCATTCCTGGGCAGGCTGCACTTTCTTTTCACGCTGGGCGGCTTTCCTCACGGGTGCACTCCTTGCGCGTGGGGCTCCCCCATGCGGGGGACACCCTTGCGTGGCACGGCACTCCTTGCGCGCATCAGCGCTGCGCATGGGCCAGCTCCACACGGGTCAAGGAAGCCCGAGGTTTGAACCGCGGACCTCCCATATGGTAGACGGACGCCCTAACCACTGGGCCAAAGTCCGTTTCCCGAACTCTTAGTCTTTGTGGTAGTTTTAAACATGTCAGCAAATTCTTTGATGCTCCCCCTGAACGTAGGCTGGCCTGACTGATTGACTTCTGATAAATAGAATGAGGAGGAAGTGATGCTGTACGATTTCTGTGGCTAAGACACAAAGGACTACAGAGCTTCTGCCAGGCTTTTTCTCTGGAAGCTTGACCTGCTGTGAGGAAGATCGGGCCACATGGTGTGGTCATGCACAGGTGTACTGGCACACAGCCTTGGCTGAGGGCCCAGGTGATACGTGAGTAACACATGAGGGAGGAAACCTTTGAGGGGGCTCCAGTTCCAGCCTCCATCTGACCACAACCACTCTATGTCCTGAGAGTGCTGTCTTCATTCTTTGCGGCTTTGTTCCACAGTCACTGTTCTACAAGCCTCTTTCATCCTCCCAAAGCATCATTAATGAAAGGTTATTGTGTGCAGTGGGTGATATGGAAGGTTTGCAGCCAATCATAAAGTACAAATACATTTTAGCCTACTAAATTGTATTTTAGGCACTTACTAACCCTTTTCTATATAGCCTTGATGTTAGGTTAAACTTTTAAAATAACCAGAAGCTGATATCAGTGACTCACTGAACTAGCACTCAGATTCCTTGTTTCTTTAATGCTGATGCAATTTTATAACTGCATAATCTTTACCTTATAATTGAACAGTAATAAACAACTCATCAGTGGCTCCCTTGTTTCCCCTTATCTTGTTTTACAATCCTGAAGTTTGATACTCCTGTACGTAGCCCTCAATGTTTATGAAGTAAGATCAATCAGTTCAGAACTGATGACCCCAATTCCTAAGCTATGTTGCTAAATCAAGTCAGTTGTAATCAAAGTTAGCTTGCCTGACATGCACAATAGATTTACCCTTAAACTTCAATGAACTAAGCATGTAATCAATCCGTGCATATTCAGAGATTAGGCTATCTCTAACCCTGTCCTCTCAAACCACCCATTCACCATGCTCGAAACATCACTTTCTATTCACCCAACAAATGATTCAACATGATGCCCATCTACTATGTTCCCCACTACTGCACTATCTTCCCTTTAGTTGGCATAATCCCACCTCGCCTTTTTGTTCAAGCCCGTCAAAACCCTAAGCACTCCCAGCTTGGGAAGAAGACAGCTAGCTTTTGCTGAATAACCTTTTCCTCTTCTCAAAATCCTGACGTCACTTAATTAACTCTATAGTGTGCATAGGCAAGGACTCACTTTTTGTATTTTGGATTTTAAAAAAAAATTTTTTATTATCTTTTTTTAAAAAAAGAAGATACATAGATCACACAAGAAGGGACTAGTTTTTGAGAGACAATAGATTTGGGGCCACAGAGGGGGTTACAGCACAGACTGAAACAAATGAGAACTTAAATTTGTATATTAGACACACTTTACTGAAAATTCACAGGCATTCCAGCACTGTGGGAATTTCTTGCTGATCTTGCCCACTGTTGGGATACAACTTTCTGCCATTGCCTTGGGTCTCTCCTCCCCCACTCCCCTCCTTTGGTCCTCCTCTACTCATTTAATTGCATTAACTCTTGTTGCTTTCAAATGCAGAGCAAGCCAATGATTATATTCTTAGTCCATAAACTAGGGCTATAAGAAATGAAGTGTCCCATATATCAACCTTCCACCAACACCTTGCATTGTCATGAGACGTTATGTTATGCATATTTGCTCTGTAAGTTCACAACTTTTACTATACACTTAATTGTTTATGTATGTCCATATATAAATGATATAAAGATAATAATAATTGGATTGGTTAGGGAAAAATACTTTGTTTGGTAGTAATATTTTGACAATGCACTTTAATCATTAGTTAAAAAGGTTTAAAAACAATGCAAATTATTGGTGGTAGGGTGAGATGTTATATATGTTTGTTTGATGTTATGTATGTTTGTTTTGTAAGTTCATGACTATTATACACTTATTGTTTATGTATGTTTATGTATGAGTGATAAATTTCAATAAATTTTTAAAAAAGCAAAAAAAAAAAAAGAAGAAATGAAATGTTATTTCTCTACATTTAAACTTATTTTCTTTTTCCAGACTTCCTTCCTATAGGTGGCAGGAATGTATTTCATTCACTTCAGGGTCTCCTAATTTCTTCTCTCCAGGGTAGTTTCAAGTCTTAGCAGCCACTGAAATACTGGGTTTGGGGTGTCTGGTCTTTTTGCTGGCATGCCCTGAGTGTTGGGTGGTTCTTTTTCATCCTTAGTTGTCAATTTATGGGTTGGGTGTTGCTCTGCCATCCCTTATATCAGTTACAATACCTCTCCAGATCCAACTCCCTCCCAGCCATCCCTGAGCCCCACCTGGACACACAGAACATGCATTTGCTTCCATGCTGTGAGGCTAGAACCCATCAGGAAGACAGAAGCAATTGCCCTTCAGAGACTTTCCAAGGAAATGGAACAATGGAAATGCAGATAAGCAAAACTTGGTAATAAACCAGTTTCAGTCCAGGAGAGGTCCAGATTGAACATAGCATACTAACCAATTATATCTGCTGCCCACTTTGTATCTTAAATTGCATGAAGAGTTTTTCTTTTAACAGGCTTTTGAAGTTCAGAAGCTTAGATTTTTGCAATTGAAAGTCTTGGATTTTGAATTTAACTCTGACTGTAAAGAGTGCTGCTGGCCTGGCCTCAGTAGGGGCTGGGAGAGGGAAGAATGAGGTATACCTAGAGACAGCAGGGCATACTGGGAAGTAAGCATCTTACTACAGTGATTTGAAGTCTCTCAGTCTTCTAGTCTCACATCTAAACTGTGGCCAGGTGCATTTCATTACAAAACTTGCCTTTTACATTCTTTCTGTAACCAAAAGAAAATTCCCTAAGAACAAATTTCACCTTCTTCCTAGGCATTGGCCCAGACTGCAGATGACTTTCAAAAATAATGTTGTCCCTTTTCTGATATATAATTAAAAGATGATTATATGATTATAAAATAGAGCTCTGGTAGAGACCAGAACTGGGGAGTAGAGAGAAGGGTGGTGTTGGAGAAAAGGCACTCACTGGAACACGGTGACTGAAGATTGTAGGCAGAAAGTGTTTTGGGAAGCTCTCCCAATGGAGGGGGTCTGAAGAATAGACTTCAGCCCCCCACCCCACCCCCCACCGGCATGGTGGAGTTCTGAAGTGAGACTTCAGCCCGTCCAGCACAGGTGGTCATGAATTTATATAGTATACATCTATAGGTAGGAAAATGCTTAGTCAGTGGGAGTAGGTTGGGGCTTGGATAAGACCCAAGGGCCAATAGGAAACTGTAGAGGTGAATTTTTTCCCTTGCATGGCTAAGGGGTGGTGGGTTAGGGGTAGTGAATTTTAGGGAGACAGGAGGCATTGGTGGTGCCATGTGACTCCTTTGTCTATTCTTGTGAGGAAATGAGGTGAATCTGAGTTCGTAGGTTCTGGGTGTGGGGCTCTTCTATGGCACAGGAATGCAAACCACTGTTTGTTAACCATTGTAAACCCTGTGATAAGTTAATCACTATAAACCTTGTAAGGGATAAACCTCTAACAGGTGGATCATGGAATGTTTCCCAGAGAAGGTGACGCTTGAGCTGGGGAGAGTATTTCGGGTAAAGGAGGGAGTGCAGGTAGAACCACAGAAGTTGTCTTGGTCATTATGAGCAGGATATGAAGAGGGACTGCAGGGTACAGGTGGCAAAGAGTCATTAGGTAGCCTGTAGGAGTCAGCCTGTGTGAAGTGTGGGAGGCGAAGGTTTTGGCTTCCATCCCAAGGGTAAGAGGTGCTAGGCCATGTGAAGATTCTTGTCAGGGCAGTGCTGTGATTCAAATTGTTTCCTACTTACTCCCTCTCCCATTATTTGTTCATTCCATTCTCCTCAGCTGCAGTGCTCTGTGCCATTGTCTTCTTTGTATGAGAAGAATTTCTGACCTCACTCAGTCCCACACTCTACCTCCTTCACCTCTTCTCCTGAACTCTACATCTCATGGCACTTTCAGTATAGCTATCCTGCAACTTGCAGGCTTCTGAATATCCTCTCCTCTCTTCTTCCTCCAAGTCTTTGCTCTTGCTCTTCCTTCCTCTTCCTAGAATTTCCTTCCTACCCACTTTTCTATCTGGCTATCTTTTTACTCAGCTTTGTAGCTGCCTCTCTAAATGGTATCCTGGCCCCTCGGCTGAGCCAAGGCCCTCTCCCTGTGCTCCTATTGATGTTTCTGATCCATGTCTCCTTAGAGTCCCAAAAGTTGCCCCAGCCTAACCCTTAGGATGTCAGCTTGTCAAATCTGCATGGGCAGGGATCACAGTTGCTCTCTTAGGTGCCTGCCATTGACAGAGGAGCAGGGAGGTGGGGTGGACAGCACTCCCAAGCCCTAGAACCCATTGTTGTTGTTTTTTTAGGAGGTACCAGAGATCGAACCCAGGACCTTGTACATGGGAAGCAGGTGCTCAACCACTTGAGCTAAATCTGCTCCTGTGGAGCTGGTCTTTGACCTAAAGCTCAGAGCACATACTATATAATAGGATTAGTGGGCAAATAATTAAGAAGCTGTAGGAGGGTGTGGCCTCAGGGTGAACCACACCTCATTCTAGATTCTGTAGGCCTAGCTCTGGTCTCAGAATCAGAAGATCTTGTTACCAACCAAGGGCTTGTAGCCCAATGAGCACAGAAGTCAATTCTGTGACACTAGGGTTCCAAGAAAGAAAGAAAAAAAGAGTTTATATTGTAGGGTAGCCAAGCAAGGAAACAGGACGAAAAAAAACTCAGGTATGTCACCCTGAGTTTAAGGAGCTTAGGGTTTTCATGGGATTCAAACAAAGGGAGGTGGAGATAGTGATGTCATCTGTTAATTGGTTATGTTTTGGTTATAATTAATAGGGAGTGTGCAAGCATGGGCTCTTGAGGAGCTCTTTGAAATTGCTAAAAGCTATCTGGGATAAGTATAAAATGGCTATAAGTGAGGACTATAAAAGATGGGCTATAAATAATGGACAAAAGAGGCAGCGGACTTGGCCCAGTGGTTAGGGCATTGGTCTACCACATGGGAGGTCCGTGGTTCAAACGCTGGGCCTCCTTGACCCATGTGGAGCTGGTCCATGCATAGTGCTGATGTGTGCAAGGAGTGCTGTGCCACGCAGGGGTGTCCCCCACGTAGGGGAACCCCACGCGCAAGGAGTGCGCCCCGTAAGGAGAGCCGCCCAGTGCCAAAGAAAGTGCAGCCTGCCCAAGAATGGCGCCGCACACATGGAGAGCTGACACAACAAGATTATGCAACAAAAAGAAACACAGATTCCCATGCCGCTGACAACAACAGAAGTGGACAAAGAAGACACAGCAAAATAGACACAGAGAACAGACAACTGGGGTGGGGTGGGGAGAGAAATAAATAAATAAATCTTTAAAATAAATAAATAAATAAATAATGGACAAAAAGCAATGTTTTAGATTACTCAGTTAACAAGTGTTGTATTAACAACTATAATAACAAATGAAAGAATGAAGATAAGCTAAACAGGCTGTAAGTGATCGGTTGGAAGCAAGAGACAAGCATCTGGCTATACATCTCTTAGTTAACGTAAGATAAGAAGTAAAAGAAATAAGTTAAAATATCAATTTCAATTATAAGCAAAACCATTGTAGTCAGTGGTTACAATCTGATTCCTAATCCAGAATCACCAGTGACCCTGGGCAACTCCTTGTCCCTCTCTTAAGCCTCAGCTTTCTTATCCATACAATGAAAAAGTTGAACTGGATGAACTGTTCCTCCAGTCTCCTCAACCCACATTGCCCACGAGTGCCCTGCAGTGTCTGCTGGTGACATGAACATGAAGCAGCCCCATTCCTACCCTCATGGGACACATAGTCTAGAGGGGTCAGACTCATCCTCAGAGGGTTCTAACAGTGGTAAAGAGGAAAGGATGGGCTTTATGGCTAGAAGGACCTATGTGAGAGTCTTGGCTGAGTCACCTTGGGCAACTAATTTAATCTCTCTGAGTCTCAGTTTCCTTATCTGTAAAACGAGGATGGTAATTCCTGCCTATGTGTTATGAGGGTTAAAAGAAACAAATCAACATACATATCTAAAGAACTTGGTGCTGCAGGCATTGTTGTAGGGATGACTCTCAGGAGGGAGGGATTCACTCTGCCTCAGGGGAATGGGGGGTTGGGGGAAGGCTTTCCAGCACAGGCCTTCAATCTGGGCGTTGAAGGATGAGGAGGAATCCCTGAGGAGGAGCTTGTAAGGGCATTGTAGGCAGGGCCTCAGAGCCCACCATCCCTGGCGGGAGCATCGGACTTCCTATACAGGGTTGCTATGGTCCTCACAGTCTCTTTCCACCTCTTCCGGGCAGATTCTGTTCTGTTTCAACTCTCCTCAGTACTACTGGGTCCTTGGTCATGCTCTGCTCTGTGTCTTTTCTCTGTGACTGTTGTTAAACTTTTGCTGGCTATCATTTCTTACTCTTCTCTCCTCGGGAGAAGGAGCCAGCTTTCTCCTTGATTGATACTCTCAGAAACATCATCTTCCCACTAACTTATTCTAATGCCTTTTCTCTACCTGACCACAACCAATCCTATGCTGTGGTTCTCATGGCCTCCTGCATGCTGGGAACCTGAATCCATCTCTTTTTACCTGTTCTTTCCTACATTTTCCACCATGCTCTCTACTAGCATCTTCTCTTCAGCATTTTAAAATGCTCAGGTCTCTGCATCTTAAAAGAAAAGAAGCCCTCAGTGCCCCTCAGCTTCTCCTCTTCACAGCCACCTATTCAGAAGAGTTTGTTGTTGGCCACCCACTCACTCTTCCACCCGTTGAGCTCTCACCCCTCTACCCCCTTCGCCATCTATGGTGCTGAGCTTTCCCTTGACATGGCTTTGGCCCAGGCCACCCACACCTTCTTTGCCCCCATCCTTACCTTATCCCTGCTCAATCTCCCCTTTCTCTAGCAGAGCCCTTTTCTAAAACCACTCAACTCTTCATCATCAGGTCTGAGGCCAGCCAGTGTTGGTGACCACAGAGAAGGGAGCTGTTACCAGGGTGGGGCTGGAGTTTCAGCAAGGAGACAAAGGCACTCAGCAAGCTATTAGAGTCCTTGGAAGCCATCCTAAGCCCAAGTACTATCTAATTCCCTGAACTCCAACAGGCAGGATCCACAGGATGGCATTACTATAACCTGAGCCAGGTAATTTGATCACTTGCCCTGCCCTCACAATCCTTGGTCCTTGCTGGAGATTGGCCCACCATCTGGCCTGTTTTACTAAACTGAAGCCTCGTTCCCACAACTAGGGAGAAAGGCACTCTGAGGGCATTGGCTCAACCCCTCTTCCTTTCCCACACCTGTGTGTTCACTTCTGGTGGCAGAAAGCTTGCTATCTCATAGCTTAGAGGTACCTGTCTGGCAGGCTGACTGTAAAATAGGCCTGGCATGGGAAGAATTATGTAACTATGAGTTCCTGTTTCTTTCATCCTTCCCTGTCTTCAGGCAACTCTGCATATTGAAAAATTTTTTAGCCACTAGGTCTGATACTCACCCTGCGTTGATGAGTCCCTACAGTTGGCTTAACCCTTGCCCTATGGCTCAGAATAAGCCTGATCAAAAGTCCAAGAATGTGCACAGAGCCTCTTCTTTCTGTTCATGTACAAATGTCATGGCATATAATCTTCACAAGAACTCTGATTGGAATAGGTGGTATGTTTTGGGGGTGGAGTAGAAGATGGAGAATTCATTTGCTGCATTGTGTAGCAAATGCTTTGCTTTTACTTAAATTGTATTGCTGAAGGATGCTTTGGTGGGAGGGTCTTGGAGATTATCGGGCTAAGACCCCCAAGATGCTCCTTGGGCACTGTTACCAAAAAATCTTCACCATGCATATATAGCTCTGCCCTCACTCTTTCCCCTTTCAACTGGTGCCAACAATTGGCCCCCTCCCCTCCCCTACCTTATCAGGGACTACACCATCTTTCTTACATTTTATTTTGTGCTTCCTAGTTGTCCCATCTTTTCTATATATTTTTTCTCTCCTCTCTTGAGTTCTTTTGGTTTGACTGAATACTTTCTTACTTCATTTCTACCTACTAGTTTAAAAGTTGCTAAACTATATTCTTAGGTGACTACCTTAGAAATTTTAACATTAACATTTCATATATCAAAGCCTAAAATTAAAGTAAAATTAATATTTTTATCCCCTCTTGAATAATTGAAGGCCTTCAAATACTTAACTCTCATCCTCCCTGATGTCTGCCCACCTATATATTATCACTGTCAATTATCTTAGTTCTATTTTGCTTTTTTAAAAATGTCTCACTAGACATTATTGTTGCTGTATACAATCAATGCCTTTATTTATATTAACCCATATATTTGCCACTTTGTTCACCCATCATTTCAACTCAGACCTTCCTTCTGGGATCCACTTTCCTTAATTTTGAAGTATATTCTTAGATTTTTTCAGTGAGGGTCTCTTGGTGACAAGCTCTCAGTTTTTGTTTGTCTGAAAATTTCTTTAATTCCTTATTCTTTCAAGATAATTTCTCTGTGCCTACAAATCTAGCTTGGCAGTTATTTTTTCTCAGACTCTGAAGATATTCTTTATCTTCTGGCTTCATTGATGCTATTGCCAAGAAAGTCATTGGTTTACTTATTTTCTCTTTACTGGGGATCATCTTTTGACTTTGTTGTTCTGCAGATTCACTGTGATGTGTTGAGATGTAGCTTTCCTTTTCACTTATTCCATTTAGAATTTGTTAAATTCTTGATTTTGAAGGTTGTTGTCTTATTAGTTCTGAAAACTTTCACCTATTTTACAATTCTCTCTTGGCTTTGTTTAATATGTTATTTGAATATTTCTAATTTCTAGAAGTTGTATTTGGTTCCTTTTCAAATATGCTTTGATATTCTTTAGTTTCTTATCATTACTTATATGTTTAATCTTTAAAATTTTTTCTTTAGGGAAGTGGATATGGCTCAAGTGAAAGAGCTTCCACCTACCATATGGGAGGACCTGGGCCTCCTCATGAAAAAGAAGAGAAAGCGTGTCTGCGTGGTAAGCGCAAGTGCCTGCATGGCGATCTAGGTGCCCACACAAGTGCCCACGCGGTGAGTCAATGCCTGCACAAGTGAGTCACGCAGCAAGATGATGACGCAATGAAAGGGAGACCAGGAGAGAATCAAGGTGAAGTATAGCAGAAACTGGGAACTGAGGTGGTGCAATTGACAGAGAACCTCTTTCCACATCAGGAGTCTCCAGGACCAAATCCTGGTGAATCCTGGAGGAGAGAAAATGAGAAGAGAGGGGAAGCAGATTTGGCTCAACTGATAGAGTGTCTGCCTACTACATAGGAGGTCCAGTGTTCAAATCCAGGGTCTCTTAACCCATGTGGTAAGCTGGCCCACGTGCAGTGCTGATGCACGCAAGGAGTGCCATACCATGCAGGGGTGTCCCCCATGTAGGGGAGCCCCACGCGCAAGGATTGCACCCCACAAAGAGAGCTGCCCCATGCGAGAAAAAAGTGCAGCCTGCCCAGGAGTAGAGCTGCACACATGGAGAGCTGACACAGCAAGATGATGCAACAAAAAGAGACACAGATTCCTGGTGCCACTGACAAGAATGCAAGCGGACACAGAAGAACACACAGTGAATGGATACAGAGAGCAGACAATGGGGGGGAGGGAGGAAAGGGGAGAGAAATTAATTAAAAATAAAAAAAAAAAGAGAGGACACAGCAAAAAACAGCAGGGCAGGAGGAGGGGAAGGGGGGAAATAAGTAAATAAATAAATCTTTAAAAAAATTTTTTCTTTAGGCTTATCAACAAACATTTTATAAATGGTCTCTGATAATTACAGTATCTGAAATCTCTGTGCATCTGGTTCTACTCTCTGTTGTTTCTTTTGGTTCTTACTGATGGTATCTTATTTCCTTTAGTGGTCTGTGAGTTTTGTGTAGAGCTGCTCCTTTCTTTGTAGGTTTTTTTCCTGTGGGAATTTTTTGAGGCTTATGTTGAATATAGGCTCCTTCTAATAGGATTTGCATTTGCTTTTGCCATGACCTGAAGTGGGATTGAGGGTGGGGTGGGGACTACTAATCCAGGACTTCTCTAAACTTCCTTCTTTGCTTGAAGTTCTTCAGGCCATCCAAGTAGAGTTTGGGCTGTACTCCCAGGGTTGAGATTATGAATTCTCTGTGCTCATTTTTAAAAAATCTCTTACCTAGCACTTAGATTTGAGCAAAACAATTTTTCTGACTCTCCTCTTGGGACGAAGTTAATTTCTAGTAAATTTTTAAAAAATAGTGAAAATTTTTGATGTCCCAGACTAGCAAATAGTAAATACTTGAAGAATGTTTCTTTTTTTTCCTTCAATCTTTTATTTTATTTTTAAGATTTATTTTTTTATTTCTCTCCCCTTCCCCGCTCTCCCCAGTTGTCTGCTCTCTGTGTCCATTCACTGTGTGTTCTTCTGTGTCTGCTTGCATTCTTGTCAGTGGCACTGGGAATCTGGGTCTTTTTTGTTGTGTCATCTTGCTGCGTCAGCTCTCTGTGTGTGTGGTGCCACTCCAGGGAGGCTGTGCTTTTTTCACGTGGGGTGGCTCTCCTTACGGGGTGCACTCCTTGCACGTGGGGCTTCCTTACATGGGGGACACCCCTGTGTGGCATGGCACTCCTTGCATGCATCAGTGTTGTATGTGGACCACCTCACCACACGGGTCAGGAGGCCCAGGGTTTGAACCCTGAACCTCCCATGTGGTAGGCGGACACTCTATCATTTGAACCAATTCTGCTTCCCTCAATCTTTTATTATGAAGAACTTCTAATTTACAGAAAAATTGAAAGCATAGTATAATGAGTATACATATACTCTAGATTCAGCTACTAATACTTCACCATTTGCTTTTTCTCTGTGACCACCATGAGAATGCACCTTGCAGACCTCCAACTACAGATAGTATGATTGACCAAGGGTTCCAGTACTGCATTCTGAAAACATCACCATGTTTGCTCTAAGTTCACTTCTCATGAACTGATCCCAATCACTGGTTGAGGACAGTAGGAATACTAAGGAAGGCCTATTCCTGGGAGACAAGATACTCCTCTGATGGCTGACTTTGGCTCCCTGCTGAACTTTCCTTAGACCGTATGGCAGTTTTAGAACATTTCCACCCAATCTTACTTCCTTCTTTACTTAGGGCCAGTCTTGCATCACAGTCTGATGGCTCTCCCAGCCTCTTAGGTTTCATCCTTGTTTTCTCGCACAGTGCCTGCTTAATCCTGTCTTTTCAGAGGACCCAGACTAACTCTCTCATAATACACACACATGCATGCATACATACATTCATATATGCACACACTCTACACACATTATTACCCATATTATATCAAACATATATATCTTACATCATAGCTATACATACATGCTCATTATACGTACATATATTTATTAGTCAGCCAAAGGGGTGCTGATGCAAAATATCAGAAATTGGTTGGTTTCTATACAGGGTATTTATTTGGGGTAGGAGCTTACAGATACTAGGCCATAAAGCATAAGTCACTTCCCTCACCAAAGTCTGTTTTCACATGTTGGAGCAAGATGGCTGCTGATGTCTGCGAGGGTTCAGGCTTCCTGGAATAATTATATTATAAATATAAAATTTTTTGCTGAACCATTTGTAGGTAAGTTCCATTAAACATGTTACTTCATTCCTAAATACTTCAGTTTTCATCTCAAGTGTTCATTTGAATGTTTCTTCAATAAAAATTGCAATTGTATCATTCACCTGGGCAGATAAGGCATTTATTAAAAATTCCCATTTCACGCTCATTGAGCAATTCCATGTAGGATTATGTTGCTCTGATTCAATGGCCTAAGAAGGTAGGATCCGGGCAGTCCAGGGGGAGGAAGTGTCCTGTAGCTGGGTCCCAAATGATGAGTAAGATGTAAAGGGAAGCAAATAGGAAAGGGCAACATGCTCAAAGGCACAGAATCTGGGATGAGCTTGTAAGAAGGGACAGAGAGAAAGTCACCCTTGTGGAGCAGATAGTTTACATGCACCTGGGAATTATGTTTAGAGGTGAAATGGGGCTGGATTGTCAGGTAAGAGTGAGGTGAGTGGTGGGGATATTTTGTTTTGTTTGTCTGAGGAGATTTTGGGAGAAACATTATTCTGAGAAGTATCCACCTTCTTTGGCCTGGTCTTGGGCAAACCTTGCTGCTCTGGTGTTCTAAGAGGCATCTGTGCCTGTACTAGAAGTTCCGTGAGCATCATTGAGGTTGGGAAGGCCAGGAAAAGGCTGAGAGAGGTTCTTGTCACCAATGAAGAATCCAAGTGTGCAGCTGCAGGGTCATGGTAGAGGCAGTTGCCCTGAGGTGGGGAAAATTGACCTTTCATCTGAGATGTTGTAAGAGTTGCTGGAAGTCAGGTTACTTGAGTTGTGTCCTAGAAGTTCCAGCTAGAATGCTGAGTCTAAACGGAGTGGTCCATAAAAGATGTACAGGAGCCAGAATGAAAAGAATGAAGGAATCAGGAAAAATGAGAAGGAAGGGAGCAAGTCAATAAGGGTGGGCTTCGGGGCATAGTTCTGCTTGGGTGAACTAGGTCCATTTAAAGAGATGACAATGGGATGGAGCAGAGTGGGTTCAGAAAGGATAATAAGTCATCAGAGTCTTTGATGCCATATTTGCAACTGAAAGAATTGGCTGAGATATGTCTTGAATAGAGGGCAATCGATCTGTGGCTTCATAAAGCAGAGAGAGGAAGGCGGAAGCCTTTTGACTTTCTTCCATTTTCTCTCCCTGTCCAGAAGAGGAATCTTAACTCTGGAATGAAAACTAGTGGCTTAGTAGAGAGGCTAGTCCAGAGTTCAGGTGAACTAGGAGGTCACCACAAATCTCTATTCTCTTCTCTGAATAAGCACATGGCAAACATGCTCAACACACTGTCAATAACCCAAAGCTGGTAGAGAGAGTCAATTTGACTGAATGTGGTCTCAATGAGATCACGAGAAGCCAGAGAGAAGGGCTAAACCCACTAAGATGATATTTACTAAGGACAAATGCAAAATCTTGAACAATAGTTCAGGAATTCACTTAAAGGTATTACAGGAAGGGACAGACATAGTTTATCAACAACACACTGGAACAAGATTGAAACAGGCTTAGCTCAGCACAAGCCAAGGCAGAATTCAGCCATGGGGAACATTAAAAGAAGGAACTCTCTCTTGATTTCTGTGGACACTGAAATCTAAGACTGTTGGGGTCACAATATACCAGGCCCGGCAACCCTGTGATCTTCTCTATTCTGTCTCCCACCTTCTCTATCCCCCATCTTGTATGATTCCCACTGGGCTGAACACACAGCTGTTAGCTGCCTGGTAAATCTTCTCTGAGCTGTTTGGGTGTGGGTGCCCTTAATCCAACAGTTACTCTTTCAGAAATAATTCCAACCAGAAAGGAGGAGGCAAGTAGCTGGTGGCAGAAGCCAAGGGATCAAAGCTATTTTGACCCTCCCTTGCTTGAGTCCCAATGGGAGTGCTTTGCCTTATCCTGAAGGGCCTGTGTTTAAGGGCTGTGCCTCCCTTAATCAGATGTGCTCCACCCAATTAGTGTGACATGAGGCAAAACAATGTGGGTCCAATTGCTCTGAAGTTGGAATGCATATGTGTGTGAGAGGAGATGGTTGGGGATGACCTGAAGGTATCCTATAATCCTCTAGGGTGCTCACAAGTTGCCTGAAAGGGGAAGATGCCAGTAGGAAATGGGACAAAATCATGTCCTCACACTGGTGGGCAATTTCATAAAGAATACCAAATGACCGATGAAAACCAAACTCTTCTGTAGAAGAAGCTGTAGCTGTGATTTTCAGTGCCTCCTTCAGCTCCCATGGAGAAATAGGCCTCCCATGTCCTCAGGTGCTAAGCAGAGCTTTAAGGACATGTGATATCTAATGTGCATGGGGAACATAAGGAGAAAACATTTTTCTGATCCTCCTCCTCTGCTCTCTCTTCTTACTCTACATACAAAATCATCAGAATCCTACCTATTCCAAAGGAGACATTCTTGGCTTTTCCTGAGTAGCTTCCATTCCCACTTCTGTATTTTTTTATACATTGTTCTCCCTCCCATTGGATATAGTCTTAGTGGAACCATCTGTCAAGATGTGTACACAACTGGTGAAGAAATGAACATGACTCCAACTAGAATAATCAAGTGTGCTCTTCTTGGAATGTGAATTTTGAGATGATCAGTACAGTTTGAAAACAGCTGAAAGTGATTCATCCTAGCAGCAGCATCCTCATGAATCTGACCACTAGTTCTTGCTATGTAGATCTCAGAACTCCTGTGATTCTTCTCATTTCTGAACCAATATAGCTTCCAAGACTTTATGACTGATCCAGTATTCCTCTTGTGCTAAATACTTGTCTAATGTATATCTCCACTTGGATAGCTCACAGACATGTCAAGCCCCTGCATCCAACTCTATTATCTCTACCCCTTCCCTCTTCTTTGCCCTTCCTCTCCAAATTTACTTCTCTTCCAGGCTTTGCTCTCTCAGTGAATGACACCAGCATGCACAGAGGTATTATACTAAGATCAATAATCTAGGAAACATCCATGATTCTTTCATTTCTTTTATCTTCCACCTCTAATCAGTCATTGAAACCTGTGATTTCTTCCCTCGTGTAGGACAGGACTCCCAGGGATGAGCCTCCCTGGCACCAAGGGATTATTTCCAAGTGCCAACTAGCAATGCACCTGAAAAAAGACTGTGACCAAAAGGGAGAAAGGGTAAATACAAATGAGTTTTTATGGCTAAGAGATTTCAAAGTGAGTTGGGAAGTCATTCCGGAGGCTAAGCTTATGCCAGTCTCCAAGGGATCTCATTGACTGCTGCAGTTAACATTGCCTTAAATAGCAGAGCAAATGAGAGCCCTAGAGACCTTCAGACACTGTAGGCAGAGCAGACAGCTCAGGAGTTTGGCACCCTACCAGTGGGCCCTACTTTGGAATTTACACTCCCCAGTTTGACAGAAATTGGACTCATTTGTGGTTTCCCTATACATGACTCTTCTGCCATTTTTATTTGAAACTATAGTTAATACTAGACTTGATAGGTGTATGTCCAAGAGATTTAAATGTTTGGGCTCTCCATGTGCCAGTTGGGCCCTGAATCTCAGCAGAGTTGCAAAATCTACTCTCCAGTTCATTGGACTCACCCAGGATAACTAACAAGGAGATGATGATGGACAGCAACCATCCCAAGGAACAGAGAGAGTCTGCAACTGAAAGCAAGATAGTATCATCCATCTGCCCCATGGGATCTAAGCCCCCTCTCAATTAGAAATAGAGTGGGCATCACCATCCCAGAATCCTCAGGATTGGGGAATGAATGATGAACTAGAGTAGACTTACTGGTATTCTCCTATAGACTTATTGTTATTCTAGCAATGGAAGAATTTTTATCATTGATGTGGAGGCAGTGGGCACCAGAGATTCTGAGGGGAGGGAGAGGGAAAAACAGGAGTAATATGAGGGCATTGTTGGGCATTGGAACTGTCCTGATTGATGTTGCTATAATGGATACAGGCCACTATATGTTTTGTCATAATTTACAAAATTGTGTGGGACAGAGTGTAAACTATAATGTAAACTATAAACCATACTTAGTGGCAATGTTCCAAAATGTGTTCATCAATTGTAACAAATGTACCACACTAATGAAGGATGTTGTTAATGTGGGAAAGTGTGGGAGGGGTAGGGAGTGGGGCATATCAGAATCCCCTATATTTTTTATGTAACATTTATGTACTCTTAAGCATTAAAAAAAAATTTTTTTTTTTAAAAGACAAACAGTAAGAGAGAGAGCACTGTCATGTTTGATCCTTGAACCCTGGAGAGAGATGAGCCATTCACCTGATTGCTGCTGAGGAGCTGAGAAAGCCTGGAAAGAAACAAACACTATGTCAGAGACTGATAAAAGAAGCTCTAGAGACAAGCCCTATGCCAATCTACAGATGAGATCAGAAGCTGGGCTCACGGAGACTTAAGAGAAAGAGTAAGCCCAGGAAAGGAGATACCAGGCAGAGATTAGTGAGCATCTTGCTTAACATGTGGCAACTGACTTTGGTGAGAAAGCAACCTTGCATTCGACTCTTATAGCCTTGTAACTGTAATCTTTCACTACAAATAAATGCCCTTTATAAAAGCCAAAAAACACAACACAACAAAACCAAATCTGTGGTTTCTTCTGTCATATTATAAGATGACCATCAATAGTCTCTGCCTCCTGGGATTCATACCTGTGCATAATTCCCACCCACATTGTACCAGGGTTCCTTTTGTGGTCCAATAAAATATGGCAGAAGTCATGATATGTCACTTCTGAGATCAGATTATAAAAGACACTGTGGCTTCCTTTTTGGTTGCTCTCTCGTACATTCTCTTTCTTGGATCACTGGCTTTGGGGGAAGCCAGCTACCTTGCTCTGATCAGCCCCAAAATGAGAAACTGAAGCATTCTGCCAACAGCCATTGAGTGGGCTTAGAGATGGATTCTCTAGTCCTTTCAGATGATTGCAGCCTCAGCCAAGAACTTGACTACAACCTCACTGGAGACCTAAGCCAGAACCACTCAGATAAACTACTCCCCAAATCACAACTCTCAGAAACTATGTGAAATAATCTTTGTTTGTTTTTTACATAAATTTTGGGGTAATTTGTTATGCAGCAATAGATAGCTAATACAGATGGGAAGGAGCCAGCAAAGAAATGAGAAGGAATAGTCAAAGAGGTAATCTGGTCCTCATGGAGAGAAAAGTTACATCTCCCCTATCACATCAGGGTAACATGGATATGCTGGGAAAAAAGGTAAAGCCAGGGGGTGTGGCCAAGTGTGTCAATCTCCTGTCAGCTTTGTGAAGTTTGTCCGGTGAACTGGCTCAGGTACCATCTTTACTCCCCACTGTCCTTGCCTCTCCATTTCCCTGTTGGAGGTAGAGGTTTCTTACTGCTTGGGCTCCAGGTTGTATCCTCTGAGAAGACCCAGAGAATTAGAGAAGGCCCTGGAATTTGCCCCTAGGATTTCCTCCCTCTGGTCAATAGATCTCAGGACCCTGTGGCTACTTGCAGCTGCTGGGGACCCCATTCAATGAGACCTGTCTCCCCACCGTGGCTCCATTCACTGGGTAGCTCAAACCTCATTTCTCCCTTGCCAGTTTAATTTCCCCTTGGGGCTTCTAGCTCCAAAGCAAGGACTTTCAGTCTCAGAGAATATGCACATCTAGAAAATGAAGTTCCCTTCCCAGCTCCACCAGTGGCCAAGTCCCTTTTCTCTCCGGGACTTAAATCTGTAAGTGGAGGAACTTAACCCTAAGCTTCCCAGCTCTGAGTACTATAGTTCAGATGATAGGAATCAGATAAATTGACCACAGACCAAAGAGCTGGGGGTGAGAATTTGGGGGTGTTCTCCTGTGTGCTTCTAGATGCAGAGCAATTTTGAGAGAGGGATCTCAGATTCCGAAGGAGCCTTTAGGGGTTTCATGGCAGAGAGCTGTCCTCAATCCACAGCTAGAGATGTATCTGGAAACTCCAGGTAACATTCCCATCCCCTACCAAACTGGAACCTTTCTTGATGCTGGGAACTGTGGAATGCTGGGAGTTTGCTCAGATGGCAGCAGTGGGTCAGTTGGGAGTCAGAACTCTGAGGTTTACTCCCATATCTGCCAGGACCCCCTTAGTTTACTCAGCCAAAGACCAAGACAGTTGTTCTTAGTCTGGGACCCTAAAATTGAATATGGGGTTTTCCAACAATTTCCACTCAAGAAGCAAAATGGAAGTGACACTATTTACTTTAGAGCCACAATCTCTTAGAATGTCCTTTGCTCCTCTCTGATATTCCTGCTACTGTAATTATCTCAGGAAATCCCCAGGAGCTTGCTGGGGTCAAAAGACTAGTTCTGGTTGTGTTTAGCTCATATGGGTCTCCCTGGAGGCAGGCGGATACCATAACTGCACCCAGAAGTCAAGAGACCACCACCTCACTGCCACTGCTATTGCTGGAATCTGCTACCGTGTCATGTCTCACCTGAGGCTGCTCCCAACACTGCTCCAACCTCTGCCGTGGGCTAGTGCGGATATGGTCCTGACCAAGGTGGCACTTTAAATTTAACTTTTAAATTATGAAAGAAGATTTCAAACAAACAGCAAATATTGTATAGAAAGCAATATAACAGACACATATGAATCTATATCCCAGATTGAACAGATGTGAATATTGTGTCCTATTTGTTTCAGATGCCTCTCTCTTTTTAAAAAGCAATTAAATGTTAGATATAGCTAAACCCCTACCCTGATTCTCTCTCCTCCCTCCCTCTCCCTGTAGAGGTCTGAGGTGGTTTGAGTCTTTTATGGACCCCGGAAAATTGTGTTAAGTTAATCCATTCCTGTGGTATAAACCTGTTGTAGGTGGGACCTTTTGATTAAATTATTTCAATGAAGGACCAGATACAGAAAAAAACTGCAGAGACAAAGAGGAAACCAGAAGCTGAAAGAGAAGGTCCTGAGAGCCAGAAGCTGGAATCAGTGGAACACAGAAGTTGAGAGGAAGCCACTTTAGCCAGAAGCTCAAGCAGCAAGGCCCTGAGGAGAGGGTAGAGATGAGCAGAAGCAGCCATGCACCTGACAGTCACAGCTGCAGCTCGGGGAGAAAGCATTCTGATGATGCCTTGATTTGGACGCTTTCATGGCCTCAGGATTATAGGCTTTTAAATTAATAAATCCCCCTTGTAAAAGCCAATTCATTTCTGATATATTGCTTGGCAGTCTTTAGCAAACTAAAACAAGGTCTAACGTGAAATTAGCATGTGTCATTTCCATGTGTGTTTTTATACTTTTTCTATATTTGGGGTGTGTTTGTGTTACACAGTATTGCTTTGCATGTGTTTTAAAATTTTACATAAATGCTTACCTCCTTTACAATTCACTTGCTTTGTTTTGAGATTTATCCATAAACTGAAGTTATATGTAGATCTGGTTGATTAATTTTAACTGCCATATGGTAGTCCATCATATAGATTATTCAGTTTTTATGTCTATTTTCCTAGTGATGGAAAGTTAGGATGTTTCCACTTTTTTTCTTCTGTTATAAGCAGAGCTGCAAGGGACATCGCTGTACGGTCTCTGTGTGCAAGTGTGGAAGTTAGGTATGTGTTTAGAAGAATTGCTGGGTTGTAAGGTAAGTGCTTCTGCAACTTTACCAAGCTTTGACACATTGTTTCCCAACTTATACTACTCTTACTAGAAATATAGGAGGGTTTCCATTTCTTCATATCCTCAGCAACACTTGGTATTATCAAACTCGAAAATTTTTACTAATTTTCATGATGTGAAATGGGTTGTTCTTACTGTGAACTGAATTTTCATTTCCTTGATTTCTAGTAAAGTTGAACATTTTTCTATATGTTTGTGGCCATTGTGATTTCTTCTTCTATGAATCACCTTTTCATATTTTTGCCCATTTTTTCTTGAGATACTTGTCTTTTGCTTATTCTTTGTAGAAGATCTCTATGTCTTTTTAATACTAATTCTTTGTCAGTCATATGCTTTGTAAATATCTGATTAAGTTTGCGACAAGTCTTTTAATTTTGTTTTTTTAATTTTAGAGAAGTGCCATCTTTGTAATTCTAGGTCTTCTAATCCATGGATTTGTAGTATTTTTCCATGTTTTAACCTCTCTGTGATGGTGAGACAGGAATTAGGCTTCCTTCCATAAGGAACTCACAGGGTTTCGTGAGAATCAACCGAGACAATGTTTGCGAAAATGCTTTCCAAACTCTGCAGTTCTGTACAAGCTTGTTGCAGTCTTGACGTGTTAAGACTAACCAATTCTGGTTTTTTATCTCCCTGAGATTAAAATTAATCAGAAATGGGCTACCCACTTTGGTAACTTTTTTTTCTCTTAATTTATTCAGTAAATACTTATTGATCCAATCATGGACTAAGGGTGACCAACCATTCTGGTTTCTGGAAATTTCTCAGTTTTAGCATTGCAAAGTCCTGCGTCATGGGAAACTCCTCAATCCTGGGCAAATCAGGATGGTTGGATCCTGTGCTGAGACCTGGGCAAACAGACAGGTGACTTGGATGTGCTCCAGCCTTTGAGGAGAGGGTCAAGGGTTATGGAAAGAGGAGAGGGAGGCTTACAGCAGGGTGGGATTGGGGGTGGAGTTCAGAGGACTTCCTATTGGAAGAACATTGGGTACAGGCTGTGAAAAGTGTGTGGAATTAGGTAGGCGGTGGAATTAGGTTGGCAGAGGAGAAAGGAAGATTGTGTTCTAGGAGACGCAAAAGAAAACACAGTTTTGCTTCTTTCCCAGCTGTCTCCAGACTCCCTTCCACCTCTGATTTCGGGCTAACCTGCTCTTTCCAGGGGTCAGATCCTTTCACACACAAAGTCTTGGAGTGAGATGGGACATTTTTTTTAAGATTTATTTTTTATTTATTTCTCTCCCCTTCTCCCCCACCCCTAGTTGTCTGCTCTCTGTGTCCATTTGCTATGTGTTCTTCTGTGACCACTTCTATCCTCATCAGCGGCACCAGGAATCTGTTTCTTTTTGTGTCAGCTCTTCGTGTGTGCAGTGCCATTCTTGGGCAGGCTGCACTTTCTTTCACGCTGGGCGGCTCCCCTTACGGGGTGCACTCCTTGCGTGTGAGGCTCCCCTATGCGGGGGACACCCCTGGGTGGCATGGCATTCCTTGCACGCATCAGCACTGCACATGGGCCAGCTCCACACGAGTCAAGGAGGCCCGGGGTTTGAACCATGGACCTCCCATGTGGTAGACGGACACCCTATCCATTGGGCCAAGTCCACTTCCCATGACTTTTTGTTTTTTAAACCAATCCATTTTATTGATACATATTAATAAAGCATACAACTTATCCAAAGTGTACAATCAATGGTATTTGCTATAATCACATAGTTGTGTGATCATTACTTCAATCACTATTAGAGCATTTTCATTCATTTGATAATAATAATAAACAAAAAACAGACAAACAAACAAACAAGAAAATTCCTCACCTCTCAATCTCTCTATGCTTCCCCCACTGTACATAGCTGCTGTTTCTGGCTATTCTGTCCAAAGTGCATATTCACTGGCTTTTAGTATACTCACAATGTTGTATATTCCTCATGAGATGAGAATTTGTCCAACCCTCCCATCAAATAGATGAGCAGACTGAGGACATGAGAGGAAACCTCCTTGCCCAGGATCACACACTAAGTCTAGAGCAGTTCTTTTTTTTTTTGAAGATTTATTTATTTTATTTATTTCTCTCTCCTCCCCACCCCCTCCCCAGTTGTCTGTTCTCTGTGTCTATTTGCTGCGTGTTCTTTTGTCTGCTTCTGTTGTTGTCAGCAGCACGGGAATCTATGTTTATTTTCGTTGCGTTATCTTGTTGTACCAGCTCTCCATGTGTGCGCTCCCCTAAGTGGGGACACCCCTGTGTGGCAGGGCACTCCTTGGGCACATCAGCACTGCGCATGGGCCAGCTCCACACGGGTCAAGGAGGCCTAGGGTTTGAACCACGGACCTCCCATGTGGTGGATGGACCCCCTAACCACTGGGCCAAATCTGCTTCCCTATAACAGTTCTTGATCTAGAATTTGTCTCTCTAGTCCAGGGCACTGCCTAGAACACCCCAAACTATCACTTCTGGGGACCTGATCTTGGCCCTCAGTCAAAGACCCTCATGCTGCTCTGGAGGAAGAGCCCCAATTTGCCTGGCTGGGACCATATGTGAGTGGAACGTGGCCAGCTTCCAGACCTCCTGACCCTGCCCGGCCCACATTCTGACAGCCTCTTCTCTCTCCCTCCACCTCACACATACATAGGCACCAGCCAGGTGCAGCTGGGATTCCTCTAAAGCAGGGGATCTTAACCTTTTTTATTCCATGGACCCCTTTGCCAGTCAGGTAAAAACCATAGAGTGCTATTGTAATTTATTGCATATATTCATAAGTGAAGGAAATGCTAGATTTCAGTTAGAGGTCAGAGAAAATAGAGATAATAAGTTAGTTTTTTTCAATCCAAGCTCATGGAACCCCTGAAATCATTCCAAGGACCTCTTGGGGTCCCTCTGTAGACCCCTGGTTAAGAATCCCTGCTCTAAAGCATGCCTTTCTCAGGGGATAAACTGTTTAGAAGGCAAAGAAGACTCAGAATCCAGGATTAGGAATTATCTCACCCATTCTCCTTTTACTATCACCATCGCATCAAAAAACAACCATAGGAATACTCTCCATCCCCTTGCAGCTTTTTTTGTGTGTAGTCTGCTCTCTGTGTCCATTTGCTATACGTTCTTCTGTGTTTATTTATTTTATTTTATTTCCCCTCTCCCTTTGCAGCTTGCTTGCTGTCTGCTCTTTGTGTCCATTTGCTGTGGGCTCTTGCTTATCTCCTTTCTTTTTTTTTGTTGCGCCACCTTGCTGAGTCAGCTCTCTGCGGCATCTGCGAGCTGGGTGGCACTCCACGGTGTCTGCAGGCCAGGTGGCACTCTGCGGCCCTTAGCACTCCGCAGTGTGCTGGCAAGCCTGCCTGCACAAGGAGGTTCTGGGATATGAACCCAGGGCCTCCTATATGGTAGATGGGAGCCACAGCTGCTTCCCCCATAGGAATATTTATCTAAAATGTTCTGGGTGGCAAACTTGGCCCAGTGGTTAGGGCGTCCGTCTACCACATGGGAGGTCCGCGGTTCAAACCCCGGGCCTCCTTGACCCATGTGGAACTGGCCCATGCGCATTGTTGATGTGCACAAGGAGTGTTCCCATGTGGGGGAGCCCCATGCGCAAGGAGTGCACCCCGTAAGGGGAGCCGCCCAGCGTGAAAGAAAGTGCAGCCTGCCCAGGAATGGTGCCGCGCACACACAGAGAGTTGACACAGCAAGATGACGCAACGAAAAGAAACACAGATTCCCGTGCTGCTGATGACAACAGAAACAGACAAAGAAGACACAGCAAATAGACACAGAGAACAGACAACTGGGGTGGGGGTGGGGGGTAGGAGAGAGAAATAAATGAATAAATAAATCTTTAAAAAATAAAATGAAATAAAATAAAATGTTCTGAGCACTCAATGTGAGAGCTAGGTACTGTAAACACATTATCTTTTAGTCTTCCCAACAACCTTATGAGGTAGACACTATTATAATCTCCATTCTACAGATAAGCAAAATGAGATTTAGAGAGGTTAAGAAATTTGCCCAGGGTTGGATTTGAACCTCAGATCAGTCAGAAGCCAAAGACAGTGCTCTTAACTGAAGCTCCTGACTGTCAGAGGCAGGTAGTGTGCATGAGGGAAGGGGACGTGGTGGGGGCAAGGCAAGGCTGAGATGGAGAGTGACCTGAATGCCAGGCTAAGGTCACCTCAGTCAGGTCCCTGAGGGCAGAAACTGTTGGCACTTTAAATCTGGGAGTCTGGGAGGTGTGAAGTGGGGCGAGTAGAGGGCTGAAGAGCTCCCACACTGGGGCCCACCCCCATTGGGAGACATGCCTTCCTACCTGGGTTCCTCCAGAGGGGAACAGAAGTGCTGTCTGCCCTAGGTCACACTGCCAGCGGCTCTACCTGCCCTTCACCCCCTACCCTCAGCCAATCATGAAAAGTGCTGTGTCATGGTTCCTGCTGGGGGCAGGAAAGGAAAAAGAGGAAAGAAGAGAAGGGAAGGGAGGGACAAGAAAATCAGTCCTTTCAGAATGTCAGAAAGAATTTTCACTGATGTGCCAAACACATCCTTTCCCATCATGGGTTCTGAGTAATTTGAAATACCCATGTCTCTTTGCTTGGTATCTGGGTGTTACAGGTAGAATTGTGTCCCCCAAAAGACGTGCTGAAGTCCTAAATCCAGGTACCTGGAATGTGACCTTTTTGGGGATTTTGCAGGTGTAATTAAGTTAAGATGAATTAGGGTGGGTCCTAAATCCAATCACTGGTGTCCTAAGAAGACCATGTGACGATACACAGACACAAGGGAGAATGCCATGTGGCATAGAGTCTTGAAGAGGCGGGGAAGAATCCAATCCTACAGCCTGAGGGGGAGCATGGCCCTGCCTACACCTTGATCTCAGATCAAGAACTGGATGATCTCTAGCATCCAGAACTGTAAGAGGAGAGATATTGTTTTAAGCTACGCAGCTTGAGGTATTTCGTTTCGGCAGCCCTAGGAAAGTAAAACATTGGGAAACTGGGTATTCACATGGGTGTTCCCAAGCTACAGGCTTCCCCTGGACCAAGCGCAAAAGCGGCTCACCTAGTCCAAGCTAATCAGTGTAATAAAATGAGATTAGCACATACATTTAGCATTAGCATGTAACCCACCCCCAAGTCTTCTGACCCCTACCACCCCAGCATCCCACCCACACAGTCATATAGCCATATATCTTAGCTAGGGTTCCCAAAAAAGCAGAGACTGAGGGAAGGGCTTGCTTGCAGGTAGTGATGATCCTAAGGAGTGGGGGCGGGGGGGCCCGGGAAGGAAGGGGGCAAAGCCAATCCAAGATGTGTTATTGAGCTGGTTGTCACTGGAGGCAACTGGGGTTCAGTCTGGGGACCCTCTGAGGAATCAAGATGTAGAATGCACCTCAGAATTGTCTTTCTGGGACATGGAAGAGGGGACTGTATATCCATTAGCTCCTCTTCTCCATTGGCCAAGGGTTGCCCCAGGAGTGTCATCCCCCTGGACCTTCCAGCTATATACCTGTGCTACAGTGGCTAAGCAGATCCCTACAAGTTGGCAGTAGCAGGGAAGTGTTGGGGGGCAGAAAGCAAGAGATACAAGTTGAGGTACCAACTTGCAGCTGCTTACAGCAGCAATGGTCAGAGTGAAAAGGTGGGCTGAGAGGATATGAGATGGGGCCTAAAGTTTGCCCCAGCCAACACACCATAGTTTGCACACTGGAGAGCGCTTCCTAGACACCATCTGACTCACTGACATGGCAGGATCTAAGGCACCAAAAGTAGCAGGGTCTCATCTGAGATCACCCAATGAGCCACAGGGAGACCAGGACCCACATTTCCTGAATTTCATCCAAGGGTCTTCATATTATTGGGCTTATGCAGAAGTCATCTTCCCAGGAATAAGGTCACCTCACTGTTAGAGGTTTCTCCCTTGCAAGGTGTATAATGATTAATTCATCACAAGGTTTACAATGGTTAACAAACAGTGACATGCATTCCAGTGACATAGAACAGCTCCCCATCCAGAGCCTACATGTTCAAACACAGTTCATTTCCTCACAAGGATATACAAAGAAGCCACGTGACACCACCAACCTCTCCTGCATCCCTAGAATTCACTACCCCTACCTCACCACCCCCTAGTCATCCCTACTGGCCCTCAGGTCTTACCCAAGTCCCAATCCCCTCCCACTGACTAAACATTTTCTCACCTATAGATGTACTGTATAAATTCATGACCACCTCTGCCAGAGGTGGGCTGAAGTCTCTCTTCAAACCACCTCCATGTTGGCAGGGATGCTGAAATCTATTCTTCAGTCCCCTTCTGTTAGGAGAGCTTCCCAATAAACTTTCTGCCTGCAGTCATGTCAGTCCCCATGCCGCAGTGAGTGCTGTTTTTTCTCAAACACTCGTATGCTGGAGAATGTCTGAGATCCTGACCTGTACTCCTGGAAATATAGGGCATCTTTACTTCTTTTTTCTTTTTTTGTCAGAACCATGTCAGAATGTAAGCAACTTCTCTGTCTTGTTTATCATTTTATTTCAAGTAGCTAGCATAATATCTGGCACACAGTAGGTACTCAATACATATATATTGTTGAATGAGTTCATCAGTTTGATGATTGATAGAAGTGGCAACCTCTCCACGCTCTTCTCTTGTAGGCAGATGAAGGAAATCGCTTCAATGTTAACCTTCCCGAGCACTGAAATGTAACTCAGGTCTGCTGGGTTCCAGTCTCTGCTCTGTCCTCTCACATGCTTTTTCCTCCCATTTGTCAAGACTGTATCCACCTTTCCCAGGAATGCATTTCTTACTCATTTCTTAAGTGATAAACTCTGAAGCTGGTATAAAACTCTGAAGTTTTACATAGCTCACAGTTATACACAGAACCTAATGTATCACATAATCCCAGGCAGAGTGCTTGGGTCCTTGTGTCCGTGGAAGAGCAGGGATTCCAAGACATATCCTCCTCCATGCCCCTGCTTCCTTAGTTAGCTGTCTTCGTGACAGAGCCACCTCTTGTGATGGATCAGAGCCCCTTGGAAGAAGGCCCTGTGTTCTCTGGAGACTATTTGTGACAAAGGATACAGAATAGCTGATTTCTGCCCAGCCTCATACTCCTAACTCCACGAGCCCAACCCCCATCTCACACTTTCAGGGCCAACCTACCCAGGCAAAGTTAATTGGATTACTTGTGAGCACATAAAGCTTTGTTGGAAGGAGTTGGGTGGACAGCAAATATCAAGGTAGGGATCAGTTGGGTGATGGACGTAAGCTTTGGACCACCAACACCCTCTGGGACCCAGCAACAAAAGGTGCCAATTGTGTTTTCCCATCTTCTTCAGACCTCCTCTACCTCCTCCTCCTCCCATAGCTCCAGGCTTCCTTTGACAAATGGGAGTTAATAGACACTAAATAACAAAAGATTTCTTTTCCCAAAGGATCTGAAAAGGAACCTTCCAGTCTTGCCCTAAGACTGTGCATAAAGGTGAACTCTTAGGCAAGGAGAGCTGTCTACATTTTGGAGTTGGGGCAGTGCTGTGTTTTGACATGTTTAATAAATGCTCTCCAGGGGGAAAAAGCCTTTATTTGTAGTGATTGCCAATTTCTATGGTATAAATACTCCCATTATGGCCGATCTCAAGCTACTAGTGTGATGTCACTAAATCTGTCTTTCGGAAGAGATGCCCACCATCAGCTCTTGCAAGCCAGTGCCACCCTGTGCCAGCACATTCCTGGGTTATCTCTAAGCTTCTCTTTTCAGCCAAAATTTTCTAATGGGTCCTTGAGGGTAGAACTAAGACCCCTGGGTGGAAATTGCAGGGAGGCACATTTTGGCTTCCAATAGTCACTGCCAAGCCAGCTGCAACCAGAGGGTGGGGTAGAATCAGGACCTAGGATTTGGTTGCTCTCTAGACTCTGACCCTGGCCATGTAGCAACCTGCCCTTTGACCTGGAGGTGTGAATGGCTGTTAAATTTCCACCAAGAAGTAGGGACAAGGGTGTGTGCCAATGGGTCATGTATCTGGCAAAAGAAGTTGTGTGCAGGGACTCTTAGGCCACAAGCATCATCCACCCTGCTCTTCCTCCTTCCTCTCCATGGATGCCAAACCAGGCTGGGTTCCTGGTCCCTTCTGCATCAGGCCAGCCGGGGGCCATCCCCTCTGCCACCTCCCTTCCTAGGCTTGTCACTTCCCACCAAGACCAGCACCATCAACTTCCTTTCTAGTCTCTGGGTCTTCAGGAGGCCCTAACCCCCCTGGTTCTGATCACCGAACACACACTGAAGGGGAGATCTTCCTAGAATATACCCCCGGCTGCCCTCGTTCCTCTGCTCAGAACTCCTCCATGGCTCTCTGCAGCCTAGAAGAAAAAGTTATCTCTTTATCCCTAGGTCTGAGGCCCTATGCTAACAATTCTCTCAACACTGCAGATTCCTGACACATTCCTCCCCTTTGTGGTTTCTGTTTCATGATATCTCAGATATTTGCTACTACTGAGACTATGTACCTTACCTTCTCTATACCCAGATCACTGCTTGATCCTCTCTTCCAGGAGCTCTGTGCAGGCTAATCCTACTTGGAACTCCTCTAAGAACTCCCTCAATACTTCCTAGACTGCTCAAAATATTCCACATTAAACCCACTCAGTTCTTTTCAGACTAATTCCATTCAATTTGTCTCAGGTTAACCTCCTAAATATATTTCAGTCTAACTTCACCAAGACTTCCCTACTTTCCTGGGGTTTTCCCAGCATACCACTTAGGAATCCTTTGGTTGCAAGCAACAGAAAACCCACTTCAAACTGAATCTAAACAATAAAGGGGATAATTAAAAGGCCCAAAGGTAATCCAAGCTTCAGGTAAAGTTTGATCCAGGAGTTCAAACAACACTGGTATCTGGTATCTCTCTATATATTGCTCAGTTCAGTTGCTTCAGTGTTGGGTTCTCTTTTTGAGTTCTTCCCGCATTGATGATTCATGAGATTACATGCTTGCAGGTTCAAATTCCATATTAAAGAGAGGGTCTTTTCAAGATAGCTTAAATTAAAGAAAGTAAGTCTCATAAACCCTAACTGGCTGACTTTGGTCATGTTCCAAAGCAATCAACCACTATGGGAAAGGTGAATGCGGACTGTCTTAAATAAAACCATGCTAGGGTTGGGAGTAAGACCAATCCCACTGAACCCCAAAGTCAGGAAATTCATGGTACTGGCTGGGAAGTAGGGAGTGATTGCTGGAGAGGCGTTCAGTGGATGTTCACTACACCCACTGACCGTCCAAGTTAGCCCCATTCACTTCCCAGATAAATCCTGCATGGTCCTTGACAGAGGAACCACTCCTTTATCAGGTGGGGAGCTCCTTCAGGCTCCCAAAGTTTTCCTGCATCACACTGTCAGGCTGGGACCGGGGTGATAAACAAATTCACCATAAATCACAAAGACTCTGGCAACTCAATATGTCCCCTTTCTCTCTGACCAGGATCATTTGCATTTTTAAGTGGAACATTCAGTGTCTTGACCTGATGAAAAGAAGTACAAATAGTAAAGTACGAGGAAGTGTGACAGATAAAATGGAGAAGACATTTTTGGAGTTCCTTTAATCACACTTTCATCTTGTGTGATGATATAGGACTGGATGTGTGTGCATAGGACTGGATATGGCATTTTCCAAGCAGAGGAAAAGGAGGCTTGGTCTCTTCTGCCAGAGGAACAAGGGGACCATGTCGACAACTTTACCATTTCCTTAGCATCTGAGATCCTAGTTTCAAGCCCGCCTGTGTGCTGGTTTGTCCCCTGCCAACTCCATGCCACATCCAGTCTTTGCCCTTCTCAGCTACTGGAAGGCAAATTCCTGTAGACTGACTCCCCAGGCTCTCTTACCATCTGTATTAGTCAGCCAAAGGGATGCTGATGCAAAATACCAGAAATTGGTTGGTTTTTATAAAGGATATTTATTTGGGGTAGGAGCTATGGATACCAGGTCATAAAGTTTATGTTACTTCCCTCACCAAGTCTATTTCCATTTGTTGGAGCAAGATGACTGGTGTCATCCTGGTTCCTGGGTTCCTCTGGGCTCAGCCTCTGTTTTCTCCACAAGGTCAGCTGTAGACTATCAGGCGAATGGCTTTGTCTCTCTTTCCCCAGGGTTTCTGTTGTGTCTAAGGAGCCATCTCTGTTCCTCTGTGTTCTTCTCCTGGCTCAAGTCTTCTCTTTCTGGAAATGGTTTCTGTTTCCTCTGTGAGCTGACTTTCCAGGGCTCCAGCTTAAGGCTTCAGCATCAAACTCCAACATCAAGGGAAGCGGATTTGGTTCAACGGATAGCGTGTCCACCTACCACATGGGAGGTCCAGGATTCAAACCCAGGGCCTCCTCGACCTGTGTGGTGAGTTGGCCCACACACAGTGCTGATGTGCACAAGGAGTGCCGTGCCATGCAGTGGTGTCTCCCGTGTGGGGATGCCCAAGCACAAGGAGTGAGCCCCGTAAGGAGAGCCACCCCATGCAAAAAAAGCACAGCCTGCCCAGGAGTGGTGCCACACACATGGAGAGCTAATGCAGCAAGATGACACAATGAAAAGAGACACAGGGAAGTGGTTGTGGCTTAACTGATAGAGCATGCACCTACCATATGGAAGGTCCAGGGTTCAATCTCCAGGGCCTCCTGACCTGTGTGGTGAGCTGGCTCATACCCAGTGCTGCCGGAGAGCAAGGAGTGCCATGCCACACAAGGGCGTCCCCTGCATGGGGGTGCCCCACACACAAGGAGTGTGCCCCGCAAAGAGAGCTGCCCTGTGCTGCCCACCCAGGAGTGGCACCGCACACACAGAGAGCTAATGCAGCAAGATGACGCAACAACAACAACAACAAAGCGACACAGTTTCCTGGTGCCGCATGATAAGAATGCAGGCGTACACAGAACACACAGCAAATGGACACAGAGAGCAGACAATGGGGGGAGGGGAGAGAAATAAATAAAATAAATCTTAAAAAAAAAAGAGACATATTCCAGGTGTCACTGACAAGAATACAAGCAGACACAGAAGAACATGCAGCAAATGGACACAGAGAAGAGACAACTGGGTGGCAAGGGGGGATGGGAAGAGAAATAAAAATAAATAAATCTTTAAAAACAAACAAACAAGCAAAACCTCCAACATAAAAAAAACCCAACTCTGTACCTTGTCATGCCTTTTATCTGTGAATCCCCACCCACCAAGGGGCAGGGACCAACTCCCTAGTGACATGGTTCAGCAAAGCCCTAATCATAACTCAATCACGCCCAGGTACAGACCAAATTACAAACATATCCAATATCTATTTTTAGAATTCATAACCATATCAAACTGCTATACCTTCTCACTCTGGTTGGTTCTGACTGATGGGAGATACCATTAGGAGATATGTGGGTGGGAGAACAGAGGTTGGGACATTTCTTCTCTGTTCCTTTCCTGCTTGACATTACTTCTCTGGCAATAGCTGTGTTCCCATAACTTCAACTTTTGCCATGCACCCCTCTTTCCTTTGTACCTTCAGTCTAGGGGTGTTGGTGAATTTCCCACTGTTTCTAGTCTCTGGATGCCACCTCTTACCTTGATTGATTCCTTAAGTTTGCCTTCAAGTCTCTTCATTGGAAACATCTGTACTGAATCCTGTTTCCTGCTGGGACCTTGACCTATACAACCCAAGACTGGAGGTAGAAACACAGGCTCTCTTCCCCTTTAAAGGCTGGGGCCTAGGGTCAAGCTTGCTCTTCAGCAGAACCCTGGGTTGGGGAATCCAGAGCTGCTGCTGTCTTGCTATGTGACTTTGGACAAGTCTCTGCTCCTTTCTGGGCCTCAGTGTCTCAATCAATCCAGGAGGGACTGAATTTGATGATCTCTCCTCATTACCCTGAAAGCAATATTCTATACTTTTAAGTGTCAAGTTTGTACTATGGTCTAGGAGTTGGTGGTGGCCCTTTTATGACCCAGGAGCTCCTCCTATGCATCTTGTCCCTGGAGGTAATCAAAAAAAAAAAGAAAGAAAGAAAGAAGGAAAGAAAGAGGAAAGAAAGAAAGAAAGAGGAAAGAAAGAAAGAGGAAAGAAAGAAAGAGGAAAGAAAGAAAGAAGGAAGGAAAGAAAGAAGGAAGGAAAGAAAGAAAGAAAGAAAGAAAGAAAGAAAGAAAGAAAGAAAGAAACAGAGAGAAAGAAAGAGAGACAGAAAGAAAGAGAGACAGAAAGAAAGAGAGAGAGAAAAGAAAGATTCCAAAGCATCTTGGGCCTAGATTAAGAGTAAGCTCTTCCAGGGGCCCACACTGATTTCTTGTAAGAAAGCACGGGCAAGCTGACCTTTCATTGCATTATCTGGAAAAGGGGTATCTATAACCTCCTTGTTGTCTGGGTTAAACAAGACAACGTATTGAAAGTACCTGGTACACACATGGTTCTTGAGAAAAGGCAGTTGTTATTTTGCCGATGATTATACCAAGGATTGCCTTGTGTTCATTCCTCTAAGAAACTAAAGAGGGATACCCATTGCATGGTTTCTTTGAAGCCCACTACCTAGTTTCTCTCTTTTTTTTTTCCCAATTAATTAATTTATTTATTTCTCTCCCCTTTTCCCCCCACACCCCGGTTGTCTGTTCTCTGCGTCTATTTGCTGCATATTCTTCTTTGTCCGCTTCTGTTGTTGTCAGCGGCACGAGAATCTCTGTTTCTTTCTGTTGCATCATCTTGTGTAAGCTCTCCGTGTGTGCAGCACCATTCCTGGGCAGGCTGCACTTTCTTTTGTGCTGGGCGGCTCTCCTTACAGGGCACACTCCTTGTGCGTGGGGGCTCCCCTACGCGGGGGACACCCCTTTGTGGCACAGCACTTCTTGCGCGTGCATCAGCACTGCACATAGGCCAGTTGCACACGGGTCAAAGAGGCCCGGGGTTTGAACCGCAGACCTCCCATGTGGTAGATGGACGCCCTAACCACTGGGCCAAGTCCACCACCCCTTAATTTATCTTTAACTGAGTTTTGGGACCAGTTAGCCAGGCTCCCAGCTATGTTGTCTGTGACTTTTGAGGCTGCTGTCCCCACCCTGTGGTTCTCAGGCCAGCTGGAACTGCTGCTGGCTGCAGGGTGTGGCTTGGGTTGGGGCTGGCAGGGTGCCTGCACCTAGAGTATAAGGGAGCTGGAGACAGCTCGGAGCCAGGGCAGCTGCAACTCCAGCCATGGTATCTGCCTTGCTCTCCTTGAACCTCAGCCTCCTGGCCCTGGGGGCTTCTGGACTGATCTTGATTTTAGGCTTCCTCAAGCTTGCCTACCTGCTGCTGCGGAGACAGAAGCTGGCCAGAGCTTTGGACAGGTTCCCAGGGCCCCCCACCCACTGGCTTTTCGGACATGCCAAGGAGGTACTTGGGAGAGAGAGGAGGGTGGAGAAGATTTGGAAAAAGCTGCCTCCCTACCTTCAGAGAAACAGGCCTAATATCCCCCCTTCTGGGAGGTGGGTAGGGGGATGAGGGGCATGGTGGGACACCCAATGGTTAGGAAGGGGTTGATGTCCTGGGAGCAATGGCTCCCATTCAGCCTTCCCGCTGGGGTCTCTCCCTTGCTCCTATCTTTCCAGCTGGACTCAGAGAGGGGGCTGCTTTAAAGTTGGGGCTCAAGCAGCCCTCATTCTCTTTCCCATTATTCTGAGGCCCAAGGTCCAGATAAAGCTCTGCTAAAGGCTCGGGCATAGCACAGGGGAAAGCACCTAGATACATAGGCAGTCTGGTTTAATGCACAACCAGAGTTCTCTTTGTTCAGAATAAGACTTTCCGTTTTTGAGGTAGAAAATGAAAGTGCAGGCAGAGATACCATGTGAGAGACTGCCCAGAGCATCCAAGTGGCTGGTACCTCCAAAGGTGGGGTTCTCCCACCATGCCTATGGGTAGGTTCAGCATCGGTGGTGGGGACCACCTTAGTCCCACCTCGGAAGTACTTTTTAGCTCCTCACCTTCACAGGTGTCTAGACCAGAGGTTTCTAAACATAGGGCAGGGAACACCTGCACTGGAATCAACCAGGAGAAGCAGATTCCTGGGCCCTCAGCCCCTGAGATTCTAATTTAGCAGATTAGAACTGGGAGTCTGAATTTCAAAACCTCCCCAAGTGTTTCAATCTGCATCAAGGTTTGGGAACCAAAGTATAAATGCCAGTTTAAGTCTCAGAGATAGGCAGGGTTCCTTCTCCTACCTCTAGAATCTGCCTGCCCATTCTCAGTCTGGGGATATGCCTCTTCTCCATGATTGACACTGGGAATGAGCTTGACCTTTTGGTAAGACTTGCCCAGGCTTATTCTCACCCTATGGCTAACTGCTCTGTCAGGATAGCCCAGTACTCTACATCCATCCTGGGGACACACAGGAAAGGAAAGCATGGTTTGGGGAAAGGAATCAGACCCAGGCCCAGCTCTCAAGGAATTTAGGATGTACAGGGGGAAACAGACACCAGAGCCTTCCTTGCCCCCAGGCTGGGTTGGTGTCTCATAAGATTTCAACATTAGATCTCCTTCTCTTTGTCTCAGCACTTGTTCCATTGGGTTGTCATGTCCTTTTTACTTGCTCATCTTCCCTACTAGAGCATGGAGATCTGGTCCAATTCAACCCTGTGCCTTCAGGGTCAAACTCAAAGCCTAGCACGGAGTAGGTACCATTGAATGAATACTGTATGTTCAGGAGTAAGAGAGGGGTATCAACGGAGAGAAGAGAAAGATGGTGAGGGCAAGTAGAAGTATCAGGGTGAGTTTAGGAGAGAAGGGTCATGGGAAGGTTAAGGTCTGACCTACATGGGATATGAGAGGTGCTTACAGAGACCTTCAATCCCTTTCTTCCCATGTTTCTTCTACTCCTACTTGCCTCCATTAAAGCTGGGTTTGCCCTTAGCCATTGGGCTTGTTTAGGCCAGGGAACTTGCTTCCCCCCACTCTATGCCCCCTAGGGCTGGCTACACTCTTCCCCTCAGCCGCCCCTGCCCCACCTTGGGGGTGTGCTGAAGGCCTGGTACATAGCTTAGCTCTGGCTTCCTGGCTGCTCCAACACAAGTAGCTGAAAGGCCTGCCACTTGGCACCAGGAAGGGGGGACAAGAGCTGGAAGGGTGGCTGCTCTTGGCACTACAAAGGCTTCCTGGGGAACTGTTGTGGTAACAACATCTCTGCATTCCTCAGGGCTTGGCATCTCTGCTCTCCCTCTGACCCATATCTGAACCTAAGAAACGGGGAGGGCAAAAATGTAAAGATGAGGAAACTGAGACTCAGAGAGGGCAAGTATTTGCCTAAGTCTACATAGTAGCTCAGGAATTGCATCAAGGATGGGTCCAGGACTCTTGCATTTTAATTTAGGGCATGAATTTAAAAACATATTTAAAAAAATAATGGCAAACCCCATTTCCTAGGTCTGGTGATGGTGAGAGTAGGAAGGGCAGGAAGAGGAATGGTGGGCAAAGGGTTGGAGTGTGTGTGGGTAAGTGCTGCCTATCAGGCTTAATCTCTCCCTTCTTGGTCTCCAGTTCTGGTTTGGAGGCCCTGGTAACACCCTCCTGCCAACTTCCTCTATTCTCAGAAGTTCTCCCCTTGGAGGTTCCTCCAAGTGTTTCCCTATCCCCACTGTGAAGCCCAGGGAGGACTTTGCACATAGTAGGTGCTCAGTTGTGTTATTGGCCGGTGGTTGGGACTCCTGGGAGGGGCTGACAAATCTGACCTGTGTATGTATGTGTGTTTGTCGGGGGGAGAAGACCAGCTCCCAGCTCAAGGAAAGGTTAATTCCTTGAGACTGTGGAGGCCTCTTTCTGGACCCCCGCCTAGCACTGGGACAGTCTCCATGGCCTTGTGCTATGTAGTGAGAAGCCCTGGTCCCAGGCTCTGCCTCATTTCTGTTCAGCAGACATTGATCACGTGCCTTCACGTGCCCTTTTTGGTAAGTTACCTCACTTCTGTGCTTCCCTTCACTTGTCAGTAAAAGGAATTAGAAGAAGATCAAATGGATAAAGTATAAGTACTTTGCAAGCTGCTGGGCTGATGTCAGGTGTTAAAATCCTTGTAGAGGGATTTTTTTTTAAGATTTATGTTATTGATTTCTTCCCCACCTCATTGTTTGCACTCACTGTCTGCTTGTTGTGTGTTCTCTGTGTCTGCTCATCTTCTGTTTTTTTTTTTTTCAAGATGCACTGGAACCGAACTCAGAACCTCCTGTGTGGTAGGTGGGTGCCCAACTGCTTAAGCCACTTTCACTTCCCAATATAGAGGGATTCTTGTTGCAAAACGCCCTGAGGACGGGAAGCAGACTTGGCCCAGTGGTTAGGACATCCGTCTACCACATGGGAGGTCTGCGGTTCAAACCTTGGGCCTCCTTGACCCGTGTGCAGCTGGCCCACACGCAGTGCTGATGCACGCAAGGAGTGCCCTGCCACGCTGGGGTGTCCCCCGTGTAGGGGAGCCCCACGCGCAAGGAGTGCGCCCCATAAGGAGAGCTGCCCCGTGCGAAAGAAAGTGCAGCCTGCCCAGGAATGGCACCGCACACATGGGGAGATGACACAACAAGATGACGCAACAAAAAGAAACAGAGATTCCCGTGCCGCTGACAACAACAGAAGCAGGCAAAGAAGAACAAGCAGCCAATAGACACAGAGAACAGAAAATTGGGGTGGGGTGGGGTGGAGTAGGGTGGGGGAATAAATAAATAAATCTTTAAAAACAAAACAACAACAACAAAAACCTCCCTGAGATGGGAAGTGGATTTGGCTCAATGGATAAAGCATCCAGTGTTCAAACCCAGGGCCTCCTGACCCATGTGATGAGCTGGCCCGTGTGCAGTGCTCATGTGTGCAAGGAGTGCAGTGCCACACAGGGGTGTCCCCCTGTAGGGGAGCCCTGTGCGCAAGGACTGTGCCCCATAAGAAAAGCCACCCAGCACAATAAAAAGTGCAGCCTGCCCAGGAGTGGTACCGCACACACAGAGAACTGACGCAGCAAGATGACACACAAAAAAGAGGCACAGATTCCCAGTGTTGCTAACAATAATACAAGCGGACACAGAAGAACACACAGTGAATGGACACAGAGAGCAGATAACTGGGGCAGGGAGCAGGGAAGGGGAGAGAAATAAATAAATAAATCTTTAAAAAAACTAAAAACTCCCTGAGGCATTTGCTTTTTTCATCCTCTTCCTCCTAAATCAGCCCAGTCTTCAGGAGCCAGATAAGATCCCACCTTTCTCAAGCAATATGCCTTGTCTGACCCCTTTGCTGGGACCGCAATGCAAAGACCCTGCCCTGGAGGAACTCTGTAGGAGAGACGAGTAACTGTGGCATAAGTGTGATAAGTACCAGTTACAGATCCTTGGGCCTAGAGAAGGGCACCACCCTTCTGAGGATACAGAGGCAAATTCTAAAAGACCTGGAAGCAGTAGACGTGGAAGCAGGGAAGGAAGGGCAGAAAAGGCACACAGGCTAGAAAGAGCATTGTGTATTTAGGGAATTTATTTGTTCAATAAATATTTGCTTTTTGAGGCCTAATATGGGCCAAGCCCTGTGCTAGTAGCTCAGCACTTCTGGAGTGGTGAGTGGGAGGACAGGACAGAGAGGATGAGGCTGCAGATGGGTAGGGGAAGATCAGATAGGTCCTTGTAGGTCATGTCAAAAGGCTTCACTTTATTCTGAGGGCAATGGAGAACCATTGAAGGGATGTAGACAAGGAGGTGACAGGTCGGATTTGTGTTTAAGAATGATCACTCTGGTTTCAGGCATGGCGAAAGGGGAGGCAGAGAGACCTGGGTGGAGGCTGAGGCAGCGATCTAGGCAGATGTTGATGGAGTGAACCAGTGGGGGTGCATTTGGGGTAGGGGTGAGGGAGACATCCAGGCCTCTATCACAGGCAGATTTTGGGTATCAGTGATGTCCCTTTCATGCCTTAGGAGAAGAGGGACACAGGATTGCGTTTGGAGCTTTGTTAAACTGTCTCATTAACACAGCTGGATCAGAGCTCAACTTGGCAAAGTCAACTAAACAGAGAAGATGTCCCCCTGAGTCACAAGACTTAGAAAGAATGAGTTTCTGTGTCTAAATTAAAAATGTGGGGGATATGAGAGTCAGAGAGAGGAAGCTCAGGAGTGGCAGCACCTGTCAATGTCTGGGCACGGGAGACTCAGTTATTTAATTTGGAGAGTTGCTGATCTCATGGTGGGGTCATCCTACCATAAACTCCTACATTGGCTCCCTTAGCTCTGTTTTGCTGATTCCAGTGTAAGTGCCACTTGGTGGTCCTGCCAGAGTGGAGGGGTATTGCATAAACATTAGAAATCGCCATTCAAGGATTCTGGCTGGAATTTAGGTGGATGATGGTTCCATTCTTGGGGATAGGTATAGAAGGAAGAGTAGATATTGGGGACATACATGATGTATTCATATTTGGAAATGCTGGGGGACCTGTAGAACAGAATGTAGAGATATTCAGGGGAGGTTGATTATGTTTCTGTTGCTCAGGAGAAAGATGAGCTGGGATGAGCTGTCAATTTGGGAATCACTGGCAGGCAGATGTCAAAAGAAGCCATGGGAATGGGTAAGAAGGTATAAGGAGAGGGTGCAGAATGAGAAGAGACCAATGATGGGATTTTGAGGAACATCAGTTTTTGAAGAAAAAATGGTGGGTAAGAGCTGCTAAGGGTTTTCTGCCAGGAGAGGAGAAGAACATCCAGGAGAGAGTTCAAGAGAGAGAGAAAGGAATCAACCATGTTACAGCAGCTAGAAGCCCTCTCGGCTTAACATTAAGAAGGGTACAAATGGCCTTACCAAGAGCAGTGTTGGAGAGGTGAGGACCAAAGTGGAGGAAATGGAAGTAGTGAAGACAACTTATTAAAAAAGTTAGGTTATGAAGGGAGGAGGAAAAAGGGAAAATAGAGTGTTGGAGGAGGCAGCAGAAAGAACCAAGGGAGGTTTTAATTCCTTTTTTTTTTAATGGGAGAAACTTGAGCATATTTTAAATACAGATGGGAAGGAGCCAGGAGAGAGGGTAAGAGAGGGGTTGACTGTTGGGTGAGGCGCCTGCAGGGAGAGTTGGAATCTGAAGGGATTAGCCTTGGCCAGGCCTCAGACACCACCTTCACCATAATAGGAGGGAAGGTGGAAAGGAAGTGGGTACAGGTACAAGTGGTTCTTCTGATCTGGTGGCTGACTTTCTAACTTAAAAAAATTTTTATTGTCTTTTTTTAAAAGATACATAGATCACACAAAATGTTGCATTAAAAAAATAAGAGGGTCCCATTTACCCCATTCCCTACCCCACCCCCCACTCCTCCCACATCAATGACCTCTTTCATCATTGTGGCACATTCATCGCATTTGATAAATACATTTTGGAGCACTGCTACACAGCATGGATTATAGTTTACATTGTAGTTTACACTCTCCCTCCGTCCATTCAGTGGGTTATGGCAGGATATATAATGTCCAGCATCTGTCCCTGCAATATCATTCAGGACAACTTCAAGTCCCAAAAATGTGCCCATATCACACCTCTTCTTCCCTCTCCCTGCCCTCAGCAACTCCCATGGCCACTGTCTCCACATCAGTGATACAATTTCTTCCATTACTAGAGTCACAATAATTCTATAGTAGAATACCAGTAAGTCCACTCTAATCCATATTTTATTCCTCCATCCTGAGGACACTGGGATGGCGATGTCCACTCCACCTCTAACTCTAGAGGGGGCTTAGATCCCACAGGGCTGATGGATGGGATTCTCCTACTTGCAGTTGTAGATTCTCTTGGTTCCCTGGTGTGGTGGTTGACCATCCTTACCTCCTTGTTAGCTGAGCTGGGTAAGTCCAATAAACTGGAGAGTAGGTGTTGCAACTCTGCTGAGGTTCAGGGTCCAGCTGGCACATGGACAGACATTTTTTATCTGACAGCCTCTATTTTCTCTTCCAAATAGAGCAAGGCTTATCTGCTGGGAGCAAGGAGTGGAGAAGCGGAGGACACAGTTGAAGAAAGGGGAAGTTTTCAAGTAGTAGACTGTGGTCAATGCCTTTGCTGCTCTTTGTTCAAAAGTCACCTCAGACAGTTCCTTCTTGACCACCCCCCCAACTTTCTACCAACTATACTAGCACTCCCTGCCCTTTATCCTGCTTTATTTTTCTTGCTAGACTTACCAGCACCTAAAATAGTACTATTGATTTATTTGATTCTTGTTTATTTCCTGTATTCCCACTTAGAATGTAGACTAGGGGAGGGCAGAGGCTTTGTCTTGTTCACCACCATATCTCCCGGAACTAATACAATGCCTGGCACAGAGTGGGTGCCCAATGTCTATTTGCTGACTACATGAATCTCTGGGGGGCCCTCAGGGATCGCAAAGCCACTTGCTCATACAGGGTGAGGACCAATGTCTGCCTTTCCCTGGAAGCTTGGGTATTTAGTGGGCCCCTGACCCCTTGCCTTCATAGGGTGTTTGGATGCTCCTCTGCTCTCCCTCCCCAACCTGGTCATTCCTGGGACTGGGTCTTGTGGTTGGATGTCAAAGATAGGAGAGGTGTTGAGGAAAGAGCATAAGTTTTGGAACCTAAAGACCAGGGTATGACTTCTAGTTGTGGGCAAGGCCAACCACCATTTACTAGCCAATTCATAGTAAGTAGAGTCATGGTGACCCATATCAATCTGACCCAGGGGTCCCATCTGCATCTTGTGTGTTCTTTCATGTTTACATGTGCATGTGTAAGTACATAAGTCCTTGGAAGGGGGGGTGAAAGGTTAAGTCACCAGATTGTCACCAAAATGGTGAGAAAGTCACTTCTCTGCTCCTTGGTGATCTATACCATTAGATCCCCTCAGGTTGCCACAGCTCTCTATGCAGCCCCACAATTGAGTCCTCAGAGAGTGTGTGTAAACAGTCCACTTTTTTCACTGATTTTTATAGTTATTTCAGAGATGTTACTTCTTTTCACGTTTGGCTGTTTCTTCTTGGCAGCCGCTCTTAACCCTTTAGCTTTGAATATACAGCTTTGCTGTCCTTGACATTGGCTGGATGCACTGAGCATTGGCAATCTTGAGTGTGTGCAGGGACATCAAAAGGAACCTAATGAAGGCCATCCTGGAGGAGAGAAGACCCAGGAGGATTTGTTCCCCAACGCTTTATCCCTGCAGGACCATCCTGGGCAACGTGAGCTTGTGCGGTTATGAAGAGCAGAGCAGGGATTCATGAAGGGAAAGCTACAGATGCAGATGGCTTCCAGTTCAGTGACTAAGTCTTTTTAAGAGTTAGAACAGTCCAAAGATGGGTTGGGCTGTTTGAAAAGTAGTAAGTTTCCTGTTGCTAGAGATGTTTGAGCTCTTGGGGCAAGAAATTATCACATTGTGAAGGTGCTGGGGGTTTTGAATCTGAAGTCAACATGACCTGTCTCTAGGAAGCCTCGACATGCTGGGGAAGGGGGAAATCCTTTCCTTCTCCCCTTCCCAACCATTTGTGCTTCTAAACTCCCACTCCCACTTTGTGAGCAATTTATTTTTGTTCTCAAACAGCACTCCCTGGGAGAGCGGTGGCTGCAGCAGACTAAGCAGGCAACTTGGCTTCTTGAACACTGGTCGACTGAGGTTCAGCTGACCTGGCTGAAGGTTTGGTCAGGCTTGTTAACAGGAGGGACAGCAGAAATAACTTTAGTCCCGACACCCTGGTCTACCCTGACTCATGTGGGCCAGTTCACTTTGGTCTTTGGGCTGCAGTATTCCCACTTATAAAGTCGGGTTGTGGTTGGACTAGGTGATGCAGAAGTTTCTTTCAGATCTGATTCTCAAAGCAAAATTTACTCAGATTTTGGGGGAGCCAAGCAAAGAGTGGTGACTTAAAGCTTGTTCTTCCCAATCCCTCCTATTGTTTACCTTTTGTTTTATAAAGATTTATTTTATTTATTTATTTCTCCCCATCCCCTTGTTTTTCACTTGCTATGTCTGTTCGTCTTCCTTGTTTCCTTAGGAGGCACTGGGAGCAGAATCTGGGACCTCTGATATGGGAGGGAGGTATTTAACTGCTTGAGCCACCTCTGCTCCCTGCTTTGTTATGTCTCTCATTCTGTTTTTCCTCCCTGCATCTCTTGTTGCATCACCTTTTTGCGTCAATTAACCACACCTGCTCGTCTTGTCATCTCACTGTCTTCATTAGGAGGCACCGGGAACCTCTTCTTCCTGCTTTGTTGTGTCTCTCATTACGTTTTTTCTTCTTCTGTTTCTTGTTGTGTCAGCTTGCCACACCTGTCCATTACGCCAGCTCACTGTCTTCTTTTAGGAGGCACCGGGATCCAAACCAGTGACCACCCATGTGGTAGGTGGGAACCTAGTCACCTGAGTCACATCTGCTTCCCTATTGTTTACTTTTGATGAGGCTAACAGTGAGTGTAAATGTGAGGATGGGGGGGCAGGGCTGGGCAGCTGGATCAGTGAATTTTCTCCATGTTCTGCTCTTTCTCTGCTTCTTTCCTTCTGGAAATAAGCACAGCCCAGACCTCCCAGCCCTGCAGGCATCCCAACTCAGGGCATCTGAGGTCGGGTCTGAGGTGTCCAGCTATGTAACCCAGGGGAGCTGAGCTGGCAGCCTCACATCCCCTAGAAAGAGGACACCTCGGCCCTCTCAGAGGGGCTTCAATTCCAACAGTGGGGCCAGGCTGCTTGCAGCAATCCTCACTCTCACTAAATTCCCAGGGCAATTAAGGACAGTAGGAGAATGCTGGGGGTGGGGAGGAAGGAGTGGGTTCAGGCTGTGAATGTGGCCAGCATGAGGTCAGGGTCTCCTGTCCCTGGTGGAGACACTGAAGAAGGGCCCAATCATAGCTGATGAGGAGGTGAGTAGGGATCACATGAACCAGATCAGCCAAAGATGCTTTCCAACCCTGAGATCCTAGGAGTCTAGCTTCTCTGTGACTGAAGGCTCTCCCTGCTCTGTCCAGTAGGGTTACTTGGACTAGGGAGAGATGAAGAGTAGGGGGAGCAGCCTTGGTGATCAGGAAGGGGCAGATGGGCAAATAGAAAAGATATAGGGGCGGGGGGGGGGCGCACTTTTAGGAACACCAACCAGGAAGGAAAGAGGGAAGGGGTCAGGGACATGAGTAGGTTTCCTCTTACCTGTTCCCTCCCTCAGGGGTAAGGGATGATCTTTGTCACTCTGAGCCTTTTTCTGACATTGTGTACTGAATGACAGAAAACTGTCCAGGATGGGTTGTACTGGATTTCTGGGTTCAGAGGCAGTGATGGGAGGGGATCTACAGGGGAAATTACACTGGACTCTGCAGAGGGCCTGGGAGGAGAGGAATCCCAGAGAAGACACAGATGGGTGGCTGGAGACTAGAGAAGCAAGGTCCATTCTCCAAGACCCATTGGGGTAGTGGTCTTGGTCAGGGAAGCTTGGGGCACGGGGGTGTTCTACATTACCAGACACCCTGTGTCCTTCCTCGGGACTCTCTCCTGGAGGGTACAGTGTGGATTGTTGAATAGGTAGGAACTATGAGAGGGAACTTTACAGGGAGGAAAAAGAGGGCCAGCATGTGCACAGACCTCAACGTGAATGGCAATCCTCAGGACTGTGCAGGGCACAAGTTATACAGCCAGATACAGCAGCCCCAAGAGGCTTCAGTGTGTGGAAGAGTGTGGGGAAGATCTGAACTAGAGTACTACTAACTGACTAGCAATGGGCAAGTCATTCTGAGCTCCAGTTTTCTTATCTGTAAAATGGGAGTAATTATCCCTTCTACATTAGATTTGTGAGACAATCTATGAAATCATTTACATAGTACTTGGCACATAATAGGCACCCAAATGTGTAGCTCGTCTCTTTCATTACCCATGTTTAAAGACTGAATGCCAGAACACATCGTGAATCTGGACATTAGCCAGAGCAGACAGGCTAGGCCTGGCTGGGAAAAATAAATAGAAACCTGCAATATTGTTTACATAGGAAGTGCTGGTGGTGACCCTTCTATGACCTCCCAAATTGAGCAAGATGGTAGGCTGGTTTCCTCATGAGACTAGCCAATTCTGGCCAGTGTTTAGATTAGCCAGATGCTTGGTATGATTTCTCTCCTTCCTTTTTCTCTTTCTTTCCCCTTCCTTTATTCATTCCATTCATTCCCCACACTATCAAGTATGTGCTGTATCCAAGTCCCTGTGCTGGGCTCTGCATGGGGGCCCCGAGACCCTGCAGATGTGGTCTTTGTGCTTGGGAAACTTACAGCCTAGAGGTGGAGTCAGGAGTCCTGGGTGTGACTCTGAGCTCCGTTGCTAGCTAAGTGTGTGACTGAACCTCAGTTTCCTCATCTACAAAGTGGGATTAAATGAAAGAATACCTATAGCATGCTTAGCAGAGTGTCTGTCATTAAATACTTAATGAGTGTCAATGTTAATATTATTATTATTTATATTACAGATGCAAGCAATTATAACACAGAAGGTGGATGTGGGTGTGGTACTAACAGTGCTGGAGAGCTCAGAGAAAGCAGGAATTTCAGTTGGTGTGGGTCAAGGAGGTTCCTGGAGAAAGGGATTTAAGCTGGATAGTAAGGAACAGGCAGAACTGCAATAGCCATTCTTGGGTAGAAGGTGTACCAGGAGGAGGAAAGGTATAACCAAGATACAAACATGATCCCACACCCCAGTAGGTCATTTTTGTTCTAAACATTCAGACTCATTAGACTACCACAGGCACTTACCATCAGTCTACTCAGAAGATGCTTTCAAATGTTCGTATGAGCAGTAACCACAGCTTGCCAGCCAGTTAGCATCAGATATTCCTTTCAGCAGTCCACATGTCCTGTCAGTGATCCATCTTCTCATAAGGAGACAGCCAGGTGCAAGGAGACGAGAGTCACACCAGTGGGCATGAGGTTCATTTTGTCTTAGAATCCCCAAGCTTCATACAACCCCTGCCTGGTATTGGTCCCCAGAGTCACTGCACCCAGGGAAGCCAAGACATGGTGCCCCATCAGGTATTTACAAATCATTCATGGTTCTTCCTAGTCCAGGTGGAATTTACCAGTCAGGGGTCATTTCCACCCTCCACCCCCCAATTTAAACCATTTTCAAGAATACTACTCAGTGGTATTAATGACATTCACAATATTGTGCTACCATTGCTATTATCCATTACCAAAACCTTTCCATCACCCCAGGGGTCACCTTTGCTTAGATGATGTTGCCTATTGTGATGGTTTGGAGCTTATGTACTCCAGAAAAGCATATTCTTAAACCTAATCCATTCCTGTGGGTGTGAACCCATTGTAAGTAGGACCTTGTGATGAGGTTAATTCAGTTAAGGAGTGGCCCAACCCAGTGAGGATGGGTCTTAATCCTATTGCTGGAGTCTTTTATACGCAGAATTAAATCCAGACAGATAGAAAGTCACAGGGAGCAGCCAGAATCTGAAATTCAACAAAATCTGGAAGAGAATAGAGAAGACAGGAGAGTCTGCCATGTGCATTGCCATGTGATACAGGCACCAAGGACCAAGGATCACCACAGCCAGCCTCAGGAAGAAAGCATCACCTTGACAATGCCTTGATTTGGGCTTGGATTTGCTAGTTGAGGGCCTACCTTGGGCAGGTTCCAGCATTAGGTCCTTTAATGCATTACCTCAGTTAAGGGCCTTAAATGCCTCACAACCTCAACTACTAACAGCTACCACATACACACTTCCTGCATGAACTCATTTAACACCAACCCTACATGGTATGTATGATGATTCTCATTTTATAGATGAGAGTTTCAAGATTGAGAGAGCTTAAATAAATCGCCTAAGTTTGCAGTGCTAGAAAATGGGGAATAGAGATTCAAACCCAAGTCTGTCAGGCTCCAAAGAATGTGGCCCCTGGAATCAAATTTCCTTTGTTCACATCCCAGCTCTACCACTTAAAAACCGTGTGGTCCTCCACAAGCAACTTAACCTCTCTATAACTTAGGCTCCTCCTCTCTAAAATGGGACTTCATAGAGCAGTGAGGATGGAGTCTAGAGATGTTGGGACCGGGTGACTGGCTAAGAGTGGGGGGTGCGGGAGGAGGGGAGGAAGCTCCTAGGGCCCACCTGGGTGGCTTCCTCCCTTCTCCACACAGGGACTTGGGGCCTGGTGGGTAGCACCAGGTTCCTGAGTGGCCCTGGCCCTCTGTTATCGTTTCAGATGCAGCAGACTGGGAGTTTGGACAAAGCCGTGTCCTGGGCCCACCAGTTCCCCTACGCTCACTCACTTTGGCTTGGCCAGTTCATTGGTTTCCTGAACATTTATGAGCCCGACTATGCCAAAGCTGTGTACAGCCGTGGGGGTGAGAGTTCCTGGGAGAGGGTAGGGACGTCCCAAGAACAAAGGTTCAGGGTGCGGTCCGGGGAGGAGGTCTGGGTCCATGCTCCAAGTCTGGGAAAGCAGCAAGGATCCTGCCCCACTTATCAAAAAGCCTCCTCTCGGTACCCCTCTGACCCCACTTGACCCTATCTCGCTCCTTCTCCTGCAGACCCTAAGGCCCCGGATGTATATGACTTCCTCCTTCAGTGGATTGGTAAGTTGGGCTGCACCTGCCTCCTCTCCCCTTCCCATCCCAGACCCTTGTGCTGGGTGGCTAGGATCCTGCCCTGTCCTGCCCCTACTCAGCTTAGTTATCCCAACAGGAACACCTGGTCCCCTTGCGCCCATCCTAAGCTCAGCTGCAGAGTGGGGAGATGGAGGAGGAGACAGGGCAGCTCCCAGCTGGCCCAGAAATAGGACCCAGGCCCCTTCTCTAGCTGGGTCTTTTTTCCCTCAACAGGCAGGGCAAGAGCTCAGGAGAAGGTGTGAGTGTGAGGGACTGCTTCCTGGAGCAGGTGGCTCTACAGCTGGATCCTATAGGTTTAGATAGGTGATGCTGACCAGGGGAAGGGCCTGAGAAAAGGTATGATGGAAAGACCAGGGCTGGTGTCATTGGAGGCTGCAAGGCTGTTGGGCAGCTGGCAGGCAGAGCTTGGTGGAGAGATGAGGCTGGGCAGGGAGGATTGGCCAGCCCTTGGCCACCAGGAGGAGAGAGTGCAGCTTGATGTTGAGGATAGGTGGGTCATGGTCCAGGCCAGAAGCGTCTCCAAAGCTCTCCTTTTACTCATGATGCCCTCACATCCTCAGCATGTTCCCGGGAGCTGAGAAAGGGCAGGACCAAGAGGAGAATGACATTCCCAGGCTTATTACCTCACCCAGTAGTAACACAGGAAAAATCCTTCTCTGGACTTGAGTGATTCTAACACTCTCTTCTATTATCAAAGAGACATAGTGAGAATTAAATAAGACAGCCAAGAAAAGACTTAGAAAGATGAAGGGGCAGTTCGCAGGTAGGAATGCATTTCCATTCCTGGGTGTTTGTGGGGGTGGGCAGGACGAGGCCGTGCCCACAGCCATGAAGCCCACACACTGTGGGTTGTTCCTCAAGACCTGAAGCTGACGTGAAGGCCCAGCAGTCTTCCCTCCTGCCTAGCTGGCTCCACGGAGCTGCGTCTCATTTCCCTGAATCCAGTTTCATCTGACACAAGTTACTGGAGGCATCCTGTCCTAGAGAAGAAAGTCACTCATCCCTGCTACCTCCTGTGTCCCGAGGTCCTGGGAGTCACCAGCTCTGCCCAAAGGCTCTTGGCAGGTTGGGGTGGGAGCACAGAAGGCGATACTGTGTCTCTTGGCACAAGGGTTCCAGGTGCAGGGGGAGGGGAGGAGGCGGCCTCTGGCCTCCTGCCTGGCCCCCTGCCGCAAGGCGGGGGGGCAGGATTGCCTGGACGGACTGGCCTTCCTGCTCCCATCCTTTCCCTAGGTAAGGGCCTGCTGGTCCTTGAGGGGCCCAAGTGGTTCCAACACCGCAAACTGCTCACACCAGCTTTCCATTATGATGTGCTGAAGCCGTATGTGGCCGTGTTCGCCGACTCCGCTGGCACCATGCTGGTGAGAACCCTGGGCTGGGCTCTGGGGGGGGGTGAGGGTGGCTTGCTCCTGGGGGGCCTTGCTTCTGGAGGGTGTCGGCTGCTGCACCAGCCCCCTGCCCCCAGTACAGGCCTGAAGAACTGCAGGAGGGCAGGTGGTGCTCAGCTGTGACAGGAATTGTTGACACGTTTTGTCCCTGTTGTACCTGAGCTCCTGCTCTGCCAGACACATGCTGCACGCACAGAACTATGTGCTGAAGGCTCAAGGGTCCAGGCAGCCCCTGGTCCTTGTCTCCACCAGGAGACCCAGCCCTCCCTTTCCCAGACCAAAGGGGCCTCGCAAGGCCTAAATAAGGCTTCTTCTGTAGGGGATTTGAGGGCTGTCTATACTTGAGAGTACCTCCTCTTCACCCTCTGTCTGCTCCAACTGCCTAAAGCCACACTGCCAGCAACTTACTTAAAAGGGATGTGAGGGTCAGGGGTCAGGCTCAGAGTCTGGTGCTAGATAATGCCCAGGCTAGTCTTTCTCCTTGCAGGAAACTCCTCCCCAGCGTCACCGGCAAGTCTGGCCTACAAGCTGTGCTGGGGAGCTCACCACCTCTCAGGCCCTCTTATTCCCTCGTAGACTGGCCCCTGCTGGGAGAAAGTGTTGGTGTGTGCTCTGCAAGACCTGCCTCCTGGTCCTGCCCTCTGAGCCTAAAGCTTGAGGCTCCCCAAACCCCTGCCCTGTTCCCACATTCCACCCAGAGAGAGGGCAGGGCAGGGCCTTGGTCTCTGTTTGTGTGAGGGCTTGGTTGGTGAGGCAGGCTGGGGACCCTGGAGGGTGGGGATGGGACATCGACCAGGCTGGCCCCCACAAAGCCTTCTGTTTGGACTCCAGGACAAGTGGGAGGAAAAGGCTCGAGAGGATAAGTCCTTTGACATCTTCTGTGATGTGGGCCACATGGCACTGGACTCGCTCATGAAGTGCACCTTTGGCAAAGGAGACGATGGCCTGGGCCAAAGGTCAGAGGGCCCCTTGGGGATGACCATATGCTCCCCCCAAGTCAGCTGGAAGGAGATAGGGCCTGCCCAAAGGAGCCCCAGTGGTAGGGGGGGTGGGGCTTTGCCCATGGTAAGAGACACATTCTGGCTTTAGTGGGGGAGGCTTAAGGGCAGGGAGATGGAGGCGGAAGGGGCAGGAATGGAGCTTCTCTGGCTCTGCGCCTGGGTCCCGAGCCACCCTCCCACCCTCTGCTGCCCAGGGACAGCAGCTACTACCTGGCGGTCAGTGACCTCACTATGCTGGTGAAGCAGCGCCTCGACAACTTCCAGTACCACAACAACTTCATCTACTGGCTCACCTCCCACGGCCGCCGCTTCCTGCGGGCCTGCCAGGTGGCCCACGACCATACAGGTGAGCCTTTCCCCCAGGGCCCTCCCCCAGAAAGCCTGGGTTCTAGCCCAGCTCCTCCCTAGACACTCGAATTCTACCCCATTGCTGGGCCTCAGTTTCCCTTTGGGCAGAGAATGGTATCCCAGGCAGTGACCCCTTGTGCTCCCGGCCCAGACCAGGTCATCAGGAATCGGAAGGCAGCCCTGCAAGATGAGAAAGAGTGGAAGAAGACCCAGAACCGGAAACACCTGGACTTCCTGGACATTCTCCTTGGGGCCCAGGTGACTGCAGACTTGCCCACCCCAACTTATACTGGCCCTGGAGACCTTCTGAGACCCCACCATCCTCATAATGCGGGACTTTTGCTGGACAGGGAAAGGGGCTGTTAAACGTTTTCCTGCTCTTTTGCACAGCAAAAATTCCATATCGCCCAAGGCACAGAGGCAGGAAGGTGCAGGGGCAGTGGCACTGGGGAAATATTTAGGATTAGGGAGGCTGAGTCAGGTGGTCGAAGGTCCTAAAGACCAGTTCTAGAGTTCTAAGACCCTGAAGACTCTTGGCACCCTAGAATCTTAGAGTTGGTTCATTCATTCATTCACTCATTCACTCAGTTTGTCATGTATTACATATTCATATACCTCAGAAAATCTACCCCTGGTCAGGCCCTGTGCTCAAGACAGAGATGATAAACAATCTAGTGGAAGAGACAGGTGGTGGATGTTGATAAAGATGCCTTCCTCTACCAGGCTGGCAGGTAGGGCTGTGTAAAGTTACAGGTAACTCAGCCAGAGGGATCAGAGAAGGCTTCCTGCAGTAGAAGGCTTCCAGGCTTGGCTTGCAAAACAGATTAAGTACCTGACCCACAATCTGAAAAGGCGCTTTCACTCCCTACCTATGGTCTTTATTTGACATCACTGTTACAAGTTCCTCTTGGTACTTACCCAAATTACTTGAATGGCCCCATGATGTCTTTAACCCTTCCAGGGTGAAAATGGGATCAAGCTGTCAGACTCAGACCTCCGGGCCGAGGTGGACACGTTCATGTTTGAAGGCCATGACACCACCACCAGTGGCATCTCCTGGTTTCTCTACTGCATGGCCTTGAACCCTGAGCACCAGAATCGTTGTAGGGAGGAGGTCCAAGAGATCCTAGGGGACCGGGACTCCTTCCAGTGGTAAGTGAGAAAGACAGAGAGCTTAGTCTGTCCTGCTCAGCCCCAGGAAAGACTGTGTTCATCTTGTCCTACAGACAACCCAGGGCCACCTGAGAAACCAGGGGGGGCTGCAGCACTTATCCTGTTCCTTCCAGCAGGTGTGGGGGGGAGATGGTGTGGAAGTACTCCCAAGCACATTCTCCTAATGTTGAAGCAGCTTACAGGACACTTATTCAACAAAACAACAACAACAACAACAAAAAACAGGAAAACACGAATGGAAAATTAGGACCAGGATGAAAAGGACCTTAGATTTGTGACACCGTAGTAAGCTATTGCATCATAATTATAGATGGACCTCACATTTGGTGGTTTTATTTTTTAAGCTTTCTTTTTGTTATCTTTTTTAAAGATACATAAATCACACAAAATGTTACATTAAAATATATAAGAGGTTCCCATATGCCCCACTCCTCATACACCCCCACTCCTCCCACATTGATAATTTCTTTCATTCGTGTGGTACATTTATTGCATTTGATGAGTATATTTTGGAGGACGGCTACACAGCAGGGATTATGTTTTATGTTGTAGCTTGTACTCTCTCTCAGTCCATTCAGTGGGTTATGGCAGGATATATAATGTCCTGCATCTGTCCTTGCAATATCATTTAGGACAACTTCAAGTTGGTTTTGAGCTTCCTGGTGGTGAAAGGGAAAAGAGAAACATAATCCTTTACCTGAGTGTGTCATTTGTGCATGCATTCATTAGTTCACTCAGCCAAGGTATATTTTCCCCTGCTATGAGCCATTCCAGTGCTGCAGGGGAAACTAAGTAGAACATAAAGAAATGTCCCAGGGAAGCAGACTTGGCCCAATGGATAGGGCATCCACCTACCACATGGGAGGTCCATGGTTCAAACCCCGGGCCTCCTTGACCCGTGTAGAGCTGGCCCACGCACAGTGCTGATGCGCGCAAGGAGTGCCCTGCCATGCAGGGGTGTCCCCTGCATAGGGGAGCCCCACGTGCAAGGAGTGCGCCCCATAAGGAGAGCCACCCAGTGCAAAAGAAAGTGCAGCCTGCCCAGGAATGGCATCACACACACAGAGAGCTGACACAGCAAGATGACTCAACAAAAAGAAACACAGATTCCCGTGCTGCTGGTAAGGATAGAAGCGGTCACAGAAGAACACACAGCGAATGGACACAGAGAGCAGACAACTGGGGAGGGGGGGGGAGGGGGAGAGAAATAAAAATAAATAAATAAATAAATCTTAAAAAAAAAAAAAAAAAAAGAACTATCCCAGTGAGGCTGCCTGTGGGTCCCTGAGAGATACAGGAGTGACCTCTTCTTTGCTGAGTTCACTGTGTCTTTCTCTCTGTGGTGAAGATGAGGAGGGGCTGGAGGAAAGTGGAGCCCATGCCTCTGGGTCTGAGTGGCCACCCTGTGTCTAGTGTGGCCTGGGCATTTGGAGACCTTGAGCTCCTTGGGATCTTGGGGGTGTGGTGGTGAGGGGTGGAAGGTGGGACTGGGGCCTGCTGTGCCTCAGAATAGCCTGGCTGTGTCACTGACAGGGAGGATCTAGGCAAGATGACCTACCTGACCATGTGCATCAAGGAGAGCTTCCGTCTCTACCCACCTGTGCCCCAGGTGTACCGCCAGCTCAGCAAGCCTGTCAGCTTTGCGGATGGCCGCTCTCTACCTGCAGGTGGGCTGGGGCGAATTACGGGTGGATCCTGAGACCTCTGGGATGCTCCTCTGACACTTGCTGTGCCTGTGGCCTAATCTTTGCACCATTAGGGGAAGAGGTCCGCCATGGGGTCAGAGAGCCCTGGGTCCAAATCCTAGCTCTACAGTGCTTAATCAGGTCAATCCCTCTACCTCTAAGCCTCTACTTCATCATCTTTAAAATGGGGGTAAGAAGGGTACCCTCCTTATAATGCTGTTGGCAAGATAAAGAGACAGTGTTCATCAGGGCTGTCATGTAGAGCTGTGCAGGTTGTGCACTGAACAACTTCAGGAGGCATCACCCACATAGACGTCGACCTGTGCAGTGTCTGGCCTGCCTGTGCAACTGCATGTGGTGGCTTCATAAAGAGTCCCTAGCTCTGAACCTGGCACGTAGCAAGCACGCAATGTATGGTGGCTATTACTACTGATAGCATAAAGTTAGGAATAATAGCTTCCCTGAGCGTTAACTGAAAACAGAATGGGTGTAACGGCCCCTGTCTGTCCTACCTTGCGGTGGCGTGGGTCCATTCCTCCCTTCTGTTCTTTCCACAAGTGTCTGTGTCAGGTGCTGTGCAGGCGCTGGGTCCACAGGAACTGAGTGTGATGATGAGTTGAGTGTGGCAGTGAGAGTTCTGTCACTCAGAGTGCTCAGGCAGGGGCTGGTGGCCCAGTTGAAGGGACACAGGGAAATCTGGCCCTGTGAGGGGGCAAGTCCAGCTGGTCACCAGGCCTCTCTCTGTCCCCAGGCAGCCTGGTCTCTCTGCACATCTATGCCCTCCACAGGAACAGCGCCGTGTGGCCTGAACCAGAGGTACTCCTACCCCTGGGTTTAGCGGTCAGGGGTTTGGGGATGCCCTGGGACACCCTCCTGGGACCTGGCAGGTGTTGAAGTAAGGCCCTGTCCATTCAGGTCTTTGATCCCCTGCGCTTTTCCCCTGACAACACAGCTGGACGCCACCCCTTCGCCTTCATGCCCTTCTCCTCAGGGCCCAGGTAGGGAGAGGCCCAGCATCTCCAGGCCCTCCGGATTTGGGAAGGATGAGGGTTGGGGGCTTTGTGGGGAGGCATCATTTGGGGATACAGTGTGATTGAGGGGGGCTGGGCTGGAGAAGGGTGATGATCCAAACGCAGGGGTGAGTCTGGGGCCTCCTTTCCCTTACCGCATTCCCGTCCCTCTCCCGGGGTGTAGGTGGGGTAGATGAGTCATTCCAGGAGATGTCCCCAAGCCAGATCCCCCACCACCACCACCCGGGTGTACCTCCTCAGGCTGGGACTCTCACCACACTCCCCAGACCTGCTTTATAAGCTCAGGCGAACCAGTTAATCAATCATTCATCTAAAAATAGTTATTGATTTCTCTTGGTCACAAAGAGCCTGCATTTCATCAGTTCTGCTGCCTGTCCTTTAGGGGTGAGGTCTGGTTTTCACTGGACACCCCCTAGACTGATGGCCCCTTGTGTGGCTCACTGCAGGAACTGCATTGGGCAGCAGTTTGCCATGAACGAGATGAAGGTGGTCACGGCCCTCTGCTTGCTCCGCTTTGCGTTCTCGCCGGACCCCTCACGGCCACCCCTCCAGATGGCCCAGCTGACCCTGCGCTCCGAGAACGGCATCCACCTCCATCTGAAGGCGCTGCGCCCAGGGTCTGGGAAGCAGCGCGGCTGACGACAGCAGGGCCCCGCCAGCCCGGGCTGGGACCTGTCCCTGGGCACTGTCCTCCCCAGTTAGTTTGTGGCTTGGCTGTAGCTCCCTGCCTTTGGGAGGCTGGTAGTTTAGAGAGGGGGTGGGCGCCGACACAGACATTCACTGAGAGAACAGTGTCATGCACACGTATGTCTCTCTAAAGGCTTGTATTACACGGATGCTAGAACTCACTCACCCAACAAATATTTAGCAAGCACCTAGGCTCCTCTAGAAACGGCATTTATCTCCCATAAATGGCAATCTTTCTAAAATGTACCCAGCACCAAAATCCCAGCCGTAGTGAACACACAGAGAACCCAAGGAACGCTTGCCTCGGGAGTCACGGTCATAACCAGGCCCATCACTCACCGCATGCCACGGGGGAGAGGGCTGGCTTTAGGGGCTGGCTCCTTCACTTCAAATGAGCAGAGGGGGGTGTTTATTTGTTTAACTTTGCCTTGTGAGTGTGTGTGTGTAATATAACAGACACAGAAAAGTGTATAAAATAAACATGGCCAGAACAAGGAATAACTGTAAACCAGCACCAAGGTGAAGAAACAGGCACTACGGCTTCCCAGGCGTGCCTTCTGCTCCCTGTCAGCCTTGCCATGGTCAGCATCTGAGTCTCACGGACACATGGTGTTCTGGGAGCTCGGGGTGGGCTAGGAAAAAGAGGCAGAGGGAATAGAGAAGGGCTTCCTGGAAGAGAGGGTGCCTGACTCATGCCTTGAGGCATGGGTGAGTTCAAAGGTGCAGAGAGGGACTTCTGGGGAGGGCCTTGGGCAGGGCAACATGATGGGTTAGAGACCTGTCCCTGACAGTCCCTGCAGCAGCGCCTGATGGCTGGGTGCTCCTACACCTCTAGGGCCCAAGGTTTAAGGTCATTACTGGCCTCCAATCCAGGATCCAAACAGGTGAGGAAGAGACGGTGCTGGAGATTGCGTGATAGGGGCAGAGCTGGAGAGGGACTTCTCAGCCTGGGATGCAGGGATGTCTCTCTGCTGCCCTGGGATCTGCCATCTAGAAATCTCCCTCTCCCACCATTGATGCTTCCCCCTCTCAGAAGGCCACAGCCTGGCAATTCTGCTTGGGCCACCTGCTCGCTCATGCAAAGTCCTCTCAAGACCCAGACCTCCCTGCCCGCTGAGGCTGGGGTGCAGAGGCCCCAGACAGCGTGTGTCTCTTGGGTGTCTGCTCCACCCCCCACCCCCCACCCTCCCCCCTGTTCTCTGGCACTGGACAGACCTTTCTCTGAATAAGCTGAGATTTCAACAGCCATCACCTGGAAGCTAAGTCCGGCAGTCATAATGGCCTCATGTCCTTGTGTGACACCCACATCTACTTCCCTTACCTCTTGCGATGGTCAGGTGGCCTGTGTAGCCAGAGGGGGGGACCTTATCCCACTCATAGATTAATGGAAGGAAACTGCCACTCATCTGGGAGGAGACTAGTACTGAGAAGTTCTGACTCCGGGTGATTTTAACCAAGACTCCATAATTGGTATAGAAACTTGCCCTGTGGGAAAAGAGAGCAGAGAGCTCCAGGGCCAGAGGAGGTGGGGAAGGGACCACCTGGGAGGGGAGGATGTGGGGCATGGGGGGAATGTGGACACCAAGGGTGAATTCCATTGACCTCTGTCAGCTCTCCAAACATTGGTGGGCCCATGTGTTTGCGTGGTGTGTGGATTATGTGCCGAGGCACGAGCAGGTGTGGGCTGCCCATATCTTCCTGTGTGCGTGATGGTGGCTGCATGTGGGTGTGACCTCAGCCTGGGCCTTGCCATTTCCTGTAATCAGTGGGGTCACTTCTAGGTACTGTCCCCCCTCCTGTGGAATCCTGTGGTTAGAGCATGTGCCCATGGCCTGCCCCCAGAATTCTGAGCTCCCATTGTTGGGTGCTCCCTGCATCTGGGTCAGTCTGAGCCCTCTGCACCTTCTGATACCAGGCACCTGCCAAATCTCCTGCCCAGGGAGTACCCAGGCTCACTCTCCTGCCCCAGGACCTGGGTCAAGCAGTGAGTGTCCAGCCTGCTTGTCCCTCTCCTGCCTTCTCAGAGCAGGGCTCCACTGGGCCAGTGAAATGCTGAGGGCCAGGACGCCAGGGACTGGGAGGGAGTGTTGGCTGCAGGCATAAACTGGGGAGAAGCCCCTTCCAGGAGACAGACATGGCATTGCACAGCAGGCAGAGGGCACTAGGGAGGCCTGTCTATGACCCAGGTCCCCGAGCAAGCCTGGGGGGCCTGTGCTGAGAACCAGCAAGAAGGGAGGACCCAGCTGAGAGAGGCTGCTGGAAGCAGGGACACTGGCCCAGGGAACCGGGCAGGAGTGCAAATGAGGCCTGGGCTGGAAGCAGGAGGACCAGCGCCCAAGTAATCACCGAGCATGAGCAGGCTTGAGGACGGCCTAGTCCTCAAGGCAGTGGCCAGCTGCACGGGCTGCCAAGGGGCTGCCCTGTGGGACAGGAGGTAGGGGCCGTGAGCTGCTCCACAGAGCGGATTTTACTCCCTTCTCTGCCTCAGAAGGGATTTCTCTTCTCTGTCTTTCTTCCATCATCTCTCTCCCGCTTCTCCCCGTCCACTCCATTTGAAGGAAGACCGATGCTCCTTGAGACATTGTGAACTTTATTCCAGGGAGAAGAACATGTGAATGACAAATGGGTGGAGATAAATGTGTAGGACATATTCAGGTGGATTGATCAGGAGACAATCAGACTGAGGTGGGCTGAATAAAGGTCCCTGGAACTTGTGAACATGTGACCTTATATGGCAAAATGACTTTGAAGGTTCGATTTCATTAAAGTCTTAGCAGAGCCAGTGTAGCTCAGTGGTTGAGCATCTGCTTCACATGCATAAGGTCCAGGGTTCAATCCCTGGTACCTCATCCTCAAAAACAACAACAAAAAAATCTTTATTAAAGATCTTGAGATGGGGAGATTAGCCTGGATTATCTGAGAAGGTCCCATAAAATCTCAAGAGTCCATGTAAAGGACAGGATCATTTAAAGACAGCAACATGATAGAAATGAGGAAGCTGCTGACTGGAAGATGCAGGAAGGGGCCAGGAGGCAAGGAATGCAAGGATTGGAGCTCTGGAAGCTGGAAAAGGCAAGAAAGGAAGTCTCCCCTAGAATCTCTGGAGGGAATGATGTGGCCCTGCTGATGCCTTGGTTTGTGCCTGGTGAAACTCCTCCTGGACTTCTGACCTCCAGAACTGTAAGATAGTAAGTTTGCATTGGGTTAAGCCAATAAATTCATGGTCTTTCATGATACCAGCAACAGGAAACAAATACAGGGACAGAAGGGAAAAAAGACAGGTTGATAATCAGGCTGGAGGGCAGGCAGGTGATCAGGAGTTGGTGGACAGGCAGAGATGCAGGTGGGCAGGAGAAACAGGGAGGGAGATAAACAGATAGGGAGCCTGGAGAAAGGTGGACAGAGAGAAGTGCAGACAAGCTGGTGGACAGGAGGCAGGAGATCTGCCAGGCAGGCAGGTGAACAGACAGAAAACAGTAGGATGGGCAGCCAGGCAGGGGGCCTCAGAGCAAAATAGATGGTATGCACCTGTCCTTGTCCTCGCTACAGTTAGAGGAGCTTCTTCAGATGCAGGTGGATCCCATTCTTGGACTTCAAGATAAGTCTTGTTATGGGAACAGGGACCCTGTTGGGGTCTGGCGTCAGCTCAAAGCGGAGCAGGGTGAGGGCCACAGCCACCTTCAGCTCTTGCATGGCAAACTGCTTCCCAATGCAATTCCTGAGCCGGCGGGAAAGCCGAAGAGAAGCAGCCTCAGGTCCTGCTCTGAGCTGGGCTGGCATTGGCTGCTGAGTCCCAGCCCGGGGCTGGACCTTAGAGGCCTCCTGGATGTGGCCCAGCTGCCAGTCCCTCTGCGTACAAGTCACACACAGTTCTACCCTCAAGACTTTCTTCATCCTTTCTTGCTGGTCTTTGAGAAATCCTATCACTTTGAAAGTCCTAGCATTTAACTCCACTTCTGCTCTCAGCAACATCCCCTCCCCCATCTCCAACCGCCCCCACCTCCCCAATTCGGCCTCCTTAGCCCACAGAGATCCAAGCCCACTAACTGACTTCCTTTTTTCCTGTTTGGTTCCTTGCCACAGGGAAGCCGGGGGTTTGTGGGGCTCAAAATAGGCTACTAATCTGATTAGTAGCTATGGGACCAGTGGAAAGGATAGATTCCCAAAGGAGAGGACACTTGATCTGGGCTTTGAAGGACGTGACGGAATTCTCCAGGGGATAAAGGCATTGAAGGCAGAAGGAAGAGCATGAAGAAAGGAAAGTAGAGCAAGGGTTTGTGACTTACAGGCTCTCTCAGTTGGGGTTCTCTAAGAAATCTAAACTCAACAGAAAACAACTTGAGGGACCAGTTTCTTTATTCTAGCATGGCATAAGCTAGGCCATTTTAGATGCAGAGGGGAGAAATTAATCTTTTACATCCTTTGACCGCCTTAGGGCATTACTCGTGGTTCTCTCTTGGAATCTGTTTGAGAAGGGCTGGGTTAGACCACTCTCACGGGGACATGTGGGATTTAGATGGTGCTTTTTCTCTTCTGTGTGGGCACTTCAGCCATGGTGTAAAGGCAACTCCTCTCTCTCTGGCCCAAATCCCACCTGGCCCATGGTAGTTACTCAGTTATGTTTGCTAAATGAATGAACTTATGTTCAGAGGAAAATAAAAATGCCCCATCATTTTATGAAGGTCTCTGCTAAGAAGAAGCTTCGAAATCGTCTGGCAAAGAGCGCTGCTCTAAGCCAGAGGCTAATGCAATGAATTATTCTAAAATGTTAATCATCGATGTGTTCATTGCCTTCACAAACAGTTTCTGGCTCTATAACTGGAGGTCACTGTGCGGGGGACTGGGGGAGCAGGTGGGCCACACTCATGCCTCACCATCAAGGGGACACACAGGCTCCAGGTCCTCAGAGAGGAAAAGATGGGTGGTGTAGGGCCATCAGAGGTTTGTGCCTTTCTCCAGGCTCCCTACATGTTTGTCTCCCTCCCTGTTTCCCCTGCCCACCTGCATCCTCCGGAGGGGTCGAACGGGGCTCCTGGACTGCTCCGCCTGTTGTGCCACCTGCGTCCCAGACTCCTGCCTCCCCCTCATGCCCTCAGCCAGCCAGCTTCTGTGACCTTCTAATTCTACTCCAGAAATGCCCCCTCCTTGCCATCCCTCAGTCTTCTCGCCTGGACTTTTCGGGTCTCCCTGCCTCCCCTCCATGCACCCTGCCATGGCTCTGCTCAGCCCCTCCAATGCTCTCATTTGCAGGCAGGGCAGCACCCACATGCCTCAGCTGGCTTTCAAAGCCCTCTCCAGGCTGCTTCCTTACCCACCTCCTACCTGTCCAGCTCTGCCACCAGGCTGAAGCTCATGTGGTAGTCATGGCTGAGAACACCCTGCCCCACCTCTGCCCTCCACATCTTCAAGGCTCATTTTCAATGAACAGCCTCCCTTCATCTCCTCTCCCAGCTGTCCCTTTTCCTCCCGTGTCCCCCAAGTAGCCTTTAGTAATTTATTCAAGGATATAGCACAGTCCAGTGCCTTGGACAGTGCCAGAAACATGGGACCACTCATTATTAACTGCTCAATGAGTGAATGAGTTAGAAGAAGGAAAGAAGGAAGGGAGGGAGGAAGGGAGGTGTGTCTTGAGCTACAATTATTTATTTCTATATAACGCATTTCTGTTCTTGACTGAAAACTCTTATAGAGGCAAAAGCAGTGTCTTTCATCTCTGTGATCCCATCTCCCAGTACAGGACTTGGCACACAAAGTACAGGCTTAATAAATACTTTAAAATAGAATTAAATTAATAGACTAAAATAAAATGGAAGAAAATAAGCATTAGTTTTGATCCAGTAATTTTGCAACCCAAGGTTTCTACTGCCTTCTAGTGGTAGTAACTTAATTTGCAACCAATGTCTAGTAGGAAGAATTAATTTTGGGGAAAATAATTCCTGGAAAGCTAATCTGTGGAGCACATTTTGCTTAAGTCTTATCCTATGAAAGTAGATTCACCAATTGAAGAATGCAGTGCATTTATGGAATCAGAAAATTTTTTCTATTAAATATGAAATTTATGGCAATTTGCATTTCACAGGATTTTTAAAGCAGCTTTTGACAGTTTTCATAGCAGCCATTTCAGATGTACTTGTGCAGCACAACCAAATTACTATTTCAAGTATGTTTTATATTTTATATACCAATAACCCTTCAAATTATATGTTTTTCTGGGATTTCTTTAAAAGCCATCACCCTTATTCCCTGCTCCCTCCCGCCTGCCCCCCCCCAACACACACACTTATTCATATGAATAATTTTTCCAACTGGGAAATCTGTCATGGTTATGTGAACAATAACCATGGCGCGGGGGAGGAGGGGTTGGAATAGACTAGAACATAGAGAAGACTCAAACTGGTGCAAAACTTCTTTCAAATTGAACAGTAGAGACAAACAAGGCATCTGTGATTTGAAACCCATGCAAAAATTCATTTGATGCAGTGAGGTGGCAGATTGGTGACCTAAGTAGAAAAGGCAGTGGACTGCATTGATAATGCGTGGAAGAAAGAAATCCACTAAGGTGCCTAACGATTGAGAAAAGTATAACACTTGGAATTTTAAATACACAAGAAATTCTAATTCCTAGCTATCACAGTCCTAAAGTCAGGAAAACAGCAGAATACACTGAACTTTGGAAAACCCACTCACACTGGATGCAGCTGGCCATTGGGAAAGGGCAGTGGGTGCCAAGTCTCCATGGCATGCCCTGAAACTCGACCTTCTTTTGTACATGGAAACACAGCAGGGCCTCTTTCCCCACAAACACTGACATGAACAAGGCATAGCCACAGAAGCCACAGTTGAACAAGGAGATCTCAAACATCAGGTGTGCACCAGCGAGCCCCCTCCACCATCACCACATGCAGGATGCCTCACCTTGATCCTCCTGAGAAGGGCAGGAAAGCATGGCTGTGTCGATCAGCACCAGGTGCAAACCGGAAAGGATCAAATACCTGCAGAGAGTACCAGGGCCAGAGCATCCAGGGTCCAAACCCCTCCTTCCAACCCCGGAGGAAGAAGGACTCCCGGAGGTGGGGGGAGGGGCAGGTGTTGGTCTTTAGAGATCACCCCATTCCCTCCTCCCAGGGCCACCATACCTCTGGGTTCGGCCACACCTTGGGGTTGTGGTGAAGGGTGTAAATGGACAACTTAAGTAAGATTCCTGCAGAGCAAGTAAGGGAGACAGAGAGAAGACTTAGTATGTCTATGGGGTGGGGTCCTGCGTCTACAGCACAGCAGGGCAGATATGGATGCAGGAAATGCCTTCCTGTCCTACCTCAGATTAGAGCCACTTGCCCTCAATGTGAGTGGGAAAATCCTCCTGCAAGGGAGGTAGGTTGGGCATAGCAAAGCAAGAGTGTGCAGGCAAGGAACAGAAAATCGTGAAGCCAAGGGAGGAAGCAAGGAAGAAGCAGAGGCTTACTGTTTGCAGAAACTCAGGTTGACTAAGGGCATCCCATGAGCCAGTGTGGAATACTTAACCTTCAGAACCAGTCTCCAAGGATGATGCTCTTATATCTCTATTTTTCTGAAGGCAGTTAAGCTCAGAGAGGCTAGAGAGGCTAGGCAACTTGCCCAGAACCCTACAGGTAGGATGTGGCAGGACTGGGATTCAAACCTCATGAGAGCTGAGCCAATGATCAGCCTCCACCATGCTGTAGTCTCAGAAATGGTCATCAGCTGCCCTCTGCCATCAGCCTGAGGCTCCTTAAAGATTGGAACACATCTGACCCATGACACCGTGTTCCCTGATTTCCCTCAGGTACTTAGAAGCCCCATAAGGAAAGAACCACATCATTCTTTGCCCCTCTCAGATTCTCTCCAGAATTCCACACCTCAAGGAATTAGGATTTTAGGGCTAAAGTGTTGAGGGCACATCCAGAAGCTAACATGTCCTTGTGGAGAAGATACCAGGGATTGAATCATCATCTCATAAACCATCGTGTGTATGCTTCTTTGCATTTTTGCAAAGAAGTTTCCCAGATAGTTCATCAAACATGGAATATTAAAAAAAAATGTGACAAGACAGGATTAGCTCCTATGTCCCTACCCTTGGAGTCAGGTACTAGAGCATAGAATGTTAGAACCAAAGAATGTCGGGGTCACCAAATTGTATTTAACTCTAGTGTCCTAAGGCCACAGTATTTTAAGATAATGGAATGTTAGCCCTGGAGAATATTAGAAGCTTAGGATCTTAGTCCCCTGCAATTGAAAAGGCTCTGTAGCAGTTTGATATAGTTATGAATTCCAAAAATAGATATTGGATTATGTTTATAAGCTGATCTGTACCTGGGTGTGATTAAATTATGTTTAGGGCTTTGATTGGGCCACGTCAGTAGTGTGTTGAGTTCCTGCCCCTTGGTGGGTGGAAACTCACAGATAAAAGATATGACAAAAAAAGAGAGTTGAAGATTTTGATGTTGGAGTTTGATTTGGAGTTTGATGCTGGAGTCTTGAGCTGGAGCCCTGGGAAGTAAGCACACAGAGGAAAGAGAAGTAAGCCCCAGAAAGAGAGGATCTGAGCTAGGAGAAGAACACAGAGGAATAGAAATGGCTCCTTAGATATGTTACAAACCCCAGGGAGAGAGACAGAGCCGTTTGTCTGAAAGTCTACAGCTGACCTTGTGGAGAGAGGCAAAGCCTAGAAAGCCTCATAGACTACAGCTGGCCTTGTGGAGAAAACAGAAGACCTGAGTCCAGAGAGAAGCAAGACCTCTCTGGGAAGAGAGGATCAGGAAGCCTTAACCCTGGCAGACATCAGCAGCCATCTTGCTACAACATGTGGAAATAGACTTTGGTGAGGGAAGTAAATTATGCTTTATGGTCTGCTCTCTGTAAGCTCCTATCCCAAATAAATTCCTTTTATAAAGGCCAACAGATTGCCGGTATTTTGCATCAGCACCCCTTTGGCTGACTAATCCAGGCTCTTACAGCTCATTTATGGCAACCTCCTACAATGACAATGCACTTTATGAAAAGGGAAGAGAACTGATATTTTTTGAACTTTTGCTGTGGGGCAGCTCTCTGCAGGGCCTTCATACACCTCATGGTAACTACAAAGTTAAGTATCCATTTTATTGATCAGAAACTGACCCAGAGAGGTCAGGTACTGCTCAAAGACACATGGATATCCCACATCTTCCATGTGTCCTTGTAGAGTAGATAGATGGTGTGGTGAAGTTCATACCTTTGGGTAAAGAGCGTCCATCAGGGAAGGTGATGGGCTTGCTGAGTTGTTTGCCAATGTTTGGCACTGGTGGGTAGATTCGCAGCGCCTCCTTGATGCACATGGTGGTATAGGGCAACTTGTTCAGGTGGTCCCTGAAACGAAGCCCAGCCTGAAGGGTAGCCAGGGTCAGGCAGACCAGGGGCTTCTCTAACATAGAGAGGACAGGGTTCTCCCATCTCTTAAGCACTCACCATGTGATGGAGGTTTCATCCCCCAGAAGGCTCTGGATCTCCTCCCGGCACCTCTGCTGATGCTGGGGGTGGGTGGCCAAGGCATAGAGGATCCAGGCGAAACCACTGGCTGTGGTGTCGTGGCCCGCAAACATGAATGTGTCCACTTCAGCACGAAGATCCTTGTCAGACAAGCTGCTTCCATTTTCCATCTGAGGGAAGGCCGATGAGAGAGGCAGGGTTTGCCCTGGTCTCTGGTCTTCTGGAAGAAGCCTCAGACATCTCCCATACTCACTTTGGCAAAGAGGAGCATGTCCAAGAAGTCCAAGTGCCTCTTCTTCCTGATCTTTTCCAGCTCACCCTCCTCCTGCAGGCGAGCCTTCCTCTGCTTGGTCACTCGGTCTGCCTCAACAGTAGTTACCAGTCAGAGCCCAGAGCTGTGGGTATACCAGCCACAGACATGCATAGTAGCCCCGTCTATCCCACCTGACCCAATCTGGGAGCCAGGTCTGAAGGAGATGGTGTTCTGGAAGAGTGTGGGATTGGGCATGTGCGTTATAGGGGTGCTTAGTACCATTTGATTCTGATCAGGACTCCCCTCAATAAGCCTCTGCTTAAAGCCCCCTGGGATAGGGTCTCACTCAACCATCACCAAACATGATGATGAATATGACCCCCTGGGACAGGGTGGCACCCCAATAGCTTAGTGCCAAGCACCTGTCCCAGAGCAGTACCCAGTGTGGGTCTCTACCAGGGCCTACAGGGTCCCTGAGAGTCCCTGACTCTGTTGGAATTTTCAGGGCAGCTCCTTTGGGCTGGGCTTTGCTGGAGGAGGGAAGTTGCCAGGAGGAGAAACCAGGACCTGTGTGCTGATGGGCCAACTGGCAGGCACGTTGATACCAGTGGCCCTCAGGGGTCAGCCAGTAGATAACATCATTCTGGTAGAAGAGATTCCTCCCACGGCTAAAAGACAGGTTGCTCAGGTCCCCAACAGCCTGGATGTAGTTGTGGTACTTCCTGAAGGTAGAGGATGCAGAAGAGACTGAAGGGAGGGTCGTCTTTCATCTGGAGGCAGTATGTGGCTTCCTTAGTCAGCAGGGACCAGCAGGTCTGAGGCAACCATGACTTCTTACACCTTGTGACCCACTGTACTTTATAAGCCAGGCTTGTAGCTATGGGACCTGTGGCTGGGTTCAGGGCTCATCTGTAGAAGAGTCAGGGACTGACTGGACAGAAGTTCAGGCTTGGTCCTGGGACTTAGGGAAGAACCTCGCTTTGGACAGACTCATCTACTGCCAATTGGTTATAACAAGTACCCTGAAGTTGAAGGGTCATCACTGACCTTTCCACCTGGATGCTGCCCTCATGACTGAAGGCACACTTCATGATGGTGTCCAGGGTCATCAAGGAAATGTGTTCGAAGATCTCCAGATACGAGTTCTGTATGATGAGCTTCTCCCATTTGTCCTGGCGTAAGAGAGGTTGAGTAGGATGTAAGATCCTACTCAACTCCCCCAGAAGGCTTCTAATAAATGGGCTAAGGTCTCCTTTCTGTTGCTCCAGATAGTCTGTTGGGAATCCCTCCCTCTATTAAGCTAATGTGCTGTGTCAAGTTAAGGTTTAATGTTTGTAAAGTGATATATATCTTCTTAGACTTTTATTATAAAGTTAAGCATATCCTTTCATAATACTTTTGAGTTATGTTTTGAATTTTAGGAACAACTTATAATGATATCTACCTTTCAGCAGTCCAGGAGACCTAATGTTTCAGGGGACAAAGAGCATGGGAGGACTCTATGGTGGCTGTGGCAGTTTGATAAGGTTTATAAATAGATATTGGATTATGTTTGTAAGCTGGTCTGTACCTGGGCATGATTAAATTATAATTAGGGCTTTGATTGGGCCTTGCCAGCAGGACGTTGAGTTCCCATCCCCTTGGTGAGTGGGGACCCATAGATAAAACTACATGACAGCAGAACAGAGGAGTTAGTTGGAGTTTTGATGTTGGAGCCTTGATCCTGGAGTTTTGAGCTAGAGCCCAGGAAGTAAGCACAGAGAGGGGCAGAGCAGCTGAGCCCAGAAAGAATCAAGCCCTGGGGAGACAGAGTCAGTCACCTAATAGTCTATAGCTGACCTTGTGAAGAAAACAAAGGAGCTGAGCCCAGAGAGAGAGCTTCCCCCCGGAAGAGAGGAACCCAGAAAGCCTGAAACCGGAAGGCATTAGCAGCCATCTTGCTCCAACATGTGGCAATAGATTTTGGTGAGGGAAGTAAATTATTCTTTATGGTCTGGTAACTAAGCTTCTACCCCAAATAAATACTCTTTATAAAAACCAACCCATTTTTGGTATTCTGCATCAGCACCCCTTTGACTGACTAATACAGTGGCTATGAGGGCTATCTAGACATGAGGGACAGGTAGAGCCTCAATTTTGGGGAGCATATGTGTCAAGGCAAGATAAAGCCTCAGTGGTTAGGTTGATGGGAAATGGGCTAAAAATAGGACATCAGGGACTTAAATTCCTTTCATTCAGCATAATTTGCTGAGTACAAGTTGGGTAACAAATCATAGTACTGATGTGCGGTGATAGTATGACTGAGCCTGGTCTCTGAGAATGTACGCTCAATGGAGTGGCTCAAATCCAAGCAAAAATCCCTGTGCTCCAAGCCAGATCCCTGCTGAATTTAATAATTTATAACATTGTGAAGCAGATGTGGCTCAAGTGATAGAGCTTCTGTCTACCATATGGGAGGACCTGGTTCTCTCTGGGGTCTCCTGGTGAAAAAGAAGAAGAGAAAGTGTGCCCATGTGGCAAGCCAGTGCCCACGTGAGTGCTGGTGTGGTGAGCCAGTGCCCACACAAGTGAGTCATGTGGCAAGATGATGATGCATCAAAAGAGGGTCAAGGGGAGAGTCAAGGTGAAGTGCAGCAGAAACCAGGAACTGAGGGAACCTCTTTCCCCATCAGAGGTTTCCAGGATTGAATCCTGGTGAATCCTAGAGGAGAGAAAATGAGAAGAGAAGACAACATAGACAGCAAAAAACAGCCAGGCGGGAGGAGGGAAGGGGGGAAATAAATAAGTTTTTAAAAATCTTAATAAAAAAAAATCTTATGATGTCTGCCCTGCCACTGAAGTTGTTAATACCATTGTCCATGCAGTCCAAGGGGATTGATTTCTCTTCCTTTCTACAGTGCTGAAAACATGGACTTTGGAGGAGAGGCATTTCCTTCTATGCCATGGCCTTCTCATCCTTGGACAATGAACTAGTGGTTGTACTGTCCTCTCCCACCCACTTTTGAGGAGACATCTCCCAGTAATGATCTGGGATTCTGCTTTTTGGAAAGTGTTGGAGGAGTTTTCTAACAAATAGGAGAGGGATTTATTTATATCAACATGAAAAAGAAACTTCTAGGAGTTGAAAAGCTCATGCATATGGACATGTACATGTGTGTATATGAGCATGTGCCTGCATCTGTCGGCTATGCCTTAATAAACCTAAGTATGTGTGCCACTGGGACTGTCTGAAATGTATGCCCCAGTGGCACATCAAGGGTGGGTGATAGTGTGTGTATGTATCTGTGAGCGTAAACAGGTCCTGGCTATGCAAAGATGTTTGAGTTTGTAAAATGTGTATGTGTACCTCAAAGGGTGTGATGTGTGTATCTGTGGTCCTGGGGTGTTATTTTGTGATGGATGTCTGTGAGACACACATGTTCGAGAGTGGCCTGGGTCTGAACATGTGCTGTGGGTGCAGGGTCTGTGGGATGAGTGGATGTGTGTAGGTGAGAGAGAGAGACACTGACTCACCAGCATCACTCGGACAGAGTCAGCCATGATTCCCACGTAGGGCTTCAGGATATCAGAGTGGAAGGCTGGAGTCAGCAGCCGCCGGTGCTGGAACCACTTCTGCCCGTTCAACAGGAGCAAGCCATAGCCTGGGCCAGGCGTGGGTATGTATGTTGGGATCCAGGGGAGATGGGATCAGAGGGACCATGGGACAATTTGGGAGGGAGCAAAGGTGGTTTTTGGAAGAAACCCAGAGGAAGGCAAGTAGTGTGCAAAGGCAGGAAAAACATGGTATATTTCAGGAATGTGAATTTCCCAATTTGACTGGTATTAAGGATGTGATTGTGGTAGTTGCAAGTTAGAGGCTGTAATCAGTTGGGATTTGGTCATGCAGGTTCTTAAGTAAATGTTAGGCTGAGCCATTTGGATAGAACTGAGGCGTGATGTGCCAGGGGCTGAGCATGACCAGGCAGATTGGAAGAAGAGAAAGGAGACTTGATTCAGGGCTGGTTCTGGTGATGGGGGTGGCTGGGTGCCTGTTGGTTTCTGTGAGCTAAAGGGAGAACCCTTGGCAAAACAAACTGGTGCATAGTCTGCCGTCCTGGTTTAGATGTACATACCAAGCCAGGGAGCAATGTTCCTGTAGCTAATGTCAGGCTTCGGGTCTGAAAGGTAAGGATGGGCATTAGGAGGAGAGTGGAGGGGACCAAGTAATGTAACTCCCACGAAGCAGCTGTGGTCCCACCATTGGCTGCCATCAGTTCTTGATTATTGTCACCTCACAATCTGTCCCAAGCCACCTCCTACCTGCCTCCCACCCCCTACTCTCTCTGTCCTGATAGTGTGGGCTCAGGACGGCAGGTTCAGTGCACAATCCACACAACACCTACGGGGCTAGGATGCTGAATTGGAAAGAAACATAGGCTATGTCTTCACTGACAAACAATAAGACAGAAGTCTTGTGGCTTTTCTTCAGTTATTGGCGGCGTAGCCATCCCATGGCCCACAACTTGTAAAAATCTGATGTACCAGACCCAACCCAGTATAGATTAGAAATTTTGTCAGTTCTGGGGCAATGTACATAACAGGCATCACAATGCAGTTTCTTTTTGGGGAGATGAAACTGTTTTGGAAATAAACAGTGGGTATGGTCAGTCATGTAACATTTCAAATGTACCAAATGCCACTTAATTGTACTTTTAAAAATGGTGAATTTCATGTTTAATGAATTTCACCTGAATAAACATGTTTTGAAATGAGAGAGAGAGAGAGAATTCAGCTCCAATAGCTGTTTACAAAGCTAATTCTAAGTAATTATAATTGGCCTTAGGCTAGATTTTGCTTTGGGAGGAGTGTTTAAGTATCGATGGTTGAGCTGCTGCTCTCTTCTGGAATTTTACAGACCCAGGGACATATACCCAAAGGGAAGAGCTGCTAGCCATGATGTGGATTTCACTCTCACCTGGTCTCCCCAAAATCACCTTCATGTAGTCAGGGTCGTAGACTAGGATCGTGACCCTACTTCCCCACAGCCAGCGCGGATGGGCACATGGGAATTCTTCTGCCCATTTCAAAGTCTGTTGCAGTTCCTGGTCCTTTTGGAACTATTAAGGATCAAATGACAAACCAATAAATACTTTCATTTAGGTCTGGTGTTTGGAGTGTGGGTATAGCCAGCCACAGGGTGAGTGGTTCTGGATCTCTCAGCAGACTTTAGGGGTTTGGAATTGTTTTTGATGATCCAGTGTATTAGTTTTCTAGGGCTGCTGGAACAAAATACTAAAAACTCGGGAACTTAAAACAACAGAAATTTATTCTCTCATATTTCTGGAACCTAGACATGGGAAATCCTGGCATCAGCAGAACAGTGCTCTCTGAAGGCTCTAGGAGAAGCTTCCTCCCACCCTTTCCAAGCTTCTGGTCTTGACTGGCAATCTTTAACATTCCTTGACTTGTGAACACAGCACTCCTCTCTCTTTCCCTGTCCTTACATGGCATTCTCCCTGTGTCCATCTGTGTCTATGTACAAATTTTCCTCTTTTTATAAAGACACCAGTCATTTTGGATTTCTGGTCCCCTAATCTAGTATGACCTCATCTTAATTTGATTACATTTGCAAAGACTACTTCTAAATAGGTACTAGGGGTTAGAACATCACCCTATCTTGGTGGTGGACACAATTCAACCCATAACATCTGACTTCTTATCTAGTCTCTTGGCCTGCGGACAAATTCTGCCCCCATCTTGGGCTGAGTTATGGACTTTCCTCAGAACTGCTTACAGAACTTTATACAAAGTTGTTGTTCAGGGATTGATCCACAGTGTACACAACTCTTCACAGATTTACATTATGTAATCCTCACTGAAAGCCTGTGGTCAGGTAGGAATTATTGCTCTATCCGGTTTTACGGAAGAATGAAGAAACCGAGGTTAGATGATATTCCCCAAGTGAGCTGTGTTTAAACCCAATCCTACTGACCTCAAAGTGTCCTTCCTCCGGGCTCCCCACACTCCCTGGATGTTCCTCTATTACATTTCATCTCAGTGTGCTCTAATTGTGTTGGCTGTCCTCTCTGTTTTCTTAGAGCCCAGCAGAGAGTATAACTCAAAGGAGTATATATATATTTTTTTAACAAAAAAAAGGAATGAATATATGAATGAAGGAATAAATGAATACATGTAGGAGAGTGAATGAGAGAATCCATTAAAATTCTTATTGCAAATGATAGATATATTCTTTTATTAACTAAGAGTATACTTAGTAATCCTAAGAAAAAGAAAAGAAGTCTGGGGCATCAGGGAGTCTCAAGCAGCAAGGGCAGGAGGCAGCCAGCATTCTAGAAGGGGCAGAACCATCAGGTAGAGAGCTGCTGGAATTCTGAGTCTCTCACTCATTCATACCACACATTTACAAAATCAATTGTTCATTCAACTGATACTTATTGGGGACTTACCATGTACTAAGGCTGTGGAGACTGTTTGGGGGCTATTTCAATGCCACAGTTGTAGTTTCTCCTTTCTAGAATCCCTGTCGGATTTCACTCCTATTTAATGGAGTGAATTAAGCCTACCAAATGCTCATCTCTCACAGACAATAATATTATTTTTATTGATGCAAATTATAGCTAGTGTGATTGTGATTTTTGCTCTGTGCCAGGCACCATTCTAAGTTTATAACAAGTCACTTGAGTACTATAATTATTGTCATTACCTCCATTTTACAGATGAAAACATTGAGGCATAGAGAAGATATTTGAAGTTAAGTGAACCTCGTAGCTTGGAAATAGAGCCCACATGCCTCACTGCCATACTCTATCCCCTGTTAATTGACTTGAAAGATTAGGTTCAACCTAATGGCATGTATCATTTGAATTGATGACTTAGCCAGTAATAGAAGTATTGAACATAGAAAAAAGTCTCAGAATGTACTACGAGAGCTGAAAAATTTTGCCTACAATTGTGATTAGTACAGCAGAAATTGAGAGATGACCCAATCTCTCAATGAATAGCATTGTTTCTGTTAATAGAAATGCTCTACTTAGTAAGCCTACAAATCATCTGATGGCCCTCAGCCTAATGGGAAAGTCACTGGAAGAGTTTTCAGTGGTTCCTTATGTCAAATATAGTTCAGAAAGGGGCATCATTCAGCTAGTGACAACTGCATCAAACTAAAGGTCACAATTTCTAAAAATAAACAAATAGCTTGGTAGTCATTAGTGAAAAAATTTGCATGATCACACTCAGCTTTGACTGTTTCCCACTGGTAGATTTAATAGTTCTGTTCTGGCTCTTCTCCGCCTTTAATCACTACGCCATCTTTTCTGAGATAAAGAGGCCTCCGCTCTCTGCAAGCCCCCATCTCTTTACAATATGTGTTCAGTCCAAAACCCTTGGTGAGCCCCTCTCTGTGTGGTCCCCTTGCCTTAATCTGAGCCCTCAGCCCTCTGTGCTGCCAGTGGTGGGATAGGCAGGCATTGTCTGTCCCCCAGCCTGGAAACTGTTCCTTTGCCTCCTCCTTTCTGCCACTGCACACACTTGTGCTGGGTGCTGGGGTACACAGAGGGCATGACATGCCAGCCCCAGGGAGCTCCCGGTCAGGGGTGTGGGGGAGGGGAGAGAAGGTGAGTAAACAGACCCTGTTGTGTCACAACTCAAATGTCAATGCCCCTCACCTGGGGGCCATCCTGGAGCCTCCCCTGCCACGGTTTTGCACTGAAAGCCTGGCATTGTAGAAAATCATCCAGTCCCAGGCTAACAGACAGTTGGTTCCCCACCCATAAGATCACCCACCCACCTTTAGAAGGCTTCTTAGATGTTGTGACTGTCTCCTCCACACACCTTGAACCCCACAGAGAGGATTCCTGCAAACTGATTTCTGTGTTCCTGAGCCAATGCAGAGTAAGTCAGAGAGGATGAAATTAAGTAACTGGGGTAGGGAAGCATCTAGCCTTGTTCTTTGAGAGCAACTGAGGCTCTTGGGAGTGCTCAGCTTCAAGAGGAGACTGAGGAAGGAGCAACCATTTTCCTTCAACTGTGCAGGGTTGCCAGGACAGACTTCAGGTTGACAGAAGGCAGTATCTGACAGAGCCGAGTAAGACCAAGAAGGCGCATCTCTTGAGCGCGTGAGCTCCTCATCACTGGGAGTGAGGAAATGAGACCTGAGAGGTGAGCTGGGTTTTCCTTGGAGGCCAGGGGTCGATCACATAAGAACACTTTGCCCCAGGGCCCACTGGATGGAACGTGGGAGAGTGTGGGCCATGATGTGGACCATTGACTATGGGGTGCAGCGATGCCCAGAGATGTACTTACCAGGCGCAATGGATGTGTCATGATGATGGGGGAGAGTGTTGCTGTGGGGGCAGTGGGGGGTGGGGGCGGTGGGGTTGAATGGGACCTCATATTTTTTGAATGTAATATTTTTTTAAAAAATGAATTTAAAAAAATACATAAAATTAAAAAAAAAAAAAAGAACACTTTGTCTGATGGACTTGCCTAGCATTCTGTCCTGAGCAACCCCAGGTTGCTAAGCAACCCTGGCCCTCCCTGCCCTCCCAATCCCCTCATCCACTCTTTCCTACCTGTTGCTTGTGTCCAAAGAGCCAGTGGGAGGGAGGTGACGGGAACTGCTGGACAGCTTTGAGTAGCCATCGCCTGTGCAAGTAGAACTGGACTGCCTTGAGCAATAACAGAACCAGGCTAAGCAGGGCGACCACTTGGAGGAGCCCATAGATACTGCCCAGGAATCTGGTGCAGCTCAGCACAGAGACCCTCATGGTGCAGCTGCTTCTGGATGGCTGACAGCCCCTGCCTGAGTTCAGGAAGGATTGCCCTGCCTACCTGTGGGCAGGGTGAAGCAATGAGGGCAGAGTTTAGCACTCAGCTATCAGAGTTGAGTGACAGTGGAAAATCCACTTTAGGAAAAAGTGGAGAAAGCTTTATCAATTGGCAGTGACAATGCCTGTGTACATACTCAATTTCTCCTCTTGTTTCCTCAACAAATATTTAATGAGAACTTACTGTGTGCTGGATAGAGTGTTAGGTGCTGGCACACAGCTGGAAGCAAAACAGACATGATCCCTGACTTCAGGGAATTCACAGTATTTACCAAATGTTCTGCAGGCAGGGTTGATTTTATCATTACCCTAATTTTAAAGGTAAAGACTGAGAGAGAAGTAAAGTCATATGGCCAGAGTAAAACAACTATTGACAGTCCAAGTTAGGATTAGATTTCATCACTGCCTCCAAACTTGCCTGCAGCAGTTGCCTCTGAAATGTTCCCTGGAATTTGTCTCCGTCTGTTACTCAGTTTTGGTTTTGGTTTTTTTTTTAGAAGATTTATTTATTTATTTATCCTCCCTCCACCCCACCCCCAGTTGTCTGCTCTCTGTGTCCATTCCTTGTGTGTTCTTCTGTGACCCCTTCTATCCTTACCAGCAGCACCAGGAATCTGTGTTTCTTTTTTTTTTGCGTCATCTCCGTGTGTGCGGCACCATTCTTGGGCAGGCTGCACTTTCTTTTGCGCTGGGCGGCTCTCCTTACGGGGCGCACTCCCTGCATGTGGCGCATCAGCACTATGCATGGGCCAGTTCCATACGGGTCAAGGAGGCCCGGATTTTGAACCGCGGACCTCCCATGTGGTAGGCGGATGCCCTATCCATTGGGCCAAGTCTGCTTCCTATCCTGTTACTCAGTTTTGACTTGACGTGACTGGGCTGGTTGGACAGAGTTTTAGACTTGAACTCAGGAGGCCCAAGCCCCAATTTTTGACTTACTACATATGAAGCCAGCAACCTAAATTCTCTGAGCCTCAATTTCTTCTTTTGTAAGGTAGGATAAAAATCCTTTCCCTGAGTCCTTCTTAATATTGCTCATTCATTCATTTCTCAAGTATTTTTTGAGCTCACAGTCTAGTGGGTAAAGGTAGGAAAAGAAATGGGTACAATAAAGTATGGTAAGGGTTAGACTGGAGAAATAGACAGGGTGCTGGGTATACCCAGGAAAAGGGAAAAGTAAACAAAAGAAGAGGGTCTTGAAGGATGAATAGGAGTTCATCAGATGGAGAGTGATAGAAAGAGGGATCACCGGCAAAGTCATAACTATCATATGTGAAAGAGGAAGCAATGGTGACATGTTCATCTTCAACGCTTCACCCTCACTATTATATAATTATATCCCCAAGGTCAAATTCAAAGCCCAGAATTCAGAAAGTTAAATTGAAAGATATATATCAGGAAGAATTCCTTAGAAATGAGATCTATAAGGGCCCTGAATTTCCTCTTGACTAGCTCCCTCACCCTTCTAAACTCTTAAATCCAAAACCCTCCTCCCCAAGTGGATCACCAAGAGTGATGAGGAGCAGAGCCACTTCTGCTTCTACCCCTTGGGTTCTAGACCCATGTATTTTACCTATTGAATACATGGCACCATTAAATTATTGATTAGGGTTTATATTACATCATATGTGAATACCCACAGGTGGACTCTCCAAGTTGGAGCCTCAGCTGGGTTTTCAAACAGCCATTTCATACCTTTTCAAGACAGCCACTTCTTAGTGGTGCAATATGTGATATGTGAGTGGATCCCATGCTCATATATTCACTGATGCATCTTCTTTTCTGTAAAATGGGCCCCATGGTCCAAGGTGATGTAATGTGAGATTTTGTATCAGTGCATCACACTCTCTGTAATCTCTTGGATAGTAGTGTTAGTTGAAACCCTGCAGGCATGAAGGGTAAACTCATAAGTGGAACTTCTGTCAAATCCAGTCAAGATGAATTCTGCTTCTTCCAGGGCGGAAGAGGTCCAATGTGTTTAACTTGTCACCAAGTGGCTGATTAATCTCAGAGGATGGTGCTGTTTCAAGGGCTTAGCACTGATCTCTGGGTCTGAACATTGGATATTTCACAATAACAGTAGCTAGATCAGCCTTAGCAAGTGGAAAGGAGCCCATGCTTTGGTCCTACTCATAGTGTAAGGGGAAAGCCACATTAGGAAAATAGGAATAGAACTGCATTAGGAAATAAGAATTGCAAGTGCCTTCAGATAAATAAATAACTTAGGGCAGCCTCCAAGGAGAGTGCCAATAAATGCCTTAGGACAGCCTCCAAGGAGAGTGCCAATAATTAACTTAGGGCTGCCCACAAGAAAAGTGCCAATAAAATAACATGGGACTGCTCACAAAAAAAAGGACTTTTAAAAAAAAAATAGATATGAGAGTGCTGTATATTATATATATGCATTGCTGTGGTCTAGGGCTCCTGTGAAGAGAAGCTCAATAATTAGGGGAAAAAAAGAAAAAGATAGGATGTAGAATTTTTTCCAAGTCAACACGTATTCTTTATCTAACCTTTAAACCCATCGCTATATGCCATTTCCTAGTAAGGGACCCTGATATTATATTGGGCTTCAAATTTCAGGGAGTTCTGGATCACAGAGTGGTTCAACAATGGCAATGGAGAGATACTGGTATAGGATACCATTGACAGGTGATATGTGGCTGACAGGGAGCTGTACAGAACATATGTCCAGGGTGCATGGTAATGTTTGGATATACTCATAGTGGCAACAATTAAAAACCACAGCAGGGGGGGTACTGGGTTCCTGGCCAGTGGTGCTCTGTCGTGGTCCCTAGGGGAGCAGCGACAGTCTCCCAGGTGCAGCGGCGGGGACCGGGAGGGAGTGAGGGTTCAACAGTGAGCCCCTGACGCTAATGACTATGCTTGTGAGCTGATAAGCCTAAAATAAGAACAAGGCCTAGAGCAGCATTTTGCCTGAGAATTTCCTCCTGTCAGCCTTCATGTTACTCAAATGTGGCCAGTCTCGAAGCCAAACTCAGCATGTAAATGCAATGCCTTCCCCCCAGCGTGGGACTTGACACCCGGGGATGAGCCTCCCTGGCAACGAGGGACCACTATCAACTACCAACTGATGATGCAAATGGAAAATGACCTCATACGGAAGGTTCAATGCGGATCAGCGGAATATCCCTGTCTACATAAAATAACATGACTTTAAAATGCTGTTTGACCTAATGTAAGGGGGAAATGGAAAGGAGAAATGAGTTTATATGGCTACGAGTCTCTAAAAAAGAGTCTGGAGGCTGTCAGAAGGATTGCCCTTATGCACAACTGAGCAGAGTCTGAGAGACAGATAAAGCAGATACAGCCCCCAGGTATTGGTTCCTCTGAGGGCTAAAGAGACCCATGGGAGTTATGGTCATGGCCGATGGGGTTAACTACCAGGTCAGATGGCCCCTCTTTGGAACTGGTGTTTATGTGTGATGAATCTGGACTCAGATGGGATCTCTCTTCATAAGACTTTCATGCTAATGTGCTGGAGGTGCAGTTAGTGTTGGAGTTTAAGATATATTTAGGGGATTTGAATCTCTGGACTGACAATGTGATAGCCAGGTCCTGAGCCTCAACAGACTCCAGCACCTACAATCTGACTTATTGGGCTCACCACACTCAGCTAAGATGGAGTTGAAGAAGGACAACCACCACACCATGGAGCCTAGAGTGATTACAACTGAAAGTGGGAGGATTGCATCCAGCATCCATGTGGAATCTGAGCCTCCTCTTGACATAGAGGTGCAATGGACACAACCAATCCAATGTCCACATAGAAAAGGTGGCATTGGATTGGGAAAAGTGGACATGGTGGCTGATGGGTATGGGGAAAGGCAGGAAGAGATGAGAGGTGGAGGCGTCTTTGGGACATGGAGCTGCCCTGGATGGTGCTTCAGGGGCAATCACCGGACATTGTAAATCCTCACAGGGCCCACTGGATGGAATGGGGGAGAGTATGGGCCAAGATGTGGACCATTGACCATGAGGTGCAGAGGTGCCCAAAGATGTACTTACCAAATGCAATGGATGTGTCATGATGATGGGAATGAGTGTTGCTGGGGGGGGGAGAGGTGGGGTGGGGGTGGTGGGGTTGAATGGGACCTCATATATATATATATATTTTTTTAATGTAATATTATTACAAAGTCAATAAAAAAACAAACAAACAAACAAACAAACAAAATAGATACGCTATCTTCAGCTAACCACAGTGTTCTGCTTCTGTGTCTGCTTGCTTGCTAACCGCCCCCTTCCTAAAGGACTATGAAAACACCTCTTCCCTGAGACTCGGCGCTGCTCTCTCCTCTGTGTAGGATGAGGAAGTCGCCGTGCGGCTAATAAAGCTCTCAATTGCAACTCTATTCAAAGTCTGAGTCTGGTCAATATCGCTGGTCTATAACAATAGCCTCCATCCCGGGCACCATGGCTCCTCTCCTCAAGTACCCAATTGCCAGCCCTGGGTGCCTGATGACAGAGGCTGACTGATGTCAACTGATTGAGTCACTTTACCTATCAGGTTTTTATATTAGTGACTCTTTTGTGATAGAAGCTCTTGAGTGGGCATTAGCATGCAATACGAAGATTTTCACACTTCATGCCAATCCCATTGTTCTATCCACCCCTCTGTTTCCTAGATCTCCTTGTCCCCTATTTTTCTAATCATACTCCTTCTTGCCTCCAGTCAAATCAGCCAAGCCACTCACCAATTCCCATGGCCCCATATATATGATTATTAATTTATCGAAGTATATCACTCATACATAGACATACAGTTCCTTGGCCTGCACCACCCCTCCCTGTACCTGTTCCTGAGAGGAAACAATGTGGCGCCAGCGCTGACAAGATGAGATGACTCTGCGTGTCCCAGCTTCATACTCTCACAGAGCCCCAACCCACAGGGTCTTACTTCACAAGGACTGTGTTTTAAAAATGAATTTGAAAACAAGTCAACAAAAACTGCACTCCAAAACAAACCTGATTGTTTTGTGCCAAAAACTGTGGACATACTAGCTCTGCATCCTTAGGACCAAGCTGTTGCTTAATTCTCATTTACTGTTTTTTATTAAATAATCCAGATGAAAAGTTGTGGGGCCCTTGGGTGGCCTGGACCCAAAGGTTCTGAACAGCAGTCTCCTAGCAGCCCCCAGGCTTGCTGTGGGAAGGGGCCATGCTGCCATTTTCTCATCATTCCATGGAGTGTGTCTGCCTTGGCCAACCCAGCAGAGAGGCTGGGGCTGGGGACAGTCCCCACTCTGCCATCTGGCCCACTCCAGCTCTGTGTCTTTGTCTGAATTGTGGATCGTGCAGAAGAACCTGCAGCCATAGTTATTTGACTGTATCTTGACTGAGGGCTTGCAGTGCAAAGCCAGGTCAGTGTTGCACATTACTTACAATAAAAGGGATCATTTATAAAAAACAAAAACAAAAACAAAAAACAACAAGTGTACAGTAATTGTTGTGAACTTACTAAACAAACATATATAACATATGTTATATATGAGTCATACAGGACTCTCATAACTCACCCTACCATCAATAACTTGCATTGTGGTTAAACCTTTTTAACTAATGATTGAAGAGACTTGTCAAAATATTACTACTAACCAAAGTATTTTCCCCCAACCAACCCTATTAGTATTATCTTTATGTCATTTGTATATGAACATACATAAACAATTAAGTATATAGTAAAAGTTGTGAACTTACAAAGCAAACATGCATAACATCATACAGGGGTCCCATACAGCAACCCTCCACCAACACCTTGCATTGTCATGAGACATTTGTTACAAATTATGGAAGAATATTGTTAAAAATCTTACTACTAATCATAGTCCTTATCTTACATTTGGTGTGTTTTTCCCCCAACCCACCCTATTATTATTTTAAAAAAATATATATAAGACAGAAGTTATAACTTATAAAACAATCACGCACATGTACAGAATTCCCAAACAACACCCCTCCATTAACACACCACACTGTGGTGGAACATTCGTTACAAATGAGATAATATCATCTGGGGACTTGGCCCAATGGATAGGGTGTCCGCCGACCACATGGGAGGTTGCCAGTTCAAATCCTGGGCCTCCTTGACCCGTGTGGAGCTGGCCCATGCACAGTGCTGATGCGTGCAAGGAGTGCCCTGCCACACAGGGGTGTCCCTGCATAGGGGAGCCCTGCGCGCAAGGAGTGGGTCCCGTAAGGAGAGCTGCCCAGTGCCAAAGAAAGTGCAGCCTGCCCAAGAATGGCGCTGCACACACGGAGAGTTGACGCAGCAAGATGACGCAACAAAAAAAACACAGTTTCCCGTGCCGCTGACAACAACAGAAGGGGACAAAAAGAACACGCAGCAAAATGGACACAGAGAACAGACAACTGGGGCTGAGGGGGGTGGGAAAGGGAGAAAAATAAATAAAATAAAAATAAATAAAAGATAATATCATTTGATTGTTACCACATCCATAGTGAACCTTCGGCACACATTTTCCATACTTCCCCATTATCAACACAGTACATCTTTGGTAAAGATGTATGAATATTACATTATTACTGCTAACCATAGTCCATAGATCACTCCAGTTGTATTTTTCCCATGCTTCTCCACATTCCCACCACCCTGCAGTGGTGATGGACATTTGCTCTAGCTCATGAAGGACACTCTTGCGTCTGTACCATCAACCACAATTCTCATCCACCTTTTGGTTTACTATGCTATTCAGTTCCTAGATTATTCTTTAGCATTGTCAATTGGCATTTACATACCTAGACTACCATTTCAGGCACATCCCCATTTATAAACTAGCTGTTACTCACTATGTGTTAGCATCCACTCTATTCATTTCCACACTTTCACACTAAAGCTAATTAAAACTTCTACATACATTAAATATCAGTAGTCCATCTCAGTCTTCCTCTTATCTCCCTTAAGAAGCCACCACCTACCATCAGGTCTTGAAGATATTGTCCTACAATTTCTTCTAGAAGGTTTATGGTTCTTGATTTATTTTTAGTTTTTTGATCCATTTTGAGTTAATTTTTGGATAAAGTGAGATAGGAGTCCTTCTTCCTCCTTTAGGCTATGGATATCCAATTTTTTCAGCACCATTTGTTGAATGGACTATTCTGTCTGAGTTGTGTGGGTTTGACAAGCTAATCAAAAGTTACTTCAGCAGGCTAAAGTATAATCCTGAGAACAGCTAAAGTTTGAGCCTGTCCAAGTCCCTGATGGAGGTGGCACTGGGGCCTAGGCTAGAGCTGCAACCTGACCTGGATAGAAAGAAGCTTATTCCTACCAGCACTGGGATTTTCAGTCTGCTCCACTTTCCCTCATGCCAGATGCAGAGTTAAGACAGCACTACTGGCCTCTTTCTGACTTGGACAGGCTCCAACTTTAGCTGTTCTCAGGATTATACTTTAGCCCGCTGAATTTACTCATCAATAGATGAAGTTGGTGCCTAACTGTCTCTTCCTCCCCCATTTTTGGGAAGTGGAGCTTTCAATTCCAGCCATGGAACAGCTCCCGAGGCAGCTTGTGCCTCCAGTGGAGGATGGGCACTGGCCTCCATGGCGTGGAGCGCTCTATTTACGAGTCTTCTCTGCAGATGGGCAGTCTCCTCCTTCCATTCCTTCAAGGATGTTACAGGATGCTCTTCCAGTCTCCTGAGCCCCCAAACAGTTGTTTGGGGGTTTACTAACTGCCCTGTAGCAGGAGCTGACTCTAGGAGTTCCTTACTCTGCCGCCATCTTGCTGGTTGTCTCTATATGCTTATTTTGAATCACTTGTTTTCCACTAAATGCATAACAATGTTTCCCAGAGCTCTGTTCATAGGAAGAATTTTCCTCTCACTGTTGCTGTGGGAACCTAAGGACCAGGATGCCCCCCCACCTTAAATGAAACAGAGCCTGAAGCATGTAGCCACTGGCATAATCTGGACAGTCACTAGTTAAAAAGTAACAAGCCTTCTCGGAGGAAAGAATGTACAGATGGTACTGCAAACTTTAATATTCTCAAGGATGTATACTCTCTTCCTGTGATAACATCACCAAACACTGTATTTGTTTACCAAAACTCTGTTCTTATACTCTGTGGAATGTCTTTATTCTAAGACCCCTTGTATTATTGCCCCTCCTCTTCTTGCTTCTTTGTGGAGCACTACTTTCATTCTCCGACCAGCCAACATAGGAAAGTCTCTCCCGTATGTAAAGTCCCAATAAATCTTAAGTCTAACTCTTTGCCTGGTGTGTTCTTTGGTCTTGCAGCTGCCCTGACCTGTGCCCTTCAGGAGTTAGGTTGCAACAATTGGTGAGTCACCAGCCAGGAGACTGAAGGACCACAGGCAGTGGTGGGCATGAGCTCCAGGAAGGGAGAATCCACAGAGGAAATCCGGAGTTGACCTGTAATGTCCACATGGGGAGGAGTGGCTGCCATCCTGGATGAGTGGAGACCAGGCAAGTGGAGACCACCAAGAGAATATGGGGTTGCCAACTTGCTTGACTGTTGTGGAAATCTGTGTGAGTACGGAGATGCCCCAAAAATGCTGATGGGAGTATAGCGTGATGCTGTAAGAACAAACGATTATGAAATCTAGTAAAGATAGCAGGCACACTGTCACAGTAGTTAGCTGGCTGTTGCTATGAGCAGTATGGTTAGCTATAGACGATTGTCTTGAGGAAGACAAAGAAATCTGCCATTTGAGGGAAGAGTTGCAACTGGAAAGAAATTTGCAGACTTCTACCTCCACCTTAGTGACAGGTCTTGCTGAGCAACTAGATAAGGATAAAAAACATGAAAATATTGGCCTGCCAGTTTTTAAACCTAGAGAGTCATTAAAAAAAAAACAACAACCCTACCTAAGCTATGGATTATCTTATCTAAGAAGGATTAGGATCTTAAGACCTGGAACCTTTGGTAAGAAGGAGATAGTGACCCAGACATACCAACTATAGTAGAAGAATCTTTAAATCTTAATGTTAGAATGCTTGTGCAAACGAAGGCTAAACCACAGATACAACATCCCACACAAGCAGGAGTGCTAAATGGGGCACTTGTCAATGAAACCATCCTTGTAAGAAAATACTCTGCTTGAGAGTTAACTGAGATAGGGAAAACATCTGGCAGCAACTCTGTGAACCCCCTGCCACCTGGATGGTGCAACTTTGGATAGTGGGGTCTGATGGAATTAGTTTAACTGCTGGAAAAGTAGAAAAACTTAGCAACATTAGTGTTCTCTGTTCTGTTTCCTTGTTAGTTCTAATTGGGTCTGGATAGCCACAGTGATAAAACTGGTGCTATTAAAGTTTAGTAACTTTTGAACTGGATGACCCCATGAAAATAAAATAAAATAGGAAAAAATATATAGACAAAAATGCTGCCGGCTTTGTAAGCCTGCATTTCAATCATGGCTTAGCCCTGATAGCAGTCAGCCTCCCCTGCCAACTTGCCAGAAAACCGCTGCAGAAATGTGTCCTTGTAAATGTTTCAATATATCTCTGTGAAGTACTGATAAAATAGTAAACTGAAAAAAAAAAAAGCATGTATTTCTAAAAACCAACCCCTATGAGCTATCAGTGTTCTAGTATTGCATGCTATTAGGTATTTAAAATGAAGAAAAGTTATATTTGCATACAACCAAATTGAGTCATTACTCTGACAAGCTTGTTTAGTGTTGATGGTAATCGTATACTGTAAGAGGTTTGCTTGGAGACAGTTTCCAAAATCATTTTGGTTACTTAAGTATATAGAATATGATTTTTATTATTAAGGAAAAAGAAAGCAATTTTGTCCTAAAATAAAATGACCGGTTATTGAAAAAGAGGAAAATGTGGGACAAAACCTGAATGAATACAGAAAGTGCAGAAGGTTTATGGAAAAGAAATTTTTGTGTTAAATTTAAGTAAGAGTCAATGGGTCTATCTATAAAGTTATAAAAGTTTTAGTATCAATTAGTATACCAATGCAAAACTAAAATCTGGTTCTTTTTCTGTTAAAATAACAAATTTTCTTAAATGATTAGTCTTTTTTAGTAGAAGATTATAATGTTTTCCTCCTAAATAATCAGTATACAAAACAGAAAGTCTTTTATCAATATAGCTTCTTGTACTTTAACTTTATCATGTCCTTGGTTGTTTAAGCAACACTAGTCTTCTCATTTTTACAAGAACATAATTTTCAAACATAACAGCTTTTATCATTTTGCTTTCTCAAAGTTAAACCCTAAAAAGTATATTTTTTTTATTTCAAACTATCACAAAAGATAAGTTCGTTCACCTTGAAAAAAGTGAATAATGAAATAAGTTCATTTAATATGTTATAAATTGAATGGAAAGTGTTTGAAAACTGTATAAAAACTAAAAGGGATTTTTAAACTTTCTGTTAAAGTTGTATGGGTAAAATGTTTATGTAAATCATTAAAGATTGTATAAAATTCCTAGAGATTTAACAATGTTTTCTACATAATAGTGGATAACAGGATAATATTGTTAATCACGGTTTTAATTATTTTTTAAAATTTTATATGTCACAGAAACAGCCTCTCCTGGAAATCAAAAGTCAGATGCTTTGGCTCATATTCATCTGATTTGCCTCACCTCCACTGAAGAATCAACCATATGGCTACATAAAAAGTGTGTGGTATATGAATATATCTCAATAAAACTGCTAAATAAATAAGTAAATAAAGTGTTGATTGGTGGGCTGCCCCAGGGTGTCACAGGACAGTACATTACCATGAATTAAATACAGTCACACTGCTATTGTATAGAGCAGTCCCAACCATTGCAGATTTTTGCAAAAAAAATTAGTACTCAGTTATGTTACTATCACTTTGTTTTAGATCTTGCTAATGCTTTCTTTAGTATCTCCTTAGATGAGTCAAGCCAGCCTGCATTGTCTTCACATGGGAAGGAAAACAATGGATTTTATAGTGCTTCCCCAAGGCCATATGCATAGTACCACCTTCTATCACAAACTAGTGGCAAAATATCTGGCCTCAGAGGAAGAAACCTGTGGCTGTAACCCTATTTCATTATACTGATGATATTATGTTAACCAGTAATTCTCTTTTAGAGTTTAAAAAAAAAAGCGTCAGAGACAATAGTATCTCATCTCGAAAGCCAGGCATGGGCAATCAATGGGGACAAGTCGCAAGGTCCTGGCTACTCTATTCTCTGTTGCAGTCGATAAAGTGCAATGTTTTCCCACACCACAAATTCCAAAACAATTGATGGATGGGGGTACTGGAGACCATTCATCCCACACTCAGCTCAAATATTAAAACCATTGTAAGTGTTAATCAGGAAAGGTCACGCATGGGAATGGGAGGACCCTCAGCATCGGTTTTTGAAGAAGCAAAGAGGGCAATAGCACAGGCTCAAGCACTAAGAGGGGTGGACCCTGACTTACCCTGTGAATTGGAGCTGGCCAGCACCAATATTGGTTTTGGGTGGGTATTGTGGCACCCAATTTTTTCTATTAATAAATGAGTACCCTTGAATTTTGGTCACAATGGTGGGGTGTAGTCAAATTATGATATAGTCCCTTAGAAAAGCAACTATATTTAGCATACCATACCCTGTTGCTAGTGGAAGGTTTAATCCAAAACTGTTTGGTCACTCTGAAGACTGCCATCCCTATCCAGGGGTGGAATGTGGATACAGGGTGGATTGTGGGTACAGGGAATAAGCCTCACTCTAGTAGTGCAAAATTAAGAACTTTAACAAAGTGGAAAGCCTACCTGCTGCAGTGCAGTGTCTTCAATTCTAGCCCATGAAGTACTGAGATACATGAGATCCTAGTGTCTTACATGGAAGATTCTTCAGCCCAAGTTACAACCCCCAAAGTGACCATTGAAGTGCCCTCTAAAGAAGGCATAGGAACAGTTCCAGAGAATACATGGTACATGGACAGTTCAGTTGGTGGATGGCTGTGACGGTGGAGCCCAGCACTGACATCATTTGGTGGAAAACAGAACAGGCACCATGCAAAGTAGTCAGTGGGCTGAGTTAAGAGCCATGTGGATAGTTATAGTACATAAGACTGGAGATGCACTAACAATCTGCACTGATAGTTGGGCAGTACACAAAGGCCTAAACACCTGGATGGCAATTTGGAAAAAGGAACAATGGACAGATGTGAGCTCACCTCTGTGGTGTAGAGATCTATGGAAGGACATCTGGGATACCTGCAAGTGGTAATAGGTAACTGTTTATCCCATCCCTGCCCACCCCTCTAACACCCATCTTGAGAATGTGAGGCAGATGCCCTCAAAAGATCTGGAGCCATACAACTGAGAGCAGAGAAGTGGCCAGTGGCTCCACAGGAAAGGTGAACATTGTGGCTACCAGACCCTATGGCACATAACCTAGTAGTTTCCAGCTACCTGTCACTCACCAACAGCTAGTGGACATCACCCATGTGTGTTCATCATGCTTGCTCCAATGACCATGACAATTACCTCACCGAATAGAACATAATGGCCAAGCACAAACTCCAGTAGCACAATGGCAAGTGGACTACATTGATCCCCTCCCACTCTCAGAAGGAGCTAGATATGCTTTCACTGCTGCAGACACTGCCATAGGACTCTTGTTGGCCTTCCCAGTAGGAAAGGCCAGCCAGTGGGCTACCATTCACTGCCTAGAAAAAGTAAGAGCCCTATATGGGATGACATATAGTGATTGAGTAACTCCATTTACCAGTCACCTCACCGAGTCTTGGGCAATGGACCAAGTTTTTGCTTGGACTTTCCAACCACCTTATAACCCCACCGATGAAGGTCTTACAGAAAGAATGAATGGCCTTTTAAAAGAACAAATAAAAAGTGACAATGGATCTTTACAACAATGGACTAAAAGGCTGTATCCAGCCTTGACCTGTTAAAATTCAGTACTGTGGGCTGTGGTTCCTGCTTTGGTTGAAATGCTAACAGCAGGACAGATGTAGGCATTGAGAATACTAGTTAGAGTCAGCTGCCCTACAGCCCAAAAGGGGAAGTAATAATAATCTATTGTTGCCTATGCCTCAAACAATACAAATTAGGGAAAATGAGGTCCTTTGGCCATGGTACTGGCCTATACATCTTTGTTGGTTGGGAATCTTAAGCCCATGGGGAATAGGAGTCACCCCAAACATTGTTTTACGATCACAGTTTATATAAAAAATGCCAGTAAAAATCTTCATTAATAACCTGGAGTCTCATATTTCTGCTGGGGCTCTATGTGTGTCTATGTGGACTCTTCTTACACTTAAATTAGTTTTTGATGTTACTGAAGAAAACTCAGAGAATTTAAAAGGGGAAAGTGTATGATATTGGAAATCACCTCATAAAACACCCCTACCTGGTACTTTATCTTCTGATAGAAATGTTGCTCGTATACTGTTAGACCAGCGTGATCCGTCCCTTATTGTTCCCATAAACACCTTTCTTTTCGCCTATAGTGCCCTAGCCAATACCTTCCTGCAGTGGGCTTCAGCAGTAACTCATGCCCACAATTGGACCCAATGCTAGGTTTGCACAGACCAGCCATCCTCGGGTGCTACTGGCCTTCCTTGGACTGTCACTCCTGCAAACTGGACAGTGTGGAACACCTTGCTGGCATGGTGTAATAAAACCCATCAGCAAGTTTGGAACGAAACCTTTACCTTTAAGACTGAAAACTAGCTGCCACCTTACCATAATACTCATATATTTTTTCCCTTGTAAGGGAGCAAATAAATAAATCTAAACCTTTATTAAGATATGCTGTATATGATGGTTTAGGATGGTTAACAGCCAAATCTTGTCACTCTAGATCACATTGCTCCTGTCTGTATAGACCAACAGGAGGGAATCTGTCCTATACTGCGGCTACCCCCTGAACTGTGTAAATTCACTGTCAAGTTAAACAATGATAGCCTTTTCCAATGGCAAGCCTACTGCTTAACAACTGGGGCTTATCTGTCCTCTAGAGGATGATTATGGACTTGTGGGCAAAACAGGTTGCCATACGTGGGGACAGCCCTATGTCCCCACCACTTTCTATGATGCATTACCCCATACTCCTAGTAATTGGAAAATGCCTAAAGCTAGGTATAGAGTAAAGTGAAGCCTCTGTGGTGCTATCCATTAGCTGATTTTGTGCCAGGTGGTGCTGCACTTGTCACTGAAGAACATATAAATGCTTTCACTAATCACAGCGTTCAAACCCTTAATGATTCTAAGGTAGCCATTTCCTTGCTGGATGAAGAAACTACTCAATTATGTAAGATAGTTTTGTAAAATAGGTTGACTTTAGATATTCTTATTGCTGCACAAGGTGGGACCTATGCCCTCATTAATGTTCAATGTTGTGTGTATATATTCCTGATCACTCCCATAATATTTCACAAGCTCTAAATCATCTGCAAGAGCACATACAGCACATTGATAAAGTAGCTACTGACCCCCTATCTGACTGGTTTAATTCCTTTCCTGGTCCTGGCAGCATGTCTTCATAGGTCTGCTAGTTTTTGGTGGAGGACTCCTATTATTCTGTTTTCTGTTATACTGTTGCTGTGGAATATGGATGCAATGTGTGTCCTATGGCCAACACTGGCTGCTCTGGGTGTGGGGGAGATTGTGGGAGCCCAGGGCCTGGACTTCCCCTCCTTAAATAAAACACAGCCCAAAGCACATAGCCACAGGCATGACCTGGACACTTACTAATTAAAAAATAAGAAGCCTCCCCGAGGGAAAGAAAGTACATACAGTACTTCAAACTGTAGTCTTCTCATACTCCCTTTCTGCTATACTATCACTAAACACCCTATTTTGTACTTCATGTAACTCTTGCAGTAACTCTGTTCTTATATCCATAGAATATATTTGTTCCGAGCAGGGCGTTACCTTCATTTTCTGACCAGCCACTATCAGAGAGTCTCTTCTGTGTGTAAGTCCCGATAAAGCTCATGTCTAACCATTTTGTCTCACAGCTGCCCTAACCTGTGCTCTTCAGAAGTTAGGTTGGAACAGCTGCCCTTTAGAGATTTCCCTGAATGGGGCTGTCCATTATCAACTTGCACTCACATATTGAACCAATCCACCTGTGCACCAAGCTGTTTCTCCCTTCATCTTACTTCAGAGGGTCATAAAGGACTCGTTCGATGTGCAGCCATAGATGCGAGCTGAGGAAGAGACGTCCAGGCAACAGTGGTGGATGACACAACTGTTTCCATCTGTTCACACAGCTTATTTGTGTCCTCTGGTTCTACTTGTTCCTGATCCCAGGTGAACCATTTCCATCTTATGATGGATTGCTGTTGGGCCTACCCAACTTTATGGTTGAGTTCTGACAGAACCAGCCTAACATGTAAAGTTGTTGCCACCTAGTTACTTAGTGTTCCACAGTTAGGTGCTCTATCTTTACCAGGGTTCATTCAGTAGCTTGGCAGGAGCTGTTTTTTGAATAGTGTATAGTTCTTTGCTGCAATGGCAGGCCCTTAGTCCAGAACCCTAGGGGTCTTCATTGGGTTTCTCCTATTGGGGTTTGTTATTAACTTCACATTGTTCCTTTTCCAAATACATATCTAATAGGATGTGCTGGGCCATATGGCCCAAGCTGCAAGAGTGCTTGTACTTCAGCCTGGTCCTTCTGAAGAATCCTTTCTACTCTGGGCTCTGCTGTGAACTGGCAGCCATTTGCGTCTCCTGATATGTGGGCTGGAGCACTATTCCCAAGTGTGGATTTTGCTGCCTCCAAGACCTAAAGAGTCCTATCTGGTGTTGTGCTAAGCATATTGATGGGAGGTGGGAGATGTAAGAATTTGTCTTTAACTTTGGGCAAGGCTATGCTGGCATGCTCCAGACCTCTGGATCCCTAAAACTTTCACTGCAGTGGTGGACTCCTGAGTCTTCATAGAATGACTCTCCTATCTTCTGGATTACATGTTTTTACCAGGGCCTTCCAGTTTAATTAATATGATTTCCTCAATATAGTGGAATAAAGTGATATTCTACCCAATGTCCAGATGGTCCAGGTTCCCTTGGATTATATTATGACAGAGCATGTGTAGTTGATTGTGAAAACTTGGTTCAGCTGAAACTATATTTCCCAGAATCCCTTCCTTGTAATGTTCTGGGTGAGTATTGACCAGAGGAAGTTTTGTGAGATTTGGGAGCCTAAAGTGAAGCAGCAGGCATTGCTCTCTGAAGGTTGTTGTGGTTAGATGTAATGACAGTCGGTTGTTGAGGTACAAGCAAGTTCTAGCTGATCCTCACTCTTCTCTACCCCACACCCATCTCTTCTCCATGATTGCTGGCCCTATTGGCCAGCAGTGGGCTCAGGTCCACCACCACATTGTATGGTGTCACACCCACAGAGCCAGGAGCTCCCTAGGGGCCCAGCTTCTCACAGAGCTCCCCACGAGCTTTTTCTGTGCAATCTCCTTTGTTTTTTGTGTGTGTTTTTTTCTTAAAGATTTATTTTTTATTTATTTCTCTCCCGTCCTCCTCGCCCCCACCCCACCCCACCCCCCTGTTGTCTGCTTTCTGTGTCCATTTGCTGTGTGTGTTCTTCTGTGTCTGCTTGGATTCTTGTCAGTGGCACTGGGAATCTGTGTCTGTTTTTGTTGCATCATCTTGCTGCATCAGCTCTCCATGTGTGTGGTGCCACTCCTGGGCAGGCTGTGCTTTTTTCACATGGGGTGCACTCCTTGCGCATGGGGCTCCCCTACATGGGGGACACCCCTGCGGCATTGCACTTCTTGCGCACATCAGCACTGCGCTTGGGCCAGCTCACCACACGGGTCAGGAGGCCCTGGGTTTGAATCCTGGACCTCCCATATGGTAGGCAGATGCTTTATCAGTTGAGCCAAATCTGCTTCCCTGTGTGATCTCCTTTGGAAGCTGGATGTGCTTGGCATCTTACATTGATTGGAGGGTGACTCCAACTGCTCCCTGAACTTTCACTTTCCAGCTCCTCTTACAGCTGAATATGGTCTGATTCCTACAATAAATCCCCTATCCTATAATGATTGGTTGTTTAGCTTCTCTGATTGAACCCTGGGCAGGAGGTACAGGGCAGGAGAAATAATGTAGCACTAAGACAAGAACATAAATATTGACTCTTGCCAGTCCCATATGATGAGAGTTTCTGATATGTCTTTGTAATCAGGATAGGAAAAACCCTCATTGGTCACATCAACTGCTGCATGCCATGTATCGTGTTCTAGCAAAGATACCACATTTAGTCCAGCAGATGCAGTTAGTGGAGGTCAACCATCATCCCCCGGGATCTATTTGGCTTTTGTAGGGACCACACTTATGAATTAACTGGGGATATAATGGGGACCACCATTGCTGTACCCATCAGATCTTTTTTTTTTTAGGAGATACCAGAGATTGAACCTGGGATCTCATACATGGGAAGCAGGTGCTCAACCACTGAGCTACACCTGCTCCCTCAATTAGCTCTTTAAGGGTGACATTAATACTGCTATTCTCGATAAAGCAGATACAACCCCCAGATATTGGTTCCTTTGAGGGCTAAAGAGACCCATGGGAGTTATGGTCATGGCCGATGGGGTTAACTACCAGGGCAGATGGCCCCTCTTTGGAAATGGTGTTTATGTGTGATGAATCTGGACTCAGATGGGATCTCCCTTCATAAGACTTTCATGCTAATGTGCTGGAGGTGCAGTTAATGTTGGGGTTTAAGATATATTTAGGGGATTTGAATCTCTGGACTGACAATGTGATAGCCAGGTCCTGAGCCTCAACAGACTCCAGCACCTACAATCTGATCTATTGGACTTACCACACTCAGCTAAGATGGAGTTGAAGAAGGACAACCACCACACCATGGAGCCTAGAGTAATTACAACTGAAAATGGGAGGATTGCATCCAGCATCCAGGTGGAATCTGACCCTCCTCTTGACATAGAGGTGCAATGGACACAACCAATCCAATGTCCACATAGAAGAGGTGGCATTGGATTGGGAAAAGTGGACATAATGGACAAAGGGTATGGGGAAAGGCAGGAAGAGATGAGAGGTGGAGGCGTCTTCGGGACATGGAGCTGCCCTGGATGGTGCTTCAGAGGTAATCACCGGACATTGTAAATCCTCACAGGGCCCACTTGATGGAATAGAGGAGAGTATGGGCCATGATGTGAACCAATGTATATGAGGTGCAGAGGTGCCCAAAGATGTACTTACCAAATCCAATGGATGTGTCATGATGATGGGAACGAGTGTTGTTGGGGGGGGGGAGAGGGGGGGTGGGGGGGGTTGAATGGGACCTCACATATATATTATTAATGTAATATTATTACAAAGTCAATAAAAAATAAAAAAATTAAAAAAAAAAAATACTGCTATTCTCTCCAGACTACAGTTTTTAAAAAATATTTTAAAATTTACTATTTTGACTTGGGCAAGAAGGAGTTTTTCAGAGGTTTACACTTGGCTTGAACTTTCCTACCATAATAGCTCTTACCCAAGGAATGAATGTGGAGGTTCTGCTAACTGCCAATGATGTCCATTTCAACTTTACATTTGGAGTCCAGGGAACTAACCACCCACTAAGGCCAGAGCCCAGTGAATCCACTGTGATGCAGATATGGGCCATGACTGTTCACTATCTGCTCTCTGTATGCCCCCAATTCTAATAGGATGCTTTGGGTCCCTGGGTATCGATGACAACAAATGCCCTATCTTCAATTGTTCTAGAAATGTTTGGGTATTTCTCTTTCCCCAATGTATATTCACCCAAGCAAAGGGCCTTACATCCCTTTGGGGAAGGACTGGGGAATCGTTACAATATATATTTGCCATCATGTTGCCATCAACTCCACTCATCTTTTTTTTTTTTCTCCTGGAAACTAAGCCTCTACTTCAGTTAATAGGTTCAGGTCTGAAAACTGGTTCATTCCAAGAACTAGGCAAGGAATCATGATTTGTTTTTAAATTGGAACAACTTCCCTCAATCTTCTGATCATCCATCCTTGATTTTTTTCAAACTTTTTATTTTGAAATAATTATAGATTCACAGAAAGATGCAAAAATAGTACAGAGAGGTCCTGCATACCCTTCACCCAGGGTCCTCCAAAGATTACATCTTTTAATACATTTTTAATTTATTTTTAAAAGATACATAGATCACATAAAATGTTACATTAAAAAATACAGGAGGTTCCCATATGCCTAACTCCCCACACCCCTTGTTGAGACCAACTCAACATAAGAAATGGCTCGAACAGGAGGTGTTGCAGAACTTAAGAAAGAGACACAAGAGGTAGGATAAGATGGGAACAGGGGACTCAGAGTCTCGAGGACTAGGAAACTTGACCCAAGCTTCCACATCGTATTTATTGAATATCTCAGGGATGGGAGGATAGTTACTTTTTTATTCTTTATATAACATTTTCTCAAAGCAATCATGTCCACATTTTTCCCATGTATGCTGTTCAAAGTTTAAATATTTCTTTCTGCAAACAATTACAGGTTGTTCAGGGCAGTCTTCCATCCTGAAAGGACCTGATGTTCTAAGGTCCATGCCCTCATTTGTGCGTGGAAGCATTTTACCTCTGGCCACATCTCCACATTCCTGCCTTTCTGTTTTTGCAAAGTAATGAAAACAGTTCTGGTAGTTTCTTGATGTATTAATCCCCAGAGGGTTTGTTGCATGCATCTGAGGACTAAACACATACAAAACAGACTCTTAATCCATATCATAGGGTTCAGGGTTTTAATCCACCCTCAATTCCTGTCATAGTGTGTGAGGCAAGAAGCAATTGCAAATGAGCATGTTGAATGCTTGTTACGCGGGCTTGTAATTGAGAAATATCTAAGCTTAAATTATCTCTATGGCTTCACAAATGACGTTTTACTGATTCCCAAGGAAAATCACTGCTATTATATATATGGGGGGTCACACAAAACCTAGATATATTCCAATGATGTTTTAGATATAAATGCATATTTACAGTTTGTAATTCCTCTTCCAAGTTTAGAATAGCATTTTATACATAATCTATAACTGCAGTAGTTTATGCAACAACAAACAATAAGACTCCCAACTAGCAGACATTTAATGAATAGACTTTTCATTTTTCTTTAAAAAAATAATTTAAAGAAAACCATGACAAAGAAAAAGAAAGAAAGAAAGAAAGAAAAGCAGGGAAGGGAGATGGGTATAATCAAAAAGCTGCTCTGCTTCTTCTCAGGTCTCAATTGTATGGTTCTGGATCTTCATGAGGCATCTGCCTCCACAGTTCTAAAAGAGATGTTAGAGGAGTGGGCAGGTATGATAGACAGTTACCTGTCACTGCTAGCAGGCATCCCAGATGTTCTTCCACAGATTTCTCTCCCACAGAGGTGAGTCACAACAGCCCAGTGTTTCTGTCTTGTTTTTAGTATTTGCAATCCATCCTTGGAGAGGGATGGCAGCCTTCCAAGTGACTGGACACTATTGGGTTAAGCCTTTCACTTTCAGCAGGGCTCCCTATGCTGCACACAACTGCTTTTTTTATATTGTACTTTTGGCCCCTTCCCTGAATTGTGACTAAAACCCAAGGAGTACTTGTTTAGAATGTTGCCTCTGCCACACACCCCACCCAAAGCCAATGTCGGTGCTGGCCACATCCAATTCACAGGGTAAGTTAAGGTCCACCTCTGCCCTCCCTTTTTTTTTATTTTTTAAAGCAGCCTGCTGGAGGTGCTCCTACTCCCATGAAGGACCTCTCCCAATTAACACATACAATGGTTTGAATATTTGAACTAAGTGAGGGATGAAAGATTTTTAGTATTCCAACAATAATACAAATTCCATTAACATGAGAAAACTTAGTACTTTATCAATTACAGCAGAGGGTATAGTTTTGTCTTACCCAACCAAACAACATTTAAGAATTTGATAGAGCAGCAGGGACCTTGAAGCCTGTCCCAATTGTTTGCCTATCCCAATCTCTTAAGATAAGATGCTATTGTCTCTGATTCTTTTAATTCTGAAAAAAAGGATTACTAGTTAACGTAATGTCATTAGTAGGGTTTCAGCCACAGATTTCTTCTACACAGCCAGATTCTTTGCCACCAGGCCATGAAAGATCTTTGGGCTATGCACACAGCCTTGGGGAAGCACTGCAAAAGTTCATTGTTGGGTTTTCCACAGGCAGGAGAATGTGGGCTGGCTTGACTTGCCTAAGGAAATACTAAGGAAAGTCTTAGCAAGTTTTAAAACAAAGTGATAGTGACACAGTTGGATATTAATTTCTTGCAACAACCTAGCAATATTTGGGACTGCTGCATGTAGCAGTGGTGTTGTTTCTGTGACACAATCTATATTTTTTAAGAATAATTACAACCATAATTAACAGCATTGTACTTTTATCTAATATTATGGTGAAACATTGGTAAATTTTCAGGAGTTTTATACATTCTTAAAGTATTCATATGAACTTTTTACTCACACAACTTAATTAACAGAGGGTTAAAGAACACTTTTAATTTTATAACACTTTTAAACACTTTCCATTCAACTTATAACATATTAAAGGAACATAACTATTTTATTATCTTAATTTTTTCAAGGTAAAAAAACAAATCTTTTGCAATAGTTTGAAATAAAAAAATACTTTTCAGGATCTGACTGTTCCTTTGAAAGTGATGACTTGTTTGTTTTAAAAAGAAAAACTAAGAAACAATAAGGTTAAAGTACAAGAAGCTATTTTGATAAAACCAGACCTTTTTTTTTTGTATACTGATTATTCAGGAGAAAAACTCTTTATAAACTTTTACTAAAACAGACTAATGACTTGAGAAACTTTGAGAAATGACAAAATTTAACTTTGTATTAGTATACTATTTGATACTAAAGCTTTTAAAACTTTATACATAGATCCATCAAATCTTACTCAACTTTAACCGTAAAAGTTCCTTTTCCACGAACATTCTGCACTTTCTGTATTCATTCAGGTTTTGTCTCAGATTTCACTCTTTCTTAATAACCAATCATTTTATCCTAGGACAAAATTATTTTCTGTTTCCGTAATAATAAAAACACATTCTATACACCCTACATACATAAGTTACCAAAATGATTTTGGAAACTGTCTCCAAGCAAACCTCTTACAACATACAATTACCAACAACACTAAACTTGTCAGAATAGTGATTCAATTTGGTTATACGCAAATATAACATTTCTTCACTTTAAACACTTAGTAGCTGCAATACTAGAAACAGTCTTTTAGAAACAAGTTGGCAGGGGAGGCTGGCTGCCAACAAGTTTTACTGTTATTATTATCAATTCAGTTTTTGTTTAATAATGACTTCTTGGAATTAGCCACTTAAACCTTTTATTCAAATAATGCTTCCACAAGCTTATTATAATTATTTATAACCATATAGACTACAGTTATTTTATTTTAAGACAAATTTCACCTTCACAGAACACATTCCCTTACTTAAAGTTACCACAATACCTTCTACAACTTGCCATATGCATTCAAGTTTTATTCTGCATATTTTCATTTTGATTTTATGAAAATGAGCCATCTTATTTTAGGTCAAAACACAGTTTTTTAAACAAATGTATTAAATTTCAGTCAGCTTTCCCACAAACTTTTTACCTTTTTTAATATTCATTTAAGTTTTATATCCTTCATTTTATCCCGTGAAGAAAAATAAACTATTCCTTTCAATTTAGGTAAGAACTATTTTTTTTTTTAAGATTTATTTATTTATTTAATTCCCCACCCCTCCCCCGGCTGTCTGTTCTCTGTGCCTGTTTGCTGCATCTTGTTTCTTTGTCGCTTCTGTTGTCTTCAGCGGCATGGGAAGTGTGGGTAGTGCCATTCCTGGGCAGGCTGCACCTTCTTTCGCGCTGGGCGGCTCTCCTTACAGGTACACTCCTTGCGTGTGGGGCTCCCCTACGCGGGGGACACCCCTGCGTGGCAGGGCACTCCTTGCGCGCATCAGCACTGTGCATGGGCCAGCTCCACACGGGTCAGGGAGGCCCAGGGTTTGAACCGTGGACCTCCCATGTGGTAGATGGACGCCCTAACCACTGGGCCAAGTCCGTTTCCCAAGAACTATTTTTTATGAAGAATCTTGTAGTAATTTTGTTAATCAAGACTTACAATTTTTATCATTGTAGAGATCTTATTAACATTTAAACTATGTATTAATATAAGTGCTTATTTAATTTTTGGCCATTTGAATAAAGCTCTTTTAGAAATTTATACTTATCTATTTATATTACATCTGCAGGTATCAAAATACACACTGACATTGAACAAACAGACAAACACAAAAACAATTACAACATACCAATAGAAACATAAAGCTTATTCATTTGACCCATAATTCTTACTCTTTTGGTATAGCTGTTTCCAAGCCCTCCATCATTTCACATCTTTGATTTTACTGCTTTTAAGACTTCCTCTGGAATCCATGTTGCCTTCAACATGCAAGCTTGTTCTTGGAAACACTTTTATTAGTAATCAGCAACCAGTTAGGATAACCTGAACAGCATAAATGCAGTTAAGCTCTTATTTAGCAGTTTAGACAGATTGTTAACATACATTTTTTGGATTACTACTCTTTAAAACTATACTGAGACTTGAAGTTCAGGAGTAAGCTATTGATTCAAAACTGAAAATTCCTTTTAACACCTTGATAAGGGAAACAGACTTGGCCCAGTGGTTAGGGCATCTGTCTACCACATGGGAGGTCCACGGTTCAAACCCCGGGCCTCCTTGACCCTTGTGGAGCTGGCCCATGCGCAGTGCTGATGCGTGCAAGGTGTGCCCTGCCACGCAGGGGTGTCCCCCACGTAGGGGAGCCCCACGCGCAAGGAGTGCGCCTGTAAGGAGAGCCGCCCAGCGCCAAAGAAAGTGCAGCCTGCCCAGGAATGGCGCCGCCCACACTTCCCGTGCCGCTGACGACAACAGAAGCGGACAAAGAAACAAGACGCAACAAATAGACACAGAGAACGGACAACCCGGGGGGGGGGGGTGGGGATTAAAAATAAATAAATAAATCTTAAAAACAACAACAACAACAACAACAGCAAAACAAAACACCTTGATAAAAATTTTGTACTAATTTTATTCATTTGGCTACATAGGCCAATCAGAATCAGCATGTAAACAAAACAAAGAACACCAAAGTTGCCATGTTTTCCTCCTCTCCCAACAGCTTAATTCTATCAGCCCCCACTAGCCCATAGCCACATTATCATGTAGGCAGCAGAGGGGTTGCACAGTTGCTGCCAAAATATTTTCCTTACATTAGTCAACACTTTAACAGAGAGTTTCCTTACAAGCATGTTTCACTAACAAGGACCCTATTTAGCCCTTTTGCCTGTGCAAGATGTTGTATTTGTGAGTTAACCTTTCCTTGCACAAGCAGCTCAACATGATTTCCCTCCGTTCTAGCCTGCAAGATTCCTTTGTAAAGAGGATACTTTAGGGTGGGTATTTCCAGGCACAGGTGTAAGGGGTGGAGGAAGAAAAGGTATATCAGCTTCCTCAAAATTAATTAAAGGAGGGGCCGTAGGCAAAGACAGTTTAGAATCAAAACCTTTAGAAAATTTTATAGGGGAAGAGTCATCATGGACCTTTTCTTCATCTTCTTCTTCATCCTCTGTTTGTAAATTTTCTAGGGCAGACTTAATGATAGTGCACATAGGCCAGATAGTAACAGGGGTGGAAGCCCCTTGAACACGTAATTTTTAAAATTCCTTATCATTTTATCATTCCCAATCAGTTAATTCTAAACTACCCAATATTGGGAACCATGAATGGTGAGCCTCAACAACTTGTAAAAGCTCCATAATATGGGACTTACTAGCTTTAGCTCCCCCTGCTTTGAGGAGCTGTTTCAGGAGACAGACATAAGGATAATACTTGGTTGCACTATCTACATTTCCCATTGTAATCCTGTTTAAAATACCCGAGAGTGTTCCTACCAATTGAAGGCTTAAGGCTCAGGACTATTGCAACCACTCGGGGCTCTATGACGTTACTCCAGTGATCCTTCTCCTATTCAAGCCCCACATTGGGTGCCAGATGTTGAGATTGGCTCAACATAAGGAACAGCTCAAATGGGAGGCATCACACAACTTAAGAATGAGACACAAGAAGTAGGAAAAGATGGGAACAGGGGACTCAGAGTCTCAAGGACTAAGAAACTCGACCCAAGCTTCCACATCATATTTATTGAATATCTCAGGGGTGGGAGTATAGTTATTTTTTATTCTTTAGATAACATTTTGCCAGAGTAATCACACCCACATTTTCCCCATGTATGCTGTGGAAGATTTAAATGTTTCTTTCTGTAAACAATTACAGGTTGTTCAGGACAGTGTTCCATCCTGAAAGGACCTGAAGTTCTAAGGTCCGTACCCTCATTTGCGTTATGGAAACATTTTAACCTCCAGCCATTTCTCCACACCCCCTACTTTCCCCACATCAACAACTTCTTTCATTAGTGTGGTACATTCATTGCAATTGATGAATACATTTTGGAGCACTGCTACATAGCACAGTTTATAGTTTACACTCTCTCCCAGTCCATTCTGTGGATTATGGCAGGATATTTAATCTCCTGCATCTGTCCCTAAAGTATTATTCAGGACAATTTCAAGTCCCAGAAATGCCCTGTATCACCCCTCCTTTCCCCTCTCCCTGCCTTCAGCAACTCCCATGGCCACTGTCTCTACATCAATGATATAATTTCTTCCATTGCTAGAGTCACAATAATTCTATAGTAGAATACCATAAATCCACTCTAATCCATATTGAGGACCCTGGGGTGGCAATGCCCACTCCACCTCACAGTTGAGAGAGGGCTTTGATCCCACATAGTTGGTGGATGGGACTCTAGTGCCCACAGCTGTAGACTCTTTCGGTTACTTGGTGTGGTGGTTGTTCATCCTTACCTCCTCCCTGTCAGCTGACCTGGGTAAGTCCTATGAACCGGAGAGTAGGTGTTGCAACACCACTGAGGCTCAGGGCCCAGCTGGCACATGGACAGCCCAGAAATTCAAGTCCCCTGGGCATATACCAACCCCAGTATCAAGCACAGTGTCAATATAAGGGACAGGAGAGGTATGTGTAGAGAAGTCACATCTGAGTCCAACTCCATCATGCTCAGGAGCACAAATTCCAAAGTAGCGCCCACTGTCAAGGCACCAAACTCTGGAGCCATCTGCCATGACTGTAGGACTAGGGTGTCTCCGTAGCTCTCAGGAGCACCACTACCTGGAGTTGTATCTACTTTGGCTGTCTCTAAGATCTTGTTGAGATGTGCATAAGGACAACCCCTCTGATGACCTCCCATTCATTTTGAAGTCTCTTAGCCATATAAACTCATTTGTCTTTACCATTCACCCTTTTATTCAAGGTCTTTTTCTAGTTGTATCACCAGTCAATGCTTAGTAGTAATCCCTCAGTACCAATGAGGCTTATCCCCAGGAGTCATATCCCCTGCTGGAGGAAGGTAATGCATTTATATTCTGAGTTTGGCTTAGAGAGTGGCCACATTTGAGCAACATGGAGGCTCTCAGGGGGTAACTCTTAGGCACCCTGCGACACTAGGGCAAGTTGAAATTTCAAGCACAACAGGCAGTATCAAAGGCCCATCATTGAACTATCCTTCTTCACTGGTCATTGCACTTGCACTTGGGGATTGTTGTCGTCCTATTGGGGAATGCGGCACAGCTCCCCAAGATGGGAACCCAGCACTCTCTCAGTTGTCATGTGAATCTCTACCTACTGTGTCATTACCCAATGAATATCTGAACATACCTATATACCCTATATGCATGCCTAGTCAAACTCCTTCCCATGCATTCCCCATCAATGACACCCCACAACAATGCTCCTCCCCTGCCGTAGTTGAACCCCAATGTGATCCAAAACATTCAATTAATAGGAAAATGAAATCGTACTAAATTGTTTTTTATCTCTATAAATTGTCATTTTGAGAACATCACATTATGTGACCTTTTGAGGCTGGCTTTTTTACTCAGTGTAATAATGCCTTTGAGTTCCATCTAAGTTGTTGCATGCATCAATAGTTTGTTCCTTTTTATTGCTTAACAATACACTATATTACGGATATTTGACAGTTTAACCTTTCAACTATTGAAGAATCTGTTGAAGTTTTGGGCTACTGCAAATAAAGTTGCAATGAACATTCATTTATGGTTTTTAAGTGACATATATTTTCTTTTTTTTAAAGATTTATTTACTTTATTTATTTTTCTCCCCTTCCCCCCCACCCCCCCCCCCCCGGTTGTCTTTTCTCTGTGTCTATTTGCTGTGTGTTCTTCTTTGTCAGCTTCTGTTGTTGTCAGCAGAAAGGGAATCCGTGTTTCTTTTTTTTTTGTTGGCGTCATCTTGTGTCAGCTGTCCGTGTGCACGCTGCCATTCCTGGGCAGGCTGAACTTTCTTTCATGCTGGGCAACTCTCCTTATGGGGTGCACTCCTTGCACATGGGGCTCCCCTACGCAGGGACATCCCTGCGTGGCACGGCACTCCTTGCATGCATCAGCACTGCATGTGGGCCAGCTCCACACGGGTCAAGGAGGCCCGGGGTTTGAACTGCGGACCTCCCATGTGATAGACGGATGCCCCAATCACTGGGCCAAGTCCGCTTCCCCCTATATTTTCACTTCTCTGAGATAATGCCCAGGAGTTCAACTGCTTGTTTGTGTGACAAGTGAATGTTTAGTTTTTTAAGAAACTGCCAAATGAGTGGTTGCACATTCCTACTGGCAATGTATAAAAGATTTAGGTTTTCTGTATCCTTGCCAGCACTTGGCATTGTCATTATATTTTATTTTATCTCTTCTTTTTTTATTTGGGGGGGGTTGTCAAGCAATAGGCCCATGCACAGTGCCGATGCACTCTATGAATGCCCTGCCACACAGGGATGTCCCCCGCATAAGGGAGCCCCACGCGCAAGTAGTGCGCCCCGTAAGGAGAGCCATCCAGTGCAAAAGAAAGTGCAGCTTGCCCAGGAGTGGCGCCGCACACACGGAGAGCTAACACAACAAGATGACACAACGTGCCGCTGACAACAACAGAAGCAGACAAAGAACACGCAGCAAATAGACACAAAAACAGACAATTGGGGTGGGGGGAGGAGATAGAAATAAATAAATAAATAAATAAATAAATAAATAAATAAATAAATAAATAAATAAAATCTTTTTAAAAAGGCTAATTGCAAGACTGATGATTTTTCATCATTTAGAATTAAATTTCTAGATTTATGTCTCATTTCCAGGCATTTTGTTCATTTGCTTGCAAATGGGGAAAATTCGTATCACACGAAACTCATAAAGATAAGTAAGCTAAAATGCAGACCCAAGAGCCTGATTCTTTTAAGACTCTGACAGTTCTGTTTTGTCTAGTGAATAGGAGGCATTTTCCTCCGTGCTTCTCCTCCCATTGAAGTAAAAGGTCATTTACCACTTGGTGTGGCCAGGCCCCACATGCTTAGAAGCTGCCAGCCCAGTAGCCATGTTCATGTAACCAAAATGAAAGGCAGACAACTGACTAGCAAGCCTGAAACACTGAGTGCAGGGCAACAATCTTCTCTAAGCAAGGGTCTGGAGATGCACTGAGGCAGGTGGGCAGGAGGAGGACATTCCCTGGCAAAGGAGGACGAACAGTGCTTTCTCCAGTAGATCCAGGATTTCACAAGTATAGAGATAGATGTGGGTTGATCCCAGGGTCGTTTTATGAGATGGAAGAGGCACAGAAGCTAGGTACTGGTGATCAACTTGTGTGGGATGGCATCAGCCTCAGACATGTCAGGGCTAGCAGGGCCTTTGGTAGGAATTTGGTCAGAAAAAATCTCATTATTGCTGGTTCCTAAAACCCCTGAAGACTTGGCACTGTTATTCCTGCTTCATAGCTGGTATGATTCTTCAAATATTATACTTTCTTCTATCATTGTTGACCTTTGTTTCCCTAGTAGATGGAAACCTTTCAGAAAGTTGGAGCTTGAAATACTTGAATGAGCTCTATAGTTCAGAACACCTCTCTGTGGTGGTGCTTTAACCATCATTTTGTTCATGAACCACAAGGTAATCTTTCCAGGAAGCAGATTTGGCTCAGTGGATCAAGGTAGGTAGATTTGGCCTACCACATGGGAAGTCCAGGGTTCAAACCCAGGGCCTCCTGACCCATGTGCTGGGCTGGCCCATGTGCAGTGCTGGTGCATGCAAGGAGTACCATGCCACACAGGGGTGTCCCCCGTGTAGAGGAGCCCCACGCACAAGGAGTGCACCCTGTAAGGAGAGCCGCCCAGCATGAAAAAAGTAGAGCCTGCCCAGGAATGGTGCCACACACACGGATTGCTGACGCAGCAAGATGAAGCAACAAAAAGAGACACAGATTCCTGGTGCCACTTACAAGAATACAAGCGGACACAGAACATAGAGTGAACGGACACAAAGAGCAGACAACTGGAGGCGGGAGGACAGGGAAGGGGAGAGAAAAAAAAAGGCAGTCATTCCATGCATTGCATTGTAGACAGCCAGCTCCAAGGCTGAAGCTGCAGTGACGCCGCTCCCGAGCCTACTTTATCTCTTCTAATGGAGGTACAACGATATTTCATTGTGGTCTTAATTTCCATTTCCCCTAGGACTAATGAAGTCCAATATATTTTCATGTGTTTATTGTCCACCCATATATCATTTTGGGTAAAATATTCCTTCATGTCTTTTGCCTATTTTCTAATTAGATTTTTTGTTGAGTGTTGAGAGTTATTTATGTGTTTTAGATACAAGCCCTTTGTCAGATATGTGGTTTGCAAATATTTTTTTTCCAGTTTGTAGCTTGTGTTCTTCTTATTCTCTTAACTGGGTCTTTCAAAGAGCAAAAGTTTTGATTTTTTTAAAAATTTTGATTAAGTCCAATTTATTTACTTCTTCTTTTATGGATTGTGCTTTTGGTGTCAAGTCTAAAAACACTTCATTAAGCCTTAGGTCCAGAATATTTTCTCCTGTTTTCTTCTTGATTTCTTTTGATTTTCCAGAAGGATATCATGTTTTTCATTAACCATTTCTGTAGTCCTCTCTCTGTGTAGGTCAGCCCTCTGATATGCCACTTTTGTATATATTCCTTCATTTGGTCCTCCCACCACTCCTGAAATGTAGGTCAACATAAGCCTCATTTCACAACTAAGGAACCTGAGACACAGGTCCCAGGGTAAATTAAATTTAAAAGTGAGATTATACTTGGTCCCTGGTTCCAACTTTGGCTCTTGGCAGCTGTTGCAAAAGGGCTGGCATGTTTATTGTCTCACATCTGTGCTGTTCCTCTTCCGGGCTGGATATTTTTGGAATCAGTTGCAGGGAGTTTGTGAGCTGCTTAGGAAGGGGGTTGGAGGGAAGAAAAGAGCCAAGGTCAGATTGACCAGCCAGTCTTGAATAATCTGAGGTGAGGAATCAGAACAAAATGAAGCATCCGGTATAGGGGCTAAATTACTTGACGAAAGAGAGACCCATCTGAATATCTGCAAGGGATACTATATCTGGGCCCAGATGAAGAAGTTGTGGTCAAAGTATGGATCAAGACTCAATACAGGGAAACGGACTTTGGCCCAGTGGTTAGGGCGTCCGTCTACCATATGGGAGGTCCGCGGTTCAAACCCCGGGCCTCCTTGACCCGTGTGGAGCTGGCCATGCGCAGTGCTGATGCGCGCAAGGAGTGCCGTGCCACGCAGGGTGTCCCCCGCGTGGGGGAGCCCCACGCGCAAGGAGTGCGCCCGTAAGGAGAGCCGCCCAGCGTGAAAAGAAAGGGCAGCCTGCCCAGAAAATGGCGACGCCCACACTTCCCGTGCCGTGCCGCTGACGACAACAGAAGCGGACAAAGAAACAAGACGCAGCAAATAGACACCAAGAACAGACAACCAGGGGAGGGGGGGAAATTAAATAAATAAATAAATCTTTAAAAAAAAAAAAAAAAGACTCAATACAATGTGGAATCTAAGCCCCCTCTTGATCTAGAGGTGGAGTGGACATCACCATCCCAGGGTCCACAGAATGGAGAAATAAAATATGGATTAGAGTGGATTTACTGATATTCTACTATAAAACTATTGTGACTAGTAATAGAAGAAATTGTAGCATTGAGGTGGAGAAAGTGGCCACAGTAGTTGCTGAGGGCAGGGAGAGGGAAGAAGAGATGTGATGAGGGGGCATTTTTGGCGCTTTGGAATTGTCCTAAATGATATTGCAGGGTCAGATGCTGGACATTATATATCCTGCCATGACCCACTGAATGTACTGGGGGAGAGTGTGAACTACAGGGCAAACTATCATCCACGTTATGCAGCAGTGCTCCAAAATGTGTTCACCGAGTGCAATGAGTGTGCCACAACGATGGGGAAGGTTGTTGTGGGAGGAGTGGGGTGGGGGTATGGGGGTATACAGGAACCTCTTATATTTTTTTATAATGTAACCTTTTCTGTGATGTATGTATCTTCAAAAAATACAATTTACAAAAATGATGGGGTGGGGGGGTGAGGAGTGGGTTATATGGAAAACTCTTTTTTTTTTAATGTAACATTCTATGTAATCTATTGACTTTAATTTTTAAAAATGTGTTAATTAAAAAAAAAAAAAGACTCAGTACAGAAAGCTGGAACTTAGTGGTGAGGGCGAAGCCAAATGCTCCAGCTTCCAGGGTGGAACAGACACTCTGTCCACCCCCACCATGTTTCCAAGGCCCTTCCTTAGCCTGTGACTCATATTTTGGGAGTCAGGGTAGAAGCTCAGTCAATTCCCCTTCTTCTGGAGGGCTCAGAGCCTTTGGCTTCCCTTCTCAGGTATGGATGCTTTCTATGTGTGCTTGGCATTTTCAAAGAGGCTGGACTCCACACAGAGTCCACTAAGATTTCTTAATGGGCTTAGTGGTTGTCCCATGGGGTTAAAGATAGTTTGGCCTCTCAGGAGTTAATGTTGTAGTGTTGACCAGTCCTTCCTCCTTCTGTCCTGCCTGACAAACTGCTGACTCTATTTCTGAAGCATGTTTCAGATCTGATTCCTCCTCTCAAGCTGCTGTTGTGGTTGCAGGTCAGACCTTCTAACTGGTCTCCTTACCACAGACTACCTCCCACCTATTGGCCCATGGGATCATTCCAATGCCTTGCTTCGAAACCATCATGGGATTGGAATAGGTACTACCTATAGTAAGTACTCTAGCTTTCTTATGCAAGCAAGACTCATCACAAGTTGCATTCTTGTGTCCAGCTGCCTGTCCATCCACCTACCATTTTCCTCACCTATTCTCCACCCACACTGAACTTATGACCATTACCTAAAAACACCCTCTGCCTTTGCCCTTGTGGTTCCCTCCTTCAAACATGCCCTCTTTACCCCTGTTCTTTCTGTGCTTGACAAAATCTGGGGCAAATGACACTTCCTCTATGTTTGTCCCTGTTAGTTGTTGCTTTTTGTTTACCCATTTCCTACAGCACATCAAACAGTAAACTAGAGTTTGTCCACATGTATCAATCTCCCCACGAGTACTTTCAGGGCAATGATGACATCTGTTCCATATCCCCTAGCACACTGTCCCCTAGTTTGCTGAGAAGGTGGGTGTTAACCGAAATCGATAGTGTTGATCCTGGCTTTACCCAACGTGGACTGTCCTGATGCTTGAAGGTTGAGTTCAGAACAGAGAGAGGACTACAGAAACGCTGAGCCAGACCAGTTTCTAATAATGATTTCTTTTGATGGCAAGAATAATAGCACTGACTCATGATTCTTCTACCTCTTTTATTTGAATCTATAATTAGCACTATACCCATTAAGTATATATCTCAAAGGCGTAAATCTTCAGTCTGATCCCACGCTGGCTGAGCCCTGAATCTCAGCAGTATTGTGGTCAACATCTACTTTCCAGTTCTTTGGACTAACCAGGACAAGTAACAAAATGATGATGATGGACAAGTCCCATCCCAAAAAACAAAGAGTATCTACACCTGCAAGCAAAACAGTTCCTTCCATCTTCTCCATAATGGCTAAGCCCCCTCTCAATCTGAAGCAGAGCAGACATCATCCCAAATCCCTCAAAACTGAGGAATGAACAAACGTAAGCGGGGAGTACAACCACAGAGAAGGATAGCTTTTGCATCAGAGAGGGATAGCTTTTGCCAAACCCCTCAAACAATCCTACCACATTTTCCTGAGGTGTCCCAGGAAAACTGATGTCTGTTTTCCCTACAACTCAAAGGACCTTCATAGGACAAAGAAAGTCTGCATCAAGGTTTGGACCTGGCTCTGCTTCTGTGGAGAGCAGCTGGAAGTTTCTCAATTCAAAGGCTATGCATCTCTTATAGGACACGAGGGGCAGGAATAATCCTAGAGAGATGCATATTTGTTTTGTATTTCTGCTGTAGCATATTACCACAAAATTAGTGACTTAAAACAATGCAAATTTATCTATAGGTCAGAAGCCCGACATGGGTCTCACTGGGCTAAAAATCAAAGTTTCGGGGAGTGGATGTGGCTCAAGCAGTTGAGTGCCCACCTCCCACATAGGAGGTCCCAGATTCAGTTCCCCGTGCCTCCTAAAGAAGACAAACAACAAGTAGACAAGGGGCAAAAACAATGAGCAGATGAGCAAAAACAACAACAAGCAAGACAATGAGCAGACAATAGGCAAAAATAAATGAGCAGGAAGTGGACGTGGTTCAAGCAGTAGAGACCTGCCTCCCACATGGGAGGTCCTGGGTTTGGTTCCCGGTGCCTCCAAAAGAAAAAACAAAACAAAAACAGACAACAAGCAAAAAACAATGAGCAGATGAGCAAAAACAATGAATGAAAAGACAAAAGAGCCATCTGGGGCAGGAGGGCATTAAGGTGTCAGCAGGGCTACATTTCTTTCTGAATGCTCCGGAAAAATCCATTTACTTACTCTCCAGTTTCTAGAGACCACCCACATTACTTGGCTAGTGGCTCCCTTCCTCCATCGTAAAGTCAGTATCATTCCATCTCTCCACATTTAAGGATCCATGTGATTAGATTGGACCTACCCAAATAATTCAGAATACTCTCTCCATCTCAAGGTCCTTTACTTAATCACACCTGCTAAGTCCCTTTTGCCCTCTAAGGTTCTGAAGATAAGGATATGGACATATTTGGAGAGCCATTATTCTGCCTATCACAGAAGGTAATCTAAAAGTTAACTGAGGGATTTTTCCAAATAACTGTGGAGGTGTTTAAATCTGAGATATTAGGCAAATATAACCTTGAAAGATAATACAGCGTATTTGTTAGGATCCCTGACTCTGAATTTAGAACAAAGCAGTTTTAAATCCCAGTTCTGCTGTTTACTATCTGTGTAGTACTTTACCTCTTTGGAGACTCAGCCTTTTCTACCATAAAATAGGCATTTTTACAGCACTTCTTCATAGGGTTCTAGTGGAAGTCACGATTTGCCTTTGAGATTCTCCTTCAGAACCAAGGAACTCATCCCCCCAATTCCCAGATGTGTTGGCTACTAATGACTCAAAGCTGCATCTCTCTCCAGGAATTACCCTCTGATCATGAGTTGCCTCGCTAAAGGTTATGCCTAATCAATGTGGGCAAAGACCTGACCCTTGCCTCAACTGGGACATTTCTGAAAGGCCAGCCAAGCTTCAGAACTCTTCATGAGATTGGTTTATGACACTGTTACAGCTCTATTGAAGTTCAACTTCTCTCTCTCTCTCTGCAGAAACCTGCTTCACATATGTTGTTCCCAAGACTACTCCCGAGGTCATTTCCCACTTGAGAATCTCAGGATCTCAGAGGTGAGGAAACCCAACTTGGTGCCAAAGCCCATCCTAGGAGGCAGACTCTGAAATGGTATTTTGGAGCTGGATCACCTACCAGCTACCTAGCTGGCAATGCAGACCCTATCACTAAGAATCAGGAGAGTATGAAGAGGCTCTAGCATGCTATAGAGGTGCAACTGGCATAACTTTCATTGGTGGTTAATTGGATGGGATAATAGGAAAAGAATGCACTGCTATGTGCAATATCTCAGGTGATTGAGGTATTGGGAAAATAGTGATTATAGAGATCATGGACTGGAGTTGGATGATGACTGCTAAGGCAATAAATGTACTAAAGAAATGCAAAGGCAGAGGATGGCAATGTTTGGATATACTCATAGTGGCAACAATTAAAAACCACAGCAGGGGGGGTACTGGGTTCCTGGCCAGTGGTGCTCTGTCGTGGTCCCTAGGGGAGCAGCGACAGTCTCCCAGGTGCAGCGGCGGGGACCGGGAGGGAGTGAGGGTTCAACAGTGAGCCCCTGACGCTAATGACTATGCTTGTGAGCTGATAAGCCTAAAATAAGAACAAGGCCTAGAGCAGCGTTTTGCCTGGGAATTTCCTCCTGTCAGCCTTCATATTACTCAAATGTGGCCAGTCTCAAAGCCAAACTCAGCATGTAAATGCAATGCCTTCCCCCCAGCGTGGGACATGACACCCAGGGATGAGCCTCCCTGGCCCCGAGGGACCACTATCAACTACCAACTGATGACGCAACTGGAAAATGACCTCATATGGAAGGTTCAACGCGGATCAGCAGAATATCCCTGTCTACATAAAATAACATGACTTTAAAATGCTGGTTGACCTAATGTAAGGGGGAAATGGAAAGGAGAAATGAGTTTATATGGCTACGAGTCTCTAAAAAAGAGTCTGGAGGCTGTCAGAAGGATTGCCCTTATGCACAACTGAGCAGAGTCTGAGAGACAGATAAAGCAGATACAACCCCCAGATATCGGTTCCTTCGAGGGCTAAAGAGACCCATGGGAGTTATGGTCATGGCCGATGGGGTTAACTACCAGGTCAGATGGCCCCTCTTTGGAACTGGTGTTTATGTGTAATGAATCTGGACTCAGATGGGATCTCTCTTCATAAGACTTTCATGCTAATGTGCTGGAGGTGCAGTTAGTGTTGGAGTTTAAGATATATTTAGGGGATTTGAATCTCTGGACTGACAATGTGATAGCCAGGTCCTGAGCCTCAACAGACTCCAGCACCTACAATCTGACTTATTGGGCTCACCACACTCAGCTAAGATGGAGTTGAAGAAGGACAACCACCACACCATGGAGCCTAGAGTGATTACAACTGAAAGTGGGAGGATTGCATCCAGCATCCATGTGGAATCTGAGCCTCCTCTTGACATAGAGGTGCAATGGACACAACCAATCCAATGTCCACATAGAAAAGGTGGCATTGGATTGAGAAAAGTGGACATGATGGCTGATGGGTATGGGGAAAGGCAGGAAGAGATGAGAGGTGGAGGCATCTTTGGGACATGGAGCTGCCCTGGATGGTGCTTCAGGGGCAATCACCAGACATTATAAATCCTCACAGGGCCCACTGGATGGAATGGGGGAGAGTATGGGCCAAGATGTGGACCATTGACCATGAGGTGCAGAGGTGCCCAAAGATGTACTTGCCAAATGCAATGGATATGTCATGATGATGGGAAGGAGTGTTGCTGGGGGGGGAGGGGGGGGAGAGGTGGGGTGGGGGTGGTAGGGTTCAAAGGGACCTCATATATATATATTTTTAATGTAATATTATTACAAAGTCAATTAAAAAAAAAAAAAGCTAAATGTGAAAATGTGAGGTCCTCCTTGGAGATATGTAAAGAGATTCTCATCTGCTGCAGCCGGAGGTCAGGAAGGACTGAAGAGTAGAGCCCCAGAGGAGGTTGAATTCTCAACTCAGAAAGATGCATCAAGTTGAGGATCCCCACTGGGAAGAATGGGTCTCTAACGCATGCGATTGGGGTCTCTGAGTCAATGCCCTTGAAAATCTTGAATCCCCAGACTTAGCCCCTGATCAACTCCAGCATGCCAAATGAGTGATTCACTCCTCCCTCTTAAAGTCTAGCATACCCCCTTTCCTTAAAGACAATGCAGAGGCCTTGACCTTGCACAAAAATATTCCTCCCTCAGGAGCTACTCCCAACACCCCTCCAGAGTGATTACTTAGCATTTACAATATTTAAAAAAATAACTACAGATGTCATTTGCACATCTTACTCCAACCCAATTATTTCAAGAGGATGAAAAGTCTACAGTAAAAAAAAAATGCATAGGGCAGTGGATATAGCTCAAGTGGTTGAGCACCTGCTTTCCATGTATGAGGTCCCGAGTTTGATCCCTGGTACCTCCTAAAAAACAAAAACAAGAACAAAACAAACAAAAACCAACTCTTATTGGGGAACAGATGTCGCTCAGTAGTTAAGCTCCTGCTTCCCTTGTACAAGGTCCTGGGTTCAATCCCCAATACCTCCTAAAAAAAATGCATAGAAGTTACGCACAAAAAATCAAGTGATCCGTTAGAATTATTACCAGTGCAATTAATGTTTTCTTTATTTATTTATTTATTTTTTAATTTATTTCTCTCCCCACCCCCCCACCCCCAGTTGTCTGCTCTCTATGTCCATTTGCTGTGACTGCTCCTATCCTTATCAGCAGCACTGGGAATCTGTGTTTCTTTTTGTTACATCATCTTGCTGTGTCAGCTGTCCATGTGTGCGGTGCCATTCTTGGGCAGGCTGCAATTTCTTTCATGCTGGGCAGCTCTCCTTACAGGGCACACTCCCTGCACGTGGCGCATCAGTACTGCGCATGGGCCAGCTCCACACAGATCAAGGAGGCCCGGGGTTTGAACCGTGGACCTCCCATGTGGTAGGCAGATGCCCTATCCATTGGGCAAAGTTCGCTTCCCTTAATGTTTTAAGTAAGATAATTAAAGATGAAATTGAAAAAAATAAATTCTTTTGCAAATTTTCATTATCATAAATGCAATATATATGCAAGTTTTCCAAAATGGGGTCTTCATTAATTTTATTTTGACAATTCCCATTTTTGTGTCTATAGTACAATGTCCTTCTCCATAACTAAAATAAATTAAAACTATTTAACCAACTAATAGGTCAATAAGGATTAATAGAATTAGTATATTAACCAAAAACTTAAGCAATGGGAAAAATGCTGGTAACACTTATTTGTAATTTTATTAATGAAAAATTTGTATTCTTTATAAAGAGCATTCTCTGTTGTTTAAATTTTGAAAATTTGCTTTTAAATGAAATTAATTGTCTTTCTGCTTTGTGGAGCTTTACATTAAAGTTTTAAGGTTTCATATTTGCTCATGTAGTATTTGGGCTTATCAAAACGGATAATGTTTTATTAATAAATTTATGTGGTGTCTGCATATAGATAAATAAGCTCTTTTAATTGTGCATAAAAGAGTGTGGGTCCTGTGTTATAAGAGTGTAGGGACTTAGGCATGGTTTTCTAATTTTGAGATAGATCCGGAATTCATTTTAGTTGGTGTAAGTAACTGCTCTAAGCTTCAGGAATTTAAGTATTTTAAGGAAATGCGAATACTTAGAAATACTAAATTGCTTAGTGGGTACAAAGTTTCTGTTGGTGATGGTTGCACCAATATTGTGAATGTAGTAATACCACCGAATTGTACACTTAGAAATTCATTCTAAAATAGTTAGAAATCGATTCTCTGAATTTGGTAATATTTAACAATTCAAATGTATAATTCAGATTGACTTGTCGTTCTCATAGATTACTAGAGTAAAAATGTTAATATTTAACCAATAAATGAACACAAGTTAATTTTAGCAAATTTTTGTAAATTTATGACTTATTGTATTTGTGTAATGAGAAGAACTAGCAGAAAAGGGGTCTGGATATTTTGGAGGTACCATGTGATAGAAAGGACAGACTTTTGGGATAATGTAAAGTGGTCACTTAGATCTATGAACTATGTCAAGTTCCTTAGCTTCTCTGGGCTTCAACTTGCTAAGCTGTAAAGTGAGGATGATGAGACATAATGGGAGAATGGAGATAGTGCATGCAAAGTGCCTGGCACGTAGTAAGGGTTCAATATTATTCTAATGTTATTACTTTTCCAATTTCATATTGCCATCTGGGTAACATCCTAACTTCTCTTTTTCATAGCCAAGCTCTTAAGAATTGTTGATATTTTCTCCAGTTTCCATCAACTCATAGCCACTTCTCGACCCACTTTATTTTGACCTCTATTTCTATCATTTCAATAGCTCTTTATCAGGTTAAAACTGACTTCCCAGACATTCATTCCAATAAATACATTTTATACTTGATCTTTGTTGTCTCAGGAACATTCCACAGTCATCTTTCATTTCAAGTGTCTTAACGTGCTCTCCTTGCCCTGCACAACACTTCCTCAGTCTTTTAACAGCTCACTTGCCAGTGCCCTCGGCATTGACCCTACCAGTGGTTCCAAACTCCCGTTCTCTTCAGGCACTCAAACCCTCTTACTCCTGCTAGAAGAAAAGATACCTTGAGCTCCTCTAAGAACATTGAGGTTATCTCTCCACCTGACCCATTTACCTTTCTGTGTTATTTCTAATATGTTGGTCTCCCGGGTTTAATCTTTTTTAACTACTGCTACTGTATTAAGTAAGAGCAGAATGAAGCAATCACTACCCAACCTTGATGAGTTCACCAAAATGTCTAGGTCCATCCATCTATGACGTTTCAGTGCCTCATCCCATCCAGCTGTCTATTTTAGTCAATGTTCTAGTTATCCCTTTCAGTCTCCTATGGCCCTATTTAATCTCTCTTACTGTCCCTCTCTCAACAGGTTCCATCCTTTCTTTCCGTCAGCATCATCTCCTTTATGAACAAGCACCAGGATCCTTGTCTTGAAAGCAGCTGTCATTTTTTAATTTATTGTGGTAAAATATGTATAACACAAATTTTACCATTTTAGCCATCTTTAAGCGTACAATTCAGTGGTATTACTACATTCACAATATTGGTGCAACCATCACCAACAGAAACTGTGTACCCACTAAGCAATAACTCCCCATTCCTCCTCCCCCCACCCCAGCCCTTGGTAACCTCTAATCTATTTTCTGTGTCTATGAATTTATCTTTTCTAGGTATTTCATTTAAGTGGAATCATACAATATCTGTTCCTTTGTGTCTGACTTATTTCACATAGCATAATGTTTTCAAGGTTCATTTAGCATGTATAAGAACTTTATTCTTGGGAAACAGATGTGGCTCAAATGATAAGGCCTCTGCCTACCATGTGAGAGGACCCAGGTTTGATCCCTGGGAACTCCTGCTGAAAAAGAAGAAGAGAAATTGTGCCTGCGCGGTGAGCCAGTGCACACGCGGTGAGCCGAATGTCTGTGCAAGTGAGTCATGCAGCAAGACAATGACGCAACAAAAGCGAGACGAAGGGGAGAGTCAAAGGGAAGCTTAGCAGAGACCAGGAACAGAGGTGGTGCAATTGATGGGGAATGGGAAGCAGATTTGGCCCAACGAGTAGGGCAAATGCCTACACGTGGGAGGTTCAAGGTTCAAATCCAGGGCCTCCTGACTCATAAGATGAGCTGGCCCATGTGCAGTGCTGATGCGTGCAAGGAGTGCCCTGCCACGCAGGGGTGTCCCCCACATAGGGGAGCCCCACGCACAAGGAGTGCGCTCCATAAGGAGAGCTGCTCAGCGCAAAAAAGTGCAGCCTGCCCAGGAATGGCGCCGCCCACACGGAGAGCTGACACAACAAGATGACGCAACAAAATGAGAAACAGATTCTGGGTGCTGCTAACACAAGCAGACACAGAATATTATTTTATTTTTATTTTTTTGCTATTTTAGTTTTTTATTATCTTTTTTTTAAAGATACATAGATCACACAAAAGAACTGTTCACTTTAAAATGGTTAATTTTATTTTACGTCAATATTACCTCCACAAGGAATCTAATTAGGAAGATTAAGTTGAATACGTGAAGAGGCTGCATAGGATTCCTGCTTATGAAATGAATAAATACCTAAATGAAAACATGAATGAATGAAGTACCAAATGAAAAGTAAAAAGTATAAAAATGATACTTTAATTGTTCATAGGATAGACTTCTGTGAACTGGGGTGTTTAGAGAAGTTTTCATGCAGGAGGTAAGGGTTTAGAAAGAGCAGAAGACACACACAGGGACAGGGAGGATTAATTCTTCTTGTCTTCCCTATCTCAGTGCACAGACATACAGGGATCATCCTAGACTTCTTCCTTTCTTTGCCCACATCTGGTGAGTTACTAACTCTTATCAAAAATGCATCCCAATATCCTTGCACTTATTATACCTCTCTATTCCATGGCATTCCCCTAGTGCAGGTCTTCATCATTTCTTATTCAATTCTTGCAATTATCATCAGAACTGGTATGCCTAGTTCCAGTTTACACACTTATCCCTGCCATACACTTATTCTCATAATGTTAAGCTCTCAGGACCCAGAGTTACACTGATTAGATTCAATTCCTGACCTCACTTCTTACTCTCTGATGTCCTTGAACAAGTTATATTATCTCTGTGTGTCTCAGTTTCCATTTACGTAAAATGGAGGTAATGATACCTACCTTGAAGATTTATTCTGAGAATTACAAACATTACTACGTGTAAAACATTTTACAACAGTATTTAGTTGTCATTATTATTATCTTCCAAACAGCTGTCACAGTGGTCAATATCTAACCACATCACTTTCCATCTTAAATCCCTTCAATGCATTCCCATGGCCTAAAGTCTGACCTTGACTGGGCCTACTAAGCTCTGCACGGATTGACTTTCGCCCTATCTGTAGCCCTAGCACTCACATTGCTCCCTGAGACTTGAAGTTTCAGCTTGAAAAGCAGGTTGTTTCAGTTGGCCCTAGATGATTTCATTCTCTTGGTGCACACATTTTCCTTCTCCCTGGAATGTCCTTTCCCATTTTGCCCACCAGGGTCTACCTGCTGACATAGTTCCGCTAGACCCTAAACCACATGAAGCAGGGCCCATTTCTGTCTTGCTCAACACTGAGCCCCGGGTGCTCAGCACAGTGACTGGCTCATGGTCGGTACTCAAAAATTATCTGCTCAGTCAATAAATGAATAGATGAAAACATGACCTCAGCTATGAAATTCTACTCACTTGTCTTCCCCCCATCCGGTCAGAGTTCATTACTCTCTCTTTGCTGGGGATGATATAGCACAACTTTATATGATGGCTACCTTTATGTGCTTATTTGTTTTCTTGTCTCCCCTACAACACTGTGTGTTCCCACATATACCCAGTACAGGGTCTGGTGCAGAGTACATGTCTACTAACTGGGTGAACAAGCAAAGCAGAGAGTAGTGGATCTCTAGAACCCCTCATTGGGCATACCTCAAATCCTTGAGATTTTTATCCCCATAGTTCTATGTTCTGAAATATTTTTTCTATCAAATTGCCCTTTTTAAGTAATAATCTGGCTCCACATTTTAATAGATCAAAGATATGGATTTTATTTCCTTTGCTCATCTTTAAATAACTAGCATTGCCATACTGAACTATAATTCCAGTTGAAAGCAAAAGCTAGTTACTCTGCACTGCTTTATTTGTAAACAAATGGTTTTCTTTGGGCTCTGTGTGATATCAAGCTCTCATATGACCCTCACTTCTTATCTTCTCTGCCTGACATGGAATGGGTCATGAGTGAGCACTGGGAGAGGAGCAGGACACCTGGGGCCTCACAGCCCTTGTTTCCATCTGGAGGCGCCACTATTCATGTTGCTGGGGATTTTTCTATGTACTCCAGCCCCTGTACTGCAGCTAAAGACATGCAATTCAGCAGACATTTGTGAGGAATGGCAAGAGAAGGAAGCAGAGCAGTCACTATTCCACTTTGAGATTCCTGAGTTGCAGCAAGTGTTGAGAGCCAATCTTTTTCTAAATTACTTTATTTAATTTTAAATTAATTTTTCTAAATTACTTTATCGTCCATCAGGATATTGTGTTGGAGTAATTGTAAATCTTCACTGTCAGTCAGGCAGAAAGAACACATGATAATTTAAGGAAAGTTTCTACCACGGGAGAAAGTCCACCTCTTCCAGCCATGTGGACTAGGGCAAGAAGCAGCAGAGGCTGGGAAGCCAGAGGTCAGGTGTGTGTGTCCTGACTAATCCCCGCTAGGTAAAAACCCTGTGGTTGGAGGTTTGGATAGACTGAGGAGAAAGTAGAGAATGGAAAGGATTTTGTCTTGCTTTCTTTTTGGGAGGAACCAGAATGAAGTGAAGTAGTGAAAAGGTCTGAACCAGCACCCTTGAGCTTCTCTTAGGCCCTTGAGAGTAGTGCAAAAAGTCACAACGCTCCTGGTGCCCAACGACAGGGAATGCAATTGATGATGCTAGATGCATTCCAGCCATGGGTGGACTGCGCAGGCCTCGGGGGGATTCACACCACCAGCAAGAGCCTGGGTGAGCCCCAAGTCCCTGACCCTGCCAGGAGGACTAACCAGAAGTTCACCAACCATACCCTATTACTCATCCACACGAGGAACCCAAGGGTCAGACCAATGAGATATCACAAGAGTGAGACTAGGTAGGACCCTGGAGCAGGAATATGGATCTGAGGTCTTCCCCCTATGACCCTGTGGTCATATAAGAGCGACCGTACACCCATCATGCCCTGGGGAGGAGCAGGGCAGAGGTGGAGAGGAGTCTGAAAAACGAAAATGCCACAGGTTACCCAGAAGAGACTGTGTACACCAGAAGATTCAGCAACACGGTCAAATAACAACTTCCAGCTGAAGAGTGGAGGTAGGCAAGAACTAGGGAGATGTGAGGAAGAGGGAAGTGAAACACTTTGTGTGGCCCAATAGAATAGAGGAAGGGGCCTATGCTGGGTCCAGATGAAGTCGCCACCCTGGAGTCTTAATCACTTGCCTGATAAATAATATCTGCCTCCAGAGACTAGAGTGGGGGCCGTTGAAAGGAGGGGAGTAGGGAGTTGTAGCAGAGATGGGTCTGTTGTTCAGGGCTGTAAATTCAGCACCTAGCATAGGCTTGTCCCAGCACAAAGAAATTCATCAGGGCGGCGGACTTGGCCCAGTGGTTAGGGCGTCCATCTACCACATGGGAGGTTCCCAAATCAAATCCCAGGCCTCCTTGACCCGTGTGGAGCTGGCCCATGTGCAGTGCTGATGCGCGCAAGGAGTGCCCTGCCACGCAGGGGTGTCCCCCGCGTAGGGGAGCCCCACGTACAAGGAGTTCGCCCCGTAAGGAGAGCCACCCAGCGCGAAAGAAAGTGCATCCTGCCCAGGAATGGTGCCGCACACACAGAGAACTGACACAACAAGATGATGCAACAAAAAGAAACACAGATTCCCTTGCCGCTGACAACAACAGAAGCGGACAAAGAACACGCAGCAAATAGACACACAGAACAGACAACTGGGGCGCGGCGGGGAGAAGGGGAGAGAAATAAATAAATCTTTAAAAAAATAAATAAAACTAAATAAATTTTAAAAAAAGAAATGCATCAGCAGCGAATTGTGGGCGATGCCCATGAAAAAGGCTGAAATGTAGAGGAAAGCGGTTTGGAACCTCAGGCTTGTTGGACCCTAGTTCTCTAGTCCCTCCAACTACCCCCCCCTCCCCCGCCCCCCAGGCCCCTGCCGGTTTTGGGAGAATTCCAGAATGGAAAAGGTCTTCTAAAATAGCAATTTGCTATTTTTGCTTGACAAAGAAGAAAAACAATGACCTCAGCCTTGGCACTATTTAAAAATCTAAATTCAGATCCACGGTAACTAAAAACTGTCCCGCTTTAAATACGGACACTCGAGGAGGGTACTTTGGTGTAAGAAGTCCCGGCCTGCATAAAGGCTCGCAGCAATCAGTACGTGTTAGAAATGCGGAGTGCCTGCCTGCTTTCCCTCCCAGGCCTGAGTGCCCCTCCCACCGCTCTGCATCCTTCCCCCGGATGCTGGGAGCTCTCCCCAGGGTGCAGAGAGGCGGTGGGCCGGGTGATCTCGCGCTGGCGCCGAGCGGAGAAAGCTCGCCCTCTCCCCAGACCCCGGAGGCTGCCTGCGTGGTGAGGGGCGCGGAGCCATGGAGCCGTCCTGGGTTGAGACGCGCTGGGCGCGGCCCTTTTACCTGGCCTTCGTGTTCTGCCTGGCCCTGGTGATGCTGAAGGCCGTCAAGCTCTACCTGCGGAGGCAGCGGCTGCTGCGGGAGCTGCACCGCTTCCCGGCGCCCCCCACCCACTGGCTCTTCGGGCATCAGAAGGTAGATGGAGGGGAGGGGCGGAGAGGAGGATGCGGCCGAGAAAACCGGTCAGGCCCCGAGGCGACAGTTCCCTTTCCTTCCTCGAGCCCGCTGTCTTACACAGCCCTCTCCTGCTCTGCCAGGCGCTCGGCGCATCTTTTCCTTACGGCAGAGTCTTGCTGGGCAAGGGAAGCAAACTGGCGTAGCCCCTAGAAAGAACGCTTTGGGGGCTAGGAGGAGGCTACATAAAAGACCAAAATAGGCGAGATGTCACTCACATCTATCTTTAATCGGTTCACGGATGGCTTGCCTTCATGTGCTGCAGTTTAAAAAGCCTTTCACAGGTGTCATTTCAAAAATAGCATGTGACCTACATAATACTTGAAAATCACAGAAAATATGCAAAATCTGGGCAGAGTAGTTGCCACCTTGGGTCCAGTCCAACCAGAGAAAATCCATTTTCCTTTCCTAAGATTCTGGTGAAGTAGGGAGCAACCCCAGCCAGCCACTCAAGAAATATTGATTGACGGATTGGTTGAAATTTGTGAAGTAAAGGGAAACTGTTACCTTTGGCCTCTCCTGTTCTCTAAATCCATCCCACCTGTGATTCATTTTTTCATTCCTTCACCAATTTTGACTGGCAGTTGCGTGTTCCATACTAGGATTTCAAACAGAAGACAGGAGCCTGCCCTCAAGGAGCCCAAGTGGGTGCAGGCGTCCACCAGAAAGGGAAGATGGAGTTACAGGGTAATGAGGGCTTTGAAAGAGGCCTGGGGGCCGGGGAATCCTGGAAGCAGACCTGCATCCCTGCTTCGAGGGGGAAAGAAAATCTGTGCAGGGTTGAAGAGAATCTTAAAGGACGGTTGGGGTAGGGAGGGTGTTCCCAGCAGAGCTACAGCCTGAGCATCAGCATGGCGGTGAGAAATAGCACGTTCATCCAAAGAACTCCAGGCTTACATTCGGGAGTGGTGGGAAGAGATGTTGCAGGGGCAGGCAGTGGAGGCCTGGAGCGGGAGACAGTGGGGTAGACAGTGGGGTCTGCTCTAGAGATTCTAAAGTATAAGGCGTTATTTTTCCCATGTTAAACCCAGTGATTTAACCCCAATCCTATGTGCCTCAGCAGTGTGAGGTAAAATTCCCAGATAAAATAAAAACAGACTTTCATCACTTATCCTCTTTAAAAAATAGATTTTATCAAATGATACTGAAAGGTTTAAAACAAAATCTGGGGTCCTTTGGCTCTCCCTTAATACTTCCCTCCCCCCACTTCCTAATATTTCTTCCCCAAAGCAACCACTTTCAACTTTTACCTGTTTCTTCTGCTATTTAAATCCTTATTTATAAAATAAGATGATTATATTGCATTTCTTAATTTAATAATTTTAGACATTCATCTATTAATTTCTTAATGACAGTTTATCACTTGCATGTCAACTTCCCCTGTCCCAATACATGTCCCAATATATGTTGTATTTTTGCTTAAATAGAAAATTAGGATTTATATTATTTTGACTATAATATATTACTGATCTAACTGGTTCCCTTTGATTTTCTTCCTTTTCTCATAGAGCTTTTATTTTTTCATTCATAGTATTACCAACTGCCTCCTTTTCTCATGTTAACTTTTTTAATGTCTATGACTATTCTTTTTTCCAAATGCTCTATCAAACACATCTCAATGTTTCCAAATATTCAGATACATCAAATAATCTATCATTGTACATGCTTTCCTGGAGACATTTCTCCCACAGACCTCTCCTTCTGTTCCAGTCTGATTGTTCTCTAGGATTGGTACACAGATATTGATCCAGGACCTCCCATTTTTGCTGTCCTGTGTCCTATCTCCTGTGTCCTAAATTCCATGTCTTCTTTTTTTCCTGATTTATTTCATGATTTTGATGGATAGCTTCCTGAGAATGAGTGAAGGAATGCAAGGTAAATTTTTTGCACTCTTGAATGGATGTAAATGTCTTTATTCTGCTTTCAACTTGAATGATAGTTTGAGTACAGAATTGTACTTTGGAAATTGTTTTCTCTCAGAATTTTGGAAGTTTTTTTCCATTGTCTTCTGTCTTTCAGGATGGCTTTTGAAAATCTGAGATCTTCTGATTCTTAGTCCTTATTATGTCACCATTTTCTCTCCCTCTCTCTACAGCTTTGTTTCTGGTATTCTAAAATTTATTTATGATATACCTAGGTATGGCTCTTTTTTCGTGAGCAAGCCTTTCAATCTGGAAATTCTTAGTTATCATTTCTGGTAAATTTGACATTTATAATTTTTTTTCTTAGTTTAGGTTTCCCCAAATCAAATCCTGACAAAAATATTCAAGAGCAGGTAGCTTATTTTAAAGATTATGCCAGGAAACTTTGGTAGAAGACTGGGCAGGTTAAATAGGAAAGGCAAGGCAGCCAATATAGTGTTGGTTCCCAAGCAGTTTACCACTGTACATACCTGGAACTTAACTCCATTGGTTATCTCTGACATCCAGTATATTTGCCCCGGAGTTATCCTACCTGAAGAGTGAGGGAGCAGAGGTGTTTTTGTACCTTAGGCATTTGTGGATAACTACTCGTGGGAGGTGTTAATTTTCCAGAACACCTGGCCTTTTATGCTGGCAGCAAAACAGGCTCCAATGGACCGGGAAGGCCCTCAGGTAAATAAATGTAGGTGCTGGTTAGGGTGTGAGCTAAAGTGGTAAGGGCGAAGGGTTATGGGAAGGCCATGAAAGTGAGTACTGCAATTTCTTTACTATTTCCTCCCTCTCTCAATTTATCTCTTCTTTCTGGAATGCCTTTTGGCCAAATATAGGATCTTCTAGATTGGGCCTCTCTTTTTTTAAAAGAATGATTGCTTCTTGATTTTATCTTCCCACAATTTCTACTGAAAACATTTTAAAATATTTTGGCTTTCATAATTTTAATTTCCAAAAGCTCTGTCTTATTCTCCATTTGTTATTGCATCAGTTACCTTATGGTACATAAAAAGCCACCCCAAAGCCTAGTGGTTTAAGACAACAACTATTTATTTGAACAGCCTAGTAACATGGAACCTAAAATAGGGAATAAAATTGTGATAGTCTATACTGAATTGATACAATACCTTGATGCATTTGAAAATGTTTTGGACATAAAATAGAAAGGTATTCCCAAAGTCCCTTGAGGTACTGGGGAAGGAAAAGGTAGAATTGCTAAACTACCCTATATGGGGAATTCCTGCTATTCTGTCAAGCACTGGGGGATCCCAATTTCCTGAAACTAAAACTTGCAAGGTTGGGGGTAATATGCCTTTTTCTCTGGTTATTTAAAAGTTTTCCCTTTGTGTTTGGTTTTTAGAAGTTTCACTATATAGCTTTCTTTGATCTGATCCAGTTTGAGATTTACAGTTCTTGGATATGACTGGAGATCTTTCATCAGTTTTTGGAAAAGTCTCTGTTAATTTCTCTTCAATTATTGAATAATAATTATTAGTGTTTCATTATCTCTTGCTTCTCTCCTTCTGGAACTCCAAGTATATGTATGTTAGCCTTTTCATTCTGTCTCTTATCACATAGGAAGTCACAAGGAAAATATGGCACTATTTTACTTAGTAACATTTTGTTGTTGTTGTTGTTTGTTTGTTTGTTTTATATTTACTTAGTAACATTTTAACTCTAGTCATAAGGCTCCAAAAATCAAAGTTGTGGGGCGCAGGCGCGGAATTCCCTACAAGACAAGAAATTTCATTCCTTTTTCTGTTCCAATCATTATGGTCTCACTATTCTTCAAACTTGCAAAGCAAAACCCTTCTTCTGGGCTTTTAAAATGCTGTCCTTTGCTTGAAATGCTCTTCCAGCAACTTAGGCCTTTAAACAAATGTCACATCCTCAGGAGTGCCTTCCCTGACCACTTTTACTAAAATAGTGTCTCCAATGCTTTACTCTCTTACCCTGCTTTTATTATCTTTTATTGCACCACCATGTATCACTGTCTAATAATGTATTTTTTATTCCTTTGGTTATTAGTTTATTATCTTTCTCTCCATTAGAATATGAGATCTGTGAGGGAAAGGACTATGTTCATCACGATAAACCCAGTGCTTGGTATAGTGGCTAGCCCAAAATAGGTATTCAATTAATAATCTCTTGATGGTACAAATATGATAGGAGCTCAAGATTTTTTGACTACATAGAGTCAGGTAGATTGTCATTTGATCAGTAGGTAAGTGAATTTCAACCAGTGTATGTATATGCAGGTGTGTGTGTGTATTTAGATGCATTGTCTGGAAAGGCTATGTAGCTAAGTGCATACCAAAGAACTTGGACTCTAGGGATGCAGATGTGGTACAACTGATAAAGTATCCACCTACCATATGGGAGGCCCAGGGTTCAAACCCAGGGCCTCCTGGCCTTTGTGGTGAGCTGGCCCTCTCACAGTGCTGCCATGCAAAAGGAGTGCCATGCCACACAGGGGTGTCCCCCGTGTAGGGGAGCCCCACATGCAAGGAGTGCACCCCACACAAAAAAAGTGCAGCCAGCCCAGGAGTGGCACCGCACACACGGAGAGCTGACGCAGCAAGATGACACAACAAAAAGAGACACAGATTCCTGGTGCCGCCGAGAATGCAAGTGGACACAGAAGAACACACAGGGAATGGACACAAGAGAGCAGACAACGGGGGCGGGGGGGGGGGGGGTGGAGAAATAAATAAAGTAAATCTTTATAAAAAAAGAACTTGGACTCTAGACTTAAACCTGGGTTTGAATTTCCACTACTAGTTGCCAGCTGTATTATGACCTTGGATAGTTACTTAAACTCTCTAATGCCCAATTACCTCATGTCTAATACAGGGGTTGTAATTGTACTTCCTAGGATACCTGGTGTAAAGATTAAATAATATAAAACATGGAACACACTTAGCAGCACTTAGAGGATAGTAGTGCTTGCTAAATGTTAGCTTTTACTATTAGTTTTAGTTTCCTTGGCTGCTCACACAAATACCATGCAATAGGCTGGTTTAAACAATGGGAATTTATTAGCTCATGGTTTTGAGGCTAAGAGGAAGACCAAATCAAGGCATCATCAAGGCAATGCTTTCTTCCTGAAGACTGGCATTCTGGGGCTGGTTGCCAGCAGTCCTTGGTCCTTGGCACCCCTGTCACGTGGCAATGCACATGCAGCCTCTCCTCTGGCCTCTCTCTTCCCTTTTGCGCTCCGTTGAATTTCAGCTTCTTGCTTCCCATGGCTTTCTCTCTGTATGAATTTCATCCTACTTATAAAGGACTCCAGTAATAGGATTAAGACCCAGTGATTTAGGAGAACTAGTTAAACGGGCCATTAGTATTCTGCTTATAAAAGCAAAAATCCCTTCTCTGATGGTAGTATTTGCACTCTGATCTATAAAAGTTGGAAGCTGAACACTTTGTATTTGGACTTGCTTCAAGCTTCACACACCAGTGTAAATTGTCCTTCTACTGTTGTAGGAGAAAATAAATCTTGGATATTCTTTGTAGATGGAGTTGGCAGGTTTTTTAAAAGAAGCATGTATTATTAAGTCATGTGAAAGAATCACTGATCAATAATTAGAGGAAAAAAAGGAGAAGGAACAGTGATCCAGAGGTCAAGTTCTATCTACTAACCAGTTAGATTTCCTCACAGGATAAAACAACAACAACCAAAAAAGAAAAAAGAAAATTTCCACTTCCAGCTCCCACTCCTCATCTAAGTGTATTATGTTGACAGGTGAGGCATGGAAGAGTGGGCAACTCGGCTCACTTCACCCTCTCTGTTGGAAAAAGAGCTCACAGGCTATATCATTCAAAAGGGCCTTGGTCAGGGGAGTGGATGTAGCTTAGCGTTTGGTATCTATAAGAGGGGGTACTTTACCAGACTAGCTGACTTCTCTAATTTCCTTTACTTTTTCCACTGAAGTTTTTTCAGGAAAATGAAATGGAGAAGCTTGAGGAGCTTGTAAAAAAATATCCTTGTGCCTTCCCTCGCTGGGTTGGGCCCTTTCAGGCACTTTTCTATATCTATGATCCGGACTATGCAAAGACATTCCTGAGCAGAACAGGTAAGAAAGGGGACAAATAACAGGAACCTAATTAATTCTCCTAGAAATGGTATGCACGAAACCCACAGGCAGGGTTCTAAAGGATATAAATGGTTCCTGAGACACAGGTTAGTTTTGGGCCTTTAAGAGACACTAGAGAAAATATGGGGAGGTTTCCCACTAATACTGAAAGGGATTCCCATATCCTCCCCAATCCCTTGTCTAGTTTAGGGCTCCCATGGGCTCTTTCTAGGTCACCACACTCTCCAGAGGCTTCCTTTGCCTCTTGGCTTTGTGCCTTCAGAGTCAGCAACCCCCACCTCCATTCCCTTTCTTGAACATAAGTCTTCAGGGGAAATCAGAAGTAGCTGTTCCTGGGATGGTTCCACAGGTAAAACTATTAAAAGCAAACAGCCTGTTCCCGAAAGTTTCCATGTTTCCCATTCCCCCAGCTCTGATTTGCCCCATGCCCACCTCTTGAAGGACAAGAGCTATGAAGCCCATCCAGTTTTAGATTTACAAGACCATCAAGAAGCATTTTGTATCTTGCTAACTGGTGCCTGCTGGCCTCTACTCTAATAATTAATCTGCTTTCAAAAAAGGATTTAGGATTTGATATGCTGCCCCAACTCCTGTTCTGGAAACTGCAACCCTCTGGCAATCTCTGTTTCGGTTGGAGGAAATGAAAACAAGGGAAGAGTCTGGGTTTGTTTACCTGTCTGCCTTATGGGATTGCTGTTCTCTGAACCAAGAATTCTGGTTTCCCTAGGACTACCAAGGACTGCAGAGAGTGAGTGTTGGGCTCCCTTTGCTCACTAGTTATAGTTAGCACAGGCAAATGTAGAAAACCTTCACTGTCTTTGGTAATTTCCCTCTAATGCGGTCTTCTGTTTCCTTTGCTTGACTCTGCAGATCCCAAGTCCCAGTGCCTGCACAGGCTCTTGATTCCATGCGTTGGTATGTATGTGCAGATGCAAGGTGCAACCCAAATAAAAGTAGAACTCTCTTCTCACCCAAAGTCCCCTTTCCAAACAGTAGAGCCCTCCAAAGAAGCCCCTACCTGAATTTAAAAAGCATTAAGAATAAGGTTGATCTATACTGAAAGTTAGATCTAGGGGGAAGACCAAAGAGCAGCTGTCACGTCAAAATTGCACAAATTCCTAGAAACCCTCTAGGTCCATTTCATTCCTCAAAGTCCCTTTCTCAAGGCAGCATATGTGTGAATCTGTCCCCCACCTCTGTCTTTAAAACAGCAGTCTCACCATCCCTTTTCTCTATTCTATCCTTCTTCTTTCTTGTTTTCTTTTCCTTGTTTTCCAAATTTCTTTTTTTCCATAATTAAAATCAGTAAAATTTTGTTCCAAAGTTTGACAATATTCTTTAAGCAGATAAACCAAGTCCTTCAGTCACATAATTGGTATTTATGTTGGACAAGGAAGGAATTAAATGAAAGAATATAGACTTTGAATCCAGAGCCACTTAGATGTGAATCCTATTCCCCCACTGACTAGTTGAGTGTAATCTTGGAGAAGTCACTTAATCTCTTCAGTTTCCTCATCTTTGAAAATGAGAATAAGAGTCACATCTCTGAGCTGTTGCAAAGATTAAATGAGAAACATATTCTCAGCTCTTCGTGTAATGGCTGGCATTGTGTCAGCACCAGACAATGCATTGCCAGCCTGGCTTGTAGCAGGCATTCAATGAATGGTGGCAATTATATATTAATAAGCTTTAAAAGTCCTTTTAAAGCCAAATCCTTAATGAACTCTCTGGCAAAATGTTGTGGAGAATTATTAGCCTTAAAAGTATCTTTTCTTTGTAACATTCACAGACAGAAAGCACTGCCAGGACTCAGAGAGGGGGTATCTGGGGACAGTGTAGACACTCTTGTTAGTACCTTGTGAATTTTATATATACAGAATAGTTTGTAGCTCACTTTAGGGCAGAGCAGAAATGAATATTTGTTGTGTTTCTACTGTGAGCTAACAACTAGACTGGGTGCCTTGTGTGATGTGTGTGCCCTCATCATTTTGCCCAGCAATACAGTGAGGTATTTACTCTCACATTTTATAGTTCAGAAAGCCAAACCTTGGGAGCTTAAGTAACTTACTCAATTGCTACATAGGTAATAATTGGTGATTTCAGAATTAGCTCTCACATCTTACCAGGCTTCAAACTGTTGATTCTTTCTTGCACTGGTAAATACATCCATGCACAGACATAAGAATCAAAGCCCACCTCAAACCTGTGTCAGCACTGCTTTGATATTCCACTATTTCATGGTTCCCTATGCATCATGGTCCTTCCATGCTGTCTGTTTTTCACCTTTCCTTTCCTTTATCTCATTGAATAAAATAGCTTGAGGTTTTATGCCTTTTATTCCTCAAGGCAAAGGACTGTTCAATCTAGATGGACCAAAGTGGTTCCAGCACCGCTGCCTACTAACCTCTGGATTCCACTTTAACATCTTGAAGCCATATTCAGAGGTGATGGCCCAGTCTGCCAACACGATGCTGGTAAGTGGAGGGGTGAGGTTGCATTGCCAAAAGTTTCCAACAGGGAATGTTGTAGGATTATGTTTAGTGGGTAGTGAAAATCAAAAGGCAATGACTTCTAGAAATTAATGAATGTACAAGTACCCTTTGTGTAGCAGGTGTCTGTCTATGCAAGCCTTTGCTATGTTCTTGGGGAGATAAAAATGATGAAGATCATTTTCTTTTGCTTTTGGGGTTCCTTTTTTCCCATAAGCAAAATTAACAAAATTTCTTTTAGAAGTTCTTCTATCTTAGATATATTTTGAGATCCTAAAATAGTAAACCAAGTGCAAGTGGTGAGATTCGGACAGAAAGTCCTGTAGATGGCAGGTAAGGAAGCCAGGAGCAGCCATGGCAGCTTTGGGTATGTGAGGAGATCAGATTTATCATGAAATATGAGCTGGGCTTGAAACTGTGGATAATGAGGAAGAGGGAATTCTAGGCAGAGAGAGTTAGCATGAACAAGGGTTTGGAGGTTGGAATGGACTTGCCCAATGGCCATAAAGAACGTAACAAAAGACACCAGTATGAATTAAAATCACAGATGCAAGTTTCCTCCTGTAGGTGGAGGAACATCCCTATGGGCAGTCATTTTAGGAATGAATTCTATTCCAAAACTTCTCTTGTACATTGGTTTTAATTTTTAAAGTGCATTTATTTAAAAATCAGACAAATGATCCATTAATACATGTTCATCATAACTACTTCAAACATAATAATCAGAGCCAAAGCTTCCCTCCTCCCTTATCTGCAAACTCATCCCCTTTGCCAGAGGGACCCACTCTTACCAGCCAAGCTCACAGAAGCAAATTGAACCTGAAGTCTGCTGGGATCGTGGTGATCCTCCTAGGAGTTCTCCATGCAGAGAGCTAGCGGCCAGGAGGTACAGGCTAGGGAGAGAGAAGATCCTCTTCTGATTCTGGGGCTGTACAGCTGTGAGCACAATTTCAAAACAACCGGTGATTCTATCTCAGTTTGATCTCCATTTCTATATCCCTTTTCTGCCTTTCTCATTTCTCAGTGCCACATTCCCTGAGCTTCCTCTCAGTGATGAATTGTTCCGAAGTGCCTCAAGCTTTGAAGCCTTGCCCTTGCCCTCATTTCCTCTAAACTCCCCATTTTCACTCAGTCAGACTATGTAATTCGGGAAGAATGAAATCTGGCTAATCGATTGGCACTTAGGTGAAAGTTTTTAAAAGTCCCTTTGCCTTTCATTTTTGGTCTCCACATCCTTAGCACCTAGCATAGTTCTTATGTGCCCAGCAACTATAGGTTGAACTGAACTTAAACATTTAAATTTGTTATTTTTATACAAAAAATACTTTTCAGCCGGGGACTATGTGGCAATTTAACAATGTTTGGCAAACTATTTCAGGCAGCATGGTCTTTTTTTGTGGGTAGAAAAAATGAACACAGGCAGAAAGTTGACCGGGAGTCAGCTGCCCTACGCTGCTGCTATTCCCATCAGCTCTCTGCTCCCCACTTCTGAATTAGTAACAGGGTTTCTAGCAATTTGGGGGTTAAAGATGGAGGAAGCCTGGGGAAACTCCTTATAATTATGTGTCTTGAATCAGAGATTGTTTGTTTTAATGGAACACTGGTATGTTTGAAAGCAGAGTTATGATAATAATTGGTATGTTTGAAAGCAGAGTTATGATAATAACTCATCCATTTGCCAGATATACACTTTCTTCATGTGCTTTCCCATTCAACTGGATACATTTTCTCCTTCTTGCCCAAAGTAAGCACTTGGCTTATTTATTTATAAGACCATTGGTTCCTGCTGGGTCAGGTTGTCTTCCTTAACTTGAAAGACCAGGCGGCAGGGAAGAGCTTCGAAATAAAGGCAGTTTGATGAGAGTGATGATGCTGATCTTGACCTCCAATTCCAGGATAAGTGGGAGAAGCTGTGCATCACTCAGGACACAACTGTGGATGTCTTTGAACATATCAACTTGATGGCCCTGGACATACTCATGAAATGTGCTTTCAGCAAGGAGACTGACTGTCAGATAAACAGGTGAGTGACAGGAGGGCACAAAAGATTTATGTTCACCATTATCTAAGTCATTTATTAACATAGTGTTCCAACTTTCTCTTCTAGCATGAATGACCCTTACGTAAAAGCAACATTCGAACTCGGAAAAATCACCTTTTACCGCTTATACAGTTTCTGGTATCACTATGATCTGATTTTCAATTTTAGCCCTGAAGGCCATCGATCCCAGGAGCTAAGTCAAGTGCTACATCAGTATATAGGTATTTCCTGGGTTTGTTTCTCAAGTCTGTACCCTGTCATAATGGTATTGTGTCTATCTAGAGGAGTAGCTTCATTGTGAAGAGAGAAGGAATTATTGTTGTTCTTAATGGAGCTCTCTTTTTTTAAAGACTGGTAACAAATGACAAGTGCCTCACTTCCTCTGCTATAAACATTCAAGTGAGATTTTTCTCAGAATAATCTACTGTTTTCTTATTTCTATTTCCTTTCCAATTTCCTTGTTCCCCTCTTACCCTTGAATCTTGCATTGTCCTTATTTCCCCTTTCTTTTTTTATATATAATTTCTTATTAGAAAAGCTCATAGGTTTACAGAAAAATCATGCACAAAATATAGAGTTCCCATCATCCTCCTTCCTATTACTAATACTTTGCATTAGTGTGGTAACTTTGTTATAATTTATGAAAGAATATTATTATAATTGTATTATTAACATATATAACATATAATTGTTCGTAGTTTACAGCAGGATTCACTGTTTGTCTTGATAGTCCTATGGCTTTGTGTTTTAGTTTTTTTGTTTTTTTTATGCTAGTAACATATGCACAACCTAAAATTTCCCCTTTTAACCAGATTCAAACGTACAATTCAATGGTTTTATTATATTCACAATGCTGTGCCACCATCACCATCCATCACTAAAACTTTTCCAACACCACAAAAAAGAAATTCCACACCAATTAAGCATTAACTCCCCATTCCTCACCCCATCATGTCCCTCGAAAAGAAATTCCATACCAATTAACCCCCCATTCCCTACCCCCATCATGTCCCCTGGCAACCTGCATTCCAGTTTTTTACTCTATAAATTTGCTTACTCTGATTATTTCATATCAGTGAGTTCATATAATATTTATCCTTTTGTGTCCGTCTTATTTCACTCCACATGTTGTCTTCAAGGTACATTCATGTTGTTGCATGTATCAGAATGTCATTTCTTTTTATAGCTGATTGATATTCCATTGTGTATGTATATTCCACATTTTAATTGTGAGTTCTCCAACTTCATTCTTCTTTTTCAAAATAGCTTAGGCTAATTAGGGACCCAACACTTCTGTATAAATTTGATTATTTGCTTTTCCATTTCTGCAAAGAAAGCTGTTGGAATTTTGATTGGGATTGCATTGAGTCTATAAATTGCTTTGGATAGAATTGACATCTTAAAATAGTTAGTCTTCCAATCCATGGACACAAAATGTCCTTTCATATATTTAGGTCTTTGATTTCTTTTATCAATGTTTTGTAATTTTCTGTGTGATAAATTTATTCCTAGATTTTGATTCTTTTCATTGTTATCGTAAAGAGAATTGTTTTCTTGATTTTCTCTTTAGATTATTCATTACTTACTGGTATATAGAAACAGTGATGACTTTTGAATGTTGATCTTGTACCCGGCCACATTGTTGAATTTATTAGCTCTAGTAACTTTGTTGTGGATTTTTCAGAATTTTCTATATGTAGGGTCATATCATCTGCAAATAGGGAAAGGTTTTTGGTTTTTTTTTCGGAAGTTTATTGATCAGTAGACTATTTTTTTAATGTTTCTAAACAAGATTACCAAAAAAAAGCATAGTGTATTAACTGCATGGGCTAATTGACATGTAACCTTACAGTTTCTACTGTAAGTTAGACCTGTGTTTACCTGAGTAAACTCAGTGGCTATCTGTCCTAAGAATGTTGTTCTTCTGCCACATTCCATGGATATCTTCAGATTTCCTCTGGGCATGATGAAAAAGTGCAACCATACAATGTGGAAAGAAAGTTAAGGCAGTACCCCCTCAGGCCAACTCCAATAGTTCTCTCTGCCCCGGGCAGGGGCTCCTGTAGGAAGTGAGCAGAACCCTGGGGAGGGCAATGATCAGGGGCAGTGGGCCAGGCTCTGTAAAGGCCTCTCAATAGGGAAAATTTTATTTCTTCATTCCCAATTTGGAAGACTTTCATTTCTTTTTCTTGCTTTTTTAATTACTTGGGCTAGAACTTCCAGTAGAATGTTAAATAATAGCAGTGACTGTGGACATCCTTGTCTTGCTCCCGGTCTTAGGAGGAAAGCTTTCAGCTTTTCGGCATTGTTTGTGATTTTTGCGGTGGGTTATTCATATATGCCCTTTATCATGTTGTGGAAGTTTCCTTCTAGTCCTTGTTTTCTAAATGTTTTTATCAAGAAGGGTTGTTGGATTTTGTTAAATGCCTTTGCCTTTTCTGCATCAATTGAGATGATTATGTGGTTTTTTACCTTCATTTTGTCGATGTGGTGTATTGCAGTAATTGATGTTTTTATAATGAACCACCACTGTATTTCTTGTTTATCCCATTTTATCATGGTGTATAATTCTTTTAATGTGCTGTTGGATTTGTTTGCTAGATGAGGATTTTTGCATCTTTATTCATAAGGGATACTGGTCTGTTTTTTCCTTTTCTTGTGTTATGTTTATCTGGCTTTGGTCTTCGAGTGATGTTGACCTCATAAATGCGTTATGTAGTCTTCTTTCCTCTTCAATTTTTGGAAGAATTTGAGAAGGGTTGGTGTTAATTCATCTTGGAATGTTTGGTAAAACTCACCAGCAAAGCCATCTGATCCTGGGCTTTTCTTTGTTTGGAGATTTTTTATTATGGATTCAATCTCTTTAATTGTTCTTGTTCTGTTGAAATCTTCTATTTCTTTTTGAATGGTGTAGGTAGTTTGTGTGTTTTTAAGAATTTGTCCATTTCATCTAGATTATCTAATTTATTGGCATACAGCTGTTCATAGTATCCTCTTATAATCCTTTTTATTTTTGTGGGGTCAGTAGTAATGTCCCCTTTTTCATTTCTGATTTGGTTGTGTCCTTTCTCTTTTTTTGTCGGTGTAGCCAAAGGTTTGTCAGTTTTATTGATCTGTTCAAAGGGCTAACTTTTTTTTTATTGATTCTCTCTATTTCCCTCCCCCTTCCCCCCCACCCCCATGCTGCTGTTTTGCTGTCTGTGTTCATTCACTGTGTGATCTTCTGTTTCTGTTCCTTTTTGTTTTCTCATTTTCTCCTTTAGGCTTCACCAGGATTCAATCCTGGGGACCTCCAAAGTGGGAGAGAGGTTCCCTGTTGCTTGCACTGCCTCAGTTCCTGGTTTCTGTCACATCATGCCCTGATTCTCCTCTGCATCTTTCTTTTTGTTGCATCATCATCTTGCTGCATCACTCATTGCATGATCCTGGCTCACCACATGGGCCTGACTCACCGCACAGGCCTGGCACGCCTTTACCAGGAGGTCCTGGGGATTGAACCCAGGTCCTCCCATACATATGGTAGACAGAAACCCAACCACTTGAGCCATATCCAATTCCCTCTCTATATTTTTTTCTCTCATTTCTTTATCTCTGCTCTAATATTTTTTATTTCCTTCTTTCTGCTCACTTTGGGTTTAGTTTGTTCTAAATCCTCCAGTTATGAGATTAGGTCTCTGATCTGAGATCGTTCCTCTTTTTTACTGTAAACATTTACCAGTATAAATTTGCCTCTCAGTACTGCCTTTGCTGCATCCCATAAGTTTTGGGTATGTTGTGTTTTAATTTCATTTACCTCAAGGTACTTCTTAATTTCCCTTGTGATTTCTTCTTTGACCCATAGATTGTTTGAGCACATTGTTAAATTTCCCCACATTTGTGAATTTTCCATTTTTCCCTTTGTTATTTTTTTCTACCTTCATTCTATTGTGGTCAGAGATAATACATTGTATGATTTCAATATTTTTTAATTTATTGAGACTTGTTTTGTGATCTAACTTATATTCTATCCTGAGGAATGATCCATATGCAGTAGAGAAGAATGTGTATTCTACTGCTTTGGGGTGAAGTGTTTTACATATGTCTGTTAGGTGTCGTTGGGTTATAGTATCATTCAAGTCTTCTATTTCCTTATTGATATTCTGTCTAGATGTTCTATCCATTCTTGAAATTGGTTTATTGACATCTCCTACTATTAATGTAGAACCATCTATTTCTCCCTTCAAATCCATCAATATTTTCTTCATATATTTTGGGTGCATATTGAACTTTTATATGGATCCTGCTCAAATGAAAGATACCTTAAGTCCTTTGGAAAGGGTTGCTAGATCCATAATAGTAGTTAATTTTATCAGAACTTTTCTATATACATACAATTTTTAGTATATACAATTATTAGTGGTACAAATATAACAGGTGAGCAGTTAAGATTTCAAACCACACATGGCATATGGCTTTTTACACAGTGATTGCAGTAATAATGACATCATAGGAATGAATAGCAAGGCAGAGTAGATACAAATATGCATTCAAAAGAAACTTGGGCAGAAGGAACCAAGGACCAGCCTGGGAGGAAGAGGGAAATTTACTCCACCACTTCCTAGCAGTGTGACCTCAGGCAAGTTATTTACCATTTTAGCTCAGAGTCCTCATCTGTAAAATGGGCAAAAAAAGAACCTATTTTACAGGTTTGTGGTGCTGATTAAACAAGTTAATATATGTAAAGCACTTAAAAAAAGCCTAACACTGGACAAATGTTAGATATAAAGTACATCTACATATAAAGAGCTCTGTCACCAGGAAATTTGCAATATCCTCATACATATGTATATACACAAAAGCACACAGATATTATAAGAAAGGCATTCAGATAAGCAGGTTAGAAATTATTTAAGACACAAATAGGTGTTACATATAGCAGTAGTTCTCAACCTTTTTTGCACCATGGCCTATGCAGAAACTGTTAATATTTGTGTGGCTCATTAGGGCAAATGGGAGGATTTAGTTTATTTGTTGTTATTTTTCTAATTTTTAGTTAGTTAATGTACATTCATTCTTTCATTTTTTATCACTATAAGTGTTTAAGGCTATGAATTTTCCTTTGATCAGTGGTTAAATATATCCTATATATTTTAACAAGTAGTCTTTTCATTATCATTATTTTTTCACATGTTCTTTAATTTCTGTTTATATTTTCCTTTTCACCCAACAGTTGTTTAAAGAAAGGCTTATATACATTTTTAGGTGGAAGGGCTTTTTTTGTTTCTTGATTTTTAAATTTCTATTTTTATTGCATTATGATTAGAGAGTGTTGTTTATAATATTTCTACTTTATAGAACTTACTAGTGTTTTCTTTCATTTCATATATAAGTTTTCGTAATTGTTCCATGTGGTTTTTTTTTAAAGATTTATTTTATTTCTCTCCCCTTCCCCCCAGTTGTCTGTGCTCTCTGTGTCCATCACTGTGTATTGTTCTGCATCTGCTTGTATTCTTGTTAGTGGCACCAGGAAACTGCATCTCTTTTTTGTTGCGTCATCTTGCTGCATCAGCTCTCCATGTGTATAGCACCACTCCTGGGCAGGCTGCACTTTTTTCAGGCAGGGCAGCTCTCCTTACAGGGCGCACTCCTTGTGCATGGAGCTCCCCTACATGGGGGACACTTCTGCGTGGCACGGCACTCCTGAGCACATCAGCACTGTGCATGGACCAGCTCTACATGGGTCAGGAGGCCCAGGGTTTGAACCTTGGACCTCCCATGTGGTAGGCGGATGCTCTAGCAGGTGAGCCAAATCCGCTTCCCCCATGTGTTCTTAAGTAAAAGATATATTCTCTGTTATCAAGTATGGCTCTTGATCCTCCTCCCTCTCCCCACCCCCGCCATGCTATAATTTGTTATTTTGCTTAGATATTTTATATCCTTATTTTTTGTCCACTTAACTTGCATTGTACTGAGTGTGGTATGTACTGACTGTGGTATGTTAAATATTCCTATTGTTAGTGTGAGTCTGCCTATTTTTCATTGCATCTCCTTAGTGCCTGTTTTAAATGGATACTGCTATGTTATTTGGTACGTATATATTCATAACTATTATATTTTATGATATTGTGGCTTTAAGCATTAAAAAGTTACCTTGTTTGCCTCTTTTAATGCTTTTTAAATTTTTATTTAATTCTACTTTTACTGATAACAGGATTGCAACCCCTGCTTTCTTATCATTTCTCTTTCTGGTATATCTTTCCTCATCCCTTTTATTTTTAGCCATTTTGAATTACTTTGTTTGATGTATGCCTCCTATATGCAGTATATAGTTACATTTTGGATTATAAGGTAGTTTGAAAATCTTTTTATTTTAAAAGGCAAGTCATTCCCATTCACATTTATTAAAATGACTAATATGCTTGTTCTCAATGCTTTCATATTATATTTACTGAATTATGTTAAAATAACTGTTTATTTTCTATGTAGTATGTCTTCATTGCTCTTTCTAAATGCAACTTTTTATATTTAAGAAGATTAAAATTTTTGTTCTGTGGCTACTATAGTATTTAGTATTTTTATAGAACTCTAATCCCCCTTTTCCTTATTTAACATATATTATACAGTATGTCAGTTTTCAATGGTGTGTCCTTTGATTTCTCTTTAATACCTATAAAACTATCAATGATCTTATTCAGCTTTTCTCTTTCTCTCTTTCTTCTTCCATTTTTAGTTGCATTATGTTCACTTTTAATGTTTATTATTTTTCCACCATGGTCCCTATCCTTGTTTTAGTCTTAGATCCAGAATAAAATAGGTTAAAAACCTACTTCTTTTAGTGAAGTTCTTCCAGGTTCTTCTTGGTTGGATGAAGTTCATCCTCAATAGATTCCTCAGGAAGGGCTCATTAGCAAAATATTTCCTGAATTCTTCCATGTTTAAAACTGCTTTTATATAATCTTGATACTTGAAGGACAATTTGACTGCATTAAAATACTTATCTCACACTTTCTTTTCTTGAATTTCTTGAAAATACTCTACTATTGCCTTGATTTCTTTATTGTTCCTGACAATTCTGATGTTAGCTTAATTTTATTACCCTTGCAAGCCATTTTACCTTTTTGCCTGGAGTCTCTGGTGATGCCTTTTTCTGTCTTTAATGTCTAATAGTTTTACGAGAATATATATTAGAGTTGATCATTCTGTTTTAATTTTTCAGCTATGAGAGATACACTTTCAATATGTAGATTTAAGTTTTTCTCTTATTTCCATAGTATTAAGGTTTTTTAATATTTTTCTTTTATTTTTAAAGAAGTTTTAGATTAAGGTTTTAAGTAGTAGTTCTGTTCCATATTTGTTTTATTTTTTCCCTTAGGCCTTTCAATTATACATATATCTCCCCCCTTTTCATTTGATAATTTTTCTATGAAAATGTAATATTTAGACTGAGGAAGAAAAAAATGATAGGTCACTTGCATCTAAATTTGAAATAAGCTTATCATATTGCTTCCTTGGCAATATAGACTGTTTTTGGTCTACTTTGCATATCTTCCGATTTGGAGCTATTCATGGGCTCTGGATTGCTCTGTAATTTTGGCTTTGATTGACTTTGCTGTCATTTTGGTAATGGGGAACTATTACTCTACTCTAGAAAAGATAATCCATGACAGAAAGAAATCCCTCAAGGATGAAAGGAAGCAGGATAACACTCATAAGAGGAAGTATCAGGATTTTCTGGATATTTTCCTTTCTGCCCAGGTAAATCTTCCAAATTTCTGAGCCTATTCAAATAGCTAGATATATATAGTGAGTGGATAAGTGGTTATGGGGTGAGGAGACACAAACAAAATTGGCTGACTAAATTTAACAGTATTTTGGATTGATGGGTTCACTCCATGTGGTTTGAGAGTAAGAGAATCCTGCAATTCTGGCACTAGAGGGAGCCAGATGAGACTAAATATTTTTTTCTGGTTTGACAAGATTTGGGGATTATAAAAGATACACATTAGCTCAGGGAAACATAGGAAAATGGGTCATAGAAAAAAGTGGTCAAATGATGGTGAGGAGGCACTGGAAAATCTGAATAAATTTGGGAGGCTGAAGGGGAACTCTTTGCAAGTCTTGCTTTTCTTATCTAACCTTTGTTTCCTTTACAACCTGGCCACAGTTGTGGTTCATACAATGTATTTGTTGAACTGAATTAAAGTTGAAGCTCTTATTTGAAACTCTAATTTTCCCCTAAAACCATTATTTTGATTGGAGTTCCAGGCATGTATAAACTGACATTGCTTAAGAATATCTCTACTGTACTTTTAAGGCTGAAAATGGAGACAGCTTCTCAGATACTGACCTATGGGCTGAGATAAACATGTTCATGTTGGCTGGGCATGAAACCACAGCAGGGGGCATCTCCTGGCTTCTCTACTGCCTGGCTCTGAACCCTGAGCATCAGCAGAGATGCCGGGAGGAAATCAGAGGCATCCTGGGGAACGGATCTTCACTCACCTGGTAAGATCTGCATCCCTAAACATTTCCTCATAGTTCTCTTGGGATTTTGCTTTATTCTCTCCCCTGGTATCTTGGTGAGCATTGTGCCTTAAGATATATGTGTGTGGAAGCAGAAGAGGCAAGCTACTATTCTGATCTTTTTCAAGAGGGCTCAGAATATCCCTCTGTCTTTTGCTAAATAAGTTCATCTATGTATAACTGATGTATTTCATTGTTTGTTTTTTTAGGAGGTACTGGGGATTGAACACAGGAGCTTGTACATGCAAAGCAGGTGCTCAACTACTGAGCTACACCCACTCTTCATTGTTTTTCTAATCAGTGGTGTATGAAATATTCCATTTCTTTCTTTCATCCAGACCCTGGTGCATTGGAAATAGGAGCCTGATCCCTAAGGTTGTATTTAGAGCTTGAATGGTATGGCTCAAGTGAGTCTCTGTTTCTGAAAGACCTAAATGAGCAGCTGTATCATTTAAGTCTCATTGTGGACTCTTAATCCTATCCTTTGTCTTCAATTTCATTTCTCAGAATTGGTTTTGAACTTTGGAAGTAGTACTAAACAATACACACTATAGCTCAGTTTAGCAAATATGTTACTGAGGATGTCTGAAATCTTGAGATACTAAAAAATGAATGTGCTTTGGTGTGGGTCAATGAACTCACAGTCTAGTATGGGAGATAAACCCACACAGAGATAATTGCAGTATAACATAGTAAAGACATTAGGGTCGGGAAGCGGACTTGACCCAATAGATAGGGCATTTGCCTACCGCATGGGAGGTCCGCGGTTCAAACCCCAGGCCTCCTTGACCCGTGTGGAGCTGGCCCATGCGCAGTGCTGATGCGCACAAGGAGTGCCATGCCATGCAGGGGAGTCCCCCACGTAGGGGAGCCCCACGAGCAAGGAGTGCGCCCCGTAAGGAGAGCTGCCCTGCGCGGAAAAAGTGCAGCCTGCCCAAGAATGGCGCCTCACAAACGGAGAGCTGACACAGCAAGATGACACAACAAAAAGGCACAGATTCCCGGTGCCGCTGATAAGTATAGAAGTGGTCACAGAAGAACACACAGCGAATGGACACAAAGAGCAGACAATGGGGGGGGGGCGGAGGGAGAGAAACAAAATAAAATAAAATAAAATAAATGAAAATTTTAAAAAATTTTAAAAAGACATTAGGGTCATACTCGCTACCACAGACATATACAAGACAGCACCTAACCTGGCATTGGGGGAGACTCCTTGGAGGATCTGAACTTAAACTACCACTTATACAAAGAGTAGGAGTTAGCCAGGTGGAAACTTCAACTCCATTTTGCTAGACTTTGAGCATAACTTGCTGCTAATGAAGCCTAGTTTATGGTTTGCCTCTCACAAGTGCTGTTTGCAAAGAAAAACATGTGCCTGATATAAATTACACACCTCACTCTAGCTGGATATTTTATATATCATTGCCTTGCTGGTCAAAGGGGTAGAAAGATAGAAATGCTTAGGGGGTAGCGGATTTGGCTCAACTGATAGAGCATCCGGTTACTATGAGGAGATCCAGAGTTCAAACTCAGGGCTTCCTGACCCATGTGGTGAGCTGGCCCATGCGCGTGCTGATGCGTGCAAGGAGTGTCGTGCCATGCAGGAGTGCCCCCCTTGTAGGGGAGCCCCACACGCAAGGAACACACCCTGCAAGGAGAGCTGCCCCCACAAAAAAAGTGCAGCCTGCCTAGGAATGGCGCCACATACATAGAGAGCTGACGCAGCAAGATGATGCAACAAAAAGAGAGACACACATTCCCTGTCCCGCTCATAAGAATGCAAGTGGACACAAAAGAACACACAGAAATGGACACAAAGAACAGACAACAGGGGTGTGTGAGGGGAGAGAAATTAATTAATTTTTAAAAAATGCTTAGGGAACCCAGACCCATGACTAGGAAAAAACACCTTATTTCATTTGCAAATTTTTAAAGGTGGTACTAGGGGTTAAACTCGGCACCTTGTATATGTGAAGCAGGAGCTCAGCCACTGAGCTACACCCACTTCCCTTCATATGCCAATTTTGAATTATAAAGGTATAGAAGTCTCACTTTTTAATAAGGAAATAATAGTCATCTCCTACCATAAATTAAAGAGTTAATCTACATAGCACAAAATGCAGTGCTAAGTAATAATTTTTTATTCATTCATAGAATTTGGAAACACTGTATACCACCTCCCAACATTAATTAGATATTTTAACCTTGATTAGGGATCTCTATACAATTCAGTGTTGAACTTTCCATTCCTGTTTGCCGTAAATACAAAAATGATAAAGAAAATTGTGCCAGGTGAGAAAGACAAAATCCAGAGGATCTGTTAACTCTCATTTATTTTAATAAGAGAAATGGCAATTATATTATAGAGAATTTTTTTTTACTTTATAATATGGCCTTATAGTTACATTTAAAGGAATTTGTACATGGTATTCTGAGAATTTATAATTCTCCTTAACAGACAATAAAACTACACTGCAAAGAGCAATTTCTGGGAAAGATGGAAAGTTATTCACCTCTTCCATTTGGTTCCTTTTCAGTCCATTTCTGCATTGGTTTGGAATTCCTTTCTTCTTTTTGCACCAGGATTGAGATAGACAAAAAATTAATGCCAGGCTGAGCAAAGTTACTCTTTTTTTCTGGGCTTGAGGAGAAAACAGTTCAAAAATAAAAATTCATATTATCAAAAGGCCAAATCCTTATTCCAAAGAAATAACCAGAAAAGCAAATAGAAATACAATAAAGCAACTAGGAAGACTAAATATATAGTCATTCTATTGAACTGATCTGACTAGCTATGTAAATAAAAAGCAACTTTTTTCTCCTACTGACATTTCAAATTTGCTCTGTGGAACAAGTTCTTTTCATCTCTGGGATGAAATTTCGAGTGGGTCTCATAGAATTCCCATCCATTTAAATCACAAGAATATTCTCATTTCAGAAATTAAATTGTCTGATCTAGTGGAATAATAAAAACTTCAAATTCTTACCCACTTAGAGTTTCTCCTTCTACCCCTGCTGGATACTTCTTTGGATTTGGAAGCCAACAGTGGGTGAGGAGGTTGTGTTTGGCTTCTTCTTACTGACCAGCTCTCCCCTACACAGTTGCTACTCTTTCTGACTCTTCTAGCAATAGTTCAGGAGATAGAGGAGATTAAGGAGATAGGGGCTTGTACTACTGTGATCTTGCTATCCTGGCCTGGTGGATATTTAATGATTACCTTTTCTTGCAAGGGAGGCTTCTGTCGTTTTATTGGAGATTCCCTTGCTGGAAATTTCCAGTGGTGATTTCTGGGACAAGGGTTTTGCTTCCTTGGCTGTCCACTTTTGACTCCCCTTCCTTAACACCTTTGTTCCTCCACTTAGTCCCCTTGGGCACAGTCCTTTTCATTCTGGCTCTGGAGTGCTTCCTCTTGGCAGTTCACTGGCCCAAAGGACAAACGTGCACATTCTTGCTTTGCCCTTAGGGGGAGGCTGCTTTCTGCAGCATCATCCTGCCTCCCTCTCTGTTCTAGGCCACGGTCTCTCATATTGGTCCTTGAGTGCCCTGAATTCCAGGGAACATGTCAGGTCATCTGAGTGATCCTCTTGAAGCCCTGTTACTTTGTTTAAGATGGGGGAGCACCCATCTCCATCCTCCAAGGAACTCCAGCATTCCTACAATTCTTTTAAAGGAATTTTTCCCTATTCTCAATCCTTAGCAAGTCCTTAAACATTCTTGATGTATATGATGAGCTAAGGATTGAAAAACTAGTTTTCAGAAATCACCCTTGCAAGCCCTCTGCTTGTAGGTTGGCATCTCCCTGTACAATAAGGCCATTTGGCACCTATTTGGTTCCTCTGCATCTGGCACCTCAACAGATCCTAAGCCAAAAAGAGCCTCACCTAACATTCCATTACATAAACCAATTAGCAAAATAGCTTTCACTGGAGGGTAATATTTACCAGGAACAAACATCAAATTTAAAAATCAATATTTACAAACTTGATGTGGAGTCTGAGTTCCCTTTCCTTGTCCTCGCAGGGACCACCTGGATGAGATGAGGTACATCACGATGTGCATCAAGGAGGCACTCCGAATGATCCCTCCAGTCCCATCCATTTCCAGAGAACTCAGCAAGCCCATTACCTTCCCGGACGGACGCTCCTTGCCTGCAGGTCTTTGCATTCTTTTCCTCAACCATTCCTAGGGACTGTGGGATCTCAGGGGCCACAGTGACAAAGATTCCCAGGTCTCTTAGCTCTTGGAGAAGTCAAATGGTAATGCTGAGGACATGTGGCTACAGCTGGGCACCCATGAAGAGCTCAGTGGGTGAGTGACTTGCTCAGATGTGGGTTTTCCGTAAGGACATAGCCAGGTGCCACAAAGCTGGGCCTGGAACCCTTGGCTGCAGAATCCCAGGCCAGCGTTTTTTCTATTGTGGGATCATCTCTGGTTGGCTGAATTTGAGACCCAGATGAGAATTCACAGGAAATGAGCACCATTATCTTTATTAGAAGACCAAGGGGGGCCTTTGGGGTCATCATCATTATGCTATCACCCTTATATGTGTGCAGCACTGAATAGTTTTATGCGGATACATACATTATCTCACCTCTTTTTCTTGGAACACGATCATATCAGATACACAGTTTTACAGTTTGCAAAGTACTTTCAAACACTTTTGATGTAGCTAACAACCCGCTGGGGAAGCGTCAGTGTGCAGATGAGGTTGACTTACATGAACAGAATTAGAACTCACACAGAAGACTGACTGGAGTTCTCCTCACAGAACACCACAGGTTTCTGGGCGGGGTATGTGGGAGGCAGAGAGACCATGTGAGAGGCCCTTTAATTTCTTGTAAATCCTATGCTGGGATTGCTTGTAGCAAGTTACTGTGACTTTTTTGACCAATTCTTAATTAATTTATCAGAATTATTTCTGGTAACCAAATAATCCTCAAATTCTCCTTTGTCTATTAATTTTTATACCCCAAACCACATGGATATTTGCCAAAATACCCCACCTTCCATATATGACCAGAACCAAGAGAAATCTGTGACTCCATCTGTGTGCTATATTAATAATTACATTTCTGTTCTTATGTACCCAAGCTGTTTCCAGTGGCTGCTTTATATCCATTCACAGATATTTATTTCCAGAGGTAGCAGAAAGCATAACCGTAGATTATCACTTTGACATGATATCAGTAGCTCCTTAAAATAAGTCATGAATTAAATGAATCATTGCTTTGAAAACAAGGCACCAGCCCAGGCCTCATCTGCCCAACGTGTTCTTCACTGCTAGCATCAGCTGCCGCTCAGAAATCTCTTTCCCTTCAAGAAGAAAAGTTTTGCTGAAGGGTGATTTTACGTTAGCCCATGGCTCGCTTTTTCTTCTGCAATCTCTTTTATTTCCCTCCTTTCTCAGGAATGACTGTGGTTCTCAGTATTTGGGGTCTTCACCACAACCCTGCCACCTGGGAAAACCCAAAGGTATGACTAATGCTGTGCAAGTCCCTGTCTGTTAGCTAAGCATGCAACTGGCTGTATAGTTAAAGCAATGACACAAAGCACAGAAAAGTAAACCTAAAAACTAAAAATGTAAAACTTTTCCCCTAAAGGAAAGTGTCTTCCCCTATTCCTGCTTTATCTTTGCTTTGAATGAATGAACAGATTGGCATGACACACTATCCTCTCTAAATTGCCACACTATAAACTTCAGTTAGTCACTTACCTTACTCTACCAGGTACCTGCCTGGAATATCTGCGAGAGTATAGACTATTGATATAGTAATTCGGGCAACTGAAGTTGGACGTATCAGTCAGGATCTGCCAGGAAAGAGATGACAAACTCGGTTTGGCCAATTTGTGGACACTTTAATAAAGGAACTATTTACAAAGGTATGGGCATAATTTAGGGAAAACAAAATGGAGCAAGCAGTGTATCCCACTTCTAGACCTCATGGGACATGGGAGGAAGGATTACAGAACCTGGAGAGAGATTGCTGCAAGGAGAAGCCCATCAGATATGAGCTATGGCCTTTGATAGAACATGCAGCCGACCTGAGGTGGCCTGGTAGGAAGGAGCCTGGGGGATAAATTTCCAAACTCTTTCTCCTCCCACACTCCGGATCTCCTGCCAATGTCTTTTACTGGCTAAACCCAACGTGAAACAATATGGGTTAGCTTCCTGGGACAGAAGCAGGGTAGAAAAGGGAGGACAGAGGATCTCAAGAGGCAAAAAGAAGCTGTGCAGCATACCTGAGTTTTTTCATTCAATGTTCCTGACACTAAACCCTCCCAGTATGTTCCACATGGTTTTTCACATAAGATGCTAGGGTTTAAGATCTGTCCTACGTAATGGGAGCCTGTGCAGCATGTCTCAGTGATGATGGATCACAGTCATATTGGTTTGTCTTCTAAATGGGTGCTCTCTTACCAAAGACATGAAAGTAATACCTCTGGCTACACTATTTCTGCTTTCTCCTTACTTAGTCTGTGTAGTTCACCTCATTAATTAGGAGAGCCAGACAAGATCTGCAGGTCTAGAGCTCTGTCCAACATTATAGTCATTAGACACGTGTGACTATGGAGCATTTTTAAAGTGGCTAGCTGGAATTGAGATATGCTGTAAGTGTAAAATACACACTGGAGTTTGAAGACATAGAATGAAAAAAGAAGAATGTAAACTATGTCATGAATAATTATTTATACGATTGCATGTTGGAATGATAATAATTTGGATATATTGGGTTAGATACATTATATTATTAAAATTAATTTCAACTGTTTCTTTTTCCTTTTTTAAATGTAGCTACCAGAACAAAATTTAAATTACATGTGCAACTCCCATTACATTCTCATTGAGCAATGCAGAATAATATCTTAAGAAATGTTTTAATGGTATTTGTGGGATGGTGGTGGGTATTGCCCTCTCTTTTCAGGTCTTTGACCCCTTCAGGTTTTCTGAGGAAAATTCTGATCAGAGACACTCCCATGCCTTCTTACCATTCTCGGCTGGACCAAGGTGAGGACAATATGGAGTTGTCGAAAATATAAGAACTGTTTACTTGGGAACAGCTCATTCCCTCAGCCCCTAAACTCTGTAACTTCTGATATGGAATTCCATCTTATCACCTGGCCAAGAGATAGATCTTGATGCCTATGTGAGTCCCTAAGAGGGCCAGTTAGTTTTACAAAAGCAATGCCATTCTCTGTCACATCCTAGAAAGCCATGCCTTAGAGAGCCATCTCCCAATACAAGCTGTTGTTCATAGACTCAATGCAATCCATCTCCAATACAGGAGAAACAATTCCATGAGTACCTCCAGCTGCCACGTGGCATAACGTTGGATACTCCTAACTCACATTCTTGCAGGGAATGATGTCAGTTCAATGTCCAAAAGGTTTTATGGCATTTATTGTAAAAATGTTGCTTTACCATGTACATCAGTTATTGTTCCAGAATCTAGAGCGTCAAAAGTGAATGCATATAAAGAATGAGAAGAAACACCATTTCTTTGAGTATCCTTTCTTTTCCTTTCCCTTGGTGTTTGCAGGAACTGCATTGGTCAGCAGTTTGCCATGATTGCATTAAAAGTGGCTGTAGCTTTGATTCTGCTCCGCTTCAGGGTAACTCCAGACCCCACCAGACCTCCCATCTTATCGCCGCAGATGGTCCTCAAATCCAAGAATGGAATCCACTTGTGCCTGAAGAAACTCTCCTAATGATAGAGCTCAGGGTACAATAATTTAATATATTTTGTTTTAAAGTTAAATTACAATGAGCAAATGGTCCAAGAAAACTAGAGGAATCAAAGTGTGGTGGAGACTTTCTGTAGAGCCACAGATAATCCAAAATAAACTTCTAGGTGACACGGGAGTCAATCAGATCTGTTTCTGAATCTCAGCTCTTTTCTGTTTGGTTCTGGGTACTACTAACACTACGTACCACGCATTTTGCTATGTGACTTCCATATGTTTCCACATGTTTTCTGTTGTTTCTTAAAGTAGTTTTCAGAATTGTACAATATGTGAATGTATGCTCACAGTAAAAATTTTCCAACATTAGAAAAGCATGAGAAGTGAAAAGTAAAATTCCCGCTTCAAATAGCCTGTACTGCCTACCCTGACCAATCCCCATGCCCTCCTTAAAGACAAACTAGTGTGGTGTGTGTTCTTTCAGACTTTTCCCTATACATTTCATACATACACATGTATGTCGTATTCTTACAGATGGGATGATGTCCATATTGTTTTTGCTTTTTGGTCTTAATAAAAGTCCACCTCATTCCTTACCATGGCTTCAAGGCATTTTGTACTGTGGATGTACTGTCATTAATTTAACTATTCTCCTATTAATGGATATTTCTGGTTTTGGTCGTTTTTAAACTTGTTTATTGGCCATTTGTGTTTATCTTTGTTTTTCTCTGTAATTTGTCTGTGTATCAGCTATGGGTTTTTTTCCCTATGGCATTTGTATTTTTCTTATTGATTCGTATGAGTTCTTTATTTAATTACAAGATTTTGGAACAATATCGTTGTAAAGGTTTTTTTTTTTTACTAGATAAGTTGTGGGTTTACAGAAAAATCATGCATAAAATACAGGGTTCCTATATACCATCCTATTATATATTTATTTATTTTTAAAAGATTTTTATTTATTTCAACCCTCACCCCCACCCCCCGCCGTTGTCTGCTCTCTTGTGTGTTCTTCTGTGTCTGCTTATATTCTCATTAGGTGGCTCTGGGAGCTGATCCTGGGACCTTCCAGAGTGGGAGAGAGGTAATCGTTCTCTTATGCCACCTCAGCTCCCTGTTCTGCTAGGTCTTTTATTGTCTCTCCTCTGTCTCTTGTTGTGTCATCTTGCTACGCCAGCTCTCAGCACTCCTACGTGAGGTGGCACTCCTGCGCAGATACAGCATTCCCGCGCAGGGTGGCACTCCCATGTAGGCCAGGACTCCAGGTAAGCCAGCTCACCGCTCAGGCCAGCTTGCCTTCTCTGGGCATAGAACCCTGGACCTCCTATATGGGAGACAGAAAAGAACTGTAGTTAACATAGAAATTAAAGATAGAAGTGAGGCAATAAAACATTAAAAAAAAAAAAAAAAAAAGCTATTGCAATCATCCAGATAAGAAATGATGACAACTTGCCAAGAGTGATGGCAGTGGAGTTGAAGGGAATGGATGTGAGATATATTTGGGGGGTGTGGTCAAATGGCTAGGACTTGTTAAGCAGTTGGGAGTAGGAGAGAAGGGAAGGGGGAGAATCCAAGGTTTCTGAAGACTGACCAAGGCTCTCCCATCCAATCATAGGAACACTTTTGATCATGCCTGTGACCTGCTCTCACTGCTATCACCATGTGTCAATCACTTGTCCTCACGGCATATTATGATGACGATGGAGTCCTGTGGTAAAAACCGTGTAGGCATCTATGGCTTTTACTAAGGGGAGAGGCTTAGTATGTGGAGAGAGGGGGCTTGTAGGATCAGGAGTTTCCCCAACAAGATGGAAGATCCACCATCTTGGGTTTAACAAAAGCATTTCCTGCCCAAGGGTGTATGAGGGGATAGAGAAGATTTAACCCTCAAAGACAGTTTTCCCAATAAATCCATATAAAAACAGCCGGTGGGGCTCATATAACTCTGACGCAGCTCCTACTTTCCTGTTGCCGCCTCTGTCCTCACATGCATTGCTGGGGAAGATCACCAGCTCACTGGAGGCAGCTTCCCCTGCTCCACTGGTGTAAGTGGTGTCCTATGGCCGTACCTTAGTGTTTGGTAAGGCTAAATGGGAGACTATTATATCACACTGGTACACTCCAGAGTGCCTGCAGCATTCTGGAACTTACAGCATTAATTACAAATTTTCCTGTATCGCTGCTGCAAATTTTTATAATTCTTGATTACTGAACTCTAAATGCTGTGACATCCTTCCTGGTCGGCTCTATCCCTGATAATATTTCTATTTCAAAGGAAATGTCCTTGTCCCTACTTAAATGAAAGACTGTTTGTAGTAAAGATGATTCATTGTCCCTTCAACATCCTTTCTCCATTGCTACAGAAATAGAGGTTTTAGCTGAACACATGGCTGCCAGCTAAAGACCACATTTTCCAGTCACCTTCTCAGCTAGAAATAGCCATGTGACAAGGTTTGGGGCAGACCTGTGAGCAGAAATGATGTATACTACTTCCAGGTCATATCATCGAAAGGAAAAGTGCATGCCCTCCCCTTCCCTTTTACCTCCCACCTTATTGCTCAAATGCAGATGTTATGGCAGGAGCTACAGCCTTAGATGTTAACTGGAAAGCTACTTGTTGAAGACAGAAGAAAAACAAGATAGAATGAACCTAGATCCTGGATGCGTAGATACCTTGTGGAGCAAACCACTTTACTGGCTCTGAACTACATATTTCCTTCAAACTTTTATGTGAGAGAGAAATAAATCTTCTCTTTTTAATTCCCTATTTTAGGATCTTTTTGTTACGGTAAGCTGTCACTGATGTGACCAGTATATTTTTTTTCCTTCCCCTCCCCCTCCTCCACTCTGCCTTTTGCTGTTTGTGTCCATTCGCTGTGTGATCTTCTATATCTATTTCTCTTTCTGTCTTCTCCTCTCTCTCCGCTAGGATTCACCGGGATTCGTTCCTGGGGCCCTCTGATGTGGAGAGAGTTTCCCTGTCAATTGTGCCACCTCAGTTCCTGGTCTCTGCCACACTTCACCTTGTCTCTCCCCTTCATCTCTCTTTCATTGCAGCATCATCTTGCTGCATGACTCACTTGCACAGGCTCTGGCTCATTGTGTGGGTACTGGCTCACCACACAGGCACTTGGCTCTCCATGCGGGCACTGGCTTTCTGTGCAGGCACGCTTTCTCTTCTTTTTCACCAGGAGGTCCCAGGAATCAAACCTGGGTCCTCCCATATGGTAGGTAGAGGCCCTATCACTTGAGCCACATCCACTTCCCCAGTGCATTGTTTTCGTTTCCTATCTATCCACATAATCAATATCAGTTTGTTTTTACTTGGCAGGGACAACATACTTCTATTGTTTGTTTCAAGACTATTTAAATTCTCCAGCTTTGCCATAATTTTGCTGCTAGCAGATACATGAGAGGAGAGGGTAGCCTCCATTACTGCATTTCCAGTCCCAAGGCATGGACAGGGTGGGCAAGCATCTTGAAGGAGTCTCATGGGCATAAACAAAATACTGTGGCTCTATCTTCTTATCCACCAACTAGTAGATGGCACATACACTAACAAATGCTGCTCAGTCTCCTTTTTTTTTCGGATTTATTTATTTTTTATTTATTTCTCTCCTCTTCCCCACCCTCTCCCCGCAGTTGTCTGTTCTCTGTGTCCATTTGCTGTGTGTTCTTCTGTGACCATTTCTATCCTTATCAGCAGCACTGGGAATCTGTTTCTTTTTGTTGCGTCATCTTGTTGTGTCAGCTCTCCGTGTGTGTGGTGCCATTCTTGGGCAGGCTGCATTTTATTTCCCACTGGGCGGCTCTCCTTAAGGGGCACACTCCTTGCACATGGGGCTACCCTACGCAGGGGGACACCCCTGTGGGCACGGCACTCCTTGCGCACATCAGCACTGCACATGGACCAGCTCCACATGGGTCAAGGAGGCCTGGGGTTTGAACTGCGGACCTGCCATGTGGTAGGCAGATGCCCTATCCATTGGCCAAGTCCGCTTCCCCCCTGACCCCCTCTTGAAGGGGAATCTAGGCCCTTAGTTCGTTTAGCTTTTTCTCACACATAATCATCCTTATGTCTAACACCTTCCTAGTTTGTCTTGTCTGAACTCAAATCAGTTTGACAACATCCTCCTTAAAGCATATTATCTGGAAAATGAGCAAAATAATCCAGGGTAACGTTATAACCTCCATCTCCTGGTGTTCAAGACTTCAAGGAAGAACATCAGTGGCATTTGATGAAATCAGAATGCATCTTTACTCAATACTCCAGGAACCAGAATCTCTTTGAGGACTCCTACAAAAACTAAAGAAAAGTGTCCTTACCTCTCTCTCCACTCTCAAGATGGCTTGTGACAATCAAGGCCTCAGTACTGCACAATTCAAGTAGGATACAACTTATCACCCCCTGAAAGGTACAGTACAGCTTCCCTGGCAATCTTCTCTGAAAGAGCTAATAAGGACACTGATATTTTCCTTAGTCCTTGTCCCCCAAATTGTTCTACTAATTACTGTTCTAGCAAACATGTGTTGCCCTAAGCCCTGAAGTGTGTGCCAAGATGCACCTCCTGTATTAGAAACAGGCTGTCCTGAACTACCCATGCTCTTGTTCACTTGGGACCAGTAAAATTTGTCCATGCAATGTAGAGCTATGTCTGCCTAAGTAAACTGACTGTAGACTAGACCCAACTCTGGTCACAGATTGACCCCTAACCCTGTAAACCCATGCTTAGCACACTTGGGTTTGGTGAGAGGGTATGTGGCTCAACACATGGCTTATCCCCACTGCTGGGACATAGTTCAGTATCCATTTATTCCTCACTAATAAATAGTTATTGAATACTCCCTAGGTGCCAGGCACTGTTCTAGGCACTGGGAATATAGCAGTGAATAGACAAGACTTTAACCTCATGGAGGTTATATTCTAGAGAGGTCACAGACAATAAAAAAGTAAATCAAGGGAAGCAGATGACTGGGCTCCCACCTACCACATGGGAGGTCGCTGGTTCAGTTCCTGATGCCTCCTAAAGAAGACAGCAAGCTGGTGTGATGGGCAGGTGTGGCAAACTGACACAACAAGATGACATAACAAGAGACATGGGAAGGAAAAACAATGAAAAACACAACAAAGTAGGGAGCAAAGGTGCTCAGGCAATTAGACACCTCCCTCCCACGTTGGAGGTCCTGGGTTCAGCTCCTGGTGCTTCCTAAAGAAACAAGAAAGATGAGCAGACACAGCAAGTGAAAAAGAACAAGGGGGTGGGGAGAAATAAATAAAACTTTTTAAAAAATCAATAAATCAGTATATTAAGTTTCTGTTAGCTGTTGTAACCAACAAATTTCCAAATCACAGTGATTTACAGAACAATAAATGAAGTTTGTTTTTCCCTTCAATATATTCCCTGTTCAATATAGGGGTTCCTGGCTAGCTGGCAGACTTCCACTTGGAAATATCTTGGGTCTCTTCCATCTAGCAAACAGACGAAGAAAAAGTGTGCCGAAAGCATGCTTACTTTCCTAACCTCTGATGTGTTTCACATCACTTCCAAATGCATTCTTTTGCTGAGAACAAGTCATGCAGATGAGAGTTGAATTGGAAAATTAGCCCCTGGCTAGATAGCAACAACTCACATTATGGAAGGAGAACCACAAAGATTGCCCTTTCCCACACCAGCCCGTCCCTTTGACCACAAAATATCTGAGTATCCTTTTCTTCCCACTCGTAGAACACATTCACCCCTTCCCCAAGGAAGACAACAGAAAGCCCTATCTAGCTCGATACCCCAAATCTCTGAGTGATGTATATTTCACTTCATCACGCCTGGGTGTAGCTCCTTGCATTCCAGGTGTCTACGACCTAAAAAGAAGTTATCTGCACCCCTTATCCTATATATAATGATGGAGCAGAGGCAGGATAATTGCAGTAAAAATAAATAAATAAATAAAACATTTCTTGGTTGCTCCTGCAATTAGGTGCAATCGTGTCACTAAGTGGGGACTCATGGGATAGCAGCAAAAGCCATGTATGCAACTGTTGGATCATTTCCAACTTAAAACTAAGCAGCTTGCCCTGATTTCCTTTCTCCCTTCCCTAGGGCTGGAAAGCAAACATGGCAGCCCCTCAGTTTTGACATGCAGACAAGAACAATATTTTAAAGGATGGTAGATAACAAGGTAAAGAAGCTGGGTTCCTGTATAATGTCATGGAGCAATCTTCCCCACAAGCCTGGGCTATCCAGAGAGAAATTAACATGGCTTTTCAAGCTCCACATGTTTGGTCTCTGTTATAGCAGTTAGCTTTCACCCAAGCTAATACATGCCTTTGTGCTAAATAACAGAAGTTCGTCATTCAACTGTCTTAGTAAACAATACAGAATATTTATTTCCCTCAATAAAATATTCCCAGGAAAGGCCACTGCATGGTTGGTTAATTCAGCAGCTCAGTGATATTATCCCAGCTCCTTTCTATCTTCCCCCTCTGCCTGTCTTCAGTGTGTCAAGTTTCATTTCTCATGCAAGATTGTAGGTGCAATTCCAGGTCCCACATGCATACAGAACATCATTCAACAACAGAGAAGGGGTGTGTCATTCTTGGGAATCTCTTTTTATGTACAGTCAAAAACGTCATAAGAAACTCACAGCAGACAATCCCTCATATTTCATGGGACAAGATTTGGCAGTGTGCGCCTTCCTAAATCACTGATGAAGGGGATGGATTCGCAGGGATTTGCTTTGACTAATCTAAATTTACTAGTGTGTTAAATGGGTAAAGAGTGGATACTGATCAGATCTAGGATTTTCCACAAGGTAGAGGAGAGCAGTGTCTGTTGAACTGACCACAAACAGTGTTTGTTGTAAGCAGGCACTATATTTGTAACTCCAGTAGCCACCCCTTGATTAAGCTGTGTGATGGGAGGAAGCAGCAACGCTTACTTGTTCTATGGGCAGAAAGGGTAGAAGCACTAGTTTTGCTGAACTGCAGCACTGCTCAACCCAGCTGAGAATTCAGGCAAACCTGGTGAGATGAGATAGTTTCTGGAGTCAATGGCTTGCCAAAGCTCTGATAACCATTTTGATCTCACAAGGACAGTGCCTTTCTATCCATCACACCACAAAGACGTTCCTCCAGATTCCTTCCCACTTTTAGTTCCAACACCTTCCGGATCCACAGGTTTCCTAACCAGCTTTCTTCTTAGGCTTCCTTCCCAAGTTTCCTCCCGGCTCATCATGCTGTGTCTCTCTTCTTCCATGAGAATATAAGGTGAAGGAAAGAAGTGTCATAGTTACCTAACAGCCCATCCCGTCTCCACTTGAAAGAATCTGGGCTTTGGAGTCAGTCACATTTGATTTCAAATCCCGCCTCCATCTCCTAATAGCTGAATAACCTTGGGCTAATTCCTCTCTGAACCTCAATTTTCTCCTGTCAAATTGAGCATAACAATACTTTCTCCGTAAGACTGTTGTGAAGAGGAAATTAAGAGAAAGTATGTAAAGGCAGAGCATAACGCCTGTCATAAAGGGGACACTCAATTAAGTTTCCTTTCCTTCTGGAAGCCTGAGGCATTTCCTTTTGACTTTATTTCAGCGCTTGTAGTCTCCTGTGTTCTTTTCTTCTTGAAAGCAACACTTTTATTGCTGCATCACCTGCTCTGCCCTGTTTTGGGACAGGGAGAAACTTACCTTTCTACTTGTTTAATAGGAAAAGTTGCTAGTCATGCCTTTTTCTTCATTCATGGGGATAAAATGGTATCCTTTGCCAGAAGGCTTTCCTTTGAGACAATCATTTTTCTGTTCTTTCTTATTTTTCATATCCCTAAAAGAAGTTGATTTACAGTTTTAAAGCCTCTGGATTAGCATATATTTTATGTCTAGTATAATATTATAAAACTATTTTCTGTGTGAAACCTCTCAATAGGAAGAGAAAGTAATTCTGAGAAGACTATATCAGTAAATGGGAAATCAACATTTAATGAGCAAAGATCCCATTTCGGAAGTGCGGTTCTGAGAGTGGAGGAAGGAAATAGGGAGAGACTGCTTGTGCTTGCTAGAAACATGTTATTCCATGCATATTTTAAAAAGATGAATTTTCTCTTCATTACTCAACATGTACAGTGGGGTCTCATCAGATGTTCATATACTTTACAAGAATGGAACCAAAACATTTGAAGTCCAGTCAGGAGAACAGAAACTGAGAAATATATGTATGATACATATAGCATCTCCTACCTGACCAAGAATTAGCCTCACCCCTGCCTCCCCTCCCCCAAGTATCTCATACCATAATTCCTTGGAAGCACACAGAACTTCAGCAGCTATAACCTTGAACTCTGCCCAGCCTGAGTGTGTCTTGTTTTGACAAAAGAACACATACACAGATGTTTTTCCAAAACTTGTACACAAGCCTTGGCAATTCAGCCACTTTTGCCCTCCAGCCATGTGTCATCTAAAGAGCAGTTGCCATAGGGGCAGCATACTCATGTGAACTTCTTGCCATCTCACTGTCCATTTCAAGGTAGCTGCAGCTCTCTGTAAGTTTCCCTAATAAGTGCTTAAGTACTGATTACCCTGGGAGCTAGTGTCTCTTTCTTCAGAATCTCAACAGGCCCTTTTGTGGGGCAGTGTGATAATTTGAATTTGATGAATCAAAAAATAATTATCTTTTGGGAAACGGACTTTGGCCCAGTGGTTAGGGCGTCCGTCTACCACATGGGAGGTCCGTGGTTCAAACCCCGGGCCTCCTTGACCCGTGTGAAGCTGGCCCATGCGCAGTGCTGATGCGCGCAAGGAGTGCCGTGCCACACAGGGGTGTCCCCCGCGTAGGGGAGCCCCATGCGCAAGGAGTGCACCCGTAAGGAGAGCCGCCCAGCGCGAAAGAAAGTGCAGCCTGCCGAGGAATGACGCCACCCACACTTCCCGTGCCGCTGATGACAACAGAAGTGGACAAAGAAACAAGACGCAGCAAAAAGACACAGAAAACAGACAACCGGGGGAGGGGAGGGGAATTAAATAAATAAAAATAAATCTTTAAAAATAGTAATAATAATTATCTTTTTCAACCTATTCCTATGAGACACTTTGATTGCATTAGATTCAATTAAGGGACCTTGATTAGATTAATTGATTAGAGCACTTTTGATTGGACTATGTCAATGAGGGGTGAATCAGGTTGTATCTCTGCCCTCTTACTGGAGCCTTATATAAATGGAGACACAGAGAAAAGATAGACAGAGAAAAGAAGCCACCACTTTGATCTTGCCATGTGAGAGAGAACTCAAGGATTGTTAGCAGCCAAAGCTGAGGCACAAATCCCCCAAAAGGTTGGGCCCATGGAGCAGCTCAGACCTGAAGAGACAAGTCATATGCCTGATAGCCCATAGCTGGGCTCAGGGAGAAAGCAGAGTGGTGGAGGCTGAGAGAAGATGCCAGAAAGAAACAAGCCATAGGTATGATTGCCCACAACTGAGCTCTGGACCTCAGCAGAGATTGGCTGCCATCTTGCCCTGCCACAAGGCATGACACTAGGGTCACCTGTAACTGGCTTTGATGAGAAAGCATGTCTGCTGATGCCTTGATTTGGAATTTTCACAGCCTCAGAACTGTAAGCTTTTGCCCCAATAAATTTCCCATTATAAAAGCCAATCCCGAGTTCCAAGAAGATGGTGTCAGAGAGAAAAGCCAGGGCTGAGCTATCTCACAAAAACAACAGAGAAAGGGCAAAAAGCTGTATGAGGGGCCTTCTTTGGGGGTCAGCAGACCAGGACAGTGCTTCACAGCCCCCAGAAATGTGAGGGACAGAGAGATGAAGAAGCTGAAAAAACAGTCATGAGTTACTAAACCCCCATGACTGAGAACCCAGCAGACATCCCCCACCCCCAAAGCTGCAGCCTGGATAAAACTCCTGGCCCACTGCAGCTGACTGAAAGGGGAATAGACATCTTCCTCCCTGAGAAGAGGGAGGATATGGCAGAGGACAGAGAGTGGTTTCTCTTCAGTGAATTTGGCCAGCAGAGCCCACTTTGAATCTTAGCTTTAGAGAGACCAGAAACATGGGCAAGCAGAGATTGAAAGAAACACCTCCAGGTTTGCCAATGAGCACCATCTCCTGGCCAGCCAGGAAACTGCAAGGAGAAAGCTGCTTTTAGGTTTCTCTTAGTCCCAACTCCTGGGAGAAAAATCTGTACCCCATTAGTGAGTCCCTGGCCCAATTTTGATAACTTAAGCTGGACAATTTGAATAAAAAATCAGAGAAGAGGGAAGCGGATTTGGCTCAACTGATAGAGCATCCACCTACCATATGGGAAGTCCAGGGTTCAAACCCAGGGCCTCCTTGACCCGTGTGGAGCTGGCCCATGCACAATGCTGATTAACACAAAGAGTGCCGTGCTATTCAGGGGTGTCCCCTGCATAGGAGAGTCCCACGCATAAGGAGTGCGCCCCACAAGGAGAGCCACCCCACGCAAAAAAAAGTGCAACCTGCCCAGGAGCGGTGTTGCACACACGGAGAGCTGATGCAGCAAGATGATGCAACAAAAAGACACAGATTCCCAGTGCCATGGAGAATGCAAGCGGACACAGAAGAACACACAGCAAATGGACACAAGAGAGCAGACAATGGGGTGGAGGGGGTAGGGGAAGGGGAGAGAAATAAATAAATCTTTTAAAAAACCCTGATGAATGGATAAATAAAATGTGATATACATGGAATATTATTTAGCCATAAAAAGAAATGAAGTTCTGATATATGCGACAACATGGATGAACCTCAAAGACATCATGTTGAGTGAAACAAGTCAGACACAAAAGGACAAATACTGTGTGATCTCACTGATATGAAATAATTAAAATAAACTCATAGATTCTGACTATGTAGAATATAGATTACCATGAAATGAGGTGGGAGTAGAGAAGGGAGGTTTAATGCTTAAATTGTAGAGTTTCTATTTGGGTTGATGTTGAATTTTTGGAAATGGATGACAGCACAACATTGTGAATATAATTAACACCCCTGAATTATACATTTGAATGCAGTTAAAATTAAGGGATGATAAAATTAAGGGATGACATGGGAAAGTACTGTTTTGGAGTTGAAGATACATTAAAGGTTTTGGAAATGGGAGTTGTAGCAATTCTAATAGACTATGAAAATCTCAATATACTGAGACATGCTCTTCATTGCCAAGGCACAGAAGAGGAGAAAATTCTCTAAGTCCAGAATAAGAGAAGGAGACATCTCATTTCACAGAAAAAGAGATAGAACAGGAACATGAGCTGATTGAGAGCATGCCTCTGCTGGGATGGTTTGCTAACAACTATAAAAAATTCAGGGAAACGGACTTTGGCCCAGTGGTTAGGGCGTCCGTCTACCATATGGGAGGTCCGTGGTTCAAACCCCGGGCCTCCTTGACCCGTGTGGAGCTGGCCATGCGCAGTGCTGATGCGCGCAAGGAGTGCCGTGCCACACAGGGGTGTCCCCCGCGTGGGGGAGTCCCACGCGCAAGGAGTGCGCCCGTGAGGAGAGCCGCCCAGCGTGAAAAGAAAGTGCAGCCTGCCCAGGAATGGCGTCGCCCACACTTCCCGTGCCGCTGACGACAACAGAAGTGGACAAAGAAACAAGACGCAGCAAATAGACACCAAGAACAGACAACCAGGGGTGGGGGTGGGGAATTAAATAAATAAATAAATCTTTAAAAAAAAAAAATTCAAAGTTACACTGGAAATTGTCACAGATAAGTCAGAAGAAGGATCCCAGTTAGTGAAAGGATTTTGTTGGAATTGGAGATATCTTGCGCTACTGAGTAGATTTCCAGGGAATGGAATAGCAAGGAAGAGAAGATGAAATTTTTGACTGAGATGACTACTAGGCAGTTGACATGGGTCCAGCAAACTGTGCCTGACCTACCAGCATCCAACCCAAGGAGCATTCCATGGTGGAATCCAAAAGGATCCCTGCCTTGCAACTGGAACATTTCCAGAACTTAAACCATAAGTATTGGATAGTGAAAAGAAAACTGAAACAAACTTAGGCCCAGCCCTACACTTTGGGTTGTCATAATGTCAGCACAGCAGCCTACAACTAAATTCCTAAATGCCTCATTGGCTAATTTTTAAAAGAATTTCAGTTCTTTTACCGATAGCGAAATTGTATTTTATGAGGAAAAAATGATTTTTTTAACCTTGATACATACAAGCCAAAATACTTTAACTGCTGTAAACCTTCAAAAATTAATAGAAGTGAGATCATTTTCAAAATCATCCGTATTAAAGTCATATAAACATTAAAAATACTCATAAGATGTAAGTCAATGTGGCTAAACGGTTGAGCACTGGCTTCCTACATACTAGGCCCCAAGTTCAATCCCTGGCCCCTGTACTTCAAATATATATATGTATTATTATTATATATATTATTATATATATTATGCTTTAACTTGTTAAATATATGTCTCAGAGACTTAAATCTTTGATCCATCCATGTGCCAGTTGAGAACTGAGTCTCAGCAGAGTTGCAACACCTACTCTCCAGTTCACTGGACTCACCCAGGACAACTAACAAGGAGATGATGATGGACAACACCCATCCCAAGGAACAGAGAGTGTCTGCAACTGCAAGCAGGATAGTCCCATCCATCTGCCCCGTGGGACCTAAGTCCCCTCTCAATTAGAAACCAAATGGGCATCACCATCCCAAAATCCTCAAGACTGAAGAATGAACAATGGCCTGAAGTAGACATTATTATTCTATTATAGACGTATTATTATTCTAACAATGGAAGAACTTTTATCACTGATATAACAGCAGTGCCACCGGAGGCTCTAAGAAAAGGTGTAATATGGGGGCATTTTTGGGACATTGGAATTGTCCTGCGTGACATTGTAGTGACTGATACAGGCCATTATATATTTTGTTATAACCTGCAAAATTGTGCAGGATAGAGTGTAAATTATAATGTAAACTATAGTCTATGGTTAGTAGCAATGCTTCAATATGTGTTCATCAATTGTATCAAATGTACCACAGTAATGAAGGTTATTATTAATGTGGGAAAGCGAGAAGGGGAGGGGATGGGGCATATGGGAATCCCCTACATATATATATATATATATTTTTTTTTTTTGGCAGGCAGAGTTTATTGGGAAGCTCTCTCAATGAAGGGGGTCTGAAGAGAGACTTCAGCCCATTTTCCCTATATTTTTTAAAAAGATTTATTTATTTATTTCTCTCCCCTTCCCCCCCACCCCGGTTGTCTGTTCTCTGTGTCTATTTGCTGCGTCTTCTTTGTCCGCTTCTGTTGTTGTCAGCGGCACTGGAATCTGTGTTTCTTTTTTTTGTGTCATCTTGTTATGTCAGCTCTCTATGTGTGTGGCACCATTCCTGGGCAGGTTGCACTTTCTTTCACGCTGGGTGGCTCTCCTTACAGGGTGCACTCCTTGCATGTGGGGCTCCCCTACATGGGGGACACCCCTGCGTGGCAGGGCACTCCTTGCACACATCAGCACTGCGCATGGCCAGCTCCACACGGGTCAAGGAGGCCCGGGGTTTGAACCGGGGACCTCCCATGTGGTAGACAGACACCCTAACCACTGGGCCAAGTCCACCGCCTTTCCCTATATTTTTATGTAACATTTATGTAATCTAAATCTTCTTTAAAACTAAAGATTAAAAATTTTTAAATTAATATAAATAAAACAATCATAGGGAAAAATAAATATCTTAAATTAGCTAATGAAGTTACTAAAAGATAGTCTAGTAAGATCAATTTTGTAAGATTTGAGAGGATTATTAATTCCAGGTATTAAAACATACAGTTTTTCTAATTTCATACAGATATAGACAATTTGAGCAGTGGGAAAAATTTATGGAAGACAGAGGCTGATGCCAGTATATATGGTATTTTAATATATGACAAGGCTGCTATTTTGAATTATTACGAATTATTCTTTTTCATAAGCAGTGCTTACACAAATGAATATCCAAATGGAATCAAATAAGGTTGAACTTCTATAACAGCACGTGGAAAATTAATTCTACCTGGACTAAAGAAATAAATGTAATAAACTTAAAAATTAATTTTAGAAGAAATTTAGTGACCTGTATGAGAAAATCTTTTTAACAAAGGCAGGAACCCAGGACTTATAAAGGAAAGGGACCATATAGTTTTACTAAATAGGTGTGGCAAAAGATAATATAAGCAAAGTCAAATAAATATGATATTTTGGGAAAATATTTGCAACACACATTGCATGTAAAGGGTTAACACTTATAATACACTGAGCTCCTCCAAATTCACAAAAGGAAATAAAAATCCAATAAGAATCCAATGAAATCTCTTCAAACGATGGATTCTGATTCGTCTCTTCTTAAATATGGGCTGGCCGTGGAACAGAATGTAGCAGAAGCGACACTATATGGCCTTCAAGTTGAGGTCATAAACGACAGCTACAGACTGGTCCTCTCTGGCACTTGGGATCCTTGAGCTTGGAGCCCAGTCAATACACTCTGAGGAAGCCCATATGGAAAGACCATATGAAGATAATGTGGTGCCCCCAGCCAACAGCCATCGATTGCCATGCACTGAAGCATGAAGTTGCCAGATGATTCCAGGACTTCAAGTTTTCCAGCCGAGGCTCCACACATTGTGCAACAGTGATAAGCAGGTTCACAGTTCTCTTTCCAAACTCCTCACCCACGGAACTGATGACCATAATAAATAATTATGTTAAGCAACTAAATGTTGGGTCATTTGTTATGCAATCCCAGCACCTGGGACAGCTATGCATAGGAAATCCAAGGGGGCGATAAATATGAGAAAACGTGTTCCAGCTCACTGCTACCAATTGTTTGAGTTCAAATGCTGGCTCTGCGAATTCCTAACTGTGGAACCTTGGGCAGGTTACCTAATCTCTTTGAATAAGGATACCTTATTCAAACCCTCAGTAAATGTTAGCTGATATTAGCAGTAGCACCCATAGGCACCAGAAGGAGGCAGGAAGAGGCAAAATGCTGGGAAATTTAACAAAGTTGGAGAGGAGCTGTATTCATCAAAATGCCTCAAATTTGAGGGAGGTCATCTTTTGATCTATAATATGCTAATGCTCTCCATTTGATTCTTACAGTAATTCTGTGGTGGGTATAGAATAATTATCATCATTCCCATTTCAAAGATGAGCTGTAGGAGAGAAGCGGCTCACTCAAGGCCAGATAGGTAATGATTAGCAGAGGTGAAATTGAGCCTTAGTCTTCTCATTCTAAGGTCAGGGTTAGTCCCAATCAGAGGTTACTGGGGGGGTTCCTGAGAATGTGAATTTGGGAAATTACGAGTCATGTCTAAGTTGTGATGTAAGGCTAATTATACTGCATGCTCTTTAGTCCACATGCTCCCATCCTTCCCACCAAGGTTTAGACATAACTTGAAAGTTAAAATCAAGTGTAGCTAGGGTGGTCAAAAGGAGTTATCCCAAAGAGCAGTATGCACACAAAGCATTCATTCTTCTTTGTCTTTTGGCTACTTAGAGAGTTGAAAGCTGATTGTACACAGCCTCAGGTCTCTCTGATTTCCACTGGATGGAACTGCAAGGAGAGGCAGGGAGTTGGGCTAGGGAGCAAACGCTGGTCCAGGGCTCTGGGACAAGTGTGACTCTATTTTAAAATGGGAAATTTGTCACATGCATAGTAAGTGGCAGAATCAGGATTTAACTCAGCCCAAAGTCTTCACCATCCTTTCCTCTTTGCCATACCATCTTCTTTTCCTACATTGCCCGACCCCTACCCCCACCCCCAATGCAGCAATGGGGCTAAGGCCCCAGGACAGAAAGTGACTATCCCAAGATCACACTTGAATTTATTGAATTTATTTTATTGGTTGCCATTTTTACAATGGATGGAGTTCAGACCCCTTAGCTTGGGTGATCAGCCCTTCACAAATAGCCTCAGTCAATCTTTTCTTCCTAGTTATCTGACACTCCCTCCCACAGCTCCTTACTTCAGCCACACAGTCTTCACTCATATTTCTTCATTGAGTTGACTCATTTATCTTTGCAAATTGTCCCTCTTTGTTTAGTGGTGTTTTGTATCTTAATGTCTACTTTGTCTGATATTAGAATAACAGTTTTGTGTTTACATGGTATATCTTTTCACATTCCTTTAAATTCAAACTTTGTGTCATTATATTTAAGCCATGTCTCCTATAAGCAGCAAATGGTTGGGATTTGTTTATATATATATATATACAGTCTCTAATTGTTGTCTTTTAAACCATTGCATTATAATTATTGGGTTTTAAACCCGTCATCTACTATTTGTTTTCTACTTCTTTCATCCACTTTTTTTCTTTGTTATTACTTTCTTGCTGACTTTTGGAATGATAAAGTATATCAATTGTTTCATTTTTCCCTTCTATTAGCTTGTTAGTTATATATTCTTATTTTGTGTATTTTAGTGGTTGCACTAGAGATCACAACATGCATTCTCAAATTACTATAATCTCCCTTAAATGAATGCTTTTAACAATTCCCTGAAAAGCAAGAATCTTTCAATACTTTAGCTCCATTAACTTCCTTTCAAGCTAGTGTGCTATTATTTCTTCAATTTTAATACTGCATATAATTTAAACTCTACTATATATTTAGCATTGTGCCTATTATTATATTCATTGTATTAAATCACAATCATTCATTTAGATTCACCCTTTCTCATGCTCTTTTACATTCTTTCTGGGGATCATTTTCCTTTCATCTGTAGAACTACCTTTAGTATTTTTCTTAGGACAGAGTTGTGGCAATGGATTCAATTTTTAAAATGTCTTTATTTCTCTTTTAATCTGAAGAAAATTTTCTCCAGATGTATAATTTTAAGCTAGTAGCTATTTCCTTTCATAATTTTAAAGATGTTATTTCCCATTTCCCTTTATTCCTGTTGAATTTCCTATATTCCTATATCCCTTGTTAAAGAAGCATCTGTCAGTTTTATTGTTACTTCTTTAAAGGTAAAGTATCTTTTTCTCTCACTCCTTTTCTAAAAACTAATGAATTAATTTTTATTACAGCTGTTGTATGTTTACAGAAAAATCATGCAGGAAGTATGCATTTCCATACACACACACCTACACAAACAGAGTTTCCCTATTAACATTTTTCAATAGTGTGTCTAGATGCTTTTAAGATTTTCTTTTCATGTGTGTTTTCTCAAATATTACTATTTTGTCCCTAGGTCTTGTTTTGTTTGTTTGTTTGTTTTTAATGGCACTCAGCACTTGTGTTTATTAAGTACTCCTTTTTTTCTTCCCTCCCCCTCCCTAACCCTGACGCCTTTGCTGTCTGTGTCCATTCACTGTGTGATCTTCTGTACCTATTTTTCTTTTTGTCTTCTCTTCTCATCTTTCTCCTCTAGGATTCACCGGGATTTGATCCTGGGGACCTCTGACGTGGAGAGAGGTCACCTCAGTTCCTGGTCTCTGCCACACTTCACCTTGACTCTCCCCTATGTCTCTCTTTTTTTATGTCATCATCTTGCTTTGTGACTCACTTGCGTGGGCACTGTCTCACCATGCAGGTACTTGGCTTGCTGCGTGGGCACTCGGCTTGCCACATGGGCACTCAAGTAGGTACTTGGCTCACCACGTGGGCACTCGGCTCGCCATATGGGCACTGGCTCTCTGTGCAGACACATTTTCTCTTCTTCTTTTTCATCAGGAGGCCCCAGGGATTGAACCCGGGTCCTCCCATATGGTAGGTGAAGGCCTTATCACTTGAGCCACATCCACTTCCCATAGGGCTTGTTTTCTTTGCATTTATCCTGTTGGAATTCCATATAATTTCTTGAATCTGATTTGATGATTTTCTCTTGTTTTGGAAACTTCTCAGCCAATATTTCCAAAATATTACTTCCTGGCTTTTCTCTCTCCTATTTTTTTTCTCTTATGTATTCTCTTTTAAATATGTCCCACTTGTCTCTAACATATTTTTCCCCATTTGCCATCCTGTCTTCTCTCTGTACCTCAGTCTGAATATTTACTACTCATCTATATCTTAAATGTCTAATTTGCTATTAAACATACTTATTAAGTTTTTTGTTTCAGTTATTGTACTTCCCATTCTAGAATTTCCACTTAACTTTTTTTATAGATCAATTCTTCGATGAGATTCTATCTATTCCTTTAGTTCTAAATCATAGTTATCATAATGTTTCAGTCTGATTACTAATATTTGAATAACCTGTGGGGTTATTTCTGTTGTTCTATTTTTTTCTTTTTCTTTTTGGACAATTGAGCTATTTCTTGGCATGCAGGTTGAGTTTTTCTAGAATGCCAAACATTCTGAAATAAAAAGTAGAGGTTCTGGCTGGTGTTTTCTTTCTCTGGTCTTAACTGAATGCCTAGGGTATTTGCCAGAGCACTTCTGACTTGCCAGGCCCTGAACACCAATCTCTGTCTCCCAGATTCCATGAGATCATGTAAACATTTGCTCAGCTCTCTGGTTTCCTAAAAGCTGCTTTCTCACTATGCAGGTGTCAGTAAGGTGTTACGAACCCTTGAGGGGCTTAAAATCAGGAAAGGCTGCAGGGAAGGCTGAAGGGACTGGGCTCTGGAGGAAGAACATTCAACTGAGTCTAAGGGAAAGGGCTAGACACCTCTTCTAGAGGGAAGTTTGTTTCTGCTTTTCCTCACTTATTCTTTGCTTCTGTGTTTTATCCATTTCTTTTTTTCCTTCAAAGAATCAATTATTTTATACAATTTCTTTCTACTTCAGAACCCAAAGAAGGTCCAAAAGGACCCATAAAGGTCTGAGGATCAGAGACATGTAGGACGGCAGGTTGAACAGATGGGCATTTGTATATGACTTTCATCTCCCATTCCAGGACAAATGGAAGAAGCCATATCTGGAATTCTTTGAACACATCTCCTAATAACCTGGAGACACCATCATGAAGTGCATCTCTCAACACCCAGAGAGCACCAGTGATAAAGGTCAGGATTAAAGGACAAGAAGCAAACATGTTCTCTATCAGTCATTTCATCCATTGCATGCTGCCCCACTTCTTCTCTTCCAGTACCTCCAACGCCTTCCTAGAAGCAGTGTTTAAGCATGGCCAAGCTTATCCACCTTCTCCAGAAGACGCTCCTGCTTCACAATGACCTAGTGTACAAATTCAGCTACCAGCCTCCACTTTTAATAAATATCACCAGGTGGCCCGTGAGCACACAGGTTAGTCCTGGGCTTTGCATTGCTTGAGAACTCCATGAAACAACCAGTTGGCTAAGACACAAAACGTGGTTATGGGCGCTTCTGCTGTGGTGGGTTGCATAGAAGGTAGCATACAGGTAGCCTCAAGGCAGGGCTGGTACTAGAAACCCAAACACCTGATTTCCAGCCAGGACCCTATCCACTTGGGCTACCCTCACACCTTCCCAAGGCTCCCATCAATGTCCACTCCTCTCAGAACCCCATCCTGGGCAGATTCCCCTTTCTCCACAAGAAAAGGGGGAGTTGCTGGTCCAGCCTTGATCGTCCTAGGAACTGGATAAGCTCAGCCATTCAGTGGCTGTTCAAGATATTGCAAGTAATACAGAGAAAGTAAAGAACAGGAACAGGTATTTGGCAGAGAAAGCTTGATACTTGATAAACAAGCTTTGGGAAAGTGTCTGGCCTCAAAGAAAATGGAAATACCATGCGCTGTTTAAATTGTGGTGGAATTGATGAAGTGTAAAAGGGTTCAACACCTAGGGAAATAGAGAACATGCACCTTATAAGAGCCTCAGAAATGCTCACATTCCTTGATGGGCTGATTCCACTCCTAGTAGTTCGTCTTAAGGAATGGTCATTGCTTCAGGGCCTTGACGTAAGGGGCACAATGACCAGGGTCACCCAGCTAGAGACAGTGTCAAAGTGCAGAGATGAAGTGCAGAGATGAATGGCCAGGAGCCAGACCCTTAGCCCCACCCCAGCCCAAGCTGGGGTGTTGGGAACTGGGGTGGAGAAAAGGAGGATCAGAAGTGCAGTCATCCAGGAGGCAAGGTGGGGATTCAGCAGGTTGTGGGGAGGCCAAAGCTATGCTTTCCAGGCAAATAGGAGTCCCACGGGACTCTGCTGATCCATCAATCAAGTGCAGGCCCGCCCAGCCCAGCCAGGTTGCACACCAATTCCAAACCTGGTAAAGTAGAGCCTTTGGGAAGGGCAAAACCAGTTTTTAGCACTAGCTGGCCCAGGTGGCAGGGGTGGGCAGAAAGTGGGCAATAGCTGCAGACAGTGGGAATGGGGAGTGAGTGGTGCACAGAAGGGTGACTGTGATGGTGGCCCTCAGTCTAGAGCATGCCAGGTGCTGGGCTAGGACCATGACCACAAATACGTAGTAGCTGCTCTTCTTAATGTCCATTTAAAGATCTGAAAACTGAGGCCTAAAGAGTTTAAGTGATTTGCCCAAGATCACACGACTGATTTAAGTGGCTGACCAGGGACTGACTAACTCATAATCATTCATTCAGTGAACACTGAACACGTGCTCTAGGCAGGGACTGGGCCAGACATGTTGGGGATGCCCGGCCCTCCTGGAGCTCACAGGCAAAGAGCATAGCCCACCTCGAGAGGCTGCTCAGTAGACGTCCTGAAGGAGGTGAGGCCGCCAGAGGAAAACCTGAACACGAGCAAGAGAGGCAGTGGGGTGTGAAACAGCAAGGTAAGGCCGGGGCAGGAGAACTTCAAGCAGCAGAAAGTGTGTGGCAAGGAACGAGACAATGGAGGCTGGAGAAGTAGGAGGCAAGTTGCAGAAAGCCATCTGGTGGCTGATAAGGTATTGCAGGCAAAACAGAGAAAGGAACATTTTAATAGCTGTTGCTAACATTTGTTGAATATTTACTACAAGCTTTTTTTTTTTTTTAGCATGCATTAACTTATTAACTGCACCACAACCCTAAAAGAAGGGTACCAGCTACCTTTGTTAATAACTTGCCAACATCACACTAATATCAAACAGGCAGCACAGGATTTGCCCAGGGAAGCTTGACTTGGCGCCCAAGCCCACCTAAGCGACACCTGCCTAGAAGAGTTTAGATTCATCTTGCAAGTGCGAAGGGCTGACTGGTTGGAGCGAGGTTTTGAAAAGGTGGTGGGAGGGAGCAGCAAGAGTTAAAGCAGGGAGAGAGTGAGGAGACTGCTGCAATCACAGATGAGATAGAGGCCTGAACCCGGGGAGCTGTGGGAGAGACAGGGCAGAAAAGCTTGTTGGAAAGTAAAAAACCAGTGGGCCTGGGAATCATAGCGGGCGTGGGGGAAGGCAGGGGCTCGGGTGGCTCCTGTCTCTGGTTTGGGTGTGTGGGTAGTAGCGGCACTAATCAGAGCAGGGGCCTGGGCTTGGTGAAAATTCAAGCTTTCAGGTTTGGACCTGAGGAGTCCATGGAGTTTCTGGGAGGCAACTGGACCAAGGGGAGTTGGGCTGAAAGTGCTGACTGGAAGGTGATACTGCGTAGGCAGTCACTTAAATGAATGGAGTGGATAAGGTCCACATGTCACACATTCAACAAATATTTCCTGGACAGCTCCTGTACCCCAGGTGTGCTGGACACTCAGACACTACAAAGAACAAGACAGATACGGTCTCTGCCTTGTGGAGTTCAAAGTTCACCGTCCAGTGGAGGGACAGTGAGCAGTGCTCTGACCAGGGGGAGCCCAGGGGCCTGTGGAAGCCTGGTGAGCTGAGAGCAGGGGAGTAGCAGTTTGATATGGTTGTGAATTCCAAAAATAGATATTGGATTATGTTTGTAATCTGGTCTATACCTGGGCATGATTGAGTTATGATTAGGGCTTTGATAGGGCCACATCATTAAGGCATTGAGTCCCCACCCACCAAGGGGTGGGGACTCACAGATACAAGGCATGGCAAAGGACAGAGTTGAAGGTTTTTGATGCTGGAGTTTTGATGTTGGAGTTTGATGCTAAAGTCTTAAGCTGGAGCCCTGGGAAGTAAGCTCAAGAGGAAAGAGTAGCATGTCCAGGAAGAGAGGAACCCTGAAGCAAGCCCCTGGAAGGGAGGAACCCAGGAAGCCTGAACCCTCACAGCCATCGGCAGCCATCTTGCTTCAACATGTGAAAACAGACTTTGGTGAGAGGGAAGTAACTTACACTTTATGGCCTGGTAACTGTAAGCTCCTACCCCAAATAAATACCTTTTATAAAAACCAACCAATTTCTGGCATTTTGCATCAGCACCCCTTTGGCTGACTAATACAAGGGGTCAGGAGCAGCCTCCCAGAGCACGGCTAGAAGCCGTCACACGGAGAGCAGAGAGACTGGACGGACCACCGTATTTCACAGTGCCCCTGGAGACAACAATCGAGCATCACGTTGGGGGCAGAGGCAAGGTTGCAGGCAGCTGAAGGGCAAATGGGGATGACGGAAGGGAAACACCAACGCGGGCCAACCCCTTAGATACCTGCTGGTACCCTCTCTGTTGTTCCCAGACGCATCTCTCCAAGTGGACTGAAAGCTCTGCAACAGCAAACACGATTTTCTTCTTTAGCCGCCCACTTCACACACATTCACACACACATACACACATATACATGACAGGGAACCAAGGCTGGGGTAGAATTAGCAATGGATTTAAAGTCAAAAGACCAGGGTTCAAATCCAAGCTCTGCCATTAACTGGCAGTGTGGCCTTGAGCATGTCACCTCCCTCCTGCATCTGCATTTCCTCCTCTTATAAAATGGGCCCAGTTCGACCCAGCTGATAGGACCATCATGAGGTGCCATCACACGCGTCCTCCATGGCATATTCTAGGGCCTCAGCTTCGATGTGGAAACACCACTACCACCCCCACTGTGTTCCCAACTTCTTACTCCAGCTCACTAGCTCTTAGGGCCTGGAAGCTTCTCCCCTCCACCAGTGTCTTCCCACCCCACTCTCTCCCCCTTTCTTGTGCCCTGGAGCTCTCCTCCCTGACCCTTGCCCCACTTTCCAGTTCCTGTCCTTACCACCCTCATCCCACCCCCAAGTTCCCAGCTAGAACCACCCTAGGGCCCAGTTATTCATTTACAAAGTCCATGCAGAACTGTACCAGCCTCAGCAATGCAGACCCAACCAGTGTGACTTAGGCTGGCGCTTTGGTAGGTCCAGGAGAGCAGATGGGCCCAGTATGTTCCGTCCCCCAGAGCCACGGAGCAGAGCCTCGGCCTGCCTCTCACCCCAACTCATTAGATGCCCTTGGGCAGCACCCTCCCTGGACTTCATGCTCCCTGGTGTAATATCAGTGAGGTGAGCTAAATGATTCTAAGGTCTTGCTAGCTCTGACATGCTGTGGTCATGCATCCAACTCAGTTCATCCTGTAATAGTAGGAACAGTAAAAACAATAGCTAACATTTACTGTGCACTAACTGCGTGCAAGGCCCTAGTCTAGGTGTTTTACATGACCTATCTCTTTTAATTCTTACACCTCCCTTATTAGATAGATACCATTTATTGTTCCCATTTACAAATGAGGAAACTGGAGCTCCGTGAGTTGGGGCGATTGAGCCAGTTGCACAGGATTAGGTGCCAGAGCTGTGCTGCATCGAGGCTGCCTGACACAGACCTGGGCTCTTCACCTCCCTGCTGCCGGGGGCATCCTGTGGGCATCCATCTCTTAAGATGCCCCAAGTGTAGCAGAGGGCTGTGTAAAATGCCAGCCCTTTACCAAACTGGGATGGATACATCAGACCAGAGAAAGACTCCAACAAGTCCAGCTTGGCCAGTGATGAGCATTTATTTAGGGAGGATTTAGGGAGGTCTCCTCCTCCGTGGCAGGAGGACGCAGCTCCCGGGCCTAGTAGCTGCCTCTTCCTCATTCTTGGCAGTGGGAGGAGAGACGGCACTTCCCAGGCTTGCGTCCACACTTACTGCCAGAGGAGAGGGGTCTTCCGTGGGGCATGTCTACATGCAGCTAGAGGGGAGCTGCCTTCTAAAGAATGCAGTGACATGACTTGACAATAATTATCAAGGCTTGCAGGGGATGTGCATGACCTTTACAAGAAACAGATCCTAAAGGAACAGATGTTTTCAGCACGGCAGAAGTTATACATTGGTGGAAAGATTTATTGATATCGTGATGGTTAGACAGTTTGGGAAAAACAGATAACCATAGCAGGCTTCTGGAAAAACAGGTTAAATATTCTTGTACAAGACCTGTTGATCAGTCACCAGTTCATAACCAGTTCCTGAGGCTTGCCTTTTTAACTACTCAGGAATGCTGCTGCAGTTTGGGGAGGGGGAAAGAACTGGAAGGGTTGGGAGAGAAAATGCGAAGTCATATATCCCTCATGAGACAAAATCTCTGGCTCAATGACTAACTGCTTAACCGAGCATCAGACCTGAACTGTAAACCCAACAGCTCCTCCCATACATCCTCTGTGGATTTCCCATGAGTTCCTAAACACCTCATGCCCATAATGCATCATCATCCACTCATGCCCCTCTCCTGGCATCTGCCATTGTCAGTGTTGGCTCCACCCAGGCCATTCAGTGCCTTCATGTGAACTAGAAAAGCCATCCTTTCCTCCAAGCGGACACAGTCCCCAACTAGGGTGCCAGGCCTGGCTAGCAGAGGGCAGGCTAGATTTCCTTACCTCAGTCGAGCACCCTTTTGTGGGCACAGTCTGCACAACCCAATGCTCCACCAACTTCCAGCTCGCTCAGGACAGAAAACACTGGAATTCCTCCTTAACTCCACCCTCTCTTCTCATGGGCTGCCTCTGTTCTGCATCTCCAGAGAGCTGGAGTCTCTAGAGAACAGAGTCCCAGAAACAGTGTCCCCCTCTCACTCTCGAATAATGGCCCAGTGAAGTAGCCACTGGGCCCCCAGGCCATTTCTAAGGGAAGGGGAGGTGTGACGTCAGGCAGATGGCTAAGCCCCACCAGCCTGGTGCCTGCCAGTAGTCCTGTGCTGTTTATGGACTTGGCCTCTGGGGCGCTGGAGGCCCGGATGCCCTTGAAGCCCAAGGAAAGACCGGGCAGAGGTGCTGGCATCACCTGAGGGAGTTCCCAGCACTTGAGAGAGTAGAGCCTGCCTGAAACTCAGATTCAAAGGTTTTGCTGAGCTCGCCCTTGCTACTTACTAAGTGTGCAGCCACCAGGTGGCAGCGGAGCCTACAGGCAGACAGAGGGCGAGCAGCCCCCGGAAAGGAAAGGCCAGAGGGACCGGCGATGTTCAGGGGAGCTCATCACTGACCCCAGGACCTACAACCAAAGACAGAGCATATACGTGTGCACATTTGTGTGTCTATGCCTGTGTAAGGTAGAAGGGGGGGATGGACAGACATCCCACCAGACAGACAGCTCAAGTTTCATCCCTTTCCTTTGGGTCTCTTCACCAATTCCTGGACTCCCCTTCCTCTGAAATCAGCCCTGCCCTGGATGCTGGTGATGCAGAAGGATGTGGCCCAGTTCCTGCCCTCGTTATGCTCCCAGACGTGAGGCTGGGGCTGGGGCTGGGGCTGGGCACAGACACCATAATGTGGCGAGTGCAGAGAGGGAGAGAAGTACCAGGGCTGGAATTGCCCAGAGGAACCCCTTAACCCAGTTCCTGGAAGAAGGGACATCTAAGTTGACCATAGAAAGAGTTCTGGCGAGTTCTGGCGAGTCTCAAGTACGATAATAAAACATAGTATGTCTGTTTCTCTGTTTCCTCCCAGCAATCCTGCAGTGCAGATATACAGAACCAGTTTTACCAGCATGGAAAGGGCGAATCTGAACGCCTAGGAGGGCCCCCAGGGGGCGAGGAGCAAAGCTGGAATTTTAACTTGAGCCTGCATCATTCCAAAGCTCAAGCTCTTGACCACTGTGCAAACTACCAGGAACCAAAAAATGGAATGAGAGCCAAGTTGGAAAGTCACGCCCAAGGCCAGATCTGGGTGGAAAGCAGATGCCACCCACCTGGTCCCAGAGCAAGTTCTGACCACTCCAGCCACCCGGCTCACCAGTGAGGTTGGTCCAAGAGGGCAGGGTACAATGCCTGTGATTGCTCCCCCTCTCACACCTGCATTCCCTCTCCGCACCTCCCAGCCCCTGCCACAGCCCGACGAGAGGAGACTCCACTGGTAATCCTCAGCGGATGGCTCACTGGAGCTCAATAAGTAAGCAGTATTTCCACTCATGTCATTCTAAGCATGCGTGAAGTAATCTTGAAAATCATCTTGACCACCCAGCACTCTGTCCTATAACTGGTGAGACTCTGGTTACCAGAACTCCACAGCCTCTTTTGGAAATCAATTTTAGGCTGGAAGTCCATCTTCAGGTCTCACTGAAGTAAGCAGTGCTGCATCCCTGGGTGGAGGCTTTCTGTGCCTGTGTTTGGGTGTCACCTATAATGTAACCCTGTGGATTTCATGCATTTTAAGTGGGTGAGAAGAAAGATGGAGGCCCAGTTCCAGGAAGCAAAATGAACAAAAATACCCTGTAACAGTAAGAAAATCTCCTGGTCCCAGAGTCCCGGCCTTAGGAGGCCTGAGCTGTTCTGCTCAGAGAGCTGGTGGAAGGGAGCCTTGGGAGATGATGGCACACACCAAAAAGCGAGATTTCACGGAGGGGACGATCTCCTGGGCCAAGGGGCAGCACTGGGGCAGGTTGGGAGAGTGGGGAGGGTTGGGGAGGGGGCAAAAGAGATCACTAACTGAAAAGAAAGAAGGGAGGCGAGGTGAGAGAGGACAGAGAAAGACAAGAAAACAGATGAAAACAGAGGCCCAGAGACGCACTCAGAGAAAGAGACAGAAACAGCAGGACTGACGGAGGTTGTGAGAGGCGAAGACCAGGACTGGGTGGAGAGGGGAGTGAAAGGGGGCGGGGAGAGCAGGAAGGAGGGAGGCGCCTCGGCCCGCGGGGCGTTCCCGCCTGAGCCCCGCCCTCTGCTCTCGCCAGGCTCCTCCCTGGTCTGTCACTCAAGGAGCGCAGAATCCCCTCCCAGCCCCCAGGGATGGGGGAGGAGAGCGCGCCTCCGCCCCGCCCAGAGTCCAGAGGCTCCCCCTCCCCCGTCCCCCTAGCGCCACCCCGGGGGACAGGCTGCGCGGCCCGATAGATGGTGGGGGGCCCAGCTGGTGCGTTATCAGCCTCCTCCAGGAGCGAGCCTGAGCCACTCAGCGTCTGCCAGTCTGAGATTAAGCCCCGGGAGGGTCACTAAGCGCCGCCCTGGCCCGGACCCAGCCTCCTTTCTCTCCCTGATCTGACCAGGCTGGCAGGTGGCAACTGGCGATAAGAAATGGGGGGCTCAGGCCTTCTGAGGCCGGCAGTTACGTGCTCCCAGCCCCCTGTCAGGGCAGGAACATGGGCTGGGGGAGGGGGGGAGGCCAGTGCCGTAGAGGCCCTGCAGGGACCCCCAGGGTTCCCACCGTCCTGACCCTGCCCAAACTGAGGGAACCAGTGTGGGGAGGGGGGCTCAAGAGGCTCCTGGAGAAACCCCAGAGTGCCAGGGGTCCTGCCCCAGCAGCCACCAGGGAGCAGGTGAGCAGAGAGAGATAGCTGGCCCTGCCGGGCCAGACCTCCCAGGTGTGAGTGCCTGGCCGGCCCTGCTGCAGGGAGATGGGCTGTGGCTCTGCCTTCAGGCCCTGTCCGGCTGGAAGGGGGTCCAGGCTTTCCCTCAGGAAGCAACTGGAGCCAGAGACAGGAGCACATGTGGCCTCAGGCGAGGAGAATCAGATGGGGCAACCGAAAGGTCCAGGCCAGGAGGCTGGAAAAGAGGAAGGGGGTTGCACCTTAGCAAAGGCCAGACCCCAGAACCTCTCTCTCCTTTGGTAAGTGAGGAGCTGAGCTGGCCTCCTGACTCTGTCTTCTGGTCTAAACAAGGAGACTTCCCAGAGGAAGAGGAACCTTAGCTGGGCCAAGAAAAAGGAATAGGAAGAGTTTAAACTGGCAGAGGTGGGGTGAGAGGGCATCAGGCACTGGAAACCACATGAGCGAGCAAAAGCCTAGAGGCGGAATCACAAGAGCTACAGTCACCTTTAATTGAGCTGAGGCCCAGAGAGGAGAACCACCTTGGCCCAGGTCACACAGCAAGGCAGGAATAGGCCTGGGCCAAAGACCCTGCTTTCCCACCTCAGGGCTCTTCCTTCTGCTAGAGCCTGCTCCCTAAACCCCAGTGAGGTGAGAAGGGATCATTCTCATTTGAGATGGGTCTTCCCTGGGGCAATTTGGAGGTTCCTGCTGTGCCCACCTACTTCTCTCCCCATTGATGGGTTGAGATGGATCATAAAGTATGAACTGGGGAAGAGACCCCTCACCAAGCCCAGATCTTGTCCAAGGGAGGCCCTCCTGGGGGCTTTATGGAAGGAAGCTCATGCAGGCCCTGTTTCCAGGGGCCACATCTGGGGCTAAGAAGGAGAGGTGAACCGGGCCCAGGCCAGCTGGGCTGGGGGGTGGCATGATCAGGAGTGGGACAGCTGGGCCCTGGGCCCTGCCTTCTGTAGTGACCCCTGTGGGAGTGGGCTACTGGGCTGGGCCAGGGGGGCACAAGACGGACTTTATCCCAGGACTGGAGAGGCATGGCCTGGCTTGGCTGATCAGACAGGGCATGGGAGAATAGGAAATTGGCCAGGCTCCAGGGGAGAGAGGCAGCATGCCCTGGGCCTCTGGGGTTTTCCCATCCTCCCTGACCAGCCAGGTTCTTAATCCCTTGGTCAGCCTTCTGAGAGGCCCCACCCACTAGGCTCGGTCTAGGCAGGTGTGACAATGTGTCATTCTTTACACTTTCAGGAAGGGCAGAAGCTCAGGAGGCCTGGGGCTGAGAGGTGAGGCCCAGACTCTCCCCTGGGCAATTTGGAGGAGGCAGAGGAATACTCATGTTTAACCAGGGTGCTGGGACAGATTGCGACAGATGGCAGAGGAGAGCTCTGGGACAAGGTAAACTGCCTACTACCCTCTTGCCCTACACCTCTGGATCTGGGGATGCTCCTGGGTGAGTCTGTCTCAGGGTGTCACCCAGAGAGAGAAACTGTAGCTGTTCCCATGATACTGACAGTCCCTGGCAGGCAAGAGGCCTCCAGGGTCAGCCAACCTAGCTGAGTCACACCTCCTCTTTCCTCTCCCTCCTGCTTCATTCCCATTAGGGCCTGGTTCTCTGGCCCCCCACCCCCACCCCCGCCTCCATCCCAGGACTCGGAGTCGGCTGGATTTTACTCCAACTCTGCTGCGAGACTGACCAAGTCCTCTGCAGAGGGGAATCTGATGCTCAGAGAGGACAGTGACTCTCCCAAGGTCACACAAGTCAGCAGGGGACCCAGGACTCAAATCTGGGCTTCTTGGGTCGCAAGTCTCTTCTCCCCTGGCATTTCCTATGCCCAAAGCCCAGGACAGAGGGGCTATGACAGAGGGAAGAGAGCTGTAGCAATGAGAAAACTTTGAACAGGCTGCGATTCTAGCTGGACTGGAGGTGGGGGTGGGGGTGGGGGTGGGGATGGCTGTGGGTGGAACAGCCCAGAATCACGTGTGCGCAGGTGAATCAGTCTTGGCAGGGGGGTGGGGGAGGACTGGCAGGAGGGGCCTTGCCTGCAACTAGCTGGCCGCACAGGGCCGCTCAGAGAGGCCTCTGACACCCTCCTCCTGCCCACATACACAAAAGAGATCCCGCTTGCGTCAGGGTCAGCCCCCCCCCCGCCCCCCCCCCCCCGCCCCTCAGGAAGCCTATCGTGACTGCTCTGACCAAAGAGGGGGTTTGGCCTGGCAGGACAAGGTCCACCCAGTGGCCGGGCTGGGCTCCCCTGCCCCTGGCCTCCCCTTCCTCCCCAGCTTTTCCACGCACGTGAGCACAGCAGGCACCCCCGCTCACGGGCACTTCCACACTCAGACACTCCTTTATCCCCGACGTGGACACAGCCCGGCCCCTTCTCGGCCGCTGCTCCCTGGGTGTTGGGGGTTCTGGATAATCCCCCAAAGTCACCCTGACGGTGGCCTCAGAAGGTGATTGTCCAGTTTCAGAAAGCAAGATTGAGCCTCCCTGGATGCCTGAGGGGCTGCTTCTGAGCCCTGGGGGCTTCATCCCAGAAATACAAAAAGTCTTTATTTCCTAGAAATAAGGGCCCATTTCCACAGTGATGGGGGAGGAGACGTGAGACAGGGTGGGAAGTGCTGAGCTCACTGTCCTCTTCAGAAAGCTCTTCTGAATTGGACGGGAGACCCCCCCCCCCCCCCGCCCCGGGAGATCCCAGAGCCCCAGCTGAGCCCAGCCTGGACTCCATCTGAGCTCTGACCTTGGTGGGCTACAGTTCAGGGGAGAAGAGGAGCTGGCTGGGGTTGGGGGCAGTCAGCCCCCTGTGGAAAACTTCTGCATAGAGAGGGAGGCAGGTGGCCTGGGTGGAGGAGGTGGCCCTCAGTCACGGTGCCTGGCAGCCTCAGGGCTGGGCCCACAGGGGAGCAGGGCACAGGCAAGGGGGGATCACATGGGGGTGCTGCGGACCTTGCCCTCCTCCTCAGGGATATTCTCATAGGCGTTCTCATGCTCGGGGGACCTGAAAGAGGACGACAGGAGCCTGGGGTGCCATTACACCTTCCATCCCACCCCCCTCCCTGCCCCATCCTGCACTTGTGAGGGCAGCATCTTCCGGAATAAATACTTGACTCCCAGAAGGGGGCTCCCCTGGCCATATGTGGTCTTGTACACCTGAGACCAGAGGCCTCTCAGCACCACAGCGCTGCAGCCCCTCTCCCTCCGAGGCCCCTCCCCCACTGGGCCCCTTCCCATACCAGGATTCCCCCCATCCCATCATCAAGTCCCCTTTTCTGTTGACCCCCTCTCCCCCATGCCCACTCCCCTCTTGAGTCCCAAGCCACTGACTGAGACCGCCCCCCACCAAGCCCCTGTCCCCTTCCTGGGCATGGAGCCCAGGAGTCCTCCCAGAGCCCAGCACCCCATGAGCCCTTCCCCTCACTGAGCCCGCTCTCTCCGCTGCGCCCCTCCCCACCCTCAGAAGCCCCCCGGGCGCAAGGCCCTGCCCCGGCACCTCACCTGAAGCTGGCCGCCATCGAGGAGTACCTTCCATCCATTCCCACCAGGACCCCGTCGGCCTTGTCTCCCACAGTCATGACCAGGTTCCCAGGCTCCCTGGGGATGGACACGTCATGGGGCTCCCCAGGTCCCCTGCCGCTCAGGCCCCCCTCTGGGTCCCGGTTCCCACGAGCCCAAGGGGCAGAGCCCACCCCTTCACGAACCACCTGTGCCCAGCAGGACCGGCCAGCAGCCTGATCTGGCCCCACCCCGGGACCCTCACGCCTTCTCCTCTCCTTGCTGTGGGGGCCTCAGATCTGGGCCTGAGTTTTGCAAAAGACTTCTCCTATGCCCCAGGCCGCTCTCCAGCCCCCCCAGCCCACACTGCTGCTTCCGTTCTGGCCTCCGCTCAGCCTCCAAAGGACCCCTTGGTGCAGGCCCTCAGTTCCTCCAGGACTTTCCTCGGGCATAGGAGAAACATGGTCAGTGGCCGCTGAAGGCAGAGCAAGGGCCAGCGGCGAGAGAAAGGTTTGCTGACTGAAAGCATCCTACTCAAGTTCAAACCCACTGCAGTGAGGCCTCTGCCCCCACCACGGCAGAAACTGCCCTCACGAAGGTCACCCCTCGACCCTGGCTGGCTTTCCTCGGGCAGCCCACAGACTCCAGTTAAACTCAGCAGCTCCCCCCGGATCTGCTCCTCCTCTTGCATTCTCTGCCTCGGTAGATGGTCCCGGGCAGGAGCCTGGAGCCCTCCCGGCCCTCCCTGCCCTCCCTCCATCCGCCGGCCCCCAGCATCCCCTCCTAGATGGCCTTAGGCCTGGCCCCTCCTCCTCCTGCGCTGCCACCCGACAGTGCACACTCTCTACTGGTCTCCCGCAGGACCTCCTCGCTGGTCTCCTGGCCTGCTGACCGGCCCCCTCCTGTGCCGCCACCACTTGGCAGCCAGGGTGAGTGCGAGGGCCACATCGCATGCCGAAGCTGCCTTAAAAACTTTCCGGTGGATTCCTGTCGCTCTAAGGTCACAGCCCCAGGTTTGGGTTAATTAACGCACAAGGCCCGGCTGACCTCTCCAGCCTCCTGCAGGCCTGGCCCATCCCGCTCCACCCCAACCACGGAGCTTCCTGTATCTTCCTAAGGGGGCCAGGCGAGGCTGCTGCTAGCACCCAGGCCATCTTGGTGAGAGGTAGTGAAAGATGCCCTTCTGGACAGACGCAGCCTTGTCCCAGGGTGCTAGCCTGGCAAGCACCGAGGGGGCCGGATTTCAGCACCTCCACCCTCGGGCTTGGTACGTCAGCACCCAGCAGCCCTGGCGCCACACCCCCAAACTCAGGACCCCAGGTATACCTTTCCCTCGGCCTAAATTGGTGACTGCCTCCTCCTCATTCTTCAGGTTTCAGGATAAGTAAATGTACGACGAGGGAAGCCTTCCTCGAATGCCCGCAGCCCCAGCCCCACAGCGCGCTCCGCACTTTTCGGATAGCGACAAGAATTGCACTCGCGATCGCTCACTTCTTGTCACCTTCCCTTCCAGGCCGTGAGTCTGTGAGGGCAGGAGTTGTAGTCTGTCCCACTCCCCCTCTGTCCCTCCAGCGTGCAGCACAGTGGCTGACCCCACCGCAGGCCTCACTATCACCCTGTCGGTGCAGAGAGAAGCACTGAGACTGCATGAGGAGAAGGCGCTTCCCGCAATCTCCGGAGCCCCACTCTGGAGCCGGCAAGCCTGAGCTCTAGTCCTGGCTGCAACAACTCGCCCTGCCGCCGTGGGCCTCGGGCTCCCTTCCACACCGTGAGAGGACAGGGCTCGGGATTTCGGGGGCCCTTCTCCCTGAGCCTAGAGCTGGTGCGCGGGGCCGGCCCTGCTGGTGAGGGAAGGGCCCCACCGGCCGCCCTCACTCACGGCTCATCCCGGCACCAGAAGCGGTTGACGGCGTAGGCGACTGCTACGAGCACCAGGAACACGGCCACGGCGATGACACCCTGCATCCAGGGCTGCAGGTTTCCCAGGCCTGGAAAGGGGGGCGGGTGGGCTGTGCTGGCGGGGCCCACGGTGGGGGCGCGAAGCGCGGGCCAGGGGGAGGGAGCCGAGGGCTGGGGCCGCTCCAGGAGGCCATCAGCAGGCGGCCAGGGCCAGAGGAGATACCTGGGGTGGCAGGGTGGGAACGAGGGCCCCACCGAGCTTAAGGGGTGGGGGCTTGGGAAGGCAGCTCAGAGGGAACACGGGAGTTGGAAGAAGGGTGAAGGGCCACGGCGGCAGCAGGCCGGGCGCCGTGTCCTGGATCCAGGCAGACCCGGGCCTTTCCGGCTCCCTGTGGCTCGGCACTTGCAGGGCGCCTCTCCCGGGCAGTGCTCAGGCCTCAGGAGCAAAGGGCAGGTGCAGGCCTCCTGCCCCCTCCCTGCGCGCACGGGCGAGGGCGGCCAGGGCTGACACCACTGGGCTGGCATCTGGAAGAGCCTGTTCTGTAACCAGAGGTTTCTCAGGGCTGGGAAGGGTTGGGAGAGGGCTGCAGGTGGGGCTGCTCAGCTAGGGCGGCAGCGACTGCCCAAAAAGAGGCCCGGGACAGGGAGACGACTGGCAGAGCCAGCTCTCCTCTCAGTCTTGGAGGCCAAGGAAGAAGCTTCAAAAACCCCATTTTTTAAAGAGGTACCAGGTGCCCAGGGATTTAGGGCCAGAGACCAGGCCAAGGTCCTGCCCTGCCCCCTTTCTGCCTTTGACACTTGACACCACTTCACACCCTCAAGGTTTCCCAGAAGGCTGTGCCCTTAGGCCACTCAGGGCTACCCTCTCTCCTAAGCTTGCTGTGCATCCTGAGCCACAGAGAGGTCAGCCAGGTGGAGGAAAGACACACAGCAGGTAGGAGGGGACAGAGGCCAACAGCAGGCTCCTCAGGGGTCCTGCTTCCAGGCCAAAACACCTGCATCCCCAGGGCCATACTCTGCTTTGAGGAGCCCAGGCTAAGCATCAAAAATCTCACTCTGCTGGGGAGCCAGGATAGCTCAATGATTGAGCACCTGCTTCACATGTACAGAGTCCCAGGTTTAATCCCTGGTACCTCTAAAAAAAAATCTCACTCACTCCTGCTCAAAAGTCCTTCCTTGAGTCTACCCTAATGATCTCCTGCTGCAGTGAAAGCTCTGCCTCTTCTCTGAGCCTGGCAGGTATTGGGAAAGAAGGGGGGAGTCTAGGAACTCTCTGGCAGGAGGCCTGGTCAAACCTCACTTATCTCCAGGGACAAGAGACAAAAGAAAGTCTATTGCTTGCCAAAAAAGCAATGTTTTGGGTTAATTGTTTCCCCCAGAGAAACTCGACCAGACCCCTGCCTGGTCTCTGGCCCGACAGCCCTGAAGCATTATTTCCGAAGCATCTGAAACAATGCTTCAGATCTGCTGCTTCCTGGGCCAGTGGGTGCTCAGGCCTAGTTAAGCCTCAAGCCCTGGGAGGCCCCCCCCCCTGCTTCCTCCAGACACACCAAGGAGCCTCATCCTGTTCCGCCTTCCCAGTGGCTTCTCAGGTGGGCACATGGAGCAAAGGGCAGAGCCTGGGGCGAGAGTTGAGTCCTGCCCCTTCTTGCCCTACTGTGTGACATATGCAAGTCACTCAGTCTCTCTGATCTTCAGCTCAGAGGGCTGAAGACCTGGAAGCAGGCATTCATAAGAGCTCAGGAGCAGAGCAAAGAGGTGGTGCCTAGAAGCATCTTTGCAAGCCCCCTCCACACCCAAGTCCCACCTGCAGGCTCCCAAGGCTTAGGCTGCAGAAGACAGCGCGGGGCGGGGGGGGGCAGACCTCGGGGTGCGGTGCTTCACTGGTGCAAAGCTCTTCCACACCCCTGACCTGGCGGCAGGCCTGGCAGGTGCACAGGGTGTCCTCACCTTATGGGTGAGAAAACTGAGTCGGCAGGGGGCAGAAATTTGCTCAAGGCCGCACAGCAAGAGATAGACAGAGCTGCACAGAGAGCGCAGGTATGTGCGGGACCGTCCCCTACCCAGGCCAGGAAGCTGAAACAACAACGACTTGGGTCCAAACCATTAGCAAACCCGGCAGCTCTGCGTCCTCCCAGAGCAGGCCTCCACCCGACCCAGCCACCTCTAGGCAAGGACAAGTCGCCTCCAGGGCAGTTCCCGCTCTTGGAGCTTGGGGCCCAACTCGTGCTCCTCACCTAAATCCTAGCTCCAGCCTTTCCCTTGCCCCCATTTCTCACTCGTGGGAAACAAGTCGCAGGCAATAGCCTGGCTCAGAGATTTCTGCCTTCAGAGGCTTCCTCTCCGCCAGCCCTGCTTCCCCCTCCAAACTAGAGGTGTCAGTGGTGGTGAGGGAAGCTTGAAGACACCCCCCTCCTCCCCTGGGGTACCAGGACCCGGCCCAGCCCTCTCCTCACCACAGCCCCAGGGGCTGAGCCAGCCCTGCGCTACCTTCCTGACAGCTGGCGGGTGGCACTGCGCTGAGCAGGCCCAAAAGGAGCAGGCTGAGAGCCGGCATGGCTGCAGGAGCGTCCAGGGCCTCCCTCCAGCTGCCAGCGTCTGGGCTCCTGGCGCTGCTGCAGGGCGTCTGGCTGTCCGTGTGTGCCTGAGACCAGCCCGGGTTCCGTCTGGTCCAGGACGAGAGGAGCTGGTAAGGAAGAGAGTGAGGGAGGGGGAGGGTGGGGACATGGGTGGTGGAGAGAAACCTCCCTCCCTCCCCCGTAATGCGCTGCCAGGACCTGGCCTCCCCTGGCCGGCGCCCAGCCGCTGGGCTGGTATGGAGGTCATGTAGCCCAGGCTGGCGAAGGAGGGGCACCCAAGGTCCAGGAAGAAGCCGGGAGAGTCTGGGCCTCACCTCTCAGCCCCAGGCCTCCTGAGTTTCTGCCCTTCCTGGGAGTGGGGCTGGGCTCTGGGGGAAAGAATGACACATTGTCACACCTGCCTAGACCGAGCCTAGTGGGTGGGGCCTCTCAGAAGGCTGACCATGGGATTAAGAACCTGGCTGGTCAGGGAGGATGGGAAAACCCCAGAGGCCCAGGGCATGCTGCCTCTCTCCCCTGGAGCCTGGCCGGTTTCCTATTCTCCCATGCCCTGTCTGATCAGCCAAGCCAGGCCATGCTTCTCCAGTCCTGGGATAAAGTCCCTGTCTTGCGCCCCCCTGGCCCAGCCCAGTAGCCCGCTCCCACGGGGGTCACTACAGAAGGCAGGGCCCAGGGCCCAGCTGTCCCAGTCCTGACCACGCCACCCCCCCAGCCCAGCTGGCCTGGGCCCGGTTCACCTCTCCTTCTTAGCCCCAGATGTGGCCCCTGGAAACAGGGCCTGCATGAGCTTCCTTCCATAAAGCCCCCAGGAGGGCCTCCCTTGGACAAGATCTGGGCTTGGTGAGGGGTCTCTTCCCCAGTTCATACTTTATGATCCATCTCAACCCATCAATGGGGAGAGAAGTAGGTGGGCACAGCAGGAACCGTGTGGACTGCTGGACTCCTGGCTGAGGGTGAAGGAGAAACTCCCAAGGTGGCGAGGTCCAGTGTGGAGCCCGGAACCCCTGGGCTCCCAACCCCATCGCTGGGTGCAGCCTTGAGGAAGGCTCAGCTAGCCTCTGGAACACAGAGGGCCTGGAGTCAGACTCCTCAGGAGAGGCACAAAGCCCTCCAAGGCTTGCATGGAGTCCATCGGGCCCCTCAGCTCAGGGACCGAGAGTGACCCAAGCACCTGTTGGAGGCCCAGGGCCAAGGGCAGAGGAAACCATCTGACCAAGGGTCATGCTGGATCCCCTTATGCCACACCACCCTACTCCAGGAACACACGAAACTGAGAGCCCAGCTCCACGGGCACAAGCCTCTGAGATGGAGGGTCCCAAGAAGAAGCCTGATCAGGAAGCCCCTCTGCAGCCTCCCCACCAGGAGACTGCCACTGCTGCTCACACCACCTCCTGGGCAACCCTTTCTGTTGCACTGTGATTGTGCCAGTGGGAGAGCTCAGACATCGGTGCTCGTCCCTGCTTCCTGCGTGTGTGTGTGCGCGCACACTTGTGCAGTGGGGCCGCTACCATCCAAGGATGGGACGTTTCAAGGTGATCTAGGGGAACTTTGGAGCTGCGTGATGCCTCCCACACATGGATGCCCTGATCTCTTCCCCAGCCGCACTTAACTCCTCAGAATCTTCTGGCACAAAGTCTGGCAGGCACAAGGTGTGTTAATGGACAACCAGGGAATCAATGACAGGAATGTAAGGAATGGGGTTTAGTGCAGCCAGCATCCACTGATGCCTTCTTCAGGGTTTTCAGGAGACTCACATGGTCAGATTTGCATTTGAGAAACCACCTCTGGACATAGTGGAGGGAATACAAGGCTGGAGAAGGTGAAGCTGCTCCAAGAGCCCCACAACCACTGACGGGGCCTGCACCAGGGCAGTGGCAGTGGGAAGGGGGTCTGCGCTCTGTTCAGGAGGTAGAGTAGACCTCCTCGTGGTTGCTTCCACTGTGACCGGCAGAAAGTGGTGGCGAAGAGGGGATGGAGCTGAGGGCGACTCTGGTTTCTGGCTGGGGCAGCTGCGTGTAGGATGGTGCCTCGGAAGCTGCTCGAGCAAGCGTGGGGGTGGGAGGGTTGGAGAGCTCCAGGCGTAGGTGTATTGTGTTTGTGGTGCCGTGGACCCTCCAGAGAGACATCCAGAGGCAGGTGGACCCTTGAGTCTGTTGCTCAGACAAATGGTCAGGAAGTTAGGCATGGCCCGGGGATGGTAACTGAGGTGTGGGATGCGAAGTGTGTGTGTGGTGAGAGGAGGGCAGGAGACGGAGGGCTTGGAGGGACCAGGCAGCGTCCCAACATGTAGGAAAGAGGAAGAGGAGGCAGGAGGAAGAAGCCCAGGAGAGCGGGCGTCCCGGAGGCCCACGGAGGGACCAGAGAAGAGGCGGGCCCTGCTCTGAGCCCCTCACTGCTCTGAGCCCCTCACTGCGGCCAGCGCCGCCCCCCGCCCCCCCCCCCAGCAACCCATTCTCTCCCATCTGCCCCCAAGTTCCAGGTCCTGCCTCCTCCACTTCCCTGAAGCCGAAGAACCTGGGGACGGGCAGGACTCTGGGGCTGGGTGAGGCGGGGGACAGGGGTGAGCAGGAAGGACATCAGGTGACCAACAGGAGAAAAACAAACCTCCCAGGTCAGAGTCCCAAGCTCCAGAGCAAAACAACTTGTTCCAGAAAAGAGGGGGTGGGCACTTGGCTTTGAGGCTGGTCAGTGCCCCCACCCGGGGGTCCTGACGCAGCAGACGGGGTTCGTCTCTCCAGCTACACAGACGCAGCCCTGGGTCCCGTGGTAGGGAGGTGGCCCCCCTTCCCGACCACTCCTGGCCTGACTTGGCCCCAGGGTGTGGACTTGGGCCTCAGCAGCCCCCCAGGGCTGGACCCTGTCCCCTCATCTCTGAGCAGCTGCTCATCAGCTCCCTCCTGTTCCCAGCCTCAGCTCTGCCACCCAACTCATCAGGTGCCCTTGGTCAGGCCCTCCATCTAACTAGACCTGGTGGGACACCCCCTCAGAGAAGTCTAAGTGAGCATGGACTTTTCCAGGGGTCTCCTACTCCCCACCATGCCCTGCCTGCCATTCCATTTGTGGCCAGCAGGTGGCAGTATCCCACTCCAATCCTGGACTTGTTGGGGCAGGCAGGGGGCCAGTTTGCTCCTGAAAATTCTGTAACTTCCCCTCCTTCCAGCCACCACCCCCCCCCCCCCCGCCCCGACTCCTGCCCCCTTCCAGGGGTGACTTGGAGAGGAAGGTAGGGTGGATCCTGATGTAGGAACAGTTAATGGCAGCGTACACAGCATGCTCAGGGATATGGTGTAAGGAAGCACAGGCCACTAAATTAAGGACGCATCCTGGAAGAGGTGATGCCGGGGGAAGTTAGGTGAATTGTTGGACTGAGCAGAAAGACTGCTTGGGAAAAGCATTCCAAAGCAGAGAGCTCAGCCTGAGGAAAATCTGGGAGACATATTCAGGGAGGGAACTGCAAGCAGCTGATTTAGAACACAGAAATAAACCTTTTTCTCATTCATTCTTATGTTTCATCTTGTTGACTTCTTTGCTGCAAGCCCGAGAGTTGCTTGAAATAGTTTCATTCATTCCAACAGATTCTGCTTAAACCCTTTGATGGCAACTTACCTTTTTAAAAATAAAATCCAACTTCTCAGCACGGGCTTGAGGGCCCTTCCCTTTGGCCTCATCTGGCCCCTAATGCCTCCCACCACTTCCTAACATAGCCAGGCTCTTTCCCGCAGCCGGACATACTCCACACTTGCTCTTCCTGGAACACTCTTCCCCTCCTACCTGCCTGGCTGGCTCTAACGTATCCTCTAAGTCTGGTCGTCAGTGTTACTTTTTCCAAGAGACCTTCTTTGATCTCCTTTCTCCCCCATCTGAAGTCCATCCCCTGAAACAGTCTCTTTCAAAACACACTACTCTTTCCTTCATAGCCATCATCACAAACTGCAATTATACATTGATTTGTGTGTTTATTCACTTTGGCTCTCTCCCTGGAGGGATGGCATCACGTCTGTCTCATCCTCATAACCCCTTGGCATCCAGTGTTGAGCACAGTGCCTGAGCACACACTCAACGAATATCTCATGCAACAAAATCTCTGTATATCCAATACCTATCTCTGGCCTGGCAGAGACCTGAAGCTCATAGAAAGATGCCTGAATGAATAAAACATTTTGGGAAGCAGATGTGGCTCAAGAGATTGGACTCCTGTCTACCATAGGGGAGGTCCAGGGTTCGATTCCTGGGGCCTCCTGGTGATGGTGAGCTGGCCCCAGCGGAGTGCTCACCTGGGCAGGAGTTTTGGGCCATGCAGGAGTACTGGCCCAAGCAGAGTGCTGGCACAAGATGATGCAACAAAAAGAGTCACAGAGGAAGGACAGTAAGAGACACAGCAAGGAAGCAGATTTGGCTCAATGGATAGAGCGTCCGCCTACCACATGGGAGGTCCAGGGTTCAAACCCAGGGCCTCCTTGGCCCATGTGGAGCTGGCCCATGTGCAGTGCTGACGCACACAAGGAGTGCCCTGCCATGCAGGGGTGTCCCCCGTGTATGGGGAGCCCCACGCGCAAGGAGTGTGCCCCGTAAGGAGAGCTGCCAAGCGCGAAAAAAGTGCAGCCTGCCCAAGAATGGCGCCACACACACAGAGAGCTGACACAACAAGATGACGCAACAGAAAGAAACACAGATTCCTGGTGCCGCTGATAAGGATAGAAGCGGTCACAGAAGAACACAGAGTGAATAGACACAGAGAGCAGACAACTGGGCGGGGAAGGGGAGAGAAAGAAATAAATAATTAAAAAGTCAAAATTTTTAAAAAAAGAGAGATACAGCAGACCAGGGAGCTAAGATGGTGCAAGGGATTGAGCACCTCTCTCCCACTCTGGAAGGTCCCAGGATAGGTTCCCAGTGCCGCCTAAAGAGGAGACACACAGACACAGAAGAACACACAGCAAATGGACACAGAGAGCAGACAGTGAGGGGGAAGGGGAGGAGAAGGGGAGAAAAATAAATAAAAATAAAATAAAAAATAAAAAAAAATAGGGAAACGGACTTTGGCCCAGGGGTTAGGGCGTCCGTCTACCACATGGGAGATCCGCAGTTCAAGCCCGGGGCCTCCTTGACCCGTGTGCAGCTGGCCCATGCGCAGTGCTGATGCGCGCAAGGAGTGCCCTGCCATGCAGGGTGTCCCCCGCGTAGGGGAGCCCCACGCGCAAGGAGTGCACCCATAAGGAGAGCCGCCCAGCGCGAAGGAGGGAGCAGCCTGCCGAGGAATGGCGCCGCCCACACTTCCCCTACCGCTGACAACAGAAGCGGACAGAGAAACAAGACGCAGCAAAAAGACACAGAAAACAGACAACCAGGGGAGGGGAGGGGAATTAAATAAATAAAAATAAATCTTTAAAAAAATAAATAAAAAAAATAAAAGCCAGAACTATAAAACTTCTAGAAAAAAATTGTGTTAGGCAATAGGTTCTTAGACTTTATACCCCAAAGCACAAGTAACAGAAGAAAAAATAGATAAATGGGACCTCATCAAAAGTAAAAGCTTTTGTGCATCCAAGGTCTTTCGTATGAAAATAAAAATCGCAATCTACACAATGGGAAAAATATTTGGAGATCAGTTTTCCAGTAAGGGTTTAATAACCAGAATATATAAAGAAATCCTTTAATTCAACAGCAAAAAGACAAATAACCCATTTTAAAATGGACAAAAGATATGCATACTTGTTTCTTTTTTTTTTTTTATTTACTTATTTCTCTCCCCTTCCCCCTCCCCACCCCAGTTGTCTGTTCTCTGTGTCTATTTGCTGGGTCTTTGTCCGCTTCTGTTGTTGTCAGCAGCACAGGATGGGAATCTTGTTTCTTTTCATTGCATCATCTTGTGGTGTCAGCTCTCCGTGTGTGCAGCACCATTCCTGGGCAGGCTGCACTTTCTTTGGCGCTGGGCGGTTCTCCTTATGGGGCACACTCCTTGCACGTGGGGCTCCCCTATGCGGGGGACACCCCTGTGTGGCATGGCACTTCTTGCGCTCATCAGCACTGCACATGGGCCAGCTCCACACGGATCAAGGAGGCCCTGGGTTTGAACCGCAGATCTCCCATGTGATAGACAGATGCCCTAACCACTGGGCCAAGTCCGCCGTCTGTTTCTTTTTTTAAATAATATTTTATTGAAGTATCACATTCATACATGAACATCCATAAACAATAAGTGTATAGTAAAAGTTGTGAACTTACAAAACAAACATGTCTATCATCAAACAAGACTCCCATACATCTCCCCACCACCAACACCATGCCTTGTTGTGAAACATTTGTTACTAACTATGAAAGAGCATCGTCGAAATACTAGTACTAACTGTAGCCCATATCTTACATTTGGTGTATTTTCCTCCAACCTGCCCAATCATTAACAGCCTATATTAGTATTATATATTTGTTATCATTCAGGAGAAAACGTCCTCATATTTGTCCTGTTAACCACAGTACATCTTCTACCACTAGACTGGAGTTTTACAGTCCCCTGCTTTGTACAATCCATTCAAAGTGTACAATATGTGGCTCTCATTTTTATCACAGAGTTGTGCTGTCATCACCTCAATGAATTTGAGAAAATTTTCATTACTCCCAAAGGAAAATTCCATACCCCTTTGAAACTCCTAAAGTTGTCCCTTAGAATTGATAGAATATATTCTTTGCCTTTGCTACAAAAATATTACAATATTACTGTTAACTATAATTCATAAATTACATTAGTTTCATTTTCCCATGTATCACCACACTCTTAACAATTTGTAAAAGAACATTCTTATACTATTAACCACAATCTTTATCTACAACCATAATCACTGTTTTATACATTCCCTACATTATTCTACAGCTTCCTTTCAATTGAAATTTTACATTCACAGACTACCCGTTTCAGTCACAATCACATTTATAAATCAGCAGTTTTAGTTACACTCACTTTAATGTATTTCCATCAACTCTATTCATTTCCACACATTTACAATAAACCTTATTAAAAATTCTACATAGGGAAGTGGACGTGGCTCAACTGATAGAGCATCTGTCTACCATACGGAGGGTCCAGGGTTCAATCCCCAGAGTCTCCTGACCCGTGTGGTGAGCTGGCCCAAGCACAGTGCTGATGCGCGCAAGGAGTGCCATGCCATGCAGGGGTGCCCCTGCATAGGGGTGCCCCACACACAAGAAGTGCACCCCGCAAGGAAAGCTGCCCCGTGTGAAAAAAGCATAGGCCACCCAGAAGTAGAGCCGCACACACAGAAAGCTGACACAGCAAGATGATGCAACAAAAAAGAGATGCAGTTTCCCAAGTGTTGCTGGATAAAGCAAATGGACGCAGAAGCACACACAGCAAATGGACACAGAGAGCAGATATAAATATTTTTATTCTTTTATAAATATTTATATTATAAATATAATAAGAAATACAAAAAGAATAACTATTTTATTCTTTTAGTCACTATTATAAATGGATTTTTTTTTCTGATTTCCTCCTCAGATTGCTCATCAGTAATGTATAGAAACGCTACTGATTTTTGTGTCTTATTCTTGTATACCACCACTTTGCTGAACTGGTCTATTAGTTCTAATAGCTTTGTTTGGATTTTTCAGGATTTTTTAGATATAGGATGATATCATCAGCAAATAGCAAAAATTTTACTTCTTCCTTTCCTACTTGGGTGCCTCTTATTTCTTTATCTGGCCCAATTGCTCTAGCTAGAACTTCTAGCACAATAGCGAATAAAAGTGGCGACAGTGGGCATCCTTTTCTTGTTCCTGATCTCAGTGGGAAAACTCAGAAAGCATAACCATTGAGTTCAATGCTAGCTGTACATTTTTTACATATGCGCTGTACATTTTGAGAAAGCATCCTTCTATTCCTATTTTTGGAGTATTTTTACCAAGAATGGATGCTGTATTTTGTCAAATGCCTTATCAGCATCAATTGAGAGGGTCATGTGATTTTTCTTCTTCAATTTATCATTGTGGTTTACTATGCTAAATGATTTTCTTATGTTGAACCACCCTCTCATATCTGGGATAAAATTCACATTATCATGTGTATAATTCTTCTAAGTGCTTTTTGGATCCGGTTAGCAAGAATTTTGTTGAGGATTTTTTTTCTCATCCCCCTCCAGCTGTTTGCTGTCTGTGTCCATTCGCTGTGTGATCTTCTGTGTCTGTTTTCTTTTTGTCTTTTCTTTTCCTTTTCTCCTCTAGGCTTCACCAGGATTCAATTCTGAGGACCTCTGATGTGGGAAAGAGGTTCCCTGTTGCTTGCACCTCCTTAGTTCCTGATTACTGTCACGTCTCACCTTGACTCTCCCCTGCATCTCCCTTTTGTTGCATCACCATCTTGCCACACCAGCCTGGCTCACCACATGGGCCTGGCATGCCTTTACCAGGAGGCTCTGGGGATCGAACTCGGGTCTTCCCATATGGTAGCCAGAAGCCCAATCTCTTGAGCTACATCCACTTCCCTTGTTAAGGATTTTTGCATTGATATTCATTAGAGATATTGGTCTGTAATTTTCTTTCTTCATAGTATATTTATCTGGTTAGATATTAGGATGATATTGGCCTCATTGAATGAGTTTGGTACCGTTCCTTCATGTTCAATTTTTTGGAAGAGCTCAAGCAAGATTGGTATTAGATCATCTTTGAATGATTGGTAGAATTCACCCATGAAGACAATCTGGTCCTTGGCTTATCATCTTTGGGAGGTTTTGCCTTTTTTTGGTTTTTTTTTCCAAAATATAAAATCAATGGTATTTGCTATAATCACATAGTTGTGCATTCATCACTTTAATCATATTAGAGAATTTTTTTATTTCTATAATAATAATAAACAAAAACAGACAAACAAGCAAACAAGAAAATTCCTCACCTCTCAATCTCTCTATCCTTCCCTCACTGTACATAGCTGCTGTTTCTATATATTCTATCCAAAGTGTATAATCAATGACTTTTAGTATAATCACAATGTTGTACATTCATCATCACAAAAATTTTAGAACAATTTCATTACTCCAAAAAGAAATACTTTGGGAGGTTTTTTTTTTAAATTGATTTTGTAAAAATATTACATTAAAAAAAAATATGAGGTCCCATTCAACCCCACCACCCCCACCCCACCACTGCCCCCCCAGCAACACTCACTCCCATCATCATGACACATCCATTGCACCTGGTAAGTACATCTCTGGGCATCTCTGCACCCCATGGTCAACGGTCCACATCAAGTCCCACACTCTTCCCCACTCCATCCGACTGTTTCAATCTCTTTACTTGTGATTAGTTTTTTGAGGTCTTCTATTTCTTCTGGGATCAATGTGGGTTGTTCGTGTTTCTAGGAATTTGTCAATTCCATCTGCACTGTCTAGTTTTCTGGCATACAGTCGTTCATTGTATCCTTTTATGAGTCCTCATTTCTGCGAAGTCAGTGGTAATATCCTCCCTCTCATTTCTGATTTTTTTATTTGAATATTTTATTTTTTCTTTGTCAGTCTAGCTAAGGGTTTGTTGATTTTGCTCATCTTCTCAAAGAACCAACTTTTGGATTTGTTGAGTCTCTCTATGGTTGGTTTTTTCTCAATTTCATTTATTTCTGCTCTGATCTTTATTATTTCTTTCCTTTGGCTTGGTTTGGGATTAGTTTATTGTTCTTTTTCTAGTTCCTCCAGGTTTACAGTTAGGTCTTCAATTTTAGCTCCTTCTTCTTTTTAATGAGGGCTATAAATTTCCTTCACAGTCCTATTTGCTGTGTCCCATAGGCTCTGATATGTTATGTTCTCATTTTCATTCATCTCAAGTAATTTACTGAATTCTTTTGCAATCTTTTTTAACCCACTGACTATTTAAAAGTGTGTTGTTTAATCTCCATATATTTTTGCATTTTCCCTTTTTCATCTGTTATTGATTTCCAGCTTCATTCCATTCGGATAAGAGAAAATGTTATTTTTAATTTCAGTCTTTTAAAATTCATTGAGGTCTGTCTTATGATCCAACATATGGTCTATCCTGGAGAAGCATCCATGAGCACTTGAAAAGAATGTATATCCTGCTGTTTTGGGGTGTCATGCTCTATAAATATCTGTTAGGTCTAGTTCATTTATCATATTGTTCAAGCTCTCTGTTTCCTTATTTATCCTCTGTCCAGATGTTCTACCCAATGCTGAAAGTGGTGTATTGAAGTCTCCAACTATTATTATAGAAATGTCTATTTCTCTCTTAGTTTTGCCAGTGTGTACCTCATGTATCTTGGGGCACCCAGATTAGGTGCATAAATATTTATTATGGTTATTTCTTCTCAGTGAATTGCCTCTTTTATTAATATATAATGACCTTCTTCATTTCTTATAACAGTTTTGCATTTAAAATCTATTTTGTCCTATATTAGAATTGCTACTACAGACCTTTTTTGTTAGTATTTGAATGGAATATTTTTTTCCAACCTTTCACTTTCATCCTGGCTGTGTCCTTATGTCTGAAGTGAGTCTTTTATAGCCGGCACATAGATGGTTCATATTTTTTATCCATTCTGTCAGTCTGTGTCTTTTGACTGGGAAATTCAATCCATTAGCATTCAACATTATTACTGTAAAGGTATTACTTACTTCATCTATTTTGTTTGTCCTTTGAATTTCTGTTGTCATAGTTTACTATTGTCTGTCTTTTTACCCTTTAATTCTTCATTTTTATAATCTTCTCCAAGTCTCTCATCCTTGTTTTTTCCTTTCAGGCTGCAGCACTCCTATTAGTATGTCTAGTAGAACTGATCTTTTGGTAACATACTCTCTCAGTTTTTGTTTGTCTGTGAAGACTTTAAACTCTCTCTCTCTCTCTCTCTCTCTTTCTCTCTCTCTCTCTCTCCCCCCACCCCCTCTCTTTTTTGAGGTACCAGGGCTGGGGATTGAAACTAGGACCTCATAGTGGGAAGCCAACACTCAACCACAGCTCCCCTGAGTTGGTTTTTTCATTTGTCTGCTTGTTGCTTGTTTTTTGTTGTTGTTGTTGTTGTTGATTTTAGGAGGCACTAGGAACTGAACCTGGGACCTCCCATATGGGAAGCAGGTATTAGACCACTTGAGCCACATTTACTCCCTCACCCTCTTTTTTTGAAGGATAGTTTTGCCTTGACTGGCAGTTTATCTCTTTCAGTAACTGAAATACATCATACCCCTTTCTTCTCACCTCCATGGTTTCTGATGAGACTGGCACTTAATCTTATTAAGGTTCCTTTGTATGTGATGCCTTGCTTTTCTCTCTTTTGTTTTTAAGATTTATTTTATTTATTTCTCTCCCCTTCCCCTACCCCCCCCCTTGTCTGCTCTCTGTGTCCATTCCCTGTGTGTTTTTCTGTGACTGCTTGCATTATCCAGTGGCACTAGGAAATTGTGTCTCTTTTTTGTTGTTGCATATTCTTGCTGCATCAGCTCTCTGTGTGTGCAGTGCCACTCCTGGGTGGGCTGCACTTTTTTCACATGGGGTGGCTCTCCTTGCGGTGCACACTCCTTGCATGTGGGGCACCCCTATGTGGGGGCGCCCCTGCATGGGGCAGCACTGCATGTGGGCCAGCTCACCACATGGGTCAGGAGGCCCTGGGGATCAAACTCTGGACCCTCCATAGGGTAGGCAGATGCTCTATCAGTTGAACCACATCTGCTTCTCTTGCTTTTCTCTCGCTGCTTTCAGAATCCTCTCTTTATTTCTGATATTTGTCTCCTGAATAGCAGGTGTCTCAGAGTTGGTTTATTTGGATTTATTCTGTTTGGAGTCTGTTGTCCTTCTTGGATATTGAATTTATGTCTTTCATAAGGGTTGGGGGAAGTTTTCAGTCATTCTTTCCTCAAAAATTCTTTTTGCCCCCTTTCTATTCTCTTTACTTTCTGGGATACCAATAATGTGTACATTTATGTATTTTGTGCTGTGACGCAATTCCTTAAGACTCTAATCCATTTTTTTTTATTTTAATAGTAATTTGTCATTATAATTTATGTAAGCCAATCCAAATTTTTTTCTGAATGTTTTTTAGTAAAATCTTTGCTCCAAATGGAAATTTTAAATTACAAAAAATAAAAGAACAAGAACATTTAGTGTATTATAAAGAATCATGTTGAAAGGCAACTCAATGCACAACCTAGTGACCTCCTTGAGACACTTGAAATAGAATTAAATGGGAAGCAGACTTGGCCCAATGGATAGGGCATCCACCTACCAGATGGGAGGTCCGCAGTTCAAACCCCAGACCTCCTTGACCCATGTGGAGCTGGCCCACGCGCAAGGAGTGCTCTGCCATGCAGGGGTGTCCCCTGCAAAGGGGAGCCCCACGCGCAAGGAGTGTGCCCCGTAAGGAGAGCCGCCTAGCGTGAAAGAAAGTGCAGCCTGCCCAAGAATGGCGCCACACACACAGAGAGCTGACACAACAAGATGACGCAACAAAAAGAAACACAGATTCCTGGTACCGCTGATAAGGATAGAAGTGGTCACAGAAGAACACACAGCAAATGGACACAGAGAGCAGACAACTGGGGGGGTGGGGGAAATAAATAAAAATAAATAAATCATTAAAAAAAGAAATAGAATTAAATTACATTCATCAGGGCTTTTATAATTCATAATTCTAAGCAAGAGTATTATTTATAAAGAAACACAAATTGACTTTTGCATTCAACTTCAGTTAAATGAAGGCAGGCAGCATTCTTCCTAAATAATACCTTTAGTTTTTCACATTCCGTGCTTACATCTATTTAGAATTATTTTGTAATGAAATAATCTTCATCTACTCTTCTCACAGATGTGTGATTTTCTTTTCTAAATGTAGGAGAGCCATGAAATATATGGAATTGTAATTAAACTAGAGACGTAAGTACAATGGATTTTTCTTCCGATGAAGTTTTAAGCAACTGTATGTTACAAACCAGGTCTTTTGACTGTTGTCAGGAATCATAAATGCTATCCTGGAACTGTTGCTTTTCTCTTTAAATTATTGCAGAAGAGAAATGTTCCAGTGTCCACCATGCCTTTGATGTGTTTGGTAGCTCTTGTCTTCCAGACCTCAAAGCTGGACAGGGTCTAACCTTTTGAGAATTGGCACTCACATAGCTAGTGAGGTGGTGGTCCACTTTCACCTCGTCAGTATGATTCTGAGTCCCTTTGTGATGATGAACATCAATTTCTTCATAAATAGCTTCTGCAGTGGTAGCGGGAGCTAAGGGATAAAACTCCATTACTTCATAGTGATTGGGTGGCTTTGTCAGTGCTGGGTGATTGCTGGGCAAGGACAGAAGCCTCTGGTTTGATGGTGTTGCTGGAATGGTTCTATAGACTAACCAGATGTAGTAATACTGAATTTGAATATTTTGGAAACTGAAGAAAGCATGGCATATGTTCAAGTAAATATTCTATATTAAGCTTTTCTTGTTTATTATTTAGATTCTAGGCTTCCAAATGGCATTGTTTCAAGAATTAGTGATATTTAACTCTTATTTAGTTTCTAGGTAATAACCACTTCATGCTCACTGTACCACAGTTTCCCATATAAAATGTAAATTTAAAAGAAAAAACATGTTGCTTTTAAAAAATAAGCAGGGGGAAGTGCCTATAGCTTGAGTGGCTGAGTGCATGCATCCCATATATGAGGTCCCAGGTTCAATTCCCAGTACCTCCTTAAAAAAAAAAAAAAAAAAAAAACAAATGAAAATACCAACTGTCATTGGAGAGCAGATGTAGCTCAGTGTTTGAGCACCTGCTTCCCATATATGAGGTCCTAGGTTCAATCTCCAGAACCTCCCAAAAATAATAATAATAAGGATTAAATAGCTCAGTGTTTCAAGTTAAATATCCCTGTTCCATTTTTTCCATTCTTTTCTCTTTCCACTCTCCTGTCTTTTCAAGTTCAGATATTCTGTCCTTGATATCACTAATTCTGTCTTCCATCAATTCAAATCTGCTGTTACAAGACTCTAATTTTATTTTTTTGTTTTTTAAAAAGATAAATAGATCACACAAAACATTATGTTAGGGAAATGGACTTGGCCCAGTGGTTAGGGCGTCCGTCTACCACATGGGAGGTCCACGGTTCAAACCCTGGGCCTCCTTAACCCGTGTGGAGCTGGCCCATGCGCAGTGCTGATGCGCACAAGGAGTGCCCTGCCACGCAGGGGTGTCCCCCGCATAGGGGAGCCCCACGCGCAAGGAGTGCACCCTGTAAGGAGAGCCGCCCAGCGCGAAAGAAAGTGCAGCCTGCCCAGGAATGGCACCGCCCACCCTTCCCTTGCTGCTGACGACAACAGAAGCGGACAAAGAAACAAGATGCAGCAAATAGACACAGAGAACAGACAACCGGGGGGTGGGGAGGGGATTAAGTAAATAAAAAAATAAAATAAAATATTAAAAAAAAAACAAACAAAAAACATTATGTTAAAAAACATAAGACGTTTCCATATACCCCACTCCCCACCCCCTGCCTCCTGCTCCTCCCACATCAACATCCCCTTTCATCAGTAAGGCACATTCATTGCATTTGGTGAATATACCCTGGAGCACTGCCACACCACATGGACCATAGTTTACATTGTAGTTCACCCTCTCCCCTAGTCCTCCCAATGGGTTATGGCAGGATATACAATGTCCTGCATCTGTCCCTGCAATATCATTCAGGACAACTCCAAGTCCCAAAAATGCCCCATATCACACTTCTTCCTCCCTCTCTAATGTATTTTTAATCTCATCAATTGTGTTTTTCATTCCATAAGCCCTGTTATTTTTCTTTGCAGGTTTTCAAATTGTTCTTTATATTCACCCAGTATCATTTTTTTTTTTTTTGAGGTACCGGGGCCAGAGATTAAACATGGGACCTCATATATGGGAAGCTGGTGCTCAACCACTGAGCCACAACAGCTCCCCTGAGTTTTTTATTTTTTATTTTTGCTTGTTGCTTGATTTTGTTTTTTCAGGAGGCACTGGGAACCAAACCCAGGACCTCCTACATGGGAGGTAGGTGCTCACCTGCTTGAGCCACATCCACTACCCCAATGTCTTTTTTTAAAAGATCCCTCCTCACTGTTTGTGCTTGCTGTCTGCTCTCTGTGTCTGCTTGTCTTCTTTTTAGGAGGCACTGGGAACTGAACCTGGGACCTCCCATGTGGGAGGGAGGAGCCCTATCACTTAAGCCACCTCCACTCCCTGCTTTTTATGTCTCTCATTGTGTTTCCTCATTGCATCATCTTGTGTCATCTCATGGCATCAGCCTGCCGTGCCAGCCTATCACACCAGCTCATTGTCTTGCTCATCTTCTTTAGGAGGCACCGGGAACTGAACCCAGGACTTCCCATATGGTAGGCAGGCACCCAAATGCTTGAGTCACATCCACTTCCCCCATTGTCTTCTTAATATCTCCTATCTCTTTAGTCATATTTTCCTTCAACTCCTTGAATTGATTTAGGAGATTCATGTGGTTATCATTGATTAGTTGTATTAAATCCTGTATCTCTTTAGGATATTTGGTTTGTTCCTTTGGCTGGGCCATCTCTTCCTGTTTCTTAGTATGGCTTGTAATTGTTTGCTGATGTCTAGGTATCTGAATATATTGACAAATTTACTCTGACAGTTAATTTCTCTCTTTTGCCTAGTGTTTTTTGTTTTTTTTTCCCATGACTCTTCTTTGATTTTTGGTTCAACTTATCCTGAGTCTTTAAAATTGCACAGCTTAAGTTAACAAATCAGGCCAGGGACTCACTAATGGGGGTAGTGCAGATGTTCTCCCAGGAGGTCAGAACAAGAGAGACCTAAAAGCAGTTTTTCTCCTTGCATTGTCCCCGGTGGCTAGCAGATGGCCCTTGTAAGTGAATCTTTCCCCAGAGGTATCTCAACCTCCACTTGCCTGTGATTCTGTTCTGGCCAGAGCTGAGATTCAAAATGGGCTCTACTGGCCAAATTCACTGAAGAGAAACCACTCTCTGCCCTTCACCATACCCTCCCACTTTCCAGGGAGGAAGACAACTGTTGCACTCTCAGCTAGTTGCAGTGAGCCACAGGTTTTTATCCCAGCTGCAAGTCTTGAGAGTGGGAGATGGATGTGGTTTCCAGCTGCTATGCAGGTTAGTAACTCATGTTTGTCATTTTGGCTTCTTCATCTCTTTGTCCCTCACCCTCTTGGAGGTTGCACAGCACTTTCCTGGTCTGCTGATCCCCAAAGCAAGTCCCGTGGACAGCAATTTGCCCTTTCTCCATTCTTTAGTCAGAGAGTTGAGTCCTGTTGCCTACTCCATAAGTGTCATCTTCCTGGAAGTGCCTGTGAATAGTCATTTCTCCAAAGATATACAAATGGATAAAAAGCACATGAAAAGATGCTTGACATCCTTAGCATTAGGGATATGTGAATCGAAGCCACATTAAGATACCATTTCACATCCACTAGAAAGACTACTATTAAACAGAAAATTACGAATGTTGAAGTGGATGTGGTGAAATAGGAACACTCATTCATTGTTGTCAGGAATGTAAAATGGCACTGCCACTGTGGAAGACACTTTGGCAGTTTCTCAGAAAATTAAGTATAGAATTACCATATGATCTGACAATCCCACTTCTAAGTATACACCCAAAAGAAAGGAAAGCAAGGACTGGAATCGATATCTGTAAACTGATGTGGCATTATTCACAATTGCCAAAAGGTGTAAGCAACCCAAGTGTCCATCATTTGATGAATGGATAAACCAAATGTGGTATATACACACAATGGAATATTTATTCAGCCATAAAAATGAATGAAGTTCCAATACATGTGACAATATGGATGAACCTGGAAGACATCATGTTGAGTAAAATAAGCCAGATATAAAAGGACAAAAATTGTATAAGCTTGCTAATGTGAATTAACAAGAATAAGCAAACTCAAAAAATCAGAATCTAGAATATAGGTTACCAGGGAACAGGATGAGGCAGGGACTAAGGAGTTAATGCTTAAAATGTAGAGTTTCTATTTGGAGTGATGGAGAAGTTTTGAAGTTTTGGTAATGAATGGTGGTGATGGTAGCCTTGTAAAAGTAATTAACAGCACTGAAATATATATTTGAATGTGGCTACAAGGGGAAATTTTAGGTTGTATAGATGTTATCAGAATAAAAATTTTTGTAGAAATCCATAGAACTGTAGAACACAAACAGTGAACCCTAAGTTAAACCACAGACTATAGTTAATAGTACAATTATAAAAATGTGCTTTCATCAATTGTAATAACTGTACCGCACTAATGTGGTGTGTTAATAATAGGGTGGCTGTAGCAGTTTGATATTATTGATGAATTCTAAAAAGAAATATTGGATTATGTTTTTAAACTGATCTTTTCCTCTGGGCATATTAGATTATATTGGATTCACAGGTTTACTTGATTAAGTAATTATATAAACCTCTTGTGCCAGTAGGACATTGAGTCCCCACCCTTTGGTGGGTAGGGACTCACACATAAAAGGCATGGCAAAGGACAGAGTTGAGAGTTTCTGATGTTGGAGTTTTGATGTTGGAATTTGATGAAGATTTAAACTGGAACCCTAGGAAGTAAGCTCACAGAGGAAAGAGAAGCCAGCCCCAGGAAGGAAGGAACCTTGAACCCAGAGAGAAGCAAGACCCCAGAAGGGAGGAATCCAGGAAGCCTGAGCCCTCACAGACGTCAGCATCCATCTTGCTCCAACACGTGAAAATAGACTTTGGTAAGGAAAGTCACTCTTGCTTTATAGCCTGGTATCTGTAGGTTCCTACCCCAAATAAATACCCTTTATAAAAATCAACTGATTTCTGGTATTTCACATCCACACCCTTTTGGCTAATACAGTGATATATGGGAACCCCGTATTTTATGTATGATTTTTCAGTAAACCTACAACTTCTCCAGTAAAAATAAGAAGGTTCTGAGAAAGAAGTCTTGTTTAGAATGGTGGTGAGTTCCTCTCCTCTCAGACTTGAGGATTTCATTCACCTGGCTCTCTTTCAATTAGCATCTTCTTCGTGATGCCCATGGATAGAACACTATCCATTAACTTGGAAGGGGAAAACATTACATCTGCTTTTCTCCAACGTCTAAGTGAAATTTACCATTTCCTTCTATTAGGAATGAAGGCAACAGATCACAGTAGCTCTCTAACATTTTCATATCATCAAACAATTGTTTTAGATCCTGTATATATCATTTATGTTCATCACTATAAAATTATAAGAGTTACCGGACCCTCTACTAGACCTGGTTTTTTAATACATTATGAAGATGCACGTAAGTTGTTATACTGCAAATTTATATTTTAATATTTTGATAACCATATTTCAGTACGATTGGTTTCCTTTGCAATACTATGCATTCTACTTTATGCATTAAGAGCATTATTCTCAGAAGAAGTCCATACGCTTCACAGACTGCCCAAGGGTTTCAAAAGGGGTCAATTCCTAACCCACCAGAAGCAGGTCTGCTCAAAGCGATGTCATGCAGCTTTCGGTCAGACTCAGAGAAAAACAGACAACCCTCTGGACAGAGATTTTCTCAGGCTTAGAGCTAAGGGCTACGGTCAGATTGCATGGGTGCTCATCCCCACAGGGCCCCAAAGCCTGAGTGCTGGAAGAGGCAGAAAGCACCAGCCCAGAGTCAGCCAAGCCAGGGAATGCATAAGCTATGACTCCTGGGTCCTAGGAGACCCTACTGGGCTGGTGAGATTTTTGGCCAGGAACCCCCAGTGGGGAGAGATAAATCACCCCCTTCTGTTGCTCACTCACCCAGCGAAGAAACCACAGAGCTGGCCCAGTACCAGGAGCCCAGCTTGCCAGCAGAGATCCCAAGGCCAAATCTTTGCCCAGTGGTTCCCACACAGTCTTGGTCCTCTACTCAGAGCTCCAAGTGAGCAGTAAAACTAAGCTGGGGCTGCTGATTTCTAAAGTCGTGTCTCTCCATGCCTAAAGAGTCATCCTGAATAACAATATCTGGCTCATCATTATTCGGCTAGGAAACCGTGACCCTGAAAGGGACAGTCACTAACTGAAGGCACATAGTAAGTTAGCAGGAGGGAGCGGGTAGAACCTGGCATCCTGTTAGTTAGCTCATGGCTCAGTCCCTCTGACAAGCACCTCCTGGTTGGCCAGTGTGGTGGTTTGAAATTGTATGTACACCCAGAAAATCATATTCTTGAAGTTAATCCATTCCTGTGGGTGTAAACCTATTGAAAATAGGACCTTTTGATTAGGTTACTTCTGCTAAGGTGTGGCCCAGGGTGGATCTTAATCCTCTCACTGGAGTCCTCTGTAAGAGAATGAAATTCAGACAAAGAAAAAGAAAACCATGGAAGCAAGAAGCTGAAAGCAACGAAACCTGGAGGAGAAGGGATAGACCAGCAGATGCCAGCATGTGCCTTGCCATGTAGCAGAGGAGCCAAGAATCACTGGCAGTCAGTTTTCATGGAAGAAAGTATGGCCCGGATGATGTCTTCCTTTGGACATTTTTCTCAGCCTCAAAACTGTAAGCTAATAAATTCCCATTGTCAAAAACTGTGGCAGTTTGAGATTATTTATGACTCCCAAAAAGAGGAAGATTATGTTTGTAAACTAGTCTATCCCTCTGGGTGTGATACCCTTTGATTGTATTAAATTCAGCTAAGATGTCTTTGATTAGATTACCTGTTAAGATTTGGGCTTTCAATTGACTATGTCAATGAGCATGACTCAGGCTGAGTCCCTGCCCCCTTGCTGGGTGTGATATAAATGGATACTTGTTCAGACACACAGGTAAAAGTTTACAGTTCTGTTTTCTGTGTCTCTGTTTTCAGTCCTCAATTTATATGAATCCAGTAAAAGGATTGGAACCTTCCTGGGGTCCCACAATCTAATCAAAGGCCCTTAATGAAGTGATCTAATCAAAAGTTATCTCTTTAAAAGGTCCTACATTCAATAGACTTACACTTGCAGGAATGGGTTAGCTTAAGAACATATTTTTCTGGGGTCCACAAAATACTCAAACCAGGATAGATACCAGTATGGGAAAGACCAAGACCAGGAGAAGGCAGGTGTGGTGGAGAAGAGTGTACTACTTTATACAGAACTGGGAATGATGAGAGCAATCAAGGGGAGCTGGCTCTGGTTCAGTGAGAGAAAGACCTGTGTTGCCGAGCTGTTCAGTGATGGCAGAGACGATCCTGAAAGGTGGTGTGCTCTCCATCACTAGAGGTAAGCAAGCAGGAGCTGTGAGCTTGGAGAGGGAGGTAGAGCACAGCAAGGGGCAAAGGAGGGGTGAACGGACTCAGTGCTGGAGTCCCTGGAGCCCAGGAGAAGTAAGCTGACGGTTAAGATCCTCAGCCACCACTAGCTGTGTGACCTGAGACAAGTCTCTTCACTTCTCTGAGCTTCCTATTCCAGTAATACTCCACTGGATTTGCTGGAGGATAATGCATATGACTGCCTCATAGCTATGGGTGCCTGGTAAATGTTAGGAGCACCCAAATCTACACAGGGCATTTAGGGTTTGAGTCACACAGCCCTGCCCCAAAGCGATCCTTTTTCAGGACAGCCGCCTCAGCAGGAGGTGAGAGGCAGGCATCTCAGGCACGTTCTGCAGCCATGTGTTCACTCCGTGCTGAGTCTTGAAGCAGCCACAAGCAAACCAGTTGACCATTTCATACTTGGGGCTCTTGTCTGACAAGGTCAGATTTTGACCTTCAAAATGAAACTTACCTTTAAAAACTAGAGATGCAAAAATTACACAAGACGCTATTACAATTTTACAGGGGTAGGGGTGGGAGTAGGAGGTGGACCCCCATAGATTAAAGGAAAACAAAAACAGAAGAAAATACACTAAAACAGGGATTCTTAACAAGGGGGCTGTGAGCTTGAACTGAAATTAAAGAAACAAATTCTTGTGGGGATGTGTTGGTGCGGGTGTGATATATTTATTAAGTAATACGCAGTGTGGGGTAGACTTAGTAAGGGGTCCATGGTGTTCATCTGACTGGCAGAGGGATCCGGGGAACCAAAAAGGTTAAGAACCCCTACACTAAAATGTTCATTGGTGACCTGGGCTGACATTTTGTGATATTTTTTCTTTCTTATTTTTTCTATTCTTTCCAGATTTTCTATAATGAGGAATTTTTAGTTAGAAAAAACATTTAGTTTAAAAAGAAATAAAATAAGCACATTAAAAGATGAAATCAAGTCACTTTTCCAAAATTTTACCAGTGCTCTGTACCCCAAAATTTAACCTAGAGCCTCTCTTTGCCGTTGACGCTGTCCCTGGCCAGGCAGGGCCCTCGAGCTCAGTGGCGGGGCCCAGCGATCTGCCTAGCTGGAGGCTACTGCCCTGTCAGCTCTTCTAGAGAGACTTCCCGGGTGCCAGCGCTCTCAGAGGAAGCCATTTTTGGTCCTGCCCTCAAGCTCAAGCTATCGTGAGAGAGACATGCAACACTGATAATGCTACCATTTCCTGAAGGAGTGCTGACTACGGGCCAGGCGGTGTCCTGGGAGCTTTGGATTCGTTGGCTTATTTAATCCTCCCAACAATATCAGGTGAGGATTATGTCCCCATTTTACTGGCAAGAGCACTGAGGTTCAGAGAAGTTAAACTCAGCAAGTACAAGGATCCGGAATTAGAGGTCTAGCTGATGCCAAAGCTCTTAAGCATTATGCTACACTGCTGATGTAACTTCCTCCTCACGTAAGACAAAACCAGTTACTAAAATGCAGTGAGTGTTGTGAAGGAGGTATCCAATGGGAATCCCAAGGAAGAGCCATTAAACTCCACCAGGGAAACGAAAGGTCAGGGAAGATCGGGAAGGACTTTCAGGAAGAGACAACATTTGAGTTAAAGATGAGTAGGAATTTACCAGGACGTAGCACAGAACGTGATATAGAGTGGATGTTCAGTAAATTTTTTTGAAATTAAATTAACCAATGAAGATATTATTGGACTTGCAAACGAAATAATATCATGCCTGGGATTTGCTCCGTAACAATCCATTGTGGTTGTGGATATAGATGAAACAAGGTTCCCGACATGTTGGCAATTGTTGAAGCTGGGAATGGATTCGAGTTGTTCATGATGCCATCCTCTCTATGTTCATATATGTTCAAAAATGTTCATAATAGAAAAATTTAAAAGATGCTGAATGTTAACTGGTAACTATAATTTGGCCCCTTCCAAAGATAGTTGAAAGCTAAAGGTAAAGGTGAAAGAAAGAAAGAAAAGAAAGTAAAGAAGGGAGAGAGGAGCTCAAAAGAAGAAATTATAATCAAGTCTGGTGTGGGTTAAAGAGCTTGAGTTATGAAATGAAACAGATACAAGTTTGGAATCCCCGTTCTACTTTGTATTGGCAGTGTGCCCTTATGAGTCCCTTGCCCTGGGTCTCAGTTTATTTATCTGCACAATGGGGATAAGAGCACCTTCCTCTTGGGTTTGTTGGAAAGTGAAGTGGGATGGTGCATGTTAGGTACTTGGCACCGTACCTGGCACCAGAAGGGCTCTCTGAATGGCAGCTGTTGTCCAAGTCCGACTTATGGTTCATACACCATCCAAATCTGATGTCTCCCAAAAGTGCATTTCCAGCCTAGGCCCCTCCCCTGACAGGTATCTCAAAAATAAAATACCAAAACTGAGCTCCTGATCTCCCTCCACTAAAACCCTGCTCTTCTCACAGCCGTCCCTTCTCAGTAGATGGCACTTCATCCTTCTAGCTGTTCAGATGGAAGACCTCAGAGTTTATCTTTATTTCTCTCTTCCTCTCTTTCTCACTCCACATCAGATCCATCAGCAAATCCTGTTGGCTCTTCCTAAATCTATCCAGACTCCTACTACTCCTTCCCGTCTCTATTGCCACGCTCTGTCCAGGCCCCATCCTGTCTCACTAGGGCTATTGCAATAGCTTCCTACCTGGCCTCCCCACATTTACCAATGTCCCATTCAGTCCATTCTCAACAAGGAAGCCAGGATGATTTTTTCAAAATTTTGAAACTTAAATCATGTCTTTTACCTACTCAAAATCCTCCCATGGGTTTGCATCTCACTCAACATAAAAGCCAAAGTCCTCACAAACACAGGGCACCCTGCTCCTTTCCTCCTCACTCGAGCCACACCAACCTCTTGGCTGTTCCTCGTCCATGCCAGGCCTTTGTGCCACAGGGCCTTTGCACAAGCTGTTCTTACCGCCTGTTACTCTCTTTCCCTTGCATGACTTACTCCCTCATCTCCTACAGGTCTTTACTCAAATGTCACCTCATCAGAGAGGCGCTCTTACCCATGCTTTCTAAAAGTACAGACCCCTGTTAAAACATATAAACCCCTTCCTTTTCTCCTAGCACTTCTCCCCTTCTAACCCCCTATTTATTTCACTTATTTATTTTGTTTACCTACTCTCCACCCAGAATATAAGGGAAAGAATATTTTGTTCGTTGCTCTATCCCCAGGACTAAGGAGAGTGCCAGGCATGGGTCAGGCTCTCAATAAATGTTGGTTCCATGCACCCCACCCAGAGCCCCCTCCAATCACATAAGTGGGTACCTACCTCCCGCCAGCCTGCCTGCACTCACAGGGCATCAAGGGAGACCACACCCAAGCACAGGAACTAGATACAAACGCCTCGTGCAAACCCCTTCCTCCGGCGATTGTGCAAGACAGCACCTCTGGGGTGAAGGGTCCCAGCACTGACCACAGGCAAACAGGGCAGATGAGGCCGGGACTCGAATGCCGCAGAGGGTGGGCAGCACCCATACCTGGGGCTCCGCGAGTTCAGACATCGGAGAGACCTCAGTCTAAGGGGGAACCAGCCGAGGCAGCACCTAAGATAAAGGGTTTTTTGTTTTGTTTGTTTGTTTTCAGGACAGTACCAGGCCTTGAACCGGTTTAACACTCAGAATTGTTACTGGTGGAGGGAGTCTACAGGGAGGTCACCTCAGGTATAGCAAAGGCTACACAGAGGTGGGAAAGTGAGAGAAATGCATGCAGAAGCACTTAGGTTGCTTGCGGAGCCCTTAGAGAGGACAGAGCGGCAGGGCGGGGGCGGGGCGTGGGGAGAGGGAAGGGGAAGCATTTTTCATTCTGATCTTGGACAGGCGTGATTATTGAGGATGCCCCCTGGAAAGCAGGCTCAGGACCGGGTTTGCTCCCCTTTCCCTCCTGGGGTCTCTGCGCCCGCCCCTCAGAGCACGGGGAGCCATCAAAGTGAGTGATGGCAGGCTAATCACGGCCACTCGGTGTGAGGAGGGCCCCTTGTCTCTCTCTCTGAGGACCCTCCAGCAAGGACAAGTGCAGGACAAAAGCAGCGCCTCCCCCTCTTCCCGCGATTGCCCTCATTAGCATCATACAGCCCGCCTGCCGGCCAGGCTCCCAGCCTCCCAGCTGCAGCCCGGCAACTGCACCTACCAGCGCAGCTTTGGCTGAGTCCCAAACGAGCAGATGTGGACCCTAAAGGAGCCTGTGTCCAGCCACCCTCCCCCCCAAAACCAGGCCAGGCGACCACTGCCCTGTCGGCCCCTTAGGCCTCTCTTCACATCGTCCCACAGGATCCACTGCAGCCACCAAGAAGCCCGAGGGAGGTAGAGAATCATAGAATCACAGGATCGGGGAATCCTGGGGTGATAGAAACCGAGGTTCTTAGAGACCTCAACTTTTGCCTATGATTAGATTCGCAAAGTAGACGTAGCATCACGGACCAGGGCGGCCCGAGTGTGCTGGTCCCCTAGTGCAGACTGCTGCGTTAGATTGCGCCATTGCCAAACGAGAACTGCAGGCTCAGACCCTGGACTCGAGACTTCGCATCTGAGCTTGCTAGAGCAGGGAGCACGTCGGAGCTGGGAGGTCCCTGGAGGAGCCAGGGAGAGATTGGCTGGGGGTTTTGGGATGGCAGTGTCTGTGTCTGTCTGGATCCCACCTATTCAGGGGCAATGGAGAGGGGGCGTGAGAGTGATGGGCAAGTCTGATAGCCCATTGAACACAGCGCTCCCAGGGGGGTGCTGCAGCGAGAGGGGCGGAGCACTGAGAGAAGGAGCCAGGGCCAGCCAGTGTGGGAACGGCCAGAGGGCAGGAGGCCCAGCCCCCCCGAGATCCCGCAGAGCCTGGGACCCAGGAGCACCACAGGTCCCAGGCTGCGGAGGGCGAGCTGGGAAGGGCCCAGCGCCCTGGGCTCCCAGGTCTCAGCTGGCTGAGCTGTCACCAGGCATGGGCTGGGAAAGGGGTTTCCACCCTGGTCCCATAACTCCTCTGGGTCTCAGAAAGGTGGTGGTGGGGCGGGCACCTTAGGCACGGAATGGCAAGGGGGTGGGGTCTGGGTGATGTTATCTTTAGATCACCATCTGCATGACTGAGATGGAGTTAAGAGACCTTGTGTCTCCCCCAAAGCAGGGAACTCCCTAAAATAGCACATAGCCAAATCCCCTTTCCCCCCCGTGAATGGGAAGAGGCTTTTCTGCGGTCCCTTCAGAGTAGTCCGAGCCTGACGGTGTGATATCCATCCGTAGTGACGGCAGCTGGGTTCAGCGGATTCACCTGCTAGGGGAGAGGCAACTGCTTCCCCAAACAGCTGGGGTTAGAATCCCACTCGGCTGATCCTTTAGCCCCACGACCTTGGGCATATTACTTCACGTCTCTGACTTCAGTGGGTCCCACCTGTGGATGGACTGACCGTCCTCCAGCCCTGGGACCTTGTGCGGGGCCACAGACTCCAAGCACAGCTGTGGGCTGTGACCTGCTGCACACTGAGCACAGGCGAAGATCCTTCCGGGCTTCCCAGGGCTGGGATCTGGAGGCCCTCAGTCTCGCTCTCCCAAAACACAAGGGATCCAATAGAATCTCTTTCTGCTGACCCACCACAGCCGAGTCTTCCCTGGGGGAATGGCATTTGGATGGCTCAAGGCTCTGAGCCAAAGGAACAAGTCGAAGGGTGGGATGGGTGTTGAGAAGGGTGTCAGGAAAATGAAGAGGCTATTTGGGCTTGGTTGCAAGGGGATCTGGGCTCTGCTGAGCATTCTGCCCTCAAATCCTGGGTTCCTGGAATAACAGTCTTATTCCTCTCAAAGATATCCAGGTCCGGCTCCGATTCTGTGGCGCCAGGAAGCCCACCTTCCTAAGCTCTCGCCGAGCAAGCTCATCGTGCGATGCTGTGGCTGCCAGGCTCTGCGACTCCCCTGGCCTTGCTGCCTCCACTCTGGCCCCTCCACACTGGCTGTCAAATGTGTCCCTAAAACACGGGTCTGTCCACCTTCCTACCTGCTCACAACCCTCAGAGGCTCGCCATTGCCTTCATGGCACTCAGGTCCCTTGGTGACCCGGCTGCGCTCTCTCAGCCACACAGATCCAACTCCTAAAACACACCCTTGCTCTCTCATGATGCCACTTCTGCCCGTGCTGTCCTTGTCTGGAACGCCGTGCCTCCCTCTGCACCTGACAAACTCCTACTCACCCTTCAGGAACCAGCTTCCTCTGGGAAGACTTCCGTGACCCCTTGGCAGGTCAGACCCCTCCTCTGGCTGGCCCCTGGGGCAGCACTTACCTCACGGCCCACACTACCTGACTGACATGTGTCCAGCACTGCCCAGTCCAGCAGAGGTGACGAACAGATGAGAGAGCCTGGAGCTGCATTGTCCAACACGGTAGCCACTAGTCAGGCGGCGACCTATGCTTGAATTAAAATGAAACAAAATAAAAAATTCAGTTCCTCAGTTGCACTTGCCTCATTGCAAGAGCTCAGGGGCAGCCTGTGGCTGGTGGCCACCAGATGGGACAGTGCAGATGGAGAACATTTCCATCCTCACAGGAAGTTCTCTTGGACTGCACTGGCCGAGAGGGTGGAGCGAGCAGGAGGTTGGGAGGGGAGGCCTGGGTTCTAAGCCATGGCTTGGCTCCTAGCTCACTCTGGCTTTAGACAAGCCCGGTTCCCTTTCCGAGCCTCAGTTTCCCCATCTGTGCAGCCTACCCCACACGCTGGGCAAGGCCAAGCACAGTCAGTGCTTGAGGAGGGCCTCTGGATTGACGCTTTCGCCCCACTGTCCTGGCTGTGCTGTCGTCATCAGGCCCAGGCAGACCTGGGGAAGCGGAGGGGCAGGAGGAGCCCTGCTGAAGACCCACCTGCCCTCCCCCAGGCCTCAACAGCTCCCCCAAATACCCCGGAGGCCAAAGCTTGTCCGGCCACCTTCCCCGGACCTCAGTGTGTCAGCCAGCAGAGCCCCAGCCAAGGAGGCAGCCCCGCGGAGGGTGTGCTGTGGGTCTCCCGTATGTGTGAAGCCTGACAATCCCAAACTTGTCCCTCCTGAACCCAGAGAGAGCCCAGACGGGGCCTTGGGCAACAGCAGCTTCAGGGGCTGGCCCACAGCGGGAGGGGGCCAGGACGCGCTATCAGCACAGCCTGTCCGCCCCGCTTCCTCTCTTCGAACAGATCACATCCTGTTATTGTGTGGACAGAGAAGGCCGGGAGCTGGGGAGGGAGGCAGGGCTCGGACGCTGTGGGTGGGGAGAGGCAGGGAGAGCCAGGAGGAGCCGGAGCGCAGTAGGCATCAGTAGCGCCCGCAGCCCGGCCCTGGCTGACCCCAGGTGGCCTGGGCAGGAATTTGGGCCCAAGAGGAAGGACCAGCACCCCTGGGGCAGCCCGCATCCGCCACTGAGAGAAGACACTGGGGCTGGGGCCAGGCCTTGCCTCCCTGTGACAGCACCTGGAAGAGAGAAATGTCGCCTCGTCCAGGAAGCCTTCCCAGCCTGCTCCTCAGACTCCTGCAAGTCGACGAGCGTTTACTCTAGGTCTCCACTGCCGGAGCCAGGTCTCCCACAGCCACGGGCCTCTTTCCTCCTCACGGCACTTGCATCTGAGGTTGTAATGTTCCGTGCCCTTTCCCTCCACCCAGCTCCGCCCCAGCTCACAAGGAGAGTGGGGTCCCTTGCTGGTTCTCCAGCACTGCCCAGCATGGGCCAGGCCTAGAGAGATTCCTTTGCTGGGAGGATTCATGTTCCAGCACCCGCCTCTGCCCTCTTTCTCTCTTCTGCCATTTCCAAGTGCAGCCCCTATCCCCATCCCATTTCCAGGAACGATATTATCAGCTTCCTAAAAAGCACACTCCTTTTTACAGTTATTAGTTTGAAATAACATGACAGTCCTGTGAGATAGGTGTAATATCACCAAAGAACAAATGAAGAAACTGAAGCTCAGAGAGGTTAAGTCCTTTACCCAAAGTCACATAGCTGATAAAATAAGTGGCAGAGCTGGGACTAAAACCCAGGTGAGCCTGACCCCAAGAGCCAGACACTGTCGGTGGCCCAGTGTCTTCCTGCTCCCTCCTGTCTGCTCTCTGAGATGACACCACACTGACCGTCCTCACCGCCCACTGTCTGCAGTGTCCACACTGATCATTCTTGGTCTGGGGCAGATTGCTGAGACAAGCTGAGCTCCTAGCTCTCCCACGGCATAGCCCAGCATGTCTGCTCCACGAGCACTGACTACCCACTGGCCGTCTCTTCTTCCTTTCCTGACGGGCAGTGGGCACCGGCTCTGGACTCGGGCCTGTAGTCCAATCCTGGGTAACTTTGGTCAGCCCCTTCCCCTCCGTGGGCCTCATTCTCCTCTGGATAATGGAGAGGCTGCCCTTGGTCAATCTTGACCTACTCCTTTGCTTACTCTGACTATTGCTGAGCTTCCGTGGTGGACACCCTGCCGGGTACCCTGGCCTGTGTCCCCAGCAGGCTGGCCAGTGGTGCTTGCTTGGCTCACGTGGACAGTCCTGCCAGAGGGGGATGCTGGCCTCTGGGGAACGGTTGGTTGTTTTGCATATAGGGAAAGGGTAGGAGATGCAGAAGAGGAGAAAAGCGTCTGTGAGCAGACCAGATAAACAGCTCTCCTTCTGTACCCAACCCAGGTCCAGACGATAACCAGGCCTCTGGGGCCCAGCCCAAGAAAGCCTGTATGCCTCCCCCCCACCACCCAAACAGCCCAAGTGCCTCTGCCAGCCCAAGGGCTAGAGCTGTCCTTCTGCTCCTGGCCAGCCAGGGCCATGATTTAGAGGTGGGGAGTTGGAGCTGGTGACTCGTAGGAATGACCCTGCCTCCCACCCATCCCCCCCTCCACCCTTTCTTTCCATCCTGGATTCAAAACTGAACTAGGAGATTTCCGATAGCAAATATTGAAAGAGACCTGAGCCAGGGCACTGGAGGTGAAGAGATGAATCCAATGTGGTCTCGCCATCAGGAGCCCATGTTTTAGTGGGGGAGGACAGCCATGGACAAATATTAGACAGCACAGAGTGAAAGGGACACAATAAAGGAAGCCCAGGGGCCTGTGGGGACGCGAAGGAGGCTGGGACCCCACAGGTCCTGACCATAGGGTCAGGATGGTTTCCTGGATGTTGAGAACAGGTCGACCAAATGAGAGGGGGCTGGGAGGGGGGGACACACTGTCCCAGGCAAAAGAAACAGCAGGTACAAAATCTCGAAGGTTATTTAAAAACAACAAAAAGACATGAACAAGGCCTGGAACAGAAAGGATAGTACCAGAGGAGCAAAGAGAATGAAGGAAGGAGTGGTGAGAAATGGGGCTGGAGAGATCAGCAGGCCCATTTCAGGCAGGACTCCAAAGCTCCAGCTTGTGGTCCCTTCCCTGTGGTCAGCAGAGGCCACCCCGTGCCTCAGGGGCTCACTGTCCCGGGAGGCCTAAGGCCTGGTCCTGCCTTACCTGTCTCTCCTTGTCACTGTTGACAGGATGTGCAGCCCTGGAAAGACTCTGGGCCTCAGTCTCCCCACCTGGAGTCATGGACATTAGCCCAGCCGGTCTTCCGGGGCCCGGCCAGCCTGCACGTGCTCTGGCCTCATCGTCTCTGCCTTAAGGGCCACAGTTTACTGGCTCTTCCTGACCTCTCTGGACGTGGAGGGCCTTGCCCTCTCCTGACACATCCCTATGGAATTGGGGTGCTCGTCTCTTCCCTCTCTTCAATCCACTGCAGTCAGACTACTGCCTCTACCTCTCCACCAGTGCTGCCCTCACCGGCCATCAGAAACCTCTTGTTGTTAAAGCCAGTCAATGCTTTCAGGACTTTTCTTGCAACTTCTGAGCTGCACTGGTCTTGGCTAACCACTTCCTCTCTCCAAACTCCCTTTTGTTTTAGCCTCTGAAACACCATGCTCCCAGTTTTTCTCCTACCTCCCTGAGCCTTCATAGAGGGTCCCCTTCATCGTGCTGCCCCTCAGGACCTGTGCCTGTGGATCAAGGCCAGGCCAGCAAGAGCCACTGCCACTGACCTCCCGCCCCAGGGCTCAGATGCCCCATCCTCTCTACACAGGTGCTTCCTTGCCCTGGGCCGGGGGGAGGCACATTTGGGGTCATTCAAATCTGAGGCGCTTCACTAAGGTCAGAACAGGCCCTGCCTTTGCCCTCCTGCCTCTGGTTGGGAGCTCCCCAAGGACAGGGGCAACCTCTCAGAGCCTGGCCAGGCGAGCCAGGCTCACTCCAAAGGAGCCAGGGTTCTCTGTGGGCCCCTCCAATCCCGCCTGGATGCAGCTTTTTTCCTTAGCAGTCATCACCTTCTAACTTACTCCATAATCAACTTATTTATTATGGTTGTGTGTATGTGCATGTGCTTTTACTGTCTCCCCTGTGAGGCTTTAAGCTCCACGAGAACAGGGATGTCTGTCCTGTCCCTAGTACCTAGAAGAGCACACGACTGTGACAGGAGGTCGCTCAGTTTGTTAAGTGCATGAAAGAGGGAAGACTGGACTGTTAGACGCGCTTACAGAAGTCCCCGAAGAGCAGAGTCCACGTGCAGTGGCCTCCCCAGGACCTAGCTGTCTCTGAACCGCATTCTGATTCCGGGGACCCCGGAAGCCCTCCCAGGAGACGAGGAGTCCACCACCAGCCTGCACACACTACCCCCAAGCCTCCGTATCAGAGCCTCCCCTCCTCAGAACCAGGCGTAAGAGCAGAGGACACCGGAGTGGGGAGCCCGGGGTCCCCCAGAAGACTCAACCTGGCCTGAACCTGTGAGAAAAGCAACAGAAGGAAGCTGAGCCTGACCCAGGGGAGGGCACATGGCGACGCTGCCCGGTGCCTGGGGACAGCCCCTCCCTGAGGCTGGCCAGCGGGTGGAGACGCCCAGGAGGCCTGTCCTCGGGCCTCGGGGTGGGGTGGGGATCCCCCTCACTAAGTCCTGGACTCCTCCCCCCCATTTCAGGGAGAGTGCTTGTCATGCCTTCCCCTTAAATCTCCCATCTCCCAGGCCTAGGGGTACAAAATGCAAGCACAGAGTCCAGTGCCCCTGGTAAAACTTTTATTTAGAAATCTTCCCAATATATCCTTATATATATACACACATCGTCACCACATGGGTTTTTGTCGCTAAAGAGTCACACGCCCACAGTGTTGGCCCCTGGGCTGTACAAAGGTCAAGGTACCTGGAGCGGTTACTCCTCTTCTGCAGAAAAATGCAGAGACCAACGCAGTTCATCACATACAGTACAACATTGACGGAAAGTGCTGGGCCCGCCCACAGAAACAATGCGCTATGTACATGGGCAGGGGGCAAGCCTTCGGCGGGGGGCCCCGTACCATCGAAATCCCAAGTACGACCAGACCCACCCCAAAAGGCCGAACTAGCTGTCGGCTGATGAGAGATGCTGTGCCCTAATTTTTTGGAAAAGGATAAAGGTTGTACCATCTTGTCATTTTTAACTACAAATAAGACAGGATTTTTCATAAAAGATGTGATACCCTCCAGTAGTTACATTCATCTTTGTTCTCAGAATGTCTTGGAATGCAACATTCTTTTTTGTTTTCAAAATGTTTTTTTTAAATTTTCAAATTTTCCCTTTTATACAGATATTATTCTTGGAATGTTGCCATTTCTTCACAGGGTGAGGAAGAGGCAAAGGAAGGAGGAGGGGGGAGGGAAGGGGTAGAAATGTAAAGAAAAATGTGAATCTTTTTTCACTCTTAAAAAGACCCAAGGTCTTGCTCTTCCCTGCCCCAGGACCATTTTGGGGTAGTTGCTTTGTATTTTACCTTGTCTGCTCATGTTCCCATCCTCGTTTCCTTTCTCACCCGTCACTTGAGACAGAAATGAAGACAATCTGGACAAACAAGGGCAGCCTGGGTAACGCAGGCCAAAGTGGTTTGGAACCCAAATGTCCCAAATGCTGCGCAATCAGACTGCATTACTGGACTCGGTCAGGGAAAGCCCGTATGAGGCCCGATACTGAGGGCCACAGGGCTTTATGCTCTCAAAACCCTTCTACTTGCATGATCCCATTCAATCCATACCACGGGATACTGATGAGAAATCCAGACTCTGATAACTTATCCTGCAAGTCAGGGAGAAGAGGAAGCTGGATGTTCAAGTTCTCCAGAATGTCTAATCCATCTCATAAAACCCACCTCCCTAGCCATTCTGTGATGACTTTTCACTCCCAAGTCAAATCTGTCCACTGGGAAGCAAGCTAGTTCTCAGGACCTAGGACAGGTCCCCATCTGTAGGTGGATGGGGGTCTTCAGAGGCTCTCCCAAGCATTGGAAAGGAACCACTCCTAATGTTCATCAAGGTATGATTTTCGAGGGCTGAAATAAGATGAAGAGACAGAGTGCCACATGGGTTAACCATGTTGCCCCCATCCAAGAACTGGACCTCACAACTCAAAAGGAAAAGGAGAGGGGAGCAGGGAGCATTTCCTTGTCTGCACACAGCTATACTCGAGGCCTCTGCATGCCATGAGCAGGTCACTGTGCCAGAACTCAGAATGTGTTTGAGGGGCTTTCCTGATAGCTGGAGTGACAGGTTCTTGCTCGACAGGGGAGGGCCACACAATCATTTTCCCTCCGACATCAGAGGCAGCACCTGATGGGAGACGGCTGGGAGCAATATATCTAATGACAGCTATATAGGACTTCTGTGCAGTTTGTTCCATGGGCTTGGAATGCAGGGTACAGACAGGCCTCGCCTTACAAAACCACGTCCCACCGTCTGGAGTGATGCAGGAGATGAACGAGGGGGCAGCGGTCCACTCTACAAAAGGATCTTCACTTTACAAAAAGACTTGCTGTGGTATGTCTTTAAAAGATGAAGGACAGATTGACTTACAAAAATTTCATGTACAACTTTTTGAGGCGGGCCCTCCTACTGCATTAAGCCAACCTCCCACATATGTGCCTACAACTTGAAAGCTGCAAGATCGAGGGGTGTTTAAGATTCTGCTAAGTGAATGTCCATATGTTTGGGTCTCAGCCAGAGCTTGGCATGTAAATGGATTTCCCATGCCCCAGGAGTGGGGATGTAGTTGGGTTATTTTGAGACTTAAAGATTCCACCATTAGATCAAGTCAAGCAAAAGTCCCAAATGCAAGGAATTCATGGGACAGAGTCTGTGTTCAATTCGCAACACAGACCAGGCCATCAGCAAAACAGACACCCTGGAGCAGGGAAGTCCCTCAAAGCATCTGGAATGCACAGACTTAGCTACACATCTACTCAGCACCGACATTTGCCCATCAGCACGCTGGCCTACCAGCATGAAGAATAACCTGTGGTTGAGGATGCAGGCAAGTAATTCTGACAGCACCCGAATTTGAAACCTGCATGCCTAAAATACATTTTGCCCAATTTTACTCTCTATCATTATCCCAGAGACCTTTCTCTGCCTTTTCACAAAGCCCAATGGGGCACACTCACAGCTGCAGACTTGGTCCCCATAGCCACAAGGATTAGGAAGGCAAGTCTCAGTGAGGAGAAAGCAGAGCTTTGATCCCCAGGTCAAGAAGGGATGCTGGGATTTCCGCCCATCTGGCCCAAGCTGTCCACTTGCCATCTTCCTCAACCAGGCCTGGAAGGCACCTCAAGTCTTGGGACTCTCTGCAGCAGCTGGCGAGCTAGATGGATCAACATGGGCCTGGGTAAAGATGGGGCTCAAGAAATGGGCAGCTATTGGGTACCTATATATTTGGACAGAAGTGGCCACAAAAGCCACCTGAGCCAGCATGGAAGGGCTGAAGGCAAGGCAGAGGCTGCTGGATGCCTCAGGTGACAGCTGACAATCCCAGGTTTCAGCAAAGATAGGGCTCCCAAACTCCAGGCCAAAGCAATGGCACTTGAGCCTCTTGCTTGTGAAGTCTTGGGGATTTGGGAAAGGAGGAAGACCGTGCCATCTTCATAAAAAGTACCTACCACTTTGCTCCATTTTTCTGTTCCCCTACTGGGGCAGGTAATAGAAAAATCAGCCCCAGGTTCAGTCAAGGCTTCCCAAAGTTGAGGCATCAAAGAAAGCTCATCAAGTCCACTGCCCCGTTTCATTGCTGCCCATTTCCTGCCCTATCTGCCCTGAAGTCCACCATTCCAGTGGCCTAAGGGCACCTTCCTGGCTGGTCCTGGGTGGCCCTGGGCCCATCACCGGGGGCCAGCTCCGTCGGTGGCGGGCAGCATGGCAGGATGGAGGCTGTGGGCCGTGTGCTTGGGTGCCGGCTCCTCTGTATAGCTGTCCGGGCTGGCTGCCCCGTCCAGGGAGCTGCCACAGCTGGAGTTGGGGGAGAGCACGTCCTGCAGGAGATCATCAGGGGGTGCACTGCCCCCTCCCGCACCCCCACCCCCACCTGCCCCCACCACTGGGTCCTTGCCAGGCTTGGCCCGCTGGGTGCCCTCCTCCTCCTGGTCATTGAGCAGCTTGGCCAGGAAGTTGATGTACTTCATGGCCAGGCGGAGGATCTCATTCTTGCTGAGTTTCTTGTCTGGGGGATGCGTAGGGATCAGCTTGCGGAGCTCAGCAAAAGCCCCGTTCACATTCTGCTGCCGCCACCGCTCCCGGCTGTTCGTGAAGATGCGCCGTACAACTTTAGTGTGGGGACCTGAGGGGTAGCAGGACAAAGGTTAGGAGAATGGGCTGGGGATCTCCCCAGGGGAATTTATGGGGAAAGAGACAAACCATCTATTGGGAAACTGGGAAACCTAAAATGTCTTCTTTCTTTTTCTCAGAAAACTCCTGCTCATCCTTCAAAACTCAGTTCCTAAGGTTCCTCCTCTCTGAGGATCTAACCAACCGTCGTGGTCCTACAATCCCTTTATCTCCACCCCTCTAGATTACTACTGTATGTTTCTATGCTTCTCTCCCCCTCTGGGTTGTGAGACATGTGAGGACAGGGACCACGTCATTCATTCGTTCATTTATTCATTTGTGTCAACAGGTCAGATAGCACAGTAGTTAGGAAGAGAGACTGAAGCCAGGCTCCTTAGTTCAGTTCCTGACTATAGCCACTAGTTGAGTGACTCTGGGCAAGTTACTTCAACTCTCTATGCCTCGCTTCATCACCTGGAAGATGGAGCTATTAACACTAACTCAAATAAAAAGTTTTTACATCGATCTAATAGCACAGATAAAGCACTTAAGACAATACCTGCCTCAGAATAAACACTTAATAAATGTTACCTATTATTATTCATTCATCAGATATTTACTAATGAAGGAATAATAGCAAGCATATCATGCCCTCATGGAGTTTACATTTTAATGCAAATGATATATGATGAACAAGTAGCAAACAAACAAAAAACAAATGAGGCTAAAGTGGGCCCTCATGGAGTTTACATTTTAATGCAAATGATAGATCATGAACAAGTAGCAAACAAACAAAAAACAAACAGAGGCTAAAGTGGTAAGTAAAGGATAGGAAAGGAGCTATTCCATTTAAGCAAGGTGGTTGAAGAAGGAGCTTCTGAGGAGATGGCATTTATCAGGCAAGAACTCAAGGTTGAAGAAGAGTCAGCCATACAAAGGAAGGGAAGGGGAGACGAGTGTCCAAGCAGTGGGAATGGCATATGTAAAGGCCCTGAGCTGGAAAACAGCTGGCCAGTCTGGCTAGATTAGTGTGTGCAAAACCATAGTAGGCAGGGTCCAGATCCCACAGGACCCTGTGGTAAGGTATGGGGCTTAAAAAAAAATTTATTGAAGTATATCATTCATACATGCACATAAATAAGTATTTAGTATAAGTTGTAAACTTACAAAACAAACATGCAAAACATCATACAAGACTCCCATATATCAACCCAGGTGTGGGGATCTTATTCTAAGGGTGATGGAAAGCACAAAGAAGGGACTTAGTAACTGTTTGCTGACTGCCTGATTGTGGCAGTGGTAAGGGGTGGGTCGGGAGATGGGAGGGAGGGCAAGGAGAGGAGTGGAGAGACAGTCATGCACAGCCGTGACAGTGAAGACTGCCAAGCCCGAAGTTCTATACAGACTTCCAAGGGCTGCCTCGGTCTCCCCATCTCTACAGTGCACAGATTAATGCCTGGACCAATGTTCACCAGCATTCCCTGTCCCAAGACTCAAAGAGCAATGGCAGCCACCAGCATGCATATGTGCAGAGCACCGAACCAAAAGTTAAAGTCTGTACTGGGATTCCCAGTGCCAGGGGACCACAGAGGAGGGCCCCACTGTGCTCCCAAGCTCCTGGGCCAACAGTGTCACTTCCCTCCCCTACACTGAGACCCAGAGCCAGGCTCATGGCAGTTCCCAGAAAGCACTGTGCACCAAAGAACTGCCAGACCTGGGATGCTACCTTCTCTCAGTAACCCCTGGAACCAACCAGACCTCAGGATGTGGAAACCTGGGTAGGGGAGAAGGGAAGGGAGGGGCTAAGATATCATCTAAGTCCAGCTGATCATTTTACAGTTAAGGAGGCTGAGGCTGGGGTGGAGGCAGACTTGCCTCAATGGTCAGGTCCTGTGACCAAGCTAGCCCATGACGACACTTCCTGCTTGATGATCTCTCTCTCTCCTGTGTGTACATGCACGCACTCACACAATCAGAACCCTTGTTTTCTCAGGGAGGATCGCTCATCCCTGCCCACAGTGCTTCTGAAGCTGTCCTTCCAAAACCCAACAGGCCCCAGCCCAGCTGACTCTTTGCCAGAGGCCAGACAGACCCAGGCTGGGAAAAACACAGAACACCTGCAGGGCAGTCCCACTCTGGGCTGCCCCAGAGGAAATAACTTGCTCTTCTCTGGTCTCCGGGCCGGATGAAGGGAGTCCCTCAGTGGGGACCGGGAAGGAGCAGTCCCTGCACCACTGCCCAGTTACTGCTGGCTGGTCTTGAAGGACCCCCACCCAGGGGGCAGAGGGCATGTCAGGACTGCTGTCAGAGTGAGAGCCAGACAGACTCCAGAGGGCGATCAGAACCCATTCCAAAGCTTAAGACTAACGCTATGAGGCAGGTCCAGGACTAAACTGTGTGACCTTGAGCGGGCTGCAAAACCTCTCTGAGCCTCAATTTCCTCATCTGTAAAATGGAAACAATAAGAATATTGAGGGAAGCGGACTTGGCCCAGTGGACAGGGTGTCCATCTACCACATGGGAAGTCCAAGTTTCAAACCCCAGGCCTCCTTGACCCGTGTGGGGCTGGCCCATGTGCAGTGCTGATGCGCGCAAGGAGTGCCCTGCCACGCAGGGGTGTCCCCCGCATAGGGGAGCCCCATGCGCAAGGAGTGCGCCCTGTAAGGAGAGCTGCCCAGCGTGAAAGAAAGTGCAACCTGCCCAAGACTGGCACCACACAAATGGTGAGCTGACACACAAGATGACACAACAGAGAGAAACACAGATTCCTGGTGCCGCTGATAAGGATAGGAGCGGTCACAGAACACACAGCAAATGGACACAGAGAGCAGACAACTGGGGGGAAGGGAGAGAGAAATAAATAAAAAATTTTTTTTAAAAGTAAGAATTTTGGCCACATATCGTGCTAAGGATTGTGATCAGGATTAAATAAAAAGGAAGCACACAGGGAAGCAGATTTGGCCCAACGGATAGGGCATCCGCCTACCACATGGGAGGTCCACGGTCCAAACCCCGGGCCTCCTTGACCCGTGTGGAGCTGGCCCATGCGCAGTGCTGACGTGCACAAGGAGTGCCGTGCCACGCAGGGGTGTTCCCCGCGTAGCGGAGCCCCACACGCAAGGAGTGCGCCCTCTAAGGAGAGCCACCCCATGGGGAAAAAGCGCAGCCTGCCCAGGAATAGCGCTGCACACACAGGGAGCTGACGCAGCAAGATAACACAACACAAAGAGACACAGATTCCAGGTGCCACTGACAGGAATACAAGTGGACACAGAAGAACACACAGCGAATGGACACAGAGAGCAGACAACTGGGGCGGGTGGCAGGGAAGGGAGAGAAATAAATAAAAAATAAATCTTTAAAAAAAAAGGAAGCACACAAAGTACACAGCACATAGTAGGCATTCAATACAAATAGCAATTCCTGCTCTCAAAGATTTATCTGTGTTTGAATGGCTGTCTGAGGACAGCTCTGTGAGCAGTTCTGTGCTGGCGGCTTGGAGCACAGTCATGAATAAGACAAACAAGATCCCTGGTGCTAAGAAGGTCTCAGGCTCTGGCAGAGAGGGGCTCACGGTCCCTGCAGCCCTTCCAGGTTCCGGAAGAAGGAAGGGGGGGAGGGGAGCATTCATGCTTCCTCAGCACCTACCTACCTTGAGCCAGGCCTTCCATTGTTCTCTCTCAGCAATCTGAGAGGAAGCTGGTATTCTGCCCATCTTACAAATGAGGAAACTGAGGCCCAGAGAAGTTCGGCAACAAGAACTCCACCTCAAATCCTGACTCTAAATCTTGCGTTGGTTCTGCTTTCATGGACTCTTTGTGGTGCAGTCTCTAATTTCAAGGCCCATGCATCCATCCCACCCTCCCCTGCCTCCCATCACCCACATTTCTGCCTATTCTCCTCTGGCTCCTACACAGAGACTACCTCTCTGCACCTTCCTTTTTCCTAAGTCCGTCCATCCCTCTAGGAGCTCTGTCTCTCTCTGGCCGGGCAATGAGTAGATGCTCAGGAAATATTTGTAACACTTATGGGTAACTGCTTCCCTGCACTCTCACCATCTTCCCATCACCTTCCCTCACCTCCTACCTTCTGCACACCCTCTGTGCCTGATTTCCCAATTCCTCTGCCCCTAGTAGAGTGCCTCGTCCCTGGGGAACTTCAGAGCTGGGTCTATCCACTTCCTGTTTAACCCCAACCACCTCCCCTAGAATAATGAATCTCTCTCTAACCCAGTAGCACTGACACCCCCAACACCCTTCCCTCTCAGCCCTACACCCTGTCACCCCAGCTGGGTGGGTCTTTTGACGTCTATTCCATTGTCCAGACTCCAGCCCTGCTCCTCTCCAGAATTCCATAGAGGGCACCCCTCCAGATGCTCACACCTATACACACATCCCACCCACCAACTCTTTGCATAAGACAGCCTGGCTCCAAGACTCCAGGCTGCCCTTCCTACAGGAGGCCCAAGCCCCTGACAGTTCCAGGGATTTGCTCCAAGACCCTCAGCTCTGAAGAGTCAGCTCTCCTGCCCCCATCTACTATATCAGGCCAACCTTGGGAAATAGAGGTGGCTCCCCAAATTTCCCATTCATCCAACCCCTCCCCCCAAGTTCAGGGAACAACAGTATTCAGGCAGTTTGCAATAGCAGTGCTGGGGCCCTCTGGGGTGAAGAGAGTGGGCAGGGAACACTCTCACATCAGGAAGGGGATCAGGGAACAAGAGAGCCCCACAATGTAGCACCCTGGGAGGAGACCCTTGAAGGTGCAATTCCAGGCAGGGAGCAGACCCAAGACTCTAGAAAGGACTGGAGAAATCCTTGGGAGGAGAGGCAGGGAATCCCTGAGGATCAGTGCTTATAGGCAGGGTTGCCATTTGTTTTGTTCCGCCCCTGCGGTCCGTGTCAAAGTATAGCAATAGAGCTACAAGTGGGCACTAGAACAAACCCGAGAGCTATGGTGTCTCCCCACTGCCTAGTCCCCTCCTCCCAGGTCTGTGAGTGTGACTGCACTACTTTCCCGGGTCCCAGCTCCATTGCAGTACAAGAGGCTTTGCAGTTTGGGGTTCCAAGGTAGCCTGCCCATCTATGTGAGACACCTCCAGATGCCCAATGGGGTCTCTCCCTCCGAGGGCTCTAACCAGGATGAGGGGTGGGGCTGGCGTCGACTCACCATCAGTGATCTCCATCTCATAGGGGGAGGGTCTCCTCTTCACGCGGTTGTTGGTGGCAAACATAGGGAAGGCATCAGGCTCTCCGAAGAACCCACTGTGGGAGGGACCAGGCAGATCACAAGATCCCATGTAAGATGGAAAGGAGAAAGAGGTTCCTTAGGGATCCTCCCCATAGGTTCCTGAACCCCCCACTCCAGAAAAACAAGGGAGACCCTTGTCCCTTAACCTTTGAATTGGGGATAGAAAGAATCTTCAACACACACACAGTTGTCCCCATCCTCCCTCTGTGGCAAGACAAGCAAAGAAAGAGAGGAGGGACCAAATACCCACACAGCCCTCCGCACAATAACACACACAGAGAGGCAGCGGCGAACACATGGAGCAACACACACAACACACACACCCCTACCCAGACCCAAGCACACGCTCCGCACAACAGCTCCATCCTCCGAGAGGTGCCCACCCTGACAGACGTGGCCTTCTCACCCTGATGACAGGCAACTCCAGCACCACCACTGGGTACACTGCCCCCTCCCCCCACCTCCCCCAGGCCCCACGGGGCCCACGGACAGATAACAGGCCGGAGAGCAGGACTCACCACTGCTGGCTTGCTCCCCCAGCTCCTCCACGCTGGGCTCTCTGTAACTTCTTTCTCCCGGTCTGAGTCTCTCACAGACTCTGACTGTCCCACACTTTCTATTTCTGCCTTGTTTTTCTGCCCCCCATTCCCAACCCTGCCTCCATCTCTCCATCACAGGGTCCCCAGCAGGGAACTGGACACCCTGACACCAACGGGAAAACAGGGTGAGGAGCGAAGACCTCAACCTGGAACAGAGAGGGGCTCCCGAGAGGAGACAGATCCCCTCGGAAGGCGGACCTCGACAGCGATTCGGAGCAGGGCCCACCCTCAGACCCTCATCTCTTACCTATCCACCAAGGACTGCAGCTTCCAGAACGTGTTCACAGCATCAGCAGCAAACACCCACCACGTTCAGACACTCTGGCTTGGTACCCACAAACCCCCACGCAGCTCACCTTCATCTGCTCACCCTCGAGCACACAACTGCTCCCCAGACGAAATGCACGCCCTTGGCTTACACACATACCCGTGCACGCCACGCCGCCACAACGCATCTCCCTATCTGCCCCCCAAACGCACACTCTCAGAGGGCTCCTCTCTCACTTGCACACGGGGCTGCTCCAGCTTCCGAGGCGTTCACGCCCGTGGATTAAAACCATCTCCCCTCTTCCAGCGCCCAGCCGCACATTCCCATCCCGAAGGGCAGAGGGGGCGCCCCGGGGGTCCCCCCACCGGGGCTCTGACCTGCCGAGCGAGGCGAGCGGCTGGCTGAGGCTGTAGAGCAGCGCGCGGCCGGGGGCGGCGGGGGCCGCCAGCGCGGGCGGGCTCAGCTGCACCATGCGGCCTTCGCTGGGCAGCTCCGCGGGGGCCGAGGCGGGCGCGGGCCCGGGAGGTCTGCACAGCTCGGTGGTGGGCACCCGGTGGCGCGCTTCGGCCGCTGCGGAGTCGCGGCCCTTTAAGTCTCGCGCGGGGCCGCCCCCACCGGCGGGGCCGCCCCCTGGGCCTCCGCGCACGCCCAGCTCGATGACTGGGGGCTCCACGGGGGGCGCGCGGCTCGTCTCCTTGGCGACGCCGTTCAGCAGGACCAGATGCGGGGGGGCCATGCGGGCCTCGGCCGCGTCCCGTCCCTCTAGCGGGGGGTCACTGCGTGCCGCCTCGCTTGGCGGCCGCTCCGTCATCCTGCAGGCAAACAGACAAGCGGACACCGGCCCTTACAGCCAGCCCCGGCCCCGGGCGTGGGAGTGGAGGAAAGCGGCGAAGGGCAGAGAGAGAGCCTCACGCCGAGACGTGAGAAGAGGAGGGCAAATGTGGAAACAGGTGGGCACACGCCCACTCTAGGGGGCTAGAGGCAGGGAGGGGCTAGGGCAGGAGGGACAAGGGCCTTCGGATTGGGAGGGGCGTGGGGGGAGGGTTACAATGACTGAGAGGGTCACAAACACAAGAGATGAAGAAAGACGACAGTCACACTGGAAGAAACCGAATACAACCAGCGAAAGAAAAACAGAAGGGAAAAAAGGAGGAAGGAAATGTTGAGAGAAAGAGGCGAGAAAGAGCACCCTGTCCCCCTTCTAAGCCGCAAGGGAAGAGGAGGGAACAAAATCCCCGCCCGGCTCTTCCCGCCCCCCTTTGGTTTTAGGCGGGGAATCGATTGGGCGGAGTTGGGGTGCTTTTCAACCTTCTTTCTCCTCTCAGCAGTAAGCCCACACCCCGCAGCCTGGGCACAGACGTCCGCCTAGACGCCGTGGGAGGAGGGAACGGCGGCTAAGGGGGCTGTCCACTCTGGCAGGGCGGCCAGTGAATGACTGGGAGCAACCAGCCCCACCCCCGTCCTCTAGGCACTATTCACCCCTCTGCGGCCGAGTGTCTGTCTACACCAAACAAATCCACTGTGTTCTCTGGGAGTGGCTAGAAACCCCAGCGGCCCTTTGCTCCCACCGAATCCAGAGTTCCCAGAGAAGAAAAGGACACCGGCCTTGCCTCCTCACCACTCCACCCCACTCTATTCAGGTGGACTCGGAAGAGAGGCCAGGTCTGGAAGGGCAGCCTGGCTAAGGCAGCATGGATCCTGGGCACTCAAAGGGTGCGCCTGAGGCCCACAGCCCACAGCGTCTGCGCTCCCTTCTACAAGCTAGTGGGTACCTACTGAAGACCCTCAAACCCTTCCAGCCCACCTTTCCCTGTCTCTTACCTCAGGGTCTTCCTCCGGAAAAAGGGAGGAATACCTCTTTTATGCATTTTAAAGCGCTGTGCCATTGGTGCAAAGAAACATCATTTTTATTGGCTTGGAGATTGAGCCGAGGGGACCACCTCGCCCAAGGTCACTAGCAGCCTATTGTGGGGACAGAACGGACCAACACTCGGAACCCTGTCTGCCATACCGCCCATCTATCCAACTTCACTCCCCCTCTCCCCCAGGATGACCTCAACGGCTCCACTCCCCACCACACAGCTGGGGTCTCCATCACCCAGCTGCCTTCACATTGGAGCCACCCCTTGGCAAGAATGAAAACAAAAAAAGCCAGAGACTCTATGAGTCCAGAGTTGGGGGGTGCTTGTGAATTGTTTTAATTTTATGCACACACAGATAATCAATGCGACCAGCTTCCTAAGACGCTGCTCAAAATAAGGTTTCTGCTCTCAGAGGTATGTAATTGGGTGTAACTTGCAGAAACACAAAAACCCAATTCGGCCTCAAGTGGAATCCCTCTAGTCACTGGAGGCAGCCATTGAGCTCCCAATCTGCCACTGCATGGCTCTGGACCGCGGTCAGCCAGGGAACCAGCCCTGAAGGATGACTGGACCGTTGGCAGCCTCATCCGGAGCACTGCCCAAATGCCACCAGACATCCAAGCCCACCGAAAACCCCAATTCAGATCGCGTGCCTGCCCTGGGTGGGCTAGCCCTGCGAGCCCCGCTCGGAAACGACAAAATCTCTCCTGACCTGGTGTACACTAGCTGCAAAAGCAGTGGGTCCGCGCAGCTTCATTTGATGCGAGTTTATGATTATGGCGGAGACAATGGGTGAGCCTCCATGGAAGGCGAGTGGTCCGGGAGCCGCGTTCCTGCGCCAGAACACGGGGGCCACTGGAGACCCAACCGACGTCTACCGGATGCATCACCAGCCTTCCCAGGACGGTGAAATCCACCAGAAGTCCACCAGCCCGTTGCGAAATATACAAGACCCCCAAGTGCTGGCTCCCTACCTCACCGTGCCGACACACCAGTGTCCGTCCAGTGACACGTGCTTCCGGCCCAGCTTCTAACCAAATGACCAGCGGTGTGCACTGCAATCGTCAGACTGAGCTCAAGCTCCCGTTATGACACATTCATACCCTCTGATCAATTCAGCAATTCTGCTGCTCCCACCGAAGGAGCGGGTCCCTGAGGGGCGAGGGGAGCGCATCTTCTAGATGAGTTGACCCTGGCCTCAAATGCCCTCTCCAGAAGCAATAAATATATGAGGATCCCCTGTGATTGGCCCCCAGGCTCTGTCGCCTCTCCCCGCCCCTTCCCGGACCTCAGGAAAACCCGGCGGGCTCCTCTGCAACCAGGACCCCCGGGCCAGGGTCCCTGCCCCGCGGAAGCCACCGGGGTATTCACTAGCACCTACGGTCGTCGGCGACTAAACTCCATCACTTGGCTGGGCTAAGGTTCTGAAAAGAAAGCCTTAGCGATTTTTGTTTGGTTTTATTTGGGGAGGATGGGGTGGGGGTCCCGGCAGAAACGTTCTAGACTAGAGCTTTCGAGCATTAGGACTCCTCCGTCTTTGTACCACGAAGCCTCAGCTCTCAGCTCTCAGCCCCCAACACCGGATCCTCATCTCCTGTCGCCGGATGGCAAAACGCTTCCGTGGGTGTGCCTGAACTGGAGCGGGATCCCGAGCTCCTGGGGGCTGGCAGCGCGTCGGGGGCAGCTCCCAATGCCTCGCTCGGAGAATGTCTTCGATGAAAACAGCCTCCGCTGTGCCCGGGGTTAGCGCCACCGCGTTAGAGAGGCCCCCGGCACGGGCACCCATACCGTCCCCCTGGGGGAGCCCCAAGCCTGCAGGAGAACCCAAACCGCCAGTGAACCGAACCGCTCTCCCGCCCCACGGAGGTGGAGCTGGCGGGGTGTCCCAGCGCGGCTCGGCCCTAGGCCTCGGGCCCCGGGTCAGGACCCAACCGAGTCGGCCTGCGCTGGCCAGGATGCCAGCGGCCTTCTTCCTGCCGGAGCCCCCGGCGCAGCCTGCGCTGCCCGGATATAGCCGCCCCAAAGTTGCCGGCCTTGAGAAACACCCACAGGAACGAGGCGATGGAAGCGCCCTGGGAAATGAAATCCCACCAGCTGGTTTTACTCAAGCCCCCGCCCCCCCCCCCCCCCCCCCCGAAAATGGCCCCGCAGAGGGCCGCACAGGCAAGCCAGCGACACATCAGACTGGCGATTCTCAGCCCTGGGTTGTGCTCCCTTGCCCCCTTCCCCCCACCGGAGACTGGACCCCCGTTGGCCTTGAGCCTCGCGGGCAGATCCCGGAACCTCCCCGGCTGCCGTTTCCACCGACACGCTCCCTCCCCCTCAAAACTCACCTGGCGCATATTTAGAGAGAGGAGCCCCTCTGAGAAGGATCTCCACTCCTCCCCCGGAGAAGGGAGGGGGTCGAAGGCGAGAGCGTGGACGTCTTTGGCCCCCCTCTGGCTGAGAGGCCAGCAGTTAGGCCGCGGTGTGGTCCTGTGCGGTCTGCCGCGCCCAAAGCGAGTTTCCAGGAAAGATGGGGGTGGAGAGAAAGAGGGAGGGCGAGAGGAAGGGCGAGAGAGGAATGGGGGGTCAGTGACTAGGAATTACTTCATGCCCCCGCCAACCAGCCCAGGGATTGATACCCAGCTTTTGGCCCCCTACCTGCAGGTGTTTGGAGCCTCTGGGGGTACTCTCCCCTGCCCCTAAAAAAACCCTACACCTGACCAATCAGGAAAAAGTATTTAGTCCATAAACAACAACCCCTCCTGGCAGGCTTTCCTGAGCATTTTCGTACCCTCCAGCACCGATCTGCCGAGTTCGGTGTGGTCGAGGTTGTTTTTTAAGCACGACATGTCTACGCGGTTGGCTCCGGAACCCGGCCAGGCCGGGTCTTGCAGGAGCCGCGGCCAAATCGCGAGGGGGGATGGGGCAGTCCGGGACCTGGTGTGGATGAGTGCGGGAGATGGGATCCAAAAAGAGGAATCCGAGTCTTCAGATCGGGGTCCGTGGGGCAGAATCTCCGATTTCCCCCATTCTCTCCATGAACCCCACCTGCCCACCTTCAGCTCAAAGCGAAACCAGAACCCAATTCTAAGGGCTGTATTTTCCCCTCAGGAAAGGAGTCGGAAGAGCGTGGAGCCAAGAGGATGGGGGGGGGGGGGGGGGGGCAGTATTTGATCTATTCAGGTCCCTTCTTTCCCTTTAAGACAAAAAAGCAAAAAACAAAAGAAAACCCGCCTTTCCCTCCACCACCTTATGCAGAAATTTTCGATTGTTACTTCCCAGAATAAGGGAGAATTTTTAATAATTCGTTGCAGCAATAAACAAGGCAAAGGGAAGGGTAAAAAACAAACCCAGTACTGCTTGCCAGGGTGTAGTGAGATTTCGTTTGTTTTTCCCCCCCGCCCCACCCACCTAGATTTTGTTAAATTTGTTTTGTCCAAATCGTTCATTTTATGATCATACATTGAAGTCTTGGATTAATTATGAAAGCCTCCTTCCTTTTACCCCAGCTTTGGTGGAAATATAGGAATAATTCTTTCCTGCGGTTTCATCCGATGCAGATTTTCTTTCTTCATTTCTAATCCAAATCGGGGAGCGGGTGGAGAAGAAGAGGGAAATCCACCTATTCCCGGTATGTTCGTTTGGTGTTAATTTTCGCTTTATAGCCGAGTCTCTCAGTCAGTCCCTTTCTCCATTTTCTCCCCACCCCAGGCCCAACAACTTAAAAAACAGAGAGGAGGAAAACGGCGCCGCTTTGTTCTCCCTCCAAAAAAACCCGAAGGGGAACGACACCTCGCTCCTGGTCTATTATTTTAATTAAAATAGAAATGATGAGGATGAGGATGACGATGACGACATTTGCTACGACAGTAAATGGCAAAACAAAATCCTTTCTTCCTGAGCTAGGGCAGCACCGACCCCGTCCCTCCACGGAGCCCGGACCTGGCCGCGATCACTGACACGAAAGGCACCGGGACTCAAGCGTGAAAGTCGCTCACCCGGGGAGGGGGTGAAAAAATGTTCCCCGAGGACTCCCACCCGAGGCGCGAGGCCTGAAGAATGCGCCCATTGTCCTCTCCCGGCCTCTTCCCCAGACCCCGGCGGCCGCACTCGCGAAACTGACCAGAAATGGACGAAGCCGGCGAGTGGCGGGAAGAGAAGCCCGCGTCCACCACCTTGCAGGCGCCGGCTCGGCGAGCGCAGCTCAGCCTCCAGCCTGGAAGCAGCTCCCGCCCCCACAACGCGCCCCCAAACCCAGAGGCACGACCTGGCTTGGGGACAGAACCGCCGCTGACCAGGCTCCGTCAGCTCATCCACGCCACCACTGGCTCCCGAATACATCATAATTTGGAATAAAATGTGAAATCCTGCTCCCCGCCCCCCGCCCCCACCGCCGCCGCCCCACCAGCGCCTCCATCTCGCCCTCCAGCCTCCCACCCCCGCCGCCCCCAGCGATTTGCAAATGCACCTCTAAAGGACACAGACACACAAGCACACAACCCAGTGTGGACAGGATCACACCCGTCCCAATCCAAAAGAAGGAAGGCAAAGTAAACACAACCCAACACTGACCCACAAGCCGACATGGTCAGGGCCACACACTGTCCAACACGAGGACACAACGAAATCAGTCCAACGCAATCGCTCACGGACACACAAACCAGTTTAATCAAGATCACACGCCTGACACAACAAAGAAACCATCCAAACACAACCGCAAAGACCACGTAACCCAACTCAAAGAACACACAGAACCTGATCCCTGTAGAGAGGGCAAACGAGAATAATTATACACAGCGAAGGAAACGCAGAGACGGCCTCAAAGGGTCCGAATCTGCACAAGCAGCGCAGACACCATCACACTCGGACACACACCCTGTCGCCAAGACCACACTTGGAATCAGCCGACCTTGCCCACAGCGCACATACACGCTCTCACACCAGCCCGCCGCATGCACACAACCACCAAGAAGAAATGAAAACCAACCACCGCCTCGCGCAGTTCTGTATATTGCGTAAGGAAAAAGGGGAAGGAAGGAAGAGAGCCTTCGAGGCGGGAGGGGCGGCGGCGGCGAGGGCGGGGGCGTCCGTAGAAAATGCCCCCCATCGAAAGAAACCCAGGGGAAAGGAGCGCCGATCTCTTCTGAGGGCGTGGGGGAAAGAAGGCGGAAATTGATAAGGAATTCCGTGAGGGGCCGCAGGTTGCTTTTCCCTTACAGAAAGGCCGGAATGCTCACGTTTTGCCGGGACGGGGGGACGCGTGTGGCCATTTTGGGGCCTGGTCCGCAGCAGCAGGGCCCCCTCCCCGCGTGCGCGCCGCGCGGCGCCCGGGCTCCGGCTCCGCGGCGCTCTAATCCCGCTCACGTTCTAGGCCTCGTTAGCATGGGCCGAGGCGCGCCGGGGCCGCGTGCGCCGCAGAGATAAGCCGCTGCCGCGGGCCCGCCCGCCCCCGATAAGCGCCTCGGCCATTATGGGCCAAATGATTCATTTTAATTTGGCAGTTTCACCGGAGGGAGTGGGGACCGGCCCCGAAATGCGCCGCCGCGAGACTAGGGCGCGCTAAGCAAGAGGCCGGTCCGGTCCCTATTTCTGATTCCGAGGCCTCTCGGGGACCTCGGCTCCCCACGGCCTTCCAGACACCGTCCTTATGCGAGTCTCTCCTAAACACTGAGCCCTTGCCTCTGAAGACCTCGACCCCCGACCATCATCTCCCAAACCTTCCCCAGCATTCTTTTTTTTTTTTTTTTTTTTTTCTCCCAGTGTCCTAGACACCCAGATTTCAATAGGCAATTCCCCTTATCCCAGAAGGCTTCCCGGCTTGAAAACGGAGGCTGCTAGGCCCTAATGGCATAGACTGAGCTCAGACCCAAGAGGCTTTATGAGGGTGTGGGGGGTGCAGGCGGTGTAAAGCGAGCGATTTAAGTGTTATTCTGCTGGGTTTCTTTTCAGGCTGAACCCAGAGCTGGGAACTCTCCTCCCACCGTAAAATTTTTAACAAATATTTAACCTTGCTACTGAAGGAAGTACTGTTCTAAGCGCTCTACAAAAATTAACTCATTTAATCCTTCTAAACAGTCTTATGAGGTTGGTGCTATGATTATCTTCAATTTACAGATGAAGACACCGAGGCACAGAGCATAAAAGTAACTTTCCCAATGTTACATAGCTAGTGAGTGGTGGAGCGTGGATTTGAAGCGAGTCTGGCATGAGTCCTCCCTGAGACACAGCTGATAAAAAGAGGGGCAGCCAGAGCCCAGGCTGGGGTGAGGCCTCTGGACTCAACTCATTGCAGGGACCGAGATCTGAATGGTGGGTGAGGCATTTGAGTTCAGCGAAGGCTGGGTGCCTGGGAGTCAGCCCATGAAGCATACCATTCTTTCACGGTGAAATGGAAAGAGCACAGGCTCAAATCTTACAAGCCACTTAATTTGCACCTCGGTTTCCTCATCTATAAATGGGGGAATCATCTCTACCTCACAGAGCTGTTGGGACACTTAAATAAAATAGCCTTTAAAGATGGAGATGATAATATATAAGACCTCATGTAGCCCAGGGCCTGGGACAACATCCTAGGCACTTGCATGGAAGTTCTGATTATTGCTATAGAGAAGCAAAGTAAGGCACAGAGAGAAGGCACTTGGCCCAAATCCTACAGGGAGCCAGAGAAAAAGCTAGGACCCAAATCCTGGTATACCACCCAACCCACAACTCTACCCACCATGCTAGCTGCTCTGTCCTTTCAGCAGCTCTAGTGTTTAGTTCGATTTGAGGCCTGAGAACTGGGGGGAAAGCTCCTAGCCCTGGTCACAAAGAGTCCCAGTCGAGAAGTGAGCCCAGAGTGCAGCCTTGGTGTGACCCTGGCCCCTCTTAGGACATACATTTGATTCCCTGCAACCTGCCCCGTCTGTTCCTCTTGTAGTCTCTGACAGACGTTGGGTGCCTCGTGGATGCAGATAACTTTCACAGAATGCCACTGGAGCAGGGTCCCCTATGTTCTGAGAAAAAGAGTCTAATTCCTGGACTTGCCATGAGGCCTTCTCTGGTCCAGCCACACTAACTGCTCAGCAGGGAGACTGAAGAAGGGCTTCCGCTCTCTCCCTCAGGGCTCCACGTGCATATCTCAGAAGCGCTTCAGCTGCAGTGCGGAGAGTGTGGAGAAGGGGTTTGAGTGGGTGGGGAGGTTGTTGGGAGACCAGCTCTGAAGCCAGTGCAGTGGTCCAGGGAGGAGGATTGGAGCTTGAGCTAGGGTGCTGGCAGAAGAGATGCAAGAGGAGGACAAAGATGACGCCTCTTAGGATGGAACACTGTGTTTGTAAGGATTGGCTCTGGGGAACAAGGAAGAGGGAGGAATCCAGGGAAACCTCCGTCTCTGGCCCCCATTCCTGGCTAGGAATACCACCTGAAGAGAGGGGCCCCGAGGCCCAGCAGCAGGAGGAAGCGTTGTGCATTTAACTTTGAACTGCTCGAGGCGAGGTGCCTTTGACTGCTGGATTCGTTTGCAGGGGCTTATACCGCCCTGCTGCGCGCCTCCGAGGGCTCAGGTGAAGGACTACAGACAGGAGGAAAGACCTTTGTCAGTCCCACCGCAGAGTGTGCCCACGGGGTGGGGTGGGGAAGGTGGCCGTCACCCCGCCGAACACACACCACGTAAGCTCATCATCCCTGATGCCTGACAGCGTCTCCCAGGGGCCCCCGACCTCGTCTCGGCAACCCTCGGCCTGGGGCTGGGGGCTGTGACGTCTACACTCTTCCCCCTCCCGTTTCCGACAGTCGGTGGAAAAACGGAAACGGCGCACCAAGCGGGCGCCCTTCGAAATAGCGTCTGGTGCCCGCTGGTCAGCTCGTCGTCCGAGCGCCCTAGAGCAAGTGACGTGGCCTGGGGCGCCGCCAGGAAACGCCACCCCTCCTCCACCCGCCCCAAACCCGGGCCTCAGGCGGGCGGAAGCCAGGAGCGCCTGCGGTGGGAGCGGGGAGGGAGGGCGAGACCGCCGGAGACGTAATTCTGGCGTCTAATCCTGTAGGGGAAAGAGCCTGCAGTGGCCGGGGATCGCCCACGCCGACGCCTTGGACCTGAGGCCGTGGCCGCCGCTCTCTGACCTGCCTCCCACCCCAAACGCTGCATTCTCCCTACACTCCTAAATCTAAGGCTTAAGATTTTTTTTCAAGGGTTTCTGCCCACCCTAGTCCTGGACACTAGACCATCTCTGAGCTTACGCCCCTGAACTCTGGAGGATTGTGGTGTGTGTTCACTCTGAACCCGGGAAGCCAGGTAAATTTGGATTGTGGTTACTATCTTCCAGGAACTGTCTTAAGCCCTTCATAAATATTAATTCAGGTAATCCTTACAGCAACCCTTATAAGCACCTCCGTTTTGTAGGTGGCCAGACCAGGCACAGAGAGGCTGCACACCTTGAGGAGAACAGCCAGCTGGTAAAGGGTGGAGTGAGGATTCACACTTGAAAATACCAAGTGAGGATGTGGGCCAACTGAAATTCTCATATACGGTTAAAGGGAATGAAAAAGTAATTCCACTAACTTGGAGAACTGTTTGGCAGTTTCCTATGAACTTTATAAACACTTATACATTTTATACATTTTATAAACATACACTTTCCTAAGAGAACTGAGAAATATGCATACACAAAGACTTGTACACAAATGTTCATGGTAATTTTATTCATAATAGCTAAAAATGGGAAGTAATCCAAACTTTGAACAACTGGTAAGAATTGGTGGAAACATCTTTCTCAAAGCTCCAGAAAACAAAGGATTGCATTAACAAGGTGAGTGCCAAATCAAGAAAAAGGCTACTTAAAAGCAGTAGGCATCGCAGAGCGTCACCCAGCCCGCGGACACCACAGAGAGCTGACTCAGCAAGGTGACACAACAAAAAAGGGAGAAAAGCAAAAAACACAGACGAGCATGCAGCGAATGGACATAGAGAGCAGACAGCAAGCAAGCTGCAAGGGGGGAGGGGAAATAAAATAAATAAATACAGAAGAACGCACAGCATATGGATACAGAGCAGACAGCACACAAAAAGCCATGGGGGAGGGGGGGCGGGATTTAAAAAAAAGCAGTAGGCAGGAGTGGGTAGAGCTCAATAGTTGAGTGCCTGCTTCCCATGTATGAGGTCCTGGGCTCAGTCCCCATATCTCCTGAAAAAAAAACAGAAGGCTCTCCTGGCACCCTGGCAGGCCCCTCTCCCATCCCCTTACCAGCTGGGCAGAGAGCTGGCCATGTTCCCAGTGCAGATCTCTGATCCTGGTTCCAGAAGGTACAGAGTAACCATTGTGTACATACTGGGAGCATGTATGTCTGGCCCAATTTGCCTGGTGGTGGCCTCAGGGATTAGCTGTATGAGAACTTGTCCTGAGTGTAGAAGGTGGCTCACAGAGCTCTCCTACAGAATGCAGTCAAGTAGCTGCATGGGATAAGGGATTGCTGGCAGTTGGACATAGAGTGCAGTGCCCAAGACCATGAGGAAGCTGTTTCCTATGGAAGAGGGGACATTCAGAACCATGTAAACAGGAAATTCCTAGGGCCAAACACACATAACCAAGACAAGAGCATGCAAAGGGAAGGCTAGAGAGACCCCTATGCTTTGGCCTGGAGCTATTCTTTAAACTTGTGTGGGTAAGCTCTGAAGGAGAGCACTTGCACGGGTTAATCTTTTATCTCCTGGCATTCAAGGAAGCTCTCTCATAATACTAGCTGGATACAAGCTTAAGAAAGAGTTGCCACAGAGTCTAAATTCCAGCAATAATGCATTAAAATATAAAAATGTCCATGTTTTAACAAAAGATTACAAAACATACCAAAAAAAAAAAAAAAACACACACACACACACAAAAACAGGAAGTGATGGCCCAGGCAAAGGAGAAGATTAAAACATTAGAAACCAGTTATGAGGAGGATCAAACCTGGGACATTTCAGAAAAAGACTTTTTAAAAACGGTCCTAAATATGCTCAAAGATCTAAAGGAAACATGGACAAAGAACTGAAAGAAATCTAGAATATGATAGATGAACACAAAGAGAATATCAATAGAGAAATGGAAATTATGTGAAAGCACCAAACAGGGCTAAAGGTCACAGTAACATAAATTTTTAATTTTCCTAATGGGATTCAACAGGAGATTGGAGCTGGCAGAAGAGAGAATCAGTGACCTTGAAGATAAGATGATTGAAATCACCCAGTTTGAGGAGCAGAAAGAAGAAAGAATGAAGAAAGGAAACAGATCCCTGAGGAACCTGTGAGACATCATCAAACATATCATCATACATATTTTGGGAGTCTCAGAAGGAGAAGGGAAAGAGAAAGGGGCAGAGAGAATATTCCAAGAAATAATGGCTGAAAACTTCCCAAATTTAATGAAAGACATTAATATACACATACCAGATGCTCAACAAACTCCAAATAGGATAAACCCAAAAAGACCTACACCATACCATGAGTGTCAAAGATAGAGAATTCTGAAAGCCACAATAACAGAAGCAACATGTCACATGCAAGGGAGCCTCAATAAGATTAAGGTGGTGGGATGTCTTATTTAAAGCGCTGAAAGCAAAAAATGGCCAACCAAGAATTCTATATCTGGTAAAACTGTCTTTCAAAAATGAGGGCGGGATTAAGACATTCCCAGATAAACAAAAGCTGAAGGAGTTCATCACTAGACCAGTCCTACAAGAGATGCTAAAGAGAGTTCTGCAAGTTGAAAGAAAAGGACAGTAGGCAACTGAATGAAACCACAAAAGGAAATAAAGATCTCCAGTAAAAATAAATACCAGTCTATTGTACTTTTCATACAGTAGTATCAAAAATACACTTTTCCTGTAGGATCTAAAAGGCAAATGCATAAAATGTAAATCAATGGTTTTGAACTTAGAATGTAAAACTATGTAATTTGTGACTAAAACTACATAAAGATGAGGGGAAGGAGGAGTATAGGAGCATAATTTATGTATGCTATTGCAGTTAAGTTGGCATCGAAGCAAAGGAGATATTTATAGATTAAGGATGCTAAATTTAAGCCCCATGGTAACCAAAATCAGGAAATATGCAAACTCATAGAGACAGAAAGTAGAGTACAGGTTGCTAGGGCTGGGGGGCAGGGGCTATGGGAAATAAATACAAAAATAAGTGTAGAGTTTCTGTTTGGGATGAAGGGAAAGTTCTAGTAATGGACGGTGTTGAGGGTACTGTAACATGTGAATGTAATTAATCCGATTGAACGGCATGTTTGGGATGGGGTGGCATAGGAAGGTTTATGTCGTATGTATGTCTCTACAATTATAAAAAAAGGAAAATAACTAAAGAGTTAACGACAATTAGTAGTTGGAATTAGATGAGATAAAAGTGCCTGGAAAGAACTTTCTAGGAGTATTCCATAATTTGTTGAGGTGCCTTTTTATGTTATTTTATTTAAAAAATAAAGATATTAAAAAAGGAGTTAACAACAAATATAATACATGATACTGATGGGATCTAAGAATAGAGGAGAAAAAGCTCAAAAGGACATTATTGGGATATAAGAAAAATTGCAATGTAGAATGAAAGCTTGCTATCAATGTTAAATTTCTTAAACTTGTTAACTGCACTTAATGTGATTACATAAATGAATAGCATTTTCCGTAGGAAACATTTATGGAAGCTATGTGTTCAAGGATTATGATTTGGGCAACCTGCTCTCAAATGTTCAGGAAACTGACAGAAAGCTAGATAGCTAGATAGACTGACAGACTAAATAACTGACTGACTGACAGATAGATGATAGATTGATACAGCGAATTGACAAAATGTTAAAATTCGTGGAGCGGGGTACCTGTGGGCAGGGTAGGGATATGTTAGAGTTTTCTGAGTGGGGTTAGTATTATTTTTGCAATTGGAATTATTTCAGAATAAAAAGTTAAACAGTAACAACAAACAAACAAAAACATTTTTTGTGGTCCTGCTTCAAGTTTACCCCATTCAGAAAGTTTTCCCTGACCATCCTTGCCCCCTTCTGCGTTGATTCCTCTTCCCACCACTGGAATCCCTCGATCACAGTCTGACTCAGGCTGCTTAGGGCATCAGTAAAGATCTAGGGACATGGAGGGAACTGAAGTGATGGTATTTGCAAGAGTGAGTCAGGAAGTAGAGTCACTTCTTCCTCCGACCTTCAGTTTCTCCATCTAATAGAGATGGGGTGAGGGGCCCACAGGCTCTCTCTCTCTCCCTCGTATCTATGTATCTATCTTCTTTCACTCGCCCTCTCATCTCTGCCATCTCCAGCTCAAGCTCTCTCTCCCGTCTTCCTCTGAGTCTGCTCTTTCCTGCCTCTGACCTGATGCTCTGTTTCTCTGATATGTCTCTCATCCTTGCCTCCTTCCTCTTTTTTGGTGTCTTCTCAGCCAAATCCATTCAGTTTTTCAGTAAGAACCCCAGGTTCCACACAGGTACCCTGTAGGAACAAGACATCCCAATTCTCTCATCACATTTCTAACAAGTTGGACCTATTTGAAAGGCACAAGCTAGTTTGTCCAGTGTATAAAGAAAAGGAGGGTGAAACAGGAAGGAGAGAGTTTCAAAAAGACACCATTGAAGGAGATACATAGGCTTAGTGAAGTGGAGGCAGGGAATTCAGCACCCCACTGACTGTTAGACAACCCCGGGTCATCAGGAGAAGCTGTGGCAAGAGCCCCTCTTGTCCACACGCCCTGGGTCCTGTGTGCTCAGCCCAGAACCCAATTCACAGGACAGAGCCTAATGGCTTAGTTACAAATACATGATTGGGAAGTGGATGTGGCTCAGGTGACTAGGCTCCCACCTACCACATGGGAGGTTGCTGGTTCGGATTTTGGTGCCCCCTAAAGAAGACAGTGAGGTGGTGCGATGGGTAGGTGTGGTGAACTGACACAACAAGAGAACTAACACACAAGAAGAAAAAAACATAATGAAAGACACAACAAAGCAGGGTGCAAAGGTTACCATTGCCTCCTAAAGAAGACAGCAAGCTGACATGATGGGCAGGTGTGGTGAACTGACGCAACAAGATGATGCTACAAAAGATGCAGGGAGGAAGAACATAATGAGAGACACAGCAAAGCAGGGAATGGAGGTAGCTCCACTGATTAGGCACCTTCCTCCCACATCAGACGTCCTGGGTTTGGCTCCTGGTGCCTCCTAAAGAAACAAGGAAGACGAACACACAGCAAGTGCAAACAACAAGGGGGTGGGGAGAAATAAATTAAGTAATTTTTTTAAAAAAGAACACATAATTATGGGACTGTATAGTACAGTGAACCATGTGGTGGAAGATGGAGTGTGGTTAACAGCACAAATAAGAGTATTCTCTCAATGAACTATAACAAATATACAATGCTAATACATGGTGTTAATAAGAGAGAGTATATGAGAAAATATACCAATTGTATGCTCTGGGCCATAGTGGTAATAGTCTGATGTTCTTTCATAATCTGTAACAAATGTATCATAACAATGTAAGGTTTTGGTGGAAGGGTGGTATGTGGGAATTCTGCACATTATGAATGATTGTTTTGTAAGCTCACTTCTCTAATAAATATTTTCTTTTATTAAAAAAAAGAATACATGATAAGTTTTCAGATCACCCTGGGTTAGAGTTCCTTCTCAACTATTTAATTAGTCAATGACCTTAAGCAAGTTGTATCACTTCTCTCTACCTCAATTTCCTCATCTGTAAAATAGGGTAAAAATAAGACATGCTTCACAGGGTTGATTGGAAAGATTATGAGGCATATATAAAGAGTGTCCTTAGCACAGCTGATGGCACCATTTAAGCTACAGAAGCTATTACTCATTTATTATGATCCTCTATTTCACACTGGGCCTGTATGCAAGACTGGGGATACTAAGACAGAGCAGCAAAGATTTAAAGTGCAACTTAATACATGTTCTCCTGGAAAGGAGCCCAGGAGAGTCTGTGTGTGCTTGCCTGTGCTGGTTATCCTGGTCAGGAAGAACCATTTGCCTGAGACTGTGAGTACAAGGGACAGATAGGAGAGAAGAGCATTCCGGACTGAAGCAACAGCAAGTGCAAAGGCCCAGAGGTGGGGAAGTGCAGGCACGCGTGGGGATGATGAGAGCTTAGTGGGGACTGGGGCTCAAATTAGCCAAAGGGGCTTGTGGTAGATGAGGTGAGAGGTGGGCCAGGGCTAGCCACAACACATACCCCTCCAGCTTCATTCATCCACTCATTCATTCATTCATCCATTTTTTATTCCATGAATATTTACTAAGCAACACTCTTTGTCAGACATACTGTGGTAGGTAAGCCTAAGTGCCTGAATTACATAAATGAATAAGACGTGTTCCGTGTCCTCAGAGAGCACACCCCATAGGAGGTTAAGAAACCTGGGTTGCTTCCCAGCTGCATCGCTAAAAGCTGTGAGTGTGGAGTCAGCCAGCCACCCTCCCTGCAACTCAGTTTCCTCATCTGTACCTGGGCACAGACTCTGCTTATTTGTTCATTTAAAGAAACGTTTTTGAGGAGTCCTGTGCAGGCTGTGGGGATGTGAGAGCACTAAGAGCCGGCCTGGGCTGCCCTCAGGGAACCGAGACTCAAGCCTGCTATAGTCTTAGGAGGCGCAGATGGCCTCTGAGCATGCGCCTGAGCTCTGGCATTCAGCAGCGCACTATTGGGGACTTCGCCCTTCCTGGGTTATTCCCACCATTCTCTTGTTTCCAAGGAAACCTCACAGAGGTGGACAGGGAGCAGGGACCTTGGTTGCCCTGTGACTCCCTGCGGAACAGTGCTTCTGGGTCCTTCTGTGACCCTTAAATGTCCTCCAACATGGCACCAGCCTCATTTATCTGGTGTCACCAAAACTCTCGAAGACAGGGACCGTGTCTGACTGATCCACGTCCCAGTATATCAGGGAGACAGTGAAGAACACCACAAATAAATCCTGACTAACTAAGAGTGGTGGAGCCAGAGCCAGAGCAAGAAGCCGAAGGAAAGGAAAACCACCCAGCAGGAACCTGGCCTCAAACTTAGAGGAAACAGCACTAGCCAGCCTTCCTGGTCCTGGACACCAGCCGCAGGAAAGTGTGGAAGTACGTCCTGTAGGCCCCTTTAGAGGGAGATAAATGGTTCCATGATTACACAAGCTGTGAGTCGCAGCCCCTTCCTGGGGCAGCCCAGGAAATGCTCCCACGTGGGGGTGGGGGCCCTGGGCTCTCCCTGTCTCCACAGATAGTTTCCGTGCTTGGGGGGGGGGCAGGGAGAGCAAGCGGGGGCTTGAAGAGTCACAGCACAGGCCCCTCAGGGTGATTATGGAGATTGGAGCAAGTCACTTATCAGGAGTCACTCAGATGCCTTACATATACGCATTCCTCTCCCAGCCAGGGTCTGGTATCACCTTATTAAGTAAGAACATGAGCTTTAATGAAATGAAATGCACGATTACCTCAACCCTCTGCCCCAGAGAGAGAGGGAAGACGAGAAAAAGGAGAACTAGGCTCTGAGGCGAGTCAGGCCTAGTTTAAATCCTGACTTCAGCGCTTACATCACATGTGGGACTTTCCCCCTAAGTCTGCATTTCCTCACAGGGAAAATCCCAACATAATATATGGACTGAGAGCACTGGCTCTGGAGCTGGACTACCAGGGTTTGAATCCTGCCTCCTTGTATTGGCTGTGTGACCTTGGGAAAGTTTTTTAACCTCTCTGTTCCTAATTTCTACTCTAAAAATGGGGAGTAATATTCATACAATTGTTGTGAGGAATAACTGAGTTAACAGATGAAAAGAACTTAGAACAAAGCTCAGAACATAGCAGATGTGTTGAGTAAATGTTAGCTATTGTTATTGCTTCAGCAATTCGTTGTGACAGTTAGATGAGAGTATAGGTGATAGCACTTTCCCCTTCACCCCAATGGTCCATAATGCAGGCAATTACTGGGTTTCCAGAAGAGCTCTAAGAAAAATTTGATCTTCTTTCCCCCAAACTTGCCCTCATTCCACTGTCCTGAGCCAGGAGTTTGTTGTTCATTGCTGGGTTTTGTTTTTTTTTTTTAATCTGTTTTTGTCCGAGTTTTCTGTGATTGTATGAACATCTATGAGTGTCTGCATGTGAAGCTTCAGGTTTGCTTTTGTCTACTTCGCGAGGTTATTGTGAGGTCTAAATGAGACATCCAGCAGGACTTTGATGCTAGATGAATATGATTCTGCACATATGCGTTTATGTGTGTGTAAATGCATTTCTATAACAGCAGGGTCTGTCAGAGCCTTCTCTTTCTTTGTTATGCTCCCCAGAGTCTAGCACAAGGCCCCGGACAGAGTGGGAGCATCATCCACTTAGCAGACCTTTCCTACGTCATCTTGACTGGGCATGGGGATCTGGCATGGTCTCTGCCCTTAAGGAGCTCCCAGTCATGGGCACACATAACCAACATACAACCTGTTGTAATAGTCCTAAAAATGGGGCAAGAAGAGGACCAGAGTCAGGAGGGAAATTCACTTTACATGAGGATTCTGGGAAGGTTTTCTGTGGGGCTGTAGGATGGGGAGAGGATGCAGGAGGTATACCTCTTAAGCCAGGGTTTCTTAACCTTTTTTGTTCCATGGACCCCTTTGCCAGTTAAGTGAAAACCATGGACTCCTTACTAATATACTATACTGCGTATTATTTAATAAATATATTACATCCACATCAAAACATCCCCACAAAAATAATGTTTTCTGGAATTTCAATTCAAGTTCATGGACCCCTGTTTTAAGTTGTATTTTGGAGACATGCAGAGGGCTTTGAAGGCAGTGGAGATTTTGGAGGCAAAGGCAAGGATGTGACCATTCAAGATGGCTGGAAAGTTCGTATACGAGCACGTTTCTTCTCCAAGGACACGGGTTGGCTTTTCATTCCTTTGTGGCATGTCCAGTGGAATAGGGAGGGCCTGGGTTTGATTATTTTATACGTAACTTACTCAAATATTATGAGAGTATGGTCTGGAAGGCTAGAGTCCCAAGTTCCAATCCTAGCTCTTTGCTTACTAAGTTGTATAAACTTTGGCAAGTCCCTTCCCTTCTTTGGGCGCCAGCATCCCCATTTATATCATGAGAACTAAGTGGTTTCTGAAGGTCCTGTAGCTCTGACACCCTTGGATCCCTGACATCATCTTTTCCATTGTTTTTCATTAGCCCCTCCTGCCCTCCTGGCCCTAGACCTCCCATGAAGAGGCAGGACATAGGGCTATCCCCAAATCCATCCTTTTTCTGGAGTTCAGCCACCGACCAGGAAATAGGAAAACAGGATTTCCTCTGAGGATGTTCTCTGTGAGCCAGACAGCCCCGGTTTGAGGAGGGGACGGGAAGAGATAGGGACCATCACCCAGGCTTCTGAACCCTAAAGCACCTTTTCCTGGGTTTTATGTTTTTCTCCCCAACTGGATTTTGAGCTCCTTAAAAACAGGGCATGTATAATTCAGGGCTGGAGAAAGACATATTGGTACTTCCGTGAACAGATATTACTCAACATTTTTGTGTGGAAAAACAAATTCCCTATATCTTTTCAAATTATGAAATATTTTAAAGTGTTATAAAAAAAGTAACCCTGCCTTGAGTAGAACGAATGCAGCTGGTTTATATATGAGATTGTGGCTGAAAAGGGTAGTGTAGGGATGTAAATGTCAATTGAAAGAAAACTAGAGAATAATCTATGGAATGAATAACACAGTGAACCCAGAGGTGGATGATAATTGTGGTTAATATTACAAATACAAGAATGCCCTTAGGGAAGTGGATGAGCTTCCGCCTACCCTATGAGAAGACCTGGGTTTGATCCCTGGGGCTACCTGGTGAAAAAGAAGAGAAAGTGTGCCCGTGCCGCAAGCCAGTCCCCGCACGAGTTCCTGCGTGGTGAGCCAGTGCCCGCACAACTGCCCGTGTGAGTGCCCACATGGTGAGCCAGGGCCCTGCGCAAGTGAGTCACGCAGCAAGACGATGATGCATCAAAAGAGAGACAAGGGAAGAGTCAAGGTGAAGCGCAGCAGAAACCAGGAACTAAGGTGGCGCAATTGACAGGGAATCTGTCTCCCCATCAGAGTCCAGGTCGAATTCCTGTGAATTCTAGAGGAGAGAAAATGAGAAGACAACACAGACAGCAAAAACAACTGGGTGGGAGGAGGGGAAGAGGGTAAATAAACCTTTAAAAAAAACCCAACCTTCTAGGAACTAGAACAAATGTACATCACGACTGCAAGGGGGTAAGAATGTGGAGAAGCATGGGAGGAATGCAACTGGTGTGGCCTATGGACTGTGGTTGGCAGCAGTGCTGTGCTGTTTATGCATCAATGCCAAAGATGTTTTGTGTTAATGATGGGGGGTGTGTGGCGAGAATGTGCCAGGTGTATGCTATAGACCATAGTTGGTGGTAATAGTCTTATGTTCCTCAACAGTGTGATTTCTTGATGGAGGAGTATTGCATGGCAATTCCACACACATGCACGATTGTTTTGTAAGTTCACAACTTCTCTAATAAAATATATATATTTTTAAAAAGTAACCCTACCTATGCCTGTGAAACCCTTCAAAATCCTTAAGGCCCAACTCCAGTGCCATTGCCTGCAAGAAGCCTTTCCTTCTCTGTTCTTCCAAGTCACTGCTCACACCCTATTTCTACATCATCATTTCATGCAATCACATATGTCAGATTCAAGGGTCTAACGCTCTCACTTCAAAAACTGTAAAACTAAAGCTTAGTGATATGACTTTTACAATGTCAGAGTTTGGAGCAGAGTGGCGACAGGAACCTGATGGCTACTGGCTCTTACTTTGGTGTTCTACTTATATGTTTAACGGGTTATTTACCCAACTCCCCTCCTCCAACGCTATACCTATTCCTATCTTCACAAATTTGCACTGTTTCCTCTATCAGAAATGTCCTCTCTTCCTTTTCTTCCCTGTTCTACAAGAGTCTGAGAAAATGCCACTGTCCCTCCAGAATGTTCTCAGAATAAGTCTCCTTCCTGTTTCTTATATTCCTACAGCATGTTAGTTTTATTTTAAGCACTTACTTGACTGTACGACCAATGCTTGCATGTCTCTCCCTCACTAGATTGAATTTTTTACAGGGCAAGTGTATTGTTCATCACCTTATGCCCAGCATCTAGCTCAGTGTCTAGCAGAATCAACATTATATACCAGTTGAGTGACCAGGAATAAAAAGGTGCTGATGCAGGGAAGAAGAGTAGAGGGAGTGGCTGCTACTGGGCCAGAAACTATGGAGACACTGGGCTGGTGTCCTGGTTGTTTAACTATAAACATATCACCTTGGCCCTGTTATACATTATTTCTGTCTCATCATCTGTAAAAGGGGTTACTATGCTTGCCACACATACTTAGTAGGGTTTTCATTATAGGGATTATATGAGAAAATAAGTAGGAAAGCACTTTCAAAAGTGTGAAGAAGTTAGTAAACCTATATTTATTTTGCAGGCTTAAAGGCTTCTGTGTCCATCTAGGAAACTAAGAAAGGCTCTGCTCTAGTGAGCAATGCCTGCAAAACAAGGGCATAGAAGAAAATTTTGTTCCTTTAATTTCCTGGAGCTCTATTACTAGCATACTGTGATATAAAAGTTTACAACTTTAATATTAACATAGCTAAAGCCGCCTACTTCAGGACACTTCAAAACTCATTTCTGGTCTTGGCTAAAGGGCAAGGGGACTCCTGCATGGCAGGGGGTAAGGCATGGGGAAGAAAGCATGTGGCCAGTTTGTAGGGACAGTGCAGTATCTGGAAACAACTGTGGTAGTAGTATTTGAAATCATTCATTCAATTTAAGATCTATTTCTTGAAGGAAGTTTTTTCTGACTTCCTCAGGCCTAATAGCAGCTCTTATTTCTCAGTAGTTTAACAAAAGCTTGAGCTCTGGAGCATATTGACTTTGAATCTCTGGCAGAATTAATTACTTGGGTAAGATACTTCCCTAAGGCTATTTTCTCATCTATGAGGATAACAATCACAAACCAGGGTGAGCCAGGAGGCTTAGATGAATTAATGTATGTGAAATGCTTAGCAGAGCACCCTGTGACCTCTGTACTGAGTCCTAAGAACATAGAGCTCTATTACACTGTTCTTGCTCCTTCCGTCTAGGTACTAAGTTTGGCACTGTCATACCCTGTCTTATACTGTTGGTGTGACAATTTCTAGGTTGTATCTGATTTTCCTAGAGTCTTTCCAGCTGGCAAGGAGAAAGGCTCATGTCTAACAAGTCTACACCCCACTTCTGTGGGCTTAGCAACAGGCAGGGCAAAGCAGAGAAAATGTGAGCACAAACTGTTAAATAAACCACCAAAGGGCTTAGAAATTGTGCAAGGGGAAGTTTGATTGGTATAGTAGGGGTGGGTTGCCAATTGCTCAGGTCCCAGCCTAATGGGTTTGTTTCCCAGAAGCTGGGTAATAGAAGTTCCATCATCTCTACTCTATTTGAAGTAGTGGCCACATATCTTATAAAACAGTATACTGTGCGGCTGGTTGAAAGAAAAAAGTCCAAAGAAAGTCACAAGTGGCAAACATCTCCAAAGCATTTTAATCCAATTTTCCCAGTACTGCTTTTTCTAAAGAAGCCTAAAATATATTATACCAACTAATTCCTCATAGTAAATAACTCCCCATGCTAAAACTCTTCTTAGATAGCTTTCTAGAGTAGGCTTCAGTGATGGTCTCTCCTCTTTGGACATAATTTAGTAGAGAAATGTTTTATTGAAATAATTCAGTTGCCAAAATCTCTTAAAGTTATCAGGGGCCTTAAATTAGATGTAGTAACAGAAAAGATAGCATTAGCTTTTGCCTAAAAAGACTCCAATTCCGTTTTTATCATTTAGAAAGAGAGCTGCTTCTTTAATTGAAAATTACAGGGCTCCCAATGGTAAAGGATAGTTGATTACGCTATCAGTTAATTCACTAGCATAATTCATAGTTTTCTCAGTAGTGTGCAATATAAATTATACCAACACATACTTCCTGGGTGAAACACAGAGGGCTTAAGTTAAACACCTGAAAAAGAAATAGACAATTCGGTCACTTAAAAATTTATTCCCTTAAAACAGGTAAGTGGATTTTTAATCTATTTATTAAAATAAAGTCGTAATTGATGGCCATGGAAACACAGGGCAAGATGCATAATTGTCTCCATTTGCATGTCTTAATTTTATCTTGAAAAAGCAATGATGCAGGGAAGGACATACTAATTGGTTCCTGGCTCCTGTGGTGGGAACAGTAGAAAGTCACCATGTTAATATGCTTCAGTTTGCTACGTATCTTTACATATCAAACTTTGATATAAGGCAATGACATCTTAATCTGAGCCGAAAAGCCTTACAAGCTAAGGGAGACTTATTCACTCATATTCAGAAATAACTTAAAACTTAAAATTTTTAAAAGGTGGGGGGAAAAGGAATGCACACAATAGCTTGGATCTCAAGGGTATTATGCTGAGTGAAAAAAAGTCTATCTCAAAAAGATAATCTTGGGAAGCAGACTTGGCCCAATGGATAGGGCGTCTGCCTACCATATAGGAGGTCCAAGGTTCAAACCCCGGGCCTCCTTGACCCGTGTGGAGCTGGTCCACACGCAGTGCCGATGCGCACAAGGAGTGCTGTGCCACGCAGGGGTGTCCCTGCGTAAGGGAGCCCCACGGGCAAGGAGTGCGCCCCGTAAGGAGAGCTGCCCAGTGTGAAAAAAGTGCAGCCTGCCCAAGAATGGTGTCGCACACATGGAGAGCTGATACAATAAGATGATGCAACAAAAAAAACAGATTCCCAGTGCCGCTGATAAGGATGGAAGCTGTCACAGAAGAACACACAGCGAATGGACACAGAGAGCAGACAACTGGGGGGGAGGGGAAGGAAGAGAAATAAAAATAAATCTTTTTTAAAAAGTTATATTCTTTATGAGTCCATTTATATAACATTCTCAAAATGACAAAATTACAGAGAATGTGAGAAACAGATCATTGGTTGTTGGGGGGATTAGGAGTGGAGGGTGTGATTTTAAAGAGGGAGTTTCTTTGTCGTGATGAAATAGTTCTATATCCCAATTGTGGGGGTGGTTATATCAATCTGTAAGTGATAAAATTTGACAGAGCTACACACCAAAATAAAGAAAGATGAGTGTAGTAAAAACCACTGCTGCAGTTTAGTTACCAGTATTATACCAACGTCAACTCCTTGGTTCTGATAATTTACTATGGTTATGTAAACTGTTATCTTTGGGGGACATGCTATGAGAGGACAAAGTAAAATATTTAATCTAGATTTTTTATTAACTTCTATTAAAAATATTAAAACATTAAAAAAACTCACAAAGTTTATAAAACACACTCATAATAATTTTCCTATTCTGTGATAGGTAGTGCTATATGTTGAAGATGTTACACTAACATCAACACACAAGATTGCAAAAATTTTACTTCCAGAGTTTAACAAATATGGATCTTAAGAAATAAATTCCTTGTATAAAAGAGCATAAGTTGTTATTGTTTCTAATATAACTTTCTCCTTAAACTCAGTAACAGCTGATTTTGCTAATTTAGTCAGGGTCATGATACTTTTATTTTATATTCTTTTAGGTGACACAGGATAGATGCAGAGATGCAACATGCTTGGAAAATGGACTTTTCAAAATGTATAGTATAAAAGAGTAGTTCATATTCAAATTTGTCTGTTTACCCAAATTTGTTGAAATAATTGTTCTTTAGGGTCCCGTCCCTGTCCCACCCCCCCAAGTTCAGTGACAGATGAAGAGCTCTATATGAGCAAGGAAAACTCATCCCTTCTAACAGCCAGCCATCTGAATGACTATCAGGTCATTTGTTCAACTCTTTGCAATTAGCTGCTACCAAGAAACACTCTGACCCCTAGAATGATTAGGAGTTAGAAAACCTCCCAAAGGCTCTGGCTTCTCTAAGTATCTTCAGAAGCATTTTGTCCCTGTATCAGGAGGGCAGGAAGTGAAAGGTTTAAAATAATTTTGGCAACTGTCTGAGACGCTTCACATCTAAGAAAGTGCCTACTGAATTCATGCTATTCATCTGCTTTAAAGTTTCAGAAGGTTGAAAACTTTCAGGGAAAACGGGAAGGTCCCTTTCATTTTCTTTCTCAGGATGCTGGGTAAACTCTGCTTTTCCAGTTCGGAGGTTCACTGCAGGATTTATTTTAAAGTTTTTTAATAGGAAAGCTGGGGTTTCATTCAACTGCTGAGTTGCTTTAGGTTGAACAACTTCATTTGTAATATTTCTCAATACTGGCGTGTCTTTGTGGTTACCCACGGATTCACAGTTATAACAATTAATTTTCTCACAGGCATTCCTAGGAGGTTCTTTCTGACAAGGAAGTTGTTCAGGTACAGATGTAAGGTTTTCATTCAATGAATGTTCATTCTTGCTACCTGTGTTGTTTGGAGACTCCTCTTCATCTTCACTGTTGTCACTGCTTTGTATGAGTCCATATCGCTTCATGTATTTTTTGGTTGCAAATGACATGTTACTTGGTGAAATTAAACTAAGTCCCACTGGGCTTTTGTCTGTATTAATATGTAAAAGGCTAAAAGATGAGTCACAGTTATTTTGGTTTGATCGAGTGAGAGATAGTTGTGACAGCTGATTTTCATTTAAATACTTCAGCGCTATAGCATTTGCCTCCATGCTCAGATCCACACCACTGGGGCTTAAGCCACTCATGCCAACATTAGCAAATGACATGTAGTTTAATCCAGAGATCACTGCTTCAGGGCTGATGCACGCCAACACACTGAAAGACACAAAGAGTACACCACCATTTACCTTGTTCTGAGTACTAAATAGTGTTATTCTAAATGTGTCCCATTCTGTGAAAATAACAAAGGTCTTCAGCTTTAAGCTTCATGACTTCTGGTTTTAAGACCAAAGACAAGGACCCATTCAATATTGTTGTGAGTCATTTAACTTACAACTACTAACCCAAAATAGAACAAGAGATCAGCTAATATTCAACATAAACTAAAACACAAAAGTAAAATAAACAAAACACTTCTGATGATTTAACAGCACAAGCATTGGTGAGGAGTTCAAAATATTAAATTGTTCAGAGTTCATGTTTTGATATACAATGAATAAAAACACCAACCAGTCTTTGGATATTGGCAACCATGTAAATACAGTAACTTTTCTATCTTCAACTCAGTTTGGTTAGCATTAACTGGTTGACTTGCCCTTTCCTGTATAGTCACATATACAATAAGAGCTGCTATGTCCTATAGAGACCTTATTATGTGCCAGGTACTGTGCAAAGTGCTTTACATGCATTATCTCCTTTAATCGTCATAGTAACCCTTCCCAGTAAGGTCTTCCCTATCTAATATTTCAGCCTTATTCTCTACTCCAACACTTCACATTTGCCCTACTTTTCTATTTTCTCCTTAGCATTTATCACTATCTAACCTAATATATATTTAATTCCCATTTCTTATTTATTGTTTGGCTCTGTCATAAAAGCCTAAGAAGGCAGGAATTTGTCTTCACTCCCTGCCACCCCAACACTTGCAGTATCCTCAATGCCTAAAACTGTGCCTGGCACAGAGTAGGCACTCAATAAATATTTACTGAATGAACAAAAGAGTAGGTACTATCATTAACTTTATTTTTCAGCTGAGAAAACGGGAATAGAGATTTTAACTAACTTCTCTGAAGGTGAACAGCTAAGAAGGGACAAGTTAAGACCAAACCCAGGTTGCCTAATTCTCAGAGCTCTGTAACCACTGTTTCACTCTTTTTATTTTGCTATCAGAGATTTTCTATTCCCTAAGAAATTAGAGTCCTTTGGTCACTATTTGTTATGGTAAACATTTTAATCTAATAAAAACAGAATATGCTATGACTTTCCATAAATTCAGCTGTTTTTTATGTGCCAGCTACTGCCTGTAACCCGAGCCCTATAAAACCCAAACAACTATCAGGTATTTTCATTCTCATAAGCCCCTGAGATTTTAAAGAGGCTATTTCTAACCATTAATATTCCCAACATTAATATTCCCTCAAAACAATGGTGTTATCACCAAACAATGAAAAAATATGTTCAATAATGCTGAGCTTTGTAACTATTTTGGAATTCTCCCTTAACCTTCTGGGTACCTAATGCTTTTGGAGCCTGTTTTAATAAAATGAAACAGTACCAATTTATTTGGACATTATCCTTTTATAATATATTCAGAATGATGATACCTTTTAAATATATAATCCTTTTCTACTTTCTACCATTTGCTTATTTCCTCAAAATCAAAAGCAATATGCATATCAAACCAAAACCTTGTACATACAAAATTTTAGTACAATGTCTATAAATAATATTAATGTGAATAGTAAAGTTGATAAAGGCAAATCAAAACTTCCAATTCAAAATGTTAAATACTTAAAAAATAGTTTAATTTTAATGGCTTTTTCTTTTATAGAAATGAATTTTCACATAGATATAATGAAAAAGAATAGCTGCTTTTAGAACTAGAGGAACATTTGGATCATAAGGGCTATCCTGGTGTTCTAAACTATCATTTCTAACACCGTCTCTATATAAAAAAATGTGTCTTAAATTCTAAATAACTGTTTTATGCACTTTTTATACATGAATTATATTGCACTAATCTAAAAAGATAACAATATAAAACCATAAATACTGATAATAAGTAGTACAGAGGTACTAAAAATAGAGTTCTTTGTAAATTCAGTGATGACAGAGTAGGTGGGATTTCATTCATTGAGTAAATGACACACCAAAGGTCTATGAGGTATGGTTGAGGCACTGATGATTCAGAGATATATAACTCATGATCTTGCTAGAAAAGCTGTCAAAAGCTCATGCTGCATACTATTCTATCATGTACATAATATATCCAACCCCAGTCCTCAGGTTGAAGGTGACATCTAAGTTCAGCTTTGAAGGATAAGATTCTGAAAGGTGAAAAAGAACATTCCAGATATTTGAAAAACAAACATCAAATTCTATTTCAAAAGTTCTACATTTCAAACAATAATTTATTCCATATTATAAAACCTTTAAAATTTTTCATATGAAGATGTAGCTATATTTGCTACAAAATTTTGTCGACTTATCCCTCTACAGAATACTGAATTTAACATATTGCTTTAAAGAGAAACCTGAATATTTTATCACATCTGCTTTCATTTTCTTGAGAAAATTATTTTATAAGGAACTAAAATCCCATTTAGGTACAAGTGCAAGCAGGAGAGTCCCATCCGTCAGCCATGTGGAATTGACGTCCCCTCTCAGTTAAGAGGTGGAGTGGCATCACCATCCCAGAGTCATCAGGATTGGGGAATAAAGTATGAACTAGACTATACTTACTGGTATTCTACTATAGACTTATTGTGATTTTAGCAATGGAAGAAATTATATCATTGATGTGGAGGCAGTGGCCACTGGAGCTGCTGAAGGCAGGGAGAGGGAAAAAGAGGTGTAATATGTTGGCATTTTTGGCACTTACAGTTGTCCTGAATGACACTGCAGGAACAGATGCAGGATATTATATATCCTGCCAAAATCTACCGAATGGACTGGGAGAGAGTGTAAACTACAATGTAAATTATAATCTGTGCTGTGGAGCAGTGCTCTAAAATGTGTTCATTTTTTAAAAAGATTTACTTTTATTTATTTTTCTCCCCTCCCCCACTGTTGTCTCCTGTGTCCATTTGCTGCGTATTTTTCTGTATCTGCTTGCATTCTTGTTGGTGGCACTGGGAATCTGTGCATCTTTTTGTTGCATCATCTTGCTGCGTCAGCTCTCTGTGTGTGTGGTGCCACTCCTGGGTAGGCTGGACTTTTTGCGCTTGGGCGGCTCTCCTTACAGGGTGCACTCCTTGAGCATGGGGCTCCCCTACACAGGGGACACCCCTGCGTGGCACGGCACTCCTTATTCCTTATGCGCATTAGCACTGCACATGGGCCAGCTCCACACGGGTCAAGGAGGCCCTGGGTTTGAACCGTAGACCTCCCATGTGGTAGGTGGATGCTCTATCCATTGAGCCAAGTCCGCTTCCCCAAAATGTGTTCATTAATTGCAATGAATGTACCACTAATGAAAGAAGTTGTTGATGTGGGAAAAGTGGGGGGTGTGGGGAGTGGGGCATATGGGAATCCCCTATATATATATATATATATTTTTTACTCTTAAAAATACTATTTTATTTATACTCATGTATGAAAAAAAATGGTTGTATTTATCATGTTTACATACATACCAAAATTGGAAACAGAGTTCAATAACAAATTGCATTTAAATTTTATAAAGAAAACAAAATTATTAAAACACTGATTGGTTGTAGATAGCAGAGTGGGGGAAAATCCATTAGCTATAATTTGCATTTTAGATAAAGAGCAGCACCCTCTGAGAATAAAAAAATTAGTAATATTTGTCTATACTAAGAAATAATATATACATAGGAAAGTTAGTGATTGTACTGACTTTATTACCTTTGCTAAGTAATTTTATCTTCCTGACATTCAATTCAAAGAAAACACTTAATATGGAGAAAAATATGTCCTCATTATTATTCACAATAAAAAGGGTCTGCTTCACTCTGAAGGTATGGGAGAATTATACACCAGGGCTCGCTTAATGGCTTAAGCAGACCAACATATCATTTTGATTCTGATCTACTGAAGAGAATCATAAGCATATTTGGACTGAACTAACTCCGTGGGAGCTGACACAGACAGAACCATTTTTGTAGTGTCCCCAGATCTCACTAAATAAGACCCTAAACAAGGAAATGAAACAATCTGTCCAGAAATTATATTTAGAGGCTCTTTCTTAGTATAAGGTGGGAAAGGGGCCCTTTCTTGAGTACATGGATGTAAGTATTATTGTGGTCTAAAGTGTACTGGATTGACAATGGGTCTGGCACAATGAAGATGAGATACATATTGAATCCACTGCCAAATTAAGAAACTTCCACAACTTGTCTCAATTCTTCAAACAACAGAGCAAGTTCCTTTTCTAGGCTGACAATTAGTCCTGTGTTGGCACTGCTGCTGGCTATGAAATTCACCACCAAAGGTAAACGATTAAATTGAACCACCTAGTAGGTACTATAGTAACAGATAATACTTTTGTTTTTTGAAAGTCCAAGTTTGCTCCCTTCGTCTGTTGCAAGGGCAAAAGTAGATAAGATACCAAGTCTTAAAGCATGCTCTGGGGCATTATCATTTGCCACTTTAATAACTGGTTCTCCATCTCTGACACAACAATAGCATGGAGCCCCCCTTCAACACTTGGTAATTTTTTATACAGGAATCGTTTTAGGTCCTGGACTTTGGTTCCCTGGGCTGTCTGGTTTTTCCCAGCTGTCACTTCAGGAATAGCTTCAAAGACAGGATCCTCTACAAGCCGCCGTCACATGATTTGTGATCTCGTCAGAGCTCCAGGAAGCACTTCCTACGCTTCCCACACCAGGTGACGCACCCCTATATATTTTTAATGTAACATTTTGTGTGATCGATATATCTTCTAAAAATAAAAAAATATATTTAAAAAATCCTATCTAGGAATCTATTAATCTATAATTAATTTTTCAACTGATATTTTAAAATATAGTGTTTTTTAAAAAAGATACTTAGATTACATAAATGTTACATAAAAAATATGGGGTATTCCCATAAGCCCCACTCCCAACCCCTCTCACATTAACAACATCCTTCATTAGTGTGGTACATTTGTTACAATTGATGAAGACATTTTGGAGCAATGCCCCTAAGCGTGGATTATAGTTTACATTGTAGTTTACACTCTCTCCTGCATCTGTCATAGCAATGTCATTCAGGACAATTCTCAAGTCCCAAAAATGTTCCCATATTACACCTGTTTTGCCCTTTTCCTCTCCTCAGAACCTCCAGTGGTCACTGCCTTCACTTCAATGATAAAAGTTCTTTCATTGCTAGAATCACAATTAGTCTATACTAGAATACCAGTAAGTCTACTCTAGTCCATCATTCATTCCCCATTCCTGAGGATTCTGATGGTAATGTCCACTCTACCTCTAATTGAGAGGGGGTTTAGATCCCACGGGGCAGATGGATGGGACTATCTTGCTTGCAACTGCAGACTCTCTGTTCCTTGGGATGGTAGTTGTCCATCATAATCTCCTTGTTAGTTGTCCTGGGTGAGTCCGATGAACTGGAGAGTAGGTGATGCAAATCTGTTGAGATTCAGGGCCCAGCTGGCACATGGACAGCCCAAAGATTTAAGTCTCTTGGACAGAAACCTATCAATTCTAGTACTAACTATAGGTTCAAATAGAAGGGACAGAAGAGCCATGTGTAGGGAGATCACAACTGAGTACAACTCTTTCACAATGGAGAGCATAAATTTCCAACTTGGGCCCACTGGCAGGGCACCAACCTCCATGCTGTCTGCCCTTCCTTTGGTGTTTGGATGTCTCTGCTATTTGAGGTAATATTTACTTTGGCAGTCAATGAGATCCTGCTGAGAAGTGTGTAAGCGCAACCTCTGGAATGATCTCCAGACTTAATGTGAAGTCTCTTAGTCATGTAAACTCATTTGTCTTTACCCTCTACCTGTTTTGTTCAATGTATTTTCCCAATCACCTCATATTTATATAATAGAATTTTTAAAATGGGTATAGCCCACAATATTAAATGAAAATACTCATTTTTAATGTTAAGAAAGATAAACAAAATCATATATATAGTAAAATTGCAACTGTTTCTAAAACAGCTGTTTCTTCGATGTGACATTTTCCTCATTTTCTAAAATTTCAACCATGAGAATGTATTATTTTTATAGTATATATTTATAATATAGATGTTATTTATAATGGGCAGAACAATCCTGACTAGAATAATTAGACTGTACTAGACTGATACATCAAAAGAGAATAAAGTTCATCATCTCTTGTAAATTAATTTCAATGTTTCACACTGAAAACATTAAAACTGGGAGGCCACTGTGAAGAAATGTTAACTAAAGGTAGCCATACCAAAATATAAGAGTTCCACATATATAAGAGTTCCACCCTGCTGTACAGGGTGATCTGTGCATTCCAACTGAAATCAAATAGTCTTTATCTCACAGTATTGAAATAAAATCTTCAAAATTGCTAGTCTCACTCTCCTACCATGTTGATAGGAATATAAACTGGTACAAATATTTTGGTTAGCAATGGCAACATCTAGCCAAACTTAGTCATTCATTCATTCATGAGGTCCTGGGCCCTGAACCCAGGACCTTGTATATGTGAATCAGGTGTTCAACCACTGTGCTACACCCGCTCCCCAAACCATATACTCTTTTTCCCCTCCCCTTTCCCCTCCTCCTCCCCCCACCCTGCTGTTTTTGCTGTCTGTGTCCATTTGCTGTGTGATCTGTATCAGTTTTTCTTTTCACCTTTTCATCTCTAGGATTCACTGGGATTCAATTCTTGAGAACTCTGATGTGGAGAGAATATTCCCTGTCACTTCCACCACCTCAGTTCCTGGTTTCTGCTGCATTTCACCTTGACTTGCCCCTTCATCTCTCTTTTGATGTGTCATCATCTTGATGCATGACTCACTTGCATGGGCACTGACTCACTGCAAGGGCACAGGCTCACCACGCAGGCATGCTTTCTCTTCTTTTTCACCAGGAAGGCCCAGGGATTGAATCCGGGTCCTCCCATATGGTAGGAGGAAGCCCTATCACTTGAGCTACAGCCATCTTCCTGCATATACTGTTTTTTTTTTAAAGATTTATTTTTTATTTATTTGTCTCCCCTTCTCCCCTCTCCCAGTTGTCTGCTTTCTGTGTCCATTCGCTGTGTGTTCTGTGTCCACTTATACTCTTGTCAGCGGCACTGGGAATCTGTGTCTCTTTTTGTTGTTTCATCTTGCTGCGTCAGCTCTCCTTGTGGCAGCCCCACTCCTGGGCAGGCTGCACTCTTTTTTGTGCGGGGCTGTTCTCTTTACAGGGCGCAGTCCTTGTGCATGGGGCTCCCCTACACAGGGGGACACTCCTGTATGGCACGGCACTCCTTGTGCACATCAGCACTGTGCACGGGCCAGCTTTACCACACAGGTCAGGAGGCCCTGGGTTTGAACCCTGGACCTCCCATGTGGTAGGCGGATGCTCTATCCACTGAGCCAAATCCACTTCCTATTCCCTGCATATACTTTTAATCCTGTATACTTCTAGGAATTTAACTTGTACAAGAATTTGTTGTAGAATATTCACTTAGCATTGTCTGAAATAACAAGAGATTCAGCCTGAGAGTCCATTAATACAGGACTGGGGTCGGATGTATTATGTACATGATAGAATAGCATGCAGCTGTTTAAACACAATGGAAAGAACTATATATACTGATAAGGAAATTTATCCCAAATAGAACATTAGGTAAAAAAATCAAATCACAAAACTCCTTATACATAATATATCCTTGAATATGCATAAAGATTTTTAGGTAAATACAAAAGAAACTTTGTTAGAAGAAATCTTTGAGGAGTCAGACTGAGTAGTTTGGAAGTGTGGGCTTTTACATTTTATCTTATATTTGTCTGTATTGAGGTTTTGTTTTTTTTTTTTAAACCATGAGACTGAATTACTTTTACAATTAGAAAACAACAAACCATTAATAGAATACTTTCTAGCATTAATAATACAATTTCCAGGGAAGCAGATTTGGCCCAGTGGTTAGGGCATCCGCCTACCACATGGGAGGTCCGCGGTTCAAACCCTGGGCCTCCTTGACCCATGTGGAGCTGGCCCACGCGCAGTGTTGATGCACACAAGGAGTGCTTGCCACACAGGGGTGTTCCCTGCGTGCGGGAGCCCCACACGCAAGGAGTGCGCCCTGTAAGGAGAGCCGCCCAGTGCAAAAGAAAGTGCAGCCTGCTCAAGAATGGTGCCGCACACATGGAGAGCTGACACAACCAGATGACACAACAAAAAGAAACACAGATTCCCGAGCCACTGACAACAACAGAAGCGGACAAAGAAGACGACGCAGCAAATAGACACAAAGAATAGACAACTGGGGCGGGGCGGGGGGGAGCGGAATAAATAAATATATCTTTTTAAATTAATGTGGTATATCTGTGCAATGGAATATTATACAGCCACAAAAGGGAGGTCTTATACATGGACTTTGAAACCATTTAAAATAATAATAATAATAATACAATTTATAGATTTTATCCTCTTTTTAACAGGTATATGCCGAGGTCATCTTTGATGAAAAGAAACCTGAAGAGAAAAATATGGCCAGTTATTGTGACAAGCAATAAGTATACTCTTTGAAACACATTCCTAGAAAAAGGAATGTCTTTCTCTTTAGATGGAGCAACTATATAATTGTACATCTACCAGATGCTGCTGACCCTATCAGCTTCAAGATTTTTCAGATGATGGCAGTCAAAATTCATCTCTTACCCCAAACCTCCCAAAGCAATTTGTTGACATCTCCCTTAGGAGATATCCCACAATATCTCTCAAATTAGTTATGCAGGTATCACTCTCTCCTACCAGAGTGAAGAGCCTAGAGGGTAGAGATGATCTCTTATTCATTATGTGCATAGCAAGTGCTGAGTAAATGTTGAGTCAACTTAATTGAGAGGAAAACAAACATTTTTTCATACGACTGCTGCAATACATCTAAAATTTATTCCTCTTTTAAAATAGACTTTAAAAAGTTACCTTGTGTGATCTACTTTATGTGCATTTTTCTTCACTTTAGTGGGAGAATCCATTTTTACTCCAAGGTGTCTCAGTTGCTTAAGGGTTGCATTAAGAACACAATCTTTGTCCACCAGTCCCGAATCATGTTTTTTTTTCTTTGTATGGTATACATTTTGGGTCCTAGTACATTCGTGACTGATAATAACTGCTTTGGTAGATGGCTGTTCAGTTTCTTTGGGAGAGTTATTTAATAGGTGGTTCACTTGACCCTGATGAAAATTAAAAAGTATACATTGGAAAAGACATTATTAACAATCTTAGGAAACAAAAATGTAAATAAAAACAGAGGAAAAGTCAGAGAAAAGCAAAACAATACCATCTTGCCAAATTCTACACAGTATCAAGTACATCTGCAAATGTTATGGGGTTTTTGTAAAAGAGTTCCATCCTAATAAAATGTTTACATCAGACCTTAATGTTAGAATATTTGTTCAAACTCATTCATTTTTTAAACCAACAGATTTAAAAGCATTCAAGTAATATCCTAAGTTTTATAAATGATTTATGCCAAATTCTTCAAAAAAAAACTTTAAAGCACATTTTCATTTGAAAAATGTGTGTTTCAGAGTTATAAATTCAACTTTCATGTTACTTTTAGAATGGGCTCCTTTCTTTTGCCACTATCTAAAAACAAGACTAAGCTGTGATACCATCTCTGCCTTCCTGATTTTTAAAAAAAGATATATTTATTTATTTATTCATTCCAACCCCACCCCTGCCGCCTTGCTGCTTGTCCTCATTGTCTGTTCTCTGTGTCCATTTGTTGCATGTTCCTCTGTGTCTGATTGTCTTCTCTTTAGGAGGCACCAGGACCCAATCCTGGAATCTTCCGATGTGGGAGAGAGGCACTCAATCATGTGAGCCACTTCAGCTCCCTGGTGGTTATTTTTGTGCATGTGTCTCATTGCCTTTCCTCCATGTTTCCTTTTTGTTGCGATACCTTGTTGCATCATCCCTCTAATTGGGCCAGCTCTCCGAGGGGGCCAGCTCTCTGTGGGCCAGCTTGCCTTCACCAGGAGGCCCTGGGAACCGAACCTGGGGCCTCCCATATGGTTGATGGCAGCCCAATTGCTTCAGCCATACCTCTTCCTACCTTCCTGTTATTAATGCATATTTCATTCCCTGAACAACAACAACCTCTTTGTAGAAACAGATTATGTCCTATTTCTCTTATGTCCCATATAGCACAAATTTAGGACCAAGCAGGCAATGACAAATACGTATTCAATGATGAATACATAGGTCCTCATGATGTTTAATTAGCCTTCATTTACAAAAGGAGAAATCAAATGTTACAAAGTCTGCAATTTGAATGGAAGTCAGAGCTAGAATCATTCAACCTTTAAGTCCCAGTTTAATTCTAACATTTCCAAGAAAACTATTTCCCTCAACCAGAATTATCCCTTTCTGTTGTGGGCTCCTTTTGCTTTACAGCACTTCTCAGACTGCCATATAATTGTTACTGGTATCCATGTGGTATTATTTCCCCTAGGTTCTCAATGACAGACATTACTATCATGTTCATATTTATATTATCCACTTTATTTAGTCCTTTTTTTGGACTAAACTTAGTATTAAAAAAAAATTTGCTTGCCTGAAATGAGTAAATATTATCATAAATATCCCACTATTTTTCAATTTTCAAACTTACTACAAATCAAACTCTTGCTTGTTTTTTTCCTGGTATTAAATTTAGTTTAAATTTAATACAATATCAACACATATTCTTAAAATAGGCTTTTTTTTCCTGGTTAAATACTGATGATTGAACATGCATCCAGTAAATTACTGAATTATAGTTTATCACACTTTATGAAATGTTAAAAGAAATAAAATTATATATTATTAATTACACAAAAATCAATTTATCTCAAGGTCCCAATCAGTTTAAATCTAGGAAAGCCTTAACTAGTAGTATCCCCTATACTAAATTATTTCATAAAAGATGAAACACTCTATATTTTCTTACCAATAAATCCTGGTAAATTTTCTGGTTGTCTGAAGGTTGATGAGGCATGGGTTGTATTATTTGCTCAGTTTTTGGTTCCCCTGATATCATAGAGTTGTTACTGGCACCCTCTGTTGGTTCAGGCTGTAAGCACATGCTTACATTCTCGGCCAACAGGGAATTCGGAAAGAACACAGGCACATCAGGCTCTTTTCTCACAACAGGAGCAGAGCTGCTTGAGAAGATATAAAATGTGTCAGTTATTAAAGTACTTTTAACACATATTTGTTTTTTTTTTTTTAAAGATTTATTTATTTAATTTCCCCCCCTCCCCTGGTTGTCTGTTCTTGGTGTCTATTTGCTGCGTCTTGTTTCTTTGTCCGCTTCTGTTGTCGTCAGCGGCACGGGAAGTGTGGGCGGCACCATTCCTGGGCAGGCTGCACTTTCTTTTCATGCTGGGCGGCTTTCCTCACGGGCGCACTCCTTGCGCGTGGGGCTCCCCCACGCGGGGGACACCCTTGCGTGGCACGGCACTCCTTGCGCGCATCAGCACTGCGCATGGGCCAGCTCCACACGGGTCAAGGAGGTCCGGGGTTTGAACCGCGGACCTCCCATATGGTAGACGGACGCCCTAACCACTGGGCCAAAGTCCGTTTCCCATTAACACATATTTGAAGTGCTGTAACTTTTAAAGAAAGGGGATAAAAGGCAGGTAGCATTCCAGTTTGTATTTTCAACTCTTAGTTGCGCTATAAAAAATCCCATTTTATAGGCTACATAGAAACTGCTAAACACATTTACAATATATTTAGACAGCTTTCCTTGAAGGCTGGAAACCATACCTCCCTACCTGTTATTTCTCCTTGATTGGAAGCAATGTAAATTTTTTAGAGTACCCAAAATTTTAAAATATATTATTTGTTCACTTCAAAATGTAAAATAGAATCAAGATCTCTCAAAGGAAAAGCTCATAAAATGCCATTTATAATTACACATACCTAGTTGTTTTTGTTTTCTTTTTTAAATATTTATGCAAAAATCCTAAATTTTATACAATGAGCATTTATTACTTTCAAAATTAGAAAATAAATAACATTATTAAAATAAATAGGGAAAGCAATATTTAAAAAAACAGTGTTCTTGTTAAAATAGTAATCTGTGGCCATTGCAGAAAAGAGAGAAAAGGAATAATAATATTAACCAGTAGAATGCTTATTATAGGCCTGGCACTGTTCTAAGTTTATCATCTCATATAATACTTACCAAGAAACCTATGAAAACTATATTATTCTCATTTGACACATGAGGGAAGTGAAGCACAGAGAGGTTTAGGTAACTGCTCAAAGCATGAAAAAAACAAAAGTCAAAGGTAATTTTTTTTAAAAAAGATTTATTTTTTATTTATTCTCCTTTCCTTCTCCTCTCCCAGTTGTCTGCTCTCTGTGTCCATTCGCTGTGTGTTCTTCTGTGACCACTTCTATCCTTATCAGCGGCACCAGAAATTTTTGTTTCTTTTTTGTCGCATCGTCTTGTTGTGTCGGCTCTCCTCCGTGCATGTGGCACCATTCTTGGGCAGGCTGCACCTTCTTTGGTGCTGGGCAGCTCCTCTTACGGGGTGCACTCCTTGCATGTGGGGCTCCCCTATGCAGGGGACACCCCTGCGTGGCAGGGCACTCCTTGTGCACATCAGCACTGTGCATGGGCCAGCTCCACATAGGTCAAGGAGGCCTGGGATTTGAACCTTGGACCTCCCATGTGGTAGGTGGACACCCTATCTATTTGGGCCAAGTCTGCTTCCCTCAAAGGTAATTTAACACCCAGAGGTAACTACTATTAACATTTTAGAATATGACACAACAGGAGACACAAGGAGGAAAACATAATGATAGATATCACAAAGTAGGGAATGGAGGTGGATTAGGTGCCTGTCTCCCACATGAGAGGCCCTAGATTTGATTCTGGTGCCTCCTAAAAAAAGGAAGATGAACACACAATGAATACATAGCAAGGGGTGGGGAGAAATAAATAAATCTTTAAAAAAGAAAAGAAAGGGAAGCGGATGTGTCTCAGGTGATAGGGCTCCTGTCTACCATATAGGAGGACCCAGGTTCAATCCCTGGGGCCTCCTTGTGAAGAAGAGAAAGCATGCCTGAGCGGTGAGCCAGTGCATGCATGAAGAGTCATGTGCCTGCATGGCAAGCCGAGTGCCCGCAGAGTGAGCCAAGGGCTCACGTGGTGAGCCGAGTGCACAGGCAGTGAGCCGAGTGATGGCATGGTGAGCCAGTGACTGCGCAAGTGTATCACGCAGCAAGATGATGACGCAACTAAAAGAGAGACAAAGGGGAGAGTCAAGGTGAAGCACAGCAGAAACCAGGAACTGAGGTTGTGCAGCTGATGGAGAACCTCTCTCCATATCAGAGGTCCCCAACATTGAATCCCAATGAATCCTAGAGGAGAAAAAAATGAGGACACAAAAAAGAGAAATAGACACAGATCGCACAGTGAAGGGATACAGACAGCAAAAAACCCCACAAAAAACAGTAGGGCAGGAGGGAGGGGGAAGGGGAAGGGGGAAAATAAATCTCAAAAAAAAAAAAAAGGGTACCTGCAGAGACTGTAAGTAGTGCTCTCAAAATATTTAATTATAAAGGGAGAAATAGCAATGTTATAGTGGAGAAAACTGGTGGACATCACCCTACCTGAGTGATCAAGGTTAATGATGTACATGACATCGTGTACCCAGTAATACGAACCCCTGAGTAGGCTACACCACCTCTGGTAGTCTTTCTAAAAGTGCAAGACCTCAGTTTATTAATAAGAAAACATCAAATAAACCCAAATTAAGAGACATTCTACAAAACAACTGTCCAGTAACCCCTCCCCCCCACCCCCGAGATTCTGAACTGGTGAGGGGACCAGATTCATCCCGATTTGCAGATGCCATAGTTTCAAGAATTACTGACCAAATGTCTTTAATTGGCACACTCTTCTCTTGTAGGTCAAATCCTATCCATCTGTCAAGGGTTATTCTAAAAGTCTGCTTCCTCTTTGGAATCCTTCTAAAATCCTAACTTGATAATGCTCTCTTCTTTTAACTCCCATTAATATTGCCCTTCTCTTATTTATTTAATACTTTTATTATCTTAAAAAAAAAGATACATAGATTATACAAAATGCTACATTAAAAAATACAAAAGGTTCCCATATACCCCCACTCCCCACCTCTCCCTTGCCCTTCTCTTATGTCACATATATTCTCTTTATATTATAGCTATCTGTGTGTTGATGTCTTCAGCAAACTTCTTCATTTTTAAAAAAATTTCTCTCCCCTTCCCACCCCTCCCCCACCAGCTGTCTGCTCTCTGTGTCCATTTGCTGTTGTATTCTTCTGTGTCCGCTTGGATTCTTGTCAGCAGCACCAGGAATCTGTGTTTCTTTTTGTTGCATCATCTTCCTGCGTCAGCTCTCCATGTGTGTGGTGCCACTCCTTGGTAGGTTGCACTTTTTTTCGCATGGGACAGCTCTCCTTACGGGGTGCACGCCTTGTGCGTGGAGCTCCTCTACATGGAGGACACCTCTGTGTGGCACGGCTCTCCTTGCATGCATCAGCACTGCACGTGGGCCAGCTCACTGCATGGGTCAGGAGGCCTTGGGTTTGAACCCTGGACCTCCCACATGTAGGAGGACACCCTATCAATTGAGCCAAATCTGCTTCCAGCAAACTTCGCAATTTCTCTGGGTCTTGGTTTCCCATCAATAAAACAAAGAAAACAACATCTATCTCTCAGGGTTGAAAAAAATGAAATATGATTTTCACATACAGTACCAGATAAACATATTTGATGATCAATAATTGTTAGTTTTTTTCCTCTTCTGACTTCTCTCTGTGCTCCAAACATCAGATTGAGCCTTTATCTTCAACCATGTCAAATAGTTTCACTTTAATGAAAACACCAAAAACTCTCAAGAAAAAGAAATCTAGCTTTCAGAGATTTTATGGCAGTTTTGGAAATTATTTATATTAAGCAGCATTTTTAGTATCCAAACATTTGTAAGGCACTTTACTTTTAAGGAGGGCCCATGTCAGTTTTGCCTTGTTCAATCTTTAGCTAAATGATAACAATAAATAAGAGCCATGGTTTATACTATGGTACAAATAGTTTCTTGTTACTTACAAATACAATGTGCTAGGCACTGTTCTAAGTGCTTTACATATATTAACTCACTTAATCCTCACAACAATCCTGAGATAGGTACTTTTATTATTCCCTTTTAAAGATGAGAAAATAAAGTCACCAATAGGTTATGAGACCTGCCCATGGTCATACTGCTATGATTCAAATCCAGATAGTCTAGTTAGTTCTAGTTAGTTAAGAGTTCATGCTCTTAATCACTCTGGTGTAATGTACCTTAAAAAATATCTTGTCTTGTGTATCTAACCTAACAAGCAAAAACAAAAGCTGGAAAAGACAGAAGAAAATATTTCAAATCTCAAAAGATTTAAAATGGAAAAAAAACAAACAAACAACCAACAACAAAACCTTAAAAGATGGATTCTAGGGAAGTGGACTTGGCCTAATGGATAGGGTGTCCGCCTACCACATGGGAGGTCCGTGGTTCAAACCCCAGGCCTCCTTGACCCATGTGGAGCTTGCCCATGCACAGTGGAAGGAGGGCCGTGCCACGCAGGCATGTCCTCCGCATAGAGGAGCCCCACACGCAAGAAGTTGGCCCTGTAAGGAGAGCCACCCAACGCAAAAGAAAGTGCAGCCTGCCCAAGAATGGCGCCACACACACGGAGAGCTGACATAGCAACATGACCCAACAAAAAGAAACACAGATTTCCCAGTGCTGCTGATAAGGATAGAAGTGGTCACAGAAGAACACACAGCAAATGGACACAGAGAGCAGACAACTGGGGCGGGGGGGGGGGGGGGGGGGAAGGGAAGAGAAATAAAAAATAAATCTTTAAAAAATAAAATAAAATAAAAGATGGATTCTAATATGGCATGTATTAGATATGTTCAAAGCACAGCTTCCAAAGAAAAATAAGGCTCATTTAAAAAGAAATTCTCGGGAAGCGGATTTGGCTCAACGGATAGAGTGTCCACCGATCACATGGGAGGTCCAGGGTTCAAACCCAGGGCCTCCTGACCGGTGGGGTGAGCTGGCCCGTGTGCAGTGCTGATGTGCGCAAGAAGTGCCGTGCCACGTAGGGGTGTTCCCCCGTAGGGGTGCCCTACGTGCTAGGGGTGCCCTACGTGCAAGGAGTGCGCCCCTCGCACAAGGAGTGCACCCCGTAAGGAGAGCCGCACCGCGCGAAAAAAGCACAGTCTGCCCAGGAGTAGCGCTGCACACACAGAGAGCTGACACAGCAAGATAATGCAACAAAAAGAGACAAAGATTCCGGTGCTGCTCGTAAGAATGCAAGTGGACACAGAAGACACACAGTGAATGGACACAGAGAGCAGATAATGGGTGGGGGGAGGGGGAGAGAAATAAATAAATAATAAATGTTTTTTTTTTTTAAAAAAAGAAATTCTCTATAAATACCACATACATTACCCTCTACTGGGAAAAAGCAATCAATAACCCATTAATCAATAACCCATTAAGGCAAGTAAATTTATTCTTTACAGATGGCTTTAGCATCAGAAAAACTGATATAGACTAAGTAAGACATCCAAAGGGGACTGAGAAACCTTACCTAGGTGCCATCTAGGAAAATTCAGCAGTGGGAACCACAGCATGTATCAAACCAGATGTTTGGGAAGGATCCTAAAGAAGTACCAAAACCACCATGGGCAACACTGGAGATATTATTTAATCCAAATCAATACATTATGCTGAACAAAGATTAGCTTTACATTTAGTCTGATTAATAGAAGTGATTAACTGCTCTGAAAAAGCAATTAACTGCATTCTATCAGTCAACTCAGATGAGTTTTCTGAAGTTAAAAACCACAATGGATCTGAGATTTTTTTTTTAAGGAGGTACCAGGGATTGAACCCAGGACCTTATACATAGTAAGCAGGTGTTCAACCAGAGTTACACCAGCTCCCAGGATCTGAGATTTTTAAAGTTCTGCCTTTAAAACTATTAAACTATTTCAGAAGGGGAAAAAAAATCCATAATTCTAGAAGGTAGTCTACAGTTTATGGAATTAAATTAACAAAGATAAATAAAATAAACACAGTTTATTGTTCTTTGTCCTCAGTTTCTATAAATAATCCAGATAAAATGTAGATGATCATGGTTCACCCCAAATTGCTCTTCATGTCAGTAAACATTCACAAAAACCCAAGATACATCAGTAATTATGACCTCTACTCTCTAGGAACTCAATTTAGAGGGGGAGACATACACAAAAGATCTTTTTAATACATACACTGAGGTACATATTATGAGTACAAAATTGAATTTCATGATTAAAACACATACTATATGAAATAAGAGGATAAATGTTTTTCTGTAGTTTTCTGGAGGGCATGTTTATTTATTTATTTATTTATTTATTTATTTATTTATTTATTAAATTCTTTTAGGTACTGGGGCCAGAGATGAAACCCAGGAACTTGTATGTGGTATGCTGGTACTCACCACTTAAGCTACACAGGCTCCCTGGAGAGGCATGTTTATTGTCTTAATCTTTACTATAATCAGTTAATTAAAAATGTCAAATATTATCATAAGGCATATAAAATAATCCACTGCCTGCCCCATACCACCCCACTCTACCCCACTAACAAGATCACCTCTTTTAACTATTTAATGTGATTTTACCCTGTGATGTAAAATTATTCCTCTACCATCAGAATTTATCCTACATCTGATCCCTTCCACCACTTCTGCCATAATTTCAGGCCACTTTCATTTTGTTTGATCTCTAGTCTACTAACCAATCTCCCTAGCTCCAGTCTTAACCCCCTTCAGTTCATTCTCCATAAAACTAAAATATTCTTTTAAAATGAAAATCAGATTATATCATTCCACTGTCTAAAATACTCCATTGGCTTTAATGAATATGGAATACATTCAAAACTCCTTTCATTATCACACAAAGCCCTCTATAATTTGTCTCTTGACTATATTGCTGACCTCATTTCCTCCATCCTCCCTTCTCAGTCACCATGTCCAGCCACACTGGTTTCCTGCTTGTTGCTGGAACTATCAAACTCAGGCAAACCTCAGAGCCTTTACATTTGCCATTTCCTACACTTGGAACATTCTTCTCCCAGATCTTCTCATGGCTGGTTCCTTTTCATCATTCAGGTCGCTGCTCGCATGGTCACCTCCTCAGAAAAGGCTTCCTTCACCCCCTACTTACTTAATATTTACCCTCCCTTCCATTCTACCATACCAGTTACACTCCCTTATCCTGGATTTCTTCAGAGTAGTTACCATCATATGAAAACATTAATTAATGCTTATGTTTGTTTCCTTTACTCATGCAAATTCCATGAGGTTAGGAGCATTGTCAAACTTACTGCTCTATCTCTAGTTCTGTGATAACACATACCAGAAGTTAAAAGAATATTTACTGAATTTGCTTGCAAATTTGCCAAGGATCTTAATAAATCAGGACTACTTTTCTTTAATGGAAAATTTATAGTGAAAAATTTTGAACACAAAAGAAGAGGGAATAGTTTAACAAACCACCATATACTACATCAGTTTCAACAATTACAAACTCAGAGTCAATCTTGTTTCAACTATACCCCTAACCATTTCATCTCCTACTGTGTTATTTAAGCAAACACCAGATATATCATTTCATATATATTCAGACTGTATATCTCAAAAATAGACTCTTTTATATATAACTGCAACATGGTGAACCTTTAAAAATGACAAAATTTGGGGCCCTATCTCTGTCTGGGAACTAGTATATCAGAATCTCTAAGGTAAGACCTGAGAATATGCATTTTTCAAGTATTCTTCAAATGTTTCTGATTCAGCTAGACTGTTAACACATCTGATGACTGACATCTGGGAATGATCCTAGAAAGTCAGTTACATAAGAATCACATCAGGCGAAGGCACCAATGAAGATACATTTAAAAAACAAATAGTTTTTGAATTAGTAAAAGAAGACCAAAAGACTATTCTAATTTAGAAAGAAAAAAGAAGCACAATTATATACTGAATCAAAGAGTCCTTACTTGGACACAGAGGGTGGTTGATTACATTCATCTTCCACAGCAATGTTGCTCTCTTCAAAACTGGGAATATCAACTGCTTTTAATGAAGATGCACTGCCAGGACGACTTGTGGTTTCATTATTAATATCAACAGAAAAATTCATGTCCTCACTGGAAATCTTGGTATCATCTTGCTTCATCTGAGACTCAGGTTCTTGAGCATCTCCTCCTGCATTCCAAAATAAGCTAGCACCTGGTGGTTAAAGGATTTAGTAGATATTTAAACAAGCATTCAACTATTAAAAACAATTACTTGACAAACTTTCGTTAAGACTAGCTACATTACTTTACTGCAGTTACCTAGAACTGTTTTCAGATTGTATTTCCTCAGAAGTGCCACTAAAGGGAAGGGAAAGGGTGGAAAGATAGAAAGCTGAGGGATAAAGGGGAAGGTGACATCCTGGGCCCTGCCCAAACACGAGCCTCTTCAAGAGGAGTGGCTCTCAGTTTATCTGCTTTGCACAGTAAGGATCTGAATACAATTTAGGGGTTAGGGGTCTGTTATTCAAAAGTGCTGTTTTGAATAACAGGAGAAAATATATAAAACACAAATGTCCAGGCACTGATTTTGATCCCTAAACACACAACTTATGAGACTACATAAGAGTTGCATTAGATGTATAACAGGCAGTTATTTACAATGCCTGGTAGTTTTGATAGAAACAAAGGCTCAAGAACACAGAATATCTGACTTCCCTGGCATTGTCTCATGTATCAGCTGTTTCTCAAACTTTACAATATCACATCACAATATTTGCAGTTATGTACGTATATTATTATTTGCTTATGTTTTTCTTGAAATCAACACGTTTTTACCTAGCCTCAAAATGATAACATTTATGAAATCATTTATTTGATGTGACAGTTATATTTTTCAATACTTATAAAAAAATACATATGCATTTCCGGGAAGATGGAAGATTAGGTAGGGGGAGATACCACTTTTCTCCCAGAAAAAAATAGAGGATAGGTGGAGACCATCTGAAAGCCTGCTCTGGGGCTCAGGACACAAGGGGAAGGCAAGACACCACCCAGAAGAGCAGGGGAGAAGGAAAGGAGTTGAAGCCGACTGAAAAATCCTGTAAGTAGAGCTGCAAAAGCAGCAGTGGGCCCCTTTCCTCCCACCTATGGAGCAAACAGAAGTCTGGAACTGCAGCAGCTGAGGACTGAGGGTTGCTGGGGTCCTCTTCCCCAAGAAAGGGGAGAGGGAGGGACACAGCCTGCAGCATTCAGATTTTGGCCTGAGAACTTGGTCTCCTGCAGTGGAGAGGTCCAACACTTCCAGGACGGGGGGTGGGGGGGAGAGAGGAGGGGCCGCAACATAGTTTGCCCAGAGAACTAAAGATATTTTGCCTTCTCAAACATCCTACTTACAGTCTCCTGCTGGCTGATGAAGAGGTGGAAGGAGGAGGGTGTGGTGAGTCAAGGGTGGAGAAGAGCCTCTGAGAGTCTGTTTGTGAGGCTCGGCCAGTCCTGAGGACAGTGCTTCTGCACTGCACTGCCTGAGGAGTTACACTGAATGCATTCCCACCTAGTACCTCAGGTTAAGCTGAGAGGTCTGCCAAAGAGCACCATCTGCTGGCCATACCAGAAAAGTGCACGAAAAAGGAAAAAATAACAAATAAGAGAAGTCAGCAGGTGTCTTTACTGTGACGCTTTCCAAAGCCCTTGGAAACTGGTCTGTACCTCATTACTGGGTCCTTAGCCCTGTGTTGAACAGTTAAACAGGGGCAATCCTAAATATCTAGAACAGATTGAACCAAGAGTCAACAGTGGTAGCACAGAGCTACTTAACAGTAAATCCCTAGGCAAGAGAAACTGAACATCAGAGTAAACTCAGCATCAGAATCAGATGCCTAGACATCAGCAAAAAAATATTATAAGCCATACAAAGAAAAAGGAAGATTATGACTCAAGCAAATGAACAAACCAAAGCTCCAAATGAGACACGGGCCTTGAAACAGCTACTCTGTGAAGTTCACAAAAATCCCCTAAATCAAATCATGGCGTTCAAGAACAGCATAGCTAAAGGCATTAAGAAGCCTCTCTCTGCTTAAAAGAGCCTGCCACCAAATCTGTGTGTATTTTCATCCTTCTCTTCCACTTCTCAGCAAGCTCTGTCCTTTTCCATTTCCCAATAAATTCTTTTCACTAGCCTAAAAAAAAAAAAAAGACATACGATGACACTGGCCTACCACATGGGAGGTCCATGGTTCAAACCCAGGGCCTCCTTGGCCTGTGTGGAGCTGGCCCATGCACAGTGCTGATGCGCACAAGGAGTGCCGTGCCATGCAGGGATGTCCTCCAAGTAGGGGAGCCCCACGCGCAAGGAGTGCGCCCTGTAAGGAGAGCCGCCCAGCGTGAAAGAAAGTTCAGCCTGCCCGGGAATGGTGCTGTACACATGGAGAGCTGACACAGCAAGATGACTCAACAACAACAACAACAAAAATGAGACACAGATTCCCGGTGCCACTGTCAAGAATAGAAGCGGACATAGAGGAACACATATGGATACAGAGAGCTGACAACTGGGGGGGGGGGGGGAGAATGGAGAGAAAGAAATAAAATAATTCTTAAAAAAAAAAAAGATACTGGGTGAGCACAAAGAAAATTTTGAAATCTTGGATAGAAAAATAAAAAGCTTATGGGAATGAAAGACACAATAAGTGATTAAATATATGACAGAGGTACACAATAGCAGGTTTGAAATAATGGGAAAAAGAATCATTGACATAGAGGAAAGAACAACTGAAACTGAAGAGAAAGAACAGAGTGGGAAGTGGACTTGGCCCAATGGATAGGGTGTCCACCTACCACATGGGAGGTCTGCAGCTCAAACCCCGGGCCTCCTTGACCTGTATGGAGCTAGCCCATGAGCAGCGCTGATGTGCACAAGAGGTGCTGTGCCACGCAGGGATGTCCCCCGCGTAGGGGAGCCCCACGCACAAGGAGTGCATCCTGTAAGGAGAGATGCCCAGTGCAAAAGAAAGTGCAGCCTGCCCAAGAATGGTGCCGCACACATGGAGAGCTGACACAACAAGAGGACCCAACAAAAAGAAACACAGATTCCCGGTGCCGCTGATAAGGATAGAAGTGGTCAGAGAAGAACACACAGCGAGAGGACACAGAGAGCAGACAACCTGGGGGGGGGGGGAAGGGGAGAGAAATAAATTTTTAAAAAATTAAAAAAAAAAAAAAGAACAGAGGGAGAAAGGAATGGAAAACACTGAGTGGAGGCTCAAGAAGTTGCATGATAACATGAAAAACAACAACATATATGTTATGGGAGTTCCAGAAGGGAAAAGGGGCAGAAAGAGTATTTGAGGAAAAAAAGGCTGAAAACTTCCCAACGCTCATGAAAGGCATGAATATACATGTCCAGGAAGCACAGTATACTCCAATTGGAATAAATCTAAATAGATCTACCCCAAGACACAAAATAAGCAGGATGCCAAATGCCAAAGAAGATTCTGAAAGCAAGGGAAAAGTAGAACATCACATACAAGGGAAGACCAATAAGACTTAGTGTGGATTTCTCTTCAGAAATCATAGAGATGAGAAGGCAGTGTGATATAATTATGGTACTGAAAGAGAAAAACTGCCAGCCAAGAATTCTTTATTCAGCAAAACTATCCTTCAAATATGAAGGTGAACTTAAAATATTTATAGATAAACATAAACTAAGAGAGTTCATAAACAAGAATCCAGATGTGCAGGAAACACTAAAGGGAGCTCTGCAGCCAGAAAAGACAAGACAAGAGAGAAAGGCTTGGAGGAGACTGAAGAGTGAAGACTATCAGAAAGGGTAACCAAAAAGGTAAAAAGATGGACAAAAAAACAATATGACATATGAAAGCCAAAGGATAAAATGGCTGAATTAAAGACTTTGCAGTAATAACATTAAATGTTAATGGACTAAAGTCCCCAAATCAAAAGACACAGACTGACAGAATGGATAAGAAAACATGATCCATACATATGCTGTCTGCAGGAGATTCGCCTTAGACCCAAGGATGCAAACAGACTGAAAGTGAAAGGTTGGAAAAATATATTTCATACAAATAGTAACCAAAAGAGGTCAGGAGTAGCTATGCTGGTGTCAGACAAAACAGACTTTAAATGCAAAAAGTTAAGAGATACAGAAGGCTATTATATATCAATAAAAAGGACAATCCACCAGGAAGGAGTAACAGTTATAAATATCTACACACCTAACCAGGCTGTGCTAAAATACATAAGGCAAACTATGGCAAAACTAAAAGGAAAAACAGATGTCTCTATAATAATAGTTGGAGACATCAACACACCACTCACATTAACAGACAGAACAACTAGACAGAAGATCAAAAAAGAAACAAAGAAACAAAGAACTTGAATAAATGAGCTGGACCTGACAGACATATACAGAACATTGCACCCCAAATTGGTGGGTTATACATTCTTCTCAAGTGCTCATGGATCTTTCTTTTCTCCAGGTTAGACAAAATGTTGGGCCACAACACAGCTCTCAATAAATTCGATAAGACTGAACTTATACAGAGCACCTAATATAATCATAATGGAATGAAACTGGAAAGAAATAACAGGTGGGAAAGAAAAAAATTTGCAAATATATGGAGGCTAAACAACACACTCTTGCCTACATTAAAAAAGAACTAAAGTCAAAGAACTAACAGAACAACTAGATAAACTAGAAAAAGAACAGCAAACCAATCCCAAAGCAAGCAGAAAGAAAAAAAATAACAAAGAGCAGAAATAAATGAAATTGAGAAAAGGGAAAATCAACAAAACCAAAAACTCATTTTCTGAGAAATATCAATAAATTGACAAACCCTTAACAAGACTAATGAAGAAAAAGAGAGAAGATGCAAATACAAAAAAAAATCAGGAATGAAGAGAGGACATTATTACTGAATCCATGGAAATAAAAAGAATCATAAGAGGATATTATGAGAAATTGTATGCCAACAAATTACACAACCTAGGTGAAATGGAAAAATTCCTAGAAATGAACAAACAACCTACACTGACTCTACAAGAAGTACAGGAAGTTAAAAAAAAAAAAAAATCACAAGCAGATATTGAATCAGTCATCAAAATCCTCCAAGAAAGAAAAAGTCCAGGACCAGATGACTCCACAGGTGAATACTATCAACCATTACAAGAAGAATTAATACCAATCCTTTTTAAATGCCCCCAGAAATTTGAAAAGGAGGGAAAATTACCCAACACATTTTATGAAGCCAACATCACCCTAATACCAAAGCCAGATAAAGATACTACAAGAAAAGAAAATTACAGGCCAATCTCTCTAATGACCATTGGTGTAAAAATTCTCAACAAAATACTTGCATATTGAATCCAATAGCATAAAAAACAATTATATACCTAAGAATTAATTTAACCAAAGAAGTACACACAGAAAACCATGAAGCAATGCTAAAAGAAATTTTGAAAGGCCTCAACAAATGGAAAGACATTCCATGTTCATGGATTGGAATAATAAATATCATGAAGATGTCGATCTTACCCAAACTGATTTATAGATTCACTGCAATATCAATCAAAATTCCAACATTCTATTTTACAGAATTAGAAAAAGGAATAACCAAATTCATTTGGAAGAGAAAGTGCACCCGAATAGTCAAAAACATTCTAAAATATAGCTACATGGGAGGAATTTCACTGCCTGACCTTGAAATATATTACAAAGCTACAGTGGTCAAAACAGCACAGTACTGGCATAAAGAGAGACACATAGATCAGTGGAATAGAATTGAGTGTACAAAAATAAATGCTCACCTATATGGTGAATTGGTTTTTGATAAACCTACCAAGTTTATGTTAATGGGACAAAACAATCTCTTCAACAAATGGTGCTAGGAGAACTGGATATCTATAACCAAAAGAATGAAAGAGGATCCCTATTTCACTCCCTATACAAGAATCAACTCAAAATGGATCAAAGACCTAAATATAAAGGCCAGGACCATAAAATTACTAGAAGAAAATGTAGGGAAACATCTTAAAGACCTTGTGGTAGGTGGTGGTTTCTTGGACCTTACACCCAAAGCACACGCAACAAAAGAAAAAACAGATAAATGGGACCTCCTCAAAATCAAACACTTTTGCACCTCCCAGGACTTTGTCAAAAGGGTGAGAAGGCAACTGACTCAATGGGAGAAAATATTTGGAAATCACATGTCTGCGATAATATCTAGTATATATAAAGAGATGTTACAATTCAACAATAAAAAGAGAAACGACCCAATTGAAAAATGGGCAAAAGACCTGAACAGATATTTGTCCAAAGAAGAAATACAAATAGCAAAAAAAAAAAAAAACACATGAAAAATGCTTAGCATCACTAATGATTAGGGAAATGCAAATCAAAAGTACAATGAGATATCATTTCACACCAATCAGAATGGTCACTGTTAAAAAGACAGAGAACTACAAGTGTTGGAGAGGATGTGGAGAGACAGGAACACTTATTCACAGTTGGTGGGAAAGCAGAATGGTACAGCCAATGTGGAAGACTGTTTGGCAGTTCCTAACGAAGTTGAATATAGACTTCCCATGTGACCCTGCAATACCACTACTGGGTATATACCCAGAAGAACTGAGAGCAGTGACACAAACAAGACACCTGCACACCAATGTTCGTAGCGGCATTATTCATGATTGCCAAAAGTTGGAAACAACCTAGGTGTCCATCAGCCAATGAGTGGATAAACAAACTGTGATGTATTCACACAATGGAATATTATGCAGCTGTAAGAAGAAATGAAGTTGTAAAACATATGACAGCATGGATGAACCTGGAAGACATTATGTTGAGTGAAGCAAGCCAGACACAAAAGGACATATGCTATATGATTGTGTTACTCTGAACCAAATATATTTTGAACAAACTGTATGATTAAAAAAAATTTTTTATATGTATCTAGTACATTTAGTTGAGAAATGTAAAAAAAAAAAACAAAAATTATATATCATGATCAAGTGGGTTATTTCTGGTATGCATGGGTGGTTAAACATAAGAAAATCAATTAATAGAATACACCACATTAACAAATTGAAGGGAAAAAAATGCAATTGCCTCGATTAATGCAGAAAAGGCATTCAACAAAATACAGGTTTTCTTGATCAAATTGCTTCAAAAGATAAGTATAAAAGGAAAAGTTTCTCAATGTAATAAAGGGCATATAAGAAAATCCCACAGCTAACATCATACTCAATGGGTAGAGGTTGAAAGCTTTCCCTCTAAGATCAGGAACAAGACAAGGATGCCCACTCTCACCACCGTTATTCAACATTGTGCTACAAGTTCTAGCTAGAGCATAGGCAAGAATTCTAAAAGGCATCCATATTGAAAAAAGGAAGTAAAACTCACTATTCACAAATGACATGATTCTATAGTTAGAAAATCCTGAGACATCTACAACAAAGCTACTTGAGCTAATAAATGAGTTCAGCAAAGCGGCAGGATACAAGCTCAACATGCAAAAACTGTAGTGTTTCTATATATTAGCAATGAGCAAACTGAGGAAGAAATTAAGAAAAAAAATTCCATTTACAAAAGCAACAAAAAGACTCAAATATCTAGGAATTAATTTAGCCAGGAAGGTAAAGGATCTGTATTCAGACAACTACAAAACACTGCTAAATGAAATCAAAGACGACCTAAACAAATGGAAGGGCATTCAGTGCTCATGGACTTGAAGATTAAACATTGTGAAGATGTCGATTCAACCCAAATTGATTTATAGATTCAATGCAATATCAATCAAATTTCCAACAGCCTAGTTTACAGAAATAGAAAAGTCAATTACCAAATCTATTTGGGAGGGAAAAGAGCCCCCCAAGTAGCCAAAAACATCCTAAAAAAAGAAGAGCTAAGTTGGAGGACTCATGCTCCCTGACCTTGAAATGCATTATAAAACTACAGTGGTGGGAAACGGATTTAGCCCAGTGGTTAGGGCATCCGTCTACCACATGGGAGGTCCACGGTTCAAACCCCAGGCCTCCTTGACCCGTGTGGAGCTGGCCCATGCGCAGTGCTGATGCGCGCAAGGAGTGCCCTACCACACAGGGGTGTCCCCCGCGTAGGGGAGCCCCACGCACAAGGAGTGCGCCCCATAAGGAGAGCCGCCCAGCGCGAAAGAAAGTGCAGCCTGCCCAGGAATGGCGCCGCCCACATTTCCCGTGCCGCTGACGACAACAGAAGCAGACAAAGAAACAAGACGCAGCAAATAGACACAGAGAACAGACAACCGGGGGGAGGGGGGGGATTAAATAAATAAATCTTAAAAAAAAATAAATAAATAAAACTACAGTGGTCAAAACAGCATGGTATTGGCATAAAGACAGACACATAGATCGGTGGGATCAAATTGGGAATTGAGAAATAGACCCTCACTTCTATGGTCAAGTGATTTTCAATAAGCCCATGAAGTCCACTTTTCTGGGATAGAACAGTCTCTCCAATAAATGGTGCCGGGAGAACTAGATATCCATAACCAAGAGAATGAAAGAGGAACCTATCCATAACCAAGAGAATGAAAGAGGAACCTATCTCACTCCCTATATAACAATCAACTCAAAATGGATCAAAGCCCTAACCATAAATATCAGGACCATAAAACTCCTAGAAGATAATGTAGGGAAACATCTACAAGACCTTGTAAGTAGGAGGTGGGGGTCTCTTAAATCTTAAACCCAAAGCACAAGCAACAAAAGGAAAAATAGATAAATGGGACCTTCTCAAAATTAAACACTTCTGCACATCAAAGGATTTTGTAAAAAAGGTAAAAAGGCAGCCTACTCAATGGGAAAGAATATTTGGAAATCACACATCCAACAAGGATCTAATATCCATGATATATAAAGAGATCCTTTAACTCAAAAATAAAAAGATAAATGACCCGATTAAAAAATGGGCAAAAGACCTGAACAGACATTTTTCCAAGGAAGAAATACAAATGATGAAAAAATACTCAGCATCACTGGCTATTAGGGAAATGCAAATAAAAGTTACAAATGAAGTATCATTTCACAACTACTAGAATGGTCACTATTAACAAAACAGAAAACTACAAATGTTGGAAAGGATGTAGAGAGACAGGAACACTTATTCACTGCTGGTAGGAATTTAGAATGGTACAGCCCCCGTGGAAGTCTGTTTGGCGGTTCCTAAGGAAGTTAGATATAGATCTACCATGTGACCTGGCAATACCGTTACTAGGTATATACCCAGAAGAACTGAGAGCAGTAACACGAACAGACATCTGCAACACTGATGTTCATACTAACATTGTTCACAATTGCAAAGAGATAGAAACAACCCAGGTGTTCATCCACTGATGAATGGATAAACCGTGGTGTACACACATGATGATGGAATATTATGCAGCTGGAGGAAAAAATGAAGTCATATAGCATATGACAACTCATGCAGTTAATAGCTAGAATATAAGTCACCAGAGAAAAGAATTTGGTTAAAGAATGGAAAACTGAGCTTTAATCTGTGCAGAATTGTTAAAAAGTTGTTTGTAAATGTTTGGAAATGAATAGAAATGGTGAAAGTACATCATAGGATTTGTAATTAGTAGTGTTAGCATTTGGGCACGATAATGGGTTTTCTTGGTGTCATGAAAATGCTCTAAGGTTGACTGAAGTGATGAATGCACAGCCTGATTATACCAAATGCCACTGATAGGACACTTTAGATAAACTGTATGATTTATGAACAAAAAAATAATTGGCTGGGCTGAAGGAAAAATACTCCAAATATAAGATATGGACTATAGTTAGTTATAATACTTTGAGGATGTTCTTTCATAATTTGTTACAAATGTTACACAAAAATGCAAGGTATTTATTATGCTGGGGTGATGTATGGGAGCCCTGTATGATGTTATGCATATTTGTTTTGTAGGTCCACAGCTTTTACTATATACTTATTGTTTATGTAGGTTCATGTATGTATGATATACTTCAATAAATTGTTTCTAAAATAAAAAAAAGAATATGGTGATACACGGGAAAATTACAACTAATGAAACTTATGGACAATAGTTAAAAGTAATATTGTAGGCAACGGACTTGGCCTAGTGGTTAGGGTATCAGTCTACCACATGGGAGGTCCGTGGTTCAAACCCCGGGCCTCCTTGACCTGTTTGGAGCTGGCCCATGCGCAGTGCTGATGCACGCAAGGAGTGCCCTGCCACGCAGGGGTATTCCCCACATAGGGGAGCCCCACGTGCAAGGAGTGTGCCGGTAAGGAGAGCTGCCCAGCACGAAAGAAAGTGTACCCTGCCTAAGAATGGTGCCGCACACACGGAGAGCTGACACAAGATGACACAACAAAAAGAAACACAAATTCTCGTGCGGCTGACAACAACAGAAGCGGACAAAGACGACGCTGCAGTGAATAGACACAAGAGAACAGACAACCGGGGTGGGGGGGGGTGGGGGGGGGTGGGGGGGTGGGGAAAAGGGGAGAGAAATGAGTAAATAAATAAATCTTAAAAAAAAAAAAGTAATATTGTAATATTCTTGTAGCAATGGCAAAGAAGATGTATCAATTCTAAGATACAATTATAGGGGGTATAAGGGGATACGGGATTTTTCCTTTTGGAGCAATGAAAACATTCATTCTAAGATTGACTGAGATGATGACAGTACAACTCTGTGTTGAAATTGAGAGCTACTGAGTGTATCCTTTCAATGTGCAAAACATGGGACTGTATATTACAGGAAATCCAGTGGTGGAAGATGGACTGTGGTTAACAGTACAAATATGAGAGTATTCTCTCATGAAATATAACAAATATATAATACTAATACAGGGTCTTAATTGGGTGGGTTGGGGGAAAAATACACCAAATGTAACATATGATTATAGTTAGTAATATTTTGATGATGCTATTTCATAGTTTGTATTAATAGTTTCACAACAATGCAAGGTGTTAGTGATGGAGTGATATATGATGATATGCATGTTTATTTTGTAAGTTCACAACTTTTACTATATACTTATTGATTATGTTCATGTATGATATACTTCAATAAAATCTTATTTAAAAAAAGAATATATGGGGAAACGGACTTTGGCCCAGTGGTTAGGGCGTCCGTCTACCACATGGGAGGCCCACGGTTCAAGCCCCGGGCCTCCTTGACCCGTGTGGAGCTGGCCCATGCGCAGTGTTGATGTGCGCAAGGAGTGCCGGGCCCCGTGTAGGGGAGCCCCACGCGCAAGGAGTGCACCCATAAGGAGAGCCGCCCAGCGTGAAGGAGGGAGCAGCCTGCGGAGGAATGGCGCCGCCCACACTTCCCGTGCCGCTGACGACAACAGAAGCGGACAAAGAAACAAGACACAAAGAAACAAGACACAAAGAAACAAGACACAAAGAAACAAGACACAAAGAAACAAGACGGGGAAACGGACTTTGGCCCAGTGGTTAGGGCGTCCGTCTACCATATGGGAGGTCCGCGGTTCAAACCCCGGGCCTCCTTGACCCGTGTGGAGCTGGCCATGCGCAGTGCTGATGTGCGCAAGGAGTGCCGTGCCACGCAAGGGTGTCCCCCGCGTGGGGGGCGTGGGGGAGCCCCACGCGCAAGGAGTGCGCCCGTGAGGAAAGCCGCCCAGCGTGAAAAGAAAGAGCAGCCTGCCCAGGAATGGCGCTGCCCACACTTCCCGTGCCGCTAACGACAACAGAAGCGGACAAAGAAACAAGACGCAGCAAATAGACACCAAGAACAGACAACCAGGGGAGGGGGGGAAATAAAATAAATAAATAAATCTTTAAAAAAAAAAAAAAAAAAAGGAGAAAAGCTTTAAAAAAAAAAAAAAGAAACAAGACGCAGCAAATAGACACAGAGAACAGACAACCGGGGGAGGGGAGGGGAATTAAATAAATAAAAATAAATCTTAAAAAAAAAAAAAAAAAGAATATATGTATAAGCTATAAAATATTCATTTGTATTCCACCCAAAATCATTTTTGTATCATGAACAATATGCATTTTAATTTGGGAAAAATTGTTATATGAGCTGAAATTTTTCTATTATTAGGGGACATGGGTGATTTTATGAAAATAAATTAATAAAAGCATGTTTAATTTTGAATTCATTAAACATTTTTAGTTTTGTAAAAAGAACAATTTTGAAAAGCTATATAAGTACTGCTACTCTTCTTGAATACATATCTAGATATACTTTTAGGAAATGAAGCACTGTAAACATGCTTCTAAAAGCCACTAAGAAGCCATTTAAATGACAATAATTTATTTTTCTGCACATAACTCTGAATATCAATCTGTCAGGTTTTAAAATATCTGAATTCTATATATCATATTTGATAACCTGCTTCAAATAATTTTCAGAAAATCAATTCCAACATGCAAATGACTTCATTCAATTATCATCTATTTTGTACCTTTTATATTTCAGGCATTATGTTAGGTACTGAGATACCTTATGGTGAATAAGTCAGTATTCCAGATCTCCAAAAGCTAACCCACAGTTTGGTGGAAGATACAGATAATAAGGAACTAATACAGAGTTTTACAAGAGGATATAGGAGGAAACTGACACTTTTTGATATATTTACTTAGCTCACAATACTTCCTTTACCATCATCACTCCACAACACACATGCATGCTTTCCTTGGGAACTATCACCTCTGTGATCCACAGAAGTGGATGTCCAACTAATATGTCCTTATTATGTGATCCTAGACCCCCTTATTTCTTGAAATTTGAAACTGGGCCTGAGGTACTGCATAGTAAGTTGGCTTGTGTATAGCTAGAACTATATAACACAAACTTTGGAGTTCTGGGTCAGTTATATTGTAACATGTGAAGCAGTTAAAGCAGACTGCAAATAGAGATGAATGAAAGAGTCACGTCAAAAATCAGGAGAATCCTAATGTATTCAGTTTCTGGTTTTAGTCTTTTCCTTAAGTCTAGCTCTTCCCTCAGACTTGGTTTCTATGAAACATTCCCTTATCCTCCCAGTAAATTCTCCTTCCTTGCTTAAGTTGGTTCAGGGTGATTTATGTTAACTTGAATCCAAAGAATCTTAACTAATACTTAAGAGTACCTGAATTTTGATTTACATGTAGTTGTTGCTATCTCCTCCTTTATTCTCCTCTACATAGTCTTTATAATGCATATGTCCAGAAAAAGAATATAAAGATATACTTTCCTTTATTCTCCTTAATTTTTTATTCACCACCCTCTAATTTCCTTCTGCTATTCCCACAAATTCGTTATCAATCCACATTCACTCCTATACTTCTGACATTTAAATATCCCCATTCACATTTCTAAAAATAGTTCAATCTCAATAAGGGTTTAGACTGAACTCACCCTCTCTCCTCAGCTTCTCTAACTCGCCTCCTCCTGTTTAATGCTACCACCATTTCCCTTGCCATCCAGGCTTAAAATCCTGGAGTTAACTTTTTATTTCATCTTTAAATTTTTAATTCATATTTAAATTTTTAATTTTGGAATAATTTTAGATTTATAAAAAGATTTAACAACAGAGTTCCCAGATACTCCTTACCCATTTTCCCCTAATGTTAACATCTTACATTACCATAGTACAACCATCAAAAATCAAGAAACCAACATCCAAACTGTAGACTTTGAATTTCACCAGTTTTCCCACTAAAATCCTTTTTCTGTTCTAGGATCCAAACCAGAACACCATACTTCACTTAGCTGGAGTAACTTCTGAGTCCTCCCTTTCCCTCAAATGCCACATCCAATCAGTTGAGCGAATCTTATCACCACCACCCTATACTCTAGGAACTTGCTAGATGCTGGAGATACAAGGATGTTCTTGAAGATATCATAGTCTGGTGACGAGCAACTTATAAACATGTCATTTACATTATTAACTGAATTTTTAAAAAAGGCCTTCAGTGTTGCTTATCAAATAGTACTTTGTGAAGGATGTAATTAAGAGCCTATGTTATGATGCCAGATTGTCTGAATTTCATTACAGAATCAGCCACTTATAAGAAGTATAACCTTGGACAAACAACTTGACCTCTCTATGCTTTAGTTTCCTCTTTTTTAAAAGTATAATAACAATTATACCTACTTCAAAGGGCTGTTCTACGGATTAAGTCAGTCATTCACAGGCTAAATACTTAGAATAGTGCCTGGCACATGGTCAATGCTTAAATGTTAGCTGTTACTGCTATCCTCTTTTATCCCTTTCCCTATCACACTATAATCCCTTTTGTATGCTTCAAGCTCCCAGCCAAACTGGAAAACTCACAGGGCTCTGTGTTTTCCCACTGAACTTATGTTTTCTCTACTCAATATGTTCTCCCATCCCTCAACGCCACCTACTGAAATCCTACATACCCTTCAAGGCCCAGGCTCAATAATACTGCATACATGAAACATTCCCTGATCCCTCAAACCACAGAAAAATTCTCTTCTCTGGGGTTAGACTGGGAAAAGCAGCAAAAACAATGTAGTGAGTTAAGTGACTGCACATCTGTTTTCAGACTAAAATTACATAAAAACTTTTAAAAGTTATACTCTGGTCACTTTAGTTTTAGTTCACTTTGTACTATACACCAATTTCAATGTAAAAATTTTGTAAATAATTCCTACAAATAAAAAAAAAATGAAATTACCTGTGCTCACAGCAATGCTTACACTTTTTCTCATGTGCAAGCCAGGGGAAGATTGTGCTTCCATAGAAACTAACTCCATTTGTCTTGCAGTTTGCACTGTGTCTTCAACAATGGTTGTCTTAGAGGAACAGGACTGCAGAGATTGGGCTTCTAATAAACGCTGAATCTGTGTCAATTAAAAATATACTTCAAACTGACTGTGAAGTAATCAACAACTCACCAGCAGAGTTTAGTTATGAATTACAAAATCTCCCAGTTATAAATAAATAACTGATAGTTAACCATGTTTTCTCACATTTCAACTAATCACAACGGGAAACTTATTCAAAGTAGAACATCATTATCATTGGTTATTAAGAGGTACTTGGTGCTAAGCGTAAATTTAAAAGTGAAAACATAAAGATGTTTATATTAGCACTCAAAAATTGGTACTCAGAAAGAGAAAAAGCCTGAACAGTTAACATTTCAAGCCAATGAGTTATTCCTATTCAAAATCAAAAGCAAGATTGGAGGTATACTCTGGCCCAATATAACAAATATTGAACATTTCACAACGGATTATTACAATATTAATGACAATAGCTTCCATTCGCTAGACACTATGGAATTTTATGTATGATTTTCACAAGCCAATGAAGAAGAAACTACTATTTAATATATATTATAGATAAGAAAACTTGAGGTACTGAAAAATTAAGTTACTTGCCAAGGCCACTTTAATAAGTAGCAAAGCTGAGATTCTAACACAAAGAACTCTCTACCCCTTTTTAAAAATTGAGATACCACACATATATACCATAAAGTGCACCCCTTTCAAGCAGTGGTTTTTAGTATATTCAAAGTTGTGTACCTATCATCACTATCTAATTCTAACACATTTTTATCACTCCCACCAAAAAACCTGTACCCTATTAGCTGTCACTTCCCATTCCCTCTCCACCAAGCTCCTGGCAACCAATAATCTACTCTGTCTCTATGGATTTGCCTACTCTGGACATTTCATATAAATGGAACCATACAATATGAGCCTTTTATCTGGCTTCTTTCATTAGCTTAATGTTTTCAATGCTCATTCATGTTGTAACATGTATCGGTACCTCATTTGTTTTTATGGTTAAAAAATATTCCATATTTTGTTTATCCATTCATCAGTTGATGGACATTTGGGTTTTTTCCACTTTGTGGCTATTGTAAAAAAAAGTGCTATGAACATTTATTTGTGTACAAGTTTTTCTGTGGTCATATGCTTTTTAAGCCTTTTTCTCTTTAAAAAATGATATTATTGTACTCATTTCACTAAGTTTAGTGAGTTAACTTGATTATAAATCGGAAAAATATTAGCAATAAACTACTAAGGTTGGTAGAAAAATGACCTACATTAACAATGCAAAATAGCAAATGTATATAATATGAGGTTGAAAGCATATGCTTTGGAATACAGTGTACAGAAGTTTAAATCCTACTGTTTTTTTGAAAGTTATTTAACCACAACAAATCTCAATATCACCTAAAACTAAGGTTATTATGAGAATTAAGAGATAAATAAAATAATTGTAACCTGTTGAGTACTTACTAAACTCCAGGCCCTACACTGATCACTTTTTATATATTAACACTTAACTCTCCATTTTAAAGTTAAGAAAACTGAGGTTTAGAGAGATCACATAGAAAAATCAATAAAGACACATTATACACATCCAGGGCTATAATTAATTAACCTGCATTTTTTTTAGTTAGGTCAGTAAAAAGAATTTATTTGGGATATGGGAAAGAACAGAGCTTGCTGAGAAATGGGACAGAAAGACATACATACCAAGATTTGGTGCAGGCTCCTCTAGGCAGAGAGAGCAAGCTCTGCCTCACATGATTACCTTTTAAATTGTTCATTATTCCTCCCCCTTCCTAATGATAAGAGAATGGGCCTCAGCTGTCATTGGTTGTCCCACCAATGGTGGGGGCCAATGGTGAGGCCTGTTTGGAATATCTGGGGCTAAGAGGAGGTCTGGGAAAGAGAAACTGGGATCTCAAGATTACATTCAAGGTCCCAGTGAGGTCTTACAGCCACGTTGTATGCTGGCCCAGTATGTTTTAAAAAGGTATTTCATCTATTGCCTTTCAGTAATAGAAAGATTTTGTTTGTGGGCTGGTCCACTCCAGTGGGTATGAGACCTTTTTTCATTTGGACTATCTCAGTGAGGTGTGAGTCAGATTCAATCTCCACCCTCTTGCTGGGTCCAATTAAAAAGGGAAACACACCAAAAAAGAGAGCTTTGCCATATTTGATGTTGCCGTGTAACAGAAAGGAGAGGATCAAGGAACTGAGGCCCCAGGGAGAGATGAGCCATATGTCTGATAGCTTGCAGCTGAAATCGGGAATAAACAGAGAAGTGGAGCTGACAGCAGAGGCCTGGTAAGAAACAAGCCCTATGCCTGGTTGCCCTAAGCTGAGTTCTGAGAGACAGTACAGCCCTGAAAGGCAGAGACCAGGCAGAAATTGTCCGCCTTCTTGTTTCAACACATGGCAGCTCTCTGGCAAACTAAAACACCTTTATTTCTAGTTTTCAATATTTTGGCTCAATCGCTAGAGTTCTATAATACATTGAAACATTTGACTGAACTAGTATCCTCTTTAATTTTCTTTTTCAGAAACTTTCAAGGATCATCTGGCAGGACTTTTAATGCTATTTTTTTCAAGTTCCTCTCAAGCCCTGTCTCTCCATTAAAAAAACAGCTTTTAGATAAGAAGACTAAAATATATTATAAAGCTGTAGTGATTAAATCAAATGGTACTGGTACTAGAATAGACAGGCAGATCAACAGGCAGAATACAGTCCAGAAAAGGATGCAAACACATGATATTTTCACTACAAGAAAATACAATTCTAAGCCATGAACAAAAAGATACATTATCAATACTTGGGGCCATCTGAAGGTAAAAAAAGAACATCTCTCACCCCATATACCAAATAAAATAGAAGCAACAAATATAATGCTGGGAGGAGGGGAGATGAAAAATAAATTTTTTATCATCTTGAAGGGGAGAAGGCCTTTCTAAACATAATACAAAACCCAGAAAGAAAATGACTAATAAATTTAACTGTATCTAAACAGGAAGACTCACAAAACACTTAAGACAAACTATAAGAAATACTACTTATATATATGTGATAAAGAACCAATTTTCTTAATATACAAAGAACTCTTATAAATTAATTATAAAAACTTAAAGAAAAATGGATGTCAGAGACATTTCATAGAAAGAAAATACAAATGGCAATAACTAATGAAACAATCAATCTTATAATAATACAATACAAATTAAAGCAAGGTATCAGTTTCTATCTCAAAGACTGAAAATAATTTAGAAGTTTGCTATTTCCAGTGTTTGAGAAGATGTACAAAAATGGTTTTAGGGTATTAAGTTTGTAGAACCTCTCTGGTATGTTAGCCATTTTCACTCATTCAAGAAAGAAAATATGTATTTAGCAATCATTATATGTCAAGTACTATTCTAGGCAGTAAGAATACCCTACCTAGAGCTTACTTTCTATTTCTGTTTCTTTTTTTATTACCATATAATTAAGGCTTGAATGATAAGGAGCTAGGTGAAAAAGCATACCAGTGTAGCTGGAATGTAATGAACACAGAAGAAATGGTTAAGAGGTGAGTTGGGAGAGGGACAGAAGCTAGAACACAAAAAGGCTTTGAGGGCCAAGGTAAGGAATTTGGATTTTATTCTAATTATAATAGAAAATCACAGAAGGGTGCTGAGATGGTGGTTTTGTTTCCAACTACAAGGAGTACATGAAGGTACAGTACTGCAAGCAGCATATATGGGTAAGAAAAAATAATAATCTGAATTAGGGTGGTAGCAGGAAAGATGGTGAAGAGTGGTTTGATTAAGGCTACATCTAGAAAACAGAGCCTGGGTTTTTGACTCTTGGATTTTGGCTCAAGTAACTAGAAGAGGGAAACGGACTTGGCCCAGTGGTTAGGGTGTCCGTCTACCACATGGGAGGTCCGCGGTTCAAGCCCTGGGCCTCCTTGACCCGTGTGGAGCTGGCCCATGTGCAGTGCTGATGCGCAAAAGGAGTGCCTTGCCACACAGGGGTGTCCCCCGCGTAGGGAGCCCCACGCGCCAGGAGTGCGCCCCGTAAGGTGAGCCGCCCAGCGCGAAAGAAAGTGCAGCCTGCCCAGGAATGGCGCCGCCCACACTTCCCGTTCTGCTGACAACAGAAGCGGACAAAAGAAACAAGATGCAGCAAATAGACACAGAGAACAGACAACCGGCAGGGGGAGGGGGGGCAGGGATTAAATAAATAAATAAATCTTAAAAAAAAAAAAAGTAACTAGAAGAGAAGTGATGCCATTACCTGAGATAATAATGATAATTAAAATAATAGTAATAATTAACATTTACTGAGCACTAACTATATGCCAGGTACTATTCTAAGCCCATACCTAGTAACTCATCTCCTTAGAACCCTATTCAAAAGTATGTATATCTCCATTTTGTAGATGAGAAAACTAAAGTCAGAGATGTAACTTGTCCAAGGTCACAAAAGTTACTATGTTACTCAGAAACTGGATCAGAATCCAAGGAGCCTGGGCCAGAGCCCATTTGCTTCACTGTTACACCAGCATGAGACTTGGAATATTAAGTGAGGAATAAGTTTGGGTATCTTCCAACATTTGAGTGTGTATGTTCTTTGACTTTACAATTTTACTTCTGGGAATCTATGCTACAGAGATACTTGTGTATGTACAAGAAGATGAAAGCATAAGGATAGTCACTGTTGCACTGTATGCAATAGCAGAAATTCATACAGTTGAAATAGGAGACCAATTAGAAAAATTATTGTATATCAACAGAATATAATAGTATTTAGAATAAGGTAGTTGTAGGTGTACTTGTATAGAAAGATATCTAAGATACCTTTTTAAAAAGTGCAAGTAATAGAATGGTGTATATGTTATGATTACATCTGTACTTGTTTAAAGGTGTATATGTGTGGTGCAGTGGTGGTAATTACAGGCATGTTTGTGCAACATGTGCAATAGATAACAGACCAGAAACGGCTGACAGTGTTATCTCAAGGAAGCAAAGAGATTTTTCCTTTTACTCTATATTCAGTACTGTTCAAAAATTTTAAGTAAAATGATACCTGAAAAAGAAGTTTACATGTGAAGAAAACACTATTTGTATTTATCAGAGAAGCATTTTCTGATATTCAGCATATTTTATATATATATATTAGACAATATTTTATATTCTCTAAGTGTAGTGGCTCAGATAATTTAGTCCAGAGCCAGTGTTCCAAAATATTACATTTTAAGTATATAAATCTCAAGTAACTAAGATTTCTCAATAGCTTAAATGATCTTTTTAGCCTATATTAGTCTTTTTTTAAACTAAAGAATTCTTTTCAATGGAGAAAGTTAGTTAAATAAAAAATTTTGCTATTTAAAATTATTTAAGAGTGTGATTTAGCTCAGTGGTTGAGCTCCTGGTTGAACCACCATGTACAAGGTTCCAGGTTCAACCCCTGGTACCTCTTTAAAAAAAAAAAGTATTTGTTAAAATAAAACTTATAGTTTATAATTTCAGAGAATTTACCAATGTTTAAAAAATAGCAACGTGGGAAGCAATGTGGCTCAAGCAATTGAGTTCCCACCTAGCACATGGGAGGCCCCTGGTTTGGTTCCTGGTGCTTCCTAAAGAAGATAGCAAGCTGGTGCCACAGGTAGGCATGGCAAGCTGATGCAACAAGAGACACAAGAAGAAAAACACAATGAGAAACAACATAAGTAGGGAATGGAGGTGGTTCAAACAATTAGGTGCCTCCTTCCCTCATCAGAGGTCTGGGATTTGGTTCCTGGTGCCTCCTAAAGAAACAAGGAAGACAAATAGACACAGCAAGTGCAAACAACGAGGGGGTGGGGAAAAATAAAAAATTAAATCTTAAAAAACAAAACAAAACAAAAATATATTAAAAAAACAGCAAGGCTAAATTTGTATCAGGTAGTCATATCTGAAGCATTTTTATGCAAAACTGGAAATGTTATTGCCTATTTTTTTATTTTGCAAAATGCAAACATGTAATACAAATTTTATAAAACAATGATTTTTTAAAAAACATACAGATATGTGCGTATCATACATATACTTGCATAGTTATAAGATCATGGAGAAAAATATGAAGGATACTTTCCAGGTTGTACATGTTGGTATTGGGGGTTGTATCAGTGAGTGAAAAGGGTGCTAATACAAAATACCAAAAATTGGTTGGTTTTTATAAAGGGTATTTATTTGGGGTAGGAGCTTACAGATGCCAGGCCATAAGCATAACTTACTTCCCTCACCTAAGTCTATTTTCACATGTTGGAGCAAGATGGCTACTGACGTCTACAAGGGTTCAGGCTTCCTGGGTTCCTCTTTTCCAGGGTCTTGCTTCTCTCTGGGTTCAGGGTTTCCCTCTTCCTAGGGCTTGCTTCTTCCTGAGCTCACTTTCCTCTTTTCCTGGGGCTTGCTTCTCTTTCCTCTGTGAGCTTACTTTCCAGGGTTCCAACTTAAGGCTCCAGCATCAAACTCCAACATCAAAAACCCTCAACTTGGGAAGCGGATTTGGCTCAACAGATAAGAGCATCCGCCTACTACATGGGAGGTCCAGGGTTCAAACCCAGGGCCTCCTGATGCAACGAGTGCCATGCCACGCAAGGGTGTCCCCCACATAGGGGAGTTCCATGCACAAGGAGTGCACCCCGTAAGGAGAGCTGCCCCGTGCAAAAAAAGCGCAGCCTGCCCAGGAGTGGCACTGCACACATGGAGAGCTGATGCAGCAAGATGACGCAACAAAAAGAGACACAGATTCCCGGTGCCGCCGAGAATGCAAGTGGATACAGTAGAACACAGAGTGAATGGACACAGAGAGCAGACAACTGGGGGGGGGGTGCAGAGAGAAATAAAAATAAATCTTTAAAAGAACAAAACAAAACAAAACCCCCTCAACTCTGTCCTCTGCCATGCCTTTTATCTGTGAGTCCCCACCCACCAAGAGGAAAGAAGGCTTGCTCCTAGACCTGGATCTTCTAGCTCTGATATTCTATGATTCCACTCTATAAAATGTCTTTACTAAAGAAGAGTTGCCAGTGATTTTTAAGAAACCATATTAACAGCAAAAATTTAACGAGAGAACTAAAAAAGTAAGTTCAAAGCAAACCTGTGCCTGAAGTAGTCTTAGCTGTCTGTCTTGTTCTGTAAGGAACCTGTAAGCATCCGGAGATAGTCCCATCATCCCATTATCTGATCCGGTCTTGGGTGTGTGCATGCACACTGCACAAGGTTGTGGGTTACATGAGTCCACATGTGAAGGAAGTCTTGCCACTGGTGATGGTTCCACAGTGGTCTGGGGAGGAGAGCAACTGCCTGTGCTTCCCTGAGGTCTCACAGTTATAGAACTACCTGAAGAACAGAATGCATTGTGGTACACAGCTGTACATCCATTTGGATGAAATAATGAATGCTTTTGAAAGGCTTTGGAATGAAGGTCCTGAATGGATCCTACTGCATTTATTCCTTGCCAAGAATTTATTGGACTATATTGAATATGGCCATGATGCTGATAACAACTGCAAACATTTGTGGAATAGTAAAATGGTGATGGGGGAGTAGGTATCTGAAGGTCCATTGGTCTTCTTGAATTATGGGGTGAATAAACAAAATTACGTGAGTGGGATTGTGAGGTGAGAGGAGACTGTCTGGAATTGAAGGTGGAGGATTTTATAGGATACTCCTCTGTTTGCACATTTCCAGCAGAAGTTGTTTGAAGCATTTCAGATATGTCCGCAGACGGCCCACTAAGAGAAGATGATTGAACACTGTTTCTGATATGGAGATTCCCTTTCTTAAAGTTAGATGGCTGTCTTACATTGCAGTGTCTCAAAGAAGCAGAGTCTTGGTTTAGTTGATGTGGTAGCTCTCTCAAGGAAGGCTCTCCAGCTTTGGCTTCTTGGCTATGTTTCTCATCATAAAGCTGGGGTTGCAATGACTCCAAATGTTCACAGTGGTTAACAGACAAAGGAGGACTTTCATTATTCACCATTTCCAATGGATCAGGCAGAGGGTTTGATTCTATAAAATTGCCATCCAACACAAGGGAAAGTTCAGGAACTGATGGCTGGATCTTAGAAACCTAAAAAAGGGAAAGAAATTATGAAGGAAAAAAAATTTTTTTTAGGAGAAAGACATGTGCTTCACTTTCCTTACACCAGCACTTCCCAAACTATAGTCAAACACTTATTTTTAAAGGGACCAATACTTTCCTCTATTTACACATCCAACAAATATTTTCTAGGCATCTTCTATACACTAGGCACTAGGAATACAATTGTGAGCAAACTAAACAAGAGTCATGTCCTCAGAAAACATAACTATTTCCCAAACTTATTTAATGATGGAACTTATTTTATTGGAATATTGATTAAAACTGCTCAGATTACAGAACACAATATGGGAAATGCAGTTTCATATATATTTTTTAATCCTCTCTGTGCAAAAAAAAAAAAAAAATCACAGGTAGAATGCTTCAACAGATCTAGAAGTAGATGTTTCTGCCTTTTATTCAGTTCTAAATAAAAAATGAAATTATCTCTAAATATTTCAGAATATTTCTCCACTAAGAGGGGTTACTCACTCTGTTATTGCTTTTATTAATGTCAACTGAAAGAATTGGAAGAAAGCATTAAAGAGTTAATAAAATACCTGCTGTAGTGAATATGGTTATAGTTTGACATTAACTTTAAAAAATCTTCCCTATGGGCGGCAGACTTGGCCCAGTGGTTAGGGTGTCCGCCTATCACATGGGAGGTCCGTGGTTCAAACCCCGGGCCTCCTTGACCCGTGTGGAGCTGGCCCATGCGCAGTGCTACGTGGGGGTGTCCCCACGTAGGGGAGCCCCACGTGCAAGGAGTGCGCCCCATAAGGAGAGCCACCCAGCACAAAAGAAAGTGCAGCCTGCCCAGGAATGGTGCCGCACACATGGAGAGCTGACACAACAAGATGACGCAACAAAAGGAAACACAGTTTCCCATGCCGCTGACAACAACAGAAGCAGACAAAGATGACACAGCACAACAGACACACAGAACAGACAACCAGGCTGGGGGTGGGGAAGGGAAGAGAAATAAATAAAGAAATAAATCTTAAAAAAAAAAAAAAATCTTTCCTATTCTCTTTTTTCTTTTGAAATAAGCAAGTATCCCAACTAAGATTCACAATTCTAAAATAACCCAATGGTTGGCAGCAATCAAAAACTTATGATAGGCGTTTTAGCAATTTACCTCCCAAAGCAAGCAGGATGTTTTCTCAGAATATGGTAATAAAACTAACGTAAATTTTTTAAAAAAAGCTATTTTAAAAACAACAGACCAATGTAATGCTCTGGTAACAGTAAAAGGGTTAAAAGCATCAGACTCTGAAATTAAAACTTCCAAATTAGAATTCAAGCTCTATTACTTATTACCTGTGTAATACTGGGCAGGTTACTTAACTAATTTGTGCCTCAGTTTTCTCTAGGAACAATAATTGTATGTACTTCTTAGATACATCCATTTATATAGATATAGATAGATACATAGATACAGTTAGATATCTTGTAGAATGATACTTAAGTTTTAGGAAGGAGTATTTAGTGCTTTAACATGAAACTTTTAGGTTCCTAACCACAAAAGTAAGTTCATTACAAGATCAGTGATACCTTCTGACTCACTGGGTGAGGACAAGGAATTGGTCTTGGAGATAAATCTTCATCTTCAACACCAGAGTCGGGATCATTTACTGGCATTTTCCCTGGAGATAATTTCTGGGAAGACCTAAAGAGTAGAGGAGAAGCCAAGAAAAACCTTGAGCAACCCAGTACTTTTTCTTTTGAAATTGAATAAAGTCCTTTAATAAGCCACAGTAGTTCGTGGTTTATTTAGTTTAGTATTTTCTTTTTTAGGCCAAAGTTAGTTGACCAGGAGACAGTCAGACTCATGCTTAATAAATTACCCGTTTTGCCTGATCATGGTAAGTTTAAGCTAGTATTCTTAACATTACAATAAATCAATAGTTATTGAGCATCTGGCTAACCACTTTGAGGAATGCAAAAATAAAGAAACATAGCACTTGCCTTCAAATATAAGGAATTACATATTTCTATATATTTATAATCTGTGGTAGAAATGATGAGGAGACATTCATTGAGGCACCCCTTCCCATTTAGTCAGCTGTAGTCATTATATCACAGGTGGAAAGCTCCAGCAAAACACAGAAAAATTTTGAGTACCAGGACTGAATTTCAAAAGCTTAAGTGAGAGTTCAAGACTGAAGATTTGAAAGACTATATGTGTCAGTTTTTTGGTCACTATAAACTAGATAAAATCTCAATAGGACAGTTTAGGGAAGGGGAAAAATAAGCCAGAAGGAAGCTAAAAGTTTATACATTAAACCCTGAAAAGCATACTACCTTCTGTTTCCTACAGGATGAATCCTCCCTAGCAGGGAAAACAACTTCCTCCAACCCCAACCGCAGGTATATGTGGAAGATATGATAGCAGAGGAAACCTTTGCCCCAAACCCTGGCAGTCTGGATAGATAAGGGACTCAAGAGTTCTTTCTGTGCCATGGTGATGGAATGACTGCATAGCATGCTTAAGCAGATGGGTCTGCACCAGTCCCACAAAACTCCCTGTCCCCCACACTCAAGAATAACATGGAGTTATTCTTCTTGGGGCTCTTAACAATGGGTCCATGAATTTGAAGTGAAATACAAAATAAATGTTATTTCAGGAAGGAGAGGTGGCTTAACAAGTTGGGCACCTGCCTACCACATGGGAGGTCCTGGGTTCAGGTTCAGGTGCCTCCTAAAAGAAGACCAGCAAATGCTGTCCCCGCTGCAATAAGCAGATGCCACAAGCCAGCAGATATCACAGCCTGTGGGGAACAGATGTGGCTCAGGCCATTGGGCACTTGCCTCTCATGTGGGAGGTCCCAAGTTTAGTTCCCAGTGCCTCCTGGAGGGAGAAGGCAAGCAAACTATGAGCAGACAGATGAGAGAGCCATCATTTGGAGGAGGGTGGGGAGGGGAAAAAGAAAGAAAAATGAAGTACAAAAAAAAAAAAAATAACCCAATGCATTCTTGTGGGGATGTGTTGGTGAGGGTGTGATATATTTATTAAATAATACATAGCATACTGTGGACTTAGAAAGGGATCCATGGTTTTCACCTAACTGGCAAAGGGTTCTGTGGAATAAAAAAGGTTAAGAATCCCTGATACAGAATGATAACCCATATGCTACAGAGTAGTATAGACATGAAAGAGAGCCAGTGACCTGAATGGGGTAAAGGAAGTCACAGCAGGAACCCGCAAGGAACTATTGCCAAAGACCAACTACAGATCTAAATACCTCAGCAGATGGATGATAATCACATCATTAGAGCTGGAACTCCTATCAGTACCTTCTAGGTTATGTATAATCCCAAAAGAAAGGGGATGAGGGGAAACTTTGAATTGATTGAAATTTAATTTCTATAGTCTAGCAAAACGAATAGGGGCTCAATATAGAAGTTAAGTTCAATTACTAAAAGTAGTTACATTTCTTGTACACCTGAATTTGTGGCATGGAATTATTATCTGATATATATATAAATACTTGTATATTTTATACCTTACCTGTTTCCACAATAGTTCTAAGGCTCCTTATGGTAAACATACAAACAAATACACATATATAAAAGCAATTGGTATAAAAATAGAAAAGGATCATTCATTGACTTGTATGAAGTTGCTGACACTGAGTGATAAAATTTGAGTTTTTTTTAGCACCCAAAGCAAAAAAAAAAAAAAAAAGTGGAAAACCTTTAAGTTGTATAATTATCACATCAGTTCAAGTGAGAAAAAACATTTTACTAAAATCCCAAAAGACTGCTCTTTATTCAAGTTTCGGTCAGAGGTGAGAATAGACTAAGTTTTCAAAAGAGGTTAAAGAAATTGCAAATATCTCCTTTATGTAGCTTTATTTTCATAAACATCCAATAAAAACCTTGAGTAAGACTTAAAACATAATACAATGCAGGTGTTTCTGAAAAGCTGTTAAAACTATAGTTTTCCAGTGTTCTAACCTGTGTCAAGGACAACTGAAAATATCCAGAGACAATGGAAAATGTATACTTTGGACATCTTTTTTTTTTAAAGATTTATTTTTATTTATTTCTCTCCTGTCCTCCCCGCCCCAGCTGTCTGTGCTCTGTGTCCATTTGCTGTGTGTTCTTCTTTGTCTGCTTCTATTCTTGTCAGTGGCACTGGGAATCTGTCTCTTTTTTGTTGCGTCATCTTGCTGTGTCAGTTCTGTGTGTGTGCTGTGCCACTCCTGGGCACTGAACTTTCTTTTGCGCAGGGTGGCTCTCCTTACAGGGTATACACATCTTGCGCGTGGGGCTCCTTTATACGGGGGACACCCCTGGGTGGCACAGCACTCCTTGTGCACATTAGCACTGCGCATGGGCCAGCTCCACACAGGTCAAGGAAGTCCTGGGTTTGAACCATGGACCTCTCATGTGGTAGGCGGACGCTCTATTGAGCCAAGTTCGCTTTCCTGGACATCTTTTTTGAGCATCACTTCTCAACTATATAACTGAGACAGGAGGAGCTAGTGAGCAGAAATTTCAAGGTAAATTTCTTTATCAAGGGCACACAGCACTGTACACTGACTATAAAGAGCTTTATACATCATATACACAGGTGGCAAGGATGACGTGCTTACTATGAAAACAGAGCCCAAATTCAGATGAAGGCCACCCAAGAAAAGGAGAATTTAGGCAGCTTCCTCAAGCTTTGATTTGTGAAAATGTCTAAACATTTAATTGAAATCTATTAATTCTACATACAGGGATTTTCTTGCATAAATATCTTTTACTCACAATGAGTAATCTTTTTTATTCTCCTGGCTTCAAAAACAAAACAAAAACCCTCTAACTCAAAGCTCTTCTGAGCTGTCTACAGAACACCCCATCTGGGTATTTCAGGCATCTAATACTTTCTACATTTGCAACTGAATGTTTTCATTTCCCCCCAAATCTTCTACTCCTACAAACTCAATCTTGATTATTGTGGGACCTATCAGAAATGTAGGAGTGGATATTTGATTGGAGTTCACAGACTTATGGACCATTCTATATAATTTGTCCAGTTACCCAAGACTTAAATCTAGGCACAATATTAAGGTCCTCCTTTTTTCTAATATCTCCTAGTCTCCTCACAAAGAACTGGTGAGATTTAGTGATTGGTTTTATTTCCTCAAAATCTATATTCCTTATAGTTCATATGGCCCTTGAATTAGCACCCATTTATGTGCTTATGATTCTCAAATCTCTCTCTCTCTAGTCCACAACTCTGCTAAGATCCAATCCCAGATAGCACCTTTATAAGTCTTACAGGAACCACAAAAAAGGGGAAAAAAAAGAAAAAAAACCCCACAAATTTCCAACACCAACTCTTGCTCTTGAATTCTCTTTATCCCTGAATGATCCTACTTGATAGGTTAGCACACAAGGTCCTTCACGTGATCTGGCTCATCTCTATATTATAGTCTACCATGCTTCCTAATTAGCACTTACTAAACTGTATTTGAATAGGTCATTTACTTGTTTTTCTCATTGTTTCTCAAGAGCAAGGATCAAATTTTTATTTAATTTTGTACTTCTAACCCTTTCCACAATGCATGGCATATAGCAAGCATCAATAAATATTTGTTAAATGATCTGTCTCTTCAGAGTCACTTATTAATGTGAATTCCCTTCTACATCTCATACTCCAGCCACACTGAATTACATGCAGTTACTTGAACATGACAGAAAATTTCAATATTCTAAACATTTATCCTTTTTTTCTATGCTTAGAATGCCCCTTATCTTTCTCTTAGTCCATTTGGCAAGCACCACAAATTGCTTTGCACATAGTTCAACAAGTTAAAAAACAAAAACAACAACCAAAAGTAGTACTCTAAAGCACGTTTTAAATGAGGTTATTAAATGGTTGGCAATTATTAACTCAAATCAATGAACCTCTCAAATAATATGGATAACATTCAACCATTACTGGGCTATGAATTCCAAGAGAAAAGGGACTGTGTCTACATGCATTTTATATACCACTCTATCCCTAACATCCAGCACATTAGCTGGCACGTAGTAGAATAAGTAAGAAAACTGGAATAGGGAAGATGTTACAAAAGGTGGATATATTGATCCTAAAATGCAGTAGTCCTGTTTAACTAATAGTCCCCGTGATGGTTAGGCTAATGTGTCAACTTGGCCAGGTAGGCTAATTTGTCAACTTGTGCCCAGTGGTTGGTCAAGCAAGTAATGGGCTAACTGTAATACAAGGACACTTATGGACTTTAGTCACCAGCGACTTTACTGCATATATAGCTGATTACATCTAGATCAATCAGTGAGATTGCCATCAGAAATGAGTGACACTTTATCCAATCAATTGAATGCCTTAAAAGGGGAAGTGATTTCAGCATTCAGAGAGACTTTCCCAGCTTTGGACAGCCAGTGTCTCCTGGTAACTCATCAAGGACCTTCATTGGGCTTCCATAGGAGCCCTGGTTTGCAGACTGGCTGCAGAACCTGGACTTGTGCACCCCCCACGGTCACATGAGAGACTCATAAAATCACATACTATTGACAGGTATCTCCTGTTGACCTAGAGAGCTCTGACTAATACAGTCTCCTAGTGTATTTGCTTTAACACTTTAAAAAAAAAATTATTTTAACACTTTAAAAGCAAACTATTTCCTTTTTTAGTAGAGGAATTTTCTTTTTTTAAAGATTTATTTTTATTTATTTCTCTCCCCTGCCCCCTCCCCCCAGTTGTCTGCTCTCTGTGTCTATTTCTGACCACTTCTATCCTTATCAGCGGCACCAGGAATCTGTGTTTCTTTTTCTTGTGTCATCTTGTTGTGTCAGCTCTCCATGTGTGCGGCGCCATTCTTGGGCAAGCTGCACTTTCTTTCATGCTGGGCGGCTCTCCTTACGGGGTGCACTCCTTGCGCGTGGGGCTCCCCTACGCGGGGGACACCCCTCGTGGCACGGCACTCCTTGCGCACATCAGCACTGCGCATGGGCCAGCTCCACATGGGTCAAGGGGACCCAGGGTTTGAACCGCGAACCTCCCATGCGGTAGGCGGACGCCCTATCCATTGGGCCAAGTCCGCTTCCCAGAATTTTCTTCTAATAGCAGTTTATCTGATAAGCCATTCTGTTCAAATACAAGGAAGGGAAAAACAAACAGAAGGCAAACAAAATAAAAACAAGTTGCTTCTTCCTAAGCACGTTAATTTCTTGACAGTTACTTTTTTATTTTTCCTACATAATATATCAACTCAAATGAAAACTATATTAGAACTTCATTAAAAGTATCATCCAACTTCCTACTGAAGAAATGCATTTAAAACAAAGGCATCTATGGTACATCAGATTTACAGGTAGTTTCATCAGAAATAACTGGGGAGTCATTTTAATTACTTACCAAAAAGTAATTAATGTAATGAAAAAATGCATGTACTTATAGATATATTTTACCTCTTAGTAGACAGATTCTTGGAAACCTTGCTGAAAAAATTTGCTTCTATATTTTGGCTTTCAGCGCTCAATTCAAAGTGAATTGGATTTTTCTCAGAAGATTCAACATTCTGAAAGAAGTAGGTCACACTATGAGATGTGACTTAAATAAAACAACCTGAGAATTCTATTTAGATTAAAAGCAGTTTTTAAACATGGGGGTAATAGGGGAAGAGGACACCACTTTTGATTCCTATAACTGTAATCTTCTTGTCAAAACCTGTCAATTCCATGCTATATAAGTGAAAGTGAAAACAATCATCTGTAATATGTAACACACTCAACAATCAATGATTCAGTTATAGTAATAGCTAAAAACTGAGCACATTACTTGAATAGTAAAAGTGAATAAAGGTTACAGAAAATGTCTATAATATAGAAATAATTAGATATTATTTAAGCTGATTATATTTATAATTATAATATCAATTTGATTCATTAACTGTTATCATTTATAAATGAACTCAAAGCAGAAGACACAAAATAAGATCTGAGTGGAAAGAGATGGTTATTTAGAAGTACTAAATATTTTTTTATTATTAGTCTGAGACCTAGGACAACTTATAATTACAATGAATGTTCTAACATAATGGCATCTATGGTTTCAAAGATCTACATTTTCTGTGATCATAATCTTGATGCATTTCTATGTATTCCATAAGACACAGCAACAATCTATTCTGAATCCTAGAATTCTATTATATAAACATTGATGTTTTAAGTGTGAAAAATACATTTATTTTACCCATATATTTTGTTGAAAAAGAGGAAACAATAAGACATCACAAAACTGTCAACATCCTAACATGATATAATATATAAATTACTGATCTAGTTTTCAAAGATTTTAGAAGTGGGTAGGGGATTATCTCTGATCCTCTATTATAATTTGGTTCTGGAAATACAGTATAAGAGTCACTAAACAAAATTAACCAGAAATGAATAAAGTTACTATTCAATAAGAACAATTGTAAATAAACAATTGTTTGAATTAATTTTAAAAGGTTTAAATTGCCTAAGTGTAAGTGTAAACCCTGAAGACTCATTAATAGAATAGTAATCAAACTACTTACTTTGAAAAGATGCATTGTATCCTTGTTGGTTAGTAACCGAAATTGAAGGTCATTTATCTTGCCACCACAAGGGAGACATTCATAAAACTCAGGCTCCTTATGTGTCACAGAATAGAGAACTATGATGAAACTTTGAGATTCTGAAAAAACTCTGGACAAAAAAAAAATTAGTTAAAATATACTAAGGATAACAAGAGAAAACCTCCTTATGTGGGTCTCCCAATCCAGTTAATTAATTAATAAACAGTCCAGTAGAACAAACTATAAAGCATCCAGGGAAGAGCAGGAGGGACAAGCTGGTAAACTATAGTAAGCACCAAAAACCTGCACTCTTCACATGGTAGTTAACGGTACCCATTTCCCATTCTCACGCAGGCTGCAACAGGGTATGACCGTGGCATAACTTGCTGGTGTCAGAAACTGACATAAAAATCCAGTTCCCCAAGATGAGGGGGAGAGGGTCCAATCATGGATCTCTGCTTTGGATTAACTTCTGAAGGACCAGCTCTGACAGTAACCATATCAGACAAAGGCAACACAGGAGACTTAAAGATGGTATGCTTCCTCAGAGCTGTGGAGGACAACTGAAGGGCTGCATCTGCTGGGCAGGTAAAAAGTCTAGAAAGCACAGCTTTAGAGAACACTGGAAGAAGCTCTGGCGCCCTTCTGGGCTCTTCCACCATTCCCTCTCCAGGAGAACTTGGAGCCAGGCAGTACTCCTGTTGTGGATCACAAGCCTTGTTCCTTCTGGGAAAGCCTAACTTGGGAAATTGCTCCCTAGTGTGCATCCCCCTTCCCAGAATTTATCCTCCAGGCAAAAGCAGCTTGAGACAAGGAAAGCAGTATAAGAAGGTGGGCATCTGGGGAAAAATACTTGTCTGCTTTACATCCTGCAGTGGAATACCCAGGAAAGGGAAAAAGTCTTCCTCCTGAGAAGTAAAGGGGACATTCAAACTCCTGTAAAGAAGGGAACTCTTAAGGCTATGATTAAGCGCAAGCCCAGGACAAGACACAGGCCCAGAAAAGAAAGGGATGATCCTACACTTTGTGTTTACCTTGGACTGCCCTTTCTGATAAGAGGGCTGAACTGACTGGGAGCACCAGTCAACACAAAGCCAATTTGCAAAGGTCAAGATGTTTTATGCTTAGCTTTTCTTGGTTTTGATAGCTTCTGACACTAAAGAAAATTTCTGTCATATCTACCAACTGGTTACAAACTTTTTAACAGGCATCTCAAGGAATTCATCCCAGAGTTAACATTTTAAATTAAGAAAATGCCCAGTGTGCAACAAAATATTACAAGAAAAACAAAGAAGCAGGGAATGTTGGCCCATCCAAAGAAAGAGCATAAAAGTCCAGAAAACATCAAGGAAAAAGACCAGACTGTTGGGCATACCAAAGACTCTAAAAAGACAATCTTTAATATGCTCAAGGAGATGGAGAATACAGAAAAGAACTAAAAGGTATCAGGAAAAGATGCTCAAGAAAGTGAATGAAAATACAGAGAAAGAAATAAAGGATATAAAAAAAATGAATGAAAAATATGAGAATCTCAATAAAGTGATAAGAACTTTAAAAAAGACAAACAGAACAAGTGCAGTTGAAGTGAAAAATTTCCAGGAGACTTTCAAGAGCAGATTGGAGCTTGCAGAAAAATCTGCAAACTAGAATACAAAATCAGTCAGACTGAGGAACAGAAAGAAAAGAGTGAAAATTGCCTAAGAGACCTTTGGGACACCATCAAGTATACTAAAATGTATATTATGGGGGTCTCAGAGGTAGGGAAAGAGAGAAAGGGGCAGAAGGGATATTCAATAAATTCATGACAGAAAACATCCCCTACTTAGCAAAGAAGTAAATATGTATATCCAAGAAGCCCAGAGAACATCAAACAGGATAAACTTGGAAAGAATATGCCCCATCACATACTGACTAAACTGTCAAATGAAAAAGATAAGGAGAGAGACAGTTCAGAAAACTGAAAGAGAAAAGAAACATATCATGTACAAGAAGTCCCAATTAGATTAAGTGCCAATATCTTATCAGAAAACACAGGGGCAAGAAGGCAGTGGGTTGAAATACTTAAAGCACAGAGAGAAAAGAATTTCAAACTAAAATTATACCCAGGGAGACTTTCTTTAAAAATTGAGGGAGAGATTAAGACATTCCCAGATAAACATAAGCTGAGGGCATTCATCACCACTAGACATATTCTACAATCAATATTAAAAAGAGTTCTTCAGACTGAAAGGAAGACACTAGACAGTGGTTCAAAGTGGTATTAATAAGGACCGCCAGTAAAGGCAACCATTTGTGTAATTATAAATGCCAGTAGAATGGAACTGAATTGTATTTTTTGGTATATAACTCCACTTCTTATTTCCTAAAGGTGCTAAAATGCAAATGCTTAAAAAGTAATGATAAATCTATGGTTTTAGACATAGAAGATATGATTTGTAACAAGTACAAAAATGGTGGTGGGACAAAGAGGTGTAGGATCAGTATATGTGTATGTTAACCAAGTCCAACTGATATCAAATCAAATATGACTATTATATATTTAGGATTTAAAATTTTAAAACTGTTGTAACCGAATAGGTTACAATATATATGAAAAATATATCCAGATAGAAAAAAAAACAAATAAATATGGAAGTGGCATTATTAGAAGAATTGAGGGACAAACAATGTATAAGACTAACAAAGACTAAATAGAAAAACGGCAGAAGAAAATCCTGCACTATTGGTAGTGACTTTAAATATAAATGAATTAAACTCTCCAATCAAAAGGCAAAGATTGGCAGAATGGATAAAAATGAATGACGCAATTATATGTTGTTTACAAGAGACTCTCCTTAAATTCCCCAAAGACAGAGGAGGCAAGATGGCGGCTGAGTGAACTTCCCGGTTACTAGCTCCTGGAGGGAATCGGCTGGGAGGCGTCGGAGACTCTTTGGGACCGGGCTGTTTCGGGATTTTTCCTGGTCCGGAGGTGTCTGGACATCAATTTGGAGGGAAGGTAACAGAGAGGATCTGTCTGTGAAATATACACGGAGATCCCAGCTACATGTGGAGGATTCCCTCCTTGGGTAGGCAGAGCCGAGGCAGCTAGCACCGCGCCAAGCCCCGGTGGGCGGCGGCCAGGGTTGCCTAGCTGGGCCGCGGTGGGCAGCGGGCGGGCGATCCGAGCCACGCCGCGGCAGGCGGTGGGCGGGAGAGCCGAGCTGCGCTGTGCCCCGCCGGGCGGCGGGCGGGAGAGCCGAACCCAGCCGAGCCGCGGCGGGCGGCGGGTGGGGAAGCCGAGCCCAGCCGAGCCCAGCCGCGCCGCGGCGGGCGGCAGGCGGGAGAGCCGAGCCGCGCTGTGCCGCGGCGGGCGGCGGGCAAGGGAGCCGAGCCAAGCCAAGCCTAGCCGCGCTGCGGCGGGCGGCGGGCGGGGAAGCCGAGCCCAGCCGAGCCCAGCTGAGCCGCGGAGGGCGAGGGGGCCGAGCCCAGCCGAGCTCAGTCGGCCCAGCCACGCCAAGGAGGGCGGCGAGCGGAAGAGCCGAGTCGCGCTGCGCCGCAGCGGGTGGCGGGCACGGAAGCCAAGCCCAGCCGGGCCCAGCCGAGCCCAGCCGAGCCGCGGAGGGCGAGGGAGCCGAGCCCAGACGAGCTTGGCCGAGCCCAGCCGCACCGCGCCAGGCGGGAGAGCCGAGCCGCGCTGCGCCCCGGCGGGCGGCGGGCGGGAAAGCCGAGCCCAGCCGAGCCCAGCCAAGCCGCGACGGGCGGGGGACCCGAGCCCAGCCGAGCCTAGCCAAGCCCAGCCGAGCTGCGGAGGGCGGGGGACCGGAGCCCAGCCGAGCCCAGCCGAGCCCGGCGGCGGGGTTTCTGTTCTTTGTTTTTTGTTTTTTTTTTTTGTTTTTATTTTATTTTATTTTTGTTGTTGTTGTTTTTTTTTAATCCTCTCTTTCCTGTCCCCATTATTCTTCTTATACTATTTTATCTTAACAGTACAATAGGTCCTACAGGAAATACCTCACATTTGCTGGGTTTCCTCACCCTCCACTGCCTCATTTCTCTGTGAATAGATTTAACCTATCTACAATATCCCCTTTCCCCTACAACTTGATATCCTCCACCATCTGCTATCTCTCCTATATTCCATCTCCCTTTCTTTGATCCACAAACTGTCTAACTCTTAATTTCTAATACCTTTGTTTAGTTTTCCATCTGGTATTCGTCCCTGAAACTATTACCTTTCTTTTCTCTTTCCCTCTCTCACGAAAACAATAGCTTCTTAGTACGTACCACATTCCTCCCATATTCAGTAGTCTACCTCATTATAGGTACTTTCCTACTACTATAACTCTACACAATTTACATGATCTAACCTCCATCCTCCCAGAACTCATATTATTGCTTTGTTAACATATATCACCAATACTACTTCACACTTTTTCCTCCCTTACACAATTGCCTTTCCCCAGCACTAATACTTTCCTTTAAAGTGAGCTTAACTAGCAATAAGAAATTGGAATAAGAAGAACAAAGTGACAAAGAGAAGATATAACACTTACGCAAAAACAACAGCTAATTAATCTCCAAGACTAGATAAAGAAGCTAAGGAACTGATTAAACCCGTCAAGAAAAAATGTTGACAAGACAGCAACAAAAATCTACAAACCAAACCAGTAATCAGGAAAACATGGCTGAATCCAATCAGGAAGGGGGGCAGGACTTCGCACAAGCAATGAAAGATCTCAGAACATTTATCACCGACAAATTTGATGAAGTAATGAAAGAGGTTAACAGCATGAAGACAACACTTGGAGGGGAAATTGCAGACATGCGCAAAAAAATAACAGATATGATGGAAATGAACAACACAATTCAAGAAATCAAAAATACACTTGCAGCAAATATCAGCAGACTAGAAGAGGCAGAGCAGAGAATTAGTGATGTGGAAGACAGTGCATTGGAAATCAAACAGATAGTAGAAGTGGTCAATAAAAAGGTAGAAAAAATCCAGATAGGACTTAGGGACCTGAATGATAATGCAAAACGCTCAAACATACGTATTATAGGCATTCCAGAAAAAATTCTAAAAGCAGCAAGAGAAAAGAAAACCATCACATACAAGGGAAACTCCATAAGATTAAGTGCTGATTTCTCATCTGAAACGATGGAGGCAAGAAGGCAGTGGTATGATATAGTCAAGGTACTAAAGGAAAAAAATTTCCAACCAAGAATACTCTATCCAGCTAAACTAGCATTCAAAAATGATGGAGAGTTCAAAATATTCACAGATAAACAGAAACTGAAAGAGTATATCAACAAGAAACCTCCCCTTCAAGAAATTCTTAAGGGAGTTCTGCAGGAAGAAAGGAAAAAACAGGACAGTCAGAGATGGAGGAGAGTGTAAAAGCAACAAGAAAGACAAAAATAGAAGGGGAAAATAAAATAATACAAACAAAATATAACAAACACAAATCCAACCAAAATATGGCTACCATAAATAACTCTCTAAACGTAATAACACTGAATGTCAACGGACTAAACTCACCTATCAAAAGATTCAGACTGGGACACTGGATAAGGAAATACGACCCATTTATATGCTGCCTACAAGAGACACATCTTAGACCCAGAGACTCATGGAGGTTGAAAGTGAATGGCTGGAAAACAATCATACAAGCAAACAACAACCAAAAAAAGGCAGGAGTAGCTATATTAATATCAGACAAAATAGACTTTAAATGCGAAACAATTGTGAGAGACAAAGAAGGATACTATATTTTAGTGAAAGGGACAATCTGTCAAGAAGATCGAACAATCATAAATATTTATGCTCCTAACAAGGGCGCCTCTAAATATGTGAGGCAAACGCTGGAAAAACTAAGTGAAAGAATAGATGCATCTACAATTATAGTGGGGGACTTTAATACACCACTATCAACTCTGGACAGAACATCTCAAAAGAGAATCACTAAAGAAACAAAACATTTGAACAGTATATTAGAAGAGCTGGATCTAATAGACATATATAGATCATTACACCCAAACACAGCAGGATATACATTTTTCTCAAGCGCACATGGAACATTCTCCAAGATTGACCATATGCTAGGCCACAAAGAAAGGCTTAATGAATTCAGAAAGATCGAAATCATACAAAACAATATCTCTGACCACAGTGGAGTGAAGCTGGAAATTTGCAAGGGACAGAGACCCAGACTCCACACGACAATTTGGAAATTAAACAGCACACTCTTAGAAAAACAGTGGGTCAAAGAGGAAATCTCAAAAGAAATCAATGACTACCTTGAAACAAATGATAATGATAACACAACATACCAAAATTTATGGGATGCAGCAAAAGCGGTACTGAGAGGGAAATTTATAGCCATAAATTCATATATCAAAAAAGAAGAAAGAGCAAAAATTGGAGAACTAACTAACTGCACTTTTGACGGAGTAGAAAAACAACAACAAAGTAACCCAACAGGAAGAAGAAGGAAGGAAATAACAAAGATAAGAGCAGAACTAAATGAAATAGAAATAAGAAAGCACTTGAAAAAATAAACAAGACCAAGAGCTGGTTTTTTGAGAAGATCAACAAAATTGACAAACCTTTAGCGAGACTAACAAAGAAAAAAACAGAAAAGATGCAAATACACAAAATAAGAAATGAGAAAGGTGATATCACCACTGACCCCACAGAAATAAAGACTATCATAAGAGGATACTTTGAAAAACTATATTCCAACAAAAATGACAATTTAGAGGAAATGGACAAATTCCTAGAAACTCATAAGCAGCCCATACTGACGAAAGAAGAAATTGATGATCTTAACAAACCAATCACAAGCAAAGAGATAGAATCAGTCATTAAAAATCTCCCAACTAAGAAGAGCCCAGGGCCAGACGGCTTCACAGGTGAATTCTACAAAACATTCCGGAAAGAACTAACACCAATCCTGTTGAAACTATTCCAAAAAATCGAAACAGAAGGAACACTGCCTAATTCCTTCTATGATGCCAACATTACCCTAGTACCAAAGCCAAACAAAGACACCACAAGAAAGGAAAATTACAGACCAATTTCTCTAATGAACCTAGACGCAAAAATACTTAACAAAATACTTGCTAATCGTATTCAACAACACATTAAACGAATTATACACCATGACCAAGTGGGATTTATTCCAGGTATGCAAGGATGGTTCAACATAAGAAAATCAATCAATGTAATACACCATATAAACAGATTGAGAGAAAAAAACCACATGATTATATCTATAGATGCAGAAAAGGCATTTGACAAAATACAGCACCCCTTCCTGATAAAAACACTCCAAAAGATCGGAATACAAGGAAACTTTTTGAACATGATAAAGAGTATATATGAAAAACCTAAAGCCAACATTGTTTACAATGGCGAAATCCTGAAATCCTTCCCTCTAAACTCAGGAACAAGACAAGGATGCCCATTGTCTCCGCTCCTATTTAACATTGTCTTGGAAGTACTTGCTCGAGCACTGAGACAAGAACCAGATATAAAAGGCATTCAAATTGGAAGGGAAGAAGTCAAAATTTCATTATTTGCAGATGACATGATCCTATATATAGAAAACCCTGAGAGATCTACGACAAAGCTCCTAGAACTCATAAATGAGTTTAGCAAAGTCGCAGGTTATAAGATCAATGCGCAAAAATCAGTAGCATTTCTGTACACCAATAATGAGCAAAATCAGGAGGAAATCAAGAAACAAATACCATTCACAATAGTAAATAAAAAAATCAAATACTTAGGAATAAATTTAACTAAAGAGGTAAAAAACTTATACATCAAGAACTATACAAGATTGTTCAAGGAAATCAAAGAAGACCTAAATAAATGGAAGAATATTCCCTGTTCATGGATAGGAAGACTGAATATTATTAAGATGTCTATCCTACCAAAACTGATCTACACATTCAGTGCAATCCCAATAAAAATCAACACAGCCTTCTTTAAGGAACTAGAAAAACTAACTATGAAATTTATTTGGAAAGGAAAGAGGCCCCGAATAGCCAAAGACATATTGAAAAAGAAAAACGAAATAGGAGGAATCACACTTCCTGACTTCAAAACATACTACAAAGCTACAGTAGTGAAAACAGCATGGTACTGGCATAAGGAGAGACACACAGACCAATGGAATCGAATTGAAAGTTCAGATATAGAACCTCATGTATATAGCCATATAATATTCGATAAAGCCACCAAACCCTCTCAACTGGGAGAGAATGGCCTATTCAACAAATGGTGCCTGGAGAACTGGATAGCCATATGTAGAAGAATGAAAGAGGATTACCATCTCACACCTTATACAAAGATCAACTCAAGATGGATCAAAGACCTAAATATAAGAGCCAAGACCATAAAGACCTTAGAAAGCAGTGTAGGGAAACATCTACAGGACCTTGTAATAGGAAATGGCTTCATGAATATCACACCAAAAGCACGAGCAGCAAAAGAACAAATAGATAAATGGGACTACCTCAGAATTAAAGCCTTCTGCACCTCAAAGGAGTTTGTCAAGAAAGTAAAAAGGAAACCCACACAATGGGAGAAAATATTTGGCAACCATATATCTGATAAGAGACTTATAACTTGCATATATAAAGAACTCATATATCTTGAAAACAAAAAGATAAACAACCCATTTAAAAAATGGGAAAAAGACTTAAACAGACACTTCTCCAAAGAAGAAATACAAATGGCTAAAAAGCACATGAAAAAATGCTCCAAATCTCTAGCTATCAGGGAAATGCAAATCAAAACTACAATGAGATACCATCTTACTCCCATAAGATTGGCAGCCATGAAAAAAACAGTAGAATACAAATGCTGGAGAGGATGTGAAGAAAGGGGAACACTCATCCATTGCTGGTGGGAATGCAGAAGGATCCAACCATTCTGGAGGACAGTTTGGCAGTTTCTCAAAAAATTATCCATAGATTTGCCATATGACCCAGCAATACCACTGCTGGGTATATACCCATCAGATCTGAAAACAAGGACACAAACCGATATATGTACACCAATGTTCATAGCAGCATTGTTCACCATCGCCAAAAGTTGGAATCAATCCAAATGTCCATCAACAGATGAGTGGATCAATAAAATGTGGTATATACACACAATGGAATACTACTCAGCTGTAAGAACCAATACACTACAATCGCACGTGATAACATGGATGAACCTTGAGAATCTTATGTTGAGTGAAGCAACTCAGGCATTGAAGGACAAATACTATATGACCTCAATGATATGAAATAAGTTAACTGCCTCAGAGAGCTAGAGTCTGGAAAAGTGGCTTACAGGAAATCGGGGGGTGGAGGAAGGATGTGAGTTAATGTCTGCAGGGGTGGAATCTGTGATGAGCTGGCGGTAAGTATGAGCACAAAGAAGGGACAAAATGGGGGCAAGGGGTTACCTTCGGGTGGGGTTTTCTGGGTTTGAGGGGGGCTGGGGATGGGAAGAGGGGTAATATTGTCCAAGAAATAGGTGGGAGGGAGGGGCAACATACGAATATGGGAGAGTGTCAGAAGTTCTTTGAGAACTAAATGTTGAGTAAAACGTATCAAAGTATAAGTAGGAGGGTTACCTGGTTAGGACGCTCAGGGGGTATGGTCTGATGCGTGACGGACTCCGGAGGGAATAGCTGAAGGCTCATTTTGCCAAGGTGGGTTCTACCATTGGGTGGGGTGGACCCATATCCTGGGGAAGACTAATGCCGTTGAATAGAGAGAACTGTATCTCTCGTGAGAAAGGACGGCTCCCAGGGTATTAGATTGGCAGGCGTTGTGGGCCCTAAGGGGAGGGGAAAATGGATGTGGAATGGATGGAACGAAGGTAAATAAGGGGGCAAAAGAGGAGTTATGTGAGAGTACACGAGGATGAATATAAAACAGCTAATATTACACCAAAAACATATAGGGGACGACAGACTAATAATGAAAACCATAAGACAAAACATAGGATAACTAAAAAATTTAGAAAACTGTACGGCCTAAAATATGGACCACATAGTAAGCACAAATGTCACCTTGTTTGAAAACTATAGTGTTGGAATCTGTACATCAGTTTCAGGAAATATGATATGAATAAGTTAAAAGATTATTGCTGTGCAAGGGAAAAGGTTTTATGGTGGATCTGGGGAAATACTGTATATTGTATATATGAATTTCGGTGATCTAAGACTCTTCTGAAGCTGACATTATGTTGGGATTCACTTTACGGGAAGTTTTGGATCACAGAGTGGTTCAACAATGGCAGCGGAGGAATACTGATATGGGATGTTATTGACAGGATATATATGGTTGACAGGGAGTTATACAGGGCATATGCCCAGGGTATATGGTAATGTCTATATATACTCATAGTGGAAACAATTAATAACAACAGCTAGGGGGGTACTGGGCTCCTGGCCGGGGGGTCACTGTTGTGGGCCCTGGGAGAGCAGCGGCAATCCTCCAGGTGCAACGGCAAGAACCAGGAAGGAAGGAGGGCCCAACAGTGGGCTCGTGATACTAATGGTTACACTTTTGAGCCTATACACCTGCAATAAGAACAAGGCCTAGAGTAGCATTGTGCCTGGGGGTTTCCTCCTGACAGCCTGCATGTTACTCAAATGTGGCCACTCTCACAGCCAAACTCAGCGTGTAGATGCGATGCATTCCCCCCAGCATGGGACATGACACCCGGGGATGAGTCTCCCTGGCACCGAGGGATCACTACCACATACCAGCTGAAGAAGCAACTATAAAATGACCTTGAATTAAAGATTCAATGCGGAACAGCAGAATATACCTGTCTACATATAATAACATGACTTCGGGAAGCTGTTTGACCTAATGTAAGGGGGAAATGGAAAGGAGAAATGAGATTATAAGGCTGTGAGTCTCTAAAAAAGAGTCTGGAGGTTGTCAGAAGGAATACCCCTATGTACAACTGAACAGAGTCTAAGAGACAGATAAGGTAGATACAACCCCAGGTATTGGTTCTTTTGAGGGATAAAGAGACCCACGGGTTCTATGGTCATGGCAGAAGGGGTTCACTGCCATGACAGATAGCCCTTCTTTGGAGCTGGTGTTTCTGCGTGATGGAATTGGACTCAGAGGGGATCTCTTTTCACAAGACTTGCATGCTACTTTATTGGAATTGTAGTTGGTGCTGGGTTTAAGATATATGTAGGGGATTTGAATCTCTGGACTGATAATATGACACCCAGGCCCAGAGCCTCAACAGACTTCAGCTCCTACACTTTGATTTATTGGACTTACTCCACTCAGCTAACATGGAGTTGAAGAAGGTCAACCACCACAACATGGAGCCTAGAGTGTCTACAACTGGAAGCGGGAGGAGTGCATCCAGTACCCATATGGAATCTAAGCCCTCACTTGACATAGATGTGCAATGGACACAACCAATCCAATGTCCACAGAGAAAATGTGGAATGGGTGTGGGAACGGTAGCCATGGTGGCTGCTGGGTGTGGGGAACGGGAGGAAGAGATGAGATGTGGAGGCGCTTTCGGGACGTGGAGTTGTCCTGGATAGTGCTTCACGGACAATTACGGGACATTATAGATCCCCCCAGGGCCCACTGGATGGAACGTGAGAGAGTCTGGGCTATGATGTGGACCATTGACTATGGGGTGCAGTGATGCTCAGAGATGAACTTACCAGGTGCAATGGATGTGTCATGATGATGGGAGAGAGTGTTGCTGTGGGGGGAGTGGGGGGCGGGGGCGGTGGGGTTGAATGGGACCTCATATTTTTCATAATGTAATTTAAAAAAATAAATAAATAATTAAAAAAAAAATTCCCCAAAGACATAAGTAGGTTGAAAGTGAAAGGGTAGAAAAAAACCCCATGCAAGTAGCAATCAATAGTGAGCTGGAGTATCTAAAATAATATTCAATAAAATAAAATTTAAGCCAAAAATAGTTAAACAGAACAAAGATTGTCCTTATATACTGATCAAGGGGTCAATTCCACAAGACATAACAAATATAAATATATATGCACTTAACAGCAAAGCCCCAAAATATATGAAAAAAATAGTGATAGATTGGAACAGAGAAGCTGACAATTCTACATATAATAGTAGAAGACTTTAAGATACTATTTTCAATAGTGGATAGAACATCTATACAGAAGATCAATAAGGAAATGCAAGATGAACAATTTTCTTAACCAACAGGACCTTACAGACATATACAGACCACTTCACTGCACAATATCAGAATACACATTCTTCTCCAGTGCACATGGATCATTCTACAGGATAGACCTATCTTACATTGCAAAACAAGTATCAATAAATTTAAAAATATTGAAATAAAAAAATGTAACTTTTTTGATCACAATGAAATGAAGCTAGAAAATCACCAAGAAGGAAAAATGGAAAATTCACAAAAATGTGGAAATTAAACAACATACTCTTAAACAACCAATGGGTTAAGAGGAAATCATAATGGAAATTAGGAAATATCTTCAGGTGAATGAAAATGAAATACAACATGCCAAAATTTATGGGATGCAGCAAAGGCAGTGCTGCAAGGGAAGTATATAGCTCTAAATACTTACATTAAAAAAGAAGAAAGATTTCAAATGAGACCTAACCTCATAAGTGTAAGAAGTAGAAAAAAGAATAAACTAAACCCAAAATGAGAAGGAAGGAAATAACAAATATTAGAGCAAAGGTAAACAAAATAGAGGATTAAAAAAAAAACAACAGAGAGAATAAAACTAAAAGCTGGTTCTTTGAAAAGAAAATTAGAGACCAAAATCTCCTATGAATATAGATGGAAAAATCCTCAACAAATACTGGCAAGCCAAATACAATAGCACATTAAAAGAATTATATATCATAATCAAATATCATTAATTTCAAGTATGCAATGGTGATTCAACATAAGAAAATCAATTGATGTAATAAACCCCATTCACAGAATGAAGGAAAAAACCACATGATCATCTCAATTGATGCGGAAAAGGCATTTGACAAAATTCAGCATCATTTCTTGATGAAAACAATCAGAAAACTAGGAATTAAAAGAACTTTCTCAACATAATGATGTGCATATATGAAAAACACTCCACTAACATCATACTCAATGGTGAAACACAGAAAGCTTTTTCTCTAAGACCAGGAACAAGACAAACAGGCCAACTGTCATCACTCTTATTCAATACTGTCCTAAAAATTCTAACCAGAGAAATTAGGAAAGAAAAAGAAATAAAAGGCATCCAGATTGGAAAGGAAGAAATAAAACTTTCCTGTTACAGATAACATGATCATATATACAGAAAATCTTGAAAAATCTACAACAAAGCTCCTAGAACTAATAAATAAATCCAGCATAGTGGTGAGATACAGGATCAGTAGTTTTCCTGTATACAAGTAATGAACAATCAGAAGAAGAAATCAAGGGAAAAAATCCATTTACAATAGCATCTAAAAGAATGGAATATCTAGAAATAATCTAACCAAGGATGTAAAGGATCTATGCTCAGAAAACTACAAAACATTGGTTAAAAAAATCTAAGACCTAAATAAATGTAAGGACACCTCATGTTCATGAATTGAAAGACTAAATATTGTTAAGATACCAGTTCTACCCAAAGTGACTTACAGACTCATCACAATCCAAATAAAAATTCCAATGACTTTCTTTGCAGAAATAGAAAAAAGCCAATCACCATATTTATATGGATAAATATAAATAGCCAAAGACATCCTGAAAAGAAAGAACAAATTTTGGAGGACTCACATTTTCTGATCTTAAAATTTATCACAGGGAAGTGGACTTGGCCCAGTGGTTAGGGCGTCTGTCTACCACATGGGAGGTCCGTGGTTCAAACCCCGGGCCTCCTTGACCCGTATGGAGCTGACCCATGTGCAGTGCCGATGCGCGCAAGGAGTGCCCTGCCACGCAGGGGTGTCCCCCACGTAGGGGAGCCCCAACCGCAAGTAGTGCACCCAGTAAGGAGAGCCGCCCAGCGCGAAAGAAAGTGCAGCCTGCCTAAGAATGGCACCGCCCACACGGAGAGCTGACACAACAAGATGATGCAACAGAAGGAAACACAGATTTCCATGCCGCTGACAACAATAGAAGCGGACAAAAGAAGACAACGTAGCAAATAGACAGAGAACAGACAACCGGGGCAGGGTGGGGCGGGGAGAGAGAGAGAAATAAATCTTTAAAAAAAAAAATTATCACAAAGCCATAGTAATCCAAATGGCATGGTACTTCCACAAGGAAAGACATATAGACCAATAGAACAGAAATGAGAGTTCACTAATCAACCCTCATAACTATGGCCAAGTGAATTTTGACAAGGGTGCCAACACTCAATGGGGACTTGTCTCTTATACAAATGGTGACGGGAAAATTGAATGTCCATGTGCACAAGATTGAAGGTGGACCTCACACCAGATATAAAAATTGACTCCAAATGTATCAAAGATCTAAATACAGGTCTGACTGTTGAAGACTCAACGGGAGTGGAAATATTTCCAACCCAGGAAAAGAGATGGGGCTGTCAGAGGAGGCAGGAGAACTATCTCAGAGAAAGATTGAATTACAAGGCTCTTAGCCTCCAAGTAAGAAGTTCTGTCACACTGCTCTATTCTGTGTTGCAACAAATGCACTCCCACCAGACAGTGAATTGAGAGCTGCCAAAGAGTGCCATCTGCTGGCAGACTAGGAAGTATATGTAAGAAAATTAAAAATAAGTGAGAGAGGTTTTTCCAGCCTTTAAAGCTTCCTTCCCAATGGCCCTAGGAAGCCTATCTACAACCAATTACTGGGTCCAGAGCTCAGTTTTGAGCAATTAGCAGGGACAATCCTAACAATTCGAGTTGAGCCAAGAATCAAAAAGCATTGGTAACACAGATCCCATCACTAAATCCCTACAAAAGATAAAGAAATTGAGCATCTGAGTAAACTACATCCTAATCAGATGCCTAGAAATCAGGAAAAAATTACAAACCTACTAAGAAAATGGAAGACATGGCCCAAGAAAAGGAATATATCAAAGCCCCAGAAGAGACATAGGACTTGAGAGGACTAATTAGCAAGATGCACACAAATTTCCAAAATCAAATTAAGGAGTTGAAAGACAATATGACTAAATGACATTAAGAAGACACTGAACAATAAAGATAAAAACTAAAAAAAAAAAAAAAAAAAAAAGGCAAGAAGACATTCAGCAAGCACAAAGATTTTGAAATTCTGAACAGAAAAGCAACAGAGCTTATGGGAATGAACTCAACAGACCTGCAACTCCTACCCTCTGGTTTATTGGACTTACTCCAGCCAGCTAACAGGGAAGTGAAGAAGGTCAACCACCACACCAGGGAGCCAAGAGTGCCTACAACTGCAAGCAGGAGAACTGCATCCATCATCCATGTAGAATCTAAGGCCCTCTCAATACAGAGGTGGAATGGACATAACCATCCCAGGGTACACAGAATGGAGGAATAGAGTATGGATTAGAGTGGAGTTACTGATATTCTATTGTGGAACTACTGTGATTAGTAATGGAAGAAAATGTAGCATTGATGTGGAGAAAGTGGCCACGGTTGCTGCTGAGGGTAGGGAGAGGGAAGAAGAGATATGATGTAGGGGCAATTTCAGGACTTGGAGTTGTCCTGGGTGATACTACAGGGACAGTTGCTGGACACTGTATGTCCTGCCGTGGCCCACTGGGTGGACTGAGAGAGAGTGTAAACTACAATGTAAACCACTATCCATGTGTTGCAGCAGTGCTCCAAAATGTATTCACCAAATGCAATAAATGTGCCACAATGATGAAAGAGGTTGTTGATGTGGGAGGAGTGGGGTGAGGAGAGTGGGGGCTATATGCAGACCTCATATTTTTTGAATGTAACATTAAAAAAATAAAGATAAAAACAAAAACAAAACACATTAGAGGCATACAACAGCAGACTCGAAATGATAGAAAGGAATAGAAAAAATGGAGCAGGAGCTCAGAGTTGAATGAAAACAAAAAACACAACTTACATGTCATAGGAGTACCAGAAGGAGAAGAAAAGGGAAAAGGGGCAGAAAGAGTATCTGAGGAAATCATAGCAGAAAATTTCTCAACTCTCAGGAAAGAAATGAACTTAGATGTCTAAGAAGCACACTGTATCCCAATCAGAATAAATCCAAGAAGACTAACTCCTAGACACATATTACTCAGAATGTCAAATGTCAAAGATAAAGAGAAAATTATCAAGAGCAGTGAGAGAAGCAAACCATCATATATAAGGGACGTCCAGTAAGACAGTGCAGATTTCTCTTCAGAAAACATGGAGGCGAGAAGACAGTAGTATGATACAATTAGGATACTGAAAGAGAAAAATTGCCAGCTGAGAATTCTTTTTAAAGATTTATTTATTTATTTATTTATTTATTTATTTATTTATTTATTTATTTCTCTCCCCACCCACCCCGGTTGTCTGCTCTCTGTGTCCATTTGCTGCATCTTCTTTGTCCGCTTCTGTTGTCAGCGGCACCAGAATCTGTGTTTCTTTTTCTTGCGTCATCTTGTTGTGTCAGCTCTCCGTGTGTGCAGCGCCATTCCTGTGCAGGCTGCACTCTCCTCGCGCTGGGCAGCTCTCCCTGCAGGGCGCACTCCCTGCGCATGGGGCTCCCCTATGCGGGGGACACCCCTTCGTGGCAGGGCACTCCTTGCCCGCGCATCAGCACTGCGCATGGGCCAGCTCCACATGGGTTAAGGAGGCCCGGGGTTTGAACCGCGGACCTCCCATGTGGTAGACGGATGCCCTAACCATTGGGCCAAGTCCACCACCTGAGAATTCTTTATCCAACAAAATTGTCCTTCAAATCTGAAGGTGAGTATAAAATATTAACAAACAAATAGAAACTAAGAGAGTTTGCAAAAAAGAATTGGAAACCTTAGAACCTGAAAGAATAAGAAAGGAGAGACAAGTTTGGAGAGTATGGAAGAAAGAATAGAGAAAGGATAACCAAAAGAGTAAAAAGAAAGACAAAAATATGATACAACATAAAAAAACAAAGAATAAAAGAGTAGAAGTAAATAATGCATTTAAGTAATAGCATTGAATATGAATGGATTAAACTCCCCAATCAAAAGATACAGGCTGACAGAGTAGATAAAAAAACATGAGCCATCCATATGCTGCTTACAAGAAACTCATCTTAGACCCAGGGATACAAACTGGCTGAAACTGAAAGGTTGGAAAAAGATACTCCACGTCAATAGTAACCAAAAAAGAACAAGGGTAGCTATACTAATATTGGACAAAACAGACTTTAAATGCAAAAAAGTTATAAGAGATATGGAAGGCTATTATATATTAATGAAAGGGACAATCCACCAGGAAGATAAAACATTTGCACCTAACTAGGGTTTCCCAAAACACATGAGACAAACCGGCAAAACTGAAGGGAGAAATAGACCTCTCTACAATAATTGTTGGAGATTTCAAAACCCACTTACATCATCATATAGCACAAATAAAAAAGATCAACAAGGAAATAGAACTTGAACAATATGATAAACGAGTTAGATCTAACAGACGTATACAGAAAGTTGCATCCAAACTCAGAAGTTATACATTCTTCTCAAGTGTCCATAGATCTTTCTCCAAGATAAACCACATGTTAGGGCACAATGCAGCTCTCAATAAACATAAAAAGATTGAAATTACACAAAGCACCTTCTCAGATAATAATGGAATGAAACTGGAAATAAATAATAGACATGAAAAAAATAAATTGGCACATGTATGGAGGCTGAACAACACACTCCTAAATAATCAGTGGGTCAAAGAAGAAATCAGGAAATATATTAAGACAAATGAAAATGAGAACACAACTTATCAAAACTTATGGGATACAGCAAAGGCAGTCTTGAGAGAGAAATGTATAGCCCTAAATGCCTATATTAAAAAAAAAGACAGAGCTAACCCCAAAGATTTAACTGAACAACTAGAGAAACTAGAAAAAGAAGAGTAAACTAATCCCAAAGCAAATAGAAGGAAAGAAATAATAAAGATTAGAAAATAAATAAATGAAAATGAGAACAAAACAGAAATGAAAGGGGGGAAGTTACAACTGGCCCCACAGAAATAAAAAGGATCATAAAAAGATATCATTAGAAACTATATGCTTACAAAATAGACAATCCAGGATGAAATGGAAAAATTCATAGAAATTCACAAATAACCACACTGAGGCTACATGAAATGCAAAAACTTAACAAACCAATCACATTTAAAGAAATCGAATCCGTCATCAAAAATCTCCCAGCAAAGAAAAGTCCAGAATCAGATGGCTTCACAGGTGAATTCTACCAAGCATTTTAAAAAGAATTTACACAAATACTGTTTAAGCTCTTCCAAAAAATTGAAAAGGAGGGAAAATTACCCAACACATTTCCTGAAGCCAACATCACCCTAATACCAAAGCCAGATAAAGATACTACAAGAAAAGAAAAATACAGACCAATTTCTCTAATGACCATCGATGCAAAAATTCTTGACAAAATACTTGCAAATCGAATCCAACAGCATATCAAAAGACTTACACATCATGACCAAGTGGGATTTATTCCTGGTATGCAAGGCAGGTTCAACATTAAGAAAATCAATCAACATATTACACCACTTTAACAAACTAAAGGGAAAAAAAACACATAATTATTTCAATCAACAGAGAAAAGGTATTTGACAAAATCCAGTATGCTTTTTTGATAAAAACACTTCAGAAGATAGAAAAAGAAGAAAAATTCCTCAAGCTGATAAAAGGCATATATGAAAAACCCACAGCCAACATCTTGCTCAATGGGGAAAGGTTAAAAGCTTTCCATCTAAGATCCAGAACAAGACAAGGATACCCACTGTCACAATTGTTATTCAATACTGTAAGTTCTAGATAGAGCAATTAGACAAGAAAAAAATTTAAAGGCATCCATAAAGAAAAGAGGAATTAAAACTCTCACTGTTTGGGGATGACATGATACTATACATAGAAAATTCTTAAGTATCCACGACAAACCTACTTAAGTTAATAAATGAGTTCAGCAAAGTGGCAGGATGCAAGATCAACATGCAAAAATCAATAATGTTTTTGTACACTAGTACTGACCAATCTAAGGACGATATAAGGAGGAAAATTCCATTTACAATAGCGACAAAAAGACTCAAATATCTAGGAACTAATTTAACCAAAGTAGGGAAACGGACTTTGGCCCAGTGGTTAGGGCGTCCGTCTACCATATGGGAGGTCCGCGGTTCAAACCCCGGGCCTCCTTGACCTGTGTGGAGCTGGCCATGCGCAGTGCTGATGCGCGCAAGGAGTGCCGTGCCACGCAAGGGTGTCCCCCGCGTGGGGGAGCCCCACGCACAAGGAGTGCGCCCGTGAGGAAAGCCGCCCAGCGTGAAAAGAAAGAGCAGCCTGCCCAGGAATGGCGCCGCCCACACTTCCCGTGCCGCTGACGACAACAGAAGCGGACAAAGAAACAAGACGCAGCAAATAGACACCAAGAACAGACAACCAGGGGAGGGGGGGGGGGGGGAATTAAATAAATAAATAAATCTTTAAAAAAAAAAAAAAACCAAAGTAGTGCAGACCCTATATGCAGAAAACTACAAAACAATGCTAAAAGAAATTTAAAAAGACCTAAATAAATGGAAAGATGTTGTGTGTTCATGGATTGGAAGAATAAATATCACAAAGATGTCAATTTTACCCAAACTGATTTATAGATTCAATGCAATGCCAATCAAAATTCCAACAGCCTATTTTACAAAATTAGAAAAATAACCGAATTCACTTGGAAGGGAAAGTGTACCTGAATAGCTAAAAACATTCTAAAAAGGAAGAGCACCATTGGGGAAATTTCACTGCCTGACCTTGAAATATATTACAAAGCTACAGTGGTCACAACAGCATGGTACTAGCGTAAAGTTAGAAACATCAATCACTGGAATAGAATTCAGAGTCCAGAAATAAACCCTCAGTTATAAGTTAAATTGGTTTTTGATAAACCTACCAAGTCCATGGTAACAGGACAAAACAATCTCTTCAACAAATGGTGCTGGGAGAACTGGGTATCTATAACCAAAAGAATGAAAGAGGACCCCTATCTCACTCCCTATACAAGAATCAACTCAAAATGGATCAAAGACCTAAACATAAAAGCCAGGACCATAAAACTACTATAAGAAAATGTAGAGAAACATCTTAAAGACCTTGTGGTAGGTGGTAGTTTCTCGGACCTTACAATCAAGGCACGCGCAACAAAAGAAAAAAATAGATAAATGGGACCTCCTCAACATGAAACACTGTATTAGTCAGCCAAAGGGGTGCTGACGCAAAATACCAGAAATTGTTTGGTTTTTATAAAGGCAATTTATTTGGGGTAGGAGCTTACAGATACTAGGCCATAAAGCACAAGTTACTTCCCTCACCAAAGTCTATTTTCACATGTTGGAGCAAGATGGCTGCTGATGTCTGTGAGGGTTCAGGCTTCCTGGGGTCCTCCCTTCTAGGGTCTTTTTCTTTTTCCTCTGTGAGCTTACTTTTCAGGGCTCCAGCTTAAGGCTTCAGTATCAAACTCCAACATCAAAACTCCAAAATCAAAAACCCTTAACTCTGTCGTTTGCCAAGCCTTTTATCTGTGAGTCCCCAACCACCCAAGGGCAGGGACTCAACGCCCTACTGGCACAAGAGGTTTTCATAGTTACTTAATCGAGCAATCCTATAAATCGCATATAAGCTAATATGCCCAGAGGAAAAGGTCAGTTTACAAACATAATCCACTATTTCTTTTTGGAATTCATCAGTAATATCAAACTGCTACAAACACTTTTGCACCTCCCAGGACTTTGTCAAAAGGGTGAGAAGGCAGCCAACTCACTGGGAGAAAATATTTGGAAATCACATAGCTGATAAGGGTTTAATATTGTTAAAACAATAACAATAAAAAGACAAACAACCCCAATTAAAAAATGGGCAAAAGATCTGAATAGACATTTATCCAAAGAAGAAATACAAATGGCAAAAAAACACGAGCCCACGCGCTGTGGAGAACCAATGGCCTGCACGCCACAGAGAGCTGGTGCAGTTAGGTGACACAACAACAAAAAAGGGAGGCAGCAAAAACACAGAAGAACACGTAGTGAATGGACACAGAGAGCAGATAGCAAGCAAGCCGCAAGCAGGCGCAGCAAGGTGACACAACAAAGGGAGACAAGCAAAAACAGAAGAACACACAGCAAATGGATACAGAGAGCAGACAGCAAGCAAGATGCAAGGGAAGGTAATTAAAAAAAAACATGAAAAAATGCTCAGCATCACTAATGATTAGGGAAGTGCAAATCAAAACTACAATGAGATATCATTTCATACCAATCAGAATGGCCACTATTAAAAAGACAGAGAACTACAAGTGTTGGAGAGGATGTAGAGAGATAAGAACACTTTCCACTGTTGGTGGGAATGCAGAATGGTACAGCCACTGTGGAAGATTGTTTGGCAGTTCCTCAAGAAGCTGAATATAGACTTGTCACGTGACCCTGCAATACCCTACTGGGTATACCCAGAAGAACTGAGAGCAGTGACACAGACATCTGCACATCAATGTTCATAGCAGTATTATTCACGATTGCCAAAAGCTGGAAACAACCCAGGTGTCCATCAACTGATGAATGGATAAACAAACTGTGGTATATTCACAATGGAATATTATCCAGCTGTAAGAAGGAATGAAGTTGTAAAGCACATGACAACATGGATGAACCTAAAGGACATTATGTTGAATGAAGCAAGCCAGACACAAAAGGACAAATACTGTATGATTACATTACTATGAACCAAATATATTGTATCATTCAAAAAAAAATTATATGGATCCAGTATATTTAATTGAGGAATGTATGTTTTTATTTTTTAAAAATTTAACTATGCAAAAATATGGCACAATCTCAGGAAAGGAATCAAAATCAAATACTTAATTTTTTATTTACTGCAAGTAAAGCTTATGTTTCCTTACAAAGTTGAAATAAAATGTAAAAAAAGTAGAGCTGTACGTTAAAATACAGGAGATTTTTTTATTTCAATAAAGACTGCTGGAATGGGGAAATCCTTTCTAAGCAAGATATAAAACAGAGAAGACAAAAAGGAAAAAAGATTGATAAATCTGACAGAAAAAAAAAAGAAGCCTGTTTGGGAAAAATACCATTAAACAAAGTTAAATGACAAAAAGATGAAAATCTTGTTTGTCATCTAAATCTAACTATCTATCTATCTATATGTATGTATGTATACATACATGTAACACATATATATGATAGGTATAAAACTCTTACAAATCAGTATGAAAAAGACCCATAATCCAAAAGAAAAATGGCAGAAGACAAATAGCCAGTTCATAGAAGATGAGCATTATAAAACATTAGAAGAGATCATTTTTTACCAATTATACTTGCAAAGACCAAAAATTTAATAATGGCCTTCCTGTTACTTCTCTGAGCTCATCTCCTATTACTCACCCTTCCCTAATTCCTCCCAGGCACACTTTTATTCCTTCAAGATGTAAAGTGAGCTCCCACCCAGGGCTTTTATACATAATATAATCTCTGCTTGGAATACTGCCCCAAACAGCCACATGGCTTACTCCATCACCTCAAGTCTTTGCCAGCCTGACCATCCTATTTAAAATTGCAGCCTGTTACCTTCCACTACCATTAAGACTTAAATCCCCTTCCCTTGCTTTATTTTTCTCCATACCACTTATTACCTTCTAATAAGTGAAGTCCTGATACATGTGACAATATAGATTTTACTTATTTGTTCTGTTTTCAGCCTATCTCTGCAGGGACTTTATTTTGTTTACTGTTTATCCCCAGTATCATGAACAGCGCTTGGGACAATTTAGGTACTTAATAAATATCTGTTGAATGAGCACAGTGTTAGGGAAGTAGAGAAAAAAGGCACTCTCATACATTGTTGAAAGATTATAAATTAGTAAAGTCTTTTGTAGGACATTTTGATAGTATTTACCAAAATTTTAAATTATATACCCTTTGACCCAGAAAAGTCACTTTAAATAATTTATCCAGCAAATATACTAGTATATGCACACAAAGATGTACAAAATATTTAGTCTAGCACTGAATGCAAGAACAAAAGGATCATATACTGTATATGTCATATATTATCACTTATAAATAATATATACTCAATCTGTACATGCCAAGATATAATGATCTCCAAGACATATTAATATAGGGAAAAAAGGAACAATAGTGCGCTATCATTTATGTCTTTTCATTTTTTTTTTTTTTTTACAGACCAGGGAAGATACTTGCCTATGCACTGAATATTTCAGCAAGGGAAGATGGAAATATTTAACAGTGATTGCTGCTGGGTATAGAGACTAGGAAAACGGGATGGTAGATTTATTTTTATTGTGTATATTTATATGTCTGACTTATTACCTTGTATTGGCTTTGCAATAAAGAGGATTTTTGTTTTAATTTGTTTTTAAACTCTATTATACTTCCCCAAGGTGCACTATAAACCTTGGAATTCTCATTTAATAGCTGAAGATGTTACCAGGTAAATAGTGGCATCATGTACCATGTTAAATGTGGAACTTGAGGCCAGAAATAAAGTTTTCCTATTTCCAATGCTTATGCTTTACTTCCAGGAAGAAACATTTCTTCTCAAATGTTTTATAGCATACTACTCACAGCACCGTTTAACTTAACAAAACACTGGAAGGTACAAATTTTAATTCATTTGCAGTTATTTCACTGATAATAAATTTACTCATTTATAAAATAGGATGCTGGAATAGATAATCTCTAAAGTTTTTTCCCAACTCTAAAGAGTTGGTGTTATAGTTCTGTGTTTAGGCAAGTCAATTCTTTCATATTTCCAGGAATGACACAACTTCAACTTTTTTGTCTGATTTTATCATGTTATTCCCATTTAATAAAAAGTTTGTTTTTATTAATGTGCTTATTCTTCTGGTTTATAAGTATTGCAAAAGGTCAATAAATTGCATGAATTTTAAATGAGACCAATAAAGTACGAATGAGGGAAAAGATCCAAATAAAATACTACAGAATAAACTATCACTTACCTTTCTTGAATAGAAGAACTGAACATGTATCGTAAAGAGCAAGCCCATACCTGAGGGCTATATATATGAATAATTCCAGACAGCCAACTAAAAGGAGAAAAAGTAGAAATTAAAAATTATAATCATTCCCAAATTAAAATTTAATTTGCTTTGGATTAAGTTCTTCTCAAGGTAATATAGCAGATTCTTGATATTCACTAGCAATACCTGATGTTCATAGCAACATTATTCACAAATGCCAAAAGACGGAAGCAACCCAAGTGTCCATCTACCAAGGATTGGATAAATAAAATTTGGTGTGGGTATGTTTAGTATATAATATATATATAATGGAATATTATTCAGCTGCAAAAAGGAATGAAGTCCTGATACATGTGACAACATAGATGAACCTTGAAAATATCATGTCGAGTAAAATAAACCAGATGCCAAAGGACAAATATTGTTTCATCTCACTGATACAAAATAATTAGAATAAGAAAAGTATAAAGTCAGAATCTAGAATATAGATTACCAGGGGATGGGGTAGGGATAGAGAACAGGAAGTTTAGGCTTAAAATATACAGAGTTCCTATTTGGAACAATGGAAATGATTTAGTAATGGATGGTGGTAATAGTAGCACAACATTGTGAATAGTAGCACAACATTCTGAAATATAAACTGAATATGGTTAAAGGAGGAAATGTCAGATTGTATTTATGGAAAAAGAATAAAAATTTTTTGAAAAATCCATGAAACTGCATTAAGCAATGAACCTTAAATTAAACAATGGACTATAATCAGTACTACAATTATAAAAACGTGCTTTTGTAAGAACTGTAGCACACCCATGCAAGGTTTAATAGGGTGGTATAAGGGAATCCTGTATTTTATGTATGATTGTTCTATAAACCCACAACTTCTCTTAAAACAAAAAAGAAGTGGGGGGGCGGGTCTCAGAAAACAAAAATCTATAAATACCAGACCAAACTCCCTGTCATACTCCACTTGAGATGTGGGAGAATATGGGAAAGAGACATAAATAGGAGGCTAGAATGAACTAGCTTGGACTGGAGAGGTGGGCTGAACTGGGGAGACTGAAAGCTGCAGCCTAAAACTGCTTTATACAGAGTTGTTGAGAAAATTAAATGCTTTAATATATATATAGGTACCTGAAATACAGCAAACTCTTAATAAATATTCATTAGGCATCAATAAACTATAAGCAAAACCAGGACCATAGCAAGCAGACTATAAGTAGATTTCATGGTCCAAGAACATTTACTCATTCTCATCTTTTAATTTTGCACATGCCAGGTCCTCACATGGGTTCTCCACTCCATCACCCTTCCTCCTCCTACCATCCAAACCCTTAAAGGTCCAGCTCAAGTTTGCCTTCTCTAGGGAAATGTCCCTTATTATCTCTCTCTTAAAAATTGTATATTGCTCACTGTTGATACTGTTTACTTTATAGTTAAGCATATGCTTCCTTATCATCTTTCTATGCATGATTATCTGAATAGTTTATCTCCTCACCTGGATTACAAATTATTTGAGAAGGAGCTTAAAACCCCAATACAGGGGAATGGGTATAGCTCATTGGTTGAGTGCCTGCTTCACATGTATGAGGTCCCAGGTTCAATTCCCAGTACCTCCTAAGAAAAAACCCAGCACAGGATCAAATATAATACTATACTTAAGAAAAACACTCATTAAATAATGAATGAGTATAAATTTCTGAGTAATCTGTCTAAATGTCATTAACTATTAACTCTAAAGAGAAGGCCATTAACACCAAAGGGAATTTCTGCAAAATTGCTTGGAAGAGAATTTTACAATGTAATATTATAAGCCCTGAAGTTCTTCAAGGTGCCTTAAGGACAGGGATTAGTGAGAGAAAGTTACAGGAACAGGATTCTAAGGCTTCAACTTCAACTAGAATTCAACTTTCATCTGATTTACATATTAAAAAGTAATTCCTATATTTGGGCAAAATCTTGTTTTATCTGGATACTATTAAAATAAGAAAGTAAAAAAAAAACCTGTTCTTTGTAGTTCTATAAGGTGACCTAAATATTGATTACATATACTAGATTCATATGCTTATATACATTTTAATTCATATTTGGCTAAAAAGGTTTTCCTAAATAATGCAACACTTACATTCCCACTAATGGTAGGGAATAAACCTTGGGATCGGATTCCAGCAAAAGTAACAACTTGCGTGTTTCATCCATGGTAAGATATCTAAAGAAAAGACATTCATGTAAAAATAATTGAAAGTATTACTATATAAACTTTTTACCTAAAAGAGACAATCTAAATGCTAAAGAAGCAAATTTGAGACAGAGATGATTGAAATGAACATTTATCTCTCTCTCTCTCTCTCTCACATACACATACTTACACACAAAGAAAACCTTTAAAAGCTACAAAAGGACTCTTGTAAGAGGAAGAGCTTTATTATCTTAAAACTTCTATTAAAATAGCCACTGAGGGTTATATACCTCTTGGGAAAAGATTTCCTCTAAAAGTACCAACTTAACTTACTTTAATCAAATGTATTAAAATCAATGCAGTCATTTTCTAAACCAAATAGGTTTCCCTGGGAGAAGTGAACACCCCCTTAACTGGAAGTGTTCAACCATCCAGGTGGCCTGACAAGCCTGCAACAGATGTGACTTCTCAGTGAAGGAGACTGAGTTAAGTCAGGAATACTCAACCTTCTACATACTGTACTCCTCCAACCACTATCAAAGAACTTTGGACCCATCAAGAGAGAACCCAAGGGAAGCAAATGTGACTCAAGTGATTGGGCTCCCATCTACCATATGTGAGGCCCAGGGTTTGATTCCTGGGGCCTCCTGGTGAAGGCGAGCTGGCCCGTGCAGAGTGCTAGCCCACTCAGAGTGCTAGCCCGTGAGGAGCTGGCACAGCAAGATGATACAATAGAAAAAGACACAGAGGAGGGACAATAAGAGATGCAGGAGAACAGGAAGCTGAGGTAGCGAAGTGACTGTGTGCCTCTCTCCCACTCTGGAAGGTCCTGGGATCGTTTTCTGGTGCAGCCTAAAGAGAAAGATGAGAAGGGAAGACAAACAGACACAGAAGAACACACAGCAAATGGACACGGAGAGCAGACAGTGAGTGCAAAACAAGGGGGAAAATTAATTAATTAAAAAGAAAAAGAACTCAAAAGGTCACTTTTCCTTAAAAGGACATTGTACTTCAATGTTTTATTTATTATTGATAGTATATTTCAAGGATATGAAAAACCACAGTAGACTTGCTGAGTCAATTTTATTGCTACAGCTTTCAAACACAAAAATAACAAACATTGCCATTAGTAATATAAACGCTTATTACCACAGTGAGCATAAACAATGGGGGGAATAAATAAATCTTTTTAAAAAAAGCTTATTAACACTGACAATATATTTTTTTGCTAAAATAATCTAAAATGCAATACAACGAATTTATCAGGCCATATGACAAGAAGATAAAGCCTGAGTAGGCAGGAGCTTCATGTATCAAAAAGACCCACCTGGGAAGCAGATTTGGCTCAACAGATAGTGTCCGCCTACAACATGGGAGGTCCAGGGTTTAAACCCAGGGCCTCCTGACCTGTGTGATAAGCTGGCCCATGCGCAGTGCTGATGCTGTGCCATGCAGGAGTGTCCCCCATGGAGGGGAGCCCCACGCACAAGGAGTGCCACTCAGCGCGACAAAAGTACAGTGTGCCCAGGAGTGGCGCCGCACACACGGAGAGCTGACGCAGCAAGATGACGCAACAAAAAGAGACAGATTCCCGGTGCTGCTGACAAGAATATAAGCGGACACAGAAGAACAAACAGCAAATGGACACAGAAAGCATACAACTGGGGGGGTGAGGCGGGGAAGGGGAGAGAAAAAAAAAGACACACCTACTTTGAAAGCTCTTCCCTCCCCCACCCTCACCTGATAAATTTGTACTTCATGAAAAAGTCAGCTGTGGCTTTCTGCGATCAACTTAGACACACCCTCCTGCTTTCCCTGCACTCTATATAAACCTCAACTATAGCATTTATGTTTAAATGTTAATATACTAATGCACAGTATTTTTAAAAATCTATTTCCAGTGCCAAGCACAATATCTAGCCCAAAATGGATCCTTATAAATATGGGGTGAATGTGGTCAGGGAAAATGCAAATGTCACAAACCCAGTAGATAATTCTAGGTAGAAAGGGGTAAGGGGAATAACAGATTGGATAGAATACTGAATGTCCTGGGTTATTACCAGCATGCAAAGGGATCACAGATGGATAATTCAAAGAAAGGAGATTCATACACTGGTACCAAGGAAAAACAAATTAAATTTTGGTTAATTTTACCAGAAATTCCCATGTCCCAATTGAGAAGCACTTTATACTCCAAGAGAATTAAATGTTCCATACATGACATTCCTCCAATCTTTGACCACCAATTATATTCATGACTTTGGAATACACCAACTTTTTTCTTTGTACAACATCAATTAGAACGGTGCTCTGTTCAGCATCTGGGACTCAAAAATGGAACCTTTCATGCTGTTCAAAGGACTCTCTTGAAAAAAAGTCCTCTCTTTTTCTCATCCTCTTTTGAAGAGGCATTTTTAGAAGCTAAAGACTTGGAATTGAGTGTACCTTGGCAAACACTAGACACCTAACAGAAACCTAACCGGAACTGGGGGAAATGGAAAAAGCCAAAAAGGCCACCTCTGGACAAATTTTGAAACAAAATGGTGCCTACATTGCCTAACCTAGCTCAGGAGACAATGGATAAAGAAAGTGGACAAGAATTCAGGGAAACAGTCCTGCCAAGGATCAGAAAGGATGCATTTTGGTTAATTTTTCCCAAGAAACCCAAGAGTGGTGATGGGAAGCTAGAAAGGACACCACTCCAGCTAAGTGAGGACACACCACCCTCAAATGATTGACAATTTGGTAAGCAATAGTAAAGCTTTTAATTATCCTCTTTCTCTATCTGAAATGTTCATTATTTACAATTAAAGTACATACTATTAATCAAAGTCTCAAGTTTCTCTTAGGTTCCTAATGAGTAAGATTATAGCAATAAAAACAGAAAATGGCCCAAAGCCTAATCAAAATACAAAGGGTGAAATGATATAACGGATAATTTCCCCTACATTTTCAAATCACAAGATTCAAAAACAATTTTAATATAAATTTACAAATGACTTTTCTTGGGTACTGGGCACAACTCTTTTAAAGAAAATTCTTTATCTAGCAAAAATTAACAACTTTATTTTTTACCGTCCTAGGTTGTCTATCACATTTCCACAGGTCTTTGGCATGTAAACTAAGTGCACAAGTATTTCATATTATGTGGATATCCTAAAAATAAACTAATGTAACCCAATATTGAAAATTTTGGATTAATATGTTTTACTTACCCATATTTATAGGTGCCTTGAACTTGAGAAATATTTAGGTTACTGCTCAAGTTTCTTGCCAGAGCTGTTGGGATAATGGGGATGGGCTTCACAGGTGTGCATTTAAAAGTATTTGCTACAGTTACTGCTGCCCAATGAAAGTCAAAATCCATGTTGTCCAGACTCTCCCTGGAAGTGATATGAGCTCTTAGGTAAAGCAGCTTACCACAGTCCAAGGAATCTTTGCTACATACATGGCGTTGCAGAGCCTGAGGAATCAACATTGCACAATAATTTTATAACTCTGAAATACAGCCATAACATTCAAGTTTTTTGTTTAATGTCCCCCCAACACATATCACACACGTAAGTATATATCACTTGCACTGAAAATAAATTTCTTATTGAAGAATGTTGCCCCCAACAAATATTACATGGAAAAAAATCAATATGTCAGCTCTGACTCACTGTCAGATCATCTAAACAGGGATGCAGAGATACAGAAAAAAAGGAATCTGCATTTTTAAAAAAAGATTTATTTCTCCCACCCTCCCATTGCTTGTGCTCACTGTCTGCTCTGTGTCTGTTCGTTGTGTACTTGTCTTTTTAGGAGGCACCAGGAACCGAATCCAGGATCTTCCATGTGGGAGGGAGGCACCCAATTGCTTGAGCCACCTCCGCTTCTTGCTTGTTTTGTCTCTCATTGTGTTTTCTTGTTATGTCTCCTCATTGCATCAGCTCACCACGCCAGCCCATTGTGCCAGCTTACTATCTTGCTCATCTTCTTTAGGAAGCACCAGAAATTGAACCCCAGACCTCCCCTTTGGTAGGCAGGCACCCAACTGCTTGAGCCACATCCACTTTCCAATCTGCATTTTTGATCCTGCCATGTGAAAGAGGACTTGAGGACGACTAGTAGCCAAAGCTTAAGCATAAAGCTTAAGCAAGAGGCTGGGCCCATTGAGTAGCTCAAGGTTGAAGAGATAAGCCACATGCCTGATAGCCTGATAAACTCAGGAAGAAAAAAAAGCAGCTGAGCTTGAGAGAGAGGGCTCAGAAATAGACAAGCCCTATGCCCACAGATGGGATCTGGGAGGTGAGCCCAAGGGGAAGGCAGGGACCTCAACAGAGATTGGCTGCCATCTTGCTTCCCCACAGGGCAGGACAACAGGATTACCAGTGCTAGATTTGGTAAGAAAGCATCCTTGATGGTGCCTTGATGTGGATATTTCAGGACCCCAGATTATAAATTTTTACCCCAAACAAGGCAATCCATTTATGGTATTTGAATTGGCAGCCCTTTGGCAAACTAAGACAGAAATCATCTACCTAGCATTTCTATCCTTAGAAGCCACACTTAATTGAATCTTAGGTCAACAACCATTCAATCAGAAATTATTATGAATAGTTCTCAATTATAGGTTTATTAAAATACAACATACTGGACAGTTCCATTTTTGTGTTGAATTAATAATAATCAAGGTATCAAACAGATCTCACCTTAAAAGCTGAATTAAAGTCATCTGCATTGTGAATTATCATTTCTCTTGAGCAAAGTCCTTGAGTATGAACTTTGCATGGAATCGAAAAGTCCCCAGGAAGAAAAGCAGTAGGGATTCTTTCTAAGCATTCAGGTACTTCTCGACCAGGATCAAAGCGATCTACTGTCAATGTCACACCTTCTTCATCTGAAGAATAAAAACAACTACTATACAGCATGCTAATTAAAATGTGAAATTAACCAAGCAAGGCTACACACAGTAAAGAACTATGATCATACTAATAGTATTCTAAACTCTTATTTTTAAAAATCACTTTCATATATATTCTTCCACCTGACTATACTATGATGTCTATAATTTTTATTACTTTACTTGCAATGAAAAATATTAGCAAAAAATATATCACAGTAGTTTGCCAAATCAATAAATATAATTTCTATTATAGTCATACAAATCAATCTTTTCAAATATATTACCTTCATCCACTGTGAGAGAACCAAGTAAAATACATGACAAGTTTTTTTTATTCTGCTTAGCATGACGATAAGCAAGTCGAATGGTCTTTTCAGTCACCACAAGTTTTGGATTTCTAAAAAATAACAAAAATCTTTTATGAATATGGTGGATCTGATATCCTAAAAAAGCCTTCTCCCATGAAATGCTAACTGAAATGTAACACACATCTTTTAAAAGTACAGAAAGATCATCAGGGTCAAAGGTAACATAGGTGGGAGGGGAGGGAAATGTCTGGACACCAGAGTGGCAATAAGCAGACATTATAGTTGTTCTTCAGGCATTTGCTTAACTCTATGACCAAGAGCAGGAATCAGCAAACTATGAAGCCAGACTCCTGTTTTTGGGAGTAAAGTTTAATTGGAACACAGTAACACCCATTTGTTTACATACTGTCAATGGACTTTAGATACTACTATTGTTGAATACAGACTATAAATAAGTATGATTAAAGAAGTACAAGAGGAAATCCAAAATATGAGCAAGGAACAAGATAGAAGAAAAGCCCAGGCAAATATGAAAGAACCACACAAACTTTAAGAAATAAAAAATATAATCAATTATTAATAAAACTCAATGGATTAGGGAAGTGGAAGTAGCTCAGTGGTTAAGCATCTGCTTCCCATATGTGAGGTACTGGGCTCAATTCCTGGTACCTCCTAAAAAAAAAAAAAACTCAGTGGATTATATACAGGCATACCTCATTTTATTGACTTTACTATACTGTTTCACAGATAATTGCATGTTTTTACAAACTGAAGGTTTGCTGCAACCCTGCATTGAACAAGTCTACCAGTGCCATTTTTCCAATACCATGTGCGCACTTTATATCTGCCACGTTTTAATTAAGGTATACATATTGTCTTTTTAGACATAATGCTATTAAACACTTAACAGACTAGAGGATAGTGTAAACATAACTTTTATATGTACGGAAAATCAAAAAATTCATGTGACTCCTTTATTGCCAATATTTGCTTTAATGCAGCAGTCTGGAACCAAATATACAATATCTCCAAGGTATGACTGTAATCAATGGGTGATGGGTATATATTTATTATTTTATAAACTGTGCACATATATTATATTCTTTTGTATATACAGTATATTTCATATTTTAAAAAACTAAAGGAACAGGATAGATAGCAATTAAGTACAGCTAAAGAGAAAATTAGTAGAGTGGAAAAATGAAAGAAACCATTTAAAATATAGCACAGAAAGACAACAAGTGAAAATATGAAAGATAGGCTAAGAGATATGGAGAAAAGAGAAAACAAAGAACAGGTTTAACATACACCCACTTGAACTTCCCCAAGAATCTCACTATTTCAGTCAATGGTATCACCTATCTCTGCCAACTGATTTAAAATTTGAACACTTTTTGATTTGTATCTTTCCTTAAGTTCCTCTACCCAGTCAATCATCAAATCCTATAAACTGTTTCTTGAAAACACCTTGTTTCATTTTTTTCCTCTTGATCTCAATGTTGCTTCATTACTCTAAATACTTATGAGTGGAAGCGGATGTGGCTCAACTGATACAGAGTGTCCACCTACCAAACAGGAGGTCCAGGGTTCAAACTCAGGGCCTCCTGAACTGTGTGGTGAGGTGGCCCGCGTGCAAGGAATGCCATGACATGCAGGGGTGTCCCCCGCGTAGGGAAGCCCCACGCGCAAGAAGCGCACCCCGCAAAGAGAGTTGCCCCACGTGAAAAAAGCACAGCCCAGGAGTGGCGCCACACACATGGAGAACTGATGCAGCAAGATGACACAACAAAAGAGACAGATTCCCAGTCCCGCCGAGAATGCAAACGGCCACATAAGAACACACAGCAAATGGACACAAGAAAGCAGACAATGGGGGGGGGGGGGGAAATAAATAAAATCAATCTTTAAAAAAATAAAAATAAATTCTTATGAGTTACTATTTATTGAATACTTCCTTTGTTCCAGGCATGATGCCAACTGCTTTAGGGTCTGTCTCATTCAATTCTTTCAAAGATGCTACAAAATGGGTATTATTTCCCCATTTTATAAATAAGGAAACTGATCCTTGGCCACTTTACTGAGGTCAGATAATTAATAAGTGATAAAATCAGGATTTGACCCTTAAAGCAGAGTCCAGTGATAAAACCTTAAACTGCTATGGCATAAAGCCTTTTTTACTTAAAGAAAATTCTTACAAATGGGCTGACTCTTGGCCCTCCCTGCTGCAAATCATCTTAGAATACTATTTTTAATAAGTAATTCCCTTACACATGAAATCTCAATAGGTCTCTAATTCCTATTACTTTATTTTTTTAAAGATTTATTTTTTATTTCTCTCCCCTTTCCCTCTCCACCTCCCCCCCCCCCAATTGTCTGCTCTCTGCATCCATTCGCTGTGAGTTCTTCTGTGTCCAATTGTATTCTTGTCAGCGGCACCCGGAATCTGTGTCTCTTTTTGGTGCATCATCTTTTTGGATCAGCTCTCCATGTGTGCGGTGCCATTCTTGGGCAGGCTGCACTTTCTTTTGTGCTGGGCGGCTCTCCTTGCGGGGCACACTCCTTGCGCGTAGGGTTCCCCTACACGGGGGACACCCCTGCGTGGCACGGCACTCCTTGCGCACATCAGCACTGAGCATGGGCCAGCTCCACACGGGTCCAGGAGGGCCGGGGTTTGAACCACGGACCTCCTATGTGGTAGGCAGACACCTTATCCATTGGGCCAAGTCCGCTTTCCCCTACTACTTTAAATCTAAACCTCCATGTCTTTCTTTCAAGGTCCTTGCCCTAACCATATATTTTTATTCTTTCTAATTTGGTCTGTCCACTCAAAAATCAATTCAGTCTTCTCAATGTTCTACAAAGACTCTATGCTGAAACATTATGAAAAACCTTCTCGGCTCTTATTCTTCTCCTTTGAATTCCTACAATACTAAAAATTTTAGATTTATAGAATATTTTAAGTGTGAAATTAAGATTTCTCAAAAGCATGAGTAACAGATTTAAGAAGCCATCTGATTGGAGCTTCTGAATGGAAAAGTGATTAACTGGTTATATAATTGTAGCAGTTTGATATGGTTATGAATTCCAAAAATATTTTAATCAGGTCTGTACCTGGGTGTGATTAAGTTATGATTAGGGCTTTGATTGGGCCACATCATTAGGGTGTTGAGTCACCACCCCTTGGTGAGTAGGGACCCAGAGATAAAAGACATGGCAAAGGACAGAGTTTGATGTTGGAGTCTGATGCTGAAGCCTTAAGCTGGAGCCCCGGGAAGTAAGCTCACAGAGGAAAGAAAAGCAAACCCCAGAAAGAGAGGAAACCTGAGCCCAGGAAGAAGACCTAGGAAGAGAGGAACCCAGGAAGCCTGAACCCTCACAGATGTTGGCAGCCATCTTGCTCCAGCACATGAAAAGAGACTTTGGTGAGGGAAGTAACTTATGCTTTATGGCCTGGTATCTGTAAGCTCCTACCCCAAATAAATACCCTTTATAAAAACCAACCAAATTCTGGTATTTTGCATCAGCACACCTTTGGCTGACTAATGCAATAATCAACTTTGCCCTACATATCCTTTTATGACTCCTTTTTATACTAGTTTGCTCTGAAAAGAGAAACATCTCATACCTGTAGTAACTGAGATGTAAGTAGGTGAAATCTCCAATCGGCGTTGGGTTCCAAAGTGCACATTTTGATGGAGGAAAGTAGAATGGTACCATCCTGCTTAAAGGAAACCTTTAAAAAAATGTTTAAATCAAAGCACAAGGAAAGGCAAAAAAACTTGGTAGAAACTGATAGAAAAGTAGTTAGCTATTTTTAAGTGACGGGGCTTTTTCAGGTTACTTTTATAATTTTAGAAAAGTTGAAAAACATTTTTTAAAAAGCTAAAAAGAATAAAAATCACTTGCAACTCTACTATCAAGAGAAAAAGCACTTGAAATCTGGGTATGACTTTTTTTCCATCTTTTTTTCCTATGCATACATAAAGCTATATACAGACAAGCTTTAAAAATAATGGAATATTTAAAAAATTGGAGCATCAATACTATACAAATATCTTTAAGTCATAAAAAAATTAGTATAAACCAATAGTTTGTATTTAAATTTAAAATATGTCCCTCTGACCTAATTTCTAGATAACTACCAGATAATACCTAATAAACTAATGAAAAACTACAAAAGCTTAATAGATTTTTAATCATTTTTTAATGTTTCTAAGCTTGGTATCTCAGCCCTGTCATACAAGTTTTGTTACTGAAGCACCAAAAAGTTATCATTATAAATAATTCCTCGAGGATCCTAAAGACAGTGCAAAGAAAGGTTTCAATGTTAAAATCCATAGAGTATCATCATAACATTTCTATTTTATAAGAGGGAGTAAATTTAGAAAAGTATCATAAGAAAAAGCAGTAGAAAGGAATGATGAGAAAACAGCCCAAAGTCATATATAATTAAAGCAAGAAAGCTCTAACAGTGATATCTTACTACAACTGTTCCAGAAAAGCATTATCATCCACTTTATAGATAACCAACTGTAACCTCCCTAACTTCATACAGTAATTAAGTAGTAGAGCAGTGATTTGAATCTAGGTGTGTCTGATTGCAAAGTCTATACCTCTATAAGCTGAATGGTGTAGTAGTTTAAACTAGGTTTAAATTTCAGATCTACCACATTCCTAGCTAAGTGCTTTTAATTCTTATCTAATTTGAGCTCATAATAGCTAAATAAAAGTTTTTAAATTCCCCCCTTTTGAAAATGAGGGCACAATTGGAGATTAAATTTGTTCAAGGTCACAAAGCTAGGAAGTGACAAAACTGTTGGTTTACCTGTTTATCTAATATAGTTACCATTTAACTATTCATGACAGGCAGTATGGTATAGTGGTTAAAAGCAAGGAACCTGGAAATCAACTGCTTGTATCTGAACCCTGGCTTCAAAACTTGCTAGCTGGGGAGCAGATGTGACTCAAGCAGTTGAGTGCCCGCCTCCCACATGGGAGGTCCTGGGTTCGGTTCCTGGTGCCTCCTAAATAAGATAAACGATGAGAAGACATCAAGCAAAAACAGCACACAGACGAGCAAAAACAAAACAAAATAAAACAGCCAATGAGCAGACAACAAGCAAAAAACGAGTAAAGAGAGGAGCATGCCATGAGGGGTAGAGTACTTGCTAGCTGTGTGACCTTGATCAAGTTAATCAACTTCTCTGTGCCTCAGTTCCCTAATCCATTAAATGGGGTAATTATTAGAACCTCCTTACAGAGTTTAGTGAAGAATGGAATGAGTCAATATATATAAAGCACTCATCTTTGGCTATTTCTCTAATAATTTCAGTAGTTCAGAGTGCCTATAACCACCTACACTACTTTAGGTTTACTTTTTGGGCAGTACAGACTAAAAGATAAATCAGGTTTAAGTCCTGGCTTTACCACTTATCAAAACTATGGCTTAGGACAGTTAATCTCTCTATGCTAGTTTCCTCATTTGAAAAAAAAATAACAAAAACTGTGGATAATAACAGTACTTGTTTCATAGGTTTATTATGAAAATTAAATAAAAATAATGTATGCAAGTACTTAGCACATTATCTGACACATAGTAAGATTCGATAAGTGTTAGCCATTAGCCTTTTTCTTTTTTTTTTTAATTTCTCTCCCCTTCCCCCCTACTCCAGTTGTCTGCTCTCGGTGTCCATTTGCTGTGAGTTCTTCTGTGACCACTTCTATCCTTATCAGTGGCACGGGAATCGGTGTTTCTTTTTGTTGTGTCATCTTGTTGTGTCAGGTCTCTGTGTGTGCGGCACCATTCTTGGGCAGGCTGCACTTTCTTTCGCACTGGGCGGCTCCCCTACACGGGGAACACCCCTGCGTGGCACGGCACTCCTTGTGCACATCAGCACTGTGCATGGGCCAGTTCCACATGGGTCAAGGAGGCCCAGGGTTTGAACAGCAGACCTCCCATGTGGTAGGCGGATGCCCTATCCATTGGGCCAAGTCCGCTTCCCTTAGCCTTTTTCTTAAATCTGGGGTCCACAGATAAAACTTTGGAGGCAGAGGAGACACAAACTCCCTAAAATTGGGTATAAAATTTTACATGTAAAGTATATGTGATTTTTTCTTGGGAATGGGACTCATAGCTCTTATCAGAAAATTCAGAACTGTTCCCCTTGACCCCAGAGATTACAGAAAACCAAGAGATCACTAAATGAGTAAAAGAAATTAGAGTTGGATATACCAGAAATAATCAGTTTAAAGCACATAAGTATACTATTTTACCTAGAATGTAAGAAATTAAATTGACACTATAGTTAATCTGATAATGAAATTTTTAAAAAGGAAAGTGTATTAAATTTATTGCACAACTGGAATTTTCAAAAGACTTAATAGAAGCTGGCAAATTTTCAAGGACTAGTAAGAATATGTTATAGTAGCTTGAATCAGACATGGCAGCAGGGTAGAACAGAAGGGCCAAAATTAAAACAAAAGGAATATGATAGCTTCATTGGGTCCTGTTTCCCATTGTATTCATCAAGAACATCTGGTACAAAGAAAAACAATATAGAAAATAAAGGTACCCCATGAATGCAATTCTAATTTGGAAGAAAAACATTCATCTTTCAGCATTAATTGCTTTTCCCTAGAGGAAAAAGAGTAATAAATGATCCAAGCAACCAAAAAACATAAGCCAATTTGCCTGGTCCCCGTGTTAATGACAGACTGAGAAAATTAGGAGACAGGTGGCAAACTCCTCCTTCCAACTCCACCTCAGTGGGAAAAGGCTTGGGGACTTTGGAGGAAACGTGGTATATTTACTGTGAAATTCTTCTAATCAAGAAATAAGTGTTTGGAAGAGGGAACAAATCCAAACACTTTCCCACTTGTCTAGGATGTAAATAAATACGTGATTTTTTTTTTTTGAGTAATCAGGTGATAAACCCAGGACCTTGCACATGAAAAGCAGGTACTCAACCACTGAGCTACATCTGCTTCCTAGTAAAAGTTGTTTTTTCCATTTGTCTTTTTTGTCTGTTTGTAGGAGATACTGAGGATTGAACCTAGGACCTCGTACATGGGAAGAAGGTGCTCAAACACTTGAGCTACATCCGTTCCTCAAATCTATTATTTTTAACCTCAGGAGTTCAGGTAGTGTTTTCCATCAATAAAATGATACTCTATATAACAAAAATATGAGGAGGGAATGGCACTAATATTTAAAGAGTGCCTACTATGTACCAAAATCTTTATTTCCATAATCTTACTTAACCCTTCACACAATACTCTTCTGCTAGATAGAAACTGCCCTCCCCATTTCACAAATGAGGAAACTGAGGCTTAGAGAAGTTGATTAATTTGCCCAAGGTCCCCCCCCATCTACTAAGTGGTTGAGCTGGGCTGTGGACCCAGAGTTTCCTGATTCAAAAACTTATGTTTTGGGGAAGAGATGTAGCTCAGGTGATTGAGCACCTGCTTCCCATGTACAAGGTCCCAGGTTCTATCCCGAGTTCCTCCTAAAAACAAAAAAACAAATGAAAAAAACCAGCTCTTATTGGGAAGAAGATGGAGCTCAGTGGTTGAGTGCCTGCTTCTATGTATGAGATCCTGGGTTCATTTCCTGCTATCTCCTAAAAAAAAAACACAACAACTTATGTTCTTCTTCTTTTCCAACCTATCTTTCCTAACTATGTGAGCAGCTGTGGAAAAAAAAACATTTTGCAAGAGCATTTCTATACCTGGTATTCATTTTGGATCCTGCAAGAGGATATATAGACTCCATGATATTTAGTGAATGATTTATCCAATTTCAAATGCTTGGTATCCTAAAGAAGAGAATATTATAAATGAGTGATAAAAACAAAGAATGAGAAGAAACATGATTTAACCACATATTAAGAAAATCATAGGCAAACGTATCTAGGATACTTATATTTAGTGTGATTATGGATGAAGAAGATAATATGCTTATGGATTGTGCTGATCATTTTCATACTTTAGAGTCATTCTCCCTATAGATTAATGTTAATAGTTATTCCAGGCAAACAAACAAAACAAAAAAATCTACCAATGTACCTACCTATTATTAAGGGAAGGACAGGTTCTTCCCCAATATCCTTGCATCAACTTAATGAGCTAGGTAGGGGAGGTAAGATTTTAACCAGATTTCACCCACATACATATACACATTTGATGCATATTATATGACTGCCAAGGTCATATACCTTGTGAGAAGATACTCTACATCTAGAATTGGAGGTTTTCTGATACCCAGGCCTATCCTGCTCTTGCCATTACATCAAGGTAGAAAATTGTTGCAGTATTTTTACATATTATGTAATCCTTACGTATTGTTACTTCACAGTTGATAGGATCTTTAGGGGCGGAGAAAAGAATCTAAACATTAACTTGTTTGCAAATGTGGCAAAGCTTAGAAAAAAATTGCAAAATATCTTTATTCATGTTGCTATTCAAACAATTTATTTTGAGAACTGTATTATCTAGTTTTTCTTTACTCCTCAGAGAGCTAGTATGAGATTTAAAGAAACCAATTAGCATTTCTTTAATCTAACACAGTAATACCAAATTGCTAAATTAATAAGATTTTGACCAAAAATCTCACACTTTGTGCAAAACCACAAACCATTAGACAGGAACAATTTTGGTTAGGTATTTACTGGACCTATAATGGAGTTATCAAGGAATCTTAAGTCTTGTGGAGATGTAAGACAAATTCTGCATCCCCACAAACCGACTTGTACCAGTGCTAAATCAGTGTCCTTTTCTTGCTCTATGTGCCCTCTCTGGGTAATCTCACCTACTCCCATTGCTTCCACAACCATCTACATACAGCAAATCCTTTAGCTTCCACCTCTCTTCTGAGTTTCAAATTCATATTTCTAATTGCCCACTGGATATCTCCACCTAAGCATTATCGACACAAAATACCATCCTCATTTACATATAGCCTACATAAAGTGAGGAGTGCGAGGACGAACGCGAAAGGGTCTCAGTCCTCAAGAAATGTGCACAGCAAAAACAATGTTAAATGGCACTTTTTCGATCTCAACCCTCATTCACAAACCTTAGTTCAAACGACTTATGGTCCACTTAGTTTCCCCTATCAGTCCTCCTTCCCATCATCGACCCCAGGCTCCTGAACTTTACCCGCCGTCCTTATCGGGTCCCACCGGGAGATTCCCGAACCCCGGGAGAGACCCTCACCTGCTCCCCGCTGCCGCCCCTCAAGAGGAACCAGCTGTTCAAAGTCCCACTCACCGCAACCGCCGCCCAAGCCGGGGTCTGTTTGTTGAGCCAGAGAAAAGGTTGGCTCCAAGGAGGGCCACCGCCACGGACTCGGGCCCCGCCTCTAGGACGTTGGGGTCGCGGGAACTGAGGCGGCAAACACAAGCCCGTGAAACCGAAGACCGCGCCGCGCCCGCTGAATGGCCAGACGCCCGACCCGTCAGGAAGGGGGGGCGGTGCTAGTTGCGTCATGCACAGTCGTCGGGACGTACTGGTCCGCCAGCCAACCAGCGCCCCGCGCCGGTCCCGCGCTTGGCCAATCCCAAGCCTCCTAGGGGAACAGAGGGCGCCACCCGCGCTCCAGAATAAGGATCTGGTAGATTTAAACCTTTCATTCGGTCAACTGTTGAGTTCCGAGGTGGGGCGGGCCTTACGCACGCGCAATGAGAGGTAGGAAGCCGGATGTGCTCGCTGTCCTGATCGTCGCTCGGTTACCGAGGCGACTGGAAGGGAGCGCACTAGGGGTAGTCTCCAAACCAGTTGCTTGGGTGGGCAAGAGAGAGGGGAGTTAGATTTCTTCCAGTTGCCTTTCTAAAAAGCATCCCCTTCTCCTCAGTAACACAAAAAGTTAAAAAAAAAAAAAAAAAGATTACTGTTGTGCCTCAAAGAATGTGGCATTTTATAAACCGTTTATACTTATCTCCATAACGTCGATACTGTGCCTTCACCGCCATTATCTTATTCGATTTCCTCAACAGTTAATGTAGACAAGCGTTATTATCCGTATTCAACGAGGGAGAAAACTAAGGATCACACAGCTATTTAGTGCGGAGTCAGGATTTGAAATGACACTTTGCTCTATGCTCCACTTTTTCAGTCTCCGGAGCAATACGGAAGTGTCTGAGCTGCATTTTTAAGTTGTCCTGTTTTGAATAAGCAACCACTCTTTATAGAGAGTGAAAACACTATGCTGAAAAATGTGCCAAACTAGCCAAGAAATATGTGTTCCACAGAGTCATTTTCTACTTGTCCTGGAAAAGTTCCTGGAGTATAGTGCACACATCTTAAGGAAAATGATGGCGGTTTCCTCAGTTCAGCATGAAAGCATGAATAAGAAAACCTAAAGAAAATGGTGTGGAAGAGCACCAGGAGTGCTTGGAATCTAGCCATCCCATTTGCCAAGGCCTTACCTGGACCAAATTCACTCTGGATAGGTATAGCTAATAATAAAAGAGCTATATTTTTAAGTGGTAGCTGTAGGTCAAGCACTGTGGTAGGCACTTAACATACATCATTAGAGGTGGATATTGATATTCCTATTCTATATATGAGGAAATAGAGGCTTGGAGAAGACAAGTAACGTTCCTGAGTTTGTACATGCTATCTGTAACTCACAAAGACACAATACGTGCTAGTTTTGTTCACCCTCTATCCACGGATCAATACCTTGCTCATGGTAAACAATAAATATTTGTTCAGTGAGAACCCACAGAGCTAAATAAGTAAAGGAGCCAAGATTCAATCCAAGTGAGAGAATGAAACATAGAAGATACCTGAAGATCAGGACCTGGCTATCACATTGTCAGTCCAGAGATTCAAATCCCCTAAATATATCTTAAACCCCAACATTAACTGCACCTCCAGCACATTAGCATGAAAGTCTTATGAAGGGAGATCCCATCTGAGTCCAGATTCATCACACATAAACACCATTTCCAAAGAGGGGCCATCTGCCCTGGTAGTTAACCCCATCGGCCATGACCATAACTCCCATGGGTCTCTTTAGCCCTCGAAGGAACCGATATCTGGGGGTTGTATCTGCTTTATCTGTCTCTCTGACTCTGCTCAGTTGTGCATGAGGGCAATCCTTCTGCCAGCCTCCAGACTCTTTTTTAGAAACTCGTAGCCATATAAACTCATTTCTCCTTTCCATTTCCCCCTTACTTTAGGTCAAACAGCATTTTAAAGTCATGGTATTTTATGTAGACATGGATATTCTGCTGATCCGCATTGAACCTTCCGTATAAGGTCATTTTCCAGTTGCATCATCAGTTGGTAGTTGATAGTGGTCCCTCGGTGCCAGGGAGGCTCATCCCCGGGTGTCATGTCCCACGCTGGGGGGAAGGCATTGCATTTACATGCTGAGTTTGGCTTCGAGACTGGCCACATTTGAGTAACATGAAGGCTGACAGGAGGAAATTCCCAGGCACAATGTTGCTCTAGGCCTTGTTCTTATTTTAGGTTTATCAGCTCACAAGCATAGTCATTAGCATCAGGGGCTCACTGTTGAACCCTCACTCCCTCCCGGTCCCCGCCACTGTACCTGGGAGACTGTCGCTGCTCCCCTAGGGACCACAACAGAGCACCACTGGCCAGGAACCCAGTACCCCCCCTGCTGTGGTTTTTAATTGTTGCCACTATGAGTATATCCAAACATTACCATGCACCCTGGACATATGTTCTGTACAGCTCCCTGTCAGCCATATATCACCTGTCATTGGTATCCCATACCAGTATCCCTCCATTGCCATTGTTGAAACACTCTGTGATCCAGAACTCCCCGAAATTTGAAGCCCAATATAATGTCATGGTCCCTTACTAGGGAATGGCATATAGCGATGGGTTTAAAGGATAGATAAAGAACTTGGATAAAGTTAGATAAAGAACTTAGATAAAGAATGTTGACTTGAAAAAATTCCACATCCTATCTTTTTCTTTTTTTTTTTTCTTCCCCCCCTAATTATTCAGCTTTTCTTCACAGGAGTCCTAGACCACAGCAATGTATATATATAATATACAGTACTCCCACACATCCCCAGAAAACCTTTTCCCTTCCACAGTGATACTCTTACGCCCTATTCATATCATATTTACTTAAAGTGATGTACAGAGTCTGAGACATTAGCTTTCTAACAAGGTGACATCTGTGCTTACATTATGGTGCATACTTTAGGATACACAGTTCTTTACATTTTTAGTTATCCTATGTTTTACATTATGGTTTACATTATCAGTCTGTCATCTCCTATATGTTATGGTGTAATATTACATGTTTTATATCCATCCTTGTGTACTCTCAAGAAACTCCTCTCTTACCCCCCATTTACTTTGGTTCCACACATTTAACGTCCATTTTCCCTTCCACCTTGGTGCCCACAGTGACAGCCAACCTCCGTTTCCTGAGGAGCCACTTCCAGAGATAGATGGAATAGTGTTCAGGGCCTAACTTGCTCAACTGCCCCAATGCCCTGGGAGCCACCCTTTCTCTCGAGGGATACAGTTCCCTCTATTTGATGGCATTAGTCCTCCCCAGGATGTGGGTCCACCCCCACTCTCACTACTTGGGTTTCTACCCCATGGTGTCACCCACTCTGGCAGAATGAGCATTTAGACATTCTCCAGGAGCCCGTCCTGCATCAGACCCTCCCCTCCGAGCATTCTAAACAGGTAACCCTCTTTATTATATTTTGATATGATTTTCTCGGCATTTTACTCTCCACCAACACCTGACCCTCTCCTGTGTTCGTATGCTACCCCTCCCTCCCCCCACTTTTGGGCAACGTTACCCATCCGTCCCTCCCCAGCCACCCTCAAACCCGCAAAGCCCCAACCAAAGGCAACCCCTTGCCCCCCTTTTATCTCTTCTTTGTGTTCATACTTACCACCATCTCATCTTAAATTCCACCCCTGCAGACATCGGCTCATATCCTTCCTCCACCCTCCGATTTCCTGTAAGCCTATCGTTCAGTCTCTTGCTATCTAGGGCAGCTTGTTTATTTCATATCATTGAGGTCATGTAGTATTTGTCCTTCAATGTCTGGGTTGCTTCACTCAACATAAGGTTCTCAAGATTCATCCATGTTATCACATGTGTTTGTAGTGTGTTTGTTCTTACAGCCGAGTAGTATTCCATTGTGTGTATATACCACATTTTATTGATCCACTCATCTGTTGATGGGCATTTGGGTTGATTCCAACTTTTGGCAATAGTGAACAATGCTGCTATGAACATTGGTGTACATATATCGGTTTGTGTCCTTGTTTTCAGTTCTGCTGGGTATATACCCAGCAGTGGTATTGCTGGGTCATATGGCAAATCTATGGCTAGTTTTTTGAGAAACCGCCATACTGTCCTCCAGAATGGTTGGATCCTTCTGCATTCCCACCAGCAGTGGATGAGTGTTCCCCTTCCTTCACATCCTCTCCAGCACTTGTATTCTTCTGTTTTTTTCATAGCTGCCAATCTTATGGGTGTAAGATGGTATCTCATTGTAGTTTTTATTTTGCATTTCCCTGATAGCTAGAGATTTGGAACATTTTTTCATGTGCTTTCTTGCCATTTGTATTTCTTCTTTGGAGAAGTGTCTGTTTAAGTCTTTTTCCCATTTTTTAAATGGGTTGTTTATCTTTTTATTTTCAAGATATAGGAGTTCTTTATATATGCAAGTTATAAGTTTCTTATCAGATATATGATTGCCAAATATTTTCTCCCACTGTGTGGGCTCCCTTTTTACTTTCTTGACAAACTCCTTTGAGGTGCAGAAGGCTTTAATTTTGAGGAAGTCCCATTTATCTATTAGTTCTTTTGCTGCTCGTGCTTTTGGTGAGATATTCATAAATCCATTTCCTATTACAAGGTCCTGTAGATGTTTCCCTACACTGCTTTCTAAGGTTTTTATGGTCTTGGCTCTTATATTTAGGTCTTTGATCCATCTTGAGTTGATCTTTGTATAAGGTGTGAGATGGTAATCCTCTTTCCTTCTTCTACATATGGCTATCCAGTTCTCCAGACACCATTTGTTGAATAGGCCACTCTCTCCCAGTTGAGAGGGTTTGGTGGCTTTATCGAATATTATGTGGTTGTATATGTGAGGTTCTATATCAGAGTTTTCAATTCGATTCCATTGGTCTATGTGTCTCTCCTTATGCCAATACCATGCTGTTTTCACCACCGTAGCTTTATAGTATGTTTTGAAGTCAGGTAGTGTGATTCCTCCAATTTCGTTTTTCTTTTTCAGTATGTCTTTGGCTATTCGGGGTCTCTTTCCTTTCCAAATAAATTTCATAGTTAGTTTTTCTAGTTCCTTAAAGAAGGCTGCGTTGATTTTTATTGGGATTGCATTGAATGTGTAGATCAGTTTTGGTAGGATAGACATCTTAATAATGTTCAGTCTTCCTATCCATGAACAAGGAATAGTCTTCCATTTATTTAGGTCTTCTTTGATTTCCTTGAACAATCTTGTATAGTTCTCAGTGTATAAGTTCTTTACCTCTTTAGTTAAATTTATTCCTAAGTATTTGATTTTTTTATTTACTATTGTGAATGGTATTTGTTTCTGATCTTGCTCCTGATCTTGCTCATTATTGGTGTACAGAAATGCTACTGATTTTTGCGCATTGATCTTATAACCTGCGACTTTACTAAACTCATTTATGAGTTCTAGAATCTTCGTTGTAGATCTCTCAGGGTTTTCTATGTATAGGATCATGTCATCTGCAAATAATGAAATTTTGACTTCTTCCTTTCCAATTTGAATGCCTTTTATTTCTGGTTCTTGCCTCAGTGCTCGAGCAAGTACTTCTAAGACAATGTTAAATAGGAGTGGAGACAGTGGGCATCCTTGTCTTGTTCCTGAGTTTAGAGGGAAGGAGTCTAGGATTTCTCCATTGTAAACAATATTGGCTTTAGGTTTTTCATATATACTCTTTATCATGTTCAAAAAATTCCCTTGTATTCCAATCTTTTGGAGTGTTTTTATCAAGAAAGGGTGCTGTATTTTGTCAAATGCTTTTTCTGCATCAATAGATATAATCATGTGATTTTTTTCCTTCAATCTGTTTATATGGTGTATTACGTTGATTGATTTTCTTATGTTGAACCATCCTAGCATACCTGGGATGAATCCCACTTGGTCGTAGTGTATAATACGTTTAATGTGTTGTTGAATACGATTAGCAAGTATTTTGTTAAGTATTTTTGCGTCTAGGTTCATTAGAGAAATTGGTTTGTAATTTTCCTTTCTTGTGATGTCTTTGTTTGGCTTTGGTACTAGGGTAATGTTGGCATCATAGAAGGAGTTGGGTAATGTTCTTTCTGTTTCGATGTTTTGGAATAGTTTCAGCAGGATTGGTGTCAGTTCTTTCCGGAATGTTTTGTAGAATTCACCTGTGAAGCCATCTGGCCCTGGGCTCTTCTTAGTTGGGAGATTTTTAATAACTGATTCTATCTCTCTGCTTGTGATTGGTTTGTTAAGATCATCAATTTCTTCTTTTGTCAATATGGGCTGCTTATGTGTTTCTAGGAATTTGTCCATCTCCTCTAAATTGTCATTTTTGTTGGAATATAGTTTTTCAAAATATCCTCTTATGATAGTCTTTATTTCTGTGGGGTCAGTGGTGATATCGCCTTTCTCATTTCTTATTTTGTGTATTTGCATCTTCTCTCTTTTTTTCTTTGTTAGTGTTGCTAAAGGTTTGTCAATTTTGTTAATCTTCTCAAAAAACCAGCTCTTGGTCTTGTTTATCTGTTCAAGTGCTTTCTTATTTTCTATTTCATTTAGTTCTGCTCTTATCTTTGTTATTTCCTTCCTTCTTCTTCCTGTTGGGTTACTTTGTTGTTGTTTTTCTAATTCCTTCAAATGTGCAGTTAATTCTTCAATTTTTGCTCTTTCTTCTTTTTTGATATATGAATTTATGGCTATAAACTTCCCTCTCAGTACCGCTTTTGCTGCATCCCATAAATTTTGGTATGTTGTGTTATCATTATCATTTGTTTCAAGGTAGTCATTGATTTCTTTTGAGATTTCCTCTTTGACCCACTGTTTTTCTAAGAGTGTGCTGTTTAATTTCCAAATCGTGGTGTGAAATCTGGGCTTCTGTCCCTTGCAAATCTCCAGCTTGACTCCACTGTGGTCAGAGATAATGTTTTGTATGATTTCAATCTTTCTGAATTCGTTCAGCCTTTCTTTGTGGCCTAGCATATGATCTATCTTGGAGAATGATCCATGTGCGCTTGAGAAAAATGTATATCCTGCTGTGTTTGGGTGTAGCGATCTATATATGTCTATTAGATCGAGCTCCTCTAATATACTATTCAGATGTTTTGTTTCTTTGGTGATTCTCTTTTGAGATGTTCTGTCCAGAGTTGATAGTGGTGTATTAAAATCCCCCACTATAATTGTAGATGTATCTATTCTTTCACTTAGTTTTTCCAGCGTTTGCCTGACGTATTTAGAGGCACCCTTGTTAGGGGCATAGATATTTATGATTGTTCGATCTTCTTGACAGATTTTCCCTTTGACTAAAATGTAGTATCCTTCTTTGTCTCTCACAATTGTTTCGCATTTAAAGTCTATTTTGTCTGATATTAATATAGCTACTCCTGCCTTTTTTTGGTTATTGTTAGCTTGTATGATTGTTTTCCAGCCATTCACTTTCAATCTCCATGCATCTCTGGGTCTAAGATGTGTCTCTTGTAGACAGCATATGGATGGGTCATATTTCCTTATCCAATGTCCCAGTCTGAATCTTTTGATAGGTGAGTTTAATCCGTTGACATTCAGTGTTATTACTATCAAGGAATTATTTGTGTTAGCCATATTTTGATTGGATTTGTGTTTGTCATATTTTGTTTGTATATATTTTTTTGTCTTTTTTATTGTTGTTGTTGGTCTTATACTCTCCTCCAACTTTGCCTTTCCTGTTTTTTCCTTTCTTCCTGCAGCACTCCCTTTAGAATTTCTTGAAGGGGAGGTTTCTTGTTGGTATACTCTTTCAGTTTCTGTTTGTCTGCGAATATTTTGAACTCTCCATCATGTTTGAATGCTAGTTTAGCTGGATAGAGTATTCTTGGTTGGAAATTTTTTTCCTTTAGTACCTTGACTATATCATACCACTGTCTTCTTGCCTCCATGGTTTCAGAAGAGAAATCAGCACTTAATCTAATTGAGCTTCCCTTGTATGTGATGGTTTTCGTTTCTCTTGCTGCTTTTAGGATTTTCTCTTTGTCTTGAGCATTGGATAATTTGACAAGTATATGTCTTGGGGTGGGCCTGTTGGGGTTTATGACTTGTGGAGTGCGCTGTGCTTCTTGGATATGTACATCTGTCTCTTTCAGTAGATTTGGGAAGTTTTCAGCCATTATTTCCTGCAACACTCCTTCTGACCCCTTTCCCTTCTCTTCACCTTCTGGAATGCCTATAATACGTATGTTTGAGCGTTTTGCATTGTCATTCAGGTCCCTAAATCCTAATTGGATTTTTTCTATCTTCTTATTGACCCCTTCTACTATCTGTTTGATTTCTGATGTACTGTCTTCCACATCACTAATTCTCTGCTCTGTCTCTTCTAGTCTGCTGATATTTGCTGCAAGTGTATTTTTGATTTCTTGAACTGTGGTGTTCATTCCCATCATATCTGTTATGTTTTTGCGTATGTCTGCAATTTCCCCTCCAAGTGATGTCTTCATGTTGTTAACCTCTTTCATTACTGCATCAAATTTGTCGGTGATAAATGTTCTGAGATCTTTCATTGCTTGTGCCAAGTTTTGCTCCCCTTCGTGATTATTGGTTTGTTGACTGGATTCAGCCATGTTTTCCTGATTATTGGTTTGGTTTGTAGATTTTTGTTGCTTTCTGGTCATCTCTTTATTTTGACGAATTTAATCAGTTCCTTAGCTTCTTTGTCTGCTCTTGGAGGTTAATTAGTTGTTATTTTTGCATAGGTGTTATATCTTCTCTTTGTCACTTTTTTCTTCTTATTCTAGTTACTTGTTGTTGGTTAAGTTCACTTTAGAGGAAAGTATTAGTGTTGGGGAAAGGCAATTGTGTAAGCAAGGGAAAAGTGTAAAGTAGTATTGGTGATGTATGTTAACAAAGCAAGAATATGAGATCTGGGAGGATGGAGGTTAGATTCATGTAGATTCTATAGAGTTATAGCTGTAGGTAGAGTACCTTTTATGAAGTAGATGACTGAATATGGGAGGAATATGGTATGAACTACAAAGCTATTGTTTTCATGAGAGAGGGAAAAAGAAAAGAAAGGTAGTAGTTTCAAGAGTGGATAACAGACAGAAAACAGAACAAAGGTATTAGAAATTAAGAGTTAGACACTTTGTGGATCAAAGAACGGGAGGTGGGGGGTGGAATATAGGAGAGACAGTAGATGATAGTGGATATCAAGATGCAGGGGAAGGGGGGGATAGTGTAGGTAGCCTAAATCAGTTCACACAGAAATGAGGCAGTGGAGGATGGGAAAACCCAGCAAATGTGAGGTGTTCCCTGTAGCACCTATTGTATACTTGAATTAAAATAAAATAAGTGGAAGATGAGGGACAAGAGGGAAAGAGAAAACCGAAAAAAAAAACTAATTATAATAAAGAAAAAAAAAAGATAAGAAGAAAGGAAGAAAGAAAAAGAGGTTGGGCAAACGGTGGGGAACGGATGGGGGGGAAGAGATACAGGTATACACGTGTCACAATTGCAACACTATCTAAAACAACAACTTCCCCCCGCTTTGCCCTAAAACCCCCCGTCTGTCTGCCCAAATGGGTCTGCAAGCACCTCCCTTCCCACAAACCCCCAATAGGCCGCCCAGGGCCCACGAACTCCCCAGTACTGCAGATGCTCCAAAAAAAAAAAAAAAAAAAAAATTAAATTAAATAAATTAAAAAAAAAAACACAACAAAGAACAGAAACCCCTCCGCAGGCCCGGCTCCGCCCGCCGCTGCCCGCCGCGGAGGCCTGGACCGGCTCTGCCCGGCTCCTTACGCCGCCGGGGCCTAGCCTGGCTCCGCCCGGCTCCGCTCACTACAGCGGCCCAGCCGGCTCCCGCGTCCACCTCCTGCCGCCGCGGCCTGGACCGGCCCCGCCCGGCTCCGTACGCCGCCGCGGCCTGACCCGGCTCCGCCCGGCTCCGCTCGCTACAGCGGCCCAGCCCAGCTCCGGCGTCCGCCTCTCGCTGCCGCGGCCTGCACCGGGCCCGCCCGGCTCCGTAAGCCGCCCCGGCCCGGCTACGCCCGGCTCCGCTCGCTACAGCGGCCCAGGCCTGGCTCTGGCGTCCGCCTCTCGCCGCCACGTCCTGGACTGGCCCCGCCCGGCTCCGTATGCCGCCTCGGCCAGGCCCGGCTATGCCCGGCTCCGCTCGCTACAGCGGCCCAGGCCCGGCTCCGGTGTCCGCCGCCCGCCGCCGCGGCCTGAACTGGCCCCGCCCGGCTCCACACGCTGCTGCGGCCCGGCTCGGCCTGGCTCGGCCCCGCCCAGCCCCGCTCGCCGCCTGCGCAGCCCAGCCCGGCTCCGGCGTCCGCCGTTGCGGCCCGGCCTGGCTCAGCCCCACCGAGCTGGGCTAGATGCCTCGTCTCCGCCTACCCAAGGAGGGAATCCTCTACAGGTAGCTGGGATCTCCGTGTATATTTCACAGACGGATCCTCTCTGTTACCTTCCCTCCAAATCGATGTCCAGACACCTCCGGACCAGCAAAAATCCTGAAACAATCCGGTCCCAAAGAGTCTCCAACGCCGCCCAGCCGATTCCCTGCAGAAGACCCTAACAGGGATGTTCACTCAGCCGCGATCTTGCCCCCTCTCCGGTATTTGTTTCTTGATTTCCTCCTGAGCTTGCTCATTATTGGTGTACAGAAATGCTACTGATTTTTGCGCATTGATCTTATAACCTGCAACTTTACTAAACTCATTTATGAGTTCTAGAAGCTTTGTTGTAGACCTCTCAGGGTTTTCTATGTATAGGATCATGTCATCTGCAAACAATGAAATTTTGACTTCTTCCTTTCCAATTTGAATGCCTTTTATATCTGGTTCTTGCCTCAGTGCTCGAACAAGTACTTCTAAGACAATGTTAAATAGAAGGGGTAAGAGTGGGCATTCTTGTCTTGTTCCTGATCTTAGAGGGAAGGATTTTAGGATTTCACCATAGTAAACGATGTTGGCTGTGGGTTTTTCATATATACTCTTTATCATGTTCAAAAAATTTCCTCGTATTCCAGTCTTTTGCAGTGTTTTTATCAAGAAAGGATGCTGTATTTTGTCAAATGCTTTTTCTGCATCTATAGATACACTCATGTGATTTTTTTCCTTCAATCTGTTTATATGGTGTATTACATTGATTGATTTTCTTATGTTCAACCATCCTTGCATACCCGGAATGAATCCCACTTGGTCATGGTGTATAATTCGTTTAATGTGTTGTTGAATACAGTTTGCAAGTATTTTGTTGAGGATTTTTGCATCTAGGTTCATTAGAGAAATTGGCCTGTAATTTCCCTTTCTTGTGGTGTCTTTGTTTGGCTTTGGTACTAGGGTAATGTTGGCATCATAGAATGAGGTAGGTAATGTTCCTTCTGTTTTGATTTTTTGGAAGAGTTTCAGCAGGATTGGTGTTAGTTCTTTCCGGAATGTTTTATAGAATTGAGCTGTGAAGCCGTCTGGCCCTGGGCTCTTCTTAGTTGGGAGGTTTTTAATGACTGATTCTGTCTCTTTACTTGTGATTGGTTTGTTGAGATCGTCAATTATGTCTTTCGTCAATATAGGCTGCTTATGTGTTTCTAGGAATTTGTCCATTTCCTCTGAATTGTCATTTTTGTTGGAATATAGTTTTTCAAAGTATCCTCTTATGACTGTCTTTATTTCTGTGGGGTCAGTGGTGATATCTCCTTTCTCATTTCTTATTTTGTGTATTTGCATCTTCTCTCTTTTTTTCTTTGTTAGTCTGGCTAAGGGTTTGTCAATTTTATTGATCTTCTCAAAGAACCAGCTCTTGGTTTTGTTTATCTTTTCAAGTGCTTTCTTATTTTCTATTTCATTTAGTTCTGCTCTTATCTTTGTTATTTCTTTCTTTCTTCTTCCTGTGGGGTTACTTTGTTGTTTTTTTTAAACTAATTCCTCCAAATGTGCAGTTAGTTCTTCAATTTTTGCTCTTTCTTCTTTTTGGATGTATGAATTTATGGCTATAAATTTCCCTCTCAGTACTGCTTTCACTGCATCCCATAAGTTTTGGTATGTTGTGTTATCATTTTCATTAGTTTCAAGGTAGTTATTAATTTCTTTTGAGATTTCCTCTTTGACCCGCTGTTTTTCCAAGAGTGTGCTGTTTAATTTCCATATCTTGGTCTGAAATCTGGCCCTTCGGCCCTTGTAGATTTCCAGCTTCACTCCACTGTGGTCAGAGATATTATTTTGTATGATTTCAATCTTTCTGAATTCATTAAGCCTTTCTTTGTGGCCTCGCATATGGTCTATCTTGGAGAATGATCCATGTGCACTTGAGAAAAATGTATATCCTGCTGTATTCGGCTGTAATGATCTGTATATGTCTATTAGATCCAGCTCTTCTAATATACTGCTCAAAGTTTTTGTTTCTTTAGTAATTTTCTTTTGAGATGTTCTGTCCAAAGTTGATAGTGGTGTATTAAAATCTCCCACTATAATTGTAGAGGCATCTATTCTTTCACTTAGTTTTTCCAGTGTTTGCCTCATGTATTTGGAGGTGCCCTTGTTAGGAGCATGAATGTTAATGATTGTTCGTTCTTCTTGTGAGATTGTCCCTTTCACTAATATGTAGTATCCTTCTTTGTCTCTCACAATTGTTTTGCATTTAAAGTCTATTTTGTCTGATATTAATATAGCTACTCCTGCCTTTTTTTGGTTATTGTTTACTTGTAAGATTGTTTTCCAGCCATTCACTTTCAACCTCCATGAATCCCTGGGTCTAAGATGTGTTTCTTGTAGACAGCATATAGATGAGTCATATTTCCTTATCCAATCTCCCAGTATGAATCTTTTGATAGGTGAGTTTAATCCATTGACATTCAGTGTTATTACTTTCAGGGAATTATTTATGTGAGCCATATTTTGATTGGACTTGTGTTTGTCATATTTTGTTTTTTTCCTTCTCTTTTTGTCTTTTTTTGTTGCTTTTACACTCTCCTCCAATTCTGCCTCTCCTTCTGTATTCCTGCAGAACTCCCTTTAGTATTTCTTGAAGGGCAGGGTTCTTGTTGGCATAGTCTTTCAATTTCTGTTTATCTGTAAATATTTTGAAGTCTCCTTCATTTTTGAATGCTAGTTTAGCTGGGTAGAGTATTCTTGGTTGGAAATTTTTTTCTTTTATACCTTGACTATATCATACCACTGCCTTCTTGCCTCCATGGTTTCAGATGAGAAATCAGCACTTAATCTTATGGAGCCTCCCTTATAGGTGATGGTTTTCTTTTGTATTGCTGCTTTTAGAATTTTCTCTTTGTCTTGAGCATTGGATAACTTGACAAGTATATGTCTTGGGGTGGGCCTGTTGGGATTTATGATATTTGGGGTGTGTTGTGCTTCTTGGACATGTACATCCATCTCTCTCCATAGATTTGGGAAGTTTTCCAGCCATTATTTCCTGCAACACCCCTTCTGTCCCCTTTCCCTTCTCTTCTCCTTCTGGGATGCCTATAATACATATGTTTGTGCGTTTTGCATTGTCATTCAGGTCCCTAAGTCCTAGCTGGATTTTTTTCTATCTTTTTATTGATCAGTTCTACTATCTGTTTGATTTCAGATGTACTGTCTTCCATGTCACTAATTCTCTCCTCTGCCTCTTCTAATCTGCTGCTATTTGCTGAGAGTGTATTTTTGATTACTTGAACTGTGGTGTTCATCCCCATCATATCTGTTATCTTTTTGTGTGTGTCTGCAATTTCCTCTCCAAGTGTTTTGTTCATATTGTTAATCTCTTCCTTTACTTCATTAAGTTGGTCTCTAATATATGTTTGTTTTTTTTTTAAAGATTTGTTTATTTATTTAATCCCCCCCCCCGCAGTTGTCTGTTCTCTGTGTCTGTTTGCTGCATCTTGTTTCTTTGTCCGCTTCTGTTGTTGGCAGCGACACGGGAAGTGTGGGCAGTGCCATTCCTGGGCAAGCTGCACTTTCTTTCGTGCTGGGTGGCTCTCCTTACAGGGCGCACTCCTTGCGCGTGCGGCTCCCCTACGCGGGGGACACCCCTGCATGGCAGGGCACTCCTTGCGCGCATCAGTACTGCGCATGGGCCAGCTCCACATGGGTCAAGGAGGCCCGGGGTTTGAACCGCAGAGCTCCCATGTAGTAGACGGATGCCCTAACCACTGGGCCAAGTCCGTTTCCCTCTAATATATGTTTTGAGATCTTTAATTACTTGTCTGATGTTCTTTCTGCTCCCCTTCCTGGTTTTTAGTTTGTTCATTGGATTCAGCCATGTTTTCCTGAATATTGGTTTGTTTTGCTGTCTGGTCACTATTTTATCTTTGTGGGTTTAATCAGTTCCTTAGCTTCTTTGTCTAGTCTTGGGGATTAATTAGTTGTTGTTCTTGCGTAAGTGTTATGTCTTCTCTTTGTCACTTTGTTCTTCTTACTCTATTTTCTTGTTGCTGGCTAAGTTCACTTTGAAGGAAAATATTAGGGCCAGGGAAAGCAAAATGAGTAAGAAAAGAAAATGTGCAAAGTAGTATTGCTAATAAATGTTACTGGAGCAACAATGTGAGATCTGGGAGAATGGATATTAGACTCACGTAAGTTGCATAGAGTTATAGCAGTAAGTAGAGTACCTATAATGAGACAGTCAACTGAATATGGGGAGGAATATAGTATGAATTAAAAAGCCAGTGTTTTCATGAGAGAGGGAAAGAGAAAAGAAAGACAATAATATCAAGAGTGGATAAAAGACAGAAAACATAACAAAGGTATTAGAAATTAAAAGTTAGACAATTTGGGGGCCAAAGAAAGGGAGGTGGAAAGTAAGAGAGACAGTAGATGATGGAGGATAGCAAGATGTGGGGGAAAGGGGATAGTATCGGTGGCCAAAATCAATTCACACAGAAGAGGAAATGGAGGATGAGGAAACACAGCAAATGTGAAGCGCTCCCTGCAGCACCTATTATATAAATAAAATAAAATAAGAAGAAAAAGAGAGAAAAGAAAAAAAGAAGGAAAAAAAGGGGGTGGGCAAAGAAAAGGGAGGGAAACAAGCAAGAAAAAAGGAGAAAAAAACCCTAAGTAAACGAAAAAGGACCTTGGGGGATAAAATGGGATAAAAGACCAGGAGACAATGCAATATTAGCAACCAAGACAAAAAAAAAAAAACAAAACACAAACGCCGAGGGCTAGGATAATCAAGGACCTCAGATGGACCTCGGGATGCAGTGGATTCAGGGATCGGAAGTCTGTGATATTGTAGACTCAAGGTGTGTGAGTCTCTGGAGCATGTGCCACCAGGGTTTAGGGGACACAGACCTGGGGACCACACATCCGGTTAACAGGGGGCCTGGAAGCACCACAACACAACACAGCCTTCAGGGATCCCCACAGCTGGGCACCACCCTTAGGGAGAAGGGTCCTGCCTGCAGACTCTGAGCTCCATGTCAGAAAGCCAAAATTCCACCTCTCACAAGACTCTCTTCTGTCACTGTCTCACCAAATCGACATGCAGATACCTCCTGCCCTGCAATCCCACGAAACAGCCTGCTGGGGGCGCCGCTACACTACAAAGAGTTCAGGGACCACCGTGGATGGGCCACCAGCCCTAGATGGAAGGATTCCTCCTAGAACTTCTGACCTCCGTGTCAGAAACCAAAAGTTCCACCTCTTGCAAGAATCTCCTCTGTCACTGTCTCACCAAATGGACTTCCAGACACCTCCCGCCCTGCAAGCCTCCAAAACAGCCTGCTGGTGGCGCTGCTGCACTACAAAGAGTTCAGGGACCGCCGTGGATGGGCCGCCAGCCCTAGGTGGAAGGATTTCTCTTAGAACTTCTGACCTCCGTGTCAGAAACCAAAAGTTCCACCTCTTGCAAGAATCTCCTCTGTCACTGTCTCACCAAATCAACTTCCAGACACCTCCCACCCTGCAAGTCCCCGAAACAGCCCGCTTAGGGCTTGGGAACTCCCCAGCACAGCAAAGCCTCCAGGAATCGCTGCTGCTGGGCCGCCAGCCCCAGGGGGAAGCGTCCCGCGCACAGCCCCAACCTCCATGAAAGAGACCCAAAATTCTACCTCTTACAAGAATCTCCTCTGTCACTATCCCACTAATCAACATCCAGACACATCCTATCCTGCAAACACCTGAAACAGTCTAGTCCAGCAGGACTCCAACCCTACTCAGCCGCTTCTTTGCAGGAGCTATTATAAGGTGCACTCACTCAGACGCCATCTTGCCCCGCCTCCCCTAAGTTTTTTTAAAGATTTATTTATTTTTGTGTGATCTATGTATCTTTTAAAAATAAATAAAAAATATATTTAAGGAAAAAATGCTTTATTTCTGCCCCCCACCCCTCTTTTCAGCTCTGTGTGTCCATTTGCTGTGTATTCTTTTGTGCCTGCTTGTCTTCTCTTTAGTGATACCAGGAACCAATCCTGGGAACTCTCCAGAGTGGGAGATAGGAGCACAATCTCTTGTGCCAAATTAGCTCCCTGTTCTGCTGCATCTCTTATTGTCTCTCCTCTGTGTCTCTTTTTGTTGTGTCATCTTGCTGCCCAGCTCTCCTGCGTGGGCCGGCACTCTGCGCAGGCCAGCTCACCATGTGGGCCGGAGAACCAAACCCTGCACCTCCTATATGGTAGATGGGAGCCCAATCGCTTGAGCCACATCTGCTTCCCTTCTCTAAATTTAAAACTTCTAAAACATAAAGTCTATTGCAAAGAAAAAGAAGGTGGGGATAGAGTTGAAGCATATGCTATTTTTTTTTTTTTTGCTGAGAAATAGCTTATTTTTTTCTCACCATTTTTTTTTTAAAGATACATAGATCACACAAAATGTTACATTAAAACATATAAGAGGGGAAACAGACTGGGCCCAATGGATAGGGCATCCGCCTACCACATGGGAGGTCCGCGATTCAAACCCTGGGCCTCCTTGACCCATGTGGAGCTGGCCCACATGCAATGCTGATGTGTGCAAGGAGTACCCTACCATGCAGGGGTGTCCCCAGCATAGGGTAGCCCCACGCACAAGGAGTGCGACCCATAAGGAAAGCCGCCCAGCGCGAAAGAAAGTGCAGCCTGCCCAAGAATGGCACTGCGCACATGGAGAGCTGACACAATAAGATGACATAACAAAAAGAAACAGATTCCTGGTGCTACTGATAAGGATAGAAATGGTCACAGAAGAACACATGGCGAATAGAAACAGACAGCAGACAAATGGGGAGGGAGGGGAAGGGGAGAGAAATAAAAAATAAATCTTAAAAAAAAAAGTCCAAAAAAAAAAACCAAACATATAAGAGGTTCCCATATACCCCATAAAATAAAACGTCTTTTTCTTTAGTAATGATTCAAATACAAATAAGACTGCAATTAAACAATTTATTACCACTGGCTGAGTTATTAAAAGCAGGATATATATTTATTGCTATGTATAGAATACTTTTTGAATTGAATTAAGATGAAAGTAACTTTTTTATCTTTTATTTTTTATTTTTTAAGATTCTTTTTTTAAAAGATACATAAATCACACAAAATGTTACAATAAAAAATATAAGAGGTTCCCATAGATCCCACTTCCCACACCCCCCAGTAATTTTTTTTCTTAAGGAATACTGGGGATTGGACCCATGACCTCATTCATGGGAAGCAGGCACTCAAAACCACTGAGTTATGCTCGTTCCCCGAAAATCATTATTAAGTTGACCATTTTAGGACTGGAATGACACAGCTATATAATTAGAACAGCTTGGAGGTATATAAAGAGCTTAATTCCCCAGACATTTAAAAATATTTTCTTAGAATTATGGTATAATGCAAACAAGCACTGGCTTTAGGGACCTGGCCCCAATTCTGCCATTTAATCTCTCTGAGATTGGCTTTCCTCGTTTGCATTATCACAAAAATATTTAATGCATAATGTGTGAAAGTTAATTAACAGGGCTATCTATAAATTATTATGAGTCTAGGTGCACTGACAATTGACAGTATTAATAAATGAGCAACACATTGCCCTACATTCATAGAGATTAAAAGCACTGATATATTAAATTAGACAATAAGTTTAATGACATAAAATCTACAAATGTTATACCAAGGACCTACTACATACTGAGCTTTGTGCTAGATGATGTGGGGAATTGAAAAGATGTGACAAGCATAGAACAAGAAAGGTACAATTTTGTAAGAGGATAAAAAGAGATAATTATCCAAAGCAAACTTGTAGAAAATGTATACTTATAGAAAATGTATAAATTTATAACAAAAACAATATTATAACAGAAAATAAAAAATTTTAAAGGAAAAAGTTAATCCAAAATTCTACATCCAATTGTTTCATCTTGTTCCCTTTCATTCCCTAACCATGTGATGTAGCCTTTACGATTGACCAGGTAAATGTTCAATGTTAAATAAACAGTTTACTGTACCTGCTAATAGGTTCATGGAGGGGATTAAAGAGCTATTGTTATCACCAGGAACTGGGAAGTTATCTTCTGTCCTCTTCCTGGTTCTGCTATTTATTTACTGTACTAAGTCCAACTTTCCCTCTCTCAACATACACTTTTGAGCTAAGCTGTGACTATTGCTTTTAAAACAACTACAGCTTCACTTTTTTTTCTTTTTTAATATTCTTTATTTTTTTTACAGCAGTTGTAGATTTACAGAAAAATTGTGTGGTAAATACAGAGTTCTCATATACCCCACTCCTCATGCGCACTTAGTCTTCCCTATTATTTACATTTTGCATTAGTGTGGTAAATTTGTTACAGTTGAACAAATATTAGAATCATATTAACTAAACTCTACAAAGAGGGTTCACTCTTTGTGTTGTACACTTCTATGGGTTTTTAAATTTTTATTGTGGAAACACATGCACCATAAAAACTCCCATTTTAACTACTTTCAAATATACAATTCAGTGATATTCATTACATTCACAAGGTTATGCTACCATTACCACCATCCATTGTCAAAACTTTTCCATTACCCCCAACAGAAACTATGTACCCAGTTAGCAACAACTCTCTCCTCTGCACGTGGTAATCTGCACTCTACTTTCTGCCTTTATGAATTTGCATATTCTAGTTATTTCATATAATTGGAACCATAAGTTATTTGCCCTGTTGTACCCAGGTTATTTTGCTCAACATGATGTCTTCAAGGTTCATCCATGTTGTTGCATGTATCAGAACTTCACTCCTTTTTAGGTCTGAGTAATAGTCCATCATATGTATATACCACATTTTGTCTTTCCATTCCTCTGTTGGTGGACCTGTGAGTTGTTTCCACCTTTTGGCTGGCTATTGTGAGTAATGCTGCTATAAGCATTGGTGTACAAATATCTTTTTGAATCTCTGTGTTCAATTCTTTTGGGTATATGCCCAGAAGTGGGATTGCTGGGTCATATGATGTTTAACTTTTTTTTTTAAGGAGATACTAGAGATTGAATCCAGGACCTCATACATGAGAAGCAGGCACCCAACCACTGAACTACACTCACTCCCATGATTTTTAACTTTGAGGAACTGCCAAACTGTTTTCCACAGTGACTCCACCATTTTACATTCCCATCATCAATACACAAGGTTCCTTATTTTTCCACATTCTCACCACTACTTGTTATTTTCTGTTTTATTTATTTTAAAATTCATTCATTTAAAAAAATATATTACATTCAAAAAATATGAAGCCCCCATGTACCCCCCACCCCCGTCACCCCACTACCCCCCCATAGCAACATTCTTCTCCATCATCATGACATATACATTGCATTTGGTGAATACATCTCTGAGCATTGCTGCACCTCATGGACAATGGTCCACTTCATAGCCCACACTCTCTGTTTTATTAATAATTACAGCTTCACTTTTAAGGAACATATTTTTAAGAAGGCTTGCTAATGTCAATTTTAAAAAATCCTTTCAGACTCTTAAAACTCTTGAGAGAGGTATCACTAAAAATTTATACCTCAAGTTATGTTGACTTATTTTACTTAATTTTTTAAACTTGGATTATTTGGAATGAAGACTGTATTAATCAAAAATCACACACCAAAAATTCTCTGAAACAGAGTATTTGATTTTGCAGACAAGGAAATTGTAGGTATGGTCAACCTCCATTAGCTCACAAAGTTAATGAGCAAAGAAAAACCCATAAAAAATTTCAAAATTACCAGCCAACAACAATCTTCCTTCACTGGTCTACCTGCTCAGCTGACACAGTCACTCCTATGAATGTCAGCATGTTGTTTGCTGCCAGATTTGGCACATTGGCTTGTTAAAGACTATGTTTCCCTTAACTAATGCTCTCAATTTATTTGATAATTCACCCTTTGATAAAACTTTACAGCAATAACCATGTAAATCTCAATGCAGGGATCTTCATTTTAGAAACTCCAGTAAGTATCAGGTTAAGCAGTGAGCTAGGCTTTTCTCCAGGAAAGAGATCACAATATGATAGATGACAATCAAGGACAGAATGTAATACGCTTGGCCTACCACCCACCCAGTTATGTCACCCACATGCTATGTCTTTGCTTGATCACCCAGACTGATCCTCAAAACCCATTCCTCCTTGCTATAGTCAAGAAAGGTATCTCTGGAATTACAGGAAAACAACTGCTAAAGATCATTGTAGACAGAACCTTAGTGGTTTCTACCATATGAGTGGTAGATAGAACCTGAGCAATCACGTCATATAGTCTAAATCTTCCAAGACCTTGGAGTTCCCTTAAGAGAGTGAACAATGTTACATGTTACAACAATAACACATGGTCATGCATTTATTAATAGTTCAATTCTGTACAAAGAGTAATCAGACAATAGTTCCTTCATTCCAGCAACTTGAACATAGTATTTCCACTGTCTGACTCTTTCTTCATCTGTAAAATGACAATACTAATTCACAGCATTTTGAGGATTTTGTAAGGCAAGGCTGATGTTTAGCCAGTATGTAACTGATAAGATTCTACTAGTGTTGAAATATTTCCATATGGGTTGGTAAATAGCTATTCCCCCTGAACACTTTGAGTACCTCTTCCTCTCCTCTCCTGAAATATCCTGGATGAAACTTCCCATGACCCAGCAATTAGAAGGTTGATGCCTGGCACAGAAAAGGTGGGGGATAGATCCTGTTCCAGTCTGCATATTTGCTCCTTCTTTTTTATTATTGTTTTATTGGCTGTCTTTTTTATTGGTTACCCTGTTTTTCTGTACTGATTGTACCGGCTATTAAATAATTTGAATACCATACAGAAAAAAAGTAATATAAATGAAGTGCTTGGCACATAGTGGACATTCAATAGATATATTCATCAAATTTATTTAGTCTATAAAATGTAAATATAAATAAATTGATAGAGATGAAATTAGATTAGTGATTATGTATGGCTGGGTAAGTATAGAGGGATTGAGAGGTGACTGCTAAGGGAGTTTTTCATTTTGGAGTAATGAAATTGCTCTAAAATGTTTGTGGTGGTGATTGCATAAGATTGTGAACATACTAAAAGTCATTGATCATAACACTTTGGATAAATTGCATGGTATGTGAATATATCTCAGTAATACTTAAAAAATTTATTTAGTCTATAGGCTCAATCTATGAATTTAGTTAGGGAATGGCCCTGACTAGGTGCCATCCACCTATTAAATATATTTATTGAGGCATGTTATTATTGAGGATTTTGTTGTTTGCTTCTAGGTAGAACTCAGTGCTTCTCTGCTACCTCTAAGGAGTAGAAGCACTGGTATATGGGCTAAGACAAAATGGATTCTTTGGGGACAAATTAGGACCAGGGTGCTAAGAGATAGATCTCTCACTGTGGACAAGCAGAAGGGTTAAATGTTAAAGCATCATCATAGCATCTTTTGTGAATCCAAGCCAAGGAGGCTTGGCTCCATGTGACTTCCTGGTATGGTAAGATAAACCAGAAACTGCTTGAAGATCTTTTATCTCCTTGGCTTGTTTCTATTCCTGAGTGCTCCCAGGTTAGCTGGCCTGGGGTTGCCTTCCAACAGGGGAAAGTCTAAGGAAAAAAGGATTATCTATGCTTGCCTTAATTACACAAGAGTGTTCTCCCAGTTCTACATGATCCAGCTAGGCTCACTAAGGCTAAGTTTCCACAGAAGGGTTTAGGGTCCTGGGACAGTTTTAAAACATGGCTTTAAAATTCTTTGACACTCTTCTTATTGAAAGATAGAGTCTATGTAACCTTTTCTTGAATCTGTGCTCTGGCCTGGTTGACTGAAAGAATATGGTGGAAGCTATAATTGGCAGTTTCCACTCCCATCTCTTTGGATGCTTACTCTTGGAAGCCATTGTGCTGTAGGAGGAAGCCCCAGCCAATAGCAGATTCAAAATTGACAGTCATGTGAACCAGCCATCTTGGAACTTGATCCCTTAGCTCCCGTTTAAGTTGCCCCAGCTGAGGCCATGTGGAACAGAGATGAGCTGTTCCCATTGAGCCCAATCCAAATTGCAAGTCACAAGCAAAATAAATGTTTGTTGTTATTGAAAGCCATTAAGTTTTGATGGTTTGTTATGTAGCAGCAGATTGCCAGAACAGGCCCAAAGTGTCCATTTGCCTAAGCTTGTCCTTTCTGGAAATAACTCCCTGAGAACCCCTTGGGAGAGATGAGTATAAGTTTCACTTTCTTTTATCTTTCCACATTAGTATTTTCATAGTTGTCTAGCATAGTTGGTAGGAGATTGGCAGGGTGCAGGGAATTAAGTACTCAACCAACTGTGGTCATAGTTCTCCAAGGAGGCACAGAGATAAAAATCACCACATATTGCTACATGGAGGTATATAAGGAAGCTTTGAACCCAAACTTCTCTGCAGAATCCTTAGCTCTGGTGGACACTATCATGGGAGCAAAAAAGATTGTCTTTGTGTGTCTGGCTTAAGGTCGTCATGAAAAGCATGCCAAAAGTGTCATAGACACTTTCTCACATACCTCATACTCTTAATATCATTCAACTCTAATTGCCTGAAGAGACACAGAAAAGTGGTTTAAAATGCACAAAAGAGAAGAAGGCACATTTGTTTCAATATGGCCCTTTTGCACTTTTACCTACTACTTAGTAATATGACCAATTGTCCTTCTTCTCAGCTGACCTATGCTCCTCCTTTCTAGAAGCTGGAGAGTTTTGAGTTTTCCTTTGAACTTGAATTGGACTTCTAACACCAGTGTTATGCTAGGTCAGGGTTCAGCAAACTCTGGCCTGCAGACAAGTGTTTTGGTATAACCTACAAACTAACAATGGCTTTTATGTTTTTAAATGATTGAAAAAAATTTTTTAACGAATAATTTTGTGCCGTGCAAATTGCATAAAATTCAAATTTCAGTGTTCATATATAAAGTTTCCTTTGTTTATGTATTGTTTGTGGCTGCTCTTAAAATACAATGGCAAAACTGAGTAGTTAAGATAAGGATTATATGACCCCCAAAGCCTAAAATATTTACTATCTAGCTCTTTACAAGAAAATTTTGCCATTCCCTATACTAGGTACCAGGGACATGGCGTCAAGGGCCATATTGCCAGCAAGTGGATATCTGCCCCCTTTTCATCAAAGAACGTGAATGTGGTAGGAGTCTTACAAGTCATTTAAACCAAAGCTTTTGTTTTACCCTTCTTATATTTCCCAGTTTAAAGATATAGAAACTGAAGTTCAGAGATTCATAGGAGTTTCCCAAGGTCAGAGTGAATTACTGGTAGTACAGGAAATTAAACATAGGTCTCTCTACCCTTGGTCAAATGCCCTCTACCTCCTCATACCCATGAGCCCTAATAGTTTCACTAAAATGGGTCTTGGACATCGTATTTCTTTCTCTGTATCCGTTTCCCTATGGATAACATGAGGACTTTGGATTTATGAACTCTACAGATTCTTTCAACCCTGACTTTCTCTGCTTTTTAAATGAGATGATCCTGAGCTTTACAGCAACAATATGAGGCATGGACTCAGAAGCCCTGACTTCCAGCTCCTGCCACGAACTGGCTGGACGTACTTGGGCAACTTACTTTACCTCTTTTGGCTTCGTGTAATAATAGCATCTACGTCGGTGGCACAAGGAGGCTCAAGTTAAACTACTTGCAGAATGAACGAATGAATGGACAAACAGCAGGATGGAGAGGAGAGGGAGAACCGACCAGCTGGGGTCCTGGGAGTAGTCAAGGTGGCGCTGCAGCCAAACTAGTCCTGGAAAGCTCCTCCCTTTCCGGCCGCGGCGCGGAGGCCTTGGCTGTCACAGCGGCGGGCCGCGGCGGGCGCGGGCATTGCCCGCCCCTTTCTCTCCGCCGCCTCCTCCGCCCCGCCCAGCGCCTCCGCAACCCCGGCCGCTGTCAGCTCTCCTAACGTCCGGCAGAGACGTGGTGTATGCTGAGTCGCTGCCACTGCCAGCTGCTGCACGTCCTAAGCCTCGGCTTCCCCCTGCTTGCCCGCCGGCCGCTTCTCCTCTGCCCTCCCTGCCTCATGAAGCCGCTGGTCGTGTTTGTCCTTGGCGGGCCCGGTGCCGGCAAGGGGACTCAGTGCACCCGCATCGTCGAGGTGAGGCCCGGGCAGCTGGCGTGCTCCCTGGGGCTTGACGCGACGCCGGGCCGGCCTGTCCCACGGTCCCTGGCGGTCCGCGCGCTCCGGAGCCGTGGAGCCGCAGACTACGAGTCCCGGCGACCGCCGCGCCAGCCATGTGGCGGCGGCCAGGGAGCCGCTGGCGCGCGGCATGTCGGGACTCGTAGTCTGCGTCGGCCCGAGTCCGGGCGCCCAGAAAGGAGGGGTTGCTTGGGGTCGCTTTGGTCCTGTACCTCCTCTTTACTTACATTTTGGGGGCCAACGTTATCCCAAGAGTGGGCCGAGATATCGGGAGGCCCAGTCTCCGGGTACCTCAGAGGTCAGTGTGTCGCTGGTGTGGTGGGGTTTGGATAGAGGCCGTATTCTCCCACTGCTGCTTGAAGGGAGACCTGTTTTTCCTCTCCGCCCTTTCCCGCAGGCCATCTGAACTCCGAACCCTCAATTAACCCGGCTTTACCCTAGAAAGTAGCCCCGTGGGAGCGGGTGTTATTTTAGGTTTTCTGTGATCTGCGGATATCTCTTTCTGGCCATGTCAGGCTTTAGTGCAGTTCCAGCTCTAAAGTTCAGCCGGTTGTTGTGTGGTTGAAAAAGCGCGGAGCGGTGCACTGAGGTCGAGCTGCAACCTCTCGCCCCGCTGCCAATTTCCGCTTTGTTCTTGAACAAGTCACTCTCTTCGAATCTCATTTGCCGACTCTCTAAAGTAAAAGGAGACTGGATACCCAGATTTATCCAGAATATGAAGTACCTCTCAACTCTAAAATTGTGTTACTTTTTTTTTTTTCTTCTTCCACCAGTACAATCGATTCTGTTAATTTTCCAACCAGAGCAGCAGATGCTTGGTTAGCTAAACCCTCATACTGTGAAGAGGAAGGCAAGGCTTAACTAGAAAATTTGGGGAGTATTTTTTAATCTAAACTTCTGAAATAATTCGGTCTTTTCCACCTTTCCAGAGTATGATCTATACTAGCTTTGGGTTTTTACTTCTCTCCCGTCTATGTTCACACAGTCAACTCTTGTTCTTTATTTTATTCTCTAAGGAGAATCCAGAAAAAGTTGAGTGGTAATATCTAATTGATTGTGTTCTATAACTGGGTTTATAATTGCTGATCATTTTTAGAAATAAGAGTGGAACTAGTTCAACCAAAAATGGGAAAGTGTAAAGAAATATTTTTCTCATTATAATTTTTGTTCTTTTCATTATTTTCATCTTTATAAATTGATTTATATTTAGATTTTATATAAAGGAATTATACAATATGTTACACAATATATTTAGTTCATAGTAATGCAATCATATACTATTTGTCCTTTTGTGTCTGGCTTGCTTCACTCAATATAATGTCCTCCAGGCTTTTTGTTTTTTTTTTTTAAGATTTATTTACTTCAATTTATTTCTCTCCTCTTCCCCCCCAGCCTCCAGTTGTCTACTCTCTGTGTCCATTCGCTTCTATCCTTATCAGCGCTGTTATGGCTTCTATCCTTCTATCCTTATCAGCCGCACTGGGAATCTATGTTTCTTTTTGTTGCGTCATCTTGTGTCAGCTCTCCATGTGTGCGGTGCCATTCTTGGGCAGGCTGTACTTTCCTTTGCCCTGGGCGGCTCTCCTTATGGGGCGCACTCCTTGTGTGTGGGGTTCCCCTATGCGGGTATGCGGGGGACACCCCTGCTTGGCAGGGCACTCCTTACGCGCATGAGTACTGCGCATGGGCCAGCTCCACACAGGTCACGGAGGCCCGGGGTTGAATCACAGACCTCCCATGTGGTAGGCGGACACCCTATCCATTGGGCCAAGTCCGCTTCCCGTCCTCCAGGTTTTAAAAGACAAGTGACAAGTGGACATTTCAGACTTTTGTTTGGTGACATATGAAGTGACTCTTACATGTAAACAGCATGATAGGGCAAGGAGCAAAGACTTTAGAATCAAACTAATATGGTTTTATACCCTAATTCTGCTTTGCACTGTTACCCTAGGCCCAGAGAAGTTGTTATTCTTAGCTTGAGTTTTTCTGTTTGTAAAAAGGAGAAATAATACCTATCTTCAATAGTATTTGTGAACATTAAATGAGGTATATGTAAAATAGCTGGCACAGATAGACAGGTGCAAGTAATTTTTTCATCTACTTTAAACTTCCTGATTTTTACATTAAATTAAATTTATTATTTTTACTCTGAAAGTGTTACTTTCTTTCAAAGATTTATTTATTTATTCCCTCCCTCACCTGTTCTTTGCAGTTGCTGTCTGCTCTCTGTGTCCATTTGCTGTGTGCTCCTCTTTTCTTTAGGAGGCACCAGGAACTGAATCTGGGACCTCTCATGTTGAAGAGAGGTGCTCAGTCACTTGAACCACTTCAGCTCCCTGGTTTGTTGTGTCTGTCATTGCCTTTCCTCTCTATCTCTTTTGTTGCATATGCTTGCCATGCCAGCTTGCCTTCTCCAGGAGGCACCGGGATCTGAATGCAGGATCTTCCACGTGGTAAGCAGAAGCCCAATTACTTGAGCCACATCCGCTTCCCTGGTATTACTTTTTAAAAATTGGTTTATGACTGTTATACTTGAACGTGTTGTACATATTTTGTTTCTGAGTCATATGTGGCTTTAAATGCCCACACCCAAACTAATAATACTCATATTACTCCACTAGATAAAAAATAATCTACACATTCCGTAACTAGTATTTATTCTTTATTTTAGTGATGGCTTATAATATTTCAAACCTGTTGATTGTCAATTATAAAATTTCCATGATGGGATAATATGTTCTATATTATTTTTTAAGAATTCAGCAATTACATGAACTATTCAATCTTAAACTATTGTTGTCTTTCATGAAAACTTTTGTTTTTGATTCCAGTTGTCATAAACATTATTAAGCTGATATCACATAATTCAAAATAGTTTATAATTTAGCAAATGATACCCCTAACTCTAAAACACTGGAATGTCTTTGGCTGGTTATGTCAGAGGATTTTTTCCTTTGTGAGTTTCTTATATTTTTGACTCAGTATTTTGTTATACACAAAAACAAGCTGAATTCCAAAAGATTGCAATTTTTGGAACTAAAATACACCTTTTCTGGGTAAAAAAGTTATATAAATCAAGGTGGAATTCCCCAACTGTCGTGCCAGCACGAAATTAGTTTACAGGGTACCTGAGATGTGCCTGAAATGGAATTGTTTCTTTGGGAAAGTTTCACTGATTTCCATTTCAGGCTGCCAGAAGCTTATCTTTGGACCTGGCAGCAGAACGAGAGGCTGTCTTTCTCTCTATGGCCCTGGAACTTTTCCTTGGGATGGGGTGTGGGTAGAGAGAAGTTAGTACTTGTTTCATCACTGGAAGCTAATTTTACTACTCTGCTAATTTCCTCCACACCCTGGGGAGGAAAAGACATGTTCTGAAAGTGTTCTGAATTGGTAAGGTAAAATGTGGGGCTTGTCTTTGTCCTTCATTTGTACTCATCTTTTTCAGTGTTTTGTTTTGTTATTTTCTAGCTAATTATTTCTAAATCTATGTCTTCCAGTTCTATATTTGTTTTTCCTCCTATTTTTTTAAAAATTAAAGTTAATAGATCATAAGGAATGTTACATTAAAAAACATAAAAAAAACAAAAAACATAAGAGGTTCCCATATAACCCACTCCCCACCCCCCACCACATCAGTTTTGTTAATTATATTTTTTTGAAGATCTATACCTCACACAAAAAATGTTACACTAAAAAATATAAGAGGTTCCTGTATATCCCCCACCCCTCCACCCCACTCCTCCCATACCAACAACCTCCCTCATCATTGCAGCATACTCATCACACTCGGTGAACACATTTTGGGGCACTGCTGCAGTACACAGATAATAGTTCACCCTGTAGTTCGCACTCTCCCCCAGTACATTCAATGGGTTATGGCAGGATATATAAAGTCCAGCATCTAACCCTGCAATATCATTAAGGACAACTCAAAATCCCAAAAATGTCCCTACATCACATCTCTTCTACCCTCTCCCTGCCCTCAGCAACTGCTGTGGCCACCTCGATGCTAAAATTTCTTCTATTACTCGTCACAATAGTTTTATAGTAGAATATCAGTAAGTCCACTCTAGTACATATTTTATTCCTCCATTCTGTGGATCCTGGGATGGCGATGTCCCCTCCACCTCTAGATCAAGAGGGGGCTTAGATTCCACCTAGATGATGGGTGCAATTCCTCTGCTTACAGTTGTAGGCATTCTTGGTTCCCTGGTGTGGTGGGTGACCATCTTCACCTCCCTGTTAGCTGACCTGGGTAAGACCAACAAATTAGAGAGTAGGAGTCACCACTCTGCTAAGGCTCAGGGCCCAGCTGGCACATGGGCAGTCCAGAGATTCAGGTATGGACCATCTCTAGCACCAACCACAGGTTCAGTAAAAGTGACAGAAGAGGCATATGTAGAAAAGTCACATCTGAGTCCAGCTCCTTCATACTCAGGAGCACAAATTCCAAAGTAGGGCCCTCTGACATGGCACAGAGCTCCAAATCCATCTGCTATGACATATACCCTGTGGATCTCCATAGCCTTCAGGAGAACCAGTACCTAGGGTTGTATCTACTTTGTTTTTTTCTGGGATCCTGCTGAGGTGTGCGTAAGCGTGACCCCTCTGATGACCTCCCCACTCTTTTTAGAAGACTCTTAGCCATATCAACTCATTTGTCTTTTCCATTTACCCCTTTTTTTTTAAGGTCAAAGAACAGTTTTTAATACTTGATCCAACATGTAGGCTGAGATATTCTGCTGGTCTGATTTGACCCTTTTTTCAAGGTCTTTTTCTAGTTGCTTCTCCAGTTAGTGATTGGTAGTAATCCTTCGGTGCTAGGGAGGCTTATCCCCAGGAGTCATGTCCCACGCTTGGGGGAAGGTAATGCATTTACATACTGAGTTTGGCTTAGAGAGTGGCCACACTTGAGCAACATGGAGGCTCTCAGGAGGTAACTCTTAGGCACCCTACAGCTTAGACCTAGTTCATATTTCAGGCACACAGGCTCCTAAGCATAGTCATCAGTATCAAGGGCTCATTATTGGACCATCCTTCCCTGTTGATCTTCGCCGTTGCACTTGGGGGATTGTTCCATTGGGGAATGTGACAGAGCTCCCCTGGGTGGGAACTCAGCACATCCTCAGTTGACATTTGTAATTGTAACTGCTATAAAAATACCCAACATATATCCTAACATATTTATTTATGTTCCCTATATACATGCCCTGGACAGCTCCCTCCCACCCATGTGCCCCCCATCAACAACACCCCACACCAGAGTTCCTCCCCTGCCATAGTTGAACATCTCTGTGGTCCAAAATGTCTTCAACAATGAATCCTGATATATTGCCAAATTCAATTAATAGGAAATTGAAATACAGTGATGGGCTTAAAATTTAGAAATAGAAGACATAGTAATTTAGAAATACTGAAAGTAAAATTAAATTGGTGTATTAATAAAATGAAAAATATTATAAAACTTTGTTTCTAACGTTTTGCCTTTCATCGTTGTAACAGGTGTTGCCCTGTGTATACAGTGGCAAAGCACTTTCATTTCTTCCTCAGTGTCTACATCCTTTTTTTTTCTAGTTTTTAATTAATTTATTTATTTTTAAATTAAGTGCTAGAGTGGAGTTAATGTTGTAGAATAATTTACTTGTTACTGAAAATTGTGGTGAGGATTCTCTGTATTAAATTTTTTTTTTCATTTTAAGAACAATGTGTTAAAGTATATCATTCATGAACACATATTAACAGTAAGTATATAGTAAAAGTTGTGAAGTTACAAAGCAAACATGCATAACATCATACAAGGCAAATTTTTTAAAAATTGAGTTTTTATATTTTTAGACTTGGCCCAAGAGAAATTATAACCCAGTAACCTAAACTCATCTTTGAAAATAATGACCACATTTGTGTGTGTGTGTTAGCTAGAAAGGATATTTAAGCCTTCTCTCTTTTAAAGATTGTGAACATTTTGTTTATTATGTTATTTTCTGTATTATTTTTATTACGATTAAAGCTTATATCTATGCCAAAAAATCTAAGAATCCCCATAAATTATTCTTATCATTATCTTTGTCATAAATTCCTTCCCCAGCCCTACGTAACCACTAAAATAATTTCGTCTTCATAAATTGATTTATATTTACATTTTATATAAATGGAATCAACGATATGTAGTACTTTGTGTCTGGCTTCTTTCACTTAGCATAATGCTTTTTTTAATGATATTAACATCTTGTTAATATTAACATATATTTGTTCAGTTTCAGAGAAAAACAGTCCTATACATGCAATATTACCTATATTGATATTTCACATGAGGCTTTACTATGCTACATGTCCAATGTTACATTTTTTAGGTTTCCTTCTATTAATATACATGATCTTAGACTTTCCCTTTAAATGACTGTCATACCCATACAATAGCACTGCTAGTTACAAAGCTATGATGACCTTTCACTTTTTCTATTCATTTCCAAGATTAACAAACAACCTTTTCACCAATTCTGCAAAGGTTAACTCTCAGCTTTCCATTCTCTAACCTAATTCTATTTTCTGGTGATCCATATTCTAGTTAATAACTTCATAAGTTTACATGATATATTTAGTTCATAGTAGCACAATCATACAGTATTTGTCCTTTTTGTATCTGGCTTGCTTCATTCAACATAATGTCCTCAAGGTTTATCCATGTTGTCCTATGCTTTACGACTTAATTTCTTCTTAAAGTTGCATAATATTCCATCATGTGAATATACCACAGTTTGCTTATCCATTAATCGGTCAGTGGACACTTGGGTTGTTTTCAACTTTTGGCATGCTATGCCAAAATGCTGCTATGAACTTTGATGTGCAGGCGTCTGTTTGTGTCACTGCTCTCAGTTCTTCTTGGTATATACCCAGTAGTGGTATTGCAAGGTCATGTGGCAAGTCTATATTCAACTTCTTAGGAACTACCAAGCAATCCTTCACAGTGGCTGTACCATTCTGTATTCCCACCAACAGTGAAAAGTGTTCCTATCTTTCCACATCCTCTCCAACACTCGTAGTTCTGTCTTTTAATAGTCACCGTTCTGACAGGTGTGAAATATTATCTCAGTGTAGCTTTGATTTGCATTTCCCTAATCATCAGTGATGTTAAACATTTTTTCATGTTTTTTTTTTTTTTGCCATTTGTATTTCTTCTTTGGGTAAATGTCTATTTAAGTCTTTTGCTCATTTTTTAAATAGGGTTATTTGTCTTTTTACTGTTGAGTTGTAACATCTCTTTATATATCATGGATATTAAACCTTTATTCGACATGTGATTTCCAAATATTTTCTCCCATTGAATTGGCTGTCTTTTCACCCTTTTAACAAAGTCCTGTGAGGTGCAAAAGTATTTAATTTTGAGGAGGTCCCATTTATTTTTTCTTTTGTTGCGCATGCTTTGGGTATAAAGTCCAAGAAACCACCCCCTACCACAAGATCTTGAAGATGTTTCCCTACATTTTCTTCTAGTAGTTTTATGATCCTGGCTTTTATAGTTAGGCCTTTCATCCATTTTGAGTTGATTCTTGTATAGGGAGTGAGATTGGGATCCTCTTTCATTCTTTTGGTTATAGATATGCAGTTCTCCCAGCACTATTTATTGACTAAAGAGATCCGACCCTCTCAGTCTCCCTCTCTACTAACTGAGACTGGCTGTTGAGGATGCACTTCCCCAGGAAAAGGGAGAGAGAGGAACACAGACTAAGGCTGAATTTTATACCCTCAAATTTTAAAAACATGTACTACTTTTAGGGTCAACTGATTTTGCTCAGACTTTATCATACTTAATTGTTCAACGAAAAATGTAGGTGATGTTTGTTGTCTAAGAAATGACTCATTTTCTTTCATGATTGGCACAGTAAAGTTCTAAAAACGTTCATGGGGTCATTCTGGAGTTTAGAAGTAGGGTGGCTATATTGTCTATTCTGTGGAGGTAGCATTTCCAGAACATCTTGCTTGTAACTTTGAACTCTAGTGTCTAGAGTAGGGCTACATTGAAATGTTTCCTTTTAAATCTTTGCTGCTGTACCTCAAAGCTTGGATTTTCTCAAATGGAATATTTCTCTAAATTTCCATGTGTTTCTAGGCTATAAAACTGGACTGTTTTCTGTCTCCTCTTGTGTTTCTTGATTTCATGCCCATGGAGTGTTTCTGTATTGCTGTATTATACTCTTATTTCTCTTTTGTTTAATGAATGAACCACTTTCCAGAGAAATTATCATTTGAATTGGTGTTTGCTTTTTTTTGGTCTTTATTTATTTTTTTAATATTACATTAAAAAAATATGAGGTCCCCATATACCCCCCACCCCCCTCCCCCCACTCCTCCCCCACCCCTCCCCCCATAACAACAATCTGTTATTCTCTATAAAGATTTAGTTTTAGATTTTAAATATTATGTAGGTCCTTTTCACTCTTTCTCTTGAAATCAGATGGTGTTTTTATATTGTGATTCTTATTCTAAATGTGAGGCTACTTTAAAGTTCATTTTGATGTGCTCCCTGGATTTGATACTAACAGAACATTTAAACCTTGAGTATTGCCATGGATATTTGCCTGTTAAAGATATGTGGATAAGTATATATGCTTATTTTTTTAAATTAAAACTTGAAAGTTTATATAAATACATGTACATTGTACAAAAATTCAAACAATTTCAAAGTATGTAATGTAAAAGTGAAAGGTTTCCTTCACCAACTTCATCCTACTCCCCTTATGTAGTAATCAGTTATCAGTTTTTTTATGCCTTTCTAGTCCTTTTCTTAAAATATATTTTTTATTTATTTTTTAAAAATACGTAAGTCACAAAAAATGTTACATTAAAAATGTTCCCATATGCCCTACACCCCACACCCCATACTTTTCCCATATCAACGACTTCTTTTACAATTGATGAATACATTTTGGAGTCCTGCAACACAGCACCACTTACAGTTTACATTGTAGTTTATACTCTATCCCAGTCCATTCAGTGGGTTATGGCAGGACATATAATATCCTGCATCTGTCCCCACAATATCATTCAGGACAACTCCAAGTCCCAAAAATGCCCCCATATCACACCTCCTTTTCCCTCTCCCTGCCTTCAGCAACTCCCATAGCCACTGTCTCCATATCAATGATATAATTTCTCCATTGCTAGTCATAATAATTCTGTAGTAGAATACCAGTTAGTCCATCCTAATCCATATTTTATTCCTCCATCCTGAGGACCCAGGGGTGGCAGTGCCCACTCCACCTCTCAGTTGAGCGGGGGCTTTGATCCCACATGGCTGGTGGATGGGACTCTTGCGCCCACAGCTGTAGACTCTTGGTTCCTTGGTGTGATAGTTGTTTATCCTTACCTCCCTGTCAGCTGACCCGGGTAAGTCCAACGAACTGGAGAGTAGGTGCTGCAACACCACGGAGGCTCAGGGCCCAGCTGGCACATAGACAGTCCAGAGATTCAAGTCTCCTGGGCAAACACTAACCCCAGCACCAACCACAGGTTCAATAAAAGGGACCAAAGAGGCATGTGTAGAGAAGTCACATCTGAGTCCAACTCCATCACACTCAGAAGCACAAAATTCCAAAGTAGGACCCACTGGCAAGGCACTGAACTCTGGAGCCATCTGCCGTGACTGTAGGACCTGGGTGTCTCCGTAGCCCTCAGGAGCACCACTACCTGGGGTTTTATCTACTTTGGCTGTCTCTGAGATCCTGGTGAGACGTGCATAAGTGCAACACCTCTAATGACCTCCCGAGTTATTTTGAAGTCTCTTAACCATATAAACCCATTTGGCTTTACCATTTCCCCCTTTATTCAAGGTCTTTTTCTAGTTGAATCACCAGCTAGTGTTGGTAGTAATTCCCTCAGCACCAGGGAGACTCATCCCCAGGAGTCATGTCCCATGCTAGTGAGGGAGGTAATGCATTTATATGTTGAGTTTGGCTTAGAGAGTGGCCACATTTTAGCAAAATGAAAGCTCTCAGGAGGTAACTCTCTTTTTTTAAACATTTATTTATTTCTCTCCCCTTCCCCGCTGCCCCAGTTGTCTGTTCTCTCTATTTGCTGCATCTTCTTCTTTGTCCGCTGTGGCACTGGAATCTGTGTGCCATTCTTAGGCAGGCTGCACTTTCTTTCGCACTGGGCGGCTCTCCTTATGGGGCGCACTCCTTGTGCGTGGGGCTCCCGTATGCGTGGGACACTCCTGCGTGGCATGGCACTCCTTGCTCTCATCAGCACTGTTCATGGGCCAGCCCCACATGGGTCAAGGAGGCCCGGGGTTTGAACCCACGGACCTCCCATGTGGTAGATGGACGCCCTAACTACTGGGCCAAGTCCGCTTCCCAGGAGATAACTCTTAGTCACCCTGCAACACTAGGCCAAGTTGAAATTTCAGGTGCAACAGGCTCATAAGCATAGTCATCATTATCAAGGGCCCATCTTTCCTCACTGGTCATTGCCCTTGCACTTGGGGGATTGTTGCTGTTCCATTGGGGAATGCGGCAGAGCTCCCCAGGATGGGAGCCCAGCACTCCCTCAGTTGTGTGAATCTCTACCCACTGTGTCAATACCCAATGAACATCTGAATGTATCTATATATCCTATATGCATGCCCAGGTGAACTCCCTCCCATGCATCCCCCATCAATGACACCCCACACCAGTGCTCCTCCCCGCCATAGTTGAACCTCTCTGTGATCCAAACCTTAAAAAGTGAAGCCTAATATATTGCCAAATTCAATTAATAAGAAAATGAAGTGGTAATGATACGTTTAAAGATTAGATATAAAATACATAACAATTTAGAAAAACTAAAAGTAAAAAAATTGGGGCATTAAAAAAATGAAAATTTATAAAAAAATTTTTTTTGATGTTTTGCCACATGTACAGTGAGTGGCAAGGCAGTCTCTTCCATTTCTTCCTCAGTGTCTTAACTTTTTTTTTTCATTATGTCTTCAAAGAAGTTTTAGGTCACAGTAAAGTCACATGCAGAATATAGGGGACTCCTGTATATCCAACATCCTCCCCCTTTTCCCCTTTCCCCAACACTGATCTTTTTACATGTGGATGTTACTTTTGCTACAACTGATGTACAACATAGCTACTTACCATCATCATAGCTACTTACCATCATCAGTAGTTTACACTGTGATTTACATTTTAGACTATCCACTTTTATAAATTTTTGTTGAAATTTAACATGGCCTGTATCCATCATTGCACAATCATGCAGAACACTTCATTGCCCCCCTGTTATCCCCTCTTCCATCTATTCTATTCCGCTCTCCCTTTCCCTTCAGGGCTCATCTAGTCCTTTTATTATGCATTTATGCATACATGTCAGTCATGCATACATACACACATGTGCATACTTATTGCAGTTTTTGTTAAACAATAGATCTTAGAGAGCTTTCCATATCAGAACATATAAATAACTACTTACATAATATATATAATACTTAGCTGTTCATATTAATGAACATATGTATTTTTTATTGTTTACAAATGATGCTGCAATGAACATTCATCATGTACCTATGTCTTTTGCACCTATTTCAAAAGCATAACTCCTAGAAATGGAATTACTGAGTCAAAGGATAAGCAAACTTAAATTTAGATAGACTGCAAAATTTCCCTCTAAAAAGACTGAATCATTTTATACTCCCACAAAGTATGAGGATGCTGGTTTTCCTGATATCCTTGCTGTGGTAGTTTGAGATTATTTTATGAATATCAAAAAGAGCAAGATTATGTTAGTAAATGATCTGTTCCTCTGGGTGTGATACCCTTTGATTGTATTATATTCAGTTGAGGGGCTTTTGATTAGATGATGTGTTAAGATTAGAGGTTTTTGATTTGACTACATCAGAGGACATGACTCAGGTTGAGTCCCTGTTCCCTTGCTGGAACTGATATAAACACTCACTTAAGATACACAGAAGAGAGAACTTGGTCATTTTTGATCCTGCCATGAGTCAGAAAGGAGAAGGCTCAACAGCTAAAACCCCAGGGAGAGATGAACCGTTTGCCGTAGCTGACCTTGGTAAGGGAGTCAAGACCGATACAGGAAGCCCTCAGAGACAAGCCCTATGCCACCCTGCAGCTGGGCCCATGAGTCTCAAAAGGAAGAGGAATCCCGGAGTGGAAGGCTGAACCTGGCAGAGATCACCCACCATCCTGTTCTAGCACATGGCAGCTGACTTTGGTGAAAAGTACCTCTTATGGACCTTGAGTTGGACTATCCAGGGCCTTGGGACTGTAAGCTTTTACCCCAAGTAAATACCCTTTTAAAAGCCAACAGATTTCTGGTACTTTGCATTGGCAGCCCATTGGCAGCCTGATACACTTGCCATGGTCGGATATTACAGCTTTTCATTTTAACCAATCTGATGGGTGGAAAATGGAATGACATTGTTTTAATTTGCATTTTCATGATTATTAGTGAGGTTGAGCAGCTGTTCATATTTTTTTCTTTTTATGAATTGTTCTTATCCTTTGCCCATTTTCCTATTGTTTTCTTAGTAGGATCTCTTTATATACAACATGTATTTTCCCATCACCTTTGTGTTGGTGAAAATATTTTCTTTCAGGTTGTTATAATCCTATTATAAGATTATAATCTTATTAAAAGATTTTTGTTTTGTGTTTTTTAAAGATCTTTAATCACTTGGAATTTGGTATTGTGTATGGTATGATGCAGGAGATCTAGTTTTATCTTTTCCTAGCTAGTTGCACAAGTATCTTCATCTTTTCTTCGCTGATTTTTAGATACTGATTTTATTACTTACTGAATTCCCATTTATACACTGGTCTGTTTTGTGGACTATATTATGTTCCATTGTTGTATTTGTCTATTTTTGTACCGATTATTTTAGCTTTATAATATTTTATGCCACCTGGGAGATGGCATAAAAGTCCCTATTTTAGTTGGTAATAGTCTTTTCATTATTTAAAGTGTTGATTCTTTCTATCTAGCAGTATAGAATGTCCTCTTTTTATGATATTGGTTTTATTTAGTCCTATAGTAGTTTTTTTAGTGTCTTCATGCACTTCTTGAATTTTTAGCTTTAGGTCTATCCCTAGGTTTATATTTTTCTTGCTGTTTTGAATAGAATCTTTAAAAATATTTTTTTCCAGTTCATCCTTGCTAAGAGTGTTAGGAAGCTTTCAAGTCTTGTTTCTTTATAAGAAGATAATAAACAAATTATTGTTGGTTCTTGTTTTAGTTCCCTAGGCTGCTCAAGCAAATACCATGAAGTAGATTGGCTTAAACAATGGGAATTAGCTTATGGTTTTAAGGGTAAAAGAAAGTCCAATCACGATGTCAAAGCTATCTTTCTAGTTGAAGACTTTGGCATTCTGGGGCTGGCTGCTGGCAATCCTTGGTCCTTAGTTTGTCACATGGCAAAGCACATGGCAGAGTCTCCTGATCTCTCACTTCTCTTCCAGGTTCCTTTGATTTCAGCTTCTGACTGCTCACTCTAGCTTTTTTCTCCCTCTATGTCTGCATTTCATTGTCATATAAAGAACTCCAGTGATGAGATTAAGACCCATTCTTACTGAGGTGGGACATACCTTAACTGAAGTAACTTCATCCAAAGGTCCTACTCACAATGCTTATACCCACAGAAATGGGTTAAGTTTAAGAACATGTTTTGTCTGGGGTATATACAACTTCAGACCACCACATTTCTCATAATTTTTTTTATCCCCCCTCCTTTGTGGCTTTTTGCCTGCTGTCTGCTCTCTGTGTCTATTCACTGTGCGTTCTTCTGTGTCTATATTTTTATTTATTTTATTTCTCCTGCCTCCTTGTGGCTTGCTTGCTGTCTGCTCTCTGTGTCCATTTGTTGCGGCCTCTTCTGTGTTCTCGATTGTCTCCCTTCTTTTTTTTTGTTGCTTCACCTTGCTGAGTCGGCACTCTGCGGCATCTGCGGACGAGCCTGCCTTCACAAGGAGGCCCCAGGATGCAAATCAAGGGCCTCCCATATGGTAGACGGGAGCTCATCTGATTGAGCCACAGCTACTTCCCTCTCATAATTTTTTTATTATGCCCACTATAAAGTTAGCAAAAACACAATTCAGTCATCAATTACAGTACAATTTAGTTCAGTTTCGATGACCTATCTGGCATTAGGCCAGACAACACAGATTATAAACTTGGCTACAAATTTGGGCGTTCACACCACCCCCTTTTTGATAACTCCCTAGAATGACAGACAAATTTACTGAAAGCACTGTACTTGGAATTATAGTTTTATTTATGTCCTTTTACTATAATAATAAGCCAAAAGAAGAGACCAAAAGAAGTTACATATGTGCATAAGGTAAGGTCTGGGAGGGTTCTAAAGGCAAGCTTCTGTGTCCTGTCTTTCTCTCCACATGGAGTCAGGATGTAGTCACCCACCCAGCACGTGATGTATCTTCTCAATTGTGACAGTTCACCTAAGCTTCATGTGTGCCGATTTTTGGGGGGTTTCATTACATAGGCGTGGTTGATGGAATCAGTGCCTACCTGATTGAACTCAATTTCCAACCTTCTTCCCCTTCCACAGATCAGGCAGGTTGGGCTGACATGATAGTGGCTCATATCAGAACAGGAAAGGAGGAGCTCTCCAGAACTAGATCACTGTGCCCTGCCATGGCTACTCTCAGTACCCCAGCCAGTCGATTCCACTTTCCTTCCCACTCTGCTGCTTGTTGTTTCATTTGTTCCTTCCGCAAATAGTTAACTTGGCTTCCTGTGCTACAGACATAGAAATTATTATTACACTTCTTTTGCAGATAAAACCTGAAGCCCTAACCCCTGGATCTCATGGTTGATCTTTCTGGTGTGGCTAGCCAGCCCCCACTCTTTAAAAAAAATTTTTTTTAAAAATTTATTTATTTATTTCCCAACTAATTGTTTGTGCTTGCTGTCTGCTCTCTGTGCTGTTTGTTGTGTGCTTTCTGTGTCTTCTTGTCTTCCTTTTAGAAGGCACCAGGAACCAAACCTGGAACCTTCTACATGGGAAGCAGGTTCTCAACTGCTTGAGCCATATCCACTCCCAGTCCCTATTAAGACTATGGGTGTGGCTGGTCCCACCCTGTGATCTCCTCAGCAGGTAAACTGTAAGGTATAGGCCTGGGCCCACTATAAATAACAAAAGGAACTGGGGACAAAGACTAGCCACATTTTTATTATGTTGCACTCACCTGTATCTGTTTTAGGCTATTTGTCTGGTGGATCGGATTTTCATGTATAATAATATGCTTGTGCTTTGCTTTTGCTGCTTTCTTTTATACATTTCATTTGATGTTGAGCCAGTTTGGTAGTTGTGTTGCTTTACTGGTTGTAATTTGTAATTTAGCCACTGATTTTTTAGGACTTTGCTCCAGGAGTAACCTGTATTAGTTTGTCTAACTTCTCCCTCTTATTTAAGTGCTCTCATAGCAGATCTTGCCAGTACTCGTATAGTCGAGATTCTAGGAATATGTTCTTCACTAGATGCTTCTAGTTGTAACAACTATTAATATTTTACTATTGTTGAATACCGGGAGTATAGATATTTCTATTTTACGAATGAAGAAACTGAAATCTAAGAAACGTTAAATTTCCCAGTGCCACACACAGTTTTGACAGAGTTTATTTATAAAACCTTACCTACTAACTCCAGTTCAGTGTTCTGAGTATGTGACTTCATATAAGATTATGTTTTTGTGATCCTTGTTGAGTTCTTTGTATTTCTCTAAACATTTCCCCATAGATTTGATAATTTTGCAAGTGCTCAAATGTTATGTTTGCATATGTCATTGTCGTTCAGAGTTTTATCTCCTTTGCACATTTTTCTCAAGTCTTGACTCTTAAATCCAAATAAATTCTAGTTCTGTTTTTTTATAGAAAGGAAACTTATTTTTTTTAAAGATTTGTTTTTATTTATTTCTCTCCCCTTCCCCCCTCCTGCCCCAGTTGTCTATTTCTCTGTGTCTATTTGCTGTGTGTTCTTCTTTGTCCACTTTTGTTGTTGTCAGCAGCACGGGAATCTGTGTTTCTTTTTGTTATGTCATCTTGCTGTCAGCTCTCGGTGTGTGCGGCGCCATTCCTGGGCAGGCTGCACTTTCTTTCACACTGGGCAGCTGTCCTTACAGGGCGCGCTCCTTATGCGTGGGGCTCCCCTACACGGGGACACCCCTGCATGGCATGGCACTCCTTGCACGCATCAGCACTGCGCGTGGGCCAGTTCCATACGGGTCAAGGAGGCCCGGGGTTTGAACCTTGGACCTCCCATGTGGTAGGCGGACACCTAACCACTGGGCCAAGTCCACTTCCCTAAATTCTAGTTCTTAAAGAGAACTGGAGCTATTAAAATGTTGTGGTTATTTTGTGGTGAATATCTTTACAAATTGCATTCTCAAGTAGTTGTGTCTTTGGCTGTGACTTTCTTACTTTTATTCCTCATTCTAATGTTATTTACCTTTTTTAAAAGAAGAAGCATGTAAATTGGGCCTGTTTAGTGTTTGTTAGTGTTTGGGAAGCAGATGTGGCTTAAGCGATTGGGCTCCTATCTACCATATGGGAGGTCCGGGGTTTGATTCCCAGGGCCTCCTGGTGAAGGCAAGCTGGCCTGCACGGAGAGCTGGCTTGTATGGAGTGCTGGCCCACATAGGGGTACTGGCATGTGCAAAAATGATGAGCCCGTGAGACAAGCTGGCCAGAGCAGAGAACTGGTACACCAAGATAACTCAACAAAAAGAGACACAGAGAAGAGATGCAGCAGACCAGGGAGCTGAGGTGGCTCAAGCGATTGAGCACCTCTCTTCTGCTCCAGAAGGTCCCAGGATTGGTTCCTGGTGCTGCCTAAAGAGAAGATAAGCAGAAATAGAAGAATGCACGGCAAATGGACACAGAGAGTAGACAATGGGGTGGTGGTGGTGGTGGGGATAATAAATATATCTTTAAAAAAAAGGACCTCTCTGTTATAAGAAGAAATAGCAAAGGTTATTCTTATAAAAACTTGTCTGTTCTCCTAATGCCCTCACAGGAACAAAGTGAACTGAATTCTTAGGCCATCTGCAACAACATTTGAATTGTAGTGATGTATGAGAGTCAGCTTTGGATAAACGAGTGTATTACTTCTCCCCAGAAATAAGATCAGAATGTAGCTGCTGTGACTATAAGAGTTGATCATTTAATTAGCAACACTAAATGAATGTTTTCTAAGAGGAGCAAGACCTCTGTGCCTATCCATTAATGTTGGAAGTTTTCAAATTACTGCCTATGGGCAATAAAATCCTTGGAACTTTCTGGACCTGGTCTTCATTTCTGACCATTTTCCATTTAGGGAATGTAGATTGATGCAGAATGGCTTGGATGAATTGAAAGAAATAAAAGTGATGAACTAGAGAATTAAATTGGAATGTGAAAATACCAATTCACAATTGCTCTGGGGGCCATCTGGTATGCAAATCAGATGTCATAATCCTCAGTTATCAGAGAAGCTTTCTATAAAATGTTAGAGGGATATCCAGGCCTTACACAGATGAAGAAACAAGTCTGTTTGGCAGCTTTTCACTCACCCTTTTTCTAAGTTTTATTTATTGTTCTGTCTTCTTGACTTTGAAAAATCAACTTCTTTCCCAAACAGACAGTGCTAGTAAAGACTTTGAATTAATTAGGAAAAATTATGCAAATATGAAGAATTTCCTTTATGAGTAGTAGAACTCAAGTCACTTTATATATACAAGTCACTACTGTATCTTTTGTGAATATAACCAGTTTACCTCCCCTGAATCAGGACATGGCCTGGCACTTTGTAGACATTCAATAAATATTTGTGGATTTAAAATAAGAACATTCCAAGGATTGCCACAAATAAGGTTTTCTTGCACGAAGAGCAAAACATTGAGGAAAATTAAATGATGCTATAATTGTCTGCATTTGAATGGATTATATCCTTTTTCTCCTTTGCAGCATGTGTGCTTTTAAAATATTATTCTTTAATTAAAGAAGTATGCTTCATGTTAATTTGGGGACTGTCTGCTAAAACTTCTTAAGAAAAGATTTAGCATGGTTAATAACTTCTGCAGTTTATAGTTAATATGTAGATTACAATTATATATATGCATGGTCAAATGCAATTCATACATTTAGAAATACAATGACAACAGACTGAAAATGAGATTGGAAATTCACCAATCTCAGTATTTGTGAGTACTCAGTATTTTTCCCAGTGAATATAGTCTTTTTTTAAATGTAACTTTTCTTTAATGATGATTATGAGAAAAAAATTTTTTTTCCAACCAGTTGTGGTGGAACTGGAAGGAACGCTAAAGAAGTTGGCCAGTTTTAAGTATCTGGGCAGTGTGTAGAGTTATACTTACAGTTAAAGAAAAGTAATTTTCCCAGGATAGGCAGGTATCATTTTTGAAAAATACTTATCAGACATCTCATTTAGATTAATTGAAAAAGTATACTGTTTGAAATGTCTTTGACACAAGTGATAGCCTTATGTAAACTATGTTGCTGGGATGCTATAGACTATAAAGCAGAGGTTCTTAACCTTTTTTGTTCCATAGACCACTTTGCCAGTCAGGTGAAAACAATGGACCCCTTCTCAGAATGTAGCGGCTAATAATTTTATGACACCCAACTAGTGTGGGGTCTAACAACTACTGTAATTTCAAAGTTTGGATTTGCATAAACGATTTTTTTTCTAAGATTAAAAAAAAAATTATTTCCCTCTCCCTCATTGTTTGTGCTTGCTGTCTGCTCTCTGTGTCCATTTGCTGTGTGCTCTCTGTATCTGCTTGTCTTTTCTTTATGAGGCACCAGAAACGGACCCTGGCATCTCCTATGTGGGAGAGAGGCATGTGTTTGAGCCACCTCAAAGCAGAACTGCTTTGTTGTGTCTCTCATTGTCTTTCCTCTTTGTGTCCCCTTGTTGTGTGATCTTGTTGCGTCGTCTTGTTGCGTTAGTTCTCTGCACCTGCCCTTCACATCAGCTTGCTGTCTTGCTTATCTTCTCCAGGAGGCACTGGGAACCAAACCCAGTACCTGCCATATAGTAAGTGGGAGCTCAATTGCTTGAGCCATATCCACTTCCCCCTACTAGGTTTTAATTGCTAGGAACTTTCAGAGAATGTGAAAAAGTTTTGGTTAAGGCCGGAAGTTTTCTCTTCTCACTTTCCTCAAAATTAGCATCGGTGATTATATGGCTGAAGAATGGTTTTAAAACATTAAATGCTCTTTAAAGTCTCGTTATTTATTAAAATACAGCAATAACTAGTGTGTAAATGATAGTTGTTGAAACTTTGGTGAAAGGAAAGCGTCAACAAAATCCTTAAGAAAAATATAGTTTAAAATATTACTGGTAAGTAGAGGATTTTAAAAAATGGAATGTGGATGAGAAAAAAGAAAGACATGTATAGGTTTGACATGGTCATATATTATTAAATTCCCTGTTTCTTTGGACTTTTCAGGTAAAGTTGTTTTCTCTTTTTGGCAAACTAATTTTTAGAAATATCAATTGAATAACTCTGCTAGTATCTCTTTAAAAAATGATATAATGTCAACATTCAGTTTAATGCAATATAAAGCTGTCAAATTTGAGCTCTCTGATGTCAGGAAACAAATAACGTGCACTAGTTTCTAAATTATTAGCTGAGCTTCTAAATGTGTATGTTCTTCATACAGCAGAGCATTACAGAGCAGTCTGAATTGTTGGTGTTTCACTGTGCACTTGCATGTTTGCCATTGTTTAGTACTGTTTATCTCTGCATTTATTCAGTATTACATTGTGCTATAATCACTAGACTACAGTGTCAGGAAAGCACAGACCGCCAAGGAGGAGTAAACAGTGGGATATGAGGCTGCTGTAAAATTTTATGGGGGTAGTTGCAAAATGCTTTTTAAAAATTGTAATAAGTGGGAAAGTAGGTTGCAACCCATTTCTCATAAAGTCCTTTCTTTTTTTTTTTTTAAAGATTTATTTATTTCTCACCCCTTCCCCCCCCACCCCAGTTGTCTGTTCTCTATGTCCATTTGCTGCGTCTTCTTTGTCTGCTTCTGTTGTTGTCAGCGGCCTGGGAATCTGTGTTTCTTTTTGTTGCGTCATCTTGTTGTGTCAGTTCTCCGTGTGTGCGGCGCCATTCCTGGGCAGGCTGCACTTTCTTTCGTGCTGGGTGGCTCTCCTTACGGGGTGCACTCCTTGCGCGTGGGGCTCCCCTACGCGGGGGACACCCCTACGCGCACAGCACTCCTTGCGCGCATCAGCACCGCGCATGGGCCAGCCCCACACGGGTCACGGAGGCCCGGGGTTTGAACCACGGACCTCCCATGTGGCAGATGGATGCCCTAACCACTGGTCCAAGTCTGCCGCCATAAAGTCCTTTCTGAACCCAGCTTCAAAAGTTTGCTTATACTCAAAGTAGGTGTTTATAAATCGTGTGGAAATCATTCTAAAATAATTTATTAAAAATTTTTGTATTACCTATTTTCTGTATATGATGGAAGCCTATTATAACAATTAAATATATATATATATTTTAAGTACCAGTGCAAGGGATTGAACCTGGGACTTCACATGTGGGAAGCTGGTGCTTAACCATTGAGCCACATTGGCTCCCCTGAGTTGGTTTTTTCCTTCGTTTGCTTGGTTTTTTTTGGAGGCACCGGGAACCAAACCCAGGACCTTCCATGTAGAAAGCAGGTGCTCAACTTCTTGAGCCATATCCACTCCCCTAAATATACTTTTGAGCATTTCTTCTAATGGAAGAGGCTATGTAATATAACCAAAAGAGAGAATACATGGATTATACTATGGTTTTTGTTTATTCATATCAAACTTTATACCTGTTTTTATTCAGCAAATAGACTAGAGTTCTGTGTCCTTTGCTGGCTGCCTTACTGTTAGCTTACTGTTCAGTAAGCAAGAAAAAGTTTTACCTACAATTTGGAAATAGAAAAGGGGTTAAGAATGTATGGCTTCTGCAGTCCAGAAAAAGACAACTAACCAAATACTGGGTAATTGAAAGAATTGGTTTTGTGAAATGTACAATTTAAACATTCTGTTTTAAAGGTGTGGGGGACTCAGGTCTTGCCTCAAGCCTTGAAATAAAAGATGAAATTTAAGCCTTGAAATAGAAGATCAAATATTTATTGTATGTTTATTATGGATCAGAGGAAGCCTTTTAGGGGTCTTAGAATGGTTGTTATAACTAAGCATTGAATGTAGTTATGAATATCCTAATATTTGAAAGTAAAAACAGTTTTTGATGGATTGTATAGTTCTTTTGGTTTAATAAAAGGGAACATGCAAATTCATATAAACAAAGAAGCTTTTCATTATTCAGAATTCTATTTCAGACCCATATTGTTTTATACCCATAGGAAAATGGCAGAACAATATCTGATTTGCATCTGATATAACTTAACCATCTGATGTGACTTAACTCTTACCCTATATCTTGATCTAATATATCATTTGTAAATCCTTAATGATCCTCACAATCATAATAATACTGTCCTACTGACCTTTCATTGAATATTCTGTCTATTATCTCATATAAGCCCCTTTGACTGGGTCTTCCTATTAAAACCATTAAAGTGAAAAACATATAATATAAAAACGCTAAGGATGTAATAGATATATATTATAAACACACTTCTAGATCATTTAAGATTTGTATCTTCACAATGGCAAGGAGTAATAGATTGCTTTTAAACCCTATTATGTGTCAGGCTCTGGCAGGCAATTTATATACATTATCTCATTTAGTCATACCCACAGCTTATAAAATTTATAATGTATTGCATTATATTATTGTATTACATATTATATTGTATTGTATTATGTGTATTGTTCTATATTTGATATGAAGTGGACTTTTTTGTGTGGTAAGGAGGGTATTAGTTTAGTTGGAAAGACAGTGGTATCCTAAGGTACTGTTTGATTATGATACCACTCCCTAGAGTGGTCAGGGAAGCTGATTTCATGGAGGAGCTAGGAATTGTGCTGTTTACCAAGGAAAGGGAAGAAAAACAACAGGGAAGTAGATGTGGCTCAAGTGCTTGAGCTCTCAGTTTCAGTTCCTGGTGCCTCCTAAAAAAGACGAGTAAGATAGCAAGCTGACGTGACCGGCTGATACGACTGATAGATGCTATGGGCTGGCTCAGCCAAGTGACGCAACAAGAGACACAGGGAGGAAAGCATAATGAGAGTCAACAAAAGCAGGGAGCAAAGGTGACTCAAGCGATTAGGCACCTTCCTCCCACATGGGAGGTCCCAGAATCAGTTCCCAGTGCCTCCTAAAAAAAGGAAGACAAGCATACAATGAACAGACACAGCAAGCACAAACAATGAGGGAGGTGAGAAATAAATAAAATAAATCTAAACAACAACAGCAGCAGAAGAATGGAGTTTGTAAATGGTGATGATTTCAAATTAGACTTATTGAGCTTAAGGAAGGAGAGATTTTATAGATGGTGGGTAAAGCCAACAAGTAAGATTTAGAATGTTTTTTTGCTTTCAGTTGTACAGTTAGATTTTTGTTAGCTATTTCTTTGAACTTTTTTTTTTAATTTTTAAAGATTTAGTTTACTTATTTATTTGTCTCTGCCCCCCCTTGTTGTTTACGCTTGCTGTTTGTTCTGTTTGTCTGTTCGTTGTATGCTCCTCTTTTTAGGAGGCACTGGGAACTGAACCTGGGATCTCTCAGGTGGAGGGAGATGCCCAGTGACGTGAGCCACCTCTGCTCTCTCTTGTTGTGTCTCTTGTTGTTTTTCCACGTTGTGTCTCTTCATTGTATCGTCTTGTTGCATTAGTTCACTGTGCCAGCTTGCTGTCTTGCTCATCTTCTTTAGGGGGCACTGGGAACTAAACCCAGGACCTTCCATGTGGTAGGCAGACACCCAACTGCTTGAGCCACATCCTCTTCCCTGAACGTTATTAGTAACATTCAAACTTTGGTTATGTTTGTGAAGGAATATAGTGAGATATTAAAGGTATATCCAATTCCTAATCTGCCTTGAATAGTTAGATAAACTTGAGGGTGATTTCATGAAGTATGAACATTATAGCTATCATGCTCCATGTAGATGAAGGATATTTATTAAGCAAACTGGGTTGCATGAAATCTCTATTCAGTATACAAGCAAAATGTGTTTATAGTAGAAAAATTAGAATATACTAATTATCACAGGAAAAAAATCCATAGTCTTACCTCTGTGTTGAATATGTTCTGATTTTTTCTTTCCTGTGTATTGTTTCAGAAATATGGTTATACACACCTTTCTGCAGGAGACCTTCTTCGTGATGAAAGAAAGAACCCAGATTCACAGTATGGTGAACTCATTGAAAAGTACATTAAAGAAGGAAAAATTGTGCCAGTTGAGATAACCATCAGTTTATTAAAGAGGGTAAGGAGTATGAGGAATGCCAACCAATTCCCAATTATTTTTTTTAGGAAGTATGGGGAATTCAACCCGGGACCTTGTACATGGGAATCAGGCACTCAGCCACTGAGCTATATCTGCTCCCCATTGCCAACCCATTCAAACTAGTGGGAAAACAAGAAATTAATTTCACCTTTTAGTTGAGCAGTGAAAAATTCAAAGTATTGAATTTCTAGCTTGCAGGAGGTGGTCATGTTTTGGGAGATCATAATAGACTAGAAACGTGGGAAGAAATTCTGCTTATGTGCAGTAGCAAAAATTCTCTCTACTTTGGTTTAAGATTAGCTACATTTCAGCTTAATATCCATATCTGCACACTTGACCTTTCCTTCCCAACATGTAGACAGTCTTTCTCTCTTCTATTTCTTTATTTTTCTTTCCTGTTTTCTTGTAAATCTTTGTTTCTTTCTCTCTGTATTTTAACCCATGAGCCTACCCATCACTGACAGTGTCTCAGTCTTTTTTTTCAAAGATTTATTTTTTTATTTCTCTCCCCTTCCCCCTGTTGTCTGCTCTCTGTGTCCATTAACTGTGTGTTCTTCTGTGTCCACTTGTTTATCAGGTGGCACTGGGAAACTGTCTCTTTTTTGTTGCATCATCTTGCTCTGTCAGCTCTCCGTGTGTGCAGTGCCACTCCTGGGAGGGCTGCACTTTTTTCACGCAGGGCAGCTCTCCTTGGGGGGCGCACACCTACACAGGGTCACCCCTGTGTGGCACAGTACTCCTTGCGCTTAGCAGTACTGCTCATGGGCCAGTTTACCACATGGGTCAGGAGGCCCTGGGGATCGAACCCTGGACCCTCCGTATGGTAGATGGACGCTCTATCAGTTGAGCCATGTCTACTTCCCTTGTCTCTCAGTCTTGATATCTTCCTTTCTGGTGCATGTATCACCATCTTCATCATGAATGCTGACTAATAGCTATCAAACTAAAATATGTTCCTTCTAAACCAAACCTTGCATTGACTTGTTAAGTCTCCACTGTGAACTCCTAAGACTATAGTCATTAGCAGGTATTTTCACATACAAGAAAGTATGAAGGAGAAATGCAAGAGTGGAAGCAGCAAGAAATAGCTGAAGCCTGATGAGAAAAAATATAAACCTCTGGATGAAACCAGGGCCATGTGGGGATGAAGAGGTGTCTCATTTATACACATTCTTCTCTCTCTTCTCAGAGGTTAGTGTAGTCTGCTTCCATTATACAGTGAATTTTCTCTCTCTGTTCTCTGGATCTAATCTTCTACTTTATAACTAAGTATTATGGAAGAGTCATCTACATTTTTAAAAAAATTCAAGTATATCACTCCATACATAAACATACATAAACAATAAGCATTATAGTAATAGTTGTGAACTTACAAAACAAGCATATATAACATCATACAGGGCTCTCATACCCCATCCTCCCACCAATACCTTGCATGGTTGTGAAATTTTTTTAACTAGTGATTAAAGAGCATCCTCAATATATTACTACTAACCAAAGTATCTTACATTTGGTGTATATTCCCCCCAACCCAGCTTATTACTATATCATTTATATATGAACATACATAAACAATAAGTAAAAGTGCAAACGTACAAAGTAAACAAGTATAACATCATACAAGGGTCCCATACATCAATCCACCACCAACACCTTGCATTGTTGTGAGACATTTGTTACAGATTATGAAAGAATATTGTCAAAATCTTACTACTAACTCTAGTCCTTGTCTTACATTTCATGTATTTTCCCCCAACCCACCTGTATTAGTCAGCCAAAGGAGTTCTGATGCAAAATACCAGAAGTTGGTTGGTTTTTATGAAGGGTATTTATTTGGGGTAGGACCTTACAGATACTAGACCATAAAGCATAAATTACTTCCCTCACCAAAGTCTGTTTTCACATGTTGGAGCAAGATGGCTGCTGACGTCTGCCATGGTTCAGGCTTCCTGGGTTCCTCTGGGCTCAGGTCCTGTTTTCTCCACAAGGACAGCTATAGACTATCAGAACGGCTCTGTCTCTTTCCCCAAGGCTCCAGTTTAAGACTTCAGCATCAAACTCCAACATTAAAACTCTGACATTAAGAATCCCCAACTCGGTCCTTTGCCATGCCTTTTATCTGTGAGTCCCCACCCACTAAGGGGCGGGGACTCAATGCCCTAATGACCTGGCCCAATTAAAGCCCTAATCATAACTCAGTCAGGCCCAGGTACAGATCAGATTACAAACATAATCCAATACCTATTTTTGGAATTCATAACCATACCAAACTGCTATACCACCCTATTATATTTTAAATATATTTTTATGATAGAAGTTGTAAACTTACAAAACAATCATGCACATGTGCAGAATACCCCTACAATACCTCTCTATCAACACAACACACCGTGGTAGAGCATTTGTTACAGATTTTAAGATAATATCATCAGACTATTACCAGGTCCATAGTGTACATTTGGTACACTTTTTCCATACTCCCCCATTATCAACATAGTCCATCTTTGACATAGATGCATGAATATTATGTTATTACTATTAACCACAGTCCATAGGTCACTCCACTTTTATTTTTCCCATGCTTCTCCAGTTTCACACCCCCCCTGCAATAGTGATGTACATCTTCTCTAGCTCACAAAGGATGCTATTGCACCTGTACCATCTACCGCAATTCTTAACCACCTCTGGGTTTACTGTGTTAGTCCCTAGATTATTCTCTAGCTGTCTTTCAGTTGGCATTTACATCCCTAGATTACCCCTTTCAGCCATATTCCCATTCATAAACAAACTGTTACTCCCTATAATGTGTTACCATCAACTCTATACATTCCACACTTTCACAGTAAAGTTAATTAAAACTTCTATATACATTAGCATCGGCAGTCCATCTCAGTCCTCTTATCTCCTTTAAGAATCCACCACCTACCACTAGGTCTTGAAGATACTTTCCTACAATTTCTTCTAGAAGCTTTATGGTTCTTGCTTTTATATTTAGTTTTTTATATCCATTTTGAGTTAATTTTTATATAAGGTGTGAGATAGGGGTCCTTTTTCCTTCTTTTGGCTATGGATATCCTGTTCTCTCAGCACCATTTGTTGAATGGGTTGTTCTGCCGAAGTTGGGTGGGTTTGACAAGCTTGTGAAAAATCTCTTGACCATAGATGTGTGAGTCTGTTTCTGAACTATCAGTTCAGTTCCATTGGTCTATGTGTCTTTCTGTATACAAGTACCATGTTGTTTTTACCACTGTAGCTAGGTAATATGATTTAAAGTCCAGAAGTGTGAGTCCTCCAACTTCGCTTTTCCTTTTTAAGATGTTTCTGGCTATTCAGGATCCCTTACCCTTCCAAAGAAATTTGATAATTGTGTTTTCCATTTATTTATTTTTTAATGCTGGTGGAATTTTTATCAGGATTGCTTTGAATCTATATACCAATTTGAGTAGAATTGACATATATTTTTTGAAGATTTATTTTTTATTTCTTTCTTTCCCTTTCCCCTCCCTCCCCACACCCAGTTGTCTGCTCTCTGTGCCCATTCGCTGTGTGTTCTTCTGTGTCCACTTATATTCTTGTCAGCGGCACCAGGAATCTGTGCCTCTTTTTGTTGCATCATCTTGATGCATCAGCTCTCTGTGTGTGTGCAGTGCCATTCCTGGGCAGGCTGCACTTTCTTTGCGCTGGGCGGCATCCCTTATGGGGCGCGCTCTTTGCGTGTGGGGCTCCCCTACACGGGGGACACCCCTGTGTGGCACAGCACTCCTTGCGCGCATCAGCACTGCACGTGGGCCAGTTCATTACATGGGTCAGGATGCCCTGGGTTTGTACCGTGGACCTCCCATGTGGTAGGCAGACACTCTATCCATTGAGCCAAATCCGCTTCCCAGAATTGACATCTTAATAATATTTAGTCTTCCAATCCGTGAGCATGGAACATTTTCCCAATTATTTAGGTCTTTATTTATTCATTTAACAATGAGTTGTAGTTTTCTGAATATAAGTGCTTTACATCATTGGATAAGTTTATTCCTAAATATTTAGGTTTTATCTGTCATATTTTATTTTCACCACTCTTTTGACACTTTCAATTACTGTTACTGATTTACTGATATAATCATTTCTTGACTTTCTTCTAAGCCTCTCTCCTGTCTTTTCTTTTCAGAGTAGCACACCCTTTACTATTTCCTGCAAAGCTGGTCTCTTAGTTACAAACTCTCTCACTTTCTGTTTATCTGTGAATATTCTAAACTTGCCCTCATTTTTGAAAGACAATCTTGTTGGGTATAAGATTCTTGGCTAAGATTTTCTCTTGCAGTATCACTATCTTCTTCCCTCCATGGTTTCTGATGAGAAATTGGCACTTAATCTTATTGGGTATCCCTTATATGTTATGCATTGCTTTTCTCTTGCTGCTCTCAGAATTCTCTCTTTGCCTTTGGCATTTGGCATTCTGATTAGTATGTATCTTGGAGTTGGTCTATTTGGATTTATTCAGATGGGAGTATATTGTGCTTCTTGAAGACAGGTATCTATGTCCTTCAAAAGGGTTGGAAAATTTTCTACCATTATTTCTTCAAATATTCCTTCTTCCCCTTTTCCCTTCTCTTTTCCTTCTGGGACACCCATGACACATATGTGTGCATGTCTCTTGCTGTCATTTAGTTCCCTGAGATCTTGTTCAATTTTTTCCATTCTTTTCTTCATTTGTTCTTTTGTATGTTTGCTTTCAGAGGCCATTTTTTCAAGTCACCCATCTTTTCTTCTGCCTCCTCAAATCTGCTATTGTGTGATTCCAGTGTATTTTTAAGTTCATTTATTGCATCTTTCATTCCCATAAGATCTGCTATTTTTCTATGTATGCTTTCAAATTCTTCTTTGTGCTCATGCAATGTCTTCATAATATTCTTAATCTCTTTAGCCATCTCATTGAATTTATTAAGGAGATTTGTTTGAACATCTATGATTAGTTGTCTCAATTTCTTTATGTCATCTTGAGGCTTATCTTGTTCCTTTAACTGGGCCATAGCTTCCTGTTTCTTGGTGTGGATTGTGGTTTTTTTGTTAGCGTCTTGGCATCTGGCTTACTAGATGTATTTATTCTAGGTGAAGTTTCTCTCTTTAATTTAGGACTTTCTTGCCCTTCTCTCTTGCTGGTTGTGTAGTAGGGGCCAAGGATGTAGTTGGTGCTGCAAGCTGTGGAGGCTCAAGCTTCCCTCATTGCCCCAGGGACCAATGAAATGTCTCCCAACTTTGCCAGGGGTATGGACAGAGCCACAGCTGTGTGGAATAATCCAAACCCTGCAGGCCTACACTGTAGTTGCCCAGAGAGATTGATGACGCTTCACGTGCCTTTCTCCCCTACCTGGGGCGGAGATGGAGCTGCAGGTGTGGGCAGCAGTCTCTGCCATGCAAGTCCAGAATGACTGCAGTTGCCTCAGTAGATTTCTGACTATTCAGTTTATTCCAGCCAAATGTACCTACAGTTACCCAGAGAGGCTGGTGCAGGGCTCACCAGCTTCCTCCCTGCTAGAGGTGGGCTGGAGCCTAAGCTAGGGCTGCAGGCCAATCTGGGTGAAAGAAACTGGTCCGACAGGCATTGTGATCTTCAGCCAGCCTGGCTTCCCCTCATGCCGGGGGTGGAACCAAATTGTGGCTACCAGCCTCTTTCCTACTTGGACAGGTTCAGACTTTAGCTGTTCTTGGGATTATACTAGCCAGCCAAATTGACTAATCATTAGCTGAAGTCAGTGGCCAACCATCTCTTCCTCCCCTGTTTTTGGGAAATGGAGTTTCCAGCTCCAGCAACAGAATAACACCTGAGGCAGCTTGCATTGCCAGAGTCGAATGATCACCAGCCTTTGCAGCATGGCCTGTATTTTCCTGGAAAGGCTGGCACAGGTGCCCCCAGCTTCCCTCCATGGTGGGACTGAGGCTTATGCTAGAGCTGGAATCTGACCTGAATGGAAAGAAACTGGTCACGACCAGCACTGTAATTTTCAGTCTACCCTGCTTCCCCTGGTGCCAGGGGCAGAGTTAAAATTGTGGCTAGCAGCCTCTTTCTGACTTACACAGTTTCAAACTTTAGCTGTTCTTAGGATTATTCTTTAGCCCACAGAATTTACTAATCAGTAGCTGAAGTTAGTTCCCAACCATCTCTTCCTCCTCCGTTTTTGGAAAGTGGAGCTTCCAATTCCAGTTGTGGAGTAGTTCCCAAGGCAGCTTGTGCCACCAGTGGAAGATGGACACTGGCCTCCAGGTCATGGAGTGCTCTATTTATGAATCTTTTCTTAGGATGGGCAGTCTCCTGCTTCCAATCTTTCTAGAATGTTGCAGGATACTTTTTTGGACTCCTGGAGCCCCCAAACAGGTGCTGTAGATATCTCTGGGTGATTACTAACTGCCCTGTAGCAAGAGATGACTCTAGGAGCTCCTTTCTCTGCCGCCATTTTATTACCTCTCTGTAATCTACTATTTTTTTATTTTTAACTTTTCACTTTCTATTTACCCCTCAACCTTTTGCAGTCAGGTTCTATTTCCTTCTCCGTTGAAACTGTTCTTATTGATGTTACCAGTGATCTTCTCTAGCAAATCTACAGGATATTTTTAGTCATTTTTTTGTAGCAATTAACTCTAATCACTTTCTTTTTGAAACTCATTCCTCCTTTGTTTTCTTGTGACACTATTTCTCTCTACTCTCCTCCAACTTCAGTGGTTGCTCTTTCTAAGTCTCCTTTAATAGTTTTTCCTTTTCTGCAAGTTTCCTGAAACATTCTTCTCAGGGATTCACCCTTCGTTCTCTTCAACTTTGTTTGTAACTTTCTGCTGAGTGGCTTTAACTATGCAAGGCTTTCACCATGCTAATGATGCTTAAATCTATAGCTCTAGCACAAGTCTTTGTTCTGAACTCCACATCTATATTTCTAACTAGCTATTAGGTATCTATCTGAACATCTCACCTAGTATCTCAAATTCAAAACATATTAGAGGTTGAATGTATTGTCCAAAATGTGATCTTCCTTTATTTCCTGTCCAGCCTAATGGTTCTACCATCTACCCAGCTATGCAAGTCAGAAATCTGGGAGCCATCCTTTGTTTTCCATTTCTTCCTCCCTTTCCCAAATCCATTCAGTGAGCAGATCCTTCCAATTAACCTTCTCTTAATCCTCTTCTATCTAGTATCCTTTCTCTACCACTATCATCTTAGTTCAGATCCTCTTTTTTTCTTACCTGAACTATCATTAAAGCCTACTAATTAGTCTTTTTGCCTTTAATCCAGCCTTGTCCTCTTATTCATCCTTTATGGTGCAGCCAGAGTGATTTTTTCCCTAAAAACAATATAACATGTCCTTCTATTCCTTAACGCTTTCAGAGATGTCTTATTACTTCCAGAATAAGCTTAAATCCTTAGTGTGTCATAAAAGATTCTTCATCTTGCCTTTTACTTTGCAGTCGTATCTCCTACCACTCTCTACACATATCCTAAGATTCAGCTGTGCCAGCTTACTTTAGATTTATCAAAGCTGTCATATTTTCTCTTTTCTGAACCTTTAGACATCCAGTTTCCACTATTGATCCCTGTCTGCCTGCCATTTCATTACTCAAGATCCAGTTTCACTGCCATCTCTTTAGTAAAGCTTTCTCTGGCTATTTTCCAGGCAGTTGTACTTTCTTCTTTGTTTTATCATAGCATCCTTTGTCTTCCTCATCTTAGAACTTAGCATATCTGCTTACATGTATTTATCACCCACTAGACTATGAGCCCCTCAGGAACAAGAGCTGTCCTTGCTTTTCATGTTTCTTTTTTTTATCATTATTTTTTATTTTTTTTATTTTTAAGCATTTTTAAAAATTTATTGAAATATTTCACTCCTACATAAACATACATAAACAATAAGTGTATAATAGTTGTGAACTTACAAACCAAACATATATAACATCAAACAAACATGTAACATCTCACCCTACCACCAAGAACTTGCATTGTTTTTAAACTTTTTGAACTCGGGATTAAAGAGCATTGTCAAAATATTACTGCTTTAGAGACTCTGGTGTCTTCCACTTTAAATGTATTGTGTGCACTTGACCTGGTTTTTGTGTATTGGTTGTTTGTTTTTTTTAAATTTTTTATTACATTCAGAAAACATGAGGTCCCCATATACCCTCCACCCCCCTCACCCCATTCCTCCCCCCATAGCAATAATCTCCTCCATCGTCATGAGACATTCATTGCATTTGGTGAATACATCTCTGAGCTTTTCATGTTTCTTGATAGTAGGCCTTGAATAAATGTATATTGAATGAGTACAACACTGATATGCCTTCTTCAGATATTTTCCACCACCCTAGTTGTAGTAGAAATGCTATAACAGGGGCCTAAAAGCTTTCGGAGTAAGCTTTGTGAATATTTGAAAGGAAGCTGGGATAACGCCATACCTTCAGATAAAGGAATCAGGATCCTTGATAGTCATTGTTTTCTTGAGGAACTGGGAAGTAGTCTTAGCATTGAGGAAATAAACCTCTGTCTGCTTCGAAATAGAGGTTCTTGTAGGCCTTGTCAAAGCCATGCTTCTGTGCTTATGCCATGGTGATTGGCAGTGGCAAGAACTTGGCAATTAGAGATCTGTCTCTCTCATTCACATATTCTCATATTCTACCTAAGAAATTCAGGCTTTGGCAGAGGAATGTGAAATGTGTTGCTCTTGCTATCTATCTGAAAGTATAGTTTCTTTTGCTACATGTATTTTGGAGTAGCAGTAGCATTTAGGTTTAATTAGCTTAAGTTAAAAAAAAAAAGAATTTATTTGTCCAAAGCTTTCTTTTATTGAATTATAGCAGGATTGGGTACCTATGGATGCACCATACTTTCTACTATGCCAAAATGACTTGGGAGGAGAAAAGGGAAGGCAAGAAAGGCTCTCAGGTGACTGGAGCAAAGATATTGGTTACTGCTTATTTTTTTCTTATTGCCATTTATTAATAACTGTGAAAGTAATGTATGCTTACTATAGAAAATTTGAAAACTACAGGAAAAGCCATACGCACCCATACACATATATACATGCACACACATATATAACTACATATATATATATATAAAACTAAAAATAAGGGAAGCACATACCCACAACTTTCCCAGCTTGAGGTAACCACATTAATATATTGACTTATTTCTTTCTAGTCTTTTTATGCAACCTCCATTCTTTACTTACGGTTTAAACAAAACTGAAACACCCATGTATCCACCATGCTTTTTGTATTTTGTATATAGTATTGAACCAAAATCCCATTTTTTCCCATTAGGAGATGGATCAGACAATGGCTTCCAATGCCCAGAAGAATAAATTCTTGATTGACGGGTTTCCAAGAAATCAAGACAACCTTCAAGGTTGGAACAAGACCATGGATGGGAAGGCAGATGTAGCTTTTGTTCTGTTTTTTGACTGTAATAATGAGGTAATGGAAATCTTCGTCTGCCAAGTTGGGTTTTTTAGTAACTGATAGTCAACTATTAGAGAAAAACAAAGTGATTTTTAAATTTAGATTTACATTTTATGTTAGTAGTATTTCTAAAATGGGTAGGTTGGATGGACAGAACAGCACTGTCTTACTGTTGCAGTATTAAAAAACTGTTTGGCTTCATCAGTCTTGTGGACCTAAAATTTACTTTATTTTTAGAATCAGAAGAGCTGGTTATTTTTTTAAAAGAAAAATTGACATGTGCAATGATGTTAGCTAATGAAGCTGAACTATGTCCTAAGTATGTACACTTTCATACAATGTCTTATCTTAGGTTATTGTTTACTGGAAGGGAAACACATTTTGGGGAAGATTGAAAAGTTCTATTTTAAAGAAATATATAGGATGTCCTGATTTGTTGTCTAAGAGTGAAATGATCTAAAGAAAAGCAGGAAAGTCCTCTTTTTCTTTTTGACATTTATAATATACCCAGAATTACCTATGAATAACTAAATAAGTTTTTTGGAATCATTTCATTAAAATACCTCACTCTGTTGACAGCTGCTGTAATATAAACTTCATTGAGTTAATGCCAACATCCTGAAAGAATAAGAATTTGAAGTAGTGCCTTGAAGGAGGTTTGCTATTCTTAGGTTCAATGTGCCTCTGGTGGGGAGACATGCTGCAGCTTTTGCATTGTTTTAAAATGTAACTCTCTTCTTCCAATTCCCAAAAATATGTTTTCACTTATTCTTCAGAGTTAACTTTAGAATGTTCCCACAGCTTTGTAACTAAGGAATGTTTATTCACTATTAATAAGGGTTGCTTTATTCAAATGCAAATATGTTGACTCTTAAATATTTGGATATTTATGGAATTATCAACAGCAAAAATGGAATAAAGTTTGAGGCATGTAATTCATACCTAATAAATTAATAATATATCCTAGATGGAACCATATGCATACAGATCTTCTTTTTATTGCGGTTTGTAAAAGATAAAAAAAGCACACACAGGAAAAATTGAGTCATGAATGAATTCTTATTATGCTCTGTACTTATTTAACCTAGTTTATATAAATTGAACCACGTTTAAATTTAAAAGGGCCTTGCATGTTGATTAATGAATTAGACCCATTGTGTTTATTGCAGAGATTTTTTTGGTAATCTCTTCAAACTTTAGTTTTCAGGTTAAATGAATGGCAAATTCACATCTTTTTATTCTTGTGATAACTTTTTATTTATTCCTCTTTTAGATTTGTATTGAACGATGCCTTGAAAGGGGAAAGAGTAGTGGTAGGACTGATGACAACAGAGAAAGCTTGGAAAAGAGGTACTTTGCAGTTTTTATACAGACCACCTCTGACCTGTGTGGAATTTAAGCAACAGATTAAACATCTGACTCATTTTGGCCCAAAAAAGAAATGTTATATTTAATATGTAAAAGGTCTTGTCTAAATTATAAGTGAACTGGGTCAGATCCAATGTTGTCCTCTAAGCTATCCTATAACATGAAAGAAGAAAAAGGATGGATAACTAGAACCTTGCAATATTTGCTTCTTTTGCAGAATTCAGACCTATCTTCAGTCAACAAAGCCAATTATTGACTTATATAAAGAAATGGGAAAGGTCAAGAAAATAGATGCTTCTAAATCTGTTGATGAAGTGAGTATCCCTAGCCAGCCTTAAAAAATGAAGTCAAGTAGAAATGTGATTGCTTTCTTGTGTGGTAGGCAGGGTTAAAACTGTTAAAAATTAGTTTGGTTTTTTTGTTTTGTTTTTAAAGACACAAGAGACTAACTGAAAAATTAGGCTTTTTCTCCTTTTTATTCAGTTAGTGTCTAAAATGGGTTTTACAGTCTCAGACTTGAATTCATGAGAAGTAGATGGTTTATTAATTCTACACCACTTTTCTCAAGCACTGGAAATTGGCATTTGGAGAACTGTGATTTGGATTGTGTTCATTTTTTAAAAAGTCTGTAACATTAATGGCAAATTCATCTAGTTCAAAATCCCCAAGCTGCTTTCCTCTCTTCTGTCATGAAGCAGGTAGCTTCATAGGTGTACAGTTTCCACGCTCATCACTTCTCTCTTCCTTTATGAATCAGGGATCTCTAAATTATGTTTGCCAGCCCTCAATGCCCAGCAAGGATTCTGGGTTTCCTGGTTCACCTAGTCTCTATTTCCCTGATTCCCTGACTCTTCTTTGTCTGGATTGTTCATTTTTATCTCATAGTCACTTTTGTTTATTATCCAGTGCTACCTTCTACGGAGGTAAGGTAATACCTGAGGAAACTTAGTATTTTAGAAGCACAACTAACAAGATAAGCCACCTCAGTTTATATTTTATCAGATTATTGATAGGCTTTCAAGAAGTTTGTTTTGTCCTAAAAATACTAATAAAATTAAATGCAATATGTTCATAATTTTATGTGTATCATTTATGATATAGTCTAAAATAAAACAGATAAAACTAAAAAAATTGTGTTTTTTTAATGATGGCCATTTTGAAAATTAATATAAAATTGTCTTTCTTTCATAAGAACTTAGCCATACAGTGTTTTAGTAATATCTGCTTTTAAAATTATTATCTTTTTTTCTTTTAGGTTTTTGATGAAGTTGTAAAGATTTTTGACAAAGAAGGCTGACTCTTAAGAACCCGAAAGCATCCTTGAACTCATGCTTGACTATTGCTTTGATAGCTGCTATCCAACCCCTTTTTAAGGCAATTTTAATTTTTTCTTAATTTCATCTCAATTCTGGAAAGTATGTAGTAAGACAAATTAAAAATTTAAATTTCTTTTTGTTACAGGAGTAGACAGTGAGTTCAGGTTCAATTTCATCTTAGTTATGGTGCTCACAAAACAAAGAAGGATGTCTGCTAGCTCTTTGTTTTTATTTAAAAAGAATATCCCTTTTATAGCCTGTGCCTTCTGTGAGCAAAACTTGTTAATATGTGTGTATATCCCTTTTATTACAACATGTTAGGATTAGGGATCCCCAATTTCTCTTTTTCTTACAGGTTTTAAGTTTCCAACCTGTATAGTGAATTTATGGACCAAATTTCAAAACGACTTTTTGTGTAGTCAGTTCTTGGAAAATGTGTTTGGTAAACAAACTCATAAAATGGATTTCTAGAAGTGTTTTAGTATTTATCAAATAATTGAGTATTTCCTATAGAAAGGTAAGAAACTAGGGGCTTTGTTTTACTACAACTTGTATGTACAAAGTTGTGTGACAGGGCATATTCTTTGCTTCCAGGGATTGGGTTGGAAACATTAAGGTTCAGAACCTTGCAGAATATCAGCTTAATTCTGACTTAAATCTGAGGTTGGGGACAAGGATCACATCTAATGGCTTATGTTTCTTATGCTCTATTATGTAGTGTAATTAATGATTAAACTGGTCTTAATAAAATTCCTAGCAGTGGAACTTTGAAATGCATGTGCTAGATTTCTGGTAAAACGATTCAGTTAGCATTTTAGTTACATTTCAAAGTTTGTTTTTTTTCCCTAGATAAATATAGGTTTAGTATAAAGTAGAAAAGAAAATGCTAATGGTTAAATTTCTCGTTTGTGTTTTATTTTCTTAAATACTTTTTTAAAAATAGTTATTTGTTTAAGAAGATTTAAAAACCATTGCACTTTGGTCAGAAAAATAATAAATATATCTTATAAATGTTTGAATCCCTTCCTGGCTACTTTTATTCAGTGAGTTCCATTTTTTGCATCATGTTGAAGCATCAAAAGATACAGCACAAAAAGACTATAAAGCCTAAAGGAGTTTTCTCTTGAATGTGGTCTTCCTTAAAACATTCTTCTTGTCTTTTTCTCCTCACTTCTAATGCAAGGTGGTGTCCAATGTTCTTATTATGAGATTCTCAAAATGTATCTAAAAAAAAATGTATCTCATTTTCAGCATTTATACTCTTTGGTTTACAGGGTTAAATAAGACAGGGAATTTTGTCTTTGTATAATAGATTTTATATTTAAAGTCGCTGGGAATAGTGAGGACAATTTAATGGTTCTTATATTGTAATGGAATCACTTTTTACTGTGAATGTTATGAAGTTCACTTGTCAAAGAAATTTTTCCACATACTTCCCATTAGAAAACAAAGTATTCATATTTGTCACTAAAATTTGTATTGAGATTATCTTGGTTTCTTGGAAGAGACTATAATAAATTCTTAGTAATTCAGTCCAGCCAATATAGAGAGGCTTTATTGCTGATTTAATCAAACAGCTATAATGTGACCCTAAAAACTAAGGTTTTGAAAGCATTCCTACTCATATATGTAAAGGAATCTGTCATATGGGATAAAAATTTTATATTGATATTAAGAAAGCAACCTAAAGGTTTAAGAAGACTGCTAAGATTAGTGCTTTGTTTCCTTTCATTAGATATCTTTCTGTGGCACTTGAGAACAGAAACCAAGAAACATAGTAATTTCTAAATTAGGAGGCTTTGCTTATTGTTTGCTTTTAAGTAGGAAAACATGTTGACAATGTTGAATTTTGGAGTTGGTTAAGATACATCTTACTTCACTAGTTTGGTCATTCCATTTGTTAAAGATAGTCGCCAAGAAGTTTTTGACTTTCTTAAATGACTCCTATTAGAGTCTTGTGTTTTTTTAATTTATTAAATTAACTGATATTATTTCCATTCAATGATGTTGGACATGTATAAATTATTTAGCAAATAATCCCAATAAATTTTATGCTGTGGCCTTTACTATTTGCTTGTTCAGATTTCTCTTCTCTCAGGCATACTGAAGATCAACACGTGGGTTCTCATGTGACAAAAGCAGAGTTCAGGATCCAAGAGAATTTTCTGCTGTGTGTATTATGTTTGTGTGTCTTGAATTAAGTAGAAAGCATGACTTTATGCTATTCCTTTAAGAAATAATCTGGATTGAGGCATAAATAGCCTTTTTTATTACACGCCTACAGCATCAATTGCTTGTCTCTTTGAGGGGGAAATTGGCAACAGGCAGCGTGTCTCAAGATGTGCATTTTTTTTTCCACTTGTGGCTTTATTGTGTAATTTAAGCGGTTGTCTGGCATTCCTTTGGCCCATGGAGAATAGTGGCTGAAAGTATTTGCCAGACTACATCAGCATCTTTTTCCTGGAGCTTGGGTCCTTCATCTTCAAACACTTATTAATTGACAAGCCATAGGGCTAGAAATACATTCTCTGCCTTCCAGAGTTTTCTGCCTAAAACTACCACTCTGATAGGGATAGACTTTCAGATTTCTTCTATTGGCTAACTTCAATCATTAATAGCCTATTTCAGGGAGCAGATGTAGGTCAAGCACTTGAGCACCTGTTTCCCACTTGGGAGGTCCTAGGTTTGGTTTCTAGTGCCTCCTAAACAACAACAACAACAAAACAAATAACAAGCAAACAGATGGAAAACCAACTCGGGAGCCAATGGGCTTGGTAATTGAGTGCCAGCTTCCCGCAGAGGAGGTCCCAGGTTCAATCTCCAGCACAGATACCTCAAAAAAAAAAAGCCCATTTCACTCCCTGCTAGCTCACTTCAGCATACATCAGCTAAATTAAGTATTCTATAATTCTAAAGCATTTTTTAAAGTGAAAAGAAGGAAGCTTATTTACTGTGTAGCAGTGTGAAGGAGTAAAAATGGTCCTAATCACCTGTCCATGTATTTCCTTATCCCTGACTCCAATGTAAATGCTCTCCTGGATCCTGGTCTGCCTTCCTTTAGATGGGTGTGGACATTGTGACTATGATGTTTATCCCGGACCTTAGTTCAGCTCTACAGGTCAACATCTTTCCTGTCCTGCGGAGAGTTGAAGGAACAAATTGACCTTCAGGCCACCACACTTTTATCCAAAGTCAACCATACTACAGGCTGTCGTCAGGGCTCAGAGATCCCTGCTGTCACCATTCATCAGAGCAGAACCTGCTTCTCTTGGGTCCGCTCTCATCAAAGAGGTTTATCTTTCATGTCTTTGTCCTCCTAAAACCTAAGCATAAAAGAAGAGTGTTAAATTATGTCTTATTTAGGAAGACGGGTAATAAAGTAGAACATCTTTGTAGGTGAGGTTCCTTCAGTCACAGGAATATGCTTTCTATATATGATACATCTTGAAGCAACTTTATGCAACTTCTGACCACTGGTCTTTGATTCTTTAACCAATCAGAGAAAGAACATCAGCAGAGGTAGGTTATCACACATCCTAGCACTTACATTAATCACAAACAAACTTTAAGAATTGTCTTCTACATGATGGAATAAAGCAGTTAGAACTACCACTTAAACAGCATATGCATCCTCATTCGGTTGAGTAACCACATTTAAAAAGAGAAAGTAAAATCCAAAAGCCATGTGTATGAGCTTTGGGCATTCTTATGCTACTCTTTTTCAGGCTTTCTGGGAAGAAATGGACTCCCAGTACTAGTGAAATGCTCTGGGTTCTGGGCTTCTGGGTTCTTGGCTATGTCGCATAAAAGGATTTAAGGACATGCATAGGGTAGGCAAGGGAGTAAAGAGTTTATTAAGGAACAAGAAAAGAGGTAAGTGCATAATCTGAGACTAGGTTACAGGCCTGGTACAAGCCCCAGGTTAGGCCTTTTTAAGACCTTTCCTCCTCCCCCTTCCTGATATTGGGGAGGGGCCCCAGCTGCTTGCTGTTCTGCTTATTTGCCCCACCTGTTAGCTCTCAGGGGGCCAGTGGGGAGCCCTGTTGATTGGAGGTATCCAGGGTTTCCTGTTGACCCTTGTAAGAAAGAAATTTCCTTCTGGGAGAAGAATTTATGCTCAATCTTGCAAGAAGGGGTGCACAACCAGAAAATGTGACTGGCACCTCAAACAAAGAAAAATGATACAGTTTACACCCCTAAGCCTCACATGCAAGCCCTTCTTCCTCTGTTTTTCCATAGATTGGATACGTCAGAGGTTACAGCCTATCTGAGAAGTCTAACTTTCCTGTACAAGTTTCCTAGTTTTTTATTAGCTGCTTCCCCCATTGCATTCCAACTGTTTTAGCTTTTACCTACGCCTTTTGCCAAATAAGGTATGGAATTTAGTGCTGAATTGGAATTGACTTAGCTCTTTTTGTGCATTATTTTTCTGGCTATAGTACTGGCTTAAGCTGGTTTCCTTTGTTCCTGCTTAACCCAGGAGTGGGAGAATGAGGCAGTAGGCTGCTAGGTTACATTAATTATTATTTTCTCTTTTTATATGAAAACTAATCTCCATTTTTACAATCACCCCCTCTTTCTTTTAAACTCTTTAGTTTTCACATTTCCGTTTTTCAAATTTTCTAAGTGCTATCTCATACTCTTCATCATAGGGATCTCCTATAAGGGGGGTACAGATTGTTTTGTCTATACTGTATGAGCATTTGTTTGGTTAGGGCAGTTTCAATGAGTCTTTGAACTAGCCCTCAGGTGTATGGAATCATACATCTGACTGTGGTAAGCACCCCAGCTGAGATAATGAGGGAAGTTAAGATGGACAGTGCAACCCCTTTCCATTTTCCAAACCAATTTTCAAGCCATCCTGTGAGTGAATTGCTAATGCCAGAATTCTCTGCTAATTCTTCAGGTAGTGCTACTAGGCCTTTAAAGCTTCAGTGATAGTTCTTTAGGGGCAGTGTTATTGGAATGAATGTACAGCAACTATTTCCAATCATAGCACAGACTCCCCCTTTCTCAGCTAGCATCATATCTAAGGCCATTCTATTTTCCCATGCCATTCTGCTAGTAGCATCTAATTGTCCTACAGTTCCCTTAACTGCATCCTTGGTGTAATTAATAAATCTCTGTTGATTATAATAAATTAATCCAATCTACATTTTTATTAATGGTGACCCACTAGAACAAGAATGACTCAAACCCAGCTGCTACCTGATTTTTAGCCCTAAATGCATCTGGGACTCTTCAGGGAACTCCTACATTGCCTAGATAGATCCGCTGGTCAAAAGAACCAAGTAGATTTCTCTTTTCTGTCCCTCCCTGGGATGTCATTTTCATTTCTTCTTTAAATGCCAAGCTGAATGGGATACCCATTTGGACCAAAGCACAGGTTCCGCCCCACCGCTCAGGCAGTATTGGTTGGAGAACGCCCTTTCCACAGTACCACCACGGGTCTGCTCGAGGTCTGACCAAACTGGAGAAATTGTCAGTACTATCAGTGCTCACATTTCACACTCATGTACACAAGGCCATGGTTCCAAGGTCCCAGAATCCTTCCTGCTGTCTAGAGGGATAAGCAGAGTGATTCCCTGGGTCTAGATGGAGGCGGGTATGGCATTGATGTTTCTATTTTTGACTGGTGGGAAGAGAGAGGACAACGTACTACAATTTTCACCAGGAGTAGCATTCTGTAAGAGAAGTAGTATGCTTTTCCATACCTAGCAGAAAAGGTACAATATGAGCTGTGGGTCAGCCTGTTGTACAAGCTAACAGTTGCTTTTATTCAGACTCTGGACTGTATATTTGATCCATCTACCCAGGCATTTGTGTCCCCACATCCTGTCTCTATTTCTATGGTTTGCTTTAAATCTTTTGCCTTAATTATCCTGACATCTTTGGGATCATTTTGAATTGGGAAACTGGCCTTTGGTGGGTTTTCCTGTGGTATTTCTGAAGGGTTAGCTGGAGAGGGCATTGTCGATGTCATATCTACAGGGGGAGGAAGGACTCGGATACGGAACCTCCCCAGAGGATCTTTACCTGTAACGTCTGCTCCCATTCCATAGACTCTATCGACCAATTGGTCCCTGCCATTGCTCCCAGTTTTTAATTTGTCTGCTTTCTTAATAGTTATTACTACTGGATTGCACTGAAGACTTTTGCAGTCTGTCAGGGCATTACCTTTATAAAAGGTTATTTTACCCTTTAATGGCCTTGAACTTGGTGAGACCCATCCCATATTCATGGTCCATCCCTTATACTGAGTAGTCCACCCTACATTATCCCACGAGGGGCAAGGTGGGGTCTTGACTGTAACCGTTCCTCACTAGCTCTGGGCATAGGTATTTATTTTCCCCACCCAGCCATCGCTGGTGCTCTAAATTCTCACAGTCTATTATTTGGCAGGCGTCCAACTACACAGCCCCGGACTCCAAACCTTTAGTCATGTTTATAACTAATTTGATGAGGCTAGCTGCTTCTCGGGTTTGAAACATTATGGCTAGTAAGATTATTTTCACCTGTAATTTATACTCTGAATTCCTCCTTTGGTATTCTGATAGGACTAGTGCCATTGTTGACTAGGACGATATACAGCTCGACACCCTCCCCCCACCCCCACCCCCAATTATTGTCTTTTCATTGTGATCTTTAAGGGATTTGGGGCTGAAATTATTTTCCAAGACTCAGATGAATTTGTTGGATACTTATCGTTCAGTTCAGGTACTGGTCCTTTTACTCGAGTGTAGTGAGTCCAACCTTTTTCTGCCATTTGGACTGCTGTTTCAGTTGACAGCAAGACTTGATAAGGCCCTTCCCAGGTTGGTTGGAGTTTGGACTCTTTCCACGACTTGATTAGGACCCAGCTGCCAGGTCGGTGTTGGTGGACTGCAAATTCAAGAGGTGGAGTCTGAGCCAGCAAACCCCGATGTCTGAGGGATGGCAAAGTAGAAGACAAGGCCAGTATATAATTTTGAAGAAAGAGATCCTTCAACTCAAAGGAGGGAAGTTCTCCAGGCTTCCCAGGGAAGGGCAGACTGAAAAGCATTTCATAAGGAGAAATTCCCAGTTCCCTTCTAGGGGCAGTCCAGATTTTTAACAGAGCTATAGGTAAACATTTAATCCATGGCAATTTGATTTCTAAGACTAACTTAGATGTTTTTTTAAGGTTTGGTTCATTCTTTCCATTTTCCCTGAAGATGGCGGGTGCAAGGGTATATGGAAGTTCCATGTGACACTTAGACCCTGCATATTTTACAACACTCTGGATGTAAAGTGATTACTATTGTCTGAATCTATATTTTCTACTAACCCATATTGGGGAATAATTTGTTCAAGGATAATTTTTGAAGTTCCTGATGCTGTAGCTGAAGCTAGAGGGTATGCTTCTACCCATCTTGTCTGGTGATCTACAATAACCAGAACATGTTTTAGTTGACCTAAAGGGGGGATTTCAGTATAATTAACCTGAATGCTCTGGAATGGTCTGAGGCTGGACTCCCTCTCCGCTGGCACTTGCTTTCTTAAAACTTTCTTATTAGCTCTCTGACAGATTATGCTCATTTACTTATTTGTTTGGCTATAGTATAAAGGCCTACATACCCGAATGTTTAAGGACCAGGTCACACATGGTCTGTACTCCCCAATGACTCTCTTGGGGCAAAAGCTCTAGTACTTCTCTCATTATTTGTCTATTCAACATCTGCCAACTGTCTGGGAGGAGCCACTTCCCTTGGCTGTCTAAGGTCACCCCCAGTTGTTCTAGTTCTTTTACTTCCTTTTCAGAGAATACAGAGATTTCAATTTCTTTGGGGATGGAGGGTATCAGGACCATTAGTTCCAGAGGGGAACAGAGGGAAGCCCCTTTGGCCTTTTCATCAGACAATCCGTTGCCTTTTGTTTCAAAAGTGTGACATTTTTGATGCCCATTTATATGTAGCACGGATATTTCTCTTGGTAAGAGCAGACTGGCTAACGCTTGTTTTATCAGTTCCACGTGGACTAATTCCTTCCCTCTGCTATTGATCAATCCCCTTTCTTCCTAAAATTTTCCAAAGATGTAGACCATGCCAAAGGCATATTTAGAATCTGTGTAGGCTGCACCATCTTTTTCCTCTAACAATTTAAGGGCTTGATTTAATGCATATGGCTCACAAGTCTGAGCTGACCAATCATTGGGCAGTCGGCTAGCTTCTTTCACCTCTTAAGTTAGCCCATTAACAACAGCATTGCCATTGTGTCTTTTTCCTTCCAGGGCCCTAGAAGACACATCTATAAACAAATTTTCCCTCATATGTAAGGGAAAGTTCCTTAGGTTAGGCCGGACTTGGGTTTAGTATTCAATTAAGTCTAAACAATCATGTTCAGGAGTTTCTACCTGATTCAGTTTTTGGTATAACCCCTTGGTTTGGGATGCATAAGAATCTATCCATAATTACAATATCCCCCCAATCCCAAAACTCTTTTTAGTTCTCTTTTTGTCCAGGGAAGAGGTAATTCAGTAATGGCCTGAATTCTTTCTGGATTTATCTTCCTCCTTCCCTCACTAATGAGATGACCCAGGTATTTGACTTCCTTTTCTACAAATTGTAGCTTACTTTTTGACACTCTTAGCCCTTGGTCTCTCAGGAAATTTAATAAGCGCTTTGTAGTTCAGGCCACCATCTGCCTTTCTTCACCTGATATTAGCATATTATCTACATATTGTAAAAGGGAAATTTAAGATGGGGCTGCAAATTTCTCCAATACATTTCCCAGTTCCTGCCCAAAGAGGTTGGGGGATTCTGTGAAGCCTTGGGGTAAAACTGTCTACCTATATTGTTTTCTTTCTGTAGAGGGATTCTCCCACTCAAAGGCAAACAAGTCTTTACTCTCTGGATCAAGGGGACAGGCCCAAAAAGCATCCTTTAGGCCTATTACACTAAACCATTTAGATGGTAGGGGATCTTACCAATTTGATTAATGGCTCTTAGATCCTGTACCATCCCCAACTACCATCCGATTTCTGAATGGGCAAGATGGAGAACTGAAGGGGGACATACAGGGCTCTAAGAATCCATCCCAAAGGAGGCCTTTGATGATGGGTTGAAGTCCCTGCTCCCCTTAAGGGGAGTGGGATATTGTCTTTGACAAATAACTTCCCCTTCCTTTTTTAATTCGATTTTAATAGGGGATACCTGCAAACCCCCTCTATTGCCTTCTGTCACCCACACTTCTTCTCTGATATCTTTTTCATTTTCTTCAGTGAGCATGGCTAAGACTACTTCTATCTGCCCATACCTTACTTCCAAATCCAGACCCATGGATACTATTAAGTCCCTTCCTAACAAATTTCTCCCAGCTTCTGGGATGTGCAAAAAAGGGCCTATAACTTGATTGTCCTCCCAATAACTATTAGAGGGAGAAAGAATGGGGAGCTCAAATCCTTTTCCTTTTGCCCCTGAGACTGTAAGGGAACTGCCAGAGAGTTTGGTTCCTTTGGGGAGATGAGACTTAGAGGATCAGGCTGTCCCGGTATCCACTAAAAATGTAATTTCTTCCTGATGTGGGCCCACCCTTAGATTTACTAAAGGTTCCTGGTAGGCTTTAGAAGTGAGGAACCTCCATACCAATAACGTATGGAATTTAGTGCTGAATTGGTATTAACTTAGCTCTTTCTTGTGCATCCTTTTTACTGGCTATAGGACTGGCTTAAGCTGGTTTCTTTGTTTCTGCTTAACTTGGGAGTGGGAGACTGAGCCAGTAGGCCGCCAGGTTATATTAATTAATATTTTCTTCCTTTATGTGAAAACTGATCTCCGTTTTTCACAATCCTGGAAAGAGTTCTAAATGGGACTTTGTGGCCAGGGTCTAGGTAGGGTCTTTCCAGCTTTTTAGTAGTAAGGGGTTTCTGGGTGGGGTCTCACAGCCATGTTCTCTGCCAGTTCTTCCATCTTTTCCCTATTCTAACCTGTCTCACCAGTAGTACTTCTATGAAATTAGAAAAATTGATAGAGTGTACTCAAGATGTTCTTCCAAGAAAACCCCTGAATTGATTAACCTTTAGTTACTCAATTCTCACAGCCTTTTGAGGACTCTGGGTAGAAATGGTTCACACTGGCTCACAGCTGCCTGGTTCCCAGGGCTTCCAGAGCCAGAGGGGAAGACATGCTTTGAATAGGTTCATCAGTCAGTACCGAAAAGCACAGTGCATGGTTCATGCTGTGTTTGTTGGTTTTATAAAGAGGCATTTTTACAAGTGGCCCCAAAGCAGTTGCCAGACCTTGCCTAGTAGAGTACATATGAGCATGATGTGGCTGTGTCAGATAGCCTCGTCAAAATGTACAACTTTTTAAACTACAAGGCAATGTGCACAATAGGTACTACCCTTATCCATAACTGGGATAGTGGTGAAGATGGACACATTTTTTTACATTATTTGGGGAAATATGCTAAAGTTTAGTAGCTAACTTAAAGTTTAGTACAATATTTCCATACCAAATGACCAAGCTAGAACAGCTACATCAAAATATCCTTTGCTGGTGGGCAGATTTAGCTCAGTGGTTGAGTGCCCGTTTCCCATGTAAGAGGCCCTGAGTTCAATCCCCAATACCTCCTAAAAACAAAATGAAGACATTAAAAAACTATCCTTTGTGTCAAAGGAACTGTGTCAGAATGTCTGAGACACGGCCGATATCAAGCACAACTCTACCTGTATACTTTCCTCTGATTAGGGGCTTTACTTAGGTCTGGATAAGTGGTATTTAGGGAAGATTACTAGATTTGAGGCTGCTGCTACTATGTGGTAAGGAAAGATTCAGAAATCTAAGGGATGTGGTGGAGTTGGGGGTATAGAGAGTGAAACCTGTTGTAAGAGAATCAGTGGCTTTGTTCAGTCTAGTTCTACTTCATACATGTTGGTTGTTTTTTTTTTTAACATTTGTTTATTTACTTTTTGTCTCCCTTCCCCTCCCCAGTGAGCAATACATGACCACTATCCTCAATAAGCTTACTAAATAAGCTCAAGTTTAGTGGTTTCTGAACTATATTGTGTTTGTGTATAGGGCTTTTAACACTGGCAGACTTTTCTACCTTTCTGATCCCGTTTTGTTTTCCACCAGTTATTAGGCAGGTTGGGATGGTGAGTATCCTGTTCTACAGATGATTAAATGGAGGTCCAAAGAGTCCAAGTCATTTGCCCACAATCTTACAGTTAGGGAATTGCTTTCCAGAACCCAGGGCCTTTGGGTCTTACCAGATCTGCCTCCCATCTTTTCAGTAGTCCATACTGCCTTCCTGTAATAAGGCCCAATTTTTAATTGTGACCTTGCAAAGTTCACGAGTCCTCAAGACTACTTTCCCTTTTCACACTGATTGTAAATTTCGGGGGTACAAAAGACCATGTTTAGACTTTTTTTTTTTTTAAGATTTATTTTATTTATTTGTTTCTTCCCACCCCCTCATTGTTCGCACTTGCTGTGCCTGTCTGCCTGCCTTTGTTTTTTGGGGAGGCACCAGGAACCGAGCCTGGGACCTCTGATATGGGAGGGAGGCACCTAATTGCAGACTTACACTCAGAGCTCACTGAAAGCTGTTATGCTCATATTTATGGTTTATTACAAAGGGGTACAGATTAATATGAGCCAAGGGAAGAGGTGCATAGGACATGGTCCAGGAGAGTGTAAAGCACAAAGCTTCTGGTTGTCCTCTCCTGTAAGAATTGCACAGATAGAGCTTACTTCTCCTACAATGATGTGTGACAATATGCATAGTATTCCCAACCAGGGAAATTCATCTGGGACTTAGTGTCCAGATTTTTGGGGGACTTGTTCAAGTATACATGGCTGATGGCCCCTGAGACCGATCTTAGTCTCTAGTTCCTTCACATGGCCCAAGGCTCCCAGGTAAACAAAGGCAGTCTTATAAAGCAGGACATTCCAAAGGCTTAGAGACAGCTTCCCAGGTGCTGAGGGCAATGGCCAGACCTCTGTGGGCAAAGTTACTCCTTTACTGCATAGGCCTTTAGTACCCTCGTGCTTTCTCAGTTATATTATCCTTATTTATTTATTTTTAAAAGATTTATTTTATTTATTTCTCTCCCCTCCCCCCCACACCCCAGTTGTCTGTTCTCTGTGTCCATTTGCTGTGTGTTCTTTTTGTCTGCTTCTGTTGTTGTCAGCGGCACGGGAATCTGTTTCTTTTTGTTGCGTCATCTTGCTGCGTCAGCTCTCTGTGTGTGCAGCGCCATTCCTGGGCAGGCTGAACTTTCTTTCGTGCTGGGCAGCTCTCCTTACAGGGAGCACTCCTTGTGCGTGAGACTCCTCTATGCGGGGGGGCACCCCTGCATGGCACGGCACTCCTTGCGCACATCAGCACTGTGCATGGGCCAGCTCTACATGGGTCAAGGAGGCCCGGGGTTTGAACCACGGACCTCCCATGTGGTAGACAGCTACCCTAACCACTGGGCCAAGTCCGCTTCCCTCATTTATTTTCTTTATCACACATAGCCACCATGTAGTGTTTCTTTGTTTACTTATTGTTGGTCTTCCTGGCTAGAATTTAAGTCTCAGGAGAGAAAAAACTTTTTCTATGTTCTTTGTCTCTTTCCTGGTGTCTAAACCAGTGTCTGCATGTAGTGGACACTCAATAATATTTTTTGAAAGAATCAACTGAAAAAGAAGAATGTCTTTGGCTGCAGCTATAGCCACAAGTTGGATCACTGAACTTTGGATCCCAGTTGGGTCTCTGATTGTGATCTTCTTAGGATCCTACTTACATTCTTCCTGATGACTGGGAGCTGATAACCATGAAGTACCAGGGCTGGGAAGGGAGATGAACCTCAGGCCTGAAAGCCTCCTCTGCTGTCATCACACAGTTCATAGAAGAAATTAAAAGTGTGACTGTCTTTGGAGGAAAACAAGGAAAGACTGTGACCAGAAACAATGTTTTGGTGAAATTCTCATCCACCTACCTGTAGTTCAGTCTATATTGATAGATTTTTTTTTAATGTTGTACCTCTGTTTCAATGTGGCTTTGTTATGACATGGAAAAATCTCTGTTTTATAACAATGTTTGACAGTTTCTGGTTCATATTACAGATTGAAACCACTTAGTATGACTTTCTACTTGAAGAATTTGCATAAGGATATCCAGTTTTCCCAGCACCATTTCTTGAAGAGACTGTTCTTTCCCAAATGAGTGGTCTTTGCCCCTTGTCAAAAATCAGTTGGCCATTAATAAGGGGGTTGATTTCTGAGCTCTTAATTCTATTCCATTGGTCTTTATGTCTGTCCTTGTGCCAGTATTATGCTGTTTTGATTACTGTGGGTTTGTTATTAGTTTAAGATCAGGAAGTGAGGGTTCTCCAACTTCATTCTTTCTTTTCAAGATAACTTTAGCTATTCAGGACTCCTTACCCTTCCATATAATTTTTTTTTTTTAATTTAGGAGGTACTGGGGATTGAACCCTGGGCCTCATCATGCAAAGCAGGTACTCAACCACTGCACTACACCTGCTCCACTCCATTTAAATTTTTATTTTTTATTTTTTAATTTATTTCTCTCCCCTTACTCCCCCCCCAGTTGTCTGCTCTCTGTGTCCATTCGCTGTGTGTTCTTCTGTGACCGCTTCTATCCTTATCAGTGGCACCAGGAATCTGTTTCTTTTTGTTGTGTCATCTTGTTGTGTCAGCTCTCCCTGTGTGCAGCACCATTCCTGGGCAGGCTGCACTTTCCTTCGCGCTGGGCGGCTCTCCCCACAGGGTGCACTCCTTGCGCGTGGGGCTCCAGCTCCACATGGGTCAGGAGGCCCGGGGTTTGAACCGTGGACCTCCCATGTGGTAGGCGGATGCCCTATCCATTGGGCCAAGTCTGCTTCCTGACTCCATATAAATTTGATGATTGACTTTTCCAACCAAAGAAGGTTGTTGGAATTTTGATTGGGATTACACTGACTCTGTAAATTGCTTTGGGTAGTAGTGACATCTTAAAGATATTTAGTATTCCAATCCATGAACACAGAATGTCCTTTTTAAAAATTTAGTTTTTTTATTTCTTTTAACAATGTTTTGTAGTTTTCTGTGTAAAAGTCCTTTGCATCCTTGGTTAGATTTATTCCCAGATATTTGATTATTTTAGTTGCTATTGTGGATGGAATTTTTTTTCTTGATATCTTCTTTGGATTGATTATTGCTTGTGTATAGGAACACTACTGAAATTTTGGGTCTTGATCTTGTACCCTGCTTAGCTGAATTCATTTATTAGCTCTAGGAACTTTGTTGTGGGCTTTTCAGGATTTTCTGCATACAGTATCATATCATCTGTAACTAGAGAAAGTTTTACTTCTTCCTTTTCATCTTGCATGCCTTTTATTTTTTTTTTCTTGCCTAAGAATTCTGGCAAGAACTTCCAGTACAATGTTGCATAACAGTGGTGACACTGGGCATCCTTCTCTTATTCCTGATCTTAGAGGGGCAGCTTTCAGTTAGAATGTAGAAAGTTAGCTGTGGACTTTTCACATATGCTCTTTATCATGTTGGGGAAGTTTTCTTCTATTCCTAGTGTTCTAAGTGTTTTTATCAATTTGCTGTATTTTGTCAATTGCCTTTTCTACATTGATTAAAATGATCATGTAGTTTTTGCCTTCATTCTGTAAATTGGGTGTATTACATTAATTGATTTTCTTATGTTGGACCAACCTTGCATACCAGGGACAAATCCCACTTGATCAAGGTGTATAATTATTTTAATATGCTGTTGGATTTGGTTTGCTAGTATTTTGAGGATTTTTGCATATATGTTCATAAGAGACATGAGATATAGTTTCCTTTTGTTTTTTTAAAGATTTATTTTATTTCTCTCCCCTTCCCACCCGTTGTCTGCTCTCTGTGTCCATTTTCTGTGTGTTCTTCTGCGTCCGCTTGCGTTATCAGACGGCACTGGGAAAATGCATCTCTTTTTTGTTGCGTCATCTTGCTGCGTCAGCTCTCCATGTGTGCGGCGCCACTCCTGGGCAGGCTGCACTTTTTTCACATGGGGCAGCTCTCCTTGCGGGGCACACTCCTTGCACGTGGGGCACCCCTACATGGGGCTGTCCCTGTGTGGCACAGCACTCCTTGTGTGTGGCAGCACTGCGTGTGGGTCATCTTACCACACGGGTCAGGAGGCCCTGGGGATTGAACCCTGGACCCCCCATATGGTAGACAGATGCTCTCTCAATTGAGCCATGTCCATTTCCCTCTTATGGTATCTTTATCAGGTTTTGGTATGAGGTGATGTTGGCATTGTAGAATGAGTTAGGGAGTGTTCCCTCTTCTTCAACTTTGTAGAAGAGTTTGTACAAAACTGGAGTTAATTCTTCCTGGAATGGTTGGTATATTTCCCCTGTGAAGCCATTTGGCCCTATGCTTTCTTTTGTTGGAAGTTTTTTTATTATTAATTTAATCTTGTTACTAGCTATTGGTTTATTGAGATCTTTTATTTCTTCTTGAGTCTATGTTGGTAGTTGGTGTGTTTCTAAGAATTTGTCCATTTCATCTAGGTTATCTGATTTATTGGCGTACAGTTGTTCATAGTATCCACTTTTAGTCCTTCTTATTTCAGTGAGGTTAGTAGTAATATCCCCCTTTTCATTTCTGAATTTAGTTATTTGCACCCTCATTTTTCTTTGTCAGTCTACCTAAAGGTTTGTGAATTTTGTTGATCTTTTCAAAGAACCAACTTTTGGTTTTGTTGATTCTATTGTTTTTTGTTTGTTTGTTTGTTTTCTATTAATATTTTGATATCTCCTTTCTGTTCTTTGTTATTTCTTCCTTTCTTCTTGCTTTGGATTTAGTTTGCTCTTTTTCTAGTTCTTCCAATTTTGAGGTTGTTTCTGATTTGAATCTTTCTTCTTTTTTTAAATCTAAGCATTTAGAGCTCTAAATTTCCCTCTCAGCACTGCCTTGGCTGCATCCCATAAGTTTTGGTATGTTGTATTTTCATTTTCACTCACCTCAAGATATTTCCTAATTTTTCTTCTGATTTCCGTCCCCCCCGCCTTTTTTTTTTTTTTTTTTTTTTGAGGTACCAGTGGCCAGGGATTGAATCCAGGACCTCATATGTCGAAAGCTGGCACTTAACCACTGAGCCACATCAGCTCCCCTGAGTTGGTTTTACTGTTTGTTTTGCTTGTTGTTTTTTTGCTTTCAGGAGGTACCAGGAACCGAATCCAGGACCTCCCGTGTGGGAGGCAGGTGCTCAACTGCTTGAATCACATCTGCTCTCTTATTTCCTCTTTAACTCATTGGTTGGCTAAAAGTATGGTGTGTAATTTCCATATATTTGCAAATTTTCCCTTTCTCCATCTGTTATTGATTTCTAGCTTCATTCTGTTGTGGTCGGAATATATACTTGGTATGATTTCAATATTTTGGAATTTATTGAGATTTGTTTTGTGAGTCAATATATGGTGTATCCTGGAGAATGATCCATGTACACTCAAAAAAAATGTGTATTCTGTTTCATTGGATATAGTTTTCTATATATGTCTGTTAGGTCTAGTTGGTTTAGTGTATCATTTAAGTCCTCTACTTCCTTCTTGATCTTCTAACTGGACGTTCTATCCATTATCGAGAGTGGTTAAAGTCTCCTACTCTTAATGTAGAACTGTAAATTTCTCCCGTCAAATCTGTCAATATTTGCTTCATATATTTCTGGGGCTCTGCTGTTAGTGCATATATATTTACATCTTCCTGTTGAATTGTCCCCTTTATCAGTATGTAATGATTATCTTTATCCTTCATAACTGTTTTTTCCTGAAAGCCCATTTTATCTGATACTAGTATTGCCACCTCAGCTCTCTCTTGCTTACTACTTGCATTGTATATAATTTTTCCATCCTCTCAACATTATCCTACTTATGTTTGACTTTAAGGTGAGTCTCCTGCAGACAGCATATAATGGGGTCATGCTTTTTTTATCTGTTCTGGTAATTTCTGCTTTTTTTTTTTTTAAAGATTTATTTTTTATTTCTTTCTCTTCCCTTCCCCCCTCCCTGTTGTCTGCTCTCTGTGTCCATTCATTGTGTGTGTTCTTCTGTGTCCACTTGGATTCTTGTCAGTGGCACTGGGAATCTGTGTCTCTTTTTGTTATGTCATCTTGCTGCGTCAGCTCTCCATGTGTGTGGTGCCATTCCTGGGCAGGCTGTGCTTTTCTCATGTGGGGTGGCTCTCCTTACGGGGCACACTTCTTGTGCGTGGGACTCCCCTACGTGGGGATACCCCTGCGTGGCACGGCACTCCTTGCACACATCAGTATTGTGTGTGGGCCAGCTACCATGTGGGTCAGGAGGCTCTAGGTGTGAACCCTGGACCTTCCATGTGGTAGGACGCTCTATCTGTTGAGCCAAATCTGCTTCCCTAATCTCTGCTTTTTGACTGGGAGAGTTTAATCTATTTACATTTAAAGTCAGTACTGATAATACAAGTCTTTCTTCTGTCATTTTGCTATTTTAACCTTTGTAAGTCTTTTATCTTTTTTGTTGCTCACTTTTATTAAAGCCTACTTATATATTTATTTGCTTTCTTGCATTGTTCCATATTGAGTGCCTTCTCATCTCTCTCTAGATATATTTTCCATCTGTTTCCTTGTGGTTATCATAGGTTAAAATTGAACATCCTAAATATATAACAAGTATATTTGATTTCATACCAACATAACTTCAATAGCATGTATGTATTTTCCTATACCCCTCTAGTCCCCCACCATTTTTTGGTACTTGGTTACCACTTATAACTTAGTACATTTTATGTCCAAAGACATAGATCTGTCATTACTTTTTATGCATTTGCATTTTAGCACCTGTATGATGTATGAAGTGGAGTTACATACCAAGCACTACACTACAGTAATACTGGCATTTATAATTACTCAAATGATTACTTTTCTCACAGGTCTTTATTTCTTTATGCTGCTTTAACCACCATCTAGTGTCCTTTCATTTCAATCTGAAGAACTCCCTTTAACATTGTTTGCAGGGCAAGTAGAGTGGTGGTGTTTTCCCTCAGTTTTATCTGCAAATGTCTTAATTTCTCCTCATTTTTGAAATAAAGTCTTCCCAGATATAAAAATCTTGGTCAGCAGTTGTTTTTCTTCAGCAGTTTTAAGTATTTCAACATGCTGCCTTCTGGCCTCCGTGGTTTCTGAAGAGAAATTGGCACTGTATCTATTAATAATTGGGACTCCCTTGTATGGCACACATTGTTTTTCTCTTGCAGCTTTCAGAATTCTCTCCTTCCTTTGCATATGATAGTGTAATCAGTATAGGATGGGATTTTTTTTCTTCATGTTTATCCTGGTTGGTGTTCTTTGAGCTTCTTAGATGTGCATATTCATGTCTTTGGTAAGTTTGTGAAGTTTTCTGTCATTTCTTTGAATTCTTTCTGCTCCTTTCTTCTCTTTCAGGGACTCCCTTAATGCATATATTGGTGTATTTGATGGTGTCTGTAGCGGTTTGATATAGTTATGAATTCCAAAAATAGATATTGGATTATATTTGTAATCTGGTTTATTAATGGGCATTATTGAGTTATGATTAAGGCTATGATTGGGCCATGTCATTATCTGCCATGCCAGATAAAAGGCATGGCAAAGGACAGAGTTGGAGCTTTTGATATGGGGATTTTTTATGTTGGAGTTGTGATGTTGGAGTTTGATGCTGAAGCCTTAAGCTGGAGCCCCAGGAAAAAAGGAACTCTAAGCTTGGAACGAGAAGCCAGCCCCAGGAAGAGAGGACCTGAGCCAGGAGAAGAACACAGAGGGATAGAGATGGCTCCTTAGACATGGCAGAAACTACAGGGAGAGAGACAGAGCCGTTCACCTGATAGTCTACAGCTGACCTTGTGGAGAGAGGCAAAGTCTAGAGAGCCTCATAGTCTACAGCTGACCTTGTGGAGAAAACAGGAGCTGAGCCCAGAGAGACAAAAGACCTGGGAAGAGAGGAACCCTGGCAGACGTTGGCAGATGTCTTGCTGCAACAGGTGAAAATAGACTTTGGTGAGGGAAGTAACTTAGGGTTTATGGCCTGGTATCTGTAAGTTCCTACCCCAAATAAATACCTGTTATAAAAACCAACCAATTTCTGGTATTTTGCATCTGCTCCCCTTTGGCTGACTAAGGTGTCCTAGGCTATTTTTGCTTTTAATATATCTTTGTTCTTTCTGCTCTTCAGCCTAACTTATTTTATGTCTTATCTTCAAGTTCACAGATTCCTTCTTCTGCCAGCTCAAATTTGCTTTTGTAACCCACCTGAGAATTTTTCATTTCAGTTATTGTGGTTTTCAACTCCAGTAGTTCTGTTTGATTCCTTTTAAAATTTTCTCTCTCTTTACTTAGATTCTCATATTGCTCATTCATTGTTTTCCTGATACCCTGTAGTTCTTCTCTGTAATTTACTTCATCTCCTTAAGCACTTTTTAATATATATATTTTTATTAGAGAAGTGAGCTTACAAAACAATCATGCATCCTGTGCAGAATTCCCATATATTAGTCCGCCATCAACACCTTACATTGTTGTGGAACACTTGTTACAGATTATTAAAGAACATCATCAGACTATTCTCACAAACTGTGGTCCATAGCTTACATTTGGCATAGTTTTACTATACACTCCCTACTATTAACTCCATGTATTACTACTGTACATTTGTTAGAGTTCATGAAAGAACACTCTCATTTGTACTATTAACCACAGTCCATCTTCCACCCATGGTTCACTGTGTTGTACAGTCCCATGCCTTGTGCATTCTATTCAAAGTGTATACTCAATGACTTTCGCTTTCATCACAGAGTTGTACAGCCATCACCCCAATAAACCTTTGAACGTTTACCTAAGTCCAAAAGAAAAAAATCCCATACTCCCCTATTATTGACCCTTAGTGTTGACATTGATGCAAGAATATTACAATATGCTGTTAGCTATAGTCTATAAATTACATTAATTGTATTTTCCCCATGCATCACCACATTCTTACCACCTTTTAATACTGATGTACATTTGTTCTAGTTCATAGAAGAACATATTTGTATTTGTATTATTAACCACAATCTTCATCCACCTCTGAGTTCTCTATGCTTTTCAGTCCCTAGATTATTCTCTAGCTTTCTTTCAATTGACATTTACTTCTCCAGACTACTCCTGTCAATTACAATCCCATTTATCAATTAGCCGTGTTAGTTATACTCACTATAATATTACCATCAACTCTATCCAGTACCACTCAAAGTATATATCTTTTTATATAGTTTTGTCTCTTAGAACCTAGATAATGTTTCACATAGCCCCAAAATATATAGAATCAACCAAGGTATAGGGGGACCCCAAAATGGAGTACAAGCACTGAGAAATGAACCTAACGGTATTACAAAGAATAACATAATCACACTAAAGGGAATGGAGAAAAAGAACCTAAATAACTTGAAAAGAGTATTTTGACTTGATATTATAAGGCTAAAGATAAAAGTAACTGCACAGAAATACTATACTCTAGTAAATTTGTTCCTGTCAGGAGTATGGATCAGATATTCTGAAACTACTTTATATGTACACTAGAATTGAACAAATAAGTAAATATATTATAGATAATGAAAGCCAGGTTTTTCACTGTTGGTGAAAGAAATTGTAAATACCACCTTTTCATAGTGACATGCATTTGTTCTAGGTCATAGGAGAACATTATTGTATTTGTAGTATTAACCCCAGTCCTCATCCCCCTGTAGGTTCACTATGTTATTTAGTCCCTAGATTATTCTCCAGCTTTCTTTCAATTGATGTTTATGTCCCTAAACATCTTCTTTCAACTACAATCCCATTTATAAACCAGCCATGTTAGTTATAGTCTTTTTTTTTTTTTAAGATTTATTTATTTATTTAATTCCACCCCCCCCCCTCCCCTGGTTGTCTGTTCTTGGTGTCTATTTGCTGCGTCTTGTTTCTTTGTCCGCTTCTGTTGTCGTCAGCGGCTCGGGAAGTGTGGGCGGCGCCATTCCTGGGCAGGCTGCACTTTCTTTTCACGCTGGGCGGCTTTCCTCACGGGCGCACTCCTTGCGCGTGGGGCTCCCCCACACGGGGGGACACCCTTGCGTGGCGCGGCACTCCTTGCGTGCATCAGCACTGCGCATGGCCAGCTCCACACGGGTCAAGGAGGCCCGGGGTTTGAACCGCGGACCTCCCATATGGTAGACGGACGCCCTAACCACTGGGCCAAAGTCCGTTTCCCTCCCAGTGTTGTTTTGATTTTCATTTTCCTAATAGCTAGTGATATTAAAAATTTTTTTCATGTTTTTTCTTGCCATTTGTATTTATTTCCTTTTTGGAGAAATGTCTAAGTCTTTTGCCCATTTTTAAATTATATTGCTTGCCTTTTTATTTTTGAGTTGTAAGATCTCTTTATATAGCATCAAAATCAAACCCTTATCGGATATGTGGTTTCCAAATATTTTCTCTCATTGAGTGGGCTGCCTTTTCACTTTCTTGACAAAGTCCTTTGGAGCACAAAAGTGTTTAAGTTTGAGGAGGTCACATTTGTCCATGTTTTCTTTTGTTGTTCGTGCTTTTGGTGTAAGGTTTAAGAAACCACCACTTCCTGCCAGGTCTTGAAGATGTTTCCCTAATTTTCTTCTACAGTTTTATAGTTCTACCTTTTATACTTTAGTCTTTGGTCAACTTGGGGTTAATTTTGTGTAAGGTGTGAGGTAGGGGACCTCGTAATTTATTTTGGATATGGATATCCAGTTTTCCCAGCTCCATTTGTTGAATAAACTGCTCTGCCTCAGCTGGGTGAGCTTGACAGCCTTCTCAAAAATCACCTGACCATAGATGTGAAGGTCTGTTTCTGAACCATCTGTTTGTTTCCATTGGACTATATATCTATCTTTATGTCAGTACCATGCTGTTTTTACCCCTGTAGCTAGGTAATATGATTTAAAGTCTGTAAGTGAGAGTCTTCCAACTTCGTTCTTCTTTTTAAGATATTTCTTGCTATTTGGAGCCCCATTTATCATTCCAAATATATGTATTTTTAAGATTTATTTATTTCTTCCCACCCTCTTGTTGTTTGCATTTGCTATGTCTGTTCGTTATGTGTGCATCTTCTCTTTAGGAATCACTGGGGACTGAACCCGGGACCTCCCATGTGGGAGGGAGGCACCTAATCACTTGAGCCATCCCTGTTCTCTGACTTGTTGTGTCTTGCATTACATTTTCCTCCTTGTATCTCTTGTTGTGTCATCTTGCTGTGTCAGCTTGCTGTACCAGCCTGTCATGTCAGTTCACTGTCTTGCTCATCTTCTTTAGGAGGCACCCGGTACTGAACCTGGGACTTCCCATGTGCTAGGCAGGAGCTCAATCACTTGAGTCACATCTGCTTACCCCAAATAAATTTGATAAAGGGTTTTCTATTTCTTTAAAAAAAGGCTTTTGGGATTTTTATTGGAATTGCATTGAATTTGTGTATCAGTTTGGGTAGAATTGACATCCTAATGATATTTAGTCTTCCAATTCCGTGAACATGAAATGTTCTTCCATTCAGTTAGGTCTTGTTTGATTTCTTTTAGCAATGCATTGTAGTTTTCTGAGTACAAGTGCTTTGCATCCTTGGTAAGTTTATTCCTAAGTATTTCATTCTTTGCTATCGTAAGTGGAATTCTTTTTTCTGACTTCCTCTGCAGTTTGCTCATTCCTAGTGTGTAGAAACACTACTGATTCTCGTATCCTGCTACTCAGCTGAAATTTTTTATTAGCTCCAGTAGCTTTGCTGTAGATTTTTCAGGACTTTTTAGGTATAGGATCGTATTATCTATAAAGAGTAGAAGTTTTACTTCTTCATTTTCTAATTTGGATGCTGTATTAGTCAGCCATAGTGGTGCTGATGCAAAGTACCAGAAATCTGTTGCCTTTTTTTTTTTTAGGTATAAGAGTCAGGTATTGAAACTGGGACTCAATGACAGAACCACATCAGCTTCCCTTGAATTGTTTTTTTTCCATTTATTTGCTTGTTGTTTTGATTTTTTAGGAGGCACTGGGGACCAAACACAGAATTTCCCATGTGGGAAGCAGGTGCTCAACTGCTTGAGCCACATTTGCTCCCTCTGTTGACTTTGATAAAGGTATTTATTGGGGGTAGAAGCTTACAGTTACAAGGCCCTAAAGAGTCCAGCTCAAGGCTGCTTTCTCACCGAAGTCAGCTGCCATGTGTCGAAGCAAGATAGCAGGGGCTCTCTGCTCTCTCCTTCCTCCTTCCTCTTAAGTCTTCATGGGCCCAGCTTCTTCCAGTCTCAGCCGTAGGCTGGCGTAGGGCTCATCTCTCAGGGCTTTTTACGTCAGTCTGGGACAGGGCTCATTTCTTTCCAGGCTTTCTCAGCAGCTCAGCTGCAAACTCTCAGGTGAATGGCTCATCTCTCTCTGGGGCCCCAGGACCAAACATAAAAGAGCTCTCTCTCTTCTTGTGTGTCTTCTTGAGTGAGTGTCCGTTTATATCAACCCACTGAGGGGGCGGGGACTTTTCATTTTGGGAAGTTATTTGATGACTATGTCAATCTCTACTTGTGATTCGTTTGTTGAGGTCTAATACTTCTTCTAGGGTCAGTGTAGGATCAGTGTAGGATCAATGTAGGTTGTAGATAAAGTTGGTTAAAAGGAATTTTTTCTCCATTTCATTTACACTGTCTAGTTTGTTGGTGTACCATTGTTCATAGTATCCTCTTATGATTGCTCTTTTTTTTTAAGATTTATTTTTATTTATTTTTCTCCCCTCCCCCCCCATTGTCTGCCCTCTGTGTCCATTTGCTGTGTATTCTTCTGTGTCTGCTTGTATTCTCATTAGGCGGCTCCGGGAACCGATCCTGGGAACTTCTGGAGTGGGAGAGAGGCGATTGCTCTCTTGCACCACCTCTGCTCCCTGTTCTGCTCTGTCTTCTTATTTTCTCTCTTCTGGGTCTTTTCTTGCATCATCTTGCTGGCCAGCTCTCCATGTCAGCTGGCACTCCTGGATGGGGTGGCTTTCTTGTGCGGGATGGCATTCCCATGCAGGGCGGCACTCCTGCATGGGGTGACATTGCCTGCATGGGCTGGCACTCTGTGTGAGCCAGTCTGCCCTCATCAGGAGGCCCTGGGCGTTGAACCCTGGACCTCCTATATGTAGATGGGAGCCCAATTGGTTGAGCCACATCCATTTCCTTGATATCTCTTATTTCTGTGGGATCAGTAATAATGTCCCCATTTTTATTTCTGATTTTATTTGGATCTCCTCTCCTTTTTTTCTTTTAGTCTAGCTAAGGGTTTGCCAATTTTGTTAATCTTCTCGAAGAACCAACTTTTAGTTTTGTTAATTCTCTCTATTGTTTTTTTCTCAATTTCATTTATTTCTGCTCTGATCTTTATTTTGTTCTTTCTTGCTTTGGGAATAGTTTGCCTTCTTTTTCTAGTTCCTCTAGCTGTGTAGTTGGGTAATTGATTTTAGCTCTTTTTCCTTTTTTAATGTAAGCATTGAGGGCTATAAATTCCCTCTCAGCACTGCCTTGTTGCATCCATAGTTTGTGATATATTGTGCTCTCATTTTCATTCATCTAAGATATTTTCTGAATTCTCTTCCCATTTCTTTTCTGACCTACTGATGACTTAAGGGTGTGTTGCTTAATCTCTCTATATTTGTGAGTTTTCCCTTTTTCCACCTGTTGTTGATTTCCAGCTTTATTCCCTTATGATCAGAGAATGTACTTTGTATAATTTCTATCTCTTTAAATTTATTGAGATCTGTTTTGTAACCCAATATATGGTCTGTCTTTGAGAAAGATCCATGAGCACTTGAGAAGAATATATAACCTGCTGTGTTCTGGTGCAGTGCTTTGTAAACTTCTATTAGGTTTAGTTTATTTATCATGTTATTCAAGCTCTCTGTTTCTTTATTGATCCTTTGCCCAGATATTCTATCATATGATATGAGAGTGGAATATTATTTGAAGTCTCTATTATTGTAGAGACAACTATTTCTCTTTCCAGTTTTGTCAGTGTTTGCCTCATGTATCTTGGGACATCCTGGTTAAGTGCATATGCATTTATAAATGTTATTTCTTCCTGGTGAATTGCCCCTTTTATTAATTGTCCCTAATCATAGCTTTGCCTTTAATGTCTATTTCATCCAATATGAGAATAGCTATTCCAGCTTTTTTTTTTTTTTTTTTTTTTTTGGTTACTACATGCATGAAATATCTTTTTCCACCTTTCACTTTCAACCTATTGGTATCCTTGGGTCTAAGGTGAGTCTCTTGTAGATAGCATATAGATGGCTCATATTTTCTTATCCATTCCATCGGTCTATGTCTTTTGATTGGGGGGTTTAATCCATTAACATTCAATGTTATTACTGTTAAGGTAGTTCTTACTTCACCCATTTTGACCTTTGGGTTTTATCTGTCATATCTTATTTTCACCACTCTTTTTATACTTTTAGTTATTTTTAATGATATAATCTCCATTTCTAGACCCTCTTCCAAGCCTCTCCTGTCTTTTCTTTTCAGGCTGTAGCACTCCTTTTAGTATTTCCTGCAAAGCCGGTCTGTTGGTTATAAACTGTCTCAGTTTCTGTTTATCTGTGAATATTCCAAACTCACCCTCATTTTTGAAAGACAATCTTGCCAGATATAAGATTTTTGGCTGGCAATTTTTCTGTTTCAGTATAAAATATACCATACTACTGCCTTCTTGCCTCCATAGTTCCTGATGAGAAATTAGCACTTAATCTTATCAGGCATCCCTTGTATGTGATGAACTGCTTTTCTCTTGCTGCTCTCAGGAGGCACTTTATCTTTGGAATTTGACTTTCTGATTAGTATGTGTCTCGGAGTTGGTCTATTTGGATTTATTCAGATGGGCATACATTGTGCTTCTTGGACACGGATATCTATGTCCTTCAATAGGGTTGGGAATTTTCTACTATTATTTCTTCAAATATTCCTTCTGCCCCTCTTCCCTTCTCTTCTCCTTATGGGACACCCATGACACATATGTTTGCACCTCTCTTTCCATCATTTAATCCCTGAGACCCTGTTCAATCTTTTCCATTATTTTCTTTCTTTGTTCTTTTGTACATTCACTTTGGAGTTCCTGTCTTTAAGCCCTTTAAGCTCACTGATCCTTTCTTCTGCCTCTTCAAATCTGCTGTTACAGGCCTTCAATGAATGTTTAATTTCATTTACTGTGCCTTTCATTCCCATAGGATCTGCTATTTTTCTATGTATGCTTTCAAATTCTTCTTTGTGCTCACCCAGTGTCTTCTTAATATCCTTAATCTCTTTAGTTATCTCGTTGAATTTATTAAGGAAATTTGTTTGAACATCTGTGACTAGTTATCTCAACTACTAATCTGGAGGCTTAGTTTCTTCCTTTGACTGGGCCATATCTTCCTGTTTATTGGTAGGGATTGTAATTTTTTGTTGGTGTCTTGGCATCTGATTTACTGGGTTACTAATTCCTGGCTCGGTTTCTCTCTTTAGTTTAGGGGTTTGTATTTGATTGGCTTTGTGCTACAGCCCCTCTTTGATACTTGGTTCACTTTAATTTGGAACTTTGTAGTGGTTTGTGTTTAAGTAATCTTATTTTTTTCAGCTCTTTTTCATCTGCTTCTTTCCCATTCTTCCTTGTTGATTGTGGAGTCAGAGCCAAGGATGCAGTTAGTACTGTAAGCCGTGTAGGCTGAAGCTGTCCATGTTGCACCAGGAGCCAGTGAAGCTTCTCCACTTTTTCTGCCCTGCCAGGGGTAGGAACGGAGCTGTAGCCATGTGCCATAATCCAACGCAGGCCAAGGCCATCTGTAGTTGTCTGGAGAGACTGATCAAGCTCCATGCCCCTTCCTCCTGTGCCTGGGGTGAGGATGGAACCACAGGTGTGGGCAGCAACCTAAGCCATGCAGGTCAAAACTGACTGCAGTTGCCCATATAGGCTGACAAAAACTGGCACCCCTCCTCCCCTGCCAGGGGTGGGGATGGAGTCAAAGGTGTGCATACAATCTTGTCCATGTGGGTCGAAAGTGACTGTAGGTGCCTGGAGAGGCTGAGGGAGCACTTCCCCTCCTCCTCCCTGCCAGGGACAGGGATGAGGGATGGAGCAAGACCACCCCCACTCCTGTCCTATTGGAAGTAGGGATGGGGCCACTTGTGTCCAATAGTTAGTCTGTGTGGGCCAAAGACACATGCAGTTGCCTGGAGAGGCTGAGAAAACACCACCCTCACTCCTGTCCTATTGGGGTTGGGGATATAGCCACATGGGTGCCCAACAATCTAGTCTGTGTGGGCTCAAAGTGACTGTAGTTGCCCAGATAAGCTAGCGCAGGTTCCCCCCAGCTTCCTTTCTGCTAGAGGTGGGGCTGGAGCCTAGGCTAGGGCAGCAATCCAACCTGGGTGGAAAGAAGCTGGTCCCTATCATTCTGCTTCCCATCATGCTGGGGGCAGAGTTAAAATGGAGGCTACTTCAACAGACTTCAGCTCCTACACTTTGATTTATTGGACTTACTCCACTCAGCTAACATGGAGTTGAAGAAGGTCAACCGCCACAACATGGAGCCTAGAGTGTCTACAACTGGAAGCGGGAGGAGTGCATCCAGTACCCATAAGGAAACTAAGCCCTCACTTGACATAGATGTGCAATGGACACAACCAATCCAATGTCCACAGAGAAAATGTGGAATGGGTGTGGGAACGGTAGCCATGGTGGCTGCTGGGTGTGGGGAACGGGAGGAAGAGATGAGATGTGGAGGCGTTTTCGGGACGTGGAGTTGTCCTGGATAGTGCTTCACGGACAATTACGGGACATTATAGATCCCCCCAGGGCCCACTGGATGGAACGTGAGAGAGTCTGGGCTATGATGTGGACCATTGACTATGGGGTGCAGTGATGCTCAGAGATGAACTTACCAGGTGCAATGGATGTGTCATGATGATGGGAGAGAGTGTTGCTGTGGGGGGAGTGGGGGGCGGGGGCGGTGGGGTTGAATGGGACCTCATATTTTTCATAATGTAATTAAAAAGAATAAATAAATAATTAAAGAAAAAAAAAAAAAGAAATGGGTCCAGGCCCACAGGACTGGATTAAGATAAAAAAAAAAAAAAAAAAATGGAGGCTACTGGCCTCCTTCTGGCTTAGACAGGCTCAAACTTTAGCTGTTCTTAGGATTGGATTTCAGCCTGCTGAATTACTAATCAGTAGCTGAAGTCAGTACCTGACCAACTCTTCCTCTCCCATTTTTGGGAAATGGAGCTTCCATCTCCAGCCAGGGAATAGTTCCCAAGGCATCTTGCACCACCAGTGGGAGATGGGCACTGGCCTCTGTGGCATGGCATCCTCTGCTAATGAATTTTCACTGCAGATGGGCAGTCTCCTCCTTCCAAGGTTATTGCAGGATGCTCTTCTGGTCTCCTGGGCCCCCCCAAACAGGTGCTTCAGATAGCTCTGGGTTTATTAACTGCACTATAGGACAAACTGACTCTTGGAGTTCCTTATTCTGCCACCATCTTGCCCCTCCTCCTCCTTAAGCATTTCTAAGATAATTTTTTAAAAGACTTTGTTAAGTATGTCCACTCTCTCAACTTTTTTGTTGGTGTTCTCTGTATTTTTATCATATTCATTTGGATTGGCCATCAGTTCCTATTTGTCTCATGCTCTTTTGTTACATGCTGTACATTTTAATATTTTAAAATGTTACCTCCAGGATTTACTTCCTGGGATATCTGTTTCTTCATTTTGTAACCAGCTGGTGAAAAGACAAGATTTTCTTGAGGTGTGCTCTCTTATCAGGAAAGTCTGCTTAAGGTGAATGCACTGTACAGAATTTTCCCTTACTGAGCTTCTGTCTTGTCCTGGGCTTTTGGCTTTTTGTTTTGGAGTTCCCCTGTTTATAAGAGTTTGTCCCCTCTGTTTCTCAGGGGATAAATCTCCCTCTCCCAGGTATCTGAAGCCAGCTGGTCTTTGTCCCAAACTATCTGTCTCTATAGTTTTTTATACTCTTTTCATTGTCTCACACTGCTTTTGCCTGGAGGGCAAGTTCTGGGAGGAAGGTCACCCTGGGAAGGACTTTCTCAATTCAGTCTTTCTCAGTCGATACAGAGGGCAGGAACCCATGAAGCGGGCACAGACCAACTCCAAAGTCCCTGTGGAGGGGGTTGGGAAGGGTACCAAACCTTCTCTGATGGCTCCCTAAAACTTAGCTTTCCTGGTCTGCTCAGCAAAATTGCAGCCCTTCAACTAACTTTCCCCGGCAGCCTTGAGGAAGCCCTGCATCTTTAAATCTCCACCACCTCCGCCCCGTCCAGGGAGGCTGAAACAATGGCTGCTGCCACCTTATTCCAGGACTAGGCTTAAACAGTGGCTGCTCCCCTCAGAGCCAGGGCCCAGCGACCCAGATTTGCTAATCAAAACCCATGATCAGTGATCAGTTTTCCATACCCCTGCTCTTGGGAAGAGGATTTTTATGTCCCTTTCTGTCACCAGGCACTCGCCGGGGACCGGACCCTGTGGTGACCTGCTGCGGGGTGGGGGATTGGCGTAGTAACTGCCACATGGAGAAAGCAATTTACAGTTCTTTATTACAATTTATCAGCCTCTTCCTCCTGCTTTTCCCTGGATGCTGTACAGTTTTCTTCTGGCCTCTGGAGTTTCAAAACTGTTATTTCAGAGACTTCCTGCCTGTTATTAGTTGTTTTGGTGGAAGGTCTGAGTTCTGGAGCTCCCTACTCTGCCATATTCCCCGGAAATCATCCCCGATTTGATTTTTTTTTTTAAGTTAAACGATTTTTTTATTAGAGACATTGTGAGTTTACAAAACAATCATGCATAATGTGCAGAATTCCTATATATCATCCCTCCACCAACACCTTACATTGTTGTGGAACACTTTACCATTTGTTACAGATTATGAAAGAACACCCTGGTTTAATTTTAAAGCCTCCTCAGGTGAGTCTAAACCAGTGGTTCTCAAAGCTGAGACTATTGGAATCACCTGGAGGGCTTGTTAAACCCAGATAATTGAGGTCCACCCCTGGAGTTTCTGGTTTAGTAGATATGGGGAAGGGTCCAAGAATGGCATTTCTTATAAGATCCCAGGTGATGGTTATATGATTCCTTGCGAACCATTATACCGAACAAAGTGAGTAGGTCCTTGTTCAAATGAATGGACAACTTGATGGCGCCTTAGTGAAAGCTCACCGAGGTTAAGTGGGACTGAGTCCCCCCGTCACGCTCTGAGCCATCCCTGAAGCTCACATGTTGAGGGGGGAGAAGTACTGAAATGGGCTCAAAAATGCTCTCCCATGAATGGAGTCATCAAATAGGTACTAATTTGACACAGTGGGGCTCCTTTCATCTTAGCAGTTGCCACTGCCTGAAAAGGTGAGGGGAGCCCGAGGGGCCAGTCAGTCTCCAAACCTCTGAAGGGAGAGGGAGTAGACGTGTTCACTGTGGTACCCGGGCTGAGCGAGGGCAGTGGGAGCAATGCAAGGAACACCTTTTAAAGGCAGAGGTGCCTAACAGGACTTGATTTGCTTAAGGACACGATAATTCTCCTGCATTAGCCATATGCAAGCAGCACCTGGATGCCTATTCAGCAGAATCTTTTCAAGTTTTCCAGTCCTCAGATTCTGTGCTTTGGGCGCTATCCTGTTCAAGTTGTAGCTGTCTAAGTCTGAAGTCCACCTGGAACCCCAGCCCCATTCTCTGGGCCCTCTTGAAACCCAGGACAGAGGACAGTTCCCTGTCCATTGAAGAAGGGAGGGAAAAAGAAGCCAAGGAACATCATGAGGATCTGTGTCTTCCCATAAAAACCCACATGCTGAGAAATTCCTGTAAGCCTCTATTTCTGCCTCCTGGTTGCACGGGATTTGTGCTCAACCAGTGGTAATGCTGCTGGTGGCCAGGAGGCACCTGGCTTGTCTTGGAGGAGAGGAACAGCATAGGCCAAGAGAGGGAAATTACCCTAGCAGAAGAATGGCAGCGAGGGTGAGTGAGGGGCCAGAGAGACCCACTCAGCTGGAGGGAGTGAAGGCCCACATACCAAACAGTGGGAGATAGGCATATGCAAAGGTAAGGGGGGAAATATGGTGGAACAATCTTTTTTTAAAATTTAAACTATCATTTTATTAAATACAAAAATAATACTATGTTTTTTATACAGTGTGGAACAATCTTTAAAAGCAAATAAAGTAATGTGATTTTTATGCTTTGTCTACTATCTGGGTCCAGACGAGGAAGGGGGATAACTCCTGGGTTGGCTGAGTCAGTTTGACAGAGGCCTTTTTCAATTTTGGAGGCTGCTCTCCTCCTCCCTGTGAGCTGTCCCTCGAGTTCTATTCTGAAACCGTTAGTGGTTTTTCCATCTCACTAGGGACCGTTTGCAAACCCTCTCTCATTTGGCCTGGGTTGGGGCTAGACCCAGCACTGGTTCAGGCGACCAGGGAGGAGATGGCTCCCAGCAATAAGCAACCCACAGAATTGTGTCTGTTATTTAAGAAAAGTTTCTGGGTTTTCGGCTAATTGCAAAAAATACATAATGGATGCTTTTTGCATCTGCTAGTTATTCTGGAACAGGCCTGCATCCAAGAGCAAACTTTAAACAAACAATATGATTATGGAGCATAACTATTTCAATGTGTAACAGAAAAGAAAGCCAAACTCCAAAAAGCTACATTAACACACATGCAGTCAGAGACACAGGCACACAGCAATCACACCAACAGATATACATGTGTACAAACAGACAGAGGCACATTCTGGCACCAGTGCACACAAACACATATTTGCACACTAGTACCTAGTGCATACATGTGTGCAGAACTCGCCTGCTTGTACCCAATCACCAGCACTGACATGCTCAGACACATACACAACTGCAAATGTGTACATTCATATACATGTTTACACCTACACATTTGGATAAAATAAACACACAGAAACACACCACAGACACACAAATCCATTCACACAGATCATTTTTTACTGCAATGAGTGGTTCTCCTGTGTGAGTGGATCCTCCCATCCCCAGGTGGTATCACGTGCAGTTATTCAGTGTGGCCACCAAGGGGCGCCCAGGATCCATCCTACATCCATCTTTCGCTGGTTCTGCCAGCAGGTCAGTTGTTCCTGCATCCCCAAGTCTGCACATTCCTGTTCTGGATCCCTGCGTGGTACTGGGAAACTCCTTGCTTCCAGCCCCAGTTTTCCAGGGCCCATTACCTTCATTATCACTTTCTCCCTGTCCCACACCACTGAAACAATCACAAGTCTCTATCCCTCCTAGCAGAATGGATACTACAGAGCCCCCTCCTCATCCTGTGACTCTGACCCGTGGAGAACCGAATCTGTCAGTATTTTATCATGATTAGGCTTCTCCCCAAGGAGCAGCTGTCAAAATCCAGTCTGTTTTTCAAAGTCTGTCACCATTTCCCAGTGCAACACTGCCAAAGACAACAATGCCTGTGAGAATAATTGAATGAGCGAGTTAATGCCTGGCTTGCATACCTGACTGCCTGCCCCACTAACCCCAACTGGAGGTCTTTCACCCGCCCAGCTTTGTTTTTTGTGCTTCTCTGAAACAAATCCCAGCTTTAGAGCCCAAGTTAGAGGCAGAGAGACCCAAGATGTCAAGGAATCCATCCTTTGGAGCATTCCTGACAGTTACCCTGTTAACAGAGAACTCACACCATCCTGAGCAGCCTCCTCACCAGGTGGCTCATACTTTTAGAAAATTCCTCTATATTCATCTCCACAAACATTCTCAGAGCTCCTTCTTCATGACAGGGGTCAATTAAGGCTCTGAAAACATTTCTGCCCTCCAGTGAGGCCACAGTCTGGCAATGACTGTAACTGGTTCAGTGTGAGGCATGCAGTAGAATAAGTAGAAAGAGCAGGGGGGAGGGCATGATGAACTTTCCAGAAGAGTGGCAGGGAGTCAGGGAAACATTTACGAGGGGGTGTTTCAGTTTGCCAAAGATTGCTGATGCAAAAATACCACAAATGTATTGGATGTATTAGGGTAAAAACTTAGTTCTGAGGCTGTGACGATGTTCAAATCAAGGCACATCAGAGATGCTGTTTCACCAAAGGTTGGCTGCTGGCAGATCCTGGAGTCCTGCCACGTGGCAAGGCAAAATGGTGGTTTTCCGTCTTGGTCTCTGCCTTTTCCTCCAGGCTGCTTTCTCCTTAAGTTCGGGTATGGGTGTTCAAGTGCATGGCATGGCTCATCTCTTCAGCTTTGAGCTGCTCTATGAGCCGGGCCTCTCAGGGGCCTCTTTCTGTGCCTCTGTGCTCAGCTGCTTCCAGCCTCCCGCCTCTCTCTCAGCCTCTCAGGGTTTTGCTCCACCTCCCCTCAGCTGTGGCTCATCCTGGAGTTCTCTTTCACTTGGCAGGGTAAAAATGGAGGCTGTCTTTCTCTGTTTGTTTCTTTCAGTTCCCAAGCAAGAGGGTGGAGACCTACCCTCACGGACGGACGTAGTCCAATCAAAGGCCCTCAAGGCCCTAATCAAAAGTGATCTAATTAAAGGTCCCTTAACTGAATCTGATCAAAAGGCCCCATCTATCCTGATTACAGGCATAGGAATGAATTAGCTTAAGACCATGATTTTCTGGGGTCCACAAAGGACAAACCCGGACAGGGGGTGAGAGCTGAACAGAGACTCTCAGAATGAATAAGAAAGATAACTGCAGCTGTTTATGGTGTATGTGGCTGCTCGTTCTCATAGAGGAAGAATTCTAATCCAGGTCTGCCTGTCAATAGTCTGAAAGCTTAAGGACTAGGCCAAAATGCCTCTCACAACAAATAAGAGTTTGGGGCAGGCGGGAGGGAAAGTATATGCTAGGTGTACTAGTTTTCTATTGCTGCTTATCAAATTACCACACACTCAGTGGCTTAAAAACAATACCCATTTATTATCTCACAGTTCTATAAGTCAGAAGTCTAGGGAGGGGGCGCTCCACAGGGTCCTCTCTTCACACTATCACAAGGCAGAAAGGAAGGTATCAGCTGGGCTGGGCTGGGCTCTTACCCAGAAGTTCTGAGATGAATCCACTTCCAAGCTCCTTCACATTGTTGGGGAATTCAGTTCCTTGCAGTTGTAGGACTGAGGTCCCCATTTTCTTCCTGACTGTTGGCCACAGGTTGCTCTTGGCACTAGAAGCTGCTCTCAGATCCTTTCGACACAGCCCCTCCATTTTCAAGACAGCAGATCAAATCTTTTTCATGCTTTGAATCTCTGACTTCCTCTTCTGTCACCAGCTGGACAAAATTCTTTGCATTTAATGGGCTCATGTGATTATGTTAGGTCCACCTGGATAATGTCCTATATTAAGTCAACTGGTTAATAACCTTAGTTACTTCTGTAAAATTCCTTTTGCCATGTAATGAAACATTCACGGGAAGAAATTTTACATTGGGGAGATTACTGGGGGTCATCATAGAATTCTACTTACCACAGTTCTCCCTCTGGGCCTCCATGACCCTTGATCCTGCATAATCTCCCTTCCGCTCTCTGAGTGTGGGTTGTACCTGTGATTATATTATGTTATATGCCAAAAGGGAGATTATGCAGGTAGACCCAATCAACTGGCATGAATCCTTAAAAAGCAGATGATTTTCTCTGGCTGGTAGCAGAGAAGAAAGTCAGATTCAAAACATGAGAAGGATTTGATCTGCCACTCCTGGGTTTGAAGACGGAAGGGGTCATGCGCAAGGAAGGAAGAATGGCCTCTAGGACGAGGGCTGTGGCTCCCTCCCTCTGGAGAATGCTCTGCAGAGCCTGTCCTTGCCTCCCCTGTCCTGGGCCCCATTGTCCTGACTCCTCCTTCCTCTCAGTGGCTTAGCTGGGCATTAGATGATAGTAGAAAGTGGGGATTTGACCCTACTTTCTCGCTCCACATATTTGAGGGAGCCTACTTCTGAAATGACACTGCTGATTAGTCAGCCAAAACCCAAGAGATATGAGTTTTTTGTTGAGTGAGAAGATGGTTTGGATGATGAAAGAAATAGACGTGGTAACAGAAAAAGTAGGGAGGCCCAAAGAATTCAATTAATATGTGGTAGGATTATATTCTTTGGTCATTCACTAGTTGATTTCTCAATTCTGGGTTAATGCCACTGAGGTACTTAGTGTAACCATTAGTTCTTGGATCTGCATTAGAATAAGTGCTTTGCAGAGCAGTTACAGCTCAGTAGTTGAATGGCTCCTTTGCATGTACAAGGTCCAGGGTTCAATCCCTGGTACCTCCTATTAAAAAAAAAGAAATGAATGTTTTCTTTCCCATTCTGATATGATTCTGAATTATCGCTTCCTGATGTGAGCTATTTTTGGACCCTGTTCAAGTTAAAATTTCTATTAAATTCTAATTTAAAAAAAAAGAATGGCCTTTAGGAGCCAGCAAGGAAATGGGGACCTCAGTCCTACAAGGGCAAGGAACTGAATTCTGCCAACAATGTAATGGAGATTGGAAGTGGATTCTTTCCCAGAGCCTTCAGATAAGAGCCCAGTTGAGCCAATGCCTTGGTTTCAGCTTTTCAGTGACACTGTGAGCAGAGAGCCTGGTCAAGCCTGCTTGCTTTTCTGACCTACAGAGCTGCAAGGTAATAAATAGGCATTGTTTTAAACTGCTAAGTTTGTAGTGATTAGGCAGCACCAGAAAACTAGTATGCCTGGCAAAATGGCATGGCATTCATAGGACCAGGGTCACCCCTATTGGCACAGACACTGCTTTATCCACATCCTTGCTTCTGTTTAAACAGTAGTTTCATCAAAGTAATACATATATGTGGTGGGAAAAAAAAAAGTCTCCATAATGGTTTCTTAGACTTTATACCAAAAGCACATGCAGGGAAGTGGATTTGGCCCAATGGATAGGGCATCCGCCTACCACATGGGAGCTCCAAGGTTCAAACCCAGGGCCTCCTGACCCGTATGATGAGCTGGCCCATGCTCAGTGCTGATGCGCACAAGGAGTGCTGTGCCACGCAGGGGTGTCCCCTGTATAGGGGAGCTCCACGTGCAAGGAGTGCACCCCGTAAGGAGAGCCGCCCAGTGGGGAAAAAGTGCAGCCTGCCCAGGAATGGCGCCACACACACAGAGAGCTGACGCAGCAAGATGACGCAACAAAATGAGATGCAGATTTCAGGTCCTGCTGACAAGAATACAAGGAGGCACAGAAGAACACACAGCAAATGGACACAGAGAGCAGACAATTGGGGGGGGGGGGTGGGAAAGGAGAAAGAAAAAAAATAAATCTTTAAAAAAGACAAAACTGCAAAAGTACATGCAAACAAAAGAAAAAAAAACAGATAAATGGGACCTCATCAAAATTAAAAACAATTCAAGGACTTCATCATGAAAGTAAAAAGACACACCTATCTGGGGAATGAGTATAGCTCAGTGGTTGAGCACCAGCTTCACATGTATGAGGTCCTAGGCTCAATCCCTGGTACCTCCTAAAAAAGAAGAAAGGCAACCTATTGAAGGAAAAAATATTTAGAAACCACACATCTGATAAAGGTTTAGTATCTAGAATTTATAAAGAAATTCTACAATTCAACAACAAAAAGACAAACAACCCGATTTAAAATTGGACAAAAGATTTGAATAGAAATTTCTCCAAAGAATATACACAAATGGTCAGAGAGCACATGAAAAGATGCTCAACAGCATTAGCCATTAGGGAAATGCAACTCAAACCACAATGAAATACCATTTCAAACCCAGTAGAATGGCTACTATTAAAAATTGCTAATAGCAAGTGTTGGAGAGGATGTGGAGATCCAGGAACTCTCATTCATTGTTCATGGGACTGTAAAATGGTGCATTTGCTGTGGAAGACAGTTTGGCAGTTCCTCAGAAAGCTAAGTATGGAACTACCATATGACCCAGCAATCCTGCTTCTAGGTATATACTCTAATTGAAAGTAGGGGCTTAAACAGATATATTTACAAACTGATGTTCTTAGCAGCAGTATTCACAATTGCTGAAAGGTGGAAGCAACCCAAGTGTCCATCAATAGATGAATGGATAAGCAAAATGTAGTAAATGCATACAATGGAATATTATACAGCTGTGGAGAGGAATGGAGCTCTGATTCCTGCAACATGAATGAACCTTGATGATATCATGTTGAGTGAATTAAGTCAGACACAAAAGGACAAATATTGTATGATTTCACCAATATGAAATAATTAGAATAAACAAATTAAGAGTCAGAAACTGGAATAGAGGTTACTGGGTGCTGGGGAGGAGGAATGAGGAGTTAAAGTTTAGTTGGTACAGAATTTCTGTTTGGGGTGATGGAAATATTTTGTAATGAAGGATCCTCAGGGTAGTACAACATTGTGACTAACACCATTGAATCATATATCTAGATGTAGTTAAAGGGAGAAATTTTAGGTAGTATATATATTACTAAAATGAAGATAAAAAATAAAAATAAAAAACCCAGCTTCCTCCTGGCTCCAGTTACTCTGTGAAGTGAAAGACTTCACTCTTAGAAGTTTCTTTTAGAACTTGCCTTCATATATTTATATAACATGCTTCTCCTGATCTTTTTCTTTTCCTCAAAGTTCTAATCACCTTTTTCTTTCCTTCATGTTTTCCCAGTCTCTTTCACCCAGTATCCTTCCCCAGAGACCTCCTATCAAGGCTTCTATTTTTCTACTCCAGTCTGGTCTGCTGATGTTAAAGCTGCTGGACATCTGTCTTCCTTTAACAGCGTTCTCATGGGATCCATTATTTTCTGAAACTTGTGTTTTCCTCTTTAATGGTTTAATTCCTTGTTTCTGAGCACACCCTCCAAATAATAATATAAGAAAGGGTGCATAGGACATACATATCCTGACTCCTTATGTATTTCCATGTATCTTTATTATATCCTTATGATTGATAGTTCAGCCTATATAGGACTTTGAAATGTTTCTCCCTCACTTTCTAGTATCCATTGTTGCTACTAAGAAGTCTAAAGCCTTTCTGATTCTCATTCCTTTGTCTGTGACCTTTTTTCTTTCTTTTTTTTTCCCTATAAAAACTGTCATATCTTTTCTTTAGCTCTATGTTTAAAAATGTCAGGATATTGTTTATCTGTATGTGGGTCATTTTTTCACTCATTTTTTGGGGCATCTAGTGAGTCCTTTTTATATGGAGACTTTAAGAACTGTGCTTATGGGAAATATTCTTAACCCAAATAATTTCTTCTTTTCAATTTTTATCTGTTTTTGCTGGAATTCTCATTTGTTGGAGTTTTAACTTCTAGGATTGATCCACTCTGCCTCATATTCTCCACCTCCTTATCTTTTTATTTCACTCTGAAAATTTTCCTTAATTTTAACTTTAAAACAGTCTATTAAATTTAAAACATACATGTACTTTAAAATTTCAATAGCTCTCTCTTGTTCTTGATTGTTTCTTTTTCTTCATATCATTCAGTTTTTGTCTTAAGGATTCCATACCTCCTTAAATCTCTATAAGGATATTATAGAATATCCTTTTCTGTTCCTTGAATTATTTCTATTTCCTCTGAGGTCATTTCATCCTTTGTCATACTCTTTCTCAGTTTGGAGACTTTCCTCAAATGTTTGGTAATCATTGGTTGTCAATTCATGTTTAATTATGAATAATTAAAAGGCTAGTCATTATAGCAGAGGTCTTTCTTCTGCAGACATTAGATTTCTTCAGAAACCCCCTGAATCTCCCAGCTGGGGAGTTGATGCCTGACCTTTCAGCTCTCTATGCACAGGAAGGGGAAAGACTGTCCTATATACAGACTTTCATTTAATCCCCTGCTTTGAGTTTCTGTGTCTTGACTGTATCTTCCTCTGCACACTCTATACTAAGGCTTTCTCTCCTGCTGCATCAGTTCCCACTCCTCCGTCTGCTTTATATTGTCCTGAAACTTGTTTTAATATCTACTAAGGTTACCTCACCCATTATCTTCATTGTGGGTTTATACCTTTTTTATTCCTTAACAGTCATTTAGAAAGCTCTTGAGAGGGGAAGATAAAAATAAGCGATCAGTTAATCAGCCCCAGTGACTTGCCAGCCCAGGCCTTTCTTCTGTCCCTCTTATTACCACACTGGCCCAACTATAAGGCTCTCAAAGAGTGTGTTAGGACTCCGTGCACCCTCCCGCCTCCCCTGACCCCAAGCACCTCACCTTTCCAGGCTCTCTCCTCAGGAAAGAACTGTGGGCTCCTTTACCCTGAGGGTGCATGTTCCGTGAGACCTTCTAGGAGCATGTTTTCTATTGGTTCAAACCTAGCAAGATGGTGAAATTTCAGTTCTGGGACTGGTTTGGAGAAGCTCCATTTCAGAATGAGCACAATTCTTATGTGTCTTGAGCCCTAAGATGATACCATGCTACCCACTAGTGATAACAGCACAAAATTGACCCTCTCAAAGGGCCAGCTGTGGCCAGAGAGAGGCGGTCGCTACTTAGCACTACCTTCTGTGCCCTCAGGCCTGAACAGAAGTCCGTAACCTCTGAGGGACTGTTGCTGACCCTGACCTGTGAGTCTGTAGTCTGGTTTCCCTGAGGTAGCTCTGCATGCCAGGCCTCCACGGGACAGACTCCCTGGGCCTGGGTGAGTCCAGGTCTTCCTGAGTCCTAACGGGTCCACCTGGAGGGTGCCCAACCATCCCGGTCTGCCCAGGGCTGAGAGAGCTCACCAAGTGCTTTCCTGACACGGTCCCCAAATGCTCCCAGCAACGATCTTGGGAACTATACAGGACAAATTGTGTTCCTCTACCTCTTCTCCATTGATAACATGATAAAACAATCATAATAGTAACATTTACAGACCATTTATTATGTGTCAAGCCTCATGCTAAACTCTTACTGTATGTCACACCATTAAATCCTCAGAACAACCTTAGAGGCAGGATTTTTTTTTCTTTCCCTTACCCATTCCCCCCCCCCCTCAGTTGTCTGCTCTCTGTGTCCATTCACTGTGTGTTCTTCTGTGCCTGCTTGTATTCTTGTCAGTGGCACCTGAAGTCTGTGTTTCTTTTTGTTGCGTCATCTTGTTGAGTCAGCTCTCCGTGTGTGCGACACCATTCCAGGGCAGGCTGCACTTTTTTCCCACTGGGTGGCTCTCCTTATGGGGCACACTCCTTGCGCGTGGGGCTCCCCTACACAGGGGACACCCCTGCGTGGCATAGCACTCCTTGCGTGCATCAGCACTGCATATGGGCCAGCTCCACACGGGTCAAGGAGACCCAAGGTTTGAACCGCGAACCTCCCATGTGGTAGGTGGACGCCCTATCCCTTGGGCCAAGTCCACTTCCCTAGGCTGGATTTTATTATTCCTATTTTACAAATGAGGACATCGAAGCTCAGTGGTTAATTAACTTGCTCAGAGTCACACAGCTAGTAGTAAATATAGAAATAGAACTCAGACCCAGGAGTATCTGATGCCGAAGTCTAACAATTTGAAATAGTCTTGAAATGTTCAGTTTATGTCCCACCTTCTCTTAATTACCTAGGACTGCTATAACAAAGTACCACAAATTAGATGTCTTAAAACAACAGAAATTTATTATCTCACAGTTTTAGGCTGGGAGAAGCCGGTGCAGAAAGGAAATTCTAGATGCTTAACACAGGACGTTAGAAATTGCCCAAGTGAAGCTCATCAGAGCCCGCCATAGCCACAATGTCAGGATTTGCCAAACAAACTCTAATCACTTAATGAGAATGAAAATGGTGCCTGATTTCTTCACTTAATTGCCCCTTTGAAAATAACACATGGGAGATTTATATTAATGGTCACAATTGCCTCATAAAATCCCAGGAGTCTGAGGACTGATATGCTTCATTACTGGGAGGAATTAGAGGCAAAAATTAAAGCAAGGAATTCCTGGCCCTCCTTGTCTTTGGCTCCCTGGAATGTAGGACTTTGTCTGCAGAGGGCCTGCCACCCTGGACAGCCTCCTGGCCCCAGCCAAATGTGGCTTCAAAAGTATGCAGGCCTGCTCCCGGGGTCCCCTCTTCATTGGTGCTGCCTAAGGAAGAGAGACACACAAGGAGGCCCTGCATCTTTGTGGGTCATATGGAGAGTCTTCAGGCTGAGATAATGACCACTCGGAGCCCACTTGCAACATGTGAGCTACGGAACAGGAGGAGAGGTTGGAGAACACACAGGCTGTCTCTAGACTACAAAAAGTCATAAGCTCATAGGTTCTGAGGCCATCTGGTCCTGACCTGAACATCTCCCATGACAAGGAGTTGCTCCCTCCTAGGACCTTTCCTAAGATACCCCAGCAGGAAGATTCACACTCTACTCAGCAGAAATCCATTCCCTTTTACTTCCTTTCCTTTTTCTTTTCTTTATTTATTTCCCTTACCCGCCCCGCCCCCATTGTCTGCTCTCTGTGTACATTTGTTGTGTGTTCTTCTGCGTCCGCTTGCATTATCTGGCAGCACCGGGAAACTGCATCTCTTTGTGTTGCGTCATCTTGCTGTGTCAGCTCTCCGTGTGTGCAGCACCACTCCTGGGCAGGCTGCACTTTTTTTTCATGCGGGGCAGCTCTCCTTGGGAGTGGGGCACCCCTACGCGGGGGTGCCCCTATGTGGCACGGCACTCCTTGGATGTGGCAGCACTGTGCATGGGCCAGCTCACCACACGGGTCAGGAGGCCCTGGGTTTGAACCCTGGGCCCTGCATTTGGTAGGCAGATGCTCTATCAGTTGAGCCATGTCCGCATCCCCCCTTTTACTTCCTTACAAGCAGATTCAGAGTCACTGCATGTCAAAATTAGAACTGTCCTCAGGTTTTTCCTTTCCAGCTTTTCCCCCTCCTTCTTCCCTCTCACTCTCTACTTAGTCATTCATTCAAAAATATCTATTAAATCCCTACTGTGTGTCAGAAACTACCTACTCTGAACACAGTAGCCAGATATCGATCCTTTTAAAACCTAAATTAGATCATGTTACTCCTCTGCCACCCTCCAGGGACTTTCCAAACCAAAAGCCAAAGCCCTGCAGCACTCTGATGGCTCTGCCCTTCGCTCACTCACACTTAGCCACGCTGGCCTCCCAGATGTTCCTGGAAAACACCAGGGAGCCTCCTGTCTCAGTGCCTCTTGATTTGCTGTTCCCACTGCCTGGAATGCTCTTCCCTCATGTATCTAAGTGGCTCCCTCCCTCACCTACTTCAAGGCCTCTCCAGATCTCCCTACATAAAACTGCAACCCTGCCCACCCCTACCCCAATTATCCTTTCCTACTTTATTTCTCTCCATGGCGCTTATCACCTCCTAAGGCATCATCCACTAAAAGATTTGCTTATTTCTTTTATTTATTGTCTGTCTCCCCTGCTAGGAGGTTAGCCCAGAGTCAGGGATTTCTGTCTGTTATTTTCCTCTGTATCTCAAACACCCAGCCCAGTGCCTGTCACCTAGTGGATGCTCAGTAAATGCCTGTTCTGAGTTGTCCAGTGAAAAGGACCCAGGCCCTACTCTCATGGAATTTAATATAGTCTGATTGTAGAGGCAGACGTTAAACAGATAAACCCACATGGGGAATTAAGAATGCAGTGTGAGCATGCTGGGAGGGGAAGTAGAACGTGTCATGAGGGTGTTGTGACTGTGGGCCAGGGAGGTGGCCGAGGAGCTCTGGAGAGCTGTTGGGGAGAGGACTGGAGATGCAGGGTGATGAAGACTTGGAGCCATGAAGTTTGGGGAAGAAAGGATGCTGGAGAAGCTCAGGTGGCCTCCTCTAGACCCTCTAACAGGAATGGGATTCCATGAAGGGAGGACAACCATCTGCAGACTGGGTTCCCTGCTCTGCCACTTTCTAGGCCTGCACCCTGGGCAAGCCACTCCAGCTGCTGGAGCATTATAGATAAGATGGAGATGGGTAAGCAGCCCCTAGGCTTGTGAGGAACAAATGAAATAGCTGTCAGAGCTGGAAGCTGGTAGGTATTCCATAAGTGCTAACTCATTTCCTCCTTCTTTGTCAAAACTTTTTACACCCATTCCCTTCCCTCCTGGCCCCTCCAAATTCTGTCCTGGCCTCCCATGAGCCCTAAGGAGCAGTAGGAGGAAGGGAAGCATCTAATCAAACTGAATGTTAAACTACAGGTTAACAGAGAGTAACAGGATATTTCCAGGGCATCATTTTGCAGATTAGGCCTGTGTCCCAGCCCCTCCCAGGCTTCAGGGCAAACACGGTGGCTTTGGTCCTATTGATCAAATCTCCCATTAGCCTCCAAGCCTGATGCCTGTTGACCTATAGAACCATGTGACCAGAATGAAGAGTGGGATGGGGGTGGAAGCACAGCTGGACCTTGTTGTGTTGCCAACTACCTCCCTCTGTGGGGAGTCCTTTGTGAGCCCTCCTTGACTTAAAAGCTAGAGAGGGCTCCCTGCACATACCTTCCCCCCACCCCCACAAATACGCATGTGCATACTATACACAGCTTCCAACCCCAGCACCCCTCCATGGGAGGACAGACTGCCCAACTGGTAAGTGCTGGAGGGAGGCCAGTAAGGAGGCACCAAATACATTTCTTCTTCCCACGGTTATTGTGTACAGTGGAAACACTCAGTCATTTAGCAAACTTTCACCTACCATGGGCTAGCACCAATGCGGGCAATAGAGAAGCAGAAGAATCAGGTCTGAGTTGGGAACTCAGGGCTCTCGTTCTTGTGGGGGAAACAAGTACTTGCAGAGGATCAACATGGTAAAGGATCCACGTGGGAACCCACAGGAAGAGAGACTGGAGCTCACTTTGAGGGGGGAGGGAAGACTTTAGGGATAAGCAGCCTTTGACCTGGGCTGAGATAGGATACAAGGGCTGCACGCTAGGTGGGTAGAACTACAAGAACAAAGGCACAGAAATGGGAGTATCGAAGGGGCAGGGAACTACAAAATGCCTAACGTTTAGACTGCAGCAGAGGGTGGGACATAACTGCTTTCACTGTATTGATTTGGTTTATAACCAGCCCTGATAAACCCTCCCAGAGGTTAAAGCCTCCAGGAGGTGCCAGGCAGGAGAAGGGACCCCTCCCTGTACCTACCGGGCTTTGGATGTGCTCCCAGGGAGGCAGAAAAGCACTATCTTTCTTATTTACCACTTTACCTCCCCTGCTGAGCTATACATTTAGCCCCCCTCCCCCATCCTAAGAGCTTCTTAGGATGCCCTCACAGGTCTTCTCTTTCTGCTTATTTCTATCTGATCCTTCAAGGACAGAGGAGTCCTGCTTGCTCCAGGGAAGCCTTCTTGACCACTCCAGACCACTCTGGCTTTCTCTTCTGATCACCTGAAATGGCTGAAGTAACCATATGATTTCATGCAATTCCAAAAAGAGATATTGATTATGTTTGTAAATTGGTCTGTTCCTCTGGGCATGATACCCTTTGGCTGTATTAGAGTCGGCTGAGATGCCTTTGATTAAATTATGTTAAAATTAGAGCTTTGATTCATTAGTGCATGTGATGTTGAGTCCCTGTCCCCTTGGTGGGCCACTAAGACAGACTCTTACAGAGAAGTAGATACACAGAGTAGACATAGAGGATCCTGTGGCCCCAGGAAGAGAGATGAACATGATAGTTTACAGCTGACCTTGGGAAGAGACTAGAACAGCTGAGCCTGGAAAGAACCCAGCCCCATGAAGAGAGACAAGCCCTATGCCAGCCTACAGCTGACTTTGGAAGAGGCTGGACTAATGAATCCTTAAGAGGGAAGAAGAAGGCTGAACTCTCGTAGATGTCACTTGCCATCTTGCATCAATACGTGGCAACAGACTTTGGGTAAGAAAGTACCCCTTAGGGTACCTTGAGTTGGACTCTTTAGGGCCTTGTAACTGTAAGCTTATATCCCAAATAAATACCCTTTATAAAAGCCATCAGATTTCTGGTACTTTGCATTAGCACCCCTGTGGCTGACTAATACAGCCCACTTTTCAACAAAGGAACTTCGCTTCCTGCTATATTAGAATTCTGCTTTTATAACAAGAACTCCACTGGAGCCAGGTTAAACAAAGAAAAGGTAATTGACTATAAGGGAACTGGGGGTTTCAAGGAAACTAACACAGGAAAGGACTTGAACCAGGCTTGCGAAAGCCCTGACGATCCCAAAGGCATGGGGAGTATCTCTTTACCTCTATCTCTGCTTCTCTTCAGGGTCCTCTTTGTTTTCCTCTCTTCCCAGACTGGCCTTCTCTGCCCCTCTGATCACATGGTGGGGGAGGGAGGCTGTGGCTGCTCACTGCACATAGCACCTGACAGGTACAGCCATGTAAGGAGAACCTCCACATTCCCTAGAGAGAAGGTGGCTGGTCCAGCCTGAAACCAGGTGTCCAGGCTTTGGGTAGGGGGATAGGGTTACATAGTACAAACATGGCTACCAGGGTTACCCCTCTGGGAATCATTCCCCATAATCCTGTGGGCTGGTGGATGGCCTGTTCTCAGAGGAAATTGGCATGAGCAGAGCAGAGGCCCCCAATGATACCTATTACACACGGAGACAGTTTGAAGTTGCATGGTCCCCAGAAAATCATGTTCTTAAAGCTAATCCAGTCCTGTGTAGATCTTTTGTAGGTGGGACCTTTTGATTAGGTAATGTCAGGTAGGGCATGGCAGAGTGTGGGTCTTAATCCTCTTATTGGAGTCCTTTATCAACAGGATGAATACAGAGGAAGAGAAAGCCAGGGAAGCCAGAAGAGAAGGGAGAGACCAGAAGGTGTCACCATTTGCCTTGCCATTAGCAGAGGAGTCCAGGATCACCAGCACTCATTCTCTGGAGAAAAGGCATTGCCTGATGATGCCTTGATTGGGCATTTTCCTGACCTCAGCACTGTAAGCTTATAAGCTAATAAATCCCCATTGTAAAAGCCTCTCCGTTTCTGGTATATTGCTTTCAGCAGCCCAGCCAACTAAAACACAACCTTTAATATAATGTGACTACACGCTCATATGAGTTCCAGTTCCAGACAATCCTACTGCCCAACTCTGTGACCTCAGGCAATACCCTATACTCTTGGGGCTGCAGTTCCTTCATTTGTATACTGAGAAGGTGGGACTAAGGATCTGTTGCACCCTTTAACTTCTGGGACTTTGGGCCAATTATTTACCTTTTCTTTTTTTTTTTTTTAAGATTTATTTTTTTTTTATTTCTCTCCCCTTTCCCCCCGCCCCCCAATTGTCTTCTCTCTGTGTCCATTCGCTGTGTGTTCTTCTGTAACCGCTTCTATCATTATCAGTGGCACCAGGAATCTGTGTTTCTTTTTGTTGTGTCATCTTGCTGTGTCAGCTCTCCGTGTGTGCTGTGCCATTCTTGGGCAGGCTGCACTTTCTTTTGCACTGGGCGGCTCTCCTTACGGGGTGCACGCCTTGTGGCAGGGCACTCCTTGCGTGCATCAGCACTGCACATGGGCCAGCTCCACATGAGTCAAGGAGGCCCCGGGGTTTGAACCATGGACCCCCATGTGGTAGGTGGATGCCCTATCCATTGGGCCACTGCTTCCCTACTTACCTTTTCTGAGCCTTGGTTTTCTCATCTGTAAAATGGGAGTAATGATATCCATCTTGCAGAGTTATTCTAAGACAATGGCTTCATTCATTTCCTAGGACTGCCATAACAAATCACCACAAACTTGGTGGCTTAAGACAACAGAAATTAATTCTCTCACAGTCCTAGAAGCCAGAAGTCCAAAATCTAGATGTGGGCAGGGCCACACTACCTATGAAGGGTCTAGAGAGAATCCTTGCTTGCCTTTTCTAGTTTCTGGGGGTTCCAGTCATTCCTTAGCTTATGGCAGCATAACGCCAATCTCTGCTTTCTTTTTCACATGGCTTTCTTCTATGTGTCTTTCCCCTTGTCTTTTCTTATAAGTACACTTTTCATTGGATGTAGGGCCCATTCTAATCCTGGATGATCTCATCTCAAGATTTATACCTTAATTATATCTGCAAAGACTCTTTCTTCAAATATGGTCATATACACAGGTTCTGGGTGAACATATCTTTTGGGAGTTGCCGTTTAATCCACTATAATGAGTATGAAAATGTCTAACAAGGGTTAGGTATAGAGGAGCTTAAGAAATGCTGCTGCTCTAGTAGACTTTAATTGGCATGTCTGTCCAGCGCACAACGACCTCTTCCACGAGTCATGGCTGTGGTGGCCCCGTGTCTCTGGGAGAATTACTCCTCTAGTTGGAAGCTGTTATCCTCCACAGTGATTTTTCAAGGGGCGAGCATGAGTCATGAGTCTCACATTGGACCACTCAGTCCTTCTCCCAGGTTTTTTTTTCTTCCAACCACAGCTCTTTTATCTCTGTTTGCAGAACTATGAGGATGGGAGAATGGATCTGTCAGTAGCCACATCCCCAGCTACATGTGAAAAAGAAGCGGACAAAACGATGTTTGATATTTGGTTCTAGACAATCCTACATCCAGTTTTATCCTTGCCCTGATTTGTGAGCCAATAAATATACTCTCCCCACCCCCATTTTTCTTATCTTAGTTTGAGTTGATATTCTGTCACTTGCAGCCAAAACTTCCTGAAAATACTTTCTTTCTTCCTTCTTTAAGTCTCTGTTTCCTTCTCTGTAACATGATGGGGATACTACCTTCCCTTCTTCTCTGATGCTCTATTATTATATCCATCAACATATTCACTCAGTCTACTAATCAGTCAGTCAGCATTCACTAGGCATCTGGTCTGTCTCTGACCCTATGTTGGACACTGGAAATCTACCTAGAGGATAATTCACATTTCCAGTCCTCAAGACTCACATAGTTAGACAGGAGAGGGAGCTAAGCAAGCACTCAGGACAGAGTGTGATCACGGCAGTGACAGAGGGAAGCCCAGGAGCTATGTGATAAAGGAGACAACCCTGTTTGGAAGGCTTCCTGGAGGAGGTGACTCAAACTGGGAGGGGGTAAGGAGAGGAGAAAGGACATTTCAGGCAGAAGAACCTACCTTTGTAAGGGCCCAAAGAGAATGAGAGAAAGTGGCTGCCCAGGGCTGGAGCAGATGAGATATAAGAGGTGAGGCTGTAGATTTATCTCTACTCTGGTTTAATTTATTTGTATTTTCCACCTGTTACTTCCTAAAAAAAAACTCCATTTTTTAAGCTCGGAAACTTCCCAGGGTGGAGTCAGAAAAGAAGTGATTCTTTTTTTTTTTTTTTTTAAAAAAAAAAAGTAAAACAAAATTCTGCATTTTTATAAAACTTGATAAAAAATAGTATTTCAAACTGTACAGTCACCAGAAGTACACAGTTATCAAAAATGCACACACTTCACTTGGCATCTCCAGCACCTTCCGCTTTCTGTGCCTGGTCTGTTTTGGCATCTCCATTTTCTGCAGGGTTATTCCCATCCTTGCCAGCATCAGCTTTCCCTTTTTTCCCTTTGGGTACCTTCTCTCCTTTCTTTGCAGGGGCCTTTTTAGGCTTGGGTTCTGGCTTTGGAGGAGCAGGTTTAGCAGATAACCTTGCCGATCTTCTCTGTGGTTCGTCCTTTACCTTGGCTTTATCTCCTTTAACGTCCCCTTCAGCCTTTCTCTTGGGCATGGTGGCGGCGGCGGGACGTGGGCACTGGACGTGGGGATGCAGCGGTGCGCGGGCTTTGGTCGGTCCGGGGTCGTCCTCGCCTCTTCTTCACACTGCTCGGGCTCCGGGGGGTTTATATCAAGAAGTGATTCTTGACCACAGCAAAGCACTGGAGCAAATGAGTCTTCCCCTATGAGGCTGCCCTGCTGGTCCTCAGTCCATCAGGGCAGCCATGCTCACAGCTGCATCCAGCTGGTCCTAGGGCTACAGGACACGTCTAAAAATAGGAAGGCTGGTAAGCTAATGCCAACCAGATGGCAGAACAGCCCGGGCAGACTGGGGAGGTGCGCGAACATGCCCCCACACTTGAGGCAGCACACTTATTACATTCTGAGCAAAGGCTGTTACAAGGCACCCCGGATAAAATATGCAGCTATTGCCCCCTAACATGCCAAAACCCTACTAATGACGGCATGCCTGCTCCGAAGGCATAAACTGTTCCACATGCTGCTTCCTGCCTCTGGAAGAGCCTGTCCTTCTTCCCACAGAAGTTCTGGGCTCTTTCTTCGGTTCTAGTTCTTTGAGGGGACATATGGTCTGCTGGGGGCCCTAGGGTGAGTGAGTGCCCTCTCTGGGTCTTGTGGGGAAGTCTAGGGGATCCTTGTCTTAACAGACTATTGTGGAGACTATGCCTGCCTGCCTGGGACAGTGAGATAAGAAGGGTGTCAGGTGCCAGGAAGCAGAGTACCAGGTAACCTGGGGTGAGGGAGGTGGGCCTTAAACTTGTGTTTCTGGTTTCTACTGAACGGGGATAAGTGTGTAGGAAACAGTAACTGGCAAAGTCAAAGCCCCCAACCTATTTTAGGAATCTACCAGTGGATGTGCGCTGGAGCTTAGTGCCGTGTTCTAGCTGGGTGACTCAGTGTAGAGTTCCCTCCCTCTTTGTGAATCTCCATTCCCTCATCTGTAAACTGGGGATTGTTTTTGAAATTGACAATTTTTTTTTCTTGTGAGAGAACTCATACATGATTATGGTCTTCTTTCTTAATCAACTCATTTTTGGGTAGGTTATATACAATCACGTTTCTTCTTTTTAAGATTTTTTATTTATTACCCCCCTGCCATTGTCTGCTCTCTCTGTCCATTTGCTGCGTGTTCTTCTGTGTCCGCTTGCATTTTTGTCAGAGGCACCAGGAATCTGTGTCTCCCTTTGTTGTGTCATCTTGCTGCATCAGCTCTCTGTGTGTGCAGTGCCACTCCTGGGCAGGCTTCGCTTTTTTTGCACATGCGGCACCCCTACATGGGGTACATCCCTATGCAGGCGACACCCCTGCATGGCATGGCATGCCTTGCGTGCATCAGCACTGTGCGTGGGTCAGCTCACCACATGGGACAGGAAGCCCTGGGTTTGAACCCTGGACCACCCATGTGGTAGGGAGACACTCTATCAGTTCAGCCAAATCCGCTTCCCAATCACGTTTCTGAATTCAAAAAATTCCAATGGGTAGAGTTTATCTCCCTCTCAACTCCTGTTCTATAACTACCCAGTTCTCTCCCCCTGAGGCATCCATTTGTTATCAATTTCTTGTGTATTAAATATATATACATTGAAAAATTATTGATGTATTTAATATACATATAGCAAAGCACATCTATCACAAGGGCACAATTTGGTGAATAATTGTAGTTTTAACTCCTGAAGAAATAGAAAGAAAACATAAAAATCACCTCAAATCTATCATCTACTGATAAAATTGTTGATATTTTAGTGTATTTTCTTCCAGTTCTTTTTCCATGTGTGCATTTATATGTAAATATTAGAGCCATACTGTATAACTTTTTGTGCCATTTTAAAAAAATATTTAACATTATATTGTGAACATTTCCTCACGTCATTAAAATTTTCTCAAAAATAATTCTTTCAATGTCTGCCTAATGTTCCAAGGAATCGATTAAAACTTCATGTCAAATATTAGGTTCAAATTTTTCCCTAACATGCATCATTGAGCATATTTCTGCTTGTTCCCTCAAGATGAATTCAATGAAGGGGACTACTGAAGCAAATGGTATGTCTCTTTTAGGACTCAGGGTAAAATGGGGAGGGTTGGGCCTGACTTGGAGCCGGAGAAGATTAGTGATGTTCTCTAAAGCTCTGGCCCAGTGCTGGGCACAGACACAGGGCCCCAGGAATGCGAGCCTAGGTGGTCCCAGAGAGAGCACAGGGAAGTGCCCACCCCCTCCCTCAGAGGCCTTCTCACAGGGTCCTGGTCCTCCAGGCCCACCCTCCCTGGAGCCTCCTGACTTGGCCACACAGGGCAGTCTCAGTCATGTCTGGTCTTCATTACTTTACTCATTGGAATCTTACCAAGAATCTTAACAACTGGATCTTGAGTTGGAAGGCAGAAAGCCCAGCTCTGTCATTTTTGCCAATTTCTATGGTGGAACTACTCTCACTGTGGCTGATTTCAAACTGTCACCACGATATCACAGGAAGAGCAGGAATAAGATGAGCCGAGTCTGCTCTCACAAGCCGGTCGGAGCTTGTTTCGGCACACCCCCCTTCCTTCTCCAGCCCTGCTGTTTTTGCTGTGTTGTCTTCTCCTCTCATTTTCTCTCCTCTAGGATTCACAGGGATTTGATCCTGGAGACCTCTGGTGGGGAGAGAGGTTCCCTGTTAATTGTGCCACTTCAGTTCCTGGTTTCTGCATGCTTCAACTTGACTCTCCTCTGCTTGTCTCTCTTTTGATGAGTCATCATCTCGCTGCGTGACTCACTTGCACGGGGCACTGGGTTATCACGCAGGCACTTGTGTGGACACTGGCTTACCATGCAGGCACGGGCTTGCCACATGGGCACGCTTTCTCTTCTTTTTATTTTCACAAGGAAACCCCAGGGATTGAACCTAGGTCCTCCCATATGGTAGGTGGAAACTCGATCACTTGAGCCACATCCGCTTCCTAGCATACCCTTCTTGTCTTTCTATCTGCCCAAGTCTCCCTCTTCCTAACTCGTCTCCATTTAACCACATCCAAGGTGTGAGAGACTTAACAGTTTGTGGGAGGTGAATGTTACTAGAGACTGAGAACACCCACCTCTAGTTCCTTTAGGAGAGACTGAGGCTCAAGGAGGGCAAGGTCCCCAGGGCACGTGCTCTTTCCCAGGGTACTATCACCTGGCCCCTGCCTGAACACTTTGCAGATGGGAGCCAGTGCTTCCTCCTGTGGAAAAGCTGTCTTTTCTAATCACTTCTCTTCATTCCCATCCTCTTCTGTCACCCCTCTGCCTGGATCCACAAGCTGATGAGACCCAGCCCTTCCCATCCCAGGAGGTGAGAGCCGAATAGGGGAGGCAGACACATGTGAGCAGCTCATCATATAAGGCAGAGAGGCACGTGTTCTACAGAAGTTGTTAGTGGACTCTAGCCAGGCCTTCCATCTTCCTCTCCTCACTCATCTTTTTTAAAAAATTATTATTTATTCCCCCCACCCCCCTTGCCAGTTGTGCTCACTTTCTGCTCTTTGGGTCCATTTGCTGTGTGTTCTTCTGTGTCTGCTTGTCTTTTCTTCTCGTCTTCTCTTTAGAAGACACCAGGAACCGATCCCGGGACCTTTTGACATGGGAGAGAGGCTCTTAATTGCTTAAGCCACCTTACCTCCCTGGGTTTGTGTGTGTGTATGTGTGTGTCTCTCACTGTCTTTCCTCTGTATCTCTTTTTTGTTGCATCATCTTGTTGTTCCAGCTCTCTGTGCCACATGGGTCAGTTCACTTTCACCAGGAGGCCCGGGAACCGTACCCAGGACCCTCCATATAGTAGACAGGAGCCCAATTGCTTGAGCCACATCCATTTCTTTCTTTTTTTTTTTTTTTTTTTTTTTAAAGATTTATTTATTTATTTAATTTCCCCCCCTCCCCTGGTTGTCTGTTCTTGGTGTCTATTTGCTGCGTCTTGTTTCTTTGTCCGCTTCTGTTGTCAGCGGCACGGGAAGTGTGGGCGGCGCCATTCCTGGGCAGGCTGCTCTTTCTTTTCACGCTGGGCGGCTCTCCTCACGGGTGCACTCCTTGCGCGTGGGCTCCCCCACGCGGGGGACACCCTTGCGTGGCACGGCACTCCTTGCGCGCATCAGCGCTGCGCATGGCCAGCTCCACACGGGTCAAGGAGGCCCGGGGTTTGAACCACGGACCTCCCATATGGTAGATGGACGCCCTAACCACTGGGCCAAAGTCCGTTTCCCCATTTCTTTCTTTACTCTTCTTAGCAGACATTGTTGAGGGCTCCTCTTCCTCCTTCCTAAAGGAACCTTGATTTTTTCAGTATCTACCTTCTTCCACACAGCAACCTGCTTTATGGGAAGGCGACCCATCCCCAGTTCCAGAAATAGGGGGGTTCTGATTAGTCCTAGTCAAAAGTGTAATTCATTCCTCCTGGCCAGTGATTGGTTAGAAATGAACAAGGGGGAAGCAGATGTTGCTCAGGCAACTGAGCTCCTGCCTACCACGTGGGAGGTCTGTGGTTCAGTTCCTGGTGCTTCTTAAAGAAGACAGCATGCTGGAGTGACAGGCAGGCACAACAAGATGATGCAACAAGAGACACAAGAAGAAAAAACATAATGAGAGACACAATAAAACAGGGAATGAAGATGGCTCAAGTGATTAGGTATATCCCTTCAACATTGGAGATCCCGGGTTCAGTGCCTGGTGCCTCCTAAAGAAACAGCACACAGCAAGCTCAAACAATGAAGGGGTGGGGAGAAACAAATAAAAAATAATAATCATAAAAAAAAAAAGGAAATGAACAAGGGATTCAATTCTGACCAATAAGAGCTGAAGAGAAATTGAGGGGAGGGGTATGGAATGGGGAGGCTTTCCTCTCCTAAGAAACAAGTGTAGAAAGAGATAACCTTTATTTTTATTTTTCTGGGTACTTGGAACTTAGGTGTTATAGTTCTGGGTGCTACAATTATCCTGTTGCTAGCTTGTAGATAGAGCCAATTCAGGAAGGATAAGAAAGCCAAAAGAAGATCAGAAAAGTGGAGCCAAAGCCCCAACGACATCCTACCTCTGACCTTCTTCCTGGAGAGAAAATATATTGCCTTTCAGTTTAAATCAGTTTGAGCTGAGGTTTCCTGTTACTTGAAGCTGAAAGCATCCTCCAGTCCCTTGTTTACATCGCAAATGCAGTGGTTATTCAATGATATGAGTCATTGGATGGATAAATTTTTGTTCAATGTCTCTTTCCCTGCATAAATCTATCTCCTGCCTGAATGTCAACCCCTGAGTGCCTGGTATAGATTCTGCCACAAAGCAGGTGCTTAATAAATACTGTTGAACACATGCAGAGAAGCAGCAGCTGGGGAGTCAGAGCCCTGGGCTCCATTTTTGGCTCTGCAGTGATTTGTTTTGGGACTTTAGGCAAGTCTCCACCCTTTCTGGACCTCAATGTTTAAAACTGTAGAGAAGACATATTGGTCTAGGACAGTAGTTTAAGAATGAGGATTAAAAATATGTCTCTCAGCTACCCCATACGATAGTAGTTGCATTTTTAGTATCATTGATGGATTAAAATCATAATGACAAAAACAAAAACAACTGCAAAGCTTTAAATGTGGTTCAATTTACCAATTGCAGCATCTACATCCATTGGGAAAGCATTCATACTGTGTGTGCGAGACACATTGTGCATCCCATTTATACACAGCTCTGAGGTCACCTGGTTCCCAGATGCCTTGCTTTATTTAGCTAAGGGGCCTTCAGGTTGCGCTCACTAGCCTAGATCATCTTAGAGTTCTTTGGGCACTAGGGGTTTATGTGCCTAATGTGGGGCCATAGGGGTTGTGCAACTTGCATAGGATCACACTGCAAATGAGGGTGGCTTCAGATTCACTCTTCCCCAGCTTGGGTTTCCTTGGCTGAGAGCACCACTCCCCTGCAGCTTCCCTGAATATGAGAAACAGGGAGACCTGGGAGCATTGGGATTGCCTAGGGTGCAGGGGCGAAGTAGATGTCAGAATGCTGAAAGCCTGAAAAGACACAGAACATACTTCAGATGCCAGTTGTGTGGTTTAGGAGAGGCTGGAATTACACCCTCAGGGTTGAGCCAACATTGTCTGAGCCTGAGCTGAGTCTGGACCCTGCTGAAGCAAGGACCACGTGGGGGGTCTCAGTTTAAGAGCTGAGCAGGGAGACAGTGAGGGCAAGAGGCAGCTTCCTAGAGGGAAATCAGACACTGGGACCCTTTGCCTTTCCAGATACGTGTGGTCATTTTCATTCATTCATTCATTCATTTTGCCATCTATCCATCCATTCCTCCCTTCCCCCTCTCTCCCTTCCTTCCTTCCTTCAATTCAGTAAGGTCAAGTCACTCAACAAATGCTCACTGAGCTGCCAGCGGCAGTCTGTTCTAGGGGTAGGAGGATGAAGCTGAGCATAGTTCTGGCCTGGAGCTGCTCCCGGTCTGCAGACCTGGCGCATGGGTGGAAGCCTCTACATGCTCCCAAGGCATCAGCTGTCATTTTGCCTGGAGAAGGAGAAAGCAAGGAGAAATCGAGATGTAGAAGACGTGCTCTGTGAATGATTCTCAAAGGACAAGTAGAAATTCTTAGGCAATTAGGGAAGTTAGGGAAGTAAGAGCCTTCCTGGCAGAGGGGCCAAAGTGGAAAGCCCTTAATTCCCTCTCTGCTCTGGTTGGGAAAACCCTCAGGGTTTTTGTTTGTTTTGACGATTTGAAGGTGGAGTTTGTCAGAAGGAAAGATTGGGTTTCTTGCTAATGAAGGTCTTAGAGTTGAAACACTAAATGAGCCTGAATTTATATCTAAAGCTGGCAATGTGGGTTGTACTGATTTTGATTAGCAAAGGCTGGGTGCGGGAGGACCTGGCCCTTTAGCTGAGAGTAACTCTGTTTGGCTCAGTACACAACGCGTGTGTGCGTGGTGGAGGGGAATGGGGAGCAGGGCAGAGACGGACTGGTGAGAAATTAGGCACCTACCATCCATATCAACGATTTTGTCCCACTCCTAAGGGCCATGGGAGCCCCTGAAGGCATCTGAGCAGGGGCCACAGGATGAGATAGTTCTCTGGCTGCTGAGTAGAGAAGAAATCTGAACCGACAGGAGGGGAGGAAAGGAGATCAGCTAGGAGGCTGCTGCAGTCAGCAGCATTGGAAGTGATATTGGCCCCAACAAGCGCCGAGGCAGAGGAGCAAGAGGAGAGAATGGATTTAAGAATTTCTGAGGAGAACTGACAGGTTCCGGTGAGTGGAGATGGTCGGAGATGGGGAGAAAGGATTTGAGGGTGCCAGCAGTTTCTGGACTGCTCTAGTCTATTCTCTAGTCTATTCTCTGCTGCACTGAGTGATCTAAACAAGAAATCTGATCATGTCACTCCCCTGATGAAAACTTTTCAAAGGCTCCTTATTATCTCTAGAAAGATCCAAGCGCCATAGCCTAGCCATAAAGTCGTCGGGCCCATCTGCCTGCCTTGTCACAGTCCCTTGACACTGTACACCAGCCACAGTAATTATAATAGTAACAACAAACACAAAAACCACAGCTAACACTTACACAGCATTGAGACATACCAGCCGTTGCTCTAAGAACTTTACATATATTAGCTCATTTAACCCTCAGAAGAACACTGAAAGTCTCGTGCATCCCAGAATGGACCAAACGCTTTTGCCTCAGAATGTTGCACCTGGAGCGTCCTCGGCCTGGTAACCAGCCATCCTTCCAGCCATTCAGCACATATTTATTGATCATCAACTTGTGCTAGGCACTATACTGAGTGGTGAGGATCCAAAGATGAGTGGAACACTGTACCTGTCCCCAGTATAGACAAAGTATAGTGGGGGAGACAGACACGTAAAGAGGTCATGATAACACAATAAAATAAGTGCGGTGATGGAGATTTGGGGGCACAGAGAATGAGCCTCTACTCCAGCCCCAGGCCTTCCCCACCTGGCCAGCTGTGGCTTTGCCCCTCTGGGAGGCCTTCTGGACGTCCCCAGGCTGAGGGAGCTCCTTACTTTGTCTGCATCCCACTGACTGCCCTGTGTGGGAAGTGTCTGCTTGGCTACCTCCTCCTAAGCCCAGTGAAGGCAGAGAACAGTCTGACTCATCACTCTGAACCAGCACCCAGGGCTGGCTGGACACAGACTAAGCATCCTTAGGACGTGCTGAATGAAAGAGCTTGAGGGATGAAAACTCACAAAGAGGGGCATCTTCCTCCTAGGTTAGTTATTCCCTGATGCTCTCACCAAAGTCAGGCTTGTATTGTACCCGTCTCTTAGCCAAGTGAGCCCTGCAGGTAAGGCTGGGGCAGCTGCTTTCATCACTAGTTCAGGCGTAGACTGGGCAGAAAGGACCTCACCAGATGAGATGCAAGGTCTCCCACTGCCAGGTGGGAACTGCCTGCCCAGGTTCCTGAGGACTGACCAGTATCCTGGGAAGCGCTCACTCCAGGTGCAAGTTTTGGGTGGCAGAGATGAGGTAGGCTGTGGGGGTATCTCCGGGATTGCCATTGGATCCTGAGAAGCCCCTATGTTATGGGATCTGTAGACACTGATGGGGGTTTTGACAAGAAATGGCTCTGGGGTGTTCTCAACTAGAGGTGTTTGAGGAATCTCTCAGGAAGCCTCATGGGGTCTGGGGACAGCTGAGCCTAGCCCTCTGGACCCTCCTGAAGTTAACAAAGCTCGTTCTCTCCAGACCTTGGAGGGGCAACCATGGGGCCTTCCTAGAGAAGCTGAGAATCTTGGGGCCGGGACCTAAAAGTCGCAGCACCCTTTCCTCTGCTGCAGGCCTTGAAGCCGGTCTAGACTAGTGATGCCTCTGCAGAACTGGGGGCAGGGAGCCTTGGGGAATAATGCTAACAGCTTTGGACAAGGGTGGGAATTTCCACTCCTATCTGGAGAGCCATCGATGCTGAGTGCCCTGACCTGGGCCTTTGGCCCCAAAGGGCAGCGGGAAGGCCAGCCGCAGGGCCAGTCCCTGGCCATTAATCCCTCCTGCCAACCCGCATATCCACCCAGCACTGCCAGACAAAGGGCTGCCCAGCCCAGCTACTGTGTTCCTCCCGCCCCAGGGCTTCCACTCAGACGCTGGGCCGCCTGGAATCCAGCCCCATGAGAAAGGGGCCGCCTTCACTGGCCGTCTTATGCCTGGATGCTCAGCCACATCACGTCTGGCCCAGGGCCTGCGAAAAGAGGGCCCAGCCACGCTGAAAACACAGATTAGCCCTTGGACCCCCTCCCCGTCCCCCCCCCTCCCCCCCGACACTGGCCTGCTAGGCTCCAGGAAGCAGGCCCAATGGAGTGGGGCAGGCAAGCACAGAGAATTAGAAAAGTCTGGGTTCTCATCCCCTTTGGCCCACCCTCCTCAGGATTAGTTAGTTGCACATTAGTATCTTTTATTGAACATGTACTATGTCTTGGGCTCTCTGCATAGAACAGAAAAGTAAAAACATAGGAAAACTTCAGTTTGCCATGGAAGTGATAAGCACCACATCCACCTCTCCGAAGGTGTGACAGTGACAGTATAGGGGACTTTGAAAGGGCTTCGGCCCTAAGGGAAGGTGGGCCAGACGGTGGCTGAGGCCCTGTGAGTTCTGGTTCTGGGCCAGAGGCTGGCTGCAGGATTCTGCTCCACCTGCTTGAAACTTGCAGGCTCTGAAATCACTTCTCTGGCTCTGCCTCTCTCCTTCTCCTCCTGATTTAACGCTGGAAATACTGATCGTATAGTAGAAAAAATAGCTCTTACTACCAAGTGCCAGTGGGAGGCCAGGTACGTTTATATATGACCTTGTTTGAATCCCATCACAAGGCCAAGGGGGGATATTATGACTTCCATTTGACAGGTGAGGAAACTGAGGCTCAAATGAGGCACCAGCCCCAAGCTCTCTACTCTTGGAGCTGAATTCCCTGCAGCTTCATTTGTTTGCTTGCCTTCTTCTTTGGTGAGCTGCCATCTTGTTTGGTATGTCCCAGCCTTAAAATATGTTGTTCTTAAAAGAGCAGTGGTACCCAAGCTCTGAACTCCAGGCTTAACTCCAGCTCTGCCACCTACTAGCTGTGTGAAGTTAGGTAAGTCATTTAACCTCTCAGAGCCTTAGTTTCGTCATCTGTAAAACTGGGATTATAATTGTTCCTACCTTGCAGGGTTGTTTAGACTTAAGTGAGATAAGGCATGGAAAGTGTGGACCATATACAAAATGCTCAGTCATGGTGGCTGTTATATTATCAGCTAAGACTGGAGCTGAGAGAGCTTGAGGGCAGGAGAGCACCCTTGAGCTCCAGGCTCCGAGCATGGTTTTTGAACAGCCACAGGCCTGTTAGGTAGCTTTGGTCACCTGTACCCAGAGACATGGGATTAGGATGAGGCAAGAGAGGCTGGCCCAGCACTTACACAACCCTGAGGATGAGCGCCCCTTTACATTTTGTGCCTTAGGTGCTCACTTGTCTTACCTAACTCCCAGCCCCGCTCCTCTAGAAATCCCTTGATCTTGCCTGAGACTACAAGTTGTCCTGTCCAGAAGACAGGAATCCTTTAAGACAAGGCTCCCCCATCCTCACATTCCATCCAAACCAGGCTCAGGGTGAGTCTCTCCTGCCGCTTTGGAGAAGAGGTTTCCTGAAGTAGGCTCAGAGGAGCGTTGCATTTGGATGGTGGTATGGGTGGTGGTTCTGAGAGGAGACAGGGTCTACTCCTTATTTTTTTAAGTTTAATCCCACCCCACTTAGACTCTGTTGGGTCTTCTTTACATCCACATAAGTGGACATTCTTTCCAGGGTGTGTTTTTTAAATAAAAACTGCCAAGTCCATGACCATCCTAATAAGCAGCTGTCTCAGACCCCAGGCTGCAGAAACACTTGGGGGATCTCTAACCCAGTTCCAACTCCTTGGAATTCCAGAAAGTGATCCTGCCTGTGTTTTGTGCATCTTCCCTGTGTGTGTGTGTGTGTGTATAGAACACAACTTTCTAGAACAGGAAGAGTGTAGAGAGGAGGCAGCCAGAGAAGGGCAACTCCACGTTCTGGTTTTCTGGGGCCCTCCATTTAAAGTGGTCTGTTCTCAAATCTGCTAGTTGGATCACTTTTCAAGATTTTATTTTTTCAAAGAATGCTCACATGTAGCCTGGACAGGTCAGGCATATAGGAGAGGTGGAAGAGAGAGGAGTTGGTAACTGATCTGGAACTGAACATCCTCCCCTGGGACAAAGCCCACCTCCCTCTCCTTACCCATCTCCATATCCTCATCCCAGGTTCCCTAATGTCCAAGGTGGGCTGGCGCCTCCCTGACCAGACACACCGCCAGGTCCCAAAGGGCTGGCAAGACAGCCCTCAATTGTGCCCCCACAGGGCCTGCTCTGGGGATAGAAGGAATTGGCGGAGGCAAGGAGAGGAGGATGGAGGGAACCAGAGTTAACCAAGAGGGGCAAAATGGGGATAGGGCCAGGAGAGTGCACTGAATTGGATGGATTTGTGATGGGATTGGCTCAAAGGGGAGGAGTTTGAGGATGGGAAGGAAAGGGGAGGGGGCTGATCAAATCCGGTGGGGTAGGGTGGGGGGCGCTTTGGGGGGGGCATTTGGGGGGGGCATTTGGGGGGGGGGGAAGGAGCTCACCAAATGGAAATGAAGGAATGAAGCTGGGTCTGGGAAAGACTGACCCAAAGGGATGAGGCCGAGGGAGGGGCGAAATGGGGAGAACTGTGAGCGTAGGAGGGGGATTGGGAGAGCTAATTAGGGGGGAGGCGTTGACCGGCAGGGAAGCCGAGGCTGAGGGCCGAGCCCTTTCCCTTGGTGGGGTCGGGAAGCGGTGTCCATATAAGGCCGCTCGGCGGCCCCAGCTCTCCGGAGCCGCTGGGCAAGGTCTGCCCATCCCCGCGACTGGGCGCAGCGACATGGACCCGCCCGCCGCTTTCTCCGGCTTCCCCGCCCTGCCCTCGGTCGCGCCGTCGGGGCCGCCGCCGTCGCCGCTCGCCGGGGCCGAGCCGGGGCCGGAGCCCGCGGGGGCGGCCGCCGGCCGGGGGGAGGCGGCCCTGGCGGCCCCGGGCGGCCCGGGGCGGCGGCGGCGGCGGCCCCTGCAGCGCGGGAAGCCGCCCTACTCGTACATCGCGCTCATCGCCATGGCGCTGGCGCACGCCCCGGGCCGCCGCCTCCCGCTGGCCGCCATCTACCGCTTCATCACCGAGCGCTTCGCCTTCTACCGCGACAGCCCGCGCAAGTGGCAGAACAGCATCCGCCACAACCTCACGCTCAACGACTGCTTCGTCAAGGTGCCCCGCGAGCCGGGCAACCCGGGCAAGGGCAACTACTGGACGCTGGACCCGGCGGCCGCCGACATGTTCGACAACGGCAGCTTCCTGCGGCGCCGCAAGCGCTTCAAGCGCGCCGAGCCGCCCGCGCTGCCCGCCGCCCTGCCCGCCGCCCTGCCCGCCGCCCTGCCCGCCGCGCTGCCCGCCGCGCTGCCCGCCGCCCTGCCCGCCGCCCTGCCCGCCGCGCTGCCCGCCGCCCTGCCCGCCGCGCCGCCGGGGCCCGCGCCGCTCGCCTTCGCCCGCGCGCCCTACGCGCCCGCGCCGCCAGCCCCCGCGCCCGGCCCCGGGCTGCTGGCGCCTCCCGCGCGCTTCTTCAGCGTCGACAGCCTGGTACGCCTGCAGCCCGAGCCGCCCGGGCTCGGCGCCCCCGAGCCGCCCCGCTGCGCCGCGCCCGCCGCCGGCGCCGCCTTCCCGCCCTGCTCGGCCGCCGCCTCCCCGCCGCCCGCCGGCGTCTACGCGGCCGCCAGTCCGCCGCTCTACACGCAGGCCCCGGGCCGCCTGGGGCTGCCCCCCACGCTCCCGGGCCCCGGCCCGCTTCCCGCAGAGCCACTCTTGGCCTTGGCCGGACCGGTTGCCGCCCTCGGTCCGCTCAGCCCCGGGGGGACCTACCTGAGGCAGCCGGGCTTCGCGCCGGGGCTGGAGCGCTACCTGTGAGCCTCTTTGCGGAGGGCTGGAGCGCGCCTGCGGGGCCCTTCCCTCGCGGCCCGAGCGCTGCCCGCGAGCGTCCCCCTCTCTGCCGCTTGGACTGAGTACACCTGCCTCGGGGGAGACTCGTACCATCATCCTTCCACCCGACTGGAATGACCCCCCCAGTTGTGAACCCTCATTTCTTCTCCCTTAACTTGTGAGTCCCCATCTGGGCAGAACCCCTTCCCACCCCCACCCTCAGTCTATGGGCTCCCTGCTTGGAGCTGGACCGATACCAGTGAGCTCCCACTCCGGGTTTTCCGGTGAGATCCAAGCCTTCGGGAGCTCACCTTCTACCTCAAGCCGTTTCCTCAGCTGACTCCTTACTTTATCAGCCTTCTAATGACCTGGCCTTACCGTTTATACAACACAGTTTACAGGAAGTTTCCCTTCCACCAGCTTCTCTCCCGCCCTCCCTTTCCTCCTCTTTGGTAAATCACGCAGCAGCTCTCCTGAATGGTTAGGAAGGTCAGAGAGTCAGACTCCTGGGTTCATTGTTTCCCTACTATCTTCATTTCCCCGCAGTTTGCTCCCCACCCCCGACTTGCCCCTTTGCTCTCTATCTTTCTGGGAGAGAGAGCTCCCATTCCGGATGGACACAACTGGCTGCGCAGTTCCAGGGCCTGAGGACAGCTCCAAGATTTCGGAGACGGTATCACCAGGGGCTCCTGAACTTTCAGGGAGATACTGGGCCTCTTCATCTTCCCCACTACCTGAAAACTTAGGGCTGACGAGGTTATTGTTTTTTAATTAAAGCTGGTTTAATTAAAATGAAAGAAAGAAGCCTTCCTCTGGGTTTGGTGTGCTGACGGGTAATTTGGGGGAGTGATCTGGGGAGACGGTCCATGAGTGATTCTTGGTCAGGACCTTGGGTTGCGCCTTTGTGAGACATCAGGCAAAGGTTCATAAAGTGGGATTAGGAAGTGATTAAGACACAGCTGGGCACATAGTAGGCTGAGTAAAATGCCATCACTGACACCCCAGATCCTGCTAGAGATGAGATGTGTGTGTGTGCGTTTGCACACGTGTGTATTTCTGGAGGGTGGTGGTCTGCTGTTTGGGATTACTCCCAGCTCCCAGCATCAACTGTTAATTCATTTAGCCAACAAATACTTACCGAATGTGCCAAGCACTGTTCTACACACTGGTGAGCAAACGGGCAAGGCCCCCTCTCATGGAGCTTGTGGACCAATGGGAAAGAGACATAATCCAATACTCACTCCTCAGAGAAATAAGTGCTGTAGAACCTTGCATTCAAAGTGCAGTCCATTGACCTACAACATCACCTGGGAGCTTGTTAGAAATAGAAGATCTCAAGTCCCTCCCTGGACCCAATGAATCACCAGATTCTGCATTTTAACAAAACCCCCAGGTGATTAGTATGCACAGTATTTTGGACAAAGCCTTGGAACCAAGGCGGGGGCTGGGTTTAAAGGTTAAACCTCCTTATTGTAGGGACGGGGCTGCTGAACTGAACAGCCGCCTCCCCGTCTGACCTTCTGGAGCTGGACTCTGCACTGCAACTCTGCCCCTGTTTTACTTCCCCTGCTGTACTGTGAGCTCTGGGATCTGAGCCGACTCAGGACTGTCCCCAGCACCAAGGACAGGGCAACGCTGAGCTGAGGCTCCGAGGCTGTGAAGTCAGGGCGGGAGTGGCCTTCGACCCTGCTCTGCTGCCTGATGCTGACACAAACACCAAGCATCGGGTGTTTCCGAGGTTCCTGGTCCTATTAAACCTGGATTAGAGGTAAGGAAGAGTGAATGGGAGGGGCTCAAGCACAGGATGAATGTGGTTTTGTGTGTCTAATGTACCTTTCCTAGACACCAGACTTTCAAGGTCTAGGTTGGTGGTGTAGGGTGGAGAGGAGAGGAGAGAGGTACAGGAAGTCTGGGAAGGCCCTATTTGGAGGTAGGGTGGTGGGTGAGCACAGTGTGGTACAAATGCCCCAAACAGATGCCCCCCTCCCAGTCAGTTACCCCTTAGAGCAAGGGTCCAATCTCATTTTTTAAAAAAGATTTATTTCTTCACCCCCCCCCCCCCCGGTTGTCTGCTCTCTGTGTCCATTCACTGTGAGTTCTTCTGTGTCCACTTGGATTCTTGTCAATGGCACCCAGAATCTGTCTCTTTTTGTGGTGTCATCTTGCTGGGCAAGCTGTGCTTGTTTCCGTGCGAGGTGGCTCTCCTTTACAGAGCGCACTCTGTGTGTGTGGGGCTCCCCTATGTGGGGGACACCCCTGCATGGCATGGCACTCCTTGCACGCATCAGCACTGCGCGTGGGCCAGTTCACCACATGGTCAGGAGGCCCTGGGTTTGAACCCTAGACCTCCCATGTGGTAGGCGGATGATCTATCAGTCGAGCCAAATCTGCTTCCTGGGTACAGTCTAATATGCTTCAAACATAGCAGACCATCATTTATATTGATGATATATAATCATTTAATATTGTTGCTGACCGACTTACAGAATGAACCCCCAGGGTCTAAGACTGTGCATGACTTACTGAATAATGACTGAGTTGACAGTATTTTGGAAAGGTCCCAAGGCTCCTTCTTATCCATTCTGACCTGTGACCTGTTATAGAGCTGAAAGAGGTGATATTTATTTCCCCTTTGCGGATGTGGGCACGAGAAAACTGCTCCTTCCTGTGCTCATTGGGTAGCAGAAGATCCAGGCTTTCTAAGGACTAAAGCACCACAAAGAATCAAAATGGAAATTTTATTTTTCTTCACATGGTGCTACATCGCTCCTCCAGCCTCAGAGCACCTCCTGATAAATTTCTTCCTAATCCAAGAAATTTCCAGGAGGAGGAGGACTCTTCTTACTTGGATGAAGCTGGGAAATGTTCCCTGATATCTGAATTCCATTCAGAATTCTGCAGGTCTCTGCCCCTGGATCTTGAATATCAAAAAGATTACTAAAAAAATCTTTTATTTTCCTTTCTTCAACAACATCAAGTTCCTGTGCTGGACTCTGCAATTAATACAGAAATAAATTAGAGACAATTTGTACACTCAATTCGTAGTCTGGAAGGATATATGTCATTTTGACACTTTAGTAGAAGTTGAAAAGAACAAAACAAAAGCCCCAACCCAACTCTGTCTTTTAAAAAGCACCAAGCACTTTTTATCTGCAAGTGGAATTTCTATATCATTGCTCCTTCCCTTTTTGGAGAAAATCATTTGAAAGGACCCTTTAGAAATGTCAAGGCAATACTCCCCACTTCATTTTTGTAGAAATGTACAAGTCATCTTTAATCCAAAGACACATTTTGTAACTCTTAATTTTAATTTTTATTAAATTGAAACAAGCACATAGTCTCACAAGTCAAATAGCAATCAAAGTCTTGTCCCACTCTCAGGACCCCTGCTTTGTTCTCTAGACACATCTAATTTCAACTCAAATTTGTTTCTTTTGGGAAACGGACTTTGGCCCAGTGGTTAGGGCGTCCGTCTACCATATGGGAGGTCCGCGGTTCAAACCCCGGGCCTCCTTGACCTGTGTGGAGCTGGCCATGCGCAGCGCTGATGCGCGCAAGGAGTGCCGTGCCACGCAAGGGTGTCCCCCGCGTGGGGGAGCCCCACGCGCAAGGAGTGCGCCCGTGAGGAAAGCCGCCCAGCGTGAAAAGAAAGAGCAGCCTGCCCAGGAATGGTGCCGCCCACACTTCCCGTGCTGCTGACGACAACAGAAGCGGACAAAGAAACAAGACGCAGCAAATAGACACCAAGAACAGACAACCAGGGGAGGGGGGAAAATTAAATAAAATAAATAAATCTTTAAAAAAAAAAAAATTTGTTTCTTTTGCAATATATTTCCATATTTCCATGCTTATACTCCCATACAGTAATGAATAACTTTCTATTATGATAGATGGTGATTTGCTTCTAAAATTTCCACCTCCTCCCATCCCCACCCAAAATACAGTTATAACCTTTGGTTAAATTCATTTTTAGCACTTACATTATTATTGCCATATAAATATTGTTCTCCGATAAGCTAGCAGTATACTACAATTAAAATTCCTTTTTTTGTTTGCTTTTTAGAGCAACTTTTGATTTGTTTTGGAGTTAATAATTTCTTGTTCCTTTGCTTAGCTCTTTTTTTTTTACCTCTGTTAAATCTTCCCATCCCTTCCAGTAGCACAGTGGTACAAGCTCATCAGGAAATCTCGCATTGCTTTTGGTGATGCTTTTCCCTTTGAGGGCATCCCTCGAGCCCTCTGTCCTCCAGGTCCAGTGTGGACTGATTGCTCTCTATGTCTGCTGCACAGATGTGGACCTAAAATTTCCCCTTCCCTATCATCCTGGGAATTCCTTTCACGTCTGTCCTGTGTTAGAGCCTCTGTTTCCTCATCCCATATCTTCCCTTTTCTTGGTTTATTCTCTTGTTTTAGTCAAGGTAAATTTGGGGGAAACTTTGCATATATAAAATGGAGATGACGGTCTTAGCATGAGAAGCTACTGAAGCCAGCTAGTAAGACAGGGAATCAATAGATGGATCTGGAACCTGGCAAGAAGCCCATGTGGACATCAATAACCCCCAAGATGGCTGCTGGAAGACCCTCCCCAAGATTCTGCCATTGAGAACAAGACTTCCTCTGGAAGCCAGGAGAAGCCCCGGATAGTCCCCAAGGACTTTATCATTGGGCCCTCGTGGGGGATTGATGAGTGAGGTAATCAATCAAAACAGCAAACAGCCAGCACTCCTCCCCTGCCATTAGCAAAGGGGTGGAATAATTAATGGTTCAAAAGCAGGCGCAAGGCCTGAACTCCCTCGCATGCTCTCTCTCTTACCTTTTGACCCCAATTCTGGCTGCCTTCTCCCCCTCTTGCAAGTAAAGCTGGGGATTTATTATCTATAAGGGGAATTGTAGTCCGTCAGTCAGTCCACTTTATCACTTTTCAGCCCCTTCCTCTTCACCTGGGACCCATGTCTGTTATTTTCTCCCATTTCTTCTCCCTTCCTGCCTGAATAAATCACTGGCCTAACTCACCCACTGTGCTCTTGAAATTCATTTCTGCAGCATAGTCAAGAACCTACACAAAATCCGGTAACAGTACATATGCAAGTTGACAATGAATTAGGTATAAGTGTTTGAATCAAAACCGTGTTTTGTAGACTTTTTTGGGGGGAGTTGGGGAAGGGAGGATTGGGAGATTTTCTTCTTGGCTCAGTATATGCTAATAAGAAGCTGTAAAGGTAGCTCAGTGTCATGGAAATGGCAGGAGTGTGGATAGAGTTTGGAGGGAGGGTGAGGACAGGGGAATTGTTGAATGTTCCTTATCAGAGAGTGAGAGCTGAGAGGAGAAACCTAGGGAGGGGGACTGCTTCCTGATTAGGGGGACTTGGAACACAGGAAGGGTGGCTTTGGGCCCAGGATATGGTGAGCTGGTTAGAGAGACTCTTGGGCCCAGCTCAAGAGAGAAGGCAACATCACCCTGGCACATGGTAAATTGGGCCTTTGGGGACATAGGAAAATGACACTCCTGACAAGGGTACTAGCAAGCATGACAAGAGAGAAGCTCCTTCAGGCCATTTTCAGGACTTCGGACATCACCAGGGAAGGCGGAAGGAAAAATAGGAACAAGGAATACCCTCTATGGTAGTGACTGGGTAATTTTTGAGCCCATTGCTAGGGAGATCCTAGAAGTACAGGGGGAATTTTGCAAGACAAAAGAGGTTAAAGCAGTTTCCTTTCAGAGGGAAAAAATTCTGAGATCCCCCAGTACGGACTTATATTTTACATTATAATGTCACTGAGAATGTGCAAGTATAATTTCCTTAGGCTTGTATCTCTTCTACAACTGTAAAACAAAGCTTTTTATAAATTAAATACAAACAGAGCTACAAGATAAAAATCCAAATTCATAGTATTAATCAAACGTAAAAGAAGATCATTATTTTGCGGAACTCAGTCCTTTACACAGGGAATGAAGCAAATCACCACCTACCTCCATGGGAGATCTTTTGTTTTTGGCGTGCCTTGGGCCACGTGATGACTGGATTCATCCACCACTTTTCTCTTTTGAAGGAACTGCAAACATTCTTTCATGGAGCTGGCCATGCTACCAGCCTGGCCCCAATACAGCATTGATTTATAAAGTTGGCATTGCTAATAAACGCAAATGAAGACCCTAAATATCAGTTGAGATTTGTTTATTCCTTAAATCAATCTAGCTAGACCAGGGATGCTTACCAGGGAAGTGTCCCCCGGCCCCAGGTTTTCAAAGTAGGTATCTGAAGTTATAAGGAAGTCATCTAGGTGATCCAGAAAATGCTTAGATGAATGTTTTTAAATTTTATTGCAATGAAAACACAAAATTCAAAAGTTTTCATAGATTCTTGGCTCTATAAGACTTTTTCCTTCAACATATTTGAGAAATATTATGACAGCATTTAAAAAATGCAATTATATAATAATATAATTACATTATACTCTTCTACTTAAAATATGAGATTTCACATTCTTTTTATTTTTTATTTTATTTTATTTTTTTTAAAGATTTATTTATTTATTTCTCCCTCACCCCCTGCCCCGGTTGTCTGTTCTCTGTGTCTATTTGCTGCATGTTCTTTGTCTGCTTCTGTTGTTGTCAGCGGCACAGGAATCTGTGTTTCTTTTGGTTGCGTCTTCTTGCTGTGTTGACTCTCTGTGTGTGTGACACCATTCCTGGGCAGGCTGCACTTCCTTTCGTGCTGGGCGGCTCTCCTTACGGGGTGCACTCCTTGCATGTGGGGCTCCCCTACTGGGGGACACCCCTGTGTGGCAGGGCACTCCTTGCACGCATCAGCACTGCGCATGGGCCAGCTCCACATGGGTCAAGGAGGCCAGGGGTTTGAACCGTGAACCTCCCATGTGGTAGACGGATGCCCTAACCCCTGGGCCAAGCCCGCTTCCCTTCACATTCTTTTTAAATGTTTGTGGAACACTCTTAAGTTGAAAGTGTACTTCAAAAATAAGAACTTTCACAGGTCATATTCTTTGAACATTATGCATGAAAATACAAATTACTCTTAAGTTTAAACTTGAGATCCCAGTTTCTCTTTCATGGACCTCTCCTTGGCCCTGGATATTCCAAATAGGCTTCACCGTTGGCCCCCACCATTGGCGGGGTAACCAATAACAGCTGGGCCCCATCCCCTTAGCATTAGCAAGGGGGAGGAATAACTAACAATTTAAAAGGTAACCACACAAGGCAGAGCTCACTCTCTCTGTCTCAAGGAGCCTGCACCAAATCTTGGTGTGTATTTCCATCTTTCTTTCCCATTTCTCAGCAAACTCTGTTTTTCCCCCATTTCCCAAATAAATTCTTTTTACTGGCCTAAAAAGACAAACCCAACAACAAATTACTTATAAAAGAATAATAGCAAAAGCAAAACCTACCTGAATTAGACAGCTTTGCTGCAATAACAAACAATCCCCCAAATCTCAGTGGCATATCACACACAAAAAGTTTATTTTTCACTCATATTATGTGTAGGCTGTGGGTTGTCAGGGTCCCTTCTCCGGGTGTGGCTCTGCTTCATATGACTTCTCATTCCAGGATGTGAGGTTGAAGTGACATACCTGTTTTTGGGCTATCGAATACGATGCCTCTTAAAACTTTTGCTCCACATCCACTCACATTCCTTTGGCCAAAGCATGTAACAAAGCTGAGCCCAAAGTCCATGAGGTTTGGACATATGCTCCTACCCAGGACAAATGGCAGGTCACAGGTCTCTTAATGTGAAGGCGGGGGTGAATACTTTCTAGATCAATAATATCATCTTAACTAAATGACCCTCCCAACTAAGCATTTACAATTTTTAAATACTTATCTAAATAATTCTTAGGTTGGGGAAAGTGAAATTATAGATTATTTAGAAATTAATAAATGTGAGAATAGTATATAACAAAAGCCATAGGATGTAGCCAAACTTGCACTCAGAGGCAATTTCATAGCACCAAATATGGCCTGGAGATGAACCTAGAGGGGACCTGGAGTGAGGTGAAGAGATCAGTTAAGAGGCTACTGAACTAATTCAGGCAGGAAATGGTGGTAGCTGGTGGGGGTGGAGGTGGCAATGGAGAAAAGCTTTATACAAAGCTATAAAAAAAATCACCATTTGGCTCAAATCCTCTTATCCCCGACAGGTCACAAACTTTTCCATTTAACTACAGCCTCAGATACCTACCCTGAAAGCTTTCTGGTAAGTGCCCCTGGTCTGGCTTGACTGATTTAAGAAGAAAACAAATCTCAATGAACCTATTAGCACAGAAGAAACAGAAACCATTATCAGAGATGGTTTCTTCACTGCACCCAAAGAGGGCACATAGGCTAAATAGTGTTACTGAAGAATTCTGTAAAACCTATTCTTCTAGCTATTTAAATTGCTCCAGAATACAGAAAAGAAAAGAAAGTCATCCCAATTTTATTCAGTTCTGTATTCAAAACCTGACAAGGAAGGGATGCACACACAAAATAAAGACCAATCTCATATATGAAAGTTCTTCTACAAAGTATCAGGAAATTGAATCTGGTAGGGTATTAAAAAAATACATGATCAAGTACAGTTTATTCCTGAAATGCAAAGCTGGAATTATTATAATCATTAGCTCCACTATATAGATGATAATATTGGGTCTTATAACGGTTAAGTTACTTACCCCAGGACAAGCTGTTAAATGACTGATTCAGGACTTGACTCCTAGTCTGCCTGACTTCAAAATCATTCTCTTTCCTCTGAGGAAGAGGCAAGTGGAGGTGGAAGCTTCGACAGAAAACCCCAGGCTCCAATAAAATTCCCTGTTATACCAATACCTCCCACCCCCAACACACAGGACCACAGTCCTGATCTGGAAAGGAGCCTTTCAAGCCAAATGACAGCCCCTTAGTTTCCTCTTTCCTTGTCTGCATCTTCCCTTCCTCCCCCTCCATTGTCGCTCACTGACTCCCCTTTCCCTCTACCCTTCTTGTCCCCTCTCTCCCCACCCCAAGCTATTTTGCGGAGACAAGAGCGCCACCTGTTGGCTACCATGTATACACCTGATTTGAGCAGGGAATTAGTGGAATGAAACCAGGATTCATTCTGGATTCTATTTCGAGCTGGGGTAGACTTTGGTGGCTGAAAGGCACTTGCTCCAGCGGGGAATCCAATTGTTTGGTATGCAAGAGGAGCTCCCACCTCTTTGGGAAGCCCTTCTAGATCTTCCCTTCTCTCAGTAACTGTCCTACTGCAGAGAATTGATTGGTCCTATCAGAGGGAAATGGCTAGAAGGCAGGAAGCCTGAGGTCTAGTTCCAGGGGCCAAACACTTAGACAAGTTCTTTCCTTTTTGTGCCCTTCATAGCAATTCACGACTCTCCTCAGGCACCTGGAATGTGCCAGGCCCTGTGCTCCTCCCCAGCTGAGGACTCAGGGATGAATCGGACACGGTCCCTGCCCAGAGGAGTCAGATATTGATGGAAGACAGAATGGAGTGCTTTACAGGAGGAGGGAGCCGTTGGGTCACCGCGGTCACTTCCCAAGTGGAGCTTCTGCCCTGACCTCGGTCTCAGTCTCCTCTGAAAAACAGGGAGAACGACCCCTACCGGCTCTGCCCAAGGGCTTTGTCACTGCTAAGGCCATTGAGATGATGGGATCAGGGGGGAGGATTTTCTCCCTTGCCCCACGGGCGCTTCCCAGGGCAGGGCCTGCAACTTCCCCACTCCACCGTCCCCCCCTCTGGACAGCCTGGCCACTAAACCTAACATTACTGCTCTGGCCTGAGCTGCCCCTTATCTGGAGGCTGGACTTGGAGCTTAGGGGGCTACGGAGGAGGATTAGAGACAAGAGGCCTGGACCCTACTGCAGGGGGTCACAGGCCCCAACTTGGGTGTCCAGCTGACTCCCAAATTGTGGAGGGGCTGGGACTTTGTGGTCTTTGGGAGGGAAGGTCCTCCCTGGAGGAGGTGAGCTCTGGGCTGGGGTTTTGAAGGTTGGGGAGGAGAGTGCTGACTGCGCGTGCTCCTACGAAACTCCCTCTTCCTCCACCCTAATCCCTGTTAGACGGGGAGGCAAAAACATTTGAGCTAATTTCAGAGCAATTTAGGTGAGACCAAGAGGGGAAGGAAACAAAAAACAGAGGGACGGGAGCAAGAGCAAGAGGGAGAGGTAGAAAGTCTGGAGTCCTCGAGGGCATAATTACCTGCTCGATGCCTGACGAGTGGGCAGGCCAACGCTCCCAAGGTCCCCTGAAGTTCCACTTTCACACTGTCCGCCTCAGTACTCAAGATCCCTAAACATTCTTTTATATTGGATTATAGAAAGTGCTCAGCACAGAGGAACGGTTTGTATTAATCTTCTGCACACTCAACCTAATTTACTGGAGTGATTCCATTGTGTCTTTTAAAGTATTTAATTGTTGAATAGGTATACATACACTTAGCTCTAAAAACATGTAAAAAGTATTTGGTGAAAAGTTTGTCACCTGGCCTTGTTCCCCATTTACCCCAACAGATAATCAGTTATTATTTTTTAAATTTATCCTTCTAGATACCAATATACATATACATTATTTTCTCCTTTTTAAAATCCTAACAAGAAGCATAATGTTTACACTGTTCTGAATCTTGATTTTTTTTTTTTGAAGCTCTTTCTAGACCAACACTTAAAGAACTTCTGTGTTCTACTTTGCACAGCATACGGTTCTGTATGCTTAACCAGACGCCTGTTGAGGGACACTGACATTGTTTCTAACCTATGGACATTCCAACAGTACTGCATGTATATCATATCACACGTGTGCAGGTGTATCTGCAGGAAAAATTTGTAGGGGGAGCCCATGTGGCTCAAGTAGTTGAGCTCCCACATCGATCACCGGTGCTTCCTAAAAACAAAAACAAACAGGCAAACAAATGAAAAAACCAGCTCAGGGGAGCTGATGTGGCTCACTTGTTGAGCACCAGCTTCCCACGTACAATGTCCTGGGCTCAATCCCCTGCCCAGGTATCTCAAAAAATAAAAACAAAAATTAAAAAAATTGTAGAACTGAATGTCCATGCAGCCTTGTCAGGACACCAAGCTCCCTATGTGGGCCACTGGTTCTTTGGGCAGTTGTTGCTGTTTATTTCTCAAAGGAACCTTGGTGACCATGATCAGAATCTCACCTTCTCAGATCTTACTGCCTCCTTCCTGGTGGCCTTCCCATCAGTCTCTCCCAGGCCCCTCGCCAGGTGTTCTGGCCACTGGGTCTGGGAAGCCTGGGTGCTTGCCATACCCACTGTGGGTGGGGTCTGTGGCTTGGCCATCAGTCTGCCCAGGGTGATGGCGCCTCCTCGCTTCCGGCCCCCAAACCCTGAGCGTCAGTGGCAGGTGCAAGGTGCTCCCTCTTTGGACCCCAGGCCTCCCGTCAAACATCACTGTCTCCCCTTCCCACCTTCCCCGCGGGGGCCCCAATTGTGACTCCTTTCTTCCAACCATAGGATCATGTTCTAAGATCTGTTCCTCCCCTGCCTTGGATTTTCGCTTTCATTGCCCCTAATCCCCCAAATCTTAGTGGCCCCAGTGTCGTGGGAGGAAGCAGACAAGGGAAGATCAAACAGAGCCCCTTGTGAGAGGCGTGCGTGTGACTAAAAGGGAGTCAAACCCCATGGCTGGGAGCAAGGCCCTTAGCAGCCTGGGAACCTCTGAGTTGGCCCAGACCTGTGATGTCAGCTCATGTAGCAGATGGCGCCACGCAGGGCTGACCTAAGCGGGGACGAGCACGTTACATGCAGTATAACATGATGACTTGCTGTGAATGGCAACTGCTCACATTTGGAATTGCAGATAGACCATAATGGCTAAGAGCCCTAATTCTGGAGCCACACTGTCCTGGTCCAGAACCAGGCTCTGCCACAGGCTGGCTCTGTGTCCTTGGCCAAGTCACCTGGCCTTCAATATTAGTGTCCTCCTCATTTGTCAAATGGAATTGATAGCAATAACACTTAACTCATAAAGCTGTCATGAGTTAATATATGTAAAGTAAGTGCTAAATTAGTGCTGGACGTTATTGGACATCTTTCAGTTTGCAAAAAGCTTCACATCCATCATCAACTATGATTTTCCCTGTATCCCCATGGGGTAGACGGCGATAGGAGATGCATTTCTTTCTTTTTTTTAAAAGAGGTGTGGGCTTACAGAACAATAATGCATAATGGGGATGCACTTCTTATTTGTCAGATGAAGAAACTGAGGTACTAGGAGGGGCAGGTCATGTCTGAGGTCACACATGGAGGCGGGGGCAGGGCTGGGACTAGAACCCAGGCCTCTTGACTCAGGCTGCACTGTCCCAGGACAGCCCTGGGGAGATTTGGAGATGGTAACTGTGTCAGCCCTGATCCCTTTATTCTCCAGGCTTAACAACTCTAGACCATCCCTTTGTGTCTATAGGATATAACTTCCAGTGTTTCCTGTATTAGAATTAGGCTCAGACAGATCCTTACCTGCAACCCCTCCTGCAAAACACACACACACAAACCCATGACAGTGGCTTAAACAGGATTGACTTTTATTTCTTTGTTGTGTGAAACTCTGTGCAGGCAGTTCAGGGTGGCATGGTGCTGCATTGCTCTCTGGGACCCGGGACCCTTTTCTCTTGTGGCTCTGCTGTTGGTGACTTAGGACTTACGGTCCAGGAGCAGGGATTAAGGAGGGCTCCAAGCACACAGGCCATCTCCTTCTGAAGAAGCCTTCTGGAAACCGCCACTGAACACCTCTGTGGACAGTCCATTGGCCAGGACTTGGTTACAGGGCTGTGCCTAGTTGCAAAGGAAGTTGGAAATGCAGGCATTATTCTGAGCCACATGTACCCTGATGAAAAATAAAAGGGTTCAATTACTAATTGAAGAGCTCTTGGCCATGCTCCCTGTCCTGACATTCTCCTTCCTGATCACTCTCCTCTCCTGTCTTCATTTCACTGATTTGCCAAGGGTTAAATACAGAGACCCCAAGAGGCTGTGAATTAGCTTTATTATCAGCAGAAGGCAGGGACTTCCAGTCACTTATTCTATTCGACAAATATGTATTGTTATTTATCGAGTGTTTACTCTGCATCAGGCACTGAGCCAAGTCCTGGGGATACAATGGGCAAAATGGGCAGAGTCTTTGTCATTGTGGGGCTACGGTGTAGAAGGGAAGTAGACATTAACCAAATGATGACACAAACACTTAATTATGAACTGTACTTACATCTCAGGAAGGAGAAGAGCAGAGAATCATAGCAATATATACAATAAGGAAGAGGGAGGGGACAGAGGAGGCATCCTGGAGAAGGTAGTTTTTGAACTAGATATAAATAATGGTGGATGTTAACTACAGGAATGAGGACATAGGGAACAGCATTTGCAAAGGCCCTGAAGTGGGAAGTAGCTTGGCTTTTGGGGTCCAAAGCCATGCCAGGTGGCTGCAGGTCAGGCAGGAAAGGGAGCAATGACATGAGATGATCCTGGAACAGCGAGCAGAGGCCAGATTGTGTAGGGCCTCATGGACCATGTTAAGGATTTTGGGTTTAATCCCAAATGCACCGGGGAGCAGAGAGTGATTTTAAGCAGAGGAGTGGCATGATCCAAATGCATTTTTATTTATTTTTAAAATTATTTACTATTATTTTTTGAGGTACTGGGGGCTGAGGATTGAACCTGGGTCTTGGTGTGTGGGAAGCTGGTGCTCAATCACTGAGCCACACTGGCATCCCTGAGTTGCTTTTTTCATGTTTTGCTTATTGTTTATTTTTGTTTTTTTCAGGGGGCACCAAGAACCTAACCCAGGACCTACCATGTGGGAGGCAGGAGCTCAACCACTGGAGTTACATTCATTCCCCCAAATATGCATGTTTAAATGGAGCCTGAGAACCAGTTGGAGTAGTCATGACTGGAAACAGGGAGGTGAGCTCTAGAAGGCTCTGGCAGTGGCCCAGATAGAAGAGGATGGTGACTTTGACAAAGATGGTGAGATGGGGTAGAGAGAAATACGTGGTACAATGCCACAGAAAGACTCAGTCATAAAAGATGGGTGGGTCACTTTCTACTTTTCATGTTAATCCAAACCCTTATATTTCCATCCTCAAAACTCTGGGGGTAGGGAAGTGGACTTGGCCCAATGGATAGGGTGTCTGCCTACAACATGGGAGGTCCAAGGTTCAAACCTTGGGCCTCCTTGACCCGTGTGGAGCTGGCCCACGTGCAGTGCTGATGTGCACAAGGAGTGCCCTGCCATGCAGGGGTGTCCCCCACGTAGGGGAGCCCCACATGCAAGGAGTGCACCCTGTAAGGAGAGCCGCCCAGCGCGAAAGAAAGTGTACTGCCCAAGAATGGCACCGCACACATGGAGAGCTGACACAGCAAAGATGATGCAACAAAAAGAAACACAGATTCCCGGTGCCGCTGATAAGTATAGAAGCGGTCACAGAAGAACACACAGCGAATGGACTAGAGAGCAGACAACCGGGGTGGGGGGAAGAGGAGACAAATAAATAAAAAATAAATCTTTGAAAAAAAAAAAACAACTCTGGGGGTGGAGGGTGTTCTTGGCCAGTGGGTACCCATCTGACTTGTGCTACCCTGGGGTCAGTTAGTACACTCCATGGCAGCTGATCCCATCTCTCTCTCCCTGCTCTTGACTGATTCAGACCTAGCATCGCTCGGCTTTGCTTTGCCCAGTTAATACCCGTGAGGTTGCATTGTTACATGGCTACATCACTCTAATTCAAAATTCCATTTCTTTCAGCAACAGGGATTGGGCTTTGACCATGGTTCTGGGAATGTGTGAATCCACAGAGCAGTTGCTAGACTCTAGTGGGCAAGACACATTTATAAACAAATACATGCAATACAGGGCAGTGTTGGCTGCAAATGAGACAGAGGCAAAATGCTATGAGAACTCTGGGAAGACTTCTTGGAAGGGGTGAGTTGAGTTGGGCACTGGAGAATAGTCAGGACCTCAACAGGCAGATATGAGATATTGTGCCGGGCTTCAAAATGCTGGCTATATTAGTCAGCCCTTTTTCTGTTGCAAATGAAATGAAACTCAAACTAGCTTAAGCAAAAAGGGGATTTGTTTCTTTCGAATGTCTGGAAAATCTCAGGGTTGTCGTTTCAGGCATAGCTGGGTCCAGGGACTCAACGCTCAGTCTCTCTCTTTAGGCTGTGTCTCTGTGTGTAGGCTTCTGTGTCAAACAGCACTCCCCACACAGCAGAGAGATCGCGGCTGGAAGCTAAGCCCGCAGGCTTATGTCTTCTGATCGAAAAGGAGAAGCACTTCTCCCAAAGTCCCAGAGGCCATATAGCAAATTTTGAAGGAGTGATTGGCTCTACTTAGGTCATCACTTACTCTTGCCTGGACTAGTCACTGGGCCTTGGAGCTGTGATGCTTCATTCAATCCAGCCAGGTTGCCTGGGTGCCCCTGCAGGTGGGAGGAGGGGACTGAGATGAGACAGTTCCATCAGGACCTCATGGACTACTGGAGGGAGGTTCCTCCCAATACAGGGATAGGGCACCCAAAGACTGTAAACATATGCAGCTCGCCACCCCAAGGAGACTGAGCTCCAACTTACAAGCAATAGGGAGCCCCTGGAAGCTCCGTCAGGGATCAGTCTGGCACCTGTGCAGAGATAAATGGGAGAGTAAAGGGTGACTGGAGGTAGATGAACCTTCAGGGAACTAAGTTACTCCACGTGAGAAATGACAAGGACCTTTTGGGAGAGGAGACACAGTTCATACGTGGTTCAATTTGTCAGAACCATTTTAAAAGGGGGGAACTGAGGCAGAGAGTGAGAGAGAACCCCAGTGACTGCTGAACTCAGGAATCATGCGAAAAATCTATCTAGTAGAAGGACATGTTTCCCTCCTCTCAGGGATGGGAGCTGATGGAGAAATAATCCCTGTCCTCAAGTGAACTTGGATTTCTCTTAAGAATGTGAGCTGTTTCCCAGATAGAGGGAGAGATGTTACATCATTCATTCATTAATTCATTCACGTAGCCATATACCTAACATTCACTGAGCACCTACTATATGTCAGCAGCTACTATATTTTATGTCTGGCAGGAGGTACAGTGATTAGTAATGATGTTGAGGAGAAGAAAAATTTATTGAGCCCTTGGGCATTGGGCTAAGTGCTTCTATGCGCAGCATCTCAATTTATTCCTCACAAAAACCCAATGAGGTAGTTACAATTATTACCCCCATTTTATAGAGGAGGAAAGATGAGGTTGAAAACAATATAATTTTTGTTATAGTCAACAGGGGTTTACAGACTGGAAAACAAATCAGGAAAACAGGGAGCTAAGTGCTTTGGGAACACGCAGAAGCCTCTCAGTCTGGTGATGGCGAGGTGTGGTTACAAAGAGCAATTCGTAACACTTGTGGTTTGAAATGGGCCCAGAAGGATGATGAGAAGTGAACCAGGCAGAAGGAATAGCAGGCACCAAGGTGAAGAGATGAGAAAATGCAAATGAGGTATGATGGGAGTGCAGGGGTTGGAGGTGAGGCTGGACAAGCCTGCAGGAGACAGGCTGCCAGGTGCCCTGGGCAAGCAAGTACAAAATGTGCAGAAAGTGAAGCAGCCCTGGGACCGTCTTAGGCTTTTGGGAGGTTTCCCTGAGGCTTCAAGCAAATGACATGCAAATCACCCTGCTTCTCAGCAGCGCCCTCTGGGACTGCTGTTACGAGGACAGGTCATCTTACTCCCTCAATCCCTTCCCAAGGCACAGGAGGGAGGGGTGTTTTTTGCCTGAGCTGTAGCTGCTTCCAGCCTCCAGCCTCACCTGCTGGCATAAGACACTCTGCCAACCCCTAAAATTTGGCGTGCTTCAAAGTTGCTTGATCCAACCTGGGGAAGGAGGGAGGAAGGCTCTTGCGCTCCCAGCACAGCTCTGCAGTCCCTAAAGCCCTGTGGAGCAGTGACCACTCTCCCAGTTCCCTCCTGCATCTTCCCTCTCTGATTCCAAAACTTCCCCACCCAGGCCTCACCCTCAAAATGAATCCTCCCCCACATTACCTGTTCCCCATCAATGGAGAGGACCCTGGGAACCCCATACTGTGGTTCTGGTTCCACCTCTACTACGAGTTTGCGGTATGACCTTGGACCAGTCAGCTTTTTCTCTGGGTCTTAAGTTTGCCATCTGAGAAACTACTTTTGAAAATCTATAGTCCAGTTTTGGATAGATGGCCTCAGTTTTTATTTCTGGGGGGTGGGGCGGCACAAACCCAAAGCAGCACATCCAGCCTCTAACTCAAGGAGGTGAAAGGTATTAGCGGTCTCTGGAGAAGAGAGCAAGGAAGCCGGCCAGCTGCTGAATGCAGTGTGCGAGCGCTAGTGTCGGAGGCTCGGGCTTTAGGTTTTAAGCAGGAGACAGAGGGAAGACGGGCAGGCAGCGCTGGAAGGCTTCTTTCTGGAGGAGGGGGCATTTGAGCAAGGGTTTGAAGCATGGGTATAGTTTGGGAACGAGTGATGTCCGGAGGTTGTGAATCTCTGGAAGACCGTTTAGGGGTGGGGTTTGCGAGGGAAGGGAGGTTTGGTCCCAGACCTTTTTCCAGTCACTAACTCCGCGTGGACGTGCGGTTCCTCCAGAGGTCGCTGTTCCCCAGGAATCCGTTCCCAGCGTCCGCCCGCGAGCCAGGGTTCCCACTGCTTTTACAAGGCTTGCGGGGCTCCGCAGCCGTCCCCCGAGGGGAACAGGGCCCCAGCAGTCTTTCCCCCGCGCACGCGGGGACTTACAGCCTCGCGGGTTACGCTGGCCTGGCCTGCCAGAGGCTAAACGAGACGGCGCGCGCTCGCTGTGTACGGAGACATGGCCCGGAACCCTCTCCCTCCTGCCCCGCTAGAGTCCCGAAGACACTGCTGATCCCGCAACGTGACCTGTTATCGGTAGGAAGGAGCCTCCTGGCTCCCCGGCAGCGAGGTCCCTGCACGTACTCAGGGCATCTCCTCTCCCTCTACTCCCCACCCACCTTAGTCCCAAACGCGCACCCCACACGGCCTTCCTTTCCCGCCCAGGTCTCGCTGCTGGCCTGGAACGGCTTTGCAGTCCTCGGCCAGGTCACTGCCAGCTTCAGGCTCAGGGGAAAAAGTTTGGCCTGGACATAATGCTGGTACAGCACGTGCGGTCGGGAGCGCAGGACGCGGGGGCAGGCGCCGGTCGTTCACCGGCAACCTCGGGCACACAGAGCCCCCGTTGCCCAGAGGGTAGGGACACAGACACACACGAAAACACAGAAACGGATCCGAGGACCTGAGGACCCAGAGACCCATAAGTGCACGCTCGGACACCCGTAGGGTCAGACAGACCCTAGGGACCTCACCGGAACACAGGCGCAAGCTCTGACACACATGGGAAATTCAACCCCGCCTCCGGTGGCACAGCAGCCGCCAAAGGTGCACAAGCTTGCCCGGCGGCGGTAGCTGAGCCTCCCGCGGATCTGCGAAGCCGGCGCCCAAGGTCTGCCGATTTGGCGGTAGCAGGGTCTGCTTCGGACACTGGTGAGCCGAGGCCGACTCGGGCAAAAACCGTCACCAGGTCCTCACTTTTCCAACAGCCATGAGTCGGTGGAGAGCTGTTTTCATCCTCTTCTGAGCCTGCACCCTCTTCCCACGAATGAGAATCTACAGCTGCGGCGACGCGCTCAGGTCTCGATCGCAGCGCAGTGCTGGGGGTCGGATGCCTGGGAGTGCTGTGTACTCTAGCGAGCCTCGTAGTCCTGGGGGTGGGCGAAGCTGGAAGGGGACCGCGGCCAGCTGTAACGGATAGAGGGAGATGGAAAGGCACAATCTCGAGCTTTCCCACGCTGAGTCGTGGGGGGTGGGGTGAGGGTTACCGCAAAGGCGCCCGGCCCTGGGCACGGGGCAGGTGGGCTGCGGGGTGTAGGCGCACTCGCAGGAGTCCCTGTCATTTCTGTGCAGAGGGTCCGGCCCTTCCCTCAACTCCAACCCGGAGTCCTGCTCCCGTGTATAAGGCGTCCCGCAGCCTGAGCACTGACTCTGCGGGGCCACACGATCTGGAACTTCCCTCCACCCATCCAGGCTGGAGAGCTATTGAGTGACTGAAGGGCCGAGGGGAGGACGGGGTCAGGAAATGTACGGGCTGCGGCCGCTGGGCACGACAAAAAACATCCTCTTGCACCAGAGTTGCGGCTCCTTACCGGACAGGGCGAGGGGGCTCTGCGCCGGCCTCGTCGCTTTTCTCCAGGGCTGGCCCGTTTAGTGACTAAAATGAGAAAATACGTGTGTGAGCGCTGCAGACCCGCATCCCAGCCGGCTCGAGCGGCGACTTGCAGCCGGGCTGCGTGGGGAGCGCGTCTGCCCTGGCCCTCGCTGGCAATTCCAAGGCCGGGAAGGCCGCGTGAGATCGTTCCGCGCCGCGGCTGCGAAGAAACTCCGCCTCTAGCTCAGTTCGGCTCTCTGCCAGGTTCACGATCGACTTAATTATATCCGCATAATCGCCGGAGGGCTCCATTGCCCTCTAGCTGAGAAGAGCCTGTCTTCTGGGGCGCTAAGAGCGAGAGGGAGAGGAGGCCCGGCCACCACTGATGGCAACAGATTCTTCACAAGAAGTACTCAACGACATTCCCCGGGTCATCCGAACGTTTGAAGAGGAACCCCAACAGGCGCTCCCACACGTTTCACTCCAATCCTTTCTGGTCTCCTGGAGGGAGCTGGTCGGGCAGTGAGGCAGATGAGGTAGGAAAACTGGGTACGACATTGTAACCATACCGGTAAAGCCTGTCGCCTACCGCTCCTTGGAGGTGTCAGGCACTGGCGCTGGGATCCCGGCTTCCGAAAAACTGCCCAGATATTCGTGGAGGGGGCGACAGACTCACGCGGGGGAGAGACACACCTAAAGGGGTCGAAGAGGCTCAGCCGTGGACGGGAAAAGCTGTAGCCACGAGAGAAGCGAAGAAACCTAAACGAATCACGAATTCTGGGCTCGTCCTTTTCCCAGCCAGCCCCTTGTGCACCCACGCCTCCCACTGTTTAAAGTAAATAGGCTCAAAGCCTTGGGAGGAATTAGGGGGTCCCAGAAAACTCCCCTTTCCAGGCTCATCTGGAGCCGGGTTAGGGGCTATACGGGATTATTTGGATAAATACAGGACTACTGGGCCCCGAGTCGGGACACCTGAGCCCAACCCCACTTGGGGCCCCTCAAAAGCTAGGTAAGTCACATGGTCTTCTAAGCCAGAGTTTCTACCCCTGGATGTGTGTGTGTGTGTGTGTGTGTGTGTGTGTAGGGGTCTGGATGGTTCCTTAAGATCATGCCCCAACTCCACCCTGCAGATTAGAGAGTCCTGTACCCTCTTTCCCCAACCTGGGTCTCAGGAACAGCAGGGCCAGGCAGAGGCTAGGGCTGGTAGACTGCACCTGCTCAAGAAAGAGTCTTGCCTAGAGGATCAGTCAGGGTAACTGGGCAGCAAACGTACCCACTTGTGCACCAGCTAGTTAGACTCTGACTCTGTGCAAGAGACTGAAGCCTGGGAGACCAGGGGAGTCCTGGCAAGGAAGGAAGCTACTGGTGCACAGTTGCCCTTGTTAGAAATAAAGACATTGAGAAGGTGAGATAAAGCAGGATGATGGCATTTTCCAGATGCTAGCAGAGCTGAGCTGGCTTGGAGTTGGTGTGTGGTCAATAGTGGGAGGTGTCTATGGGTGGGTGCAGAGGGGTCCTGTGAGTGTGAGAGAGATTTCCACATAAGAAAGAGCAAGCTTGGGATAAGTGTAGGGCTGCCAGATAAAATAAAAATGCTAAACCTAACAACCTTAGCTTTCTGAGTTTATCTGGACTTATGCAAGTAACTTGTCTCCAGAGTCTTTTTTTTTTCCCCAGGAGGGCCCTATCATTCAGAATTCCAATTCCAGGGCTACTACTCTCTGACCAAATTCCTGTCCATGGCTTGAGATCTCTTCTCCTTCTGTCAAGGACAGTCTATGCAGACCCAGCACACTCAGTGGTTCCCCTTGGCCAGAGGGCCCAGAGGACTCGCTCTCCTGATGGTATCCAGATGGTTGGCGGGATGGAGAACTCCATCCTGAGACGAGGGTTATAACTCGGCCCTGCTCTATTTGGTTGTGTGTCCCTTCCCCTTCCCTGGCACTCTGCTGCCCCAGGTATACTTGACAATGTCCATAGATTGGACATTGCTGGTAGATGCTCACATCAACTCTGCTGAGACCCAACCTGCTGGGGCAGCAAATTCTGTCCCACCCCTGCTCCCAGCACTTTTCCACAGGGGCCCTAATTCAGCCCAGCAGATGAGGAGGATCAGAAAGCATGCGCAAGGAATTTGGGCCTGCCCCGGGGCTGGAGGTCCCGTGGGTGGACCACACCCTGCTTCACCCTTTTCTCTCACAGAGACCAGTGCCCCAAGCCCCCATAGTGTCCCGCATGCCCTCTTACCCTCTTCCTACATAGCCCAAAGCAAGATGGCTAATTTTATGTGCTAGCTATGAGGTAGTGTTTTCTGACATTTTTACTGAGGACAGAGGCACAGAGAGGTTAGAAACTTTGCCCACGATGACAGAGCTAGTAAGTGGTGAGGCCAGGACTTGAGCCCTGATAGCCTGACTTCAGGCTCTCAACCATTATGTAGAGCAGGAGAGTGAGGATCGGAAGGGGAAGTAACCTGCGCGCGGTCACACGGCCTTGAGGCAGCGCGAGGCAGCGCAGCGCAGCTGGGTCTCTGGCCACTGCGCGGCGCTGTCCCGGCAGCCGCACCGCGGTCCCGGTAGCCGCACCGCCATCCTCTCAGTTCTTGCCGGGTGTTCAGCGTCGGGAACCATCTCCTTTTTCACCTCTCAGAGGTTGAGACCGGCCCAATCTGAGCTGCGGTTGCTCGTTCTAGATTCCCGGAGGGAGGGCCTGGGGAAAGAGGCCTAAAGAGATGGGAGGGAACCCGGCTGGAGAGAAAGAAAGCGCAGGACCAAGTTAGTGTGCGCGAAATCCTGGGTGATAAAGGCAATCTTGGCCTGGGGCTTGCCCCGCTTCATTGAGGGCGGTGTCCTTTGGGATCCTGCGGTCTCTCTATCGGGTTTAGCGTCCGGCTAAAAAGGCTGGGCGGACCCTACAGTGCAACTAGGCGGGAGAGAGGGGAAACTGCGCTAGGGATTCCCGGACCCATGAACAGTTCAATTCAGGGAAATTCAGTTTCCACAGGGAAACAGAGACAAGAGATTCACGCAGGGAGAGATACAGTCACAGAGTCTGAGACAAACAGATACCGAGACAAAAACGTCAAAGTAAAGGCAAACGCAGAGCGACTGATCGGGTCTGCGCCCTGGAGATGCGACCACAGCGCTACAAAGAAGCTCGGAGCGGGGGTACACAGGCAGGCGGCGGTACACAGGCAGGCGGCGCGCTTCCCGGGGCTCACCGCACACACTCCCGCGTCTGGAGTATCGCAGCGCGGCGAGGGGATGGTTAGCGGGACCCGGGCCTGGGAATTGAGGACAAGGGCGCGGCCGGAATCTCTCACCTCAACGCAGTGGCAGGCTGTGAGCGCCAAGTTTGCTCCTCGCGATCACTCAGGTTCGCCCCCACTTTAGGCTGGAAGCCACTAGGGCCCCGGCTGGCCCCGCTCCGGCGGCGTTGATCCGGGCGTTTCAGGCTCCTGCGCGCGCTCCAACTTCTTCTGGGTCTTGGCAGTCCAGGAGCCGCCTTGGGGACACGATGGGTGGGGGCTGTTGCCACTTCTCTCGGCTCTGGCTGGCGTCCGCGTGAGCTCTGGCTTCCAGGGTCTACGCGCACTGAAGGCGGCGGTCGCTGCGGAAAAGACCCCGACCCGCCTCCAGCCACTCAAGCCCAGCTCTTGCCGCGGCGACGGTTTGTTCCCGCCAGGCCCCTGCGCCAAGGCGCTCCGCCCGCCCCCTCCCGTCCCGCCCCACCGCGCTTAGGGAGCTCCGCCCCGGGTCCGCGGCTCTTCCGCCTTCGGCAGCCGCTAGGCGGGAGGGACTAATTCTCCGACCCCAGGGGACTGAGGGCCGAGACCCGCCAAGGTAAGGGAAGGCCTCAGTTCTTCGCGCCGCGCGCCGGGTGCAGGCCTCGGCTCCGCTGCCAGCCCCCGGGGCCGCGGGAGAAAGCGCCAGTCGGGTGCGCTCCGGGAGGCGAGAGCGGCCGAGTTGGGCCACCAGGGGGCGCTGTGGAGCCGGGGGGGTCACCCCTCCCTGCTTCCCCTAGCCCCCCGCCCCCTCCCCGCCCGCGCGCAAAACACACTCGCCCAGAGGCGGCGCGGCGGAGCCCGAGCCGCGGCCGGAGCTGAGCCGGAGAGCGGCGGTGGCGGTGGCGGCACCATGACCCTGGGCAGCTGCTGCTGCGAGATCATGTCCTCCGAGAGCTCCCCGGCCGCGCTGTCCGAGGCCGATGCAGACATAGACGTGGTGGGCGGTGGCAGCGGTGGGGGGGAGCCCCCAGTCCGCTCCGGGCCCCGCGCCCCCCGGGACGTGCTCCCCCACGGCCCTGAACCTCACCCGGAGGAAGCCGAGGCAGACGCAGCTGAGGACGAGGAGGAGTCGGCCGGCGAGCCCCGCGCTCTAGCGCCCCGGGGGTCGGCGGCCGCAGCGGGAAGCCCGGGACCAGGCACAGCGGCGGCCCGGGGCACCGCGGGGCCCGGGACGGGCCCGCCGTCGGGGGGTGCGGCGACGCGGAGCCCGCTGGTGAAGCCGCCGTACTCGTACATCGCGCTCATCACCATGGCCATCCTGCAGAGTCCCAAGAAGCGCCTGACGCTGAGCGAAATCTGCGAGTTCATCAGCGGCCGCTTCCCCTACTACCGGGAGAAGTTCCCCGCCTGGCAGAACAGCATCCGCCACAATCTTTCGCTCAACGACTGCTTCGTGAAGATCCCCCGCGAGCCGGGCAACCCGGGCAAGGGCAACTACTGGACGCTGGACCCGGAGTCGGCCGACATGTTCGACAACGGCAGCTTCCTGCGGCGCCGCAAGCGGTTTAAGCGGCAGCCGCTCCCGCCGCCGCACCCACATCCTCACCCGCACCCAGAGCTGTTGCTGCGTGGCGGGGCCGCGGCAGCCGGGGATCCCGGCGCCTTCCTGCCGGGTTTCGCCGCTTACGGCGCCTATGGCTACGGCTATGGGCTGGCGCTCCCGGCCTACAGCGCACCCCCGCCAGGTCCGGCCCCGCACCCGCATCCACACCCGCACGCGTTCGCTTTCGCCGCCGCCGCCGCGCCTTGCCAGCTGTCGGTGCCCCCAGGCCGTGCCACCGCGCCTCCACCCGGACCCCCAACGGCCTCGGTGTTCGCCGGCGCAGCCTCGGCTCCGGCCCCGGCCCCTGCTCCGGGCACCGGGTCGGGTCCGGGCCCCGCAGGCCTGCCCGCCTTCCTAGGCGCGGAGCTGGGTTGCGCCAAAGCCTTCTATCCCGCGTCACTGAGCCCTCCTGCAGCCGGCACCGCAGCGGGTCTGTCCACCGCACTCCTGCGCCAAGGCCTCAAAACGGACGTGGGCGCTGGTGCGGGTGGCGGGGGCTCTGGGGCCGGGCAGAGGCCTTCCTTCTCTATAGACCATATCATGGGACACGGTGGCGGCGGGGCAGCACCCCCGGGTGGCGGCGACGGCTCCCCGGGATCGCCTTTCGCGACAGCCGCGGGTCCTGGGGGTCAAGCCCAGGTCTTGGCCATGCTGACTGCCCCGGCCCTAGCTCCGGTGGCCGGCCACATCCGCCTCTCGCATCCCGGGGACGCGCTCCTGTCCTCAGGGCCTCCTTTTGCCGGCAAAGTCGCCGGCCTCAGTGGCTGCCACTTCTGACCGAGGCAGGCTCCTGGCCAGCTAGGCCAGCACTCCTCAGCCTCTCCCGGGAGCTCCTGCGGTCCCAGCGGAACTCAGGGAGTCTATTTATGAAGAGTCTCCAGACCTTGGACCGGCGCGAGTGGCTTGGCGCTTAGGGCTCCACGCTCAGAATCTCGCCGTTGGCTGGGACCAAGCGGGCTCCACCGCTCAGGGAGAGGCCCGGGTCCACGCGACGAGGTCGCGAGCAACGTTCCCTAGCCAGTGTGAGCATTAAAAGGTTGGGGTGGGAGGGAGTGAGCTTTCGCTTTTTCCCAGCCTCTGCGCTTCTCGGCAGCCCAGAAAAGAATGCTTTCTCGGAGAGATCCCGCCAGAAACACCAACTGCGCTGAGAAATCTCCCTGTCTGCCTCTCCCTCACTCCTTGCCCAACGTTGAGGCCCTGCTTGTCGAATATTATAATTTAAAGACACCTATTATTCGCTTTGTGCTTAAAAGAAAAAAAAAGTCAACTTTTTTGTTGTTGTTGCTGTTCTTCAAGGAAGTTGGTTCCCTCTGAAGCCTAAGGCAGTGTCTACGCAGACAAAGCTGAACCGAGAGCTGTCACAGGGAACTCCACAATCCCTGCGGAAACCCCCCTCTCACTCCACAGAGGAAAAATCTCTTTTTTTCATGTTTGGGTGCTTTCAAAGGAACTTCCCCCCTTTCCCGTGGCCGGCTGGGTCCAGCCATCCAGAGCCAGTAGCATTTGCAGGATTCTACTCTGCCCCAGGTCCTGCCATATTTATTGTAGCTAAAGGCAATAAGCTTGGGGTGGGAGAGGAGGGTCCCGGCCAGGAACTGGAGAGGCGTGGGGGTGGGTAAGGGCGTGTGCTGTGGCAGGGGGCCTGTAATTGTGTGTAAATATCTGTACAGCGGGCTGCTAGCTGCATTCTCTGACCACTGGGTGTGCATCGATTTAGACTTCTCCAATGAGGGGAAACTCGTGAAATCGTTTGATGGTTCATTCGGAAAAGAAAAATCTGCCCCATCGCCCATTCCTTCTTGGTGTCATTTGAATAAATGTATGTGAACTTCAGCAGTCACCCGTTCCGTCTGCTTGCCTCTACTCCCTTGTTCCTGTCAGAATTCTCCCAGAAGACCCCCCACCTCTGGAGCAGTTGGGCAGTGAGGCAGAGCCCCTGTGCAACCCAGGTGGGCAGAGCAGGGCTTGTGGTTACTGAATGCAAGCGGCACTGTGGCCTTGGCCTTCAAGCTGCTAGTGAGACCAGGACTTTGGCAAACCTGTGACCCCTCCATGCTTTCATTTTCACTCTGGTGTTTGGAAGGTTTCTGAGGTTGGGCAGAGGGATCTTGTTTCAAATGTACCTGAGGAGTCTTATGTCCTTCTTGTTGAGACTTCAGTGTGGCCTGGGCAGACCTGGGTGCCCAGTGCCCATGGGTCCTATATCCATTAAGTATAATTCGAGGTGAATGAGTCTTGACACATATTCTGTGTACCTCCATGTGGCAGGGGAGGGGGACATTTATGGAGCTTGTGATTTATATTTGGGTTTGACTGGGTCGTCATATATCCTTGCTGTGTGTGTGTATGAATTGTATTTCTGAATGTCTGTATTTTTATTTCTACATGTGTCTAAATGTGATGTGTGTGTTTGTCACTCTCACTGTGTCTGTGTCCTGTAAAAGGAGTGCAGTTTGTCTTTGGCCACTGCAAGGCCTTCCTTGGACTGACCATCCCTCCTTGCTTCCCGCACACGGAACCCTCAGAGTAAAGGTTTTAGATTGGGGACTGTAATATCTTTCTCTTCTCCAGATAGAGGGGGGTGCACTGAGCTAAAAGAGAGCGTCATGGGGCCTCACTCTGTTAGTTTAATTCTTTCCAACCCTTGAGCCATGATACTCATAGTCAGAACCTGCTGCCTGAGTGCAAATCCACTGGGCTGGCAGGAGTCTGCCACAAGCCCGCTGAGCCATCCAGCTCCCCGCCTGTGCCTGGGACTCTCGGGGGTCAGGCTTGCATGCGTGTCAGATGAGAGGTGATACTTTGGGTGAAGCAAAGATGGATGCTCAGCTCTTCTCCCTGTGCATTCAACTGAGATCATAGGAGACAAGAATGCGGAGGTACAGGAAGAGGCAGTCCAGTCTTCACAGATGAAGTGACAGAGACAGAAAAGGAAGAAGACAGACTCAGATGCAGAGAACTTGAGAGAGGGCCCTACAGAAAAAGGATCAGAATCAGGACTAGGGTGGGAAGAGCGCACCTGGGCTAGGGAAGGGTTGTTGGGACTTCTGCTTTGCCCGCCCGCTTCACCAATGGAGAGATAAGGGGCGAGGGACATAAGGTAAATAAAATGCAATCTCTGTGGAGGCAAGGTGCCCTCTTTCCATCTTGAGAGACTGGGATGGGAGGAAGGTTGAGAGCAGCGGACAACCTTACCACCATTTTACAAAAATGTCCCAGCATGAGTAAGGTTCAGTTCATTGGTAAAAAGGAGAAAATGCCTGCTGATATTGGGGTAATGGTCTCTGGCTGGCTAGCTGCTTCCTTGACTCCTGTTCTGAGTTTGATTTCTTTTTACTGGAGGAAGCTTGTCCTCAGTAAAGCACCGTGTAGCTACATGATCTCGTTTACCGTGAATATATGGCTTCCAGATAGTGGGTTAGAGATGCGTGTAAATGATTTATCATTTGGCTTTTCCTGTCTAGAGGAGAGAAAATAAATGCAACAGAATTCATATCTGATGGTGCGGAGATAGATGAGGTACTTCCACCACTGCTACTCCTCAGTGTGTCTGGGTGAAGGTGTGTGTGTGTGAAATTTTCTGAGCATATTGCATGGTGTGGTTTCTATGTGTGTGCGCAAGATCTGTATCAGAAAGAGGCAGATGTAAGAGGATTAGGGAAGAGTGAGATGTGCCCTTCCGGCGCCTTCTAGGGAGAACGGAGCTCAGACCTATGACTCAGATCCCACTCTCCCAGTGGGCCACGGGGGTTGATTTCAAAAAGGCCAAACCTGGGCCAGATAGAATCATGGCTGAAGACTGAAGACCTGAGGGGGCACTGATATTCAACTGGCTTTGGGAAATGCTCAGGAAATTGCTGAGGAAACTGCAGAGACTTCAGGAGTGGAAGATGGGAGAGGGAGAGTGTTTGGAATCTGGGACTCCTTTCGGTTGTGTGGGGGTAGACCCTGTGCCTCAGGGGCTGGCAGTGGCCCACCGGGGAGCTGGACTGGAGGGAAGGGCAAGGAGGAGAGTGAGGGCGTTGTGGAACTGGTTCGGTAGAGTTCTCCTGGCTTTTTCCCCCTCAGACCTGGTGGGTTCAGTGGGTGCCCCCTCCCACCCTGTGGGTGCATAGGGTGGCGTTCACCGTAAGGAGGCTCACTTAGGGGGCTGGCCTCCTGGGGGGAGAAACAAGCCATTTCATCTCCGATCGGCTCCTGTGGGTATCTCCAGGCCCGGGTGGAGGCAGCCGAGCCTCTGCCCTCCCCACAGCCCCAACAATCGGTGACAATAATAAGAAAATATCCAGGGCGCACCTTCATTTCTCGAGGTGAGAAAAAAAAAAGCCAAGAAATCGGCCTCGGGTTCAGAGAGTGCTGCTGAGAGCGGGCAGTTTAAAAGGGAAGAAAATTGGCGAATTTCACTGGTCAATTTCACTTCATTTCGTTCAATTTCGTTCAATTTCATTCCTTTTCATCCGGCGCCGCGAGGCCCGAGGCCACAGGAGGGGGAGGAGGCATTTCCGGACAGAATTTCCCCCGTCTTGCAGATTTACTTTTCTAGGATGGTGAAGAATAACCTTGGTTCTCAAACTTTGAAATACATTTTTCAGTCACGGCTAAGGGCAGGCATTTTATTTTATGTTCTTATTGAGGGGGATCTGGTTGGGGTGATCAGGGCACATCTCTCCCCACTTCTCTTTCGCAGCCCAATTAAAGCGGTTAATTCTTTTCACCGCCGATCCCCCTCCGCCCCCCAATCTTTCTTTCTTTCTCCAGGGGCTCCCCAGACCACCCAGGAGCCGGAGTTGAGGTGGGGGCGGACACTTCCCCTCCGTATCCAATTTGTTCTCGCCACAGCGGGCGCGTCTTCGTGGTTACAAAGCGCTTTTCCCCTGATGACTTTTTTCCCCTTTTCAAAAACACTTCTTTCTCTCCCCTTCAACTGGCAACCCTCCCCAGGCCCTCCCCTCCTCCCTCTCGGCTCGGGTTTATTTAAACTTCGCCTCCTCCGGCGTCGCCGTAGCGCGCACTTAATGAAGTTGAAGGCTCCGCGAGCCTGGGTGAAGAGGGTTTGGAATCTGTTGAAAGGGGCGTTTTGTGACACTGATTGGGGCGGGGGCGGGGGCGGTCGCGGACCAGACAATGACCGACCAGGCGGGTTTTCCTCCGCACGGGGTCAGGCGAATAAAAAGGGACCCTGCAAAAGAAAGGGAGAAACGATTTGAGTGCGGAGCGTGCCTCGGAACGTTTCGTGCTTAGGGGGAGGTGGGAGGATGCGGCTCCCGGAGGGTCTTGAGGGGCCGGATTCGACGGGCCGGATTAGGAGTTTCATTCGGACTCTGCATCCCGCCAGATAGAAGCGAGTGCGCCTAAATTGTTTCGATACGTGGTTCAAAAGGTCGTCTCGGCTAGGGCCTGGGGATGCGTGTAGGAGGACCAACCAGGATGACGAGACCCAGCCCACATTTGTTCGCGGGGCTGGCGCTCTGAGATTTCCGGAGAAAGGTTTTAGGAGAACTAAAGGTGGGCAGGGGTTTAGCAGGGTAATTCAGCCTCCTAAGCTTTTCGTCTGTCAGGGAATTTCACAACAAAACAAATGCTGATCGGAGTTTCGGAGCAGAATTATCCTGTCGATTAAGGTTAGCGTCGACACGTACCAAGGGAGAAAGCTGTAGCGCGAACCCAGAGGCTGCGGGCTCTGCTTTCGCAAACGGATTTTTCCGCGAGCGAGTGGGCGCGGCGCGGCGCGGGGCGGAGCGGGCACCGCCTCCTTTCGTAGCGGAGCGAGCCGGGCGGCGGGCGGCTGCGGCCGCTGCGGAGGCCCCGAGGCTTCGGATGGCTTGCAAAGGTAGGCGGGCTCCGCTGGTACCTGCGCGGGTGGCTACAATGCGCGCCGACACCCTCCGTGTGGTTTCCGCTCGCAGGACCCCGCTCGCAGCCCTGAGTCCTGGGTGCTGGCGGAGCCGTGTCCTTTCGCTCCACGCGGACTCGGAGCGGAAGTCGCTCGCCGGCTGCCAATTTACATTTCTCCAGGTGGCAGAGGTCTCGGCCGGGTGCCTTCCCGCCGTCCACGCCAGCCTCCCCGTCCCAATTTTGCCCTCCCGGGGGGAGTCGACAAGGTGCCCGCGTTCCCTGCTCCCCTCTTGTCCTGCTCTTGGAAGAAGCGCGGCGGGCGTGGTGCGAGCATCTGACCCTGCAGGGGCGGGCGGCTCGGGAGGATGCGCGCAGCCGCTGCTCCCCGCGTCCCGCGCGTTTCGTCTCGGGAAGCCGGAGCCTCCGAGGTCCGTGCTCGTTTCCCGAAGTTGTAAAATAGCCTCAGGCTGCTGCCACCTCCGGGGTATTTCTGTCTAGGCAGGAGCATCTTGGAAATTGTGATTGCGTGGGTTCTGGAAAGGGTGAGTTATTTGGGGAAGAAAAAGATTAAATCCATCCCTTCGATTCCTAAAAATCACCGCAGAAACAGAAAGGGTACTTAGGATTATGTGTGTAGATACGCCGAACAGCGTGTTGAAGGGGCGAGGACTGGGCGCCCGGGAGAGGGGTTTATGGTCCAGGTTAACTCGCCGCGGCTTACAGAGGGCCCTCGCTCTGCACCCCTGCCCCCCAGCAGGTGTGCTGTGTGGACTCCTAGGCTTAGATGCTTTATCCGTTCAGGTGCAGACGTGCCGGGCCTCACCCGGGGGTGGACCACCCCCACCTCACCTCACCTCACCTCACCCCACCCCACCCTGGCCCGTGTCTTTTTTCCCAGCCATCTCTTCTCTCCGGAGCCCTGGGCTCACGTCTCAACTGCGAGTTCTACGCAAAGGGCCCGGTCTTTTGGAGATCGATTTCGCTCTTCCACGACTCATCCCAGGCAGAGTGGGGCAGGCTCGTGGCCCAGGCTGTGGGAGCTGGAGGTCCTGCGGACCGGACCCGCTCCACTGCCCTCCTTGGAGGGAAAGGACCAGGCCGAGGTCACACAGTGGGTAAGTGGCAGTGCCAGGGAGAGGAGCCAAAATTCTGGACTCGATACAAGAATTCGGATCTCGGGGCTGGTGACTGGTGCGCGGGCCTTGCGCTCGGCTGACGACGTCCCGGCTGCCACAGCCAGCTAGCTATGCTTTGAGGAGTTCCGGGAGAACGTTTCAAGCGACCATTTGTAAACCCGTGGATCTTCCCTACGGCAGTGCGAGGATTGCAAGGCCACTTCTGGGTTCTGATACGCCCCAGGGAGCCGCTCCAGCCTCTGACTTGCAATTTCGACCTTTAGAAAAGTGTGAGGTCAGCTTCAGAGTTGATTTTGTGGCCAGGAGCAGGGTTCCTGGTGAGGATCAGACACAGGCAAGTTAATTTGTCCCCAGCCCTGGAAAACTTTCCCCCTCTGGCTACATCTTGCCACAAGTATTTATTGAGCACCAACTGTGTGCTAGGAATTGCACTGGAGGTACAAACAGTGAACATCTGCCCAGCGTCTCTTTACAAGCAGTCACACTTGGTAACTGCAAAATGAAGGAAAGTCAAAACAAGCAATTACCAGCCTATTTGAGACAAAAAAAAAAAAAAAGAATTGGTGCTTTTAAGGGTTAAGGATGTAGATTTCTACTTTACAGTGATGACAGCCTGTGCGGGTGTGTGTGTGTGTGTGTGTGTGCTTTTGGGTATTTGTGGGTCTGATTGTGTTTGTGTTACAAGGAATGGGTATGTATTCGTGTGTGGGCGACTGTGCTCAGGAGGGAATGTGAATGACTGTGGGTGGGCTGCCATGTGTATTTGTGACTGTTTCAGTATAAGTCCCTGAGTGTGTTCCCCCTTCTTGGGCGGCTGGGGTAGAGGTTAGAGGGATATGGGTGGGGAGGCCAGGGGTGGAGGGTTGGGAATGGGTCTCTGGTGGGGTGCCATGGAGGAGGCCTGACTTCCCAGCCTCTTTTTCCATTCCCTAGCAAAGGCTGCTACCTGTTCACCTTCTCCTTTCTTCCTTCCCCCTGTCATTCAAGGCTGGGAACCGGCAAGGATGGTGCTAAGGGGCGCAGTGATTTGGCTGGCAGTGGAGCAGGCTGGCTCTTGCTGGCCCCTGCTTCCTCCTCCCCACATGGTCCAGCCCCTGCAGACTGCTCTGGCCACGGAAAGGATCCAAGTTGTTTCAGAAGGAGCATTGTACAGAAGGGGAAGATGAAGTCTAGAGAAGGGGAGACAGTTGCCCAAAGTTGCTCGGCAGGATCCTGATCGTAAAATTTGGACCCTGCACCCTCTCTCGCACCAACGCGGATGATTAAGGCCGTCGTTTAGGTATTTTAAGGAAACTGAAAATCCAGCTTCTCCTCTTACACTTGAAGGAAATTTCAAGTGTTGGCTGACCTGTGCATGCTTCTGAGTCTTCCTTCTTTCCCAGATGGGAGGAAAGCTTAGATCAAGGTGCGGGAGAGAAGACAATTTTCGGATAAATCAAGGCATGAAATAAATCACCTTTAGGTGATGGGGGTAGGGGAGGAGGTGGTAGGCTAGCAGAAGCGTCTCCATCTGCTCCGCACCCACAGGTCCCCCAGCCCCAGGCCGTGCAGTACATTGGGCATAAGCAGCCACTTTGCGGTGAGAGAGGGGTTGAAGGAGGATGGTCAGAATTTGTGAATAAATGGCCTCTTTCCCTTGGGGTTTCCAGAGGCAGTAGAGGCAGTAACTTCCCTCCCGTCCTGCCCTTCTGTCGCCTGTCCACCTGGCTGCTCTGACCCTTGCCTCCTGTGCCCCTCCCATCTCTGGGCCTTTCACAAAGTGTAGAATAAAAGCACAAGTCCCGGGGGGACCGAGTCGGAGCTGTGGCTTTGGATCTCTGTTCCTGGGTCGACTCTGGATGTGCGGTGACCTTCAGTGCCTGGAGGCAGGGCCAGCCCTACTGTTGCTTTTTCTGGAGCTGGGGCTGGATTTTTCCTGTGATGTGTTCTCCTCTTCACCATCTCGAAATTCCAGGTCTCACAGGTGCTCGTGCCCCCAAAATGCATTCTTTGAGCAGAAAGAGCCCTAAAGACCCGTACAAAAGAATACTCGGGAGCAGAAACGGTTCCTGAAGGGAGGACAGGCCAAGCGTGTGTATGTGGGGGCAGGGGACAGCATTACCAGGGTTTTGGGGCCCTTTTTCTTCCCTTGGTTGTCCTCGTCTTCCCACCTACCCTGGAGATGATTTTTCACCTAATATGGGGGGGGGGGGAGGGGGGGTAAAGAAGGGCGCCAGGGGGGAGGATTTCTGATTCTAACCCTGACTCTTGTGACTTGGGCCAGTCCTTCTCCCTCACTGGGCCTCAGTTTGTCTGAGAAATAGAGCTTAAACGTTAGTTTGGACAGCATTCTGGGTCTGGGGTCAGTGACTGCTTCTCTCCTCCTCTCTCTAGTAGGGGGAAGGATTCTGGTCGCTCCCTGAGCAACCCTGCAGTGAGGGTGTGGGGTGGGACAGGCTGTGCGGGGACGGAGACCCAGCCCCTGCGGCTGCCTCAGGGCCTCAGGGGCACACCACGGATCGGAAACTTGGCGCTCCTCGCTCCTCGTTTCTGGATCCTTGGGGCTCCATCTGGGACCCTTCTTTTCCTCCCCCCTCCCCCACCCCCACGGGGCCGGGGAGGGCGGCTGAGTCTCCGTAGACAGGCGCCTTGGCCCTCCCTGCTTTCCGCGTACCTCTTTTGTGGAGGAGGGGGAATGTGGGTGAAAGTGATGGCGAGTCATCGCCTGCAGGCTGCGGAGATCTCACCCCTATCCACTGTGTCTCTGCTGTGGCCCTGGGTTGGGTGGCAGTTGAGTAGGAGGTTGGCCCCAAATATGAACGGAACCTGCCACCCAAGCTCCCTCTCCTTGGATCTCAGTTCACCCTGACCCCACCGCCCCCTTCTTTGTGGGAAGCTGGAGGTGGTGTGTGGGGAGGCTGGAGAGGCAGTGTCGACTCTCAGGAGAGGGAAAGCTGGAACCAGGGAGCGGGGCAGAGCTGTCGCAAAGCCTGAGGGGGAGTGGGCTGCGGCCCTGCCTCCTCTCCAAAAGCACCTGCTCCAGGCCAAACTTGAGAACTTCAGGTTTCTTCAGGTTTTGTGGTGTCGATATTTGGAAGGACCCCAAGGTGTGTGTGTGGGGGGGCGGGGACCGCGGGGACCGGGTGGACCCGCCCTGGTGTGGCTTCCCCTGGAGCCAGGGCTGGGTTTTTCTGGTGACGTGTCTCCTTTCCACCTGCATCTCCGATTCCTGGTCTCACACGCGCTCACACACCCACATTAAGTTCTGCGAGCAGAAAGGGTCCCAAAGATACGTGCAAAGAATATTCGGAAGCAGAAGCGATTCGTGAAGGGTGTGGCCCGAGACCTGAATTCCCGAGGCTTCCCGCCCGCCTGTGAGAGGTGCAAGGGCGGGGAGCCCTGGGCTGCGGTTCTTGAAACCCTTCCGACCCCGGATCCCGAGCGCCGGCGGGCCCCAGCCACCTGGGGGCGCCGCTCACCCCAAACTGTCGCGAGCTGATCCTGCGCTGACAAGGACTCATCCTTCGCTAACGGAGGCGACACGGCTCCGACCCGGGCCAACCTTTCAGTCATCGAGGCTGACTCTGCTACCCAGGAAGACTCTGCTCCAAACAAAGCCGACTCAGCGCCACTGTGTGTGTGTGTGTGTGTGTGTGTGTGTGTGTGTGACCCTACTCCGACGCCGCCTGCCCCTGTGCTAACAGGGAAGCCCCTATACTGCCCGAAGCAGCCCCATGCTGACCCAAATGGGCTCGGGCTAACCTTGGCTCTGTGCGCTCCCTCTCAAGGCTGACCCTGCACAGATTAGCTGTGCCATTGTGCTTGCAGGTCCTGTAGCTCTGGCTCAGAAGCAAGGTGGCCTCTCCTTCCCAGCAGAACAGTTGCCGCTTCATTCCTCACCCCTCCCGACCCTTCACGCGGTTCTGGGGCCGCCTATGGGAGAGAAGGCAGTCAGGAGCTGTGCACCCCCTGCAGCGCTGGCATTGGGAGCTTTGCAATCTCAGGAAGGCGGGTGTGGTACCCAGAGTTGCCTGGCTGCCCTCTGTGAGAGTGGGGGCAGGGTGTCTGGGTTCAGAGCCAGCGGAAGGCCCCTGGGGTGGGGAGGGAGAAATCCCAGAAGGGATAGATTCTCTTGAGGCTGAGCATCTTGGGGCCAAGACTGTGAGTGCCTCTATGTGCCTGTGCTGCCTCACCAGAGTCTGCCCCCCCCCCCATACACAGACAGCTTTATCTCTGTGCAATGCTGTCCTCTCCCCAGGCGCAGTCTTCCTCTCTGTAAATGAAATGTGATGAACACAAGATTGCCCCTCATTTTTTGGATTGTTCTTCCATGCCCCCCCTTCAATCTCAAGTCATTTCCACACGTCCTTTATTACCTGCTTTGTGCCTGGTCCTCTGCCCTGCGCTGTGGATACAGTAGTGGGCACAACAGATGTGGCTCCTGTCCTCAGGTGGTGGCAGTTTAGTTGAGGAGAGATATAAATGCATATGATTAAAGCTGAAATATGGACTCTGAAGGGAGAATACACAGAGCTTTGAGAGAATATCTGGAGGAAGTCATTTAGGTGGGAGGGGATCTAATCCCACTCCTGGGGGGCTGGAACCTGTGGGAGACAGGGCCTGTCGCCCCCAGATCCCATCCTCTTTGACTCTGACTCCAGTCTCTGCAACTGCAGGGAACTGGATCCCCTCCCCGGGTGCCACTGCCCATCACAGACAGATCCCAATTTAACAGCCTCCTTGGACACCACGAGGACAGGATGCTCTTCATTGTGACATCCAGGGTATCTTCAGAACCTCGTCTTCTCTCCAGGTCTTTGGAATTGGAAGAGCCAGCCTGCCCCTCAAGGAGAGGGCTAGCTTTGGGAGATGAGCTACATTTAGTTCTGAGATCTCTTTACTCAGCATGGTGTCTGACGTAATTAACATTTGCTGATTGAAAGGGTCATTCTAGGAGACTGTGAATTATCCTTCTGATAAGCCCAGGGTCTAGTTGTTTTATGGTTCAGTGTCTGATTGTGTCTTTTCTCCCTTTCTATCAGGCTCACTCCCAGGACAGGTGCCACCTCCTCCAGGAATCCTTCCCTGCCATACCCCCTTCCTCAACCTGGGGTAGATCCTGTCCCTGGGGCTTCTACAGCCCTTGGTGCTTTCAAAGAACTTTTTGTGGTGTATTGTTTTTTTACTGCTCCACCTCCCTTGCCAGCTGGGGAGCTCTTTGAGGTCAGGAAGTGAATCCGATGTATCCCTTTGTCCCCAGCACTTAGCTCCGGGCCTGGCACATGGCAGGGCACAGGGAGTGTCGTTGCCAGAACAGATGAGTGAATGAATCAACTGCATGAGTGGAAGGGCTCTGAAAGTGTCACATTGCTCAAAGCATGACTTTAATGGAGCAAAATGATGATGAGTGGTGCCTGGTGTGGTGGGAGAGAGGGAGTGAAGAAAGCAGTATTCAGGGCAGGTGCTGGAGGCATCTGAGCCCAGTGTTGCAAGATAACCTGAAGGGAGAGAGGAGACCCTTATTGCTCAAGCACAGTTCACATCCATTCTTTTGTTAAGGAGGTAGTGGGGATTGAATCCAGGACCCCGTACATGGAAAGCAGGTGCTCAACCACTGAGCTACATATACTCCCCAGTGAGAGCTGTTTTGTTTGTTTGTTTGGTTTTTAGGAGGTACTGGGGACCTGAACCTGGGGCCTCATACATGAGAAGCAGGTGCTCAACCACTTGAGCTACATCTTTTACCTCCATTCTTTTTTTTTGTCTTTGTTTTTTTAATGTTACATTAAAAAAAATATGAGGTCCCCATATACTCCCTACCCCCCTCACCCCACTTCTCCCACCATAACAACAACCTCCTCCATCATGAGACATTCATTGCGTTTGGTGAATACATCTCTGAGCACTGCTGCACCTCATGGTCAGTGGCCCACACCATAGCCCACACTCTCCCACAGTCCACCCAGTGGGCCATTCTTACCTCCATTCTTGAGACAAAAGGAGCTTGGGCTGGCAGAGACACCTTCTGAAGTGGGAGCCAAAGAACTGCTTCCCCACCATCCCCACTCTCTCATGGCATGGCAGCTGTCCAGGGAGCAGGCCTGAGCTCTCCAGAGCTGTGCAGAGAAGATACGTTTTTACTACTCAAAAACACAGAAGCTCCGAAGGCCTGTTTGGTTGGGGTTGGCGGTAGGGCGAGGGTGGCAGAGGGAGGGGACGGACAGAGGGAGTGGCTTTCAAGAGCATGGTACAAAGAGGCTGACTCAGTATGGGACCCAGGAAGAGGTATCATTCATCAGGGTTGGAGAGGACACATCATGTTTTTAACCCCTTCGTGACCTCCGGTTTTGTCTGGCTAACAAAACTACAGAGACCTAGAGGGCAGTATAAATTGGTTGGTAATCCAGGATGGGCAGAAACAGTCTCAGAGAAAGGGAAACTGAGGCCCCAATGTGGAAAAGCACTTACTCCGCACCTCCCCCCCCCAAACATATTTCCCAAGGGCCTATTCTGTGTGGACCTGGGCCAGGCCGTGTGTGTGTGTGTGTGTGGGGGGGGTAGACCTGACTCAAACAGCAGTTCCTGGACTCCTCACCTGCCTTTCCCTCCAGCAAACATTTACTGCTCGTCCTGGGGCTGGACATCCCTAGACTAGGCCCCTTGCAGGGGTGGAGTAGGGTGTAGGTTAGGGGCCTGGAAGGGAATGTATACAACTTCCTTCCCTTGGGTGAGCTTACAGCCTGATAGCTGTGAGTCAAGTTCGATCATCCTTGGTGGTCCAAGTCAGCAGCAGTTAAGATCTGTGAGGAAATCGTAGAGGGGAGGATACACAGGACACTTCCTGGAGGAAAATAGCATTTGAGACAGGCCTTGAAGGCTGGAGAGAATTTGGGTAGTAGAAGGTTGGGGCGAAGGGAGGCCACCCAGGGCATTCCATCCTTTATGATGATAAGGGCAGTTGGGGGAGCTAAGAGTGAGCCCAGAGTTCATGAAAGCTCAGAGGTGTCGCCTCCCCTTCCCCATGTCACGTGGATTCCCTGTTTATTATAAATGATCCTCAAAGTCTCAGTACTTTAACAAATAGAGCCCAAATGTTGGACTGGTGGTGGTGGTAGTACGGGAGGGGGCATTTTGTGCTGCATAGCCATTCAGGGACCCTGGCACCTTCCTTCTGGGAGCTTTGTGACTCTGTGGGAGGAATTCTTATCTTTTCTTGCACTGTGGACTGCCCTGGGCAGTCTAGTGAAGTCTTTGATTGCTGTAGAATGAAGATTTCAAATGCTGTAGAATGAAGATTTCAAATGCTTAAAAGCACATTCACAGGGCTACAAAGAAATCAATTACATTGAAATTCAAGTATTAAAATATTTAAAAAATAACACTTGTGACAAAACAGTGAAATAAATTGGTGGTATAATAATAAAATGACAAGCTAAATAAAATTTGGCAATGAATAATCACTGCAATTTCAAAATGTGTTCAGCATAAATGACCTTTGGCTGTTTCGGCAGCAGTTTAAACTGCTATATGGAGAGGTACCTGTGATTGTTATGGGGTGAATATGACAGGTGTGGAAAATACTGCTGTAGTTTGTTGCCTCCCTTCATAATTCTGTGAAATATTGAATTTCATTTTGTAAGTTTGTAAAACTAAAGATGTAATTTTTTCCCATCCAAATTTGTGGAGATCCCCTCAACAAATTCTTTCCAGTGGTGACTTGGAGGTCATAGACCCAAGTTCTAAGGCCTTGAAATCCTCCAGTGGATCCTCCAGATTTGGCTCACAGAGGAGAGAGAGGGAGACTAGATGATCTGGGAGGATAGTTTTTTAAGGGCCAGGTCTGCGAGTGGCCGATGACACTTCTGACCACTTCCTTGGCCAGAACCCAGTCATATGGCCCCATCTAACTGGGAGAGACAGGGAAATAGAGTGTGGCTATGTGCACCGGAGGAAAAGTGACCCTGACTCTGTCATGACTCCTTCTGAATCCTCTGCTCTATTCACTATTTTAAAGTTCAGCTGAGAAGCTGTGCCCTGCTGTGTTGAGAAATACAGAAGGCATCACACCTGTATCTTGGAAAGGTGAGACGAGGAGAGAAAGGAAGAGATACTCTTTTATAGTAGCTCTATTGATTCCAGCTCAGGAGGCACAGAGCCCTCTGGACTCTTGTCTGTGCTGAGGGGCTCCTAGAGCCAACGACCTCTCCTCTCTCGCCTCCTCCCATGCTCTCCCCGTATGGAGAGGTTTCTCCAAACAGCCTTGGTTCCCAGCGTGCTGTGGTGTCCCTAGATGGAGACCTGCCCATCTTCCATCACTTCCCTTTTTTCTTCCTCAGGATCGCTCTTTTGGAATGGGGGCGCATGGGGACATGAAAGGGGCTCCCAGGCACGTGTGTGGAAGGGAGAGAAGTAAACTCACATTTGCTATAGTTCTATCTCCAGCTAAAGCCATCTGAGTTAACTGAGCATAACCTGGACTTAAACAGTGCCTGACACATAGTAGGTGCTCAGCAAATACATGTTGCATGGAACATCTGAACGAGAGGTCTCTTGCCTCCTTATTTTTTTTTTCCCCCACCACAACCATTTATTAAGTGCTGCCAGGCACTGTGCTAAAGCTTTACATACATTATTTCAGTTAATCCAATAACCCTGAGGTAGATATTTTCAACACCCACTCCCTCCCTCAACCCCCACCCCCTCAATATCATTACAGTTGAGAAACTGAGGCTCAGAAAGGTTAAGTAAATTAACCAAGGTCAAATCCAGCTGGTGTCAAAACTAGAAATCTGAACCAAAGACATCTGACTCCAAAGTCCCATTCTTGCCTCCTCATTATGTCTGCCTTCATTCCTCCATCCTTCAGTCCCTCAGTAATCTTTCTCTGGCAGCCTGCTCAAATCCTCTGTGGAATGAAGCTGGGCATCCAAGCGCACACTGATGTCACTCACAGCAAACTCTCCACGTTGGCAGATACGCTGCTCACTCATTCCTACTCTGTGCTCCAGGCTTCTCCACTAACAGCAACCTCGACCAGAGAGGCTCCCGCACAGATAAAACTAGAAGGTGTTTCCATCCTCATTGTCTCATTTAATCCACAGCATGCCTTGGTACGGGCATCCGTGGCCACTGTTTTTCAGATGAGACCTGGTGAAGGTGGGACCCCGCTGCAGGGTTGCACGGTAAGCAGAACCAGGAGCTCAACGCTGATCGCTGGACTCCACGTTCCACGTGCTGCCCAGTGTTCCTCTTCTCTCGTGGCGCGTCCTGCTGTCCCCCCCCCTTCCAGTGAGGTCCTTTTGCAGGATGCACCGAGGGAGGTATGAGCATCCTTCCCTCTGCCCTGCATGTTTTAGGCCACAGGAGGGTTCCTTGAGGTTCCACAGCAGCCCAGAGGTGCATGGGGCAGGACCCTACTTCTCATCAGTGACTGCCCAAGGCCGTGGGGGGCCCTGGTCCCGAGCCCTTCCTTAGGTTCCTGCTGCCAGAGACGGTTCCTAGAGCTCATCTCTCAGCACACCCTGGGCCTCCTTTGGGCCTGAGTCTTGTCCATCCTCCTCAGATACTCTTTCTCCCCTTCTTTCCTTCCCTCTTTCCTTCCCCTTTTATCTTCTGGCCTGTCTCTGTGTTAGGCTGAAGCTCCTTGTCTGGGGCAGACCCAAACCTCTCTAAGAAGGCAGCTCTGCAGGGTTCTTTCTCAGGCCAGGCTCACCCCACCAGCCTCCACCGTGGGGAGCCTCCTAGGATCTCAGGAAGGGGGCTCAGGGACCCAGGGACCAGGAGAGCCCGGGAGGGCTGGAAACTGGCCTCTTTCTCAAAAGACCCTCCACCTGCTCAGCTCCTGCTGCTCTGACCCGTGATGACGGATGAGCCCATGTAGCCAAATCTCGTCTCCCCTGGCTCCAGGTTCCTCCTCTGCCTTTATGGCAGGCTCCCTCACCCCCTCTCATTCCCTCCCTTATCCACTGCTCCCCCTCCTCTTCCTGAACTCCCCCCATCTCTGCATTAATGGTGGGTGGGGCAGGGATTTGGTTCCCAGGGGGCGTGTTTGCCCTTGGATGGTTATGCAGAGGTCAGGCCTCCTCTGCAAAGGCTCCCTGGGGAGAGGGCTGGCAACAGAGCCCAAGAGCTGAGTCTGCTCTGTACACACACAGAGGCAGCCGTGCCAGTGTGTGAGCTCACGCCCACCCCCGTTCCCCATGACATACACGGCACTGACACACGGATGTCGAGTCAGAGGTTGAGGTATATGCCTCAGGATGGAAGTTCCAACAGATATAGGTACATCCAAAAGACAGCTGCATTTAGCACAAGGAAATGAAAAAAAAAAAAAAGCCTTTAGTGTTTATCTGGTTACCCTAATGCAGAATTGAGTGTGGGGATAATTTTTGATAAATAGTTTTGTAGGGTGGGCATGTTTTCCAGAAACATCTGCGGGATGGCCGTCACTGGCAGCAGCGATCGTCCTTCACTGTGACACTGCTTTAAGCAGAATAGCCACAAGCCTTAGCTTTGTAGGGGCTTGTGTGTAGGAGACAAGCAGTGTGTGTCCTGGGTGGGCTGGGAGTCTGTGATAGGTATCATGTGTGTGGGGGCTCTGTCCTGACAGAGAACCTGGGCTCATTTGGTGGTGGTTGTGTGTGGGGGGAGGTGTCTGTCGTGTGGCGGTGTATTTGGCCTGTGTACACGTGTGGGGCCAGCAGGAGAGGTGTGCGAGTAGCAGGGAGAGGCAGCCAGCCTGGCTCTTGGGAGAGACACTCGTGTGAAGAGCCCAGCACTGTTTAACAACTTGAGCATCAAATTATAGCCCACGTGGGCAGAGGTGTCAGCAGTCTCTGGTTGCTGTAAATACTTCAGTGCAATTGACAACAGCTTGTGGAGGGCTAAGTGAGATGGGGAGGGGACAGAGGGAGTGGCAACGCCTCCCGCAGGGGCCCTCTGCCCTACCGTCCTTTCTCTGTTAGACCTAGTGCTGATGGGGGATATGGGGCAGGAGCAGGGGATCTGTAATATTGGGCGGTCTAATAAACCATCATTTATAGCTGTGTAACTTTGCACAAATGACTTACCTACTCTCTGCCTCAGTTTCTCCATCTGAAAAATAACCCCAACAGAGATCATAATATCCTGGGAGGTTGTTGCGAGGAATTAGAGGAACTTCTTTCATCTGAAAGCTCTTGTAGTTATATGGACATTAGCTTTTGTTGCCTTGCGTGGGCTAAGGCATGGGAATTAACACAATGCCTTTCACAGAGGAAGCCCTAGGTAAGTATCAACTAATGTGGTCAGCCTATTGCTATTGTCCCCATAGGCCTGGACCCATAGCTGGAGATACCACAGCCCTTCCAAATATGCCTAGAAAAGAGGCTTCCCAGAGCGCAGCCAGTAGGTCTTTGTGGGTTTTCAGAGAAGATGTTTTTAGTCTCCAGTCTTTCAGAGAATCCTGCTGGACAGGATCTGAGATGGAGAGCGTCTGCCTGGGGAGCTTTCTCTGCAGCCTCCCTGCCTTCACGAGTGCCTTGGCTGCCACGTTCTTGAAAAGTCATGTGTAAATGGATTTCTGCAAACCCAATCCCATTTAAAATGCACTAGCAGGGCTGAGGGCTTAAAGGGACCCTGTGGTGAATTCTTTCATAAAGCAAAGAATCTCCTGAATGTATGTATTTTATAAAGCACAGATATTTTAAAAACAGTAATCATCAGGATTTCTTGAGTGCCTACTATGCGTGACATACTCGACATTCATTATTTATTAAATATCCCACAAAAAGCTTGTGGGGGACATAACTTTGCAGGAAAAAGCTTATGGGGGGCACAGTTTTGCAGAAGAAGGAACTGATGCACAGACAGTAGCACACATCTACCCAATGTCACACAGCTAGGAAGTCATAGCTGGGATGGGAACCTGGTCCATCTGATGTGAACACTCAAGCTCTTTCTTCCCTTCTCTCCTTTTCTCTTTTCTTCCTCCCTCCCTTTTTTCTGCAATCACACAAGAATATTTTGCATAAAGTACAAAGATGGTAGTTGTTTTTTTTTAAAGATTTATTTATTTATTTTTAAATTTCTATCCTCCACTCCCCCCAGTTTTCTGCTCTCTGTCCATTCACTGTGTGTTCTGTGTCTGCTTGTATTCTTTTTTTTTAAAAAAAGATGTATTTATTTTTTTATTTCTCTCCCCTTCCTCCTCCCCAGTTGTCTGCTCTCTGTGTCCATTCGGTGTGTGTTCTTCTGTGACCGCTTCTATCCTTATCAGCGGCACCAGGAATCTGTGTTTCTTTTTGTTGCGTCATTTTGTGCCAGCTCTCTGTGTGTACGGTGCCATTCTTGGGCAGGCTGCACTTTCTTTCACGCTGGACGGCTCTACTTACAGGCCCACTCCTTGCGTGTGGGGCTCCCCTATGCGGGAGACACCCCTCCGTGGCAGGGCACTCCTTGCGCGCATCAGCACTGCGCGTGGGCCAGCTTCACCACACGGGTCAGGAGGCCCTGGGTTTGAACCCTGGACCTCCCATGTGGTAGGTGGACACCCTATTAGTTAAGACAAATCCTCTTCCCAAGAGGGTAGTTTTAAACCTCATGTAATCAACAGTTGCCTAAACCACAGAGAAAGCCTTCAACAGTGTTTAAAAAAAAGTAGGAGCAGATCCTTTTGTGGTTCCTAAGCATGATGAATGGATGTTCATGTGCTTGTGTGAGATGTGCCTCCCTCCAACCTTGTTACATGTCTGCATATTAGCCATCTGGTGTGAAAAAAAAAAAAAAAGGAGCAGTAGCTGCAATACATTTCTTGATTTTGGAGACTACTTGCTAAAAACTTTTTTCTTATGAGTATTTTCAAACATTCTCAAAAGTAGTATGTCTTAGTTTTCCAGGTCTGCTATAACAAAATACCATGAATTGGTTGACTTAAACACAGGAATGGTTTGTCTCACAGTTTTGGAGACTAGAGGTCTAAAATCAAGGTATTGGCAGCCATGATTTCTCCCAAGTCTGTAGCATTCTGGTGATGGCTTGCCAGCAATCAGTCCCTGCCTCTGTCACATGCCCGTCTGTCTCCTTTGGGAACCTCTTATGATTTTTACTTCCAGGTCCAAATTTCCTTTGCTTATAATGACTCCAGTCATATCAGATTAATTTTGGCCTCATCTTAATAGGATCTAAGAGATTCTGTTTACAAATGGGTTCCCACCCACAGGACGGGGGGCTAGGACTTGAACATGTCTTTGGTGGGGGACATGATTCAGTCTACCACAAAGAGAGGACAGTACAATGAACCCCCTATTTATGCACATTCAGCCGTCATCAAGATTATACTTCACTGGTCCTCCACTTCTTTTTAAGATCCTGTTTTAATTTTGGGAATGAGGGTGGGATGCATTTTCTGCACTGATATTCCTGTCATCCACTGAACTATACCTGTGGAGATGTTTGTTTTTATTCAGAAGAACTTGATATATTATCTTACATTGTCAGCAAGTGTCTTTCCCTAAGTCTCTATGGAAAATTACTGCAAGATCATTCTAGGTCTTGTGAATGCATTGGTTTTGTGGTTGATTCCCTCCCACACCATGTTAAATGTTTCCTAATCAGACCCACACATTGTTTTAATAATTCTAAGGAAAGAAGTTCCTAGTGAGTTGGAAAGGTCCAAGTTCTCCTGCAGTCCCATTCCCCGTTTCTCAAGCCATTTGATGGTCACCAGAATATTTGCTTTCTTTATAAGGATACAGTGAATCACTCTGCTCCTCCTCATCAAGTTAATCATCATGATAATAATCAGTAATAATGATTGTGACCTTCTGCAGCTTTTACTCTCCACGAGGACCTTTTTCTTATTCTTGCCAGAAGTCCCAGTTATCTTCCAGTGACTGACTATGTGCTGAACTCACCTAGGTAAAGTCCTGCCTAAAGTGCTGCTAGGCTGGAAGCGGCATAAGGGAGTTCTGTCTTCTATCTTAGGCTGAACCTTGGCTTCCTGATGTATTCTGCTCCTCCATGGTATCTAGACGATTGGTCTCAGGTCTGTCAGATAATGTCTTCAGCACTATGCAAATAGATAGGTGTGCTGTGATGTTCGCAGTACAAGTTTAGAGAGGCTGGTAAGTCCTTGGATTATGAGACCTGCCCTTCTGAGGTGGGATGAAATGCTCTGCAACCTGAGACAGTGGCTTCTAATGCAATTGGCTGAGTAGAACAGATCATCCTCAGCGTGGCATCATAGGAGAATGTGGTGGGCTGGTAGCAAGTTCACATTATACCATACTGTCACCTCACTCAGTAGCAGAAGCCTTCCCTACATTCCATTAGCTCGGACACCCATCCATCTTTTTAAAAACGGTGCCAGGAAGTAACCTCCCCAGAGGAATTAAGACCCCGGGCAAGTTGAACAGTTTGTCCAATAATTTTGAGACATGATAGCATCGCTGCCTGGATTTCCATGATCTTTGTGAGATACTGCCCCCTACTCAGTGCTTTTGATAATGGCAGAATTTGGTTTAGCTTTCACCTTCTTTTATTTTATTACTTTTTATAAGATTTATTCTATCTACCCATCTCTCCCCACCCCCTCATTGTTTGCATTTGCTGTGTCTGTTCATTGTGTGCACCAAGAACTGAACCCAGGACCTCTGGAGTAGGAGGGAGGTGCCCAATCGCCTGAGCCACCTCCACTCCCTGCTTCGTTGTGTCTCACATTATGTTTCCCTCCCTTTGTCTCTTGTTGCATCATCCTGTTGCGTCAGCTTGCCACGCCAGCCTGCTGTCTTGCTTATCTTCTTTAGGAGGCCCCAGAAACCGAACCCACCTACCTGCTGGTAGATGGGAGCTCAGTTGCTTAAGCCACATCTGCCTCTCTCACCTCCCTTATTAAAAAAAATTTAATTTTTTTCTCCCCCTCCCCCCTCGATGTTGTGTACTTGCTGTGTCTGTTTGTCTTCCTTGTTTCTTTGGGAGGCTCCAGGAACTGAACCCGGGACCTCCAATGTGGGAGGGAGGCGCCTAATCACTTGAACCACCTCTGCTTCCTGCTTTGTTGTGCCTCATTATGTTTCCCTCTGTGTGTCTCTTGTTGTGTCAGCTTGCCATGCTGCCCATCGTGCCAGCTGGCTGTCTTGTTTGTCTTTCTTTTATTTTCTTTTTTTTTTCAGGATGCAGTGGGAACCTTTGCGCCCTGCTTTTGTTGGGGTCTCTCATTATGTTTTTCTTCTTGTGTCTCTTGTTGCGTCATCTTGTGTCAGCATGCTGCACCTGCCCATCGCACCAGCTTGCTGTCTTCTTTAGGGGGCATTGGGAACCAAATCAGGGATTTCCAGTGTGGTAGGCGGGAGCTCAATCACTTGAGCCACATCCACTTCCCACCTTACTTTCTTTTAAATCTACTCAAAAGAACACTATCTCACACTTTATTTTGCCCTTTTCTTCACTGAGTTTACCTTGCCCTACCAAATTATTATTATTTTATTAAAGAAGTTGTAGTTTACAGAAAATTCAGGCAGAAAATACAGACTTCCCATATACTCTCCTTGCACATCCAATTTTCCCTATTATTAACAATTTGCATTAGCACGGTAACGCTGATGAAAGAAAATTATTATAGTTGTAGTATTAACTATAGTCCATAGTTTACCTTAGGATTTCTTGTTTGTGTTATACAGTCCTGTGGTTTCTAAAAAATTTTAATTCTAGTAACATAGATACAACCTAAAATTTCACTTTTTAACCACATTCAGATATATAATACAGTGCTGTTAACTGCATTCACGGTATTGTGCCACCATCACCACCACCTGTTACCAAAACTTTTCCATCATCCCGAAGAGAAATTCTGTACCAATTAAGCATTAACTCCCCATTCCTTGCCCCGACACTGGCTCCTGGGAACCTGTATTCTAGTTTCTGACTCTGAATTATTTGCTTATTTTAATTATTTCATATCAGTTAAATAATACATATTTGTCCTTTTGTGTCTGGCATGTTTCACTGAGTATGATATCTTCAAGATTCATTCATGTTGTTGCACAAATCAGAACTTCATTCCTTTTTATGACTGAACAACAGTTGTATGTATATACCACATTTTGTTTATCCATTCATCGGTTGATGGACACTTGAGTTGTTTCAATATTTGGCAATTGTGAATAATGCTACTATGAACATTGGTGAGCAAATATCTGTTCCAGTCCTTCCTTTCAATACTTTGGGGTATATATCTAGAAGTGGGATAGCGTGGTCATATAGTAATTCTTTTTTTTTTTTTTTTTAAGATTTATTATATTTTTATTTATTTCTCTCCCCTCCCTCATCCCAGTAGTCTGTTCTCTGTGTTCATTCACTGTGTGTTCTTCTGTGTCTGCTTGTATTCTTGTCAGTGGCATTGGAAATCTGTCTCTTTCTGTTGCATCATCTTGCTGTGTCAGCTCTCTGTGTGTGTGGCGCCACTCCTGGGCAGGTTGCATTTTTTTTCTTACAAGGCGGTTCTCCTTACAGGACACACTCCTTGTGTGTGGGGCTCGCCTATGCAGGGGACACCCCTGCGTGTCATGGCACTCCTTGTGCGCATCAGCACCGAGCGTGGGCTAGCTCACCACATGGGTCAGGAGGCCCTAGGTTTGAACCCTGGACCTCCCATGTGGTAGGTGGACACTCTATCCGTTGAGCCAAATCTGCTTCCTGATATAGTAATTCTGTACTCACCTTTCTGAGGAACCACCACACTTGTTTTCCACAGCAGCTGCATTATTTACCTTCCCACCAACAATGAGTGAGTGTTTTTGTTTGTCATCCATTCCAACACTGGTTATTTTCTTTTTTCTTTTTCTTTTTTTAAATGTGGTCTCCAACTATCATTGCCTATTTTGTAGGTTGTCTTTTTACTTTGATGATGTAGTCTTCTGATGCACACACATTTTTTTAATTTTGTTGAAGTCCATTTATCTATTTTTTCTTTTGTTGTTCATGCTTTTGGCGTAAAATCTAAGCATTGCCTAAAACAAGGTCCTAAAGATGTGTCCCTATGTTTTCTTATAGGAGTTTATAGTTTTCGTTCTTATATATAGGTCTTTGATCTATTTTGAGTTAATTTTTGTACATGGTGTGAGGTAGGGGTCACATTCTTCATTCTTTTGTATAAGGATATCCAGTTTTCCCAGCACCATTTGTTGAAGAGATGATTCTTTTTCCACTGAGTAGACTTGGCACACTTATCAAAAGTCAGTTGTCCATAGATGTGGGCGTTTATTTTTAACTCTCAATTCAATTCCATTGGTTCAGATGTCTGTCCTTGTGCCAGTACCATGCTGTTTTGATTACTGTGGCTTTGTCATATGTTGCAGGGCAAGTTCTGGGAGGGTGAGCTGGATAGGAATTTCCTGGTTCATTCTTTCAGGCTCCTGCCCCATATGTTAGCAATGGCATACAGGCACCCCAGGATGTGCATGGGGGCTATTCTACTCCCTGTGGAACAGGCTCGGGGACCCACAGTGGGAGTGCAGGCTGGCTCCACACTGCACCAGGGTGGAGGTGGGGAAGAGGCCAGCTCGGGCGCCATGAGCCTCTTCTACCGTTTTTGAAGCCATGTTTTCTTGATTGAGCACTCTCCTAGCTACTGCAGCCGTTTATTTTCTGGAGTTCTGAGGAACATGGCTCTGCCAGTTTCTGCTAGCTGTTCAAAGATTCTTTGGGGGAATAGCACCCTGGCGTGTCTTATACCATCATTTTGGTTGCCTGGAATCATTGTGTAGTTACTTTTAATGATTTTTTTAGAGTAGGGACCCTCCTTGCCTTATTCCTCACTCTATCCCCAGCACCAAGCAGCACATAGTAGGTATTCCGTCAGTTACTTATCTCTAGCAAGCCTTGAAGGATGGTAGGGTTTGGACAAAGGGAGAGAAGAAGGGAGGGTATTCCTGGAGGGGAAATAGTGTGGGCAAAGGCACAGAGGTAGGAAAGCATGAAACATGTGTTGGGATCAATGAGGAGCCTGGTTTGTCTGGAAAAAAGGGTTCGTGCCAGGGAGTTGTGGGCGATGAGGTTGGAAGGTGGGCAGGAATGTTACATTTTCCAGGTTGGGTTTGAGGCCACAACAGTAATTCTCTGCAGAAGCGAAGGGTAAAGGGTTGGACAGCAGATGGGTTTGCTGTGTGGCCTGTTGCGGATGGGGGGTGGGTGGGCATTAGGCTGTGGCCCCCTTCTTGAGTTTCTGTCCAGCGCCTTGTTTCTTCCAGTGTTATGCAATTGGTAGTGAGGAAAGGACGAAAAATGTCATTTTTTTTCTACAGTCAGGGATACACACACACACACACATGCACACACACCCTGATCCTAAAAATGATTTTTTTCCATTTGTCACTAGCGGGAAAAATGTTGAAGGTATAAAGTTCAGAACTGGCAGGGCTGGAGGGCCGACAGGGGGAGGGATGATGGCCAAGTTTAGGAAAAGGGTACAGGATTTTTGAGTTTCATAAGCTGTGGCAACAGTTGGGAGCTGGGAAGCATCCGCCGTGACCTGTGAAAGGCTCCATGGCGTTTCTGGAGGAGGGTTCACACTCTGTCTCTTCGGATCCTTGGCAGTGCCAGGGGTAGATGTCTTCTGCCATTAAACACCACTTCAGGCTTGGACGGTGAGGCCTTCCATGCCAGGGCTGGAAGCACCAGGTCCTCCCATCTCTAACGCCACATGCCGGGGTTCAAATCCTGGCGGTATTGCCTATCGGTTCTACATCCTGAGAAGTTATTTAACCTCTTTTTTGGTCTATAAAAGAGGAGTTAACAATATCCTCCTCCAAGAGTTAGGAAGAGTGTGTGAGTTACTACTTGCTTCGAACAAGCATATGGTATGTGCTTTATAAATGTCAGTCACTATTACTGTTGTTAGAGAAAATGGAGGTCAGAGAGAGAAGGGGCGTGATGAAGTTACACACAGTCAGGCCGAGCTGGGACTAGAACAGTTACCTTGAGACATTAAGAGAAGGTTAAATTACTTTCTGAATACTCTAAGAAGTTAGAGAAAGATTTATCGTATTTTCATAGAACAATTTTTAAGAATTACACTTTAATTAAAATTAAAAAGTTGATGCTTAAGTCTGTAGTGATCCAGAAAGCTGAGGTATCTGGAATAATGTATTAGTCAAAGGTTCTAGATAGCTGAAGTTTCATTGTATATATATTTAGATATATGGCAGTTGGACACACATGATAATTAAAAATTGAATCTAAGCACTGTCAACATTGGGAAGATTTCATAAAAGTATGTTTGGTCTATAAGGTAAAGAACTAGACTTGAAGACAAAAGATTTGAGTGCTGGCTCAACCAATTTGATCTTTTGATGCCAGGGCAAGCTGCCTCGTCTTCCTGGGTCTCAGTTTCCTCATCTGTAAAATGAGAGTAATAATTCATACTCGAAGATGATGATGATAACAATATAAAAGAGAATTTAAGAAATAGCAAAACAAGAAATGCCCTTGTATAATTTTAAAATGCTCAACTTTTCTCAGTAAGTTTAACATTAAAAAAAAAAAGTGCTTCCCACCTTCTTTCTTACTCACAGTAAATACATGAAAAAATACTCTAGGGAAGTGGACATGGCTCAACTGATAGAGCATCCACCTACCACATGGGAGGTCCAGGGTTCAAACCCATGGGCTGGCCCCCATGCTCAGCGCTGCTGCGTGCAGGGAGTGCTGTGCCATGCAGCGGTGTCCCCCCCATAGGGGAGCCCCACGCACAGGGAGTGAACCCCACATTGATCTGCCCCTGGCAATAAAAAGTGCAGCCTGCCCAGGAGTAGTGCCGCACACACGGAGAGCTGACGCAGCAAGATGAGGCAACAAGGAGAGACACACATTCCTGGTGCCACCGAGAATACAAGTGGACACAGAAGAACACACACAGCAAAATGAACACAGAGAGCAGACAATGGGTAGGGGAGGAAATAAATAAAATAAATCTTAAAAAAAAAAAAAAGAACTCTTGTGATACCACTAAAAAAAAAGTAAGCAAAAAGAAGAAAATAAAATAAAAATCACCTTAATATAATTGTCTTATTTTGTTTTCTCCTGAACCATCAAAATACCTTTTACCGTTAACAGATCTACGAGTGACCTTTCACATTTCATTTCATTTTCATAAGAACTCTTCGGGGTAGGCAGGGCTGGGATTTATTAAATTTGTTTTATAGGCAAAGATACTGAAGCCCAGTGATGTTCCTGATTTGACTAAGGTCATGCGGCTAACCTTGGTTTTTCTGGATGGAGGAGCTGGAAATCATTTCAAATTAGGCAAAGAGAGCAGGGGAAGGTGGGCAGCTGGGGCGGTCCTCCCTGGAAAGCCTGGGGAAGCAGGGAGGGAGGGAGGCAGCTGAGCTGGGCCAAGACACACAGCAAGATACGGGAGCATCTAGCGGGAGCCATGTGGGTGGAGTTTCCTCCCTAGTTTTTTTTTCCCCTTTATTTTTAAAGAAGCGTTAAGATTATATAAATGTTACGTGGAAAGTGCAGGGGATTCCCGTATGCTCCACCTCCGCCGCCTCCCACCCTCTCCCCCACGGCGTGGCGCATTTGCTCCAGTGGACCAGCACGTGCTGAAGCGCTGCCACTGAACGTGGTCTGCAGCCCACACGTGGTCAAGCTCCATTGGCGCCTCCGTCCTTGGGCTGTGGGTTTGCCTTCCCAGGGCTGCCTCTACCAGCTCATCCCCACCCTAACTGAACTTACAATTTCCTACCTTCATTGCCCCTCGGCCTCCCTTACCTCTCCTGTTTCCCAAAAGGCCCCCTTCTGGTGTCCCTGTCTCCACAGAAGACGCCCTCCTTCCCCTAAGCTTCAGCCTTACCTCCTCCAGAAAGCCTCTGCAGGCCACTCCGCCCAGCTCGGCTTGTGTCAGGCTTCCCTGGACTGGCGTCTCTGCGCGGTCCCTGGGTAAGGGGTGCGTGTGTGTGCACGCGCGCATGGGCCCCCACTTGTCTTTTCGTATATCCTCATCTCTCACCCTGCTCTGTCGCCCTCACCTCCTGACCTGGAGTGTGCCTTGTGGGTTAGACCTTTACTGTCATTGACTGCTGTGGACTGAAGCCACAGTGACAGTGACCGCAGCTCCCAGATTGTCCAGGACAAGCCACATGTCAAATATTCAATTCTCTTGTCGTTCTGTTCCCTAGAGCTGGTGTTAGCCAGAGAATTCTGTCGCGATGACTGTAAACCTCCACCTAGGGTTGAGTATTGCTATATGTATCTCACACCAGAACTTTGGAAATTTTCAGTGAGACAAAACAAGTTTATGGACATTCTTTGTAACATCTGTAACCACCCTTTCCAGCCCAGAGGTTTTACCTAGACTCTGTTTTAGTTGCCCTTCTACTAGGACCTTCTTGGTCCAGCTTGCTTTTCTGAGTTTCAGTCTTATTACCTCTTACTTGAATTCTGCCTCTCTGCTAGCCCTTTTCTATTTCATCCATACTTTCATGCCTTGGTTCAGACCATTTCCTCTGCTTGGAATCCTCTTCCCCTCACCCTCTTCCTTTAGTGACCTTCTGTTTATCCATCAGGAAACTCCGTTCATATGTCACTCTTTCACGATGTTGTCTCGTCTTCCACATCTTTTCCCATCTCCTTTCCCAGCTGAATTAGTGCACTCTTCTGTGCTCCCACAACAATTTGTACACCTCTTTAACACAGCATTTACCATGCTGAATTTTAATTAATTGCTTACTTGTCTGTCCCACTGGCTGGAGGGAGCACACTTAACCCATCGCTGCATCTCTGGTGCAGAGCCGGCTTTGCTGTAGCATGTGTCTAACTAACTGTATAATTTCTCTAAATTACGTATCAACCATTATCTATCTATCTATCTATCTATCATCTATCTATCTATCTATCTATCTATCTATCTATCTATCTATCTATCTATCATCTATCATCTATCTAAATTTGAATGAATAAGTTATACCATGGGTGAATGACTTTTGTCCCTCATCCCTGTGGTCTCCATTTACCAATCCACACCCTACCCTTCCCTGAGAGCTTTGCTTAAGTACTTGCTTCACAAACCTTCCTTGATGTACCCATCCTGGTCAGAATTTCCCCCTCTCTGTCCTAATCCTTCCACTGCTTTGTTGAAGGGGAGATGGTAAGGAGTGGGAAGAGACTGAGTAGCCCCTCCCTTGCCCGCCCCTCCACCTGGCCTCTCTCAGAGTTGTGTGTCATGATGCAGGGCCCCTGTCCGCCCTGGCGTACTTGATCCTTGGGATCTTCCCTGCTCCCCACCCTTCACCTCTACCCCTTCTGCCCCAGGTGACCTAGGAATGCTAGTTCAGAGGTGCTGAGACAAGGCTGACACTTTCCAGAGCTGGAGGGGCATGTTTACCTAGAGAACTGCCCAAGAGGGTGGGCCTAAGCTAGGGTACTTATGTAAATCAGAAGCAAATAGATGCAAATATTATGCAAATATACAAGTGGTTCTCCTGATTGCTTCTTTCACGGGGAGGGGGGCCCTTGGCAAGCCTCTGGCCTGACTCGCTGGGAACACAATATGCGGGACCCTCCCCCACCTCACTCTCAGCCTTCCCTCCTCCCTCCACGCCAAGAGAGTGACGACTCTGTTTGTAACTGTGCAGCTACAGCCGCCATTTGCAGTGAATGTTTGGGACTGGGGTTTCCTTTCCCCTTCGGTAGGGGTGGAGTTGGCTTGTGCCTCCCCTGTCAGAGTAGTGGGTCCCTGAGGGAAAGGAGGACAGGAAAGCTGAAATAGGCTGATCGCAATCCTAGCCACGTCCTCTGAGGGTGTAGATATGAAGAAATGGGGGCCAGTGCTCTTCCCTGTCTCTCTCAGCAAGGGCCAGTTCCAACCAGGGGAGGAACTAGATCTGCTCAGTGGGGCCAAGTAGGTCTGGCTGAGTGGAGGGGGGAGGTGATGGGTCAGGAGCTGGACAGGGAGGAATGTCCCTGTACCTGGAAAGAACAAGATGAAATAAGCATCCTGGTGAGCAGAAGGGACTCTGGTTATGCAGAAAGGTCATTTTTAAGATGAGGAGAGTAAATTATAGTAAAGAAGAACAGAAATTCTTTCTTAGTGAAATTTCCAATTTTAATTTTTTTAGAAAGAGCTTAACAATTGGTCATCCTGTATGTTTAGTGGTTCACTGGGGTAAAGGCAGCTGGAGTTTACCTCCAGAATGTCATACTTCTATTAATTAATTAGTTAGTTTGTGTTCTCATTTGATATTTTGTACCAGGCACTTTGCTAAGTGCTAGATATATCACTATGTCACTCTTTGAATCAAATCTGTAATTCTATTAAAGTGACTGATTTTTAAAATATACATGACATTGAGCCTGGCATGTAGAGTCATGAGGCATTTTTTTTTTTAAGAATTATTTTTTAAATTTATTTCCCTCGCGCCCCCCGCCAGTTGTCTGCTTTCTGTGTCCATTCGCTGTGTGTTATTCTGTGTCCGCTTGGATTCTTGTCAGCGGCACTGGGAATCTCTGTCTCTTTTTCTTGCGTTATCTTGTTGTGTCAGCTCTCCATGTGTGCGGCACTACTCCTGGGCAGGCTGCACTTTCTTTTGCCCTAGGCGGCTCTCCTTACAGGATGCACTCCTTGCGCGTGGGGCTCCCCTATGCGTGGGACACCCCTGCCTGGCACGGCACTCCTGCCGCACGTTAGCACTGCGTGTGGGCCAGCTCGTCACGCGGGTCAGGAGGCCCTGGGTTTGAACCCTGGACTTCCGATGTGGTAGGCAGACGCTCTGTCAGTTGAACCAATTCCGCTTCCCTCAAATCAATTTAATGAACCTTTTCTGAGTACCTCCTGTGTGCCGGGCTCCTGGATGCTGATGGATCAGACACAGGCATGGCGCAGTCAGATAAGGGGGAGTCAATGTGTCCTGTGAGAAGTCACCACTGAGCTCTCCCAGAACAGGGTGGGGGCTCTGCCCCAACCTAGACGTCAGAGATTGTCTCCTAAAGGAGGCAGTGGCCCTAAGCTGAGTCTCAAACGGTGCATGAGAGTAACCCATATGAGGAGGAGGGAGAAAGGCATTTCTTGGCTGAGGGAACAGCATGAGGAAAGGCATAAAGGTAGAAAGCACAGAATGGTGGGAAGTAAAACAGATCAATGTTATTTGGCATAAAGTATGATGGCCTGTGTCCGAAGATGCCAAGGTATCCCCAGAGGCCTGTCAAGTCACAGAAACCTGCTTTATCTCATTTCTCAAGGGTTATTGAGAAGAGGGTATTAGGTTCCTAACCATCTTGAGCCATCATTTTCTGAAGCATCTCAGGGACTTCTAGTTATGGGAGCTGTAGGCTTACCTGAGGAATTCTGTCCTCCACCAGCCTCCTCTCCATAACCCGAACCTGGAATGAGACTCTGACTTCTTAGTTTGGAGTTTTCAGTGGAATCCCTATCTTGGCTGATCTGTTTTATTTACTACAGAGATGGGGGTGGGAGGGAAGAAAAAGAAAAAGAGAAAAAGAAAAAGGACTGTTTTCCCAAGAGGGGGAAAGCTCGGGTTATTTCCGTGAGAAGGCCCACCTCATCCCCTGAGCAGAGGCTGGCTCACAGTCCCAAGAGTAAATGAGTCAGTCCCCACTGGCTTTCTCCAGAGACCAGGGTGTGTCTTCAATTAAGGGGACAATTGCTTGGCTCAAGGGCTGGGGGCTTCCGGCCAAAAGCCCGTCCCCTGGCAGATCCATGATGTCCTGGACAAGATGTGGGCAGACCAGAATTGGAGGCAGAACCACCTTTTATGATCTTGTCTGGTCAATGGTGAGTGAAGAATCTGGAGCAGATAAGCACAGAGTCATGCTGGACCAGAGCCCTGTAGTTCAGTCCCAGGAGGGTGAGGCAGCCAACCCTTATTTTATAGGGGCCCAGGGAGGGATGTTTCTTCGTAAGGTCACACAGAGAGCCAGTGGCAGAACTTGGATGCTAGAATTCTGATGTTGAGTTGAAATCATTGGCTTCTTTGTCCAATAGGCTTTGCTCTGGGGAGCAAATGGGTGAATGAGATGAAGAAGCCCTTGGCCTCTGGGTCCAGCTCTTAGTCCATTTTCTCAGCATTTGTGTTCACACATAAAGAAGTCTCTTTCCTTCACCCCCTGCGCTGCCCCCCCCCTTTTTTTTTTTCACACTGGGCTTCTTATGTAGACAGAACTTTTGTCTGTCAGTCTGTCAATATAATTGTTCGAAATGAAGTCTCAGAAATTCTTGGTCATCTCTAAAAGCCTTTTGGACCTGCCATGTTGGGGTTCCCAGATAATCTCTACCCTCTGTCCACCTACCCAGAGTCCGGGAGGAGCCTGCTCCTCGGATTCTGGGTTTGGGAGTGGATGACTCCAAGGTCTGGGCACTGGATAGATGGAGTGTGGGCTGGGCCTCTTGGGTTCCCAAGGAGCTCAGGGTTTCTCCTTCCAGTTTGTCCCCAGACCAGAGAAGCTGGGCAGTTTGCCGGCTGGGTGGCAGGGAGGGTTATCGCTCCACATATCCGCTCTGCTGGCTCCTAGGCCAGGACCACGGGGAGTGCTGTCTAAAGGGTAACAGATGGACTGCAGCGAGAGCTCAGGAAAGCAGCAGCAAGTCCTCCTATCAAGAGTACAATCTGGGGCCCGAGGTATTTAAATAGAAGCAAGGCCTGATAGGGAAATGAGACCCTGAGGCTACCTGACCTCACCTCCTGTGCGCAGGGGGGGTGGCTCATTCCAAAGTGGATGCCCTAGAAACCTGGGGCCTTGGAGCCAGGTGCTCTCTATCCCCCCTCCCCACCCCAGGTATTCTCATTCAGGGACCTCCTGGATATAGAATGGTAGAAGGTAGGGCTGGACCAGAGCAGGTATAGTGGCTCGGATCATTGGATCATAGGGAATGGCCATTTCGAATTGGCTGCCTTTGAGTGTGTGTGTGTATGGGGCGTGTCTCAACTCTCAGCATCTTCAGTATTGTGTGTAGAGGTTAAGGTCATGGGCTCAAGTCCTGGAGCTAGACTACCTCAGCTCAAATCCTGGCTCTACCACTTCCTAGTAATAATAGGACCTTGTGCAAGCCAGTCTACCTCTCTATGCCTCAGTTTCCTCATCTGTAAACTGGGGATAGCCTCCCTTTAGAGTGGTCATAAGGATTAAACTTACATGAAGGTTGGCATCTAGTAAGAGCCCAATAAATGCTGGCTCTCATTTGCGGTATTTTGCACAGCAGTGCTTCCTGTCAGTCTGTCTTACAGGTCTTAGGTCTGGGGTCAGCAGCAGCTCCCCAGATGCTCACTGCTTTTCCATACTTCAGAGGAGCCTGGGTCTGAGGTAGGCTGGGTCTGGGGGTAGCATGGTCCAGTAGAGCAAGCCCAGGCTTATGCAGCCAGGCAGACCTGGATTCAAAGCTACTCTCAAGCTATGCAACCTTGATCAATAGTGGTTGCACGTCTCTGTACCTCAGTTTACCCATTTGTCAAATTTACAATTCTAATATAGGAAAATTGTGAGAATTAGATGAAAGTACGTATGAAAGCTCCCAGTTCCCCGCCTGCCAAGTAGTGGGCTCTCAGTGATTAACAGGGGTTTGTTCCTTTTTGCTGTTCAGAATGCCTGCTACAGAATAGAATTTTCTACCTGTTTTTTTTTTTAAGATTTATTTTATTTATTTATTTCTCCCCACTCGCTTGTTTTTGCACTTTGCTATCTGCTGTGTCTTTAGGAGGCATGGGGTACCTCTGATGTGGGAGGGAGGCACCTAATCACTTGAGCCACCTTTGTTTCTTGCTTTGTTGTGTCTCTCATTGCTTTTTCTTCTTGTGTCTCTTGTTGTGTCATCTTCTTGTGCCTGCACATTGGGTCAGCTTGCTGCCTTGCTCGTTTTTTTTAGGAGGTACCAGGAACCTCTGCTCCCTGCTTTGTTTTGTCTCTCATCATGTTTTTCTTCTTATGTCTCTTGTTGCATCATCTTCTTGTGTCACCTTGCCACGCCTGCCTGTCACGCCAGCTTGCTGTCTTCTTTAGGAGGTACTGGGAACCAAATCACGGACCTCCCGTGTGGTAGGTGGGAGCTCAGTCGCCTGAGGCATATCTGCTTCCCTCTATCTGTTTTTATTTTAACATAATGATTGTTTGGATGGCAGTAATAATAACATCAAGAACAGAAAAACCCTGAGCCATGTATAGTGTTTTATTGACCTTACATTATGGATACCTTCACATGTAATCCTCACAACAGCCCTGTGGAGTAGGTGAGATCATTAAAGATGAGGAAACTGAGGCATAGAGAAGACAAATGTCTATTGAGAGGGTCATCTGGGTGCTTTGTGCAGAGGAAGCCCCTTTCCAGCCAAGCAGAGGCTGCTGGGGTCTGGGGGGCCTCTGTGCTTATGCAAATGGGTGAGTGCTAATCGCTTTGCTAATGGGAAACAGGCGGGGAGATAGGATCTACAGCAAAGCGGAAAGGCCTTCCAGAAAAGCAGAGCTGGGAGAAACCCCAAAGAAATCTGGGAAGACGATAAGGCACTGTCCCCTGAGAGCTTGCAGCCCTGCAGGGGTGGGTCCTGGGGTAGAGCGGGGCTCCTGGAACATCAGCTGGTCCCGGGACCACAGTCCAGGGAAGGCAGGGACACGTGTGGTTAACTGGCTGACTTGGGCCCCGAGCCTCCTGGAGAGCAGGACCTCTCTGCCTGAGCCAGGCCCACTTGCTGGGCAGCTTTGCCCAGAATTCCTGGACACATCCTTTTTGTTCCACCCTGTGCTGAGCACAGGCCTTAGTCAGACATGTCTAAACCCTGCGTTCCAGGAGAAGAGTTCAGCCAGAGTGAGCACCTGGGCTCTGGAACCAGATCGCCTGGGTTCAGATCTCATTTCTGCTACTAACTCTGTGACCTTGGGCAAGTTACTCAATCTCTCTGTGTTGCAGTTGGTCATCTGTAAACTGGGAACATTACCTGATAATGATGGCATCATGAGGCTTAAGTGAATTAATCCATGCAGGGTGTGCTGAAGAGTGTCTGAAAATAATAAGTGCTGGATAAATGATAAATATTATTATTATATTTTTAAAAGATAAAATTTGACCAAGTCCCTTCCTTGCTTAAACCCTTTCCATAGGATACCATTGCTCTCAGGCTCAAGCTCCAGCTTCATCCACCTCTGACCCACCACGTCCCTTCACCATCCCAGGTGACTTGCATTGACCTGAATGTGCCATATTCTTGCCTCTGGGTCTCTGCCTGTGCTTTTCCCTTGGCTTGGAATTCTCCCTTCCGACCTCCCCTCTCCCCCGTTTTTGTTACCAAGGAAGCATCAGGTTTTGATGCCTACACCTGGGTCCTCATGGCGCCCTGCATCCCGCTCCCCCACGCTTACCACTGTGCTGTGATCACGCACGGCTGGTTTCTCACACTGGGCTGGATGCCCTTTCTGTACCCAGTGCACAAAGTCCTGGCCCAAAGGACGTTTCACAAACATTTCTTGAATGGATCTGGAGGGAGGCTTGGAGAGGGGCACTAGGCTGTCTGTCCTGAGATCCTGTTCAGCTTCTATAGAAGAGACCAAACAGCCTCAGAACATGGCAGCTTGGTAGGCAGGGAGGGTGGTGGTTCTAAGAACAGGCGTTCAAGGCAAATATTGATCTCTTTAGCCAAATGGAGTTTGACTCGTGGTAGAGCTACTTGTAAACTGTGTGAAAATTGTATAATCTACCTGAGCTTCAAACTTCCCCCCTGGTAAAATGGCAATAATAATAGTAGACATGTGTGTATGAAATGAAATAATGATGTAAAGTGTATAGTAAAGGTCACTGAATGGTGATGATTTCTACTTCTTCACCACCACCCATGCCTCCCACGTGTGCTGCCTTTATGGACACCACCGCTGAACTGCAGGCAGTGGTCAGATGGGGGAATCTGCATGTAGAGGTCATAAACCATCTCTCTGGCCACTGCCCAGAAGCCTCTGCCTTTCACAGGTCAGCAAGGAGAAGCCACCTTGATCATCTGCAGTGGAGACAAGACCATCTGGGCAACTGGACACCCACCCATCTGCCCCAAGGGAACCAAGCCATTTCCAGAGATCTCTCCTGGCTTTTGCATTCTAAGGTTTGGTCCCACAGATTCTAGAAAATTTTGTCTTACTTTGTCTCTGATCTTCTATTGCATATTTCTGTGTGATAAAAACCATATTGTGTGTGGATAAATGCCAGCACTCACTCATTCATTCATTCATTCATTCAATATTCATTAAACATTTGCTCTGTGGATGGAGTTGGGACTGTCAATACTAACACAATGCTGTGCGCCTGTCCTCAAATTGCTTCCAGTCTGGAAGGGAAGTCAGAGATAAGAGGCACTTAAAGACCACCATCGTCAGGGATTGTGGCGAGGTCAGGGGCCATGGAGCACGGAGCGGGGCACCCCTTCATGTGATGAGCCTGTTATGTGTGTCAAGTGTGATGCTAAGAGGTCTTGATGTGTTGGGTTACTTAGTCCTTATAAGAACCCTGGAGGTAGGGACAGCCATCTGAATTACTTTCCTCTTACTGCTGTAAAAAATGACCACAATGTAGTGGCTTAAAACAACAAATTTATTCTCTTACAGTTCTGGAGGTCAGAAGGCCAAAACCAGTTTCACTGGGCTAAAGTCAAGGTGTCAGCAGGCTGGTGCCTTCTGGAGGCTCCAGGGAGAATTCATTTCCATGCCTTCTTCAGCTACTAGAGGTGGTCTGGATTCCTTGGCTTGCAGGCTTCTTCCTCGCCTCATTCCATCCTCTGCTTCCATGATCACATCTCCTCCCATCGCTTTGACCTCCTGCCTTTCTCTCATAGGGACCCTAATGACTACATTGGGCCCAATTGGATAATCCAGGAGAACCTCCCCATCTCAAGGTACCTTTAACTATTCACATCTGCCAAGTTCCTTTTACTTTGTAAGGTAACATATTTACAGGTTCTGCAGATTAAGATTTGGCCATCTTTGAGGGGCCACTGTTTAGCTTACCACCTCATCTTTTAGATGCAAGAACTAGGGCTTACAAAGGCTAAGAAATTGTTTAAACTCATATAGCCACTATCTGGCAGATCCAGGACTTACTGTTTTCAGACCTCAGTCTCGAACCTCAAAGAAAGAAGGCTGCTGATGGAGGTGAACCTTGAGCAAGGTATAGAGAATGAACAGGAAGGCGGTGGACTTGGCCCAGTGGTTAGGGTGTCTGCCTACCACATGGGAGGTCCACAGTTCAAACCCCGGGCCTCCTTGACCCGTGTGGAGCTGGCCCATGCGCAGTGCTGATGCGCGCAAGGAGTGCCGTGCCATACAGGGCTGTCCCCCGCATAGGGGAGCCCCACTTGCAAGGAGTGCGCCCCGTAAGGAGAGCCGCCTAGCGTGAAAGAAAGTGCAGCCTGCCCAAGAATGGCACCGCGCATACGGAGATCTGACACAACAAGATGACACAACAAAAAGAACACAGATTTCTGGTGCCGCTGATAAGGATGGAAGCTGTCACAGAAGAACACACAGCGAATGGACACAGAGAGCAGAGAACTGAGGCACGGGGGCGGGGGAGGGGGAAGGGAGAGAAATAAAAAATAAATCTTAAAAAAAAAAAGAGTGAACAGGAGTGAACAAAGGGCAGATCAGTTAGGGGAATAATGTGTGCAGAAGCATAGCAGTGGTGGATGTGAGCTCAGCACCTGGTGTGATTTGGGGGTGTCCGTTGCTCAGGTCGGCTGAAGTGTAGAGGGTTAGGAGAGGCGAGACAGACAGGTAGGCTCAATCTGGATCATGGAGAGCTTTATAGAGCAGGCTAAGAGGTTTGCAATTCGGCCTGAAAGGTGTGAAGAGCCAGCAGAGGATTCTGTTAGTCCAGGGTCAAATTCCTTCCCTTCTCTGAATCTCCATTTCCAGCCAAGGGAAGTGGTAGACCAGCTCTCCTGCCTATGGCGGTGTGAGTCTATCTTCTCTTTCCTCTCTCTCTCATTGCCCCATTGCTGCCTGGCCTGGCCCATCCAGGCAGAAGTGAGGCCTGGAGGAACTGTTCCCCCCGCCATGCAGGACAGCGACGGTTTCCAAATATCTGTCTGTTGGAATAATGTTCTCTGGGCGCTGGGCCTCCCTCCCTCCCTCGCATTCCTGGGCGAGCCTGCCTGTTTGGCTTGCTCGAACAAATATTGACTTACTCTGTCCTTCTCACTCTGGGTCTGTTTAAAAGGCATCAATCTTTGCCGGGGTGTGAGCTCCCTCTCCGTAACCTGTGGCCTCTGCGGTCCTGTCCAGGCAGGGAGTGGTGGGGAGGGGCTCCCAGGCTCCAGGGACACCCCTTTCTTGCTTGACTACAATATAGAAGCTTTTAATGGAATGCTGTTACTCTTGAGGTGCTTTACGCACGATAATAACAGCCCCATTTATTGAATATCTACTCCTGTGCGTCATGTCTGTGGCAGGCAAGGCATAGACACCAAGACCCTCGATGACACTTCTCTAGACTTCACGGTAACCAGGTGAGGTAGTTTTATGACCCTTTGGTAGAAACCCCTACTGATTCTACCTTCAAAAACAATTCATTCATAATCCAGCCACCCCTCAGCCTCCATTGCTTCCATCCAGTTCCAAGGCTCCATCATCTTGCTGCTTGATTATTAAATTTACCTCCTGACTCGTCTCTCAACTTCTGTCCCAGCTCCCTTCCGTCTCTTCTCAACGTTGGGGCCAGAGTGATCCGGTAAAATGTCAGATCATGTCACTGTCCTCAGAGTAAAAGTAAAATCCTCACAGTGGCTTAAAAGGCCCTGGGGATCTGTTCCCACCACTTCCGCCTGGACCTCCGCTTCCTTCCTGCTCCTGTGGCTCTAGCCGCACCATCCTCCTCAGCCAGGTTTGTCCCACTCCTGCCTCAGAAACCTGCACTTACTCTTCCCTGGAATGGTCTCCCCCCAGGATCTGACGGCCTCCCCCTCACCTCTTAGCTCTTTTTGCCCAAATGTCTCTTCCCCAGGGAGGCCTTTCCTGGCCGCCCAGTTTCAAATGGAAGCCGCCCGCCTTTGAGCGACCCCACTTCCCCCACCCTGCTGAATGGTGTTCTGTAGCACCTCCTACATCTAACACAGAGGTGTAATGATTTTGTTTGTCAGTTGCCTGTTTCTCCCCTCTACAGAGCACCCAGGAGGGGTCTTTTAGTCTCTCGCTTAGAGCTGCATGGAGGGCCCTTGGAACAGTGCTGGCTCAGAGCAGAGGGGTCTGCGCGGGTGTGCCGCGTGAATGTGAGTCCCGGGTTCATCGTCGAGGTGGGCGGGGTTGCCAAGTGCGTCCTCGTGCTCATCTCATCGTGCTCTCCGGCCTGGGCTAGGTGCTCCGGGCGACCCGTGCAACAGCTGGCTGAGGAAGCCGAGCGGTGGGGAGAGCACCATCGGCTGGATTGCCCCCCAGAGTCCCCCCTCTCCTCGCCAAGCAGCGTCCAACCCCGCGTGCTGCAGAATGCTCGTGGTGGGGTGAGCTGGCATCCAGGACCCCCAACCTCACCCCCCACTGACCCCCACCTGTCATAAGGGCTCGTCTGCGCCTGATCTTCCCGATTCCTCTTCATGGGTCTCTAACCTTGGTGTTTGGTCAGGCCTCTCCTCTTTTGGTTCCTTCTTGCCTCCAGCCCTTCTGTCTCCCTCTGTCTTTCTGTCTGTGGCATCCCACCCACACTGCTGCCCCAGGCACTGCCCTTAGACTTCACTTCCACCCCCATTTTGGCACGATCAGGGCTGAACTTCCTTCTGAATTTCAAAGCCCGGTGTGATCTGGCTTAGGAGACCTGAGACCTGTCCCCTGCCCGCCTCCCATACCGTGTCCCCCCCGCCCCCATTTTCTTTTTTCTTCACTGAAGGCTGGCCATATTGTTTTCCCTACCAAACCCATAATTGTTCCCACCTCTGTTTTGGGGATGCCTTCTCTTTTCTTAATCAAATCCTCACCCTACTTTTATTTTTAAAAATTTTGAAGAACAGCAAAGTTGAAAAGGATTATACAATAAACACTCCCATACCCTTTAACTGGATTCATCACTTATTAACATATGTTCTTCTTCCTCTCTCCCTTCCTCCTCTCTCTTTCTCTCTCTCTCTTGAACCATTTGCAAGTAAATAGCAGACTTCACCCTTCAAACATCAGCATGTCTTTCTTTAAAACAGGACCCAAATAACCACGATATAATTATTGCACTAAAATGCTAACTTTGAGACTGTTCTGTTATCTAATACATAGTCTGTATTTGCATTTTCCCAGTTTACCAAATTGTGACCTTTATAACGTTTAATTTTGAATCCAAGATTCCATAAGGATCGTATCCTGCATTGCATTTAGTTGTCATGCCTGTACCTCTAATCTAGAACAGTTCCCAACCTTTTTTTTTTTTAATCGTGTTCCATGACATTTTTGAGGAGTCTAGATAGATGGTTTAGCAAAATGTCCCTTGATTTTTGTTGTCTGAGTGTTCCCTCGTGATTAGAACCGGGTTCACCATTCTTGGCAGGACTCCCCTCCTGTGTGCCTCTCCCTGTCTCCCAGGGTCATCCCACCCACACTGCTGCCTCATGCTTCACCCTGAGACCTCCCCTCAGATCTTGCCAGTGCTTCTCCACCCATCCTCAGCCCCATCTGCAGGGTCAAGGAGAAGCCCTGCTCTGGCACCAAGGCACTGGGGCGGGGGGCGGGGGCAGCAAGCTGGTCCTTCTGCCCTGTCCATCCGGAGGACAGGAGAGCACTAGGGGCCTTCACCATTGCTCAGGGGCAGTGGTGTGCTCCTCACATGGCTTTTAGCACCAGAATCTTCTGTTCAGGCACATCTGAACTGGAAGAGCAGTGGGGACTGGCCTCCTTTTATTGAAGGAGGCGTGTGTGTGCTTGTGCATGTGTACATGTGTGTAGTTGTATACACGTGCGTGTAGCTGTGTATGAATGTGCTTGGGCTTCAGCTCTGGAACTCCGACCACTTGGATTCCCTCTCTGCGCAGAGTGTCCCCTGGATATTTTAATAGAGCTCTTGAAACCTCACTGCTCCAGGGAAGCTGAATCTCATAGACCTCTGTAAGATTTACTGTGTGCCAGGCCTGGTGCTGGGACCAAGGGAAGAGAGACGAAAGGTGACTTATCATAGGAGCATAATACACTGGTTTTGGAGTCAGGTAGATCTGGCTCCCAAACCTTCCCCTACCTCCTTCTGGTCCTGGGCAAGTTACTTAACCTCTGTAAGCCTCAGTTTCCCAATCTGTAAGGTGGGATAATAATAGTATCTATCTCCACACATTCTTGAGAGGATGAAATGCAGTAATGCCTTTGAAGGCTTGGCGCATACTAGATGGATACCTCCGAGTGGAGTGAGGGGAGGAGGATGGGGATTCCAAAGGCTGGGAGGCAGAAATACCCTGTTTGGCAGGTTGAGGCTGAGGAAATAATTGTTAGAACAGTTGTTTCTGATACACAGAAGGCTTGTTACTTTTGCTCCAAGCCTGTCATTCTGCGGTGGGTAATCAAAGACGGGCTTTGACGGCAGATGCAGTGAATTAGGGCTGGGAGGAATTTCTTGGCCCAGCCCTTGGCAGGGACTTTGGGGAGGAGAGGATTTCAGAGCTGAGTGAAGGAGCAGAGAGGTGGGGAGTCCTAATTCACACCAGCTTCTGCCTTGGTACTGCCCTCAGCCCGTGTTTGGAGACCATGGCAGCTTGTCCCGCAGTCGAGGGTGTGCGTTCTAGTCCTAGCTCGACCCCTGGCTCTGTGTGGGAACCAGGATGTCATTCCTTGGCTTCTGGCCTAGTTTTACTCATCTGTAAATTGTGCTTGTGCATGTGTGTGTTAGATGAATGTATTCATTCATTAGTAATAGTTGATCACCTACTATGTACTAGGTGCTGGGATAGAGGGATGAATAAGAGAGACAGAGTCCCAAACATTTTAGAACCTACATTCTAATGGAAGAGATACCCAAATAAATAATTAGAACTGTAACAATTGTTGCAAAGGAGGATTGCAGAGTGCTCTGAAATTGACTGGTGAGTTGGGAGAGACAGGAAGGCATCTCTGAGAAAGTGGCATAAGCCAAGGTCTGAAGGATTGTGGGAGTTGGTTATGCAAAGGGAAGGAAGATATGTATGTAAGGGCAGGAGAGCACTCTGGGCAGAAAAGAGCATGTGCAAAGGCCCCTTGGCAATGAAGGCACAATCTACAAGGATTGTTTCAGTTCTGTCACTTAAGGTTCCTTGACACACCCTCCTCCATCTCATTTGATTCATGGGAAGTGCCTCTCACAGCAGGTACTTCCAAAGTGACAGTCATCTCATCATAATTGGAATTTTCTTATTTATTTCTTTTTCCTTCTGACTCTTGTTCTCTGGTTCCTACCAGTGTCTCCTGGGAGGAGAAAAGCTTAGAGATTCTTTTTTTCCCCCAAAATGACTTTTTTTATTTTGTGATGTATCAAACTGCCTTATTCTCAGTCCAGGTGATACTTCTTCCCGGGAAACAAAACTGAGGTGCGTAGGGGACATCTTCCATGAAGTCACAACCTCCACCAGGCCCCGGGACACCCCACCTAGTTCTGAGTGATTTTGTGGCTTTGGGGTTGCCATATGAATGATGGCAGGAGAACGGGGGTGAACCTCGAAGTCCCTGTTGGCCGGGCACGGCTGTAATTCCGCTCAGGCCTCAGCTGGGAGGGGAGGGGCAGTTGTCTTGGGCTGGCTGGTTACAGGGTGCTGCTGCTGCTTGCCCCGGCACCTTGAGCAAACGGCGCTGGCAGGCCCCAGGCAGCACCCAAAGGCTGAGTGCACTGCCTGCCGCTGAATCTCCAGATTGCTCAGGGCTGCAAGCAGACAGTTGTTAGGCAGCTCATCTGAGAGCCGAAAAGGAGAGAAGAATTGGTGCACCGACAGCCTGTTCCTGAAACTTGCCACAGCCCATTTCTACTGCTGAAGTTGTGGAGAGAGAGGATCCAGGGAGGGGATGGTCCAGGGATCTGGGATAGGGGACCCCAAGGGACTGCTTCCCAGAATGGATCGAGTTGCTGGAAGACTTGGCCTCCACTGGTACTGATGAGAAGGCAGGGGGCCCTCCAAAGGCTGCAGCCGCTTCCTGAGCACACTCTGGAAAGGATGAGTGGCTCGCCTTTGGCGCCTGAGTCGGTGCTGGGTTGGTTGGGTGTATTATTTCAGGTCCTTGCAGATCTGGACAGCTTAACTCAGCACAGATCAGTTCAACTCAATAGATCATTTCAGCTCAGTGGAGCTACACCTGTGCTAATCGAACTCCACCCAGCCCTGCGCAAAGAACCTTGATTCAATATGATCCAGCTCAGCACAGTTCAGAAACTCAGCACAAACTCTCTCCCTTTAGCGCAATTCAATGAAGCCCTGTTTAACTCAGCCTTACTCTGTATAATCCATTCCAACCCACCTATCAGCCCCATTCAACTTAATTTAGGTTTATCCAACTAGTACCTCAGCTCAGTTCAGTACAAATTAATTACACTTTAAAATAGAATCAACTCACCCCATCTCCCTGCTACTCAACCTGACTTAAATCAAAACAATCCAACCTAATTCAGCTCAACATAACTCAGTTTACTCAGCTCAGCTTGGCTTTGTTCTATGCAGACCAGACCAAGTCTACTGGGCCAAGGCTGCACTGCCCAGGCTATCCCAGCCCAGTCTGAAACAACTCAGCCTGACTTGAAGCAATCCAATTTGACTAGATTAGGCTTGACAAAAGCTTGCTAGATTTGATTTTTTTAGATTTATTTATTTATTTCTCTCCCCTCTTCCCCCAGTTGTCTGTTCTCTGCGTTCATCCGCTGTGCTTTCTTCCTTGTTTGCTTCTGTTGTTGTCAGCGGCACGGGAATCTGTGTCTCCTTTTGTTGCACCACCTTGCTGTGTCAGCTGTCTGCGTGTGCAGCACCATTCCTGGGCAGGCTGCACCTTCTTTCACACTGGGCTGCTCTCCTTACGGGGCACACCCCCCGCGCGCGGGACACCTCTATGCGGGGGTCACCCCTGCGTGGCAGGGCACTCCTTGTGTGCGTCAGCACTGCGCATGGGCCAGCTCCACACGGGTCAAGGAGGCCTGGGGTTTAAACCGCAGACCTCCCATGTGGTAGACGGACGCCCTAACCACTGGGCCAAGTCCGCTTCCCTAGATTTGATTTAATTTCTCTCAGCTCTCTTAATTTGCCAGGGCTGCTGTAACAAAGGACCACATACTGGTTGGCTTAAACAATTAGGATTTATCATCTCACAGTTATTTCTTCTTTTTAAGATTTATTTTTATTTATTAGCACCCCCCCTCCGTTGTTTGTGCTCTCTGTGTCTGTTCATCTTCTCTTTAGGAGGCGCTGGGAACTGAACCTGGGAGCTCCCATGTGGGAGAGAGGCACTCAATAGCTTGAGCCACCTCAGCTCCCTGCTTTGTTGTATCTCTCATCGTCTTTCCTCTTTGTGTTTCTTTGCTGCGCCTTCTTGTTGCATCACTCGCTATGCCTGCCTGTCATTCCAGCTTACCTCCAGGAGGCACCAGGAACTGAACCCAGGACCTCCCCTGTGTAGGTGGGAGCCCTGTCACTTGAGCCACCTCTGCTTCCCTATTATCTCACAGTTTTGGAGGCTAGAAGGCCAAAATTAAAGTGTTGGCAGGGTTGTGCTTTCTCTGAAGTCTGTAGCATTCTGGTGGTGGCTTGCTGGCAACCTGTAAGTCTGTCTCTGCTTTGGTCACATGGCTGTCTCGGTCTCCATCTGTCTCCTGTCTAGTACTGCATCCAAATTTCCTTTGCTTTTAAAGACTCCGTTATATTGTATTAAGGCCCACTGTGATTCACCTCAATTAATGGCATCTTCAAAGATCCTATTTACAAGTGAGTTCACCTTCACAGGACTGGGGTTTAGAACTTGAACATATCTTTGTGCAGGACATGATTTGATCCATAACATCAACATTTCAGTAACTCTGCTTAGAATAGGAGCTCTATGAAGCCTGGGATTTTTGTTCATTTTATTTATCTGTGTATCCCAAATGCATAAAACAGTGCCTGGCACATATACTTGAGGCTCAGTAAGTATTTTTTAATGACTTGTTGAATGAACCCTTCCTGGCCCAACTCAGCTCATTCTAACTCTTTAACTCAATTTAGTCTTAATCTGGTTGAGTTCTGTAACTTTTCATATCAACCATCCAACTTGTGAAAATTTCACGTATTCAGCTTTGTGCCAGGAGGGATTCGAGTGCTGGGAATCTTGCAGTGAAAAGGTTGACCAAAGTCTCTGTCCTCCTCGAGGGAGAGACAAATAAAATTAATACATATAAACAAATACACATATGTATGCATATATTACAATGTTAGGGAGTGATAGTACAATGAAGACAAATACAGCTGAGTTAAAGGGTAGAGAACAATGTGGGAGGAGAGGGACGAGTGTGCTGGTGGTCGTTAAGTATAAGGCGGTCATGGAAACCTCTCAAAAGAGAAGACATTTAGCAGATACCTGAATAAAGTGAAGGAGCCAGACCTGTGATTATGTGGGGCAAATGTTTTCCAGGAAGAGGACACAGCAAGTGCAAAGGCCCTGAGGCAGGAATGAACTTGGTGTGTTCGAGAGTCAGGAAAGCCAGTACGGCCAGAACAGTGTGACATTGGAGAGCCTTTTAAATTTTTTTTTAAGATTTATTTTATTTATTTATTCCCCCCCCCCCTCACTTTGTTGTTTGAGTTTGCTGTCTGTTCATCTTCTCTTTTGGAGGCACTGGGAACTGAACCTGGGACCTCCCATGTGGGGGAGAGGTGCTCAATCACTTAAGCCACCTCAGCTCCCTGGTTTGTTGTGTCTCTCATTGTGTTTCCTCTTTGTGTCTCTTTGTCGTGTCAGCTTGTTGCATCATCTTGCTGCGCCTGCCCGTTGTGCCAGCTTGCCTTCTCCAGGAGGCCTCAGGAACCTGGGACCTCCCATGTGGTAGGTGGGAGCTCAATTGCTTGAGTCACATCCATTTCCCTGGAGACCCTTTTTGACGTCGGTCTCTCCTGTTAAGTCTGTTGCTTTGAGAGGGCTGAGACTGTCATGGAAATGACTGTGTTCCCTGCATCTGGTACATTCCTGACACAAGTAAGCCCTTAAGGACTAATTTTTTAAAGTTCTGTTTTATTTTTAAAGAAGCTTTAGGTTATGTAAATGCTATATTGCAAATATAGGGGATTCCCACCTACCCCACCCCCTCCCCCTCCCACACTTTCCCCATTAGCAACATCTTTCATTTGCTACAGTCGATGAACACATATTGCAGCATGGCTACTAACCATGCTCTGTAGTTTACTCTATAGTTTACACTTTGCCCTGCACAATTTTATAGGTTTTGACAAAATGTATAATAGCTCGTATGCACCATTGCAATGTCATGCAGAACAGTTCCAGTGCCCCCCAAATGCACCATGTTACATCTCTTCTTCCCTCCCCCTCCCCTCAGAACCTCTGGTGGACTACTGCCTTTATATCAAAGTTATAGATTTTTCCATTACTCAGAATAATAACAAAAAGACTATTTTTTTTTTTTGAATGAATGGATTCAGTTGAACTTAATGCAAATTGATTTAACCCTAATCTGCTTTGTTAAACTCGGTGCACTTTAATTCAGCTCAACCCTGACCAGATTCTTTTTTGAATCCTGTACCTCTGGAAAAGAAGGCTGCAATTTTATGATTTGAAGAGTACAAAATTATCTGAACTTTCCTAAGCCTCCATGACGTCATCTGTGAAATGGGAATAGTAACATCTGCCTTGCCTTTTTCACGGGTGTTGTGGGGATCAACCACATGAAATGAAAGCGCTCGGTCCACCCTGAAGTGCTGGGGGGCCTTCCTGTCCTTGGACATGTGTGCGTGAGGGGGAGGCGGGCGGATCGCAGGAGCTCCACGGCCGCGTTGGTTCCTGACTGCCCACAGATCTGTGATTCCCGGAGAATACCTAAGACCCCACCCTGAGCAGGCCGCCCCCCTGTTAAAAGCCCTTCAAGGAGAGCCCTTCCCGAGCCGGCCCGCTGTGCCCGGCAGCCTCTGCACCCCGCTCCCTGCCGTGAGCTCTGGTCCTGGCGCGCTGACCTGCCAGCTGCCCTGGGTCCCGCGTCCGGGTCCTGCACGGCTGATGCTCTCTGCCTGGACTCCAGGTCCTTCCTGCCTTTTCTGTTTTGGACTCTCGGGTAGGTGCAGCAAGTTCAGCTAATTACCCTCCTTCCCAGGGCAAACCATCCTCCTCCTCTTTCCCGCAAGGCCCCGCTCTTGCCTTGTTGTGTGCTGTGATTTTTCTTCCTGTGCATACCCGATTCCTCCTCCCATTTGTCTCTTGCCTCCAGGTACCCACTCTACGGTGTTTTGCATATGACCTTGGAAATACACGTTTCTCTGAAAATATATATGGTGGTGCTTTTTTTATGCGTGTGTTTTTCATTGATATAAATGGCATTTTCCTTTAGACTACCTCCTGTTTCTTACTTTTCTCCACGTAGCACATGTCTTTAAGATCTGGCCGTATCATTGAATGACCCTCTAGATTTAATTCATCGCCTCTGACTGCATTTGTGTTATATGTATACATCACATTTTTCTTACACGCGCAACAATGACGCCCAAGTTTGTGCCATCACAAATGGTGCCGAAATGAATATTCTTGTACCTTTCCCTTCAGAGGTGAATACCCAGAGGATTGCTGGATCGTAAGGCATATCTGGATTTAATGTCACTGAGTCCTGCCGGATTGCACCCCAGCAGTGCCCAAGGGTTCAGCTTTCCCTGAGTCTTTGCCAGCATTTGGTATTACTTAATTTTTACCTTTTGGCCAATCTGATGGGTATAAAATGGTATCTCATAGTTTTAATTTACATATCTCTGATTACTGGTGAGGTTGAGGGTCTCTCACATACTGGTTTACCCTTTCAGCTTTCTCCCTTCCTCTTTATTTATTTATCTCCTTCCCCCTCCCCCCATCACCCCATTGTCTGCTCCTGTGTCCACTCGCTGTGTGTTCTTCTGTGTCCGCTTGTACCCTCAGGGACAGCGGGAAACTGCATCTCTTTTTTGTTCCGTCATCTTGCTGCATTAGCTCTCCATGTGTGTGGTGCCACTCCTGGGCAGGCTGTGCTTTTTTCATGTGGGGCGGCTCTCCTTGCAGGGTGCACTCCTTGTGCGCGGGGCACCCCCAAGTGGGGGTGCCCCTGTGTGACCCAGCACTCCTTGCGCGCAGCAGCACTGCACGTGGGCCAGCACACCACATGGGTCAGGAGGCCCTGGGTATCAAACCCTGGACCTTCCCATATGGTAGGCAAGCACTCTATCAGTTGAGCCACGTCCACTTCCCCCTTCCTCTGTCAGTTGAGCTACATCCGCTTCCCCCTTCCTCTTTATCTGGGCTACGTACTGCTGATTGGTCTTTCATGTCTTAGCACAGGTTCACCTTGCCTGGGAAGCCTTGCCTGATTGCCTTCTCCCTGCCTGCATTTCCTGCACTTCCCATTGTAAAATAACTTACCCTATTGTGGTGTATTTGCCCATCCTTACAATGTGTCCTTGTGAGTTGAATCTGGGTCTAATTCAACTCTACGTCCCTGGAGCTTAGCACAGGCCTGGCCTGATGAAAGTGCTACTGAATGTTTGATGACTGACTGACTGAGAGAATGAACATTAAGGGAGATAAATGAGGATGGATCGTGACTCAGAATCAGTGTCGTGGTCTTGAAAGGTTGAGGGGTCAACTGGCAGGGGGCAGCGTGGTGTCAGGCCCAGGGCTAGGAACTGGGAGATTTATAACTGTGGAAAGGACAAGGGAGAAACAGGGGCAGAGGTGAAACTAGATTCAGAGTTGACAGGCTGAGCCACAGGCTTGAAACTCAGCGGCTGAGTTCCCCCAACTTTGGGGCTTTCATTTGCTGTCTCTTACTGGAGGAGCCAACTCTGGGGCTCTGGGGTGGCCAGCTTAGGCCGAGCGTGTGGCTGTAACACAGAGTAGCGAGGGGATCGGCTGCTTCTGACACCTGGTGTGGGGATTGAATCATGACCCCCACCAAAGGATGTTCAGGCCCCAGCCCTGGTCCTGTGTGTGTGACCCCATTTGTAAATAGGACGGTCGAAGAATTATTATTATTTAGATGTTCTCAAACTGGATGAGGCCGGGCCTAATCCAATCCAGTATGACTGGAGACCTTTTTTTTTTTTTCTTATAGGGTGTTTTTTAAAAAAAACGATTTATTTATTTATTTATTTCTCTGCCCTCCCCCCCGGTTGTCTGTTCTCTGTGTCTGTTTGCTGCGTCTTCTTTGTCCACTTCTGTTGCTGTCAGCGGTATGGGAATCTGTGTTTCTTTTTGTTGCGTCATCTTGTTGTGTCAGCTCTCCCTGTGTGCGGCACCATTCTTGGGCAGGCTGCGCTTTCTTTCGTGCTGGGCGGCTCTCCTTACAGGGTGCACTCCTTGTGCATGGGGCTCCCCTACGCAGGGGACACCCCTGCGTGGCAGGGCACTCCTTGCACACATCAGCACTGTGCATGGGCCAGCTGCACACAGGTCAAGGAGGCCCGGGGTTTGAACTGTGGACCTCCCATGTGGTAGACGGACGCCCTAACCACTGAGCCAAGTCCGCTTTCCTGAAGACCTTATAAGCAAAGGAAATTGGACCTGAAGAGAAAGCCATAGGGAGGAGCCAGATGCCGAAGTCAAGGGAACCCTGAAGAGAAAGGAGGAGCCACTGCCCTGTGCTTTGTCACATGACAGAAAAACCAGGGCACCCCCAAGATTGCTGACCAGACAGAAGATCCAGACCCCTGGAGGAAGCAGGCCTTCTAGCTTCTGAAACCAGGAGCCAATACGTTCCTGCTGTTCCGTGTGGGATCTCAGCCCCCTCTTGGTTTAGAGGTGGAGCGGATATCGCCATCCCAGGGTCCTCAGGATGGAGGAATAAAATATGGGTTAGAGTGGACATACTGGTATTCTACTATAGAACTACTGTGACTCTAGCAATGGAAGAAATTGTGGGAGGAGTGAGGGGTGGGGTGGAGGGTGGGGATATGGGAACCTCTTGTATTTTTTAATGTAACATTTTGTGTGATCTAGGTATCTTTTTTTAAAAAAGGCAATAAAAAATAATAAATTAAAAAAATTCTTGCTGTTAAGCTAGCCCATTGTATGGTATTTGTTTTAGCAGCAAGGAAAGGAAAATACCTGGAATTTATTGCTTTTCTTGCTTGTCCTGAACAGTTATCAGTCTCTATCTAACTTCATCATGGTTCTTACTTTCCTTTGCTCTGCCCTAAACTTAAGTCCAAGATGTGTCTTCCTAACTCACTATTTTCAAAAAAAATCATGGTAATATATTTAGAACATAAAATTTCCCATTTTAACTACTTTCAAGTATAAATTCAGTGCTATTAATTATATTCAGTGTTGTGCTACCATCACCACCATCCACTACCAAAACTTTTCCATTACTCCAAACAGATACTCTGTATGAATTAAGCATTAAACTCCCCATTTCTCTTCTCTCTGCTTCTGGTAACCTGTACTCTACTTTCTGTCTCTATGAAGTTCAATGTTCTAGTTATTTTGTATAAGTGAGACTATACATTATCTGTCCTTTTGTGTCTGGCTTATTTCATTCAACATGTTGTCTTCAAGGTTCATCCATGTTGTCCCATGTATCATAACACCACTCCTTTTTATGGCTGAGTAATATTCCATTCTATGTATATAGCACATTTTGTTTATCCATTTATCTGTAGATGATTGACATTTGGGTTGATTCTACCTTTTGGCTACTGTGAATATGCTGCTATTAATATTGGTGCACAAATATCTCTTGGGTTTCCTGCTTTCAATTCTTTAGGGTATATACTTAGATGTGGGATTGCCGGGTCACTTGGTAATTCTATACTTAAACTTTCCAAGGATCTGCCAAACTGTTTTCCACCACAGCTGCACCATTTTATATTCCTACCAACAATGAAAGAGTGTTCCTATTTCTCTACGTCCTCTCCAACACTTATTTTCCTTTTTATCTTTTTATTTTTGTTTTTTAGTAATTGCCATTCTAGTGGGTGTGAGGTGGTATCTCATTGTGGTTTTGGTTTACATTTCCCTAATGACTAATTATGTTGAGCATCTTTTTATGTGCTCACTGGCCATTTATATATCTTCTTGGGGAGATGTCTGTTCAAGTCCTTTGCCCACCTAACTCACTCTTAGCCTTTATCTTGGGGCCAAAAGCTGATGGGGCTGTTCACATGGTCTTGGGCTTCAGGCCAGTTTAGCATCAAAAGCCTTCGCAGTTACTTGCAGCTGCAGTTGTGGTTGCTTCGGCTGAAGGATTCTCTCCACAGCAGCCCTCTGCCCCAGCCTGTGGCTGAGGTAATTCCCCACAAGAGTCTGCTCTCTTCTCTTCAGTTCCCTTCTTTTCCTTCCACATGGTTTGGCAGAGGCTGAAAGGCAGAAGATTATAGGCATACAGTACAACCCTACAAACCAGCGTGAAACCTCGCGGCTGTCTTTTTCCACCCTCTGCCTCTACTTAGTTTTCCCCTTCTCTGAGGAACTGGGCTCCCAACATCTCCTCCTTCCCCAGGATCAATCAGTTGGCAGGGTGTTGTGGGAAATAAATTTGCATTCAGTCATGCCCATGGCAACCATCACAAACGGGGCCAATGTTCCTGTCCTCGAGCCCAGACTCCATTCTGTTTAAAAGGCTTGGGGTTTACAAAACGAAGTGGACTAGAACATTACTTTTAATAGCACATTTGAACAGAATTAATGAGGTTTTAAAACACAACTATAAAGTGGTTTTTCTGCGACAGCTATTATTAATCATAAGAATAATCATAGCAATCCATCTCATTTGCCCAGCATATTCCAGTATTCAAAATATTTTCACATTAGTCATCCCATTTGACACTCTTAAGTCTCCTGGGAGGTCAACAGGGCTGGTCTCATCTTCCTTGTAGCTTAGAACTGTGTTTCTCAAATGTTAATGTTGATATGGATCCTCCTGGGAGATCTTGTTAAAATGCAGAATCTGATTCAGCAGGTCTGGGATTGGCCTGAGATTCTGCATTTTTAACAAGGTCACAGGTGGTGCTGATGCTGTAGCCCGTGGAACACATTTGAGAAACACGAGTAACTTGGAATACCCAGGCTTGGAAAGGTTAAGTGACTTACCTAAGTACACATGGATAAATGGTAGGGGAGCCAGAATTTATTCCTTTCTTTCTTTCTTTTTTCCCTCTTCCTTTTCTTTTTTCCTTCAGCAAACATTAACCAAATGCTTACTGTGTGCTGAACATGGTTAAGATGCCAGAGGGAGTGACATTAAAACTACTTCACACTAGAGAAAGGCACGAGCATTGTCCAGGCAGCTCATCAGGCCAGCAGCTATGGCCCTGGGGCATTAACACCCCATGACAGATGGCAGCAGGTCCAGAGCACTCGAGGAGAGCATGTGGGGTGACCTGGAAGTTGAGGGGTATGTTTTTTTTGGGGGGGTTCAGTACACAGAAGCCTCTCAAAATTCAGGGCCAGTTTTATAGTAGCCCTGGGCCCAGGGTGAATGGAGAAGTATCAGGCAGAACTTCTGGCCCTGAGGACCTCACAGCGCAGTAGGAGAGACAAGTCTGGATCAAAGAGGCCGGTAGAGAGTTCTGGAAGCATCTGTAAGCTCCATGAGGGCAGGCCCTTGCATCCATCATTACCCATCCCTGCTGTAGCTCTGGTGCCTGGGCAGCTCCTGGTGTAGAGCAGACACTCCATAAATACTTTTTTCATGGAAGAATGAATGAACAGGACTCTGGGGGTACAAATGTAGGAGTGATTAGTGCTACCTGGGATGCCATGAGGAGGGAAGAGCTGTCAAGGAAGGCTGCCCAGAGGATGTGATGTTGGAACCGAGTCCTAACGATCAGGGGGTGCTTGACAGGCAGCTGGGGGAGGGTTGAAGTGGGCAGGTCTGGAGAAGGGTCTCTGGTGGTGGGCTCCTGCCCAAGCCCACAACCGCCTTAGTGCAAGGAGGGGAGAGTTCTGTCCCATATTCAGCATGCCAGGCCGCTGACTGGAAGCTTTCCTCTTCTCCAAGGTACATGGGGCCATTTGGATGTGGTATTTGCTTCTCCCAGCTCCTTAGGAAGTCCCCCCTTCAGGAAAAGCAGGGGACCCTCTTGGAGGATGACTCGGGCCTGCTTGTGCACACTGTGCTCAGAGTGGCCTCTGGCCTAGGAAAGGACCTCCCCAGTGTTGGATGCTGGGGACTCAGTGATGAATCAGATGGGTCCTCCAGGAATTCCCAGGGGAGACCTCCTGGGTTTAGCCTCACGGGCCAAGTCTACTCCCCTGACTGAAAATGTCGGTCAGCTGAGCGCCTCCCCACCCCTGCGTCCTGACCCCACGGTTGTGGCTCCAGCTCCTACTGCCTTCTCTCTCTTGGTTCCTACTTTACATATTTTTCTATGGTTTCAAAACCCTCTTTTGTATTGGAGGCAGGGCAGTTATCACAAACCCCATTTGATGGATGTAAAGACAGACATTTTAGAGATGTAAAGGACATAAGGGAGAGTTAGAACTCAGATCCTGGACTTGGATTCTAGGTCCAGGGTCCTGCCTAAGACACCAGGCAGCCTTTTAAGCAATCAACTGAGTGATGACTTGACAAATATTATTGACTGCCTACTGTGTGCCAGGCTCTATTCTAGGCTCTGGAGATTCAACAGTGAACAACAGAGACAGAATCTCTGCCCTGTGGAACTTTCTCTCTAGTGGCGGAGATGAATAATTACAAATAAACAGTAACATATATAGTATGGCAGATGGTCAGTGTATTATGCAGAAAAATGAAGCTGGGAAGGGGGATAGGCAGTGCTGAGGGGTTGGGATTGTGCTTTTATGTGGAGTAGTTAGAGCCCCCTTGAGAAGAGGATGTCTGGATGAGGACTTGACCACGAGGTGGGGCAAGGCTTGCAGCTGTCTGGAGGAAGAGCTTTCCAGGCAGGGGAAGAGCAAGGACAGACCCTGGCATAGGAGGTGCTGAAGCCACCGTGCTTCCCAAAGGCTCTACACTTCTTTCTGAGGTGAGTATAGTCTTCTCAGCCAGGCAGGGTCAGATTGTTTCCACGTTTGCTCTCTCCGCTTGCCCATGGGGCTCCCAGTATGTGGCTTTGATAAGCCAGGGCATTGGGTGTCCCTGCAGCTGCTGGAGCAGGTGGTGACAAGCCTCGGTGCTGGGATGCCTGCTCTCCCATGGCCTCCCTGGGCCTGTGCCCGGTCTGCTGCCCACTGCCCTGGGACATGTCTCTCGAACAGCAGCAGTAGTATTGAAAGGTTGATCTCCCCATTAGAAGGGATTTGTCAGCACGAGCCGGGGCTTATCAGCCTAAGCCGTGGGTCTGAAGGCTCAGACAGGTTCAGGGCCCCGAGGAGCTGACTCAGGCCTGGCTCACCCGGGAGTCCAGGAAAGGCCACCAGCTGAGGCCGCCGGGGTCAGAGTCAGGATGAATTGCTCGGCGTCTCCAGGGGCACTGCCAAAGCCACTGTTGTCCCCAGTGCTCTTCCCAGCATGCAGAGGCAAGCCCCAGTGGCTGGCACTCAAGGCCAAGCAAGTCTCAGGGCTCAGCCGGGCCTCAGCGTATCTCATGCTGCAGGCTGTCCCTGCCTGGGACGTGGCCTCCTGTCCTGTGGCTTCGGATACCACCTGCACACGAGTAATTCCCAAACCACCTCGTCTTCTCTCCTGAGCTCCAGCAGTCTTCCTGACCTCTACACACGAATGTCCCACTGACCTCTCCTACTGAACAGATCCAAAATGGGTCTCTCATCCTCCAAATCCAACTGTGCCAGCTTATCACAGCTGGCTTTCATCATTTCTCACACCGTATAGTGGATCAGCTCACTCACAACTATGAGTAAGCTTCTGGGGCCCCATTTTACAGATGAGGAGACTGAGGAAGGGGGAGGCTACATCACTCAGCACTAGCGTTATACTGCTTCACTGAGTCAATTCCACCTCCCAAGTCTTCCAGTTCTTCCTAGTCCTCCATCTTCACTGCCGTCCCCGCTCCCCCCGCCCCCGGGCGGCCGTCACTGCTTGCTGCAATGACTAACAGGTCTCCTTGCTTCAGCTCTTGTTACCTCTCCTCCATTCTCCCCAGAACAGCCCCAGTGAGCTTTAAGGAAGTGCAGGGCTGACTATATCATGGTTTTTAGAATAAAACCCAAACTCAAGAATGTGGTTGACCAGGCCCTGTGTGTTTTGTCCTTGATGTCCTGGTCCCCACTTGGCTCACACCCATCCCGCTGGCTTTCTTTCTGTTCCTTAAATGTATCTTTATTGGGTTCCTCTGCCTCAGGGCCCTGCCTGCTGCTGCTGCTTCTGCTTGGATCATTCTCCAGGTTTTGATTTAGACGTCACTTGTCACTTTCTCAGGGAAGTCTTCTTTGACATCTCCACTGTAGGTCTTGCCAGATCTTTCCAGGACTGCTGTGATAAAGTGCCACAGACTGAAGGGTTTAAAACAACAGAAACTGATGTGCTCACAGTTTTCTGGGCTAGGAGCCTGAAATCAAGGTGTGGGCAGGGTCAGGCTCCCTCCACAGCCTCCAGCTTCCAGTAGCTCCAGGCAGCCTTTGGCTTGTGGACACATCACTCCAGTCTCTGCCTCCAAGTCACGTGGCCTCCTTGTTTGTGTCTGTGTCTCTGTGTCCAAATTTCCCACTTTTTATAAAGACACCAGTTCTGTTGGCTTTAGGCCCCACCCTAATCCATGATGACCACATCTTAGCTAATGACATCTGCAAAGACCCTCTTGTCAAATTAGGTCACATTCTGAGGTTCCAAGTGGACATGAATTTTGGGGGGACATTATTCAACCCAGTACATGTCTTCTCACCCTGTTAGGAGTGCTCATGGCTCCCTGAACGTCATGTTGACAAAACTTTGCTAAACTGCAAGTAACTAACTGGACCCTTATTTGATGAGCACATGGCTTTCCCACTAGGTAAAAGGCCCAAGAGGACAGGGACTAGATCTGGGTGGGCCACAGCTATATCCTAGCAACACCTGACACATAGTGGGTGGCCAGTAAATACTAATGAATGAGTGAATGATGTTCTCAACCTTTCTCTTCACTTAGTCCCTTATTCCCCTGCACTCACTGCACATTTCACCTAAGCTGCTTTCCTTCTTTCCTTTCACATAGCCACACTCATTCCAGCCCCAGTGCCTTTGCTTGTCCTGTTCCTACAGCTTGACATCCTGATGCTTCTCTCCACCCATCCTACAACCAACCCATCCTTAAGGTTCCACTCTGGCCTCCACTCTTCCAGGTGGCCTTCCTTCTGCAAACTAAGGGACTGATTATCTCTCTCATTCTGCTTACTGTTCTTTGCTCTTTTTCCACACAAGCAGGGACCAAGTCTTTTTCTGCACCTTCTCCAGAAGTGGTGGGCTCAGGTCTGCGCACAAGGAGATGCCTGAATCCAACTCAAGCTCCCAGTCTGCTGTGTCCAATTTTCCTGGTCTTTTGGGTTCCACTGGAAGGTGAACCTTTTCATTCCTCATCTCTTCCACCGTACCATTCACCAGGCTTTTTACCCACTCAGATTCCATGAGCAAGTTTGGTTGTGATAAAGCAGAGGCAGCAGAAACAGTGGAGTTTTGGAGCCAGACAAATTTGGATGAAAATCTTATTTCTATTACACTGGATCATATGAAATTGCCATTCCTAGGCCAAAAACTATCGAATATCAACAGTTCTGTGTAGCTCAATTTAGTAGGTACTTTCAGGCAACTGGGCTGACTTCCCTTAGACTTAGTTTCCTCATCTGTGAAATGAGAGGAGTAGAGCCCTATCTACAGCGTTGGAGAGAGGAGAAAATGAAACCATGTAGTATTGTGGGTGAAAGCTTGAGTTCTGGAGCCACCATTTTATGGGGGTTCCTAATTGCAAACAATGGAGTTCCTTTTGGTTAGTTTAAGCAGAGCAGGAATTTATTATAGGCTTTTGAGCAGCTCAGAGAATCTCTAGAGGACCCCACGAATGAGGCCCAGTCAAACTGTGGGGGAATTTTTGTGAAAACATCACTGTCCAGTTACAAAGTCCCTATGGCATTCAGGCGCTGCCATTGCTGTCCCCAAAGAACTGGATGCCTCTGCCGCTTCCCTCCCTGTAAAATCCATCCCCCCACCAGGCTACCTCCTTCTTCTGAAATGAAGTCTCACATGGGTGTGTCTGACTGATGGTACCTGAGTGATGTCTGACCCTGACCCTCAAAGGAGTCTGGGAATGAAGTTTTTCTGTATTCTGCCTTGAAAATGTGGGACTTATAATGCAGGAAATATGAAAATGTAGGGAAGCCATTCAAAGCTGACAGCTGTCCACTACCACTTCTTAGTACCTGTGTGATCTTGGTCAAGTAACAACTTCTTGAGCCTCAGTTTTCTCATCTGCAAAGTGAAGGTAATAGTATGATCTATTTCATATGGTTGTACTTAGGATTGAATGCATTGATCTGTGGGAAAAAAAAAATGAACCTGTTACATAAGTAAACCCTCAACAGATGTTAGCTGTGATTATTGTTATTATAATATTATTAATGGATTTGAGACCTCTTGGCATAAAACCTGGAATGCAGAAGATGCTCTTTAAGTGTTGGCTGAATGAAATCCCAGGTGGAGATGTTAGTGTTAAAATCTTCTTGGCCAGCCCAGAGCATGGCAGAAAGCTGGGAACAGTGGTGTGCTGGCGCCAACCTGTCCTTGCTTGTTTGAGCTGCTTGTCAACATTTCAGGGATTTTGCAAGTTGGTTAGCATCACATTGGTAGCTTGACACAAAGGTAGGAAGTACATAAAATACTTTGCACTGTTCATCTTTTTTGCTGTTTGCATGAGGTCCTTCTCCGTGTTAGGAAATTGGATCAACTTAATTTTCCAGAGGTCAGGACACACAGACGAAGCCCTGGATATATGATTGTACTGGTCAGTTCCTACTAGACTGTGAGTTCCTTGAGGACAGGCCCCAGCACCCAACCCCAAGGTCTAGCATGCAGGAGGAGCTCCAGGAGTATCTGTGGAATGGCTAAATGGATGAGACCTCTGGAGTTTTCACTCTCCTTTCCTGGTACTCCCTAGAAAGGCATCACTGGGAAGCGGATGTGGCTCAAGCAATTGAGCTCCCGCCTACCACACGGGAGATCCCTGGTTAGGTTCCCAGTACCTCTTAAAGAAGACAGTGAGCTGGCACAGCAGGCAGGTGCGGCAAGCTGATGCAAGAAGAGACGCAAGAAGAAAAACACAGTGAGAGACATAACAAAAGCAGGGAAAGGAGGTGGCTCAAGCAATTAGTACCTCCCTCCCATATCAGAGGTCCTGGGTTGGGTTTCTGGTGGCTCCTGAAGAAACAAGGAAGATGAACAGACATAGCAAGTGCAAACAGTGAGAAGGTGGGAAGAAATAAGTAAAATAAATCTTAAAAAAAAAAAAGGCATCGCCAATCCTGTTTTCCTTCTTCCTGCCCTCCTGCCATGTCGATCATAGAAGAGAGTGTGGTGGAGGCTGGGGAGGGAGAGGGGCTGCTCAAATGTTGGTGACCGTCTTAAGAAGGGGAGAGAGGGGGTTGCCTCCTGCTTTGGAAACATTCCTCTGATTGCTTTGCACAGCTCAGCAGGCTGCCCTGGCTTAAGACGAAAGGAGGGAGAGGCAAACACCCAACATTTTAATTAAAGCCAACTTTACATTGTTATTCCGTTTGCCTGTGTTATTGCACGAGCTTACAATAAAGTTATATGGGGCCCCCAGGGCGGCTTGAGCTGCGTGATAGAATGAGTCCAAGTTCAGCGCTCCAGGGCTGTGCGTTTGGCTTCTCTGCGGGGTGAACCCGAGCCAGCCCTGAGTCTTCTCTGGGGCTCCAAGCTATTGTTTAGCCTCAGAACTGTTAGCAGTGCCTTTATTTATATTTCATTCATTTAAAAAACGTTTACAGAGTGCTTTCTCTGTACAGGGCAATGGACTAGGTACTGAGCCTACCCCTGACACGCTGCAAAGATATCTTTGTCCTCACACTCTAGTCTCCTTGACCTGGCTCTGACCAGCCTCTCTTCAGCAGCACAGAGCTCCATGTGGTCATTCCCCAGCCCCTCCCCCACCCTGATGCTTATTCAGGTCTTACTTTCTTTGCTCTGGGCTTGGCATCAGGGATGGAGCTGAGCAGTCCCTTCCAGTTGGTACCTCCCTAAGTTCCTTCCACCTGACATCTCTTCTGATTTCTCACAGCACTCCCATCCAGACCCTGCCCACTCTTCAAAGCTCAGTGCAAACACCACCTCTTACACACAGCCTTCCCTGGTCCCCGGGCATCATCAGCCCCACCTTTCCCTGGACTTCCATGGTGCTCCCTTTGCCAGCTTTCCATGGATCTCACCACAATTTTTTTTCCTTCCCCTCCTCCTCTTCCACCCCCCACCCTGCTGTTTTATACTCTTTAAAACTTAAAAAATTGAGATATATTTTACCTATAGTTTACATATTTAAGCATGTTTAGGCATGCATAAAACCATGTAATTCATCACCCCATTGAAGACATAGGGCATTTCCATTACCCCAGAAAGCTCGCTTCATTACTATTCCCGATTAGTATCACCCTCCAGAGGCAACTATTGTTTTGATTTCTATAGATTTTGATTTCACTATGGATTATTTTTTGCCTGTTCTTGAACTTCATGTAAACCGGGAGTCAAATAGCATATACTCTTTTGTGTCCAGTTTCTTTTGCTCAGCATAATATCTTTGAGCTTCATCCATGTTTTTGGTAGATTATTAGTTTGTTCTTTGTCAGTGCTGAGTTGTATCCCATTGTGTGGCTATATCATGTTTTGGTTTTTCGTTTATTTGGGTTATTTTTACTTTGGGGCTGTTATGAGTCAAGGTGCTTATAAGTATTCTTGTACAAGTCTTTTTCTGGGCCTATGCCTTAATTTTTCTTAGGCAAGTACCTAAGAGTGGAATTTCTGGGTCATTGGGTAAATGTGTTTTTGACCTTTTGAAACTGCTAGAGTTTTCCAAAGTGTTGTTCCATTTTACACTCCTACCAGCAATGTGAGTGTTTTGGTTGCTCCACATCCTCGCCAACATTTGCTGTTGTCAGTCATTTTTATTTAGTCATTCTACTGGGTGTGAAGTTGTATCACTTTGTAGTTTTAATTTGCATTTACAGCTGATTAATGATATTGACCACTTTTTCATGTACTTATTGACCACATTTGCATATCTTCCTTTGTAAAGTGACTTAAAGTATTTGTCCAGTTTTTATTGGGTTGTTTGTAATTTTACTATTCAGTTATAGGAGTGCTTTATTAGTATATATATATATATATATGTTTGCTTCTTGATTTCTTATTTTGAGAAACAAAAATTTTTTAATTTGATGAAGTCAAATCTCTCAGGTTTTTACTTTAGTTAGTACTTCTTATGCTTTAAGAAGTTTTTGTCTACTCCGAAGTCATGAATATATTATCCTGTACTTTCTTCTAGAAGTTTTATAGTTTAGCTTTTAAGTTTAAGTCATAGTCCATTTAGAATTAAAATTTTTTTGATATAGCATGAGGTCATGGTTGAGGTTCAGTTTTTCCCTTATGGATATCCAGTTTTTCTAGCACTATATGTTGAAGAGACTTTCATTTCCTTATTGCATTGGTCAAAAATCAAAAATTGCTGATATAAGTGGATCTATTTTGGGACTCTGCTGACCCATGAGTCTGCTTGTCTATCCTTATACCAATTCCACCTTTCTTTATTACTATAACTTTATGGTAACTCATGAAATCAGGTAAGCTGAAGTCTTCTGCTTCTATTCTTTTGTTACAAGATTGCTTTGGTTTTTCTAGGTCAATAGCATTTCTGTATAAATTCTTCAGAAAAGGCTGTTGTAATTTCAATTGGGATTGCATTGAAAGAATTGATATCTTAACAATAGTTTGCTTACCAATCCATGAACATGGTATATCTCTCCATTTATTCAGGACTTCTTTACTTTTTTTCCTCTCCCCTCCCCCTTCCCCTGCTGTTTTGCTGTGTCTATTCACTGTGTGATCTTCTGTGTCTGTGTCTGTTTCTTTTCATTTTTTCTTTTTTGTCTTCTCTTCTTTTCTTCTCTAAGCTTCACTGGGATTCAATCCTGGGGACCTCTTATGTGGGAGAGAGGTTCCCTGTCACTTGGGCCTCCTCAGTTCCTATTTCTGCTGTGTCTTGCTTGACTGTCCCCTGCATCTCCCTTTTGTTGTCTCATCATCCTGTTGCTTGCTGCATGGCCCTGGCTCACCTTTACCAGGAGGTCCTGGGGACTGAACCCAGGTGCTCTCATATGGTAGATGGAAGCCCAATTGCTTGAGCCACATCTGCTTCCCTTCTTTAATTTCTTAGAGCAGTGTTTTATAGTTTTGAGGATATAAGTCTTTCACACATTTTCTAAATTTATCCACAAATTTTGATGCTCTTTTAAATATTTTAAAAATGTCATTTCTGATTACACATTGCTAGTACATAGAAATATAATTGATTTTTAATATTGATTTCTGAGAATGACATGAAGGAATCATGTGACTGGAGTTTTTTTTTTCTTAGAGAAATTGTGATGGTTTGGAACTGTATGTACAATGGAAAATCATGTTCTTAAAGCTAACCCGTTCCTGTGGGTGTGAACCTATTGTAAGTAGGACCCTTTGATGATGTTACTAGTTAAGGCATGGCCCAGGGTAGGTCTTAATCTTCTGAGTGGAGTCCTTTATAAGAGAATGAAATTCAGATAAAAGAGAGAAAGCCATGGAAATAGGAAGGTGAAAGCAATGAAACCCAGAAAAGGGAGAGACCAGCAGATACTGCCATGTGCCTTGCCATGTGGCAGAGGAACCAAATATCACTGACAGCCAGTTTTTAGGAAGAAAGTATCACCTTGATGATGCCTTGATTTGGACATTTTCCCAGACTCTAGCCATAGGCAAATAAATTCCCATTGTTAAGCCAAACCATTTCATGGTATATTGCTTTCATCAGCCTAGGAAACTATAACTCAGAACAATCGCACATAGAATACAGGATTCTCATATACCACTCCATCATCAACACCTTGCATTGGTGTAGAACACTTGCCACAACTACTGATGACACATTTATAATTGTACCATTAACCAAAGTCCATAGTTTAAACGTGGTTTGTCATGCAGCTCCATGGATCCTTTTTAAAATTTTTATTCTGTTCCTGTATATGTACTCTAACATTCCCCCTCCTAATTACATTCAGACATAGAACTCAGTGCTGCTAATTGTGCTTACAATGTTGTGGCATGTAGCATCACCACAGCCATCAAGAAAACATCTCCATCATTTCAAATAGGAACCCTGTATATTTTAAGCCTTAACTTCCCATTGCCCATCTTCACTCTGTCCCCCAGTAACCTACATTTTATACTCTGATTCCGTAAATTTTCTTGTTTCAATTGTTTCAGATCAGTGACACCATATGATACCTGTCCCTCTGTGTCTGGCTTATTTCACTCAACATGACGTCCTCAAGGTTCATCTATATTGTTGCATGTATCAGGACTTCATTTTCCCCTCTACAGTTGAACAGCATTCCATTGTATGTATACACTGCTTTTTTATTCATTCATTGGATGTAACTTGATCTTGTAGGGGCTCTTATAAAGTATCCCTTCACCCTTAGGTAATTTTCACTGCATCCCTGAAATACTCTCATATCCATAGTATTCTCCCTGGTGGCTTACTTCTCGTTGATATGGGACAAAAGAAGGAGGGAGGGGTGGCATTGCTCATAGGGGATGGGAATCTGCCAAATGTCATAGCTCTGTTATGTCTGGGCTCCCACAGGGTAAGATATGGTCCCATGTAGACTGGGAGTGTGGTCAATGGTACCAAAGCTCTGACATTTACTGAGCACCTCATAAGAGTGACAGCCCAATAGCTGCCAATCATTAACTGCTCTTTATTGTTTATTCTGAACAAAGAATGAATCTGAGCCCAAATTTCCTTGCTTGATCCTGGAGACTCCTCCTCCCAGGCCACGGAAGCCTCCCCTTAATCCTGGGGGGGGGGAACGCGGTATGGATCCTGCTCTCTGCATGCCCAGTCACTGGCTGTGATCCTGTTTCAACTCAGACTTTCTTCTGAACACCCTCCCCTAATATTAGCGGCAGCAGGGATTGGACATGGTGTGGTCTGACTCCAGTTGATCTTTCCATCCACATCTCCAGGCACTTCCAGCCTATACCCCACACCTTGGCCCCCTATTAGCCTCTCATGCCCAACCCCATCCCACCTCAAGGCCTCTGCCTGAGCTCATTCCTTTGCCTAGAGCACCCATCTGCAAGATCTGTACTGGCCCTTAGCCACAGATCTTTGCCTAACTTGATGACTTTTTCAATGCCAGTTAATCTGTCAAAACCTGACCTGTTTTGCTTAGATAGATCACAAGGCCATAGCCCTTTAAAATCCATTGCTTCCAAGGTAAGGTTACCAGATTTAGCAAATAAAAGAATGGGATACCCAGTTAAATTTGAATTTTGGATGAAAAATGAATAATGTTAATATATGTCTGTACAATATTTGAGATATTCTTATGCTAAAAATTATTTGTTATTTATCTGAAAATCAAATTTAACTGGGCATCCTGTATTTTATCTCACAACCCTAATCCATGGGTATAAAAGCAGATGATTACCCTGCAGGCTTCTGGGAAGGCTGATGCTTCTGTTATGGCCTGGATTAGGAGAGGGCCTGGGGGCTCTGAAATGGAATTGGCTTGCAGCCCACCTAGTCCAGGTCCCCATTTTACAGACTGTTGCCCAGAGAGTGGAAGGATATGCCCAAGTTCACGCAGCGGGCGGTCGGCAGAGGGGACCTGGAATGAGGCCCCTGTTTCTCAGCCACGGCTCCTTCTTGTGCCAGAAACTCTGTGCTCTGGGCTGATGAGCGGCTCAAGTTCCCACTCCCCTGCCCCTGACCTGCCCTTGGCTGGCTTCAGAGGGGGGTCTGATGACGAAATGTGATCCTGCCATAAAATCTATACCAAGCCAACTCTTCTCAGAGCCCACCCGCCCGCCTCAAAGGGGGGTGCCTAATCCCCATTTATGGGGCTGAGCAGCTGGGCCCGGCCTGAGTCTTTGAATGTGAGCTTGGGGAGCCCTGGGTCAGCCCTGCCTTGGCCAGAGGAACCTGAGAGTGAGAACATTTAGGGAGGCCAAGCAGGTTGAGGGGCTGGCTGGTCATGGGCTGCCCAGCCCAAGGAGCACCAGTCAGGGTAGGAGCATACAATTAGAGGGGCTGAAGGTGGAGAGTCAGCATGGCTCAGAGCTTTCAGGACATGTATGGGGAGCCTGGAATGCATTCCAGAAGCCAAGAGGAAGATACGGACGGTTTAAAGCTGAGAGTGACATGGTCCTATTTGAAGGATGCATTGGAGACCTCTTAATTAAGAGGATCTGGAAATACTTGAGATAAGAAAATAATAACAGCTCTGACTCTGAGAGCAGTGACAGGGTAGAGAGAAGTGAAAGGCTACCAAAGAGGTGTCAGGAGGTGGAGACTGGAGAGCTGGGGAATGGGGGAGTCCAGAATGATGCCACATTTCTGGTTTGGGTGATGTGGTGAGTGGAGGTGCTGATACAAAGACAGGAGACATGGGGTACGGGGTAGGAAGAAGCTGGGCTCCATTTGGGTGTGTGGAATGGGAGGGGGCTGTGGAACAGTCTCAAGATTGTAGCTTGAGATGCCAGAAGGTAGATGTGTCTAGGGTCTGTCAAGAGAGCTGGGCTGGAGATACCAAGCTGGGAAGCATCAGCCTATGGACCCTGAAGCCACCATTACTGAGGGGAGAGTGAGAAGAAAGGGGGGTCCAGGCATGAGCCCTGGGGAATGCCAGCACCAAAGCTAGGAAGGAGCAGGAGCACCCACACAGGAGACCAAGAAGGCAGGGCACAGAAGGAGGCCCAGGAGGAGGTGAGGCCTTGAGAGCAAAGGGCAGAGAGAGTTCTTGGGAAGGACCCTTGGCAGTAGCATCCTTGGCCTGCAAGCCCCAAAGGTGAGGCCAAGAAAGTGTCCCTCACACTTAGCAGCTGGTGGCCTGGGACCTAGTAGGGTCAGGGGTGCACTGATTTGCACAGGAACTGGGCATGTGTACATACTGGGCGGAGACAACTCTTTAAGGAAGATTGCTTGTGAAAAGATTTGGGGGGTGGTGAGGAAGAAGTGCAGTAGCTGGCAGGGAATGCAGGCTTGAGGGCCAGGGGGTTTGTTTGTGTGACTATGAATTGCAGTTGACCACTGATAGGAAGGAGGAGGGAGAAAGGGAGAGGCAAATTTTTAAACTTCCTTGACTGCAACCCGCTGTAAGACATAGATTTTCCTTCCAGACCCAGGACACCTAGTGCACAGACACACAACTGAAACACAGGTTTCTTCTTCACCATGTGTGAGGCACTTCAATGTTTTCTATCTGCTTTTACTTTTTAAAACTGCTGGACACCACACTTCAGATTGATTTTGTGACTCGAGTGGTTCACAACCTGAGGTTTGAAAAAACACCTAGGTAGCAGGTAGGTATGGACGGAGAAGCGACAAAATCCGTGGGTGAGCTCTCTGGGGCGGTGGGCGGGGTTGGGTCCAGAGGGGTGGGCTTGGCCGTGTGTAGGAGGGATCCTTTCTGTCATTACATGCAGGGGGAAGGAGTCGATCTTTGGAGGAGGCACAGGAAAAAGTGTAGTTTTTTTCCCCAAAACTTTTCATTTTGAAATGATTTCAAACTTACAAGACAGTTGCAAAAATAATGTAAACCCTAGACGGAACTCCAAAGTACCCCTCACTCCGAAACCCAGATCAACCTGTTTTTAACATTTTGCCATATTTGCCCTCCCTCCCTCTCTCCCTCCCTCTCCTCCCTTCATCCATCCATCCATTTATCTATCCATCCATTTTCTTAACATTCAAGGGTAATTTGTATACATTATATTCCTTGAGCAATTAATAATTCTATGTACATTTCCTAAGAATAAGGATCTTCACTTATGTAACCACCTTGAATTACCAAGTTCAAGAAATTTAAATTAATATTAAGCTTACAGTATATATTCCATTTTTTTAAATTAGAAAAGTTGTAGGTTTACAGAAAAATATAGAAAATACAGAATTCCCATATACTGTTTTCTCACTCCCACAGTTTTCCCTATGATTAACACTTTACATTAGTATGGTACCTTTGTTACAATTGATTAAAGAATATTATAATTGTACTATTAATTATAGTCCATAGTTTACATTAGGGCTCACTGTGTTATATAGATCTGTGTTTTTTTTTTTAATTTTAGATTTTAGTTACACATTTGAAACCTAAAATTTCTCCTTTTAACCATATTCAATACATAATTCAGTGCTATTAATTACTCAATGGAAAAAGAATAGTCACCACTATCCATTATGCAAATTTCTCTATCACCCCAAACAAAAATTCTCTACCAATTAAGCTTTAACTGCCCTTTCTAACTCCACCCTGGCCCCTGGTAAACTGTATTCTAGTTTTCTGACTCTATGAATTTGCTTCCTTTGATTATTTCATATCAGTGAGGTTATATAACAGTTGTCTTTCTGTGTCTGGTTTATTTCACTCCACACGATGTCTTCCAGGTTTATCCATGTTTTTGCATGTATCTGAACTTCATTCCTTTTTACAGCTGAATGATATTCCATTGTGTGTATACACCACATTTTGTTTATCCATTCATCTGTTGATGGACGCTTGTGTTGCTTCTATCTTTTGGCTAATGTGAATAGTGCTGCTATGAACTTTGGTATGCAAGAATTGTTCTGTTCCCTGCTTTCAGTTCTTTTAGGTTTATACCTAGAAATGGGTTTGCGGAGTCATATAGTAATTCTATAATGAACTGTTTTCCACTGAATCTGTACCATTTTGTAGTCCCACAAAGAATGAGTGTTCCTATTTTTCCACATCCTCTGCAGCACATGTTATTTTCCATTTTTTAAAATAGTAGCCTTTCTAGTGGGTGTAAAATGGTATCTCATTGTGGTTTGATTTGTATTTCCCTAATGGCTAATGATGCTGAGGATTATTTTCATGTGCTTTTTGGCCATTTGTATATCTTCTTTGGAGAAATGACTTTACAAGTCTTTTGCCCATTTTGTTTGTCTTTTTGTTAGTGAGTTGTGAGAGTTCTTTATATGTTTTGGATATTTAACCCTTGTCAGATATAGGGTTTCCAAGTCTTCTTTTTGTAGGAGGTACTGGGGATTGAACCTAGGACCTTAAACATGGGAAGCAGGCACTCAACCACTTGAGCTATAACCACACCCCAGTTTCTAAGTCTTTTCTCCCATTTTTGTAGGTTGTCTTTTTACTTTCTTGATAAAGTCTTGATGCACAGAAGTTTAAAATTTTGAAGTCCCACTTATTTACTTTTTCTTTTGCTGCCTGTGCTTTTAGTGTAAATTTTAAGAAACCATTACCTAATACACGTTCCTTAAGTTGTATCTTTATGTCTTTTCTAGGTGTTTATAATTTTAGTTGTAATATTTAGGTCTTTGATCCATTTTGAGTTAACTTTTCATATATGGTGTGAGGTAGGGATTCACTTTCATTCTTTTACATGTGAATGTCCAGTTTTCCCAGCACCATTTGTTAAAGAAACTACCCTTTTTCCATTGAGTGGACTTGGCACCCTTGTCAAAAATCAGTTGGCCATAGATATGGGGTTTATTTATGAACTCTCAGTTTGATTCCATTCGTCTGTATGTCTGTCCTTGTGCCAATATCATGCTGTTTTGATTATGGTAGATTTGTAAAAAGTTTCAAAATCCTGAACTCCATTTTTTCCCTATGTCCCAATAAAGTTCTTTTGGGTCATGTATTGATTTAGTTGTTGTTTTCTTTTTTGTCTGTCTTTTTAAATTGTGGAAACATATATACAGCATGAACTTGCCCATCTCAGCCATTCCCAAGCATACAATTCAGTGGGATTAATCACACTTACAATCTTGTGCTATCCTCACCATCATTGCTGTGCAAATATCTTTTTGAGTTCCTGCTTTCAGTTCTTTGGGGTTTATGCCTAGAAGTGGAATTGCCGGGTCATATGGTAGTTCTATGTTTAACTTTTTGAGAAACTGCCAAACTGTATTTCAAAGCAGCAGCACAAAATGTGTAGGTTTTGTGGCAGAAAGCTGATGACCTTTGTGTTCTCTGAGAAGAGCACCTGTTGTAAAGGAGGGGGAAGGAGGAGGATGATTGGAGGTTCTGAGGAGAGAGGGGAGGGTTGGAACAGCCACTGTGGGGAGCAGAAGAAGGAGCAGAGAAACAGTTGTGTTTCCCGGAAGTTTTGAGGCCTGTTGGAGGTGGCAGCCATAGACTTAAAGTGGTTTTGGTTTATCTGGGATTTTAAACTGAAGCCTCAGCAAGAGAGTCCCTTCTTTGGTTAGAGAAGGGGTAGTAGAGCTTACAGCCTGGCAGAGAGATTCTTTGCTGAATGAATGAATGAATGAACAAATTTATCAAACAGGTATTTATTGAGTACCTACTATGTGGCAGGTAATGTTCTAGGAGGGGAATTCAGAGGTGACAAAGACAAAATTCTTACCTCTTTGGAACCAACATGAGTGATGGACCCCTTGGACTTCATGAGACTTTTTTGAGTATTATTATTATTTTTTAAAGTGGCAAATCCAGTCCACTGAATAATTTGGAGGGGTTAGCCATTATCTTGCAAGATCCTTGTTTGTGTTCTATTTTAACCTAACATGAAGGGGTCATTTTCACCAGCTCAGAGAGGCAAAGCAAGTTGTCCCAGGTCACACAGCGCATCAGCAGAAAAGCTGGGATGGGTCCTGGCAGCAATTTTCTACTCCCAGTGCTCAGTTACTCCTGCTCAACATAGGTAGGGCAGAGTCTCCACAGGCCTTGGCTGTGGTATGAGGATGGGGTGGGAGGGATGAGTGGCTGGATTTCAGCTTACTGGAGGAGGGAAATCTTGATAAGCTTTTCTTTTCTACTTTCCCTGGAGCAGAGGATGTTTGTGCAGCCTCGAAGTTGGTCCATCAGGCTGATGAGTATCAGTTCCAGGTATGGCCTGTTGGTGGGAATATCTGCCCTCAGTTAAAGGTAAGACTGTGTTCAGGACCTAGCCACTCCAGTTTGCACACCAAAGAGGGTGCAGAAGTGGGAAATCAGTATTCATTAAGAATGTGTGTGAGCACAAGTGCATACACAAAGACACATCAATAGGTACAGATGCTTGTGCAAACACAGATGCAAAAGTTCTCATTCAGATTCACAAGCATGGATGTATGGACACACACATCCACTTGTACTGACTCACACATGTTCACCTAGGCACATGTACACACATTCAAATGGACGTAGACATTTTTAAGCATGCATATGTATGGGTGCCCCTTCTTCGGGCATGTTCAAATGCACATACGCTAAATGTATATCCCCTTGTGTGTAAATAAGTACACACAAAATGAAGAATCAAATCCAAGAGTGTTCATTCAGAGTTACACAGTATAGGCACTTGCCCTCCCACCACTTTGTCAGACTAATTCATATTTCTGTGCCTTTGTCGGTGATCATATGCTTTCTTTTGCCTCAGGGCTTTTGCACAGGCTATGCCCTCTCCTGGCACCTCTTCTCCTTACTGCTTTGTGGCCTCATCTTTCAGTCACAGTTTATCCCTATCCCTTCATCTGGGACCCTCTGCCTAGAGCACCCACACAGCACCCTGCCCTTCCCCTTTCATGACATGTAACCCCTTCAGTTTAACTGCCTGGGTACCCCTTGTCCCCTCCTAAACTATCAGCTTTGCTTTGTTCATGGCCTCACATAGGAGGACCTTAATAAATATGGGTTGTCTGTGTGAATAGCCACCGCTTACCAAGTACTCACTGTGTGCCAGGAAGTGGAGTAGGTGCCTACCGATATTATCTTTCTATTATTGTTCTCATTTTAAAGAAGAGGGAACAAATAGCATTAGCGTCAGAGTTGGGATTTGAACTCGGAGTTGACTTCCTCCACTCCCAAGTTGTTTCTCTGATGTTCCTCCTCCCAGAAGCTGCACATCTAGACCTCCTGAAAATCGAGTCCCTCCTCCCGCTCAGGGCACCTCCTCCCCGGGCGCCCCCTCTCGCGCGGGTGCTCCGCACCTCCCGGGTTGACGCCTTGAGGTCTCTTCACGCCTCCCCTGCCTGTCGGCTCCCCGAGGGCGGGCGCCTTGCCCTGTCGCGCTGCCGTGGAAACACGTTTTTAGGGGAGGCAGCGGGGGTGATGGCGTTTTACCTCCTCTGAAAAACAAAGCCTTGTCGCGAGAAACTCTTCGCCAGCTCGGCGGAAGCGCCCCTGGCGCGCCCTCAGCGCTGTCCGTTCCAGGGCCCTCAGCTGGCCCCGAAGCCAGCGCCTCGGGACCCGGCCTCCCCCCGCGTCCACACGTTCCCAGCCTCGGCTCCGCCCGCCGCCTGAGCGAGAGGGAGCGGGAGTGCCCGGGTCACCGGGAACCCGAGGAGATGGAGTGGAACAGTTGCAAATCCCGGCCCCGCGGGCTGAGTGACAGCGGCGGCGGGGCCCGGGGCGTGGGGCGGGCGGGGACAGCGCGCCAAAGGCGGGCAGGGCGGCCCGGCGAGGGGCGGGGGCGGGGTGGCGAAATGTCTTTTCCAGATTAGGGGCCCAGCCTGCGCTGTTGACACAGTCATAAGTTTTAATGAGAAATTTGGAGTATTTGTGTGGGAGACGCAGCCTCTGTGTGCACAGATGCTGCGGGCTGGCGGCGCGGGGGGCCGGGCCTCCCCGGGGGCCGCCGCTGCCACAGGCCCGGCACGGATTCCTTTCAGGCAAAGGGGAAACATTTAAACTCCCTCACCTTTGAACTGCCAGGGACGCTGTTTACCTTGGCTGCCCGAGTGGCAGTTTTACAGATATTAAATACCGCCCTGAGGGTGATCTGGGGGTCTCCTTCAATCTCGACCCCCTGCCTGGGGGCCGGGCTGGGCACGCGGAGGCCCGGGATGCCCGTGCCGACAGAGATCGGTGGAGTGTCTTCCCCAGGAACGATTTCACAAGGGGGTCCCCGAGCCCTCTCTGCAGATGGCTTTCTTACCTGCTGGGGAGATGCCCTGGGGCCCTCCCTTCTCGTCCACTCCGCAGCCCATTCATCTCATAATTCGATTTTCTGTGTCAGGGTCGGGTGGTGTGGAGGAGGCTGAGGGCTGTCTGGGTCTTGCTCACATATTTGCCGGCATCTCTGCATCTAGAAAGGGGATGTCTGGAGCTTAGGTGCCTCCTAGGCAGGGCCCAGGTTGCCCAGCTCTCATCTTCTCAGGGGATAGAGGAGACCCCCTTTCCTTATATCCCCCCTATGTGGGCAGAGGAGGGCTCTGCTCAAGCCCCAGGCTTCAGCCCGGCTGTCAGAGGGCTCCCTGCAGAGGCGCAAGCCATGTTGATTTTACGGAGAAGGCTGCTCTGCACATTTCACTGCTGATTTATTGGTTTTTAACTAGATCCTTATGCTGGGCTAAAAAAGCCATCTTGCACTTTGCAAGGCTCTGCTGACTGCTGCTGAAAATGACACACAGGGGCTCCTCCTGGCGCCTCCCCCCCAATTCACCCCTTCAAAAGGGTGATGGCGGGAGGTGTGAGCTGGGAGTCCTGTTCTGAAGAGGGAGCCTCAGGCCGGACGCCTCCCAGCCGCTGACCACCTGCGGTGCGCCTGAGGTGAGTGGGCTTGTGTGTGGGAGTTTATGGACCCGATGGGATGGGCTGGGAGAGGGGCAGGGTCCACATTGAACCCTGGAGCGTCCTGCTTGCCTTTTCTCCCCTAGGCCTCACGGAGCACTCATCATACACTTTCAAGAACTCTGGAGCTGTTACTATCCCGACGGTGCGCTTTGGGAAAGTTAGGGAACCTCTGTGAGCCCTCATTTGTGGTCTTTGGAATGGGTGTAATTCTTACCTAAGACGTATGGGTTAGATGAACTATTTACTGGATGAGCTGCACTGACCCAGAGCCCAGTGCACAGGTGGGGCTCACCGAGACCCCCCAAGTTCTCCCTCTCAACCCTGGCTGGTCACTCTGGGTAAAGGGGAAACTCCTAATGCGGAGGGGGGATGGCTTCCTACTGCCAACCTGTACAGTGTACAGTGCTTAGTGATTTAAGCGGAAAAGTATATAGACTGATTATTCCATAAATTTATACACTCAAAAGTACTTCTTTTAACCCATTAGCTCATAGAGTCCTCATAAAACTTCTATGAGAGAAGAGACAGTATAAAAGGAAGTGGAGAGATTTTATCCCAGAGCTGTGATTTGAACCCAGGCTGCCAACTTCTAACCAAGAGCTCTTCCTCAAAGGGGTGGCTGCCTTCCATCGTAGTCAACGTTTCTCTCCTTCTCAGGAGGAGGAGCTTTCTGGAAAAGAGGATCTTAGGTACAGAGAGCAAAGCAGTGCTGTCTTGGGGATGGGATCCCACATGGACACCTGCCCATAGGAGAGGCTTCTTTGGCCAGTCTTGGAAGGACTCCCAGAGAGCAGGGTGGGCACAGTTGGAGACAGGTCTGATTGAGACCCCCAGAACTCAAGGAGCCAAAGGAGGACGCTGGCCGCATCTGCAGAATCCATCAGGCTGCTTGATGGGTCGCCGTTAAACAAAGATGGGATAAGGTTACATGTGTTTTCCGTGGGAGTCGGCTCCAATTTCAGCCTGATGATTTAGTCAGGTGTAAGCATGAAGTTTCCAATTTAGAGAAATAAATCTCCAGTGATTTTATTATCCCCTGTTTTACCCTGACACCCAACTTCACCCCGGCCCCCTGTCAAAGCCCTCATGATGTGTTTATATAGGGCGCACTGTAATTGATTGGCGTGCAATAGAACATGACACAGAAAATGTGGCCTTCCCCACCAGGCCCAACTCTGGGAGCTTCCATATTTCATCATCCCCCCGGCCTGATCCAAGGCCCCCAATCTCCTAGCCACAAATTCCTGGGATTCTGGGTTGTCTGAGAACAGGAGCCCAGGGCTAAGGGGTCTGGCCAGGGCCCCCAAGGTAGGCTTAGAGGGCATTTTGGCCTGGAGCTGTGGGGTGAAGAACACTGGAGAGAGGCATCCCTTCCTGCATGGAAGCTGGTTGGGTGGCTGGACTGGTGTCCCAGAGGTCCTGCCCACACTGGGAGTAGCCGAATTGAACCATCCATGGATCATCCATGGCTCTCAGGTGTGGTAATTCTAAAGTTCTACACTTCTGAGACTGTCAGTTTCTAATAACCTGCTAACCCAAGAATCAGTGAGGGAAGCGGATTTGGCCCAAGGGATAGAGCATCGGCCTACCACATGGGAGATCCAGCGTTCAAATCCAGGGCCTCCTGACCCGTGTGATGGGCTGGCCCATGTGCAGTGCTGATGTGTGCAAGGAGTGCTGTGACACTCGGGTGTACCCCGCATAGGGGCGCCCCGTGCACAAGGAGTGCACCCCGTAAGGAGAGCCGCCCAGCACCGAAAAAGTGCAGCCTGCCCAGGAATGGCACCGCACACATGGAGAGCTAACACAGCAAGATGATGCAACAAAAAGAGACACAGATTCCGGGTGCCACTGATAAGAATACAAGCAGACACAGATGAACACACAGCGAATGGACACAGAGAACAGACAACGGGGGTGGGGGGGGGTGGGGGGGCTGGGGGAATGGGGGGGCGGGGAAGGGAAGAGAAAAAAATTAAAAGATAAATCTTAAAAAAAAAAAGAATGAATCTGTGGTTCTAAGTTTGATTCTATATGGTAATACTTCCAATAAATATGAATATTAATACAGATGTGGATTTAAATACTGACCTTAATGCTAAAACCAATACCAATTCCAGTGTTATCATTTATTGTTTTCAGTGTACCCAGTGCTGTGCTAAGTATGTTATATAGGTCTCTCTCATTTAATTCTCCCAACAACCCTATGAGGAAGGCATTGTTATGTCCATTTTATAAATGACACTGTTAAAGCTTGGAGAGGTTGCTTAAGGTTTTTAAGTTTTTGGGGCTTTTGCATCCTTGCCTATAAGGCTGTGGAGACAAAGCACAAAAAGCAGACGGATGTGGGGTAACAATCCCAGCCTCATAGGTTGTCAGGAGTACACCTAATGGGTACTCACAGTCTTAACCCAATGGTTGTCTACTCTGTCCTTAGCCCCAGCAGGGTATCAGGTAGAGAATCCTCATGATTTGTTAGAGAGTGAGGGCCCAGCCTTCATCAAAACAGGATGATGGGGAATTCACCTCTTTTTTAAAACTTTTAAAAATTATTTTATGTGTGTATGTATGGGGATTGAACCTGGTACCTTGCTTGTGGGAAGCCAGTGCTCAACCACTGAGCCACATTGGCTCCCCTGAGTTGGTCCCCTTGATTGTTTTGCTTCTTGTTTGTTTTTGGTTTGGTTTTTAAAGAGGTACCAGGAACCAAATCCAGGACCTCCCCTGTGGGAAGCAGGCACTCAACCTCTTGAGCCACACCTCCTCCTCAGGAATTCACTTCTGACTCTCCCTCTAGAATCCTACAGTTTCTGAGTCTGAAGGAAACAATCATGTAGTTCCACCTCCCAACCAGGATCTAGATTTCTTGCTTGTCCCAGTCTTCTGACAGGGTGTGTCTACTTTCTAATTTGTATATCTTTAGTGACAGGGAGCTTCTATCTTTATAATAAGTTGATGTCTGCTTTCCTGTAGCTTTGGTTTAGTGATTTTATTTCTGCCCTGTAGGGCCACAGAGCAAACCAGCTTCCTCTGCTCCATGACTTTGGAGATTGTGAAACATAGTAAGTCAAAGCCATCTACTCATTTATCCACCTGCTCATCCATTCATGTACCACCCCTCCTTCCCTTCTTTTACCCATCTCTCTATCTATCATTCAGCCATCTGTTGTTCATCCATCCATTCATCCATCCATTTACTCACTTATTCAATCCTTCATTCATTAATTGAGGAATGACCACTAAAATGGCACTTGTTAGGAACTCTGGGCAGGGACACAAAAATGAATATGAGCTTGGAAGAGAAATCAGACTCACGTTCATAAAGGTTGCTCATTCCAAAATGTCAACAATCTAGAGACTTTCTCCGAAATTTGTAAATCAGTGTTACATGAAGAGTGCAGGCTCTAAATATAATCAAGATCTAGAAAAAAAAGGAGTCTTTGTGGGGAGGGATGGTCAAATGGGGTTCCTGTGTATTGTATTCTTCACTTGACACATTGATATCTCAGACATGATCACCTCTTGGACCAACATTGAAGTTTTGTACTGTTCTTAGTCTTGGTACCGTTATTTATTCAACAAGTAATTTTGGAGCACTATTACTAGTTAAACTCCTAGTATACAGTGGTGAGTAGAACAGACAGATTCATGCCCTTGTAAAACTTAAGGCTGGGTGGGAAATAGATGGTAAAGAAGTAAACAAATAAATGCCTAGTCTAGTTTCAGATAGTAATATGTGCTATCAAAAAGAAAGGAAAGGGAAAGAGATGGGCAAGGGGACTGGGATGATGGGAGGCTTGGAGCCTTAGTTGGAGAGGGAGGGACGATGCATAGGGAACAGGAGCTGAGGTTTCTCTTGGAAAAACCACACAGGAAATCAACTCTTTGTGGTCTACGAAGGGGGTTCTCTTGGTTTACCTCACCTGTCAGGGCATTTTCCCATTTACTGGTGAGGAAGCAGAATGCAAGCTGGGTATGACTTACCCAAGATCCCAGAATGGACCAGGAGGGGTCAAACCAGGACCTGGTGTGAAACCCAATTCCTGGCACACAGCCCTGTTCTCCAAAGCTCTGAATCTAGGGTAGAGTGTGTGTGAGGAGATGAGGTGAAGGCTCAGTTCATCTCACCTCCTCACATTCCTGATTTCCCTTCTTAACTTTTTAGACCCAATAGAGTAAAAAGGTGAGTCCCAGAACCCCCGAGGGGCCAGGGCAGGAGGGGAGCCCAGGAAAGTTCCGACCCCTGGGCTCTAACCCAGGTCCTTAATTTGATCTGGGACCTTGGAAAATACCTTCCTCTCTTGACCACAGATTCCCTCAGTGTAAATGAAAGGGTTTAAACCAAATGACTCTTATGAGTCCTTCTGGTTAGAACATGCTTTGTTTGAATGGATACAGAATAGGCTGGAATTTCAGCAAGAGGGATTTAGGTTAGATAGCAAATGCAACTTCCAGCAAAACAGTTTACTTACCATGGGAGTACACTCTGCTCAGTAGAGACTTGGCAGCTAGACATAGGGGTCTGTTCTGGGTCCAAGTAGGATCCAGGCCTCAGGAATTGATTGTACTTGTGATAGATTCTGTCCAGGTGGCCCCAATGCTCCACATCCCCACTATTCATGCCCTGTGTGGGCCCTACTCACGTAGAATCTGGCCTGCTTCTATGACTCCTTTAACCAAGAGAATATAGTGGAAGCAATGCTCTGCCAGCTCTGGCTGTATTAGTTTTCTCTTGCTGCATAACAAATTACCAGACATTGAGGGGCTTAAAGCAACACCCATTTATTAGCTCACATGGTATAGCTGGGTCATCTGAGGACCTTACTAGGTTGAAATCAGTGTGTAGGTTGGGACTGTGAACTCGTCTGAGGTTCAGGGTCTCCTTCCAAGCTCAGTCAGGTTGTTGGCAGAATCCAGTTCCTTGTGTCTATAGGACTGAGATCCAGCTCTCTTGCTAGCTGTTGTCTGGGGGTCCCTCTCAGTTCCTAGAGGCTGCCCTTAGGTCCTAGTGGTGGCCCTCTTACAACATCCCCCTCCAGTCTGCTACAATGGAGTCTTGTACAATTGCTCTCACCTTTGCCATATAAAACAACCAAACCAAGCAAGCAACTTTCCTCTTCATATGTCAGGTCCTACTCCCACTCAAGGGGAAGGGATTTTACAAGGTGTGCTCTAGGGGATGGGAATCTTGGGTTCTCCCAGCCAAGTCTGGCTGTCCAGCCATCCCTGCTGAGACACCAGACTTGGTGAGTGAGTCACCCTGGAGGTTCCAGCCCAGGTGAGTCCTCTGATGACTGCAGCCCTAGCTGACATGTGGGACGGAAGAATCACCTAGCTCAGCCTGGTCAGTTTTCTCACCGAGAGCACTGAAGTTTCTTCAGAGCCATTCACTGATTCTATCTGCCAAGTGCTCCCTCTGGGAGAAAACATGATTTGCCTGCCCTTATATTTCTGGGTGATGGGAAACTTTGTCTCCTATGTGGAAATTCTCTGCAACAAGGTCTTTATTGAAAATGCAATCTGTTCCCAAGGTTAGTCTCTTAATTACCTTCAGAGGCAGTATCTCCATACAGGGGGAAATTCTAGATGGGGAGGCCAGGGACTTCCGGCAGCAAGTCTGCTGTTTGACCTTAGACTTGTAGTCATCACTTCTATGGTGCTTTCCATGTTGTAAGTGTGCTTTGCACATATCAGCTCATTCAATCTACACAATAACTGAAGGAGGTAGGTTCTATTATTATCTCCATTTTACAGATGAGGAATTGAAGGCACAGAGACATTAAATAACTTGCCCAAAGTCACATAGCTAGCAAGGGATGATACCCATGTCTTCCCTGGGCACAATGATTTTGATTCTGAGATTCTAGAAACTCTTGGTTCTAGGAGTATGAGATTCAACATCTCAAGATTCTGATAGCCTAAGATTCCATGAGTTTGGATATCCTAGAATTCTCAGATGCCAAGATTCTAGAATTCTCTGATTCCAATTTGAAAAAGCAAATGCCTGCCATTTGTACGGATAGGGGTCAGGGCACATGGGGGGAATGGCACAGCTTGAACCCTCGGCCCTACTCAGCCCTCTGCTCCAACCATTAAAGAAGCAGCCTGCTGCCCCTTTAGGCTCTGACTTCATTTCTCTGAAACCTGAAACTTTTCTTGGAACTGGGAAACCCTTGGTGGTGTGAGAGAAGGAGAGAGACCTCCTTGCCCGAATATGCCTGCAGCATCTGCAGAGAGGCCAGAATAAGCAGTGAGAATGGGACTCGGAGTTCCCTGAGAATGATAACATTCTCTGCATCCCACAGACCCCAAACAAGCCACGTTGTCCTCGGGCTTCTGGGGCCTGAGGAGGGAGGGATGGGAGGTGGTGGAGGGATGGCGGGAAAAGTCCACCACGCTGGGTGTTGTGTTTCTGTTGGAGCAAGGGCCACGTAGCCAGTGGCCCCGGAATAGTTGGACGCTCTGGGACGGGAGGAAGGCCGCCCAAGGCCCTGAAGCAGGTCTGACCTGTTGTATTCTGCTGGCAAAGGTACCAGGTCAGGGTTGACATGTGGAAGCATTTAGGAGCCCGGGAGGTTGGGTGCAGCTGAATGAAAGGTCCTGGAGGGGCTGGGGGCCCAGAGGTTACTTACCCCAGTGGCCTCATTCTACAGACAGTGAAACTGAGGAGAAGAGAGTCACTGCCAGGGTGCATTTAGCATAAAGCCTCTGGAATCTACTCCAATGCACTCAAACCCCTGTGCTTCAGCTGCGCCAGAGTAGTGCCTTTAACCAAAACACGTTGTCACCTCTGGCCTTTGCTCATGTTGTGCACTCTGCCAGGAAGGCCCTTCCACTCCTTTTTTGTCTGTCGAAACACTTACCTTTCAAGGCCCAACCTAGATGCTGCTTCCTTCAGGAAGCCTTCCTCTATCCCTCCACTCTCTCTGATATTCCTTTGCTTTCTCCTCTGAGTGCTGAGAGCACTTCATCTGCTCTTCTATTTTGCAGCATGCCACTTTTTCCTTTAAGGTAATAATAATAGTTACTATTTTTGTTCAGCTACTAGAGAGCAGTCAGTTTATATACATCCTCTTATTTAATTCTACAAGAATCATTTTCAGTAGATAAGGAGATTGAAGCCCTGAGAGAAAGAGATCAGGAACCAGGTCAGGGTTGACAGGTGCATTTAGGATTCCAGGAGATTGGGAGAATGAAGCAGAACAAAATGTTCTGGAGGGGCGGTGGGCCTGGGGTCATCCACCCAGGAAGTCCCAGAGAAGACCTCCCTAAAGTTCACTCATCTCCAAGGATGTGGCGCTTGCTTATGCCACTTTTAATATATCATCTACACATCTGTCCCCCCACTGTCAGGTTTCCAAGACAGGGCTCCTGCCTTCCTTGCTCATTGAGCTCTCTCCAGGGCCTGGCCCAAAGAAAGTGCTCAGCAAAAGTTGGGTTACTGATGGACTCTGAGGCCATACCAGCTGGAATGTTTTTTAGGACCACAGTAGGAGTCCAGGTGGTGATTGTCCAGGGTGTTTGGGCCCTCCATTTTTCTTGGAGACTGCTTCCGGGAAGATGGGAGCTGACCCAGTCCCTGAAAGATGGGATAAGAGGAGAATGGAGATTGTAGTGCAGGGTAGAATGAACATGCAGGGGTTGGAGAGATGTGCTCAGCTGCAGTGGAAGCTCTTGATGATGCTGAAAATGGAGAGCCACAGGGCACAGGTGGAAAAGTACCAGGAATTGACTGGAGAAGCACTGGGGATCCATGGAGGGTTCTTGGGTGGAAGGAAAGTGATAGAGATTCTCAGGGATCCCAGGAAGGAGCTTTGCCAGACATCTTTTCTGGCCTTTCCCAAGGCATTTGCCCCTGCTTTCAGTGACAAGGACCTCACCACCTCCCAGAGCAGCCAGAGAAATTCATTGCTCTTTGTACTGCTTCTTTGTGCTCAGGTTATTAAGTCAGCATCAGAAGGACCATCATGGTAGCTAGAGAGCTCTGGCCCGTGGGTGCCTCGTAGCCTCACTGGAGGATGATGTAGTTTGTTTCCTGGAGGAATTCATGGGGTAGAGGCACCTGGAGGTGATGACGGGGTGAACCTGGGTTGGGGAAAGGTCAGGGGGCCTTTCCAGGTAGGGGAGACCATTTAATTCCTCATTGCTGACTGACTGGGTACCAGGTGCCATGGTCACAGTGCTGGACAGTGCGTCTAGAGTTACCCTATCTTCTGTTCATGGTGGGTAGCCTCAGTTACAGTTTCCAAGCTAACAACTGTGCACAATGTTCACACAAGGGCTTTGGGATCAGATAGGCCTATCTTACCACCTACCTGCCAGGTGCCTTTACACAAATAATTTAATCTCTTTAAACCTCAGTTTCCAGTTTCCTTGTGTGTAACATGGAGATAAAGCTATCTGTTTTGCAGAAGAGTCAAGCATTCGGCTCATAAGGAATGCTCAGTAAGTGATGGCCACCCCTATTGTTATCTCATCCTCACCCCAATCTCACCCATCTCACCTCTCCACCTGGGGATCTCATGTCTTCCTTAGGGGTCATCACAGTCCATGTATCGATGAATACAAGCCTCCATCTGCTGTGAGATCTTTTTGGAGCTGCAGTCTGGCTGTCCAGCTACCTCCTGGCCAGTGATTCCTGGAATTCAAACCAGGAGCCTGAACAAACTCTCAAAGTTGTTTGATTCTCTGATTGCCTGCTTTCCTTTCCTGTCTCTTTTTCAAAACCCTCTCCCTTCTCTTCCCTCACATGTCTGCTCTAACATCAAGGAACGTTGTTTTCAGTCCCTTCAGTGTGACTCCACTTGCTCTCCTGCCTCAGAACCTTTGCTCAACCTCATGTTCCTGCTTGGAACACTTTCCCCTTCTCCCTCTCCCTTTCCTCTTCCCAGCTGCCTCTTACTTTTCCTCTGGGTTTGGATGTCATCTCCTGAGACCAGATGATCCGAATGCTGCGGCTATTTCCCAAGGCTATGCAAGGGCTTGGGAGAGAAGCAGCATCTTCAAACATTCTGGTGGGTGGGTAGATGGGAGGCCACTCATTCATTCATTCATTCATTCTGCAAATATCATGGACCTCATATTCTGGACAGGTCCTATGCTGGACCTGGGGTCTTCAGGGGAAGATAGTATTGCATAGGTTTAAGAGCAGGGATTTTGGTGTTTGCCTGACTAAAGGTGACTCCTGATTCTGCTGCTTCACAACTTTGTGACCTTGGGCAACTCATCTAGCCTCTCTGAGCTATGGATTCCACATCTGATAAATGAGGAAAACATGGGCCTTGGATTTCTGTGAAGGTGAATAGGGATAATCCATATTAAGTGGTTGGTTGAGCTCATCACGGAGCTTGGTGACTGCTACTGCAGAGTCTCAGCTTCATGGCTGCAGGGTAAGATGACAACAGCGATGAAGAATAAGACACAGTTCTGTGCCTTTGAGAGTCTCTGGATCTGGTGCTGGAAACTGGCCTATAAACAGAAAATGATAATCAGGGGATGGTAGGAGCCAAGAGAACTGTGTGCAGGTGGAGTTAGGACTTGGACCCAGGTCTCTGACCACAGCATTGTGCTCTTCAGAGCAGTGACATCAAAAATTAAACGTGTGTTTTACTAGACTGTGAACTCCCTGAGGGCACAGGATCATGCACACAAGAGTGATGAATGACTGAATGAATGCATGAGCTTATGAATGAATAGATGGAGAGACAGGTGGCTGGAAGGGTGGCTAGATGGATGGGAGGGTCCATGAGTGAAGGGATGATGGATTGGGAGAAGAAACAGCCTCCGCTCTGCCCAAGTCAGTTAATCCTTTTAAACCTTAGTTCCTTCAGCTCTAAAATGGGGTGTTACCCATATAGACTATAGGGGTTGTGTGGGGGATTTAATGAGATAATGCCAGCAAAGCCCTTGGCATTGGATAAGGAATGCTGCTTTTAGGCAAAGAAGCAGGATGAGGTCTTGAACTGGGGTTGGTGCTGCTGACCAGCCACTGCAGACCAGGCCTTGCCTGCTCAAGCCTTCTAAATCCTCTCTGGCCGACAAGCACACTGTCCTCTGAGGGGGAGAGAATCCAGTGTTTGAGGGAGATAGGACTATCTGTCCAGCTATGCAGCTATGTGAGCAGCTTCTTGCAAAGCCATCCTGACTGGCTAGGACTTAGCCTTCAGGTCAGCTTGGCTTCTTTGGAGAAAATCCGTCACTGTCTTCACTGCTGGGAAGGGTCTCTGTCTCTAGAAGAGCTCTCCTTACTGAAAGGAGAGGCATTCCTCACTGGCTCAGAAGGCATCTTCAGCCCAGCTTAGGTCTGCAGGGCTCAGGGAGCAGTTTGTTACTGGATGTGGGAGTTATTCATGTAGCAAAAAGTTTGTGCATGAGTGGGAAGTCAGTGGTAATACCAGTCCCATCTACAGGCCCAGAATCCAACACTTTGACAAGTCTCTCCCTCTCCCTCCCCCTGCTTAACAATTTCTCCACTTCAGCTTCCTTACAAGCTTTGGGAGGTAAAATTGGCAGGGGTTTTCCTGATCATTTGTCAGAAGAGGAAACTGAGGCCCAGGGAAGGGGGAGTGACCTGCCCAAGGTCACAAGCAAGCCCAGGGCAGTCTTATTTGTCCTGCACCCGTGGGAGGGGCCTTCTTGGTCAAGCGGACACACATGGTCACCTCCAGCTTCCTGAGGAGCCACAAGGTGTTGGTTACACTGTACTCAGTGGCCTTTAGGTGAACCTTCCACTCTTCGGTTGTCCATCTTCCATTTTGAGGATTTTCTCTGCATCTTGCCTCGCATAGTCTCAGGAGAGCTGGACTATGTGTGGCCTTCTTTGTCTACTACAGGCAGGATGTAAAGGGTGACTGTAAAAGGAGCTGAAGGAGGCTTCAAGGGATTCCTTTGTGGGGAAAATGTCTAAGCACAGAGCCATAGGGCACCAAGGAAGGTGATGACTGGGAATCCTGGGGGAAAGATGGGAGGAAGGTCCTGCCTCATCCTCCTTAGGAACAGCATAGAGTCCCAGTTAAGAGCACTTGGGAGCCAAGCATGCAAGGTTCACATCCCTACTCCTCTGTTTTTAACTGTGGGAATGTTATTTACATCTCTGTGCCTTGATGTGATGGTGAACTTCATGGGTCAACTTGGCTAGGTTATGGTGTTCAGGTGCTTGGTCAAGCAACATCAGTCTGATTGTTTCTGAGAAGGTATCTCATGGTTGGGTTTGCATCTATAATCAGTTGATTGCATCCACAGCTGATTGCATCTACAAAGATTGCTCCCAGCAATGTGGGAAATTTCATCATCCAATTGGTTGGAGGCTTTAAAAGTCAGAACTGAAAATTTTCAGACATCAGAAAGAATTTCTGCCTCCTCTTCAGTCAGCCAGCTTCTCCTGGGGAATGGAACCTCACCTTTATTGGAGTTTCCAACTTGTGGCCTGGACTATGGAATTTGGACTTGCCAATGCCCATGGCTGGATGAGCCAATTCCTTTAATAAATCCATTCATCCATCCGTCCATCCGTCCGTCTGTCCATCCACTCATCCATCCTCCGTCCATCCATCCTGTCAGTTCTGTTTCTCTGAAGAACCCTGACTAATAGACTCAGTTATCTCAGACTAAAAATAGGCTTAGGGAAGCAAACTTGGCCCAGTGGTTAGGGTATCTGCCTACCACATGGGAGATCCGCGTGGGAGATCCGCGGTTCAAGCCCTGGGCCTCCTTGACCTGTGTGGAGCTAGCCCATGCGCAGTGCTGATGTGCACAAGGAGTGCCGTGCCACGCAGGGGTGTCCCCCACGTAGGGGAGCCCCATGCGCAAGGAGTGTGCCCCGTAAGGAGAGCTGCCCAGCAGGAAAGAAAGTGCAGCCTGCCCAAGAATGGCGCTGCACACACAGAGAGCTGACACAACAAGACGATGCAGCAAAAAGAAACACAGATTCCCAGTGCTGCTGATAAGGATAGAAGCGGTCACAGAAGAACACAGAGCGAAAGGAGACAGAGAGCAGACAACTGGGGGGGGGGCGAGAAATAAATAAAAATAGGTTTAATCATGAGTACCTACCTCATTGGCCTGTTGAGAGGTTTAAATGAGGTAATACAGGCAAAATACCTACAAAGTCTTCAACACTCAGAAAACATTAGATAATATCATGATTTGCCATCTCCTGGCCAGCATGGAGGGAGACAGATCTTTTACAATCAATTCTTCTTCTCCTTGGGGAGGTCCACAGCTCATAGGTTACATGGGCGAGGTAAGAATGGCCATGCCCTCCTTCTTCCAGAATTGAAGAGGGAAGCAGGCGGGCTTGAAGACTGCGGGGTGGGGCTGAGGGGCAGCAGTCTCAACAGCCTCATGCCCGGCCAGTCCCTAGTGATAAATCACCAATGTGTTTTTAATGATCCTTTAAAACTCTTGGCTGCATGCCCATCCTGGAAGGGCCATCTCAGCCCTTGTCAGGCCATGGCAGATCAGAGGGAAGCTTTCACATCACTTATTGAGGGTGGCTTCTTTTATTCCATTATTTTCATAATAGACTCATTGACAAAATATTGTTCTTGGCCCCAGCTAGGACCCTCTACTTGTATTCAGAGGTAACAGGCTGCCCTTGGCCAGGGAACTGCAAGCTTCCCATCAGGGGGAGGCGGGGCATGAGGGATCAGCAATTTCTTGTCCACCAGGGCGTGACTTTTGCAGGGTGAGAAAGGAGGGAGTGAGTCTGGCCCGGCCAGGAGCCTGCTTTTAGTGAACTGCAGGCCTGGGTCTGAGCTCCACTCTACTCAACATTGAAGGCAGAGAAATAAGGCAGATGGGGAGAGGGACGGGGGTATGCATTCTTCCAGATCATCCTTCCTTTCATTTAGCAGTCATTTTCATTGAGCACACATGTCAGCATTGTGCCCACCACACACACTGTCCGAGGTTGGAGGGTTTCAGAACCATCTGGGTCAGTGATTGTCAAACTGTGCTTCATGGGACCATGGGACTCCTCAGAAATGATACTGAGAACCATGGAGAGGTGGAGTAGAGGAGTGGGGCTCTGGTCCTCCCATCCTACCATCATCCCAAGAAGCCCTGATTTTATTTTGCTTTTACACTGGGCTTCCTTGTAAGGTTTAATTTGAATAAAGCATTTGGCTGGGTAAAAGTTTGAATACCACTGGTTAATTCTCTAATTTACAGAATGGGAAACTGAGGCACAGAGTGGGAACAGACTTGCCTAAGGTCACATAGAGACATTTGCAGAGTAAGGACACAGTTTTCTTGTCCCCTACAGGAGCCCCTAGTTGTGTGAGGAGCTAGAACTGGTAAGTGAACTAGGCAGAGGACAAGAAACATTGGTTTGGAACCCAGTTTGCAGATGGCTTCCCAGGTCATGAACTTCCTTATGTGAGCTCTGTCTAGGTGTGTGTCTCTGTATGTGTGTGTGGCCCAGAAGCTGCACCCTCCCAGGAGTCCTGATTCTCTTCAGCTCAGTTGAAAGGGTCTCCACTAGTGTACAACCATAGCAGGGAGCATCACCTGTGGGAGTCCAGCTACCCCTTGAGAGTCAGCTTCCTCAGTCCCCATGGGAGAAGAATTCAAGGTTTAGGAACTTTGGACCTACTGGGGAAAGCAGCACTGGGGGAAAGTCTCAGGAGGAAACAGATGGCATGCTCAAACTAGTTAATGGAGGTGAGTTTTTGAAAGGGATTCTTTCCAAAGGTGTGGGCAGGGTTCAGGAAGGGCAAGGAAGGATGGTGCAGTGTCCTGGGGCTGGTAAATTCAGGAAGCTGTTAACACCTCTAGATGAGGTGAGGCAAAGGCGAGGAGTGGTCACAGGATTCCAGAGAGACTGTGTATGGAAGGGGGTCCTGACGGGGGCGGGGGCGGGAGATTTCCTGTAAGGGATGAGACCAACTCCCCATGACCCAGCTGGGGGGAGCTGTGGACTAAGCGCCCCTCTCCTCCCTCCCTCTGCTCTCTCCATTGTCTGAACCCACTCAGTAGCTGAAGGGCAAGGAAGCCCATGCTCTTTCCATACAGGCCAGCATGTGGGCCCAGAGCAGGTGGGAGAAGGGTGGAAGGTGGATGTGGAGGGGCACTGGGAGATGGTAAGCTCAAAATCAAGCCAGTAGAAGGCCTCAGGGCTGTTGAATTACACAAAAACAAACCACTAAAGGCTCTTGTAGCAGTTTGGACATTGTATGTGAATGACAACGGGAAGGCTTAACAGAATATCCATTTCCTGACCCTTACTCCCTAGCAACTTCTTACAGTCAGTGGTTTGCATGCAATTTGGTTTGCTTTGTGGCAGATGATACTCCTGCTGAGAGGTGCTCCTCCTGCCTTCCCCCATCTCCACTGTTGAGTCTTCATCCAAATTGCCTGTGCCCTTCTGATTGCACAATTCAGGAACTGTAACATCTGCCTGCTCCATCCTCATGCTCCCAGAGATGCAGAGTAACTTGGATGTTGGAGAAGGAACAAGTAGTGTAGTCTTTATTTAACCTTCACAGCAGGGTGGAACAGATATTGGCATGGCCAGTACCAGGACCCAGGATGTCTTGGTCCCACCCGTGTGACTTCTTGCTAAAGCCTTTACATCACCTCTCTGTGCACATCTGATCTCTGTCTCTGTCTCACTCCATTTCTCTCCTCCTCTCTATACGTATCCTCTTTCACTCCCTTCCTCCATCCTTGAAGATTTGAGGCCCAGCTCATTCAGTCAAGAGCTTGCCTCCTCCTCACCCTCCAGCATCCTACTGCCCAGTCTTCCTGCCTCCCTGAGAAGATGGGTGGTTTTTGACCCTGTAGCTGGAGAGAAACCTCAGGCATCATAAATCTCTACCAGCCCTGTCAGTTTGGTGGTGGTAGTGGTGGTGGTGGTGGTGATGGGGCAGACTGGTGGGAAGCAGACCCCTGCTAAGGGAGAGGAGCCCACCCAGTCCCATCCAATTCTCATCCAATAAAAATTGTGTGCCGACTCCTTTGCACACAGTAAAAAACCCATTTAATTACCACAACAATCATGTTCAGGAGGCATTATTCCCATTTTTGCAGAGGAGGAATCTGATACAAAGAGAGTTCAAGCAACTTATCCAAGATTGCATAGCTCTCTGTCACAGAGGTAGGACCTGAACTGAGATAGATGTCTGCAAAGCTCTTTCCAGCCAACTTAGGTAGACCAGAGAGTTCCTGGTCCCTGGAAGCCAGAAAGCAGAGAAGAATGAATGGCCAGCTCTCATGGAGAGAGCATTGTTCTGGGGAAGGTTATTTCCTGCTCTGAGATGCTACAATTCTAGGACTTGGTTCTGATTCAGATATTCTCTGATTGACATGTGCCTCCTGGAAGGAGGTCTGGCCATACGTATGGGGGAGGCAGGAGCCCTGGTGGCCCGAGTGGGGAGAATGGGAAAGAGGGTGGTACACTAGTGAGAATGGAGAAGGCAGGTAGTGAGTTCACTTTTCCTTTCCTGTTTAAAAATACTCTCAGAGGAAGCAGATGTAACTCAAGTAGTTGAGCGCCTACTTCCCATGTAGGAGGTCCCAGGTTCCATCCCTGTTACCTCCTGAAAACAAACAAACAAACAAGTAAAAAAACCAACTCTCATTGGGGAGCAGATGTAGCCCAGTGGTTGAGCACCTTCTTCCCATGTGCAAGGTCCTGGGTTCAATCCCCGGTATCTCCTTTAAAAAAATACATTCAGTTCTGAACAGAATGTCACTAGGGTGACAATGTGCTCTTTACATATTGCAAAGAAACAAGCCCAAGGGGGAAGGAGGAGGGCTGGGTTTATATCTTGTTGCTGCTGCAGGGTTCTGGTATGACTTTGGGCATGCTTTCCCATCTGTTTAATAAGAAATTGGGGAGGCTCATTGCTGAGCACCCTTTGGGTTCTGATGGTCAGTGCTCTGGGAGAAGTAGGTTTGCATTTGTGTGAGCTGGTGGCTACAACTTGGAGGTCTGTCACTTTGGAGGTAATGGAGGTGACTTGGTTTCTTCCTGTTCTCACCAGTTCACATATTTCCTTTCTCCCATGTGCCTTCCTTCCAAGGACTCTCCTTACCCAGTTAATTATCTCAAAGCTAGAGGTGGTTCCAGAGAAGGAGGAGGGCTAGCTGGCATGGAGATAGGGACTCTCCATCTAGGGAGCAGCAGAAAGGAGAAGGGGCCTGGCCCATCCCGATCCCTCCTGGGCTACGAGACAGCCTCAAGTTCTCTGCAGAGCCTGGAGAGCCGTCCAGCTGGCACAGTCAGGGTCCCTGCTGCTGGGACCAGAGAGCGATTTCATTACACTAGTGAGTGGAAGTAAGAAGGCGGTGCTAGGGCACATGGTGCTTGCCTCTGTTATTTATTGTTCCTTAACTAGCCACCCCAAAACATAGGGGCTTGTGGCAATAGCCACCATTTATAAAACTGGGGGTTGGCAACCTGGGCTGGGCTCAGCTTGGTGGTTCTTCAGCTGGCACCTTATTTCTTGGGCACTCTCATTTTTGCATGCTGGTTCTCTGTCTCAGATCACTGGTTCTGAGGGGGACCCACTGCCATGTCGTGAGCAGTCCTATGGAGAGGCCACGTGGTAAGGAACTGAAGCCTCCAGCCAATAGCCAGCAGAGAGCTGAGGCCTACCAAACCACAGCGGAGCTTGGAGGGGGATTCTCCAGTCTCTGTTAAGCCTTGAGATGACCAGTCCCAGCTCACTGCTTCACTGCAACGTCTTGAGTGAGGCAGACCCATTCAGCTAGGCTGCTCTCAGATTCCATGTGAGATAATGTTGTTGTCAGCTGCTTCAGGGTAATTTGTCATGCAGCAACATAAAGAACTAAAATGTTGATGCATCTGTGGTCAGATGGCAGTGACGGCCTTACACGTGTGGCGTTAGCTGGCTGATGCTTAGGGGGACAAGGGCACTTGGGCATCTAGCAGGCTAGCTTGCGACTCTTTGCAGTCACAGCACTCCCAAAGCAGCACACCAGGCCAAGGCCCAACGTGTAAGCACCTTTTAAGCCTCTGCTTGCATCATGTTTGCTAAAGACCCATTGGCCGAAGCAAGTCACATTGCCACCCCAGATTCAAGGGATGAGGAAACAGACTCCATCTCTTGATAGGAGGGGAAGAATTTGTGGCCACTTTTGCAGTTATAGAACTTGAGGCTCATGTACAAATTCCCATTGTTCTAAACATTTCTTCACTTCTTCTGCGCTCTTGACCTACCTCCCTTTTGTTAGATTCCGCATCTCAATCAACAAACCTTTACTGAACCCCTGTTATGTTCTAGGTGTTTTCACAGTCACAGTCGTACTTAATCCCTAATAACAGTCCTTGCAGAGTGACCCCACTCACGGGTGAGGAATAGAGGTTGAGAAAGACAAGCCAAAGCCCAAAAGCTGGTGGTTGACCAAGCCAGGATTCAAACCCAGGACTAGGAACTCCTAGTTTGGCATTAATTCTATTTTCTCTGTCAACATGCCCAGAACTTCCCATTTAACTTGGTTTTTCAGACACACAGAGGCAGAGTCTGTGTGAAGGCTGGTCCCTGCCCAGGTTCCTTCCTGAAATCGCTGGCCTGGGACAGCCAGTTGGGGTGGAAGGGCAACAGTCTGGGGCAAGAGGTTTCGGCAGAATGAATCAACTCCAGGGGGCGACAAAGGCCAAGGTGCCTCCTCATCGTCACCCCTCGCTCCTTTCCCTCTTTCCTCGCCCCCTCTGTCCTCTGAGAAGAGGCAGATGCCACATCAGCAGGGAGAACTGTCAGCTTCAGGTGTAAGAAGCCAGCGGCAGGGGTAGAGTGGGGGAGGAGACGGGAGAGGAGAGGAAGGGGTGGGGAGGGAGGAGGAGGAGGGAGAAGAGAGAGGCGTGAGGGGCAAAAACAGAGGAAACGCAGTAAAGAGACACAGAAAGAAAATTAAGGAGGCCTGAGACAGAAAGAGGTGGAGAGAAAGAAAAGAGAGGGAGGGATGGGACTAGAGAGAGAGACAGGGAGTCGGAGATGCCTGGAGAGAGAAGGGGGACCAGACAGAGAGGATGAAGAGAGAAGGAGGGAGTCAGCAGAGGGGTGAGATGAAGGGGCCTGGAGGGGGGAGCCAGCGGCTTCAGTCCCACGCACTGTGGCATCGTGGCAGGTCCCTTCACCTCTCAGAGCCCCGTGTCCTCGTCAGCGCAAAGGGGCTGCTGTACAGAGCTGCAGTGAGGGTGAAATGAAGAGATTTGTGTGAGCACTTTGGAAACTGTGAAGTTCTTTATAAATATTCGTGAATATTATTGATAGTATCATCATCATCATCATTGTTCTGTCAAGGTGGGAAAATACCATGCTAGAAATGACGGGCTGAGAGGTGCTAATGGAATATTTAACACCTCTTCTTTACCGAGCAGCTTCATGTAAAGTGAAACACTGCGGTTTCTTGTTACAGTGCTCTTTGTGAGATCCCTCTTTGATTTAATTGTACTTGCGGGGAGGGAATTGCCACATTAAAGGTTCATAATTGAGAAAAACCACTGATTATACACAATCGCTCCTACAATTACTTTTGTTTTGGGATTACAGCGTAAGTTTGAGTGTATAATGTAAATACGCTGTTGGATCCCTTTAGATCACCAGCGGTTAGGCAGAGCATCACGGACTGTGCGGCTTTTTGCGTCCTGTGTGTGTAAACTTTATTTCTTCAGGATTAACAGTATAATCTCAAGTCACAAAGAAGGATATCAGCGTTTGTGAGCATTTCTGTTTTGGATAAATGCAGAGTTCCTCCTCACCACAGTTAATTGTACTGCCTGTTGCTGGAAGTTAAACAGCTTTTCTTGAAGGTTTGCTGGAAGCTGTTTGACAGATAGGTGTTTAGTGCCTAAGTTACAGTACTTGATTGATCAATTTGTCAGACCCACCTCACACCCTTAGAAAATTCTATGATCTCTTCCTTGAGACTGGGCAATTTTTACTTCCAGTAACTGCACTGACTGGCATAAATAGGAATTTTCTTTTGCATCACAATGAAATCTTTTTGTAGACATTTAAAGCAACATTAGGGACCCAAATTTAAGTTAATAGTCAACTCTGAGTGCTATTATCTTTGTAAATCACACAATGGCAGTAACATTGTGCAACTATCTGATAACTTACTTCCACTTGGAGGCTCCAGTTATTGTAAGACAATCATTTCAGAAACTAAAGTGTGAAAAAAGAAATCCAGGAAATCCTACTGACCAAGAACAGTGGAATTGGCCTGGGAGAGCCTGTTGATGAGAGAGAAAACCAAACGTTTTGAAAAGGTCCCAATGATATCTAGTATGTTATAACAATTCAAAATGGATACTTGGGATGTTTGCCTCTAAATGAATGCGATGCTATGCCTACAATACTCACTGCTACCATACTGCAGTAGTGTCTTAAATAGACCAAATGTCTGAACTATGGTCTTTTTCCATGTCACCAATTAAGTGTCAGAGGTTCATGCACTGTATCTAGCCAATTACACCCCCACCCCTGCCATTAAAATAAGAATCCACGTTAAGTGACGTTTCTTAGGGGAGTGTAGCACGGTGGTCAGCCAGCCTGGTTTGAATCGTGACTCTGGCACTTACTAGTGGTGTGACTTTGGATGAGTTACACTAGGGCTGTGGCATTTTGTATTCGTAGCACACTCCCCACCTTACCAAGAGCTCTCTGACTGCACACCTCTTGGTGCCTACACACGATGGCATGGGGTTAATGCTTTAGCTCAGTGTGAGCTGTGACGGTCAGGAAGCATAGTTCATGGCTGGACTGACCCTTTGCGCTGGGACAACTATCAATCCATGACAACACAATAGTAGTAGCCACTGTATATTGAACATGCACTCAATACCCATCTCAGTACCAGATCTTTTAATCTTCTACGCTCTTGACCAACCTCCCCTTTTAGCAATCCTGTGATGTCAGTATCATTATTACGCTAATTTTACAGAGGAGGAAATCCAAAGAGCTGTGAGAAGATCAAGTGAGTTAATGCATAAAACTTGTTTTACATGGCTCCTGGGACACACAGCAAGTGCTCATTATTTACAGTGCTTATTTACAGATGGGGAAACAGCAGTTCAAAGTGTTGGATGGGAAGGCTGGCCTATAATCTTGAAAAGTATGAAGTGGAGAAGTGCAAGGGCTGTGGAAGTACAGAAGAGGGACCAATTAATTCTTCTTGGGGAGGGAATCAAGGAAGGCTCCCTGGAGGAGGCAAAATTCAAACTGGATCATAAAGGATAAGTAGGAGTGGCAGAGTATATTGCTTGTTTTTCCATTTCTGTTCTTGTCTTCCTTTTAATAATGGAAATACTCTTTTCAAATTGTAGCAGAACACATGGACACCCAACTAGAGATTATACTTCCAGCTTTCCCTGCAGCTAGGTGAAGCCATTTGACTGAGTCTCTACTAATTAAACGCGAGTGGAAGTGAAATTGCTTGCCATACTTCCCATGGGCTGGAATGTGGACATAGTATGTGTGGCTAGTTTTGGCTGTGAGGGGATAACAGTAACAAAAGACCAGGAGCCTGGATGGTTTTGGGGAGCACAACTGTCCTGCTCGCATTGGATCCTGTGCCTATCCCCATACCATTACATGACAGACACATAAACTTCTATCCAATTGGAACCACTGTATTATTGGCTCTTTTACCTGAACCCTATTATTTATTCTGAAACCAAAATAGTATACTAGATAAAGAAAGGGAAGACTTGTAGGGGCAGAAGGAATAGCATGTCCAAAGAGGTAAAGAGTGAAAGAAGTTGGAAAGCTTTGGGAAACTTTCTTATAGTATTTAGGGATCAAATGAGATAATACATGTATAGACAGCGCTTATTATAGTATCTGACACATACTAAGTTCTCAACAGATGAAAGTCCTATTTTCTCAGAGTCTTATCTATAAAATATGTATGATGAAAACATAGATCTGGACCTTTGTGTTTTAAGTGATGATAACCAACCTGGAAAAATTCTATTGGGAGCAAGATTTCAAAGAAAAAAACAGTTATCAAGGGATGAATGAGAACCCTGCCTTCCCACTGATTTAAGTAATTTATCTTAACAAACCTCTGATGCTCTCCTATCACTTATCCCTAGGCTAACACTTGTCCATCTTGCATAGTTGAGCCATAAAAAGTACTAGAAGTCCTTGATTGAGCTGTGGATATTCAGCTCGCCATACTTTTGCACAGACAGGTTTTTTGGGCTTTTCTTCTCCAAGGTCACTCCTTCTCCTTTACCCCCATGACTTTAAACAAACTCAGGTCTACTGAGACCTTCACTTACCTTTTGAGTGGGCATGCCTGCTTCTCTGTTTATTATGGCATTATTATACTCCCTCTCATTATTGGTTTAGGTGTCCTTTGTCTCTGGCAGATTGGGGGCTTTTCCAGGGCAGGGAGCAAGAATGTTTCATTTTTTATTTTCCCAGCATCTGGCCGTTGTAGGAGCTTGGTTCTTATCGGTTGAGTGAATGAGATGTTCTTGGGCAAACATGTTGAGTCAGAGAAGGGCAGAGGACTCCAGGGATGTTAGAAAGTCAGATATTAAAAAAAAAAAACAACCCACATGTTTCTTATCCACACAATAATGTCAAACTCCCACCATCTAGGCATTGTTACTTCTTTTTTTCTGTCTTCTTAATATGCTTTTTTTTTCTGGGGTGGAGAGTGTCTCTTTAAGGGGTGGCTGAAGCATGAAAAGAGCACTGGCCAGGTAAGTTCTAGGCTTAGCTCTGCCACTGACTTGATGGATAAATAAGGCAAGGGACTTTCTCCCTCTGAGTTCAGATTCCTCACCTGTAAAATGAGGCCAGGGAAACCCTTCTCACAACAGTGTTTGGAGAATTTAATAAGTATGAAATAGCAGCTCATAGGCTTTTGGAGAAATATTAGTCCATTAATTGTATCCTTTAAGCTGCTCCTATTCTCTGCCTTCTTGCTGTGAATTCCAGATTGTATAGTGATCAAGAGGGTGGATTTCTGAACCAAATTGGGTCACCTGCCACTTCTTAGCTGTGTGACCTTACACAAGTCCACTCACTATCTCTGTGATCCATTGTTCTCATCTTCAAAATGATGAGTGCTGACCTTAAAAGATTTCTGTGAAGGTTAAATATATATAATAACTAACCCATTCTAGTGCTTGGCACGAGGTAACCACTGCATAAGTATTTATCATTGTATTATTCCTCTTTCCTGGTAGAGGGAGGTACCAGGAAAGTTCCAGGCACCCGAGAGCATCCTGGGGGTCAGTGGTCAACAGAGGGTGAGGTAAAATGGGAGTTGGGGGCACCAATGGCAAGCTCCCTTCCGTGGTCTGGATTATTAGATCTTAACTTGGGAATCACTGCTTGCTGGGTTCACAAGGAATTTGCTCCTAAAATCAAAGAAGGAACTCAAGCTTGCAAACGATTTTCTTAGTAAGAAATTGTGGGGGTTGTATTCAAGGTTTCCTCTCTAAAATAATGTACTGCAACTCTCTTGCCTTTTGCAATGCTTGCTTGGACTTCAGAAATAAGAGTGGGGCCCTGGGCGTGCACCAGAAATTACGCACACCTTGCAGCCTGGGGTTCCCTGCTGTGGTCCCCACTCTGGACCCGCCAGGTCAGTGAACCATTGCTTGTTTCTATTGAGGTAGAAAAATGGCTCAGAACTCCTGTTATGGATAATGCAAATCCCCAGCTAATCCCAAGCTTCATATTAGCCAGTAATTTCCACTTCCCTAACTGCAGCTGAACCTTCACCAGCGCTTCCTGATGGGAGTCAGATTACCGTGGTTGCTCTTTCCAGGCAGGAACATTAGCAAGCACATTGCCTGGTACCAGGTGGGTACTCGGGACTCATTTGCTGAATGACTGATGGAGTAAGCACATAGTGATACTGCATAACGAGTTGTCATTGCAGAGTGCTGCGCGTTAACTATCTTTATTCTATACAATAACCCAAGAAGATGGAAATTGTTGTCCCCATTGTACAGATGAGAAAACTGAGTCTCAAACTTAATAGCCTTGTTAAGGCAGTGGGGGAGTCAGAAAATTGTGCAAGTTTGGAGGCAAAATGAAAGGCAGTTTAGTAGAGTGGAAACTATCTAGTTTAGGGAGCCCCGAATTCCCGCCAGCCTCGCCCAGGTTTCATCTGTGTGACCCTCAGTTAAGTCTTTCCCTCTCTCAGTCTTATTTCTGGCCATTCTGTTTTTGGTCTCCTAGGATTGTCAGAGTCCTCCCAGTTTTGTTCCAATCATTCTGAGTTCCCCAGGGCCTGGCTTTCCCAGGGACCTTGATGATGCCTTTGCTACTTTCTGTGACCCAGAGATGGCGCTGGGCACCGGCGCTGTCCCTCCGCCATCTCTCGCCCTCCCCCTAATCCTGTCCCTGCTCTCCCTTCCCATCTCTCGCCTTCCCGCAGTCCTCCCCTTCCTGCCCCCTCCCTCCTCCCCGCCCCCTCCCTCCTCCCGCCCCCTCCCTCCTCCCGCGCCCCGCCCGCGGCCGGCGGGGCGCGCTGGGTGGTCCGCGGCCGGGGGCGGGCGGTAGCCTGCAGGCGTAATTGGCATGCACGCCGTTGTAGCTGAGACCGCTTAATAAAGCATTACATATCTCACCGCTTCCATATTTCATTACCTCACGCGGAGCCTGTGAGAGGGCCCTAATGGGAGTCAGCTGTGTTTTTACTTTCTGTTGTCGGCCGGGGACGGGCTTCTCTGCGGATTCTTTGAAATGAAATAATGTGATGCACGCCGCGATAAGGGCCGGCCCGTAATGAGGCCCAGGCCGCCGGGCGGCTGCGATTGCTCCAGGTGTCGCATATTTGGGCTCCGAGGACCAGGAGGAGGAGGGGGCGGTGCCGGAGGAGGAAGGGGAGGGGGAAGAGGAGGGGGGGGAAAGGGGGGGGTTGGAGGGGGTAGGGGGGCAGGGAGGCGGCGGTGGGAGAAAAGCGGGATGGGGAAGGAGATACTCAGCGGGAGGTAGGGAAAGACTTTGGCTAGAGGGTCCTAGGAACCCGGGTTCAAATGCTGACTCCGCCCCTGATGATGCCAGTGGGAGAGCCCTTTGCTCACGCTGAGGGCTAACCGGCAGGGCTAACCCGCATAATGATAACACCCACCTGACAGGGTTGCAAGTGAAAGGGATTTAAAATGGGAAAAGGCAGCATATGGAAAAAATGGAGTCGTTTATTGAAAGGAACTGATGAGCACCCCACTCTGGACATGGCACCTGCCAATCATTCCATTGGATTATCACCGCAGCCTGGCTGGCTCAGTACTGTTAACCTGCCCTTTACAGAAGAAGAGATTGAAGGTCCGAGAGTCACACAGTAAATGATTGAGGGCAGTCCTGGGCATGAAGCCCTGGACAAAGAAAGGGGAAAGGAGGTAAAATTGGAGGGGAAAAGTTGGGCTGTTGTCATCTGACCTAACACCCTCGGGGAAAAGAGCTGGGTCTCTCCCTCCACCCTGTCCTCTGGGCCTCCTTGCCTGGGCCCAAGGCCTTTGCCTTTCTCACAGAGATGGGGGTGTATAGGCCTAGGGGGATGACAGGTGGTGCTGGACCTCGAAGGCGGGACAGAGGCTGGGTGCCGTGCAGAGCCTCAGAGCCCTGTTCTGAGGTGTCTCCTCACTCTGCTCAGAATCCCTTGAGTTAAAAATATTTCTTCATGTTTCAGTCCCACAGATTTAGAATCACCAGAAGTGTTGACTTTCTCTGTATACACTGTCTTCTCTCTTTTTTCTCGAAAATAAATTAGCCCCTCCATTTCTCTCAAATCCATCTGCTTTTTAAAAAAAGATTTATTTTATTTATTTCTCTCTCCACCTCCCCACCCCCCCCCCCCCCCCGCCCCCTCGTTGTCTGCTCTCTGTGTCCATTCACTGTGTGTTCTTCTGCATCTGCTTGCGTTATCAGGCAGCACTGGGAAACTGTGTCTCTTTTTTGTTGCATCATCTTGCTGTGTCAGCTCTCCATGTGTGCAGCGCCACTCCTGGGCAGGCTGCGCTTTTTTTCACACAGGACGGCTCTCCTTACGGGGTGCACACCTTGTGCGTGGGACACCCCTGCGTGGCACAGCACTCCTTGCACTCTGCAGCACCGCGCTTGGGCCAGCTCACTACAGGGGTCAGGAGGCCCTGGGGATCGAGCCCTAGACCCTCCATCTGGTAGGCAGACGCTGTATCAGTTGAGCCATGTCGTCTTCCCCCATCTGCTTCTCGCCAGCGCTCTTGCTACAATTAAGGTACACTGTAGGCATCTTTCTAAAATGCTGACCCAGTGCTGCTGCCCTCTGGGGCTCATTGCTCTCCAGGGTGTCCAGCTTGCCAGACAGCCCGTGGGGCCCTCCCTGCCTGCACTTACTCACCTCCCTCTCCTCTCCAGCTTCACCCCTGCCATGCCTCGTCACCCATCCTTTGCTCTGACAAACCAGGTGGCTAATCTTTCCCCACGCTCATCCATGATCTTGCTGGGCACTTGCTCACACCGTTCCCTCCATTGAAGTGCCCTTCCCCTGGGCACCCACCCGTGGAATCCTGCTCGCTCTTCAAGGCGCAGCACCACGACCCCATTCCGGGGAGTTTCCTCTCCATGTGCTCCTCTGCTGCCCCTGCTTTCCAGCTGGATATGCTCTCTTCCTTTCCTAGCCGCAGTTTCTCCACATGTACAAAGAGGGGGTGAAGAGGCTGATCGCTGAGAGCTGCACAGTTATGATGTGGTTGGGTGGTAGTTTCTTCTAGAAGGAGAAATGGATAGTTTGAGTTTAGCCGTGTGCTGGCTAGTAACCACATGGGTGCCAGGCCTCGTACTGGCACTTTGTATGCCTTCTGTACATGCATTGCTCAGGGTAGTGCACAGGGAACGGAGAAGCTGGGGTTTGAGGGCAGGTCTCCTGATCCCTGAGCCTGTGCATGCATGTGTTTACATGCCAGTGAATGTGTGTGTGCAGATGTGTGTGCATGTCTCTGTGCACATGTAAAATGATAGTACCCAGGATTGGTGGAGCACTTTGACCTTCTCAAAATTCTGTCACCTCGGGGAGCTCTTTAAGACAGGTCAGAAAGGAATAATGGGGAGCTAAAGGCACTGAAAGGTGAGGCAATTGCCTTAGTTACACAGCTGTTGGGAGGAGAGCATGGTGTGCAGGAGGAGACCCTCCCCTGGCCCAGAGAATGAAGTTGGACACTCTTGGTGAAGGATCCTTTGCACTTGGACTTCAGCCTAACTTGGCCAGTTTTGTTTCCCAAATGACCCTCTTCCTGCACCTAAACCCTGACTCCTTCTGCAGACAGGGCCTGCTTCTGTGTCTTTGCTCAGTCCCTTCTTTTGGAATGCTCTTCTCCAGTGCCTGCCTGTGGATGCCATACTCACCTTTCAAGCCTCACCTCAGATCTCCCCTCTCCACCCCCCCCCCCCCCATTTCATGCTGTGTATACATTCCCCTGGCCCAGTTTACAGTCTCAGAGCTTACCTTTCAAGATCATGAGCCCCTGAAGTAGGGACTGAACCTGACTCGTGGCCATCAGAAAGCTAGCTCTGCATAGGTACATACGATAAGCTTCTTGTAAATACCTGGCCAAGTGGAGTGTGCTTTCAGGATCACTGAGAATGTCTGCAAATCTAGCTCATAGAAGATGCTTGATAAATGGCAACTAACAGTGTTGTCATTATTTATTAGTATATTCTTGCGTTGGGGCAGGCTTTATGTTGCAATCTGTATTTTAAAAAATTCTTACAACATCTTTATAAGATGATGCTATAACCCTCATTTTACTTACTCAAGACTATGGAGCTAATAAGTGGCAGGGCCAGGGCTAAAATTCAGATCTATCTGGCTCCCAAGTTACGTCCTTTTTGCAGGCATCACACGGATCTTATTGCGAGTGCCTGTGTTCTATGTGCCTGTCAAATAGGGCTGCTTGTTTGATTAACATGCAAATGATTTTTGAGAGAGGGCTTAAGTGTAGTTCAGTCCCAGCCAGCCACAGCTGAGATTTGCAACCCAAGACCCGGTCCTTACCAACCGCCCTGCTATCAGGTTTTCATCTCTGGGGTGATTGACAGGTATTTTTTTCCCTCTTTGACCCAGAACTCCAGGCCCCCAATACTACTGAAATGTTTGCACAATCTTGAAGCATTTATTTAAAAGTTGCTTTTCCCCAAAGGGCCCAGCCTCAGCCAGATCCTGAGCCAGATCCAAAAAAACAAACAAACCCTATCTTTACAAGCTCCTCAGCTGGGCTGCGTGGGGCGGGTGGGGGTGGGGGGACCCCTGGGCCCTACCTTTCCTTTGGCTGGCTGACAGGCCCGCCCGGGGCTGCGAGGAGCCTGCCTGCCTGTTTACAACCCTTTCCAATTCACAGGCCAAACAGGAAAGGGGGTGGGAACTGGGAGAGGGGGCAAATGTCAGAAATCACAAATAACACATTTGCTCTTCGAAGTCCCAGGCGGTGGAGGAGATGTGATGGGGAGGTTGCCTGGGTTGGGTTTCTTGAGTGTTTGTCAGGGATAGAATGAGACCCTGGCCTCCATTTTGCAGGTCCCAGAACCAAGTGTTAAGTCCCCCACGTACTCCACAGCATCGTGGTTGGAAAAGGGTCCCTCAGATGGGTGGCAGAGGACCTAAGGGCTATACCTGACTTGTCTCCATCATGGTCTGTGAGCTTGGAAGATTCCCTTCTCAACCACCATGCTACCACTTGAGAGTGGGGAGAGGTCCATCTCCAGCCCCGGGACTATCTCCCTCTGAATAATAATAATGATTCTTCTGTAGTTTTCCCTTGGGAAAAGTGGGGGGCAGAGGAAGGCACCCCCATTCACCAAGGGCCTGTGGTGTGCCTGGTATTGTGCTTGGCACTTCACAGATATGGTCTCATTTGCTCATCTAGACCACGCTGAGAGGTCCTCGCTGCTATCCCTTTCTAGAGGCGAGGAAGCCAGGGCCAGAATTAGAACCCAGGGTCTGGCTGGCGCTCTCTTACCTGTCTGCTGCTGGCAAAGCACTATCATAGGCTGGTGGAAGGCCTCTTTGAGAACAAGGTCCAATGTGTGCAGAGTGTGGCCTGGCCTGGCTTTGTGTGCTCAGTGTCGGGACCAAGATGTAGGAAATAAATATATATATATGCACAAATGTAGCACATGTTTCTTGTAGAAAATCTGGAAAATAGATATACGCCCCTACCGCTCCACAGTCCCACTGCCCAGAGATCTGGCCATTGCTCAGAGGATATAAGTTATCAAATTAGCATCTGGTAGTTAAATTCCATGCAAAATAATTCCTGAAAATGAAAGACATTCACCGACGGGTGAGGTTTCAGAAACATCCCTGGGTCACACGTGGGTCCTGCCAACTCCATAGAAGTTTTTTAAAGGAAATGGATACCTCCAGATATACTAATACACATACAAGTGACCTACAGACAAGGATGTTGCTTATTATAGCATTGTTTATGTTGGCAAAATTGGAAGCTACCTAGTTGCTCATCCCTGGGAGCCTGGCTGATACAAAATGGGCCACAAACCACTGGAATATTAGGCAGCCAGGGAAAAAAAGTGAATATGTTCTCCCAGGTAGGGTGCTACGTGGGAAAAGCAAAGCACAAAACAGTATGTATGTGTGTATTTTCTTGTCTTTGTGAAGAAATACCCAAGAAACTTCTAACCGTGGTCAATCCTGGAAGGGTGAGCTGGGTGGCTGGGGGAAATGCTTTGCAGAAGGGAAAACTGAGGCTAGAGAGAGGCAGGTCCTCACCCACTTCTCATAGTCAGTGAGAGGCTGTCTGTCACAGATGGGCAAATTGAGAGCTGTGATTCAAGCCGATCCCCTGACGTGCTGCCAAAGAAGTGGGGTTCAAACATTGTGATTGATTTTCCTAAAGCTTTCCTTGTGGTAGCTTGGACTTAAGTACCCCAGAAAGACATGCCCATTCCTGTGGTGTGAATTCATTGTAAATAGGATTTTTTGATGAGGTTACCTCAGTTAAGGTGTGGCCAACTGAATCGGGATGAGTCTTTTTTTTTTTTTTTTTAAAGATTTATTTATTTATTTAATTTCCCCCCCTCCCCTGGTTGTCTGTTCTTGGTGTCTATTTGCTGGGTCTTGTTTCTTTGTCTGCTTCTGTTGTCGTCAGCGGCACGGGAAGTGTGGACAGAGCCATTCCTGGGCAGGCTGCTCTTTCTTTTCACGCTGGGCGGCTCTCCTTATGGGTGCACTCCTTGCGCGTGGGGCTCCCCCACGCGGGGGACACCCTTGCGTGGCAGGCACTCCTTGCATGCATCAGCACTGCACACGGGCCAGCTCCACACGGGTCAAGGAGGCCCGGGGTTTGAACCGCGGACCTCCCATATGGTAGACGGACGCCCTAACCACTGGGCCAAAGTCCGTTTCCCATCAGGATGAGTCTTAATCCTATTATTGGAGGCCTTATAGAGAAGGCCATGGAGAGAGAGGCCACAGAGAACAGCTAGAAGCGAGAAGTCAATGGAACTTGGAGGAGAAAGGAGAAGACACTTTCATGGCGTTCCCATGTGACAGAAAAGCCAAGCCCCATTAAAATAAGGAGCCTCACTTGTCAAATGCAGCTGCTTCCAAGAGCATGCTGTTCTTCTAAGTCTCCAGAATTTGCCATTTCTAAAACTTGATCCCCTTCGCCTCTCACTCACTCCCTTCCCTGCCCTCTCCCCCGCTTTGCAGGGGGGCAGTTTCCACCTCTTTTCTTGGGCCCAGATACGTTTTAGAGGAGTTCCCAGATGTTCCCCTGAGTGTGTTTGCACTTGGAGCGAGAGCCAGTGTGTGAGCTGTGAGGACAAGGGGCCTCTGGGAGGAGCTGTGCCACGGGCTCCTGAAGCCTTTCCTTGGCTGGAGTCACTGTCATGACAAACGAGCAATGTCCTCGTTTGATGTTTGTTCTAAAAGCAACTCAACTGCTTCTCTTCCTACTTTAAAAGAAAATAAAGTTAACTACATTTTGGAGAAGAGTGTTCATCAAAAACAGCTTTAAAGACGGATTTTATTACTTTAATTGTCTTTCCCACTGAAACTGTCCTGGTGAGGCTAGCTGCTGCTCTTCCATCTGTCCTAAATCTGAGTATTCCCAGTTTTGCTAAGGAAATATTACAGATGTGTTTGAAAGACTGGACAATTCACCTAAACTGCGTAGGAAATTACCTCCTTAATTATCCAGTAGAAGTATCTGTCAGCAGTCATGTTCATCTGATTATAGTACTGCAGTTTTATATCAAAATGATTTGCAGACTTTTATCTAACCTGCACTCATGTACAGATTATTAAAAGTTTTAAAATGTAACTGATTAATCAGTATTTGATCAATCATTGTCTTGATTTTTAAAATTAAAATGTATATTTCTAATCATATTTTAAAGTTGAGAGAGTTGGTTGAATGAATGTTTATTTTCCTGAAGGTATTTTTAAGATAAAGCTTCATAATATCCTGTAAACTTTGCCTATCTATGTAGTTTGATACGTATTGTCTTGTTTGAAAAGTCTTGTGTATTGTAACTGGTTTTATCCAAATTATCAAATAGTGGAAATTGTATTATTATGATCATGTAATTAAAAGTATTAACCAAGCGAAAAAAAAAAAAAAGGAACCCTAGAGATTGCTGGCCAGCTTGGAGATACCAATGCCAGGAGGAAGCAAGCCTTCTAGCCTCTGAGACCAGGAGCCAATAAATTCCTGTTGTATTTGTTTCAGCAGCTGGGAAACTAGAACACCCTTTTAATGTGCATTCCATACTGTGTGGGGTTCCCACTGGGTGTTATTGGCCGCTGCAGTTGGCTCTCTGATGCTTACTAGAAGAAACCAAACTGTTTACTGTCCTCCATGTCCACCTCCCTGCCCCAGCCCATACCACAGCCACTTAAGCTACCTGTCTGTCCTCACACAGACTAGGCAGTTCCACATCCTTCGGCTTTACCTTCAGTTCTCTGCCTGGAATACTTCCTGTGCCATCTGTGTTTTCTTTTTCTCTCGCCTCCCCCCCCCCCCAGTTGTCTGTTCTGTGTCTGTTTGCTTTGTGTTCTTCCGTGTCCACGTCCATTGTTGTATTGTTGTAGCGGCACCAGAAATCTGTGCCTATTCTTGTTGCGTCATCTTGTTATGTCAGCTCTCTGTGTGTGTGGTGCCATTCCTGGGCAGGCTGCATTTTCTTTCACACTGGGCAGCTCTCCTTACGAGGCGCACTCCTTCCACGTGGGGCTCCCCTACGCAGGGGACACCCCTGCGTGGCAGGGCACTCCTTGCGCCCATCAGCACTGCACGTGGGCCAGCTCCACACGGGTCAAGGAGGCCCAGGGTTTGAACCGCAGACCTCCCATGTGGTAGGCGGACGCCCTAACCACTGGGCCAAGTCTGCTCCCTCCTGTGCCATCTTGAAGCCCCAGTTTCCTCATCTGCAAAAGGGGACCCTATATGATAGGGGGTGTGAAAGTGCTTTGTGACCCCACAAAGTCTGAGCTGGCATATGTCAGGATTTCTGTTATGGGACTGTTTTCAGCTGGTGGGAGCTGCTGTTGAGTGATGGACCCATTCACTGGCTTCTCCTCCTCAGCCTGGCCAAACTCTCTGCAAACAGTTTGTACTGAGCTTGGACTGGGAGATGCGCTCTCACAGCTGTTTGTGGACACAGGCTGGGAGCTCTGGAAGAGGCAAAACAAGTATATATTTTGCTATCCTTTCCCTAAGCCAGCCCTCAAATCCTCACACATATATGATGGGGGACAGCCCGGGGAGCTGAAAGAGCAGGCCAGGTTCTACCTCCTCCCAGCTTGAGCTCTGGAGGGGCCAGGACCATGTCTGACCTACAGAGCCTAGCACAGAACCTGGCACTGAGCAGGCACTCACTAAATATGTGTCTATGAATGAACATGACCTTGGGCAAATTATTTCCAGCTTGAGCTCTGGAGGGGCCAGGACCATGTCTGACCTACAGAGCCTAGCACAGAACCTGGCACTGAGCAGGCACTCACTAAATATGTGTCTATGAATGAACATGACCTTGGGCAAATTATTTCCATTCTTTTAGTCTGTTTCCTCATTTGTAAAATGGGGATAACACTACTACTTACAGGGTCATAGAATTAAGGATAAGAATTCATAAAAAGTGCTTAGGATAGTGCCTGGCATATAATGATCATGAGCTCATGTACTTGGAGAAATGAAGGCTCAGATAATGTGAGTGTTTTGTTCAGCATCACACTGCTAGATAGTGGCAGACTAGGAATGAAATTCAGGGTTGCTTGATTCCAGAATCTGATATATTTACCACTATTGTATATCACCTGACATAGGGACTATTGGTTGGCCCACATCATCCACTTTAACTCTCCTTCAGTGTAATAGAACCTCCAATTTTTAGTTGCACACATGGTGATCTAGAATAAAAACTCCATCTTCCAGCCTCCTTTGCAGCTAGGTGTGGCTGTGTAATTAAGTTCTGGCCAAATATTGAAGATACATGTGGATCTCCCAGAAAGTGCCCTTAAAGGGAGTGGGTATATGTATCCTCTCCCCTTCCTGCTTTATTTATTTTTTTTTAAGATTTATTTATTTATTTATTACTCTCTCCCCGCCCCGCCCCCGGTTGTCTGTTCTCTGTGTCTATTTGCTGCATCTTCTTCTTTGTCTGCTTCTGTTGTCGGCAGCATGGGAATCTGTGTTTCTTTATGTTGCGTCATCTTGCTGTGTCAGCTCTCTGTGTGTGTGGCACCATTCCTGGGCAGGCTGCACTTTCTTTCGCTCTGGGCGGCTCTCCTTTCGGGGCGCACTTCTTGCACGGGGGACACCACTGCATGGCACGGCACTCCTTGCGTGCATCAGCATTGAGCGTGGGCCAGCTCCACACGGGTCAAGGAGGCCCGGGGTTTGAACCACGGACCTCCTATGTGGTAGATGGATGCCCTAACCACTGGGCCAAGTCCGCTGCCCTCCCCTTCCTGCTTTATGATGGTTGGAATTGTCCCTGACAATGCAGGATCCTTCGTATAGGCCTGTTCTTGAGAGAAACCTTAGCCTTGTTTAAGCCACTGTTATTGTGGATATTTCTGTTACCCAGTAGCTGAACATAATCCCAATTAACGCTTCTCATGGCTGACTATCAAGAACTAAATGTGCCCTACCATAGCATTGATGTTGTGTTAAAAATTGCTTGTCTTTGTCGCAGCTAGTTTCTGGAATAGTGGCGACTTGGATTTCCCTGGTGTCTTTACTGACTGGCACTATGCCAGGCACCCAGCAGTTTTAGTGTTTTTTTTTGGTGTGTGTTAATAGAGCGAGGATGTAGCATCTCTTATCCCAAAGTTCCTTTCCCTGCATAATTTCAGGGTGAAATTTGGAAGGTGGCAGTGAAGCAGCAGCCATATTCTTTTTATGGTGGACCCTAGGCACAATGGCAGCTGCCGCTCCTGGTTGCTTCTCTCCTGGCTTGTCGTGTTGGCATGGAGCAGCAGCGGGAGCCCCATGGCTCCTCCAGCTCTTTTCTGATCTCCTCCAGCCTGCCTGAACCTCAGGCTGGGTGTGTGTGTGCCGCTGCACGACAAAAGTACCAGCTTCTTCTAGAACTGCCTCCCTCATTGAGGGTGGCAAGAATCCTCATGGGTTCCAGTTCTTGCTTCCCCTGCTTCGTCTTCTCTTCCTCATTGCCTTCCTGTGGACCTCAGATGCACAGACTATTTACCCTGCAACCACAATTGCATCAGGTCAACTCCTTATAATAAATTCCTTCCTCTGCTTCTGTGGTCAAATCCTGCTGGAGACATAGGTGTTCAATAACTATTACTTAAGTGAGTTAAATTATGTATACTATTGGCCTCCTGGAATGTGGCACCTGCTAATGGGTGTTTATCTCTACCTGCTTGAGGGTGGGAGCAGGTGGGAGAAGAATTTGGGCTCATTCTTCAAGACCTTGTGTTTCCTTGCCCCCGTGGGCACAGCATGAGAGAGGGCCTGAGAACTAGAGGGAACAGGAAGAGAATATCAGGTAGGATATGGGGTAATTTTGTTGGTGGCCTGGATGCAGGGCCCAGTTACTCTGACAATATCAGTATCTCTGCCCAGAATAGGGACCCTGAGGTCTGGGGAATGTTCTCTTTCTCTGTCTAGTCTCTGCAGAGTAGTCATGGATGTATCCCTAAGCCTAATGCCCCTGACACTTGATCTCATTCTCACTTAGGACTCAAGAAATATTGATGGCACCTTACATGCCCAGAGACCACTTTACTAACTCCCAATCTGCCTCATGATAAAAGTCTGTGTATAAACCTCTCTGTGACCTGATTACTGCCAGCTGGGGTTTTCCTTAAACCCCACATCATCTAGCTTCACTTCAGTGAAGTTGAAAAAATCAGAGATGTAGGTCTGTGCACCTAGAAGTTGTTACCTTCAGATATTCTCTGCTTTCAAGGAACCTCAGTTCTTTGGATTGGCTTATTTTTCAGGTCATAAGATTCTCTTGGAGATGGGCAAGTAAAGTCCAAAGTTTGTTTTCCCTAAACGAGAGAAGCACTTGTCCATTCATTTGTCCACCCATCCACCCATCCACCCATCCACCCATCCACCCATCTATCCATCCCTCCACCCACCCACCCATCCATCCATCCATCCATCCATCAATCCATCCATCCATCCATCATCCATCTATCCATCCAACCACTTACATATCTTTCCAATGCTCACTGATTCTTCTTCAGGTCAGGCCCTCTGCTGGGAGCTGAGGACCCAGGAATGAATCAAATATATTTCTGCTCTTCAGCAGCCCAGAGGGGGATAGACAGAGATCATACAATAGACTATAAAACTAGAAACATGTAAGTTGTATGTTGGGAAAAGTCAGGGGTTGTGGAGCACAGAAGAGAGCCTCTCCTAGTTATGGGCTTCAGAGATAGCTTCCTGGAGGAGGGGCACTTGAGGACACTTCTTGTCCTTTTTGAAGGACAAGAAGCATGAGCTAGGCAGAGAAAGAGTGAGAGTCATGCGGAGGGAACAGCATGTGGAAAGGCCAAAAGAGGGTAAAATTGTTGCCTCTTGGATTTACAAAATGTATGAGTGGTGGTCTGGGTGGCAAGAGACCAAAGTTAGAGCCTAGTCCAGATTTCTTGACCTATGAATCTGTTCCAAGTTCTTCTGAAAACATTGGGCAGGAGACAGGGCACAGGTACAGAAGGAGCAAGGATGGTGAGAAAGGTATTTGGCAGCTGGTACCAGGTTTGCGTGAAATGCTCTGCTAAGGCTAGGGGTCCCTCTGGCAAGAGGGGAGAGAAAGCTCAATTTCAGGCTGTGGTGCCTTGGAGTTATGGACCCCAGAAAAACATATTCTTGACTTTAGTCTGTCCCTCTGGATGTGAACCCATTGTAAAAAGGACCTTTTGATGAATCAGGTTATTTTTAGCTAAGGTGTGGCCCAATTGAATCAGGATCTGTCTTAATCCTTTTACTGGAGACCTTATAGAGAAGGCTATAGATAGAAGCCCCAGGGAGAAGCAAGAAGCTGGAAATCGCTGGAACTCAGAAGAGAAAGAAGATGCCACCATGTGCATTGTCATGTGACAGAAAAGCCGAGGACCAAGGATCACTGGCAGCCAGCCCCAGAATGCTGCTGTGTTTGGGGAGAAAGCATCTCCGTGCTAATGCCTTGATTTTGGACTTCTCCTAGCTCCAAAACCAGAAGCCAATAAATTCCTGTTGTTAAGCCACCCCGTTGTATGGTGTTTGTTTTAGCAGCTGAGAAACTAAAACACAGGCCATCCCATCAACCAGACGTGCAGGAGCAGCCTGAGGCACTAACTGGACACAGATGGGTTCAACTCTTGGTCCTGCGCAGACGAGTAACCTTGTACACATCACCTCCGAGCTTTAGTTTCCCCATGGCTTAGTTGGGGCTATATAATTTTTCATGTAGGGCTGTTGATACTCCATAAATGTTACTTTTCTTCCTCCCCTTTTCCTTACAAGATGCCCAGATGGTCACTCTGGTTGAGCACCAGGGAGACCCCTTCAGTTCCCAAACTTACTTTATACAGTTCGTTTTCCTTCTTGGTCAGAGTGATGGTCTGAAATATGGTTCTGAATGTGTCATCCCCTGCTCAAGAGCCTTTAGGGTTCCCCACGCCCTGCTTATGGAAGAAAGCCGGAACTTCTTAGCAAGGCATCCAAGAAGTCTCAGATTTCTTTTTTCTTTTTTTTTTTCTTTTTTTTTAAAACTTTTTTTTTTTTTTTAAGATTTATTTATTTATTTTAATTTCCCCCCCTCCCCTGGTTGTCTGTTCTTGGTGTCTATTTGCTGCGTCTTGTTTCTTTGTCCGCTTCTGTTGTCGTCAGCAGCACGGGAAGTGTGGGCGGCGCCATTCCTGGGCAGGCTGCACTTTCTTTTCACGCTGGGCGGCTCTCCTCACGGGCGCACTCCTTGCGCGTGGGGCTCCCCCACGCCGGGGACGCCCTTGCGTGGCACGGCACTCCTTGCGCGCATCAGCGCTGCGCATGGCCAGCTCCACACGGGTCAAGGAGGCCCAGGGTTTGAACCGCGGACCTCCCATGTGGTAGACGGACGCCCTAACCACTGGGCCAAAGTCCGTTTCCCTCAGATTTCTTAATGTGTTCTCTCTCCCACCCACCCACGAGTTCAATCAACATACACCCATTTTTAAATCTCATCCTCCATTACTTCTTTCCTTCTCCATATGCTTCAGTCTCTTCAAATGACTAGCTTCCTTGACTGTGGGGGTGGGCTCGCCCCTCTCTTTAGTGAGTGGGGTGGGGAGTTGTGCCCCCCTCCTTTGCCTGTTACTCAGCTATGTTTTCTTCAAGGCCAAGCTCAAAGTTCACTTCCTCCATAAAGTCTCCCTGCCTCATCAACTGTCCTCCCTCTGGGCTTCCACACTTAACGGTTTGTTTCTTCAGGGGGCATGTATTTCATAGCATTGTTTATGTCTCTCTATTGTCCACTGACCTCCACTCCCACTCTACCATACAGTTGTTTAGGCTGTACACTGCACAAGAATACCAGATGAGGGATGCTCCCTGATAAGGTGCTGCTTTTGCCCAGAGGAAAGAATGCTTTTTTCTAATTCATACCGGAGCGCCAGCTCTGCAAGAGATGGGCTCAAGAGGCAGAGCTCACCCAGAGGGGGCGCTGCTTTTTATTGCCCACAGAGTTTGTTTGAGCTAGTGGTGGCTCTACCCCAATTCTGAGTTCCCGGAGGCTAGGTCCGCTTTGGGGTCACCCCAGTTTCCTTAGCATAGCAGCACCAAGCCCTAGAAACCTCTGTGAATGCTCTTGGAGATGAAAGGAGAAGGCCATCAGCAGCAAATCTGGCCTGCTTTGCAGGGAGAGGCAGCTTCTGGGCCCTTGCAGTGGTGGCGGCAGGTTTGTTTGGAAATTCCCTGGTAAGTGGTGTTCTTGGGCCTGTCACGCGGGGACCTCGAGAGCTCGCCGGAGGACCTGCAGACCAGGGCTCCTCCAAATATTGTTTTAAATTGATTGATGCCATGCCAGGCAGGGAAGGGGCAGGCATTTTTCATATGTGAAAAACAATATGTTCTGGGGCCAAAGTGAAATTATTTTACATTTATACAATAACAGGCAGGGAGACAAAGACGATGTTTGAGGACATTTAAACCCTCAAAATCATTAGTCACTGTCCCGGCGGGCTACACAAATAAATGATCAATGCACAGAAAAACAAGGCCCTCCGAGGTGTTTGCCCAAGACCACTTATGTGTCAAACAGACTTATTAGATGTGAAGGGAATGATTATTTGTACAAAGTGAAATGAACATGTGCAATAATATTGTAAAATGTTTATTAGTCTAGAGTGTGCTGAATGTTCCTAAAATATATCAGGTTCTCAGCTTGCATTTAATGTACTGTTATAGATGATATCACATCCTTCCAAGCTGATTTTCCGCTTAATGCTAAGCTTCTTTGCTGGGGAAATCATGTTTTAAGATCCCAAATATGAAAACATTGTGGGGTTAAACTCTTCCTTCTAGCCCCTACCCCTTCTACCAATCAGTTACCTCCTTATAAAACTTGTCCTGAGGGTGACTGGGAGGGACAGGGGCAGTTGGTCAGGCCATGTGGTGGTTGGAAAAGGAAAAGAGGTGCGTGAGCTCTTGTGCTGGGAACAGCCGTGGACTAGAAGTCCAGAGATTGGATTTCAGAGCCTGCTCACTAATCCCCTGCTGTATATCCTTGGGAAAGTTTCTTCCCCTCTTTGGGACTCAGTCATCTAAACTCAAAAATGGGAATAATGTCTAAAGCGACTTTAAAGCTAAATATTTACATATTCTAAAGCTCTTCTTGCTTAGTCTTGAGTCTGGAAGATCAAAAGAGATACTGGAAGTGAGCAAATAAATGCTATTGAAAACTTACTTTTTTCTATGATTTTGGCAAATTTCTACTCATCCTTCAAGTCCCTGCCCAAAAGTCTCCTCCTCTGGGAAAACTTCCCTGATCCCCTAAGCAGTCTGTCATTGCTCAACCAGCACCTTGTCCTTGTGCCTCCTGTTGCATTTCTTGCCCCGCCAGTCTGTGGTTTCACCACATCTGTGTCTCCTGGGCCGGGCACAGAGTTGGTGGTCAGGGACTGATGGGTGGATGATGGACGAGGAGGAGCAGAGCTTAGAGGTCAGCCAGCACCTGCCCTGCATTTCAAGGTCGGAACCTCAGCCCAGAATGGGGAAGGGATGGGCCCAGGTTTGCCCTTCAGCTTCGGTGGGGTTCCAGGGAGGAGGAGGGGCTGCACAGGCTTTCTCCAGGAGAAGGGTCAGGGAGGATGTTTCCTACCTCTGCCAACCACTCCGCCTCCCCCGCCCCCCCAAGAAGGGGAGCCCAGGGAATTCCACATCTTGGCCCTGTGCAGGGTTGGGAGGTGGTGGGCAGTTCTTGGCCCCAGTTGAGAGTTCAGAGTTGGCTTTGGAGGTTGCAGAGGTAGATGGGTGTAGTTTCCAGTTTTCTGGCTGAATTTTTCATGTTTTCATGCTTGCCTCTTCCTGCCCACCGGAAGGTTTCCTCGAATAGCCCCTGCAGGGTGATCTCTGAGCCTGGGGGTCTTTTGGGGATCCTGGTTCAGAGCAAGCGGACAGCCGGACGTGCCCATAGAGAAAGCTGGCCAGCTCCACGGCTGCGTTCACGGAGGCAGGGGCTGACTGTGGGAGGAGGGTCCTCCTGGCTTGAGCAAGGGGGGACATGGAACCCCGCCACCCCTTTCCAAAGCCCTTTTCCTAGAAAGGAGTAAAAGCAACCTACATGGAAATAGATACTAAAATATGGTAAAATACAGTTAAACATAAGAAATCAAGGCAAAGAAAGAAGTGTAGGAAAGAACGGAGTTAGGAGTGAGGCATCTAAACAGAATTCCAGCCCTAAGCTCCTGCACCCTTGCTAGAGGCAAGTCAGGTATTTGACTGCATTTCCTAGCAGACAAGGCAAGGAGGGAGACACAAGCAATTGTGCCATTTGTTGTGTCCAGGAGATAAAAACAGCCCCTTTGCTTATAAGCAGCCCAAGTCCCACTGGCGTTGAGGCTTGAGAGGAGTCTCCTTAGGTTTCTCAAAAAAGGGATAGTGTCTTCAAGAGCTGCCCGTCAAGAAGCTAAGCTGTTTTTTTTTCTTTCTTCCTCCTCCATGGCCTCCTCTTCCCTCTTCCTTCCTTTCCTCTATCGTCTTTTTCTTCCCATTCTTCTTTTCCCCCCTTCCTCTCCTCTTCCCCTCCATTTTTAACTCTTCTAATGTCATCTTTTTTTTCTTATCCCCTCAGGAAGAGTTTAGTAAAGCAGTCTTGGGGACACAAACAGAAGCGCTGCTGGTGGGCTGAAGCCGGGGTCGCTGTTAGGGCCCCGGCATGAACTTCAGATGGCCGTGGCAAGCCTCGTTTCTTCCACAGAGGTTTCGCAGCAGTGGGCTCAAGGCTTGCCCGACTGGAGTGGAGCTTTGCCGTCCCAAGCACCAAGCACAGGGCGAGGCCCTTTGTTGGGTATTTTTACCTTAACTCTTATAATCTTCACAGCCTCCATTCAAGGTGGTTCTTATCATTCCCAAGGTCAAGGACAGAGCAAGGAAGAGCTGGGCTTTGGCCCTTGGTCCCTGGCTTCCAGGCTAGTCCCTGGCAGCACCTCTCCCATCTCACTGTGATCCTGGGCCTCAGTTTCCCCACCTGTGCACTGAGGGCCAGATGTCCCTGAGGGTTCCTTCACTTGGACATCTGTTTGCCTAACTCTCTGAGCCTCCCTCTGGGGTGGGCTGGGAAAGGGGTGGAGGGGGTGGGAAAGGGACTGCCTTTTGCTTTGCCCTAAATAACTCAGGATTGTCTTTCTTACCCTCACCCCTTGGGCAGAGGCTTCTCCGGCCTGGCTGTCCTTGGAATCTCTCCCTGCACTGGGCCTCTCACTCCCCCTGCACAGAGAGACTGAGGCTAGCCTGGTACCTGCCTTCCTCAAGCAGGGATGGAGCCTCAAGATTTAGCACTGGAATCAACCTCATGGGATGCTGTGGGTGGGCCAGGCTAGGTTGTGGGAGGGGGTGGAGGACTGGGGATTGAGGCAGAATATTCTCTGGCTGTAGACCCTCTGATTGTTTCCCACTGCAGTGATAGTAAAATCTTACCTGTCCCTACATCACTGGGCCCCTGCTCCCCCTCCCGCTCCCGCAGTACCTTCAGCATCCCTGGCATCAAGGCAGCTCTTAGAGCTTCTGCATTAGTTCAGGCTGCCCAAGCTGCTGCCATTGACCAAACAGTCACATTTCTGTGACTTAACTTAATAGTTTCATACTCACCTGAAGAGTCCAGTGCAAGCATCCCCAGGCCCCGTGGTGATTCAGGGACCCAGGAACCTTCTGTTTTGTGGCTCTGCCATCCCCTAGGGCCTTGGAGTCCTCTGCACTTGGCTGGCAGATGTGACAGAGGCACGAGGAATTCCCAAGTGGGTTTTATGGGCCAGGCCTGAAAGTGGCACCCACCACTCCACTCACGAGCCGTTAACTGAGACCTATCGTGGGACTGCACCTAGCTGCAAGGGAGTCTGGGAAATGGAGTCTAGCTGTGTGCCCAGGATGAAGTGGTACCACAGCTTCTAAAACCTTTCCCTTTCCCTTCACCAGGCCTGGGAGAAGCCGTGGAAACAAGGTGTGGAAACAAGGCTTACAGCGGCTGTCTTCCCCCTTGCTCCAAGTCACATAGCCAAGTGGTGGTAGTGAGACTTTCTCTCGGCCTAAGGCCTGTGCCTCTGGCCACCCCACCCTGAGCACCTCTCACTGGCCTGGTCCTCTCTGAAGGCTCTGACCAAGCTTCATTTGGGCCTGGCTGTTTCTTCTCCAGATGGCCAGCTTCTGGAGGGCAGGGCCAGGTCTGCCCCTTTCTGTATCTGCCATAGTACATGGAATAGGGCTGGGCATGAGCCTCACTGAGAGGAATGAGCAGGCATCACTTTGCTGAAACCATTGAGGGCTGAGATAAGGTGAGCGAGTGAGTGAATGTATGGGGGCATCTCCCAACCAGATAAATGAATGTCCCACAGGGTCAATGGGAGGCCCCACAGGGTCAATGGGAGGCCCCACATGGTCATGGAAGGCTCCCACATGGTCAATGGCAGGTTCCCACAGGGTCAATGGCAGGCTCCCACAGGGTCAATGGCAGGCTCCCACAGGGTCAATGGGAGGCCCCACATGGTCATGGCAGGCTCCCACAGGGTCAATGGCAGGCTCCCACAGGGTCAATGGGAGGCCCCACATGGTCAATGGCAGGCTCCCACAGGGTGAATGGCAGGCTCCCACAGAGTCAATGGGAGGCACCACATGGTCAATGGCAGGCTCCCACAGGGTCAATGGGAGGCCCCACATGGTCATGGCAGGCTCCCACAGGGTCAATGGGAGGCCCCACATGGTCATGGAAGGCTTCCACATGGTCAATGGCAGGCTCCCACAGGGTCAATGGCAGGCTCCCACAGGGTCAATGGGAGGCCCCACAGGGTCAATGGCAGGCTCCCACAGGGTCAATGGCAGGCTCCCACAGGGTCAATGGGAGGCCCCACATGGTCAATGGCAGGCTCCCACAGGGTCAATGGGAGGCCCCACATGGTCATGGAAGGCTTCCACATGGTCAATGGCAGGCTCCCACAGGGTCAATGGCAGGCTCCCACAGGGTCAATGGGAGGCCCCACAGGGTCAATGGGAGGCTCCCACAGGGTCAATGGGAGGCCCCACATGGTCATGGAAGTCTCCCACAGGGTCAATGGCAGGCTCCCACAGGATCAATGGCAGGCTCCCACAGGGTCAATAGCAGGCTCCTACAGGGTCAATGGGAGGCCCCACATGGTCAAAGGGAGGCCCCACATGGTCATGGCAGGCTCCCACAGGGTCAAAGGGAGGCCCCACATGGTCATGGCAGGCTCCCACAGGGTCAATGGGAGGCCCCACAAGGTCATGGCAGGCTCCCACATGGTCATGGCAGGCTCCCACAGGGTCAATGGCAGACTCCCACATGGTCAGTGGGAGGCCCCACATGGTCAATGGGAGGCTCCCACAGGGTCAATGGGAGGCTCCCACAGGGTCAGTGATAGGCTCCCACAGGGATCAGAAGGAGGGAATGGAGCAAGGACAGGGTCTTTTACTCCTCTCAAGGGAGCCAGCTCGGCATTCCAGCACCCAATCCTTCCTCTTTTCCTTTAGTGCCTAGGGGTTGTTACAGTTTAGCTGCTACTGGCCCTGGGTCATGGACTGCTGTATTCCTCCTTGCTTCCCTACCCCCTCTCTTTAATAACAGTTCCTTTGTAAAGAAACTGTCTTCAAATTCTCCTCTTCTGAGTGTGCCACCTATTTCCTGTTGGGACACTGACTTATGCACCACTTGTCTCAGGGCCTCTGTACCTGCTGTTCCTGCTGCCTGCTATGTTATTCCCCAGGTCTTTACATGGGCAATTACTTCTCAGCTTTCAGGTCTCAGCTTGACTGGCACTGCTTAGAGAGACTTTCCTTGACCCCTTTAGCCAAAGAGGGGTCCCTGCCCTGTTTGGTCTCAACCTCCTTGCCCTGGGTTATTCTCTTCATTGTACTTATTGGTGTTTGAAGTGATTGCTTGGCTTCCTTCTCTGGTATGGAAGGTCCATGAGAGCAGTCTTGTTTACTTCATGTCCTCTGAACCTAGGACAGTAACTCAGAAACAGTACGCACTTACTATAATGTTTACTGAATTTGTAAATGAAAGTAATTTACTGTACAAATCAGTGAGTAGCATAAAAATAGGTGGATAGGTAAATAATAAGCTGAATTAATTTAAAGGATGAATGACATGGGCAAATATGTAATAAATGAGTGTGTCGATGTGTAAGTGAATGAAGGAAGAAGTGATTAAATATGGGAATGAATGAGCGGGCTTGTATGGAGAATCATCGGGAAACTTAGTTATTTCTGCTCCCTTGGCAGAACAGTGGCCTCTGGAACTCAGGAGTCGAGGTGGAGTCCTTGGCATGATTGTGTGTGCATTGGTGTGCATGTGGGGGTGGTTGTTGGGGACCTGTCCTGGACATCTGTGGCCAGAGGAGAGTGTGGGCAGCTCTAGGGCAGGCTCGCCTCTCCTGATGGATGTCAGCCTGGAGCACACCCATTCCAGCTAGCGGGGCAGCACCTACAGGTTCTGATTTGGGGCTATCGATTCCCTGCCTCAAAGTGGGTCCTTTCCTTACCAGCCTTCCAATCCACTCCTTCGACAAAGAGTCTCTTCTATTGGAAAGTTCTCCTGAGAGGGGTACAGTTACACCTGAGTGCAGATTAGCAAACCCAAGGAATAGTCACTGAGGAGCTTCTCCAGGTCTGGCTTTGTGTTGAGTGAGCCAGATCCAGTGCCCACACTCAGGAAGCTCATGATCCCAAGGAGATGATGAATAAATTGGCAGTTATGCGTCAGTGTGATGAGGGTTATGTTGGGGCTTGCTGTGGAGGCTGTAGGACTTAGCAGAAGTGCTGAATCGGGCTGGGAAGGAGTCAAGGAAGGCTTCTGGGGAAGACGCTCAAGTGGGCTGTCATACCCCACCTCAGTTAAGGAAGCCCCCCCTGCAGGGCAACTTCAGAGACTTGGGAAGGGAGGACAAGTTCCCAAGAGGGCTGAGAAGGTGGTGGGAAGGCCGAAGACGCCCTTTACATGATGAGCCAGGCAGGTGTCAGCTCTGGTGGTTTTTGCCGGGCTCCTTCACTGCCCTTCTCGGCTGGCAAAGTCTTTCCTCATCCCTGAGCACACATAGGGTAAGAATTCCAGTCATTCCATTTTCCCAGCTGGGACACTGTATTAGTCAGCCAAAGGGATTGCTGATGTAAAGTACCAGAAATCTGTTGGATTTTATAAAGGGTATTTATTTGGGGTAGAAGCTTACAGTTGCCAGGCCATAAAGCATAAGCTACTTCCCTCACTAAAGCCTGTTGCCACGTGTTGGAGCAAGATGGTGACCAATGTTCAGTTTTTCTCCTAAGGCTCATGGTCCCAGCTTCTTCCAATATCAGCTGTGGGCTGGGATAAGTCTTGTCTCTCTCCTGGGGCTCGTTTCTCTATAGGCTCAGCTGCTCTGTTCTCTCCACGAGGTCAGCTGTAAACTCTCAGGCAAACAGCTCATGTCTCTTCCCGGGGCCTCTGCTGTGTCTAAGGAAGCCTTGTCTCTGTCCTCATGTATCTGCTTCTCTGTGGATTTACTTCCCCAGGCGCCAGCATTAAAAACTCCCAACTCCCGTCTCTGTGGTGTGGTTTCTCTATGAGTCCCTGTCCACCAAGGGGGCTGGGACTCAACATCCTACTGCCATGGCCCAATCAAAGCCTCAATCATTATTTAATCAAGTAAAAGTGAAACCTCTGAATCCAATATGATCTAATATGCCCAGAGGAGCAGGCCAGTTTGCAAACATAATCCAATATCTATTTTTGGAATTCATAAACAATATCAAACTGCTACACTCCACCCTCTGAATTCCAAGACATTACAATATTTCAAAAAAACTTAAATCTGTACAATCCTAAATATAGAATCATTTTACAATCAATTTAAAGAAATGCAGTTTGTCTTGGGGCAAAGTCCTGTCTGCTATAGACCTGTGAAACTTATGAAACCATTTATCTGCTTCCAGTACACAAATGGACAGACAAAGGATAAGCGTTTTCATTACTGTAAAGAGAATTTAGGAGGGAAACATGAGTCATGGGTTCTCTACAGTTCAGTGAACCTGCAGGACATCCTCCATTCGATGTCAAAGTCTGAGAGTCATTCTTAAGAGGATGATTTTCTTCTCCTTGGGCCACAGGGGACCCACCCTTTCCATAGGCTTGCCCAAAGGCCATTTTCCTGTTTCCACCCTCATCAAGCATCTGGGTGGTCACTAAGATCCAGACCTCACCCTCCAAGAACATCCGGGTGTTGGCCACACTTTACCCAATCTTTGGGTTTAAGGCTTAGCTCCCCTAGTTCAGTCAAGTGAAGACAACATCCTCCCTAACCTTTGGCATACAGGCCCAACCCTCTCAGAGCAACGAGTTGGCAACCTGGCCTTCCCTAATCCATGGGGGACAGGCCCGCCCCTCTCAGACCTTGGGGTGTCAACCTCACCCTCCCTAATCACCGGGGAATGTCCTCCACCCTCTCTGTACCCCGGGGTGGCAAAACTATCCCCAAACATTGGTGGGACATCCACCCTCTTCAACTGCTGGGGCAAAGTTGCCCTCTCTGTACTCATGGGTGGGTTCCTCTCTTGGCCCAAGAAGATGTCTTAATTCCAGATCTCAGCTTTCATGGTTTTCCTCTTAAAAGTTGTTTCCCCTTCAATCTCTCCCATCCTGCCTTCCCCCTCACCCCACCCCCTTCCCCCAGCAGGGGAGCTCCAGGAAACCATGTGGAGCTGAGCCTTGCTCCTCTGGCTCTGTGTGTGAGGGTGCATGTGCAGGGAGGTGTGCTGGAGGAATGAGGTCCCCCCTGGGCTTCAGGGGTGATGACCTGCCACTTGCAGGTCATGGAGCATGGCACAGGTGTGTTCTGAGGACAGGAACCCAAGCTCCAGCCTCAGATGAACCACTCATTTGCTGGGCTCAGGTTTCCTGCCTGTGAACCGAAGGGGTGGGACTCCAAGATTCCTGGGGTCCCTCCAAACCTGACTCTCCCCATTTGAGGAGCTGGGAAGAGGAGGCCTAGTGAGGTTAGGTGGCCCAAGCTGGGTCCCTGGCATGGTGATGGCAGGCCTGGGAGCTCCTCTCACCCTGGAGTGGTGATGGCTCCTTTGCTTCGATGCCTCCCTGCAAGGACCACAGCAGGCCTAACCATCTCCGCTGGAGCCTGTTTGTGCCTCTCCTTGGTGTTGTGTGTGTGTGTCTGTTGAGACCCTGGCTGTTTGGAGAGAGGGTGTCCTGCAGGAGCGAGCAGGGACGAGGGCCCTGGTGACAACCTGTAAGTTCCAGTGCTGACTCCTCATGCTGCCTGGATGGAGGGCAGGGCCTGGGTAGGCTGCAGGCTTTGGACCCTCTCAGCCGGGGCATGATACGGCTTTGTCTGACCAGGGCTTCTGGGGGCCTTGGAGGCTGAGCACACGTTCCACTTGTGTTTTCCTGGGGTCCCTGGTGAGAGGCTTGATGCGCTCACTGTCTTTCTGACTTTCCTTCCTGCATGACTCCAAAGCCTTCCAAGAGCCAGCCTAGGGAGTTCAATCATTCCCAAATGTTGTTCCCAAATGGACAACAGTGTCTTAAAATCCACACTTCGTAGTTGTCAGAATGTTGCAGAGTGGCTCTCTCCCTCCTTGCCTTTCAGGGTCTCCATAGGGGTCTGGTGAATGGGGTGGACGCCAGCCTGGAGGCAGGCATTCAGGGAGGTGCCGCTGGGTACTGCCCTCAGATGTGGGTGCTTAGGCTTCTCCCACGTGTTAATTTCATGGAGCTGGAAAGGACAGTGGAGATGCTGAATGGTAGAACCCATACTTGCAAAGAATTTCAGTGTTTGAAAACATGAGTTTGAAGAGAGACTGCCTGAATGGAGGGCAGGGAGGCCTGTTTCATAGCTCTTTGTGTAAAAAGAGTCTGGAGTCACAGTGGGCTCCAAGCTCAGGCAGACTGACAATACCACCACAAGGAAGCACAATCTGAGGCTGCATTAATGGAGATACGTTTTCCTGAGCAAAAGAGATGACAAGTCTGTTGTCTCGGATTCATCTTAGTACTTTCTCACCCAACACAGAAATTATGCCTGCATGCCCTCAGTGACAAGGAGTTCTGTTGCCCTTGAGGTGGCTCTGTTAGAAAGTCCTTCAATTCAGTTAATATTTTTGAGTGCCCACTGGGTGCCATACTGTCTGCACTCACTGAGCTCACCTGCTCTACCTGGCCTCTGAAAGTCTTCATGCCTTCAAATCTCTCGGGAGGCCAGTGCTTCCTGCTTCATCCGTTTTTCCCAGGACATGGCACACTCACCCATTAGGCCTTGCCTCGCACTCCACCATAGAGTCTGGCAAAACCATCCCCTCCCTTGTTCTGGGGATACTACCCCTGCTCATTCAGTCACAGGTGGAAGGCGCAGGGACTGTGATCCTAAATCTCCAGAGCTTGTGACCCTGGTGTGTCTTTCTCCCAGAGGGACGTGTGGGAAGCGCGCAGTGAGCTGGAGCTGGGTTCCGGTTTCAGCCCCATCCTGGCCATGGCCTTTCCTGTTCCCCTCCTCGCGGCTGCGCCAGGACTGACCCCTCCCCTCAGCTCCCTGACCAGGGCTTTCCAGTTTCAACCTGTCTACACTAAAAAGGGTTAATAACTTGGTGTGCCCTGAGGCCCAACTCAGAAAGTTCCTTTCTCTCTCTGGGCCTCAGTTTCCCCATTCATAAAACTAGGGGGTCAGCCGGGCAACTCTCTTGCACCCCCTCCGGCCCTGATATCTGATGTTCTGAGTGCATAACGTGGGCATTTCCGCTCCCACGACCCGCCGGCGGGACCGAGGTTTCGGTGGCGCCACTCGCAGCGCACACGGCGTAGGCGGCGCGCTCTCTGCTGCAGGCTCCACCAGGAAGCCAACGGGGAGGAAGGTCCTCCCCCCACCACCCGTGGATTTGGGGGCAGCCACCCACAGGGAGACATCAGCATCCTCGTGGTCGCCACTTCGAGGTGCACAGATTAAGAAAAATAAAAGGCAGGGAGAGGTGTATGTTTGTCAGTGAATCCCCTTGGCTGGGGAGCAAATCTCCATCTTGGCAGGAGGGACTTTTACTTGATTGGGGCAGAGTTCTGTGAGCGACTGTAAATTCTCTGTAAAACGGCCCCGTTGGGCCTAATTTCAACCACTTAACCCAGAGGTTGCATTCTTGAAGTGTTCTGCCAAATGCATTCGTCTCCCAGGCTCGGGAGACCACAGATTCTGAGTGCGCCTGCACGCAGCTGCTGCGCAGCCGTTAGCCTGTCCGTGCTCACCTGCCTGAGTGAAAACTTGCATCCTGGGGCCCCCCCAAGCCCCTTTCTTTCCACACTCCCACCTCAGGGAGCCTCCCAGTGTGGCTTCTTGGCAAGTGCGGGCCCGTGCTGGCCACCCCTGCTCCTGCCAGCTTGAGACCAAGCAGCTGGGCACCTTGGTCAAAACCTGGTCAGCTCTGGAAACCATATCTAAACGCTAAGTCAGGTTGGTCAGACATCAGCTGAAACAGGCAAGCTGAGCCCAATCTGCTGGCCTTTCCAGTTAAACATCAGTCAGCGGGTCCAAACAGGGCCAAAACAACCTATCATTTGGCGCAGGAGCTGGGTGTCTTCAAAACAACTGGGTCATACCATAAAACATCTACTCAGTTTGGATAATGAAACAACTTGGTTAAATAATACCAAAGCAATTGTTCAACTCAGTCAAACAATGGATCAGCTTGCCAAACAATCCTTAAACAACCTGTCTTTAGAGTTAAAGCCAAAATACTAACCCAACTCAATGACCAGCCATTAGGCTAAACAATGCCAGAACAATGGGTCAGCTGGGTCAAATAATAGCAACACACCCAGTCTGTTGTAAACAGCCAATCAACTGCCTCAAAATAATGTCAAACTATTTGGATTAATTCAGTCAAACATCCAGTCAGTTCAATCAAACCCAGTCGACTCAGTTAATGAATGCCAAAACACCTACCCAACTCAAACAGCCAGTCAAATGGATCTAACCGTGACAAAACAACTGGTCAGCTTGGTGAAACCACCAATCACCACAGCCAAACAAGCAGTCAGCCCAATCAAACAATGCAAAAGCAACAGGTCACACTGGTCACCAAGCAGTAACAAAACACCCACTCCGTTCTGTCAAACAACCACTCAAGGAGGAGAGGCTGTGTCTAAACATTCAGTCAGTTCCCGTGAAGAGCCAGTTGCCTCGATACAGTGAAACCAAAACAACCACTTAACTCCGTTAAATGAAAAACGAGGCCAAGTGCTTAGAGAGCACCTTTGCTCTGTCCAGGATTCTCAGCAAGCGATGCCAGGAGGTGGTCGACACAGCAAAGTGAAAGGTTAGCTTCTTTGCACTTCACCCACCAGCCTGGGCTCGAAACATCCAGAAAGAAATCAGACCTGTCATTCCTTTGGGTAAATAAACTCTCTAACTTGAAGAGATTGGGTTTCTCGGGTCAGGAGAATGGTCGTGAGCGGAGGGAGAGAAGGTTCTGAGAAAGCTGTTCCAGGCTCCTCTCCAGACAGTGGTGGGGGAGGGAAGGAGCCTCCTCCAGCGTCCCGTATCTGGTCAGTATCTGGGACGGGGGCATCCTTCCCGTGGCCAGCCTGTGAGGGGTGAGGCTGCTCAGCTCCCACGGTGGCCTAGCGCTGAGCCGCCGCCGTGTGCTGGGCTAGCACATTCTCAGAGCAAGGCACTGCCCCACAGTGTGAGCCTAGTATCCAGGGCCCGAGCCCTTCGCTGGGACCAGGGTATTCCAAAGCAGCGCTTTCCCATCAAGCCCAGGCGCTCTGGGCACCATCGGCGCTCAGGTGTGACAGTAACGCTTACTGAGCTCCTGCTGCGTGCCAGGAGCCGTGGGCCTTCTGCGTATTCCATCACGCTTTGTCTTTATGCAGCCCACTGGGGGCAGCACCATTATTGCCCCCATTTTACAGAGGAGGTTAGTGGAGGCTCAGGGAAGTCACAGAGCTATTAAGGGGCAGAGCTAGAATTTGGAGCCAGGCCCAGCTTGAGGAGCCCTCATGTCTTCAAAGAATTAGAAAGAGGAGGAAGGCGTGAACTGGCCTGAACTGCAGCTTGCTGAGGGCGCAGGTGTGACAGTGCCCCAGGAGAGTAGGTGCGTGTCTGTATGTGTGGTGGCTGCCTTAGAGGAGGTGCTCCAGGCCTGGTGGAGACTCAGGTGTAGACAGGCTGGAAGCCTGTTTCAGTAGAGCACACTCTCAGCTTACAGCCCACCCTGGTGTTAAGCCATCCTGGCCCAGGAATACCAAACAGGCATTACTCGTCCCCCCAGAGGCCAGTGGGTCCCGGGGCATCTGGACCTGGTGGCAGCCCCGAGGTCGGCTTATGAGAGGGGAGGCAGGGGACCTCGGAGGTGCCGCGGCTTCACCACTAAAAGGCCCCTGGGCACCGACCTCCTGGGGCCTGGGGCGCAGCTCTGAGCCCACTAGTCGCCACAATTGACACCCTTCCATTCATTCAAGGAAAGTCGTGTTGACTCACCTTCCAGCACTGGGCACAGACCATTTTATTGAAAGCTAACGCGAATCACACGGGCAGGAAATGTCGTAAAAAGAAAAGTAATCTTCTGACGGAAAAATAAATTATCAGCCGTGTTCCGAAGGAAAAGAAACATTCTTAAATAATTTCTCTTGCTGTTGGTATTGGCTGGCAACGTGGGCTAGCCAAGCAAATGGTAATTTCCAAATTAGATTATACATTATGTCATATTAGTTTTATATTAGAAAAACAAACGGGATCAGAGGAGAAGTGCCAAGGTTGGCGGGCCTCGCTCGCCACGTGACCGGCTGTGTTTCCACCGCAGAATGTTTAATGATTCCGGGAGAGGTGGAAGAGCAAACAGTTGGACCGACATGGGGGGGCTGGGGCTAGAGCAGCTGGGTTACACGGAGGCGGACTCCTGGGAGGGGGAAGGACGGCTCCCAGACCCCGGCCTCCGAGAGCGTGGGCGGGGGTGCAGAGGGCCGGTGGTGCCCTACGCCTTCGGGGGATTTGGCTCCTCTCTGGAGGGTGGCGCGTGGAGTGGGCTGAGCCCGGGCTTCCGAGTTGGGACGCGGTGGCCAGTCAGTGCTGAGGGGACCAGCAGGTGGAGGTGCCAAGGCGTCAGTCCCACGGAGGGAGAACCCAGTGGGGCCCTGTTGGCCTTCGCACTCCCCCAACGGCGTCCCTGGGCGGCGGGAGCAGAGCTCAGAGCCGGGGAGCTGATAAGGAGGCAGACTTTAATTGAGTCATATTGCCAACTCGCCTTTATGGAGGGTTGCTGTGTGCCAGGCAATTTCCTTGTCCTTATTTATTCTTCCCAGTGATCCTCAAGCCCTCACCCCCCAGTCATTTTACCCATAAGGAAATAGAAAGAGCAAAGGTTCAGAAACTTCCCCAGATCCCATTATTGGGACGAGGCAGAGCCTAGATAAGAACCGAGGCTCCGGGGTCTGAAGTCTTAACCACGGCCTCACTGGGTGATGCTAGTGCCAACCAGACATGACCAGAGATGTCTCGGGTGACGGTGAGGCCTGTGAGTGGGGGAAGGCAGGAGGGGCAGGGGAGGGTGATGATGACTTGAGGGTTGGGAGGTTCCTGCATCTGCTGAGGCATCAGACCCCTGACCTCTAAAGCCGCTTTCTCGCTTTCTCGCAGGTTGTTTGAGGACTGTTTCTCGCTTTCTCGACTGTTGCTCTTCCTTCACTTGTTGGTTCCGTTTGGACCAGTGTCTTTTACCAAACTGCGCTCCTCAAGGACTCCATTATCTCCCAATGCCTCGCCCTAGCCTGGAGCTACATACCACTTTTTTTTTTTTTTTTTTTTTTTTGCAATTTTTTTTAGTTTATTGAAATATATCACTCATAATAAACATACATAAACAATAAATGTATAATAGTTGTGAACTTACAAAACAAACATGTATAACATCAAACAAACATATATAACATCTCACTCTACCAGTAACTTGCATTGTTTTTAAACCTTTTTAACTAATGATTAAAGAGCATTGTCAAAATATTAGCTACATACCACTTTTGATGGCCACAGTGGAGGCAGAGAAAACAGAAACTGGATGGATAGAGCTGGAAAGGGACCAGGGGCCTTAGGAGCCTGGATGGCTGCTTATAGATTCAAGACCCCTCTGCGCCTGCCATGCTGTTGCTTGGCGGCATGACAGACATCGCTAATCAGTCACAGCACTCCCGCCTCTCACTTGTTCTCCAGCAGCCACTACTAATCAATCAAAGTTGGTGCTGAAAAGGAGTCCCCTTGCCACGCTTGAGCTAGCCCACTCTAGCTCATGAGTTTGCACATGAGGAAACAGCATAGAGAGAGGGAGACGACCGGTCTCAAGCTTCGTAGCCAGCGCGGGACAGAGCACACGGTGGGGTTAAAGAGAAGACGCAGAACGAAATAATGAGCAATTATCTGACAGGAAACAGCAGTGTTTCAGCTGCATGGAGCCTGGATACAGGGATAAAATAGACTGCAGGGCTAATCAGGCAGCACGGCAGTCTGAAGTTCCCTCACTTTGGACATTCCTGTCCTCAAAATCTTCCCAAAATCTACTCCTCAGGAACTCTGGGTTCTAGTTCGAGCTCTTGACTTCTGGCAGTCTACTTCCTCTCTCTGGACCTCCATTTTCCCATCTGTTAAAAGGGGCAGGCATGGTTCTTAAACTCTCTAAGATGTAAAATCCCTTCTGGCCTCCATATTCCAGGATTCTGTGGTTCCAAAATTCAACCCAGATTCTCCCAAGTCTCAGCTGCTCCTTTGATTGAGTTGGGCCCGTGGGAAGCTGCAGTAATTTGCTGGGACCCCCAGGCGAGAGGGAGGCCTTCAGCATTTCTGCTTAACTTCTGTTCTAACTCCCCTGGGGACCTGGAGGGCTGCAGCTGCTCCTGCCTTGCTCTCGGTTTCCTTGGGGACTAACTCAGCTCCTGGGGATTATCTGATCTGAAAACATGTTTATTCACTCACTAAACACTCACCAAGCCCTTTCTCTGGGCCAGGACCCTTGCTGAGTGCTAGCAGCCCCATCTCTGCCCTTGGAGGAGCTGGAGGTCCAGTGATGAAGGCAGAACTGTGCGGAGACCACCCAAATGCAGTGAGTGCAGTAAGAGCTGTGGCTGCGTAGCAGAGGGCCTGGGGGAACGCAGGGGAGCCCCCATTCCAGCTTGACAGTCAGGGTGGGTCTTCCTGGAAAAAGTGACATCTGAGACACATCCTGAAGGATGAGCAAATTTGGGGAAGAAAGATGGGGGAGGGGGGACTGGCTCTTGGCAGAGGGATGAGCACACGTGAAGGCCAGGCTACAGGAGAGTGACTCACAGGTAGGGAACTGTAGGTAGCTCCACGGGGCTGGAGGGCAGCACCGAGTGTGTGAGCTGCCGGGGAGGCGAGCAGGGACCGAGCATTCAGTTGCTCAGAAAGATTTAGGGAGCATCTTCTGAGCGCCAGGTTAAATTTGTCACTTCCCTTCGTGGACCCTGGACTATGTGCCCATAACATTTATAACAGGAATTTGTTTCTAAATTTAGTTCATCATCACTGGCTGCTGCTGTCTCTCCGGGGGGAGAGCTGTCTGAGAGGAGTTGGGGCCGGAAACGGGGCTTCAGGACTGGAAATGGAATCAAGGGCATTGCAGGCTGGGAGACGTGAGACAGCAAGGGCAGCAGCCAAGGTCAAGGCCGGGCCCAGCCTTGTTTTATCTCCTTGGCTGCCCAGGTCTCCCTGAGGGCACCAGACGCAGCAGCCTCACCCTGCCCGGAGCGACACCCTTGCCGTAAGCCCCGTGGCTTGGCCCCCCTGGTCTGGACGTGTTGCTCAACCAGGGCACCGCTCTGGAGTGGAGGTGGTGGGGAGCAGTCTGGGCTGGCTGGCGCATGCGGGGCACTAAAATGCAGAGGCTGGAGTGGAGTGACTGAAGTGCAGGAAGACAGAGAGGGCCCTTGGAATAAGCGCCTGGTGAAGGAAGGTCCCTGAACTGGCAGGAGGTAGTGGTCTCAGCCAGGAGGCAGAGCCCACCAGAGCAGAGGCTCTGATCCTAGGGAGAAGCAAGTGGGAGCCAGGGGCTTTGCTTACATTTTCTCAGTAGAATGCCCCTGTGACCTCATGAGAGATGGTTACTACCCCTACACTGAAGTTGGATTTAATAGTAGGACAGGAACAGAGAGGTTAAGTAGCTTGCCCAAGGTGACACAGCCAGAGTGGGGATGCTGAGATCAGAACTCAGTCAGGGGAAGCGGATGTGGCTCAACAGATGGAGCTTCCACCTACCATATAAGAGGTCCAGGGTTGGATACCCAGGGCCTCCTGGCCCGTGTGGTGAGCTGGCGCACGCGCAGTGCTGCTGCACGCAAGGAGTGTGGCCCCCAGAGAAGGGCGCCCCTGTGTATGGAGTGGACCCCCATGCAAGGAGTGCAGCCCCACACAGGAGGGCAGCCCGCCCAGGAGTGGGTCAGCCCACACAGAGAGCTGACGCAGCAAGATGATGCAACGAAAGAGAGACTCAGAGAAGAGACAGTGTGAGACAGGGCAAACTAGGGAGCTGAGGTGGAGCAAGAGAACGGTCGCCTCTCTTCCACTTCGGAAGGTCCCAGGATGGGTTCCTGGAGCCTCCTAATGAGAATACAACAGACACAGAAGAACACACAGCAAATGGACACAGAGAGCAGACAATGCGGGCAATGGGGGTGGGGGGTGGGGAGAGAGAGAAAAAAAGAACTGAGTCAGCGTGACTCCCCATCAACTCTCTTTCTAGAGCTGCGCTGCTGCTCTTTGTGCTTTTGGCCACTTTCCTCTCCTAGATGTTGTACATTTTCATTCCTCCCCTTCTTCCTGGGCTGTGCGCTCTGTCTGGAACACCATTTCTTCCACGCCTGTTCTTTACCTAGTGATAGTCTTATTTTTTTACGGCTGGCTCAGGTGTCCCTTGTAAAGCCTTCTCTGACCCTTTCAGGTAGTTTATTTTATGCCATCCATCCTCCACCTCTTATCCTTTTACTTGTCCCACGAGGATTTCTGATGTCAGGGTAGATTTAGTCTCTGCCTCTTCTGAGATCCCACAGCGCCCAAAGCAGGTGAGCTTCACCCTCGAGGGCCCGTGCCCACGAGTCTGCTGCCCACGGGTCCTCAGGACGAGGCTGGGTCTGGCTCTGTGGCGCTGCCAGCACGGAGCTTGCCCCTGTGGACCTCACCCTGACTCCTCTTGCCCAGATGGTTTCCTGAATTTGGCCTGTTCCTGAAAGAAGGGAGAGTTTGCAACGTCTGGAGTGAATTTGGGTTGATATTGGGAACATCTTTTTGGTACCCAGGGAGACATTTAAAATAGCTGCTGTCAGATGGGGAGAACTGAGCTGGAGAAGCCACTAACCAGACGCTCCATTGGCCTCCCCGGGCCGTGGTGCGACGCTCCACCTGCAGAGAGTTCTGGCCCTCCTCGAGGCCCTGTGCTTGCCTCATCGGCCTGGGCTGGGTAAGCAGTTGCTTGAAACTGGGGGAGGCAGGGAGACTTGTCTGTCTCTAGGGGCCCTGAAGGGGGTGTTAGGGCCTGGGCCTGTGCCTAGATGGAGAAGGGATGGACTTAGAAAACTCAGGGTTTTCTATGTTATATTGTGGTAACAGACACACCATGGTGTATCCCAAATAGGTGCAATAACCAAAGTTTACTTCTGGCTCACATTACATTTTGTCTGCGGTGCCTGCGGGTTGGCTGTGGCTCTGTTCCATGTGTCCTCTTTATTGCAGGATTCTGGTGAAGGAGCGGCTCCTATCTGGGATATGACATACTCAGGGCAGAGGGCAGAGAGACATGGCCCAACCACACAACGGCTTTTAACGTCCCTTTCACTCAGATTTCATGGGCCCAAGCAAGTCTCGTGGCCAAGTCCAATGGTGGGAGACACCCTCCACGAACCCTGGGTGTCCTTCTTCTTTTTTTTTTTTCAGAAGGTACTGGAGCTTGCATCCAGAACCTTGGACATGCAAAGCAGGTGCTCAACCACTGAGCTACTCCTGCTCTGCCCTGGGTGTCCTTTCTAACATTAAGAATCTGGGATATCTCTGCAGAAAAAAAGATGTCTAAATTGGATATGAGTGTCATTCTAGTTGTGGGGGTTCTATAGGAGAGCAGAGTAAGAAGGACAGGTGAGGCAGAGAGGGTCAGGAAGACCCTTCCTTCCATTTTCGGCCCAGCAAACTCCTACTCTTCCTTCAGAGCCCAATTCTAATGTCATCTCTTCTAAGAAGTCCTCCAGGATGGATCCTCCAGGTTTGAGGCTCCTCTTCTGTGCTGCCTTATTTCACATCGACCACACTGTGCTGTGATGTCTGCTTACATGTCTGAATCCTCCACAGAGCAGTGGGAACCTGGAAACCACTCCTACTGGCCTATGAGGGTTGATTGTGCACATCTCTTCCCTAATCCACATTCAGGGGCATCCCAGGGTAGCTCGAAATTGGCCATGGAGAATTTAGATCATAGAAAGCAGCAAATGCTACAAACAGGGACTGTTTTCCTTCTGGAGAGCCAGTGGTTAAACACTTCCCAGCAGCCACTGCCCTGGAGTGGACAACCTGAAGGGCAGGGAAATGCATCGCCCCTGTCTTTCTGCGGTGGCTGGGGGGACACTGGTGACCTGCAGTGATGGGCCAGATGAGTGGAGGAAGTTTGAATGGCAGCGTGAAGCAGTGCCCGGGTGCCTGGCCTGCTGGACTTTGAGCTCCTGTCTGTGTCTGTCGGTCTTTCTTCCCTGTGTCCCCTTGTTTGCCCAGGCGCCCGCCTGCCCTCTTTGCCCCGGGGGAGGTATGTGACGGGGCAAAACACAAAGCCTTTCTGGCCTTTGTTCTCCAAAACTTGGAGCTTTGAGAATCTAGAGTGTTTACCGAGGAAGAAAAGGGGAGAAGAAGTATAAATGGAGTGTTTTTGAAGAAATCCAGAGAAGAGGGGAGAGGCGTGGCGGGGGCTGTGTGTCCCACCTAGCAGGCCCTTGAGGAATGCCTGTGGGGTGCATCCCGGACAGGGGGCACGGAGGGGGCCTCGGGTGTGACCAGCGGGGCCCCTGCCTGGGCGCCAAGTGCCCCGCCCGCCCCCTCGGCCCAGGCTCACACTGCAGCATCACGGAAGTTCCAGAAATGGGGAGGGACCCCAGGGGAGGAGAAAGCCAGAGAAGGTCCCGGGTGAATTTTTTCCCTCTTCTGGTGGAATGGGAGCTTGGGGTAAGAAATTAATAAGTTATAGGAAACGAAGAAAGTGGTATTTCTTACACACCCTCACCACCCCCACTGCCAGTTCCCAAGATCTTGACCTGAGATTTATGCCCACTGCTCATGGCAAACGTTTTCTGTAAAGGGCCAGATAGTAAATACCTTTGGCTTTGCGGGCCAGGTGGTCTCCGTCGCCACTGTTTAAATCTATATTGCAGCACGAGAGCAACCATAGACAATACACCCCTGAACAAGCGTGGCTGGGTTCCAGGGACACTTCATTTACTGAGACTGAAATTTAAATTTCATATGATTTTCGTGTGCCTCAAAATATTATGCTTCTTTTGATCCCGCTCCCTCCCTGCCCCGAACCATTTAAAACTGTAAACACCATTTTTAGCTTGCGGGCAGTGGGCTGGCCCATGGGCTGGAGTTTGCTGGCCCCTGATCTAGAAGACGGAGGGAGGGAGTGAATGAGTCGGTCAGTGAGGGAGTCATTCGGGGTACACGAGCCTGAACAGAGAGGGGTGGGAAAGCACGCCCACCCAAGGGAACTCAGCACGAGCCTGTGTGGAGAGGACGCCTCCTCCCCGCGGCCTCCCCGCTCCGTCCCCCCAGCACTGCTTCTGTCTCCCTGGGCCCGAGGTGCTTACCTGCCCTTCCCAAGTGGCAGAGAAGCCGGACGGTCCGTGGAGGGTGGCCGGGCAGCCGGGCTCAGCGAGGAGGGCGGGCTGGCCGTGTTCAGTCTCTGGGAAATGAGTGTGGACACGGCCGGGGCCCAGTGGGGCGGCCCACCCTGCTCTGCCCGGATCGGGTTCCCGGCGGCGTCTGAGCGCTGTAAACAGGCGGCGGGATGGGCCACCTCTCCCAAGGACCCCTGAGGGCGCCCGGCCTGGGGGGAAGCGGAATTGGGGCTGACAATTTGACATAAACCACAGGGCAGTGTCCGGCAACTAGGGAGACACAGCGACCCCCTCTCCAACGCCCCCACTCTTGCTCTAGAGGCAGCTGCTCCCAATTACCCCCCACCCCCTGTGTAGTCAGGGGTCTGTGGAGTGGGGAGGCCCTTCAGAGATTCCCTAGGTTGCCCCTCCTGGCAGGTATGGGGAAACTGAGACCCGAAGAGGTGAAGACACTTAAGGTCAATTTGTTGCTAAACTGGGTCTAGAAACTTGTCTGTGACAGAGGTCTGGACCGCCACTGGGTTGATCTGGAGGAGAGGGGCCCTTGGGTGGCAGCTAGGACCCTGCCCCTCAGCCTTCACCTGATTCCAGAGTGTTCCTTCGGATCCATCAAGAAGCCCTGGAGTGGGAATCAGGTGTCTGATCATTAGGCCCACCATTCCTCACCACGACCCTTTGAGTTTTGTTCAGAGAGGTGAAGTGACTGGTCCAAGGCCACTCGGCTCATCAGTGGGAGAACCACAGTGCAATCCCAAGCTTGCTGGATCTCAAATCTATGCCCTTGACAGTGAGCCCTGGTTCAGCCCCAGCCCTGGACTTGCTGTGGGACTCTTGGCAGCTCCCTGCCTCTCTGGTGGTCTCTAAAGTGTCTCCAGGCCCTCAGGAGGCTGACCTTGCTGCCCACCTGCAGACCCCCACAGCTGCCCTGAGACAGACCCCGGCCCCTCGCCCTGTCCCTCCGACGTCACAGGGCCCTCCCACCTGAGGCCCCAGCCCCACCCAGAGCTGGCCCTGCCCAGGACTTGCTCAGCGCTTCCTAAAGGACCCACACACAGGGCAGGTCTCACTTTTCTTTCTGGTCTTGCTCCAGATCCAGCTACTGCCATGGCACCACTGGAAGCTTGCACACAGGGACACACACGACTGTGCCACCGTCACGCCCAGCCAAACCGTACAGGCAGGCAGGCTTCCTGCACCTTCGCACTTGGGTGAATGGACGCTGCGTACAGTGAGGACGGGATTATGATTGATGTGCACCTGCCATGTGCTGGACTGCCCCCTCTGTGCCTCGTATAGCAGACTGCCCTGGCCACGCTCGATGGCATGTGCACACAATTGCGTTTATGCCCAGACCCGGCACAGAGTCAGCGCGCACAGCTGCGCGTTGATGTGTACATCGGCACCTGTGTCCAGGAACTCTCGTCGGAGGACGCATTAGCTCACGTGTGCGCACACGCATGCACACCTCCACACACACATTCTCTCACACTTGCGCACGGCGGCTCTGGTGGGCAATCCACCACGCAGACTCAGGATTCACAGTCCTCTCTGAGGTCTCTAGATTTTCATCTTCTTGTTCCTGATGCCTTTCAACATTCTACTCGAGTGAGATCTGGGGCTGGGGGCCTGGGAATGGAAAAACAGGAGACTTGGAAAATTCCTGTTATTCTTGAGCACTTTCCAAAGACGCCCACGGGAGCCACAGTGGGGCCTCAGGCGTCCAGCCTCGGCTGGCCCCGGGACCGCAGAGCCTGCCTCCGCACGGCCTGCCGTGCTCGCCAGCACCGAGTCCCCCACACTCGTGGCCCGTCCACTCCTGCTGGAGAAGGCTGTACCCTGGCTGGGGGCGGACCCCTGCGACAGCTACCACCAAGCACTTGCTCCATGCCAGGCACTCTTCTAAGTACTTTACATACATTGATTAATTTTCACAACAAATCCAGGTGGTATAAACGATGGCTATGTCCATCTTACAGATGAGGAAATGGAGGCACAGAGAAGTAAAGCAATTGGTCCGAGGTAACACAGCTGGGAAGCAGAACAGACAGGATTCACGCCCTGACAACCTGGCTTCAGAGTCACCGTCGTATATTCCACTGTGCTGCCTCTTGTGACGCAGGGCAGGTTAGCCTAGAGAGACCTCAGGCCCTCGGGGCTCCAAGGAGGACAGAGAGGAGGAGACTTGTACCTCTTGCAGGCCTACTACGTGCCAGTTCTGGGCATGCTCACCAGCCTCCCTCCACCTGATCCCAGCCACAAGCTCTTCTCTACACTGCAGCTCGAGGGGGCTTCAAGGCCGTGTGTGATCCCGCTGACTCGGGGCCTCTGCACTTGTGCAGTCTCCTTCAGGGGCCTGGGCGCCATGTAATAAGCATCCTCCAGGGTGGAGCTAAGGCTGCAAGTGAGAAGCCTGTGTTGACAGGGCTGGGCCGTGCAGTCCTCTGGGCTGGAATGTGCAGATGGCACAGAGTCCCCAAATCTGCTCTTTCCTATCTTGGGTCCCCTTCCCCTCACACATCCTGCGCATGGATTAAATCCCCCGGCCTCTTGGTTTTTCTTTGTATTGTACTCTCTCTATCACCTCTTCCTAGCTTGAAAACCCACAATCGCCACCTCTTCTGGGAAGTCTTCCTGGATCACACAGCTGGTATTGACACATGCTCTGCCAGGCCCCTCCTGCTCTGTGCTGGTCTCTTCCAGGCCCTTGCCCAGACAGTGGTGACTAATTCCGTGGGTATGTATTGAGTGCCAACTATGTGCCAGGCACTGGGAATAAATCCATGAGCAAGACAGACCCATTCTGTGCTTTCCTTGACCTCCTATTCTTCCTTTTCCCTTGGAATTAGGGGTTCTTCCACCAACTGAACTGCATTCACTTTATTAATTTCGTCCCCAATACCTGGTAGAACTGGCACATAGTAGGTGCTTAGTGTGTTTTTGAGATTTAGAATTTATATTCTTGGTTGTGGAATATTATCTTTATGATGCCTCGACCATCAATCTGCTTTACCATTCTAATTCAGTTTGGTCTGGTACTAGCGGGGCCCCCGAGAGGCAGGGCGCAGGTCCAGGATAAGGGATGGGCTGGTGGGTGGGACGGCCGTGATGGCAGAGGTGTCCGTCTTTGTTTCCAGCCCCAGCCGAGCTGCCCGCACCCCCTCCTGCCTGCCGTCCACATGGTGATGACCTGTGGAACAAGGGCCCTCCTGTCTTTCTCTCTTTCCCCCTTTTCTAAAAATAAGCTGGAATCTTCCCCTCATCTGCCCCCAATTTTCTCCTGCTTGACCTCTGCAACCCCACGCCCTCTGATGAGGCCACATGCGTGCCCGTTACTGGACAGATGGGTCGGCCCTGTGGCACAGATGGTGGGAGCAAGGAGCCTGCCCTGGCCTCTGCCCTAGCTCAGCCGGCCCCTCCAGCTAGGCCCTTCCTGGGAACAAAGCACTGAGTCAGCCCTTGGTCTGTAGTTTGGGATGGGAGAAAACAACAGGAAGCTCCACCCGGGTTTTATGAGCTGTCAGGATCACAATAATCATGGCCCACGTTTGTATACACTAAGCACTTTCACAGCTGTTACCGCACTTAGTTCATGCAACAAGACCTTGAGATTGGTATTATTGTTAATACTGGATTGAACAGAAGAGAAAATCAGAGAGGTTAATTTACTTCCCTAAGGCTGCACAGCTAGTAAAAGGGAGGGTCCCAGGATTCAAATTCAGGTCTTTCAAATTTGAAAGCCCAGCCCTTTACACCCTCTCTCCTACTGGCTGATGTCTGAACCAGACAGTGGCTTTGCCTCTGTGCACAAAGATCTTCAGGCTGTTCTTTCAGATTCAATTTGTTGAGGACCTAATTGGGTTGGACATGGTGCTGGGAGCTCCACCCTAGTCCTGGGGGGAAGAGCTTACTTAATTCATTTGGAGGATGAGGAAGCCGAGACTCACATGCTACCTGACTTGCCAAGGTCATTGCTCAGTAAGATATGGCGTCAGTGTTTGGATGGAGGGCCGTCTGACGCCGAAGTCTTTCTTCTGCGAAACAGTTCACAGTAGCCGGCATCATGGGCTTCATTTGTGCTTGATTTACCTTCTGAGTGTCTGCTCTGTGCCAAGCATGGGGACCCAGGGATGAATGAGACACACAGATCCTGATCGAATGGGATTTATGATTGAATGGGAGTTGGATGGGTAAATGGCAATTCCTGTGCAGACTGACAACTATTATTGGCCCTAATCGTTAGCTTTGCACAGTGTTTATAGCTCACCAAGGGCCCCAAATGGAAATCTGGCCATTTCTGTATTCTGCTGAAAATGGTCCAAACATCACTTCTGAGCCCTCCCCCCAGTCCCCCACCCAGAATTCAAGGCCCTTGTGATGTAGTAGAGCCCACCTCTCCATCCTCGTTCCCTGCTGGCCCCTGCCTCATGTTATGCTCCCACACTGTCAAAGTGCTTGAGCTCCCTCCCACATAGGGACTGTTTCTCAGCTCAGTGACTTCATCATGCTCGGCCTCTGCCTGGAACGCCCCCTTTCCCACCCCTACTTTCTCCTGGTTAAACTCTCACCGTGCAAAACTCAGCTCAGCTGGTGCCCCGTCCCTGGCTAATAGGGGGTGGCTAACAGGGAGTGAGTTTCTTGTCGCTGGAGGTATGCGAGCCCAGGATAGAAAATCAGGGTAGGGAGATAAATCACATAACCTCTCTGGGCCTCAGTTTCCTTTTCTATCGAGTGGATTCAAGCACTTGAACAAGAGCAGAAGGAAAATAATGGCTGAGAGAGGAAGCACAGGGCTGAGAGGAGGTGTGTGACCCAGCCCATGAGGTCGGGACAGCTCATCAGAACCCTCTGTGGTTCGGAGACTCAGAGGTGGGATTATTACTACTAGCTGCATGTTAATCAATTAATGCAATGAATTAGTAGGCTTATACTCTGCTTTCCATGTGTGGGATGCTGTTCTAAACCTGTGCACATAAGTAGTTTCACCCTGTTCCACTCCTGTGAGGCAGGTATTTTCACCCCCATTTTACAGATTAGGAAATTAAGATACACAGAGGTGAGGTGACTGCTTAGGGGCATGCAGCTAAGAAGGGGTGAAGCAGTGGGTTCTTGAGTCCCCAAGAGAAGGGGAAGAGCAATGAGGGGTGGAGGGCAGAGCCCACTTGCCCTGCTCTAGAATGAACATCATTATAAATAATTTAAAAATATGAAGGTGAAGCCCTCCTCTCTCCATGCCCCTTGTGAGAAGGGAGATGCCCTCAGCCTGCCTGGCATGGGGACAGTTGCTCTGACTTCCGTGTACCCCAGGGCAGGGGATGCCACTTCTGCAGGGCCTGTGTCCAGCAGACCCCTCTCACCTGGCTTGGGCAATGGGGGCCCCGTCTGGGCAGTCAGGGCGGGGCCCGACAGACGAGGGCCTTGTTCTCCTCCCTTCACAGATGAAGGAACTGGGGCCTGGAGAGGGTAAAGGACTGGGAAACTCTCCCAAAGGACGGCTCGGAGCTGAGATTCTGGACTCCAAGGCTAGGACATTCCTTAGTCAAGGTGACAGCCGTCAGAACCATTTCCTGTGCAGCAGCAATGTAGTGAGAACGGGACATGGGACAGGAAAGACCGTGTCAACCCTCTAGCCCCAGGGCTGCCGCGGCACCTGCTCAGTGTAGGGGCATCCCTTCCTTCCCTCAGTGAGTGAGTGAATTTAACAAATGCCTGGACTTTGGCTGTAGAAGTCAGCTGGGATGGGCTCTGCTGCAGCTGGATCTCCCTGCTCCTGCCCCTCCTGCTGGCGTGGGCAGCTGAGAGCTGTGGTGCCTGCTCATCTGCCCTTCCCTCCTCCCTGCTATCTGCCCTTCCCTCTTCCTGCTGGAGCCTGGAGCCCAGCATGAGGGCCTGTGTCGATTCTTATTCACCAGTAGCCTGCTGCCTCCCCAGCACCAGTCCTCCCTGCCCCCAGGCTCCCCCCCTCTGGCCTAAGGTGCTGGATGCAGGGTCAGCGGGGCTGTTCTGACCTGGCTGCATCTGGAAGCTAGGAGGCATCTCAGTCCCTAAGGAGCCATGATGAAAATGACTCCCTCCCCCTCTACCCTGCCCAAAGGGGCTTTTCCTTTCTTTCAGGCACTTTCCCTGCCTGTGATCTAAAGAAGTTTTCCCAGCCCATTTAAAACCTGGTGGAGGAAAAGTCCAAACCAAGTGAAATGCCTTGTGCAAGATCAGGGGCCAGATCCCAGGACTCTAAATCATGATTGGTTTCTCCCTCCCTCTCTCTCTCTTTCCCTCTCTACCTCTCTCCCTTCCTCTTCCTTCCTCCTTCCTTCTCTTTCTCCTTTTCTGCCCTTCTTCCACAAATATTTATGTGGTGGAGGAGGCAAATAGGAGAGTGGAAAAAGGGAAGCATTATGGAGAGAAAAGAGCCCTGCATTAGAAGTCAGGAATCTTCTCTAAGCCAAACTCAGCATGTAAATGCATTTCCTTCCCCCAGCATGGGACATGACTCTTGGGGATGAGCCTCCTGGTGCTGAGGGATTATTACCAATCACTAACTGGTGATGCCACTAGAAAGAGACCTTGAATAAAAGTGTCAACTCAGATCAGCAGAATATTACATGTTGGATCAAGTGTTAAAAACTGCTTTTTGACCTTGAATAAAAGGGGGGAGTGGCAAAGACAAATGAGTTGATATGGCTAAGAGTCTTCCAAAAAGAGTCGGGAGGTTATCAGAGGGGTCACGTTTAGGCACACCTCAGCAGGACCCCAGAGAGAGTCAAAGTAGATACAACCTTAGGTGCTACCTCTCTTGAAGGCTACAGAGATCCACAGGGTATATGGCAGATGGATTTGGAGTTCAGTGCCATGTCAGAGGGCCCTACTTTGGAATTTGTGCTCCTAAGTGTGATGGAGCTGGACTCAGATGTGACCTTCCTACACATGCCTCCTCTGTCACTTTTACTGAACCTGTGGTTGGTGCTAGGGATGGTCCATACTCAGGGGACTTGACTCTCTGGACTGCCCATGTGCCAATTGGGCCCTGAGCCTCAGCAGAGTTGCGACTCCTACTCTCTGGTTCATCAGACTTACCCAGGTCAGCTAATAGGGAGGTGAAGAGGGTCAACTACTACACTGGGGAATCAAGAGTACCAACAACTATAAGCAGAGGAATTGCATCCATCATTCATGTGGAATCTAAGCCCCCTCTTGATCTAGAGGTGGAGTGGACATCACCATCCCAAGGTCCACAGAATAAAGGAATAAAATATGGATTAGAGTGGACTTACTGATATTCTACTATAAAACTATTGTGACTAGTAATAGAAGAAATTGTAGCACTGAGGGTGGAGAAAGTGGCCACAATAGTTGCTAAGGGTAGGGAGAGGGAAGAAGAGAGGTGATGTGGGGGCTTTTGGGGACCTTGCATTGTCCTAAGTGATATTGCAGGGTTAGATGCTCGCCTTTATATATCCTGCCATAACCCACTGAATGTACAGGGGGCAAGTGTGAACTACAGGGTAAACTATTATCTATGTGGTACAGCAGTGCTCCAAAATGTGTTCACCGAGTACAATGTGTGTGCCACGATGATGGAGGAGGTTGTTCGTGTGGGAGGAGTGGGGTAGGAGGGGTGGGGGGTATATGGGAACCTCTTATATTTTTTAATGTAACTTTTTTTTGTGCTGTATATATCTTCAAGTTTACAAAAATGATGGGGTGGGGAGTGGGTTATGTGGGAACCTCTTATGTTTTTACGTTTATTTAATGTTTTGTTTTGTTTTGTTTTGTTTTTGTTTTTAAAGATTTATTTATTTACTTAATTCCCCCCCTCCCCTGGTTGTCTGTTCTCTGTGTCCATTTGCTGCATCTTGTTTCTTTGTCCACTTCTGTTGTCATCAGCGGCACGGGAAGTGTGGGCGGCACCATTCCTGGGCAGGCTGCACTTTCTTTTGCGCTGGGAGGCTCTCCTTACAGGTGCACTCCTTGCGCGTGGGGCTCCCCTATGCGGGGAACACCCCTGCGTGGCAGGGCACTCCTTGCGCACATCAGCACTGCGCATGGGCCAGCTCCACACGGGTCAAGGAGGTCCGGGGTTTGAACCGTGGACCTCCCATGTGGTAGACGGACGCCCTAACCACTGGGCCAAGTTTGTTTCCTAATGTTTTTTTAATGTAATGTTCTTTGTGATCTATTAACTTTAATTTAAAAAGTGTAAAAAAAGAAAAAGTCGGGAGTCTTGAATTCTGGTCCTGGATCTGCCACTAATTTACTGTGTGGCCTTAAGCAAGTCACTATCCCTCTCTCCTCAGGTGTTCATATTAATAACTTAGGGAAGGGGGATGTCACCACTACCCTTCTCCTTGGCAGAATTGTTGTAAGAATCAGTTCAATGCAACATTCCTTTTTCTTCCATCTGCCCATCCATCCATCCATCCATCCACCCACCCACCCACCCATCCACACACACGTTCACCATCCCTCCTGTCCAGACACCCTCACAGCCCTGTATCCACCCCCCATGCAGAGCAAGAGACAGGCCACACTGTTTAAGCCTGGCTCAAATGTCATCTCCTTCGAGGGATTTTCCCAGCTTCCTGGTGGACAGTGCCTGCTCCTCCCTGCTTTTTCCTGGACAACGTCTGTCCCTTTGGTGTAAATCACCAGTCTGCCTTTTGTTACAATTAGTCCATAACCGGACTTGGAGGTCCCGAAGGACAAAGACCCGGGTTGAGTCCTCTCCACGTCCTCCGCATCGCCCCCCTCAGCCCTGCACAGGCGTCAAGGAATGCTCTCTGCGTTCCCAGCTGTTGGGCCCGCCCCAGCCCGAACCCTAAGTTACTCTCGACTTTCCAGTCCATTTTGAATCAGAGTTAGGGAGCTGGGGAGTCGAAGGGCAAACTCTTGCCTCTGATGCCTTCTTCCCTTTGGAATCTTAGCCTGATTCTGCTTAGAGAGAGGCATTCTCGCTCCCTCACTTCAGAGATCCAGAAAGGACAGGTTCAAGCCAGGGCTGCTCAGCAAGCCTAGGGAGGCTCGGAATAGAAGCCCTGGCTTCTTGGGTCGGTTAGCAGCCACTCATTCGGGAGCTGCCCGCAGAGACTGGCCACCAGCCTCCCTTTCCACCTTCCCTTCCCCAACCTGCCCAGCCAGTCCAGGCAGCCTTGCTGCCCCTGGCCCACTGACTGTCCTGGCAAGATATTGGGGCTGGGTGGGGAGTGGAGTGGAGAGCAGCGAGTGTGTTAGTTTCAAGCTCAGGCCTGCCCCAGAGCTTCCAGGCCTTCAGGGGTTGGCTGGGCTCTCCCCTTTTTCCTGGCTCTGGCCAGCTGTGGTGGTCCCTGGGCCATTCTGAGTGACAGGGGTCAGGCTTGCCCCCAGTGCCTGCAGCATGTCATTGGTAGCTGTGAGCCGGCCCCCCCAGCTTCTCTGCTCCCAGTGCCGGGTCCCCACGGAGAAAGTAGACTTGATGGGCGGGTTGTAAACGAGCTGTCAGCTGAGGCAGTCTCGCCCCTCCTTCCCTCTCTTCCTCCCTCCGAGTCGCGCTCTTGGCCACATTGGAAGAATTAGTGAGTGGCTGGCTCCCATGGTGGGGACCGTGCATAAGTCTCAACACATTGGCACTGCATGTGTGCCCCGGCCTGGGGAAGTGGGCCCTGGCTGTGCAGACCCTGTCCTGGGGGGCTCTGTGGGTAGGGCCTGCCCAGAAGCCCTTTCTCTCCAACTGGCCTCATGGCCTTTCTGGACCAGGGAAGAGCCTCGGGTACTTTCTTTTTTGCATTAGTTATAGATTCCGCTTGTTGTGTGTGGAAAGGGTCCAGACTGTGGACTTGTAATTGGGCCCCGGGTCAGCAGCCCTTTGCTCTCCAGGCTTTCATTTCCTCATGGGCCTTTATGAGCCAAGGACGTTGGATGCAGACCTTTTCTGTTAACCACATGCCTGCTGGCTACCGCCCTTACCCTCCACACCACGCTGCGCAGCTGCTGTTCCCATGCCCATTTTACAGCTAAGGATAAAACAGACTCTCAGAAAGGTTAAGGGACATACTGTTCACACAGAGAGAAGATGGCAGAGCTGGGAGGGAAACTTGGTCCATGAGAAGCCCAGGCTCTTTCATCATTGCCATCCCCTTCCAGAAGTTCTACAGGTCTTGAGCACCTGCTGAGTGCACAGTCCAGTGGGGAACCCAGGTCAAGGGGAACGGTCAGTGCACCCACGCTGGGGCTCCACTGAGCCTAAGGGAGTGGTCTGGGTGGTTGCCCGGGAGGGGCCTCCGGGCCGGAATCCCAGGGACAGCGCTGAGGGGGACGTGGTCACGCAGATACACTTAATCCTCAAACTCCAGGACCAAACTGGCTGCCTCCCTCTCCTTTGTGGGATAACTCAAGTCCTTCTTTACATCTCTAACAGGTAATAATAGCTAAAGACGTATAGGGTGCCAGCGACACGACACGCCTGCCTGACACCTATATGCACATTGTCACGGCACCTCAGAACCACACTGTGGGTGAGGCCATGTTGTAGCCAGCTTTAGGGATGAGGGATGGACTCAAGGTCTTATGGTGTGAGTGGCAGAGCAGAGGTTTGCTCTCAGGTCCCCGCAGGACTGTTATTCTCTCTGTACCCGGGGAGCAGGAGGGTCAGCAGTCACTGTGGGTCCCAGCCCAGTTCAGACAGGAAGCAATTAGATGGGCTTTGCAGGGCATGGAAGGAACTGGGGCCAGCCCGTCAGCATATGCCAGTCTTCTCTCTGATCCTCAGTCTGCTCCTCTGTCCCATGGGCTAGTTTCTCCCTCCCCTCTGGCCTCTGGAGTCCCTGGGAGGCTCCCAGGCATCGGTAGGTACGGAAGGGCTTTGAGGCATCAAGACTCTGGAGGGCGTTGTCTGCCCAGGGGAGATTCTGAGGTCCAGGCCAGCAGGACCAGCAGGACTGCCTCCATCTGGGGGTGGGGCATGCACCTCTCGGTGGCACTGAGCGCATCCCGCGCTGGCCTGCTGTTCCAGCCCTGTTCCAGCCCTGGCGACACATTGGTTTGATTGCTTGGGAAACTGCTTGGGGGGCCTGGGGTGGGAGAGCAGGGGTAGAACAGCTGACCAGCCTAAAAATAGCAAAGAACAGAGCCCGGAATTCGGAGGGGCTAAAGGGCACCCCATTTCCCACTTGGCAGCAGCCCATAGTGTTCCTGTGGCAGGTGCCCTACCCGTGTGGTTTTGCAGTGACCCAGGCAGGCACTGCTGCAGCAGCAGCGCTGGGGCAGGGAAGGTCTGGGTTTGGTTGGGGTGCAGCCTCTTCCCTGCAGAGCTACCGGGGCTTCTCTGGACCCCTACTGCTCACCTTGCCCCAGCTGCCTGATCATTCCCACCCTGGCCACCTGCCAAGGTGACCAGGAGGATGCATTTGCACAAACACAAACTATGAAGTGCTAGTGTGTTGCCACTGGGATGGGGAGGGCACTCTAGGAAGGCATATTTCATGGCAATTTCTGGGTAGCTGGGGCAAACCTAAACCCTCTCTGATGAAATTCACAGCTTCAGATGCCTTCTGATGGCTCCTGGCCTCTTCCTCTACATGTTCCCTGTTGCTTCTTCATAGAAAATGGGTCTTCTGACTGAGTTAAGATCAGAAGAGGGAAGAGGATGTGGCTCAAGTGATAGGGCTTCCGCCTCCCATACAGGAGGACCAGGTTCAATCCCTGGGGCCTCCTGGTGAAAAAAGAAGAGAAAGCTGTGCCTGCATGGCGAGCTGAGTGCCTGTGTGAATGCCCATATGGTGGCTGAGTGCCTGTGCGGTGAGCCGAGTGCCTGTACAAGTGCCCGTGGGGTGAGCCAAGTGCCCGCGTGGTGAGCCAGGGCCTGCATGGTGAGCCAGTGCCCACGCAAGTGAGTCATGCAGCAAGATGATGACACTACGAAAGAGAGACCAAGGGGGAGAGTCAAGACGAAGCGCAGCAGAGACCAGGAACTGAGGTGGAGCAATTGACAGGGAACCTCTCTCCACATCAGAGGTCCCAGGATCTAATTCTGGTGAATCCTAGAGGAGAAAGACAAGAAGAGAAGACAAAAAGAGTAATAGGTACAGAAGATCACACAGCAAATGGACACAGACAGCAAACACAGCAGGGAGGGGGGAGGGCAGGGGAAAAAAGATCAGGACAGTCCAATTAGGGGATGGACTGCCTTGAGAGAGAGTGATTTTTCTGTCACTGGAGCTGTTCAAGACAGGAAAGTCACGTATGGCTTAGACTAGATACTGCCACAGCTCTTTCTGGCCCTCTGAGTCTGGGCCATCTGCCATGGGCCCACACTCCTCCTGTTCCCTCTGCCTTGGGAATGCCCCGCTCGGATTCGAGGCACTCTACCCGCAGCTCCTCTGCACTACTCTGGGCTGAAAAGCCTCAGCAGCCTCACTGCTCCCCAGGGTCAGGGGTCTGGTCCTTGTCACACCTGGGCCTCCTCTCCTGGACGTGCTCCAATGCTTTCATCATGTGATCCCACCAGGGCCTCAGTCTTCCCACCTGCAAAGTGGAGTTGCTAATGCCTGTCACCCCAGCTTTCAGAGCTGGGTGGGGACAAGCTGGCATCAACTTCCAGGCACCCAGAAACCACAAAGGCCAATTGTCTTCCAATGACTCTCTTATCCTAGAGATGAAGGAACTGAGGTCTGGGGAGAGGGATGTCCTCAAGGCCACTGATGAAACTGGGGGAGACCAGCCCTCAAATCCACTTTTCTTGCTGTCTAGTCCTGTGCTTGGAGCACACTCAGGTACCAAAGGTGTCTGGCTAGACAATTATGAACCTGACTTGTTGAGTCGTGCCACTTGCTGGCTGTGTAGCTTGGAGCAAATAATGCCACTTCTTCTACTTTAATTTTCCTATTAGTAAAATACAGTGCCCACCTTACGGGCTTTCCTTGGGGGCTGGGTGAGATCATATGGGTAAGAGAGCAGACCCCAAGGAACGGGGCTGAGGAAGGTGGCCCAGGGTTGCAAGTTGGGAATGCTCAGGGACAAGGAGGTGGAGGGGCTGTGCAGTCAGTAAGGCTGGGGAGGGGGCAGCATCTGCAGTGGAGATCCTTGTCAAATTCTTACTCATCCCACAGGTCTTGGTCAGGGGGGCCTATTGTGGAAGCCCCCTGAGCCGGAAGCAGAGAGCTGGCTCCTTCTCTGAGGCTCTCTTGCACTTTGTGATACCTGCTGGCAGGAAGGCTTCTCATGACGGGGAGAGACAAACTTGGGTTTGAATCCTTTACAAGCTGTGTGACTGTGGGCAAGTCACTCTTCAGGCCTTAGTTTTCTCAACTGTAAAATGGGGACCAAGAGTGTCAACCCTATGGAGATGCTGTAAAAGTAAAGTATGTGGCCTAATATTGAGAATATGAAAAACCTATAGTAGACATTGCTGTGATGATGATGATGATGATGATTATTCATTCACTCATTCATTCATTCATTCCCTCATTCATTCAAAACCCCTCATGCACTTCTCTGAGCTCTGGCTGGCCAGTGGGGGCAAAGCAAGGGCACAAGGCCCGACACCAGGGAGCTCAGAGCCCAGTGAGGCGATTGGCCTGCAAACCCACAGTTTCAACCCAGTATAGTGTAGCCCACCATGGATGTCCTACGAGACCCAGAGGAGGCCCCGAGCCTGCCAGGAGGAACCAAGGAAGGCTGCACAGAGAAGGAGGCATTTGAGCCAAGAGTCCAAGGTTGAGTAGACTTTGGTTCAGTGGCCAAGCTGGAGAAAGTCACCCAGACTGAGAGCACAGCATGTGCCACAGCCCAGAGGTGAGACAGGTAACAGGGCCCCAAAGTAGATAAGTGGGTGACTGGAGCATAGAGTGGACTCTTGGACCCAAGACTCCACCAGGGACTCGGGTCCATCTCCTCACCCAAGTGGCCATGGAGAGCCCTGGCCGTAAAGACCCTACAGGAGAGCACTACCGAGAATGCTCTCCCCCACCCTCAGCATTCTGGCCTGGAAGGGCTGCATCCATCTCTGTGTCCCCCATACCCAGGCAGGGTGGCCTTGCCCAGGCATTCATAAATATCACAGAATCAGATCCCCTCATGGCCATGCAGATGGAGAAAGGAACCCTCAGAGAGGAGCAGGGTCCTGTGGGAGAGTAGCAGCCCCCACCGCTGGACCAGGTGGGCTTCTCCATTCCACCCACCCAGCCAGGCCCCTGCTACTGAGTCCCCTTTGGCCTGGTGGTCAGAGTCCTCGTTAGGAGAGGCTCCAGGCAGGTAAGGCGGGCAGACACCCCTGCCCTCCCCAGGTTCTGAGCGCTGCTCCCCGGGACAGCCCATGGGCAAATGGCGGCTGTCCACGGGCTCCTCGAAGCCGTCCGTGTCTCCTTGACAAAAGGCATCTGGGCCTGCCAGCCCCTCCTCCGCCCGAGCAGGAAATACAATACGCCGATAATGATCTAATATTTATACAACGCCTTTCTACCAGATGCATCCCGACAAAGTTTACAAGCTGCCCTCGCTGACGGGGCAATGTATTCCAGATCCTCGGCCCGGCCCCGCCCCCTCCCTCGGGGCCCGTCCTATCTCCTGGGTCCCAAGTGCAGGCAGAGGCTCAGCCACCCACCTGAGGGTCGGGAGTGGCCCGCTGGGCATGGGGGACCAGCCACGCTCATCCCCTCTTGGGCACTGCCCTGCGGGAGATAATTTGTGCTCATGACTGGGGAAAAAAATCAACTATGCAGAGGAGAGGCAGGTTTTCAAGTTTGGCCAAAACTCACAGCACCCAGCGAGCTGCTCCCCTGGCCCTCCACAGCCGCGGACTCAGGAGGGACGAGGGAGGCGCTGCTGCCCCGGCACAGCGCTCCTCCCCAGTCACTTCCTCCCGGCCTGCTCCATGAATGAGGATTTGTGTTCACTCCCTCCCCATAAATTGCCCTTGGCCACCAGGGCCATGCTCTGTGTCAGAGCCCCTGACCACCAGCCTCGGACAAAACCTGCTTTGTGAAGTTGGGGTGGAAGACAAACAAATGACTATTACCTTCATTTATCCCCGCCCCTCCCCTTTTTCTCTTGGCCTGGAGTTAAGACCTTTTTTCTCTGTCAACAATCTTGACTTTGTTCCCTGAGAAGGAAACAGCTCCTTGAGGGACTTCCAGAGATGCTGCTTGCAAGAAAACCGCTTGGGAGGAGGGTGAAAAAAGACAGAGGTTACAGGAAATGGCAGACATTTTTTGTTGAATTAAACCATTAGGAGTGACCCCCAAACCCGAGTGAGGCAGAGGGAACAACTGGATACATTTAGGTCAGGACAAGCAGCCAAGTGAGGAGCTGAAACCAATTACCATAAATGAATGTTTCTCTTTTATTCACGACCACCGTGCCTGTTCCCAGGATGCTCTTGGGCGTCTTATAAAAACAGATGAACTCTCTGGTTTTGTTCGGGGAGTTATTAGCTAATGCAACTGTTGGGCAATTTATCAAACATTAGCACATGCTGCGATTAATGACCAAGAAGTCGTCACTGGCTGGCTCAGAGCCGCAGAGGCTGCCTGGACTCGAGGGCTCGGGCTCGGGTCTTCTCGATGGGACCGTTTACTTAGGATATTGGTGCCTTAAAAGTAACATTCACTCTCAAAACCCTCCCCTAGTGGGTCTTCACGGCCAGGGCTCTCCATGGCCACTTGGGTGAGGAGATGGACTCGAGTCCCTGGTGGAGTCTCGGGTCCAGGAGTCCGCTCTATGCTCCAGCCACCCGCTTACCTACTTTGGGGCCCCATTATCTGTCTCACCTCTGGGCCATGGCACATGCTGTGCTCTCGGTCCTGGGGTGACTTTCTCCAGCTTGGCCGCCGAACCAAAGTCTACTCAACCTTGGGCTTTTGGCTCAAAAGCTTCCTTCTCTGTGCAGCCTTCCTTGGTTCCTCCTGGCAGGCTCGGGGACTCCTCTGGGTCTCATAGGACGCCCACTGTGGCTACACTAGACTGGGTTGGAACTGTGGGTTTGCGGGCTGATCGCCTCACTAGGCTCTGAGCTCCCTGGTGTCAGGACTGTTGAGCCCTTGCTGTGCCCCCAGTGGCCAGCCAGAGCTCAGAGAAGAGGTGCATGAGGGGTTTTGAATGAATGAGTGACCGTGTGAACGAATGAATGCATGATAAGCTGATCCATATGCAGCAGTGCCCTTCAGTGACTCCTATGGTCTTAGGCTGTCTTTCTGTCCACCAAAGGAAAGGGATCATGCATCTCCCAGTGCAGGCGTTTCTGCATTGTGGAGTTGCAGGACAATGGCATTCAGCTGAGAGATGTAGAGGAGAAAGACCTGAATTTGCAGCCTGGTGCAACGACTTTCTCTGCAGGTCTCAGTCTCCTCATCTGTGAAGTGGGGTTTCTTGAGAGGAAAGTTGCAGAGGCCTACATTGGAATAAGTTAGTGGGAAAAGCAATGGTTTTGGGGGCATTTCCAATCCAAAAGGAGAAGTTAGGGAGTGAACTGAGTTATAGCTCCCCTTTTGCTGGCCCTTGGATAACTGACTTGAGGAAAGAAATGGCTCAGCTTCTTTACAGGCTTTTGGCTTAAGTGACCCTTAGTATGGGAGTGGGAAGAAGAGCTGAAGTTCTTCATCTCAGCCCTGTCCCTGCTGTTTACCTTGGACAATTCACACCACCTCTTGGAGGCTTGGTTTTGGGTCCAAGAAAAGGGACAATAAGTCCTCGCATCCTGGAGGATTACCCATGTCTGAAAAGTGCTGAGTCCAGTCCCTGGGACCAGAAAAGGGTTTCACTGGATAATGGCTTCTATTATTGCCATTGATTATATTACCAAAGGCCACCGTGCGGGCAGGGTGGTAGGCGTGACGGTCCATGCTCTTCTCTGGTGCTTCCTGATAAGGTATTTTGTGTGTCTTGGTGGGGCAGAATGAATATTTTTCCTCTCTGCCAGTTCCACCAAAGTGTGTTTCCAACCTAGCAGCGGCCCCTCTGTCAGACTGCAGCCGGCCTTTCTCTGCCGCGCTGCACCGCTTCTGGCTGGCTGGGGCTGCCAGCTGCCAGAGCAGCAGACCACCTTCTCGGATTTTCCATTTGCAGCTGGGAGAGAGTCGAGGAGGGCAGGCTGGCAGAGTGAATTAGAAAGCAGGCTCCAGCTCTTGCTCCTGCTCTAATGGGACAGGCTCCTCGTGTGGTGCGTGAGGCCCAAATGTCCAGCAGCAGCAGGCACTCGCCCGCCTCCCTAAGCAGGAGCCCCCAGTACCCTTGGGCAGGCTCGGAGAGTGGGGGAGGGGTGCAGGTCTTCCAGGCCACGCCTTTCGGAACTTCCCGTAAGTTCTTTTGAGTCTCTCAGTCTCAATTTACTTTATCTGTGGAATGGGAACAAAAAGAGGTCCTCAGACCTTATCTAACACCCTTGGGGCCAGATGTAGTTTGTTGGTCAGATTTTTTCGGATTTCTAGAAAGTAATGTTGTGTTCACCATACTTTACAAGATACTCCTGCTGGGATCAGGACACGGCTTATAAGCAAGTGCATTAAGATTTCTGTAGTGAAATATGTGAATAGCCACAGTAAGTGGGATTAGTAAAGACCATAAATAGCCTCATGTAGGTTGAGATGGGTTATTTTGGACACTGGCCTGAACACTTGGTGCTGTAAATGTCTGGAAGAGTTCTCCATTTTCAGAGCTTTTTGGATTTTGGAATCTTGGATAAAAGGCTGTGGACCTGTAACGCCTGTGCTCTAAAGTTGTTGTGAAGACAACAAGGGAAAGTATTTGTTCCCCTAGACCAGTGGTTCTCCACCGTGGCTGCCCACTGGAATCACTAGGGGAGCTGCACAAAACACAGATGCCCAGACCCACCCCAGGCAGCTCGAATCAGACCCCGTAGGGATGCAGCCCTGGAAGTAATGCTTCAAAGGGCTCTTCAGGAGATTTTTCTAAAATAGCTTTATTCACATACCATACAATTCTTCCACTTAAAGTGTACACGTTAATGGTTTTTAGTATATTCTCAGAGTTGTGCAGCCATTGTCATGATCAATTCCAGAACCTGTTTCATCAACTCAAAAAGAAACTCCATACCCTGTAACTACACTCCCCAATCCTTCTTCCCGCCCTGTCCCTTGGAAACCATTAATCTATTTTCTGTCTTTATGAATTTGTCTATTCTGGATGTTTCATATAAATGGAATCACATAACGGGATCTTTCATGACTGGTTTCTTTCACTAAGCGTGTTTTCAAGGTTGATTCAGGTTGTAACATTTGTCAGTACTTCATTCCTTTTTATGGCAGAATAATATTCCATTGTATTGATATACCACATTTTGTTTATCCATTCATCAGTTGCTGGACATTGGGTTATTTTCATCTTTTAACTCTTATGATTACTGCTGCTATGAACATTTGTATGCAAATTTTTGCATGCACATATGTTTTCATTTCTCTTGGATATATACCTAGGAGTGGAATTGCTGGGTCCCATGGTAACTCTATGTTTAATCATTTGAGGAACTGTCAGATTGTCTTCCAAAGTGTCTAAACCATTTTACTTTCCCACCAACAATGTATAAAGGTTCCAGTTTCTCTACATCATTGCCAATACATATTATCTGACTTTTTGATTATAGCCATCCTACTAGGTGTGAAGTGGTTTCTCATTGTGGTTTTGATTTGCATTTCCTTAATGACTAATGATGTTGAACAGCTTTTCATGTGTTTATTGGCCATTTGTATATCTTCTTTGCTTAGATCCTTCACTCATTTAAAAAATTGGGTTATTTGTGTTTTTATTATTGAATTGTACGAGTTCTTTATATAGTCTACATACAAGTCCCTTATGGGATATATGCAAGTATTTTCTCCCATTCATGGGTGGTCTTTTCACTCTGTTGATAGTGTCCTCTGAAGCACAATAGTTTTTAATTTCGATGATGTCCAATTTATCTATTTTTTCTTTTGTTGTTTATGCATCTGGTGTGATATCTAAGAATCCATTGCCAAATCCAAGTTCATGAAGATTTCTTCCTGTGCTTTCTTCTAAGAGTTTTATAGTTTGGGCTCTTAACATTTATATCTTTGATCCGTTTGAATTAATTTTTGTATACATGTGAGGTAAGGGTCCAATTTCAGCCTTTTGTATGTGGATAGTCAGCTGTGCTTCCTCAGGTGAGGCATGTAAAATTTGAGGGCCACTGCTCTAGATTGTGAACCCCAGGAAGGCAGAGTTCCTGTTTGCTATATCCTTAGCACTGACCACAGCAGCACAGGAATGAATGAATAAATGGATGGATGAGTAATATCATCACCCCTAAGATTCCAGGGAAGGCAGATATACCATGAGTCAGAGACTCTGAGCATCATGTCAGAAAGAGGGAAGTGTTGATGTAGACCAAACTTTCTTCTGGAGGGAACTCCTTCTTAGACGGCAGAGTGGGTCCAAGTCTCTTTTGACAAACTTTTGGCTCCCTCCCTACAGAGTTAGTTAATGGGGAGGGATCTTGTTGCTCTGAAGGAAAGTTCTTCCGTATACAAAGCTGAAACTTGCCTCCTTGTAGCTTCTTCCGTTTTCCCCAGCTCCAGCTTTGTCCTCTGACGCCTACCCAGTGCTTCACCTTCTTCTGCTCTGGGCCAGCCCTGGATATAAGGAGATGACGAGAGTGGCTGCAGCTTCCTCTCCTGCAGGCTGAGTAATACCCACTCCTCATGAGGTAGGGTTTGCAGCCCCTTGCATCCTGACTGCTTCTTCATCCCACCCAGCTATCTGTTCTGCCATGGGGTAAACCCAGGACCTGATTCAGCCCACCAACTGGGCTCTAACCAACAGTTCAGAGGGAAGTGGGTCTGTCCCCACCCTTCTTCTGTTTTTTTTAAAAGATTTATTTATTGATTTCTCTTCCCTTCTCTCCCCCCTCCCCCCTCCCTGCCCCGGTTGTCTGTTCTCTGTGTCTATTTGCTGTGTCTTCTTCTTTGTTTGCTTCTGCTGTTGTCAGCGGCACAGGAATCTGTGTTTCTTTTAGTTGCGTCATCTTGTTGTGTCAGCTCTCTGTGTATGCGGCGCCATTCCTGGGCAGGCTGCACTTTCTTTCACGCTGGGCGGCTCTCCTTACGGGGCACACTCCTTGTGCGTAGGGCTCCCCTATGCGGGGGACACCCCTGTGTGGCAGGGGACTCCTGGCACGCATCAGCACTGCGCGTGCCGCCCTTCTTTTGAATCCTTGGCCTCTGTTAATACAGTTTTAGCTCATGCTAGGTCTTTTTAATTAACTCTGATATACTGCTTGCTCAGATAGACCTTATTATAATTATTAATATTATAATATAATGCGTTATGTTACTAGTAATATATAAATATCATCAAAATTACTAACAGTATGGCAGAATATATTAACGATGATGAAGATGACTATCTTCTACTGAGTATGCCAGCATTGTGCTCAGCACTTTATAAACATTGTCTCATTTGATTTCACATAGGGCAGTTATTATTGTACCCATTTTAGAGAAAGCTGGGGCTCAGAGGGGTTAAGTAGCTCGCTCGGGGTCACCAGGCTTGGATTTGAACCTGTGTTTGTCTGACTTCAGAGGCCCTGCTTTTAACCCCGTGCTAGCCCTGCCCAATGGCGTGGAGCCAAGGGCATACTAGCACCCGAGACCCTGGTCTGTAGCATGGCCTTCACCTCCGCCCTTCCACATCCCCACCCTCCCTTCTCCAACTTTGGGGCTTTCCTTAAGTCTTTCCAGCCGCTTTCTTTGTCTTTACTGAACCTCTGCATTTCACTGCTGACCCTGCCCGGCTGCAGTAATAAGCCTTTGTAACGCACAGTCTGTCGGGAGCCACACTCGCGTGCATCATCTTTTGGGTCCCCAGGCACCAACTCTGGGGATCAAAGAACAGTCACTGCAGGACCTTCTCTTTCCTGGTGCTTGGGGTATCCTGGAGCACAGTTACCAGGCATGTGGAGTCCACCTCACCCTACCAGGGGGGAATGGGTGGTAGGTGTTACCTCATTGTACCAATGGGCACTGAGTCCAGCAAGAGCCAGCACTGGGCCTGGTTTTGTACACTTGCCCTGTGCTCTCTCCTCCGAGGAGGGACTTGCTATTCTCATGCTTCTAGCCTGAGTTCCTGCCACTGTGAATGAGCTGGGTGCAGCCTGTAGAGTCCTTGGAGGATGGCACCCATATAGAAGAAAGATCCATGGAACCACTTCCCAAGTTCATCAAGCAAATTTTCAAGGCCCAAATGGTTCTCAGAAGTGATGGAAATAGCTGGTGGTTTAGTTTTAGTCAGTGTAGTTTGATTAATTCAATTCAATCCAATTCAATTCAGTTCATTTAATTATAACAAACTAGATACATCATCCACTTATTCATTTATTCATCCAGTGATTCCCTCACTCATTCCTCACTCATTCATCTTGGTATTCAAATATTTGTTCACTCACTCACTCCTCATTCATTCATTTGCCCATATAACTGCATGGTCCACTTCCACACTTCCTCACCTCTTTCAAATGTTTTTCTCGAATGTCATATTTGTCATGAGGTCTCCCCTACCCAATCCCCCACCATAGGATTGGCTATTTCCTTGCTTTGCTTTTCTCCATAGCACCTTCCTAATACACTATCTAATCTACTTATTTATTTTAAAATAATTTTTTGTCTCCTTAAAGACTTTAATTTGCTAATATGCACTAAGAGTTTCCAAGAAAGCGTTATAATATCAAACTGCATTTCAGAAACATGATTGTATAATCTTTTTTTTCTTTTCTTTTTATAATATTAAACTTTATTTTTAGAGAAGTTTCAGATTTACATTTACAGAAAAATTACTCCAAAAGTATAGAGAATTCCCCTATAACTCCTCCCCCCCCCCCCACCAGATTCCCGTTTTTGACATTTTAGAGTAGTATTGTGCATTTGTTACAGCTGATAAGCCAATATTGAAGCACTGCTACTAACCAAAGTCTATAGTTTACTAGAGTAAACTTAGAGTTACTTTGTACTGTACAGTTCCACAGGTCTGGACAAATCCATAATGTCATGTGCCCAGCATTATAGTATCATACGGAAGAATCTCAGCGCCACAAACATGCCCCGCGTTCCACTCTGTCATCCCCCTCCTCCTTTCTGAACCCCTAGCAGTAATTTGTTTTATTTATTGTCTGACTCTGTGGACTAGAGTAAATGGAGATTTTGTCTATTGCTTTTATCATTAGATCCTCAGTTCCTAGGAGAGTGCCTGGCACCTAAGGGGCTCAATAAATGTAGATGGATCAAGGAATCCACTCATTTATTCATTCACTCACTCATTCCTTCAATAAATGCAGCTCTGAGAGTCTGCTGGAGGGAGAATTCCTTTGGAAGAGGGTCAGATTCAAGAGCGCTGCTTGGGATGGAGAACTGTGGACTGAATTTGAAGGCTGGGGGCGCATTGATGGGTGGCAGGTAGTACATTTTAGATTGGTGGGGCAGCTCGGGCAAGGCCAGTGGGAAAGTGTAGGGAGGGAGGTTGGAGGTCAAATTGTGGGGATTCACTGGATGTTAGGGTGAAGCACCCGGCTTGTTTCTGTGGACAGCATGGAGTCAACAGAGGGTTTCAGTCAGAGGAGAAACAGGTCAGATCTGCCTTTCTGATTATTGTTCTGGCCCAGGGTGTGGGATTAAAGGGAGGGGCAGGGTTGGGGCAGGGAGCCTGATCGAAAGCCTGCTGCAGTGGTCCAGGAGAGACTGATGGGGCCATGGTGCAGATGGAGCCTAGGGTACCAGTCTGAGAGATGTTCCTGAGGCCTAACGGTGGGATTTGGTGAGTAATCGACTGTGGGGCTGAGGGCGAGGCTTCTCTGAGCTTATGCACTGGAGCCACTGAGTGGAAGGTGATGTCATTAACCAAGGGGGGCAATGGGGGTTTCAAGAAGAGAGGGAAGGATGACAGCTTCAAGACTTCCCTTTCAAAAGCATCTTTCAGTTACAGTCTGACCCACATTTTTTGGTGTTGATTTTATTTTTGATTCATGTTGTCTGCTTCTGCCAAGTGCCAGGAGAAGAGGGGTTTTGGTCACTTCATCCATCTTTGCTTTCTTACATCTGGGTGTCTATGAAATGTGGCTTCTTAGTAGGGATATGAAAAGGCTTACACAATGGAAGAACAGCCCATGAGCTTTCCTTTGCCGTGGTCAGTGTGGGCTGTGGGGAGACCGGGGTGGGAGACGAAGCATTAACATTTGACATTTGGACCAGATTGCCTCCAAATGATTGTCTGCCCTTCGAAAATTATAGATAAGCCTGCTTTGGAGTTTTGAGCAAGCATCAGTCACAGCTCCATAGCTATGGAATTTTATGTGCAATTACAGTCAGGAGAGGAGGAAGAGGGAGAGGCGCAGCTGGCAGGACTTCCTGGGGGAGGAGTCTTTGAAGAGCTGTTCCTGGGTAGAGTGAGCAGCCCAGCTCTTTAGAGCCCCTGAGAGAGGGCCCAAGGAGACATATCTAAAGCATCAGGTAGACCCTCTTGCAGTTAGATTTTTCCAAGGGCAGGATGAGTTCATTTTGGAAGAAGTGAGGTCCCTGATTCCTAAAGGTGCAAGCAGGGGCTGATCAGCCAACTATTAGGAAGGATGTAAAGTGGCTTATTGTTCCAGGTGGGTAGCTGAGGTGCTCTCCAAGACTCATATCCTAAGCTGCTAAGAGATTTCAAAGACTGGACATGTCACATCGTAACCCCTCCCTTCCCCAACCCTGGGATACCTTCTCCCCACAGACTCAAACCTATGACCATGAATGATGGGAATTCAGGTGTCAAGAATAACTTATCATAAAGGTGTTCTAACTAATGAGTGGAAAACAGGAGACCTAATGTGATGTCACCCACCCTTTTGCAGAACCTGGTAAATTAATGGACCTAGACATGGAACTAATATCCCCCAAAGAGACACAGTCAGACATTATGTGCTTCTAATAAAAGAACATGACCCACCTGTCCTCTTGCCAAAGGAAATTGAATTTCAGCTGGACTTAATCTCTGAATCCAGCTGCCAATTTGAAGGGAAAACAGAGGGCAGATGAACATGGTAAATGGCACAATGAATATGTAATTAGCAGAACCCGGAAACCCCAGACTATGGGAGAATCTATGGGTCACAGAGCCAGGGTTCTTCAATAGAAAAGTTGTCAGGAAAAACGAGGGATGAACCTGGACATTGAAAGAGACTTAAAAGACGTATCAAAATAAACAAACAACCCAGGAACAACTGAGCGATAGTGTCTAGGGATGTATCTCTTGGGTGACAAAATAAGGAAAAGCAAGAAAACAATCATTATAAAAGTCTGCATGGTGGTTACTTTTGGCAGAGGGAGAAGGTCGTGATTGGCATGAGACATGATGGGGCTCCTGGGGAGGTGATGATCACTGACCTTTTATTGACCTTGGTAATGGTAAAGGGTGTTCACCTTATTCACCGTATTCATTAAATTGTATGTTTGTTTGTGTGGTTTTCTGTGTCTGTTATTTTTACCATAAAAGGTTAAAAAGAATAAGTCACTGATGTAATAGTTGAGTATCACCCCTCAAATCCCAATATGTTGGCAGCCCCTTGCCTCCTGAATTAGGTGACTCTGGCTGACAGTGGCCTCTTTTTTGACACTGAAATGCAGAGATAAAGACAGTGGAGGAAAATTCTTGCTAAAATCATCAGCCACAGCAATAACAGCAAGAAGCCCCTCTGCAAAGTGTGCAGGCTCCCAGTTCAGTTGATGCGTCATTTCCTGAACAGCCCCCTTTGCATGAGAATTAGTGTGGGTCCAGGTTGGGGAAAGGTGGAAACTGGGTGCCATGAGAGGCCGAAGGCCACCTCATCTTTTCTGTCCCACCATCTGGCAGTAAAGCCCTGGGAAGCTCAGGATATCCCCTGGCCTCTGGGCCTCCTGGGAGAGGTGCTAATTGGTTTCCAGCACAGATAAAGCATTAGGGATATATTTAGATAAAAACAAAATCATATTTGAAATCCCTTGGCATGGGCAACAGAAGGGTTCTGGAGCCTGCTCAGGGGCACTGAGTTTTAGAGTCTGGTGAGCAGGGAGCCTGACCCTTGTCCTTGTCCTTGGCAGCCGGAAGGCCACCAGAATCATGCCTGTGTGTGTGCATGTGCGTGCGTGCGTGCGTGTGTGTACCTGCGCTGCTGGGGCCCTGGAAGCAACAGGCCTGGCCCCTTCCCGCCGGGGTTCAGATGACGGTCCTCAAGGATGGGTCCTACAGGGGAAGCAATGGAGAAGCTGAACCCTGGGAAGCGGGACCCTCGGCTCTGTCTGAACTCCGCTGTGTGACTGCAGGGAGCCACATGACTTCTGCGGGCCTCTGCTTTTCCACCAGAAAAAAGGAGTGGGTGGGATAAGATGGCTCCAGGATCCCTCCCAGCTTTATTTATTCTAAACTGCAAGATTTCTAGGGCTCACTTTTCTTTGGCCAAAGATCTTCCTTTCCACAAAAACCCTTGAGCCTACACCCATACCTCCCTTCTGGGGCAGGTGCCGAGCTGCCGCAACCTCTAACTTTCTCATTTCTTAGGGTCTTTGACAGGAAGGGACAGCTCCAGCTTTTTCTACTCACTCCGAGAGCCTCCCGTGTCCACACACCCTGAGAGAATTAGAAAAATTTTCCCTGAGAGGCACAGCCCCGCCTGCTCCCACTTTGGCTGGTGGAGAATGGATGGTGTCTGTGCATACTGGAAAGAGAAGGCCTTTTTCAGAAGACACAGGCTCGTGGCAGTGCACATTCTTCGGAGGCAGAAGAGCTGAATTCCAGCCCACACTCACCCCTAGCACAGTGGACAACCTAGACAACTGCACATGGTGGCCTGTTCCTAAACGTTTTACTGACCTGGTTTCCTGAAGGGGCCAGACCTCCATTCTTGCTGCCACAAAGGAAAACACAAACAAAACTGAGAGCTCGCAGAGAAGTTCTTCCCACGTGAGTCTCCAACGTCCGGCCCAGGGCTTGGGAGAGAGTAGGAAGAGGGCTTAATGGATCATTTTAAATCAGGGGTTCTTAATCTTTTTTTGTTCCATGGACCCCTTTGCCTGTCAGGTGAAAACCACAGACCCCTTCTCAGAGTGCAGTGGCAAATAGTTTATGACACTCAACATTGCAGGTCAGAGAAAATAAAGATACTACGTTTTTTAAAAATCAGGCTCATGAACCCCCTGAAATCTTTCCACAGACCCCTTGGGGGTCCATGGACCCCTGGTTAAGAACCGTTGCTCTAGGGAAACGGACTTTGGCCCAGTGGTTAGGGCGTCCGTCTACCACATGGGAGGCCCGCGGTTCAAGCCCTGGGCCTCCTTGACCCGTGTGGAGCTGGCCATGCGCAGTGCTGATGCGCGCAAGGAGTGCCGCCCCACACAGGGGTGTCCCCCGCGTAGGGGAGCCCCACGCGCAAGGAGTGCACCCATAAGGAGAGCCGCCCAGCGCGAAGGAGGGAGCGGCCTGCCCAGGAATGGTGCCGCCCACACTTCCCGTGCCGCTGCAGACAACAGAAGCGGACAAAGAAACAAGACGCAGCAAATAGACACAGAGAACAGACAACCAGGGGAGGGGAGGGGAATTAAATAAATAAAAATAAATCTTTAAAAACAAAACAAAACAAAAAACCCCTGCTCTAAATCGTGGCTACTAACCTCAGCCGGACCCTGATGCAGGCTGTTGCCATCCTCGGGGATTCCCCAGATCGGACTGTACTTGAATTCCTCATTCAACTTCTTCAAAACTTCTACCTCCTCAGACCTTATGCCCCCTCCACCCAGCAAGCCACCTGACCTAGTCACAGTGACGCAGAAGCCAGCGTGCTGTCCTCCTCAGCCTCTTGCCTCCCTGCCGCCTCCCCCGCCCCCCACGCCTCCTCCCTCCCGGCTCCCCCACGCAGGCCTTCTCAGCATTTTCTGGATTTCCTCCCCCACCTCTTGCCCTGCCTAGCTCCTCTATTCCCCTCTCAGGGCTCCCTTTAGCTTAACTTCCTCCAGGACCAAGGGCCGGTGGTGGGCCCCTGACCCTCCGGCCAGGAGAGGTCTGTCCTGCCGCTCCTGCTGCTCCTGCCGCCTGGGCACGTCTTCACAATGCTGAGTGCACAAGCAGTTTACTTCTTTAGTCGCCTTCCTGGAAAGCATTTCGGCTGCCCGAGGCAGGGGTGGGGTCTGCCTTGTTTGTCATTTTCTCCAATCCCAGTGCCTCGCCCTGACCTGGCACGGGAATGGTCACGGGGCAGGGGATGTCTTGTGGGTGAAGGGATGAATGACCGTGTGTGAGGTGAGGTGCACATTAGCCGGCAAAGGCCTGCTTGGAGCTCCTTCCCTGTACCATGTCTGGAAAACGGATGCCTGGGCCTCCGTGGGGCAAAGGCAGAAGGCACAGGCCAGGACAGGCCCATCCTGCCCTTCTCCAGCTTAGGAAGCTGAGATCCCGAGACAGCAAACAGGGAGTGAGCCAGCCTGACGTCAGGCAGCAGGGGAGCAGCAGAGCCTGAGTTCAACCCCGGGGTCCTGGCTCTGGCCCAGGACCAAGGGGCAGGGGGAGACGATTGAAGGGGCAAGGTCCTCGGTAGCAGCTTCTACTAGACTGAGAGCCACCGCCAGGTGCAAAGCACTTGGCAGTCTCCAAAGGCCATTAGGGCACCTCACACTGCATCCTCACACCAGCCCCGGGGGGCAGGCCACACCTGGCTGACCATCCCCGGTGCTCAGAGGAGAACCAAGCCCAGTGCCTCTCGTGTGGGCTGGGGCTGCTGCTTGCTCCCCCGTCCCTGGAGAAGAAGACCTCGACTTTGGAAGGGTCTGTGCAAGTGAGCAGCCCCCAAACCTAAGCTCCATTAGCTTCACGTAAATCTGCTTGTTAAAGCATGCGTGTGTGTGCATACGTGTGTGTGCACGTGTGTGACGAGGTCACAGCATTAGCCGGGGGAGGAGAGGGAGGCTGGGTCGGGCATGGGGATGGGGGATGACTCAAATGCCAGGGTAAAGAATTTGGGCTTTGCCCAGCCCAGAGGGGAACCATGGGTGCCATCTGATGTGGCGGTGACATTCTCTAAGTGGGGTTTGGGAAGCCCCTTCTGGTAGGGTGCTGGGTGGATCGACAGGTGTGAGTCTGAGGCAGGGACAGGGGGAGGAGTGAGGATGAGCTCTCTCCGCTGCGGAGTGGGTGCTAGGGGGCTGCCGGGCAGGATAAGCAGAGACGGCGGGGGAATGTCACCAGCCTTCAGGCTGTTGAAGAACAGCGAGCTCATATTTCGGGGAGCCACCAGCAGCCCACCAGCATGCGGCCTGGGACTGGGCCACTTGCCACACACGCTCCTCTAGTCAACCCCACCCAGGGCTGTTCCCACAGGGCCCGGTCCCCTGGGGAAGGGAGAAGGGGTGGCAGGGCCAGGCGGGGGACACTGCTGGGAACTCTGTCGGGGGGGTGCATCAAGGTCACCTCCACCGTGAGGGCCACAGGCAGCCAGAGAGAGTGTGACAAATTTGGAGTACCTGCGAGAGGTGTGCAAGAGCAGGAGGCTGTGTGTGTATGTACAAGAGGGTACGTCTGGAGATGTGTGTAAATCAGAGTGTGGGTGGGTGTGAGACTGTGAGACCATGTGTGCCTGAGTGTGAGTCTGTGCCCAGCAATGAACGTGTGTGTCTGTATAACTCGGTGTGTGTGTGTCAGTGAGCCTGTGAAGTGAACGTGAATACTCATATGTACCTTTGGTGTGTGCGTGTAGGATTCTGTCTGTGTACACACCCAGGAGCAATGCAGAGGCAGGGAGAGCCCTGGGGAACAGACCTGCTTTCTGGGGATCCCAGGTCTCTCTGCCAAGCAGTCTTCTTGAAAGACTCATTAGAAGAGGGAGCTGGGAAAGCAGGGATGGATTAGGGGCTGGAGGTGAGGACCTGTGTCTGGGCCCAGCAGCTCTCCTTCTCAGGCGGCAGGGCCCTCAGAGGTCCTCCCCTCCTGGCCTGATGCTCGTGCTCAGCCCACAGCAAAGCCATCAGGGTCTCAGTGGCCCTGCCGTGCTGCTTCCTGCCCTGGGCTCCCCCGGTGGGGTCTGCTGGCCCTACCTTGTACTGTTCCCCATCATGTAGCTGAGCCTAGAGCTGGGGCAAAGAGGGCTCAGGAAAGCTTGGCCGAGTGAGTGACTTTTGGAACTGGCAGCAGCCTTGGCTGTTGGCTGGGGCAGGGACTTAACCCCAGTTTGGCTCATTTTAAGGGGGAGACAGCCCAGTGCTGAAAACAAAACCCTTACTGGTGGTGGGGGCGGGGGGTAGGGAGCAGGAGATATGGCCCAGAGGCCCAGCTCTGTCATGAACCTGCTGTGTGACCTTGAGTAAGTCCCTTTCACTGTCTGGGCCTCAATCTTCTCTCTGTACAATGTGTGGATTGGCTGGATGGTCTCTCATCTCCAGCTCAGAGGAACACTGAGGCTAGCTGGTCTCCATGCTCCAGAAACAAAGCCCTGGTGACCCGGTTGAGCAAAATTTCAGTTGATTCTCATTATTCATGGTAGTTATGTTCTTAGAAGTTGCCATGAACACTGAATTAGGGAATGTTGAACCATAGCTCTTAGGGGAAATACAGGGATAGGTTCCTGTAAGTCTTTGGTCACCACATTTTTGTTAACTGATAATACAAACTTTGTTCTATGTGTGTTTCTTTTAAAAGCACTTTACTTGATCTGTATTATTGGTTCATTAATGTTGAATTGAGCCAACAGCATCCTATCCCAGGCCTGAATGAAGCTTGTTTATTACATGTATTTTTCTCTGTAAGACACATCAGTCTTTTTGCATTTAGGAACACTGGACAGCACTGCGGCACTGCACTTGGGGGCCATTTTAAACTGCAAAATCACCACACACACACAAAAAGCATAAAAATGTGAAAAACGTGGCACTAAACCTCAAAAAGGATACTTGTTACAGTATGAAAGCTAAAACGAGAAGAGTATTGCCTTGTCCAACCTCAGCTAGGAATGTGCGTGTTGGGCCACTCAAATTTTTGCTGCTCTGTTCATGTCCACAAATGATCGTGAAAGTGCTGCGAGTATTGATTTCAGGGTTACAGATATATTGTAGGGTGCAGGCCAATTTGCAAATAAGGGATCTATGAATAAAGAGGCTGGACGGTAAGTCTTGGCACTCCAGAGGGCAAGTGTTGATGGGTCCAGCTCAGGACTGTCACATAGTAGGTCCTCAGGAAGTGCTTGATGGTGGATGGGAATGGTGATTCATCACCTTTGGGGCGGAGGGAGACTGGGCTACGGAACAAACTCCAACCCTAGTCTCTGGGAGAGAGAGGGAGAAGAGCAGCCAGCCCCCACCTGTGGGTAGATGGCCGGGTGGATGGCCAGGTGCCAGGTACCACCTTGGGCACCTTCTTTTGGTTTCCTGTTAAATCCCCACAACTTACTAGCCCCCACTTATCAGATGGGGAAGCAGAGGTTCAGAGGGAGACCCGAACAGAGCGCCAAGGCAGGCGCTGGGCCTGTCTCCACAGAGGGTGGGCACAACCCAGGCGGGCCTGGCGCCCCAGCACCCTCCTGCCCCGTGTCCCCCGCAGCTGGGGGCTGACCCCTCCAAGCAGGGCAGAGGATTTTCACAGCGCAGCTTCCCGAGAGAGCCGGATTAAGGGGAACTGCTCGGGTGGGCTAGAGCCAGGGGCCAGGGGGAGGCCGGGCGGAAACCCAAAACCTCCGCAGCTGTTTCCAGTTTGCCGCCCTGGCTGGACCGCGGAGGGGTGCGCGGCGGAGAGAGGAAGGCGGCGCGAACCTCGGAGCGCTGCGCCCTCTCCCTCCCTGCCCTCTCCCTCGTCCTCTCTGACTCTGTGGGTCTCTGGGCCCTGGTTTTCCCTGATTGCTCTTCATCCCGTGGTCTTTCTCTCGTGGAGATGCCGGCTCCTCTTGGCCACACGCTTTCGGATGGTCCCTGCGCCGCATTCCTGCCGCCTGTGCTGGACACGCCTCCGCCCTTGCCCTGGCCCGGAGGAGGGTGTGCAGGCCAGGAACGGAGTGGCTTGGGAAGCCCAGGCGCCTAGCTGAGCGCCAGGACAGTAGGGGATCCGTACCAGGAGCCGTCCCTTGACCTCTCAGCCGGCTCTGCTCCTTCATGCTGAAGACCCTCCTGAGCCGGGCATCCCCCTGCCTGCCCCCACCCTCCCCACTCCCAGGCCCAGGTCCTGGGAGTCATGGCATACTCCAGGCAGAGGCAGGAAGCCTCTGGCTTGCCGTGGTCTCTAAGTCTTGCTCTCAGGAGACAGCTCAGATAGGGGTGGGACAATAGCAGGTGAGGGAGAGCCTGGACTCTGGAGTCAGACAGACCTGGGGGCACATTCCCCTCTGTTGCTTAGTTACCTGTGCTCCCTTGAGCCAGGGACCCTGAACCTCAATGATCAAATGAGCTGGTTCTTGGGAAGGCAGCAGTTTTGGTGCTTGGTATAGAATCACCTCAGGACACAGGAGTTGCTGCTCCATTCCTCTCCAGTCCAAGACTCCATAGAATTCCACCACTCTCCTGTTCTAATGCCTTCCATGGCTCCCCAGCACCTACAGAAGAAAATCCAAACCCCTCTATTGCAGTCCAGACCTCTGATGATTGCTGCCAAATATGTCTTTCCATTCTTACTGCATGATCACTTTCCTCAGTACGCTTGAGGGCAGCCGGAAAAACATGCCCCTTGTTCTCCCATGGCCATGCCTTCCGCAGGCAGGAGCCATCACCAGTAACATCTTTCCTTTGACCTTCCATATGGCCACTTTTTAATGCAACTTAAGGTCTGCCAGGCCTTCCATGATGTCCTCCCCAGTCACTCAGCCAGAAGGGGGTCATGCTGATTGCTCCACTTGACCAAGCAGCTTCATGAAGAACCCACTTGGTCCCAGGCAGGGCCTGAGCTAGACACTGAGTGCAGGAAATAGAGCCAGACCAGCTGTGCACTTGGGAAGCTCCATCCTGGTGAGCAGAGGGAGGGAGCTTCAGCCTTGGCATCTGGGCAGGAGCCAGAGGTCTCCCAGGGAGGGGAGCACAAGGGAAGATCTGCTGAGGCCAGCTGGCAAGAACTGCAGGCACATGCTGGGGCCAGCTCTGTCCCTCTTGTCTCTTCCCATTGGCCTGTTGAGAGGACCTGGCATGCCTCCCCACTCAGCCCTCATCAGTCTTCAACTCATGGAGAGCTCCGTGATTAAATCTTAGAGCTTAGATTCCAAGTCAGAGGCCAAATGCCAAGGCCACTGGGTTAATGCTTTAGGTGGGAGCCCCCTCCGCAGCTCTCCCCAAAAGGGGCCACCAGCTTCTGCTCAGCCTCCTTTAGGACAGGGAGCTCAAGGCTTCTAGATGGGAGAGGGAAGAATCAGCTACACTCATGTTTGAGTTTTACTTCTGTTACTTCTTAGCTTTAAAATCTGGGGCTTAGCTTTAAGGCTCAGTGTATTTTTCTGGAAAGTAGGGATATAGGAGATAATATAGAACAGCAGTTCTCAAACTTCAGTGTGCCCTGGCATCACCCTGAGGGCTTGAGATGGCTGGGCTCCACCCATAGAAATTCTGATCCAGTGAGTTTGGGGTAGGGTCAAAGCATCTGCATTCCTAACCCGCTGATGCTGCCAGTCTATGAGCCGTGCTTTGAATAGCTCTGATACAGAAAAAGTGGTTGGTACAGGACTGATACAGGTTTACACGGGACATGTGTCCAGGGCTATCACCCTTTGTCCACAGTCCCTGCCTGCAGATATGACAGCCAGGGCTGTTTGGGACAAGCCAGTAGAGTCCTTGACAACCACCCGTAAGGCCCCAAGGTGAGCAGTCCCTTCAGCAGCTTGATTCTGGGGGCGAGCAGAGGCGTCAGGCCTGGGATGTGGGGCTGGCGCTCCCAGGGCCTCCCCACGATTCTTCCTGTGCTCTGTGGTTGCCCATCGGCCAGGCCACAATCCCTGCTATTAAATCATGTCGGAAAGCCACTTTACCTCTCCAAGTGAAAAATCACAAAAGGCATTACTCAGGACGGCCTCTGAGCAGGCTCCGGGCAGAGCGCTTCACATGCTTCATTTCCTTTGGTCCTGAAAACAGGCTTCTAAGCTGGCGCTATTTTTATCCCCTGAAACTTAGACGTTAAGTGACTTGACCCAGGTCACACAATGAGGGGAAGGGACTTACTGGTCTGAAGTCACACAGTGAGCTCTTTGTGGGGCTGGGGGCTCCCTCTGGGGGTGGCTTCCTCTTCTGCCCCCACTCCTGGAATGATGGGGCAGGCCAAGTCCCCTGTGGGGCAGACCAGTGGCCGCACTGAGTGTGCCACAGAAGCACGGGAGGTTGGCGGCTGTGGCAGTGGTGCATATGCATAAACACATACACGTTTTTAGGGAAGTAATATTAACAGCTGACATTTTTTGAGCACTTACTACCTGCTGAGCACAGTACCTGCATCTCATTTGAGCGTCAACCGAGCCCTGATGCGACCACTGCTCTGACCCCCCTTTTATAGACGAGGATACTCAGACACTTTTGATGCTCATCTCCCTAAACCTGGAGGCTCTGTGTGCCTCAAGATTCTGCATCCCATGCCCAGCAGCATTGTCCTCACGAAGTGTCCTGGCAGACCTCCAGTGGCTGCTCCTCTCTGGGCCTCCTTCTCTTCCCCTATTAAGTAAATGCTGGGCCATCATCTTGAAGATCCGGTCTGTGATATAGAGTGAGTGGACTTGGCGTTGATCACGGTGATGGCCTGAGCCTGATCTCAGCCCTGGGCTGGGCCTCCGCCCTATGAGGGGCCCTGCCGGTCACAGGGGCACTTGGAGCAAGGGTGGCTGGGAAGCTGCAGCTTTTCTTACACATCGTGGCAAAACCTTTTGTCTGTGAAGCAGCTTTAATCTGTGAATCATAAAATCCTTTATATGTTTATTAAGAAATTGGAAAAGGAAGTAGACTCCACTTTTGTTCAAACTAGTGTGTATAAAAAAAGATTTTAAAGTCACCATTAAGTGTGTTAGGTTCCTGTGCTCAAAGGCAAGGCAGGAAGACTTTGTTCTCAGGGCCCAGAAATGGCATGTTGAGCCTGCCTCAGTGCTCACCTCTGGGGCTGCTTGGGGAGTTTGAATGTTTGGCTCTCGGTTTGTGGAGTTGGGGTCCTTGGCCATGATCTCTGGACTTTATCACCCGCGGCACGTGTGTGTCAGGGTGTGTTGACTTGTGTGTCTGTGGGACAGTGTGTGTCTGTAAGTGTGAGAAAGTGCCTGTGTGAGGCACACGCATGCTTGTGGGGGCTGTGAACTGCCTGTGCTGTGTGTGAGGGGGGTCTGGTGTGTGACTTGGTGACTCGGTGCCTGGGTGTGTGTGAGGGTGGGGTGGGTTGTGGCAGGCAACTCTGGAAGGTCTTGGAGCTCTGTGTGTGTTAAAGGGACTTTGCTGTGGGTTTGTGGAAGGCGCTGGGCGCTGGGACTGGGTAACAAAGCTGACTGGGGCCTGATTAAGACACTAAACAAAACGCAAGAAGTGAGCGATCTTCTAAAGCCCCCCAGGGCTGAGGTTTGGAGGGATAAAAAGGCAGCAGTTGGAAAACAGGCCATCAAGTGTGACTATTTCTTTTTTCAAATATTTTTTATTAGAGAAGTTGTGACCTCACAAAACAATCATGCAAATGTGCAGAGTTCCCACACAGCACCCCAACCACCAACACGTTACATTGTTGTGGAATGTTTGTTGTAGATTATAAGATAACACCATCAGACTATTAGCTTTAATTATGTTCTGTAGAAGCATGACTATTTCTGATCTACTTTTTTTGCTTTAAAAAGAAACCCATCCCCAAATGACAGTACAATTGGTGATGCAAGAGTCCCAGCTTTCGTGATACAGACATCTATCCCAAGGGAGTCCAGGGCACGAAGCCAGTCATGAGCCAGGCACCTCACCATCTCTCAGCCCAGCAGCCCCCACAGCTGGGGTTTGGGGTGATTCCGTGATACAGGGAAAGAGTATGGGCCTTGGAGCATCAGAGATCTGGGTTCAAATCCCAGAACTGCTGTGCACTAGGTAGATGATTCAGGGCAGGTATATTTCTTCTCTGCCTTAGTTCCCTTGTCTGTAGCCTGGGGAAATGATGTCATTGTAGAGGGTTACTGAGAGAACTGAGAGAAGCAATGTGTGTGCAGCAACTTATAGTTCTGGAACATTGTAGGCATTTAATAAATAGGAGCTCATGCACTGAGCTGGTTCTTCCCTTCCCTCCCCGACCCGACACCGCCATTCCGTTCTCTGCTCTGTGCTCCAGCAGGTTCCCTCAATCGACTGCATCACAATCTGGATGCAAAGGACCTGTGAAGAGATTAATCAGTGGCCCAATGAGAAGTAATAGTAACGTGAACTATAGGAAGGCAACGGCAATAGTGAGATAGAAATAGATTAAGAGATATTTAGGAGGCAAAATAAGCAGGACATGGTGATAAATTGTACATGAGGGTAAAAGAAAATAATGGGTTAGGGATGCCAGTACGTGGGCTCCTTTGTCCTACATTTCTTGTTGTATTCAGCCAAAGGAAGATTCCGGTGGGAAAATGATCTCTGGCAGGAGAGAGGAGCAGGGGTGTTTATAGCTCCCTCCCTGCTGGACTAGGGCAGGGGCCGCGTTCTAGCTGTGGCCATGTCCTGTCGGCAGCGCGTCTCCTGCACAGCTGTAGCGCTCTTCAGTGACTCCCCTGGGGGAATAGGGGTGCTGGCTGGGCCCTGGACGCTTCACCATCCTGTATTGGTTGCCCCCAGCTGACCTGCACCTCCTTGAGTGGTTCTCCCTTATGCTCTCTCCAGTTAAACTTTGATAGAAACCCCATTGATAATAGCTTCAATCTTTTATCAGAAATGTGTGTGTATTATTTCCTAACTCTGTCGTGGGTCTGGTCTCTGACAATGTTGCAAATCATTTAGGGGAGAAATCCTGATGTTTTAAATACCCCCAGGGCCTCACACTGCTCACTTCACTTAGGAGATGCCCAGTGCATGCTTCACTCATTTAATAAATATTTCTGAGCATCTTATAATCATAGCTATCATTTGCTGAGAGCTTCCTATGTATCAAACTCTAGGTTAACTGCTTTATATACATTTTCTTATCTAATTCCCATTTTATAGATGAGGAATATGAAGCATAGAGACATTAAATCGCTTTCCCAAACTCGTAGAGCTAGTAAGTGGTAGAGCTGGGAATCTTCTAAGCACTTTGCTCACTGCCTGCCTATGATGCTCCAAGCCCTGTGTGAGATGTGGAGGATGCAGGGCTTTAGCAGACGTGGTTTCTGTTCTCAGGGAGTTCATGACTGAGTGGGGAGATGTGTGCGAACATATATTTCAAGGGCACATAAATCCACTGTCTGACACCTGGCAAGATGACAAAGTAATACTGTGTCTAGATCTCTTCCTCAAACCCAGCCTGGGTGATGCAGCAAATTAAAAGTGGTATGGATTAATTCCAGACGATAAAAACTGTGAGAACTCCCTGGAGCTGTACAAGGTGGCAGGGTCCCAAGGGCGGGAGGGGTGGAGGGCAGCCTGCAGCAGAGGTGTGCCGGGGCTGGAGATGGGGACAGGCTAGGGCAGAGATGATGTGGAGCCCTGCAGTCTCCCCACGTGGCCTTTGATAGGACGCTGCGCATCCTGTTTTCCCGGCAGTGACGGTGATAATAACAAGCACAGGGGATGGGCAGTCGCTGAGCATCACATCTCCCCAGTTCCTGCCTGGCTGGGTGATTGTGCCTGAGGGAGCCAGGGCAGCTGTTCCCGGTTAGCTGGTTGGGGGTGTCGGAGGTGACAGAGGAGTTTTCTGGCCCAGAAGGTAGCCCTGGAGGCTCTCCTGACCCTGAGGCGTGTACTTCTTCCTCCCATTTCCACTCCCAATCTACCAGAATGACCACAAGCTGGGGCCTGGACTTCTCTCCCTCCCTCCAGGTATATATTACAAGACAAGAGAGTTGATACTTTCTGCTCCAATGAATCACCCTAGGAGGGTGAACGTTATAAAACTAAATAACCAATAGCAGAAGAAGCAGAGGTAACAGGCTAGAATGAGCAAGAATTTAAAATAAGCGTAGTAAGTAGCCCCAAGGAGGTAAAGCGGAAATAGGAAACAGGTCTAAGTATAAGAAGAGAAACAAGGAGAGATTCTGGATAGGAGAGTTTATCATCAAACATGTGACTGAATGAACTAATATAGTGTGTGTGTGTGTGTGTGTGTGTGTGTGTATATATATGTTTGTTTGTTTGTTTTTAAGAAGACTATTGAATCCAAAAAGGAGTGTGATGCAAAAAGAAATTCTGGGTGAATAAAAGTAAACATGAGGGTAAACCTAAACACATATTGGCTATATGAAAAATAATAATACAATATTAAGGATGATGACTAATTTGGGGGGCAAAATCTCAAGGTAAAACTAAAATAATACTATTTAAAATGGGAGGAGGAATGATTCAATTTGAAGTATTCTAAGGTCATTTTATTGTTGGGAAGAAGAAAAGGTACTATTTAATTTTAGATTTTCTTAAGAATGCATGTTAAAAGTTTAAGGGTTACTACTAAAAGAATAGAAATTAAATGTATAACTTACAAACCAGTAGAGAAAAATATGAATGAAAGAAAAGCCTTGACTAACTTAAGAAGAAAGTAAAAAAAAGAAACATAAGAGGAACAAGGTAAGCAGAAAGCAGGAAATAAAAGGGTAGACATAAATCCAAGTGGTAGACAGATGGAGATACTGTGGTCCGATTCTAGACCACAATAAAGCGAGTATCACAAGAAAGCAAGGCACACAAATTTTTGGTTTCCCAGTGCATATAAAAGTTACGTTTATACTACACTATAGTCTATCAAGTGTGTAATAGTGTTATGCCTAAAAAACAATGTACATACCATAATTAAAAATGCTTCATTGCTGAAAAATGCCGACCATCATCTGAGCCTTCGGTGAGCCATTGTCTTTGTGCTGGGGGAGGGTCTTGCCTTGATGCCGATGTCTGCTGACCAATCAGGGTGGTGATAGCTGAAGTTTGGAGGGACTGTGGCAATATCTTACAATAAGTCAGTAATGAAGTTTGCCACATCAATCGACTCTTCCTTCCATGAAGAATTTCTCTGTAAGTTGTGATGCTGTTTGATGGCATTTTACTGGCAGTAGAACGTTCAGAATCAGAGTCAATCCTCTCAAAACTTGCCACTGTTTTATCAACTAAGTTTGTGTAATATTCTAAGTCATTTGTTGTCATTTCAACAGTGTTCACTGCATCTTCACCAAGAGTAGACTCCATCTCAAGAAATCACCATAAGAAGCAACTCCTCATCTGTTCAAGTTTATCATGAGATTGCAGTGATTCCGTCACATCTTCAGGCTCTTCTTCTAGTTCTAGTTCTCTTGCTGTTTCCACCACGTCTTCATTTACTTCTACCACTGAAGTCTTGAACCCTCAAAGTCATCCATGAGGGTTGGAATGAACCACTTCCAAACTCCTGTTAATGCTGATATTTTTACCTCCTCCCATGAAACCTCCACAAGGTTTTCAATTTACTTTGCCCTGATCCACAGTGGAATCACTATGACCGCTACAGCCCTATGAAATGTATTTGTTAAATAATAAGACTTAAAAGTAAAATTACTCCTTGATCCATGGGTTACAGAATGGAGGTTGTTCTAGCAGGCATGAGCACAGCATTCACCCCATTGTACATCTCCATCAGAGCTCTATGATGAGCAAGTACATTGTCAATGAGCAGTCATATTTTGAAAAGAATCTTTTACTGAGCAGTAGGTCTTAACAGTGATGTTACAATATTCAATAAATGATGTTGTAAACAGCCAGGCTTTGTTGTTCCATTTATAGAGCACAGTCAGAGTAGATTTAGCATAATTCTTAAGGGATGTAGGATTTTTGGAATGGTAAATGAGCAGTGGCTTCAACTGAAAGTCACCAGCTGCAGTTTGCCTCTAACTAGAGAGTCAGCATGTCCTTTGAAACTTTGAAGCCAGACATTGACTTCTCCTTTCTAGCTATGGAAGTCCTAGATGGCATCTTCTTCCAATATGAGGCTGTTTTATCAACACTGAAAATCTGTTGTTTAGTGTAGCCACTGTATAAGTCAGGGTTCTCTAGGGAAACAGAACCAACAGGAGCTATCTATAAATAGTATGAGATTTATAAAATTGTCTCACACGACCATGGGGACACACAAGTCCAAATTCCATAGGGCAGGCTGCAAGCCAGGGACTCTGATGATGGTCCTTGATGAGTTCCCAGGAGATGCTGGCTGTCTGAAGTAGAGATGGAAATTCTCTCTGAATGCTGAAATCACTTCTCCTTTTAAGGCTTTCAGCTGATTGGATGAGATGTCACTAATTGCTGATGGCAGTCTCCTCAGTTGATTGTTGATGTAACCAGCCATCTATGGAATCAGCTCACTGATGATTAAAGTCCATGAATGCCCTTGTATTACAATTAGCCCAGTGCTTGCTTGACCAAACAACTGGGCACCATTACCTGGCCAAATTGACACATTAGCCTAACGATACAGCCACCTTCAGTAATTATCTTAGCTAGATCTTCTGTATAACTTGCTGCAACTTCTACTAGCCCTCCACCTCATTCTTCATCTGGCACTTTTATGTTGTGGAGATGGCTTTTTTCCTTAAACCTCATAAACCAATCTTTGCTAGCTCCAAACTTTTTTTCTGTCGCTTCCTTACCTCTCTCAGCCTTCACAGAATTGAAGAGAGTTAGGGCCTTGCTCTGGATTAGGCTTTGGCTTAACAGAATGTTGTGGCTGGTTTGATCTTCTATCCAGACCACTAAAACTTTCTCAGTATCAGCAATAAGACTGTTTTGCTTTCGTATCATTTTTGTGTACACTGGAGTAGCATTTTTAATTTCCTTAAGCACTTTTCCTTTGCATTCACAACTTGGCCAACTGTTTAACTCAAGAGGCCTAGCTTTGGCCTTTCTTGGCTTCCAACATGCCTTCCTCCCTAAACTTAATCATTTCTAACTTTTGATTGACTTGTGACTCTTCCTGTCACTTGAATACTTAGAGGCCATTGTAGGGTTGTTAATAGGCCTAATTTCAATATTGTTGTATCTCAGGGAATAGGGAGGCCAGAGGGAAGAGAGAAAGAGATAGGAGAACAGTCAGTTGGTGGAGCAGTCAAAACACACACAGCATTTATCGATTAAATTTGCCATCTTATATAGGCGTGGTTCACGGAGCCCCAAAACTATTCCAATCATAATATCAAAGATCACTGCTCGCAGACCACCACAACAGATATAATAATAATGAAAAAGTTTGAAATATTGTGGAATTACCAAAACGTAACACAGAGACACGAAGAGGGCACATGCTGCTATAAAAATGGCACTGGTCGGGAAGTGGCTGTGGCTCTACTGGTTGGGCTCCTGTCTACCATATGGGAGGCCCTGGGTTTGCTTTCCAGGGCCTCCTTGTGAAGGTAAGCTGGCATGTGCCCGCAGAGAACTGACACAGCAAGATGATGCAACAAAGGGAGACAAATGCATGGTGAATGGACACAGAGAGCAGACAGAAAGCAAGTGGCAAGGGGGGAATAAATAAATAAAAATAAATGAATCTTAAAAAAAAATTAGCACCGGTAGACTTGGCTTGACATAGGACTGTCATAAACCTTTAATTTGTAAAAAATGCAATATCTGCAAAGCACAATAAAGCAAAGCATAATAAGATATAAATATGCCTGTGTATCAGGAAGCCCAATAAATAAGTTGATTAAAATCTTCAGTCAAAATATAAGGATTGTCATATTGGGTAAAAATTAACAAACAACCCTCTGCCTCAATCCTGGTTGTATGTTGTTAACCTAAGACACACTTAAAATGTAAGTACTCCTAAAGGTTGAAAATTTTAAAAAGTTGAAACGATATTGTGAAGATGAGTAAGGTTTTTTTTTTGAGGAATGAGCCCTGGCTTCCCAAATCCAGCAATATTTATTAATATATATTTGACCAACGATTCCAGTAATGCAAAGGTGGTGTAACTTTTTGAATTCAATTTATTCAATCCTCAATATTAACAAATTAAAAGGAAAAATAATGATCTCAGTAGATTCAGAAAAAGTATTTGGTAAAATTCCTTACCCCCTTATGACAAAACACTCAGTAAAATAAGGGATATTTTTTAACCTGAAAGGATTTTTACCAAAGCTTAGAGCAAACATAATATATATTGGGGGAAATATTTGAAGTAGTCCCTTTAAAATCAGGTATTAGGCAAGGGTGTCTGTTTTAATTGTTTCTATTCAACATTGTATTGGAATCCCTAGCTAGAACAATAAGATAAGACAAAAAGAGAAAAACCAAATTCTGATAGATTTTGATAATATGTAATTATGTATGTATATGTTAGAGCATTTATAGACAACCTTTTGAACTGAGTAAGAGCTCAACAAATTTACTGGATCAATATATAAAATTGATACACAAAATAAATTATATTCCTATATATCACAACAAAATATTAAAAAGTTTATAAAGAATTTTTAATAGGGACAGAAAACATAAGGTATTTAGGAATAAATTTAACAAAAATATGTGAGGCTGTTTGGGAGAAAATTATAAAACTTTACGATACTAAAGAAGATCCAAACAAATGGAAAGACATATATTAATGGACCGGATGAGTAAATACCATAAAGGTGTCAATTTTCACTAAATTAAGAATACATTTATGGTAATTAAAATAGAAATCCTAATAGCATTTGTGTGTGTGTGTGTATAATTTTAAAAAGCTCATTCTAAAATTTATATGGATGAGTTAAGAGTCAAGAACAGTTAGAAAATAATTGAAATAGAACAAGGTGGTGAAATTTGCCCTAGCAAAAAGTCAGGCTTATTTTAAAGCCTTGGTAATTAAGACATTGTGTACATCTGGAATACATATGGTTGTGTAAATCAGCATTTTTCTCCTTCTCCTGGAAATCACCAAGAAAGCAACAAAAAGACTGAAAAAATAAACAGTTTTTGACAAAACTTGAGGACAGGTATTATCCAAGACTCCCAAATATGTGGAAAAACAGCCTAAAGAAGCTGAGATTAGACAGAAACACAGAGGAGGGAATGAAGAGAAAGAAACTCAGAGAAAGATTTCTTTGATGAGATTAGCCAAGCAAAAATACTCTTCCTAAAGGAAAGGAGTATATCCAAAGATGCAAAAACTGTATCTCCCATTTTCAAAAACAGGTAAAATAACTGGAGTGAAAGGCACTAAATGGAAAAACTTTCCTAGGCCTGATTTGGTTGAGAAAATCTGAGGGGACAAGGCTACACAAACAGTCATAAGGATGAACTCCACTGCAGGAAGCAACCTGTTTCTGTGGCTGCAGAGAATAAGAAACTCCTCTTGGGAAAACCAGAAAGTCGGGGATTCTGTCTTGATACTCCTTATGCTTCACCCCATTCCAAAGTATCCAGCTGTAAATGGAAACCTCAGGAAAACCTGACCCATTTAGTGCCAGCAAGGACCTTTAGTACTGTTACTAAAGGAGTACAAGTAAGGATCAGAGGAACAACACAAACATACCACAAGACAAGCATTCATACAATTATTCTATAGGGGAAAATGAGGAAAATATTCAGAATGGTTTATCAAAAGGCAAAGACTCCTCCCCCAAAATACATTACCACAGAACAGATGAAAACTGGGATCAAACATATTATGGTGAATTTTAAAAATCATAATGAAGCAATTGCCTTTATGAAGACAACAAAGCAAAGATGAAAGAACCCATGAAAGTAATGACAAAATAACAGGAAGAAGTAATGCCTGAGCTTGCAGAATTCAAGAAAGGAATAGAAGAAAATGAATCATTCAGAATTGAGAATATCCTTGAACACAAAGGAGAGTGGATGCTGACAAAAGCACAATAAGTGGTCTAGAGAATAAAAATGAGAAAAGCAAATGAAATGGATCAGAAATAAAGATTTTTTTAAAAGTATTATAAAAAAATGAAAAATAAAGAAAACAGTTAGAAGAGACAACTTGTGGACTCTTCACTTTCAGAGTCCCTTGCAAAGATAACCAAATAATAGTACAGAATAAATATTTAAAGGTTTAGTTCAAGAAAAATTTTCTGAAATAAAAGTGGACTTGATTCTCTATATTTACCCAGAATGATAATACCAAGAAATAGCTTAGTAATTTATTACATTTCAAAAGTAAAAGAAGATTTTTTTGGTCACCTAGGTATATTTGGATAAGTTATGAATAAGGGGAAAGAAGATCAGAGCAGTCTTGAATTTATTCAGATTAACTATTAGTGTCAGAAGACAGTAGTGCAACATCTCCAAGATCCTCAAGGAAAGAAAACCAGACCCAGGGACTTTACATCCAGTCCAACTGCCCTTTAGTTACTGTCCTTCAATTATAAAAACTACAGAAAATCAATTTTGAACATGAGTTATCTCAGGGTGACCAATCAAAAGATGATTAGGGAGATTACAGTGAAAAAGACAAACTTAAAACAAATAGAGAGGTTAGATTGGAAAACAGAAAATAAATATTATATGCTCTTGGGAAGCAGACTTGGCCCAATGGATAGGGCGCCTGTCTATCACATGGGAGGTCCGCAGTTCAAACCCCGGGCCTCCTTGACCTGTGTGGAGCTGGCCTATGCACGGTGTGGATGTGCACAAGGAGTGCTGTGCCACGCAGGGGTGTCTGCTGCATAGGGGAGCCCCACGCACAAGGAGTGTGCCCCGTAAGGAGAGCTGCCCAGAGCGAAAGAAAGTGCAGCTTGCCCAGGAGTGGTGCTGCAGAATGGAGAGTTGACACAGCAAGATGATGCAACAAAAAGAAACACAGATTCCCATGCTGCTGACAACAACAGAAGTGGACATAACCAAGAACACGCAGCAAATGGACTCAGAGAACAGACAACTGGGGGGAGGGAGGGAAGGGGAGAGAAATAAATAAAGAATAAATCTTAAAATATATATATATATTATATGCTCTAAAATACAGAAATAATACAACTAATGTAAATTGTGAGGGGAAAGGAAGAAAGAAGGTTGGAGAGCATGTGCCTCAACTTTTAGAGCAGAGGGTAAATGGATATATTTTAAATCTGACAATTCAAGGAATTAAATTACAATCAATTCTTGTTATCTATGGTAGCTATGTTCTATAAGGTTGCCACAAACACCCATTTTAGCAATGACTAAACCATTGCCCCTAGGGGAAATACAAGGTTAGTGTCCTGTGAGCTTCTGGCATTTTCACTAACCGATCAATACACAACCTTGTTTTATGTGTGTGTTTATTTAAAGGTATCTTATTTAACATATATTGTTGATTCATTAACATTGAACTCAGAGCCACCAGCACTGTAACTCAAGCCTGAACACAGCTTATCTAACAAGCATATTTTCTCCATAAGGCACATCCCAGCCTTCTTGCTCTTAGGAATACCAAACTGCACTTCAGCCCTAGACTTGGAAGCCATTTTAAACAGTAAAATGACCCACAAAAAGCATGAAAATGGGAAAAACATGACACTAAATATACTGTGAAAAGGGCACTTGTGTACAGTGTGAGTGCTGAAGCAAGGAGACAGGGCGTTACCTTATTTCATCTCAGCTCAGACCTGTGCTCAGAAAGCACCATACTATTTAATTGGGGGTTATAAATATATTTCCACAAGAAGACGAATTTGCAGATAGAACCTGTGAATAATGAGAATTGACAGTACTTGCATATTTAACGGGACAGAGGTTTATATACCCTGAAAAGATAACATTATTAACACAAATTGAGGAGTAGAAGAAAGAGAGCAGATGGAGGGAGAAGTTGGTTAATTTTATCATTCATGGTAGGGAACTTATAGATGCTGTTTAAAGAAATAGAGAAAAATAAAGGAGTTATATGAAATTATGATTTGAATGTAACCACTAAAACAAAATTACAAGTTTTCCCAACTGTCAGAATAACTCCATGTATACACAAAGCAAAGCAAAGAGATTATGTAGTAAAGAACACGTTAATTTCACTAACAGAAAATGTACAGAAACCAAGACCAAATACATCAGTCATATCAACAAATGCAAGCAGGCTAAACTTACCTGTCTTTTTCTTTTCAGATCACAAGCAAGCAAAGAAATCTAAACAAACAAAAGAAACACACTTAAATCAAATTGATTCAGACAGGTTAAAAATCAAAGTATTGTGGGGGCATTTTCGGGGCTCGGAGTTGTCCTGGGAGATGCTGCAAGGACAGTTACCAGACATTGTATGTCCTCCCATGGCCCACTGGGTGGACTGTGGGAGAGTGTGGGCTATGGTGTGGACCATTGACCATGAGATACAGTGGTGCTCAGAGACGTATTCACCAAATGCAACGAGGTTGTTGTTATGGGGGCAGGAGTGGGGTGAAAAAAGAAAAAAAAAATCAAAGTATTGGCAAAGGCATATCAGTCCAGTGCAGACTCAAATAAAAGAGGGACAGTAATCAGACAGGTGGACTTCAGCCCAAAAAGCATTACATGAATCAAAGACAGGTATGATATCATGTAAAGCTTGTAATCTTCAATTAACGTATTTATTCCTTATCTATTGCTATCTGTCAAATGACCCTAAAACTTAGTGCCTTCAAACAATGGACATTTATTACCTTGAACAGTTTCTGAGTATTAGGAATCCTGGCGCAGTTTAGCTGGGTGTTTCTAGTTGAGAGTCTCTCTGAGGTCACAGTGGAACTATTGGCCCCGGACTGTGGTCATCTGCAGGCTTCAGTGGAAGTGGCGGATGGGCTTCTAAGCTCACTCAGATGCTGTTGGCTAGAGGTTTCAGTTCTTTGCTACCTGGGCCTGCTCATGGCAAGATGGCAGCTGGCTTCCCCCACAGTGAGTGACCAGAGGAGGCGGGGGGGGGGGGGGGGGGTGGAGGGGGGAGAGAGAGAGAGAGAGAGACCAAGCACCGAGAGAGAAGCTGTAGTATCTTTTATAATATAGTCTTGGAAATAATATAAAACCATACCAATAATATATACTGATAATATACCATCACTTTTATGCTAAGCATGTTTAACTTTATTAAAAACTACCAAAGAATTTCTCCAAAATGGTTATACCATTTTATATTTCCACCAGTATGTAAGAGAATTTCACTTATACCACATCATAGTTAACAGTTTATACTATCACTTCTAATATGACCATTAGAATATGGTCACAAAGACCAACCCTGGTATAAGGCAAGTGAATGAGATATAATTAAGGATTAGAGAAGACTAAAATTATGTTGAAATCCATCTATGAAAAGTAGAGAATCCACCTGAATCCAGATTTTTATTTAATTGCCCAGAAAGTAGTTATACAAATCAATATTAGGCCACAGAGAAAATCTGGATATATTATGAAAAGCAAAAAGAGCATGGGCGGCATTCTTTTGTCAGATTAATATTAATTTAGGAATTAATACTATAATCAGAAAACATAAAGGTCCTTGGAAATTAAACATACCAACAACAACACAAGCAATAACATTGGGACAAAATTACAGACTATTTAGAAAATTTGCTGATGCAAATACTGCACATGAGTCAGTTCATGGCATACAGTTAAAGTGATGCTTCCAGGCCAGCTCAGCTTATGAATGAATGGGTAAGTCAGATATAAAGCACTTTTTCTAATATCTAACCTTTATTCAGGAAAGAAGTGATATTTTGGCCTCCATCTATTTTACTTTCAATTGGTTCAGAAGCTGGGCAAGGAAGAGGGGTATTATTGGTTGGGCTACCTCAAGACCCCAATATTACTAACTGATGCAATGAGACAAAAGAAAAAACATAGAGGTATAAAAACTGGAAAGGAGGAGGTAAAATTATCATTACCGTGGATGATTTTATTCATGGAAAACTCAAAGAACTAAGTGAAAGCTATTACAAACATTAAGAGATTTTAATAAGATAGATTTATGTAGAGTTAAGCAAAACTCAATTACTTCCATATATGGATATAACTGTTTGGAAGATATAATGAAAAAATATCTCAGTTACAAGAGCAACAAAAATAGCAACAAAATTAACTACCTTGCAATAAAGTTAGCATATAGGCGCAAGACCTGTACAAAGACAAATGTCAAAATACTCCTTAAAGGCCACAAAAGAAGACATGAAAAATGAAAAGACCATGTTTTTTGGCTAAGATGACTTAACATCATAAAGATGTCAATTCTCCCCATGTTAATTTCTAAATTTAATGTGGTCCCAATAAAGTCAGTTTTTTTAAAATTAAACAAGTTGATTTTAAAGTTCATGAAAAAAATAAAAATCCAAAAACATTCAGGAAAACTCTGAAAAGAAGAGTAACATCAGGGGACTAGATATTAAAACATAGTAAAAGTTTCAATAATTGAAACAGCAAGGCCAATCAACCACAGTAGAAAGTCCAGGGAAGCGGATGTGACTTAAGTGATAGAACTTCCACCTACCATATGGGAGGAACTGGGTTTGATCCCTGGGGCCTCCGGGTGAAAAAGAAATAAGAGAAAGTGTGCCTGTGTGAGTGTTGGCGTGGTGAGCACAAGTGCCCTCGTGGTGAGCCAGTGCCCACACAAGTGAGCCATACAGCAAGATGATGATACATCAAAAGAGAGACAAGGGGAGAGTCAAGGTGACGTGCAACAGAAACCAGGAACTGAGGTGGTGCAATTGACAGGGAACCTATCTCCACATCAGGGGTCTGCAGGATCAAATCCTGGTGAATCCTAGAGGAGAGAAAATGAGAAGAGAAGATAATACAGAGAGCAAAAACAGCAGGGTGGGAGGAAGGGAAGGGAGAAAAATAAATAAATCTTTTAAAAAAAAGTAAGCTCAGAAATAGAAGTAGATACACATATGCAAGTTTAGTATATGAAAAAAATTGCACTCTAAAATCAGTGGGGGAAATTATGAACTGTTCAGCAAATGTTGGGGTCACTGGATGGCAGTGTGGGAAAAAAGATAAACCTGAGTTTATACCTTGCATCATCCACCAGTATAAATTCCATATGGATCAAAGATTTGAAAGCAAAAAATTAATACTACTAACAAGCTAGAAGAAAACATGGGAGAATCCTTTTATAATATTGGAATAAAGAAGATTTTATAAATTAAGGCTCCAAATAGAGAAGCCATTAGAGAGAAAAAAGAGAAACTCAAAATACATGCAGGAAATATTTATTCCAAAATGTAAAGTCAGAAAAGAACTAACTGGGAAGTGGATGTGGCTCAAATGATAGAGCGTCCGCCTACCATATAGGAGGTCCAGCATTCGAACCCAGGGCCTCCTGACCCATGTGGTGAGCTGGCCCACACGCAGTGCTGCTGCACACAAGGAGTGCCATGCCACGTGTGAAAAGTGCAGCCCACCCAGGAGTGGTGCTGCACACACAGAGAGCTGACATAGCAAGATGACTTAACAAAAAAGAGACACAGACTCCCGTGCTGACTGACGAGAATGCAAGTGGACACAGAAGAACACACAGTGAATGGACACAAGAGAGCAGACACCAGCCGGGGGGGGGGGGGGGCAGGGAGGAAAGGAGAGAGAAATAAAATAAATCTTTAAAAAAGAAAATAACTGGGAAATAATATATGATACTCATATTGCATCAAAAGTTTGATTTCCCTAATTTATAAAGTGGTCCTAGCAATCTGCGAAATAAAGAACTGAGAACCAAAGAGGAAAATAAGCAAAGGATGTGAACAAATGGTTCACAGAAAAAGATTCTACTTCATAACAGAAATGCAGATTAAAACTACATCAAGACACCATTTTTTAACCTTCAAATTGACCAAAAATAACCAACAGTTGAAAACGTACTCTGTTGGCAAGATTGCAAAATATTGATGGTGAGTTGTAAATTGGTGCAGCCCCATGGAGGAAAATTGGCAAAAATCCTTTCAGATTACAAGTGTATATATTCTCTGACCTAACCATTCCACCTCTAAGAATCTACTCTAAAGATAGATTTGTACACAAAGGAAATGACCTATGCAGAGTTCTTGGTGATATCTAAAGTTTGTGAGCAGCATAAATGTGCATCACTCAGAAACTGGCTAAATAAATAATGGTGCATACATTATTTCCATACAATGGTAGCCCATAAAACTGCAGAAAAGAATGAGGATATCCTCAATGTGCTGACATAGAAAGATCTTCAGGATACGTGTTAGATGAAAATTTGAGTGTATTTGGTATTATTACTGTTTGTGTAAAAAGGTGTGTGTGGGGGGGAATAATATACATCTGCTTAAATACACATAAACATTTCCATGTTTATCTGTTTGGAGGTGGGATTGGAAATGGAGGTGGCAGGAGAGAGACTTTTTGTTCTACAGCATTTTACTTTATCCTATGTAAATGTATTATGTATTCAAATAATTAAATACATTAATGCAATTTTAAAAATCTAAGAAGTAAAAAAATCTCACACTGATACAGGATTAGATAAAAGAGATCAGAATAGAGAGCCTAAAAATAGAGCCTCCCTTACATAGAAACTTGAAACATGATAGAGGTGGCATTCCAAGCCAGTGGGAAAATGATAGGCAGTTCAATAAATTGTGCTGGGACAATTGTTATCTATAGGGAAAAAATAAAATTGGACTGCTGGCTCTCACTCTAATGAAAATTAATTCTAGGATTAATGTGTTAAAATATGACAAACAAAAACTCAGCACTTTTAGAAGAAAATTTGGAGAATATCTTTATGACCTTAGGGTATGATAGGATTTCTTAAACAATTCACAAAAAATACAAACAAGCACAGAGAAAGATTGATAGTTCGAATACAGTAAAATTTAAACAGTTATGTGCATCAAAAGACAGTATAAACAAAGTAAAAAGAGAAGTCACAGACTGGCAGAGTATATTTGTAACACATGTAACAAAAAAAGTGATTAGTACCCAGAATATATAAAAAGCCTCATGAATCAATTAGATAATGTAAAGGACCCCACAGAAAAATGGTCAGAGAATATGAAGAGTCAATTCACAGAAGAGACTAAATAAGCATTTGAAACAGTGCTCAAACTTACTACTAATCAGTGAAAAGTAAATTAAACTCACATTGTGATTATATTATATTATATACACATCAGATTTGCAAAAATGTAAAAGCCTTACAATTTTTTTAAGTGCAGAATATTTTTATTTTTTATTTATTTCTCTCCCCTTCCCTGCCCCCCTTCACCCCCCCCCAGTTGTCTATTCCCTGTGTCCATTTGCTGTGTGTTCTTCTGTGTCCGCTTGCATTCTTGCCAGTGGCACTGGGAATCTGTCTTTTTTTGTTGTATCATCTTGCTACGTCAGCTCTCCGTGTGTGCGATGCCACCCCTGGGCAGGCTGCACCTTCCTCGTGCTGGGCAGCTCTCCCCACGGGGCACACTCCCTGCGCATGGGACTCCCCTAAGCGGGGGACACACCTGCATGTCAGGGTACTCCCTGAGTGCATCAGCACTGCACATGGGCCAGCTCACCACACGGGTCAGGAGGCCCTGGGTTTGGACCCTGGACCTCCCATGTGGTAGGCGGACACTCTATCTGTTGAGCCAAACCCACTTCCCAAAGCCTTACAATTGCAAGTGCCAGGGAGATGATGGAGCAATGGCAGCTCTCATACATTGCAGGTAAGAGTGTAAATTTGTAGAAATCACTTTGCATGGCAAATTGGTGATATCTGGTAAAAACTCTTACACCAGCAGGCATGCACAGGGTTATTATTCACAACGTTGTTTGAAAGAGTGAAAAAAAAAAAGAATTGAAAGCAATTTAATTGTCCATCAAGAGCAGAAATGATGACTAAATTGTGATATAATGCTACAATGGAATGTACTGTATAGCAGGGAAAATCAAACAGACAGAGCGACATAAACCAACATGGGTAAATCTCACAAACATAGTATTGAACAAAACCAAAAGACAATAAAAAAGCAAATTTCACAACAGCATAACATTTGTATGAAGCTTAAATAGAAACAAATGACACTATATAATGTTTATGTTCACATAAACTTTATAAACATGCAAAATGATACTGTAGAATGTGGGGGGTATATATGGGGAGCATAGAAAGAACAAAAAGATATGAATAAAAATGATCCATCAATCCTGGGAACTTCCTCTAGTGGGGAAGGGAAGGAATGGGGTTGGGGAGAGGTCCTCACAGGACTTCAACTGAATTTGTGTTAAAATTGGTGTATGAGCATTCATTTCCTTATTCTATATCTTCTGATGTCAGGTATATTTTATATATACATAGAAGTAAATGTTCCTTTATAGTAGTAATGGCCAATTAGAAAATAGAGCATGAACCAATTGCTGTTTCACAACAGCAACTGAGACTATAAATTATCTAGGGATTAACTTAAATAAGAATGTATAAGAACTTTATGAAGAAAACATGGAAAAATTTAGTAAAGGACCATAAAAGAAGCCTTAATTGGGAAAAAAAAAAGATATAACACATTGATGGATTGCATAGCTGGTTAATTCTCCCCAAATTAATCTATAAACACAATATAGTACTAAACAAATGTTCCAACCCCACTCATCCTCCCTCTGTTCTTTGATGAGAATAATGGCTGTTTTCTCGACTTGATGAACTGTCATTGGTGAAGCACTGAGCGCAGTCTCGCACCCAGAGCAAACGCGTCTTACTTGGGATTGGATAGATTGGCTCAATCCAACACCCCACAAGGGGGTTCTCGCGTGCACACTTCCCCTTGGTTAGGGGCTTTAACAGGCCAGGGGACTGCGGGTATTGACAGATTAACAGTAAACCACTTATTCATCAGGTGTTTGTATGTGTGTGTAAAGCAGACATATGAAGGGTTATGCTTTTCAATTTATAAAAGGAGAAAACGGGACCTAAAGAGAGGAAAGTGACTTACCCAAGGTGCACAGCAGGTCCATGGCTAAACCAAGACTAGAAGCAGGCTGGGCTGGGGAAGGAGAAGGAGAAAAAGCTATGGAAGGAATTGGTGAGGAAGAAAGATGAGAAGGGAGAGGGAGGAGACAAGAGAGAAGGGAAGGACTAGGGAGTCACTGACACATAGTAGGGCTGCATTTGGGTCTGTCTGCGGGCTGTGCTAAGGGACCCCAAACCTGGAGTCTCTGAAAAGTCATCATCTCCAGCCCACGACTCCCGTGCCCGTCTTCCTGATTCTGACACCGCACAGTGTGTTTTGTGAAGGTAGTGCCTTCATTGCTCCTCATCCTCGTGCATTAATTCACTAAATCTTACGATCTGATAGAAAGAGCCATAGACCCTTCCAGGAAACCCATGACTCTTCCATGGATTCCTCTGAGATGAGGTCCAAGCTGCTCTGAAGGGTACAGTGGCCTTCCCTGATCTGGTCCTGGTGGCCCCTTTGCCTCTTCTCTTGCCATTCTTTTTTTTTTCTTTTTTTTTAGTAGATTAAAAAAAATGTTAAAGATCATACAAAATGTTACATTAAAAAATATAAAAGGATCCCATATATCCCTGCTCTTCCCCCACCCCACTCCTCCCACATCACTAAATTCTTTCATCAGTGTGGCACATTCATTGCATTTGATAAATACATTTTGGAGCACTGCGACACAGACTGGATAACTCAGTCCATTCAGTGGGTTATGGCAGGATATATAATGTCCTGCATCTGTCCCTGCAGTATCATTCAGGACAACTCCAAGTCCCAAAAATGCCCCCACATCACACCTCTTCTTCCCTCCTCCTGCCCTCAGTAACTCCTGCAGCCACTGTCTCCACATCAATGATATGGTTTCTTTCATTGCTAGAGTCACAATAATTCTGTAGTAGAATACCAGTAAGTCCACTCTAATCCATATTTTATTCCTCCATCCTGAGGATCCTGGGATGGCAATGCCCACTCCACCTCTTACTCGAGAGGGGGCTTAGATCCCACATGGCTGACGATGGGATTCTCCTGCTTGTAGCTGTACACTCTCTTGGTTCCCTGGTGTGGTGGTTGACCATCCTTACCTCCCTGTTAGCTGACCTGGGCAAGTCCAACGAACTGAAGAGGAGGTGCTGCAACTCTGCTGAGGCTCAGGGCCTGGCTGGCACACAGTCAGTCCAGAGATTCAAGTATCCTGAGCATACACCAACCCCAGCACCAACCACAGATTCAGTAAAAGTGACAGAGGAGGCATGTGTGGAGAGTTCATATCTGAGTCCAACTCTATCACACTTAGGAGACAAATTCCAAAGTAGGGCCCACTGGCAAGGCACTGAATTCCAGAGCTATCTGCCATGACCATAGGACCTGGGTGTCTCTGTAGCCCTCAGGAACACCAGTACTCTTGCCATTCTTAATCATCACTCCTACTCCCCTCCCCCTACTCCCTAGGAGCTTGCCATCCCCGGAGTACACCATGCTCACTTACTTCTATGCTTTTGCCCATATTGTCCCTCTGACTGGAATGCCTCTCCCTGATTCCACGTGTGGCCAATGCAATCAAGGGCCACTTCCTCCAAGACCTGTCCAGGGTGGGCTGGATGAGCTGACTTTTCCACACTGCCCCCTCGCCCCTGCCCCATTATAGCTATCCATCTCTTTTTTTTTTTTTTTTCATTTTTTAATTATTTATTTATTATTATTATTATTTTTTAATTACATTAAAAAAAATATATGAGGTCCCATTCAACCCCACCACCCCCGCCCCCCACTCCCCCCACAGCAACACTCTCTCCCATCATCGTGATACATCCATTGCACCTGGTAAGTTCATCTCTGAACATCACTGCACCCCATAGTCAATGGTCCACATCATAGCCCAGACTCTCTCACGTTCCATCCAGTGGGCCCTGGGGGGATCTACAGTGTCCCGTAATTGTCCGTGAAGCACTATCCAGGACAACTCCACGTCCCGAAAACGCCTCCACATCTCATCTCTTCCTCCCGTTCCCCACACCCAGCAGCCCCCATGGCTACCGTTCCCACACCCATTCCACATTTTCTCTGTGGACATTGGATTGGTTGTGTCCATTGCACACCTATGTCAAGTGAGGGCTTAGATTCCACATGGGTACTGGATGCACTCTTCCCGCTTCTAGTTGTAGACACTCTAGGCTCCATGTTGTGGTGGTTGACCTTCAACTCCATGTTAGCTGAGTGGAGTAAGTCCAATAAGTCAAAGTGTAGGAGCTGAAGTCTGTTGAGGCTCTGGGCCTGGGTGTCATATTATCAGTCCAGAGATTCAAATCCCCTACATATATCTTAAACCCAGCACCAACTACAATTCCAATAAAGTAGCATGCAAGTCTTGTGAAAAGAGATCCCCTCTGAGTCCATTTCCATCATGCAGAAACACCAGCTCCAAAGAAGGGCCATCTGTCATGGCAGTGAACCCCTTCTGCCATGACCATAGAACCCGTGGGTCTCTTTATCCCTCAAAAGAACCAATACCTGGGGTTGTATCTACCTTATCTGTCTCTTAGACTCTGTTCAGTTGTACATAGGGGTATTCCTTCTGACAACCTCCAGACTCTTTTTTAGAGACTCACAGCCTTATAATCTCATTTCTCTTTTCCATTTCCCCCTTACATTAGGTCAAACCGCTTCCCGAAGTCATGTTATTATATGTAGATAGGTATATTCTGCTGTTCCGCATTGAACCTTTAATTCAAGGTCATTTTCTAGTTGCTTCGTCAGCTGGTATGTGGTAGTGATCCCTCGGTGCCAGGGAGGCTCATCCCCGGGTGTCGTGTCCCACGCTGGGGGGAATGCATCACATCTACACGCTGAGTTTGGCTGTGAGAGTGGCCACATTTGAGTAACATGAAGGCTGTCAGGAGGAAACCCCCAGGCACAATGCTACTCTAGGCCTTGTTCTTATTGCAGGTGCATAGGCTCAAAAGTGTAGCCATTAGTATCAAGAGCCCACTGTTGGGCCCTCCTTCCTTCCTGGTTCTTGCCGTTGCACCTGGAGGATTGCCACTGCTCTCCCAGGGCCCACAACAGTGACCCCCCGGCCAGGAGCCCAGTACCCCCCCAGCTGTTGTTTTTAATTGTTTCCACTATGAGTATATATAGATATTACCATATACCCTGGGCATATGCCCTGTATAACTCCCTGTCAACCATATATATCCTGTCAATAACATCCCATATCAGTATTCCTCCGCTGCCATTGTTGAACCACTCTGTGATCCAAAACTTCCCGTAAAGTGAATCCCAACGTAATGTCAGCTTCAGAAGAGTCTTAGATCACCAAAATTCATATATACAATATACAGTATTTCCCCAGATCCACCATAAAACCTTTTCCCTTCCACAGCAATAATCTTTTAACTTATTCATATCATATTTCCTGAAACTGATGTACAGATTCTGAAACTATAGTTTTCAAACAAGGTAACATTTGTGCTTACTATGTGGTCCATACTTTAGGTTGTACAGTTTTCTAAATTTTTTAGTTATCCTATGTTTTGTCTTATGGTTTTCATTATTAGTCTGTCATCCCCTATATGTTTTTGGTGTAATATTAGCTGTTTTATATTCATCCTCGTGTACTCTCACATAACTCCTCTTTTGCCCCCTTATTTACCTTTGTTCCATCCATTGCACGTCCATTTTCCCCTCCCCTTAGGGCCCACAACGCCTGCCAATCTAATGCCCTGGGAGCCGTCCTTTCTCACGAGAGATACAGTTCTCTCTATTCGACGGCATTAGTCTTCCCCAAGATATGGGTCCACCCCACCCAATGGTAGAACCCACCTTGGCAAAATGAGCCTTCAGCTATTCCCTCCGGAGTCCTCCCGCATCAGACCATACCCCCTGAGCGTCCTAACCAGGTAACCCTCCTACTTATACTTTGATACGTTTTACTCAACATTTAGTTCTCAATGAACTTCTGGCACTCTCCCATGTTTGTATGTTGCCCCTCCCTCCCACCTATTTCTTGGACCATATTACCCCTCTTCCCATCCCCAGCCCCCCTCAAACCCAGAAAACCCCACCCGAAGGTAACCCCTTGCCCCCATTTTGTCCCTTCTTTGTGCTCATACTTACCCCCAGCTCATCACAGATTCCACCCCTACAGACATTAACTCACATCCTTCCTCCACCCCCCAATTTCCAGTAAGCCACTTTTCCAGACTCTAGCTCTCTGAGGCAGTTAACTTATTTCATATCATTGAGATCATATAGTATTTGTCCTTCAATGCCTGGGTTGCTTCACTCAACATAAGATTCTCAAGGTTCATCCATGTTATCACGTGCGATTGTAGTGTATTGGTTCTTACAGCTGAGTAGTATTCCATTGTGTGTATATACCACATTTTATTGATCCACTCATCTGTTGATGGACTTTTGGATTGATTCCAACTTTTGGCGATGGTGAACAATGCTGCTATGAACATTGGTGTACATATATCGGTTTGTGTCCTTGTTTTCAGATCTGATGGGTATATACCCAGCAGTGGTATTGCTGGGTCATATGGCAAATCTATGGATAATTTTTTGAGAAACTGCCAAACTGTCCTCCAGAATGGTTGGATCCTTCTGCATTCCCACCAGCAATGGATGAGTGTTCCCCTTTCTTCACATCCTCTCCAGCATTTGTATTCTACTGTTTTTTTCATGGCTGCCAATCTTATGGGAGTAAGATGGTATCTCATTGTAGTTTTGATTTGCATTTCCCTGATAGCTAGGGATTTGGAGCATTTTTTCATGTGCTTTTTAGCCATTTGTATTTCTTCTTTGGAGAAGTGTCTGTTTAAATCTTTTTCCCATTTTTTAAATGGGTTGTTTATCTTTTTGTTTTCGAGATCTATGAGTTCTTTATATATGCAAGTTATAAGTCTCTTATCAGATATATGGTTGCCAAATATTTTCTCCCATTGTGTGGGTTCCCTTTTTACTTTCTTGACAAACACCTTTGAGGTGCAGAAGGCTTTAATTTTGAGGTAGTCCCATTTATCTATTTGTTCTTTTGCTGCTCGTGCTTTTGGTGTGATATTCATGAAGCTATTTCCTATTACAAGGTCCTGTAGATGTTTCCCTACACTGCTTTCCAAGGTCTTTATGGTCTTGGCTCTTATATTTAGGTCTTTGATCCATCTTGAGTTGATCTTTGTATAAGGTGTGAGATGGTAATCCTCTTTCATTCTTCTACATATAGCTATCCAGTTCTCCAGGCACCATTTGTTGAACAGGCCATTCTCTCCCAGTTGAGAGGGTTTGGTGGCTTTATCGAATATTATATGGCTATATACATGAGGTTCTATATCTGAACTTTCAATTCGATTCCATTGGTCTGTGTGTCTCTCCTTATGCCAGTACCATGCTGTTTTCACTACTGTAGCTTTGTAGTATGTTTTGAAGTCAGGAAGTGTGATTCCTCCTATTTCGTTTTTCTTTTTCAATATGTCTTTGGCTATTCGGGGCCTCTTTTTATTCCAAATAAATTTCATAGTTAGTTTTTCTAGTTCCTTAAAGAAGGCTGTGTTGATTTTTATTGGGATTGCATTGAATGTGTAGATCAGTTTTGGTAGGATAGACATCTTAATAATATTCAGTCTTCCTATCCATGAACAGGGAATATTCTTCCATTTATTTAGGTCTTCTTTGATTTCCTTGAACAATCTTGTATAGTTCTCGATGTATAAGTTTTTTACATCTTTAGTTAAATTTATTCCTAAGTATTTGATTTTTTTATTTACTATTGTGAATGGTATTTGTTTCTTGATTTCCTCCTGATCTTGCTCATTATTGGTGTATAGAAATGCTACTGATTTTTGCGCATTGATCTTATAACCTGCGACTTTGCTAAACTCATTTATGAGTTCTAGGAGCTTTGTTGTAGATCTCTCAGGGTTTTCTATATATAGGATCATGTCATCTGCAAATAATGAAATTTTGACTTCTTCCCTTCCAATTTGAATGCCTTTTATATCTGGTTCTTGTCTCAGTGCTCGAGCCAGTACTTCCAAGACAATGTTAAATAGGAGCGGAGACAATGGGCATCCTTGTCTTGTTCCTGATTTTAGAGGGAAGGATTTCAGGATTTTGCCATTGTAAACAATGTTGGCTTTAGGTTTTTCATATATACTCTTTATCATGTTCAAAAAGTTTCCTTGTATTCCGATCTTTTGGAGTGTTTTTATCAGGAAGGGGTGCTGTATTTTGTCAAATGCCTTTTCTGCATCTATAGATATAATCATGTGGTTTTTTCTCTCAATCTGTTTATATGGTGTATTACATTGATTGATTTTCTTATGTTGAACCATCCTTGCATACCTGGAATAAATCCCACTTGGTCATGGTGTATAATTCGTTTAATGTGTTGTTGAATACGATTAGCAAGTATTTTGTTAAGTATTTTTGCGTCTAGGTTCATTAGAGAAATTGGTCTGTAATTTTCCTTTCTTGTGGTGTCTTTGTTTGGCTTTGGTACTAGGGTAATGTTGGCATCATAGAAGGAATTAGGCAGTGTTCCTTCTGTTTCGATTTTTTGGAATAGTTTCAACAGGATTGGTGTTAGTTCTTTCCGGAATGTTTTGTAGAATTCACCTGTGAAGCCGTCTGGCCCTGGGCTCTTCTTAGTTGGGAGATTTTTAATGACTGATTCTATCTCTTTGCTTGTGATTGGTTTGTTAAGATCATCAATTTCTTCTTTTGTCAGTATGGGCTGCTTATGTATTTCTAGGAATTTGTCCATTTCCTCTAAATTGTCATTTTTGTTGGAATATAGTTTTTCAAAGTATCCTCTTATGATAGTCTTTATTTCTGTGGGGTCAGTGGTGATTTCACCTTTCTCATTTCTTATTTTGTGTATTTGCATCTTTTCTCTTTTTTTCTTTGTTAGTCTCGCTAAAGGTTTGTCAATTTTGTTGATCTTCTCAAAAAACCAGCTCTTGGTCTTGTTTATTTTTTCAAGTGCTTTCTTATTTTCTATTTCATTTAGTTCTGCTCTTATCTTTGTTATTTCCTTCCTTCTTCTTCCTGTTGGGTTACTTTGTTGTTGTTTTTCTAATTCCTTCAAATGTGCAGTTAATTCTTCAATTTCTGCTCTTTCTTCTTTTTTGATATATGAATTTATGGCTATAAATTTCCCTCTCAGTACCGCTTTTGCTGCATCCCATAAATTTTGGTATGTTGTGTTATCATTATCATTTGTTTCAAGGTAGTCATTGATTTCTTTTGAGATTTCCTCTTTGACCCGCTGTTTTTCTAAGAGTGTGCTGTTTAATTTCCAAATTGTCGTGTGAAGTCTGGGTCTCTGTCCCTTGCAAATTTCCAGCTTGACTCCACTGTAGTCAGAGATATTGTTTTGTATGATTTTGATCTTTCTGAATTCATTAAGCCTTTCTTTGTGGCCTAGCATATGGTCAATCTTGGAGAATGTTCCATGTGTGCTTGAGAAAAATGTATATCCTGCTGTGTTTGGGTGTAATGATCTATATATGTCTATTAGATCCAGCTCTTCTAATATACTGTTCAAATGTTTTGTTTCTTTAGTGATTCTCTTTTGAGATGTTCTGTCCAGAGTTGATAGTGGTGTATTAAAATCCCCCACTATAATTGTAGATGCATCTATTCTTTCACTTAGTTTTTCCAGCGTTTGCCTCACATATTTAGAGGCGCCCTTGTTAGGAGCATAAATATTTATGATTGTTCGATCTTCTTGACAAATTGTCCCTTTCACTAAAATATAGTATCCTTCTTTGTCTCTCACAATTGTTTCGCATTTAAAGTCTATTTTGTCTGATATTAATATAGCTACTCCTGCCTTTTTTTGGTTGTTGTTTGCTTGTATGATTGTTTTCCAGCCATTCACTTTCAACCTCCATGAGTCTCTGGGTCTAAGATGTGTCTCTTGTAGGCAGCATATAGATGGGTCGTATTTCCTTATCCAGTGTCCCAGTCTGAATCTTTTGATAGGTGAGTTTAATCCATTGACATTCAGTGTTATTATGTTTAGAGAGTTATTTATGGTAGCCATATTTTGGTTGGATTTGTGTTTGTTATATTTTGTTTGTATTATTTTATTTTCCCCTTCTATTTTTGTCTTTCTTGTTGCTTTTACACTCTCCTCCATCTCTGACTGTCCTGTTTTTTCCTTTCTTCCTGCAGAATTCCCTTAAGAGTTTCTTGAAGGGGAGGTTTCTTGTTGATATACTCTTTCAGTTTCTGTTTATCTGTGAATATTTTGAACTCTCCATCATTTTTGAATGCTAGTTTAGCTGGATAGAGTATTCTTGGTTCGAAATTTTTTTCCTTTAGTACCTTGACTATATCATACCACTGCCTTCTTGCCTCCATCGTTTCAGATGAGAAATCAGCACTTAATCTTATGGAGTTTCCCTTGTATGTGATGGTTTTCTTTTCTATTGCTGCTTTTAGAATTTTTTCTTTGTCTTGAGCATTGGATAATTTGACAAGTATATGTCTTGGGGTGGGCCTGTTGGGGTTTATGACCAGTGGAGTGCGCTGTGCTTCTTGGATATGTACATCTGTCTCTTTCAGTAGATTTGGGAAGTTTTCATTCATTATTTCCTGCAACACTCCTTCTGACCCCTTTCCCTTCTCTTCTCCTTCTGGAATGCCTATAATACGTATGTTTGAGCGTTTTGCGTTATCATTCAGGTCCCTAAGTCCTATCTGGATTTTTTCTACCTTTTTATTGACCACTTCTACTATCTGTTTGATTTCCAATGCACTGTCTTCCACATCACTAATTCTCTGCTCTGCCTCTTCTAGTCTGCTGATATTTGCTGCAAGTGTATTTTTGATTTCTTGAATTGTGGTGTTCATTTCCATCATATCTGTTATTTTTTTGCGCATGTCTGCAATTTCCCCTCCAAGTGTTGTCTTCACGCTGTTAACCTCTTTCATTACTTCATCAAATTTGTCGGTGATAAATGTTCTGAGATCTTTCATTGCTTGTGCGAAGTCCTGCCCCCCTTCCTGATTTTCAGTTTGTTGATTGGATTCAGCCATGTTTTCCTGATTACTGGTTTGGTTTGTAGATTTTTGTGGCTGTCTTGTCAACATTTTTTCTTGACGGGTTTAATCAGTTCCTTAGCTTCTTTGTCTAGTCTTGGAGATTAATTAGCTGTTGTTTTTGCGTAAGTGTTATATCTTCTCTTTGTCACTTTGTTCTTCTTATTCCAATTTCTTATTGCTAGTTAAGCTCACTTTAAAGGAAAGTATTAGTGCTGGGGAAAGTCAATTGTGTAAGGAAGGAAAAAGTGTGAAGTAGTATTGGTGATATATGTTTACAAAGCAACAATATGAGTTCTGGGAGGATGGAGGTTAGATCATGTAAATTGTGTAGAGTTATAGTAGTAGGAAAGTACCTATAATGAGGTAGACGACTGAATATGGGAGGAATGTGGTACGTACTAAGAGGCTATTGTTTTTGTGAGAGAGGGAAAGAGAAAAGAAAGGTAATAGTTTCAGGGACGAATACCAGATGGAAAACTAAACAAAGGTATTAGAAATTAAGAGTTAGACACTTTGTGGATCAAAGAAAGGGAGATGGAATATAGGAGAGATAGCAGATGGTGGAGGATATCAAGTTGTAGGGGAAAGGGGATAGTGTAGATAGGCTAAATCTATTCACAGAGAAATGAGGCAGTGGAGGGTGAGGAAACCCAGCAAATGTGAGGTATTTCCTGTAGGACCTATTGTATTGTTAAGGTAAAATAGTATAAGAAGAATATTGGGGACAAGAAAGAGAGGATTGAAAAAAAAAAAAAAAGAACAACAAGAACAACAACAACAACAAAAAATAAAAAATAAAAAAAACCCAAAGAACAGAAACCCCGCCGCCAGGCTCGGCTGGGCTCAGCTGGGCTCCGGTCCCCCGCCCGCCGCCCGCCGCGGCTCAGCTGGGCTCGGCTGGGCTCGGCCGGGCTCGGCTTTCCCGCCCGCCGCCCGGCGCGGCGCAGCACGGCTCGGCTCTCCCGCTCGCGGTGCGGCGCGGCTCTCCCGCTCGCCGCCCGGCGTGGCGCGGCTGGGCTCGGCCGAGCTCAGCCGGGTTCTGCCCCCCCGCCAGCCGCGGCTCAGCCGGGCTCGGCCAGAATCGGCTACCCTGGCCGCCGCCTGCCGGGGCTCCGCGCGGTGCTAGCTGCCTCGGCTCTGCCTACCCAAGGAGGGAATCCTCCACACGTAGCTGGGATCTCCGTGTATATTTCACAGATGGATCCTCTCTGTTACCTTCCCTCCAAATCGATGTCCAGACACCTCCGGACCAGGAAAAATCCCGAAACAGCCGGTCCCAAAGAGTCTCCGACGCCTCCCAGCCAATTCCCCCCAGGAGCTAGTAACCGGGAAGTTCACTCAGCCGCCATCTTGCCTCCCCCTCCTGAAAAGTCCCAAATTATATCTTATAGACCAGTCCTTTCCGTTACCTTCCCACCAAATCGATGTCCAGACACTTCCTGCCCTGAAAAAATCCTGAAAAAGCCTGGTCCCGGAGAACCTCCAGCGGTGCCCAGCTGCCTCTTCCCAGGAGAGACGGCAAGGCAAGCTCACTCAGCCACCATCTTGCCGGAAGCGCTATCCATCTCTGTATATTATTCTTCCACTAGTCTGGAAGTGGGTCTCAATCATCAGCCTGTTCTAGAGTCTAGCTCAGGGCTGGGTACAGTGAGTGTTTGATGAATGAATGAATGAGTGAGTGAGTGTGCGACAAAATATCAGGACTCTGAGTTCTGGCCCTGGGAGTCCTGCAGTCTTGGTTAGAATCCCAGTCACTGTACTTACTATGTGTGACTGTCGGCAAGTTACTAATCTTCCTGTGCTTCAGTTTGCTCATTTGTAAAATGGGGCTAAATAAGAGTACCTCCTTCAGGGGGTTGTTATGAAAACTAAATCAATGTATTGAAAGCACTTAAAATGGTAAGTAGCAGTGAATATTAGCTATAATTATGATTTCAACTAAAATCATTTGTACATTCATTTAAGCATCAATCATCACTAATTTCCCCCACCCCCTGCCGCACCCCGAATCGCATCTAGTGCATTTTCATTGGGTTGGACACTACAGTCGCAGATATAAATCAGATGGCTCCTGCCCTCAGCATGGACAGGGATCAGCGGAGACAGATACAGATGTCAGGAAGTCCACCCCTAAGGCAGGATGCCCAGTGCTCAGAAAGACATGGATCAAGGTCAGCAGACAGAGGCCCCTGGTCTGGGCGGACAAGCCCCTCTCCTCCCTGAGAACAAGGCGGCTCTAGGGCGGACAGAGTCTGAGAGCCTCCGCTTAGCCTTCATGGATAGCTGAGCCCTGAAATCCAGGGCCTTTGATTTTTCATTGACTAATGCTGCATTTCATTGAACAGAAGCTTCCTGTTAAATAAAAACAGATGAGGTTTTAAAAATAATTCTAATTGATTCCATCCGTAGAGTTCAAATCAGTAGCTCTTGGACCTAGCCAAGAGAGAAAAGTTGCGTGTGGGTGCGTGTGTGTGCGTGTGCACACATGTACAGGTAGGTATGGACAGATAATCACAGTGGCGACTTTGCAAACACAGTGTGCCTGGCCAGTGCGAGGTATTTTATCAACTTAATTTCATTTCATCTTTACAACATCCTTCGGCGGTAAGAGCGATTATTCACGTTATTGTTTTAAAGTTGGGAGACTAAAGCCCAGAGAGGTCACTTGACTTGCCCAGGCTCACTGGACATACGTGAACTGGCAAGGGACCTCAGAGGCACGTGACAATAGTAGAACATAGTGAGCCCACCTACTGTCTGCCAGGCCCTGTCACGGGTGATTTATGGATATAAATCCTCACACTATTTCTGTGAATTAAGTATTATCATCCCTATTTTACAGATAAGGAAACTGAGTTCAGAAGGCTTCAACAATTCTCCTAAAGCCACATAACTAGTCAGTTTTTCTGGCTTCCAAGATCTTGCTTCTTTGGAATCTGTATTTATACGTTTCTTTCATTTACACATGTATGGATGGAAGGGAAGTACGAACTGTGACTGATCCTTCAGAATATTTAGCTTTCCCACAGTGAGGTGTGAGCTGCTTCTTCTGCTCATTCATTCATTCACTCCACAGGCATTTAGGCAGCACCAGCCCTGGGCCGGCCCCGCTGCAGGAGCCGGGTCCAGGGCAGAGAACAAGGCAGCCAAGGCCTCTGCTCTCCAGGAGCCGTGTGCGCAGACAGACCATAAGCCTCTGCACTCAGACACCAGGAGAGCTATGGCTGGCTGGGGAGTGGCTGCTTTGGTAGGTAGATTTAGGGAGGAGGGGGCACTTACAGAGGTGAGAAAGAGTCGACCATGCGAGGTTCTCGGGGCGGGGTGGGGGCATTCCAAGCAGAGGGAGCAGCTACGGCAAAGGTCCTAGGGCTGGGACAAGCTTGGTGGGTTTGAGGATCCGAAAGAAGGCCTGGATGATGGGCACATGGGAGTGAGGGGACAAGTGAGGGGATGAGGTCAGAGGTGCAGGTGCCTGGACAAAATCAGGCCTTGTAGCCCAGAGTGAGGAGGTTGGATTATGCGGGGAGCCATGGGAGGATCTCAAGCAGAGGGGTGGCTTAACCTCACTGACATTTGTAAGGATTGCTCCGGATGTCCAGGCGAGACTGGGGGGCAGGACAAGATGGAAGTAGACAGACCTACCAGGAAGCTACACGAGGTCTAGGCAAGAGCTGATGGTGACGTGGACCAAGATGTTAGCAGTAGAGCTGAAGAGAAGTGGGCAGACTGGGGATGTGTTTCTGAGGAACAAAGCATTCTGATGCATTAGATGAGGGGTGTGAGAGATAGAAGATTCAAGGATCCTTAGGTGAGCCACCCAGGCAATGGGGGAGCCATTTCCTGAGGTGGGGAAGGCGGGAGGAGCGGGATTTGGACATAAATCGAGTTGTACAGGTAAATGGGAGATGCCAATTAGATGCCTAGGTCAGTGCCTCTGAAGTTCATGGCTGTGGACAGAGATTTGGGAGTCATCAGTCTAGAGACAACATCTAAAGCCAAGAGACTAGCCGTGATGACCTACAGAGAGACAGTGTGTGTGTGTGGGGGGGATGCAAAATTAAAGCCAGTCAAAGGAAACCAAATGTATAACCATGGATTACCTCGAGTGTTTACTGGTCTTCTTTCAAACTAGCAAGCACGAAGTCCAACCCCTTGTGGCATTTTTTCAGGGCAACCAGGGGCTTCCAGGGAGGATATCAGTGTTTTGATCTCAGCTTTCAGTTATTTCCTGCCTTAAGTGACTTCTTTTCCCTGAGCCTCAGTTTATTTGTCTGTAAAATGGACCAATAACGTTCATTAGAGAAAGAAATGGCTGAATGATTGTGAAAACAACAGAAGTATGAGAGACTGTACTGTAGCTTTGGGGTGTCCTGGGAGGGAAACACGATGTCTCAGATCATGCTATTCTGGTTTAAAACTGGGTTCTCTCTCAAGATTTTCTAGACCATGCTAATTGTGGACTCCAGTCAACTTTGAATCTCTCCTTGAGTGGCCTCATCTTTGAGACTTTCTCTGATCTATCCGCCCCAGGTCTCCCTCTGACGCTCCTCCTCCTGGCTCTCCCTTGAGGAGTAGGAAGAGGAGTGAGGAGGAAGGCCTTATCTGATTGCCGAGTTTGGGAAAAGGCAATGGGCTTAAGCATCCCAACTCCTCCCTCTTTGGGCGATCCCCCTACCTGCAGAGCAAGCCTCCTGGTTTACCTTTTCTCTCATAGGGGTGGGCTAAACCTACAGCTCTAGGGCTCCTACTTTCTCTTCACTCCTTTCCCTTCCCCCAGAGGCACTAGTGAGTTACTCAGAGAGACCTGGCTGGGGTTTCCATTCAATTCCATGCTGTACCTTTACCTGTACCTGCTCGGGGCAGACCCTGTGAAGGGCTCTGGAAAGAGATATAATGACCACATAGGAAACAACTGGCAGCAGATACCAGAGGGGCTTGAAGCTGAGTGTGTAAACGGGCTCTTCCTGTGGTCAGGATTTGGGGTAAACAGTGGGCTAAGAAGGCCAGGGGCACCCCAACCCAGACCCCTCCCCAAGAACCAAACAATTGGATGGCAGACAATTCCACTAGAACCTCAGAGTCAACACGTCCCCAGATGAACCCACCCTCTTCCCCGCAAGCCTACTGTTCCTTCTGCCTGCAGGGACATCTGCCACACCTCTCTGTCCCCTCCCTCTATATGGCAAGTGTTCTGAGGCAGGATAAGGTTTCCTCAGCACCTGGTACAGAGCTCAGGGCGTAGCTGACCTTCAGAGGAACAACTGATGGACAGAACAGAGGCAACCGACCTCGAAGTCGTGGGGTCAGTGCAGAGAAAGGTAGTAAGTGAAGCAGGCTGATGCGTCCTCTCAGGGGGGAAAGAGACTAGCTCATGCTACAGCCCTTAAAAATGGCCCTAGGACTTTCTGAGGTATACGAGTTGGCTGCTTATCTGGTTCCTCCTAATTCCAGTCCTGGAGTCAGAAACACAGGGGACCAGATGATTTGGTCATTTGCATGGGGAAATTGTAACTAGGAAAGATAAATGTTGGAAAATTAGGCACTGACCCATGGGCTCACGGCTGGGACAGGGAAATCGGAGCCTAGCTCATGGAAAAGCTATAACCGGAGAAGGCTGAGCTTCACCATTCCAGAAAAGCAGATGGGGGTAGCCATAAAAAATGACCCCTTTGAATGAGCCAGGCCAAGCCACACACTATTTTTAGATGCCAGTATTATTCCAAAGCATTCCTCCTCCTTTAAATGCTGCCCTTTACCCTCACTGCCCTGGCCTCCACCTCCTCATCCGTGGAGGGGCGTTCTCTCCCTAGCCTCCTGTTGGCCAATGCCTGAGTACCTGGGCTAAAGAGGGAGTGCTTTCTGTGATAACATCCCAGAACTTGGAGATTTGACTCCCACCTCTCTTTATCCTGCAGTGGAGGAGAAGGAATACGTGCTTTGGGGCTGGAATCCCAGTCTCGAGCTTTCCTAGCTGTGTGACGTTGGGCAAGGCTATTCAAGGCTATCTGAGGCTCAGCTCAGACATCTACAAAAGGGGACTTGGAAGGAGCCGAGGACCGTCCCTGGCCTCATCTTAAGTGAACCTTCTAACCCCATTGCTCACCTTCTCTTAGGTCCCAGTGTGATAACCCTGCCCAGAATGCTTTTCTCTCTTTTCACAAATATTTACTGGGCACCTGCTCTTGCGCAGGCCATGCCCTGGGCAGATCTCCATCCAGGTCACCAAAGAGGATGGCACAAGCTGGGGGAAGAGAAATGGCCAAGGAGGTGAGTGCAGGGCTGTGGTGGTAATCCTGGAGTGCTTCCTAGAGGTGGCAATGCCTGGATGGATCCTGGAAAAGGAGCAGGGATTTGCATGAGAAGACTGGTGGGTGGGTTTTCCAGGCCAAGGGCACAGAGTGGGCCAGAGTGCAGATGGGAACACACAAGTGAATGGAATTAAGCAGTTTCGTGTTTCAGGGCCATAAAGTACAATGTAAGGAGTGGGTGCTGGAGAGGTGGTGTAGGGCTTTGATGACCTTAGTTTGGCAAATTGCAATAACAGACAGTTTGCATTTATTTTGTCTGAGGGCAATGGGGAGCCACTGAAGGTTTTTAGCAGGGGGAGTGACAAGCGGTTTGCCATCGTCCCTCCCTGTAGGTCCCTATCTGATCAGTGGACCACATGTAATTTTTCTTTGGGTGTTTACTGTCCAGGGCATGAGTTTCTGTTTATTCTTTTTCCCACATGGCCTCTAGGTTCTTGTCCTAAGCCCCAAGCTCATGTCCTCGAGAGAGGCACAAGTCCTTAAAGATTATCAAGTCCAAACCTCCATTTAGTAGATGGAGACCTCGAGATCCAAGGAAGGGAAGATTCAGGGCTGGAGTTTTGGTCTCCTGACTCCCAGGCCAGGACTCTGCCCAGCCCATGCCCAGCCTTTCCGAGTCTGGAGGGTTCTAGGCAGTGGGTGGGGGGAAGGGGAGAGAAGAAGGAGCTGTGTCCAGGGGCCCCTTGATCCCATTTCTTGAGATCTGTCAGTTTCTCAAGAGACCACTTCACATCTCATTTCCTCCCATCTATTTCAAGGGCAAGTTGCTTTTAAAAGAGTCAAAATTAAGTCATTTATAGCTGAGGAGTTTGGAGCAGGTTATAAAAATGTGTGGCTTGGGGGTAGGGAAATTGTTTTTCTTTTTCCATTTCTCTTCTGACTTTCTTTTCCAGGAGCTAAACTGGGCTTGTCTGGAGTCCAGCAAACTCCTGAGAAATGAATGCCAACAGCAACTCAATTGTGAAAACCCTGGGGGCTGGGCATCATCCGGGCAGGCATTTCCAGGCACGGCTGGGTCAGGGTGGGCACCCTTGGAGGAGGAGATTGGAAATCCTGACCAAGGAATTCCAAGTCTGCAGCTTTAGAAACTTCTCCAGGAGTTTCTTAGGAAGAAAAGGGAGAAGATGTGGAAGAAGTAAAGGAGGAAGACAAGAGGAGAGCTTCAACCTGAAACCAGAGTTTGGAAAAGAGAGAATCCCACAGGGACGGGGGAGGGCAGAGGCGAAGGCAGTGTGGTATGGGGGAAATGCTTTGGGTTGAGAATAGAAGACCTGGCCCAAGCCCCCGAGGCAAACTGTCGTGGCTACAGGCAGCTCCCTGCCCCTCAGTGTCCTCATCCCCTGAGAGAGTCAAACAAGATTATGGGGATGTGACAGGCATCCTGTAAATGTCTAACAAAGAATACAACGCAAGGTTACTCAGCCATAAAAAGTAATGAAATACTGATTCACGCTACAACACGGATAAACCTTGAAAACATTATGGTAAGTGAAAGAAGTCACACAAAATAGCCAATAATTGCAATTATATAAAATGTCCAGCATAGAGAAATCTGTAGAGACAGAAAGCAGATGGGTGGTTGCCAGGGCCTGGGGGGAGAAGGGCAGATGGAGAGATCGCTCATGGGTCCTGGGTTTCCTTTTGGGGTGATGAAAATGTTCTGGACTAAAGAGTGGTGGTGGTCACACAACATTTTGAATGCACTAAACGCCACTGAATTGGACCCTTTAAAATGGTAATTTTCATGTCCTGTGTCTCTTACCACAAGGAAAAAGAGTAACAAAGAAAGGGAAGCGTTTTGAGCATCAGTGCTACTGTTCCCCAAGGTCATGCTGCCCTGGGAGAATCCCAGCAGGGAGACCGTGGCCCGCCCACACCAAGCTCTGAGTGGGCACCTCACACCCAGGGCCTGCCTGGTGGGGAGTCGCCGTCCAGGAGGGGTTCCTGGTCTACCCTCCCATGCGCCAACAGGCACAGCATAAGGCCCCTTGTCCATCCACGTTTCAGTGAGTCCTCACCTTAAGCCTAGGAAACAGGCAGGACAGAGATCATTGACACGCCCTTACGGCCACTTGCCCAAAGCTGTTCGGCCCTAAGTGGACGCGGAGGTCTGAAATCTGGCACTCAGGCCACTGGGTCCCTTGGTTCCCTAACAAATGGAGAGGAGCAAGGCTGCCTGGAGCCACAGAGTTGCCATCACTTAATGATGCTCGCTGGTATCTATGAGCCCCTGCTGTGTGCCAGGCACTTTTTGGAATACTTTACGAGCATCGCACTCGCTTAATTCTCACAACCATCCTAGGAAGTAGGTGCCATTGTCATCCATGTTTTATGGCGAAGCAGATATACAGAAAGGGAAATAACTCGCCTGTGGTCACACAGACGCTGGGATTGAAACCCAGGCGGTCTGGCTCAAGAGTTACCGTTCTTAACTACTGCTATATACAAATTCCTGGGGGGATTTCCTGGAAGAGGTTGGCAAGTGATAACCATTTCTTTCTTTCCTGCCGTCAGCCCTTGGCAGGGAGGCCAGAGAGCCCAGGCCCTTGGTGGGAAAGGCAGCGCCTCTGCGTGCCAGCATGAGGTTGGTTTGTCTCAGCTGAGAAGAGCAGGGCATATCCCAAGGTCCGCCGACTCTAAGGGGCACCACCATCTACCCAGGGTGAGAGGCAGATATCTGGGCATCATCCTTGAGTGACCCTATCCCTTTCCTTTCTTCTCTCAATGCCAATCCATCAGCAAATCTAGACAGTGCTGCACCAAAATATACTACCTCTTGAATCTGCCCTCCACTCTCTGCCTCCCCTGCTGCCACCCCCCTGCATTACTAGCCTTTTAGTAGGTCTCTCTGCTTCCCATCTCACTCCCCCACAATGTGTTCTCCACACAGCTGCCAGAGGAATTCTCTTAAAATATAAATCAAACCATATCACTCTTCAGCTTAAAAACTCTTCATTGCACTTCAATAAAATCCAGATTTTTGGCTGTGCCTAGAAGGTCTTGCATGGCCTGGCCAGGCCTCACTAATGTCATCTGTGCCATTTTACCCCTCACTCTCCATAACTGGGTCCTGGTCAGATCCTGTAGCGTACCAAGTTACTTTCCTCCACGGGGCCTTTGCACATGCTATTCCCTCTGCCTGGAACAGTTGTCCCTTATTTTTCCCAAGGTTAACTCTTTATAAATGTCACCTCCTGAGAGAGGTCATCCCTGCCATCCTCTGTTGGTTATCTTCATATCGCTTGTTATGACTTGCAATTATTTTAGCTCATTGTGGATTAAAAAAAAATTCTCTTCTAACATGTAAAATCTTCAAAGATGAGGGTGGTATCTGCCTGGTGCATGTTTGTATGCCCAGCACCTAGCAGAAACAGGCACATAGTACATGTGCAATAAATATTGTTGGATGAATGAATGAATGAAATATTAATAACCAAAAGGGAGTCTGTGGAAGCCAAAGACAGTCTACGGACTCTTCCCCTTGCTGGCAACCTCCCTCCCCCATCTCTTGCAGCCATCCTTCCGCTCATGCCCAGCTCCTCTGCTGCGGTGGCCTTCCCACCTCAGTTCCCTTGAGTGGCACAGTCATCCCTGCTTCGTGCCACGGCCTCATCAGCTCTGACCTGGCCAAGCTCTCGTCAGTCCATTGAGTCTGCATGGCCGTCCTTTAAGGTAGGTACTGGGACTATTTCCATTTTAGAGGTGGGGAAACAAAGAGAGATCACGTCACTTATCAAGGTCCTAGCGCTAGGAAGTGGGGGAGCCAGGACTCCAGGTCAGGCGATGGGAAGCGGGACCCGTGCCCCACCCACAGCCCTCCCCCACCACCAGGGATGAGCGCCTGGGCGTGGCCCTCCCACACTCGACATCTGTTCAGCCATTCGACATCTCACCCAGGAGCATTTTCCAAACTTTCCTGATTTGTAACGGTCACCCAGGACACCTAAAATAAATACAGAAGTCCACATCTCTTGCACAGTGATCTGTCTCAATAGGGCTGAGGTGGGCGTCCAGAAATCTGCATTTTTAATGATTGCCACAGATGATTCTACTGATCCGACAAGTTTGGAATACACTGACCTGTGAGATAAATCTTTAACTACTCAGCATAGTTTACTAGGCCTTTTATGAAGGACTCTGCGCACTTCTCTGGCCTTACCTGCCCTTGGCACCCCCTGCACCGAGCCTCCACCCCATCTAAACTAGCCCGCTCGCCGTGGTGTGGAAAGCCCGTGTGCGACCCAGCCTCCGTGCCCTCGCCTCTGCTGCGTCCAGCACTGCAGCGCCCTCCCGTCCTCCCTCCGCTGGTCTCATCCTCCTTCCCAGACTCTCCATCGGCTGCCATGTCCTGTTCTCGGAACCGCACCGTTGCACACTGGCAAGGTCGTGCCTGGGGCTTAGAATTCCAGGACTTCAGAGCTGGGAGGGAGGTGGAGACCATGACATCCAACTCTTTCATTTCACATATGAGAAACTGAGACCCACAGAGAGGGATCAGCCTCCCCAAGGTCACAGAGGGCTGCGACAGAGCAAGAGAAACAGGTGGGTCTGGAGACTTCTGCTTCGTTCAGTGAATTTTTCAGACTTGCCTCTCAATTGGGTAATTCTAGAGAAATCCATTCTCAGATCATGAAAATGCAGCATAGCTGGTCCCAGAATGCACCTTATGCTCATTGTGGGCTTCCGAGTCACTCACTCAAACGACACTGAGTGTCCACCACAGGCTGGAGCGTAGTGTGTTTTCTTCCTTTTGGTAGATTGACCTACACACCAGGGCAGAGCGGGATGCGGGCCTCAGGAACCACAGTCATTGTCACCCTTGTCACTCGATGACGCTCAAGGAGGCCACCTTGTACTGCGTGACCACTGAGCACTAGCCTCGGTGCTAATGCACACTCCTCGCCACACCCCCCCGAAGTAGGCCCTGTCCCCATCCTCACTTCTAGGCAATGCTTGCCTTGGGCCGCAGGTCAGAGCCCAGTGTGGGGAACCCTGGAGGACAGCGGCCTCCAGCTGCCGCTGGGAGGGGGAGCGCTGCCAGTGAGGAGCAGCGAGCTCGTCTTGAAGCAAGAGTAGCTTGGCCTTGGGGATGTGCGGTGGGGAGTGTGCTCGAGGCAGAGGGCAGCACTGAAAAGGGTTGGAAGAGGGAGCAGTGTTGGGTCAGTGCCAGAGGAGGGTGGGCGGGTGTGGAGTGGCCCCACCGTTTCCACGAGCGCCCTCTCCACGGCCGAGCGGATAGGATAGCACAGCCGGTGGGGAGGCCCTGAGCTTGGGACCGGGCCTGCAGGTCTGTGTCGCCAGGTCTTTAGTTCCAGGACTGTTGCGCCAGCGACTTTCCAGGGCACGTCAGGGACCGAATCCCACCGCCACCCCTTCCCGGGGTCATGAAAAGGCTGGGTGTCCACTCACAGGAGTCTCCTCTGGGTGGGGGTGTGAGGGAAGAAAAAGCAGACATCCTGGTGTGGCAAGCCCGCGTGGGTCGTGTGAATACAGGTAGTGTGCCTGTGTGTGTGGTGTGGGTCTCTGTGTGGGGTGTGCGTGTGTCTACATGTGTCCGTGTGGCATGGGGTGTGTACCTGTGTGGAGTGCGGTGTGAATCTGTGGGGTGTACATGTGCCTGTGTGGTGAGGAGCACGTGTGCATGTATGTGTGTGTGGTGTGGGTCTGTGTCTGGCGTGTTTGTGTGTAAATGTGTCTCTGGTTAGAGTGTCCGCGTGGTGTAGTGTGTATTTGTGTGTGTACGGTTGGTCTGGTATGAGTATGTGGGGGTGTGCCTGTGTCTGTATGCATGTGCTTGTACGTGTGTGTGTGCGTGTGCACGCACGTGTGCTTCTCAGGGACTTGCTGTCTGTCTGTCTCTGCAGACGCGTGTCTGTGAGTCCCAGTAGGTGTGTGTGCGTGTGTGTGTGGTCTGTGTGAGAGCTGTGGGTGCGGGTTGTCCTGTGCGGTGTGCTCCCCTCAGCTGGTGTTGCGCACTCTTTGGACAGCTCACTAGGTAAACATTCAATAATGTAATTTGGAAGCCCCGTCCCCAGGGCCCCACTGTGTGGCCAGGCAGCTGGTGGGTGGTGGCCGGATTAAGACATTAGCGCGTTAATGCGACACCAAAGCCTACCACCCTGGGCCAGGGGAGTGCCTGCTGACATCCCGGCGGTGCCCAGGGCTCCGTGGGCCGGGCAGCCCTTGCCACATCTCTCAGAATCACAAAGAGGCCTTGTGCTCCGAGAGGCTCGGAGCGCTCAGGGGCTTGGTAGACATGAGCTCATGCCTCCTGGTCCCATCAGGAGGAGGTGGGTGGCCTGGCTGCCCATCGAGCCACCAGCCTCACCCACACCATGGGAGCCAGGCTGTGGGACGGGTGGCACCAGGCTTTGGATCCCAGCTGGCCTTTTTGCCTGGGCAAAGTAGGCGCTGAGTGCTTGTTGGATGAACAAATGAATACCTTTCTAGGAACTTTATTGAAATTCCTCAACAGCATGGCCCAAGACCCTCTCACCTTGGTATTCCCAGTGCCTAGCAGTGCTTGGTACATAGTCAGTGCTTAATTATGGTGTATTGAGTGGTTGGACTGCTGAAAGAGAGGAGATTGGGCTGGAAGTCAGGAGGCCTGAGTCAGGGCTAATTTGCACCTGGATCTGCACTGTGACCCTTGGAGATTCCTTTATCTCCCTGGGGGTACTTAGCTCCCCATGGAGTAAACAGTGGTGCTGGTTCTAGCTTTTAGTGCTAGGCTCCATGGGTATGTAGATGGGGCAGGGTCTGAGTCCTTTTCCCTGGGAACTGAACCTCTCTTACTTGTGGAGGGTTCAGGATATTGATACAAATCCTTGTTGGGGAAGGTCCTCAGGATTGCCCAGAAAGGGCAGGTATCAGTGCAGTTTCCCACTAACCTTAACCCTAACCCTAACCCTAACCCAGCCTGCTCGGTGGGAAACTGCACTGATATTGAAGATCTTCCTACATGTCTGCGCTGTATGAAGCAGCACACTTCACATTTTGTCATATTCATTCCCACAAAAAAACTGTGTCTTCATTAAAATTTCAGAAAGGGAAATATATTTGCCCCAGGTCACTGCGCTAGTAAACCAGGGAAGCCGTATGCAGCTGGAATTGAACTTCTTCACCACCAGGTGATACTGCGATCCCTTGAGGAGGGGAGACGCTCAGCCTCTGGCACCTGAGCAGGGGTCTGTGGAGGAGTCCTGGCTTGGTCCAGTGGGGGTTGGGAGAGACTATCTGACCTGAAGACTACTGAGTCTTTGTTTTAGTGCTGGAAGAGTCTTGACTTTTGTGAGTCTGTACTCCTCAGAGTCGAGGAGTTTGAGTATTTATGCTGACCTCTATGGCTTTCACTCTCATTTATTCCCCCTACTTTGAGGGGGGCTGTCCAAGGAGGAGACTGTAGGAAATGAGAGAGAGAATGGCAAGGGTACCCTCTCTGCTTCTTGGGACCCTCAATTCTTAGAATCCTAGCTTACGCAAGTTAAATGCTTCCTGGGAGGTTACCTAGCCTGAGGCTTGCCCATAGTTAGTTATGGAGCAAGTTACTAGAAGAGTTAGATTATGGACTAGGTTCTTCAGTTCATTTTCACTCTATTTAGCTCATCTCCAGCTCAACTCAGTTTAACTCAGTGTAGTGGAACTCAACGAATCCCCCTCAACCTGCCACAAATCAAGTTCAACCAATTCAACTCAACCCAAATCAAGTGACTAGAACAGACCACAGCCCAAACCAATCTAATCAAACTCGACTCAACTTACCTAACTCGACTCCCATTCCAGGCAGGAGAAACCGCGTGAGTGAAGACATGGAGGCAGGATTGGGTTTTGCTTGCTTGGGGCCAGTGGGCACAGAGGAGCCGTAAGCCCGGCCAGGCTGGCCACAATAGCACGCAGGGATGGAAAGGACTAAGGTGGCCCAGACTGGGAGGGACCTGGGGGCCTCACCGCGCAGCTGCCGTGCCTTGCTGGCAGTGGCTTTGCCCACCTTCTCCACCCGTCCACACCCTGGCAGACGTGTGAGTTCCTGGGAAAGGCTCAACTTCCCAGAGAGAAGAGAACCACAGAGCTCTGCGCAAGGATTCCCAGGAGCGGCAGCTGTCTGCTGGGACCTCAGATGGGCTCCTGGTGAGGACGTTCTGAGAGGACACCCAGTGCAGCCTCCTCCCACACAAGTCCCCTGTCAGTCTGGCAGAAGCTGGGAAATGAGGCTGCTTTCCTTCTCTGGGGATTCTAGAAAGAGAGGAAAATGTACCCTAGAGCGAGCCAGGGATGGCTACACCACCACGGCCTCCGCAGCGTCCAGCCCCGGCCCTGCCACTTGTTAGCTCTGCACGGGGCCTGGGGCAGGTCGTTTGTCTCTCTGGACCTCAGTCTCCACATCTGTGAAATGAAGCCTCTGTACAACCACGGCCAATGTCCAACAAGGTAGCTTGAACTCGGCGCCCCGCAGCAGCTGACCAAACAACAGCCCCTCGTCCAACCGCCCGACCGCCGGGCTGCGCGACGGGGAAGCCCAGGGGTGAGGCAAGCGGCTCTGGAGAATGACGGCCCCGTGTGGGTCCCTGCCCCGCTGCTTACACCCACCCTCCCCTGAGCTTCAGTTTTCTCATGTGAATTTCTCTCACAGCATTGAGAGGATAGTTGAAGGCACTTCAGGTAAATCCTGGCACCTAGAAAATGTTCAGTAAATGCTTTTATTGTTACCCCTTTCCTCTCATCTTAGCTATAAATGGAAAAAAAGGAGAAAGCTCATTTTCCTCGGCTCTGGGCCTCAGCTTTTCCACCTGTCAGATGGGTGCTTCCAGCCACTTCAAGGCCTCTTTCCCCTTGATGGTCTAGGATTTCCAGGTTATGGCGGCCCCTGCGTCTAAGGATCAAGCAAAGGCAAGGGACTATGGGTTTGGGGGCGGGGGCAGTCTTCCAACCTGAGGGTCAGAGCATTCCTGAACCCACAAATGCTGCAGAGCTTAGGGACCCCCTCTCCCTTCTCTTGCCTGCAGCCCTCCCCTGGGGCTGCCATGGGAACCGTGCAAGCCGATCTGCAGCAGCTTGTGATAAATATGCATGAAGGGGCTGTGGTCGCGGCCCCTCCTCAGGTCCATTTGGGGCACCTCAGTGAGCTAATTGAGGGTGGCCATTGTCCCGCTGCTCCCAGCGCCTGGGCCCCGTTTTCACACTCAAGTGCCTGGCCTCGGTTTAAAGTGGTCGAGTGGCGGGTGCTATTTTATTCAACAAAAGCCCCTTGAGAGGATGGACAGAGAACTCTGTGGGCCAGCCCATTGCCTGAGCTCATTCCTGTCCCCGGCCAGCGGAAAGGGGGGTCGTGCCAGACCACCTGATTGCAATTGAGGCACAGGCGGCGTGACGGGTACAATGGAGGCTCAAGAGGCTGGTTCAGCGCTGGGATGAATAGAGGGGACACTCTCCCTTCAGCAACCTCCCCCTCCCGGCTTAGAACCTGGTGTAATTTCCCCCCAAATCGGGGGGCTCTCCAGGATGAGAAGGGGAAAGGAATAGAGCCAGAGGCCCTTTGAAACTCGCCCGAAAGGCCCTGCTCCTTTGCTCCCCTGCCCAGCCAGGAAAGCGTCCGCTCAGCCTGATGATTGGACAAGTGACCTTCACAAAGGGTGGGAGAGGCCACAGGTGGAGAGGGGGAATGCAGTGAAGACTGGGGTGTCTCGCCCTCATGCAGAGCTCCCGTCACGAGGGGACTCTGAGTTAAACCCAGAGGCAGAGAACAGCACGCCCTCTCACGCGCTGCGGTGGCCGCCCCCCGCCACGGTGGCCGGAGGCTGAGGTGGCCCGTGGAAGCCAGTTCTGGGTCCTAGCTGTGAAAGAAACAGCTGCAGTAGGGAGCGGAGGGCAGCCCACTCTCACCCACGCTCCTCCCGGGCTGCGCGCCATCGGGGAGGGGGCTCAGCGTGGAGGAAGGCGGCCGAGCAGACCTGAGCACCCATAAACCTGACCAGCTCTTGGGGGAGTGTGTGCTCCCATTTTAGTGATGAGGAGACTGAGCTCAGAAAGCCAAAAGGGCTTGCCCAAGGCCAGGCACCGTGGAGAGAGCCCAGGTTTTGGACGTGGTTACCTATGGTCTTGACCCCTGCTCAGTCACCAGCTGAGACGACCGAGGGCAACTTCCTCACTGTGTGGAGATGGGGAAACTGAGGTTGTAAGAAGTGAAGGGATGAATCTAGGATCACAGGAAATGACGGTCAGGGCTTGAATGCAACCCAAGTCTCCCATGATTGGACATCCTTCTGGAGATACGGTTTGAGACCTTCTACACCTTTCCATGAAGGAACAGCTGTTACTGTCTCACACCAAGAGCTCTCTGTGGCAGGTCTGAGTTGACACTGGACATTTTGGACAGGAATAGACCACGGGAGGCACATTTGTATATTGGCCTTTGTCTTCAAGCTCCCCACCCGCTCGTGGACCACGCGGGGTCTCCTTGCATTCTCCCGCCTGCAGCTTCCCTGGACTCTGAAAACGCGGAAGGACTCCAGTAACCCGGCCCGCCCTGCCGCTGCCCCTCTCTTCCTCCGGTCCTGATTTCCAGGGCTGGTAAATCTCCCCTCCGGCCCTGATTCTGTCCTCACTCTGTCACTGACCCCCTTGTGGCCTTGGCTGAGTCACTTGCCCCTCTGTGCCCACTTTCTCCTCAATGTACTTAGACCTCTGGTTCTTAGGGTTCTCCACTGCTCTGTCTTGCATATTTTGGGGCCATATATGGGCTGGACCAATGATCAACTTTGATAAAATCCAACAAATGAGAGATTCAGAGAGAAAACCCCCAAAATTAAAACAATTAAGCAAACAGACAAAAAACAGAAAATGGAGGAATCTGAGAATGTTTTGGAGGAGAAAGTGAGGGGATGAGGGTGGGTGGAGCACGTAATCGCCTCACCTTGTAAAGCTGACACAGGCCAGAGAAAATGGCCATGCTTCTGGGTGGTGCTTGGTCCCTGGTGAGTGGCAGGAGGGCTGCAGGCAGGCAGATGCCAGCCCTACGTAAGAAAGAGCTTAGCAAAGCTAATTATCCCACAGTGGAGCTAAAGTAAGCCCTCGGGTAGTGAGGTCCCCGTGCCCAGAGGTGTGCGAGCAGGGACTGGTGCTTCCTGGGATGATGTTTACCTGGTTGGAGGTTGATGTCTCCAGGTATCATCTTACTGGGTAAGGTGACTCCAGGTTCCTTCGATCAGACTCTAGAATTTTTTAAGACACTGAAAGTGGCTTGGGTCTACTGAATGCAATGAAACCACCTGGAACTGCTCGGCAAATAACTGCCAGGGGAAAGGCGGCCCACCATGCCAGGCCTGGAGGAATGTCCATAGGGAGTCATGGTAGACAGGCCAGACCACAGCCTTGGCAAGACCAGATCATTCCATCACAACTGAGAGGCGTTGCTAGGATGGAATAATTCTGGGGGCTGTTCAAAATAAACTAGGCCACTGGGATTTATGGCTGTGTGGAGGGGTGGTTGTGGGCATGGCTGTCACCCACAGGTCGGGTGGGTGTGTGTGCTCAGCAGGGCCCCTGCTGGACTATTGGCCAGGTAATCAATGAGTATTTTACTGAGCAACTATTATGTGTTGGACTTTGTGCCAGGGGCTGGGGTTACCACAGTGCACAGGACACAGCTGGCCTTGCTCTCAGAGTGCAGCAAACAGACACAAAAGCACAATATTAATAAATGACCTTTTACCTAGTTCTTATTCCCTGCTTTTTCTTAACACTTGTATCAGTCAGGATAGGATAGGTATGGTGCAAAACAAATAACCCCTACATCTCAATGGCTTAAAACAACAAGGGCTTCTTACCACATATCATACCACAAATCAACTGTGGGTACTTGGCACTTCCTACTCACTCAGGAACTTGGGCTGAAGAAGGGTCTACCATGGCAGAGAGGACAAAGGGACATGGCAAGTTGCTCAGTGTCTCTTAAGGCTTTCTCCTGGAAGTGGCACACATAACCTCGCTCCTGTTTCTTTGGCCAGAGCAGGTCACATGGCCACACTTGATGTCAAAGACAGTAGGGAAGTCTGTCCTTCCATATGCCCAGAGAAGGGGGGCCAGGATCACTGAAAAAGCCCCAATGACTCCCATGGGGTTTTATGTCCATTAACAAATTTAAACTTCAACGCAGCCTTATGAAGTGGTCATTTTCTTATCCTCATTTTACTGATGAGGAAACTGAGGTACAGTGAGGTTAAGGGACCTTTCCGAGGACACAGAGCTGGCCAAAGCGGCAGGGCTGGCTGTGCACCAGGCAGTCTGGCTGTCAACCATTCGCTTCACTGCCACACACGGAGACAGGAATTACAGAGAAATACAATTGAGAAGGCCAAGGGATTGAGGGAGCTTATCACCGAGGACCTGGGCAAGTACGGGGCAGGGGTCAAGGAGGGCCTCTGAGGAAGTGACCTTTGTCCTGCCAGGAGGGAAGAGTGTGTGCTTGGGGGGTGGGGGTGGAGAAGAGCGGCCCTTCCGGCTGAGGAGGAGCCTGGCGCCCTGAGGAGCTGCTGGTGCCCTTGAGGCGGCCAGGGCTGTGCTAAGGATTTTAGAGCAGAACCCTCGGGACAATGGGAAGCCACTGAAGGCCACGAGGGAGGAGCGACAGGAACCTCAGACTGGGCCCTGGAGAGATGGGGGATCTCATGTTGGCTAAATGAAAAGGTGATGCCAAGAAGCACTGGAAATCTGAAACCACATTCGTTCCCTGATTCATTCAGCATGCTCTCGTGGAGCTCATATTAGAGGCCTGGCGCAGCCATGAGTCCATCAGCTCCGCCTGGAGAGGCCACTCAGCCAGCCAGGGAGATGTGGAGGCCACAGGCAATCACAAGTCACTTTTAGCACTCTAATCGTGTGACTCAGGATTGTGGGGGCATCAGTGAAGGTCAGGGAAGGCTTCCCGGAGGAGGTGAGCCCTGAGGTTGAGCAAGTGTCTGTACTTGGATAACCTGAAACCTCAAAGGCACTTCCTACTCTCCATGAACTGCAACCCCACCTTGCCCTGAAACCCAGACCCGATGCAAGGTTTCTCTGGACGCCCCCCCGCCCCTCCCCCCCCCCACACACACACTTGAACACTTCACTGGCTTCCCTCTCAGGTCATTTAGTCCAGCCTGCTTTGTAGCAGTATGGACACAGCTGCCACACATCCTCCCTTCCCCCATGTGTCTGTTCCTTGAACTAGGAGACGTGACTCATTCGCTCCTTACTCCTGGTGTCAGGTGTGAGGCCTGGCCGTGGAAAAGGTTCAGGAGAGGTGCTGTATGTGTCAGCAGTGAGCAGAGTGCCAGGCACATAGTAGGCCCTCACTGAAAAGCTGTTGGTCAACTGTTGGATTGATTCCCCTTTGACTCATCAAATTCTAGAATCTTACTGCTGGGAAGGACCTTCGAAAGGCACAGAGAGGTCCTGAATGCACAGCAGTTAGCAGCTATGCAGGATTAGAACCCAGGGCTTCCAGCTCCAGATCAGGCCCTTTCTATTGCCATGACCATCAAAGATGAGTCCCCATTCTTGGACCTTGGCTATTTGTGGAATGACCCTGGGATTATTTATTCATTCAGCAAATTCCTACTGTGCTCCTTCTTTGAACCAGGCCAAGTGCTAGGGACTAGGAGTCAGAAGTGAATAAGGGGGAAGCGGGCTTGGCCCAGTGGTTAGGGCGTCCGTCTCCCACATGGGAGGTCTGCGGTTCAAACCCCGGGCCTCCTTGACCCGTGTGGAGCTGGCCCATGCGCAGTGCTGATGCGCGCAAGGAGTGCCGTGCCACGCGGGGGTGTCCCTCACATAGGAGAGCCCCACGCACAAGGAGTGCACCCCGTAAGGAGAGCCGCCCAGTGTGAAAGAAAGTGCAGCCTGCCCAGGAATGGCACTGCCCACATTGAGAGCTGACACAAGATGATGCAACAAAAAGAAAACACAGATTCCCGTGCTGCTAACAACAACAGAAGCAGACAAAGAAGAACATGCAGCAAATAGACACAGAGAACAGACAACTGGGGGGGGGGGAGAGAAAAAAAAAAGAAGTGAATAAGGGATGTCCCTGATGTCACAGAGCTGTTGTCAGGTGATTGAGTCTGAGTGATCATTGCAGTGATGGAGGGGAGCCAGAAGTGAGGGGCTACAGGCACATAGAGATAACTTCAGCCTGGGGACATTGTGGGGCTCTCCTGGAGGAGGTGACATCTAAGCTGGTAGGATAAGCATGTTCCAGGCAGAGGGAACAGCATGAGCAAAAGCCAGGAGAAAGGAGGGGGCATGGAGGGCCCTTGAAAGTGTGGTTGGCCCCACCTGCCTGGAGCTGACGATAGGGGCAGGGGCGTGTATTGAGGAGGGAGAATCTTGCAGAAAGAGGGTGTTTCTGTTTCTCTACATCCTGGACACTGGGATATGGGGGTTTGTAGGGCAGAGGGAGAACTGTCCTCAGACACGGATTGAGAACCTACTGTATGCCAGGCCTTGGACTCAGGACTCTCCCAGCCCTCATCTCCTAGGTGAAACCCCTGACCTTTTGGGTTGACTGGAGAGAGCCAGCGTGCTTCATTTTTATCCGCCTTCCTTGTGGAGCTGCTGCCAAGTGTCTCTGAGAGTCAGTCCAGACTCCACGGGCAGGCCACTGCCTGCCTTGAGGCACCAGGAACGCCCCCTCTAACCCATCCTCTGGCATCTGTCTGCAGGGCCACCAGGCCCTTCTTGCCAGGCAAACTGGGAACACTCCCAACGCTCCAGCACACATCGAAGCCTGGGTCCTTGAGTGGGCGGCTACTCAGGCTCGCCCTGTCCTGCATGCTGGCTTGGGCCATTCCCCCTCCCAGCAGGTGAGCTGGGGCCCACTGAGCCTTCAGCAGCTGGGAGGTGTCTATTCTGCTGGGATAAGGAGAAAAATCATCTCATTTTAAGTCGACTTATCTGAACCACACACCTACCGTGTGCCCTGCCCCCTGCTAAGCGCTCTGGAGAAATACTCCATGGCCACGGCCACCCCTATGTCCCACCTGCAGGTTAAGTGTGTGATGTGAGAAAGGCTAATCCCCTTCAGTGCTGTACTGGTCTCCCGGGTTGGAACCCAGGACGTTCTTGATCCCATCCTCCTCCTTCATCCTGGCAGTCCCCCAGTCCTGTCGATTCTACCTCCTAAACGTTCTCACATCCAGCCCTTGGTCTCCATTCCCTCCGCTCTTCCTGAGTACAGGCCGTCATCACGGCTCATGTGGGCTCCGTGGTAGCCTCTTACCTGGTCTTCTTGCACCACAGCATGGGCAGGGGCACCCTTCTAACATGGAGATTTAACCAGGTTTCATTTTAAGCGTCTCTTGCTTTCAATCCTTCAACTCTTTCTCTCTGACCTCAAGATAAAAGTCCAAACTCATTAGCTTGGTATTTGAGCCTGTTTTAGTCAGCCAAAGGGGTGCTGCTGCAAAATACCAGAAATTGGTTGGTTTTTATAAAGGGTATTTATTTGGGATAGGAGCTTACAGATGCCAGGCCCTAAAGCATAAGTCACTTCCCTCACCAAAGTCTGTTTTCACGTGTTGGAGCAAGATGGCTGCTGACGTCTACGAGGGTTCAGGCTTCCTGGGCTCAGCTCGCCTCTTTTCTCCACAAAGTCAGCTGTAGACTATGAGGTTCTCTAGCCTTTGCCTCTCTCCACAAGGTCAGCTGTAGACTATCAGGTGAACTGCTCTGTTTGTCTCCCTGGGGTCTCTGCCATGTGTAAGGAGCCATCTCTATTCCTCTGTGTTCTTCTCCTGGCTCAGGTCCTCTCTTCCTGGGTCCTGCTTCTCTTTCCTCTGTGTGCTTACTTCCTGGGACTCCAGCTTAAGACTTCAGCATTGAACTCCAACATCAGAAAACTCCCTAGTCTGTCCTTTGCCATGCCTATTAACTCAATCACGCCCAGGTACAGACCAGATAACAAACATAATCCAATATCTATTTTTGGAATTCATAACCATATCGAACTGCTACAGAGCCCCATATCAACTTCCAGACTGCTCCTCCAGGGTAGTATATCCTTTAAAAAAAATCTTATGTTAAATTGGCCCAGCACTTAGTCTCTACTTAGCTAAGGAATTCTTATCCTTCTGGACTCAGCTCCAGCCACTCCTCCTTCAGGGAGCCTTCCCTTCAGAGATCTCTCCCAACCCTTCCAGCTTTTCTCTCTCCTGATGAATTTAGCTATTTATGCTCCCTCCCTCCTTCCCATCTCCCCTCCCATCCTTCTTCAACAGATGTTTTTGGCCAGCTAGGTGCTAAATGCTGGTGAATATTGAATAAATGAATGAAAGTATAGTATTATAAGTGCTATAATAGAAGGAAGCCTGACATTACAGAGCTGTTGTCAGGTGACTAAGTCAGAGTGATCACTGCAATGGTGGAGGGGAGCCAGTGGGGGTGGGGGGGCTGCAGGAGCAGAAAGGAGGGTGCGCCTGACTCCTTATGGGGCAGGGTGATCAGACAAAGCTTCTAGAGGAGGTGAAGGCTAGACCAAATCTTAAAAGGGTACATATTTGTGATGGTTAGGCTAATGTGTTAACTCTGCCAGGTAATTGTGCCCAATTCTGTCAAGCAAGCACTGGGCTAACTGTAATATAAGGACATTTATGGACCTTAGTCACCAGTGAGTTTACTGCATAGACAGCTGACTACATCTCCATCACTCAGGGAGGTGGCCATTAGCAATGAGTGACGCTTTATCTAATCAGTGGAATGCCTTAAAAGGGGAAGTGATTTCAGCATTCAGACAGAATTTTCCAGCTTGTCTTTGGAGAGCCAAAGTTTCCCTGAAACTCATCAAGAACCTTCATTGGACTTCCATCAGAGCCCCTGGTTTGCAGCCTGCCTGCAGAGCCTGGCCTTGTGCATCCCCACAGTCACATGAGAAACTCTTATAAAATTTAACACTGTTGACAGGTATCTCCTGTTAATTCTGTTTCCCTAGAGAATCCTGACTAATACAATATTTTTTAGTAGAGTTCCAGGTAGAAGGAACAGCATATGCAAAACTGGAAGGTGTAGGGAATTCTGTATGTTTATAAGTGGGGCTGGAATATAGAGGGCGTGTGAGGGGAGCAGGGGTGAGGGCTGGTGAAGCCAGGGCCAGATCGTGACGAATCTGGATGGCCTGAGTCTTGAGCCCCCTGATGCCATCCTCATCACCCACCACCCTGGAGCACTCAGATTGCACTTCCTGGCAGACAACGAGGCCACCTGTGACATCTGTTGTGGGAACCTTGCTATTGAGCCCCCTGCCTGCACCAACCTCGGCCACCTTCTTAGTCAGCTGGCGCCATCGCTGCTTCATCTGACTAAGGTTTGACGGTGCCCTGAATGTTGATCTGACACAATTCCAGACCAGCCTGGTCCCTAACCTCATGTCCACCTCCCTCGGGCCACGTATGCCCCCGTTATCCCTGCTGAGAAAGCCTACCACGAACAACTTCCTGCGGCAGAGCTTGCCGTGAGCCAGCCAAACAGGTGGTGAGCTGTGAGCGCCGCCATGGTGAACACAGCGCCTGCTGCCTCCTGCACCGTGGCAACACGGCTCCCAGAATGTCAGGGCCGCCATTGCCACCATCGAGACCAAGCGCAGCGCCAGTTTGTGGACTGGTGCCCCACTGGCTCCGAGGTCAGCATTAATCACCAGCCTCCCACTGGGGCACCTGGTGGAGACCTGGCTGAGGTAAGCAAGCTGCGTGCGAGCTGAGGACACCACAGCCGTGGCTGAGCCTGGGCTCGCCTGGACCACCAGTTCGCCCGATGTGTGCAAGGTGCCTTTGCTCTCGGGTATGTGGGTGAGGGGTTGGAGGAAGGAGAGTTTTCTGAGGCCCTGGGGGACATGGCTGCCCTGGGGGCGCATGAAGAAGTGGGAGCAGATAATGGGGAGGGAAAGGGTGAGGGTGACGACTATTAATCTGTCTGTGCATTTTTTTTCTATCTGGCTGTGTCATCGTCTTTTTTGGCGCGACGATTCACCGCGTGGGGGCCCGTGGAGGCCTGCGGCTCTTTGCGCCCGCGGGGGCCCGTGCCTCACCACGAAGGTCTGGGGTGCCTTTTTTCTTTATTCACCAGGAGGTCCCAGGGATTGGACCCAGGAGCTCAATTGCTTGAGCCACAGCCACGTCCTGTCTGTGCAATTTTACACTCTGTGTCTTGGTCTGTCTTATTTCTGTTCTGTAAAACTGTCCATCGTAGCTTTACGCAGTCAATAAAAGGGAGGTTTTCGTTAGAAAAAAGAAAAAAAGATAGAAAAAACTCTGCCCACCACAAACAAACTTCTTCTCCTTCTGAAAAGAAAAATACCAATCACAGGAGCTACTGCCTGGGTTCAAACTGAGATACCAAAGAGGAGCTGACCAAGCCTCAACCTCTTCAGCCTCACACAGAAGCCACAGGCCGAGCCCTGAGGTCCTGCTAACCTTGCGGGCTTTTCATCTCCACGGGGGAGAGTCAGAGCTGCTGCCTTTGGGGACAGCCTACTGAGCCCCTTATTAGCTCCCCTGAAGCCAAACCAGAGCCAGAACCCTTCTTCTCCCCAACAGTGGCCCAGAAACACACGACTGAGCAAAGGGCAAAGCCCTAATTCCCCCCACATGGCTACCCAGTTGCCTCCACACTATTTACTTAGAGTGATTTTAGCAGAGGTACCTTTTCCCAGTGAAATCTTACCGGGAGTCTTATCATATAAAACCAAACTGAAGGGCTACTTGGGCTGAACCAGCGTCCACCCCGGCCTCCCCTTGACGGCCACTGACCCCTGCCAGGGACACTGTGGCAACCAGGAACACAGGAAGACCCTTCTTTGATTTGAAAGCACACTGTTAGCGTTGACTAAATTTCCACATGGAGACTTGGGTCCATTTCTGAACTTTCGGTACTCTTCTGTCAAGAAAACCACCCGCTTTGGTTTGAAAAATGAATTTCAGCATCTGATAGGGCCAAGTCTCCAGGCAGAATTACCAAAAAGGACCTCCTCCTAACCGCCTCCAGAGTGGAAGGCTTTGAGCAGGGGCATGACCCAACCTCGTTTTTGCTGTAGAAGGATGACTCTAGCAGCAATGGAGAAGAGCAGGGGTGGGGGCAGGGGCTTGCGTGGTCACCCATGTGAGGGCACAGATTCCAGAGACAGTGAAGAGGTAGATCCTGTAAGTCCTGGTGACTGATGGGGGGGCGGGCGGGGGGAGAGTGAAGATCAGCACTGTTGCAATCCCAGTTCCTGGGCTCTGGCCACAGTCCACCATGGGGCCCGTCAAATGCCTGGACACTGTCCCTGGGCCTCTCAGCTTGGAGCCCCTTGTGTCACTTACACTGAACAGACCCAGTGTCTTGTCTGGCCCTGGAGGCTTCAGAGGGGATGCTCTGGAACTGGCCCGAGGGCTTCACGTGCCAGTGTCTTGGCCGAGATGAATGGAGCTTGAGGGACATCCTGGGCATTCAGCCTTTATATCACTGTCTGCTTCTGGGGACGTCAGGATGGGGCTGGTTGGAAGGGGGTGAGGGTGAGGGGAGGCAGCAGAGAGAGGGTGACTCCTTGGCAACCAGAGGGACAGCAGATACTAGGCAGGCTGAGCTCTTCTGAGGGTTTGGAGAGTAAGGAATGAATCAGAATCAGTTTCAACAAGCATTAATTGGAAAGTGGATTTGGCTCAACTAATACAGCATCCACCTATCACATGGGAGGTCTAGGGTTCAAACCCAAGACCTCCTGACCCATGTGGAGGAGCTGGCCCACGTGCAGTGCTGACACATGCAAGAAGTACCATGCCATGCAGGGGTGTCCCCTGCATAGGGGAGCCCCATGCGCAAGGAGTGCACCCCTCAAGGAGAGCTGCCCAGCATGCGCAAAGTGCAGCCTGCCCAGGAGTGGTGCTGCACACACAGAGAGTTGATGCAGCAAGATGATGCAACAAAAAGAGACACTGATTCCTGCTGCCACTGGCCAGAATGCAAGTGGACAGAGAAGAAACACAGCAAATGGGCACAGAGAGCAGGTAACAGGGGGAGGAGGAGAAGGGGAGAGATAAAAAAATAAAAAATTAACAAATAAATAAATAAAATCTTAAAAAACAAAACAAAACAAGCATTGATTGAGTTATGACTATGTGCCAAGCACTGTGCCGGAGCCCCCTGCCCCACCTTTGCAGAGAACCCACTTCAATTAACAGCAGCCCTGGTGCAGGTGAGGGAGGCTGGCAGAGAGAGGTATGGACCACAAAGGAGAGAAGAGGCCGGTCGAGGCCAGAGGAAAGGAGAGAGGGCTCGGGAAATCCAGGGGCAGCCCCGGCCCTGGCCTCACAGGCTTCTAGCAGCGGGGTCCCGGCCTGCCGCCCCACGCCCCTCAGAACCCTTGACAGCTCAGGGGCTTCCCACTGATTCAGTGACTGGATTCTGGCCACTGTCATTCTCCACGGGACACATCCTTCTTCATGCTGGGACTTTGGGAACTCCTTTCCCTCTGCTCCACCCGTCCGGGGATATCTGCCTCCGGAGCTCACTCACCCTGGATTGTTGGCTCTTTCCTGGAGACTTGCAGGCTCCTCACCACTCCTGACAGCTCTTCCCCTGGATCTTGATCTGTTTCTCCCAACCATCCATCCGCCCACCCCTCCATCCATCCATCCATCCACCCATTCATTCAACAAATTCCGATTATCCTTCCACATGGGCACTAGAGCAGGCCCTGGGCACTACCAGGCCTTCAAGCCCCTGTCCTCGTAGAAATCACGGAGCAAGGAAGAGTCAGACAATGAATAGGTAACTATAATGCAGAGTGACCAAAGCTCCAAGAGAGGGAGCCCAGAGGCAGGGCTCCTACCAGTATGGGGAATTCAGAATGAGCTACCCAGACCCAGGATCTTAGAAGATCCTAGGGAAAGGATGAGGATAAGAGTCCTGGTCAGAGGGAAGAGCATGTGAAAAGTCACAGAGGTAAAAGGGCATGGAGTCCATGCAGCTTTGAAGGAAGTGCCTGCAGGGCACTAATGGCATGTGCCTATGGAGTTGTCAGCTATTTCCTGCTCCCCCGTTCTGAGCACATGGAGTGCCCCCTCTGGCCCTCTTGTAGTTGAATGGTTCTAAGTGATGAGCCAATGAGTTGTGAGAGGAAGTGGCAGGTGTCACGTCCAGGTTTAAGTATTTACTTGCCAGTGTGAAACCTTCATGACAATCTTTCCTTCCGGCACAGTGACTGGTGGCATTTAAAATGGTGGCTTCTCCGTTAGCCCAGGTCCCTGAGTGGCCATGATGAGCAGAGCCCCCTGTCAACCCTCCATGGCCGGGTCGTGGGAGTGAGAATACACTTTGCTATTTTGAGCTTTCTGAGATGTTATTTACTCCAGCTTAACCCAACCCATCTGGACTAGCAGAGTGACAGTGAGGAGTGTTTCCTAAGGAGAATCAATTAAAGAGTTTTAAGCAGAGAGAGACAAGGCGAGACTGTCTGCTGGGGGGAGGGTGAGCCAGAGGCGGGGGCTGGACATCACGGGGCAGCAGGGAGCGCAATCTGGACCACGCTGCAGTGACGAGGCTAAGATGGTGAGGCGGGACCTGGGGCGATGAGGGGGTGGGTTGAGAAACTGTGGAAGGAGGAACCGGCAGTTCTTCAGGTCTTGAGAATTGCATGTGGGAGAAGACAAGAGTGGCATCAAGGACGATTCCCCGGATTCAGGCTGGGGGACCTGGTGGGAGGGGGGTGCCTTCTCTGAGATGGGCGCACTGAGGTGGGCATCCAGGGAATGAAGAGTTCTGGTGGGATGTGTGGGGTCTCAGAGCCTGCGGGATGGCAAGGAAGGGTGTTAGCAGGCCCTTGGCTACATGGGTCTCAGATCAGGAGAGAACACAGGCTGGAGGTAGATCTGGAGGTCAGAAGCAGAGATGGTGACTGACGCCACCCTTTGGGTGAGCTTGTTCATCCCAGGGGAGAGTTTAGAGCGAGAAGAACAGGCAGCCAGGATAGATCCTGGAACAGAGGAGCAAAGAAAGTGAAGTGGCGTCGAGAACCTTCCAAAGGGAAGCACACCGCCCTGTGTCACCCGGCCCAACCCTCGGGGTGGGGGATCCTTGCCCAGGGGTGGGGGCCTCCTGCTGCCCACAGGTCTCCTCTCAAGCCCCAGAGGCTCAGGGTCTTGTGTGGGTCTTCGGTCCCCTCCAGTCGCACTGCTCTTCCTGCTACCTCTGCAGTGAAGTGAGGACATGGAGGCGGGCGACTAGTTCGGCATCCAGAATCTTCAGTACCAAGCAGGGAGGCAGGGGGAGTAGTAAGTTTCCAGATCTCTCTGTTGCTGAGGATCTAAGAGTCCAAAACTTTCAGAAAGTCAGATTCTCAGATCTTCCGATTCCTGTTATCCTAAGACCCTGTGGTCGGGGCCCACACTAACCTCTTCCATCTCAGAACTCTGGTGGTCAAACAGAGTCACCCAGTGTCATCCTCGCCTGTGCTGTCTCCCCCTTGAGCTTACGCAGATCATGCGTGCGACTCAACTCTTGGCCAGTTCCCCCGGTGTGGCAGACGCCACCTCTGCTGGCTCTCACCACGGAAGGTGCCGTGAATCCTTCGGGGAATGTGGAGTCGCGGAGACTCAGGCCTTGAGCAGGGACTTCGCTGCTTAGTTTTAGCCTTTTCTGAGCCCCTGAACCCGGAAGGCACCAAGAACCAAATGGATCTTTGCAAATAACTGTTTTGCAGCAGCTTCCTCTCCAGGGCAGGCAAAGCCAGCCAGGGAAAGAGCCTGGAGTTTGACCTGAGCCTGTTTCCTGGGAGGAGGTGGCCAAGCTTCCAAGGGCGAGGGCAACTCCAGCGCTGGGCCCCTGGCCCGCCCCTGCCGCCACCCCCGTCTCTCCATGTGCTCGGGCCGTATTAATGATTTAAGGAACAATTATTGTAAGGCCGAGTTTCTGTTTCACCAACGCCAGTGTTCCATCCTGCAATGAATTCCAGATGGCGGGAGCTCCCGGGGCGGGAACGGGCTCCTCGGAAGGTGGCCTTCCTCTGCGGAGGGACAGCGGGCCCGGGCCAGCCGGCCGTCTCCCCGACACGCGGGACTTCACAAGTCACCCGACCCCTTTCCAGTTTGTTTAAAACCTTTTTCTTTTTTCCATGCAGATGTTCCTCTGGGTGAGGGCTCTTTATAGTTTTGAAAAGATTATATCAGTTTTCCATGATATTGTGTTACTGTGTTCCTTGGGCTGCCCCCTTTTTAATAGCACTAGGAAGGCCAATTCCTGAAGCAGACATCACTAATGGAATGTAGAGAGGGAGCTTGAGAAGCCCAGCAGGCCTGGGGGACGGGCCCGGGGCTCCCACAACGCAGGAGGAAAACAGGCTGTCTACGGACTCCTTCCAGGGGTGGCTGCCATGGTCAGCGAGCTGAGAAAACTGCTTGGGCCGCGCATTTTTCGATGATTATCGAAGGTGTTAAAACAGGGACAGAGGCACATGTCTGGCTGCAGGGCAGGAGAGGCCGCCACACAGTTTTGCAGGCTTCAGCTGTCTTGAATCAAAACTATCACTTTGATACTGGAAAATTATTATGAAAATGTTAGTTTTGGGCCTTGGAGCACAAAGCAAAGATCGCCTGGAAGGCTGGGGGCTCTTCGTTGAGCATTTGTGTCGGGTCCAAAAATAACCTCTCCCAACTGCTGGATTTCACCTTTATCCGGGCTTAGCGGCGGCTCCGTCCTGCCCCGCTGCTCTCCTACCAGGGGCCCCACAGAGCATGGGAGGGAACCGGAGGCCACCTAGGCTACAAGCTCGGCCAAGCTTCGGGGGGCAGGGGGCGGGGGGCTGCGGTGAGGTCAGGGTTCTTTGGGGAGAAAGATAAACTTCAGGCTTTGGAAGAGAAAACCAACTTATCAAGGGAGAGAAGGCAGGGAGTGGGGGGAAACGGACATCTTCCCATTTTCTGAAGGCCTCTTACCAGCAGGAATCAGCCTCCTGCTTTACAGGTGAGGCTTAGAGTGGCGAGATAACACCCCAGGGCACCTGGGGGAAGCCGTGAGCTTCAACCTGCACTGATCTAACCCCAAAGGCCAAGAGCGAGAGAAGACGGAAGAGGGAGGCTGAAGCACGCGGGCTTGGGTGGGCAAGGACTCGTGAGTGGGAGGGGCAGCCACGCCGTGGACCCTCCCCATCCAGGGTTAGGGCAACGTGGCTCTTAGGCGCTGGAGGATTTCAACAGCTGCCGTGCACATTCTGGCTTGATTTTCTCGTGATCCAAAGCCCTTTGCGGGCTTTTCCCTTCTCAGAAAGGAAGGGGAAGAGATACAGACATTTCCTGACCTCCTACTGTGTGCTGGGTTTTGGGAAATGGAGACAAGGGAGGTACAGTCCCTGCCCTCAAGAGGCTCACTGGCGCCTGGGAAAAGCAAGGGCAGGATGGGACTGCGGGAACCTGGAGGAGAGGCTCCTGACGCCCGCAGGGGAGGCCGGGAAGGTTTCCTGGAGGAGCCTGCTCCAGGCTTTGGAGGCCAGGAAGGGAGGGCATCGCTGAGCTGGAGAGCAGGAGGCGCTCCCCAGGGGCAGAGGCTGAGAGGTTCCTGCGGGCAGAGCTGAGTCGGCTGCATCACCAGAGTTTTCATTCGACAAACTCGGCTCTGGCAATGGCGTTCCAAAGAGCTGGGGCAGTTGTGCCAGGAGTTGCTCTGACTCAGCGTAGAGCTGCTGCCGTCAAGCCTTGGCAGGCCTCTGCCAGGACAGAGGGAGGGACATGCTGTGGGACTGTGGACCCCGGGAAGGGCTGGTACCAGTAAGGCATGGTCATCACTGTCACCGCCATCAGCTTCATCATGTTTGCACAGTGCCCAGTTGTTGGCCTCCTCTCCTCAGCTCTGCCCTCTCATTTCATTATACATTGTACCCAGACCTGTCCACTGAGCAGAATTTGGCTCCTGGGCCTCAAACCTGTCCTCGTCCGGTGTGATTTCAGCCTCTAAAAGCTCCCTCCCCCTACTCTCTACGCTAATGCTTCGTGTCCATCTTTGAGACATCCATTCCTGCAGGGCTGAGGTCTCTGTGGGATGTTCATTCTTGGGAATGATCAGATCTACTTTCAGGTCAGAATTCTTGGGTTCAAGTCTCAGTTGGCCCGCTAACTTGCTGGGGTGAGAAGCCACTCACCTGGGCCTCAGTTTCCTTAATTGAGCCAGGGAGCTGAGGAACCCTGTCCTTTCTGCCTTCCTCCCCTAGGGTTGGAAGGGCCAAATGAGGTCAGGGATGGTGACAAGTACTTTGTAATTGATGAGGAGGCAGCCTGGGGCTGGACTCTGGCGCTTATTGGCTGTGTGACTTTGGGGTATTTCCTTCCCCTCTTGAGCCTCACACCCCAGAAGTTCTTGTAGGTGGATCTGAGGATGTTCCAGCCATGATCTCAACTCCCCACTGGAGTGCTCGTGCAAAGCTACAGGTGTAGAATCCCGTGCAGCTCCGTTGGGACCTTGCTACTGTCCCAGACTTAAAGGCCCTGCCTGGTCTGGTCTCTGCTTAACTTCTCCAGCCTCCTCTCTCCTCTCTGCTCCCAGGGAGGAAATGAACCGGGTCATCCCGTGCCTCAGACCCCTGGCACATACCGTTTAAGTTTTTTGTTGAGCTCTCTGCCCCAAACTCTTCCCCTGGCTTACTCCTACTCAGCATTCAGGTCTCAGTTTAAAAGTCATTTCTTCGGAGGGACCTCTTTTACTCCTGTCCTGTTCTATGTTCTCTTTGTACATAGCATGTCCTTTTCAAATCATTAACCCAGTTTGTAAACTGTATATTTATTTGTGTGCTGGTTTGCTTTTACCTGCCTCTCTCAGACTGTCAACTCTATGAAGTCAGAGACAACGTCTGTTTTGTTCACTGTGTAGTCCCAGGACCTAGTCCAATGCTTGACCCACAATTGATATCCAATAAATATTTGCCCAGCTGACTGAATGTACTTTCCAGTAAACTTGGGGGTCGTTATAAATGTGTCCATGTTCCCGACAGGAAAACTGAGGCTCAGAGAGGTGAGGCAACTTGCCCAACATCACACAGCTGTAGAGTGCAGTTCAGGCTCTGATAAATCTGGAGAGCCTGTGCTGGGAGAAAGGGGAGGTAAATCAGAAGGGGTGACAGGCCCTGGAGGGGTCTGTGGCCCTATCCCTATGGCCTTTCAGAGCCTCCGTGCTGGGCAGGCCGGTGAGGGCTGATCCTGGTGGACACCCTGAAGCTCTCCCACGTTCCTGCCGCCTACAGGTGCAACCCACATGAGCAGGTGAAAATGCGGAGGTGCTGACAGCTCTCAACCCTCTCCACCCCGGGGCATCTGGTTTGGATTTGGTCAGGGTTTTTTACTAGTTATTTTAGAGACACTTAAGCCTGCACATTACACCTTGAGTCCACCACATGGCTCCTCCAGGGCCTCATCGAGCCACCCAGGGGCAGGGAAAGGGCGTCCCACAGACCTGCCTTAGGGAGAAGAAGAGGTCACCCCATCACGGACCAGGCAATCAGTAAGTGCTCCTGGCTGCTAACGGTGCGGTGCGCCGTGCCATGCGGAGATGTGGGCACTGAGCTCGGCCTCTGAGCTTCCAAGGCTTCCATCAGCTCCAAGCCTCCGAGGCTTCCATCGCTCAATCTTGATATTCCCATCCAGCATTGTCTGTTGGTCGCTCACTCACTGCCCCTCCGTGCCCTGGACTCACTTAACGTTTGCCTTCTGTAAACATGCTCCGTGCCTCCTGGCCTCTCTGCCTTTGCTTATGTGTTTGCCCCTGCCAGGACTGCCCTTGCCAATGTGGGACAAAGTATCATGAATCCTTTCACATGGACCCAGTGTCTTGCAGAAGGCAGAATCAGAACAGTATTCTGGCTCTATACAAGCAAATTCTTTCCATTAGAGCTGCCCAGCAGTGGGTCAAACTGCCTCAGCTTTGCCCAGCACCTGGGAAATCCTCCATCCGCAGAAAATGGGGCCAGTGACGAAGGTCTGCTTCTAGCTGGGGCTTTCTCTTATCCCCTCAGGGGTTCCTCTGCCTTGGTCTTCACTTCACAACCAGCTTTGGGCCTCACCTGAGCCCCTGCCATTTGCCCCAATTCTCCTCTTTCGAGCCAATCTCCTCTCCCTGACACATCATGTCCTGGTTACTGCCCTGACGCTGTAGCAGAAACTTCTTTCATCCTCTGAATGTAAGGTTTGCATGCCTCGTGGAGACGGCCTGGTGTGGCTGGACCTGCATGAGGGATGGAGACTCCCAGCAACTGCCTGATGACTCTGGGTAGCCCAAAGGCTCTTGGTTTCTAAGCTCCTGTGATTCTAAATTTTATTTATCTAATGTGATTCAATTGTTTGATGCTTTTAAGGATTCCAAGTCCTTACGAGTCCATGAGACAAGGGTTCTAGGGTTCTATGAGTTTACGTTGCCCTGTATTTGCAAGTCTCCAGGGCCCAACAGAGGGTCACCTGGTACGTATTCAATATTTGCTTATGATCCTCTTAGAGTTTCTGCCTGTACGTGTCTCGAGTCTATGACTCCGATATTCTATTAGCGCAATTTCCCTGATGCCTCAAGGCTAAAGCTGGCCATTTCATTCAGTGTTGACAGAGACGGAACCTTCCACTTTCCAATTGATTGTTGCAGGGATAGCTTAATAGAGGTTGCCGAGAGTCCGTGTGTGGGTGGGAGGTAGAGCTAGGGTGGCACGCCCCACACATGGGCCAGTTTCCTTTCCAGCCCTTTCTCTCTCTCTAGATACGGCAGTCAGATGGAGTCTTTGGGGCCAGCTTTCCCTGGGACAGGCCTGTATACTCCATCGGCTGTGGAGGGAGGAAGAGCCTGTGGCCCAACATCACATGTGCCCTGGCCTGTGGGGCCTGTCTCAGGCTGGGAGGAGCTCTTAAAGGAGCAGGCTGGAGCCAATATGGCCCCTGGCCCATTGGGCCTCTTGCAAAAGGAAATGGAAGCCTCCAGCGTCTTCAGCCCCTCAAGGGTTAGATTCCCTGGGTGTTTGAGGTCAAAAGGGAGTTTCGGTGCTTTCCTCAAGGGAAGAAAGCCCAGGTGGCTTCTAGGTTATCTTTTCATGAGCATACACCTGAAGTGAGCCCTGCCCCAGACCGATTGAATTTCTTCTTAAAGTTCCAGGCGCAAATGGCTGACTTGAGCTGAACAACTGAGGGTGAAGGCAAGGCATGGGAGGGCACAGCTCTGGAGAAAAATCCCCTCGGGGCAAGGGAGATGGGCTCAGCATCCTGAGGACAACAGAGGGATGCTGCCCAATACTGATGGCAGAATTCCCTGGGAAGAAGATTCTAGCCTAAAACTCAGAGCTAGCCAGTCACAGAGCAGGTTGCCTGGGCAGTGGTGCTCTCCCCGTCACAGGGAGTAGGAAAGAGCTGCAGAAGCCCCAGGCTCATAAGGCTTTGAAGGGACGTTGGCCATCACTTCAAAGGTCCCTTTCTTTTGAGGGGGTCTATGATCACCTTCAGGATATCACAGCTAGAAGAGGCCTTCCAAGATAATTGAGGGCCACGTCCGTATGGAGAAACTGAAGCCACAAAGAGGAAATGACTTGCCCAAGGTCACACAGTGAGTTGATAGCAGAGCTGAGACAAGGTGCCTAAGACTGCCTCAGATCAACGCTAGTTTTTTATGAGCAACATATCCAGGTCAGATATGTGGCTCTCTTGGCACCTGAAATACATGGTTGTAACAAACTTTTAGAGCAAGCTAGACCTGGTTCAAAGAAATCATTCCAAGCCTCATTCTTCTTCTGTACAAAATGGTAATAACAAGTTTCCATACCCTGTGCTTTTCAGACTGTTTGTGGGGAAAGACTACTTTTGTTGTTGAAAATTTCCAATTCATCGTTGACCAGAATTACTTTTGTGAAATAAAATAAATTTGTTATGGCAATTTCAACTGTCTGTGGAAGTTTCTATTCACTAATGTTCAGTTTCTGTGGACTCATTGCAAACTGGTAACCAAAAGGGTTCAGAGACCAGCTGGCACCAGTCCACGGACCACACTTTGAGAGGTGCTGATCTAGGCAGTGTGTATTCAAGTATTTCTTGAATAAGTTCAAGGCAGAGGAATGAATCAGCATGAATCACAACATTATCATGTATTAAGCACCTGCTCTGGCCCTGGTGGGTTCCACACATTATTTCATGCAAAACCCCTCCCGCCTGCCTGGGTGGTATCATGACCTCATTCTAGAGGTTTCTCTCTGGTCTCCACGTTCTTTCCCGGAAAGAAATGCCCTGGATGATGATCACCTTGTACTCTCTGCTCTGCTCCGGAATTGGTCGTGAAAGGGTTATTCGGGTTGAGAAAATGAACATTTCCTGTTGCTGTTTGGGAAAATACCTCCATGGCAGTGGTGAGAAGCTGGGGCCCCTCCAGGGCCGCTGGCGGGAGCCAGGCCCCTCCCCCAGCTCCGCCAGCCAGAGGGCCCAGCCTGCAAAGGAGACTGCAGGGCATGCAGCCCTTGGGTGACTGGGCACCAGACTCCTCAAGTTGGCAAGACAAACAAATCTGGGCCTGGCCTTGCCATTAGGAGTGAACATTGGAAGGGAGATTTATGGTGGCAATCTGGGGGGAAGGGATAGTTTATCTTCTAAACGAAAACTTTGGGAAGCCTCTGCTTGGGACCCAGACCTCACAAGGATCTAATTAAAGGCCTATTAGTCAAACTAATTCCTGACATGACATCGGTTTGCATTAGACAAACATCTCTGACTTTTCAAACACTCTCTTGAGAGCCAGGACTTGACTGTGTGACATCTATTGATACATTATTGGGGAAATGGTTGACAAGAAATTGGGCTGTCTGATGCCAGGGGAGGTTGAGTGCTGGAAAATCATGAGGGCCGGTTTTATTTGGTTGGCAGGTGTTCCGCTCGTAAAGCCCATGAGGCGTCGTTTCTCTGCAAGATGATTGCGCTTGGTGGGTTGTTGATTAAATAAATGATGGAAGCTCTCATAGGGCCCTTGCTGGTGCCAGGCCATGAGGCTGCTCTTCTCTGTGTCCAGGTGGGGGGCAGAGAGTCAATTCCAGAAGCCTGGCCTCCAAATGATTCACCGGTCCTGCCCTCAGGGAGAGCAGAGGCCAGCAGGTGAGCCTCGCGCCTCAGTGGAGACGCAGCGGCCAGCGCCGTGGCAGGGCTTGCGCAGGCAGACCCTGTGCGTGCTCGAAGGCAGCGGTGGGCTTCACCTCCCCGTGCTGTGGGGGCGTGTGTCTGCCTCAGGCACCTGAGGGTAAGGACAGGAATGAGCTGCACGGAGCCATTTACGCCTGCTCGTATGCCACCTCCTTCATCCCATAATAGTAGATCCCTGTCTGTAAGGTGTTGTGGAATGACTCATGTCCTCCACAGAGACATGCAAATTCTAACCCCCAGGGCTGTGCGAGGGAACCCATTTGTAAATGGGATCTTTGAAGACGGTATTGGTTAAGGTGAGCCCAAACGGACCAGGCAGGGCCTCAATCCTTAATCAGGGAGTCCCTAGAAGTGGAGGAAAATCGGGCCCAGTGAGGAGGAGGAGATGGATGGGGAGAGAGATGGCCACGTAACGGTGTGACGGAGGCAGAGTCTGAGTTATGAAATGTGGACAAGACACTGCAGACTTCAGAGAAAGCAAGAGCTGCCAACACCTTGATTTTGGACTTCTAGCCTCCAAAACTGAGACAATACATTTCTAGTGCTTAAGCCAACTCGTCTGTAGCATTTGTTACGCAGCCCTAGCAAACTAAGACATGAGGCCATGAGTCAGAATCAAGCATCAGTTGTGACCAGGATCTGGACTCACGCTAGAGAAAGATTAGGATCCAGACAGGAGGTGGGCCCAGGCTAAGTGGGACCCAGAGCTGAGTCTACAGCCAGGGCCAGACTCACTGTGCAGTCAGGGTCAGGACATGGTCTCTTTTCTCTTCTGAAAGCTCTCCGAGGCAGGAGCCATTTCTTAACCCTTTCCTCTCTTCCCATACTGCTCACTGCCCCGTGAGTCCTGAGGCAGTGTTTATTAAATTGGATTCTGCTGATCTGAGTCAAGAATGATTACTGTCTTTGCAGGATCATCTTGTGACAAAGGAAACAGACCTGGGGCATTCCCTGAGTGACCTGCAAGGAGCACTGCTCCACATTCTTTCTAGGTAGTGAGCTTCTGATGGCTGGAGGTATACAAGCACGGTCTGCCCAGTCCCACATCAAGTCAAGAGAACGGTGGTTCCTCTCCTGGTAGGGGATGAGCCGCAGACACCCACCAGCCTGACAAAGAAGCTGCACGTGGAGCAGCCCAAGCCCCAGGCAGAGGCCAGTCCCAAGCTTCCGACTGGTCCCCACGGCTTCACTCGCAGGGGTCAGCCCCATCCATCAGCAGCGCTGCCTGTCATCGGCACTCCGGCAGGCCTCTGGCCACCAGGGTCTGCTGCTTGGTGAAAGCCCTTATTAAAATTAATCTCATTTTTACGACAGCACCATCTATCTTCTGTCCAGTGGGAACTTGGGGGTCACTGTATTTTTGTTTACTGTCAGGCTACTTCCTTTGGCCATAAATTGTTTTCCTTCCTAGCTGAGCTGGAGCCCTAGAGAACAACCCAATTTTGTAAAAAGAAAAAAAAAAAGTCAGCGCTGCTTGGGTTTCCTCATTTCTTTGGCCTCTGCTGCTCCAGCCTCCATCTGCTCTCCATTTAAGGAGTCTGAAGATGTCAGGGTTTTCTGTCTTTAGGTGGCAGCCATCCACACTCTTTCCTCTGTTTCCCTCCTTTTCCTCATCTAGAGAGCCCATTTTTTTTCTGCTGGCTCGAGAGATAGGTGCCATGCATCTATCAAGGGCAAGGCCTGATGCTAAGGTTACCAGACCGAGAGGTTACACGTGTGGTGCTGTCGTTCCTTCTGCCTACAGAGCTGTTTCTCCAGCTTCCTTCTTCTGGGGAACTCCTACTCATCCCTCAAAACCCAGCTTCAGTTGAAGCTGCCCTAGGAAGCATTTCCTAATCCTCATCCAACGCTGAGTGCCTTGTCATGTCTTCTGTGTTTGTACAGAGGCTGTCCTTTTATCATAGCATTCCCATGCTGTTTTGTAATTAGTTTTTATGTACTATTCCTTAAAGGTGGAGGACCTTTCTTATTCATCATTATTTTGCTAGCATTTAGCACAGCCTTTGGCATGTTAAATAAATTAATACCTTACGCGAGTAAACAAATGTATAAAATACAAGGCAGCAAAATTTTTAAGTCCCCAGTGAGGGAGATAAATGAGTGTGCCATGCACTAAAAGGAAGAGTGACTAGTACCACCTGGGGGCTTCTGGGAAGGCAGTTCTACAGGGCTGTGAGGAATAAATAGAGGTTCCACTGATGGAAACTTGGGAGAAGGCAACAAAAAAGCAAAGTCATGGACACAAAGTAAGGACTGTTATCGCATTGAATTGATGGGCCACCTGAAGCTTGGCAGGAAGTGGCAGAACTTGCACTGAAACCCACATCTCTCAGTTTCTAGTCAAGCTTGCTCCATTATCATGTTTCTCTCCTGCAGTAAAAATCAAGTTCACTCTGTGGCCTCTGAAAGACCTGTGACTCCTTTCACGAGAAGATCTTACTTGCCTCTAGTAGGCCATCCATCCATACTTCTCTTTGAGACTTATTTAATTTGTTCTCATTGTGGGTCTGTGAACCCATGTTTCCACTTTGCAAGCCCATTTTTCAGATTGGCATGTAGAAGCAGAAGCTCTTTAGACACTGACCCCTTCAGGTCCCACTGGATTTTAGGAGACAGGGCAGGGCATAGAGAACTGCTCCTAATCTGCTTCTTCTGAGTGCCTCCCCATTCAACAGACCCTCCAGTAATTTTTTTAAAAGTGTGTATTCATAGGAATATGCCAGGTAGGGCATAGTCACCATTTGTTAATGAGAATTCTGGTAGTTCCCATCCCATGGGGATTTTTGTGAGAATTGAATGAATGCTCAGAACTGTACCTGGAATAGAGAAAGCCCTGGAGGAAGTGGTAGTTGCTGTTATTATGATCCTATTGAACTGCGCTTCTTGCCTGGGATAGGGAGGGAACAGGGCTGGAAAGTTTGGGCTTGTAACACGCTGTCTCTGATAGGGATAGCTTTTGGGCTGGAGACCTTTAGCAAAAACCAGCATCACGTCAGCAGAACTGTCACTGCTTGGGAAGGCTGCCTCAGACAGGAAGGGGTTGTCAAGAAAGAGTGAGCAGACAGGGTTTCAAAGTAAAATCTTTGTGTACAAATGCCTTGAGGTGGCAGGGTGGGGGCCCTTAGGTCTGGAAGAAAACCAGACATTATGGAAGTAATCTCTGAAAAATGGATGTGACCGGCAGCAAAGCATCCATTTGTGCCTATTTGTTGTATTTATTTCAGTCTAGCTCATTTTTGTCTCTTTTTTTTATAGATTTGTAACTGAGTTTAATTTAATCTTTTGAAAATTTGCTGGTATTTGAATATAGAAAATGGCCAATCACTCAGGCTGGAGAAAATCAGAGGAATCTGTGAGAATCACTTTTTCGTTACTGACCCCCCCCCCCCCCCCCCGGAGCAATCAGATGCCAGATGCTTGACCCACGCTTGCCGTCCCTCTCACCTCTGTCGCTTCTCTCCATCTACACTGCGGCCTTGGCTGCAGCAGCTCCCCCAGCTGAGGCAGGTGCTTCTCTCCTTCAGCCTTTCCTTCCATTCTAAGCATCTCCGTTGAGGCAGGGCTGCCCTCGTGGAGGTGGGCACTTAAGGCCCCCAGGAGTCGGCTTCAACCGCTCTTTTCAAACCTCGCTCCCACCCCCGCCTTAAACATATCCTTCCTCCAGCCAAACTGGCCAGCTTGCGTGGGAAAAGACAGGAAAAACCATTAGGCCCTGAATGCAGAACCACAGGGATTTTTTTGTTTTGCTTTGTTTTGTTTTAATGCTCATGTCTCTATAAAGTTTGTGATTTTTTTTCACCACGTTTCCTGAAAGGACTTCCCAGCTCTCTCCACAACTCTATCTACTGTCCCCTGTCCCCCACACCAGTCACCCCAGCTTAGCTTTGCTGGCCATTCCAACTCCCTACCCCTCCCAGAAGTGATTTGTTTCTACTCTGAGATTCTGCAGCTCTTTCTTTCTTCCCTTTTTAAAAAAAGACTCATCATTTTATACCTTGTATTATATTTATCTTTGTATACATAATCCCTCCTTTACTAAGCTCTGAAGTCTTTGAAGGACTCCATCCATCCATCCATCCATCCATCCATCCATCCATCCATCCATTCATCCACTTGAATGCCCAAAATGCCCAATCTTTTTCTAGTCTGTGTTGATACCAAGAGGAATAAGACAGGTCCTTGCCTCCAAGGAGTACAAATCTGCCTTTAAAAAATGAAATAAAAAAGCAAAGGTTCTTAGCCTTTTGGGGTCTTTTACCCCTTGGAGATCTTAATGAAAGCTTTCACAAGTGAGAACATGTACAAAATGTTGTCTGCCACTCAGGGTGTTTCCTGACCTTCAGGAGCCTGGGTTTAAGAGCTCTGAACCTGCGGGGACAAAGCTGTGCCAGTTCCCGTAGGAGGAGCTTTACCTGTGTTGTCTCTTTAAGCCGCCACGCCCGGCGGTCCCTCCCACGGCCTGGTGGAGGCTGGGGGTGAGCAAACGCGTGCGCGCCTGAGGCATGGCTTGCCCAGGGCACTCAGCCACTGCCCTGGTCACTCGGCCTTTCTTTTACCTGCCCTGCCAAGGGATGGGTGGAACCGAGGCTGCCAGGAAATTGCCCTCCAGACGAGAGGACGCTTTCTTCTTGCTGAGTTACTCTCTGTTCTCCAATGCAATGGTTTTGTGTTTCTCCAAGAAACGGTTTCCTATTTTAGATGTGTCACTGAACAGGATGGCCTCTGGCCAGCCAGCCTCGCTGTGGGGAGGCGGCTGTGGTGTGGAATTAAAATGTCACAGGCCCAGCTCACGAGAGCCTCCGTCAGGACCCTCCCTGACAACTGCGTCTGCGCCTCTGCCCACGACAGCATCAGGAGCGATAGGAGTGGGCGGGGAAGAGGTGCTCGACTCACCCTTCCTGAGCCTGGAAGCAGCGCGGGCGGAGCCCAGACGCAGGAGGAGAGCACTGAGTCTCCAGGGGGCTGGCTCTCCTCCCTCCAGCCACAGGCACCCTCCCGGGGCCCGAGCGCAGCCATCTTGGGTTGTGTGTGCACAGAAGAATATTCCAGAAGTCCCTGTTTGGTTGCTTCCTTTTTACTTCTTCCAGAAGATGATTTGTGGTATCTGGGGGGGATGGGGGGGATGTGGGGGGAGAAAGTAAAAACTATTAGGTCTTGAATGTAAAACCACAAGACTTTTTAAAAAAGTGTTTATTTTTCTACAAAGTTTGTTTTTCTTCCAGTGGGAGCCAAGACTTTCTCTAATGCCGTTCTTTGCTGGCAGCTGAGAGCAATGGAAAAGATTGCACTATATGGAAGAAGTTTGCTGATTGGGAAACAGCAGGCCCAAGTGGGATGGGGTCGGATTCACATGTCTTCCTGTGAGTGGCTCATGTGTGGCTGGAGGGGACTGGGGACCGGGAGGAGAATGTGGGCGACTGTGGCTCGCCATCACTGGAACAAGACCTTTCCAGACTGTGGGGCAAAGTGCCTACTATGTGCTAGGTACTGAGCTTGGTGCTTTGTGCAGATATCATTTGCTTCTCAGCACAAATCTGTGAGGTTACTGTTATTATTATTACCATCTCACCAATGGGGAAACTGAGGCTAGAGAATCTAAGTAATGATCCCACAGCAACTAAGTGGTACAGCTGGGACTGGAACCCAGATCTAGTCTGATTCCCATGCCTTTCCTCTTAAGTTGTATGTTACACAGTCTTTCTCAAGGGACCTTGGGCAAGCTACTTAACCTTTCTGTGTCTTAGTTTCCCAATCTCTAAATGGGGATAATCGAGCTTTATGAGAATTCAACAATAGAGCAGGTGTAAAGCACTTAGGAGGTGGCGGACTCAGTCCGGTGGTTAGGGCGTCCGTCTACCACATGGGAGGTTCGCGGTTCAAACCCCGGGCCTCCTTGACCCATGTGGAGCTGGCCCATGTGCAGTGCTGATGCGCGCAAGGACTGTGTAGGGGAGCCCCACGCGCAAGGAGTGCACCCCGTAAGGAGATCCAGCCCAACGCGAAAGAAAGTGCAGCCTGCCCAGGAATGGCGCCTCACACACGGAGAGCTGACACAACAAGATGATGCAACAAAGAGAAACACAGATTCCCGTACCACTGACAACAACAGAAGCGGACAAAGAAGATGCAGCAAATAGACACAGAGAACAGACAACCGGGGTGAGGGGGAAGGGGAGAGAAATAAATAAAAAATAAATAAATCTTAAAAAAAAAAAAGCACTTAGGAAAGTGCCTTGGACATAGTAATAGCTATGTGTTTGCTATAATAATAATAGTTCCTATTCCATTGTGTGCAGGTGTGTGCTTGGCCACATGGTGTTAGGGGACAGAGGAAGGAGAAGGGGACTGGTTGCTGCACTCACGGGATGCACAGTCCGGTTGCACAAACAGGCCCAACCCAGGAAGCTGCCTTACCTCTGAGGTCCTGCGAGCCAAGCGCTCCACGACAGAGACCCTTGGTCATTAACCCCTTCATTCGCAGGTGTGTGTTGCCTGCCCAGGATGCCAGGCCTTATGTCAGTTGCTGGGGTCATAGGGGAGCATCAGATGTCGATGCTGCCTTGGGGGTACGCAGCTTGTTGGGGAGAGCGGATGGGTCAGCAGACCATGACAGCACAGTGCACTCAGTGGTGTGGTGAAAGGGAGCGCTTTGATCACGTCTGCTCTCCGCCCTCCTGTCCCTTCTGGATTCTACGTTGGGGTGTTGCCTAGAGTATCCCTCTGTCCCTCCCTTGCTGGCCAATTCCTCCATCTTCCAGGATTGACTCATCTGGAGCCAGGAATTACCATCTCCTCCAAGAATACTTTCTTGACCCTCACCGCCACTTGGGGTTGGGGACCCTTTCTGCTCTCGAACTCCTTGTGGGCCATCTGCGAGCCACAGTCTCCATCACGCCGTCCTGTACTCGTGCACTCCTCTGTCACTTCTATGCCTCATGCTGTACCTAGCATACACTCAGGAGTCTTCGCTCAATGTCTAGGGCTTGGATTATTTTTTCTCAATTACGCTGAAGGAACTGCTGTTATGGTGGGATTTGAGGCTCTGGTAGAGATGGGATGGGTGGGTGTGGTTGCTTTTCAGCCTCAGCATTGCAGCTGGACATTGACGTGTTCCTTGGAGTTGTACAAACAAGGGTCAGAGACCAAGCTCTAACACTTTGCTTGGTGCCCTTGAGTGACTTAATCTCAGTTTCCTTATCTGTCAAAGGGTGACAATAGCGCCTCCATCACAGCCTGGTCAGGAGCTTCAGTGAGATAACAAGTGTAAAGCACTTAGCAAGCTGTGTCTGCCACATGCTAAGAGTCCAGTACGTGTCATTGTCATCACTGTCATGACCACAGAGTGGCCAGTCCATGCTGGCAGAGTTGAGCATCACAGCAGTCAACAAGTTTATCTCCTTAAGACTGCTTTCCACCCTCCTTGCTGGAGGAAAGAGAAAAAAGGTGTGTTATTATGTACTGATTGTATTGTAAAAGTCACAGTTCCTGCTTGGGGCCCCTCCTCCAAGAAGCTCTCCTTGACCACTCTAGTCCAGCCTGTTCTCTCTCCTCTTTGAGCTCTCACAGCACGTAGCATCCGAGCTTCCTGTTTAGTGCTTGATTACAGACTGTCTGGTCTACTCTCTAATTGCTTTCTCTGTGTGTGAGCTTGTCAGCCCAGCTAAATCACAAGATCTGTAAGAGCAATTATTGCATGTCATTTATGTTCCTCGAAGCACCTAGCTCAATACTTTCTACATAGTAGGTATTTAATAAGTGATTTGTTGTTTGACCTGCTTAAAATCATTTGCTGTTTTACCTGTCCTAAAAACCGTGTATACCAGAAGGAACTTGGATAAAAGAATTCACAGTAGCAGAAATACAAACTGTCAAGAAAAATGAAAAAAAAAAAGTTTCATCTGACTTATTAGAAATCAAAGAAATACAAATTAAATAGAGATCCTATTTTCCTTATTCATAGGCACCTAATTAAAAATTATAAAAGTGCTTGTGAGCTGGGTGAAGGGCTCTCTCAAATGTTGCTGGTAGGAGGGTAATGAATTCATTTTGTGACAATTTGTAAATATATAGCCAGTGTCTAAAAAAAACCCATATCCTTTGACTCAGTAATTCCTCTTCTAGAAATATTTTCCAGGAAATACTAAGACATGCAAATATATTTGGACAAAGATGGTTATCATACTGTTATTTTTAATAGTGAATTTTGGAAGATTGGCTAAGCAAATTATGGCACAGGATGGAATCTTAAGGAGCCCATAAGATGCTGTTTTTATGTGAATAGATGCTCAACTCTTCTAAGGAAATGAGGATTAAAACAATTCACCATTTTTAACTGTCAAAAATGAAAATAATAAGGTTGAGAAAGCACAACCTAGAAAAACACATTTTCACATAATGGTAAGATAGTCACTATCAATGACAATTTTGTAAGAGCTGTCTAATTTTTAAAAATACACATACCATTTACTTAGAAATTGTACCTCTAGGAATCTAATACATCTAAATGCCCACACTTCTATACTTGAATATATAAATAAGATTATTTCTTGTGGCATTGTTTGTAATTAAAAAAATTGCACACAACTGAAATACAAATCTATGGGAGACTAGCTAAATAAAGATTGATGTAGACGAGAAGAGCATGTCAAGGTATGTTGTTAAGTGAAAAAAAACCAAGGTGTGGCAAGCCGGGCGCCCAGAGCTATAAGATATATTATTAAATGAATGGAGCCATGGTCAGTACATACAATATGCTTCAATTTGTGTAAAGTTAACTGAAAGTATTTGGATATAGATATAAATATTAATGGAGTGTTTTCTGAGAGGCAGTATATACAGTGTGTAAGAGAACAGATTTGTAGCTAGACTCTGTGTTGTTGTTTTTTTTAAGATTTATTTATTTCTCTCCCCTTCTCCCCCCCCACCCCGGTTGTCTGTTCTCTGTGTCTATTTGCTGCGTCTTCTTTGTCCGCTTCTGTTGTTGTCAGCGGCACGGGGATCTGTGTTTCTTTTCGTTGCGTCATCTGGTTGTGTCAGCTCTCCGTGTGTGCGGTGCCATTCCTGGGCAGGCTGCACTTTCTTTCGTGCTGGCGGCTCTCCTTAAGGGGCGCACTCCTGCGCATGGGGCTCCCCTACGCTGGGACACCCCTGAGTGCCAGGGCACTCCTTGTGTGCATCAGCACTGCACATGGGCCAGCTCCACACAGGTCAAGGAGGCCCGGGGTTTGAACCTTGGACCTCCCATGTGGTAGACGGACGCCCTAACCACTGGGCCAAGTCCACCACCCTCTTTGTGTTTAAAGCCCAGTTCTGCCACTTATAAGCTGTGTAGCCATGGGCAGGTCATTTAACCTCTCTGTGCTTTGGACTCTTCATTTTCAGAAGGAGATATCAGTACTTACCTGAGAAAGAGAGATGTAGACAGACAGAGACAGAGAGAGACACAGAGAAAGAGACAAGAAAGCACGTAGGACATTGGTACATACTAAATACTATGTTCGTTAGCTATTACCAATATTTTTAAAAATTAGAACATTTGTAGGTTTACAGAGAAATCATGCAGAGTACAGAGTTCCCATCATCCCCTCTCACACACATACTATTCCCTATCAAAAATTTGCCTTAGTGTAGTACCTTTGCTACCACTGATGAAACAAAAAAATTATTAAAATTATACTATTAACTGTAGCCCATAGTGTGCATTAGGGTTCATTTTTTTTTTTTTTTTTTTTTTTAAAGATTTATTTTTATTTATTTATTTCCCCTCCCCTCCCCCGGTTGTCTGTTTTCTGTGTCTTTTTGCTGCGTCTTGTTTCTTTGTCCACTTCTGTTGTCGGCAGTGGCACGGGAAGTGTGGGCGGCGCCATTCCTGGGCAGGCTGCTCCCTCCTTCGCGCTGGGCGGCTCTCCTTATGGGTGCACTCCTTGCGCGTGGGGCTCCCCCACGCGGGGGACACCCTGTGTGGGGCGGCACTCCTTGCGCGCATCAGCACTGCGCATGGGCCAGCTCCACACGGGTCAAGGAGGCCCGGGGCTTGAACCGCGGGCCTCCCATGTGGTAGACGGACGCCCTAACCACTGGGCCAAAGTCCGTTTCCCAGGGTTCATTTTTTGTGTGTGTTGTACAGTTGTGTGGGTTTTTTAAAAAATTATTTTTATTCTGGTAGCATACATACAATCGAAAATTTCCCATTTTATCCACTTTCTATCATACAATTCATCAGTGTTAGCTACATTCATAATGTTGTGCCACTATCAACACCATCCATTACCAAACTTTTCCATCACCCCAAATAGAAACTCAATACCAATTAAACATTAACTCCCCGATCCTCACTCCACCCTGTAACCCCTGGTAACCTGTATTCTACTTTCTGATTTTATGAATTTTCGTATTTTCATTATTTCGGATGAGTGAGATCACACAATATTTGTCTTTTTTTGTCTTGCTCATTTCACACAGTATGATGTCTTCAAGGTTCAACCATGTTGTAGCATATATCAGAGCTTCATTCTTTTTTCAGTTGAATAACATTCCATTGTATGTATATGCCATACTTTGTTTATCCATTCATCTGTTTATGGACATGAGTTGCTTCTACCTTTTGGCAATTGTGAATAATGCCACTATAAGCATTAGTGTGCAAATGTCTGTTATGTCCCTGCTTTCAATTTTTGGGGGGTACATACCTAGAAGTGGGATTTCTGGGTCATATGGTAATTCTATACTTAATTTTCTGAGGAACCATCAAACTGTTTTCTACAGTGGCCACATTTTACATTCCCACCAACAGTTCTCCACACCCTCTCCTACATTTGCTATTTTCCTTTTTTCACTTTTTAAAAAAATAGTAGCCATTCTAGTGGGTGTGAAATGGTATCTCATTGTGGTTTTGATTTACATTTCCCTAATGACTAACGATGTTGAGTACCTTTTCATGTGCTTATTGCACGGTTGTGTTTATATTCTTTGGAGAAATGTCTTGCACATTTTAAAATTGGATTGCTTTTCTTTTCGTTGTAGGGTTGTAGGATTTCTTTATATATTCTGGATATTTAACCCTTATCAGATATATGGTTTCCAAATATTTTCCCCCATTCTGTGGGTTGTCTTTTTACTTTCTTGATAAAATCTTTTGATGACAAAAGTTTTAAATTTTGATGAAGTCCCATGTATCTATTTTTTCTTTTGTTGCTTGTGCTTTTGGTGTAAAGTCTTAGAAATCATTACCAAACACAAGGTCCTGAAGATGTTTCCTTAAGTTTTTTTCTAGGTGTTTTCTAGTTTTGGTTCTTATGTTCAGGTGTTTGACTTATTTTGAGTTAATTTTTGTGTAAAGTAAGGGTCCACCGTAATTCTTTTGCATATGGATATCCAGTTTTCCTAGTACCGTTTGTTGAAGAGATTTATTTTTGTTTGTTTGTTTAAACAAAAAAATATAGATTTTCAAGGGTGGTTGCCTTTAGAAGTACAGCCTGGAGGGGGAAGAAGTCCAAGTTTCATTGTTTAACTTTGGAAGCTGCTTTTTATCAGTGCACATGATTTTTTATCCATGCACATATTATATCAGCCAGGGTCCCTGTAGGAAAGAGATGGCACAATCAATCTGAGTAATTTGAGAAGAGGTTCACAAAAGGACTCTTTGTGAAGGTATAGACAGGGTTTAGAGAAATTTACAATCACTCCAGGACTAGCAACTGCAGGAAGCTGTTAGCACCTTCAGGCCTGCAGATCCAAGGCAAGGACACGGTCGCTGGAAGCCAGAGGGGAGCTTGGTGCTAGGTGGAGAGAGCCACCTGCCAGGGCTATGACTTTGGGTAGAAGAGTACAGCCAACCTGCATCGGCCCCAGCAGGGGGAGAGCCAGGGATAATAACTTCAGCCTCTCTCTCTCTTTCTGATGTCCTGCCAAGCCATCCCTTTGGTGAAACCCAGCTCCATGCCAGAGAGCAGCCCATACACATCAGGCCCTTCCGGCCAGGGCAGGGCGAAAAGGGGAGGGGAGTGGTTTTGGAGAATATCCCAGTGCCTGGGGGTAATACATATAACACTTACTTCACAGGGTGGTGAGAGTGAAATAAGTTAATACATATAAACTCCTAGAACAGTGCTGACATAGTAAATATTCGACAAATATTAATAACCACTAGTATTAGTATTATTTTTTTCATATCAAGGTAAATGGAAGATATCATTTTCATAATAGTTTTGATAAATTATGTTGTTAAAGAATTTTTTAATGGTACAGAAAGATTCTTATGGTATGACAGTAAGAGAAAAAATTGCAAAGTTGTACATTTGGGATGATTCCAAATTTGTGGAAAAAAAACACCTAACATGCAAACTATACTTGCACAAGGTAAAGATTTAGAAAATATATACACAATGTAAGCCAAAGTTGTTTTTGAGTGGTGGGACTATGGATGATTTTTAAATATTTTTGGACTATTCTATATTCTCAAATTTTCTACAATAAGCATACTTTGCTCTCACAAAAAATCAAAAGGAGAAAAAGAAGAAGGAGGTGAAGAAGGAAGGGAGGAAGGGAGGGGAGAGGGAGGGAGGGAGATTGGGAGGAAGGAACATTTTAAGAAGAAAATGCAAAAAAACGAATACCTTTCTGTTGCTCTTCATAGGTAAATAATATTAGTGATTTAACTCATAACAATCCTGTGTTAAGTTTTGTCATTACTAATCCCATTTTAGTATGAGGAAACTGAGGCACAGAGAGGTAATTGATTTGCCAAAGATTCAGGTGAGTAGGAAATCTCAGCTGGGATCTGAATTAAGAAGTTGGTTTCCTGAGGCTGCTCTTTTAATTACCTCACCACGTGGTCACCTCCTTAAGGCTGATGAAGTCCAAATTTCACCGGCCACTGTTCACCGTTCCAGCCTCACTTCCAGCCATTCCAACAGCTCCTACACCTCATGTCACAGGGATGACCTCCCCTCTGACGTTAGCACTGACACACCAGTCCTTAGGGCAGCCTGCTCCCTCTGTTGGAAATGCCGTTCTCCCCTTGTTTCCTGGCTTCATTCTTCAAGGCCAAGCCTGCACATTGTCACCTCCTACGAGGAGTCTCCCCTGCCTGCCTTTGGCTGGGTTAGGTCCCCCTTCTGAACCCCTAAAGCCTGTGTGCTTAACTTTCCCTTTTAATATTGTTATTATTATTGGTGCTGCTGTTGTTATTTGAATAATTCTTTCTTCTACCAATCTAGAGAGTTGCAAACTGGAAGGCTGTGGACTGGATCAGACCTTCAGATGCTTAGACTGCACAGTGTTTAAGATAATTAAATTGTTGTCAACATTGAAACAATTGGGAGAGTTTGTATAACTACCCTCATTTGGGGCTTTTTAAAAGCCTCTCTGCATCATTTTCAATATCAAGGGCCCATTGATGGACCAGCCTTTTTCACTAGTCATTGCCCTGCACTTGGGGGATTGTTGCTGTTCCATTCGAGAATGTGGCAGAGCTCCCCAGGATGGGAATTCAATATTTTTTCGGTGATTGTGTGAATCTTCACCCACTGTGGCAATGCCCCATGAATATTTGAACACATTTGTGCACCTTATATGTATGCCCAGGTGACCTTCCTCCAAGTACCCCCATCGCTGACACCCCACCATAATGACCCTCCCCTGCCACAGCTGTAACCCTTCTGTGGTCCAAAACTTCTTAAAAAATGAAGCCAAGTATATTGCCAAATACAATTAATAGGACAATGAGATAATAATGATAGGTTTAAACATAAGAAATGAAATACATAATAATTTAGAAAAAGGAAAACTAAAATAAAATTTTAAATTGGGATATTAAAAAATAATGAAAAATATTTAAGAAAACTTTTTTGATGTTTTGACTTTCATCACTGTAATATCCGTTGTCCTGTATGTACAGAGACATTTTCTTCCATTTCTTCCCTAGTGTCTTACTTTTTTAAATTTTGTCTTCGAAGAAGTTTTATGTCACAGTAAAGTCACACAGAGAACACAGGGGCCTCCCATACACCCAACATCCTCCCCCTTACCTTCCTTCCCATATCAATAACCTTTTTATATGTGGATGATACATTTGTTACAATTGATATACAAATATTGAAACATAATAGCCACTAACCATGGTCAACGATTCATTTTATGGTCTACACTCTAGACCATACACTTTTATAAAATTTTGATGAAATTCATCATGGCATGTATCCATCATTGCAAGATCATGCAGAACTCTTCCATTGCCCCCTAAATATCCTCTCTTCCATCTACTCTATTCCTCCTTTCCCCTCCCCTCAGGGCCCACTGCGACCACCAGGCTTCATTCCTTGAAGGACAAGATTTATAGTTACTTGAAACAGTACTGAGGGCTTGCTGCACTGGTCTGTCCTCCCCTATTAGGAACCGTCCATGCTCTTGAGACACCCACCCCTCTGAGAACATATCAGACCTCCCCAGGATGGGAGTCCAGCTCCTTCCTGCTCATTATGTGGGTCTTCACCCACTGATACAACACACTATGACAAAATGATCACTTGCACATTCTCTAAAAGACTGCCCCAGGTATGCCCTGTCCAGAATGGTCCCCCCATCCAGCACTCTAAACCAGTAACCCTTCCTTGTCATATTGTCAAAAGGGCTTTCCCAGCATTGTAGTTTGGACCACGTACCTGCCAATCCCCAGTGTTCACCTGCTCCCTCTCCCAACCCCCAGTTCCATGAAGCATCCAACCCACCTTCCCTACCCTACCCCCCGTCAAACTTGCACCACCCAACCCAATAATGTCACTACACTCCTGTCATATCCCTTTGCTGCCATGTAGGCATTGGATCATAACCTTCTTCTCCCTTTCTATTCCTGTAAACCTATCTTCCAGACTCCAGCTCTCTGAGTCTGCTTGATTTGCTTAATTCATATCTGTGAGGTTATGTAGTATTTGGCCTTCAATGCCTGGCTTGCTTCACTCAACATAAGGTCCTCAAGATTCATCCATGTTATCCCATACGTTAGTACTGTTTTCCTTCTTACAGTTAAGTAATATTCCATTGTATGTAATACCATATTTTGTTTATCCATTAATCTGTTGATGGGCATTTGGATTGATTCCAACTTTTGGCAACAGTGAATAATGACGCAATGAACATTAATGTGCATATATCTGTTCATGTCCTTGCTGTCAATTCTTCTTGGTGTATATCCAGCAGTGGAATTGCAGGATCATATGGCAGATCTATAGTTAGTTTTTTGAGGAACCACCAAACTGTCCACCACAGTGGCTGTACCATTCTATATTTCCAGCAGCAGCGGATGAGGGTTCCCATTCTTTCACATCCTCTCTAACATTTGTAGTCCTCTATTTTTTTTTTAATGACTGCAAGTCTAGTGGGTGTAAGATGGTATCTCATTGTAGTTTTGATTTACATTTCCCTAATAGCTGGGGATGTTGAGCATCTTTTCATGTGCTTTTTAGCCATTTGTATTTCTTCTTCGGAGAAATGTCTGTTCAAATCACTTGCCATTTTTTACATGCTTTTTTTTCTTTTATTTTTGAGATATAGGATTTCTTTATGTCAGCTGGATTTTAGGCTCCTATCAGATATATGATTACCAAATATTTTCTCCCATCAGGTAGGTTGTCTTTTCACTTTCTTGACAAGCTCCTTTGAGGTGCAAAAGTTTTTACTTTTGAGAAGGTCCCATTTATCTATTTTTTCTTTTGCTGCTCATGCTTTGGGTGTGAAGTTCATGAAGTCATTTCCTATTACAAGGTCCTATAGATGCTTCCCTACATTATCTTCCAAGGTCTTTATGGACTTGGCTCTTATATTTAGATCTTTGATCCATCTTGAGTTGATTTTTGTATAATAAGGTATGAGATGGTGTTCCTTTCTCATTCTTTTGGATTTGCATATCCAGTTCTCCAAGAACAATTTGTTGAAGAGGCCATTCTTTTCCAGTTGAGGGGGCTTGGTGACCTTTTTGAATATCAGATGACTATATGCAAAGATTTATATCAGAGCCCTCAATTTGTTTCCATTGGCCATATGCTTATACTTGTGCCAATACCCTGCAGTTTTTTTTTTTGTTTTTTTTTTTTAAAGATTTATTTATTTATTTAATTTCCCCCCCTCCCCTGGTTGTCTGTTCTTGGTGTCTGTTTGCTGCGTCTTGTTTCTTTGTCTGCTTCTGTTGTTGTCAGCGGCACGGGAAGTGTGGGCGGCGCCATTCCTAGGCAGGCTGCACTTTCTTTTCACGCTGGGTGGCTCTCCTCACGGGCGCACTCCTTGTGCGTGGGGCTCCCCCACGCGGGGGACACCCTTGCGTGGCACGGCACTCCTTGCGCGCATCAGCACTGCGCATGGCCAGCTCCACACGGGTCAAGGAGGCCCGGGGTTTGAACCGCAGACCTCCCATATGGTAGACGGACGCCCTAACCACTGGGCCAAAGTCCGTTTCCCTACCCTGCAGTTTTGACCACTCTAGTTTTGCAGTATGTTTTAAAGTTAGGTAGTGTGATTCCTCCAATTTCATTTTTCTTTTTCAGTATGTCTTTAGCTATTTGGGGTCTCTTAGTTTTTCCAATATGGTAAAAAATGCTGTGTTGATTTTTATTGGAATTGCATTAAATCTGTAGATCAGCTTGGGTGGGATAGACATCTTATCCATGAGCAGGGAATATTCTTCCATTAATTAAGTCTTCTTTGATTTCCTTTACAGTATTGTGTAGTTTTCTGTGTAAAAGTCCTTACATCTTTAGTTAAATTTATTCCTAGGTATTTGATTCTTTTAGTTGCTATTGTAAATGGGTTTTTCTCGATTTCCTCAGATTGCTCATTATTGGTTCACAGAAATTCTACAGATTTTTGTGCATGGATCTTATAACCTGCAACTTTACTGAACTCATTTATAAGCTCTAGAAGTTTTTTTGTAGATTTCTCAGGGCTTTCTATGTATAGGATCATGTCATCTGCAAACAATGAAATTTTGACTTCTTCCCTTCCAATTTGGATGTGTTTTATGCCTTTCTTGCTTAAGTGCATGAGCAAGTACTTCTAACACAATGTTAAACAGGAGCAGTGATAGTGGGCATCCTTTTCTTTTTCCCGATCTTAAAGAGAAAGCTTTTAGGATTTCCCCATTGTATATGATGTTAGCTGTGGGTTTTTCATATAGACCCTTTATCGTGTTTAGGAAGTTTCCTTCTATTCCTATCCTTTACAGTGTTTTTATCAGGAAAGGGTGCTGTATTTTGTTGAATGCTCTTTCTGCATCTATAAAGATGATCATGTGATTTTTTTTCTTTTGATCTGTTTATGTGGTATATCACACTGATTGATTTTCTTATGTTGAACCATCCTTGCATACCAGGGATGAAACCTACTTGGTCATGGTGTATACTTTGTTTAATGTGTTGCTGAATTAATGATTATGTTTATGAGCTTTTGCTCTTGAAATTGCAACTTAGGGAAGCAGACTTGGCCCAGTGGTTAGTGCATCCATCTACCACATGGGAGGTTCGTGATTCAAACCCTGGGCCTTCTTGACCCGTGTGGAGCTGGCCTATGCACAGTGCTGATGCGCACAAGGAGTGCCGTGCCACACAGGGGTGTCCCCCATGTAGGGGAGCCCCATGTGCAAGGAGTGCGCCCAGTAAGGAGAGCCACCCAGCATGAAAGAAAGTGCAGCCTGCCTAAGAATGGCACTGCCCACACAGAAAGCTGACACAACAAGATGACGCAATTAAAAAAAAAAAAGAAACACAGATTCCTTTGCCGCTGACAACAGTGGACAAAGAAGAAGACGTAGCAAATAGACTCAGAGAACAGACAGGAGGGGGAGAAGGGGAGAGAAATAAATAAATAAAATAAATCCTTCAAAAAAAAAAGAAAGAAAGAAATTGCAACTTAGCCTAGTGCTGTAGGGTGCCTAGGAGTTACCTCCTGAGGGCTTCCATGTTGCTCAAATGCGGTCTCTCTCTAAGCCAAACTCAGCATATAAATGCATTACTTTCCACCCAGCATGGAACATGACTCCAGGGATAAGCCTCCCTGGCACCAAGGGATTACTACCAAGCACCAACTAGCAATGCAACTGGAAAAAGACCTTGAATGAAAGGGGGAAAAGGTAAAGACAAATGAGTTTATATTGCTAAGAGACTTCAAAGTGAGTCAGGCAGTCACCCCAGTGGTAATGCTTATGCACATTTCAGCAGGATCTCATTGACTGCCAAAGCAGATACTACCTCAAATAGTGGGGCTCCTGAGGGCTCTGGGGACACCCAGGTCTTATGGTCATGGCAGATAGCTCTGGAGTTTGGTGCCTCACCAGTGGGCCCTACATTGGAGTTTGTGCTGCTGACTGTGACAGAGTTGGACTCAGTTGTGACTTCTCTACATGTACCTCTTCTTGTCCCTTCTTTTTGAGCTTATACTTGGTGCTGGAGTTGGTCAGTGTACATCTAAGAGACTTGAATCTTTGGGCTGTCCATGTGCCAACTGGGCCCTGAACCTCAGCAGAGTTGCAACACTTACTCTCCAGGTCATTGGACTCACCCAGGACAACTAACAAGGAGGTGAGGATGGACAACCACCATACCATGGAACTGAGAGAGTCTACAACTGCAAGCAAGAGAGTCCCATCCATCAGCCATGTGGGATCGAGGTCCCTCTCAATTAGAGGTGGAGTGAGCATAACCATCCCAAAATCCTCAGGATTGGAGTATAAAATATGGACTGGAGTGGATTTACTGGTATTCTACTATAGACTTATTGTGATTCTAGCAATGGAAAAAATCATATCATTGATGTAGAGACAGTGGCCACTAGAGGTACTGAAGACAGGGAGAGGGAAAAAGAGGTGTAATACGGGGACATTTTCAGAACTTGGAATTGTCCTGAATTAGTAGCAATGATCCAAATGTGTTTATCAATTGCAATGAATGTACCACATTAATGAAAGAAGTTGTTAATGTGAGGAAGCGTGGGAGGTGCGGGAAGTGGGGCATATGGGAATCCCTTATATTTTTGTGTGTAACATTTTGTGTTATCTAAGTATCTTAAAACAAAATAAAATATATATATATATTTTTAAAAAGCCTAGCTGGCAACATTGGGCACAAAATCCCAGAAGGGCAGCACTTAAGAGCTAAATAGAGGCTGTTCCCTTTGGGTGAGGACAATTTGCCATCACCCCCATTATTCTATATCATCTTACCCTGGCTAGCTCCACTTATTTACTTACCGAAGCAGGAGACTGAGAGCTTTTAAGGGACAGTGCTTCAACTGTCCTTTGCTGTTGTAACAAACTGCCAAAGACCTTCATGTTTTAACACAACAACCCATTTATCTAGCTCTGGATGAGTCTGTTCGTGGGCAGTTTGCTCTGCGCTTATCTGAGGGCTGTTCTGCAGGTGTCCGCGTGCTCATGAGGTCATCTGTGGTTGCCTGGCTGTTGGCTGAGGTAGTTAGACTGCACGTCTGCTGTCATCCAGCAGGCTGGCCTGACTTCATCGGGTGGAATCTGCAGGTGCTCAAAAGCAAAAGAAGACAAGCCACAATGCGCAAACACTCTTCAAGAAGTCTCTGCTTCTCAAGCCACGTGTACTAATATCCCACTGGCCAAAGCCAGAGAGGAATAGACTCTATTTCTTGACTGCAGGATCTGCAAAGGTGCATAGATAGCAAAGAGGCAGGCAGATAGATGATCAGAATTTGAGGCCCTTTTTTCAATTCACCACAGGGCAGATTCCTGTTCTTATTTATCTCTGTCTTCACTCAAGGCAGGGTCTGACTTATGGGAGTGTGATCAGGAAATATTCGTTGATTTAAGTAGTGATGCATATAAATGAACCTATCTGCCTTTTACTTTGAAATCTTTTCTCAACAGACTTTTCTTCCAAGCCTGTATTAGTTACTTTGTATTGTCAAAGGCCTCTGGGACTGAGGTAGCAGGGAGGGTGGGGCTTCTCAGGCTTCCCCAGTGTGAAAGGTTGTCAGGGCACACTTTTGCTTAAGCTCTGTCCCAGGGAGAGTTGTCTGGAGTGAGAGGCTGCTTAAGCTCCCAGAGCCACAACCAAAATACTAGTTTGTTAGACTGGGCCTCCGTGATCTTGAAACTGTGGTGAGAAGGTCCTGACATGTCTAAAGACCATCTTGGTTTTGGGTGGGTGTGGCAGTTTGAGATTATTTTGTGAATCCCCAAAAGGGAAAGATTATGCTTGTAAACTAACCTATTCTTCTGGGTATGATATTCTTTGATTGTTTTAAGTTCAGTTGAGGGGTCTTTGATGGGATTACTTGATAAGCTTGCTTTGGGGATTTTGATTGGACTATGTCAGTGAGGCGTGACTCAGGCTGAGGTCCCCCCAGCACACACACCCCCCTTGCTGGGTCTGATATAAATGGACTCACACAGATGGACATGGAGAGGAACAAGGGAGCTGCCGTGTGAGAGAAAAGGCTCCAGTCTGCCCACAGCTGTGCTGCAAGCGCAGGACCCCTAAGGGGTAAGACCTCTGCCAGGAGAGAGAGGACTACAGGATCGCTTAAGCACCAAGCCCCAACAGGCTGGGCCTGTGGAGCAGCTCAGGAGGAGAAGGGGAGGGGGAGGGAAGGCTGACGCCTCGCCGAGATTGGCAGCCATCTCTTCACCACGCGGCAACACACTGGGATCAAGAGTAGCTGACTCAGATGAGAAAGCAACTCTGCTGATGCCTTGCTTTTAGACTTTTCCATTACAAAAACCAAAAGATTTCTGGTACTTTGCATGGGCACCTCTCTGGCTGACTGAAACAGTGGGGAAGTGAGAGAATTCTCTGGTGAATGGGGCAGTGCCTGCCACGCTGCCCTGCCCTTGGCCCACAGCCAAGACAGAGGCAGAGCTGGAGACGGAGGTGCAGGTGCGGACAAAGCGGCCCCGGCCCTGGCAGTACAAGATGACTTGGTCCCCAGCCCATGAGGTGGCCTGCCACTGAGCCCTGGGCCAGGAGTCAGGAGTCTCCTCTAGGGTCTGCCTCTCTGGCCTCAGTCTATCCCCAGTAAAATGAGAGGATGGACACGGGGCTTGACGGTCTATAAGTGCCCTGCCAAAGCGGGTTTGCAGAGCTCATTTACGTACCACACACACATCTCATCCATTTTGGAATGCCTAAAGACTACAAAACCTCCTGTCATCTGCTCCCGTGATTTCAGTTACTCACCTCTGTCGAGTCTTAGCCCAAATGTCACCTTCTCAACAAGACCTGTTCTGGCCATCTGTTTAAAACTGACTTTCACTACCGTCCCCTCATCCAGCTCCCCTTTTTCCTTTGGGGTAGTACTTACAATCTTCTAACATAGATTATAGTTTCTTTATGTTCTTTGTTGTTTATTGTGTGCCTCCCTCCCCTAGAATGCAAGTGCCAGGAGGCAGGGTTCTTTGATTCACTGATATATCAATGCCTGGCACATCAGCAAAAACGCAAGTGTGTTGAATGAATTAAAAAATCTCTGTGCTGGTAACTTTCCCAGTCCACACCTCCAGGTCACTTTTGCTTCTCGAGTGCCACACTCATGTATCTTAACTGCCCACCGAGTCTGCCCAAGGTCCACGCCAGGATCCTGTTTTGCCCATTCTAATTTCACAGAGCAGGAAACTGAGGCCCAGTGAGGAATAGGGGATTGTCCAAGATCATACAACTACCTCACCCCTACCCTTAATAACTTTTTAAGGCTGGAGGAAGAGCTCAGACTATTCTGTGGTGAGTACGGCAATACCCCTCTACCTGATCCACCTCTCTTCCCAGATACCAGAGTGAGAGAAGCACTTAGAGGAAATGATCCCAGCCAGAGCCAACCGGGCCGGGCCAGCTCCAGCAGCATCAGTCACAAGAAGTAAAGAAGAACTCTGTCTGGGTCTGCCCGCCATCCGTTCCCTCCTCCTTCTCACTTTTTCTTTCTTCCAGGCAGCTGCCCCGCTCCCACTGCATGAGAGGCATTATCAGTCTAGGGACTCCACCCTCTCTGTCCAGAGTTCTTCACAATACTCCATTTTTTAAGCACAGTGGTTTGCTTAGGGATGGGCACTGGACCAAAGCTAGGCCAATTAAATACTTCCTTTGGATTTGCTATAAGGACACCAGCAAAGAGAAAGTCTGGAGTTACGGAAGACTGGAGCTGTCTGAGGTCATCCTTCCCCCATTCTCTGACTCTTTACCTTAAGTCCTGGAGAATGTCTGCCTAGTAGGAAAGAATGAGATACAGAGAGAATGAAAGAGAGCAAGAGGGAAAGCAGGCACACTCAGATGAGAGCCCTGATAACATCTCTTGGATCCTTGGAGTCCCTGAAGCTGGTGCCACTCCTGGATGTTCTAATAAAGTGAATCCATAAATTCTCTTTCTGGCTTAAACAGTTTATGTTGGGTTACTCTTAATTACAACCAAAAGTGCCCTAAAGAATGCTTAAAGTCTGGTTGAGAGGAAATCAAACCAGGGAAACCCAATCCCATGAAATGGAACTAAACCCATTGTAATTCAACCCAATAGATTCCAATCCAAATTAAACCCACACCAATGGAACCTACTGGTTGGTCTCTCTTTGCTCCTGGGCCTCCCATTTCTGAATCTGTCTAGCACTAAAAGAGTTCTGGGGGGTCATCAGAAGGCCTGGGCTCAGGCTTGTTTCTGGTCAGCCGATGGACCTTAGATGAGTTGCTCCTCCTCTAGGAAGCTCAATGTCCCATGAGCGACATGATGTTAATATACATCTGAGGAAGCAGACTTGGCCAAATGGATAGGGCGTCCGCCTACCACATGGGAGGTCCATGGTTCAAACCCAGGGCCTCCTTGACCCGTGTGGAGCTGGCCCATGCGCAGTGTTGATGCGCGCAAGGAGTGCCGCGCGACGCAGGGGTGTCCCCCATGTAAGGGAGCCCCACGTGCAAGGAGTACACCCCGTAAGGAGAGCCACCCAGAGTGAAAGAAAGTGCAGCCTGCCCAAGAATGGCACCGCACACAGGGAGAGCTGACACAGCAAGATGATGCAACAAAAAAGAAACACAGATTCCCAGTGCTGCTGATAAGGATAGAAGTGGTCACAGAACACACAGCAAATGGACACAGAGAGCAGACAACTGGGGGGCGGGGGAGAGAAATAAATAAATAAATCTTTAAATATATATATGTGTGTGTGTATATATATATATTTATATACACACACATCTGATAGGACTATGCAATGAGAAATGAACAGGGGCAAAATTGGACTATGGTGAATGGGTTCTCCACCATTGATTGAAATGTACCTGAAGTCTTATTCCTCATTTTAATGCCTTTGGCACTCCCTCAAGGGGTCTACCTGGCACTCGCCTGGGGCAGAAGGCTGAGAAATGCTCAGATTGAGTCATGCTTGAGCTATGCTTGGAGGCAGCATGAGGTAGCTCCGAACACAGGTTCTTCTGAAACAGACTGCCTGCCTTTGTACCTTCACTCCAACACTTCTTAGCTGTTGACCTTGGCCATGTTACTTATCCTTCTCTAAGTTTGTTTCTTCACATGTAAAATGAAGCTGATAATTGTAACTGCTTCTTAGGACTATAAGGAGTTAATGAGCTAATGCCTGTAAGGTACTCATAGCACTATATCTACACATGGCAGGTACTCAATAAATGTTGCTATCATAATTCCTATTGACATTTATACAGCATTTCATGAAGGGCTTGTACACACATAATCACTCCTTATCTCTCCTGTGTGAGGAGGAATTTAAAGTCCTATTTTATGTAGGAGGATGCTGAGATTCAGAAACACAAAGGGCTTATCTAAGGCCACAGGGTGGGTAAGTGGTAGAGTTGGGTCATGTATCACCATACCACAACTACAAACAACACTTGGCTGTTTCAGATGTCTATTTTGTTGTTTTTATTTATTTATTTATGTATTTATTTATTTATCTATCTCCCCTCCTCCTCCCACCCCAGTTGTCTGTTCTATGTGTCTATTTGCTGTGTCTTTTTCTTTGTCCGCTTCCGTTGTCAGCGGCATGGGAATCTGTGTGTCTTTTTGTTGTGTCATCTTGTGTCAACTCTCCGTGTGTGCGGCACCATTCCTGGGCAGGCTGCACTTTCTTTCGCGCTGGGCGGCTCTCCTTACGGGGCGCACTCCTTGCACGTGGGGCTCCCCTATGCGGGGACACCCCTGCGTGGCACGGCACACCCTGCGCGCATCAGCACTGAGCGTGGCCAGCTCCACACGGGTCAAGGAAGCCCAGGGTCAGATTTCTATTTTGATGAACTAAAAGAGGTAGTCTCTTTCCTTAAATTATACTGGGCATGAAGTTCTGAAGTAGGACTGCCCTCTGCTCTGAGACAGATCACATCTGCTGAAGAGTAGGACATTATTGGTCAATAAGCTTTTAGTAAAGTCTTAATGACCTTCTGGGCGCCCAGCCTGGGGCTAGGGTCAGAATGGAGATAGGAGGAGGCAGAGGGTGGCTGTGAAAGCAAGTGCCTCTGGGTGATTCTCTTTGAGGAAATCCCTTCCTCCTTCAAAACCTAGCACAAACCCACCTCTAGGAGCCCTTTCCCAGGGAGGGAACAGGAAGGAAGCTAAGTCTTGTTGGGCACCTACCATGTGCCTGACATTTACATATTATCTTACTTGGTCCTCAGAAGATCTTCTGTTAGACTCCCCATTATACTGATGAAGAATCTGAGGATAGATTTGAATGAATTTGCCCAAGGTCATAACAAGGATGTGGTAGAGCTAGGACCTGCATCCAGGCCTGCCAGATGCCAAACCATGCTTTCCTTTTTGTACCAACAAAATAGTACGGTAGCTGGGGATCCTTGAACACTTTCACATCTGTATTCCAGCACTGAATGCATAATTTTATTCGCTTACCTGCTCCTCTCTCTTTAGACTAAACTCCTGGAGGAGGACTGTTTGTATAGGTATATCTTTTTTACATTTCTTCATTCTTTTGGTAGAGCTATATTTTAGATACTTTTAAAAAATAACTACCATGTAGTTGGTTTCCTTTTAATACTACCTGATATTCTGTCTTTAAATTAATTATTTTGATGCAATTCCTGCAATAGTTAATCCAACTATTATATCTGCATCTTACTATTTGATTTCTATTTGTCCTGCCAGTTCCATGTTCCCTTATTTTCTTGTTTCCTCATGGATTTATTGATTTTTAAAAATTATTTAATTTATCCCCTCTGTTAGCTAGACTGTTATTCCTTCTTTACTATTCTGTTGGTGTCTGATCTAAGTATTAAAATACATCCTTGACTTATAAAACATAGTAAAATTCAAAACTTTGCACTTTTAGTTTTTCCAGAAAATTCAAGAACCTTAAAACAGTTTGACTATATTGATTCCTTCTCAAATTTAATACTATTGTTTTCATGTATTTTGATCTCTATTTCTAAACCACAAGAACTCTCAATATTTCTTGCAGTTCAGGTTAGTTAGTGATTAATTATTTCATTTAAAAATGTTTGTCTAACTATTTTATTTTCATTTTTGAAGACTATTTTCACTGGGAATAGAATTCTAGATTAGATTATTTCTCTTAGTTGTTCGATGTTGTCATTCCATTTTCTTATGCTTTCCATTGTTTCTATTGAGAGATTAATTGTTGTTCCTTTAAAGGTAATATGTCTTCTTTATTTGGTTGCTTTTAAGATTTTTTTCTTTGTCTTTTTTTCAGCAGTTTAACTGCTGAAAAAAGGTGTGGTTAACTTTGAATTAATCCTACTTGGGTTTTGCAAAGCTTGTTGGTTTTGTCAAATTTTGTCCTTTGGCAATTTTAGAAAATCCTTAGCTATAATCTCTTTAAATATTGCTTCTGCCCTAAATTCTTTCCTCTGCCTATCTGAGACTCTAGTTAAAGAAATGTTAGGACTGTCTTTTATTCTTTCCTGTGTTTTACATCCTTTTGTCTCTTTATGTGCCATTCTGGATATTTTCTTCTAACCTATCTTCTAGCTCATGAATTTTGTCTTTAGCTACATCTAATTTGTCATTAAACTGGTCTCACAATCCACTGAATTCTTAATTTCACATATTTTAATTTTTAGTTCTATACTTTCCAATTAATTCTTTATTTTTTTCATTTTCTCTGCTGACATTCTCCGTGTGGTCATTTAATTCCTTTATGTTAACCATAGTTATTTTAATGGCCATATCTGATTAACTAAATTATCTGGCTCCTCTGATGGTCTGTTTCTTTTATCCCTTATTTCTCTTGTTTTTAAGTCACATAATTTTGTATGCCTACTTATTTTAGATTTTAGATTCTGAACATTGTATGTGAAAAACTGTAGAGATAAATTGAGACAGCTATAGAGGATGATGATTTCTTTGTTCCAGGAGGATTCACAGTGGCTATGAGCACTATCTAGCCTACATCACCTTAGCCCAATCAGTGAGTAAGGTGTTTTAAAGCTGGGTGGGCTTCAGTCTCTGTCAGGCCAGTCTGTTCCCTCTTCACCATTTCTCCCAGGGTGTAGCCCATCAAGGTGTCAACCCAAAGACTTGGGTATTACTGGAATCTCTCCTTGAAACCCCTGAACTCCAGGTTTTGCTCCTTTAGTTTTGTGAGTCTGTTGAAAATGCTGTTCAGTTTCTCATCCTCTCCACTGCCTCTTTTGGAATCAGCAGAAACTCCCCTGAGAAAAGGCAGCCTGAAAAGGTAAGCCCGCCTGTCTGAGTTTCCTTCTTCTTTCAGACCTTATTGCCATAAATTGCCTTCTTAGTTCTCTGATGCCTTCAAACAGATATGTTTTGCTGTTGTTGCTCAGCTTTTTGAGTTGTTCTTAGCTGGAAGAGTTTGATCCAAATTAGCTAGTCTGCCAATACCAGAAGTCATATTGAATTATGTATAATAACAATAATAAAGTTACAATGACCACACTGGTGTGCTGGTAAGTGTTTATGATAAATTTTATCAATATAAAGTATTTTACCAATATAAAGAATATGCAGCACACAATTCACAAATGATAAAATATACAGTAAACTTTAATTTTTAATAATGGCTATTTTTAACAACTGGCTCATACAATTCCTGAACATATAACAATTGTCCGTCATAAAATGGTGGAAGCCAACTCCAACACACTACTGGACACCAACTACTGTACTCCCTCTGTGAGAGGCACCATGTAAAATTCTATCCATGTATTATCTCATTTAATCATAATTATATAAGGAAAGTTATGCCCTCTTTTTGAAGGTTCATACTCTGAGACTCAGAGAATTAAGAACTTTATCCAAGGACACACACTTTGAATCTAGATCTGCCTATTAATTGTTGATAATGATAATAACAATAGGTAACATTTATTTATTGGGTACTAACTTTGTGCCAGGGCTTTACCTAGATTAGTTCTTATAATCCACTTAATCCTTTTAATCACCACCAGTGTTCCCCTCTGCAGTCAATGCAGCCGCATACATCAGCGAAATAGAAAGGAAATGTCCCTGCAGGAGACAGAAACCAGAAGGAAGGGTGGTCCCAGGGATGCAGTGACAGAGAGCAGAGTAGGGTCAGTCTGTCTTGCCAGGCCTCGGCTCCTTGGGCCTCTCCAGGTCACCTGCAGGGGATCTCCAAGGCTCCCCTTATCATTCCCTCCTGCCTGTGTGCCGCAGGGAACATACCAGTGGGCCCTTCAGGATGGCAGGTCTGAGCACCATCCTGGAAGCCCTTTCCCTTTGCAGAGCTGTCCAAAGAGGAGAGGGCACCTGGGAAAAGGTCAGGAAGCCCGGGAGGTCTGAGAGCAGAGGCCGAGAGCTCCTGTCAGGGAGGATGTGACTCCCGCCTCTCCTTCTCATCCCACGTTCCCATCTAGTTCATCTGCCGATCCTGTTAGCTCTCCCTTACGGCATCTAGAACCTGACCATTTCACGGTACCTCCACTGCTGCCACCCTGGTCCGAGCCACCAGCACCACCTGCCTGGACTCTGGCAGGTGCCTCCTAAGTCAGGTGGGTCATCCCACGTCACACTCTGCTCAAACCCTCTTCCAACACCCCCACCCCTGAGCGTCAGAACCAGCCCCTCCACGGGCCTAGGGTGCCTGTGAGCTCCGGCCCCAACTCCCTCTCTGGCCTCATCTCCTGCCTCGACTCCCCTGTCCACCCTGCCCAGCCCAGCTGTTGCCCTCGCTGTTCTGAGAATGTGCCAGGCGTGCTCCCACCTCAGCTTCGCCACCCTTACTTTTCCCTCTGCCTGAAATGCCTTCTCTCTAGACATGCTCACAGCTCACCAGCCCCACCTCTTTCAGGAAGTCTCAGGTGTGTCTTCGCTGACCACTCCGTGTACAGCTGCACGCCTCCTCACCTCTCTGGTCCTTCTGCAGGCGTCTCCATCCTACAGTCCATACAGTTTACTTCTTTATTTTGTTTATTGTCTCTCTCCCCCACTAGAAAATCAGCTCTACCCCTGGCAATGGGAAAAGCGCTGGCCGCTTCATCGGGACTCAGTAAATAATTTTTTTAAAGACTTATTTTATTTACTTTATTTTTCTTTATTATTCCCCCTTTCTCCAGATGGTCGTCTCATCTGTCAGCTCACCTTCTCCAGGACGCATGGGGAACTGAGCCCGGGACCTCCCATATGAGAGGCACGTGCCCAATGGCCTGCGCCTCATCCACTTCCCGTGGGCTGTGGCGTCTGCTGGTTTATTGCATCTGCTCACTGTGGCAGGAGGCAGCATCTGCTTGTCTTCTTTTAGGAGGCGCTGAGACCTGAACCAGGGACCTCCCATGTGGTAGGCAGGCACCCAACTGGTTGAGCCCCACCTGCTTCCCAGTAAATAGTTCTGAGTGAGTGAATTCCTGACTTAGATGGAGGCTGGGCTGCCTGGCATTCAAACTCAAGTCTGATTCTATGGAAAGTGCAGTGACCTGTGCCTCCAGAGAACATGCGGGGCCTTTTCCTCCCTCTCTGCCTCTCCCTAGACCTGGCCAGGGCTTCTGAAGCCTCTGTCTCCTCAGTGCCCCTCTCCCCACCTATGCAGGGTCTGCCCAAGTGTTCTGTCCTCCAATGCCCCTGGACCCGCAGGGAGCCCACACCCCCAGGCCTTCCAGACAAACCTTTCCCGTGGGGTCTGCACTGACTCTTGCTCCCAGCCTTCCATCCCAGGACCAGCTGCTGCTGGGAAGAGGGCAGGCAGGCAGGCTGGCACGACGGGCCCCGATACTTGCTTGGTCCATACACTCACTCTGCTTTGGGGCGGAACCAAGCCGTGCCTTTGCTTTGGGGTCACAGGGAGTTGCTTTTGTTGACTGTGGTATTCCTGCACGACCCGCCGGGCCCTCACTTGCCCCTCCCTCGCCCCTTCCATCGCTCCCCTCCTCCTTCCCCATGTCTCTTTCTCTTCTTCTCAGTCCCATCCTTCTTTCTGCTCTCTTTCTAATAGTCTCTGCTTCTGTCTCTCTTACAAGCTCTCTCTCTCCCTTCCTTTCTTCCTGCCTCTCCACAGACCCCCTTTGCCTGCCAGCTGGCTTGCCCTCTTCTCTGCTCCTCCTCTCTTTCTCTGTGTCTGAGAGGCTCAGCCACCTGTGTGCTTTCCTCTTGAGCGTTTTCCTTCTTTGCCTCTCTGAGCCTTCTCGGTCTTTCTGTCGGGGTCACTCTCTGCCTCTGTGCTTGCACATCTCTAGCTCTCTCCCTTGTCTCTCGATCGCTGTGTCTCTATCTCTGTGTCTCCCTCAGCAACACGCAGCCTCAGAAACCAAGAGGGTCTGGGGTGGAATGGAGGAGAGGAGGCCGCTGCGTCCCTGCTAGGGCAGCCGGGCTAGGCCTCTGTCCCAGCCCAGAAAAGCTCCCTCGTGGCCTGCGGAGCCCGCATGAGGCCTTTCTGCCCACAGGAGAGCGCCAGGCTGAGGCCCGCGCTGAGGAGATCCATCTGTCATTTCTGATGGAACGGGCCCTTTCCACGGAGCCCCTGGCCTCCCTCTCGCCTGTGGATGAACTCTGCGAGCACCTGAGGGAGAGCTGTTTCCACTCAGGAGCAGCTTTCCAAGGAAAACACGGCCTTGACAGATCATGTGTCGGGAGGGAGGGGGTTCCACCCGCCATAAATTGCCAGCCTGACCTTCCCCCACAGGGCCCGTCGGTGCCCAGGCTGAGCGCCTCCTGCTTGGCCAGGCCGCGCCGGGTCGTCCCCAGCCTCAGCTCCCTCAGACACAGCCCGGGAGGCCACGCCAAGGCCTGTCAGCAGGGAAGAGAGCAGGTGGGCCAGGCCGGGGGCTTTGCAGCAGTACCTAGCGGGGGCTTCCTGAGCCTTCATAGTTTACAAAGCATGTTCAGAGCCAGAGCTGCCTGCTCTCAAATCAAGAGGCTTCTGAGATCCATTTTAGGGGTGGCAATGTTAAGATACAGGGAACTGGGAGTGATGGTGAAAGGTCCATAGAAAGTGAGGGAGGAGCTGGGAATGCCTGGCTCAAATTTCCATCCTTCTCCCACCTCCCATGTCATATTTCTAGTTGGAGAAGTTTCCTGAGGAGGAAGGTGCTAGTCTGGGCTGGAAGAGCGAGCAATATCATTCATTCATTCATTCACCAAAAATGTGCTATCTACTTCCAGCTGAGCACTCGGGGGTGGGTCTCGCGTGTTTTCCACCTTCAAGGAGCTCACAGTCTGCAGGGTGGGCATGCCCAAGATCAAAAGTGAATAGACCTATATGGGGAGACAGTGGTCACGGAGTTGCTGAAGGCAGGGAGAGGGAAAAAGAGGTATGATATGGGGGCATTTTTGGAACTTGGAGTTGTCCTCAATGATATTGCAGGGACAGATGCAGGACATTGTATGTCCTGCCATAACCCACTGAGTGTACTGGGAAAGAGTATAAACTACAATGTAAACTATAATCCAGTGCTCCAAGATGTATTCACCAAATGCAATCAATGTACCACACTAGTGAAAGAAGTTGTCAACATGGGAGGAGTGGGGGGTGTGGGGAGTGGGGTATATGGGAACCTCTTATATTCTTTAATGTAACATTTTGTGTGATCTATGTATCTTAAAAAAAAAAAAGGTAATAAAAGAATGAGGAAAAAAAGGAAACTATATGGAAAGTACCAGCAGGAACTGGGGAAACGTAAAAACCCCTTCCCGTAGGGAAGGCTTCTTGGAGGAAGTGGTCTGTGAGCTGGATTTGGAACAATGTGGAAGAAGGACATTGCAGACAGATGTGTGGCATGGAAGCAGGAAAGCAGGACGTAGACAGCAAACAGGGGTGGCCAGTTTGGCAGGAGGGAAGGGGAACAATGAAAAGAGGAGGAAAGGAGTGGGTGGTGAGGGTCCAGGTCCCAGGGGGAGGCAAGGGTGTCATAAGAGGGTTAAAGCATGGTGGGGCGATGCCATCCTAGATTTGCACTTTAGATTTGGAATATATGGAAAGGATTGGCAGGACTGCTGGTCAGAAAGATTTTGTGAGGGGCCCAGTGGTGACGGTGGCTGAGAATCCTGCCTTGGCCCCATGGCAGCTGGGGGACAAGCTGCCTCAGTTTCTTGATCCTTGCCAAGGGAATAAGGAGGCATTGGCTGGGCTAAGACCAAAGGCGGCAAAGACCAAAGGTAGCGACTAATAGTAGAGTGGGTGTGAATCTTAGGCCAGGGATTCAGGTGGGCACAACATTGGTGAAGCCCCGTGTTTTCTGGACGGCAATTCTGTGTTAAGGTCCCCAACTCACTGGGCTGGTGAGAAATGGAAACTTGGTCACCCTTGGGTTCAGCTCCGCCTGGTTCCAGGATATCACACTGTGCTGCGGGGGTGGGGGCTGCCCTGGTGGTCGGTCAGCTGAGCTCAAGGTGCCTCCGAGCTGCTCTTGTCCCTGCCCACCTTCTGGCCTGACGTCTTTGGCAAGGTCCCCCGCTCTGTCGGGTGTCAGCTTAGATGCCCACAGACACACTCTCCCTGAGCAGGGTTCGGTCCCCTCTGCTCGGGAGACCCTCAGGTTCTGCTCTGTTCCTCCACACGGGCTGGGTCTGTGGGCAATCCTGCCCCCTTGCTACATCTTCCGGGACATTAAGCCACATCTATCTTTTACTTCTCTGTGCAACCCTATTTCTCTTTTTCAGCTCCTTTGCAGAGGCTCTCAGTGCTCATGGACTTAGGCTTTTGGGGAAAAAAGTCAGGAACACTTGCTGGCCCCCTTTTTTTCTACCTTGCCAGACAACTCCACTGGGACAGTGAGCACAGAGCTTCCTGCTGGAATGAGGGTGAAGGCAAAAGGAAACTACAAGGGGAGAAATAAAACATTCACTGTTACCTTCACGTACTATCCAATGTCCTCCTCATCATCACCATATCATCATCATCGTCATCTCAGCTAGGGGATCAGCAGGGGCAGGGAACAGCACATGGGAGCAGGGGAGCACATTTCAGAAGCAGAGCTCTGACAAAACAAAACTGAACAAAACCTGTGCAGGGGCAGAGGTGCAGGGCGGGAGGGGGCACCCGGGCTGGGCAGGAGAACAGGGGCAGGTCCAAGGGGCGCTGCTGCTGACTCAGTCTGCCCCCTCAACTGGGCCTCACGGCTCAGCCCACGCTAGCTTGTCTGGGCAGTGCCTGCTGGGCCCGGCTCACCTCAGACTGCTCTTCCAGAGGGCAAGGCCTCCTCCTGGAGAACCAGCAGCTCCGACCAGCTGGGCCACAGACCTGTCACTGCCCTGGCCACTAGACATTCCCCACAGTGGGGAAGACACGTGCGAGTGCAAGGGCACACTCAGACACACAGAGACCCAGACCTGGGACTGCACGCCAACATTGCCACACACGCCCACACACACAGGACAGGCACACGCTGTCATGTGTTACATGCCCAGATGCTCACGTGCATGGAAAGCTCACAGACACACACACAAACCCCATCCACAGTTACCACTCTCATGGCCACACTCACACACCTGCGATGCCTCTGTCCACAAACATATTCAAGTACGTGCCCACTTGTATGTCTTCTCTCTTATGTGCAAGTGCACTCTTAAGCACAAGCCACAGATACAAATGCTGATGCGTATACATACAGATACACATGATGGATTTCACCCTTACACAGCTCCTTGCACACTTAGACATGTATAAACATTACACACACTCTCAGTCAACCAATATATATTGAGAGCCTAATTATGGGTGAGGCACGGAAAGTAGGCAGTAAATACAACAGAAAGTGTACCTCTGTACCTTGGATAGGCAAGATAGATGCAACACACAGAAGTAATAAACGGATTGCATTGTGATAGGTACTGAGTGGAGAGTAAAGGGAGCTCCTTTAGGCAGGGGCTTGGGTGGGCTTCTCTGCAGAGCACCTGCCACAGCCCCGCCCTGGGCTGGTGCATTTGGCAGGGACCGAGTCTGGCCACCTTGCGTCTCCAGGCCCCGGCTGGGGTCCTGGCTCAGAGTGAGGCTCAGCGAGCGTGTTGGAGATGGACGGATGGGAGGGTCGAGGAGCGAGTGTGGGGCTCCCCTGGGTTTGAGCAGACCACGCTCTCGTGCAGGAAACGCTAGAGCAGAGGTGGACAAGGCAGCATCCCTGCTGAGGCCCTGGGTGGTCCGGCAGGGAGTGGATGGCCTGGCGGGAATCCAGAGCTCGAGCCCGAGAGAAAAACAGGAAGGAGGGAAGGCTGGAGGCGCTGAGCCCTGCCCTGATGGCAGCCCTCGGTCTGTTGTGTGACTTGGACAAGTTACCTAAGCTCTCTGAGTCAGTTTCCTTATCTATAAGATGAGAGAGAAAACAGTAGCTACCCCCCAGAATTGCTGTGAGGATTAAACGAGACCATGCATGTAAACTGTTTAGCACAGTGCCTGGCACATAGTAAGTACTAAGTAAATGCTGGCTGTTATTGTTATGATTATTGTTGTTCCTTTGGAAAACAAACATAGCACGGACGTGAGTCACTCCGGGCTTCACCTCTTGCTTATCATCTGCATCCATCCTCCCCGAGTTCCTGTGGATTCTGCCTCCTAAGAAGGCCTGGCCGTACCCTGGCATCTCCTTCGTGCTGGCCTCATCATCCTCACCTGGGCCCCCCACCGGCCTCCCCTTTGGTTCCCCAGCCTCTGACCTCTACCTACCAGTCCAGACACCACACTGGGTCTGGAGAAACACTCTCAGTTGAAAATTTGATCACATGACTCTCAGGCTTAACATCTTCCTGGGCCCCATACCACCCACGGGATAAAGGGCATTCAAGGCCTTTCAGGTTCTAGCCTCAAATTCCAGCCTCATTTCCAGCAAGTAAACGTGCATCATACCCCCACAGACACGTGGAACTGCTTCCAGGCCCCCAATAGCTCAGGCTTTCCCAGACCTCTGTGCCTTTGCACATGCTGCTCCTGCTCTTTGGAAAGTCCTTCCTGTCTTCTCTGCCTGAAATCTCTTATTAACCCTTCCTTAAAGGTTGAACTCAAGGGTGAGGAGGCCAGTGAAGCTGGCCCCTACCTCCCCAGCTGGAGTCTGATAAACCCTCCAAGAGACTTGTGGGGAGCTGGGCCCATTCCTCGGTGACAGCTCCTCCTGCTGCACCGTCACTGTCTAGAGCTTCTTTGGAGCCGGAGCTCACGTCGCTCTTTTGACTGTCCCTGAAACCTGAACAGGGCCTGGCTTAGGAGGTTCTTGGGACAGTTCTGAAGGACTGAAAGAAGGCCTGATCCTGTGAGGTGGATATTATTCTCTCAGTTTTACAGACAAGGAAACGGGGGCTCAAAAATTTTAAGCACACTTTCCAAGCTTATATAATCAGGCTGAACTACTGTCAGATACTTTTCTACATGCAGTTTTCTCTCCCTGCAATGACCTCTCCTCCCTCTTTTTCGTGGTTCATTCTTCAGACAACTTCGGCATTTCTACCTCTAGGAGGCCCTCCAGGCTCTTTCTTGTGGGCTCAACCAGTGCCTCATGCCCCACAATATCGTAGACCAGACTGCTTTTCCCATTAGATTGTGAACGCACAGTCCAGGGCTGCCTCTAGCATGCGCGGCCCCTGTCTATAGAAACAATTCGAGTCCTCCATATCAGTATGTTAGCACGCGTCTGGAGACCCATCTTCATGGGATCCCACAAAATAAATACTGCATTGGTCATTGGATTGATCTGTTTGTCAAGTTGCTCTACTGGGACGAGGGCTTGGCCATAAAAACCCAGGACAATCCCATGGGAATACAGCCTCGAGCTTCTTGGGGCATCTGGTCAACCCCATGTGTGGGGGAGAGAGCTGGACAGTGTCCTAAAGGGGAGAAATGGACTAGGGCCAATGCAGACTTCGGTCTGGGCTTAGAGTGTCCCATCTGTATGGCACTGCCAGCCCCAGGTAGTCCTCGGCAATGGAGGGGGCCTTAGAAAATTTGGGGTATGACATTTCAAAGTGTGGGGCTGCCCAAGGAGTGGTCAGGAGCAGGGGCCAAAGAGTGTACAGGCAGGGACAGTGTCAGCCAGTTCGCCACCAGGCAACTTAACCATGGGGCCATTCATACGGCCTGGGCAGTTTAGACAACTCAAGCCCAGTATGAGCCCATGGAGTAATGGAGTGACCGAAAGTGTGGAATGGTCCCTAGATCAAGGGAGTAGGTGTCTGTTATTCTCTGCTGACCAGTTCATGCCTTGAATTAAGGGTTCAGTGATGAGCTCCATGTTTGAAAGGAACAGGGAGAAATTGGACTATGTTTAGCTATTAGAAGGGTTATTGCATAGACAGAAAAGCAAAATTAATAATATGAGATCCCTGAGCTGGGACAGGGAATATAGCTGTAGGTAGGGAGATTTCAGCCAGATTTCTGAAATTATATCCTAGTAACCCCAACTCTCCAGAAATGGACTAGGGTGCCTGAAAAGATAATAATCTCTCTGTCCTTGGAGGTATGTAACTGGTGGGTGGCTAGGTGGGAGGCTCAGGGCAGATTCCTGCCCCAAGAATGGTTTGGTTAAATTCCTTTTAAGGCCCTTTGCAATTCTGAGATTCTTTGTTGAGTATCTTTATTGAGTATCTGTCTTATGTTGGATATTTCTGGAGGCAAAAGTGGGGGGAAGGTTGTGAAAAGAGAAGAAAGAGAGAGCACATGGCCCAGCTCTCAGGGTGCTCTGAATACAGGCAGGTGAAACAGACAGGACAGGGTGGGTCACGACGCAGCGGCCAGCATCATGACGCCAGTGGCTGTGGAGTGCTAGGGGCTATGAAAGCCCGGAGGAAGGCGCCATCCTGCACCACAGCCGCAAGTGAGTCATGAAAGGATAAGGTTATTGCCCTCTAGAGCAGCACCGGCCAATAGAACTTTCTGTGATATGGAAATGTTCTCTATCTGCACTGTCCAGTACAGCATGCGAGTGCCCAATACAATAGCCACTCACCACAGGTAGCTAACTTAAAGTGAATTAAAACCACAGTCACACTAGCCATGTTTCAAGGGTTGCCATACTGGATAGCAGAGATAGAGAACACTTCCGTCATCACAGAAAGTTGTTCCAATGCACAGCGCTGACCTCGAGAGTTACAGCTGGACAAGGAGCCTTCCTTTCCTTTCCTCACTGTGACAGTACTGCAGGGAGGAAGGCTCCAGACGGGGAGCCAAGGCACCTGGCTTCCCCACTGCACTAGTCGGCTTGCTGTGTGACTTTAAGTAAGTCCCTCCACCTCTCTGGGCTACAGCGGGAATAAAACAAGACGTCAAACTATAGAATTAAAAAACAATAAGGCCTATGTGGGTCTAGGATGGGGAGATTCTCTTCTCTCCTTTAAAGAGAGAAAAGACAGCCCTTTTTCTTTATTCCCTGCTTTTCTTGTTCCCCTTCTCCTCAACTTTCCACCGGCCAGGCCTCAGCTCCCAGCAACCCGGAGAACTTTTGTATTTACCGCTTAGCACTTGCTGTACAGGTCTATGACCTTCTTTAGAAACTTTTCCTTTACGAGTTTATTTTGGCTTATGCTGAGCATTCATAAAATTCCTAGGGAACTGGAGGTTTAAAAGCTGGGCTTGTAAAAGGAGTAGGTGGGAAGGGGTGGGAACAGGGCAGAGCGGGGAGGGGACAGTGGCCAACCCTGGGAAGCTGGGAGAAAAGGCTAAGTTTTCCATTCTCCGCACAAGGGCTGGCCTCCTGTGGGTCCTGGGTCTTTTGGGTCCTGAAAGGGGAGAAGAGATGGAGGAGAGGGGGGAAGAGTGGGGTGGGAGTCGGGTGGGAGGAATTGGAGGCTTGGAGGACTGAGATTGTCCCCCTAGGTGAGGAGAGCTGGGCGGGTTTCTGATAAGGGGTCCCTCTGGCCTCGTCTCCGTTTTCTTGTCATTCATCTCTTCTTGGGCCCTGCTGCTCCTCAGCAGGTTGGAGGCGCTGGCGAATGGCTGGGAGAGCACAGGGCATATGAAACAAATTAGGTCTCCGTCACAGCCACCCAGAGGAGCGTGATGGATGGGGGCCCGCATTCGCGGCAAAGCTAATTGGCAACACGCAGAGACATCCAAGAAAGTATAGTATTTTGCCAGACTTTGGAGTCATTGGACTTTTTTTTTTTTTTTAATCGTAGGACATTATACAGCTAGAGATAAAAAGCACGGTGAAAGTTTTAAACCTACTAAAAGCATTTGACTGCAGACTAAAAATAACATAGGCAAAAAAAGTTTGATTTGGATTCAGGTTTTATTAATGTTCTTTCATTGCAAAATGTTTCCAATTAAAAAACAATTCGGAGAGTGCCACATTAATAAACTCCTTGTCTTTGGAAGTGCTATGGTGGACAAACACACACACAAGCATACACAGGGCTACCAGGAGGTTATGAGAAAAACAATCTCTAAAATGCTCCAAACTGGGACTCAAATGGCTCAGCCCTGGGTAGGGGCAAAAAATGTCATGACTGAGCTTGTAAAAAGACACTGAAATTTATTCATATCATCTGAGCCAAGGTTTCAAAAACAAGACCCAAAACTGGCTTGATTGTCACCAGTAAGGATTAGCAAAGACTGGAATATTCTAGGCCTCAGTTACCCCATTTGTAAAATGACGCTTTTGGGTTGAATGGTCTCTGAGGAGTCTAGGACACCTCTAGGGGAAGCTTTATTGGTTGTTCTAGGAGATTCTTTAATTCTTGCTTTAGGGAAAGTTAGCAATCTGATAGGAAAGAGAGCAGACCTTAATTGAAATCTATCAAACCAGAGGTGGCTGCTTGTGCCTAGTAGTTTGTAAAGAGTAACTGGAGGTTTGACTTTAACTTCAAGTTTGCGAAATAACTAGCCATCATAAGCGGCCTGTCAGATTGATTTTGACAGGTGGCTTTCAAAGGAACTTCTGTTTTTCAAATGACTAGTAAAGTAATCAGTTCCTTGACTAATTCCAACAAGTTGTTTTTAGAATAACTGGTCATTTTCAATTCAACTACTTGCTTAACTACGGCCAACTGTTTTGTTTTCTGCCCCCACACAACTGGAGTTTTGAATCTGGTGAGGAACTACAGTTCTAACTTGGTGCTTTTCGAGGGGGCTTTTTAGCTGCTTGGGCCTGGGAGGCCCGTTCGTCAGTCTGGGGGAGTTCGTATCGCTGTAGGAAGCCTCTCACACATTTATTCATCCCCAGGGCCCAAGAAAACTGGTCATAAACCGAAAGATAAGCACCTCCTTCCCCAAAGGCAAGAAGCAGGGTCTTTGTTCTGGGAGGGTGTCAGAGAGGGCTGGGGTCAGGTTTCTGCTGTTTGCAGGTTTGGAAGCTGAATGCACTCCTTATCCACATCCTCCAAACACCCCCTCCCCACGATATCCCCCTTTCCCTTCCCACCTCCCAGCCACCGCCCCTGACCTAGAGCTCCCTGCAGAATCCACAGTCACCCGGTCAAGACAGACAGGAGCCAGGTTGCCACTCCCTCTGGCACAGCGCGGCTGCTCAGCGCCAGCTTACACACCCGTTCTCTGATCTATCGACTTTTCGAAGGGAGGAGAAGAAGGGAGAGAACTCATCCATTCGCTGCAGTGGCTCCTGGTCCTATTCTCCAAACTGCCCTTACCACAGCTGCGGTGTCCCACACTGACTTCCAGGGTCCTGGAGAAAGGACACACCAGCCAGAGGGGGAGCCTGGCCCCGGGTTCCGGGGAGAGCCAGAGCCAGCCCATCTCTCCGGCCAACCGCACGACCCGCTGACCCGGCCACCCCCAGTCTCCACCCCACACTCCCACGGCTGGGCCTGGCGGTGACCGCCGCCCCCGGGCGCGCTCTCCTCTCCACCTTCCCAGGGCCTGGATGGCCTCTGAGTAAACAGATAGCCTGGCAAGGTATGTGATCAATTAGCTTTGCTGAAAATACAATCATTTTGTTATTCCAAGCTGATGAGCCGGCCTCTTTGGCCTGCTCTCCCAGCCCCCACATGCCAATCAGCCCGTATCACCGATATAATTTCCCACATAAACACAACCTCTGTGCAACATCGACTCTTGTAAATAGATGTAATTCCCAAACCAAATAACGCACTTGGAGGGGAAATGGATATTATGCATGCAAAAAGAAAAGCCGGCGATTTTTACACTTTCCCAGCAACAAAAGATTACCCCTAATTGGCAGCGAGAGGGGGTGGCGAGGGAGGCGCTGGCTGGGGCAGCGGGGGAGGCGGCTTCCAGGCGGCTTTTCCCTCCCTCTGCACACGTGTGAGAGCAGCCCACCACGAACGGCTTAAAGGGGCTGGTCCTGTTCAGGCACGCAGCAGCATGGTTGCAGTTGTGGATATCTGAAAGGAAACAGCCAGTTACTTAATTACAACGTTTGGTCTCTCCTCTCCAAACCTTAAACTACACACATCCTGTCGCGCGCAGCATTGTCCCCGATTTTCCTGGACGGGAATGGCGACGGCGGGCTGTGGGGTGTGTGAGGTCTTCTGAAATGCATCGGTGTGTTGTTCTCAATGTTCTGCTCATTTGTGTGGATCCCTAAATTAGACCTTGAAAGCAGCGGAAGTTCCCGGGCCGCTGGCTGCGGGGCAAGAACGCCGCAGAACCCACTGTGTCATCTGGCCTGGGTTCTGGGCTTGGGCTGCCGCCGGGGCTCTCCGAATGGCTCGGAAGTGAAGGCTGGGATGCCCGCTCCAGTGCCTCTGCTCTCCCCATCCCCTTTCCCCCGAGGTTGGAGGGAGAAAGCCCTTTGGGATCCCAATGACGCCCTCGGGTTCCGGGCCAGCTGCGGGGTTGAAGGAGTGCTCCGAGGGAGGCAGCAGCCGAGGGGGGAGCTGCAGGATCGCCGTGCTGCCCCCCCACGGCGCTCCCAGGACCCCACATCCATGGGCTGGAGGGGCTCAAGCAGCGCGGGGTGTGTTAGGAGGCAGGGAGTGGGGCCTAGCCTGTGGGCCCTACCTCTGGGCATCTGGGAGGTGACAGATTCATGGAAGACTCCTGACCAGGATTCTTTTTGTCTTTTGCACAGGCACTGCTATTAGCAGGTGAGTAATGACATTTTGGCCTCCAGAAGGTCAAGGTGCTTTGATATAATGCTTCTGGGTGTTTATTGCGCCCAAGGTCAAAGCAGTGAGCAAAGAGTCAGGCAAGGGGTGCCAGTCCGTCCGCGGAGAAAAAGCACAGGCAAGCAGGAGAGAGCAGAGGGACAACGGGGCTGGCTCACCGGCTCCTCTCCACGTTCCCTCTCCAGGTCTGGCTAGGGAGGAGTGGACGGCCCACTTCAGCTACAAAAGATTTTTCTTTGTGACCCCCGGCCCCCGCCCCTCCCCCCTGCCCACGAAACTTGGCCTAAGAACCCTCATCCCGGAGCGGGTCCATCCGTCCTGGGCTCCCGAAGCCCATCTGAAACTCATTAGCTGCTTGAAATGATTGTCATGGGAGCCCTTGATGGAAAACAAGAAAGGAGAGGGATACTTTTAAAGGACAGCAATCGGGACCCAAATGCTGGCAGATGTTTGGAAACTGGGCTTTGAGGAGGGGCCTCCGGGAGGCCTGGGGGCTCAGCGGACCCTGGGCTGGGCCCCCGCTTCTCTCTGCCTTTGTCTTTCTGGGCAGCTCCTCCGGGGCCGGCTGGGTAAACCAGCCATTTTCAGGCCCCTTTCCCGGCGAGGCTTGGCGAGCCTGGGGCTGATGCAGAGGACAGCTGTGGCGATCACTTGATTCTTTGTCACTGGCACCTTAATTCTTGAACTTTGTAGATAGAGTGACTTTTGATTTGTAATAACGAAATCATAAAATATGAGGAATGTTGAAATTATGAGGGCATACAATATTAAAATCACAGAGATAAGAATTTTAGAATTATAGACTTTTTAAGATATAGAACTTGGAATAAAAAAATACATTGGCATTGTAGGATCTTAGAAAACCAGAATATTAGAAAAAATTAGAATTCCTGAAAAATTGATTTGTAAAATCACAGAAATACTTTAAATGCTTAGTAGCAAAAAATAGTAGAATTGTGGAATTTCAGGGTTATGGAATCAGTTGTAGAATATAAGTGAAGAACATTAGAAATATAGAAGGGTAGATGTATAGACATAGAATCATGCTATCATAGCATCATAGAACATGAGAATTGTGGAGTGTTAGAATATTAAATTAAGGAAACATTGAATGATACAATCTTAGAATCACAGAATATTAACATCATGGATTGGTAGAATTAGAGAGCCATAAGCGCTCACCGTCATAGCAGTTTATAATTAGACTCAATTGGATTATAACTCTTACAATCACAAAACATTAGAATCAGAGAGGGTCTGTTTTGTTAGAGAAGTACAGGGATCTATGAATTACAGAATTTTGGAATTATAGGCTTTTAGGACGGCCTTGAAGAATTTCAGAGGCAAACGGGGATGTTGAGGTCAATGGTCCCACTCCTGCCCCAGTCAGAATCTTCACCTAAACCTCTTCTTGCACACACACACATGCACACGCACACACAGAGGGCCTTTCAGAAACCTTGTGCCAATACCCAGACAACAGTCTGATTTTCTCAGTCCCTGCAGCTGCCGACCCCCTTTTCTGCCTCCTTTCTCTGACCCACCCCTTGTCATTACAAACTCCTACTGGCCCCGAGTTGGGGACAAGTTGGTTTTCTTTCTAGAAATCACCCTTCAACATGCTTGTGCCATGCAGGACAAGGTTTTTTCAATGATTAACACATTAGTGGAATGAAGCTTTGGCCCTTTGGAGCAGGGAGAACAGGGCAGGCTGTGTGTGTGTGTGGCCACCTCCCCAGAAACAGCAGCAAACAGGTATAGATCCAAATTCACGCGGCCCATTTCTTTTTGGAAGGAGACGAGAGCCACAGCAGAAGCCGAGGCAGAGGCCGAGCAGCCCGGCCTGTCTAGGTGAGAGGGAATTGGGAACTATAAACCATTTCATGCTTATTTGTTTTATGATCCTCCCGGGCTGGGGTTTACACAAATTGGACAACATGTGGATTAGATAATTGGCGGGGAATTAACAGCCTCTGATGGTTATCAGTCGAGGGGGTGATTACAGCTGAGTTGGTGAGGATGGTTCGGTTATGAGTTGATGATGTTATCCATGTCCTCTCCTGGGCTTAGAGAGAGGCAGCGGCTCACCAGCAAGCCATAAATCCCCAGAGGGGGACAGCTTGGGGGGAGAGGACCGCCAGATAGCCGCCCAGGAGTAACACTCGGGATTCTATTACAACATTTAGGAATAAACTAAAAGCTTTAGAGTTATCCTGGTACTTGAGAAAACTTTGACTTCCTAGTGAATTCATCCCAGATAGAACTAGCAGAGATAAGCAGTTAAATTCGGATCCTCCTGCTTTTTATTCTAGCACCATAAAGACGGTTGTGCAGTGGCTGTTTCATGAGGCTGTCTTCCTCCTCCCAGGACCCGTTCAGCTCAGCTCACAGGCAGAATCTCCCAGCCCCGTGTGCCCCTAACACACCCCAAGAGCCTTAGGGAGGAAGCAGCTCGGATCAGAAATGGCAACAAGATCACGGCCATTTCCCCCAGAGATGCAACACTGAAGGCAATCCCTTTAGCCAATTTCAAATCTTTTCTAAAAAACCAATTTAGTTTAGAAACAGCAAAGCCCCACAGCAAACCAAAGTGCAGTGCTCAACTTGTTCTTAGGAATACCATTTCGATGTAGCCGAGATTTTTCCAAATTTTGAAAACGCCTGCTGAGAAATAGAGCGCAGCTGAGCTCAGCTCTAGCTGAAGTACCGTGTGCCTTTATGCAAGCCAGGTCGCCTCTCTCAGTCCCGATATGCCACGCACAAATGGGAAGATGGATTAAATAATCTAAATGTGGGAGCAAAAATATTAGAAATAGGAAAAGAACAATTTGGCTTTTTTTCCTCTTTGTGAGCGGAATTTCAAATTCCTCAAACCAGTGTTTCTATTTATTTTTGAGGCAGTTCAAGCAAGAATTGTGTTTTCAAGGCTCTAGCTTTTGATTTCAGATGCTAAACAACGAAACCACAACCCCAAACTTGCTAGACTACTGGCTGCAGCTATTGTACACATTTTCAATTGTGCGTCATGTTGTGTTAACACACATGACCGAGGTCATTGCCTCCTCAATTCTGAAATAAATAAGGAAAGAAATTTATGGTGCAGACAAACTAATGGATGGCAAACTGGGTGTCAAGAGGGCTTACCGTGTGACTGTTTCCCCTCTTGTAAAGCGTAGGTGTCTCCTGCTCCAAAACAAAGTCTGAGTTTCTGAGGTCCCAGTCCTGATTCTAAAGGAGGGCGTTGGCTATTGTGTGCCCGGTTACATCCACAGCCCCTCACGGCCCACCCCCTCTGATACGGGGGGTGGGAGGGATGGGGCTGAGGGACATGCAGTGCCTGGACAAAGGGGACCATGGCTAACCCCAATTTGTGGACAAGCTCCTTTCACTGTGAGCCTGAAAGGGCAAGTACGGCACCATGAATGGGAACAGAAAGGGGAGGAAAGTCTGCAGGGCCTGTTAGGGGGCTGCACTGGGGGCTCAGCGAAGAGAGGCGGGAACATCCGATATGTTAACAGGGGGCATGGGACCAGAGAACGCAGCCCACGGGGGCTGCTCAGGCTGGCAGGGCTTGCCAGCAAGGCAGGGAGGGGACAGGCAGCTGGGTGGGTTGCTAGGTGCTCCCTCAGTCAGGGCTTTCTCCCTTCTTGGTTTGAGCCCAATTTTAAACACATGACAATACTGTACACCCTTTCCTGGTGGTTTGGGGTGCGATTTACTGCTGAGCCATTTAAGACTGGATCTCTCTAGAAAAACCGAGATCAATGGCTAAGGCCAGGAGGGTGGGAGGTGGTATTGGCTGGTTTGGCTGCAGGCCCAAGACCAACCCATTCAGCCAAAATATCCTGTCAGGACAGCCCCAAACCAGCCCTCCGTCCCACAGCCGGTTGTTGCAGACCAACAGCCAGTCAGTTCAGGCCAACAGTTGGTCAGTTTAGATGAACAACAGGTCTGTCCAAACGAAACAGTCAGTTTAGGTATAAAAATGGGGGGGTGTGGGGTGGGGGGCCAGAACAACATCAGTTCAGTTTTTAAAAGCAGCCATGTAGCTTCCTTGGCTATTGTATGAGGCTATCAGATCACCCACACAATGGTTGTCTTGTCGAAACAGTCGATCATTTGTCTAAAAAGGGGGAGTGATTAGGTTTGAAGGCCTTTTGGTCCAGTCCAAGAAGGTTCTAACTATGGTTTTCTCTCTGTCCCTCTCTCACAGAGACCCAGCCAGAAATCCCAGAGGGGGTCTTCCCAGCAGGAAATCGGCCGGGGTCCTCAAAAGCCTGCTGGAAGGGACTTGGCGCCCAGGGGCGTTTCCCTTGGCGCCGCTATCTTTTTGGGTCCACTTGCCTGGCTAACCAGTTTTTAAAAATAAAGAGCAACAACGAACCTCCATGCCGTTAACCAGCTGGGGTAGGGAACACATTAACTTCCCCTCTGGGAAGAAGTAAAGAAAGAGGAAGGGTCCAACAGCAGGCAGAGGGAGAGGAAAGAAAGGAGAGAGAAGCAATAGCGGAGAAGTGGCAGAGACAAGGAGACCACTTTGCACACGTAGAGCACTTCAGAGACACGACTCTGGATTTCATATCCATCAACTCAGGCAATCTCATCACTGGCCCTTGATGATTATGCCCATTTTAAAGGTAGGGAGAACGAGGTCCAGAGCAGTGAAGTAACTTTGCTCTTGTTCCCAAAGTCAGTTGATGGGGGAGCTGGGATACAGCCTGGGTCCCCAGCCCCAAGTGGACTCTCAGAATCATAACACTGTTAGAACTGGTGATGGGGGGGTGGGGTGAGGGTGGGAATCATGCAGTCTCCTCCCTCATTGTAGGGCTAAGGAAAGGTTGCTCAGACAGAAGAGCCCAACGTCCTTACCACGATGCCCCAAGGACTTTGGGAGATTCCCCTTCTTTTTCTGAGCTGAATGTCCCTCAGTGGCAGAAAGTTCTTCTTTATGTCTAAACAAGACTCTCTCTTGCTGCAGGGCCAGCCTGGGTCCTCCTCCTTGCAGCAAGTCTTTAGAGATGAGTGTGCGGGTATGCCGAGTCAGGGAGTGGGCTGGGAACTTCTCTTCCCCCCGAGGTAGCGGAGGGTCTGGATGTCGGAGAAGAGCCCAGAGGGCCCTCTCTGTGTTTGGTGAATAAACACGGGAGTCGAGTTTCTGGCCTGTCACTCTGCAGCCTTTCAGCGTGTGAGAGGCCAGGTGGGCCGGAGGGAGTTCCCGGGGCGGCACAGGAAGAAGCCAGGGCCTGTGAGGGCTGGGGCCCAGGCCAGGCCTGCGCCGGACAGCCCGTGGAGTCAGCTTGTGCAGGCCATGGAACTTCACACCTTTGAAAGGCTTCAGAGCGGCCCACAGAAAAAATAAACCGTTCCTCCCATCCATGGCAGATCTGCCATCCTCAGGGGCTCCCCGTCATGCACACGGAAACCCTGTAAAAGGGCCCAGTGTTTCCCTCCCCACTCTCCGAAAGGATGCATGCTGAGCCTCACGAGGCCGGCTGGGCCTGGGCGGTGTGCTTCGGCCACGGCAGCCAGGCCGGGCTCCAGCCCACGCCCCTCGGCCTCGGCCACCTCAGCTGGCTGAGCCGTACTGTCCCCATCGGGGAAACAGGAATAAAAAGACCTGCCTCGTCGTTTTATCTCGCCAGTGCGATGGTGAAAGTTAGGCAGCGCATGTGAAAGTACTTAGTGCTGGGAAGAAGCTTAAGACTCTCTTCCTCTTCCCTGTACTATCTGTGCATCCCAGAGGAAGCTCGATTTCCTTGTGGAGCCACAGTTCCCTAGTCCCCTCCTCTGTAAAATGGAGTCAGTGCCAACTCGGGTCAGGATTAAATGAGACAAAGCGTTTCACACCGTGCCTGGCACACGGAACGCTCTCCAGTAGTAGTTTCTTCCTCCCTCCCTCCTTTCTTTCCTCTCAGCTGCCCCGCTGGGGCTCAGGTGCGTCATCTTACAAATGTGAATGACTCCCTGGCCCCCTGGAGAAGAACGCTATGAGGACAAATGCAAAACGTCAAGCATGGGCGAGCATAGCCATGCCACAGACCTGTAGAAGAGCCTAGATCGGACACGTTGAAAGCAAGCAGAAAGAAGACACTGGTTAGAGAGCCCCATGACTATTACAGTAAGGGCACGGCTTACAATAGGGCACGGCTCTTGTCTCATCAGATGATGGTTCAGGCAGGACTATTGGGAGTATGAGGAGAAAGGGAGTTCCTTGCTAGCTGTTGGCAGTGAGGAGGGCTTTTCTGAGGCGGACTCTGTCCAAAGCTAGGGAGCTCAGTCTTTCTACCCAGTCCTCGTGGGTCGCAAATGCTGTTAGCTGAGCAAGTTGGGAGATTCCCCCTGAAGAACCCCTGTCCTTCCTGGGATTGGCAGAACCGGGAGGAGACCATCAGAAGGAGGACCAAGAGGTAGGATGCAGGAAGAACAGATCCCAGGGTGAGCTCTTGAGCAAGGACCCGGCTGCCTCCAGAGGTAGTGAGCTCCCCGTCACATCAGGTATCCCAGCAGAGGTGGAGTCTTCTCTGATGGGTGCAGAAGACGAGGTGGGCTTTTCTGAGAGACAGGTTTTGGAGTCAGGCACACCTGGATGTCAGTTCCATCTTTGCAGTTCACCCCATTGTGGCCTGGGGTTAGTTTCCTAACCTTTATAAAGCCCCAATTTCCTCATATGTAAATTGGCAGTAATTTCTACTTTGAAGTCCTGTTCTGCAGATTAAATGAGATAATTCATGTAAAGCTTTTGGTGCAGTGTCAGAAACATGGAGTCCCCATTGTGGTGGAGATCCTGAGACCTGACAGGCCTAATTTGTAGGGGGTTAATATCCTATACTTTTAGGATTCTGTAATTATGGAGATTGAGTACACTTTTTAAAAACCCGTACATAATCCTTACCCTGTGCCAAATACTTCTCTAGGTGCTTTACAGATATTCACTCAATCTTCACAGCAACTTTATGAGATGGCTACTAGTATTACCCCCAAATTATAGATGAGGAGACCGAGGCAGACAGAAAGTTAAGCAAATAGCTCAGGGTCACAGCAAAGAATGTGCGGCAGCAAGGCTGGGATTTGAATCTGGTTCCAGAGTCTGTACACCTAAGATCTAAGACTTCTCCAAGTTCCTAAGATTCCAGAGCATTTGAGATTTGGGGATTTTTATTAATAATAAACTTCCAGCATGATAAGATCGTAGAGTGGGGTTTGGCAAACTTTTTCTGGAAAGGGCCAGATAGCAAATGCTCTAGGATCTGCGGACCATAAGTTCTCTGGCACGGTCTGTCAACTCTTTTGTGGCCAATGGCTGTGTCCCAGTATAACTTTGTTTACAAAAACAGGTGATGGGCAGGTCTCGCCTGCAGGCCATATTGCCAACCCCTGTTCTCAAGACCCAGTTCATGCACCTTTTGCTCTGCCGAGTCCCCCAGCGGGGGTTCACTGCAGGACTGGACCCCATTTGGAGATGCAGAGGAGCCTGTGCTGGCCAGGGGGCTCCCCAGGGTGCAGGGGTGTCTGAGCGTGGCTCTCCCTTTCTTTCCTAGAGAGGCTGTTGAAAAGGCCCCTCTCTCTAGCAGCAGAGCCTCATTACTCGCAGGCTGGAAAACAATGTTAATTTCCCCCAAGCGGGAAGCAGCTGCACTTGTGAGCCAGGACTCATTTGGCGGCATGAATATTTATGGCATGTCCTCTAATTAAGCCCAGAAATAAAATTTACCCGGGCTAACAGGGGCCACGGAAGACTTGTAAGGCCATGTCGGGCACCCGCCTCTTGTGCCTATGAAGTAGGGTTGTCAACGAAACATTTGTTTCCAGAGCCACTTGGCCGGGCCGGTGTCCACAGGAGTGGTGGGGGTGGCGTGCCTACACAGGTCAAGCATCCTTGGGGCAGTTGCCTGCTGGTGCAGGGGGCTGCCTGGGCTGACACGTTGCCTAAGCGGCAGTGGGCCGATATTGTCCAGGACCTGGTGGGGTGACAAGGAGGTGAAAGGGAACCCAGCACAAGCAATGCTATTTTTCTTCTAGTGAGGTGACCCCTGATTGGGCCTCCAACGCTACTCTAGTAGCCATAGTCAGAGAGGGCGAGAAGGGTCCCGGGGTAGCCAGAGAAGCTGGGTTTGAGTTCTTCCTCTGCCAGGGAGTCTGTCTGACCTGGGGCTGGCCACACCAGCTCGTCCAGCCTCCATTTTCTCATCTTTAAAATGGTGGAGGAAATCCCAGGACTGTGAGCATCATGGAGCTGTCACTAAGGATCATGGGAGATAATGGAAGAGAAAATATTTTGGAAAACGAATCCCACCATGGTTTAGGGATCCTCTTTACCTCCAGACCCTCCCTCCTTTGACTCCCAGGAGCCAAGGAAAGCTGACTCTGCCCAGACCTTGAAGGTTTCCGGAAACCATAAATTTCATTTTTTCCTTGAGGGGTCCTATCTCCAGATCAGTGCTTGGGCCCTCATATCCTCTTCCCCAGAGCCAATAAACCGAGCAAATACCATAAAGCTCCTTACCCCAACCTGAGCCTTTCCCTGATGGCCAGAAGTCAGATCCGGGGTCAAGAATCAAGAGTTTCAGAAAATGACCAAAAAAATCAAAAGTGGATCCTCCCCCTTGCCTTTCCAGAATGGAACTTACTTTTGATTTCTCTCTTCCATCTTCTTTTCCATTGTTTTCCCTCTACATTTTTTTGCAGCACCTGAGAGATCCAGTCTTGGGCCTCTGCCCCCTCCTCCTGCTGGTGGAGACTGGGGAGAGGAGGATGCTTTCTTAAGGCGGGTCCAGTTGTATAATCATGCTGGGCCTTGGCAATTGGCACACCTTGTAAATTCAAAAGTCAACAAGTGTGGAAGTGCAGGAAACCCTTCTTTGCTCAGGCTGGAGAGGAGGAAGTGGGAAGGTGAGGGGGGTGGGCCTTGCCTTGTGAAGTTGGTCAAGGGTGGTTTCTGTGCCCTCTGACCCTGGCTCCCTCCCTGCCCCACTGGGCCTGCCCCCCACTCCGGAGGCCCTGGGACTTCCTGTTCTCACTCCCTGTCTTCACATCCTGAGCTCAGATCTGATCATAACCATAGCCTGGATCCTGAGAGAGGCCTTCTCCTCAACACCCTCTTGCTACAGATGGGGAGGCTGCGAAGGCAGGGAGGGCCTTGCTCCAGGTCAGGATCAGGGCATGGGATAGTGGAACTAACACTGGGCTGGGGCTGGAGGTCTGGGCTCTGGTTCTTGCCTTGGCTGAGCCCAGATCCTCATCAGACACTGAACCCTGAACCCCTTTCCTGCTGAGCCCTGATCCTAACCTTACCTTCTAACCCACAGGTCACCATGGAGATCAGACAAAAGATTATACCTCTTATGGCCCATCCCAACTATAAGAACCACTTGCTGCTATTTACATCCAGGACACCATCTTCACAGAAAAAGCTTCACCTGCTCTTATGGGTGGTGTGACGCACGGAGCCCATCAGAGAGTGATTTTGGGAAAAGTCACATTACTGCCCCCCCTACCCCCGCTCCAGTTTTCTTCCCTTACAATGGGGCTTATAATTCCCACCCTGCTTGTCGTCTAGGGTTCTTCTGAGGGTTACATGAGATACTGATTATGAAGATGCTTGGAAGCTGAGATGCATTTATGCGTGGATGAGTTGGTATGGATAACAAGGCCTACTGTTTTCGTCATTGTTCAATGATGTTTACTCTCCTTCCTGGCTGGCCAGAGGGATTGGGTGTCCTCCAGGGACCTAGACCCAGGAGCAAATTCTACCAGGTCAACGGGACCAAGAAGACTTGGGGATCTATCTGCAGAGTTAGATGGACCCCTGGTCCTTGTTTAGGGCCAAGCCTGCAGGCTGGACTCAGTGGTGCCTACACGGTTAACGATTCCCACCCTGGGTCATTTGGTGCTAAGACAGGTTCACCAGTGAGCTCAGGAACCCGGTGCCCAGGCTTGGGCTCTGCCTCCCCACAGGCCCGCAGAAAACCCCAACCTCTGCCTGAGAGGAGCACAGATGACCTGGTGGGTCCCTGGAACTCAGGTCCCCGAACATTCTCCTTCCAATTTCCACTAGCTCATGGGTTGGGGAGGGAAATCAAATCTACCTACTTTTGATTCATTTGCATTAAAGCCATCACAAAGCTTTTAAAAAGCCATTGGGGAATCTCAACCATCTTTTGAAGGCCTTTTCCTCCTCTCTGGGAAAGCAGGAATCATACTGCTCCAGGAGCAACCAACCCGAAACCTTGAAAGAGTTAAACCCTTCTGCCTGGTGATTAAGGCATCTGTGATTTGCCGCCAGCTATCTTGAAAGCAGTGCCTCCTAGCGTCCTATCAGGCGGGGCTGTCCCTCAAGTCCAGCCCCACAGGCAGCGAGGTTCTCCTAAACCCTGTTCAGGCTGCTTCTGCTGTCCTGGAAATTTTCCCCATTCTTTGAGACCCAGCACCAGCCCAACCTTAGCCTTCTCTTGGTCATCTGTAGTAAAGTAATTTCCAGCTCAGGATCTGGTGCTGAGTGACATCAGAAAATGTTTATTGAAGAATGGATGCATGGGTGGATGGCTGTCAGGTGCTGGGATCATTTATGTTTTTTCTTCTTCCCTATCCCTCTTCTCCTAAAATGTGCTAGTGCTTTGTGATCCATTTCTGCGATCAGAGATGACCTCCCTCTCCCCTTTGGCCCTCCCCTCCAGCTCTGCTGGCCTCCTCCCTGTTCCTCTAAGATACAGGACATGATCCCACCATCGAGCCTCTGCTCTCCTTGTTCTTTTGCCTGGAATACTCTCCCCCAGATATCGACATGACTCACCTCCTCCTGTCTTTCAGGTCTTTTCTCAAAACCAGCCTCTCCTCTCCATCTCAAAGCTACTACCCTAGATCAGATCACTGTCTCCTCTTGCCTGGATACTGCAACAGCTTTCCACTGTCCCCTCAGCCTCTTCTGTGACCCCTCAGCCTCCCCTTGTCCCCTCAGTCTCTTCCCTTACCCCTCAGCCTCCTCTCTGGCCAGAGGGATCTTTCTAATACTTAAATATGACCATAGAATTCCCCTTCTAGAAAGTCTTTACTGCACCTCTCTTTTCTTTCTCTTGATTATGTCTTTCCCTGATTTGTAGAATGAAGATTTAAAATATTAAGAGTAAAGTACATGACATGAGGTACACACTTCCTAAGTGAGTGTTATTGTCATTCCTGAAAAATAGTGGGTCCAGCTGGAAGGTGCGATGAGGAGAGAGAAGGTCACTTCATTGTGGTGGGAGTGGGGAACAGCACAGACGAGCAGATTGGGATGGCAGCAAGCATCTGTGACGTGAGGGAGTGTGGGCAAACAAGGCGTGCTGGCACACTCATTTTAGCAGGAGAACCCTAAGAGTTGGTGGGAGAATTGGTTGGGATCAGATCCCAGAAGGCATTAACCACAGACCTGAGGTGCTTTGTTCCATTCTGCAGTCAGTGGGAAAACTTTGTGGACTCTTTCAGCAGAATTGCTAAGCACTGATTAGGAGTCAAGTGCTAGGCTGGGTACTTCCATGTAAGGGTCTCAAGAGACTCCTTGTAACAATCTCTTAGCATCTGTATAACTCACCCCATTTTACCTATGGGGAAATTAAGGCACAGCAGGTTGAATAATGTTCCCAAGGCAACCTGATACAGCCGGGAGTTGAAACCAGGCCTAAGTGACCCTAAACGTTTGTATCTTTTTATCACCCAGAGGCCTAGTGCTCATCAAATGTTTGTTGATTGAATGCAGGGTTCACCACAAAGCAATCACAACAACCTGGAGGCTTGTAATATTTGAACCTTGACAACAGCTCCTTCCAGGTTCCCAGAAACAGGACTCCAAACCTCCAAGCTGCAAATCAGGCTTTCACACAACCTTTTGTGGATGGCTTGGAAGTCCAGAAGAGAATTTGTAGCACTTTGGGAAACACATTTTCTTTTGAAGGCATGTTTTGTTTTCATTTCAAACCTCCCCGGCTGGCGACGAGTGGTGAGGAGAGGTGCCCTGCTTTCCATCCCGACACTTAGGCAGGGGCAGGGAGGGCCCTGGCCTGCAACATCACTTCAGAAGTCTTCTAGGTCTGTGGCCCCATTTCCAGGCCACAGGCCGCAGAGCAAAAGACGATCTCCCAGTACGTTGCGCTGCCCTTTCTGGTCTGAGCACCTTTCCGAGCGGGAAGAGCAGCCTGCTCCGACGCTCCCCTTCCTGCCCCCACACGCCAAGTCTCGCCGCCTCCTGTGGGGCTTAACCAAATAGGCCTGCGGCACCTCACGGCCACCCTCCTGCCAGGCCAGCTTGCCAAGAGCAGCAGGCTCAGGCCACTCCTCCCGACCCCTCAAGAGATACGAAGATGGAATTGGCGAGCCACAAATGCTCCCTGCCTGCTTTCTGCCAACTGAGGCACATTCCAGGGAGGAGCTAGCCGGCGAAGGCTTGTCGTCTGGCGGGGGTGCCGACAGAGATGGATGACGCGGTCCCTGCCAGAGAAGGTCCACGTTCAGACACTCCCAGATAGCTGGCTGCCACTTTATTAACAGCAAATACTCCCATCTGAACCAAGCTGGGAAAGAAAATATTTATGCTTGCCTGCCAGAAGGACCTTCATTTTTCTTCTGGGGAAGCCAGTCAGGGTGCTAGGATGGGGCTGAAGGAGGTGGCATGTCTGTGCGGCTGTTCCAGACTCTTCTGCGGCACGGGGCTGAAGTGGACTCCAAAAGATCCTCGGGACAGCTCTGAACCCTCCCACAGGCTTCAGGCGAGGTGCATGTGGGCTCCTCAGGGGCAGCAGGGTCTGAGAGGCCAGAACATACCCGGGTGCCCCCTAAACTATAAATGGGAGTATCTGGGATAGGGGGACTGGGATGGGTGCTAAAGTTAGAGAAAGGGCAGAGAGTATCCCATTATTAAAAACATATAGCTGCATTAATTGGAGACATAGCTATGTACTGAGAATAAAATGGTTTTGTACTGTCAGCAAATGTGAACTCTAGAGCTGAGCTAGCCACTTAAACTGGGCATATATTAAAATCAGTTTGTATTTAGTACACTTCCTATGGTCATGATTTGGATCAAAAGTTGCAAGCTGATTCTTTAACAGTTTCGGGGATGCCAGAGAAACTGCAGCCTGGGAAGACCTTGCTATGGTCTGGGGACAGCTGTAACCAATTACAGTAATTGAGTTATAAGGCGCTGGGCCCAACGAGTCAGGTGGCCCTGGAGAAGGGAGGCTTTGGCCTTGTGGGGTGGCAGGACTGTTCTCTTTGGACGCTGGTGAGGTGCCTCTGTCCTCCCTGCATGTCTGAGTGCTAGATCATGTATCTCTACAGAGCATGCTCATGGCAGTCAGGACACCTGGGTTCAATTTAGCCATCGTGCAATCCCTAATCACCTTACTTTTAAATCTCCTCTGATAAAATAGGGCTAATACATTCCTCTCTCTTGGGCTGTCTTGAGAATAAAGTGAGGTAAAGCATATGAAACCCTTAGCACAGTAAAGTTCAATGAGCGGGAGCTAGCAGTAATGGTAGTAGCGGGACACCCAACATTACTGGGTCTCTCTAGGCACGGCTCAATCACTTTTATTGGTATGTGAGTGTACATTTGCAAATCTGTGCGAGTGTAATTCCTAGTTCATATCCATAGATCTGCTTGTGTATCTGTATGTCATAAAGGCGTTAATGTGTACTTATGCATGAAAAGAACAGAACACTGACTTTTATGGGGATTATGTGGGTTTGTGCATACCTATGTATCTATGTCTCTATGTACTTCAGAGCCCAGCACATGTATGTATGTATGTATGTATGTGCATGTACAAGCATGGAACAGCATAGGCTCAGACCATAGTACACAGCTGTCCTTCAACCCAGCCTGGTGGGACTCTTGCTCCCGCCAGCCCAGGGCAGTTACTGAAGGGGCCAGGCCAGAAATGCCTAGAAGCTCCCTGACACTTGAGATCTGTCAAGCCCATCACCTCCCCTAGAGGTACCTGAGGATTTGCTCCATGCAGGGAGGAGCCCCAGCCTCCGGGAGCACATCTTACCTGGGTGAGGACATGGAATCTGTCCTTGATGTTGTCAAGAACTTTATTAGCTATCATTTATCTCATTTAGGGCCTTCCGAGCTCCAGCTCAAATGACCTTTCCTTAGCAATTGACCTGTTTGAAAAAGCCAGTGCATTGGAGCCCCGGCATGCAAATGCCAAACCATCTTTCTGAGGGGGTGGTGGTGCCGGGAACCAGGCCCCTGGGAAAGGATGATAGGGAGGTGGGTTCTGTTCAGCTGGTCAAGGATCCCACGGAAACAGGCAAATACATTATCCACTCCAAAACAGGCAATTTATTCCCCCAGGGTGGCTAATTAGCAGGCGGCTGCCCAGCTCTCTACTTGACTTGCAGAATTAAAATGTTCAGCACAGAGATCTGTGTTTATGCTTAAAATTTCTCGATCCCCCTCCCCAAACAGGAGAGGAGCCCAAACTCTTAGCCCTGGTGTCCACAGACTGCTCAACTGGTATTGCAGGGACCTGGATGGGGCACCTTCTCCATAGAAACTCCTTCCCTGCTGGAAGCCTCAGAAAAGGGCAGGCCCATCAATGCAGGCCTGCCGGACAGGTCCACACACAAGCTCAAATATCTCCCTGCTTACATAATTACGTGTGACACGCAGGCACAGCCACCCAAATTTGCCAAAAGGCACAGGTACCCACCTACAGAGACACATGCAAATGCAGAGAGGCACAGGCCCTTGCACAAAACATCTGCTGTGCACAAATTCCAGGGAGAATCTGGGCCCTACACCCACACTCACACAAAAACATAGGCTTGCACATTCATGCACATACAGACCTCGACTTAGATGCACACACAACAGGTGTACCTTCACAGGTTCCCAGTAACAGGGAGGTAAGAGCTACTGCTTTAACCAATTTTCAGAAGCAAACATTCCCAGAACCCTACATCAGTGATTCTCAATCAGAATCTCATAAAAGAATCAGATAGGAGATCATATGATATCAGATAAGCTATCAGAGATTTGATATCAGATTAGGAAATCATGAGAATCAGAACTCCTATGTCAGAATCACCAGGGAGCTTTGCATAAACGCTCATACAGGACTCCTCCGGTATCTGAAAAGCTGTGGGGGGAGGGGGTGCGGGGGAGGGAGGTGGGGGTAGCCATGTGAATTTTAAGTCTCCCTTACATAACAAACACAGAACACTTTCATCATTAAAAATAAAATTAAAATTAAATGGCTCACCATCAACTCTCAAGAGGAAGAACAATTTGCTTTGGTGAGAACAATTACGATTTTGAAAGTGATGGCTTAATTTATGTTTGTTGTTTCAAGAACATAGGATGCCTCGGAACCCAATTTTTCCTGGTTGCCTTCCTATCTATTAGATAAGAACACTGACAACAAACACAACTTGCCCAGGAAATTTTGATTCAACCACATATGTTTCAGAACCGCTTTTTAAACGGGGAAGGGCCTCAGAGGTCATCCAGTCCCAGTCCTGCCTGCTACAGAGAGAGAAACAGTCTCAGGTAGGTAGAGCAAGTGATTGCTCAAAGTGATTTCTGTGAGTTAATCCATTAGGAACACACGGTGAGTGCTCAGTAAGTGTTAGCTGCTGTCATTGTTTTTATAATTATCATCATCATTGTCATTAGCAGAGCCAGGCTACGAATCCAAATCCACATCTTCCTCGTCATCTGATTTATGGACTCAGGATTTCCTTCCAAGCTGAGAAGACACTGAGAGGGCAGTAGAAATGGAGCTTCGCCCAGTCCCAGCTTCTCTAATTAATCTCTGATTGATGCACTTCAGTACATTCATTTCTCAGGGCAAGGAGCAAAGGAGGGTGGCTGGGAGCCCTGAGGATGGAGGCGTGATGAACTGGGGTGGGGGGCGGGGGTGGTCCCTCTAGTGGCGAGGGGCTTCAAAGAACCACAGCCTCCTTCTGCTACCCCAGGGGGAGAGGCCAGTCTGTAGCGATGCAGCTTTTGATTAGTATCAGCAGGGCACAGGAGAGTAGTTGCTGGTGGCGGGACCAGGAGAGTCCTCGCTGCACGCAGCTCCCTGGGGAGTCTCTCCGGTCTACTAACGCTTTTGTTCTAACCACTTCTCCCTGAACCAGGGCTGCTGGGTGGTCTAGGGCAAGAGGGGTAGAGGGCAGAACGGGGGTGGGGATGCCTTGGAGTGCTGGAAGGGGTCGCAGACTTGGAGGGGCTTGGAAAGAAGGTGGAATCAGTTTGTGTGTGCTGGGGGAGGAGGGCTGGCGCAAGGGGGAGTTGGGATCAGTGATAGGAAGGTTTGGGGACACTGGGGGAGTGGGAGCCACTAGCAGATGTCAGAACTGCCAGGAGGACCCACCAGGGAACCAGGTGGGGGTCCACGATGGTGAAGGCGTAGAGGAAACCGCCCTCCTCTGGACGCTGCAGTCCCAGGTGGCTAGCGGGAGGGGTCCCCCGCAAGGCACTAGCCCCCTAAACTTTGTGTCTTGGGCTCCAAAACATGTGGCCGACGCCCCCCTCCCCCCGCCCCGCCGAAGGGCTGCCATTTGGAACGCATTTGCAGACACATGGATTGTTTTTAAGTTAATGCTTTTTAATTCACTCTGTTTCCCAGTTGTCGTTTTTTATTGAAAAGGCGGATTTTGCCGGTGTGTGTTCCTTTGCGGGTGTGGGAGGGGGGTGGGGTGGGGGAAGCTTCACGGAGAGAGACACGCGGAGATGCGGAGAGACAATGGGAGACAAAGGCACAGCGAGGCAGCGGGAAACGGGTCAACAGGGTCAGAGAGCAAGAAAGAAACGGACGGGGATGCAAGGCGCCCGGACAGAGATCCAGAGAACCCAGGAGGGGCAGGGAGCAACACGCGGCCCCTGGTGGGGCGAGGAAGCGTGTGCTGAGAAACTCGGCTTCGGAGGACCCCGGCGGGTCCCTCCACCGCCAACTAAGGTCCCTGGGGACGAGCTGGCTTCCCTGCAGCCCTCAGGTCCCCCGGGGCGAGGACGAGGCAGAATTGGCCCCGGGGAGAGGGCTGGAGGGACGCCGCGCTCAGCGGACCGAGTGCCAGGGCCAGGGCTGGTGTGGATGAAGGATCCGAGATCAGAGAGCAGGAGGACCGCAGAGTCGGAGGTGTTCCCTCTCCGGCCCCCGAGCGGACCCACAGCTTTCCAGCCAAGGCCGAATTCCGCGCGGCGGGGGCTCAGGAGCTGCCCGGGCCTGCGGGTGCGCGGCCCGAGGCGAGGGTCCTAACCGCGCCGAGCCCCGGCTCTGCCACGTGTGTGTCTAGAGGAGTCCGCGCTGGTGGCCGCTTCCAGCAGGCTGCAGCGGAGGGTGGAAAAGGCTCCGGCGCCAGGAATCCACTCCGTCCGCGAAACCTCGGCCCCGCAGTTGCAGCAGCAGTCGCGGCGCCTTGGGCCGGGCGGCTGCCGGGGGAGCTCACGTTCAGGCAGGACTCGCCGAGGGGCGCGCGCGGCGCCCCAGCGCTGCCTTTCTCCGCAGCTGAGAACCATTTCGCCCCACCCCCCGCGACCCCTCCTCTTCCCCTCTGCGCCGGGTGCCCAGCGGCGTCTTCAAACGCGGGAATAGACACCCAGCCGCCGGCGCACAAAGGCGCTCGCAGGCCAGCACGTGGGAGTCAGACACTGGGGCACCCAGATCCACGACGCGAGGGCCCGGGGCCTCGGATGGAGCCCCAGTACGCTGGCCAGGGGGAAGAGGGGTCGCGCGGAGGGGCAGCTGCTCCCCCGCCGCTTTCACCGGGGCGCGCGGTTCCCAGGCCTGTTGTCGGCGAACTAAAGCTCAGCGTAATTAGAGCTAATTACTTGTGTGCAAACAGCCACGGCAAGGGCGCGGGCGGGGGCTCCGCCGGCCTCCTCTCTCCGGGCCTGACCTCGGCGATCGCGCCGCTGCGGGGGAAGTTTGCAGGCGCGCTCTCGCTGAGGGCAGAGGAGTGGGCGCTGAGGCCGAGGGTCCCCGGGCCCCCAGGACCCGGGAGTTCGGATGCGCCCTCGGCGTCCAGAATGCGGTTCCCGCCCGCACACGCTGGCGCGCTCCGAGGATACCGAGGCTGGCGGGACCAGAACTGGTGTCCGAAACCCCGTGCTTCCCGCCGAGTTGGCCTCGCTGGGGCCGGGGTGGGGAGGGGGGGAGAGGGGTCGGTGAGAGCCTTCGGGCGCTGGGGCTTCTCGGGTTGTCTCGGCGGTCCTCTGAGCATCCCAGTCTCTGCAGAAGATCCGACACCCCTCTCTCTGTGCCCTGCTGCCCCGGTCGGCGCTGCCAGGGAGTGTGGACTTGGAACTGCCACCGCGGCGCTAGGAAGGGACAGAATCAGGTGCTGGTGGCAGGACACCTGGCTTCCTGCCCTGATGAGCCATACGACTCCCGAAAGAACCATCTCTCAGAGCCTTCGTTTGAGCGTCTTTAAAAAGGGGAATGCGGGACCCTGCAGGACTCCTCTGAGGGACCTCAGATGCTGAGTCTAAGTGGAGGAAGAAAGGCACCAATTCCTCACGTGTTAATTACGCTTTACAGTTTCCCCGAGCTTTGCAATTTGTACTGCAAGCCAAATCCGCCTTCTCATTTTGTGGTCTTAAAAGCCCTTGCAGGGCTAGAATGGAGTGAGGGCTGGGGAGGGAATTATATTTCTGTAGTGTAAGGTGAAGCACAGAGAGGTCAAGCGTCTCACTAGGGGTCACACAGCAGGAGGAGGCAGCGGGGTTTCCGAACTTCAGATTTTTTTAGTTCAGACCCTGTGCAACTCTCTGCTTCCTCTCCCGGATGCTCCTGGAACCCCAGGCTCCTCTCATCGCTCTGCGGAGCCAGAAAGTGGCCGGCCAGAGTTCAGAGCCCAAAAAGCTATCGTTGTCGGGCTGGTCGGGCCACCGGAGCTCGCCGTGGGCCCATGGCACCCCCTTGCGCCCGTGGCTGGAGGCGCATCTGATCCGGGCCTGGAGCGGCACCCTTCTCTGCTCCATTTCGAATCCCTACGTTGCCTCCAGTTTGCCTTGAGACCTGGGCAAGGCAATAGCTCCTGAACCTCAGTTTGCGATTGTACGGGCGAAGGTTACCTCGGAAAGGGTGACATGAGGTGACGCGGGGAAGTGCCTCCAAAAGCCCTGTGCACACTCTGTCCCAGCCGCCGCAGCTTTCTTCTCGCTTCCACCTCTGTTCGTGATCTTGACGGGAGTGCAGTCACGCCTACAGGGCAGGAATTATTATTCCCGTTAGAGCCACCAAGGCTGCCCGAGGCCAGTAGCTGCTAGTGAGCAGTGAAGAGTCAGCACCCAGGCCTGATCTGCTTTCCCTCCCGGCATGGCCCCTCGCTCCTGTGCTGGGGCTGGGGAAAAGGGCTTTGGCATCAGATAGATTCAGTTCAAATTTCAGTCTTATGCAGGCTGTGAGATCTCAGACAACCCCCGGCACCTCCCGGGCCTCCTTCTAGGTTGGGGTGAAGGTGCGTCAGGATTGCTGCTAGCCAGTGGATTCGTGAGCCCGTGCGGGGCCCTGTGTATGGGGACGGCGCCTGGCACCCACACAGCAGCTGCTTCAGCAGGGCAGTTGCCGTGACTGCTCGTGCTGGGGGTGGCTGGGGGTGGGGCGTAGGGAGCTGCTGCGGGCAGAGGCCCCGGGGGTGCTGGGACAGGAGAAGCAGGGCTGTGGCCTACCTGCCCCAGCAGCCCTGCAATCCACCAGCCTTCTCCAGGCCTTGGGCAGGTTCCAGGAGGCTTTGTGCTTTCCTTACAGGTGGGGTCACAGAGACCCTGAGGCAGGAGACACTTTCCTGGAGCCCCACAAGGAAATGCTTGGACTTTGTTCCCAGGATGCCCTTGGGGTGAGGGTGGGGTCTTGGCTAGGAAATGAGAAAGGGAGGAGGTGGCAGGTAGGGACCTTGTTCTATAGAAGACCCAAGAAATTTGCCAGGGGGCGCAGGGAGGGGGGAGATGTGGAGTCCTGACGCAGTAGGAGGGCTGAGGGCAGGAGGTACTTTTTTTTTTAAAAAGATTTATTTATTTATTTAATTCCCCCCCCCCTCCCCTGGTTGTCTGTTCTTGGTGTCTATTTGCAACATCTTGTTTCTTTGTCCGCTTCTGTTGTCGTCAGCGGCACGGGGAAGTGTGGGTGGCACCTTTCCTGGGCAGGCTGCTCTTTCTTTTTCACGCTGGGCTGCTTTCCTCACGGGCGCACTCCTTGCACGTGGGGCTCCCTCACGCGGGGGACACCCCAGCGTGGCACGGCACTCCTTGCGCGCATCAGCACTGCGCATGGGCCAGCTCCACACGGGTCAAGGAGGCCCGGGGTTTGAACCGCGGACCTCCCATGTGGTAGACGGACTCCCTAACCACTGGCAGGAGGTACTTTCCGGGCAAAGTGAGAAGAACAGAAAGGGTCCATATCTCCTGGACCCCTTCTCTTTTGCAAATCTGGGGGCCTGGGGCAGGAGCCTCCTCAGGGTGAACCAAAACCAGTATGCGGAAGGTGAGGCTTCCTGAGACCTAGCAGGGAAGACAGGTGCCTGGGTGCAGGTACAGGGAGGTGATGGGGTTTGAGCCCAGTGGTTCTCAGACTTCTGGAGCGTCAAAATCCCCTAGAGGGCTGTGACAGCACAGGCTGCTGCTCCTTCCCTGCAAGTAGGTCTGGTGTGGGGTAAGCCTGGGCCTTCCAGGGGGAGGCTGATGCTGCAGGGCCGGGGACCATAGCTGGACAGGGACAGCTCTCACCCTTCAGAGCACTTCCCCAAGGCCCCGCAGCGCCCCAGCACCACTTCTGCAGCACATCCGCCTGGATAACTCATTCTCATCAGTTTCGGGGAATGTTTCTGGCCTTGCCCTCGACATCAGCAGGTACAACATGGCTCGGCCTCAAAGCCTTTCGCCCCTGGGCAGTCCATCCTGATGCCTCAGAGAAGGGTGACTTCTCCATCTGCCAGATGGGGCAGGCTTCCTGGAGGAGGTGAGCTGAACTGGAAGGTCTGCTAACGGGGAGTTACGGCAACAGCCTGGGAGAGGCTGAAGGGGAGAGATTAAGCCAGAGTAAGCCTGCCTGGCGGTTGTGTGTATTCATGGCAGGGACTTGGGGTCTGGCTCTAATTCTCCCCCAAACAGGCACAGCCTGAGGCTGGGAGCAGGGGGATGAGAAAGCACAGTGAGCCCTCAAATGATGAGCCATGGAAACCCAGGCAGGAAGGGGTCTGGGCTCCTGGGGGAGGTCTAGGTGGCTGGAGGGTCCTCTGATGGTGTGATCGGGGCAGGGCAGGAGTGGCCAGAGCAGCTCCTCCTGCCTTGGTTTCTCCGTCCGAGGAATGCATGTCGTGTGCTTGCCTCCCCCCCGACCTTCCCAAGCTGCCGGCAGGATAATATATGGAAATTGCTTTGACCTCCTGAGAAAAGAGGGTCTCCAGGAATAGAAAGTTCAGATGCTAATCCCGTCCCCCCAGACTTCCCACTAATTCCTGTTTCCGATGTCAGCCTGGCAGGTTGAGTTTAGCAAAAGAAAGAACAACTTAGAGGGATGATGGTTTCTCTAATGGCCCAGGTTCTCCAAACACACCCACACACAATACACACGCACACACAGCCTGGTCACAGGCCCGCCCTCACGCCAGCCTTCCACTACCCTCACTCACACACCCGCCTCCCACGGAGGAGTCGTAATTGTGGAGAATAATTAGAACTAACATTTGCACAGTGCCCCGCCGTCGACAGAGAGCTTCCGCCCCACACGCTCGTTTAATCCTCACAACAACCCAGGAGGCAGGGATTATTGCTATTATTAACTGAGGCTCAGTGAGGTTAAGTGACTTGCCCAAGGTCACTCACTGAGCTAGTAAGTGAGGGGCATGGCTCCAACCTGGGACTCCTGCCTCCACATGCTCTTTTCTTGCTGCTGGACCATGAGCCTTCCCCCAGGCATTCATGTTCGTTTGCTCACTCGATCATTCATTCATTCAAAAAAATCTCTGTTCTATGTAAGCCGTGGGCCAGGCTGTGTACTAGGTGCTCGCCAGCTGCTTTACTGTATCTTCTCATTTACTTTTCATGACAGACCAGTGAGCAATATAAAATCCCCATTTTAGAGGAGAAGAAATGAAGACAGGGAGGTTGAGTAAGTGACAGAATTGAGATTTGAACCCATACTGTGAACTGAGAGCCCCCCTCTTCTGATCCCCACGCTTTCCTGCCCCGTGTGCACACACACCCAGAATCATACACACACGCACACACACCCCTTCCTGTGCACTGTCCTCATACACTTTTCCAGGTCCTGCTCCCCTCGGCGAAGGCTGGAATAGCAAATAGCCTGCCGGGGTCCCTTGTATCGGAGTCCCCAGCCTGTCTCTGTCACCCAGACAGTTCTACTGAACAGGCCCAGAAAAATCAAGGCTAGGATTTTCTCCAAAATGCCATTGGCGTCTCTGGGGATGGAGTCACATTTTCCTACTGATTACACAATACGGTAGCATTTACAATAGTCACTCCATCCGTCAATATCAGTCGGAGGCAGTGAGAAATACGCTCCCCCACCCCCAGCCCGTGCTGACCCGGGCCCAGAGCAGGGGCAGCTGGAGGGAAGAAAGGACACGACTCCTGCCCTTCCCAGAGCCTGGGGCTGAAGGGAAGATGTGTCCTCCGGGGGCGGGCCTGGGGAGCGTCTTTCCCTGATGCCAGCGGACCTTGGAGTCACAGACTTGGATTCTGACTCAGGCTCTGCACTCTCTAGCTATGTAACCTTGGGTGGTTCGGTTCATTCTCCTCTTGGAACCTCAGTTTCCTTGTGTGCCAGGTGGGGATAATGGTCCTTCCTTGGCAGGGCTATCTGTGCAGCCTGAATGAGGCCCTGTGCTGAGCAATGGCTGAGCAGTGGAGACTTGCAGGCTAGCTGACCTGAGCAGGGACGTGGTGTCAGACCCCTGACCGTAGATGACTGTCCTGATCACCCTCTCGGCAGAGCAAGCCCGCGAAGTGGTGTTACATGGCCTCTTTTCTGCTCTCTGCCCCAAAGAGGGCTGAAGGGAAGGCAGATGGTAAAGGTGGGTAACATTTGCTATGCATATACCATGCTAGGACTGTGCCAGCCTTGCTTGGAAGTCTGTGTCCAGAAGCTTCTCTTTCCTGGACACTGGGCCAGCAGATCAGAAAGAGCATGAATCGATTTCCTGCTCCTAGCAACCCCAGGAAGCAGAACTGGGATAAGGGGACTTGGGACAAGAGACTCATGTCACAAGGGCCGTGTGTGCATGCGTGTGTGAAAGAGAGAGACTGTGAAAAGAACACGGGCTTCTGATGCTTGGGTCACTCCCCCACTTACTTAGTAAATGTATATGTATGTTGAGTAAATACTTATTGAGTACCTACTTCGAGCCAGGCACTGTTCTAGATGCTAGGCTACAAACATGGGAAAAATGGCAGACTTCATGGAGGCTGGATTCTAGTTAAGGGGATAGACAATGTTCACATAAACAAAACACACAAGCAAACAAAAAACATGACTCGTAGCTCTGCTGTGTGTCATTGGGCAAGCCGCTTGGCCTCTCTGAGTATGCATTTTACCATCTGCCTTATAGTGCCATTCTGGGAGAATATATTTAAACTAAAAATCACTGCAAACTGAAAAGCCCCATGCCCGTGTGCATTACTCTGGGTGTGTGTAAACATGTGGGCTTGCCAGCACCGGTTTTCCTTGGCTCAGTGAACACAGCACCTGTGGGATTCCGGAAATGGTCCTGAATTCCATAAAATCCACAACTCCTCCCACCAGACATGTAGTGAGGAAAACCATATGGCTCTGATATCCTAATTTTGGGTTTGGTTTTGCCCCAAGACAACACCTCCTGCAAGGTTCTCTGCTTGGAATTTATTCACTAAGCCTCTTGCTCTAATATGTTTCATTTTAAGGCGCGCAGGGAGGTCGAGCTGCACACTGGAACTGCCCTGAGCCTGAGGAGAGCCTGGCTTGGGTGAAGGGGACATGGGCCTGGCCTCAGGTGGTAGAGAGGCAGCCCAATGGGGGAGCACTGAGAGAGGCGCCACTGTCAGCAATCCGTCATCCTCTGAGTCCTCCCTTCCTAGCGCCGACAGACTAAGGTACACTCCACTGGGCTCGCAGAGCTTGATCCCGGTGTCCATGCACCAGCCTTACAGTGACTCCTAACACCTAGCACCCATCCCACCCAACCCTTCCCAACACTGCCCAACCCCCCAAACCTTCCACCCTAGCCCCGTCCAACCCATCCCAACTGCCCTTAACCCAGCCTCGTGCAACCCAGGCCAGCTCGGCCCGATCCCAACCCATCCCCACGAGCTCTGCTGCGGTAAATACTGTGGACTGGCTCATTCGGCCTCTTTTCCTCCCTGCTTCTAGCATTCCTTTTTATCCTGCAGAGGCTGAAAAGCTAAAGACTACATTTCCCTGATGGCCTTGCAGTTAGAGTCCTCGATGTGATTTAGGGTTCACCAAAGGCCATACACTTGTGCAAGACTTGAATTCAGGAGTCAATCAAGTGGGCAGAGAGGCAGGGACTGAGGCATCCATTCAAAACAATAATTGCAAAAACAAACAAACGTGCAAAAGTAGAGAGAATAGTATGGTGTGCTCTATATATGTCTATCACCCAGCTTCAACTATGAACATTTCTCTCATTTTGTATTACCTATCCAAAGAAACTCCTCCCTACTTTTTTTCTGGAGACAAAACCTGTCAATGTTTTCATACTGAGGTGTGCGTTTAGCCAGTGTGGACATGCAGAGCAGCATGTTTCTGGAGCCAAAAGTTCAATTGGCAGCTTCCTGATTTGGCAGATGGCTTCCTGATGGTTGCAAAAGGAGCAGCTATCTTGGTGGTCCAGTTCTACAGCCCAGCTCTGGGAGTCTGTCCTGAAGATGCAGCCTAGAATCTGTTTCTTCAGCTCTCCAGATATTTCTGTAATCCATGATATACTCATGAATACATTTATTTCTGCTTAAACTATCCATAGTGGATTCTGTCTCTAAAACTACACATTAACCAATCCCCAACCCAATCTATCTCTAACTCAGTCTAACACTGCCTGAAACCAACCTGTCCCCAACCATTCCAACTCATTCAAGCCTGTTCAGCCACCCTTACACCAGCCCAATCATTCCACCCCCTACTCACCTCTTTCCACCTCAGCCTCTCTGAAGTCAAAGCAACCCAGACCTACCCAGCCAGCCCAACCTTCGTAATCTACACGAGCCATTAATTGCCAACTCAACCTGCATGATCCCATCTGAACTCAGCTCAGTCTTTCCCAGACCATCTCAATTTACCACATGAATCTCAACCATGGGAACTGACACTGCACAGCCTATTCTATTCCATCTGTATCTTCTGAGTATCTTCTTCAGGAGGCACTGCAAAACTTCTCTATAGAAAAGAGACTGCATTATTTTGTTAACATTTTTCCTTCTTTTCTGCCTCCCTCTCTCCTGTTTCTCCCCCTTCCGACCAGACCCTGCCTCCTTGTCTCTGCCCTGTCCCTTTGTCACCCAGTACCCCACAGTACTTTTGGGGTGTCTAAGACCTCTAGGAGGAAAACCCTTTCCATCCCAGCCCTGCCTTCCTAGAGAATGTCCCAAGAACCGTTCTCACAAGGCTCACTCATTACAGTAGTCAGAATTTCCAAAATGGCCTTCGAAAGAAGTCCACCCTACTCCCTGGAACTCGTAAATGTGATCATTGCATTATCCTATGTGGCAGTTAACCTTAAGATAGGGAGGTTATCCTGGGTTATCTGAGGGGCCCCAATGTAATCACATGAGTCCTTAAATGCAGCAAGCTTTCTCCAGGTGGCAACAGAAGAGGAAAGCAGAGAAAGGGAGGGAAGTTAGAAATATCTGAAGCCTGAAAAGGACTTGCCATGCCCTTGTTGATTTTGAAGAGGGAGACGACCATATGAAAAGGAACACAAATGTCCTTAAAAGTGGACAGAGAGGACCTCAGCTGACAGCCAGCAAGGAACTGGGGACATGATTCCTACAACCAAAAGGAACTGTATTTTGCCAACAGCCTGAATGAGCTTGGAAACGGATTCTTTACAGTGTCTCTGGATAAGGCCTAGCCAGCGGACACCTTGACTTCTGCCTTCCAAGACCTCTGAGCAGAGGACTCACCGAGCCCACCGCACTGCTGAGCTACAAACTGTGATATAAACCAATACTGCTTTTAAATTGTTCCATTTGTGGCAATTTATTTAGTAGCCATAGAAAACTAATATGCCCATCTTACATCTACTCTCAGAATTTTCTTAGTATTTTTTCCTAATCAACTTGAGAGATTAGTAATTGTAGAATGGGGAGAACAGTGGATCTTGGACACAGACAGGCCGAGGTTCATATCCTGCCTCTGTCACCATCTAGCCATGTAACTTAAGCCAAATTATGTAACCTTTCTAAGCAGGGCTTTATTCCTCAGTAAAACGTGATGGTAGTAACCTCCAGGTAGGGTCTCTTGGAAGAGTAAACACAGTGCACATTACATGCCTAACGCATAGTCATGGTTTAATATTTCTTTCATTTCTTTCAGATACATTTAGCCAATATTAAGTAATCATTTCAAAGATATTAGAGTTGGGGAAGCTATTGTTTTGCACCATGACCAATGATGGGACAATTTTAATATAAGACCAATGCTTTAAGCCCAGGGAAGGGCTAATAGTGGAATATAAGGCCCGTGGGGAAGGAGGAGAGCCTGCGGGCTGACCCACATTAGAAACTGCCAACTCCGCCTGTGTTTGTGTCTAGGACTTAGCTTAGTCCCCTGGAAACCCTAGGAGATCAGGTCAGAGGAAGGAAACAAGGAGTGAAAATTACCCAAAGTTAAATAAATAAATACAATAAATAAGTAGATGCAGTATGATGCAGATGAACCCACCTGATCTCCCTGTCCAAACAGAGGGGACAGCTGGGCCCAGCAGCGGCCTTCTTCCTTCCAGAACTGCAAAGCCAGTGGAACTGTGCCCGTACTGCAGGGCCTTGCTAATAATCCAGGAGGTTTTAGGGATCAAGCACTTAGCCTTTGCTTCCCCATGTCTGAGTCATTGGCTAGTGCACAGAATGAACAATTCCTGCTCCAGAGAAGGGGACATGGGCTGATGCCACAGCCCTGCTGTGTGGGGAAAGGACCATGATTGCCTGAGCCGGAGGAGAAGCAAGACCTTGATCCATCTACAGAGGTCTTTGGGGCCCAGCACTCTGTCTCTCCTTCCTCCTGTGCTCACAGCCTCCGCCCACCTTGCACCATCCTGGGGACTGTTGGGTTCAGTGGTAAAATGTAGACATCTCCAAGATCCTCCAAAAGCTGATCTGTGCCAACTCAAGAGAGCTGACTGTGAGTATCTCGTCTCAACTCCATCATTCAATGACCTCACTTTGGTAGCTTGAAATCGGCCATTACACCATAGGAGTTGGCAAAGGCTACGAATCAGGCCAAGATTTGTGTTCTACCAGCATACTGAGGATTCTAACCTTGGTGGCCTAGGGAGGGGGAGGTTCCTACCGCTTCTGGCCTTAGTTTCCTCCTTCCTCAAATTCAGGCAGCCGTAGCTGCTCTCTAATGGCCTTTTTAAGCTCTCAAGGGAAAGAGAGGATATTCTTATAACCAAATTACTGCTTTCACAAGCACTAAAAAGAGTGCTCAGGGAAGCAGATGTGGCTCAAGCAACTGGGCTCCTGCCTACCACATGTGAGGTCCCTGGTTCGATTCCCTGTGCCTCCTAAAGAAGACAGCAAGCTGGAGTGATGGGCAGGCATGGCAAGCTGACATAACAAGATGACACAACAAGAGACACAAGAAGAAAAACACAATGAAAGACACAACAAAGCAGGGAATGGAGATGGCTCAAGAGATTAGGTGCTTCCTTCCCATATCGGAGGTCCTGGGTTTGGTTCCCGGTGCCTCCTAAAGAAACAAGGAAGATGAACAGACGCAGCAAGTGCAAACAATGAGGGGAGAAAGAAATAAAATAAATCTTAAAAAAGAAAAAGAGTGCTCATGATAGCCACATTAAGAAAGAACTTTCTCTATGCCCAGCACTACGCTATGTACTTTCATCTCAGTCCCCCAACTATTTAAATCACTTATACACCTTACTCAATCAGCCAGTGAACTATGTGGGAGCAGAAGCTTTTTAATTTTTCTTGACTCTGAAATTTAAGTGCCTGGATATAAATCTGGACTCCATCACTTACTTGTGAAGTTAATTTGACCAAGTTTCCTAAATTCTCTGTCTTCTATTTCCTGCTCCATAAATGGAAATAATACTACTTTTTACTTCATAGGGATGTTGTGAGTACTAAGTGAGAAAATCCATGTAAAA